>NW_022681465.1:81056878-83598271 GCF_009764315.1 Trachypithecus francoisi
AGGAGAAAGGTGTAAGTGTGTGAGATGAATTCACAGGTCACAGAGAAGTTTCTCAGAAAGCTTCTTTCCCATTTGTATCGGCGGAGATTTCCTTTGGCCTAGAGTCTTCCAAGGGATCCGAAATATCAGTTTCTCCGATTCCACAAAAACGGGGCCAGCCAAGAGCTCCACGAAATACTGCTGGAACTCAGTGAGTTGAATTCCCACAGCACAAAGCCGATTCTCAGAAAGCGGCTTGCTGTTGGAACCGAGGTTATTTGTGGTCTCGGAGCGCCACCGTGTGTCCTTTTGCAGATTCTGCGAAAACACTCTTAGCAAGCTTCTCAATGAAAACCATGAGGAAACTCTGTGAGCTGAATTCACCCACAACCAAGAAGTTTCTGAGAAGGCTTCTCTGCAGATTTGTCTGAGGCTATTTCATGATTCAGCATGGGATTCCACGATATCCAGGAGGTCACTTCTGAGATTCCAGAAAATCGGTGCTAGCAAACTCCTCCATGAAAGACTGGTGTCACACTGTGGAATCGATTCAGGCATCACAAAGCAGTTTCTCAGAAAGCTTCATTCGGGGTTTTCTCGGAGGATATTTCCTTTGTGCTTAGACCCTTCAAAGCTATAGGATATATCAGTTCTTAGAATCCACAAAGACAGTGCTAGCAAACGGTTGCAGGACATAGTAGTGTAACTCTGTGAGATAAAGTGACAGATCAGAAAGCAATCTCTCAGAAAGCTTCTTTCACGTTTTCATCTGAGGAGATTTCCTTTCTCACCACAGGCTGCATAGCCCTTAGATGTATGCTATGGTAGATTTCAAGAAAACAGTGTTAGCAATCTGATCACTGAAAAGAAAAGTGGAACTCTGTGAGTTGCATTCACACATGGCAATGCAGTTTCTCAGAACGCTTCCTTCCCGTTTTTGTCTGAGGTTACTGCCTCTTCCACCATAGGTCACAGTGAACTCCCAAAGATCACTTTCCAGAATCCACGAAAAGAGTTTTAGCAAACTGCTACCTGAAGGGAAACGTGAAGCTCTCTTTGATGAATTCACACATGAGAAAGCAGTCTCTCAGAAAGCTTCTTTCTTGCTCTTCTCTGAGGATATATCCTTTTTCACCATAGGCCTCAATGCGCTCCGAACTATCACTTTGCAGATTCCACGAGAACACTGTCAGGAAACTGCCCCATGAAGACTAAACTGGAGCTCTGTGACATTAATTCATATAGCGCAAAGAAGTTTCTCACAAAGGTTCTTTCACTTTTTTCATTGAAGATATTTCCTTTATCAGCGTAGGCCTCAATGCCACACAAACTATCCTTTCTCAGTTTCCTCAAAGACAGTGTTAATCGACTGCTCCTTGAAATGTCACTGTAACTCTGGGAGATGAATTCACACATCTCAGAGAAGTTTCTCAGAAAGCTTCTTTCACGTTTTTCTTTTTTTTTTTTCTTTTATTATACTTTAAGTTCTAGGGTACATTTGCATAACGTGCAGGTTTGTTACATATGTATACTTGTGCCATGTTGGTGTGCTGCACCCATCAACTCGTCAGTACCTATCAATTCATCATTTATATTATGTATAACTCCCCATTGCAATCCCTCCCTCCTCCCCCCTCCCCATGATAGGCCCCAGTGTGGTGATGTTCCCCTTCCTGAGTCCAAGTGATCTGATTGTTCAGTTCCCGCCTATGAGTGAGAACATGCGGTGTTTGGTTTTCTGTTCTTGTGATAGTTTGCTAAGAATGATGGTTTCCAGCTGCATCCATGTCCCTACAAAGGATGCAAACTCATCCTTTTTGATGGATGCATAGTATTCCATGGTGTATATATGCCGCATTTTCTTAATCCAGGTTATTTGGGAGCATATTGAGGCCCCCGACGAAAATGGAATTAACCTCTGATAAAAGGTAGAAAGAAGTTTTCTGAGAAACTGCTTTTTGATGTGTCAGTTCACCTCATGTTGTTACACTGTTCTTTTTCATGGTGCAGTTTGCTAACACTGCTTTCTTGGAAACTGCAATGAGATAATTCAGAACACAATGAAGCTTAGGGTGACAAAGGAAACGCTCTCAGATAAAAAGCGTTACATGATTCTTTTCATGGATCAGCTTGCTAACACTGTTTTCGCATATCTGAGAAGGGATATTTTGCAAGGCATTGAAGCCTATCATGACATAAAAATATACTCTGATAAAAACTAGACAGAAGGTTTCTGAAAAACTGCTTTCTGATGTGTGAATTCACCTCAAAATGTTACACGTTTCTTTTCATGGAGCACTTTACTAACACTGTTTTCATGGAATATCCAACAGGATATTTGGGAACACATTGAAGCCTATGGTGACAAAGGAAATATCCACAGATAAATACTACAAAGAAACTTTCTGAGAAACTGCTTTGTGATGTGTGAATTCATCTTGGAGTGTTTCACTGTTCTTTTATTGAGCAGTGTGTGACACTATTTTCTATGGATCTGCAATGGGATTTCTCATAGCACATTGAAGCTCATAGTGTCATAGGAAATATGGTCACAGAAAAAGTAGAAATAAGCTTTCTGAGAAATCGCTTTGTGAGGTGTTAATTCATCTCACCGAGTTACACGATTCTTTTCATGGATCAGTTTGATAGCACGGTTTTTGGGGAATATGAGAAGGGATATTTTGGATCGCTTTGAAGCCTATGTTGATAAAGTAAATATCCTCACATAAAAACTAGAAAGAAGACTTCTGAGAAGATCTCTGTGATGTGTGAATTCATCTCACATAGTTACACCTTCCTTAACATGGAGCCACTTACTAACACTGTTTTCATGGAATCTGCAAAGGAATATTTTGGAGCACATTGTGGCCTATGTTGAAAAACTAAATATCCTCAAATAAAAACTAGAAAGAAGCATTCTGGGAAACTGCATTATGATGTGTGAATTCATCTCACTCAGTTATGCTGTTCTTTTCACTGAGCAGTTTGTGAACACTGTTTTCCTGCAATCTGCAAAGGGATATTTGGGAGTGCATTGAGGAATATAGTGAAAAAGGAAATATTCTCACAGAAAAGCGAGAAAGAAACTTTCTGAGAAACTGCTTTTTCATTTGTGAATTCATCTCACAGAGTTATATTGTACTTTTCATTGAGCTGTTTGCTCACAGTATTTTCATGGAATCTGCAATACGATATTTGGGAGCAAAATGAAGCCTATCATTAAAAAGGAACAACCCCAGATAAAGAAAAAACCAAAAGAAACTTTTTGAGGAACAGCTTTGTGATGTTTGAATTCATCTCACAAAGTTACACGGTTGTTTTCATTGATCAGTTTGCTAACATTGTTTTCTTGGAATCTGCAACGGGATATTTTGGAGAGCATTGAAGTTTATGGTGACAAAGGAAATATCCTCAAACAAAAACTAGATAGAAACTTTCTGAGAAACTGCTTTCTGATTTGTGAATTCCTCTCACAGTTATACCTTTCTTTTCATCGAACAGATTTTTAGTACTGATTTCGGGGAACTTTAGAAGGGATATTTTGGATGGCATTGGAGCTTATGGTGACAAAGGAAACACCTCAGATTAAAAACTAGAGAGAAGCTTTCAGAGAAACTGCTTTGTGATGTGTGAATTCATCTCACAGAGGTACACGATTCTTTTCTTTCTTTCTTTCTTTCTTTATTTATTTTATTATACGTTAAGTTCTAGGGTACATGTGCATAACGTGCAGGTTTGTTACATATGTATACTTGTGCCATGTTGGTGTGCTGCACCCATCAACTCGTCAGCACCCATCAACTCGTCATTTACATCAGGTATAACTCCCAATGCAATCCCTCCTCCCTCCCCCCTCCCCATGATAGGCCCTGGTGTGTGATGTTCCCCTTCCTGCATCCAAGTGATCTCATTGTTCAGTTCCCACCTATGATTGAGAACATGCAGTGTTTGGTTTTCTGTTCTTGTGATAGTTTGCTGAGAATGATGGTTTCCAGCTGCATCCTGTCCTTATAAAGGACACAAACTCATCCTTTTTTATGGCTGCATAATATTCCATGGTGTATATGTGCCACATTTTCTTTTTTTTTTTTTTTTTTGTGCCTCAACCCCTTGCTGGAACTCCACAGATCTCCCCACCATAATAATAGGATCCACCTCAAAGATTTGATTTGAGAATTAAACGGTAGAGGTAAAGAGTTTTGCATGGGGCCTGGTGCTCAGCACTATTACACTTTGGCTACTATTTTTATTACAGTCATAATAAAATGGTAGTAAATTTCAAACCAGTTTCTACATGAATGTTCACAACTTAGGAAATGTGATAGCATTCAATTTCATTAACTTTGATCTAGCTAATCTCTCAATAAAATGGCCACTCATGTGCTCACTTTAACTTTCATTTTGATCTTTTCCATTGTCTAAGGGTTGACTCCTTCTTGCCCCACACCCAAGTCCCCATAGATCTAGCTGATGGGTAAGATTTGACTGAGGCTATGTAAAAGAAAACAATGCACTGACAAGGCCCTGTTAGTTCTCAGTATAACAGATCATAAAGACTATTCTGTTTAATCTTTTGTTGAACAGAACTTGTCTTTAACTTTTGGGATAAGCAAAGATGGGTCCAAAACCTAGTTTGGTGAGGGAGGGGTGGAGTAAGAGGTGGAGTACCTATGCTTACTTAATCTTCTTCTTTTTTTTTTTATTATACTTTAAGTTCTAGGGTACATGTGCATAACGTTTATATCATGTATAACTCCCCAAAGCAATCCCTCCCTCCTCCCCCCTCCGCATGATAGGCCCCAGTGTGTGATGTTCCCCTTCCCGAGTCCAAGTGATCTCATTGTTCAGTTCCCACCTATGAGTGAGAACATGCGGTGTTGGTTTTCTCTTCTTGTGATAGTTTGCTAAGAATGATGGTTTCCAGCTGCATCCATGTCCCTACAAAGGACGCAAACTCATCCTTTTTGATGGCTGCATAGTATTCCATGGTGTATATGTGCCACATTTTCCTAATCCAGTCTGTCACAGATGGACATTTGGGTTGATTCCAAGTCTATTGTGAATAGTGCCACAATAAACATACGTGTGCATGTGTCTTTGTAGTAGAGTAATTTATAATCCTTTGGGTATATACCCAGTAATGGGATGGCTGGGTCATATGATACATCTAGTTCTCGATCCTTGAGGAATCGCCATACTGTTTTCCATAATTGTTGAACTAGTTTACAATCCCACCAACAGTGTAAAAGTGTTCCTATTTCTCCACATCCTCTCCAACACCTGTTGTTTCCTGACTTCTTAATGATTGCCATTCTACCTGGTGTGAGATGGTATCTCATTGTGGTTTTGATTTGCATTTCTCTGATGGCGAGTGATGATGAGCATTTTTTCATGTGTCTGTTGGCTGTATGGATGTCTTCTTTTGAGAAATGTCTGTTCATATCCTTTCCCCACTTTTGATGGGGTTGTTTGTTTTTTTCTTGTAGATTTATTTGAGTTCTTTGTAGATTCTGGATATTAGCCCTTTGTCAGATGAGTAGGTTGCAAAAATTTTCTCCCATTCTGTAGGTTGCCTGTTCACTCTGATGGTAGTTTCTTTAGCTGTGCAAAAGCTCTTTAGTTTAATGAGATCCCATGTGTCAATTTTGGCTTTTGCTGCCATTGCTTTTGGTGTTTTAGACATGAAGTCCTTGCCCATGCCTATGTCCTGAATGGTACTACCTAGATTTTCTTCTAGGGTTTTTATGGTATTAGGTCTAACATTTAAGTCTCTAATCCATCTTGAATTAATTTTCGTATAAGGGGTAAGGAAAGGATCCAGTTTCAGCTTTCTACTTATGGCTAGCCAATTTTCCAGCACCATTTATTACATAGGGAATCCTTCCCCATTTCTTGTTTTCTCAGGTTTGTCAAAGATCAGATGGCTGTAGATGTGTGGTATTATTTCTGAGGACTCTGTTCTGTTCCATTGGTCTACATCTCTGTTTTGGTACCAGTACCATGCTGTTTTGGTTACTGTAGCCTTGTAGTATAGTTTGAAGTCAGGTAGCGTGACGCCTCCAGCTTTGTCCTGTTGACTTAGGATTGTCTTGGCAATGCGGGCTTTTTTTGATTCCATATGAACTTTAAAGCAGTTTTTTCCAATTCTGTGAAGAAAGTCATTGGTAGCTTGAAGGGGATGGCATTGAATCTATAAATCACCTTGGGCAGTATGGCCATTTTCACGATATTGATTCTTCCTATCCATGAGCATGGTATGTTCTTCCATTTGTTTGTGTCCTCTTTGATTTCACTGAGCAGTGGTTTGTAGTTCTCCTTGAAGAGGTCCTTTACATCCCTTGTAAGTTGGATTCCTAGGTATTTTATTCTTTGAAGCAATTGTGAATGGAAGTTGATTCCTGATTTGGCTCTCTGCTTGTCTGTTACTGGTGTATAAGAATGCTTGTGATTTTTGCACATTAATTTTGTATCCTGAGACTTTGCTGAAGTTGCTTATCAGCTTAAGGAGATTTTGGGCTGAGACGATGGGGTTTTCTAAATATACCATCATGTCATCTGCAAACAGGGACAATTTGACTTCTTCTTTTCCTAACTGGATACCCTTGATTTCTTTCTCTTGCCTGATTGCCCTAGTCAGAACTTCCAACACTATGTTGAATAGGAGTGGTGAGAGAGGGCATCCCTGTCTTGTGCCAGTTTTCAAAGGGAATTTTTCCAGTTTTTGCCCATTCAGTATGATATTGGCTGTGGGTTTGTCATAAATAGCTCTTATTATTTTGAGGTACGTTCCATCAATACCGAATTTATTGAGCGTTTTTAGCATGAAGGGCTGTTGAATTTTGTCAAAAGCCTTTTCTGCATCTATTGAGATAATCGTGTGGTTCTTGTCTTTGGTTATGTTTATATGCTGGATTACGTTTATTGATTTGTGAATGTTGAACCAGTTTTGCATCCCGGGGATGAAGCCCACTTGATCATGGTGGATAAGATTTTGATGTGCTGCTGAATCCGGTTTGCCAGTATTTTATTGAGGATTTTTGCATCGATGTTCATCAGGGATATTGGTCTAAAATTCTCTTTTTTTGTTGTGTCTCTGCCAGGCTTTGGTATTAGGATGATGTTGGCCTCATAAAAGAGTTAGGGAGGATTCCCTCTTTTTCTATTGATTGGAATAGTTTCAGAAGGAATGGTACCAGCTCCTCCTTGTACCTCTGGTAGAATTCAGCTGTGAATCCATCTGGTCCTGGACTTTTTTTGGTGGTAGGCTATTAATTGTTGCCTCAATTTCAGAGCCTGCTATTGGTCTATTCAGGGATTCAACTTCTTCCTGGTTTAGTCTTGGGAGAGTGTAAGTGTCCAGGAAATTATCCATTTCTTCTAGATTTTCTAGTTGATTTGCGTAGAGGCATTTATAGTATTCTCTGATGGTTGTTTGTATTTCTGTGGGGTCGGTGATGATATCCCCTTTATCATTTTTTATTGCGTCTATTTGATTCCTCTCTCTTTTCTTCTTTATTAGTCTAGCTAGCGGTCTCTCAATTTTGTTGATCTTTTCAGAAAACCAACTCCTGGATTCATGGATTTTTTGGAGGGTTTTTTGTGTCTCTATCTCCTTCAGTTCTGCTCTGATCTTCGTTATTTCTTGCCTTCTGCTAGCTTTTGAATGTGTTTGCTCTTGCCTCTCTAGTTCTTTTAATTGTGATGTTAGAGTGTCATTTTAGATCTTTCCTGCTTTCTCTTGTGGGCATTTAGTGCTATAAATTTCCCTCTACACACTGCTTTAAATGTGTCCCAGAGATTCTGGTATGTTGTATCTTTGTTCTCATTGGTTTCAAAGAACATCTTTATTTCTGCTTTCATTTCGTTATGTACCCAGTAGTCATTCAGGAGCAGGTTGTTCAGTTTCCATGTAGTTGAGCGGTTTGGATTGAGTTTCTTAGTCCTGAGTTCTAGTTTGATTGCACTGTGGTCTGAGAGACAGTTTGTTATAATTTCTGTTCTTTACATTGCTGAGGAGTGCTTTACTTCCAATTATGTGGTCAATTTTGGAATAAATGCGATGTGGTGCTGAGAAGAATGTATATTCTGTTGATTTGGGGTGGAGAGTTCTATAGATGTCTATTAGGTCTGCTTGGTGCAGAGATGAGTTCAATTCCTGGATATCCTTGTTAACTTTCTGTCTCGTTGATCTGTCTAATGTTGACAGTGGAGTGTTGAAGTCTCCCATTATTATTGTATGGAAGTCTAAGTCTCTTTGTAAGTCTCTAAGGACTTGCTTTATGAATCTGGGTGCTCCTGTATTGGGTGCATATAAATTTAGGAGAGTTAGCTCTTCCTGTTGAATTGATCCCTTTACCATTATGTAATGGCCTTCTTTGTCTCTTTTGATCTTTGATGGTTTAAGTCTGTTTTATCAGATACTAGGATTGCAACCCCTGCTTTTTTTTTTTTTTTCTCCATTTGCTTGGTAGATCTTCCTCCATCCCTTTATTTTGAGCCTATGTATGTCTCTGCATGTGAGATGGGTCTCCTGAATACAGCAGACTGATGAGTCTTGACTCTTTATCCAGTTTGCCAGTCTGTGTCTTTTAATAAGATCACTGAGTCCATTTACATTTAAGGTTAATATTGTTATGTGTGAACTTGATCCTGTCATTATGATATTAAATGGTTATTTTGCTCGTTAGTTGATGCAGTTTCTTCCTAGCCTCGATGGTCTTTACATTTGGGCATGTTTTTGCAATGGCTGGTACCGGTTGTTCCTTTCCATGTTTAGGGCTTCCTTCAGGGTCTCTTGTAAGGCAGGCCTGGTGGTGACAAAATCTCTAAGCATTTGCTTATCTGTAAAGGATTTTATTTCTCCTTCACTGATGAAACTTAGTTTGGCTGGATATGAAATTCTGGTTGAAAATTCTTTTCTTTAAGAACGTTGAATATTGGCCCCCACTCTCTTCTGGCTTGTAGAGTTTCTGCCGAGAGGTCTGCTGTTATTCTGATGGGCTTCCCTTTGTGGGTAACCCGACCTTTCTCTCTGGCTGCCCTTAAGATTTTTCCTTCATTTCAACTTTGGTGAATCTGGCAATTATGTGTCTTGGAGTTGCTCTTCTGGAGGAGTATCTTTGTGACGTTCTCTGTATTTCCTGAATTTGAATGTTGGCCTGCCCTACTAGGTTGGGGAAGTTCTCCTGGATGATATCCTGAAGAGTGTTTTCCAACTTGGTTCCATTTTCCCCCTCACTTTCAGGCACCCCAATCAGACGTAGATTTGGTCTTTTTACATAATCCCATACTTCTTGCAGGCTTTGTTCATTTCTTTTTCTTCTTTTTTCTTTTGGTTTCTCTTCTCGCTTCATTTCATTCATTTGATCCTCAATCGCTGATACTCTTTCTTCCAGTTGATCGAGTCGGTTACTGAAGCTTGTGCATTTGCCACGTATTTCTCGTGTCATGGTTTTCATCTCTGTCATTTCGTTCATGATCTTCTCTGCATTAATTAGTCTAGCTGTCAATTCTTCCACTCTTTTTTCAAGATTTTTAGTTTCTTTGCGCTGGGTACGTAATTCCTCCTTTAGCTCTGAGAGGTTTGATGGACTGAAGCCTTCTTCTCTCATCTCGTCAAAGTCATTCTCTGACTAGCTTTGATCCGTTGCTGACGATGAGCTGCGCTCCTTTGCAGGGGGAGATGCGCTCTTATTTTTTGAATTTCCAGCTTTTCTGCCCTGCTTCTTCCCCATCTTTGTGGTTTTATCTGTCTCTGGTCTTTGATGATGGTGACGTACTGATGGGGTTTTGGTATAGGTGTCCTTCCTGTTTGATAGAGTTCCGTCTGACAGTCAGAAGGACTGTCTGTTGGTCTGTTGGAGATTGCTTGAGGTCCACTCCAGACCCTGTTTGCCTGGGTATCAGCAGCAGAGGTTGCTGAAGATAGAATATTGCTGAACAGCGAGTGTACCTGTCTGATTCTTCCTTTGGAAGTTTCCTCTCAGGGGTGACTCCACCCTGTGAAGTGTGGGGTGTCAGACGGCCCCTAGTGGGGGATGTCTCCCAGCTAGGCTACTCAGGGGTCAGGGACCCACCTGAGCAGGCAGTCTGTCCGTTCTCAGATCTCAACCTCCACGTTAGGAGATCCACGGCTCTCCCCAAAGCTGTCAGACAGAGTCGTTCGCGTCTGCACCGGCCCCCGCTGCTTCCCCTATTGGACTGCAGCTGTGCGCTGTCCGCAGAGGTAGAGTCTACAGAGGCCACATTTTCTTAATCCAGTCTGTCACACATGGACATTTGGGTTGATTCCAAGTCTTTGCTATTGTGAATAGTGCCGCAATAAACATACGTGTGCATGTGTCTTTATAGCAGCATGATTTGTAATCCTTTGGGTATATACTCAGTAATGGGATGACTGGGTCATATGGTACTTCTAGTTCTAGATCCTTGAGGAATCGCCATAGTGTTTTCCATAATGGTTGAACTAGTTTACAATCCCACCAACAGTGGAAAAGTGTTCCTATTTCCTCACATCCCTCCAGCACCTGCTGTTTCCTGACTTTTTAATGATTGCCATTCTAACTGGTGTGAGATGGTATCTCATTGTGCTTTTGATTTGCATTTCTCTGATGGCGAGTGATGATGAGCATTTTTTCATATGTCTGTTGGCTGTATGAATATCTTCTTTTGAGAAATGTCTGTTCATATCCTTTGCCCACTTTTTGATGGGGTTGTTTGTTTTTTTCTTGTATATTTGATTGAGTTCTTTATAGTTTCTGGATATTAGCCCTTTGTCAGATGAGTAGATTGCAAGAATTTTCTCCCATTCTGTAGGTTGCCTGTTCACTTTGCTGGTAGTTTATTTTGCTGTGCAGAAGCTCTTTAGTTTAAACAGATTCCATTTGTCAATTTTGGCTTTTGTTGCCATTGCCTTTGGTGTTTTAGACATGAAACCCTTGCCCATGCCTATGTCCTGAATGGTATTACCTAGGTTTTCTTCTGGGGTTTTTATGGTATTAGATCTAACATTTAAGTCTCTAATCCATCTTGAATTAATTTTTGTATGAGGAGTAAGGAAAGGATCCATTTTCAGCTTTCTACTTATGGCTAGCCAATTTTCCCAGCACCATTTATTAAATAAGGAATCATTTCCCCATTTCTGGTTTTTCTCAGGTTTATCAAAGATCAGATGGCTGTAGATGTGTGGTATTATTTCTGAGGACTCTGTTCTGTTCCATTGGTCTATATCTCTGTTTTGGTACCACTAGCATGCTGTTTAGGTTACTGTAGCCTTGGAGTATACTTTGAAGTCAGGTATCATGACTCCTCCAGCTTTGTTCTTTGACTTAGGATTGTCTTAGAAGTTAAGGCTCTTTGTTGGTTCCATATGAACTTTAAAGCAGTTTTTCCAATTCTGTGAAGAAAGTCATTGGTAGCTTGATGGGGATGGCATTGAATCTATAAATCACCTTGGGCAGTATGGCCATTTTCACGATATTGATTCTTCCTATCCATGAGCATAGCATGTTCTTCCATTTGTCTGTGTCCTTTTTTATTTCACTGAGCAGCAGTTTGTAGTTCTCCTTGAAGAGGTCCTTTACATCCCTTGTAAGTTGGATTCCTAGGTATTTTATTCTCTTTGAAGAAATTATGAATGGAAGTTCATTCATGATTTGGCTCTCTGTTTGTCTGTTACTGCTGTATAAGAAAGCTTGTGATTTTTGCACATTAATTTTGTATCCTGAGACTTTGCTGAAGTTGCTTATCAGCTTAAGGAGATTTTGGGCTGAGACAATGGGGTTTTCTAAATATACAATCATGTAATCTGCAAACAGGGAGAATTTGATTTCTTCTTTTCCTAACTGAATACCCTTGATTTCTTTCTCTTGCCTGATTGCCTTATCCAGAACTTCCAACACTATGTGGAATAGGAGTGGTGAGAGAGGGCATCCCTGTCTTGTATGAGTTTTCAAAGGGAATACTTCCAATTTTTGCCCACTCAGTATGATATTGGCTGTGGCTTTGTCATAAATAGCTCTTATTATTTTGAGATACGTTCCATCAATACGGAATTTATTGAGCGTTTTTAGCATGAAGGGTTGTTGAATTTTGTCAAAAGCCTTTTCTGCATCTATTGAGATAATCGTGTGATTCCTGTCTTTGGTTCTGTTTCTATGCTGGATTACGTTCATTGATTTGCAAATGTTGAACCAGCCTTGCATTCCAGGGATGAAGCCCACTTGATCATGGTGGATAAGCTTTTTGATGTGCTGCTGCGTCCGGTTTGCCAGTATTTTATTGAGGATTTTTGCATCGATGTTCATCAGTGATATTGGTCTAAAATTCTCTTTTGTTGTTGTGTCTCTGCCATGCTTTGGTATCAGGATGTTGTTGGCCTCATAAAATGAGTTAGGGAGGATTCCCTCTTTTTCTATTGATTGGAATAGTTTCAGAAGGAATGGTACCAGCTCCTCTTTGTACGTCTGGTAGAATTCAGCTGTGAATCCATCTGGTCCTGGAATTTTTCTGGTTAATAGGCTATTAATTATTTCCTGAATTTCAGAGCCTGCTATTGTTCTATTCAGGGATTCAACTTCTTCCTGGTTGTCTTGGGAGAGTGTAAGTGTCCAGGAAATTATCCATTTCTTCTATATTTTCTCGTTTATTTGTGTAGAGGTGTTTACAGTATTCTCTAATGGTAGGTTGTATTTCTGTCGGGTCGGTGGTGATATCCCCTTTATCATTTTTTATTGCTTCTATTTGATTCTTCTCTCTTTTCTTCTTTATTAGTCTTGCTAGCTGTGGATCAATTTTGTTGAACTTTTCAAAAAACCAACTCCTGGATTCCTTGACTTTTTGGAGGGTTTTTTGTGTCTGTATCTCCTTCAATTCTGCTCTGATCTTAGTTATTTCTTGCCTTCTGCTAGTTTTCGAATGTGTTTGCTCTTGCACCTCTAGTTCTTTCAATTGTGATGTTAGAGTGCCCATTTTAGATCATTCCTGCTGTCTCTTACACTATTCTTTTCATGGGTCACTTTGATAGCACTGTTTTTGGATAATCTGAGAAGGGATATTTGGGAACACATTGAGTCCCATAGTGAATAAAGAAATATCCTCATAGAGAAAGTAGAAATAATCTTTCTGAGAAAGTTCTTTGTGATGTGTGAACTCATCTCATAGAGTTACACTGTTCTTTTCATTGAGCAGCTTGTGAAAACTCTTTTTGTGGTATCTGCAAAGAGATATTTGGGAGCACATGGAGGCCTATGGTGAAAAAGGAAATATCCTCAGATAACACTGGAAAGAAGCTTTCTGAGAAACTTCTTTGTATTGTGTGAATTCATCTCAAAGACCTGCTCTGTGCTTTTCATTGAGCAGTTTGCTAACACTGTTTTCATGGAATCTGCAATACGATATTTCAGAGTGCATTGAAGCTTATGGTGATAAAGGAAATATCCACAGAAAAAAACCAGAAAGATGCTTTCTGACACACTTCTTTGTGATTTGTTAATTCATCTCACAGCCTCACAGCTTTCATTTCATTGAGTAGTTTGCTGACACTGTTTTCATGGAATCTGCAAAGGGATATTTGGGAGAGCATTGCAGCCTATGTTACAAAAGGAATTATACTCAGATAAAAACTGGAAGTAAGCTTTCTTAGAAACTGTTTTGTGATGTGTGAATTCAACTCACAGAGTTACATCATTCTTTTCATTGAGCAGTTTGATAACACTGTTTTTGTGGAATCAGCAACACGATATTTGGAAGTGCATTGAAGCCTATGGTGACACAGGAAATACTCTCATATTAAAACTAGAAAGCAGTTTTCTGAGAAACCTCTTTGTGATGTGTGAATTCATCTCACAGAGCTACACTGTTCTTTTCATTGAGCAGTTTGATAACACTAACACTGTTTTTGTTGAATCTGCAATGCGATATTTCGGAGGGCAAAATGCTTTCTAATTTGTGAATTCATCTCACAGACTTACAATTTCCTTTCATAGAGCAGTTTTTTAGCACTGTTTTTGGGGAATCTGAGAAGGGATATTTTGGATCGCATTGAAGCCTATGTGACTAAGGAAACATCCTCGGATAAAAACTAGAAAGAAACTTTCTGAGAAACTTCTTCATGATGTGTGAATTTACCTCACAGAGTTAAACCTTTGTTTTCTTGCAGCAGTGTTGTAGTACTGTTTTTGGGGAATCTGAGAAGGGATATCTTGAATTGCGCTGAAACATATGTTGACAATGGAAATATCCTCAGATAAATATTAGAAAGAAGTTTTTTGAGAAACTGCTTTTTGATGTGTGAATTCATCTCATGGGGTTACACCATTCTTTATACTGAGCAGTTTAATAGCACTGTTTTGGTGGCATCTGCAATAGGATATTTGGGAGCACTTTGAAGCCTATGGTGACAAAGAAAATTCCTCACATAAAAAACAAAAAGAAGCATTTTGAGACACTGCTTTGTGATGTGTCAATACATTTCACAGAGTTTCACTCCTCTCTTCATCGAGCAATTGGCTAACACTGTTTTTTTTTTTTTTTTTTGGAATCTGCAATGGGATATTTAGGAGTGCATTCAAGCTTACAGTGACAAAGGAAATATCCTGAGACAAAAAATAGAAAGAAGCTTTCAGAGAAACTGCTTTGTGATTTGTGAATTCATCTCACAGAATTACATGATTCTTTTCATGGAGCGGTTTGTTAGCACTGTTTTTGGGGAGTCTGAGAAGGGATATTTTGGATAACATTGAAGCTTCCTCTTTTCATTGAGCAATTGGCTAACACTATTTGTTTTTTTTTTTTTTTTTTGGAATCTGCAATGGGATATTTAGGAGTGCATTCAAGCTAATAGTGACAAAGGAAATATCCTGAGATAAAAACTAGAAAGAAGCTTTGTGAGAAAGTTCTTTGTGATGTGTGGTCTCGTCTCACAAAGTTACACCTTTCTTTTCATGGAGCAGCTATCTAACACTGATTTTTTGGAATCTGCAAAGTGATACTTGGGAGCACATTGAGGCATATACTGAAAAGTCAAATATCCTGAGATAAAAAATAGAAAAAAGCTTTCTGAGATACTGCTTTGTGATGTGTCAATATATCTCACAGGGTTACACTATGCTTTTCATTGAGAAGTTTGTTAACACTGTTTTCTTGGAATCTGTGATGACATATTTTGGAGAGCCTAGAAGCTTATGGTGACAAAGAAAATATCTTCATGTAAAAACTAGAGAGAGGCAGTGGGATAAATGGCTTTGTGATGTGATAATTCATCTCACAGGGATACACAATTCTTTTCATGAGGCTGGTTTCATTGCCCTGTTTTTGAGGAATCAGTGAAGGGATATTTTGGATCGCATCGAAGCCCATTTTTATTAAGGAAATATCCTCAGATAAAAAAAGAGAAGGAAGCTTTCCAAAAAAGTTATTTGTGATCTGTGATTTCTTCTCACAGAGTTACACCTTTCTTTCCATGGAGCAGTTTGCGAACACTGTTTTCATGAAATCTGCAATGGGATATTTGGGAGCGCATCGAGGCCTATGGTGAAAAAGGAAATATCCTCAGATAAAAACTAGAAAGAAGCTTTCTGAGAAACTGCTTTGTGATGTGTGAATTCATCTCACAGGGTTACAGTGTTCTTTTCATTGAGAAGTTTGATAACACTGTTTTCGTGGAATATGCAATAGGATATTTGGGATTGCATTGAACCCTATGGTCACAAAGGAATATTCTCAGATAAAAACCAAAAGGATGATTTGTGAGTTACTGCTTTGTGATGTTTGAATTCATCTCAGAGAGTTACACTGTCCTTTTTATTGAGCAGTTTGCTGACACTGTTTTCTTGGAATCTGCAATGGGATATTTCAGAGCACTTTGAAGGTTATGATGACAAAGGAAATTTCCTCAGGCAGAAACAAGAAGGAAGCTTTATGAGAAACTGCTTTGTGATTTGTGAATTCATCTCACAGAGGTACACAATTCCTTTCATGGAACAGTTTGGTAGCACTGTTTTTGGGGAATCTGAGAAGGGATATTTTGGATCGCATTCAAACCTATGGTGAGAAAGGAAATATTCTCAGATAAAAGCTAGAAAGAAGCTTTCTGAGAAAAACATCTTTGTTATTCGTGATTTCCTCTTACAGAGTTGCAGGTTTCTTTTCTTGAGCAGTGTGGTAGCACTGTTTTTATGGAATATTCAATGGGGTATTTTGGAGGGCATTGAGGCTTAGTGTGACAAAGGAAATATCCTCAGACAAAAACTAGAAAGAAGCTTTCTTAGAAACTACTTTGTGATTTGTGAACTCAATTTCAGAGTTATATGGTTCTTTTCATGGAGCAGTTCAGTAGTACTGTTTTTGGGGAATTTCTGAAGTGAAATTTTACATCGCATTGAAGCTTATGCTGACAAAGGCAATATCCTCAGATAAAAACAAGAAAGAAGCTTCCTGATAAATTGCTTTGTGATTTGTGAATTCATCTCACAGAGTTATAGCTTTCTTTTCAATGAGCAGTTTGGTAGCACTGTTTTTGGTTAATCTGAGAAGGGATACTTTTTATCGCTTCAAAGCCTATGGCAACAAAGGAAATACCCTCAGATAAAAACTAGAAAGAAATTTTCTGAGAAACTTCTTTGTGATGTATGAATTCATCTCATAGACTTACACATTTCTTTTCATGTAGCAGTAGGTTAACAGCGTTTTCGTGGAATCGGCAAAGGGATATGTGATAGCACATTGAGGCCTGTGGTTAAAAAGGAAATATCCTCAGATGAAAACTAGAATGAAGCTTTCTGAGAAGCTGCTTTGTGATGTGTGAGTTCGTCTCACAGTGTAACACTGGTCTTTTCATTGACCTGTTTGCTAACACTGTTTTCTTGAAATCTACAATGGGATAATACGGAGTGTATTGAAACTTATGATGACAAAGGAAATATCCTCAGAAAAATATGAAAAAGATGCTTCCTGAGAAACTGCTTTGTGATGGGTAAATTCATCTTACAGACTTACACCTTTCTTTTCTTTGAGCAGTTTGGCAATACTGTTTTTATGAAATTTGCAAAGGGATATTCGGGATCACATATAGTCCAAAGGCGAAAAATGAAATATCTTCAGGTAAAAACTTAAAAGAAGCTTTCTGAGAAACTCCTTTGTGAATTTTGCATTAAACTCATAGAGTTAAACTTTTCTGTTGAGGGAGCACTTTGGCATCACTGTTTTTATGGTGTCTGAGAAGGGATATTTGGGAGCCCATTGAAGCCTATGGTGGAAAAGGAAATATCCACATATAAAAACTAGAAAGAAGCCTTCTGAGACACCGCTTTGTTATGTGTTAATTCACCTCACAGAGTTACGTGATTTTTTCCATGGAGCAGTTTGGTAGCACTGCTTTTGGGGAATCTGAGAAGGGCTATTTTGGATTGCACTTAAAAACTAGAAAGAAGCTATCTGAGAAAGTTCTTTGTGATGTGTGAATTTATCTCTCTGAGTTACACCTTTCTTTTCATGGAGCAGTTTGCTAACACTGTTTTTGTGGAATCTGCAAAGGGATATTTGGGACAACATTGAAGCCTGTGATGAAAAAGTAAATATCCTCAGATAAAAACCAGACAGAAGCTCTCTGAGAAACTGCTTTTTGATATGTGAATTCATCTCACAGATTTGCACCATTCTTGACATTGAGCAGTTTTTTAACAATAATTTCATGTAACTTGCAATAGGATATTTTGGAGCACATTGAAGCCTTTGGTGATAAAGGAAATACCCTCAGATAAAAACTAGAAAGAAGCTTTCTGAGAAACCACTTCATGATTTGTGAATTCCTCTCACAGAGTTACAGGTTTCTTTTCATGGAGCAGTTTGCTAGCACTGTTTTTATGGAATCTGCAATGAGATATTCTGGAGCTCCTTGTGGCCTATGGTGAAAAAGGAAATAACTTCAGATAAAAACTACAGAGAAACTTTTCCAGAATCGGTTTTGTGATGTGTATCTGAAAGAGTTTAACTTTTTCTTTGATTGAACACTTCATCATCACTGCTTTTGTGGTATCTGAGAGGAGATATTTGGGAGCATATGGAAGCCTATGGTTTTAAAGGAAATATATTCAGATTAGAACTAGAAAGAAGCTTTCTGAAGAACTGCTTTGTGATGTGTGAAGTCATCTCACAGAGTTTCAATTTTGTTTTCATTGAGCAATTTGGGAGCACTGAATTTGTGGAATCTGCAAAGGGATATTCGGGAGCGCATAGAGTCCAATGGCAAAAAAAGGAAATATCTTCAGGTAAAAACTGGACAGAAACTTTCTGAGAAACTCCCTTGTGATGTATGCATTCATCTCATAGAGCTAAATATTTCTTTTGAGGGAGCACTTTGGCATCACAGTTCTGGTGGTGTCTGAGAAGGGATATTTGGGAGCACATTGAAGCCTATGGTGGAAAAGGAAACACCCTCATGTAAAACCTAGAAAGAAGCCTTCTGAGAAACTGCTTTGTTATGTGTTAATTCATCTCGCAGTGTTATGTGATTCTCTCCATGGAGCAGTTTGTTAGCTCTGTTTTTGGGTAATCTGAGAAGGGATATTTTGGATCTCATGGAAGCCTATGATGACACAGGAAATATTCTCAGATAAAAACTGGAAAGAAACTCCCTGAAAAAGTTCTTTGTGATGTGTGAATTCATCTCAGAGAGTTACACTGTCCTTTTCATGGAGCCGTTTGCTAACACTGTTTTTGTGTTATCTGCAAAGGGATATTTGGGAGCGTCTTGAGGCCTACGGTGAGAATAAAATATCCTCAGATTAAAACTGGAAAGAAACTTTCTGAGAAACTACTTTGTGATGTGTGAATTCACGTCACAGAATTGCACCGTTCTTTTCATTCTGAAGTTTGCTAACACTGTTTTCTTGGAATCTGCTATGAGATACTTTGGAGCACCTTGAAGCTTATGGTGACAAATGAAACATCCTCATATAAAAACTAGAAAGAAGCATTCTGAGAAACTTCTTTGTGATGTATGAATTAATCTCACAGAGTTACACTGTTCTTTTCATTGAACTGTTTGATAACACTGTTTTCGAGGAATCTACAACAGGATATTTGGCAGGGCATTGAATCCTATGGTGAAAAGGGAAATATCCTCAGATAAAAACCAAAAAGAAGCTTTCTGCAAAAATAGCTTTTATCTGACTATATTTCCTTTGTCACCATATGATTCAATGTGATCCAAAGCATCCTTTCTCAAATTCCCCAAAAATAGTGGTACCAAACTGATCCATGAAAAGTTCTGTATATCTCTGTGAGATTAATTTACAAATCACAAAGCAGGTTCTCAAAAAATACTTTCTAGTTTTTATATGAGGATATTTCCATTTCCACCATATGTTTCAATGTGCTCCAAAATATCCCAAGGAAGATTCCAAAAAAACAGTGATAGTGAACTCATCAATGAAAAGAACAGTGCAACTCTGTGAGACGAATTCACACATCATAAAGCAGTTTCTTAGAAAGCTTCTTTCTAGTTTTTATATGAGGATATTTCCTTTTTTCAAAATAGGCCTCATTGTGCTCCCAAATGTCCCTTTGCAGATTCCATGAAAATAGTGTTAGCAAACAGCTCCATGAAAAGAAAGGTGCAGCTCTGTTAGATGAATTCACACATCACAAAGAACTTTTTCGGAAAGCTTCTTTCTACGTTGTATCTAAGGATGTTTCCTTTGTCACCATTGGCTTCAATGCAATCCAAAATGTCCTTCCTCAGATTCACCAAAAACAGTGCTACCAAACTGATCCACAAAAGGAATCGTGTAACTCTGTGAGATGTATTGCGAAGCACAAAGCAGTTTCTCAGAAAGCTTCTTTCTAGTTTTTATATGAGGACATTTTCTTTGTCTCCATAAGCTTCAGTGTGCTCTGAAATATCAGATTGCAGATTCCAAGAAAACAGTGTAACCAAACTACTCAATGCCAAGAGCCAAGAGCAGTGTAACTCTGTGAGATGAATTCACACATCACAAAGCAGTTTCTCAGAAAACTTCTTTCTAGTTTTTATCTGGGATTATTTCCTTTTTCACCATAGGCTTCAGTGAGATCCAAAATATCCCTTCTCAGATTCCTCAAAGACTGCTACCAAACTGCTCGACGAAAAGAATCGTGTAACTCTGTTAAATGAATTAACACCCTACAAAGCGGTCTCTGAGAAAACTTCTTTCTAGATTTTATCTGGGGATTTTTCGTTTATCACCATAGGCTTCAATGTGATCCAAAATATCCCCTTGCAGATTCCATGGAAACAGTGTTACCAGACTGCTCCATGAAAAGAAAGGTGTAACTCTGTGAGTTGAATTCAGTCGTCAAAAAGTACTTTCTCACAAAGCTTCATTATAGTTTTCATCTGAGAATATTTCCTTTGTCACCAAAGGCTTCAATGCGATCCAACATATCACCTCTCAGGTTCCCTAAAAACAGATGAATTCACAAATCACAAAGCAATTTCTCAGGAAGTTTATTCCTAGGTTTTATCTTAGGATATTAACTTTGTCACCACAGGCTTCAATGCGATGTAAAATATCACTTCAGAGATTCCCCAAAAACAGTGCTACTGAACTGATCCATGAAAAGAATCATATAACTCTGTGAGATGAATTAAAAAATCACAAAGCAGTTTCTCAGGAATCTTCTCTCTAGTTTTTGTCTGAGGATATTTCCTTTTTAAGCTTTTGCCTCAAAGTGCTTGTGAACATCCCTTTGCAGCTTCCAGGAAAATAATGTTAGCAAACTGCTCCATGAAAAGAAAGGTATAATTCTGTGAGATGAATTCACACATCACAAAGCAGTTTCTCACAAAGTTTCTTTTTGTTTTTTTGTCTGAGGATATTTCCTTTGTCACCATAGGCTTCAATGCACTCCCAAATATCCTATTGCAGATTTCAGGAAAACATGTTATCAAACTTCTCAGTGAAAGGAATGGTGTAATTCTGTAAGATGAATTCAAACATCACAAAACTGTTTCTCAGAAAGTTTCTTACTAGTTTTTATCTGAGGATATTTAATCTCTCACTGTTTGCCTCAATGAGCTCTGGAATATCTCATTGCAGATTCCATTAAAACAGTGTCTGCAAGCTGCTCCATGAAAAGAAAGATGTAACTCTGTGACATGAACTCACACATCACAAATAACTTTCTCAGAAAAATACTTTCTAGTTTTTATCTGAGGATATTTCCTTTGTCACCATAGGCTTCAATGCGATCGAAAATAACCCTTCTAAGATTACCCAAAAACACTACCAAACTAAACCATGTAAAGGATCGTGTAACTCTGTGAGTGGAATTTAAACATCACAAAGCAGTTTCTCAGAAATCTTCCTTCTGGTTTTTATATGATGATTTTTCCTTTGTAACCATAATCTCCAATGTGCTCTGAAATATCCCATTGCAGATTCCAAGAAAACAGTGTTAGCAAACTGCTCCATGAAAAGAACAGTGTAACTCTGTGAGATGAATTCACACATCACAAATCAATTTCTCAGAAGCTTCTTTTTGGTTTTTATCTGAGGATATTTCCTGTGTCACCATAGGCTTCAATGCAATCCCAAATATCCTATTGCAGATACCACGAAAACAGTGTTAGCAAACTGCTCAGTGAAAAAAAAACAATGTATCTCTGTGAGATTAATTCACACATCACAAAGCAGTTTATCAGAAAGCTTCTTTTGAGTTTTTGTCTGAAGATATTTCCCTTTTCACCATAGACCTTAAGGCGCTCCCAAACATCCCTTTGCAGATTCCACGAAAGCAGTGTTAGTAAACTGCTCAATGAAAAGAACAATGTGACTCTGTGAGATGAATTCACACGTCACAAAGAGCATTCTCAGAAAGATTTTTTCTAGTTTTTATCTATGGATATTTCCTTTGCCACCATAGACTTCAATGCAATCCAAAATATCCCTTCTTAGATTCCCCAAAAAATGTTCTACCCAACTGATCCATGAGAAGAATAGTGTAACACCGTGAGGTGAATTAGCACATCACAAAGCAGTTTCTCAGAAAGCTTATTTTTGGTTTTTATCTGAGGATATTTCCTTTGTGAACATAGACTTAATTGCGCTGCAAAAAATCACTTTTCAGATTCCCCGAAAACAGTGTTAGCAAACTTCCCAATGAAAAGAAGGTTGTATCTATGTGATATGAATTCATACATCACAAAGGAGTTTCTCAGAAAGATTCTTTCTAACTTTATCTGAGGATATTTTGTTTTTCACTATAGTCCTCAATGCTCTCCCAAATATCCCCTTTCAAATTCCATGAAAACAGTGTTAGCAAATTGTTCCATGAGAAGAAAGCTGTAACTCTGTGAATTGAATTCATACATCACAAAGAACTTTCACAGAAAGCTATTTCTAGTTTTTATCTGATGGTATTTCCTTTGTCAACTTACGGTTCAATGCAGTCCAGAATATCCCTTCTCAGATTCACCAAAAACAGTGCTACCAAACTGCTCTATGAAAAGAATCGTGTGACTGTGTGAGATGAATTAGCCCATCAGAAAGAGGTTCTCAGAATGCTTCTTTCTAGCTTGTAATATGAGGCCATATCCTTTGTCACCATAAGCTTCAATGCGCTCCAAAATATCAGATTGCAGACTCCAAGACAACAGTGTAAGCAAACTGCTCATTGTAAAGATGAGTGTAACCCTGTGAGCTGAATTCACACATCACAAAGGAGTTTCTCTGAAATCTTCTTTCTGGTTTTTATCTGAGGATATTTCCTTTTTCACCATTGGCCTCAATGCACTCCCTTTACAAATTCCATGAAAACAGTGTTAGAAACCTCCTCAATTTAAAGAATTGTGTAACTCTGTGAGGTAAATTCCTGCAAAATAAAGAAGTTTCTCAGAAAACTTCTTTCTGTTTTTTCTCTGAGGATATTTCTTTTGTTACCCTAGGCTTCAACACAATCCAAAATATGCCTTTTCAGATTCTCCAAAAGCAGTGCTACCAAACTGCTCCATGAATAGAATGGTGCAAATCAGTGAGATGAATTCACACATCACAAAGCTGTTTTTCAGAAAACTTCTTTCTAGTATTTATCTGAGGACATTTTCTTTTCCATCATTTGCCTCAAGGCGCTAGCAAAAATCCCATGGTAGATTCCACCAAAAAGTGTTAGCAAACTTCTCAATGAAAAGAATGGTGTCACTCTGTGAGATGAATTCACACAACACAAAGAGGTTTCTTTGAAAGTTTCTAGATTTTATTTGAGGATATTTCCTTTGTTACCATAGGCTTCAAAGCAATACAAAATATCTCTTCTCAGATTCCCTAAAAACAGTGCTACCAAACTGCTCCATGAAAAGAAAGGTGTAATTCTGTGAAATGAACTCACAAATTACAAAACAGATTCTCAGAAAGGTTCTTTCTAATTTTTGTTTGAGGGTCGTTCCTTTTTCAGCATTTGCCTCAAAAAGTTTCTTTAGGGTTTATGTCTGAGGATATTTCTTTGTCACCATAAGCTTCAATGCGCTCCAAAATATCCCATTGCAGATTCTGACAAAACAGTGTTATCACACTGCTCAATGAAATGAACAGTGTAACTCTGTGAGATGAATTCACACAACACAAAGCAGTTTCTCATAAAGTTTCTTTCTAGTTTTTATCTGAGGTATTTAATTTGTCACCACAGGCTTCAGTGTGATCCCAAATATCCCTTCTCAGATTCCCCAAAGGCAGTGCTACCAAATTGCTCCATGAAGAGTTTCGTGTAACTCTGTGAGATGAATTCACAAATCACAAAGTGTTTTCTCCGAAAGCATCTTTCTAGTTTTTATATGAGAATATTTCCTGTGTTACCATAAGCATCAATGCACTTCAAAATATCCCATTGCAGATTCCAAGAAAACAGTTTTAGAAAACTTCTCAATGAAAACGACAGTGTAACTGCATGAGATGATTTCATACATCACAAAGTAGTTTCTCAGAAAGCTTCCTTTGGGTTTTTATCTGAGGATATTTCCTTTGTCACCATGGGTTTCAATGTGCTGCCAAATATCCTACTGCAGATTCCACAAAAACAGTGTTCACAAACTGCTCAATGAAAAGAATGGTGGAACTCTGTGAGATGAATTCACACATCACAAGACATTTTCTCTGAAATAATTTTTCTACTTTTTATCTGAGGATATTTAATTTTTCCCTTTAGGCTTCTGTGCACTCCCAAATATCCCTTTGCAGATTCCACAAAAAGAGTGTTAGCAAACTGCTCCATGAAAAGAAAGATGTAACTCTGTGAGATGAATTCACATATCACAGTGCTGTTTCTCACAAACTTCTTTCTAATTTTGTCTGAGGATATTAGCATTTTCACCGTATTCCTCAAGGCACTCTTGAATATCCCATTGCAGAATAATCGAAAAAACTGTCAGCAAAATTCCCAATGAAAAGAAAGGTGTAATTATATGAGATGAATTCACACATCACAAAGCCGTGTCGCAGAAAGCTTCTTTTTGGCTTTTATCTGAGGATAGTTCCTTTGTCACCATAGGCTTCAATGCACTCCCAAATATCCTACTGCAGACTCCACGAAAACAGTGTTATCAAACTGCTCATTGAAAAGAATGGTGTAACTCTGTGAGATGAATTCACACATCACAAAGAAGTTTCTCTGAGAATTTCTTTCTACTTTGTGTCTGAGTATATTTTCTTTATCACCATAGGCCTCAATGGGCTCATGAATATCTCTTTGCAGATTCCAGGAAAACAGTGTTAGCAAACTCCTCCATGAAAAGAAAGGTGTCAATCTGTGAGATGATTTCACACATCAAAAAACAGTTTCTCAGAAACCTTCTTTTTGGTTTTTCTCTGAGGATATTTACTTTGTCACCATAGACATCAATGTGCTCCCAAATATCCTATTTCAGATTCCACAAAACAATGTTATCAAATTGCTCAATGAAAACAAGAGTGTATCTCTGTGAGATGAATTCACCCATCCAAAGTTAGTTTTCAGAAAACTTCTTTCCAGTTTTTATCTGAGGATATTTCCTTTCACACCATAGGCTTCAATGCACTCCCATACATCACTTTGCAGATTCCACGAAAACATTTTTTGCAAACTGCCCCATGAAAAGAAAGGTGGAACTCTGTGAGATGAATTCACATATCACAAAGAAATTTCTCAGAAAGCCTCCTTCTTGTTTTTTTCGGAAGATATTTCCTTTGTCACCATAGGCTTCAACACGATCCAAAATATCTATTCTCAAATTCCCCAAAAACAGTACTACCAAACTGCTCCATGAAAAGAATGGTGTAACTCTCTGAGATAAATTCACACATCGGAAAGCAGTTTCTCAGAAAGCTTCTTTGTAGTTTTTATCTGAGGATATTTTCTTTTTCACCGTAGGCCTCAATGTGCTCCATAGTATCCCAACGCAGAATCCATGAAAAAAGTGTTAGCAAACTTCTCAATGGAAAGAATGATGTAACTCTGTGAGGTGAATTCACAAAGCACAAGGAAGTTTCTCAGAAAGTTTCTTTTTAGATTTTATGTGAGGATATTTCCTATGTCACCATAGTCTTCAATGCGATCCAAATTATCCCTTCTCAGATTCTCCAAAAACAGTGCTACCAAGCTGTTAAAAGAAAAGAATCATGTCACTCTGTGAGAGGTATTCACAAGTCATAAAGCAGTTTGCCAGAAAGCGTCTTTCTAGTTTTTGTCTGAGGATATTTCCTTTTTCACTGTTTGCCTCAATGCATTTATGAATATTTATTTGCAGATTCCAGGAAAATAGTGTTAGCAGACTGTACCATGGAAAGCAAGGTGTAATTCTGTGAGATGAATTCAAACATCGTAAGACAGTTTCTCAGAAACTTCTTGTTGGTTGTTGTCTGAGGATATTTCCTTGGTCACCATAGGCTTCAATACACTCTCAGATATCTTTTTTCAGACACCACAAATACAGTGATGGCAAAGTGCTCCCGCAACAGAAACATTTCGCTCTATGAGATAAATGGTCGTATCACAAAGGAGTTTCTCTGAAAGCTTCTTTCTAGTTTTTATCTGAGGATATTTCCTTTTTTACCATATTCCTCAAAGTGCTCCTGAATATCCCATTGCAGATTAAACGAAAAAATGTTAGCAAACTTCTCAACGAAAAGAACAGTGTTACTCAGTGAGGTGAATTTGTGCATTACAAAGCAGTTTCACAGAAATCTTCTTTTTGGTTTTTATCTGAGCATATTTCCTTTGTCACCATAGGCTTCAATGCACTCTCATATATCCTATTGCACATTCCACTAAAAGAGTTTTATCTAACACCTTTCTTTTCGTTGAGCACTTTGATAACACTGTTTTTGTGGAATCTGAAATACAATATTTTGGAGTTCATTGAAGCCTTCGGTGACAAAGGAAATATTCTCAGATAAAACCAAAAAGAATATTTCTGAGACACTGTTTTGTGAAGGAGGAATTCACCTCACAGTGTTACACTGTTCTTTTCATTGAGCAGTTTGCTCACCCTGTATTCTTGGAATCTGCAAAGTGATATTTTGGAACACATTGAAGCTTATGGTGACAAAGGAAATATCCTCAGACAAAATCTGGAAAGAAGCTTTCTGAGAATCTTTTTTGTGTTTTGTGAATTCATTGCACCGAGTTACACGATTCTTTTCATGGATCAATTTGATAGCACTGTTTTTGGTATATCTGAGAAGGGATATTTTTTATCACATTGTTGCCTGTGGTGACAAAATAAATATTATCAGATAAAAAGTAGAAAGAATCTTTCTGAGAATGTTCTTTGTGATGTGTAAATTCATCTAACAGAGTTACACCATTCTTCTCATTGAGCAGTTTGATAACACGCTTTTCATGGAATATGCATCAGGACATTTGAGAGTGCACTGAAGCCTATGGTTACAAAGGAAATATCCTCAGATAAAAACCAAAAAGACCCTTTCTGTGAAATGTTGGGTGATGTGTGAATTCATCTAACAGAATTTCAATGTTCTTTTCATTCAGCAGTTTTCTAACACTGTTTTCTTGGAATCTGCAATGGGATATTTCAGAGCACATTGAAGCTTATGGTTACAAAGGAAATATCCTCTTATAAAAACTAGAAAGAAGCAATCTGAGAAACAGCGTTGTCATGTGTTAGCTCATCTCATGGAGTTACACAATTCTTTTCAAGTAGCAATATGGTAGCAGTGTTTTGGGGGAATCAGAGAAGGGATATTTTGGATTGCATTGAAGCCCATTGTGACAATAGAAATATCCTGAGATTAAAAAGGAAAATGACGCTATCCAATAAGCTGCTTTGTGATTCATTTCACAGGGTTACACTGTTCTTTTCATTGAGAAGTTTGTTCACACTGTATTCTTGCAATCAGCAATGGTTATTTTGGAGCACATTGAAGCTTATGGTGACGAAGTAAATATCCTCAGACAAAAACTAGAAAGAGGCTTTCTAAGAAACTGCTTTGTGACTTGTGAATTCATCTCACAAAGTTACATCTCTCTTTTCATGGAGCAGTTGTGTAGCACTGTTTTTGGGGAGTCTGAGAAGGGATATTTTGCATTGCTTCGATGCCTGTGGTGACAAAGGAAATATCCTCAGATAAAATCTATAAAAAAGGTTTCTGAGGAACTTATTTGTGATGTGTGAAATCATCTCAGAGTGCTACACCTTTCTTTTCATGGAGAAGTTTGGTTGCACTGTTTCTGGGGAATCTGAGAAGGATATTTTGAATTGCATTCAAGCCTATGGTGACAAAAGAAATATCCTCAGATAAGTAATACAAAGAAGCTTCTGAGAAACTGCTTTATGATGTGTGAATTCATCTTACAGAGTCACACCGTTATTTTCATTGAGCAGATTGATAACACTGTTTTTGTGGAATCTGTAAAGGGATATATAGAAGTGCATTGAAGCCTATGGTGACAAAGAAAATATCCTGAGATAAAAAACAAAAAAGACGCTTTACGATAAGCTGCTTTGTGATGTGTGAATTCATCTTACAGAGTTACACTGTTCTTTTCATTGTCCAGTTTTCTCACACTGTATTCTTGGAATCTGCAATGGGATTTATCGGAGAACATTGAAGCTTATAGTGACAAAGGAAATATCCTGAGACAAAAATTCTAAAGAAACTTTCTATGAAACTGGTTGTGATTTGTGAATTCATCTCTCAGAGTTATTCAATTCTTTTCATGGAGCAGTTTGGTAGCACTGGTTTTAGGGAATATGGGAAGGGATACTTTGGATCGCATTGAATCCTATGGTGACAAAGGAAATATCCTCCGATAAGAACTAGAAGAAGCTTTCTGGGAAACTGCTTTGGGATGTTTGAATTCATGTCACAGAGTTACACCTCTATTTTCTTGCGGCAGTTGGATAACACGTTTTTCGTGGAATCTGCAACAGGATATTTTGGAGTGTATTGAAGCCTGTGGTGACAAAGGAAATATCCTCAGAAAAAACCAAAAACAAGATTTCTGAGAAACTGTTTTGTGATGTGTGAATTCATCTCACATAGTTACACTGTTCTTTTCATTCAGCAGTTTGCTAATACTGTTTTCTTGCAATTTGCTTTGGGATATTACAGAGTGCATTGAAGCTTATGGTGACAAAGGAAATATCTTCACAGAAAAACTAGGAGGAAGCTCTCTGAGAACTACTTTGTAATGGTGAATTCATCTCACAGAGTTACATAATTCTTTTATAGAGCAGTTTTGTAGCACTGTTTTTGAGCAATCAGAGAAAGGATTTTTTTATCGCAATATAGCCTATGATGACAAAGGAAATATCTTCAGATAAAAGATAGAAAGAAGCTGTCTGAAAAACTGTTTTGTGATGTGTGAATTCGACTCACAGAGTTCCATTCTTCTTTTCATTGAGCTGTTTGCTAGCACTATTATCTTGGAAAATGCAATGGGATAATTTGGAGTGCCTTGAAGCTTACGGTGTAAAAGGAAATATCCTCATATAAAAATTAGAAAGAAGCTTTCTGAGAAACTGATTTTTGATGTGTTAATTCATCTCACAGAGTTACACTATTCTTTTCATGGGTCAGTTTGGTAGAACTGTTCTTGGGGAATCTGAGAAGGGATATTTTGGATTGCATTGAAGCCTATTGTGACAAAGGTAATATCCTCAGATAAAAAGAAAAAAGAAACGTTCTGAGAAAATTCTTTGTGATTTCTGAATTCATCTCTCCGAGTTGCAGCTTACTTTTCATGAAGCAGTTCGATAAAACTCTTTTTGTGGAATCTGCAAAGGGATATTTGGGAGTGCATTGAGGCCTATAGTGAAAAAGGAAATATCCTCAGATAAAAATTGGAAAGAATATTTCTGAGAAACTGCTCTGTGATGTGTGAATACATCATACATAGTTACCCGTTCATTTTATTGAGTACTTTGATACACTGTTTTTGTGGAATCTGCAATAGAATCTTTCGGATTGTATTGAACCTAATGTTGACCAAGGAAATCTCCTCAGACAAAAATCAAAAGGAGACTTACTGTGAAACTGCTTGGTGATATGTGAATTCATCCTACTGAGTTACACCATTGTTTTCATTGAGAAGTTTCCTAACCCTTTTTTCAGGGAACATGCAAGGAGATATTCCGGAGCACATTGAGGAATATGGTGAAAAAGGAAATACCCTCAGATAAAAACTTGAAAGAACATATCTGAGAAACAGCTATGTGATGTGTGAATTCATCTCACAGTTACACCCCTCTTTTCACAGAGCAATTTCACAGCACTTTTTGGGGAATCTGAGAAGGGATATTTTGAATAACATTGAAGCCTATGGTGACAAAGGAAATATCCTCAGTTAAAAACTACAAAGAAGCCTTCTTGGAAACTGCCTTGTGATGTTTTAATTCATCTCACAGATTTACATGATACTTTTCTTGGAGCAGTTTCCTAACACTGGTTTCGTGGAATCTAAAATAGTATATTTGGGAGCAAATTAAAGCCTATATTGACAAAGGAAATATCCTCAGGCAAAAACCAAAAAGAAGCTGTCTGAGAAGCAGCTTTGTGTTGTGTGAATTCAACTCACAGATTTACAGCTTTCTTTTCATGGAACACTTTGCTAACACTTTTCATGGAATCTACAAAGGGATATTTGGAAGCACATTGAGGCCAAGGGTGATAAAGAAAATATGCTCAGACAAAAACTAGAAAGAAGCTTTCTGAGAAACCGCTTTGTGATTTGTGAATTCATCTCACAGAGTTACTTGATTCTTTTCATGGAACTGTTTTGTAGCACTGTTTTTGGGGAATCTGAGAAGGGATATTTTGGATTGCATTGAAGTCTATGGTGACAAAGGAAATATACTCAGATAAAAACTAGAAAGAAGCTTTCTGAGAAACTGCTTTATAATTTGTGAATTTATCTCACAGAGTTACACAATTCTTTTCATGGAGAAGTTGGGTTACCCTGTTTTTGGGGAATCTGAGAAGGGATATTTTGGATCACATTGAAGCCTAGGGTGACAAAGAAATATTAAACAGATAAAAACTAGAAAGAAACTGTCTCAGAAACTTATTTGTGATGTGTGTATTCATCTCACAGAGTAACATCTTTCTTTTCATGGAACAGTTTGCTAACAATGTTTGCATGCTCTCTACAAAGTGATATTTGGGAGCGAGTTGAGACCTATGGTGAGAAAGGAAATATCCTCAGATAAAAACTAGAAAGAAGCTTTCTGAGAAAATGCTTTGTGATGTGTGAATTTATCTCATAGAATTACACCACTAGTTTCGTGGAGCAGTTTGCTAACATTGTTTTCTTGGAATCTGCAATAAGATATTTTGGAGTGCATTGAAGCCTATGGTGACATACGAAATATGCTCAGACAAAATCCAAAAGAAACTTTATGTGAAACTGCTTTGCAATATGTGAATTCACCTCCCAGAGTTACATCTTTCTTTTCATGGAGCAGTGTGCTGACACTGTTTTTGTGGAATCTGCAAAGGGATCTTTGGGAGCGCATTGAGGTTTATACTGAAAAAGGAAATATCCTCATTTAAAAATTAGAAAGAAGCTTTCTGAAAAACTGCTTTGTGATGTGTCAATTCACCTCACAGTGTTACACGATTCTTTTATAACTTTTTTGGGGGAATCTGAGGAGGGATACATTTGATCGCAATGAAGCCTATTTTTGACAAAGGAAACATCCTCAGATAAAAACTAGAAAGAAGCTTTCTGAGAAGTTTCTTCATGATGTGTAAATTCATCTCACAGAATTACACCTTTCTTTTCATGGAGACGTTTGCTAACACTGCTTTCATGGAAACTGCAAAGGGATATTTGGGAGCACATTGAAACCTATGGTGACAAAGGAAATATCCTCAGATAAAAACCAAAAATAAGCTTTATGACAAATTGCTTTGTGATGCATGATTCCATCTTACAGAGTTACACCATTCTTTTCATTGAGAAGCTTGTTAACACTTTTCTCATTTAATCTGAAATGGGATATTCAGATGCATATTCGGGGATATAGTGATAAAGGAAATATCCTCAGATAAAAACTAGAAAGGAACTTTCTGAGAAAGTTCTTTGTGATGTGTGAATTCATCTCATAGAGCTTCAGGTTTCTTTTCATGGAGCAATTTGCTAACACTGTTTTTGTGGAATCTCCCAAGGGATATTTGGGAGCGCATTGAGGCCTATCTTGAAAAAGGATGTATCCACAGATAAAAAGTAAAAAGAAGCTTTCTGAGAAACTGATTTGTGATGTATGAATTCATCTCACAGAGTTACACAGTTCATTTCATTGAGTAGTTTACTAACACTGTTTTCTTGGAAACTGCAAAGGGATATTTGGGAGGGCATTGAAGTCTATGGTGACAAAGGTAATACCCTCAGATAGAAACCAAGGAGAAGCTTTCTGAGAGACTATTTCATGATGTGTGAATTGAATTCACAGAGTTACACTGTTGTTTTCATTCAGCAGTTTGCTAACACTGTTTTCTTGGAATCTGCAATGGGATATTTCAGAGCACATTGAAACTTACAGTGACAAAGTCAACGTCCTCAGACAAAAGCTAGAAAGAAGCTTCCTTAGAAACTGCTTCATGATTTGTGAATTCATCTCAGAGAGTTACATCTTTATTTTTATGGATTAGTTCGGTAGCACTGTTTTGGGGGAATCTGAGAAGGGATATTTTGGATTACATTGAAACCTATATTGACAAAGAAATGTCCTCAGATAAAAACTACAAAGAAACTTTCTGGAAAACTCCTTCATTATGTGCGAATTCATCTCACTAAGTTACACCTTTCTTTTCATGGAGCAGTTTACTAACATTGTTTTTGTATAATCTGCAAAGGGATATTTGGGAGAACATTGAGGCCTAAGGTGAAAAAGAAAATATTCTGAGATAAAAACTAGGAAGCCATTTTCTGAGAAATTGCTTTGTGATGTTTGAATTCATCTCACGGTGTTTCACTATTCGCTTCATTGAGCAGTTTGCTAACGCTGTTTTCATGGAATCTGCAATGGTATACATTGGAGCTTGTTGAAGGTTATGGTGACAAAGGAAATATCCTCAGACAAAAACTAGAAAGAAGCTTTCTGAGAAACTGCTTTCTGATTTGTGAATTCACCTCACAGAGTTATGAAATTCTTTTTATGGAGCAGTTTGATAACACTGTTTTTGAGGAAACTGAGAAGGGATATTTTGGATCACATTGAAGCCTCAGGTGACAATGGAAATATCCTCAGATGAAAACTAGAAAGACGCTTTCTGAGAAATTCTTTGTGATGTGTGAATTCATCTTACAGAGTTACAGCTCTCTTTTCTTGGAGTAGTTTGCTAAGACTGTTTTCATGGAATTTGCAAAGGGATATTGGGAGTGCATTGTAGCCTATCTTGACATAGGAACTATCCTCAGAGAATAACCAAAAAGATGCGTTCTGAGAGATTGCTTAGTGATGTGTGAATTGATCTCACAGATTTACACTGTTCTTTTCATTGAGCAGTTTATTAACACTGTTTTCTTGGAATCTGCAATGAGATATTTCAGAGTGCATTGAAGCTTAGGGTGACAAAGGAAATATTCTCAGGCAAAAACTAGAAAGAAACTTTCTGAGAAACTGCTTTGTGATTTGTGAATTAATCTCACAGAGTTACACGATACTTTTAATGTAGCAGTTTGGTAGCACTGTTTTTCTTTTGAATCTGAGAAGGGATATTTTGGATTGCATTGAAGCCAAGAGTGACAAAGGAAATATCCTCAGATAAAAACTAGAAAGAAGCCTTCTGAGTAACTTCTTTGTGTGAATTCATCTCACAGAATTACAATGCTCTTTTCATTGAGTAGTTTCCTAACACTCCTTTTGTGGAATCTGCAAAGGGATATTTTGGAGTGACTTGAGGACTATCTTTGAAAAGGAATTATCCTCAGATAAAAACTATATAGAAGCTTTCTGAGGTACTGATTTGTGATGTGTGAATGCATCTCATGGAGTTATGCTGTACTTTTCACTCAGTAGTTTGCTGACACTGTTTTCTTGGAATCTGCAGTGGGATAGTGGGATATTTCGAAGAGCATTGAAGATTTTGGTGACAAAGGAAATATCCTAGATAAAAAGCAAAACTAAGCTCTCTCAGAAACTGCCTTGTGATGTGTGAATTCATCTCACAGAGTTACATTGTTCTTTTCATTGGGAAATTTGCTTACACTTTTCTCGTTTAATCTGCGATCTGATATAAGGGCGTACATTCAGGAATATAGTAAAAAGGAAATATCTTCAGATAAAAACTAGAAAGAAGTTTTCTGAGAAACAGCTTTGTGATGTCTGAATTAATCTCACAGAGTTACACCAGTGTTTTCATGGAGCACTTTGGTAGCAATGTTTTTGGGGAATCTGAGAAGGGATATTTTGAATTGCATTGAAGCCTATGGTGAAAAAGGAAATATTCTGAGACAAAAACTAGAAAGAAACTTTCTGAGAAAGTTCTTCATGAAGTGTGAATTCATCTAACAGAGTTACACCTTTCTTTTCATGGAGCAATTTTCTAACATTGTTTACGTGGAACCTGCAAAGGGATATTTGTGAACACATTGAAGCCTATAGTGAAAAAGGAAATAACCTCAGCTAAAAATGAAAAAGAAACATTCTGAAAAACTGCTTTGTGATGTGTTAATTTATCTCACAGAGTTGCACAATTCTTTTCATGGATCATTAGTAGCACTGTTTTTGGGGAGTCTGAGAAGGCATATTTGGATCGCATTGAAGACTGTGATGAGAAAGGAAATATCATCAGAAAAAAACTAGAAAGAAGTTTTCTGAGAAAGTAGTTTGAGATGTGTGAATTCATCTCACACAGTTACAAGGTTCTTTTCATTGAGCAGTTTGGTAACACTGTTTTTGTGTAGTCTCCAATAAGATATTAGGGAGTGACTTAAAGCCTATGGTGACATAGATAATATCCTCAGATAAAAACCCAAAAGAAGCTTTGTAAGAAACTGCTTTATGATGTGTTAATTCATGTCACAGACTTGCAAAATCCTTTTCATGGATTGTTGGTAACACTCTTTTTGGGGAATCTGTGAAGGCATATTTGGATCGCATTGAAGCCTGTGTTGACAAAGGAAATATCCTCGGATTATAACTAGAAAGAAGCTTTCTGAGAAAGTTCTTTGTGATGTGTGAATTCATCTAACACAGTTACACAGTTCTTTTCATTGAGCAGTTTGGTAACACTGTTTTTGTGGAATCTGCATTAGGATATTTGGGAGTGCATTAAAGTCTATGGTGACATAGGTAATATCCTCACATAAAACCCCAAAAGAAGCTTTCTGGAAACTACTTTGGGATGTGTTAATTCATCTCGCAGAGTTGCACAATTATTTTCATGGATCTTTGGTAACACTGTTTTTGGGGAATCTGAGAAGGCATATTTTGATCCTATTGAAAACTGTGTTGACAAAGGAAATATCATCAGATAAAAACTAGAAAGAAGCTTTCTGAGAAAGTTATTTGTGATGTGTGAATTCACCTCACAGAGTTACACATTCCTTTTCATGAATCAGTTTCCTCACATTGTTTTCATGGAATTTTCAAAGGGATATTTGGGAGCACTTTGACCTCTATAGTGAAAAAAGAAATATCATCAGAAAAAAAATGAGAAAGAAGCTTTCTGAGAAACTGATTTGTGATATGTGAATTCATCTCACAGAGTTACACGGTTCCTTACAATGAATAGTTTGATAACACTGTTTTTGTGGAATCTGCAATAGGATATTTGTGAGTGCATTGAAGCCTATGGTGACAAAGGAAATATCCTCTGACAAAAAACAAAAAGACGGTTTCTGAGAAACTACTTTGTGATGTGTGAATTCATCTCACAGAGTTACACTGTTCCTTTAATTGAACACTATGTTAACACTGTTTTCTTGGAATCTGCAAAGGCATGTTCCAGAACCCATTGAAGTTTATTGTGACAACAGAAATATCCTCAGAAAAAAACTGGAAAGAAGTTTTCTGAGAAAGTCCTATGTTATGTGTGCATTCATCTTACAGAGTTACACTATTCTTTTCATTGAGCTGCTTGCCAACACTGTTTTTTTGGCGTCTGCAATGGGATATTTCAGAGCATACTGAATCTTATGGTGACAAAGAAAATATCCCCATATAAAAACAGATAGAAGCATTCTGAGAAAGAGCTTTTGATGTGCTAATTCATCTCACAGAGTTCATGATTCTTTTCATCTAGCAGTTTGGTAGCATTGCTTTTGGGGAATCAGAAAGGGATATTTTTGATCACATTGAAATCTATGGTGACTAAGGAAATATCCTCAGATAAAACCTAGAAAGAAACTTTCTGTGAAACTTCTTTGTGATGTGTGAATTCATCTCACAGAGTTACACCATAGTTTTCATTGAGAAGTTTGCTAACACTTTTTTTGTTGAAACTGTGATGGGATATTTCAGAGCACATTGAGGCCCATGGTGAAAAGGGAAATATCCTCAGATAAAAACTAGAAAGAAGATTTCTGAGAAACAGCTTTGTGATGTGTGAAAACATCTCACAAAGTTACACCATTCTTTTCATTGAGCAGTTTAATAACACTGTTTTCATAGAATCTGCAATAGGATATTTTGGATCACATTGAAACCTATGGTAACGTAGAAAATATCCTCAGATATAAACTAGAAGGAAGCTTTCTGAGAAAGTTCTTTGTGATGTGTGATTTCATCTCACAGAGTTACACCATTTTTTTCAACGAGCAGTTTGCTAACACTGTTTCTGTGGAATCTGCAAAGGGTTATTTGGGAGCACATTGATTCATTTAGTGAAAAAGGAAATATCCTCAGATAATAGGTAGAAATCAGCTTTCTGAGAAACTGCTTGGTGATGTGTGAATTCATCTCACAGAGTTACACCATTCTTTTCTTGAGCAGTCTGATAACACTGGTTTCGTGGAATCTGTAATAGGATAATTGGGTGCACTTTGAAGCCTAAGGTGAAAAAGAAAATATCCTCAGATAAAAACCAAAAGGAAGCTTTCTCATAAATTGCTTTGTGATGTGTGAATTCATGTCACAGAATTACACCATTCTTTTCATTGAGAAGTTTCCTAACACTTTATTGTTTAGTCTGCAATGGGATATTTGCTGACGCATTGAGGACTGTGGTGAAAAAGGAACTATCTTCAGATAAAAACTAGAAAGAATCTCTCTCAGAAACTGCTTTGTGATTTGTGAATTCATCTTATAGAGGTGCAATGTTCTTCTCCTTGAGCAGTTTGATAAGATTGTTTTTGTGGAATCTGCAAAGGCCTATGCTGATAAAGGAAATAGCCTCCAATAAAAAAGAGACAGAAACTTTCTGGGGAACTTCTTAGTGATGTGTGATTTCATCTCACAGAGTTATAAAATTTTTTTCATGGAGCAGTTTACTAAAACTGTTTTCTATTGAAAAACTGCTTTGTGATGTATGAATTCACCTCACAGAGTTACACTGTTCTTTTCTTGAGCAGTATGATAACACTGTTTCGTAGAATCTGCAATAGGATACTTGGGAGTCCATTGAAGCCTATGGTGACAAAGGAAATACTCTCAGATAAAAACTAAAAGGAAACTTTCTGAATATCTGCTTTGTTATGTGTGAATTCATCTCACAGAGTTACACTGTTCTTTTCATTGAGAAGTTTGATAACACTTTTTTCTTTTAATTTGCAATGGGATATTTGGGCATGCATTAAGGCATATGGTGTAAAAGGAAATATCCTCAGATAAAAATTAGAAAGAAGGATTCTGAGAAACATCTTTTAATGTGTGTATTCATCTCACAGAATTCCAACACTGTTTTCATGGAGCAGTTCCGTAGCACTGTTTCTGGGAAATCTGGGAAGGGATATTTTGATTTGCATTGAAGCCTAAGGTGACAAAAGAAAATATCCTCAGATAAAAGCTAGGAAGAAGCTTTCTGAGAAAGTTCTTTGTGATGTCTGAATTCATCTCACACACTTAAACCTTCTTTTCATTGAGAAGTTTGCTAACACTGTTTTCATGGAACCTGCAAAGGGATATTTGGGAGTGCATTGAGGCCTATGGTAAAAAAGAAAATACCCTCAGTTAAAAACTAGAAAGAAACTTTCTGAGATAATTCTTTGTGATGTGTGAATTCATCTCAGAAAGTTACGCTTTTCTTTTCATGGAGCAGTTTGCTAACACTGTTTTCATAGAATCTGCAATGGGATATTCTGCAGTGCGTTGAGGTCTACAGTGAAAAAGTAAATAACCTCATGTAAAATCTAGAAGGAAACTTTCTGAAAAACAGCTTTGTGATGTGTCAGTTCATCTTACAGAGTTACGCCATTCCTTTCATTGAGCAGTTTGATAACTCTGTTTCGTGGAATCGGCAATAGAGTATTTACGAGTGCATTGAAGCCTATATTGACAAAAGATACATCCTCAGATAAAAACCTAAAAGAAGCTTTCGGTGAAACTGCTCTTTGATGTGTGAACTCATCTCACTGAATAACACCGTTTTTTCATTGAGAACTTTCCTGACACTTTTTTCATTTAATCTGCAATGGGATATTCAGGAGCACTTTGAGGAATGTGGTGAAGAAGGAAATGTCCTCAGATAAAACTAGAAAGAAGCTTTCTGAGAAACGGCTTTGTGATGTGTGAATTCATCTCACAGAGTTACACTGTTCTTTGCCTTGAGCAATTTGCTTACACTGTTTTCTTGGAATCTGTAATCTGATATTTCTGAGTGCATTGAAGCTTATGGTGACAAAGTAAATGTCTTCATATAAAAACTACAAAGAAACTTTCTGAGAAGATTCTTTCTGATGTGTTAATTCATCTCACAAATTTACATGATTCTTTTCATGGAGCAGTTTGGTAGCACTGTTTTTGGTGCATCTGAGAAGAGATATTTTGGATCGCATTGAAACCTATAGTGGCAAAGGAAGTATGCTCAGATAAAACTAGAAAGACGCTTTCTGAGAAAGTCCTTTGTGATGTCTGAATTCATCTCACAGAGTTACATCTTTCTTTTCATGGAGCAGTTTGCAAACACTGTTTTCGTGGGATCTGCAAAGGGATATTTCTGAGCACTCTGAGGCCTATGGTGAATAAAGAAATATCCTCAGATAAAAACTCAAAAGAAGCTTTCTGAGAAACTGCTTTGTGATGTGTATATTCATCTGACAGAGTTACACTGTTCTTTTCATTTACCAGCTTACTAACACTCTTTTCCTGGATTCTGCAATAGGCTATTTCCGAGAATATTGAAGCTTATGGTGACAAAGGAAATATCCTCATATAAAAACTAGAAAGAAGCATTTTGAGAAACCACTTTTTGATGTGTTAATTCAGCTCACAGTGTTACACGATTCCTTTGATGAATCCATTTGGTAGCACTGTTTTTGGGGAATCTGCGAAGGAGTACTTTTTATCGCATTGAAGCCTATGATGACATAGGAAATATCCTCAGATAAAAACTAGAAAGAAGCTTTTTGAGAAAGTTTTTTTTGTGTTGTGCGAATTCATCTCACAGAGTTACACCACTCTTTCATGGAGGAGTTTGCCAGCACTGTTTCTGTAGAATCACAGAAGTGATATTTTGGAAAGCATTGAATCCCATGGTGAAAAATGAAATATCCTCAGATAAAAACTGGAGAGAAGCCTTCTCAGAAACTACTTTGTGGTGTGTGAATTCATCTCACAGAGGTACAACATTTCTTCCACTAAGAAGTTTGCTAACACTGTTTTCGCAGAATCTGCAATGAGATATATGGGAGCACATTAAGGCCTGAAATATCACCAGATAAAATCAAGAAAGAAGCTCAGGTAAAAAATGGAGAGAAGCCATCTCAGAATCTGCTTTGTAGTGTGTGGTTTCATCTCAGAGAGTTACACCATTACTTTCATTGAGAGGTTTGCTAACACTGTTTTTACAGAATCTGCAATGAGATATATGGAAGTGCATTGAGGCCCATGTTTAAAAAAGAAGTATCCTTGGATAAAAGGAAGAAGGAATGTTTCTGAGAAACTGCTTTGTGATGTGTGAATTCATCTCACAGTGTTACACAACTCTTTCATGGAGCCGTTTGCTACCACTGTTTCTTTGGAATCTGAGAAGGGATATTTTTGATCGCTTTGAAGCCTATGGTGACAAAGGAAATATCCTCACATAAAAACCAGAAAGAAGCTTTCTGAGAAACAGCTCTGTGATTAGTGAATTCATCACACAGATTACATCACTCTTTCGTGGGGCCATTGGCTAGCACTGTTATTGTGGAATCTGAGAAGGGTATTTTTGATCACTTTGAAGTGTATGTTGACAATGGAAATATCCTCTGATTAGAAACTAGAAAGAAGCTTTCTGAGAAACTGCTTTGTTACATGTGAATTCATCTCACAGAGTTATGCTACTCTTTCATGGAGCCGATTGCTAGCACTGTATTTGTGGAATCTGAAAAGGGATATTTTGGATTGCTTTGAAACCTATGGTGACAATGGAAGTACAATAAAAACTGGAAAGAAACTTTCTTAGAAACTGGTTTGTAAAGTGTGAATTCATCTCACAAAATAACAACACTCTTTCATGGAAGAGTTTGGTAGCACTGTTTTTGTGGAATCACAAAAGTGATATCTTGGACAGCATTGAATCCCATGGTGAAAAATGAAATTTCCCCAGTTAAGAACTGGAGATAAGCCTTCTCAGAAACAGCTTTCTGGTGTGTGAATTCGTCTCACAGAGTTACAACACTGCTTTCATTGAGAATTTTGCTAACATTGTTTTCACAGAATCTGCAATGAGATATACAGGAGCACATTGAGGCCTGAAATACCCTCAGAAAAAAACAAGAAAGAAGCTTCTGAGAAACTGCTTTGTTACATGTGAATTCATCTCACAGAGTTATGCTACTCTTTCATGGAGCCGATTGCTAGCACTGTATTGTGGAATCTGAAAAGGGATATTTTGGATTGCTTTGAAACCTATGGTGACAATGGAAGTACAATAAAAACTGGAAAGAAACTTTCTTAGAAACTGGTTTGTAAAGTGTGAATTCATCTCACAAAATAACAACACTCTTTCATGGAAGAGTTTGGTAGCACTGTTTTTGTGGAATCACAAAAGTGATATCTTGGACAGCATTGAATCCATGGTGAAAAATGAAATTTCCCCAGTTAAGAACTGGAGATAAGCCTTCTCAGAAACAGCTTTCTGGTGTGTGAATTCGTCTCACAGAGTTACAACACTGCTTTCATTGAGAATTTTGCTAACATTGTTTTCACAGAATCTGCAATGAGATATACAGGAGCACATTGAGGCCTGAAATACCCTCAGAAAAAAACAAGAAAGAAGCTTTCTGAGAAACTGCTTTGTGATGTGTGAATTCATCTCACAGAGTTACATCAATCTTTCCTGGAGCCATTGACTAGCACTGTTTTTGTGGAATCTGAGAATTGATATTTTAGATCGCTTTGAAACCTATGGTGAAAAAGGAAGTATCCTCAGATAAAAACTAGAAAGAAGCTTTCTGAGAAACTGCTTTGTGATGTGTGAATTCATCTCACAGAGTTACACCACTCTTTCATGGAGGAGTTTGCTAGCACTGTTTTTGTGGAGTCTCAGAAGTGATATATTGGTTAACATAGAATCCTATGGTGAGAAATGAAATATCTTCAGATAACAACTGGAAAGAGACCTTCTCAGAAACTGCTTTGTGGTGTGTGAATTCATCTCACAGATTTACACCATTGCTTTCATTGAGAGGTTTGCTAAAACTGTTTTCACATAATCTGCAATGAGATATACAGGAGCGCACTGAGGCCCGTGTTTAAAAAAGATATGTTCTCAGATAAAAGGAAGAAGGAAGTTTTCTGAGAAACTGCTTGTGATGTGTGAATTCATCACCCAGAGTTACACTACGCTTTCATGGAGTGCTTTGCTAGCATTGTATTGTGGAATCTGAAAAGGGATATTTTGGATTGCTTTGAAACCTATGGTGACAATGGAAGTACAATAAAAACTGGAAAGAAACTTTCTTAGAAACTGGTTTGTAAAGTGTGAATTCATCTCACAAAATAACAACACTCTTTCATGGAAGAGTTTGGTAGCACTGTTTTTGTGGAATCACAAAAGTGATATCTTGGACAGCATTGAATCCCATGGTGAAAAATGAAATTTCCCCAGTTAAGAACTGGAGATAAGCCTTCTCAGAAACAGCTTTCTGGTGTGTGAATTCGTCTCACAGAGTTACAACACTGCTTTCATTGAGAATTTTGCTAACATTGTTTTCACAGAATCTGCAATGAGATATACAGGAGCACATTGAGGCCTGAAATACCCTCAGAAAAAAACAAGAAAGAAGCTTTCTGAGAAACTGCTTTGTGATGTGTGAATTCATCTCACAGAGTTACATCAATCTTTCCTGGAGCCATTGACTAGCACTGTTTTTGTGGAATCTGAGAATTGATATTTTAGATCGCTTTGAAACCTATGGTGAAAAAGGAAGTATCCTCAGATAAAAACTAGAAAGAAGCTTTCTGAGAAACTGCTTTGTGATGTGTGAATTCATCTCACAGAGTTACACCACTCTTTCATGGAGGAGTTTGCTAGCACTGTTTTTGTGGAGTCTCAGAAGTGATATATTGGTTAACATAGAATCCTATGGTGAGAAATGAAATATCTTCAGATAACAACTGGAAAGAGACCTTCTCAGAAACTGCTTTGTGGTGTGTGAATTCATCTCACAGATTTACACCATTGCTTTCATTGAGAGTTTGCTAAAACTGTTTTCACATAATCTGCAATGAGATATACAGGAGCGCACTGAGGCCCGTGTTTAAAAAAGATATGTTCTCAGATAAAAGGAAGAAGGAAGTTTTCTGAGAAACTGCTTTGTGATGTGTGAATTCATCACCCAGAGTTACACTACGCTTTCATGGAGTGCTTTGCTAGCATTGTATTTGTGGAATCTGAGAAGGGAAATACCCTCATACAAACATTACAAAAAATATTTCTGACAAAATGTTTTCTGATGTGTGAATTTATTTCACACTGTTCCTTTCATTGACCAGTTTCATAGCACTCTTTTTGGGGAATCTGCAATGGGCAATTTCAGAGCACAATGAAGCCTTTGGTGACAAAAGAAATATCTTCATATAGAAACTAGAAGAAATATCCTCAAAAACACAAAGGAAATATCCTTATATAAGAGCACTTTATGACGGGTTAATTCGTGTCACGGAGTTACATGATTCTTTTTATAGAGCAGTTTTGTAGCACTGTTTTTGAGGAATCTGAGAAGGGATATTTTTGATCGCATTGAAGCCTATCATGACAAAGGAAATATCCTCAGTTAAAAACTAGAAAGAAGCTTTCTGAGAGACTGCTTTGTGATGTGTGAATTTATCTCACAGAGTTGCACTCATGTTTTCATTGAGCGGTTTGCTAACACTATTTTCTTGGAATCTGCAATGGGATTGTTCAGATCACATTGAAGCTCATGGTGACAAAGGAAATACCGTCATATAATTATTAGAAAGAAGCTTTCTGAGAACCCATTTGTGATGTGTTAATTCATCTCACAGAGTTACAGGGGTCTTCTCATGGATCACTTGGGTATAACTGTTTTTGAGGCATCTGAGAAGGGTTATTTTGGATCACATTGAAGCCTAAGGTGACAAAGGAAATATCCTCAGACAAGAACTAGAAAGAAGCTTTCTGAGAAAGTTCTTGGTGATGTGTGAATTCATCTCACACAGTATTACACCTTTCTTTTCATGGAGGAGTTTGATAACACTGCTTTCATGGAATCTGCAAAGGGATATCTGGGAGCGCAATGAGGCCTATACTGAAAAAGGAAATATCCTCAGATAAAAACTAGAAAGAATCTGTCTGAGAAACTGCTCTGTGATGTGTGAATTCATCATACATAGTTACACCATTCATTTAATGGAGCAGTTTGATAACACTGTTTTCATGGAATCTGCAATATAGTAATTTGGAGAATATTGAAGCCTATGCTGACGAAGGAAATATCCACAGATGAAAACCAAAAAGAAGCTTTCAGTGAAACAGCCTTGTGATGTGTGAAATCATCTTACAGAGTTACACCATTTTTTTCATTGAGAAGTTTTCTGACACCTTTTCTATGGAAATTGCAATGGGCTATTCCAGAGCACACTGAGGAATATGGTGAAAAAGAATTATGCTCTGTTAAAAACTAGAAAGAAGCTATCTGAGAAACAGCCTTGGATGTGTGAACTAGTCTCACAGAGTTACACCTCTCTTTTCATAGAGCAGTTTTGTAGCACTCTTTTTGGGGAATCTGAGAAGGGATACTTTGAATAGCATTGAAGCCTATGCTGACAAAGGAAATATCCTCAGATCAAAACTACGAAGAAGCTTTCTGAGAAACTGCTTTGTGATATGTGAATTCATCTCACAGATTTACATGACTCTTTTTTTGGAGCAGTTTGTTAACACTGTTTTCATGGAATCTACAGTAGGATATTTGGGAATGCATTGAAGCCTATATTGACAAAGGAAATATCCTCAGACAAAAACGAAAAAGAAGCTTTCTGAGAAACAGCTTTGTGATGTGTGAATTCACCTCACAGGTTTACACCTTTCTTTCCATGGAGCACTTTTCTAACACTATTTTTGTAGAATCTACAAAGGGATATTCGGGAGAGTGTTGAGGCCTATAGTGAAAAAGGAAATATAATCAGACTAAAATTAGCAAGAATCTTTCTGAGAAACTGCTTTGTGATTTGTGAATTCATCTCAGAGAGTTACTCGATCTTTTCCATGGAGCAGTTTAGTAGCACTGTTTTTGGGAAATCTGGGAAAGGATATTTTGGATTGCATTGAAGCCTAGGGTGACAAAGGAAATATCCTCAGATAGAAACTGGAAAGAAGCTTTCTGAGAAACTGCTTTATGATGTGTGAATTCATCTCACACAGTTACACCTTTATTTTCTTGCAGAAATTTGCTGACACTGATTTCATGGAATCTGCAATAGGATATTTGGGAGTGCATCAAAGACTATGGTGACAAAGTAAATCTCCTCAGACAAAAACCAAAAGCAAACTGCAATGGGATATTTCAGAGCACATTGAAAGTTATGGTGACAAATGAAATATTCTCAGATAAAAACTTGAAAGAAGCTGTCTGAGCAACTGCTTTGTGATTTGTGAATTCAACTCACAGAGCTACATGATTCTTTTCATGGAGCACTTTATTAACCCTGTTTTTTTTGGAATCAGAGAAGGGATATTTTGGATTGTATTGAAGCCTATGTTGACAAAGAAAATATTCTCAGATAAAAGCTGGAAAGAAGCTTTCTGAGAAAGTTCTTTGTGATGTGTGAATTCATCTCACAGAGTTACACCTTTCTTTTCATGGAGAAGTTTGCTAACACTGTTTTCATTGAATCTGCCAAGGGGTATTTGGGAACGCATTGAGGCTTATGGTGAAAAGGAAAATAACCTCAGATAAAAACTGGAAAGAAGCTTTCTGAGAATCTGCTTTGTGTATTGTGAATTCCTCTCAAAGTGTTACACTGTTCTTTTCATTGAGCAGTTTGCTTACACTCTTTCATGGAATCTACAAAGAGATATTTGAATGCACATTGAGGCCTAAAGTGAAAAAATAAATATGCTCAGATGAAAAATAGAAAGAAGCTTTTCTGAGAAACTGTTTTGTGATGTGTGAAAACATCTCAGAGAGGTACACAATAGTTTTCATGGATCAATTTGGTAGCACTGTGTTTGTGGAATCTGAGAATGGATATTTTGAATCGCATTGAAGCCTATGGTGACAAAGGATATATCCTAAGATGAAAACCAGAAAGAAGCATTCTGAGAAAGTTCTTCATGATGTGTGAATTACACTCACAGAGTTACAGCCTTCTTTTTATGGAGCAGTTTGCTAACTCTGTTTTCGTGGATTCTGCTAAGGGATATATGGTAGCACATTGAGGCATGTGGTGAAAAAAGAAATATCCTGAGTTAAAATCAGGAAAGGAGCTTTCTGAGCAACTGCTTTCTGATGTGTGAATTCATCTCATGGTGTTACACTGTGAGCAATTTTCTAACACTGTTTTATTGGAATCTGGAACAGGATATTTTGGAGCATATTGAAGTTTATGGTGACATAGTAAATATCCTCATACAAAAAGTAGAAATAAGCAATCTGAGAAACCGATGTGTGACGTGGTAATTCATCTCACAGAGTTACATGATTCTTTTCATGGATCAGTTTGGTAGCACTGTTTTTGGGTAATCTGAGAAGGGATATTTTGTATCGCCTTGAAGCCTATGGTGACAAAGGAAATATTCTCAGGTGGAAACTAGAAATAAGCTTTCTGAGAAAGTTCTTTGTGATGTGTAAATTCACCTCACAGAGTTACACTGTTCCTTTCATTGAATAGTTTGCTAACACTGTTTTCTTGGGATGCACAATGAGGATATTCACAGGGTATCAAAGTTTATGATGACAGAGGAAATATCCTCAGACAAAAAACAAGAAAGAAGCTTTCTGAGAAATTTCTTTGTGATGTGTGAATTCACCTCACAGAGTTACATGATTCTTTTCATGGAGCAGTTTGGTAGCACTGCTTTGGGGAATCTGAGAAGGGATATTTTGGATCACACTTAAGTCTATATTGACAAAGAAAATACCCTCAGATAAAAACTACAAAGAGGGATTTTGAGAAAGTTCTTTGTGATGTGTAAATTCATCTCACAGAGTTACACCTTTCTTTTCATGGAACCGTTTGTTATCACTGTTTTCGTGGAATCTTCAAAGGTATATTTGGGAGCACATTGAGGCCTATGGTGAAAATTAATATCCTGAGATAAAATTAGAAGGAAACTTTCTGAGAAATTACTATGTGATATGTGAATTTATCTCACAGTGTTACACAATTCTTTTCCTTGAGCAGTTTGGTAACACTATTTTCGTGGAATCTGCAAAGGGACATTTGGAACTGCATTGATGACTATAGTGAAAAAGGAAATATGCTCACATAAAAACTAAAAACAAACTTTCTGAGAAACGGCTTTGTGATGTGTGAATTTATCTCACAGAGTTACACTGTTCTTTTCATTGAACTGTTTGAAAACACTGTTTTCATGGAATCTGCAAAGGGATGTTTGGGAGCACGTTGAGGCCTGTGGTGAATAAATAAATATCCTCAGATAAAATCGATAAAGAAGCTTTCTGAGAAACTTATTTTTGATGTGTGAATTCTTCTCATAGAGTTACACTGTTCTTTCCATTGAGCAGCTTGCTGACACTATTTTCTTGGAATCTGCAATGGGATATTTCAGCACACATTGAAGCTTATGGTGACAATTGAAATATCCTCAGACAAAAACCAGAAAGAAGCTTTCTGAGAAACTGCTTTGTTATTTGTGAATTCGTGTCAGAGGGTTGCAAGATTCTTTTCATGGAGTAGTTTGGCAGCACTGTTTTGGGGGAATCTGAGAAGGGATATTTTGAATCACCTTAAAGCCTATATTGACAAAGGAAATACCCTCACATAAAAACTAGAAAGAAGTGTTCTGAGAAAGTTCTTCATGATGTGTGAAATCATCTCACAGAGTTGCACCATTCTTTTCATGGAGTCATGTGCTGTTTTCGTATAATCTGCAAAGGGATATTTGGGACTGAATTGAGGAATATAGTGACAAAGGAAATATCCTCACATAAAAAGTAGAAAGAAGCTTTCTGAGAAACTGCTCTGTGATGTGTGAATTTATCTCACAGAGTTACACTGTTCTCTTCATAGAGCTGTTTGAAAACAGTTTTTGTGAAATCAGCAAAGGGATATTTGGGATCACATTGAGACCTATGGTTTCTTTGTGATGTGGGAATTCATCTCACAGACTTACACCTTTCTTTTCATGGAGCAGTTTGCAAACACTATTTTCATGGAATCTGCAAAGGGATATTTGCGAGTGCATTGAGGCAAACAGTGAAAAAGGAAATATCATCAGACAAAAACTAGAAAGAAGATTTCTGAGAAATGGCTGTGTGATGCTTGAATTCAACTCACAGAGTTACACTGTACTTTTCATGGAGATGATTGGTAGCACTGTTTCTGAGGAATCTGCAAAGGAATATGTTGGATCGCATTCATGCCTATGGTGACAAAGGAAATATTCTCAGATAAAAACTAGAAGGAAGTTTCCTGAAAAAGTCCTTGTGATGTGTGAATTTATCACACACACACAGAGTTACACATTTCTTTTCATGGAGCAGTTTTCAAACCCTGTTTTTCTGAATCTGCAAAGTGATATATGGGAACTCATTGAGATCTATGGTGAAAAAGGAAATATCCTCAGAAACAAACGAGAAAGAAGATTTCTAAGAAACTACTTTTGGATGTGTGAATTCAACTCACAGAGATACACAGTTGCCTTCATTGAGGAGTCTGATAACAGTTTTCGTGGAATCTGCAATAGAATATTTGGGAGCACATTGAAGAATATGGCGACAAAGGAAATATACCCTGACAAAAACCAGAAAGAAGCTTTCTGAGAAACTGTTTTCTGATGTGTGAATTCATCTCATGGAGATACACCTTGCTTTTCATGGAGCAATTTACTAACACTCTTTTTGTGGAATCTGTAAAGGGATATTTGCGAACACATTGAGGCCTATGGTGAAAAAGGAACTACCCACAGACAAAAACTAGACAGAAAATTTCTGAGAAACTGCTTCATTATTTGTGAATTCATCTCACAGTGTTACATGATTCTTTTCTTGGAGCAGTTTGGCAGCACTATTTTTGGGGAATCTGAGAAGGGATATTTTGGATTGCATTGAAGTCTATGGTGACAAAGGAAATATACTCAGATGAAAACGACAAAAAAGCTTTCTGAGAAACCACTGTGTGAAGAGTTAACTCATCTCACAGAGTTACATGATTCTTTTCATGGATCAGTTTGGTAGCACTGTTCTGGGGCAATCTGACAAGGGATAATTTGGATCTCATTTAAACCTATGGTGACAAAGGAAACATGCCCAGATAAAAACTGAAAGAAGATTTATCAGAAAGTTCTCTTTGATGAGTGAATTAATCTCACAGAGCTACACCTTTCTTTTCATGGAGAAGTTTGTTAACACTGTTTTCATGCAATCTGCAAAGGGATATTTGGGAGTGAGTTGAGGCCGATCATAAAAAAGGAAATATCTTCAGAGAAAAAACAAAAAGAAGCTTACTGAGAAACCTCTGTGATGTGTGAATTCATCTCACAGAGTTACATTGTTATTTTCATTGGGCAGTTTGCTACCACTGTTTTCTTGGAATCTGGAATCTGATATTTCAGAGCACATTGAAGCTTAGGGTGACAAAGGAAATATCCTCTGATAAAAACTAGAAAGACAGTTTCTGAGAAACTGTTTTGTGATGTGTTAATTCATCTCACAGAGTTACAGGATTCTCTTCATGGATAAGTTTGGTAGCACTGTTTTGGGGAATCTGATAAGGGATAATTTGATCGCTTTGATGAAAGGTGATAAACAAAATATTCTCAGATAAGAACTAGAAAGAAACTTTCTGACAAAGTTCTTTGTGATGTGTGAATTCAACCCACAGAGTTACACCTTTCTTTTCATGGAGCAGTTTGCTAACACTGTTTTCTTGGAATCTGCAAAGGATATTTGGGAGCGCATTGAGGCCTGTAGTGGAAAAAATATATATACTCATATAAAAACTAGGAAGTAGCTTTCTGAGAAATTGCTTCATGATATGTGAATTAATCTCACAGAGTTACACCTTTCTTCTCATGGAGCAGTTAGCAACCCTGCTTTTCTGGAATTTGCAAGTGATATATGGGAACGCATTGAGGCTTATGGTGAAAAAGGAATATCCTCATATAAAAACTAGAAAAAAGTTTTCTGAGAAACTACTTTTGGTTATGTGAACTCAACTCACAGAGATACGCTGTTGTTTTCACTGATGAGATTGATAACACTGTTTTCGTGGAATCTGCAATAGGATATTTGGGAGTGCTTTGAAGAATATGATGACAAAGGAAATATTCCCAGAAAAAAACCAGAAAGAAGCTTTCTGAGAAAAAGTTTTCTAAAGTGTGAATTCATCTCACTGTGTTACATCTTTCTTTTCATGGAGCAGTTTGCTAACACTGTTTTCATGGAATCTGCAAAGGGATATTCACGAGCTCTTTGAGGCCTATGGTGAAAAAGGAACTATCCTCAGACAAAAGCTAGAAAGAGGCTTTATGAGAGACTGATTTGCGATTTTTAAATTCATCTCACAGTGTTACATGATTCTTTCTATGGATCAGTTTGGTAGCACTGTTTTTGGGGGTTCTGAGAAGGCATATTTTGGATCACATTGAAGCCTATGGTGACAAAGGAAATATCATCAGATAAAAACTCGAAGAAAGCTTTCTGAGGAACTTATTTGTAAAGTGTTAATTCATCTCACAGAGTTACATGATTCTTTTCATGGCTCAGTTTGTTAGCACTGTTTTGGGGGAATCTGAGAAGGAATATTTTGGATCGCATTGAAGCCTATGGTGACAAAGGAATTGTCCTCAGATAAAAACCAGAAAGAAGCTTTCTGAAAAAGTTCTTTGTGATGTGTCAATTCAATTCACAGTGTTACACCTTTCTTTTCATGGAGCAGTCTGCCAACACTGTTTTCATGCAATCTGTAAGGGATATTTGGGAGCAATTTGAGGCCTATGGTGCTAAAGGTAATATTCTCAGATAAAAACTAGAAAGAATCGTTCTGAGAAACTGCTTTGTGATTCGTGAATTCATCTCACAGTTACACTGTTCTTTTCATTGAGCAGTTTGTGAAAACTGTTTTCTTCCCATTTGCAATGGAATATTTTGGAGTGCATTGAAGCTAATAGTGACAAAGGAAGCATTCTTATTAGAAAGAAGAAAGACACTTTCTGAGAAATCGCTTTGTGATGTGTTCATTCATTTCACAAAGCTACATGATTCTTTTCATGGATCTTTTGGTAGCAGTGTTTTGAGGAATCTGAGAAGGGATACTTTGGATCACATTGAAGACTGTGGTGACAAAGGAAATATTTTCATATAAAAACTGCAAACAAGCTTTCTGAGAAACTGTTTCACGATGTCTTAGTTCATCTCACTGAGTTAAAATTTTCTTTTCATGGACAAGTGTGCTAACACTGTCTTCATGGAATTTGCATAGGGATATTTTGGAGAGCAATGTTTCCTATCGTGAAAAAGGAAATATCCTCAGAAAAAAACTAGAAAGAAGCTTTCTGTGACCCTGCTTTGTGATGTGTGTATTCATCTAACAGTGGTACACCGTTTTTTTCATTGCCCAGTTTGGTGACACTGTTTTCGTGGAATCTGCAATAGGATAATAGTCTATGCATAATAGTCTATGCATTAAAGTCTATGGTGACAAAAGAAATTTCCTCACAGTAAAAGCACAAAGAATCTTTCTGAGAAATTGCTTTGTGATGTGTGAATTCATCTCACAGAGTTACACGACTCTTTTCATGGAGCAGTTTGGTGGCACTGTTTCTGGGCAATCTGAGATGGTATATTTTGAATGACATTGAAGCCTATGGTTAAATAGGAAATATCCTCAGATTAAAAACTGCAAAGAATCTTCTGAGAAAGTTCTTTGTGACGTGTGAATTCATCTCACAGTGTTACATTGCACTTTTCACTGAGTAATTTGCTAACACTGTTTTCGTAGAATCTGCAAAGGATGTTGGGAGCCCATTGAGGCCTACGGTAAAAAATGAAATATTCTCAGATAAAAATTAGAAAAAACTTTCAGAGAAACTGCTTTGTGATGACAGAATTCACCTCACAGAGTTACACTGTTCTTGTCATTGAGCAGTTTGCTAACATTTTTTCTTGGAATCTGCAATAGGGTATTTCTAATCCATTGAAGCTTATGGTGATAAAGGAGAAGTCATCATATAAAAAGTAGAAAGAAGCCTTCTGAGAAACTGCTTTGTGATGTGTTAATTCAACTCACAGAGTTACACGATTCTTTACATGAATTAGTATGGTAGCACAATTTTTGGGGAATCTGAGAAGGAATATTTGGATCGCATTGAAGCCTAGGGTGACAAACGAAATATCCTCAGATAAGAACTAGAAAGAAGGTTTCTGAGAAAGTTCTTTGTGATGTGTGAATTCATCTCACAGAGTTACACCTTTCTTTTCATGGAGAAGTGTGTTAACAGTGTTTTCTTGGAATCTGCAAAGGGATTTTTGGGAGCACTTTGAGCCTTAAGGTGAAAAAGGAAATATCCTCAGATAAAAAGTAGAAGGAAGCTTTCTGAGAAACTGCTTTGTGATTTGTGAATTCATCTCACAGAGTTACACCTTTCTTTTCATTGAGCAGTTTGTGAAAAAAAAACTTTTCTTCCCATTTGCAATGGAATATTTTGGAGTGCATTGAAGCTAATAGTGACAAAGGAAGCATTCTTATTAGAAAGAAGAAAGACACTTTCTGAGAAATCGCTTTGTGATGTGTTCATTCATTTCACAAAGCTACATGATTCTTTTCATGGATCATTTTGGTAGCAGTGTTTTGAGGAATCTGAGAAGGGATACTTTGGATCACATTGAAGACTGTGGTGACAAAGGAAATATTTTCATATAAAAACTGCAAACAAGCTTTCTGAGAAACTGTTTCACGATGTCTTAGTTCATCTCACTGAGTTAAATTTTCTTTTCATGGACAAGTGTGCTAACACTGTCTCATGGAATTTGCATAGGGATATTTTGGAGAGCAATGTTTCCTATCGTGAAAAAGGAAATATCCTCAGAAAAAAACTAGAAAGAAGCTTTCTGTGACCCTGCTTTGTGATGTGTGTATTCATCTAACAGTGGTACACCGTTTTTTTCATTGCCCAGTTTGGTGACACTGTTTTCGTGGAATCTGCAATAGGATAATAGTCTATGCATAATAGTCTATGCATTAAAGTCTATGGTGACAAAAGAAATTTCCTCACAGTAAAAGCACAAAGAATCTTTCTGAGAAATTGCTTTGTGATGTGTGAATTCATCTCACAGAGTTACACGACTCTTTTCATGGAGCAGTTTGGTGGCACTGTTTCTGGGCAATCTGAGATGGTATACTTTGAATGACATTGAAGCCTATGGTTAAATAGGAAATATCCTCAGATTAAAAACTGCAAAGAATCTTTCTGAGAAAGTTCTTTGTGACGTGTGAATTCATCTCACAGTGTTACATTGCACTTTTCACTGAGTAATTTGCTAACACTGTTTTCGTAGAATCTGCAAAGGGATGTTTGGGAGCCCATTGAGGCCTACGGTAAAAAATGAAATATTCTCAGATAAAAATTAGAAAAAACTTTCAGAGAAACTGCTTTGTGATGACAGAATTCACCTCACAGAGTTACACTGTTCTTGTCATTGAGCAGTTTGCTAACATTTTTTCTTGGAATCTGCAATAGGGTATTTCTAATCCATTGAAGCTTATGGTGATAAAGGAGAAGTCATCATATAAAAAGTAGAAAGAAGCCTTCTGAGAAACTGCTTTGTGATGTGTTAATTCAACTCACAGAGTTACACGATTCTTTACATGAATTAGTATGGTAGCACAATTTTTGGGGAATCTGAGAAGGAATATTTTGGATCGCATTGAAGCCTAGGGTGACAAACGAAATATCCTCAGATAAGAACTAGAAAGAAGGTTTCTGAGAAAGTTCTTTGTGATGTGTGAATTCATCTCACAGAGTTACACCTTTCTTTTCATGGAGAAGTGTGTTAACAGTGTTTTCTTGGAATCTGCAAGGGATTTTTGGGAGCACTTGAGCCTTAAGGTGAAAAAGGAAATATCCTCAGATAAAAAGTAGAAGGAAGCTTTTGAGAAAACTGCTTTGTGATTTGTGAATTCATCTCACAGAGTTACACCTTTCTTTTCATTGAGCAGTTTGCTAACACTGTTTTCTTGGAACCTGCAATGGTATATTTCAGAACGCATTGAAGCTTATGGTGAAAAAGGAAATATCCTCATATAAAAACAAGAAAGAAGCTTTCTGAGAAATGGCTTTGTGATGCTGTAATTCACGTCACATAGCTACATGATTCTTTTCGTGTATCAGTCCACAATGTTTTTGTGGAATCTGACAAAGAATATTACGGATAGCATTGAAGCCTATGGTGACAAAGGAAATAAAATGATATAAAAACTGGAAAGAAGATTTATGGGAGACTGCTTTGTGATGTGTTAATTCATCTCCCTGAGTTACACCTGTCTTTTCATGGAGTAGATTGCTAACACTGTTTTTATGGAATCTGCACAGGGATATTGGGGAGCGCATTGAGGCATATAGTGCAAAAGGAAACATCCTGAGATAAAAAATAGAAAAAAGCATTCTGAGAAACTGTTTGTGATGTGTTATTTCATCTCACAGAAGTACAAGGTTCTTTTCATTGAGTAGATTGATAACACTGTTTTCGTTGAATCTGTAATTGGGTATTTGGGAGCACATTGAAGCCTATAGTGGCAAAGGAAATTTCCGCAGATAAAAACCATAAAGAAGGTTTCTGAGAAACTTCGTTATGTTGTGTGAATTCATTTCACAGATACACACTGTTCTTTACATGACTCAGTTTGTAACCCTGTTTTTGGGGAATCTTAGAAGGGATATTAGGATCACATTGAAGCCTATGGTGACAAAGGAAATATCCTGATTAAAACTAGAAAGAAACTTTCTGAGAAAGCCCTTGTGATGTATGAATTTATCTCACAGTGTTACACCTTTATTTTCATGGAGCAGTTTGCTAACACTGTTTTCATCTAATTTGCTAAGGAATATTTGGGAGCACACTGATTGCTCTGGTGAAAATGGAAATATCCCCAGATATAAACAAGAAAGAAGCTTTCAGACAAAGTTCCTTGTGATGTGGGAATTCATCTCACATGTTACACCTATCTTTTCATGGAGAACTTTGTTACCACAGTTTTCTTGGAATATGCAAAGGGATATTTGGGAGTGCATTGTGGCCTATAGTGAAAAAGGAAATACCCTCAGATGAAAACTAGAAGGAAGCTTTCTGAGAAACTTCTTTGTGATGTGTGAATTCATCTCACAGAGTTACAATGTTCTTCTCCTTGAGCAGTTCATTAACACTGTTTTCTTGGAGTCTGCAATACGATATTTCAGAGAGCAGTGTGGCTTGTGGTGACAAAGAAAATATCATCATATAAAAACTAGAAAGATCAGTTTGGTAGCAGTGTTTTTGGAGAATCTGAGAAGGGACACTGAATCGCATTGAAGCTTATGTGACAAAGGAAATATTCTCTTATAATAAACTGGAAAGAATCTTTCTGAGAAATCACTTTGTGGTGTGTTAATTCTTCTGACAAAGTTACACCTTTCTTTTCATGGAGCAGTTTGCTAACACTGTTTTTCTGGAATCTGCACAGGGATATTTGGGAGCCCATTGAGGCCTAGGGTGAAAAAGGAAATATCCTCAGATAAGAACTGTAAGGAAGGTTTCTGAGAAAGTTCTTTGTTTCTGAAGAAAGTTCTTTCTTTGTTTTCTTGTAAACTGCAAAGAGATATCTGGGAGCACTTTGACACCTATAGTGAAAAAACAAATATCTTCAGAGAAAACTAGAAAGAAGCTTTCTGAGAAACTGCTTTGCATGTGTGAACTCAGCTCACACAGTTACACTGTTCTTTTCATTCAGCAGTTTGCCAGCACTGTTTATTTGGAATCTACGATGGGATATTTCAGAGCACTTTGAAGCTTATTGTAACAAAGAAATATCCTCAGAAAAAAATAGAAAAAAGCTTTCTGAGAATCCGCTTTATGATCTGTGAATTTATCTCACAAGGTTACATGATACTTTTCACGGAGCAGTTTGGTAGCACTGCTATTGAGGAAACTGAGAATGGATATTTTGGATCACATTGAAGTCTATGGTGACAAAGGAAATATCCTCCAATAAAAAATAGAAAGAATCTTTCTGAGAAAGTTCTTTGTGATGAGTGAATTCAATACACAGACTTACAACTATCGCTTCATGCAGCAGTTTGCTAACACTGTTTTCATAGAATCTGCAAAGGGATATTTGGGTGTGCATTGAAGTCTATGGTGAAAAAGGAAATATCCGCAGATAAAAACTAGAAAGATGCTTTCTGAGAAACTGCTTTGTGATGTGTGAATTCGTCTCACACAGTTACACTGTTCTTTTCATTCAGCAGTTTCCCTACGCTGTTTTCTTGGAATCTGCAAAGAGATATTTGGGAGCACAATGAGGCCTTTGCTGAAAAAGGAAATATCCTTAGACAAAAACTAGAAAGAAACGTTCTGAGAAACTGCTTTGCAATTTATGAATTCATCTGATAGAATTGCACCACTCTTTTAATTGTGCAGATTGCTAACACTGTTTTCTTGAAATCTGCAAAGGAATATTTTGGAGTGCATAGAAGCTGATGATGACAAAGGAAAAATCCTCATACAAAAACTAGAAGAAAGCTTTGTGAGAAAGATGTTTGTGATCTTTGAAATCATCTCACAGAGTTACATGCTTCTTGTCATGGATCAGTTTGGCATCACTGTTTTTCGGGAATCTGAAATTTTGGATTGCATTGAATCCCAATGTGACAAAGGAAATATCCTCACTTAAAAACTAAAAAGAAGCTTTCTGAGTAACTTCTTTGTGAGGTGGGAATTCATCTCACATGTTACACCTATCTTTTCATGGAGAACTTTGTTACCACAGTTTTCTTGGAATATGCAAAGGGATATTTGGGAGTGCATTGTGGCCTATAGTGAAAAAGGAAATATCCTCAGATAAAAACTAGAAAGGAGCTTTCTGAGAGACTCTTTTGTGATGTTTGAGTTCTTCTCACAGAGCTACACCGTACATTTCATGGAGCAGTTTGAATACACTTTTTACGTGGAATGTGCAATAGGATATTTCGGAGTGAATTGAAGCCTATGGTGACAACGGAAATATTCTCAGACAAAAAGTAGAAAGAAGTTCTCTGAGAAACCACTTTATGATGTGTTAGTTCATCTCACAGAGTTACACGATTCTTTTCATGTATCAGTTTGATAGCACTGTTTTTGGGGAATCAGAGAAGGGGTAATTTGGATCACTTTGAAGTCTATGGTGATAAAGGAAATATCTTGAGAGAAAAACTGTAAAGAAGCTTTTAAAGAAACTTCCTTGTGATGTGGGAATTCATCTCACAGAGTTACACCTTTGTTTTCATGGAACAGTTTGCTAACAGAGTTTTCATGGAATCTGCAATGGGATATTTGGGAGCACGTTGAGGCCTATGGTGAAAAAGGAAATTTCCTCAGATGAAAACTATAAAGAAGCTTTCTGAGAAACTGCTTTGTAATGTGTGAATTCAACTCACAGAGTTACACAGTTCCTTTCATTGAGCAGTTTGATAACACTGTTTTCTTGGAATCTGCAATGGGATATTTTCGAGCACATTGAAGCTTATGGTGACAAAGGAAATATCCTCATGTAAAATCTAGAAAGAAGCTTTCAGAGAAAAAGGTTTGTGATGTTTTAAATCATGTCACAGATTTACATGATTCTTTTCATCGATCAGTTTAGTAGCAGTGTTTTTGGGGAATCTGAGACAGGACACTTTGAATTGCATTGAAGCCTATGGTGACAAAGGAAATATTCTCATATAAAAACTAGAAAGAATCTTTCTGAGAAACCACCTTGTGATGTGTTAATTCATCTAATAGAGTTACACCTCTCTTTTCATGGAGCAGTTTGCTAACACTGTTTTCCTGGAATCTGCACAGGGATACTTGGGAGCAAATTGAGGCCTATGGTGAAAAAGGAAATATCCTCAGATAAGAACTGTAAAGAAGGTTTGTGAGAAAGTTCTTTGTGATGTATGAGTTCATCTCAGGGAGGTACACCTTTCTTTTCTTGGAGCACTTTGCTAACTCTGTTTTCGTTGAATCTGCAAAGGGATATTTGGGAGCACTTTGAGGCCTATAGTGAAAAAACAAATATCCTCAGAGAAAACTAGAAAGAATCTTTCTGAGAAACTGCTTTGTGATGTGTGAATTCAATTCACACAGTTACACTGTTCTTTTCTCTCAGCAGTTTGCCAGCAGTGTTTTCTTGAAATCTTCAATGGGATATTTTGGAGCACTTTGAAGCTTATTGTAACAAAAGAAATATCCTCAGAAAAAAATTGAAAAAAGCTTTCTGAGAATCTGCTTTATGATTTGTGAATTCATCTCTCAGGGTTACATGACACTTTTCACGGAGCAGTTTGGTAGCCCTTCTATTGGGGAATCTGAGATGGGTTACTTTGGATCACATTGAAGTCTCTGGTAACAAAGGAAATATCATCTGATAAAAAGTAGAAATTACCTTTCTGAGAAAGTTCTTTGTGATGTGTGAGTTCATCACACAGAGTTACAACTGTCGTTTCATGGAGCAGTTTGCAAACCTTGTGTTCGTAAACTCTGCAAAGGGATATTTGGGTGCGCATCGAGGCCTATGGTTAAAAAGGAAATTTTCTCAGATGAAAGCTAGAAAGAAGCTTTCTGAGAAACTGCTTTGTGATGTGTGAATTCAACTCACATATTTACACTGTTCTTTTCACTGAGAACTTTGCCAAAACTGTTTTCTTGGAATCTGCAATGGCAAAATTCAGAGCACATTGAAGCTTATTGTGAAAAGGAAATATCCTGAGACAAAAAGTAAAAATAATCTTTCTGAGAAACTGCTTTGTGATGTGTGAATTCATGTCAGAGAGTTACACTGTTCTCTTCATTGAGCAGTTCGCTAACAATGTTTTCCTGGAATTTGCAATGGGATATTTCAGAGTGCATTGAAACTTATGGTGATAAGGGAACTATCCTCATATAATAACTAGAGAGCAGTTTTATGAGAAACCGTTTTGTGATCTGTGAATTCATCTCACAGAGTTACACGATTCTTTCCAAGGAGCAGTTTGGTAGCACTGTTTTTGGGGAATCTGAGAAGGGATATTTTGGATCGCATTGAAGCCTATGGCATCTAAGGAAATATCCTCAGATAAAAACTGGAAGGAAACTTTCTGAGAAAGTTCTTTGTGATGTATGAATTTATCTCACTGAGTGAGACCTTTCCTTTCAGGGAGCAGTTTTATAACACTGTTTTCATGGAATTTGCAAAGGGATATTCGGGAGTGCATTGATGCCTATGGTGACAAAAGAAATATCTTCATGGAAAAAACAAAAAGAAACTTTCTGAGAATCTGCTTTCTGATGTGTGAATTCAACTCAAAGAATTACAGTGTTCCTTTCATTGAGCAGTTTGCTAATACTTTTCTCTTGGAATCTTCCATGGGATATTTTGGAGCGCATTGAAGCTTATTGTGTAAAAGGAAATATCCGCAGACAAAAATTAGAAAGAAACTTTCTGAGAGACTGCTCTCTGATTTGTGAATTCATTACACAGAGTTACATGATTCTTTTCATGGAGCATTTTGGTAACCCTGTATTTTGGGACTGTGAGAAGGGATATTTTAGATCGCATTGAACCCTATGGTGACAAAGGAAATATCCTCAGATAAAAACCGAAAAGAAGCTATCAGAAACTAGATGCTTTGGGATGTCTGAATTCATCTAACAGAGTTACACTGTTCTTTTCAATGAGCAGTTTGCTAACACTATTTTCTTGGAATCTACAATGGTATATTTCAGAGTGCACTGAAGCTTATGGTGACAAAGGAAATATCTTCAGACAATAACTATAAAGAAGCTTTATGAGAGACTCCTTTGTGATTTGTGAATTCATCTGAGTTGCACAATCTTTTTCATGGAGCAGTTTGGTATCACTGTTTTTGGGGAATCTGAAAAGGGATATTTTGGATCACATCGAAGCCTATGGTGACAAAGGAAATATATTCACATAAAAACTAGAAAGAAGATTTCTAAGAAACCGTTATGAGATGTGTTAATTCATCTCACAGCATAACACGATTCTTTTAATGAATTAATCTGTTAACACTGTTTTGGGGGAATCTGAGAAACGACTTTTTTAACGCCTTGAGGCCTATAGTGACAAAGGAAATATCCTCAGATAAAAACTAGAAAGAAGCTTTATCTGAAAGTTCTTTGTGTCGCATGAATTCATCTCACAGAGATATACCTTACTTTTCATGGAGCAGTTTACTAACACAATTTTGTGGAATCTGCAAAGGGATACTTGGGAGCACTTTGAGTCCTATAGGTAAAAAGGAAATATCCTCATAGAAAAACTACAAAGAAGCTTTCTGAGAAACTGCTTTGTGGTGTGTGAATTCAACACAGAGCGTTACACTGATCTTTTCATGGGGAAGTTTGTTAAAACCGTTTTCTTGGAATCTACAGTGACATGTTTCAGAGCACAATGAAGCTTATTGTGAAAAAGGAAATATCCTCATACAAAAACTAGAAAAAAGTTTTCTAAGAAACTGTTTTATGATGTGTGAATTCATGTCAGAGAGTTACACTGTTCTTTTCATTGAACAGTTTGCTAACACTGTTTTCTTGGAATCTGCAATGGGATATTTTGGAGTGCCTTAAAGCCTATGGTGGCAAAGGACATATCCTCAGTTAAAAACTAGAATGAAGCAATCTGAGGAAGTTTTTTGAGATGTGTGAATTCATCTCACATAGTTACACATTTCCTTTCATGGGGCAGTTTTCTAACACAGATTTTGTGGAATCTATAAAGGGATACAAGGAAGCGCATTGAGGCCTATATTGAAAAAGGAAATACTCATGGAAAAACCAAAAAGAAGCTTTCTGAAACTGCTTTTTGGATGTGTGATTCATCTTACAGAGTTACACCATTCTTTTCATAGAGCAGATTGATAATACTGTTTACGTAGAGTCTGCAATAGGATATTTGGGAGCACATTGAAGCCAATGGTGACAAAGAAAGTATAATCAGATAAAAACCAAATAGAAGCTTTCCAAGAAACTGCTTTGTGATGTGTGAATTCAGTTCACACAGTTACACTGTTCTTTTCATTGAACAGTTTGCTAACACTGTTTTCTTGGAATCTGCAATGGGATATTTTGGAGTGCCTTAAAGCCTATGGTGGCAAAGGACATATCCTCAGTTAAAAACTAGAATGAAGCAATCTGAGGAAGTTTTTTGAGATGTGTGAATTCATCTCACATAGTTACACATTTCCTTTCATGGGGCAGTTTTCTAACACAGATTTTGTGGAATCTATAAAGGGATACAAGGAAGCGCATTGAGGCCTATATTGAAAAAGGAAATATACTCATGGAAAAACCAAAAAGAAGCTTTCTGAGAAACTGCTTTTTGATGTGTGAATTCATCTTACAGAGTTACACCATTCTTTTCATAGAGCAGATTGATAATACTGTTTACGTAGAGTCTGCAATAGGATATTTGGGAGCACATTGAAGCCAATGGTGACAAAGAAAGTATAATCAGATAAAAACCAAATAGAAGCTTTCCGAGAAACTGCTTTGTGATGTGTGAATTCAGTTCACACAGTTACACTGTTCTTTTCATTGAGCAGTTTGTTAACATTGTTTCCTTGGAATCTGCAATGGGATATTTAAGAGCGCATTGAAACTTTCTGTTAAAATGAATTATCCTCAGACAAAAACTAGATAGATACTTTCTGAGAAACTGCTTTGTGATTTGTGAATTCTCACATAGTTACACGATTCTTTTCTTGAATCAGTTTGATAGCACTGTTTTTGGGGAATCTGAGAAGGGATGTTTTGGATTGCATTGAAGCCTATGGTGACAAAGGAAATATCTTCAGATAAAAACTATATTGAAGCTTACTGAGAAAGTTCTTTTTGATGTTTCAATTCATCTCACAGAGTTACACCTTTCTTTTCATGGAGCAGTCTGGTGACACTCTTTTTGTGGAATCTGCAAAGGGATATTTGGGAGCATGTTGAGGACTATAGTGAAAAAAGAAATATCCTTAGATAAAAACTAGAAAGAAGCTCTCTGAGAAAGTTCTTTGGGATGTGTGAATTCATCTCACAGAGATACACTTTTCTTTTCATGAAGCAGTTTGGTAGCCCTGTTTTGGAGGAATATGCAAAGTGATATTCGGGAGCGCATTGAGGCCTATGGTGTCAAAGGAAATATCCTCAGATTAAAACTAGGGAGAAGCTTTCAGAGAAACTTCTTTGTGATGTGTGAATTCATTTCACAGTGTTACAACTTTTTTTTCATGGAGCAGTTTGCTAACATTGTTTTTGTGGAATCTGCTAAGTCATATTTGGGAGCACACTGAGGCCTATGGTGAAAAAAGAAATATCCTCAGATTAAAACTAGAAAGAAGCTTTCTAAGAGATTTCTCTGTGATGCATGAATTCATCTCACACAGATACAGTGTCTATTTCATGGAGTAGTTTGGTTGCAGTGTTTTTGGGAAACCTGAGAAGGGATATTTTGGATTGCATTGATGCCTATGGTGACAAAGGAAATAACCTCTGATAAAAAGTATAAAGAAGATTTCTGAGAAAGTTCCTTGTGTTGTGTGAATTCATGTGATGGACTTAAACCTTTCTAATCACAGAGCAGCTAATGGTGAAAAAGGAAATATCCTCATATAAAAACTACAAAGAAGCTTTCTCTGAAAGTTTCTAATCACAGTGCTAACACGGTTTTAGTGGCATCTGCCAAGGGATATTCGGGAGTACATTGAGGCTTATGGTGAAAAAGGAAATATCCTCATATAAAAACTACAAAGAAACTTTCTCTGAAAGTTCATTGTGTTGCGTGAATTCATCACACAGTGTTTCACTGTTCTTTTCAGTGAGCAGTTTGTTAACAATGTTTTCTTGGAATCTACAATGGGATATTTTGGAACACATTGAACTTCTGGTGACAAAGGAAATATCCTCATACAAAAAATTGAAAGAAACTTTCTGGGAAACAGCTTTGTGATTTGTGAATTCATCTCACAGGGTTACATGGTTCATTCCTTGGAGCATGTTGTTAGCACTGTTTTTGGGGAATCTCAGAAGGGATATTTAGCATCGCATTGAAGCCTATGATGACAAATTAAATATCCTCAGATGAAACTAAAAGTAAGTTTTCTGAGAAACTGCTTTGTGATGTGTGCATTCATCTCACAGCGTTACATGATTCTTTACCTGAAGCAGCATGCTGACACTTTTTTCTAGGAATCCATAAATGGATGTATGTGAGCACATTGAAGCCTATGGAGACAAAGGAAATATGCTCAAATGAAAACCACAAAGAAGCTTTCTGATAAACTGCTTTGTGATGTGTGTATTTATCTCACAGAGTTGCACCTTTCTTTTCATTGAGCAGTTTGCTAATACTGTTTTCTTGGAATCTGCAAAGGGATATTTTGGAGCACACAGAGGCCTGTAGCGAATAAAGAAATATCCTCAGTTAAAAACTAGAAAGAAACTTTTTAAGAAACTGTTTTGTGATGTGTGAATTCATCTCATGGTGGTACTTTTCACTAAGTGTTTGATAACACTCTTTTCTTGGAATGTGCAATAGTGCATTTGGGAGTGCATTGAAGCCTATGGTGACAAAGGAAATATCCTCAGATGAAAAACAAAAAGAAGCTTTCTGAGAAACTGCTACATGATGTGTTAATTCATCTCACAGAGTTACATGATTCTTTTCATGGAGCAGTTTGGTCGCACTGTTTTGGGGGAATCTGCAAAGGGATATTTTTTATCATATTAAAGCCTAAGGTGAGAGAGGAAATACCCTCAGTTAAAAACTAGAAAGAAGCTTTCTGAAAAACTCCTTTGTGATGTGTGAATTCATCTCACAAAGTTACACATTTATTTTTATGGAGCTGTTTCCTAACTTTTTTTCATGGAATCTACAAAGGGATATTTGGGAGCACATTGAGGCCTATGGTGAAAAAGGACACATCTTCATAGAAAAACTAGAAAAAAGCTTTCTGAGAAACTGCTTTGTGATGTGTGAATTAATCTCACAGAGTTACACTGTTCTTTTCCATGAGCAGTTTGCTAAGACTGTTTTCTTGGAATCTGCAATTGGAAATTTAGGAGCACATTGAAGTTTATGGTGACAAAGAAAGTATCCACATAAAAAATCGAAAGAAGCTTTCTGAGAAACTGCTTTGTGATGTGTTAATTCATCTCACAGAGTTACATGATTCTTTTCATGGATCAGTTTGGTAGCACTTTTTTTGGGGAATCTGAGTTGGGATATTTTGGATCGCTTTGAAGACTGTGGTGACAAAGGAAATATTCTCAGATTAAACTGGGAAGAATCTTTCTGAGAAAATTCTTTGTGATGTGTTAATTCATCATACAGAGTTACACCTTTCCTTTCATGGATCAGTTTGCTAACACTGTTTTCGTGGAATCTGCAAAGGCATATTTTTGAGTGCATTGAGTCCTGTGGTTAAAAAGGAATTATCCTCAGATAAAAACTAGAAAGAAGTTTTCTGAGAAACTGCTTTGTGATGTGTGAATTCATTTCACAGAGTTACACTGTTCTTTACAGTGAACAGTTTGCAAACACTATTTTCTTGGAATCTGCAATGGGATATTTCGGAGTGCATTGAAGCTTAATATGACAAAAGAAATATCATCATATAAAAACTAGAAATAAGCTTTCTGAGAAACTGCTTTGTGATTTCTGAATTTATCTCACAGATTTATATGATTCTTTTCATGGAGCACATTGGTAGCACTGTTTATGTGGAATATGGAAAGGAATATTTTAGATCACATTGAAGCCTAATTTGACAAAGGAAATATCCTGATTAAAACTAGAAAGAAGCTTTCTGAGGAACCACGCTGTAATGTGTTTATTCATTTCAGAGTTACACGTTTCTTTTCATGGATCAGTTTGGTAGCACTGCATTTGAGGAATCTGAGAAAGGATAATTTTGATCACATTGAAGCCTATAGTGACAAAGAAAATATCCTCAGATTAAAATTAGAGTGAAGCTTTTTGAGAAAGTTCTTTATCATGTGTGAATTCAACTCACAGAATTACACCTTTCTTTTCATGGAGCACTTTGCTAACACTGTTTTCGGGGAATCTGCAATGGGATATTTGGGAGCGCATTGAGGCCTATGGTGAAAAAGGAAATATCCTCAGATAAAAACTAGAAAGAAGCTTTCTGTGAAACCACATTGTGATGTGGGAATTCATCTCACAGAGTTAGACCATTCTTTTCATTGAGCAGTTTGATATGTCTGTTTTCGTGGATTCTGCAATAGGATATTCTGGAGCACTTTGAAGCCTGTTGTGACAAAGAAAATACAATCAGATAATAATCAAAAAGAAATTTTCTGAGAAATAACTTTGTGATATGTTAGTTCCTATTAAGGAGTTACACGATTCTTTTCCAGAATCAGTTTGGTAGTCCTGTTTTGGGGAATATTAGAAGCGATATTTTGGATTGCATTGAAGCTTATGGAGGCTCAGGAAATATACTCAATAAAAACTATAAAGAAACTTTCTGAGAGAGTTCTTTGTGATGTGTGAATTCATCTAACAGACATACACCTTTCTTTTTGTGGAGCAATTTGGTAACATGTTATTCATTGAAACCACAAAGTGATAATTGGGAGCACATTGAGGACTATAGTGAAAAAATAAATATCCTCAGATTAAAACTAGAAAGAGGCATTCTCAGAAACTGCTTTGTGATGTGTGAATTCATCTCAAACAGTTACACCATTCTTTTCATTGAGTGGTTTGATAAAACAGCTTTTGTGGTATCTGCAATAGGATATTAGGGAGAGCATTGAAACCTATAGTGACAAAGGACATATCCTCAGATAAAAATCAAGAAGAAGCTTTCTGAGAAACTGCTTTGTGATGTGTGAAATCATCTAACAGAGTTACACTGTTCTTTTCATTGAGCCGTTTGCTAACACTGTTTTCTTGGAATCTGCAATGGTATATTTCGGAGTGCATTGAAGCTTATGGTGACAAAGAAAATAACCTCATATAAAACTAGAAAGAAGTTTCTGAGAAACTGCTTTGTGATGTGTTAATTCACCTCACAGTGTTACACGATCAGTTTTGTAGCATGGTCTTTGGGGAATCTGAGAAGGGATATTTTGGATGGCATTGAAGCCTATATTGACTAAGGAAATATCCTCAGATGAAAACTGGAAATAAGCTTTCTGAGAAACTTCTTTGTGATGTGTAAATGCATCTCACAGAGTTACACAATCGTTTTCATGGATCACTTTGGTAGGACTGTTTTTGGTGAATCTAAGAAGGTTTTTTTTGGATCACATGATGCCTATGGTGACAAGGGAAGTATCCTCAGATAATAACAAGAAAGAAGCTTTCTGGTAAAGTTCTTTATGATGTATGAATCCATCTCACAGAGTTACACCTTTCCTTTCATGGAGCAGATTGCTAACACTGTTTTTGTGGAATCTGTAAAGGGATATTGGGATGCATTGAGGCATATAGTGAATTAGGAAATATCCTCAGGTAAAAATAAGAAACAAGCTTTCTTAGAAACTGCTTTTTGATGTGTGAATTGATGTCACAGAGTTGCACAGTTCTTTTCATTGAGAAGTTTGATAACACTGTTTTTGTGAATCTGCAATAGGATATTTTTGATCACTTTGAAGTTTATGGTGACAGAGGGAATATCTTCAGATAAAAAACAAAAAAAGCTTTCTGAGAAACTGCTTTGTGATGTGGAAATTCATCACACTAAGTTACACTGTTCTTTTAATTGATTAATTTGCTAACACTGTTTTCTTGGAATCTGTAATGGGATATTTTGGAGTGCATTGAAACATTGTGAATAAGGAAGTATCCTCAGACAAAAATTAGAAAGATACTTTCTGAGAAACTGCTTTAGGATGTGTAACTCATCTCACAGAGTTACACAATTCTTTTCATGGATCAGTTTGATAGTACTGTTTTTGGGGAATCTGAGAACAATTATTTTGAATCGCATTGAAGTCTATGGTGAAAAAGGAAATATTCTCAGGTAAAAACTATAAAGAAGCTTTCTGAGAAAATTTTTAGAGATGTGTGAATTCATCTCACAGATTTATGCCTTTATTTTCATAGAGCAGAGTGCTAACACTGTTTTTGTGGAATCTGCATTGGGATACTTTGGAACGCAATGAAGCTTACATTGACAAAGGAAATACATTAATATAAAAACTAGAAACAAGCCTTCTGAGAAACTGCTTTGTGATGTGTTAATTCATCTCACAGAGTTACACGGTTCTTTACATGGATCAATTTTGTAGCATTTTTTTTGGGTATGTGAGTAGGGATATTTCGGATACCACTGAAGCCTAGGGTGACAAAGAAATTATACTCAGATAACAACTACAAAGAAGCTTTCTGAGAGAGCATTTTGGGATGTGTGATTTCATCTCACAGAGTTACACCTCTGTTTTCATGGAGGAGTGTGTTAACACAGTTTTCATGCAATCTGCAAGGGGATATTTGGGAGCGCATTGAGGCCTATGGTGAAAAAGGAAATATTCTCAGATAAAAACTACAAAGATGATTTCTGAGAAACTGGTTTGTTGTGGGTGAATTCTTCTCAGAGAGTTACACCGTTCTTTTCTTTGAGACGTATGATAACACCGTTTTCCTGGATTCTACAATAGGATATTTGGTGGTGCATCAAAGCCTATGGTGACAAAGGAAATATCCCCATAGAAAAACCAAAAAGAAGCTTTCTGAGAAACTGCTCTGTGATGTGTGAATTCAACACACAGAGTTACAATGTCCTTTTCATTAAGCAGTTTGTTAACACTGTTTTCTTGCAATCTACAAACATTCTGAGAAACTGTTTTGTGATTTGTGAATTCATCACAGAGTGTTACACAATTCTTGTCATGGATCAGTTTCATAGAACTGTTTTTGGGGAATCTGAGAAGGGATATTGTGGATCACATTGAAGCCCATGGTGAGAAAGGAAACATCCTCAGATAAAAACTATAAAGAAGGTTTCTGAGAAAGTTCTTTGTGATGTGTGAATTCATCTCACAGAGTTACACCTTTCTTTTCATGGAGAAGTTTGCTAACACTGTTTTCATGGAATCTGCAAACGGATATGTGGGAGCACATTAAGGTCTACACTGAAAAAGGAAATATCCTCATAGAAAAATTAGAAAGAAACTTTCTGAGAATCAGCTTTGTGATTTTTAAATTCAATACACAGACTTTCACTGTTGTTTTCATGGAGTAGTTAGCTAACACTGTTTTCTTGTAATCTACAATGGCATATTTCAGAGTGCATTGAAGCTTAGTGTGAATAGGGAAATATCCTCAGGCAAAAACTAGAAAGAAACTTTCAGAGAAACTGCTTTGTGATGTGTGAATTCATATCAGAGAATTACACTATTCTTTTCATTGAGCAGTTTGCTAACACCGTTTTCTTGGAATCTGCAATGGGATATTTCAGAGCGCATTGAAGCTTATGATGACAAAGGAAATATTCTCATATAAAAACTAGAAAGAAGCTTTCTCAGAGACCACTTTGTGACTTGTAAATGGTTACAAAGGAATTATCCTCAGACAAAAACTAGAAATACGCTTTCAAAGGAACTGCTTTGTGATTTCTGGATTCATCTCACAGAGTTACACCTCTCTTTTCAAGGAGCAGTTTGATAGCTCTGTTTTGGGGGCATCTGAGAAGGGCTGTTTTGGATTGCAGTGAAGCCTATGGTGTCAAAGGAAATATCCTCAGATTAAAACCAGAATGAAGCATTCAGAGAGACTTCTTTGTGATGTGTGAATTCATCTCACAGAGTTACACCTTTCTTTTCATGGACCAGTTTTCTTGGAATCTGCAAAGGGATATTTGGGAGTGCACTGAGGCCTATGGTGAAAAAGGAAATATTCTCAGATTAAAACTAGAAAGAAGATTTCTGAGAAGCTCTTTTGTGAAGTGTGTATTCATCTCACAAAGTTACGCTGTTGTTTTCATTGAGCAGTTTGCTAACACTGTTTTCTAGGCATCTGCATTGGGATACTTTGGAGCGCTTTGAAGTTCATGGTGAAAAAGGAAATACATTCATATAAAAACTAGAAAGAAGCTTTCTGAGAAACTCCTTTGTGATGTATTAATTCATCTCACAGAGTTACGTGATTCTTATTATGGATCAATTTTTTAGCTCTGTTTTTGGGGAATCTGAGTAGGGATATTTTGGATCACATTGAAGCCTGTGCTGACAAAGAAATTATCCTCAGATAAAAACTTGAAAGACGCTTTCTGAGAAACAGCTTTGTGTTGTGTGAATTCATCTCACAGAGTCACACCACTGTTTTCATGGAGCAGTTAGGTATCACTCTTTTTGGGGAATCTGAGAAGGGATAATTGAATTGCATTTAAGCCTATGGTGACAAAGGAAATATCATCAGATAACCAAAAAGAAGCTTTCTGTGAAACTGCTTTGTGACTTGTGAATTTTTCCTACAGAGTTACACCATTCTTTTCATTGAGAAGTTTGCTAACCCTTTTTTCGTGGAATCTGCAATGGGATATTATGGAGCGCTCTGAGCAATATGGTATAAAATAAAATATGCTGAGATAAAAACTAGAAAGATGCTTTCTGAGAAACAGCTTTGTGATGCATGGATTCATCTCACATATTTACACCATTCTTTTCATAGAGCAGTTTGGTAGCACTGTTTTTGGGGATTCTGAGAAGAGATATTTTGAATTGCATTGAAGCCTACTGTGACAAAGGAAATATCCTCAGACAAAAACCAAATAGAAGCTATCTGAGAAACTGCTTTGTGATGTGAATTCATCTCACAGATTTACACCTTTCTTTTCATGGAGCAGTATGCTAACAGTATTTTCTTGGCATCTGCAATTGGATACTTCTGAGTGCATTGGAGTTTATGGTGACAAAGCAATTATCCTCAGATAAAAACTAGAAAGATGCTTTCTGAAAAAGTTCTTTGTGATGTGGAATCATCTCACTGAATTACACCTTTCTTTTCATGGAGGAGTTTGCTAACACTGTTTTCGTGGAATCTGCAAAGGGATATTTGGGAACACATTGAGGTCTATTGTGAAAAAAGAAATATGCTTAGATAAAAACTAGAAAGAAGCTTTCTGAGAAACTGTTTTTTGATGTGTGAATTCATCTTATAGAATTACACTGTTCTTTTCATTGAGCAGTTTGCTAACACTCTTTTCTTGGAATCTGCAATGGCATATTTTGGATCACATTGAGGACTATAGTGAAAAACTAAACATCCTCAGATAAAAACTAGAATGAAGCTTTCTGAGAAACTGATTTTTAATGTGTGAATTCATCTTACAGAGTTACACTGTTCTTTTCATTGAGCAGTTTGATAACACTGTTTTCCTGGAATCTGCAATAGGATATTTGGGAGCACACTGAAGTCAATGGTGACAAAAGAAATATCCACAGAGAAAAACTAGAAAGAAGCTTTCTGAGAAACTGCTTTGTCATTTCATTTGAGAATTCATCTCACAGAGCTACACAATTCTATTCATGGAGAAGTTTGGTAGTACTGTTTTTAGGGAATATGAGAAGGGATATACTGCATTGCATTGAAGCCTATGGTGACAAAGGAAATATCCTCAGACAAGAGGTAGAAAGAAGCATTCTGAGAAAGGACTTTGTTTTGTGTGAATTCATCTCACTGAGTTACACCTCAGCTTTCATGTAGCAGTTTGCTAACACTGTTCTAGTGGAATCTGCAAAGGGATATTTGGGAGTGCATGGAGGTCTATGGTGAGAAAGGAAATATCCTCAGATAGAAAGTTGAAGGAAGCTTTCTGAGAAACTTCTTGGTGATGTGTTAATACATCTCACAGAGTTACACTGTTGTTTTCATGGAGCATTTTGTCAACACTGTTTTCTTGGAATCTGCAAAGGGATATTTCTGAACACTTTGAAGCTTATCGTGATAAAGGAAATATTCTCAGACAAAAAAAAAGTGGTTTCTGAGAAACTGCTTTTTGATTTCTGAATTCCTTTCACAGACTTACATGATCCTTATCATGAAGCAGTTTGGTAGCACTGTTTTTGGGGAATCTGAGAAGGGATATTTTGGATCGCATTGAAGCCTATGGTGAAAAAGAAAATATCCTCAGACAAAAACTAGAATGAAGCTTTCTGAGAAAGGATTTTGTGATATGTGAATTCATCTCACATCGTTACACCTTTATTTTCATAGAGCAGTTTGTATAAACTGTTTTCATGGAATCTGAAATGGGATATTTGAGAGTGCATTGAGGCCGATGGTGAGAAAGGAAATATCCTCAGATAAAAACTAGAAGGAAACTTTCGGAGACACTGCTTTGTGATGTGTGAATTAAAACTCTCAGAGTTTCACTAGTCTTTGGATGGAGCAGTTTGCTTACAGTGTTTTCAAGGAATCTGCACTCTGATATGACTTATCACATTGGAGCTTAAGGTGACAAAGGAAATTTCCTCATCGATAAACCAAAGAGATACTTTCTGAGAAACTACTTTTTGATGTGTGAATTTATCTCACATAGTTACACCATTCTTTTCATTGAGTTTTATAAAACTGTTTTCACGGAATCTGCAGTAGGATATTTGGGAGTGAATTGAAGCCTATGGTGAAAAAGGAAATAATCTCATTGACAAACCAAAAAGAAACTTTCTGAGAAACTTCCTTGTGATGTGTGAATTCATCTCACAGTATTTACACTGTTCTTTTCATTGAACAGTTTGCTGACACTGTTATATTGGAATCTTAGATGGAATATTCTGGAGGGCATTGAAGCTTATGTTGGCATAGGAAATATCCTCATTGAAAAAGTAGAAAGATCCTTTCTGATAAATCAATTTGTGATGTGTTAATTCATCTCACAGAGTTACATGATTCTTTTCATGGATCAGTTTGGCATCACTGTTTTTGTGGAATCTGAGAAAGGACATTTTGGATTTCATTGAAGCCTATTGTGACAAAGGAAATATCCTCAGATGAAAATTATAAAGAACCTTTCTGGGAAAGTTCTTTGTAATGTGTGAATTCATCCCACGGAGTTACACCCTTCTTTTCATGGATCCATTGGTTAACACTGTTTTCTGCAAGTGGATATTTGGGAGGGCATTGATGCCTATGGTAAAAAAGTAAATATCCTCACATAAAAATATGAAAGAAGATTTCTGAGAAACTGCTTTGTGATGTGTGAATTCATCTCACAGAGTTACATGATTCTTTTCATGGATCAGTTTTTTAGCACTGTTTTTGAAGAATCTGAGAAGGGATAACTTGGATCGCATTGAAGCCTATGGTGACAAAGGAAATGTCCTCATATAAAAAATAGAAAAAAGCTTTCTGAGAAACCATTTTGTGGCATGTGAATTCATCTCACAGAGTTACACGATTCTTTTCATGTAACAGTTTGGTAGCACTGTTTTTGGTGAATATGAGAATGCATACTTTTCATCGCATTGAAGCGTATTTTGACAAAGGAAGTATCCTCAGATAAACACTAGAAAGAAGCTTTACAAGAAACTACTTTGTGATGTGTGAATGAATCACAGACTACAACGTTGTTTTCATGGAGCAGTTTGCAAACAGTGTTTTTGTGCAATCTAAAAAGGGATATTTGGGAGCTCATTGAGGCCTATGGTGTAAAAGTAAATATCCTCACATAAAAACGAGAAAGAAGCCTTATGAGAAAGTTCTTTGTGATGTGTGAATTCATCTCACAGAGTTACACTTTTCTTTTCGTGGAGCAGTTTGCTAACACTATTTTTGTGGAATCTGCAAAGGGATATTTGGGAGCACATTGAGGCCAATTGTGAAAAAGAAAATATCGTCAGATAAAAAATAGAAAGAAATTTTTGGGAAACTGCTTTGTGATGTATGAATTCATCTGACAGAGTTACACCATTCTTTTTATTGTTCAGTTTGATTACACTGTTTTCATGGAATGATGTATGAATTCATCTGACAGAGTTACACCATTCTTTTTATTGTTCAGTTTGATTACACTGTTTTCATGGAATGTGCAACAGGGTATTTGGGAGCACATTTAGGCCAATTTTGAAAAAGGAAATATCCTCAGATAAAAAACAAAAAGAAGCTTCCTGAGAAACTGCTTTGTGATGTATGAATTCATCTCACAGAATTGCACTGTTCTTTTCATTGAGCAGTATGCTAACACTGTTTTCTTAGAATCTGCAATGTGATATTCTGGATATCATTGAAGCGTGTAGTGACAATGGAATTATCCTCAGATAAAAACGAGAGAGAAAGTTTCTGACAAACTGCTTTGAGATGTGGTAATTCACCTCACAGTGTTGCAGAATTCTTTCCATAAATCAGTCTGTTAGCATGGTTTTTTGGGAATTTGAGTAAGGATATTTTTTATTGCTTTGAAGCATATGGTGACAAAGGAAATATGCTCAGATAAAAACGAGAAAGAGGCTTTCTGAGAAAATTCTTTGTGATGTTTGAATTCATATCTCAGTGTTACACTTTTTTTTCATGGAACAGTTTGCTAACACTGTTTTCATGGGCGTGCAAAGGGATATATCGGAGCGCATTGAAGCTTATTTTGCAAAGGAAATACCTCAGGCAAACACTGGAAAGAAGCTTTCTGAGAAACTGCTTTGTGATTTGAGAAATTATCTCACAGAGCTACATGGTTCTTTTCAAAGAGCAATTTGCTAACAATGTCTTTGTAGAATCTGCAAAGAGATATTTACAAGTGCATTGAGTCCTATGGTGAGAAAGGAATTATCCTCAGATAAAAACTAGAAAGAAGCTTTGTGAGAAACTGCTTCATGATGTGTGAATTCAACTAACAGGGTTATACTGTTCTTTTCTGTGAGCAGTATCCTAAATCTGTTTCCCTGAAATCTGCAATGGGATATTTTGGAGTGTATTGAAGCTTAGGGTGACAAATGACATACCATCATATAAAAACCAGGAAGAAGCTTTCTGAGAAACCGCATTGTGATGTATGAATTCATCTCCCAGATTTACACGATTCTTTTCATGGATCAGTTTGGTAGCACTGTTTTTTGGGAATCTTAGAAGGGATATTTTGGATCACATTGAATCCTATGGTGACAAAGGAAATATTCTCAGATAAAAACTACAAAGAAACTTTCTGATAAAGTTCCTTGTGATGTGTGAATTCATCTCACAGAGTTACACCTTTCTTTTCATGAAACAGTTTGCTAACACTGTTTTCATGGAATCTGCAAAGGGATATTTTGGAGCGCATTGATGCCTATAGTGAAAAAGGAAATATGCTCAGATAAAAACTGTAAAGAAGCTTTCTGAGAAACTGCTTTGTGGTTCATGAATTCATCTCACAGTGCTTCATGATTGTTTTCATGGAGCAGTTTGGTAGCACTGTTTATGCGGAATCTGAGAAGGGATGTTTTGGATCACATTGAAGCCTATGGTGACAAAGGAAATATACTCAGACAAAAATTAGAAAGAAACTTTCTGAGAAACTGCTTTTTGATGTGTGAATTCATCTCACAGGGCTACACTGTTCTTTTCATTGAGCAGTTTGATAACACTGTTTTCTTGGAATGTCCAAATAGGATATTATGGATCGCATTGAAGCCTATGGTGAAAAAGGAAATATCCTCAGATAAAAACTAGAAAGAAGCTGTCTGAGAAAGTACCTTGTGATGTGTGAATTTATCTCATAGAGTTTCACATTTCTTTTCATGGAGCAGTTTGCTAACACTGTTTTCGTGGAATCTGCAAAGGGATATTTGGCAGCACATCGAGGCCTATGATGAAAAAATAATTATCCTCAGATAAAAACTAGAAAGAAGTTTTCTGAGAAAGTTCTTTTTATGTGTGAATTCATCTCACAGAGTTACAGTGTACTGTTCATGGATCAACGTGCTAACATTGTTTTTGTGGAATCTGCAAAGGGACATTTGGGAGTGCATTGAGGCCTATAGTGAAAAAGGAAATATGCTCAGATAAAAACTGTAAAGAAGCTTTCTGAGAAACTGCTTTGTGGTTCATGAATTCATCTCACAGTGCTTCATGATTGTTTTCATGGAGCAGTTTGGTAGCACTGTTTATGCGGAATCTGAGAAGGGATGTTTTGGATCACATTGAAGCCTATGGTGACAAAGGAAATATACTCAGACAAAAATTAGAAAGAAACTTTCTGAGAAACTGCTTTTTGATGTGTGAATTCATCTCACAGGGCTACACTGTTCTTTTCATTGAGCAGTTTGATAACACTGTTTTCTTGGAATGTCCAAATAGGATATTATGGATCGCATTGAAGCCTATGGTGAAAAAGGAAATATCCTCAGATAAAAACTAGAAAGAAGCTGTCTGAGAAAGTACCTTGTGATGTGTGAATTTATCTCATAGAGTTTCACATTTCTTTTCATGGAGCAGTTTGCTAACACTGTTTTCGTGGAATCTGCAAAGGGATATTTGGCAGCACATCGAGGCCTATGATGAAAAAATAATTATCCTCAGATAAAAACTAGACAGAAGGTTTCTGAGAAAGTTCTTTTTATGTGTGAATTCATCTCACAGAGTTACAGTGTACTGTTCATGGATCAACGTGCTAACATTGTTTTTGTGGAATCTGCAAAGGGACATTTGGGAGTGCATTGAGGCCTATAGTGAAAAAGGAAATATCCTCATAGAAAAACTAGAAAGAAGCTTTCTGAGAATCTGCTCTGTAGTGTTTGAATTCAAGGCACAGGATTACACTGTTCTTTTCATGGGGCAGTTTGCTAACACTGTTTTCTTGGAATCTATGATGGCATATTTCAGAGCATATTGAATCTTATGGTGACAAAGGAAATATCCTCACATAAAAACTAGAAAGAAGCCCTTTGATAAACTGCTTTATGAAGTGTTAATTCATCTCACAGAGTTGCATGATACCTTTCATGGATCAGTTTGGTAGCATTGTGTTTGGGGAGTCTGAGAAGGGATATTTTGGATCATTGTGAAGCCTGTGGTAATGAAGAAAATATCCCCAGATAAAAACTAGAAAGAAGTTTCTGAGAAAGTTCTTTGTGATGTGTGAATTCATCTCACAGTGATACACCTTTCTTTTCATGGAGCAGTTTGCTAACACTCTTTTCATGGAATGTTCAAAGGGATATTTTGGAGTGCATTAAAGCTTATTTTGACAAAGGAAATACCTCAGACAAAAACTGGAAATAAGTTTTCTGAGAAACTTCTTTGTGTTTTGGAAATTCATCTCACAGAGTTACACAATTCTTTTCAAAGAGTAGTTTGGTAACACTGTTTTTGGGGAATCTGAGAAGGGATATTTTGGATTGCATTGATGCCTGAGATGACAAAGGAAATATACTCTGATAATAATTATAAAGAAGTTTTCTGAGAAGCTACTTTGTGATGTGGAAATTCATCTCACAATGTTGCACCTTTCTTTTCATGGAGCAGTTTGCTAACAGTGTTTTCGTGGAATCTGTAAAGAGATAATTGGGAGCACGTTGAGGACTATGGTGAATAAGGAAATATCCTTAGATAAACACTGGAAAGAGCCTTCCTGGAAACTACTTTGTAATATGTGACTTCATCTCAGAGTTACAATGTTCTTTTCATTTAGCAGTCTGCTAACAGTTTTCTTGGAATCTGCAACGGAATATTTTGCACTGCATTGAAGCTCACGGTAACTTAGGAAATATCTTCATATGAAAACTAGAAAAAAGCTTTCTGAGAAACTGCTTTGTGATGTGTTAATTCACCTCACAGAGATACACTATTGTTTTAACGGATCAGTTTGCTAGCACTGTTTTAGGGGATACTGAGAAGGTATACTTTGGATCACATTGAAACCTATGGTGACAAAGGAAATATACTCAGAAAAAAACTAGAAAGAGGCTTTCTGAGATAGTTTTTTGTTATGTGTGAATTCATGTCACAGAGTTACATCATTCTTTTCATTGAGCAGTTTGCTAACACTGTTTTCAAGGAATCTGCAATAAGATATTTGGGAGTGCATTGAAGTCAATGGTGACAAAGAAAGTATAATCAGATAAAAATAAAAAAGAAGCTTTCTGATAAACTGTTGTGTGACATGTGAACTCATCTCACAGACTTACACTGATCTTTTCATTGAGCAGTTTACCCACACTGTTTTCTTGGAATCTGTAATAGGATGTTTTGGAACACATTGAAGCTTATGGTGACAAAGGAAATATCCTCCAAAAGAAGTTAGAAACAAGCTTTTTGAGAAACTGTTTTGTAATGTGTGAATCCATCTCACAGAACTACACGATACTGCTCATGCAGCAGTTTGGTCACACAGTTTTTGGGGAATCTGAGAGGGGATACTTTGGATTCCCTTAAAGCCTATGGAGACAAAGAAAATATCCCCAGATAAAATCTAGAAAGAAGCTTTCTGAGAAGCTTCTTGGTGATGTGTGAATTCATCTCACGGAGTTACACTTTTCTTTTCTAGGAGCAGTTTGCTAATGCTGTTTTCATGGAATCTGCAAAGGTATATTTACGAGTGCATTGAGTCCTATGGTGAAAAAGGAATTATCCTCAGATAAAAACTAGAAAGAAGCTTTGTGAGAAACTGCTTTGTGATGTGTGAATTCATCTCACAGAGTTACACTGTTCTTTTAATTGAGCAGTTTCCTAACAATGTTTCCTTGGAATCTGCAATGGGATATTTCAGAGTGCATTGAAGCTGAGGGTGACAAACGACATATCATCATATAAAAACTAGAGAGAAGCTTTCTGAGAAACTGCTTTGTGATGTGTGAATTCATCTCACAGATTTACATGATTCTTTTAATGGATCAGTTTGATAGCATAGTTTTTGGAGGATCTTAGAAGGGATATTTTGGATCACATTGAATCCAATGGTGACAAAGAAAGTATAATCAGATAAAAATCAAAAAGCTTTCCAATGAACTGCTTTGTGATGTGTTAACTCATCTCACAGACTTACACTGATATTTTCATCGGGCAGTTTGCTCACACTGTTTTTGTGGAATCTGTAAAGGGATATTTGGGAGGACATTGAAGCCCATAGTGAAAAAGGAAATATCCTCAGATAAAAACTAGAAAGAAGCTTTTGTGAAACTGCTTTGTGATGTGTGAATCCACCTCAAAGTGTTACACAATTCTTTTCATGGAGCAGTTTGATAGCACTGTGTTTGGGGAATCTGAGAAGAGATGTTTTGGATTGCATTGAAGCCTACGGTAACAAAGGAAATATCCTCAGATAAAAACTAGAAAGAAGATTTCTGAGAAACTGCTTTGTGATTGGTTAATTTATCTCACAGAACTCCACCTTTCTTTTCATGGAGCAGTTTGCTAACACTGTTTTCGTGGAATCTCCAAAGGGATATTTATGAGTGCATTGAGTCCTGTAGTGAAAAAGGAATTATCCTGAGATAAAAACTAGAAAGAAGCTACGTGAGAAACTGTTTTGTGATGTGTGAATTCATCTCACAGGGCTACACTGTTCTTTTCAGTGAGCAGTTTCCTAACATCATTTCCTGGGAAACTGCAATGGGATATTTCACAGTGCATTGAAGCTTTGGGTAACAAATGAAACATCATCATATAAAAACTAGAAAGAAGCTTTCTGAGAAACTGCTTTGTGATATGTGAATACACCTCAGCGAATTACACCATTCCTGTAAATGAGCAGTTTGATAATACTCTTTTTGTGGAATCTGTTATAGGATATTTGTGAGGGCTTTGAAGTCTATGTTGAAAAAGGACACATTCTCAGATAAAAACCAAAGGAAAGCTTTCTGAGAAACTGATTTGTGATTTGTGAATTCATGTCACAGAGTTACATGATTCTTTTCGTGGATCAGTTTGGTAGCACTGTTTTTGGGGAATCTGAGAAGGGATATTTGGGAGCGCATTGAAGCCTCTGGTGGAAAAGGAAATATCCTCAGATAAAAATTAGAAAGAAGCTTTATAAGAAAGTGCTTTGTGTTTTATGAATTCATCTCACAGTTTTACACAATTCTCTTCAAGGAGCAGTTTAGTAGCACTGTTTATGCGGAATCTGAGAAGAGATGTTTTGGATCACATTGATGCCTATAGTGACAAAGGGAATATCCTCAGAAAAAAATAGAAAGAAGATTTCTGAGAAAGGTCCTTGTGATGTGTGAATTCATCTCAAAGGGTTACACCTCCCTTTTCATGGAGCAGTTTGCTAACACTGTTTTTGTGGAATCTGCAAAGGGATATTTTGGGGCTCATTGAGGCTTATGGTGAAAAAGGAATTATTCTCATATAAAAACTAGAAAGAAGATTTCTGAGAAATTTCTTTGTGATGTGTGCATTCATCTCACAGAGTTACTCCTTACTTTTCATGGATCAGTTTGCTAACACTGTTTTCGTGGAATCACAAAAGGAATATTTGGAAGTGCATTGAGGCCTATAGTGAAAAAGGAAATATTCTCCTAGAAAAACTAGAAAGGAACTTTCTGAGAATCTGCTTTGTGATGTTTGAATTCAAGGCACGAGTTACACTGTTCTCTTCATGGAGCAGTTTGTTAGCATTGTTTTCTTGGAATCTACAATGGCATATTTCGAAGCATATCAAAACTTATGGTGACAAAGGAAATATCCTCAGAAAGAAGCTACAAAGAAGCTTTCTGAGAAACTGCTTTGTGATGTGTGAATCCACCTCACAGAGTTACATGATACTTTTCATGTAGCAGTTTGGTCGCACTGTTTTTGTAGAATTTGAGAAGGGATATTTTGGATTGCCTTAAAGTCTAGTGTGACAAAGGAAATATCCTCAGTTAAAAACTAGAAAGAAGCTTTCTGAGAATCTTCTGGGTGATGTGTTAATTCATCTCATAGAGTTACACCTTTCTTTTCTAGGAGCAGTTTGCTAACACTGTTTTCATGGAATCTACAATGGGATATTTACAAGTGCATTGAGTCCTATGGTGAAAAAGGAATTATCCTCACAAAAAAACTAGAAAGAAGCTTTGTGAGTAACTGCTTTGTGATTTGTGAATTCATCTCACAGTGTTACACTGTTCTTTTCAGTGAGCAGTTTCCTAACACTGTTTCCTTGGAATCTGCAATGGGATATTTCCGAGTGCATTGAAGCTTAGGGTGACAAATGACATATCATCATATAAAAACTAGAAAGAAGCTTTCTGAGAAACCGCTTTTTGATGTGTTAATTCATCTCCCAGATTTACATGATTCATTTCGTGGATTGGTTTTGCAACACTGTTTTTGGGGAATCTTAGAAGGGATATTTTGGATCACATTGAAGTCTATGGTGACAAGGAAATATCCTCAGATAAAAACTAGAAGGAAACTTTCTGACAAAGTTCTTTGTGATGTGTGAATTAATTTCATGGAGTTGCACCTTGCTTTTCATGGAGCAGTTTGCTAACACTGTTTTTCTGGAATGTGCAAAGGGATATTTGGGAGCGCATTGAGGCCTATAGTGAAAAAGGAAATATCCTCAGATAAAAACTAGAAAGAAGCTTTCTGAGAAACTGCTTTGTGGTTTGTGAACTCATCTCACAGTATTACACAATTCTTTTCATGGAGCAGTTCAGTAGCATTGTTTATGCGGAATCTGAGAAGGGATGTTTTGGATCGCATTGAAGCCTATGGTGACAAAGGAAATATACTCAGATAAAAACTCGAAAGAAGGTTTCTGAGAAACTGCGTTATGATGTGTGAATTCATCTCACAGAGCTAAGGCATGCTTTTCTTTGAGCGTTTTGATAACACTGTTTTCCTGGAGTCTGCAGTAAGATATTTCAGAGTGCCACGAAGAAAATGGTGACAAAGGAAATATCCTCATAGAAAAACCAGAAAGAAGCTTTCTGATAAACCACTTTGTGATGTGTGAACTCATCTCAGAGCATTACACTGTTCTATTCATTGATCAGCTTGCTAACACTGTTTTCTTGGAATCTGCAATGGAATATTTCAGAGTGCATGAAGTTTATGGTAACAAAGAAAGTACCCTGAGACAAAAACTAGAAAGAAGCTTTCTGAGGAACTGCTTTGTGATTTCTGAAATCATCTCACAGAATTACAGCTTTCTTTTCATGGAGAAGATTGGAAGCCCTGTTTCTGGGGAATGTGAGTAGGGATATTTTGGATCACATTGAAGTCTATGGTGTCAAAGGAAATTTCCTCAGATTAAAACTAGAAAGAAGCTTTGTGAGAAACTTCTTTGTGATGTGTGTATTCATCTCACAGAGTTACACTGTGGTTTTCATTGAGTAGTTGCTAATACTGTTTTCTAGTAATCTGCAATGGCGTATTTTGGAGTGCATTGAGGCTTATGGTGACAAGGAAATACATTCATATAAAAGCTAGATAGAAGCTTTCTGAGAAACTGCTTTGTGATGTGTTAATTCATCTCACAGAGTTACACAATTATTTTCATGGATCAGTTTTTTAGCAATGTTTTTGTGAAATCTGAGTAGGGATATATTGGATAGCATTGAAGTCTAGGGTGACAAGAAATTATCCTCAGATAAAAACTCGAAAGAATCTTTCTGAGAAAGTATTTTGTGAGGTCTGAATTCATCTCACAGAGTTACACCTTTGTTTTCATGGAGCTGCTTGCTAACACTGTTTTCATGGAATCTGCAAAGGGATATTTGGGAATGCATTGAGGCCTATAGTGAAAAAATAATTATTCTCAGTTAAAAACTAGAGACAAGCTTTTTGAGAAATTGCTTTGTGATGTGTGAATTCATCTCACAGATATATAGTGTTCATTTCATGGAGCAGTTTGGTATCAGTGTTTTTGGGGAATCTGAAAAGGGATATTTTGGATCGCATTGATATCTATGGTGACAAAGGAAATATCCTCTGATAAAAAAGTAGAAAGAAGCTTTCTGAGAAATTTCCTTGTGTTGTGTGATTTCATGTGACCGATTTAACCCTTTCTTTTCATGGAGCTGTTTGCTAACACTGTTTTCCTGGAATCTGTGAAGGGATACTTGGGAATGCAATGAGGCACACGGTGAAGAAAGAAGTATCTTTAGATAAAATTTAGAAAGAACCTTTCTGAGAAACAGCTTTGTGATGTGCAATTTCATCTCAAACAGTTATGTCATCGCTAACAGTGTTTTCCTGGAATCTGCAAGGGGATATTTGGGAACACATTGAGGCATGCGGTGAAGAAAGAAGTATCTTCAGGTAAAATCTAGAAAGAACCTTTCTGAGAAACAGCTTTGTGACGTGTAATTTCATCTCACACACTTATGTCATTCTTATCATTGAGCAGTTTGATGACATTGTTTTCGTGGAAACTGCAATAGGATATTTAGGAGTGCATTGAAGCTTATGGTGACGAAGGAAATATCTGCATATAAAAACCAAAAAGAAGCTTTCTGAGAAACTGCGTTGTGATGTGTGAATTCACCTCTCTGTGTTACACTGTCCTTTTCATTGAGCTGTTTGCTAACACTGTTTTCTTGGAATCTGCTATGGGATATTTCAGAGCCCATTAAAGCTTCTGGTGACAAAGGAAATATCATCGGAGAAAAACTAGAAAGAAACTTTCTGATAAGCTGCTCTCTGATGTGTGAATTCATCTCACAGAGTTACACGATTCTTTTCATGATGCAGTTGTTAGCACAGTTTTTGATCAATCTGAGAAGCTATATTTAGATCTCATTGAAGCCTATGGTGACAAAGGAAATATCATCGGAGAAAAACTAGAAAGAAACTTTCTGATAAGCTGCTCTCTGATGTGTGAATTCATCTCACAGAGTTACACGATTCTTTTCATGATGCAGTTTGTTAGCACAGTTTTTGATCAATCTGAGAAGCTATATTTAGATCTCATTGAAGCCTATGGTGACAAAGGAAATATCCTCAGAAAAAAACTAGAAAGAAGCTTTCTGAGAAACTGCTTTGTGATTTGTTAATTAATCTCACAGAATTACAAGATTCTTTTCATGGCTCAGTTTGTTAGCACTGTTTTTGGTCAATGTGAGAAGGTATATTTGGACCTCATTGAAGCCCATGGTGACAAAGGAAATGTTCTCAATTTATAAGTAGAAAGAAGCTTTATGAGAAAGTTCTTTGTTATGTGTGAATTAACCTCACAGTGTTACACCTTTCTTTTCATGAAGCAGTTTGCTAACACTGTTTTCCTGGAATCTGCAAAGAGATATTTGGGAATGCATTGAGGCCTATTGTGAAGAATGAAGTATCCTCAGATAAAAATTACAAGGTGCCTTTCTGAGAAACTGCTTTGTGATGTGTGAATTCATCTCACGGAGTTACACTGTACTTTTCACTCAACAGTTTGCTAACACTATTTTCTTGGAATCTGCAGTGTGTTACATCAGAGTGCATTAAAGATTATGGTGAAAAAGAAAATATCCTCAGATTAAAACCAAAAAGAAGCTTTCTGAGAAACTGCTTTGTGATGTGTGAATTCATCTCACAGAGTTACACCGTTCTTTTCATTGAGAAGTTTGCTAACCCTTTTCTCGTTTAATCTGCAATGGGATATTCGGGTGTACATTCAGGAATATAGTGAAAAGGAAATATCATCAGACAAAAACTAGAAATAAGTTTTCTGATAAACAGTTTTGTGATGTGTGAATTAATCTCACAGGGTTACACCACTGTTTTCATGGAACAGTTTTGTAGCACTGTTTTTTCTGAATATGAGAAGGGATATTTTGAATTGCATTGAAGTCTATGGTGACAAATGAAATATCTTCATATCAAAATCTGAAAGAAGCATTCGGAGAAATGGCTTTTTGATGTGCTAATTCATCTCACAGTGTTCACGATCCTTTCCATTGAGAAGTTTGGTAGCACTGTTTTTAGGGAATCATGAAGGGATATTTTGGATCACATTGAAATCTATGGTGACTAAGGAAATATCCTCAGATAAAAACTACAAATAAACTTTCTTAGAAATTTCTTTGTGATGTGTGAATTCATCTGATGGAGTTACACCATAGTTTTCATTGAAAAGCTTGCTAACACTTTTTTCGTGGAATCTGCAATGGGATATTCCAGAGCTCATTGAGCCCTCTGGTGAAAAATGAAGTATTCTTAGATAAAAACTAGAAAGAAGCTTTCTGAGAAAGTCCTTTGTGATATGTGAATTCATCCTACAGAGTTACACTATGCTTTTATTTGAGCAGTTTGCAAACACTGTTTTCTTGGGATCTGCAATGAGATATTTCAGAGTGCATTCATGCTTATGGTGACAAATTAAATAATATCACATTAAAAATAGAAAGAAGATTTCTGAGAAAGTGCTTTGTGATGTGTTAATTCATTCCACAGAGTTACATGATTCTTTTCATAGAGCAGTTTGGTATCAATGCTTTTGGGGATTGGAGAAGGGATATTTTGTATTGCATTGAAGCCTATAGTGACAAAGGAATTATCCTCAGATAAAAACTAGAAAGAGTCTTGAGAGAGTGTAAGTGTCAGAAAAGGCTTTTGACAAAATTCAACAGCCCTTCATGCTAAAAACGCTCAATAAATTCGGTATTGATGGAAGGTACCTCAAAATAATAAGAGCTATTTATGATAAACCCACAGCCAATATCATACTGAATGGGCAAAAACTGGAAAAATTCCCTTTGAAAACTGGCACAAGACAGGGATGCCCTCTCTCATCACTCTTATTCAACATAGTGTTGGAAGTTCTAGCTAGGCCAATCAGACAACAGAAAGAAATCAAGGGTATTCAGTTAGGAAAAGAAGAAATCAAATTGTCCCTGTTTGCAGATGACATGATTGTATATTTAGAAAACCCTGTTGTCTCAGCCCCAAATCTCCTTAAGCTGATAAGCAATTTCAGCAAAGTCTCAGGATGCAAAATTAATGTGCAAAAATCACAAACATTCTTATACACCAGTAACAGACAAGCAGAGAGCCAAATCATGAATGAACTTCCATTCACAATTGCTTCAAAGAGAATAAAATACCTAGGAATCCAACTTACAAGGGATGTAAAGGACCTCTTAAAGAACTACAAACAACTGCTCAGTGAAATCAAAGAGGACACAAACAAATGGAAAAACATACCATGCTCATGGATAGGAAGAATCAATATTGTGAAAATGGCCATACTGCCCAAGGTTATTTGTAGATTCAATGCCATCCCCATCAAGCTACCAATGAGTTTCTTCACAGAATTGGAAAAAAAATACTTTGTTCATATGGAACCAAAAAAGAGCCCGCATTGCCAAGACAATCCTAAGTCAAAAGGACAAAGCTGGAGGCATCACGCTACCTGACTTCAAACTATACTACAAGGCTACAGTAACCAAAACAGCATGGTACTGGTACCAAAACAGAGATATAGACCAATGGAACAGAACAGAGTCCTCAGAAATAATACCACACATCTACAGCCATCTAATCTTTGACAAACCCGAGAGAAACAACAAATAGGGCAAGGATTCCCTATTAAATAAATGATGCTGGAAAAATTGGCTAGCCATAAGTAGAAAGCTGAAACTGGATTCTTTCCTTACTCCTTATATGAAGATTAATTGAAGGTGGATTAGAGACTTAAATGTTAGACCTAATACCATAAAAACCCTAGAAGAAAATCTAGGTAGTACCATTCAGAACCTAGGCATGGGCAAGGACTTCATGTCTAAAACACCAAAAGCAATGGCAGCAAAAGCCAAAATTGACAAATGGGATCTAATTAAACTAAAGAGCTTCTGCACAGCAAAAGAAACTACCATCGGAGTGAACAGGCAACCTACAGAATGGGAGAAAAGTTTTGCAATCTACTCATCTGACAAAGGGATAATATCCAGAATCTACAAACAACTCAAACAAATTTACAAGAAAAAAACAAACAACCTCATCAAAAAGTGGGGAAAGGATATGAACAGACATTTCTCAAAAGAAGACATTCATACAGCCAACGGACACATGAAAAAATGCTCACCATCACTCACCATCAGAGAAATGCAAATCAAAACCACAATGAGATACCATCTCACACCAGTTAGAATGGCAATCATTAAGAAGTCAGGAAACAACAGGTGTTGGAGAGGATGTGGAAAAATAGGAACACTTTTACACTGTTGGTGGGATCGTAAACTAGTTCAACCATTATGGAAAACAGTATGGCAATTCCTCAAGGATCTAGAACTAGATGTACCATATGACCCAGCCATCCCACTACTGGGTATATACCCAAAGGATTATAAATTATTCTACTACAAAGACACATGCACACGTATGTTTATTGCGGCACTATTCACAATAGCAAAGACTTGGAATCAACCCAAATGTCCATCTGTGACAGACTGGATTAAGAAAATGTGGCACATATACACCGTGGAATACTATGCAGCCATAAAAAAGGATGAGTTTGCGTCCTTTGTAGGGACATGGATGCAGCTGGAAACCATCATTCTTAGCAAACTATCACAAGAAGAGAAAACCAAACACCGCATGTTCTCACTTATAGGTGGGAACTGAACAATGACATCACTTGGTCTCGGGAAGGGGAACATCACACATCGGGGCCTATCATGGGGAGGGGGGAGGAATTGCATTGGGAGTTATACATGATATAAATGATGAATTGATGGGTGCTGACGAGTTGATGGGTGCAGCACACCAACATGGCACAAGTATACATATATAACAAACCTGCACGTTATGCACATGTATCCTAGAACTTAAAGTATAATTAAAAACAAACAAACAAACAAACAAACAAACAAAAAAATAGAAAGAAGCTTTCTGAGAAACTGATTTGTGATATGTGAATTCTTCTCACAGGGTTACATCAGTCTTTTATGGAGCCGTTTGCTAGCTAACCCCTTGTGCAATCTGAGAAGGTGTATTTTTTGATCACTTTGAAACCTAGGGTGACAAAGAAAATATCCTCAAATAAAAACTAGAAAGAAGCTTTCAGAGAAACTGATTTGTGATGTGTGAATTCATCTCACAGAGTTACACCATTCTTTTCATTGAGCAGTTTGCTAACACTCTTTTTGCAGAAACTGCAATGTGATATTTGGCAGTGCATTGATACCTGTGGTGAAAAAGGAAATAGCCTCAGATAAAGCAAGAAAAAAGGATTCTGAGAAACTGCTTTGTGATGTGTGAATTCAGCTCACAATGTTACACCTTTCTTTACATGGTGCAGCTTGTTAACACTGTTTTCATGGATTCTGCAAAGGGATATTTGGGAGCACATTGAGGTGTATAATGAAAAGGGAAATATCCTCAGATAAAAACTAGAAATAAGCTTTCTGAGAAGTTGTTTAGGGATTTGAGAATTCATATCACAGAGTTACACTGTTCTTTTCATTGAGCAGTTTGCTAACACTTTTTTCATGGAATCTGTGATGGGATATTTCAGAGTGCATTGAGGCCTATGTTGGAAAGGGAAATATCCTCAGATAAAAACTAGAAACAAGCTTTCTGAGAAACTGCTTTGTGATGTGTCAATTCATCTCACAAAGTTACACCATTCTTTTCATTTAACAGCTTAATAACACTGTTTTCGTGGAATCGGCCGTAGGATATTTAGGATCACACTGAAGCCTGTGGTAATATAGGAAATATCCTCAAATATAGACTAGAAAGAAGCTTTCTGAGAAAGTTCTTTGTGATGTGCGATTTCATCTCAAAGAGTTAAACCATTTTTTTCAAGGCGCAGTTTGCTAACACTGTTTTCAGGGAATCTGCAAAGAGTTATTTAGGAGCACATTGATTTGTTTAGTGAAAAAGGAAATATCCTCAGATAATAAGTAGAAAGTAGCTTTCTGAGAGACTGTTTTTGTGACGTGTGAATTCATCTCACAGAGTTACACCGTTCTTTCCTTGAGCAGTCTGATAACACTGGTTTTGTGGAATCTGTAATAGGATAATTGGAAGTGCATTAAAGCCTAATGTGAAAAAGGAAATATCCTCAAATGAAAACCAAAAGGAAGCTTTATCAGAAACTACTTTGTGATGTGTGAATTCATGTCACAGATTTACACCGTTCTTTTCATTGAGAAGTTTACTAACATCTTTTTCGTTTAATCTGCAATAGGATGTTTGCTGACGCATTGAGGACTGTGGTGAAAAAGGAACTATCTTCAGATAAAAACTAGAAAGAATCTCTCTCATAAACTGCTTTGTGATGTGTGAATTCATCTTACAGAGGTGCAATGTTCTTTTCCTTGAGCAGTATGATAAGACTGTATTCGTGGAATCTGCAAAGAGGTATTTGGGAGCACATTCCTGCCTATGCTGAAAAAAGAAATGCTCTCAGATGAAAATGAGAAAGAAGCTTTCTGAGGAACTTCTTTGTGATTTGTGATTTCATCTCACAGAGTTATAACTATTTTTTTCATGTAGCAGTTTGCTAAAATTGTTTTCATGGAATCTGCAAAGTGATATTTGGGAGTACATGGAGGCCTCCATTGATAAAGAAAATATACTCAGATAAAAGCTAGAAAAAAACCTACTGAGAACCATTGTGTGATGTGTGAATTCATCTCACTGAGTTACACTGTTCTTTCCTTGAGCAGTCAGATAACACTGGTTTTGTGGTATCTGTAAGAGGACACTTGGGAATGCATTGAAGCCTATGATGACAAAGGAAATATCCTCAGATAAAAACCAAAAGGAAGCTTTCTGAGTATCTGCTTTGTGATGTGTGAATTTGCCTCATGGTGTTACACCATCCTTTTCATTGAGAAGTTTGATAACACCTTTTTCGTTTAGTCTGCAATGGGATACTGGGGCACCCATTGAGGAACATGGTGTAAAAGGAAATATCCTCAGATAAAAACTAGAAAGAAGGTTTCTGAGAAATACCTTTTAATGTGTGAATTCATTTCACAGTATTACAAAACTGTTTTCATGGAGCAGTTTGGTAGCACTGGTTTTGGGGAATCTGGGAAGGAATATTTTGATGTGCAGGAAGCCTAATGTGACAATGTAAATATCCTCAGATAAAAACTAGAAAGAAGCCTTCTGAGAAAGTTCTTTGTGATGTCTGAATTCATCTCACACTGTTAAACCTTTCTTTTCATTGAACAGTTTCCTAACACTATTTTCGTGGAACCTGCAAAGGGATATTTGGGAGTGCATTGAGGCCTGTGATAAAAAAGGAAATACCCTCAGATAAAAACTAGAAAGAAACTTTCTGAGAAAATTCTTTGTGATGCGTGAATTCATCTCAAAAAGTTACACCTTTTTTTTCATGGAGCAGTTTGCTAACACTATTTTCATGGAATCTGCAAATGGATATTCTGGAGCACTTTGTGGTCTATAGTGAAAAAGTAAATAACACTGTGTAAAAACTAGAAGGAAGCTTTCTGAAAAACCGCTTTGTGATGTGTCAATTTATCTTACAGAGTTACACCATTCTTTTCATTGAGCAGTTTGATAACTCTGTTTTGGTGGAATCTGCAATCAGGCATTTAGGAGTGCATTGAAGCCTATATTGACCAATGATATATCCTCAGATCAAAACCTAAAAGAAGCTTTCGGTGAACCTGCTTTTTGATGTGTGAATTCATCTCACTGAGTAGCACTATTCATTTTATTAAGAAGTTTGCTAACACTTTTTTAGTTTAATCTGCAATGGGATATTCAGGAGTGCATTGAGGAATATGGTGAAAAAGGAAATATCCTCAGATAAAACTAGAAAGAAGCTTTCTGAGAAATGGCTTTGTGATGTGTGAATTCATCTCACAGAGTTACACTGTTCTTTGCCTTGAGCAGTTTGCTTACACTGTTTTCTTGGAATCTGCAGTCTGATATTTCTAAGCGCATTGAAGCTTATGGTGACAAAGTAAATGTCTTCATATAAAAACTTTTCATTGAGAAGTTTGCCAACACTTTTTTCGTTTAATCTGTAATGGGATATTCCGGAGCGCATTGAGGAATATAATAAAAAAGGAAATAACCTCAGATAAAAACGAGAAAGAAGCTTTCAGAGAAACTCCTTTGTGATGTGTGCATTCATCTCATAGAGGTAAACGTTTCTTTTGAGGGAGCACTTTGGCATCACTGTTTTTGTGGTTTCTGAGAAGGGATATCTGAGAGTGCATTGAAGCCTATGGTGGCAAAGGAAATATCCTCAGAGAAAAGCCAAAAAGAAGTTTTCTGAGAAACTGCTTTCTGATGTTTGAATTCGTCTCACAGATTTACACCTTGCTTTTCCTGGAGCAGTTTGCTAACAGTATTTTTATGGAATCTGCAAATGGATATTCACAAGCACATTGAGGCACACGGTGAAAAAGGACATAACAACATGCAAAAACTAGAAAGAAGCTTTATGACAAACTGCTTTGTGATTTGTGAATACATCTCACGGAGTTACACAATTCTTTTCACGGAGTTTGGTAGCACTGTTTTTGGAGAATTTGAGAAGGGATAATTTGGATCACATTAAGCCTATGGTGACAAAGGAAATATCCTCAGATAAAATATAGAAAGAATCTTTCTGAGAAACTTCCTTGTTATTGGGAATTCATCTCACAGAGTTACACTGTTCTTTTCATTGAGAAGAAGGTAACACTTTTTTCATGGAATCTGTGATGGAATATTCCAGAGCACATCGAGGCCTATGGTTTGGAAGGAAATATCCTCAGATAAAAACTAGAAAGAAGCTTTCTAAGAAACAGCTGTGTGATATGTGATTTCTTCTCACAGGTTTACACAATTCTTTTCATGGAGCAGCTTGGTAGTACTGTTTTTGGGGAAACTGAGAAGGGATATTTTGGATTGTGTTGAAGCATATGGTGATAAAGTTAATATCATCTGATAAAAACAAGAAAGAAGCTTTCTGAGAAAGTTCTTTGTGATGTGTGAATTCATCTCACAGAGTTACACCTTTCTTTTCATGGAGCAATTTGCACACACTGCTTTCGAATAATCTGGAAAGTGATGTATGGGAGTGCATTGAGGCCTATCGTGTAAAAGGAAAAATTCTCAGATAAAAACTGGAGAGAAGCTTTCTGAGAAACTACTTTGAGATGGGTGAATTCATCTCACAGTGATACACTGAGAAGTTTTCATTGAGCAGATTTCATTAGAGCAGTTTGAAAACACTGTTTTTGTGGAATCTGCAATAGGATATTTGGGAGCACATTGAAGCCTACGGTAACGTAGGAAATATCCTCAGACAAAAAACGAAAAGAAGCTTTCTCAGAAATTGTTTTGTGATGTGTAAATTCATCTCACAGATTTACACTTTTCTTTTCTTGGAGCAGTTTGCTAGCACTGATTTCATGGAATCCGCAAAGGGATATTCGAGAACGCATTGAGACCTATGGTGAAAAAGGAAATATCCTCAGACAAAAACTGGAAAGAAGATTTTTGAGAAACTGCTTTGTGGTTTCTAAATTCATCTCACAGAGTTACACAATTCTTTTAATGTAGAAGTTTGTTAGCACTGTTTTTGGGGAATCTGAAAAGTGATATATGGGAGAGCATTGAGGCCTATGGTGAAAAAGAATATATCCTCAGATAAAACTAGAAAGAAGTTTTCTGAGAAACAACTTTTGGATGTGTGAATACTTCTGGCAAAGATACACTGTTCTTACCATTGAGCAGTTTGATAACACTGTTTTCGTGGAATCTGCAAAGGGATATTTTGGAGCACTTTGAGACCTATGGTGAAAAAGGAAGTATCCTCAGATTAAAATCAGAAAGAAACTTTCTGAGAAACTGCTATGTGATGTGTGAATTCAACTCACAGAATTACACTGTTCTTTTTGTTGAGCAATTTGCTTACACTGTTTTATTGGAATCTGCAATCTGATATTTCGGAGTACATTGAAGTTTATGGTGACAAAGGAAATATCCTCACATATACACTAGAAAGTAGCTTTCTGAAAAACTGCTTTGTTATGGGTGAATTCATCTCACAGAATTACACCTTTCTTTTCATTGAGCGGTTTGGTAGCACTGTTTTTGGGGAATCTGCAAAGCGATTTTTGGGAGCTCATAGAGGCCTATAGTGTAAAAGGAAATATCTTCAGAGAAAAACAGAAGAGAAGTTTTTGGAATAACTGTTGTATGATATGTGTATTCACCTCATAGAGATATACCATTTTGTTGATTGAGCAGTTTGGCATCACTATTTGTGATGTCTGAGAAGGGATATTTGGGAACTCATTGAGGCTGATGGTGGAAAAGTAAATATGCACAGATAAAAACTAGAAAGGAGCTTTCAGAGAAATTTTCTGTGATGGGTGAATTCATCGGACACAGTTACACGTTTCTTTTCTTTGAGCAGTTTAGTAGCCCTGTTTCTAGGAATTTGCAAAAGGATATTAGGGAGCTCCTAGAGGCCTATGGTGAGAAGAGAAATAACTTCAGATTAAAACTTTGGAGACGGTTTTTGAGATACAATTTTGTCATGTGCATATTCATCTCAGAGTTTAACATTTTTGTTGATTGAGAAGTTCGGCATCACTGTTTTTGTGGTATCTGAGAGGATATATTTGGGAGCACATTGAAGTCTATGGTGAAAAAGGAAATATTCTCATATTTAAACTAGAAAGAAGCTTTCTGACAAACTACTTTTGGATTGCATGAACTCATCTCACAGAGGTACACTGGTGTTTTCAGTGAGCAGTTTGATAACATTGTTTTCATGGGATCTGCAATAGAATATTTGGAAGTGCATTGAAGCCTATGGTGACGAAGGAATTACCTTCAGATAATAACAAAAAAGAAGCTTTTTGAAAAACTGCTTTGTAAAGTGTGAATTCATCTCACAGAGTTACACTATTATTTTCATTGAGCAGTTTGCTGACACTGTTATCTTGGAATCTACAATGGGATATTTTGGAGCACATTGAAGCTTAGGTTGACAAAGGAAATATCCTCATATAAACACTAAAAAGAAGCTTTCTGAGAAATCGCTTTGTGATGTGTTAATTCGTTTCAAACAGTTACACCATAATTTTCATGGATCAGTTTGTTAGCGATGTTTTGAGGGAATCTGAGAAGGGTTATTTTGGATAGCATTGAAATCTATAGTGACAAAGAAATATCCTCAGATAAAAACTAGAAAGAAGCTTTCTGAGGAAGTTCTTTATGATGAGTGAATTCATCTCACAGAGTTACACCTTTCTTTTCATGGAGCAGTTTGCTAACACTGTTTTCTTCGAATCTGCAATGGGATATTCTGGAGCACATTGAGGTCTATAGTGAAAAAGGAAATATCCTCAGACAAAAACTAGAAAGAAGCTTTCTGAGAAACTGCTTTGTGATTGGTGAATTCATCTCAAAGAGTTACACCATTCTTTTCATTGAGCAGTTTGGTAGCACTCTTTTTGGGGAATCTGCAAAGGGATTTTCGGGAGCTCATTGAGGCCTATGGTGAAAAAGGAAATATCTTCAGATAAAAACTGGAGAGAAGGTTTTTGAGAACCTGTTTTGTGATGTGTGTATTTATCTCATAGAGATAAACCATTTTGTTGATTGAGCAGTTTGGCCTCACTGTTTTTTGATGTCTGAGAAGTGATATTTAGGAGCACATTGAGACTGAGGGTGGAAAAGTAAATATGCACAGATAAAAACTGGGAAGGACTTTTATGAGAAATTTCTTTGTGATGGGTGAATTCATCTCCCAGAGGTAAACCATTGGTTTCATTGAGCACTTTGATTACCCTGTTTTTGTGGAATCTACAAAGTGATATTTGAAGCGCAGAGCAGCCTATGTTGAAAAAGGAAATACCCCCAGATAAAAACTAGAAAGAAGTTTTCCGAGAGACTGTTTTGTGATGGGTGAATTCATCTCACAGGGTTAAATCTTTCTCTTCATTGAGGAGTTTGGTAACACAGTTTTTTGCAATACAGAAAGGGATATTCAAGAGTGGATAGATGCCAATGTTGAAAAAGGAAATATCTTCAGATTGAAACTGGAGAGAAAGTTTCTGAAAACTCCTTTGTGATGCATGCATTCATCTCATAGAGGTAGAGCTTTCTGTTGGAAGAGAAGTTTGGAATCACTGTTTTTGTGGTGTCTGAGAAGGTATATTTGGGAGCACATGGAAGCTGATGGTGGAAAAGGAAATATCCTGAGATAAAAACGAGAAAGAAGCTTTCTGAGAAATTTTTTGTGATGGGTGAATTCAACACACAGTGTTACACCTTTGTTTTATTTGAGTACTTTGGCTGCACTGTTTTTATGGAATCTGCAAAGGGATATTCGAGAGCTCCCAGAGGTCTATGGTGAAAAAGAAAATAACATCACATAAAAACTGGAGAGAAGCTTTTCAAGAAGCGGTTTTCTGATGTGTGTATTCATCTCATAGCGTTTAACCTTTTTGTTGATGGAGCAGTTCAGCATCATTGTTTTTGTGGTATCTGAGAAGAGTTATTTGTGAGCACATAGAAACCAATGGTGAAAAATAAAATATCATCAGAGATAAACTAGAAAGAAGCTTTCTGGGAAACTAATTTGTGATGGGTGAATTCATTTCAGAGAGTTACACTTTTATTTTCATTGAGCAGTTTGGTAGCACTGTATTTGTGGAAACTGCAAAGGGATATTTGGGAGCACATAGAGGCCTCAGGTGAAAAAAGAAAATTCTTCCAGTAAAAACTGGAGGGAAGCTTTTGGAGAAACTCCTCTGTGATGGGTGCATTTATCTCATAGGGCTTAATGTTTCTGTTAAGGGAGCACTTTGGCATCACTCTTTTTGTGGTGTTTCAGAAGAGATATTTGGGAGTGTATTGAAGTCTACAGTGGAAAAGGAAATATCCTCAGATAAAAACTAGAAAGAAGCTTTCTGAGAAACTACTTTTGGATGGGTGAATTCATCTCAAGGAGACACACTGATGTTTTCATTGAGCAGTTTGATGACCCTGTTTGTGTGGAATTGCAATAGGATATTTGGGAGTGCACTGAAGAATAAGGTGACAAAGGAAATATCCTCAGACAAAAACAAAAAAGAAACTTTCTGAGAAACTGCTTTGTGATGTATGAATTCATCTCGCATATTTACACCTTTCTTTTCATGGACCAGTTTCCTAACACTATTTTCGTGGAATGTGCAAAGAGATATTCACGAGTGCAGTGAGGCCTATGGTGAAAAAGGAAATATCCTCAGACAAAAACTAGAAAGAAGCTTTCTGAGAAACTGTTTTGTGATTTGTGATTTCATCTCAGAGAGTTACAATGTTGTTTTCATTGATCAGTTTGCTAACAATGTTTTCTTGTAATGTGCAATTGGATATTTCGGAGAGCATTGAAGCTGATGGTGACAAAGGAAATATACTCTGATAAAAAATAGAAAGAAGCTTTCTGAGAAACTGGTTTGTGATTTGTGAATTCATCTCACAGTGTTACACCATTCTATTCATTGAGCAGTTTCATAACACTGTATTTGTTGAATCTGCAGTAGAATATTTGGGAGCGCATTGAAGCCTATGGTGGCAGAGGAAGTATCCTCAGATAAAAACTAGAAATAAGCTTTCTGAGAAACTGCTTTGTGATGCGTGAATTCATCTCACCGAGTCACACTCGTCTCTTCAATGAGCAGGTTGCCAACACTGTTTTCTTGGAAACTGCAATGTGATATTTAGGAGCGCATTGAAGCTTATGTTGACAAAGGAGATATCCACACATAAAAACTAGAGAGAAGCTTTCTGAGAACTGCTTTGTGATGCGTGAATTCATCTCACCGAGTCACACTCGTCTCTTCAATGAGCAGGTTGCCAACACTGTTTTCTTGGAAACTGCAATGTGATATTTAGGAGCGCATTGAAGCTTATGTTGACAAAGGAGATATCCACACATAAAAACTAGAGAGAAGCTTTCTGAGAAACTGTTTTGTGGTTTGTGAATTCATCTCACAGAGTTACATGATACCTTCCATGGAGCAGTTTGGTAGCCCTGTTTTTGGGTAATCTGAGAAGGTATATTTCGGATTGCATGGAAACCTATGGTTACAAAGGAAATAGCCTCAGATAGAAACTAGAAAAAAGCTCTCTGAAAAGTTTCTTTGTGATGTGTGAATTCATCTCACAGAGTTACAAGATTTTTTTCTTTCACCAGTTTCATAAAACTGTTTGTGTGGAATCTGCAACAGAATATTTGAGAACACCTTGAAGCCTATGGTGACAAAGGAAATATCCTCATAGATAAAACAAAAAGAATATTTCTGAGAAATTGCTTTGTGTTGTGTGAATTCATCTCACAGATTTACACCTTTGTTTTCATGGAGCAGCTTGCTAACACTATTTTCGTGGAATCTGCAAAGGGATATTCACGAGTGCTTTGAGGCCTATGATGAACAAGAATGTATCCTCAGAAAAAAACTTGAAAGAAGCTTTCTAAGAAACCACTTTGTAAAGTGTTCATTCATCTCACAGACTGACACTTTGCTATTCATGGATCAGTTTGGTAGCATTGTTTATGGGGAATCTGAGAAGGGATATTTTGGATTGCATTGAAGCCTATGATTACAAAGGAAATATCTTGAGATATAAACTAAAAAGAAGCTTTCTGAGAAAATTCCTTGTGATGTGTGAATTCATCTCAAAGAGTTACATGATTCCTTTCTTGGAGCAGTTTGCTAACATTGTTTTCGTGGAATCTGCATTAGGATACTTGGGAGTGGTTTGAAACATATGGTAACAAACGAAATACCCTCAGTAAAAAAGCAAAAAGAAGCTTTCTGAGAAACTCCTTTGTGATGTATGAATTCATTGCACAGAGTTACACGATTCTTTTCATGGATCAGTTTGGTAGCACTGTTTTTGGGGGATCTGAGAAGTGATATTTCGGATATCATTGAAGAGTATGGTGACAAATGAAATATCCTCATATATAAACTAGAAAGAAGCTTTCTGAGAAAGTTTTTTGTGATCTGTGAATTCATCTCACAGAGTTATACTTTTCTTTTCATGGAGCAGTTTGGTAACACTGTTTTCTTAGAACCTGTGAAGGAATATTTGGGAGCGCATTGAGGTCTATGGTGAAAAAGGAAATATTCTCAGATAAAAACTAGAAAGAGACTTTCTGAGAAACTGCTTCATGATATGTGAATTCGTCTTACAGAGTCACACTGTTCTTTTCATTGAGTACTTTGCTAACACTGTTTTCTTGGAATCTGCAATGGGACATTTTGGAGTGCATTGAAACTTATGGTGACAAAGGAATTATCCTCAGATAATAACTAGAAAGAAGCTTTCTGAGAAACTGCGTTGTGATGTGTTAATTCAAATCACAGAGTTACACGATTCTTTTCAAGGTTGAGTTTGGTAGCACTGTTTTTGGGGAATCTGAGGAGGGATATTTTGGATAGCATTGAAGCCTATGGTGTCAATGGAAATAACTTCAGATAAAAACTAGAAAGATGTTTTCTGAGAAAGTTCGTTGAGGTGTTTGAATTCATCTGACAGATTTACACCTTTATTTTCCTGGAACAATTTGCTAACACCATTTTCGTGGAATCTGCAAAGGGATATTTAGGAGTGAATTGAAGCCTATAGTAAACAAGGAAATATCCTCAGATAAAAACTAGAAAGAAGCTCTCTGAGAAACTGCTTTGTGATGTGTGTATTCATCCTACAGAGACACACCATTCTTTTCATTGAGCAGCTTGATAACACTGTTTTCATGGAATCTGCATTAGGATATTTGGGAGAATATTGAAGCCTATAGTGACAAAGAAATTATCCTCAGATAAAAGCCAAAAAGAAGCTTTCTGTGAAACTGCTTTGGGATGTGTGAATTCATCTCACAGAGTTACACATTTCTTTTCTTTGAGATGTTTGCCAACACTTTTTTTGTGGAATATGCAATGGGGTATTCCATAGCACATTGAGGATTATGGTCAAAAAGAATATAAACTCTCAGAAAAACTAGAAAGAAGCTTTCTGAGAAGCAGCTTTGAGATGTGTGAATTCATCTCTCAGAGTTACATCTCAGTTTTTATGGAGTTGTTGAGCAGCACTATTTTTGGGTGTCTGAGACGGCATATTTTGAAATGCATTGAAGTCTATGGTGAAAAGGAAATATCCTCAGATTAAAATTAGAAAGAAGCCGCTGTTAAACTCCTTAGTGATGTGTGGTTTCATCTCACAGATTTAAACTGTTCTTTTCATTGAGCAGTTTGCTAACACTGTTTTCGTGGAATCTGCAAAGCGATATTTGGGAGCGCATTGAGGCCTATGGTGAAAAAGGAAGTATCCTCCAATAATAACTAGACAGAAGCTTTCTGAGAAACTCCTTTGTGATGTGTGAATTCATCTCACAGAGTTACACCATTCTTTGCTTTGAGCTGTTTGATAACACTGTTTTCCTGGAATATGCAATGGAATATTTTGGAGTGCATTGAAGCCTATGGTGTCAAAGGAAATATCTTAAGAAAAAACTAGAAAGAAGCTTTCTGAATACATGCTTTGCGATGTGTGAATTCATCCCCTTGGGTTACACTGTTCTTTTCATTGAGCAGTTTAATAACAGTTTTTGTGGAATCTGCGAAAGGATATTTGGGAGTGCATTGAGGCCTACAGTGAAAAATGAAATATCCTCAGATGAAAACTAGAAAGACAATTTGTGAGAAACTGCTTTGTTTTGTGTGAATTCATCTCACAGAATTAAACCTTTCTTTTCATTGTGCTGTTTGATAACACTGAATTTGTGGAATCTTCAAGAGGATATCTGGGAGTGCATTGAATACAATAGTGACACAGGACAGATACTCAGATAAACACAAAAAGAAGCTTTCTGAGAATCTCCTTTGTGATGTGTTCATTCATCTAATAGTGTTACATGAATCTTTTCGTGGAGCAGTTTGCTAACTCTGCTTTTGTGGAATCTGGAATACATTTGGGGGCACATTTAAGCTTATGGTGACAAAGAAAATAGCCTCAGATAAAAACTAGAAAGAAGCTATATGGGGAAATTCTTTGTGATGAGTGAATTCATCTCAAAGAGTTAAACCTTTCTTTTCATGTAGTAATTGGCTGACACTGCCTTCCTGGAACCTGCAAAGGGATAATTGGGAGCACTTTGAGTCCTATGGTTAAAAAGGAAATATCTTCAGATTAAAACTAGAAATAAGTTTTCTGATAAACTGCTTTATGATTTGGAAATTCATCTCACAGAGTTACATCACTCTTTTCTTCGAGCAGTTTGCTAACACTGTTTTCTTCGAATCTACATTGACATATTTTGGAGTGACAGAAGCTTATGGTGACAAAGGAAATATCCTCATATAAAAACTAGAAAGAAGATTTCTGAGAAACCACTTTGTGATATATTAATTCATCTCACAGAGTTAAACAATTCTTTTGATGGATCAGTTTAGTAGCACTGTTTTTGGGGAAGCTAACATTAGATATTTTGGATTGCATTGAAACCTGTGTTGACCTAGTAAATCTCCTCAGATAAAAAGTAGAAAGAAGCTTTCTGAGAAACTCCTTTGTGATGGGTGAACTCATCTAACAGAGTTACACAATTGTTTTATTGGAACAGATTGCTAACACTGTTTTCATGGAATCTGCAATAGGATATTTGGGAGCACATTGAAGCCTGTGTTGATAAATGAAACATCCTCAGACAAAATCCAAAAAGAAGCTTTCTGAGAAACTGCTTTGTGATGTGTGAATTCATCTCAGAGATTTACAACTTTCCTCTCATGGAGCAGTTTGCTGACACTATTTTTGTGGAATCCACAAAGGGATATTTGTGAGCACATTGAGGCCTGTAGTGAAAAAGTATATATCCTCAGAAAAAAACTTGAAAGAAACTTTCTGAGAAACTGCTTTCTGAGGTGTGAATTTATCTCACATAGTTACAATTTTCCTTTCATGGAGCACTTCGCTAACTTTTTTTCATGGAATTTACAATGGGATATTCTGGAGCGCATTGAGGAAAGTGGTGAAAATGGAAATATCCTCAGATAAAAACCAGAAAGAAGCTTTCTGAGAAACAGCTTTGTGATGCATGAATTCATCTCACAGGGTTACACCATTTTTTTCATGGAGCCGTTTCATAGCACTCTTTTTCGGGAATCTGAGAAGGGATAAATTTGATTGCACTGAAGCCTATGGTGACAAAGGAAATATCCTTAGATAAAAACCAAAAAGAAGAGTTCTGAGAAATTGCTTTGTGATTTCTGATTTCATCTCACAGGTTTACACCTTTTTATTCGTGGATCCATTTGCTAACACTTTTTTCTTGGAATCTGCAATGGGATATTTCGGAGCGCTTTGAGGAATAGAGTGAAAAAGGAAATATCCTCAGATAAAAGCTAGAAAGAAGCTGTCTGAGAAACAGAATTTGATGTGTGAATTCATCACACAGAAATACACCATTCTTCTCACGGAACAGTTTGGTAGGTCTGTTTTGGGGAATCTGAGAAGGGACATTTTGGATTGCATTGAAGCCTATGTTGAAAAAGGAAATATCCTCAGATAAAAACTAGAAAGAAGCTTTCTGAGAAACTGTTTTGTGATATGTGAATTCATCTCACAGAGTTACAAGATTCTTTTCTTGGAGCAGTTTGCTAACACTGTTTTTGTGGAATCTACAATAGGATAGGCGGGAGTGCATTGAAACCTATGGTGACAAAGGAAATATCTTCAGACATAAACCAAAAAGAATCTTTCTGAGATACCGGTTTGTGATGTGTGAGTTAATCTCACAGATTTACACCTTTCTATTCATGGAGCAGTATGCTAACACTATTTTCATGGAATACGCAAAGGGATATTTGTGAGTGCATTGAGGCCTATGGTGAAAAAAGAAATATCCTCAGATAAAAAAACAGAAAGAGTCTTTCTGAGATACTGCATTGCAATGTGTGAATTCATCTCACAGAGTTGCACTGTTCTTTTCATTGAGCAGTTTGCTAACTCTGTTTTCTTGGAATCTGCAATGGGATATTGTGGAACACTTTGAAGTCTAATTTGACAAAGGAAATATCCTCATATAAAAACTAGAAAGAAGCTCTCTGAGAAAGCGCTTTGTGATGTGCTAATTCATCTCACAGAGTTACATGATTCTTTTCATGGATCAGTTTGATAGCACTGTTTATGGCGAATTTGAGGAGGAACATTTTGGATTGCATTGAAGTCTATGATGACAGAGGGAATATCCTCAGATAAAAACTAGAAAGAAGCTTTCTGAGAAACTTCCTTGTGATTCATGTATTCATCTCACAGAGTAACACCTTTCTTTTCGTGGAGCAGTTTGCTAACACTTTTCATGGAATCTACAAAGGGATATTTGGGAGCGAGTTGAGGCCTCTGGTGAAAAAGAAAATATCTTTAGGTAAAAACTAGGTAGAAGCTTTCTGCAAAGTGGCTTTGTGATGTTTGAATTCAACTAACAGGGTTACACCACTCTTTTCATGGAGCGGTTTGGTAGAACTTTTTTTGTTGAATCTGAGTAGGAATACTTTGGATCGCATTGAAGCATATAGTGTCAACGGAAATATCCTCATATAAAAACTAGAAAAAAGCTTTCTTAGAAACTGCTCTGTGATGTGAGGATTCATCTCAGGGAGTTACACCATTCTTTTTATGGAGCAGTTTGGTAGCAGTGTTTTTGGGGAATCTGAGAAGGGATATTTTGATTGCATTGAAGTCTATGGTGACAGAGGAAATATCCTCAGGCAAAAACTAAAAAGAAGCTTCCTGAGAAACTGCTTTGTGATGTGTAAATTTGTCTCACAGATTTACACCTTTCTTTTCATGGAGCAGTTTGTTAACACTGTTTTCATGGAATCTGCAAAGGGATATTCACGAGCGTATTGAGGCCTATGGATAAAAATGAAATATCCTCAGATAAAAATTAGAAAGAACTTTCTGAGAAACTGCTTAGTGATGTGTGAATTTATCTCACAGACTTACACTATTCTCTTCATATAGAAGTTTGCTAACACTGTTTTCTTGGAATCCACAATATGACAATTGGGAGCTCATTGAATCTTATGGTGACAAAGGATATACCTTAGAGAAAATCTAGAAAGAAGGTTTCTGAGAAACTGCTTTCTGATTTGTGAATTCATCTCACAGAGTTACAGCTTTTTTTTTTTCATGGATCAGTTTGGTAAGCACTGTTTTTGGGGAATCTGAGAAGGGATATTTTGTATCAAAATGATGCCTATGGTGACAAAAGAAATACCCTCAGAAAAATACTAGAAAGAAGCTTTCTGAGAAAGTTCTTTGTGATGTGTGAGTTCATCTCACAGATTACACTTTTCTTTTCATGGAGGAATTTGCTAACACTGTTTTTGTGGAACCTGCAAAGGGATACTTGGGAGAACATTGAGGTCTATTGTGAAAAAGGAAATATCTTCAGATAAAAAATAGAAAGAATTTTTATGCAAAACTGTTTTGTGATGTGTGAATTCATCTCACACAGTTACACCATTCTTGTAATTATGCAGTTTGATTACACTGTTTTCATGGAATCTGCAACAGGGTATTTGGGAGCACATTGAAGCTTATGGTGACAAAGGAAATATTCTCAGATAAAAAGCTGTGAGAAAGTTTCTGTGAAACTGCTTTGTGATGTGTGAATTCATCTCACAGAGTTCCACTATTCTTTTCATTGAGAAGTTTCCTAACCCTTTTGTCATGGAATCTGCAACAGGATATTCCAGAGTGTATTGAGGAATACAGTGAAAAAGAAAATATCCTTAGATAAAAACTAGAAAGAAGCATTCTAATTTGGGAATTCATCTCACAGAGTTATACCGTTCTTCTCATTGAGAACTTTGCTAACACTTTTTTTCATGGAATTTGCAATGGAATATTTGGGAGTGCATTGAGAAACATGGTCAAAGAGAAAATGTCCTCAGATAAAAACTAGAAAGAAGCTTTCTGAGAAATAGCTTTCTGATGTGGGAATTCATCTCACAGAGTTACAACATCCTTTTCATGTAGCTGTTTAGTATCACTGTTTTTGGTGAATATGAAAGTGGATAATTTGGATCACATTGAAGCCTACAGTGACAAAGGAAATATCCTTAGATTAGAACCAGAAAGAAGCTTTCTGAGGAACTGCTTTGCAATGTGTGAATTCATCTTACAGTGTTACACCATTCCTTTCATTGAGCAGTTTGATAACAGTGTTTTCGTGGAATCTGTGGTAGGATATTTGGGAGTGCATTGAATCCTGTAGTGACAAAGGAAATATCCTCAGATAAAAACTAGAGGGAAGCTTTCTGAGAAACTGCTTTGAGATGTGTGAGTTCATCTTACAGAGTTACACCGTTCTTTTCATTAAGCAGTTTGATAAGACTGTTTTCGTGGAATCTGCAATATTACATTTTGGGTGCTTGAAGCCTATGTTGACAAAGGAAATATCCTCAGGTTGACCAAAAAGAAGCTTTCAAAGAAACTGCTTTCTGATGTGTGAATTCATCTCACAGAGTTACACCATTCTTTTCACGAGAAGTTTGCTAACGCTTTTTTCTTGGAATCTGAAATAGGATATATGGGAGGTCAATGAAGCCTCTGTTGACCAAGGATATATCCTCACAGAAAAACAAAAAAGAAGCTTTCTAAGAAACTACTTTGTGATGTGTTAATTCAGTTCACAGAGTTACACTGTTCTTTTCATTGAGCAGATTGTTAACACTGTTTTCTTGGAATCTGCAATGAGATATTTCAGGGTGCATTGAAACTTACTGTGGATAAGGAAGAATCCTCAGACAAAACCTATAAAAATACTTTCTGAGAAACTGCTTTGTGATTTGTGATTTCATCTCACAGAGTTACATGATTCTTTTCTTGGATCTGTTCGATTGCACTCTTTTTGGGGAATCTGAGAAGGGATATTTTGGATCACTTTGAAACCTATGGTGACTAAGGAAATATAATCGATAAAAACTAGAAAGAGGCTTTCTGAGAAAGATTTTTGTGATGTGTGAATTCACTTCACAGAGTTACACCTTTCTTTTCATGGAGCAGTTTGCTAACACTGTTTTCGTGGAATCTGCAAAGGGATATTTTGGAGTGCATTGAGGACTATGGTGAAGTAGGAAGTAACCTCAGATAAATACTAGAAGGAACCTTTCTCAGAAACAGCTTTGTGATGTGTGATTCCATATCACAGAGTTTCACCACTCTTTTCCTTGAGCAGTTTGATAACACTATTTTCATGGAATTTGCAATAGGGTACTTGGGAGTGCATTGAAGCATATGGTGACAAAGGAAATATCCTCAGATAAAAACCAAACAGAAACTTTCTGAGAAACTGCATTGTGATGTGTGAATTCATCTCAGAGTTACACCTTAATTTTCATGGAGCAAATTGCTAACACTGTTTTTGAGTAATCTGCCAAGGGATATTTTGGAGTGCATTGGGGCAAAAGGTGAAAATGGAAATATCCTCAGATAAAAACTAGAATGAAAGTTTCTGAGAAACCACTTTGTGATGTGTTAATTCATCACAAGGAATTACAAGACTCTTTCATTGATCAGTATGTTAGCACTCTTTTTGGTAAATCTGAGAAGGGATATTTTGGATCACATTGAATCCTATGGTGACAAAGGAAATATCCTCAGAGAGGAACTAGAAAGGAGCTTTCTTGGAAAGGTCCTTGTGATGTGTGAATTCATTTCAGAGTTACACTGTTCTTTTCAGTGAACAGTTTGCTAACACAGTTTTCTTGGAATCTGTAGTGGGATATTTGCCTCTGCATTGAAGCTTGTGGCGACAAATGAAAATCTTGATATAAAAACTACAAAGAATCTTTCAGAGAAACCACTTTGTGATGTGATCATTCATCTCACAGAGTTGCACAATACTTTTAATGGAGCAGTTTGGTAACACTGTTTTTGGAGAATCTGAGAAAGGATATTGTGGATCACATTGAAGCCTCTGGTGACAAAGGAAATATCCTTAGTTAAAAACTAAAAAGTTTTCTGAGAAAGGTCTTTGCGATGTCTGAGTTCATCTCTCAGAAGTACATCATTCTTTTCATGGAGCAGTTTGCCAAAACTGTTTTCATAGAATATGCAAGAGGGCATTTGAGAGCGAATTGAGGCCTATAGTGACAAATGAAATATCCTCAGTTAAAAACTAGAAAGAAGCTTTGTGATGTGTGAATTCATCTCACAGAATTACACCTTTCATGTCAATGAGCTGTTTGATAACACTGTTTTCGTGGAATAGAGGATATTTGGGAGGGCATTGAAGCCTATGGTGACAAAGGACATATACTCAGATAAAAACCAAAAAGAATCTTTCTGAGAAACTACTTTGTGATTTGTGAATTCATTTCACAGAGTTACACAATTCTTTTCATGGAGCAGTTTGGTAGCAATGTTTTTGGGGAATCTGAGAAGGGATATTTTGGATCACATTGAAGACTATGGTGACAATGGAACTATAATCAGATATAAACTAGAAAGAAACCTCCTGAGAAACTGCTTTGTGGTGTGTGAATTCATCTCACAGAGTTACACTGTTCTTTTCATTAAGCAGTTTGATAACACTTTTTTCTTGGAATATGCAAAGGGATACTTGTGAGTGCTTTGAGACATAGGGTGACAAAGGAAATATCCTCATGTAGAAACTAGAAAGAAGCTTTCCGAAAAACGACTTTCTGATGTGTTAATCCATCTCACAGAGATTCACGATTATTTTCATGGAACAGTTTCTTAGCAGTGTTTTTGGGGAATCTGAGAAGGGATATTTTGGATCACATTGAAGCCCATGTTGACAAATTAAATATCCTCAGATAAAAACTAGAAAGAAGCTTTCTGGAAAAGCTTTTTGTGATGTGTGAATTCATCTCACAGAGTAACACCTTTCTTTTTTTAGAGCAGTTTGCTAACACTGTTTTCATGGAATCTGCAATGGGATATGCCAGATCCCTTTGATGCCTACAGTGAAAAATGAACTTTCCTCAGATAAAATCTAGAATGAAGCCTTCCTAGAAACAGCTTTGTGATATGTGAATTCATGTTCCAGTGTTTCACTGTTCTTTTCATTGGGCAGTTTGATAACACAGTTTTTGTGCAATCTGCAATAGGATATTTGGGAGTGTTTTGAAGCCTGTGATGACAAAGGAAATATCCACAGATAAAAGTCCAAAAAGAAGCTTTCTGTTAAACACCTTTGACATATGTGAACTCATCTCACAGAGTTACACCATTCTTTTCATTGCGAAGTTTGCTAACACTTTTTTCAATTAATCTGCTATGGGATATTGGGAAGCACATTGATTAATACAGTGAAAAAGGAAATATACTCAGATAAAAACTAGCAAGAAGTTTTCTGAGAAATATCTTTGTGATATGTGAATTTATCTCACAGAGTTACACCATTCTTTTCATGTAACAGATTGGTAGCACTGTTTTTGGGGAATCTAAGAAGGGATATTTGGGTCACATTGAAGCCTATGGTGACAAAGGAAATATCCTCAATTAAAAGCTAGAAAGACGATGACTGAGAAACTACTTTGTCATGTGTGAATTCATCTCACAGAGTTACACTGTTCTTTTCACTGAGCAGTTTGATAACACTGTTTTTGTGGCATCTGCAATAGAATATTTGGGAGAGCATTGAAGCCTATGGTGACAGAGGAAATATCCTCTGACAAAAACCAAAAATAAACTTTCTGAGAAATTGTTTTGTGATGTGTCAATTCATCTTACATATTTACCCCTTTCTTGTTATGGAGCAGTGTGCTAACACTATGTTCATGGAATCTGCAAGGGGATATTTGTGAGCACATTGAGACAAATTGTGAAAAAGGAAATATCCTTAGATAAAAATTAGAAGGAAGCTTTCTGAGAAAGTTCTTTGCAATGTGTGAATTCATTTCACAGAGTTGTGCCTTTCTTTTCATGTAGCAGTTTGCTAACACTGTTTTTCTGGAATCTGCAAAGGGATATTTGTGAGCACTTTGAGACCTATGGTGATAAAGGAAATATCATCACATAAAAACTAGAAAGAAGCTTTCTCAGAAACTGCTTTCTGATGTGTAAATTCATCTTACAGAGTTACACTGTTCTTTTCCTTGAGCAGTTTGCTAACGCTGTTTTCTTGGAATCTGCAATGGAGTATTTAGGAGTGCTTTGAAACTTATGGTGATAAAGAAAATATCCTCATACAAAAACTAGATAGAAGCACTCTGAGAAATCACTTTGTGATGTGTTAATTCTTCTCACAGGGTTACACGATCCTTTTCATGGATCAGTTTGGTAGATCTGTTTTTGTGGAATCTGAGAAGGGATATTTTGGATCACATTGGAGTCTTTGGTGACTAAGGAAATATACTCAGATAAAAACTAGAAAGAAACTTTCTGAGAAAGTTCTTTGTGATGTGTGACTTCATCTCACAGAGTTACAACTTTCTTTTCCTGGAGCAGTTTGCTAAAACTGCTTTCCGGCAGTTTGCAAAGGAATATTTGGGAGCACCTTGAGGCCTATGATGAAAAAAGAAACATCCTCTGATAAAAACTAGAAAGAAGCTTTATGAGAAACTGCTATGTGATGGTTGAATTCATCTCACAGAGTTACACCTTTCTTTTCAATGAACAGTTTGGTAACACTTTTTTGGGGGAATCTGCAAAGAGATATTTGGGAGCTCATTGAGACTGATGGTGAAAAAGGAAATATTTTCACATAGAAACTGGTGAGAAGGTTTTTGAGCAACTGTTTTGTAATGTGTGCATTCATCTCATAGTGATAAACCATATTTTTGATTGACCAGTTTGGCATCACTGTTTTTGTGGTGTCCAAGAAGAGATATTTGTGAACGCTTTGAGCCTGATGGTGGAAGAACAAATATGCTGCACAGATGAAAGTTATAGGCCGGGCGCGGTGGCTCAAGCCTGTAATCCCAGCACTTTGGGAGGCCGAGGCGGGCGGATCACAAGGTCAGGAGATCGAGACCATCCTGGCTAACACGGTGAAACCCCGTCTCTACTAAAAAATACAAAAAACTAGCCGGGCGAGGTGGCGGGCGCCTGTAGTCCCAGCTACTCGGGAGGCTGAGGCAGGAGAATGGCGTGAACCCGGGAGGCGGAGCTTGCAGTGAGCTGAGATCTGGCCAGTGCACTCCAGCTTGGGTGACAGAGCGAGACTCCGTCTCAAAAAAAAAAAAAAAAAAAAAAAAAAAAAAAAAAAGTTATAAAGGTGCCTTCAGAGAAATTTCTTTGTGATGGGTGAATTCATCTCCCAGAGGCAAACCATTCCTTTCATTGAGCAGTTTGTTAACCCTGTTTTTGTGGAATCTACAAAAGGATATACGAAGCACAGAGAAGCCTATGGTGAAAAAGGAAATACCCTCAGATAATAAATAGAAAGAAGCTTTCTGAGAGACTGTTTTGTGATGAGTGAATTCATCTCACAGTGTTAAATCTTTCTTTTCATTGAGCAGTTTGGTAACACTGTTTTTGTGGAATCTGTAATGGGATATTTTGGAGCACATAGAGTCCTGAGGTGAAAGAAGAAAATTCTCTAGGTAAAAACTGGAGAGAGTCTTTCAGAGAAAGTCCTCTGTGATTTGTGCATTCATCTTGTACAGCTAAACGTTTCTGTTGAGTGACCACTTTGGCATCACTGTTTTTGTGGTGTCTGAGAAGGGATATTTGGGAGCACACTGAAACCTATGATTTAAAGAAAATATCCTTATATAAAAACTAGAAAGAAGCTTTCTGAGAAACTCCTTTGTGATGTGTGAATTCATGTCACTGAGTTCCGCTGTTATTTTCATTAAGCAGTTTGCTAACACTGTTTTCTTGGAATCTACAATGGGATATTTCAGAGTGCATTAATACTTGAGGTGACAAAATAAATAATATCATATAAAAACTAGAAAGAAGCTTCTTGAGACCATTTTGTGATGTGTTAATTCATCCCACAGAGTTACACGACTCTTTCAATGTAGCAATTTACCAGCAGTGTTTCTGGGGAATCTGAGAAGCGATATTTTGGATTGTATTGAATCCTATGCTGACAAATGAAATATCCTCATATAAAAACAGGAAAGAAGCTCTCTGAGAAACCGCTTTTGATGTGTTAGTTCACCTCACAAAGTTATACCCCTTTCTTTTCTTGGAGCACTTTGCCATCACTGTTTTTGCAGAATCTGCAAAGGGATATTTGGGAGCACATGGAGGCCTACAGTGAAAAAGAAAATATCCTCAGATAAAAATTAGAAAGAAGCATTCTGAGAAACTGCCCTGGATGTGTGAATTCATCTCACAGAATTACACCATTGTTTTCCTGGGGCAGTTTGGTAGCACTGTTTTTGAGGAATCTGGGAAGGGATATTTTTGATTGCATTGAAGCCTTTGGTGACAAAGGAATTATCCTCAGATAAAAATTAGAAAGAAGCTATCTGAGAAACTTCTTTGTGATGCATGAATTCACCTCACAAGAGTACACCTTTCTTTCAAGAAGCAATTCGCTAACACTGTTTTAATGGAATATACAATGGGATGTTTGGGAGTGCATTGAGGCCTATGGTGAAAAAGGAAATATCCTCAGATAAAAACTAGAAAGCAGATTTCTGAGAAACTGCTTTGTGATGGGTGAACTCATCTCACAGAGCTATATCGTGCTTTTCTTTGAGCCATTTGAGAACACTGTCTTCCTGGAGTCTGCAATAGGATATTTGGGAGTGCACTGAAGCCTATGGTGACAAAGGAAATATTCTCAGAAAAAATTAGAAAGAAGCTTTCTGAGAATCTACTTTTTGATGTGTGAATTCATCTCACAGCATTACACTGTTCTGTTCATTGATCAGTTTGCTAACACTGTTTTCTTGGAATCTTCAATGGGATATTTCGGAGGGCATTGAAGTTTATGGTAACAAAGGAAATATCCTGAGACAAAAACTAGAAGGAAGCTTTCTGAGAAACTTGTTTCTTATGTGTGAATTCACCTCACAGAGATACAACTTTCTTTTCGTGGAGCAGTTTCCAACACTGTTTTTGGGGAATTTGAGAAGTGGTATTTTGAATTGCATTGAAGCGTAGGCTGACAAAGTAAATATCTAAAATAAAAACTAGACAAAAACTTTCTGAGAACAGCTTTGTGATGTGTGAATACATCTCACAGAGTTACACCGTTCTTTTCATCAAGCAGTTTGCTAACACTGTTTTCTTGGAATCTGCAATGATATATTTTGGAGTGCCTTGAAATTTATAGTGACAAAGGAAATACCTTCATATAAAAATTAGTAAGAAGCTTTCTTAGAAACTGCTATATGATTTGTTAATTCATCTCACAGAGTTACACGATGGTTTTCATGGATAAGTTTGGTAGCATTGTTTTGGGGTAAACTGAGAAGTGATATTTTGAATCACATTGAAGTATATGTTGACTAAGGAAATATCCTCAGATAAAAACCAGAAAGAAGCTTTCTGAGAAAGTTCTTCTTCATGTGAGAATTCAACTCACAGAGTTACAAATTTCTTTTCATGGAGCAGTCTACTAGCACTGTTTTCATGGAATCTGTAAAGGGATATTTGGGAGCTCATTGAGGACTATGTTGAAAAAGGTCACATTATCAGTTAAAAGCTAGAAACAATCCTTCTGATAAACTGCATTGTGATGTGTGAATTCATTTCACAGAGTTTTATTGCTGTTTTCATTGAGCAGCTTCGTCACACTGTTTTCTTGGAATCTTCAATGGGATATTTCGGAGGGCATTGAAGTTTATGGTAACAAAGGAAATATCCTGAGACAAAAACTAGAAGGAAGCTTTCTGAGAAACTTGTTTCTTATGTGTGAATTCACCTCACAGAGATACAACTTTCTTTTCGTGGAGCAGTTTCCCAACACTGTTTTTGGGGAATTTGAGAAGTGGTATTTTGAATTGCATTGAAGCGTAGGCTGACAAAGTAAATATCCTAAAATAAAAACTAGACAAAAACTTTCTGAGAAACAGCTTTGTGATGTGTGAATACATCTCACAGAGTTACACCGTTCTTTTCATCAAGCAGTTTGCTAACACTGTTTTCTTGGAATCTGCAATGATATATTTTGGAGTGCCTTGAAATTTATAGTGACAAAGGAAATACCTTCATATAAAAATTAGTAAGAAGCTTTCTTAGAAACTGCTATATGATTTGTTAATTCATCTCACAGAGTTACACGATGGTTTTCATGGATAAGTTTGGTAGCATTGTTTTGGGGTAAACTGAGAAGTGATATTTTGAATCACATTGAAGTATATGTTGACTAAGGAATATCCTCAGATAAAAACCAGAAAGAAGCTTTCTGAGAAAGTTCTTCTTCATGTGAGAATTCAACTCACAGAGTTACAAATTTCTTTTCATGGAGCAGTTTACTAGCACTGTTTTCATGGAATCTGTAAAGGGATATTTGGGAGCTCATTGAGGACTATGTTGAAAAAGGTCACATTATCAGTTAAAAGCTAGAAACAATCCTTCTGATAAACTGCATTGTGATGTGTGAATTCATTTCACAGAGTTTTATTGCTGTTTTCATTGAGCAGCTTCGTCACACTGTTTTCTTGGAATCTGCAATGGGATATTTCAGAGCACACTGAAGCCTATGGTGACAAAGGAAATATAATCAGATGAAAACCAAAAAGAAGACTTCTGAAAAACTTCTTTGTGCTGTGTCAATTCATCTCACAGAGTTACACTGTTCTTTTTATTGACCAGTTTGCTAACATTGTTTTCTTTGAATCTGCAGTGGGATATTTCGGAGTGCATTGAAGCTTATGGTGACGAAGAAAATATCCTCAGACAAAAACCAGAAAGCTTTTTGAAAAACTGCTTTGTGATTTGTAAATTCATCTCAGAGTTACATGACACTTTTCATGGGGCAGTTTGGTAGCATTGTTTTTGGGGAATCTGAGAAGGGATATTTTGGATCACAATGAAGCCTGTGGTGACAAAGGAAATATCCTCAGATAAAAACTGGAAAGAAGCTTTCTGAGACACCGCTTTGTGATGTGTTAATTCATCTCAAAGTGTTACACGATTGTTATCATTCACCATTTTGGCAGCAGTGTTTTGGAGAAATAAGAAAGGGATATTTTTTTATCATACTGAAGCCTACGGTGACAAAGGAAATATCCTCAGATAAAAGCTAGAAGGAAACTTTCTGAGAAACTACTTCCTGATATGTTAATTCATCCCACAGAGTTACAGCTTTGTTTTCATGAAGCAGTTTGCAAAGGCTGATTCCCTGGAATCTGCAAAGGGATATTTGGAAGTGCATTGAGGCCTATGATGAAAAAGGAAATATCAGATAAAAACTACAAAGAAGCTTTCTTTCTTTCTTTTTTTTTTTTTTTTGAGACGGAGTCTCGCTCTGTCACCCAGGCTGGAGTGCTGTGGCCGGATCTCAGCTCACTTCAAGCTCCGCCTCCCGGGTTTACGCCATTCTCCTGCCTCAGCCTCCTGAGTAGCTGGGACTACAGGTGCCTCCACCTCGCCCGGCTAGTTTTTTGTATTTTTAGTAGAGATGGGGTTTCACCGTGTTAGCCAAGATGGTCTCGATCTCCTGACCTTGTGATCCGCCCGTCTCGGCCTCCCAAAGTGCTGGGATTACAGGCTTGAGCCACCGTGCCCGGCCCAAAGAAGCTTTCTGAGAAACTGCTTGGTGATGTGTGTACTCATCTCACAGAGTTACACTTTCCTTTTCTTTGAGCAGTTTGATAACACTGTTTTCTTGGAATCTGCAATGGAATATTTTGGAGTGCATTGAAGCTTATGGTGACAAATGAAATATCCTCATAAAAAACTAGAAAGAAGCTTTCTGAGAAGCCACTTCTTGATGTGTTAGTTCATCTGAAAGAGTTACACATTGTCTTCATGGATCAGTTTAGTAGCTCTGTGTTTGGGGAATCTGAGAAGGGATATTTTGGATCACATTGAAGCTTATGGTGACAAAGGAATTATCCTCAGTTGAAAACTAGAAAGAAACTTTCTGAGAAAGTGCTTTGTGATGTGTGAATTCATCACATGGATCTATACCTTTCTTTTCATGGAGCAGTATGCTAACACAGTTTTCATGGAATCTAAAAAGAGATATTTGGCAGCACTTTGATACCTATGGTGAGAAAGGAATGATCCTCAGATTAAAACTAAAAAGAATCTTTCTGAGAAACTGCTTAGTGATGCCTGAATTCATCTCACAGAGTTACTCAGTTCATTTCATTGATCAGTTTGCTATCACTGTTTTCTTGGAATCTTCAATGGTATATCTCAGAGCTCATAGATGCTTATCTTGACAATGGAAATATCTTTAGAAAAAACTAGAAGAAGCTTTCTGGGAAACTGGCTGGTCATTTGTGAATTCAACTCATAGAGTTACGTGATTCCTTTCATGGAGCAGTTTGGTAGCACTGTTTCTAGGGACTCTGAGAAGGGATATTTTGGATGGCATTGAAGCCTATGGTGACAAAGTGAATATACTCAAGTAAAAACCAGACAGAAACTTTCTGAGAAAGTTTTTTGTGATGTGTGAATTCACCTCATAGAGTTACACCATTCTTTTCATTCAGCAGTTTGATAGCACTGTTTTCCTGGAAACTTCAAAGGGATATTTGGGAGCGTATGGAGGCCTATGATGAAATAGGAAATAATCTCAGATAAAAACTAGAAAGAAGCTTTCTGAGAAATTGCTTTGTGATGTGTGAATTCATCTCAAAGAGATACATGGATCTTTCATTGAGCAGTTTGCTTACACTGTTTAATTGGAATCTGCAATCTGATATTTCAGAGCACTTTGAAGCTTATAGTGACAAAGGAAATATCTCCATATAAAAACTAGAAAGAAGCTTTCTGAGAGGCTGATTTCTGATGTACGAATTCATCTCACAGAGTTACACTGTTCTTTTCATTGAGCAGTTTGCCTGTTATTTTGGAATCTGCCTAGGGATATATCAGAGTGCATTGAAGCTTATGGTGACAAAGGAAATATCCTCATATAAAATCTAGAAAGAAGCTTTCCGAGAAACCTTTTTGTGATTTATTAATACATCTTACAGAGTTACATGATTCCTCTCATGGATGAGTTTGGTAGTACTGTTTCTGGGGAATATCAGCATGGATATTTTGGATCGCATTGAAGCCAATGATGACAAAGGAAGCATCTTTAGATAAAAACTAGAAGGAAGCTTTCTGAGAAAGGTCCTTGTGATGTGTGAATTCATATCACAGAGTTGTACCTTTCTTTTCATGGAGCAGTTTGCTAACAATATTTTCGTGAAATCAGCAAAAGGACTTTTGGGAGTACAATGAGGCCTATAGTGAAAAAGGAGATATCCTCAGATAAAAACTAGAAAAAAACTTTCTGAGAAACTGCTTTGTGATATGTGAACCCATCTCACAGAGTTACACTGTTCTTCTCATTGAGCAGTTTGCCAACACTGTTTTCTTGGAATCCTCAAAGGGATATTTTGGAGCATATTAAAGCTTAGGGTGACAAAGAAAATATCCTCAGACAAATACTAGAAAGAAATGTTCTGAGAGACTGCTTTGTGATTTGTGAATTAATCTCATGGAGTTGCACGATTCTTTACATGGGACAGTATTGTAGCACTGCTTTCATGGCATCTGCAAAAGGATGATTGGGAACACATGGAGGCCTATAGTGAAAAAGGGGATACAGTCAGATAAAAATTAGAAAGAAGTTTTCTGAGAAAGTTCTTTGTGATGTGGGAATTCATCACACACAATTACAGCCTCCTTTTCATGGACTAGTTTTCTAACACTGTTTTCGTGGAATCTGCAAAGGGATATTTGGGAGCGCCTTGAGGCCTATGGTGAAAAAGGAAATATCCTCAGATAAAAACTAGAAAGAAGCCTCCTGAGAAACTGCTTTGTGTTGTGTAAATTTGTCTCAAAGTGTTACACTGTTACTTTTATTGAGCAATTTGATAACACGGTTTTCCTGGAATCTGCAATCTGATATTTGGGACACATTGATACCTATGGTGACAAAGGAGATGCCCACAGAAAAAACGAGTAAGAAGCTTTCTAAGAAACCCCTTTGTGATTTGAGAATTCATCTCACAGAATTACATGATTCTTTTCATAGAGAAGTTAGGTAGTACTGTTTTGGGGGAATCTGAGAAGTGATATTTTGGATCTCTTTAAAGCCTATTGGGACAAAGGAAATATCCTCAGATAAAAACTAGAAAGAAGCTTTATGGGAAACTGATTTGTGATGTGTGAATTTTTTTCACGGATTTACATGTTTCTTTTCATGGAGCAGTTTGCTTATACTATTTTCATGGAATCTGCAAAGGGATATTCCTGAGTGTATTGAGGTTTAGAGTGAAAAAGGAAATATCCTCATACAAAAACTAGAAAGAAATTTTCTGAGAAACTACTTGGTGATGTTTGAGTTCATCTCACAGAGTAACATGGTTCATTTCATGAAGCAGTTTCTTAGCACTGTTTTTGGGGAACCTGAGAAGGGATATTTTGATCGCATTGAAGCCTATATTGACCAAGAAATATCTCCTCAATAAAATAGAAAGAAGCTTTCTGAAAAACTTCCTTGTGATGTGTGAATTCATCTCACATTATTCCTCTTCTTTTCATGGAGCAGTTTGATACCCTGTTTTCATGGAATCTGCAATAAGATATTGAGTGCATTGAGCCTCTAGTGAAAAGGAAGTAAGCGGGGGGGGCGGAGCAAGATGGCCGAATAGGAACAGCTCCAGTCTCCAACTCCCAGCGCGAGCGACACAGAAGACCGGTGATTTCTGCATTTTCAACTGAGGTACTGGGGTCATCTCTCTAGGGAGTGCCGGACAATCGGTGCGGGTCAGCTGCTGCAGCCTGACCAGCGTGAGCTGAAGCAGGGCGAGGCATCGCCTCACCTGGAAGCGCAAGGGGGAAGAAAATCCCTTTTCCTAGCCAGGGGAACTGAGACACACAACCCTGGAAAATCGGGTAACTCCCACCCCAATACTGCGCTTTAAGGAAACAGGCACACCAGGAGAATATATCCCACACCTGGCCGGGAGGGTCCCACGCCCACGGAGCCTCCCTCACTGCTAACACAGCCGTCTGCGGCGTTCTATCTATCCGCAAGGCAGCAGCGAGGCTGGGGGAGGGGCGCCCGCCATTGCTGAGGCTTAAGTAGGTAAACAAAGCCGCTGGGAAGCTCGAACTGGGTGGAGCTCACAGCAGCTCAAGGAAGCCTGCCTGTCTCTGTAGACTCTACCGCTGCGGACAGCGCACAGCTGCAGACCATTAGGGGAAAGAGCGGGGGCTGCAGACCCGAACGACTCTGTCTGACAGCTTTGGGGAGAGCCGTGGATCTCCTAACGCGGAGGTTGAGATCTGAGAACGGACAGACTGCCTGCTCAGGTGGGTCCCTGACCCCTGAGTAGCCTAGCTGGGAGACATCCCCCACTAGGGGCAGTCTGACACCCCACACCTCACAGGGTGGCGTCACCCCTGAGAGGAAACTTCCAAAGAAGAATCAGACAGGTACACTCGCTGTTCAGCAATATTCTATCTTCGGCAACCTCTGCTGCTGATACCCAGGCAAACAGGTCTGGAGTGGACCTCAAGCAATCTCCAACAGACCAACAGACAGTCCTTCTGACTGTCAGACGGAAAACTATCAAACAGGAAGGACACCTATACCAAAACCCCATCAGTACGTCACCATCATCAAAGTCCAGAGACAGATAAAACCACAAAGATGGGGAAGAAGCAGGGCAGAAAAGCTGGAAATTCAAAAAATAAGAGCGCATCTCCCCCTGCAAAGGAGCGCAGCCCATCGCCAGCAACGGATCAAAGCTGGTCAGAGAATGACTTTGACGAGATGAGAGAAGAAGGCTTCAGTCCATCAAACCTCTCAGAGCTAAAGGAGGAATTACGTACCCAGCGCAAAGAAACTAAAAATCTTGAAAAAAAAGTGGAAGAATTGACAGCTAGACTAATTAATGCAGAGAAGATCATAAACGAATGACAGAGATGAAAACCATGACACGAGAATACGTGACAAATGCACAAGCTTCAGTAACCGACTCGATCAACTGGAGGAAAGAGTATCAGCGATTGAGGATCAAATGAATGAAATGAAGCGAGAAGAGAAACCAAAGAAAAAAAGAAAAAAAGAATGAACAAAGCCTGCAAGAAGTATGGGATTATGTAAAAGACCAAATCTACGTCTGATTGGGGTGCCTGAAAGTGAGGGGAAAATGGAACCAAGTTGGAAAACACTCTTCAGGATATCATCCAGGAGAACTTCCCCAACCTAGTAGGGCAGGCCAACATTCAAATTCAGGAAATACAGAGAACGCCACAAAGATACTCCTCCAGAAGAGCAACTCCAAGACACATATTGCCAGATTCACCAAGTTGAAATGAAGGAAAAAATCTTAAGGGCAGCCAGAGAGAAAGGTCGGGTTACCCACAAAGGGAAGCCCATCAGAATAACAGCAGACCTCTCGGCAGAAACTCTACAAGCCAGAAGAGAGTGGGGGCCAATATTCACGTTCTTAAAGAAAAGAATTTTCAACCCGAATTTCATATCCAGCCAAACTAAGCTTCATCAGTGAAGGAGAAATAAAATCCTTTACAGATAAGCAAATGCTTAGAGATTTTGTCACCACCAGGCCTGCCTTACAAGAGACCCTGAAGGAAGCCCTAAACATGGAAAGGAACAACGGTACCAGCCATTGCAAAAACATGCCAAAATGTAAAGACCATCGAGGCTAGGAAGAAACTGCATCAACTAACGAGCAAATAACCCAGTTAATATCATAATGACAGGATCAAGTTCACACATAACAATATTAACCTTAAATGTCAATGGACTAAATGCTCCAATTAAAAGACACAGACTGGCAAACTGGATAAGAGTCAAGACCCATCAGTCTGCTGTATTCAGGAGACCCATCTCACATGCAGAGACATACATAGGCTCAAAATAAAGGGATGGAGGAAGATCTACCAAGCAAATGGAGAACAAAAAAAAGCAGGGGTTGCAATCCTAGTCTCTGATAAAACAGACTTTAAACCATCAAAGATCAAAAGAGACAAAGAAGGCCATTACATAATGGTAAAGGGATCAATTCAACAGGAAGAGCTAACTCTCCTAAATATATATGCACCCAATACAGGAGCACCCAGATTCATAAGCAAGTCCTTAGAGACCTACAAAGAGACTTAGACTCCCATACAATAATAATGGGAGACTTCAACACTCCACTGTCAACATTAGACAGATCAACGAGACAGAAAGTTAACAAGGATATCCAGGAATGAACTCATCTCTGCACCAAGCGGACCTAATAGACATCTATAGAACTCTCCACCCCAAATCAACAGAATATACATTCTTCTCAGCACCACATCGCACTTATTCCAAAATTGACCACATAATTGGAAGTAAAGCACTCCTCAGCAAATGTACAAGAACAGAAATTATAACAAACTGTCTCTCAGACCACAGTGCAATCAAACTAGAACTCAGGACTAAGAAACTCAATCAAACCGCTCAACTACATGGAACTGAACAACCTGCTCCTGAATGACTACTGGGTACATAACGAAATGAAAGCAGAAATAAAGATGTTCTTTGAAACCAATGAGAACAAAGATACAACATACCAGAATCTCTGGGACACATTTAAAGCAGTGTGTAGAGGGAAATTTATAGCACTAAATGCCCACAAGAGAAGCAGGAGAGATCTAAAATTGACACTCTAACATCACAATTAAAAGAACTAGAGAGGCAAGAGCAAACACATTCAAAAGCTAGCAGAAGGCAAGAAATAACTAAGATCAGAGCAGAACTGAAGGAGATAGAGACACAAAAAACCCTCCAAAAAATCAATGAATCCAGGAGTTGGTTTTTTGAAAAGATCAACAAAATTGACAGACCGCTAGCTAGACTAATAAAGAAGAAAAGAGAGAAGAATCAAATAGACGCAATAAAAAATGATAAAGGGGATATCACCACCGACCCCACAGAAATACAAACAACCATCAGAGAATACTATAAATGCCTCTACGCAAATCAACTAGAAAATCTAGAAGAAATGGATAATTTCCTGGACACTTACACTCTCCCAAGACTAAACCAGGAAGAAGTTGAATCCCTGAATAGACCAATAGCAGGCTCTGAAATTGAGGCAACAATTAATAGCCTACCCACCAAAAAAAGTCCAGGACCAGATGGATTCACAGCTGAATTCTACCAGAGGTACAAGGAGGAGCTGGTACCATTCCTTCTGAAACTATTTCAATCAATAGAAAAAGAGGGAATCCTCCCTAACTCTTTTTATGAGGCCAACATCATCCTGATACCAAAGCCTGACAGAGACACAACAAAAAAAGAGAATTTTAGACCAATATCCCTGATGACATCGATGCAAAAATCCTCAATAAAATACTGGCAAACCGGATTCAGCAGCACATCAAAAAGCTTATCCACCATGATCAAGTGGGCTTCATCCCTGGGATGCAAGGCTGGTTCAACATTCGCAAATCAATAAACGTAATCCAGCATATAAACAGAACCAAAGACAAGAACCACATGATTATCTCAATAGATGCAGAAAAGGCTTTTGACAAAATTCAACAGCCCTTTATGCTAAAAACGCTCAATAAATTGGTATTGATGGAACGTACCTCAAAATAATAAGAGCTATTTATGACAAACCCACAGCTAATATCATACTGAATGGGCAAAAACTGGAAAAATTCCCTTTGAAAACTGGCACAAGACAGGGATGCCCTCTCTCACCACTCCTATTCAACATAGTGTTGGAAGTTCTGGCTAGGGCAATCAGGCAAGAGAAAGAAATCAAGGGTATCCAGTTAGGAAAAGAAGAAGTCAAATTGTCCCTGTTTGCAGATGACATGATTGTATATTTAGAAAACCCCATCGTCTCAGCCCAAAATCTCCTTAAGCTGATAAGCAACTTCAGCAAAGTCTCAGGATACAAAATTAATGTGCAAAAATCACAAGCATTCTTATACACCAGTAACAGACAAGCAGAGAGCCAAATCAGGAATGAACTTCCATTCACAATTGCTTCAAAGAGAATCAAATACCTAGGAATCCAGCTTACAAGGATGTAAAGGACCTCTTCAAGGAGAACTACAAACCACTGCTCAGTGAAATCAAAGAGGACACAAACAAATGGAAGAACATACCATGCTCATGGATAGGAAGAATCAATATCGTGAAATGGCCATACTGCCCAAGGTGATTTATAGATTCAATGCCATCCCCATCAAGCTACCAATGACTTTCTTCACAGAATTGGAAAAAACTGCTTTAAAGTTCATATGGAACCAAAAAAGAGCCCGCATTGCCAAGACAATCCTAAGTCAAAAGGACAAAGCTGGAGGCGTCACGCTACCTGACTTCAAACTATACTACAAGGCTACAGTAACCAAAACAGCATGGTACTGGTACCACAACAGAGATATAGACCAATGGAACAGAACAGAGTCCTCAGAAATAATACCACACATCTACAGCCATCTGATCTTTGACAAACCTGAGAGAAACAAGAAATGGGGAAAGGATTCCCTATTTAATAAATGGTGCTGGGAAAATTGGCTAGCCATAAGTAGAAAGCTGAAACTGGATCCTTTCCTTACCCCTTATACAAAATTAATTCAAGATGGATTAGAGACTTAAATGTTAGACCTAATACCATAAAAACCCTAGAAGAAAATCTAGGTAGTACCATTCAGGACATAGGCATGGGCAAGGACTTCATGTCTAAAACACCAAAAGCAACGGCAGCAAAAGCAAAATTGACACATGGGATCTAATTAAACTAAAGCTTTTGCACAGCTAAAGAAACTACCATCAGAGTGAACAGGCAACCTACAGAATGGAAAAAATTTTTGCAACCTACTCATCTGACAAAGGCTAATATCCAGAATCTACAAAGAACTCAAACAAATATACAAGAAAAAAACAAACAACCCCATCAAAAAGTGGGGAAAGGATATGAACAGACATTTCTCAAAAGAAGACATCCATACAGCCAACAGACACATGAAAAATGCTCATCATCACTCGCCATCAGAGAAATGCAAATCAAAACCACAATGAGATACCATCTCACACCAGTTAGAATGGCAATCATTAAGAAGTCAGGAAACAACAGGTGTTGGAGGATGTGGAGAAATAGGAACACTTTTACACTGTTGGTGGGATTGTAAACTAGTTCAACCATTATGGAAAACAGTATGGCGATTCCTCAAGGATCTAGAACTAGATGTACCATATGACCCAGCCATCCCACTACTGGGTATATACCCAAAGGATTATAAATTACTCTACTACAAAGACACATGCACACGTATGTTTATTGCGGCACTATTCACAATAGCAAAGACTTGGAATCAACCCAAATGTCCATCTGTGACAGACTGGATTAAGAAAATGTGGCACATATACACCATGGAATACTATGCAGCCATAAAAAAGGATGAGTTTGCGTCCTTTGTAGGGACATGGATGCAGCTGGAAACCATCATTCTTAGCAAACTATCACAAGAAGAAAACCAAACACCGCATGTTCTCACTCATAGGTGGGAACTGAACAATGAGATCACTTGGACTCGGGAAGGGGAACATCACACACTGGGGCCTATCATGGGGAGGGGGAGGAGGGAGGGATTGCATTGGGGAGTTATACATGATATAAACGTCATGCACATGTACCCTAGAACTTAAAGTATAATAAAAAAAAAAAATAAAAAATAAAAAATAAAAAATAAATAAAAAAAAAAAAAAAAAAAAAAAAAAAAAAAAAAACAAGAAAAGGCTATCCTCAATAAAAACAAAAAGAAGCATTCTGAGAAACTGCTTGTGATATTATTCATCTCACAGATTTGCCACTTTCTATCATTGACAGTTTTGCTAACACTGTGTTCTGAAATCTACAGTGGGATATTCAAGTGCATTGAAGCTTTTGGTGACAAAGGAATATCCTCAGACAAAAACTAGAAAGAAGTTTTCTGAGAAACTGCTTTGTTTGATTATGTGAATTATCTCATGGAGATACACCTTTCTTTCGGATCACTTTACTGACACTGATTTCATGGAATCTGCTTATGGATATGTGTGCACCTTGAGCCTATGGTGAAATAGGAAATATCCTAAGATAAAACTAGAAACAGCTTTCTGATAACTGCTTTGGATGTTTGAATTCAACTCATAGAGTTACACTGTACTTTTCATTGGGCAACACTGTTTTCGAGGTATCTGCAAAGGGATATATGGGAGTGCATTGAGGCCTATGCTGAGAAAGGAAGTATCCTCAGATAAAAACTAGAAGGAATTTGTCTGAGAAACAGCTTTGTGATGTGATAATTCATCTCAAAGAGTTATACGATTGTTTTCATGGAGCAGTTTGGAAGCACTCTTTTTGGAAATCTGAGAAGGGTATTTTGGATGCATTGAAATCTATGGTGGCAAAGAAAATATCCTCAGAAAAGAGATAGAAGGTTTCTGAGAATGAACTTTGTTTTCTGTGAATTCATCTCACAAAGTTACAGCTCAATTTTCATGGAGCAGTTTGCTAACACTGTTTTAGTGGAATCTGCAAAGGCATATCTGGGAGTGCATTGAGGACTACGCTGAGAGAGGAAATATACTCAGACAAAAACCAGAAGGAAGCATTCTGAGAAAGTTTTGTGATGTGTGAATTCATCTCACAGAGTTACACTGTTCTTTTCATGGAGCAGTTTGCTAACACAGTTTGCTTGGAATCTCTAATGGGATATTTCTGAGCACATTGAAGCTTATGTTGACAAAGGAAATATTCTCAGATGAAAAACAGAAATAAGCTTTCTGAGAAACTGCTTTTTGATTTGTGAATTTATCTCACAGTGTTACATAATCGTTTTCATGGAGCAGTTTGGTAGTACTGTTTTTGAGGAATCTGAGAAGGGATATTTTGGATCACATTGAAGTCAATGGTGAAAAAGGTAATATCCTCAGATAAAAACTAGAAAGAAGCTTTCTGAGAAAGGACTTTGTGATGTGTGAATTCATCTCACATTGTTACACCTTTCATTTCATGAAGCAGTTTTCAAAATCTGTTTTCTTGGAAACTGCAATGAGATATTTGGGAGCGCATTGAGGCCTATAGTGAAAAAGGATATATCCTCAGATAAAAACGAGAAAGAAGCTTTCTGAGAAACTGCTTTTTGATGTCTGAATTCATCTTAGAAAATTACACGATTTTTTTCCCTTGAGTAGTTAGATACCACTATTTTCGTTTAATCTGCAATAAGATATTGGGGAGTGCAATGAAGCCTATGGTGACAAAGGAAATATCCTCAGATAAAAACTAGAAAGAAATTATCTGAGAAACTTCTTCATGATTTGTGAATTCATCTCACACAGTTAGACTTTTCCCTTCAAGAAGCAGTTTTCTAACACCGTTTTCTTGAAACCTGCAAAGTTATATTTGGGAGCGCTTTGATGTCTCTGGTGAAGAAGAAATATCCTGGGTTAAAAACTAGAAACAAGCTTTCTGAGAAACTCTTTTTTGATGCATGAATTCATCTCATAAATTTACACTCTTCTTCTCATTGAGCCACTTGCCAACACTATTTTCTTAGAATCTGCAATCTGATATTTCAGAGTGCATTGAAGCTTATGGAGACAAAGGAAGCATCCTCATATAAAAACTAGAAAGAAGTTTTCTGAGAAACCACTTTGTGATGTGACAATTCATCACACAGAGTTACATGATTCTTTTCATGGATCAGTTTGGTAACACTATTTTTAGGTAATTTGAGAAGGGATATTTTGGATCTCATTGAAACCTATGGTGACAAAGTAAATATCCTCAGATAATAACTAGGAAGAAGCATTCTGAGAAAGTTCTTAGTGATATGTGAATTCATCTCACAGAGTTACACCTCTATTTTCATGGAGAAACTTGCTAACACTATTTTCGTACAATCTGCAAAGGGATGTTTTTGAGTGCATTGAGGCCTATGGTGAGAAAGGAATTATCCGCAGATAAAAACTAGAAGGAATCTTTCTGAGAAACTGCTTTGTGATGTCTGAATTCACCTCACAGAGTTCCACTGTTCTTTGCATTGAGCAGTTTGCTTACATTGTTTTCTTGGAATATGCACTCTGATACGTCTTATCACATTGAAGCATGTGGTGACAAAGGAAATATCTTCATAGATAAACCAAAAAGATGCTTTCTGAGAAACTGCTTTCTGATGCGTGAATCATCTCACAGAATTACACTGCTCTTTCCATCAAGCGGTTTGCTAACACTGTTTTCATGGAATCTGCAAAGGTATATTTGGGAGCTCATTGAAGCTCATGGTGACAAAGGAAATACCCTCATGTAAGAACTAGAAAGAAGCTTTCTGAGAAACTGCTTTGTGATGTGTGAATTCATCTCACAGGGTTACACTGTTCTTTACATTGAGCAGTTTGCTAACACTGTATTCTTGGAAAATGCAATGGGATATTTCAGAGTGCATTCAAGGTTATGGTGAAAAAGAGATATCCACAGACAAAAACTAGAAAGAAGCTTTCTGAGAAGCTTCATTGTGATATGTGAATTCATCTCACAGAGTTACACGATTCTTTTCATGGATGAGTTTGGTAGCTCTGTTTTTGGGGAATCTGAGAAGGGATATTTTGAATTGCATTGATGCCTATGGTGACAAAGGAAATATACTCAGATTAAAAACTAGAAAGAAGTTTTATGAGAAACTGCTTTGTGGTGCGTGAATTAATCTCACAGAGTACACCGTTCTTTTCATTGAGCAGTTTGCTAACACTGTTTTCGTGCAAATTGTAAAGTGATATTCGGGAGCACATAGAGGCCTATGGTGAAAATGGAAATATCCTCAGATAAAAACTAGAAAGAATCGTTCTGAAAAACTGCTTTGTGATATGTGAATTCATATCACAGCATTACACCGTTCTTTTCATTGAGCAGTTTGCTAACACTGTTTTCGTGGAATCTGCAAAGGGATACTTCGGAGGGCATTGAAGCTTAAAGTGAGAAAGGAAATATCCTCATATGAAAACTAAAAAGAAACTTTCTGAGAAACCACTCTATGAAGTGGTAATTCATCTCACAGAGTTAAATGATTCTTTTCATAGATCAGTTTGGTAGCTCTGTTTTGGGGAATCGGAGAAGGGATATTTTGGATCGCTTTGAAGCCTATGGACACAAAGGAAATATCCTCAGATAAAAACTAGAAAGAAGCTTTAGAGAAAGTTCTTTGTGATGTGTGAATTCATCTCACAGACGTACACCCTTCCATTCATGGAGCTGTTTGCTAACACTGTTTTCGTGGAGTCTTTAGAGGGATATTTGGGAGCCTATTGAGGCCTATGGAGAAAAACTACATATCCTTAGGTAAAAACTGGAAAGCAGACTTTGGAAAAACTGCTTTGTGATGTGTGAATTCATCTCACAGAGTTACACTGTTATTTTCATTGAGCAGTTTGCTAACACTTTTTTCCTGGAATCTGCAAAGGGTCATTTGGGAGTGCATTGAGGCCTATAGTGAAAAGGTAAATACCCTCAGATAAAAAGTAGAAAGAAGCCTTATGAGAAACTGCTTTGTGATGTGTGAATTCATCTCACAGAATTACACGTTATTTTTTCATGGAACAGTTTCCTAACACTGTTTTCATGGAATTGGCAAAGGGATATTTGGTAGTGCATGAGGGCCTATAGTGAAAAATTAAATATATTCTGATAAAAACGTGAAAGAAGCTTTCTGAGAAAGTGCTTTGTGACATGATAATTCATCTCACAGTGTTACACAATTCTTTCATGTATCAGTTTGGTAGCATTTTGGGGAATCTGAGAAAGGATATTTTGGATTGGATTGAAGTCTATGGTGACAATGGTAACACTCTGATAAAAACAAGAAAGAAACTTTCTGAGAAAGTTATTTGTGATGTGTGAATTCATCTCCCAGAGTTACACTTTTCATTTCATGGAGGAGTTTGCTAACATTGTTTTCCTGGAATCTGCAAAGTGATATATGGGAGTGCATGGAAGCTTATGGGGAGAAAGGAAATACTCTCATATTAAAAACTAGAAAGAAGCTTTCTGAGAAACTGCTTTGTGGGGTGTGAATTCATCTCACAGAGCAACACTGTTCTTTGCATTGAGCTGTTTGCTAACATTGTTTTCGTGGAATCTGCAATGGGATATTTCAGAGTGCATTGAAGCTTACAGTGACATAGGAAATATCCTCATACAAAAACTAGAAGAAGCTTTCTGAGAAACTGCTTTGTGATTTGTGAATTCATCTCACAGAGTTACATCTTTCTTTTCATGGAGCAGTTTGCTAACACTGTTTTCATTGAATCTGTGAAGGGATATTTTGGATCACTTTGAAGCCTATGGTGAAAAAGGAAATATCCTCAGACAAAAACCAAAAAGAAGCTTTCTGAGAAACTGATTTGTGATGTATGAACTCATCTCACAGAGTTACAGGACTCATTGCATGGACCAGTTTGGGAGCACTGTTTTTGGGGATTCTGAGATGGTATATTTTGGATTGCATTGAAGCCTACGGTGACAAAGGAAATAACCTCAGATAAAAACTAGAAAGAAGCTTTATGAGAAACTGCTTTGTGATGTGCGAATTAATGTCACAGAGCACACTGTACTTTTCATGGAGCAGTTTGCAAACAATGTTTTCGTCCAGTTTACAAAGGGATATATGGGAGTGCATTAAGGCCTACAATGATAAAGGAAATATGATCAGATAAAATCTAGAAAGAAGCTTTCTGAGAATATTCTTTGTGATGTGTGAATTCATCTCACAGAGTTACATCTTTCTTTTCATGGAGTAGTTTCCTAAAGCTGTTTTCGTGGAATCTGCAAAGGTATATTTGGGAGTGCATTGAGGCCTATAGTGAAAAATTAAGTGTCCTCAAATAAAAACGAGAAGAAAGCTTTCTGAGAAACTGCTTTGTGATGTGTGAATTCATCTCAAAGAATTACATGATTCTTTTCATGGATCAGTTTGGAGGCACTGTTTTTGGGGATTTTGAGAAGGGATCACTTGAATTGCACTGAATCTTATGGTGACAGAGGAAATATCCTAAGATCAATACTAGAAAGAATCCTTGTGAGAAATATCTTTGCGATGTGTGAATTCATCTCTCAGAGTTACACTGTTCTTTTCATTGATAAGTTTGCTAACACTTTTTTCATGGAATCTGCAATGGGATATTCAGGAGTTCATTGAGGAATATTTTCAAAAAGGAAATATACTCAGATGAAAACTAGAAAGAACCTTGTTGAGAAACAGCTTTGTGATGTGTGAATGTATCTCACAGAGTTACAACATTCTTTTCATGAGGCAGTTTGGTAGCACTGTTTTAGGGGCTCTGTGAAGGGATATTTTGGATTGCATTGAAGCCTATGGTGACAAAGGAAATAACCTCAGATAAAAACCAGAAAGAAGCTTTCTGAGAAACTTCTTTGTGATTTGTGTATTCATCTAACAGAGTAACATCTTTCTGTTAATGGAGCAGTTTGCTAACATTCTTTTTGTGGAATCTGCAAAGGTATGTTTGTGAGCGCATTGAGGCCTATGGTGAAAAGGAAATATCCTCAGTTAAAAACTAGAATAAAACTTTCTGAGAAACTTATTTTTGATATGTTAATTCATCTCACAGAGTTACACGATTATTTTCATGGAACAGTTTGGTAGCCCTGTTTTGGGGAAACTGAAAAGGGATATTTTGGATCACTTTGAAGCCTATGGTGACAAAGGAAATATCCTCTGATAAAAACTAGAAGGAAGCTTCCTGAAAAAGCTCTGTATGATGTTTGAATTCTTCTCACCGATTTACACTTTTCTTTTCATGGAGCAGTTTGCTAACACTGTTTTCATTGAATCTGTGAAGGGATATTTGGAAGTGCTTTGAGACAGTGAAAATGAATTATCCTCAGATGAAAACGAGAAGGAAGCTTTCTGAGAAACTGCTTTGTGACATGTGAATTCATCTTACAGGCTTACACCTTTCTTATCAATGAGCAAGTTGATAAAACTTTTTTCGTGGAATTTGCAATAGAATATTTGGGAGTGCGTTGAAGATTATGGTGACAAAGGAAATATCCTCAGACAAAAACCAAAAAGAAGCTTTCTGAGAAACTGTTTTGTGATGTGTGAATTCATCTCATGGATTTACACATTTCTTTTTATGGAGCAGTTTGCTACCACTGTTTTCGTGGAATCTACAAAGGGATTTTTGTAAGCAAATAGAGGCCTATAGTGAAAAAGGAAATATCCTCATACAAAAACTAGAAAGTGACTTTATGAGAAACTACTTTGTGATTTGTGAGTTCATCTCATAGAGTAACTTGGTTATTTTCATGGAGCAGTTTGGTAGCACTGTTTTTGGGGAATCTGAGAAGCAATATTTTGGATCACATTGAAACCTATATGGACAAAGGAAATATTCTCAGATAAAAACTAGAAAGAAACTTTCTGAGAAAATTCTTGGTGATGTGTGGATTCATCTCAAAGAGGTACACCATTTTTTTCTTGTGAAGTTTGTTAACACTTTTTTCGTGGAACCTGCAATGGTATATTTGGGAGCACATTGAAGAATATGGTGAAAAAGGAAATATCCTCAGATTAAAGCTAGAAAGAAGCTTTCTGAAAAACAGCTTTGTGATATCTGAATTCATCTCACAGAATTACAGCATTCTTTTCATGAAGTAGTTTGGTAGCCCTTTTTTGGGGGAATCTGAGAAGGGATATTTTGGATCGCACTGAAACCTATGGTGAAAAAGGAAATATCCTCAGATAAAAACTAGAAAGAAATTTTCTCAGAAAGTTCTTTGGGATGTGTGAATTCATCTTCTCAGTTAAACCTTTTTTTCCATGGAGCAGTTTGCTAACTCTGATTTCGTGGAATTTGCAAAGGTATATTTGGGAGTGAGTTGAGGTCAATGGTGAAAAAGGAAATATTGTCAGACAAAAACGAGAAGGAAGATTTCTGAGAAACTGCTTTTTGAAGACTGAATTCGTCTTACAGAGCCACACCATTCACTTCAATGAGCAGTTTGATGACACTGTTTTCGTGCAATCTGCAATATTATATTAGGGAGTGCATTGAAGTCTATGGTTACAAAGGAAATAACTTGAAATAAAAATGAAAAAGAAGCTTTCTGTGAAACTGCTTTGTAATATGTGAATTCATCTAACAGACTTACACCGTTCTTTTCATTGAGAAGTTTGCTAAAACTTTTTTTGTGGAATCTGCAAATTGATATTCGGGAATGCTTTGAGGAATCTGGTGAAAAAGGAAATATCCTCAGATAAAAACTAGAGAGAGGCTTTTAAGGAAACAGATTTGTGATGTGTGAATTCATCTCACAGTGTTACAGCATGCTTTTCATGGAGCACTTTGGTAGCCCTGTTGTTCGGGAGTCTGATAAGGCATATTGTGGATTGCTTTGAAGCCTATGGTGAAAAAAGAAATATCCTCAGATAAAAACTAGAGAGAGACTTTGTGAGAAACTGCTTTGGGGTGTGTGTACTCATCTCACAGAGATCCACGATTCTTTTCTTGGAGTAGTTTGCTAACTCTGTTTTGGTGGAATCAGCAATAGGACCCTTGGGATCGCATTGATGCCTGTGGTAATGAAGGAAATATCCTCAGACAGAAATCAAAAAGAAGCTTTCTGAGAAACTGATTTGTGATGTTGAATTCATCTCACAGATTTACACCTTTATTTTGATGGAACAGTTTGCTAACGCTATATTTGTAGAATCTGCAAAGAGACACTCATGAGCACATAGAGGCCTATGGTAACAAGAAAATACCTTCAGATAAACATTAGAAAGAATCTTTCTGAGAAACTGATTTGTGATTTCTGAATTCATCTCACAGAGTTACACAATTCTTTTCATGGATCAGTTTGGCAGCAGTGTTTTTGGGGATCTGAGATAGGATATTTTGGATTGCATTGAAGCCTATGGTGAAAAAGGAAATATCTTCAGATAAAAACTAGAGAGAGACTTTCTGAGAAACTGCTTTGTAATGTGTGAATTCATCTCACAGAGTTACAATTTCTTTTCATGGAGCAGTTTGCTAGCACTGTTTTCATGTAAACTTCAATGGGATATTTGGGAGTGCATCGAGGCCTATGGTGAAAAAGGAAATATCATCAGATCAAAACTAGAAAGAAGCTTTCTGAGAAACTGCTTTGTGATGTGTGAATTTATCTCACAGAGTTACACTCTTGTTTTTTTTTTGAGCAGTTTGATAACACTCTTTTCTTGGAATCTGCAATGGGATATTTCGAAGAGCATTGAAACTTATTTTGACAAAGGAAATATCCTCATATAAAAACTAGAAAGAAGCTTTCTGAGAAATTAATTTTTGATGTTTTAATTCATCTCACAGAGTTACACGATTCTTTTCATAAATTAGTTTGGCCTAACTATTTTTGGGGAATCTGAGAAGGGATATTTTGGATCGAATTGAAGCCTATGGTGACAAAGGACATATCCACAGATGAAAACTAGAAAGAACCTTTCTGAGAAAGTTATTTGTGATGTGTGAATTCATCTCACAGAGTTACACCTTTCTTTCCATGGAGCAGTTTCCTAACACTCTTATTGTGTAATCTGCACAGGAATATTTGGGAGCTCGTTGAGGTCTACAGTGAAAAAGGAAATATCCTCAGATAAAAACCAGAAAGAAGCTTTCTGAGGAACAGGTTTGTGATGAGTGAATTCATCTTACAGTGTTAAACCGTTCTTTTCATTGAGCAGTTTGATAACACTGTTTTGTGGGATCTGCAATTGGATTTTTTGGAGTGCATTGAAGGATATGGTGACAAGGAAATATCCTCAGAGAAAAACCAAAAAGAAGCTTTCTGAGAAACAGCTTTGTGATGTGTGAATTAATCTCATAGATTTACACTTTTTTTTTTTTTGAACAGTTTGCTAACACTATTTTCGTGGAATATGCAAAGGGATATTCACGAGTGCAATGAGGCCTCTGGTGCAAAAGGAAATATCCTCAGATAATAACTAGAAAGGAGTTTTCTAAGAAACTACTTTGTGATTTTTGAATTCTCCTCACAGAGTTACATGATTCTGTTCATGGAGCAATTTTGTAGCACTATTTTTGAGGAATCTGAGAAGGGATATTTGGATCACATTGAAGCTTAGAGTGACAAAGGGAATATCCTCAGAAAAAAAGCAAGAAAGAGCATTCTGAAAAACAATCTTGTGATGTGTGAATTCATCTTATAGAGTTTCACCATTCTTCTCATTGAGCAGTTTGATAACACTGTTTTCAGGTAATCTGCAATAGAATATTTTGGAGTGCACTGAAGCCTATAGTGACAAAGGAAATATCCACAGATAAAAGTCCAAAAAAAATCTTTCTATGAAACTGCTTTGTGGTGTGTGAATTCTCCTCACAGAGTTACACCATTGTTTTCATTGAAAAGTTTGCTAATTTTTTTTCGTTTAACCTACTATGGGATCTTGGGGAGTGCATTGATTAAAATTGTGAAAAAGGAAATATCCCCAGATAATAACTACAGAGAAGTTTTCTGAGAAACATCTTTGTGATATGTGAATTCATTTCACAGAATTGCACAATTATTTTCAGGGAACAGTTTGGTAGCACTGTTTTTGGGGAATCTGAGTAGGGATATTTTGTGTGACATTGAAGCCTATGGTGACAAAAGAAATATCCTCAATTAAAAACTAGAAAGATTTCTGAGAAACCACTTCATCATGTGTGAATTCATCTCACAGAGTTTAGCTGTTGTTTTCATTGAGCTGTTTGATAACACTGTTTTCGTGGAATCTGCAATAGGATACTTGGGAGCACATTGAAGCGTATGGTGACAAGGAAAATATCCTCTGACAAAAAACATAAAGAAGCTTTCTGAAAAACTGCTTTGTGATCTGTGAATTCATCTCACAGAGTTGTACCTTTCTTTTCATGTAGCAGTGTGCTAACACTGTTTTTTTGTTTTGTTTTGTTTTTGAATCTGCAAAGGGATATTTGTGAGTGCTTTGAGGCCAGTGGTAAAAAATGAAGTATCCTCACATAAAAACTAGAAAGAAGTTTTCTCAGAAACTGCTCTCTGATGTGTAAATTCATCTCACAGGGTTACACTCTTCTTTTCATTGAGCAGTTTGCTAACACTGTTTTCTTAGGAGCACATTGAAGCTTATGGTGATAAAGGAAATATTTGCCTATAAAAACTAGAAAGAATCTCTCTGAGAAAGCGTTTTTGATGTGTTAACTTTTCTCACAGAGTTACATGATCGCTTTCATGGACCAGTTTGGTAACACTGTTTTTGGGGAATCTGAGAAGGGATATTTTAGATTGCACTGAAGCGTTTGGTGACTAAGGAAATATACTCAGATAAAAACTAGAGAGAAACTTTCTGAGAAAGTTCTTTGTGATGTGTGAGTTCATCACACTGAGTTACACCTTTCTTTTCATGGAGCAGTTTGCTAAAACTGCTTTCCTGGAATTTGCAAAGGGATATTTGGGAGCGCCTTGAGGCCTATGGTGAAAAAAGAAACAACCTTAGATTGAAACTAGAAAGAAACTTTATGAGAAACTACTTTGTGATGGGTGAATTCATCTGAAAGAGTTACACCTTTCTTTTCATTGAGCAGATTGGTGGCACTGTTTTGGGGGAATCTGCAAAGGGATATTCGGGAGCTCATAGAGGCTGATGTTGAAAAAGGAAGTAACTTTAGATAAAAACTGGTGAGAAGGTTTATGAGAAATTGCTTTGTGATGTGTGTATTCATCTCAGGGAGATAAACCATTTTGTTGATTGAGAAGTTTGGCATCACTGGTTTTGTGGTGTCTGAGAAGGGATATTTGGGAATGCATTGAGGCTGGTGGTGGAAAAGTAAATATGCTGCACAGTTGAAAGCTAGAAAGGAGCTTCCTGAAAAATTTCTTTGTGATGTGTGAATTCTTCTCCCATAGGTAAACCATTCTTTTCATTGAGCAGTTTGTAAACCCTGATTTTGTGGAATCTACAAAGGGATATTCGGAGCACAGAGAAGCCTATGGTGAAAAAGGAAATACCCTCAGATAAAAACTAGAAATAATCTTTCTGATAGACTGTTTTGAGTTGGATGCATTCATCTCACAGAGTTCAATGTTTCTTCTCATTGAGCAATTTGGTAACACTGTTTTTGAGGAATCTGTAATGGGATATTGGGAGCACATAGAGCCTAAGGTGAAAAAAGAAAATGCTCCAGGTAAAAACAGGAGAGAAACTTCCAGAGAAAACCCTTGTGATTTGTGCATTTATCTCATAGAGCTAAACATTTCTATTGAGGGAACACTTTGACATCACTGTTTTGTGGTGTCTGAGAAGGGATATTTGGGAATGCATTGAGGCTGGTGGTGGAAAAGTAAATATGCTGCACAGTTGAAAGCTAGAAAGGAGCTTCCTGAAAAATTTCTTTGTGATGTGTGAATTCTTCTCCCATAGGTAAACCATTCTTTTCATTGAGCAGTTTGTAAACCCTGATTTTGTGGAATCTACAAAGGGATATTCGGAGCACAGAGAAGCCTATGGTGAAAAAGGAAATACCCTCAGATAAAAACTAGAAATAATCTTTCTGATAGACTGTTTTGAGTTGGATGCATTCATCTCACAGAGTTCAATGTTTCTTCTCATTGAGCAATTTGGTAACACTGTTTTTGAGGAATCTGTAATGGGATATTTGGGAGCACATAGAGGCCTAAGGTGAAAAAAGAAAATGCTCCAGGTAAAAACAGGAGAGAAACTTCCAGAGAAAATCCCTTGTGATTTGTGCATTTATCTCATAGAGCTAAACATTTCTATTGAGGGAACACTTTGACATCACTGTTTTGTGGTGTCTGAGAAGGGATATTTGGGAGCACACTGAAGTCTATGGTTTAAAAGGAAATATCTGCATATAAAAAGTAGAAAGAAGCTTTCTGAGATACTGCCTTTTGATGTGTGAGTTCATCTCACAGAGTTACACTGCTCTTTTATTCAGCAGTTTACCAACACAGTTTTCTGGGAACCTGCAATGGGATATTTCAGAACACATTGAAGCTTATAGTGACAAAGGAAATATCCTCAGACAAAAACAAGAAAGAAACTTTCTGAGAAACTACTTTGTGATTTTTGAATTCATCTCACAGAGTTACACGATTCTTTTCATGGAGCAGTTTGGTAGCACTGTTTTTGGGGAATCTGAGAAGGGATATTTTGGATCACAGCGAAGTCTATGGTGACAAAAGAAATAACCTCAACAAAAATTAGAAAGAAGTTTTTTGAGAAAGTTCCTTGTGATGTGTGAATGAATCTCATAGAGGTTTATATTTCTGTTCATGAAGAATTTGCATACACTGTCTTTGTGGAATCTCCAAAGGGATATTTGGGAGCACTATGAGGCCTATGGTGATACAAGAAATATCCTCATATAAAAACTAGAAAGAAGAGTTCTTAGATACCGTTTTGTGATGTGTTAATTTATCTCACAGAGTTACAGCTTTCTTTACATGGAGCTGTTTGCTAACAGTTTCCATGGAATCTGCACAGGGATATCTGGGAGCACATTGAGGTCTATAGTGAAAAGAATATCCTCACATAAAAACTAGACAGAAGCTTTCTGAGAAAGTTCTTTGTAATGTGTGAATTCATCTCACAGAGGTACACATTTCTTTTCATGGAGCAGTGTGCTAACAGTGATTTTGTGGAATCTGCAAAGGGATATTTGGGAGAGTAATGAGGCCTATAGTGAAAAAGGAAACATCCTCAGATAAAAACTAGAAAGAAACCTTCTGAGAAAGAGCTTTGTGTTGTGTGAATTCATCCCACAGAGTTACACCATTATTTTCACTGAGAAATGTGATAACACTGTTTTCGTGGAATCTGCAATGGGGTATTTCAGAACACTTTGAAGTCTATGGGGACAAAGGAAATATCCTCATAGAAAAACTAGAAAAAAGCTTTCTGAGACACTGCTTTGTTATGTGTTAGTTTATCTAACAGAGTTACATGACTCTTTTCATGGATCAGTTTGGTAGCATTGTTTTTGGGGAATCTGAGAAGGGATGCATTGGATCGCATTGAAGCCTATGGTGACAAAGGAAATATCCTCAGTTAAAAACTAGAGGGAAGCTGTCTGAGAAAGTTATTTGTTATCTGTGAATTCTTTTCACAAAGTTACATCTTGCTTTTTGTGGAGTAGTTTACAAACACTCTTTTAGCGGAATCTGCAAAGGGATATTTGGGGGCACTTTGAGGACTATGATTATAAAGGAAATATCCTCAGATAACACGAGAAAGAAGTTTTCTGAGTAACTGGTTTATGATGCGTTAATTCATCTCACAGAGTTACATGATTCCTTTCATTGATCAGTTTAGTAGCACGGATTTTCAGGGATCTGAGAAAGAATATTTTGGATCGCATTGAAGCCTATGATAAAAATTAGAAAGAGGCTTTCTGAGAAAGTTATTTGTGATGTGTGAAATCACGTCACAGAGTTACACATTTCTTTTTATGAAGCATCTTGATGACATTGTTTTCATGGAATCTGCAAAGAGATATTTGGGAGTGTATTGAGACATATAGTGAAAAGGGAAATATCCTCAGATAAAATCTAGAAAGAAGCTTTCTGAGAAACTGTTTGTGATGTGTGAATTCATCTAACAGAATTACAGTGATCTTTTCATTGAGAAGTTTGCTAACACTGTTTTCTTGGAATCTGCAATGGGATATTTTGGAGTGCATTGTAGCTTAAGTTGACAAAGGAAATACCCTCATAAAAAAATAGAAAAAAGCATTTGCAGAAACAGCTTTGTGATGTGCTAATTCATCTCACATAGTTCACGATTTGTTTCATGGAGCCGTTTGGTAGCACTGTTTATGGGGAATCTGAGAAGAGATATTTTGGATCACATTAATGTCTATGGTGACTAAGGATATATCCTCAGATAAAAACTAGCAAGAATCTTTCTGGGAAACTTGTTTCTGATATGTGAATTCACCTCATGGATATATAACTTTCTTTTTATGGAGCAGTTTTCCAGCACTGTTTTGGGGGAATCTAAGAAGGGATATTTTGAATTGCATTGAAGCGTATGGTGACAAAGGAACTATCCTCGGATAATAATTAGAGAGAAGCTTTCTGAGAAACTGCTTTGTGATGTTTGAATTCATCTCACAGAATTACACTGTTCTTTTCATTTAGTAGTTTGCTAATACTGCTTTCTTGGAATCTGCAATCATATATTTTGGAGTGCATTGAAGCTTATGGTGTCAAAGGAAATAACCTCATATAAAAATGAGAAAGAAGCTTTCTGTGAAGCTGATTTGTGATGTGTGAATTCATCTCACAGAATTACACCGTTCTGTTCATTGAGCAGTCTGATAACACTGGTTTCATGGAATCTGTAATAGGATAATTGGGAGTGCATTAAAGCATATGGTGACAATGGAAATATCCTCAGATAAAAATCAAAAAGGAAACTTTCTGAGAAACTGCTTTGTGATGTGAGAATTCACAGATTTAGACCATTCATTTCATTGAGAAGTGTGCTAACACTTTTTTCGTTTAATCTGCAATGTGACATTTGGGAGTGCATTGAGGATTATGGTAGAAAAGGAAATATCCTCACATAAAAACTAGACAGAAGGTCTCTGAAAAACACCTTTTAATGTGTGTGTTCATTTCACAGAATTACACAACTGTTTTAATGGAGCAGTTTGGTAGCATTGTTTTTGGGGAATCTGAAAAGGGATATATTGAATTGCATTGAAGCCTATGGCGACAAAGAAAATATCCTCAGATAAAAACTAGAAAGAAGCTTTCTGAAAATGTTCTTTGTGATGTTTGAATTCATCTCACACACTTACACTTTCCTTTTCCTGGAACAGTTTGCTAGCACTCTATTCGTGGAATCTGCTAACGGAAATTAGGGAAAGCAATGAGGCCTACAGTGAAAAAGGAAATATCCTCAGATTAAAACAAGAAAGAAATTTTGTGAGTAACTGCTTTTTGATGGGTTAATTCATCTCATGGAGTTACACTATTCTTTTCATGGATCTGTTTTGTAGCACTGTTTTTGGGGAATCTGAGATGGGATATTTTGGATTGCATTAAAGCCTATGATGACAAAGGAAATATCCACAGCTAAAATCGTGAAAGAAACTTTCTGAGTAAGTTCTTTGTGATGTGTGAATTCATCTCACAGAGTGACATCTTTCTTTTCATGGAGCATCTTGCTAGCACTCTTTTCATGAAATCTGCAAAGGGATATTTGGGAGCCCATTGAGACGTATAGTGAAAAGTGAAATATCTTCAGATAAATACTTGAAAGAAGCTTTCTAAGAAACTGCTTTGTAATGTGTGAATTCGTCTCACCGGGTTACACTGCTCTTTTCATTGAGAAGTTTGCCAACACTGTTTTCTTAGAATCTGCAATGGGATATTTCAGAGTGCCTTGAAGTTTATAGTGATAAAGGACATATCCTCAAATAAAAACCAGAAAGAAGCATTCTGAGAAATCGCTTTGTGATGTGTTAAATCATCTCACAAAGTTACACTATTATTTTCATGTAGCAGTTTGATAGCACTGTTTTTGGGAAAACTGAGAAGGGATATTTTGGATTGCATTGAAGCCTATGGTGACTAAGGAAATATCCTCAGATAAAAACTAGGAAGAAGGTTTCTGAGAAACTTCTTTGTAATGTGTGAATTCATCTCACAGATTTACACCTTTCTTTTTTTTCTTTATTATACTTTAAGTTCTAGAGTACATGTGCATAACGTGTAGGTTTGTTACATATGTATACTTGTACTATGTTGGTGTGCAGCACCATCAACTCGTCAGCACCCTTCAATTCATCATTTATATCATGTATAACTCCCAATGCAATCCCTCCCCCCTCCCCCCTCCCCATGATAGGCCCCAGTGTGTGATGTTCCCCTTCCCGAGTCCAAGTGATCTCATTGTTCAGTTCCCACCTATGAGTGAGAACATGCGGTGTTTGGTTTTCTGTTCTTGTGATAGTTTGCTAAGAATGATGGTTTCCAGCTGCATCCATGTCCCTACAAAGGACGCAAACTCATCCTTTTTTATGGTTGCATAGTATTCCATGGTGTATATGTGCCACATTTTCTTAATCCAGTCTGTCACAGATGGACATTTGGGTTGATTCCAAGTCTTTGCTATTGTGAATAGTGCCGCAATAAACATACGTGTGCATGTGTCTTTATAGCAGCATGATTTATAATCCTTTGGGTATATACCCAGTAGTGGGATGGCTGGGTCATATGGTACATCTAGTTCTAGATCCTTGAGGAATTGCCATACTGTTTTCCATAATGGTTGAACTAGTTTACAATCCCACCAACAGTGTAAAAGTGTTCCTATTTCTCCACATCCTCTCCAACACCTGTTGTTTCCTGACTTCTTAATGATTGCCATTCTAACTGGTGTGAGATGGTATCTCATTGTGGTTTTGATTTGCATTTCTCTGATGGCGAGTGATGGTGAGCATTTTTTCATGTGTCTGTTGGCTGTATGGATGTCTTCTTTTGAGAAACGTCTGTTCATATCCTTTGCCCACTTTTTGATGGGGTTGTTTGTTTTTTTCTTGAAAATTTGTTTGAGTTGTTTGTAGATTCTGGATATTAGCCCTTTGTCAGATGAGTAGGTTGCAAAAATTTTCTCCCATTCTGTAAGTTGCCTGTTCACTCTGATGGTAGTTTGTTTTGCTGCGCAGAAGCTCTTTAGTTTAATGAGATCCCATTTGTCAATTTTGGCTTTTGCTGCCATTGCTTTTGGTGTTTTAGACATGAAGTCCTTTCCAATGCCTATGTCCTGAATGGTACTACCTAGGTTTTCTTCTAGGGTTTTTATGGTATTAGGTCTAACATTTAAGTCTCTAATCCATCTTGAATTAATTTTCGTATAAGGGGTAAGGAAAGGATCCAGTTTCAGCTTTCTACTTATGGCTAGCCAATTTTCCCAGCACCATTTATTAAATAGGGAATCCTTTCCCCATTTCTTGTTTCTCTCAGGTTTGTCAAAGATCAGATGGCTGTAGATGTATGGTATTATTTTTGAGGACTGTGTTCTGTTCCATTGGTCTATATCTCTGTTTTGGTACCGGTACCATGCTGTTTTGGTTACTTTGGCCTTGTAGTATAGTTTGAAGTCAGGTAGCGTGATGCCTCCAGCTTTGTTCTTTTGACTTAGGATTGTCTTGGCAATGTGGGCTCTTTTTTGGTTCCATATGAACTTTAAAGCCATTTTTTCCAGTTCTGTGAAGAAAGTCATTGGTAGCTTGATGAGGATGGCATTGAATCTATAAATCACCTTGGGCAGTATGGCCATTTTCACGATATTGATTCTTCCTATCCATGAGCATGGTATGTTCTTCCATTTGTTTGTGTCCTCTTTGATTTCACTGAGCAGTGATTTGTAGTTCTCCTTGAAGAGGTCTTTTACATCCCTTGTAAGTTGGATTCCTAGGTATTTTATTCTCTTTGAAGCAATTGTGAATGGACGTTCATTCCTGATTTGGCTCTCTGTTTGTCTGTTACTGGTGTATAAGAATGCTTGTGATTTTTGCACATTGATTTTGTATCCTGAGACTTTGCTGAAGTTTCTTATCAGCTTAAGGAGATTTTGGGCTGAGACAATGGGGTTTTCTAAATATACAATCATGTCATCTGCAAACAGGGACAATTTGACTTCTTCTTTTCCTAACTGGATACCCTTGATTTCTTTCTCTTGCCTGATTGCCCTAGCCAGAACTTCCAACACTGTGTTGAATAGGAGTGGTGAGAGAGGGCATCTCTGTCTTGTGCCAGTTTTCAAAGGGAATTTTTCCAGTTTTTGCCCATTCAGTATGATATTGGCTGTGGGTTTGTCATAAATAGCTCTTATTATTTTGAGGTACGTTCCATCAATACCGAATTTATTGAGCGTTTTTAGCATGAAGGGCTGTTGAATTTTGTCAAAAGCCTTTTCTGCATCTATTGAGATAATCATGTGGTTCTTGTCTTTGGTTCTGTTTATATGCTGGATTACGTTTATTGATTTGCGAATGTTGAACCAGCCTTGCATCCCAGGGATGAAGCCCACTTGATCATGGTGGATAAGCTTTTTGATGTGCTGCTGAATCCGGTTTGCCAGTATTTTATTGAGGATTTTTGCATCGATGTTCATCAGGGATATTGGTCTAAAATTCTCTTTTTTTGTTGTGTCTCTGCCAGGCTTTGGTATCAGGATGATGTTGGCCTCATATAAAGAGTTAGGGAGGATTCCCTCTTTTTCTATTGATTGACATAGTTTCAGAAAGAAAGGTACCAGCTTCTCCTTGTACCTCTGGTAGAATTCAGCTGTAAATCCATCTGGTCCTGGACTTTTTTTGGTGGGTAGGCTATTAATTGTTGCCTCAATTTCAGAGCCTGCTATTGATCTATTCAGTGATTCAACTTCTTCCTGGTTTAATCTTAGGAGAGTGTAAGTGTGTAGGAAATTATCCATTTCTTCTAGATTTTCTAGTTGATTTGCCTAGAGGTGTTTAAAGTATTCTCTGATGGTAGTTTGTATTTCTGTGGGGTCCGTGGTGATATCCCCTTCATCATTTTTTATTGTGTCTATTTGATTCTTCTCTCTTTTCTTCTTTTTTAGTCTTGCTAGCGGTCTGTCAATTTTGTTGATCTTTTCAAAAAACCAACTCCTGGATTCATTGATTTTTTGGAGGGTTTTTTGTGTCTCTATCTCCTTCAGTTCTGCTCTGATCTTCGTTATTTCTTGCCTTCTGCTAGCTTTTGAATGTGTTTGCTCTTGCTTCTCCAGTTCTTTTAATCGTGATGTTAGAGTTTCAATTTTAGATCTTTCCAGCTTTCTCTTGTGGGCATTTAGTGCTCTAAATTTCCCTCTCCACACTGCTTTAAATGTGTCCCAGAGATTCTGGTATGTTGTATCTTTGTTCTCATTGGTTTCAAAGAACATCTTTATTTCTGCCTTCATTTCATTATGTACCCAGTCATCATTCAGGAGCAGGTTGTTCAGTTTCCATGTAGTTGAGCGGTTTTGATTGAGTTTCTTAATCCTGAGTTCTAGTTTGATTGCACTGTGGTCTGAGAGACAGTTTGTTATAATTACACCTTTCTTTTCGTGGAGCAGTTTGCTAACACTGCTTTTGTGGAATCTGCAAAGGAATATTTGGGAATTCATTGAAGCCTGTGGTGAAGAAGAAAATATCCTCAGATTAAAGCTAGAAAGAATCCGATAAACTGTTTTGTGATATGCGAATTCATCTCACCGAGTTACATCATGCTTGTCATTTAGCAGTTTGCTCACACTTTTTTTCATGGAATATGTAAAGGGATATTTAGCAGTGCATTGAATCCTATGTTCACAAAGCTTTCCGAGAAAGTGTTTTATTATGTGTGAACTCATCTCACTGAGCCACACTGTTCTTTTCATTGAGCAGTTTACTAACCCTGTATTCTTGGAATCTGCAAAGGGATATTTTGGAGTGCATTGAAGCATATGGTGACAAAGGAAATATCCTCATATAAAAACTAGAAAGAAGCTTTCTGAGAAGCTGCTTTCTGATATGCTAATTCATCTCCAATAGCTGCATGATACTTTTCAAGGATCAGTTTGGTAGCAGTGTTTTTGCGGAACCTGAGAAGGGATATTTTGAATCACATTGAAGCCTTCATTGACAAAGGAAATATCATCAGATAAAATCTAGAAGGAAACTTTGTGAGAAACTTCTTTGTGATGTGAGAATTCATCTCACAGAGATACACCGTTCTTTTCATGGAGATGTTTGCTAATGCTTTTTTCATGGAATATGCCATGGGATATTCCAGATCGCATTGAGGAATATGGTGAAAAAGAAAGTATTCCCATATAAAAAACAGAAAGAATCTTTCTGAGAAACAGTTTTGTGATGTGTGAATTCATGTCACAGAGTTTCACAATTCTTTTCATGGATCAGTTTGGTAGCAGTTTTTTTTGGGAATCTGAGAAGAGACATTTTGGATCGCATTGAAGCCTAGGGTGACAAAGGAAGTATCCCGAGGAAAATACTGGAAAGAAATTTTATGTGATATTTATTTGTGATGGGTGAAATCATCTCACAGAGTAACATGATTCTTTTCTTGAAGCTGTTTTGTAACATTGTTTTTGTGGAATCTGCAATAGGATATTTGGTAGTGCAATGTAGCCTATGGTGACAAAGGAAATACCCTCAGACTAAAACTAGAACGAAGCTTTCTGAGAAACAGCCTTGTGGTGTGTGAATTCACCTCTCAGATTTACACCTTTCTTTTCATGGAGAACTTTGCTAACACTCTTTTCGTGGAATCTACAAATGGATATTCGGGAGCACATTGAGGCCTATGGTGTAAAAGGAAGTATCCTCAGATAAAAACTAGAATAAGGCATTCTGAGAAACTGCTTTGTGATTTGTGAATTCATCTCACATAGTTACACTTTCTTTTCATTTAGCAGTTTGTTAACACTGTTTTTGTGGAAACTGCAAAGGGATATTTTTGAACGCCTTCACTCCTAGAGTGAAAAAGGAAATATCCTCAGAAAAAAACTAGAAAGAAACTTTCTTATAAAGTTCTTTGTGTTGTGTGAATTCACCTCCCAGAGCTACACCTTTCTTTCAAGGAGCAGTTTGCTAACACTGTTTTCGTGGAATCTGCAACGGGATATTTGGAGGCACATTGAGTCCTATAGTGAAAAAGGAAATATCCAAAGATAAAGCCTAGACAGAAACTTTCTGAGAAACTGCTTTGTGATGTGTAAATTCATATCACAGTTACACCGTTGTTTTCATTGAGCAGTTTGATAACACAGTTTTCGTGGAATCTGCAATAGGATGTATGGGAGTGTACTGAAGCCTTTGGTGACAAAGGATATATCCTCAGATAAAAAGAAAGAAGAAACCTTCTAAGAAACTGCTTCATGATGTGTAAATTCATCTCACTGTGGAATTGTGGAATCTGCAATGAGATATTTCGGAGCACATTGAAGCTTATGGTGAAGAAGGAAACATCCTCAGATAAAAACTAGCAAGAATCTTTCTGAGAAACTGCTTTGTGATGCTGAGTTCATCTCACAGAGATACACCATTCTTTTCATGGAACAGAATGTTACACTGTTCTTTTCTTTGAGTAGTTTGCTAACACTGTTTTCTTGGAATCCACAATGGGATGTTTTAAAGTGCATTGAAGCTTATATTGACAAAGGAAATATCCTCAGATAAAAACTAGAAAGAAGCTTTCTGAGAAACTGCTTTCCAATGTGTGAATTTATCTCACAGAGTTACACCATTCTTTTCATGGAGCAGTTTGGTAGCACTGTTTTTGGGGAATATGAGAAGGGATATTTTGGATTACATTGAAGCCTAAGGTGACAAAGGAAATATCCTTGGTATAACCAAAAAGAACTTTCAGAGACACTGCTTTCTGATGTGTGAACTCATCTCACAGAGTTATAGTGTTCTTTTCACTGAGCAGTTTGCTAATACTGTTTTCGTGGAATGTGCAATATAATATTTTGGATTGTATTGAAGCTTATGGAGACAAAGGAAATAACCCCAGATAAAAACCAAAAAGAAGCCTTCTGTGAAACTGCTTTGTGATGCGTGGTTTCATCTCACAAAGTTACACCTTTCTTTTCATTGAGAAGTTTATTAACACTTTTTTCGTGGAATCTGCAATTTGATATTCAGGAGCTCAGTGAGAAATATGGTGAAAAAGGAAATATCCTCAGATAAAAACTAGATAGAAGGTTTCCGAGAAACTGCTTTGTGATGTCTGAGTTCATCTCACAGAGTTACACCACTCTTTTCATGGAACAGTTAGCTAACACTGTTTTTGTGTGATCTACAAAGGGATATATGAGAGTGCATTGAGGCCTACAGTAATAAAGGAAATATCCTCAGGTGAAAACTAGCAAGAATATTTTTGAGAAAGTTCTTTGTGATGTGTGAAGTCATCTCACTGAATTAAGCTTTCTTAACAGGGAGCAGTTCGCTAACACTGTTATTGTGGAATCTGCAATGGGATATTTCGGAGCACATTGAAGCTTATGGTGAAGAAGGAAATATTCTCAGATAAAAACTAGCAAGAATCTTTCTGAGAAACTGCTTTGTGATGCTGAGTTCATCTCACAGAGATACACCATTCTTTTCGTGGAACAGTTTGGTAGCAGTATTTTTGGGGAATCCGAGAAGGAATACTTTGGATCCCAATGAAGCCTAAAGTGACAAAGGATATATCATCAGATAAAAATTAGAAAGAAGCATTTTGAAACTCTTCTATGTGATATGTGAATTTACCTCACAGTGTTGCACCTCTCTTTTCATGGAGCAGTTTGCTAACACAGTTTTTGTGGAATCAGAAAAGGAATATTTGGAAGCACACTGATGCCTATGGTGAAAAAGGAAATAGTCTCATATAAAAACTAGAAATAAGCTTTCTGAGTAAGTGCTTTGTGATGTGTGAATTCATCTCAGAGATATACACTGTTATTTTCATTCAGCAGTTTGTTAACACTGTTTTCTTGGATTCTGCAATGGGATATTTCAGAGCACATTGAAGCTTATGGTGAGAAAGGAAATAACCTCATAAAAAAAACTTGAAACAAACTTTCTGAGAAAGCACTTGTGATGCGTTAATTAATTTCTCAGAGCTACACGATTCTTTTCATGGAACAGTTTGATAGCACTGTTTTTGGGGAAACTGAGAAAATATATTTTGGATCACATTGAAATCTATGTTGACTAAGGAAATATACTCAGATAAAAACTAAACAAGCTTTCTGAGAAACTTCATGTGATGCGTGAATTCACTTCACACAGTTACACCTTTCTTTTCATGGAGCAGTTTTCTTTTTTTTTATTATTATACTTTAAGTTCTAGGGTACATGTGCATAACGTGCAGGTTTGTTACATATGTATACTGATGCCATTTTGGTGTGCTGCACCCATCAACTCGTCAGCACCCATCAGTTCATCATTTATATCATGTATAACTCCCCAGTGCAATCCCTCCCTTCTCTCCCCTCCCCATGATAGGCCCCAGTGGGTGATGTTCCCCTTCCCGAGTCCAAGTGATCTCATTGTTCAGTTCCCACCTATGAGTGAGAACATGCGGTGTTTGGTTTTCTGTTCTTGTGATAGTTTGCTAACAATGATGGTTTCCAGCTGCATCCATGTCCCTACAAAGGATGCAAACTCATCCTTTTTGATGGCTGCATAGTATTCCATGGTGTATATGTGCCACATTTTCTTAATCCAGTCTGTCACAGATGGACATTTGGGTTGATTCCAAGTCTTTGCTATTGTGAATAGTGCCACAATAAACATACCTGTGCATGTGTCTTTGTAGTAGAATAATTATAATCCTTTGGGTATATACCCAGTAGTGGGATGGCTGGGTCATATGGTACATCAGTTCTAGATCCTTGAGGAATTGCCATACTGTTTTCCATAATGGTTGAACTAGTTTACAATCCCACCAACAGTGTAAAAGTGTTCCTATTTCTCCACATCCTCTCCAACACCTGTTGTTTCCTGACTTCTTAATGATTGCCATTCTAACTGGTGTGAGATGGTATCTCATTGTGGTTTTGATTTGCATTTCTCTGATGGCGAGTGATGATGAGCATTTTTTCACGTGTCTGTTGGCTGTATGAATGTCTTCTTTTGAGAAATGTCTGTTCATATCCTTTGCCCACTTTTTGATGGGGTTGTTGGTTTTTTTTACTGTATATTTGTTTGAGTTCTTTGTAGATTCTGGATATTAGCCCTCTGTCAGATGAGTAGGTTGCAAAAATTTTCTCCCATTCTGCAGGTTGCCTGTTCACTCTGATGGTAGTTTCTTTTGCTGTGCAGAAGCTCTTTAGTTTAATTAGATCCCATTTGTCAATTTTGGCTTTTGCTGCCATTGCTTTTGGTGTTTTAGATATGAAGTCCTTGCCCATGCCTATGTCCTGAATGGTACTACCTAGGTTTTCTTCTAGGGTTTTTATGGTATTAGGTCTAACATTTAAGTCTCTAATCCATCTTGAATTAATTTTCGTATAAGAAGTAAGGAAAGGATCCAGTTTCAGTTTTCTACTTATGGCTAGCCAATTTTCCCAGCACCATTTATTGAATAGGGAATCCTTTCCCCATTTCTTGTTTTTGTCAGGTTTGTCAAATATCAGATGGCTGTAGATGTGTGGTATTATTTCTGAGGACTCTGTTCTGTTCCATTGGTCTATATCTCTGTTTTGGTACCAGTACCATGCTGTTTTGGTTACTGTAGCCTTGTAGTATAGTTTGAAGTCAGGTAGCGTGACGCCTCCAGCTTTGTCCTTTTGACTTAGGATTGTCTTGGCAATGTGGGCTCTTTTTTGGTTCCATATGAACTTTAAAGCAGTTTTTTCCATTTCTGTGAAGAAAGTCATTGGTAGCTTGATGGGAATGGCATTGAATCTATAAATAACCTTGGGCAGTATGGCCATTTTCACGATATTGATTCTTCCTATCCATGAGCATGGTATGTTCTTCCATTTGTTTGTGTCCTCTTTGATTTCACTGAGCAGTGGTTTGTAGTTCTCCTTGAAGGGGTCCTTTACATCCCTTGTAAGTTGGATTCCTAGGTGTTTTATTCTCTTTAAGCAATTGTGAATGGAAGTTCATTCATGATTTGGCTGTCTGTTTGTCTGTTACTGGTGTATAAGAATGCTTGTGATTTTTGCACATTGATTTTGTATCCTGAGACTTTGCTGAAGTTGCTTATCAGCTTAAGGAGATTTTGGGCTGAGACAATGGGGTTTTCTAAATATACAATCATGTCATCTGCAAACAGGGACAATTTGACTTCTTCTTTTCCTAACTGGATACCCTTGATTTCTTTCTCTTGCCTGATTGCCGTAGCCAGAACTTCCAACACTATGTTGAATAGGAGTGGTGAGAGAGGGCATCCCTGTCTTGTGCCAGCTTTCAAAGGGAATTTTTCCAGTTTTTGTCCATTCACTATGATATTAGCTGTGGGTTTGTCATAAATAGCTCTTATTATTTTGAGGTACGTTCTATCAATACCGAATTTATTGAGCGTTTTTAGCATGAAGGGCTGTTGAATTCTGTCAAAAGGCTTTTCTGCATCTATTGAGATAATCATGTTGTTCTTGTCTTTGGTTCTGTTTATATGCTGGATTACGTTTATTGATTTGCGAATGTTGAACCAGCCTTGCATCCCAGGGATGAAGCCCACTTGATCATGGTGGATAAGCTTTTTGATGTGCTGCTGAATCCGGTTTGCCAGTATTTTATTGAGGATTTTTGCATCGATGTTCATCAGGGATATTGGTCTAAAATTCTCTTTTTTTGTTGTGTCTCTGCCAGGCTTTGGTATCAGGATGATGTTGGCCTCATAAAATGAGTTAGGGAGGATTCCCTCTTTTTCTATTGATTGGAATAGTTTCAGAAGGAATGGTACCAGCTCATGGAGCAGTTTTCTAACACTCTTTTCATGGAATCTGCAAAGGTTTATTTGGGAGTGCATCGAGGCCTATGTCAAATAAGCATATATCCTTAGATTAAAACCAAAAATATGCTGTCTGAGAAGCTGCTTTGTGATATGTGAATTTATCTCACAGTGTTACACTCGTCTTCTCATTCAGCAGTTTGCCAACACTGTTTTCTTGGAATCTATTACGTGATATTTTGGAACACATGGAAACTTGTGTTGACAAAGGAAATATCCTCAGACAAAAACTGGAACGATTCTTTCTGAGAAACTTCTTTGTGATGTGTGATTTTGCCTCACAGAATTGCATGATTCTTTTCATGGAGCAATTTGTTGCTCTGTCTTTGGGGAATAGGAGAAGACATATTTTTGATCGCATTGAAGCCTATGGTGACAAAGGAAATAACCTCAAATTAAAATTAGAAAAATGCTTTATGAGAAACTGCTTTGTGAAGCGTGAATTCATCTAACAGAGTTACACCGTTCTTTTCAGTGAGCATTTTGCTTACACTGTTTTCGAAGAATCTATAAAGGGATACTTGGGAGTGCATTGGTGCCTATAGTGAAAAAAAATATCCACAGATAACAACTACAAAGAATCTGTCTGAGAAACTGCTTTGTGATGTGTGAATTCACATCACAGGGTTACACCATTGTTTTCATTGAGCTGTTTGATAACACTGTTTTCGTGGAATCCATAAAGGGATATTTGAGAGCCTACAGTGGAAAAGAAAATTTCCTTAGATAATAACTAGAAATAAGCTTTCTGAGAAACTGCTTTGTGATGTGTGAATTCCCCTCACAGAGTTAAACTGTTCTTTTCATTGAGGAATTTGCTAACACTGTTTTGTTGGAATCTGCATTGATATATTTCAGAGTCCATTGAAGCTTATGGTGACAAAGGAAATACACACAGAGAAAAACTAGAAGGATCATTTCTGAGAAACTTCTTTGTGATTAATGAATTCATGTCATGGAGTGACATGATACTTTTCATGGATCAATTGTGTAGCACTGTTTTTGGGCAATCTGAGAAGGGATATATTGCATCGCATTGAAGTCTATGGTGACAAAGGAAATATCCTCAGATAAAAACTAGAAAGAAGCTTTCTGAGAAACTGCTTTGTGATGAATGAACTCATCTCACAGAGTTACACTATTCTTTTCAATGAGCAGTTTGCTAACGCTGTTTTCATGGAATCTGCAAAAGGATATTTGGGAGCACAATTAGGCCCATAGTGAAAAAGGAAATATCCTCAGATACAAACTGGAAAGAAGCTTTCTGAGGAACAGCTTTGTAATGTATGAATTCAGCTCAGAGTTACACTGTTTTTCTCACTGAGCAGTTGGCTCAGAAATATCCTCAGATAAAAACTAGAAAGAAGCTTTCTGAGAAACTGCTTTGTGATGTGTGAATTCACTTTACAGAGTTACACAGTTCTTTTCATTGAACCGTTTGATAACCACTGTTTCTTGGAATCTGCAATAGGATATTTGGGATTGCATTGAAGCCTATGGTGACAAAGAAAATATTCTCAGATGAAAACCAAAAAGATGCTTTCTTTGTAACTGCTTTGTGATGTTTAAATTCATCTCACAGAGTTACACTATTGTTTTTATTGAGTAGTTTGCTAACACTTTTTTCTTGGAATCTGCAATAGCATATTTCAGAGTGCATTGAAACCTATGATGACAAAGGAAACTTCCTCAGACAGAAACAAGAAAGAAGCTTTCTGAGAAACTGCTTTGTGATTTGTGAATTCATCTAACAGAGTTACACCTTTCTTTTCATGGAGCAGTATCCTAACACTCTTTTTGTGGAATCTGTAAAGGGATTTTTGGGAGTGCATTGAGTCCTTTGATGAAAAAGGAAATATCTTCAGATAAAAACTAGAAAGAAGCTTTCTGAGAAAGTGCATTGTGATGTGTAAATTCATCTCAGTGTTACAGTGTTCTCTACATGGAGCAGTTTGCTAATACTCTTTTCTTGGATTCTACAGTGCCATTTTTCAGAGCGCATTGAATCTTATGGTTAAAGGGAAATATCCTAATATAAAAACTAGAAAGATGCTTTCTGAGAAATTGATTTGTGATGTGTTAATACATCTCCACAGAGTTACACGATTCTTTTCACATATCAGTTTCATAGCACTGGTTTTCGGGAATCTGAGAAGGGATATTTTGAAGCCCATTGAAGCCTAGGGTGACAAAGGAATTATCCTCAGTTGAAAACTAGAAAGAAGCTGTCTGAGAAAGTTCTTTTTGATATGTGAATTCATCTCACAGAGTTATACCTTTCTTTTCATGGAGCAGTTTTCTAACACTGCTTTCATGGAATCTGCAAAGGGATTTTTGGGATTACTTTGATGAGTATAGTGAAATTGGAAATATCCACATATAAAAACGGGAAAGAAGTTTTCTGAGAAACTGCTTTGTGATGTGTGAATTCATCTCACAAAGTTACACTGTTGCTTTCATTGAGCAGTTTGATAACACTGTTTTCGTGGAATCTGCCATATTATATTTGGGAGCACATTGAAGCCTGTGGTGATGAAGTAGCCTCAGATAAAAAATAGAAAGAAGCTTTCCGAGAAATTTCTTTGTGATGGATGAATTCAACACACAGATTTACACATTTGCTTTCTTTCAGCAGTTTGGTAGCACTGTTTATATGGAATCTGCAAAGGGATATTCAGGAGTTCCCAGAGGCCTATGGTGAAAAAGGAAATAACTTCAGATAAAAACGAGAGAGAAGCTTTTCGAGAAACAGTTTTCTGATATGTGTGTACATCTCATAGAGTTTAAAATTTTGTTCATTGAACAGTTCAGCATCCCTGTTTTTGTGGTATCTTAGAGGAGATTCTTGGGAGCGCATTTAAGCCAGTATTGAAAAAGGAAATATTCTCAGACTTAAACTAGAAAGAAGGTTTCTGAGAAACTGCTTTGTTATGGGTGAATTCATCTCATAGAGTTACACCTTTCTGTTCATTGAGCAGTGTGTTAACACTGTTTTTGTGGAATCTGCAAAGGGATATTCAGGAGTGCATAGAGTCCAACGGCGAAAAGGAAATATCTTCAGGTACAAACGTTAGAGAAGCTTTCTTAGAACCACCTTTGTGAATTGCACATTCATCTAATAGAGTTAAATGTTTCTGTTGAGGGAGCACTTTGCCCTCACTGTTTTTGTGGTATCTGAGAAGGGATACTTGGGAGTGCATTGAAGCATATTGTGGAAAGGGAAATATCCACATATAAAAACTAGAAAGAAGCGTTCTGAGAAACCGATTTGTGATGCGTTAATTCATCTCACAGAGTTAAATTATTCTTTCTATGGAGCAGATTGGTAGCACTGTTTTTGGAGAATCTGAGAAGGGATGTTTTCGATAACATTGAAACCTATTGTGACAAAGGAAATATATTCAAATAAAAACTAGAAAGAATCTTTCTGAGAAGCTTCTTTGTGATGGATGTATTCACCTCACAGAGTAACACCTTTCTTTTCATGGAGCAGTTTGCTAACAATGTTTTTGTGGAATCTGCATAGAGATATTTGTTAGAGCTTTGAGCCATATAGTGAAAAAGGAAATATCCTCAGATAAAAACTAGAAATATACTTTCTGAGAAATTGCTTTGTGATGTGTGAATTCATCTCACAGAATTACAGTGTTATTTTCATTGATCAGTTTGATAGCACTGTTTTCTTGGAATACACAATTGAATATTTGGGAGCGCATTGAAGTCTATTGTGACAAAGGAAATATCCTCAGATCAAAACCATAAAGAAGTTTTCTGTGAAACTACTATGTGATGCATAAATTCATCTCACAGCATCACACCATCTTTTACATTGAGAAGTTTGCTAATTGGTTTTTCCTGGAATCTGCAATGGGATATTCCAGAGCTCATTGAGGAAAATTGTGAAAAAGGAAATATCCTCAAAAAAGCTGAAAAGAAGCTTTCCGAGAAACTGCTTTGTTATGTGTCAATTCATCTCAGAGTTACACCATTCTTTTCATGGAGCAGTTTGGTAGCACTGTTTTTGGGGAATCTGAGAAGGAATATTTTGGATTGCATTGAAGCCTATGGTTACAAAGGAAATATCCTCAGATAAAAACTAGAAAGAAGGTTTCTGAGAAAGTTTTTTGCTGTGTGTGAATTCAACTCACAGAGTTACACCTTTCTTTTCATGCAGCCATTTGCTAACACTGTTTTTGTGTAACATACAAAGGGATATTTGGGAGCCAGTTGAGGCCTATGGTGAATAAGGAAATATCCTCAGATAAAAACTCAAAAGAAGCTTTCTGAGAAACTGCTTTGTGATGTCTGAATTCATCTCACAGAGTTACACCACTCTTTTCATTGAGAAGTTTTCTAACACTTTTTTCATGGAACCTGCAATGGGATATTTCAGAGAGCAATGAGGACTATGGAGAAAAAAGATATACCTCCAGATAAAATCTAGCCTGAAGCGGCCTGAGAAACAGCTTTGTGATGTGTGAAGTCATCTCACAGAAAGGATATTTTGGATCGCATTGAAGCCTAGTGTGAAAATGGAAATATATGCAGATAAAAATTAGCAAGAAAGGTTCTGAGACACTTCTTTGTGATGTGTGTATTCATCTCACAGAGTAACACCTTTCTTTCCATGGAGCTGTTTGCTAACACTATTTTTGTGGAATCTGCAAAGTGATATTTGGAAGTGAGTTGAGATGATGGTGAAAAAGGAAATATCCTCAGATAAAAACTAGAAGGAAGCTTTCTGAGAAACTGCTTTGTGATGTGTGAATTCATCTCACAGAGTTACACCACTCTTTTTGTGGAGCAGTTTGCTGACACTGTTTTCATGGAATCTGCAATAGGATATTTCAGAGAGCATTAAATCCTTTGGAGCAAAGGAAATAATCTCAGACAAAAAAAAAAGCTTTCTGTGAAACTGCTTAGTGATGCATGAATTAATCTCACAGACTTACACCTTTATTTCCATGGCACAGTTTGGTCACACACTTTTGGGGGAATTTGAGAAGGGATAATTTGGATCACATTGAAGCCTAAGGTGACAAAGGAAATATCCTCAAACAAAAACTAGAAATAAACATTCTGGAAAACGATTTAGTGATGTATTAATTCATTTCAGAGAGTTACATGATTCTTTTCAAGGATCAGTTTTGTAGCACTGTTTTCGATTGCAATGAAGCCTATGGTGACAAAGGAAATATCTTCAGATAAAAACTAGAAAGAACTTTCTGAGATATATTTTTGTGATGTGTGAATTCATCTCACAGTGTTACACTTTTCTTTTCATGAAGCGGTTTGCTAACAGGGTTTCATGGAATCTCAAAGGGATGTTTGGGAGTGCACTAAGAGGTAAACTGAAAAAGGAAATATCCTCAGAAAAAAACTAGAAGGAAACATTCTGAGAAACTGCTTTGTGATGTGTGAATTCATCTTACAGAATTGTACAGCTTTTTCATTGAGCAGTCTGATAACACTGTTTTCATGGGATCTGTAATAAGATATTTGGGAGCACATAGAAGCCTATGGTGAGAAAGGAAATATCCTCAGAAAAAAAAACAAAAAGAAGCTTTCTGTGATACTTCTTTGTGATGTGTGAATTCATCTCACAGTGTTACACCATTTCTTTCATTGTAAAGTTTGCTAACTCTTTTTTTCCTGGAATCCACAATGGTATATTCGGGAGTGCATTGAGGCCTATTGTGAAAAAGGTAATACCCTCAGAGAAAAACTAGAAAGAAGCTTTCTGAGAAACAGCTTTCTGGTGTGTGAATTCAACTCTCAGAGTTACACTGTTCTTTTTATTGAGCAGTTTGCTAACTCTATTTAGTTGGAATTTGCAATGGGATCTTTTGGAGCATGTTGAAGCTTATGGTGACAAAGGAAATATCCTCAGACAAAAACTAGAAAGAAGCTTTCTGAGAAATTGGTTTGTGATTAGTGAATTCATCTTACAGAGTTACAGGTTTCTTTTCATGGAGCAGTTTGGTAACACTGTTTTTATGAAATCTGCATTGAGATATTTTGGATCACATTGAAGCCTATGGTGACTAACGAAATATCCTCAGATAAAAACTAGAAAGAAGCTTTGTGAGAAACTGCTTTGTCATTTGTGAATTCATCTCACAGAGCTGCACGAGTCTTTTCATGGAGCAGTTTGGTAGCACTGTTTTTGGGGAATCTCAGAAGTGATATTTTACATCTCATTGAAGACAATGGTGACAAAGGTAATATCCTCAGAGAAAAACTAGAAAGAACCTTCCTGAGAAATTGTTTTATGATTTGTGAATTCATCTCACAGAGGTACAGCTTTCCTTTCAATGAGCAGTTTGGTAACACTCCTTTGGTTAATCTGAGAAGGGTATTCAATGCGATATTTTTATTGCACTGAAGCCTATGGTGACAAAGGAAATACCCACAGATAAAAACTAGAAAGAAATTTTCTGAGAAACTGCTTTGTGATGTGTATAACCATCTTAGTGAGTTACACCATTCTTTTCATTGAGATGTTTGCTAACACTTTTTTCATGGAATCTGCAATGGGATATTCCAGAGCACATTGAGGAATATGGTGAACAAGGAAATAACCTCAGTTAATAACTTGAAAGAACCTTTATGAGAAACAGCTCTGTCGTGTGTGAATACTTCTCACAGAGTTACACCCCTCATTTCTTTTTTTTTTTTTTTTTTGAGGCGGAGTCTTGCTCTATCGCCCAGGCTGGAGTGCAGTGGCCAGATCTCGGCTCACTGCAACCTCCACCTCCCGGGTTTTACGCCATTCTCCTGCCTCAGCCTCCCGAGTAGCTGGGACTACAGGCGCCCGCCACCTCGCCTGGCTGGTTTTTTGTATTTTTTAGTAGAGACGGGGTTTCACTGTGTTAGTCAGGATGGTCTCGATCTCCTGACCTCGTGATCCGCCCGTCTCGGCCTCCCAAAGTGCTGGGATTACAGGCTTGAGCCACCGCGCCCTGCCAACACCCCTCATTTCATAGAGCAGTGTGGTGACACTCTTTTTGGGGAATCCGAGAAGGGATATTTTGAATGGCATTGAAGCTTATGGTGACAAAGGAAATATCCTCAGATAAAAACTAGAAAGAAGCTTTCTGAGAAACTGCTTTGTGATGTGTGAATTCATCTCACAGAGTTACAATTTTCTTTTCATGGAGTGGTTTGCTAACACTGTTTTTGTGGACTTTGCAAAATGATATTTGGAGTGCATTGAGACTACATTGAAAAAGGAAATATACTCAGATAAAAAATACAAAGATGCTTTCTGAGAAATTACCTTGTGATGTGTGAATTCATCTCAAATAGTTCCACTTTTCTTTGCATTGAGCAGTTTGATTGCACTATTTTTGAGGAATCTGCAATAGGATATTTGGGAGCGCATTGTAGCCTATGGTGACAAAGAAAAATATCCTCAGAAAAACCAAAAAGAAGCTTTCTGAGAAGGTGATTTGTGATGTGTGAATTCATCTCACAGAGTTACACAGTTCTTTTCATTGAGCAACTTGCTAACACTGTTTTCTTGCAATACGCAACGGGATATTTCTCAACAAATTGAAGCTTATAGTGACAAAGGAAATATCCTCAGACAAAAATTAGAAAGAAGCTTTCTGAGAAACTGCTTTGAAATTTGTGAATTCATCTCACAGAGTTACAAGATACTTGTAATGGAGCAGTTAGGTAGCACAGTTTTTGGGGAATATGAGAAAGGATATTTTGGATAGCATTGAAGTCTATGGTGACAAAGGAAATATCCTCAGACAAAAATTAAAAAGAAGCTTTCTGAGAAAGCACTTTGTGATGTGTGAGTTCATCTCACAGAGGTACACCTTTCTTTTCATGGAGCAGCTTGATAACACTGTTTTCATGGTATCTACAAAAGGATATTTGGGATCAAGTTGAAGCCTATGGTGAAAAAGGAAACATCCTCAGATAAAAACTAGAATCTTTCTGAGAAACTACTTTGTGATGTGTGAATGCATCCCACAGATTTACACCTTTCTTTTCATGGAGCAGTTTGCTAACACTATTTTCATGTAATCTTCAAAGAGATATTCACGAGACCATTGAGGCCTATCGTGAAAAACCAAATATCCTCAGAAAAAAATTAGAAAGAAGGTTTCTGAGAAACGGCTTTCTGATTTCTGAATTCATATCACAGAGTAACACCATTCTTTTCATGGAGCAATTTGGTAGCACTGTTTTTGGGGAATCTGAGAAGGGATACTTAGGATCACATTGAAGCCTAAGGTGACAAAGGAAATATCATCGGATAAAAACTAGAAAGAAACTTTCTAAGAACTTCTTTGTGATGTATGAATTCATCTCACAGAGATACACTGCTGTTTCCATTGAGCAGTTTGATATCACTGTTTTCTTGGAATCTGCAAAGGGATATTTGGGAGCGTATTGAGGCATGTAGTGAAAAAGGACATGTCCTCAGACATGAAATACAAAGAAACTTTCTGAGAAGCTACTTTTTGATATGTCAATTCATCTCACAGAGTTACAGCTTTCTTTTCATTTAGCAGTGTATTGTCACTGTTTTTGTGGAAACTGCAAAGGGATATTTGTGAACGCCTTCACGCCTATAGTGAAAAAGGAAATATCCTCAGACAAAAACTAGAAAGAAGCTTTCTGAAAGTTCTTTGTGATGTGTGAATTCACTTCACAGAGTTACACCTTTGTTTTCATGGGGCAGTTTGCTAACACTGTTTTGGTGGAATCTGAAAAGTGATATATGGGAGAGCATTGAGGCCTATGGTGAAAAAGGACATATCCTCAGATAAAAACTAGAAAGAAACTTTCTGAGAAACTACTTTTGCATATGTGAATTAACCTTACAGAGATACACTGCTGTTTCCATTGAGCAGTTTGATATCACTGTTTTCGTGGAAACTGCAAAGTGACATTTGGGAGCACTTTGAGGCCTATGGTGAAAAAGGAAGTATCCTCAGATTAAAATCAGAAAGATGATTTCTGAGAAACTGCTTTGCGATGTGTGAATTCAACTCACAGAGTTACACTGTTCTTTTCACTGAGCAATTTGCTTATACTGTTTTCTTGGAATCTGCAATCTGATACTTCGGAGTGCATTGAAGCTTATGGTGACAAAATAAATACCCTCACATAAAAACTAGAAAAAATCTTTCTGAGAAACTGCTTTGTTATGGGTGAATTCATCTCACAGAGTTACACCTTTCTTTTCATTGAGCAGTTTGGCAGCACTCTGGGGAACCTGCAAAGAGGATTTTTCGGGAGGTCATAGAGGCCTATGGTGAAAAAGTAAATATCTGCAGATCATAACTGGAGAGAAGGTTTTTGAATAACTGTTTTTGATATGTGTATTGACCTCATAGAGATATACAATTTTGTTGATTGAGCAGTTTGGCATCACTGTGTTTGTGGTGTCTGAGAAGGGATATTTGGGAGTGCATTGAGGCTGATGGTGGAAAAGTAAATATGCACAGATGAAAACGAGAAAGGAACTTTCAAAGACATCTCTTTGTGATGGGTGAATTCATCAGACACAGTTACACCTTTCTGTTCTTTGAGCAGTTTGATAGCACTGTTTATAGGAATTTGCAAAGGGATATTCGGGAGCTACTAGAGGCCTAGGGTGAAAACGGAAATAACTTCAGATTAAAACTTTGGAGAAGCTTTTGGAGAAACGATTTTGTGATGTGTATATTCGTCTCAGAGTTTAACGTTTTTGTTCATTGAGAAGTTCAGCATCACTGTTTTTGTGGTATCTGAGAAGAGTTACTCGGGAGCACATTGAAGCCTATGGCGAAAAATGAATTACTCTCATGTTTAAACTAGAAAGAAGCTTTCTGAGAAACTACTTTTGGATGCACGAATTCATCTCACAGAGGTACACTGGTGCTTTCATTGAGCGGTTTGATAACACAGTTTTCATAGGATCTGAAATAGGATATTTGGGAGTGCATTGAAGCCTATGGTGACAAAGGAAATACCTTCAGATAAAAGCCAAAAAGAAACTTTTTGAGAAACTGCTTTGTGATGTGTGAATTCATTTCACAGAGTTACACTGTTCTTTTCATTGAGCAGTTGGCTAACACTGTTTTCTTGGAATCTACAATGGGATATTTTGGAGCACATTGAAGCTTAGAGTGAAAAAGAAAATATCCTCATATAAACACTAAAAAGGAGCTTTCTGAGAAACCGCTTTGTGATGTGTTAAATCATCTCACAGAGTTGCACAATAATTTTCATAGATCAGTTTGTGAGCAGTGTTTTTGGGGAATCTGAGAAGGGATATTTTGGATCGCATTGAAACCTATGGTGACAAAGGAAATATCCTCAGATAAAAACTAGAAAGAAGCTTTCTGAGAAAGTTCTTTGTGATGTGTGAATTCATTTCACAGAGTTACACCTTTCTTTTCATGGAGCAGTTTGCTAACTCTGTTTTCCTGGAATCTGCAAAGGGATATTTGGGAATGCATTGAGACCTATGGGGAAAATGAAATATCCTCAGATAACTGTAAAGAAGCTTTCTGAGAAACTGCTTTGTGATGTGTGAATTCATCTCACAGAGTTACAACTTTCTTTTCATTGTACAGTTTGGTAGCGCTGTTTATGGGGTATCTGCAAATGGATTTTCAGGAGCTCATAGAGGCCTATAGTAAAAAAGGAATATCTTCAGATAAAAACTGGAGAGAAGGTTTTTGAGAAACTTTTGTTGTGATGTGTGTATTCATCTCATAGAGATAAACCATTTTGATAAACTGTTGATACAGCAGTATGGCCTCACTGTTTCTGTGGTTTCTGAGAAGGGATATTTGGGAGTTCATTGAGACTGAGAGTGGAAAAGTAATATGCAATTCCTTTAATACTGGAAAGGATCTTTCTGAGAAATTTCTTTGTGATGAGTGACTTAATCTCTCAGAGGTAAACCATTCTTTTCTGAGCAGTTTGGTTACCTTGTTTTTGTGGAACCTACAAAGTGATACTTGGAGCACAGAGATGCCTATGGTGGAAAAGGAAATATCCTCAGAAAAAAACTAAAAAGAAGCTTTCCGAGAGACTGGTTTGTGATGGGTGAATTCATCTCACAGAGTTAAATCTTTCTCTTCATTGAGCAATTGGTTAACACATTTCTTTTGGAATACAGAAAGGAATATTCGAGAGTGGATAGATGCCAATATTGAAAAAGGAAATATCTTCAGGTTGAAACTGGAGAGAAAGTATCTTATAACTCCTCTGTGATGCGTGCATTCATCTCATAAAGGTAAAGCTTTCTGTTGGGAGAGCAGTTTGACATTCCTGTTTTTGTGGTGTCTGAGAAGGGATATTTGGGAGCGCATGGAAGCCAAAAGTGGAAAAGGAAATATTCTCATATTTAAATTAGAAAGAAACTTTCTGAGAAAATACTTTTGGATGAGTGAATTCCTCTCACAGAGGTACGCTGGTGTTTTCATTGAGCAGTTTGATAACACTGTTTTGGTTGTATCTGCAATCGAATATTTGGGAGCTCATTGAAGCCTATGGTGACAAGGGAAATATCTTCAGGTAAAAACCAAAAAGAACCTTTCTGAGAAACTGCTTTGTGAAGTGTGAATTCACCTCACAGAGTTACACTGTTCTTTTCATTGAGTAGTTTGCTAACACTGTTTTCTTGGAATATGCAATGGGATATTTTGAAGCGCATTGAAATTTAGGGTGACAAACGAAATATCCTCATCCTAAAAACTAGGAAAAAGCATTCTGAAAAACCACTTTGTGATTTGTGATTTTATCTCACAGAGTTACACGACACTTTACATGGAGCAGTTTGGTACCACTGCTTTTATGGAATCTGCAAAGGGATATTCTGGAACTCCTAGAGGCATACGATGAAAAAGGAAATAATTTCAGATAAAAATTGGAGAGAAGATTTTTGAGTAATTTTTTTTGATGTGTTTATTCACCTCATAGAGTTTAACCAATTTCTTGATTGAGAAGTGTGGCATCACCGTTTTTGTGGTATCTGAGAGGATATATTTGGGAGCATATTGAAGCCTACAGTGAAAAAGGAAATATCGTCAGATTTAAGCTAGAAAGAAGCTTTCTGAGAAACTGTTTTGGGTTGGGTGAATTCATCTCACAGAGTTACACCTTTCTTTTCACTGAGAAATTTGATAGCTCTGTTTTTGTAGAATCTGCAGAAGGATATTTGGGAGTACATTGAGGCCTAAGGTGAAAAAAGAAATTTCTTCAGGTAAAAACTGGAGAGAAGCTTTCTGAGAAATTACTTTATGATGTGTGCATTCATCTCATAGAGCTAAACATTCCTTTTGAGGGACCACTTTGGCTTCACTGTTTTTGTGGTGTCTGAGAAGAGATATTTGGGAGCCCATTGAGGCCAATGGTGACAAAGGAAATATCCTCAGATAAAAACTTGAAACAAGCTTTCTGAGACACTGCTTTCTACTTTGTGAATTCATCTCACAGAGTTACAATTTCCTTTCATGGAGCAGTTTGTTAACAACGTTTTTGTGGAAACTGAGAAAGGATATTTTGGATCGCATTCAAGCCTATGCTTACAAAGAAAATATCCTCAGATAAAAACTAGAAACAAGCTTCCTGAGAAACAACTTTGTGATGGGTGAATTTATCTCACAGAGTTAAACCTTTCTTCTCAATGTACAGTTTGGTAGCACTGTTTTTGTAGAATTGGCAGAGGGATATTTGAGAGCACATAGACGCCTAAGGTGAAAAAAGGTAATTCTTCAGGTAAAAACTTCAGAGAAGCTTTCTGAGAAACTCCATTGTGAGGTTTGCATTCATCTCCTAGAAGTAAAGGTTTCTGTTGAGGGAGCACTATGGTATCACTGTTTTTGTGGTGTCTGAGAAGGGATATTTGGGAGTGCATTGAAGCCTAAGGTGGAAAAGGAAATATCCTGATATAAAAACTAGAAAGAAGCTTTCTGAGAAGCTGCTTTGAAATGTGTTAATTCATCTCACAGAGTTACACGATTAGCAGTTTGGTAGCTCTGTTTGGGGGGAATCTGAGAAGGGATATGTTGAATCGCATTGAAGCCTATGGTGACAAAGGAATTATCCTCAGATAAAAACTAGAAGGAAGCTTTCTGAGAAAGTTCTTAGTCATGTGTGAATTCATGTCACAGAGTTACACCCTTTAAGGTTTGTCCATTCATCTGGCAAAGTTAAACCTTTCTTTTGATTCAGCAGTTTTGAAACCCAGTTATTGTTTTTTCCGCAAATGGACATTTTGGAGCTCACTGAGGCTAATGATGAAAAAGCAAATATCCCAGGATATAAATTAGAATGAAGCTATCTGAGAAGCTGCTTTGTGATGTGTGCATTTGCCTTGCAGAGTTAAACCTTTCTTTTCATTATGCACTTTGGAAACCCTGTTTTTGTAGTATCTGTGAAGGGATATTTGTGAACACATTTAGGACTATGTTGAAAAAGAAAATATCTTCAGGTAAAAACTAGAAAGAAGCTTCATGAGGAACTCTTTTGTGATGTGTGCATTCATCCTACAAAATGAAAACTGTCTTTTGATTCAGCAGTTTGGAAACCCTGTGTTTGTACATTCTGTGAATGGACATTTGAGAGCGCATTAAGGCCTATGATGAAAAAGAAAATATCTTCATGTAAAAACTAGAAAGAACTTTCTGAGAAACTGCTTTGTGTTGTGCATTTATGTCACAGAGTTAAACCTTTTTTTTCATTCGGTAGTTTGGAAAAACTGCTTGTGTAGAATTTCGTAGCACATTGATGTCTATGGTGAAAAAGAAATCACCTTCAGATAAAACCTAGAAAGAAGCTTTCTGAGAAACTAACTGTTTTGTGATGTGTGCATTAATCTCACAGAGTTAAACGTTTATTTTGGTTCAATAGTTTGTAAACACTGTTTTTGATCATTCTGCAAATGGACTTTTGGAACTCAATGAGGCCAATGGAGAGAAAAGGGAATATCCCAGGACATAAACTAGAAGGAAGCTGTGTGAGAAACTGCTTTGTGATCTGTACATTCATCTCACAGAGTTAAGCCTTTCTTTTCATTCAGCAGTTTAGAAACACTGTTTTTGTAGAATCTGCAAAGGGATATATGGGAGAACTTTGAGATTTATGGTGAAAAAGAAAATATCTTCAGATAAAAAACAGATAAAAAAATCTCTTCAAATGTAGCACTTTTTTAATTGAGAATTTTCCAAGAAATAATTAGTTTGTTAGTGTAAAATTAGTGCAGATGTCAAACATCTGATGGTGGGAAAGAAAGATTCTATTTAGCTTTAACTCAGAATTTTTTGGAGAACTGGATTTACGTTTATTTATGCTCACTTTGAATTTTAGTGTGTTGATGAAAAAGAGGAGAAATATTTGAACATAACAATCATAAAGATAACAGGAATTGAAACCAAATGACATTTGTTGTTAAAATACAAATGATTTTTAAATACTTACCAGCCAATATACTTGAAACTATATTATCCAGTTGATTTATGGACTCTAAAAAAGTTGATAATAACTAGTATAAACAAACACTTCTTAGTCCTATCAAGATATTCTAATTCAAATTAAAATAGAATTTAAATCAATCGAGTCTAATTCAGAGAGACATATTTCTGCATTGTACATGTACTATACCGTTCAATCTGTCACAGAAAGTCTTTCCACTTCCATTTGGTATACACCTAGCCAATGACTAAAGCATGTTAGCATAACAAAAGCTTACATTTTAAAAACAAATTAGTTAACATAATAAAAGGAGGTGCTTAATATGTACTGGAAACAAAAATTAATTTCTTGTTGCAATTTCAAGGTTGCCAGAAAGACTGCCATGTCCCCAAATCCATCTCTATAGGTTTACTGGCAGCTAGACTTCTTATATAGATGTTTATAATCCTTTAGTTCATTCCTGTATTTTTATTAGAATAAAAATTTCCCCAGAATGGGTTATACTTGGAGAAATTATCAGATAAATGGCTTTCAGAATGAGGGAGTTTCAAATTCTTATTAAGAATGTAATTTGAGGCTAGGCCAGTGGCTCACACCTCTACTCTCAGCACATTGGAAGGTTTGGGGGGTGCAGATCATGGGGTCAGGAGTGCAAGAGCAGTCTGGCCAATATGGTGAAACCCCGTCTCTACTAAAAATACAAAAATTAGACAGACGTGGTGGTACACACCTGTAGTACCTGCTACTCTGGAGGCTGAGGCAGAAGAATTGCTTGAACCTAGGAGGTGGAGGTTGCAGTGAGTGAAGATCACACCACTGTGCTCCAGCCAGGGTGACAGAGCAAGACTCCATCAAAAAAAAAAAAAAAAAAAAAAAAAAGAAAAGAAAAAAGGAATGTAATTTGAATGGAAAATATATAGACATTATGGGATCTAATTTGGAAAGAAGGATAACTGGGAAAAGAATGAGGAGCAACTTCTGAGAGGGCATCCAAAAGCTTTATTAAATATCCACATAGAAGTTCACTAAATCTGAAGAAATACATAGAAGAAAATAAAGCAAATTGCTAAAGACTAGTAAGTGTATTACAAATTTAGAAAGACTTAAAATATCAAGCCTAAAAGCATATTATTTAGTACTAAATATCTGCGTTAAAATGATTTTTTGTAAGGAGGAAGGAAGGGATCCTGTTTCGGCTTTCTACTTATTGCTAGCCAGTTTTCCCAACACCATTTATTACCTAGGTAATCCTTTCCCCATTTCTTCTTTTGTCAGGTTTATCAAAGATCAGATGGTTGTAGATGTGTGGTATAATTTCTGAGGGCTCTGTTCTGTTCCATTCGTCTCAGAACATAGCCATGGGCAAGGACTTTATGTCTAAAGCACTGAAAGCAATGGCAACAAAAGCCAAAATTGACAAATGGGATCTAATTAAAGTAAAGAGCTTCTGCACAGCAAAAGAAACTACCATCAGAGTGAACAGGCAACCTACAGAATGGGAGAAAATTTTTGCAATCTACTCATCTGAAAAAGGGCTAATATCCAGAACTTACAAAGAACTCAAACAAATTTACAAGAAAAAAAACTAACAACCCCATCAAAAAGTGGGCAAAGGATATGAACAGGCATTTCTCAAAAGAAGACGTTTAGGCAACCAACAGACACATGAAAAAATGCTTATCATCATTTGACCACCAGAGAAATGCAAATCAAAACCACAATGAGATACCATCTTACACCAGTTAGAATGGTGATCATTAAAAAGTCAGGAAACAACAGGTACTGGAGAGGATGTGGAGAAATAGGAACACTTTTACATTGTTGGTGGGACTGTAAACTACTTCAACCATTGTGGAACACAGTGTGATGATTCCTCAAGGATCTAGTACGAGAAATGCCATTTGACCCAGCCATTCCATTACTGGGTATATACCCAAAGGATTATAAATCATGCGGCTATAAAGACACATGCACACGTATATTTATTGCGGCACTACTCACAATAGCAAAGACTTGGAATCAACCCAAATGTCCCTCAATGACAGACTGGATTGAGAAAATGTGGCACATATACACCATGGAATACTATGCAGCCATATAAAAGGATGGGTTTGTGTTCTTTGTAGGGACATAGATGCAGCTGGAAACCATCATTCTCAGCAAACTATTGCAAGAACAGAAAACCAGACACCTCATGTTCTCACTCACAGGTGGAAATTGAAAAATGAGATCATTTGGACACAGGAAAGGGAATATCACACACTAGGGCCTGTTGTGGGGTGTGTGGAGGGGGGAGGGATAGCTCTAGGAGGTGTACTTAATGTAAATTATGAGTTAATGGGTGCAGCACACCAACTTGGCATGTGTATATATATGTAACAAACCTGCATATTGTGCACATGTACCCTAGAACATAAAATATAATAAAATAATAATAATAAATAATTAAATAAAATTATTTTTTAAAAGAAAGAAAATGATAAAACAAATTCTAGATTTGTAGTTACCCAAGGAAAGTTGGCAAAGTGCATAGGTAGTGTCAATGTTACTGACAAAATAATTATCTTAAATTGGATGGTGGATTTCCAGGTATTAATTTCATTTCATGTTTCCAGAATTTACATCTGTTTCATATACCCTTTGGTAGGAGTAAAAAGATATGCCACAGACTAAGACAAAAATTTTCAAAACTCATATCTGACAAAGACTGATATCAAAAATATACAAAGAATATATATATACAAAGAATGTAGAAAACTCAATGACAAATTAAATTTTTAAATGACAATTTAAAAAGTGGTTCAGGCAAAATAAACTCTTCAGGGCCAAGTGCAATGGTTTATGCCTGCAATACCAAAGCTTTGGGAGGCTGAGGCAGATGGATCACCTGAGGTCAGAAATTCAAAACCAGCCTGGCCAACATGGTGAAACCCCACCTCTATTAAAAATACAAAAATTAGCCAGATGTGGTGGAGCATGTCTGTAATCCCAGCTACTCAGGAAGCTGAGGCAAGAGAATGGATTGAACTCAGAGGCAGAGGTTTCAGTGTGCTGAGATAACACCACTGCACTCCAGCCTGGGCAACAGAGCAAGACTCAGGCCCCAATCCCCCAAAAAAACTCTTCAGCAAAGAACTCTTCACCAAAGAAGATATACCAATGGCATATAAGTACATGAAAAGATGCTCAATGTCTTATGACATTAGAGAGTTGCAGATTAAAAGAGCAATGACATATCACTACACACCAATTAGAATAGCAAAAATCCAAAATGCTGACAACACCCACTACTGTAAAACAGGTGTAGCAACAGAACTGTCACTCACTGTTGGTAGAAATGCAAAATGGTATAGACATTTTGGGAGACAGTTTGACAGTTTCTTGCAAAACTACAAATACAAACTAAACTTAAAGCAATTGCATTCCTTGGCATTTACCGATGAGTTGAAAACTTTTACTCAAAAAACTTGTACATGGATGTATATAATAATGTTATTCATAATTGATTAACTTTGGAATCAACCAAGAAATCTTTCAGAAGGTAAATGGAAAATTAAACTGTGGTACATTCAGATGATGCTATATTATTCAGTGCTGAAAAGATATGAGCTATCAACCCACGAAAAGACACGGAGAAACTTTAAATGTGTACTATTAAGTAAAAGAAGACACTCTGAAAAGTGTACGATTCTGCATAATGTATGATTCCAACTATATGACATTTGGAAAGGGTAAAACTATGAATACAGTTAAAAGAAATAGTTGTTGTCAGGAGTTGGAGGAGAGGGGAGAATAAATAGTCATAGCATAGAAGACTTTTAGCACAGTGAAAATATTCTACATGATACTACAGTGGTGTCAAAACTCATAGAATACACAACACCACAAATAAACCATAACATAAACTACGGATGTAGGGTCATTATGATAGGTCATTGTAAGTTTATTGACCAAATCAATGTTTTACCATAGTGGGGGATGTTGATAGTGGGGAAGGCTGTACATGTGTGGGGGCAGATGAACTCTGCATTTTCCATAAAATTTTGTTGTGAACCTATATCTGCCCTTAAAAAAAGTTTAGTTTTATAAAAATAAACATGAAAGCCCTAAAGACTTGGGAAATTCCATGCAATCAGAAAGTAGAGAACGGGAGTACGTTTGGCATCAGAAACATGGACAAGCAAGCTGTACAAACATTTCAGGCAAATATACATTCTAATACTAAATTGTCAACATTCTGTCCAATAAGGAAGCAGGTTGCAGTCTGGAAAGAAGCAGACTTAAGAGTGAGAACATCTATATGAAAGAATCTGAGCTGCATTAAAAAAAATATTGGATCATTAACTGGCTCAGTCGAAAAATACGAGGACATAAATAGAAGAAGAAGCATATCTGGTGGTCATCGCCCTTTAAAAAATATCCAGGCTTGGGGGGCGGAGAAAGATGGCAGAATAGGAACAGTTTCAGTCTCCAGCTCCCAGCATGAGTGACACAGAAGACAGGTGATTTCTGCATTTTCAACGGAGGTATTGGGTTCATCTCACTAGGGAGTGCCGGACAATGGGTGCTGGTCAGCTGTTGCAGCCCGACCAGCGAGAGCTGAAGCAGGGAAGGGCATCGCCTCACCTGGGAAGCGCAAGGGGGAAGGGAATCCCTTTTCCTAGCTGGGGGAACTGAAACAAACAACACCTGGAAAACTGGGTAACTCCCACCCCAATACTGTGCTTTACCAAGGGTCTTAGCAAACGGGCACACCAGGAGATTATATAACACACCTGGCCGGGAGGGTCCCATGCCCATCCACGGAGCCTCCCTCATTGCTAGCACAGCAGTCTGCGATCTAACAGCAAGACAGCAGCGAGGCTGGGGGAGGAGCGCCCACCATTGCTGAGGCTTAAGTAGGTAAAAAAAGCTGCTAGGAAGCTCGAACTGGGTGGAGCCTACAGCAGCTCAAGGAGGCCTGCCTGGCTCTGTAGACTCCACCTCTGGGGACAGGGCACAGCTAAACAACAACAAAAACAACAACACAGCAGAAACCTCTGCAGAAACAAACGACTCTGGCAACTTTGAAGAGAGCAGTGGATCTCCCAACACGGAGGTTGAGATCTGAGAATGGACAGACTGCCTGCTCAAGTGGATCCCTCACCCCCGAGTAGCCTAACTGGGAGACATCCTCCACTAGGCACAGACCCACATCCCACACCTCACATGGTGGAGTACACCTCTGAGAGGAAGCTTCCAAAGCAAGAATCAGACAGGTACACTAGCTGTTCACGAGTATTCTATCTTCTGCAGCCTCTGCTGCTGACACCCAGGCAAACAGGGTCTGGAGTGGACCTCAAGCAATCTCCAACAGACCTACAGCTGAGGGTCGTGACTGTTAGAAGGAAAACTAACAAACAGAAAGGACACCCACACCAAAACCCCATTAGTACCTCACCATCATCAAAGACCAGAGGCAGAAAAAACCATAAAGATAGGGAAAAAGCAGGGTAGAAAAGCTAGAAATTCAAAAAATAAGAGCGCATCTCCTCCTGCAAAGGAGCGCAGCTCATCGCCAGCAACGGATCAAAGCTGGACAGAGAATGACTTTGACGAGATGAGAGAAGAAGGCTTCAGTCCATCAAATTTCTCAGAGATAAAGGAGGAATTATGTAACCAGTGCAAAGAAACTAAAAATCTTGAAAAAAGAGCGGAAGAATTGATAACTAGAATAATTAATGTAGAGAAGGCCATAAATGAACTAACAGAGATGAAAACCATGACACCAGAAATACGTGACAAATGCACAAGCTTCAGTAACTGACTCTATCAACTGGAAGAAAGAGTATCAGCGATTGAGGATCAAATGGATGAAATGAAGTGAGAAGAGAAATCAAAAGAAAAAAGAAGAAAAAGAAATGAACAAAGCCTGCAAGAAGTATGGGATTATGTAAAAAGACATAATCTACGTCTGATTGGAGTGCCTGAAAGTGAGGGAGAAAATGGAACCAAGTTGGAAAACACTCCTCAGGACATCATCCAGGAGAACTTCCCCAACCTAGTAGGGCAGGTCAACATTCAAATTCAGGAAATATAGAGAATGCCACAAAGATAATCCTCGAGAAGAGTAACTCCAAGACACATAATTTCCAGATTCACCAAAGTTGAAATGTAGGAAAAAATGCTAAGGGAAGCCAGAGAGAAAGGTCGGATTACCCACAAAGGGAAGCCCATCATAATAACAGCAGATCTCTCAGCAGAAACTCTACAAGCCAGAAGAGACTGGGGGCCAATATTCAACATTCTTAAACAAAAGGATTTTAAACCCAGAATTTCATATCCAGCCAAACTGTTTCATAAGTGAAGGAGAAATAAAATCCTTTACAGATAAGCAAATGCTGAGAGATTTTGTCACCACCAGGGCTGCCTTACAAGAGACCCTGAAGGAAGGACAAGACATGGAAAGGAATAACCGGTACCAGCCATTGTAAAAACATGCCAAAATGTAAAGACCATCGAGGCTACAAAGAAACTACATCAACTAACGAGCAAAATAAGTAGTTAATATCATAATAGCAGGCTCAGGTACACACATAACAATATTAACCTTAAATATAAATGGACTAAATGCTCCAATTAAAAGACACAGACTGGCAAACTGCATAAAGAGTCAAGACCTATCAGTGTGCTGTATTCAGGAGACCCATCTCACATCCAGAGACATACACAGGCTCAAAATAAAGGGATGGAGGAAGATCTACCAAGCAAATGGAGAACAAAAAAAAGCAGGGGTTGCAATCCTAGTCTCTGATAAAACAGACTTTAAAACATCAAAGATCAAAAGAGACAAAGAAGGACATTACATTATGGTAAAGGGATCAACTGAACAGGAAGAGCTAACTCTCCTAAATATATATGCACCCAATACAGGAGCACACAGATTCATAAAGCAAGTCTGTAGAGACTTACAAAGAGACTTAGACTCCCATACCATAATAATGCGAGACTTTAACACCCCAATGTCAACATTAGAGAGATCAATGAGACAGAAAGTTAACAAGGATATCCAGGAATTGAATTCAACTCTGCAGCAAGCAGACCTAATAGACATCTACAGAACTCTTCACCCCAAATCAACAGAATATACATTCTTCTCAGCAGCACATCACACTTATTCCAAAACTGACCACATAATTGGAAGTAAAGCACTCCTCAGCAAATGTACAAGAACAGAAATTACAACAAACTGTCTCTCAGACCACAGTGTAATCAAACTAGAACTCAGGACCAAGAAATTCAATAAAAACCGCTCAACTACATGGAAACTAAACAACCTGCTCCTGAATGACTACTGGGTAACATAACGAAATGAAGGCAGAAACAAAGATGTTCTTTGAAACCAATGAGAACAAGATACAACATACTAGAATCTCTGGTACACATTTAAAGCAGTGTATAGAGGGAAATTTACAGCACTAAATGACCACAAGAGAAAGCTGGAAAGAACTAAACTGGACACTCTAACATCACAATTAAAATAACTAGAGAAACAGGAGCAAACACATTCAAAAGCTGGCAGAAGACAAGAAATAACTAAGATCAGAGCAGAACTGAAGGAGATAGAGACACAAAAAACCCTCTACAAAATTAATGAATCCAGGAGTTGGTGTTTAGAAAAGATCAACAATATTGATAGACAGCTAGCAAGATTAACAAGGAAGAAAAGAGAGAAGAATCAAATAGGCACAATAAAAAATGATAAAGAGGATATCACCACCGACGCCACAGAAATACAAACTACCATCAGAGAATACTATAAACACCTCTACGCGAATCAACTAGAAAATCTGGAAGAAATGGATAATTTCCTGGACACTTACACTCTCCCAACACTAAACCAGGAAGAAGCTGAATCACTGAATAGACCAATAGCAGGCTCTGAAATAGAGGTAATAATTAATAGCGTACCAACCATAAAAAGTCCAGGACCAGACGGATTCACAGCTGAATTCTACCATAGGTAGAAGGAGGAGCTGCTACCATTCCTTCTGAAACTATTTCAATCAATAGAAAACGAGGGAGTCCAACATCATCCCGATATCAAAGCCTGGCAAAGACACAGAAAAAAAGAGAATTTTAGACCAATATCCCCGATGAACATCGATGCAAAAATTCTCAATAAAATACTGGAAAACCAGATGCAGCAGCACAGCAAAAAGCTTATTCACCATGATCAAGTGGGCTTCATCCCTGGAATGCAAGGCTGGTTCAACATACGCAATTCCATAAATGTAATCCAGCATAAAAAGAGAATCAAAGACAAAAATCACATGATTATCTCAATAGATGCAGAAAAGGCCTTTGACAAAATTCAACAGCCCTTCCTGCTAAAAATGCTCAATAAATTCAGTATTGATGAAACGTACCTCAAAATAATAAGAGCTATTTATGACAAACCCACAGCCAATGTCATACTGAATGGGCAAAAACTGGAAAAATTCCCTTTGAAAACTGGCACAAGACAGGGATGCCCTCTCTCACCACTCCTATTCAACATAGTGTTGGAAGTTCTGGCTAGGGCAATCAGGCAAGTGGAAGAAATAAACGGTATTCAGTTAGGAAAAGAAGAAGTCAAATTGTCCCTGTTTGTAGATGACATGATTGTATATTTAGAAAACCCCATCATCTCAGCCCAAAATCTCCTTAAGCTGATAAGCAACTTCAGCAAAGTCTCAGGATACAAAATTAATGTGCAAAAATCACAAGCATTCTTATACACCAGTAACAGACAAACAGAGAGTCAAATCATGAATGAACTTCCATTCACAATTGCTTCAAAGAGAATAAAATACCTAGGAATCCAACTTACAAGGGATGTAAAGGACCTCTTCAAAGAGAACTACAAACCTCTGCTCAGTGAAGTAAAAGAGGACACAAACAAATGGAAGAACATACCATGCTCGTGGATAGGAAGAATCAATATCGTGAAAATGGCCATACTGCCCAAGGTTATTTATAGATTCAATGCCATCCCCATCAAGCTACCAATGAGTTTCTTCATAGAATTCGAAAAAAATTCTTTAAAGTTCAGATGGAACCAAAAAAGAGCCCGCATTGCCAAGACAATCCTAAGTCAAAAGAACAAAGCTGGAGGCATCACACTACCTGACTTCAAACTATACTACAAGGCTACAGTATCCAAAACAGCATGGTACTTGTACCAAAACAGAGATATAGACCAATGGAACAGAACAGAGTCCTCAGAAATAATACCACACATCTGCAGCCATCTGAAATTTGACAAACCTGAGAAAAACAAGAAATGGGGAAAGATTCCCTATTTCATAAATGGTGCTGGGAAAATTGGCTAGCCATAAGTAGAAAGCTGAAACTGGATCCTTTCCTTACTCCTTATACGAAAATTAATTCAAGATGGATTAGAGACTTAAATGTTAGACCTAATACCGTAAAAACCCTAGAAGAAAACCTAAGTAATATCATTCAGACATAGGCATGGGCAAGGACTTCATGTCTAAAACACCAAAAGCAATGGTAACAAAAGCCAAAATTGACAAATGGGATCTAATTAAACTAAAGAGGTTCTGCACAGCAAAAGAAACTACCATCAGAGTGAACAGACAACCTACAGAATGGGAGAAAAGTTTTGCAATCTACTCATCTGACAAAGGGCTAGTATCCAGAACCTACAAAGAACTCAAACAAATTTACAAGAGAAAAACAAACAACCCCATCAATAAGTGGGCAAAGGATATGAACAGACATTTCTCAAAAGAAGACATTCATACAGCCAACAGACACATGAAAAAATACTCATCACCACTGGCCATCAGAGAAATGTAAATCAAAACCACAATGAGATACTATCTCACACCAGTTAGAATGGCAGTCATTAAAAAGTCAGGAAACAACAGGTGTTGGAGAGGATGTGGAGAAATAGGAACACTTTTACACTGTTGGTGGGATTGTAAACTAGTTCAACCATTATGGAAAACAGTATGGTGATTCCTCAAGGATCTAGAACTATAAGTACCATATGACCCAGCCATCCCATTACTGGAGATATACCCAAAGGATTATAAATCATGCTGCTATAAAGACACATGCACACGTATGTTTATTGCGGTACTATTCACAATAGCAAAGACTTGGAATCAACCCAAATGTCCATGTGTGACAGACGATTAAGAAAATGTGGCATATATACACCATGGAATACTATGCAGCCATAGGACGCAATCATGTCCTTTGTAGGGACATGGATGCAGTTGGAAACCATCATTCTTAGCAAACTATCGCAAGAACAGAAAACCAAACACCGCATGTTCTCACTCATAGGTGGGAACTGAACAATGAGATCACTTGGTCTTGGCAAGGGGAACACCACACACCAGGGCCTATCATGTGGAGCAGGGAGGGGGGAGGGATTGCACTCAGAGTTATACCTGATGTAAACGACGAGTTGATGGGTGCTGAGGAGTTGATGGGTGCAGCACACCAACATGGCACAAGTATACATATGTAACAAACCTGCATGTTATGCACATGTACCCTAGAACTTAAAGTATAATAATAATTTTTAAAAATTTATACAATTACTTAAATTTGAAAAAAAAATATATCCAGGCTTAAGACAGTAGAAGTCCATGGAATAGCACTCAGAAATCCAAAGATTTAAACAGCTGGAGCTAACTAACCTTTTAATATTGCCATTGTAGTGTGCATACAGGAAGCAGCTTACTGGATTGAGCAGGTTTGTTCAACAATTAGAAGAATAAACGTCAACCTTCTTCCAGGATACGGCAATTCTTGTGATCCTATCCATCTCAGAGATCTTAATTGCTCCGAATAAGATTAAATCTTCCAGTGTAGGACATTAGATATATTGTCAGTATGAGAGGGTGGATTTGCTATGGTACACCTATCAACAAAGAGTGTTAGAAAAGCTCTTTTTAAGTGGCGATCCATATATAAATGTATGGGAAAACACTTGTTTTGGTTTTAATCTGCTCAGTGACTGAATCAAAGAGAGCTGTCACAAAAACCTAAATCCTGCCCTTTAAAAGATGCCATTTTTTGGCAAGGCATTATTTTTCTGAATTTTGTTGTGACCCAACATCTAATTCCTGAGCACATCCCTTCAAGCTTCTCCTCCTCTGCTGCTTACTGCCTCTGTCTTCTGTTCCCAAGCCAGTTATATCCTCCAATTTGGTTCCTGTCATCTTCCATTCTGACACTCAAAAAACTGATATTGGCTCAAAGCCTGAACCCTACCATTGTATCCAAGACATAATATGAAATTTGACCAATTCTACTCGAAAAGGAGAGCAGCCTCGTGGTTTATACCTTGCAATAATCTAACAACAGGTCTTCCATCCATTCTCTTACTCATCCTTATTTACTCATGATTATTCAATTGTTTACTTATCCACTTAATGATTCATGGGCACTTACTTTCTGCCAGGTACTGAGATAGTAAGCATCCAAAAAAAAAAAAAAAAAAAACATACCCATGGATCTATTTAGTAGCTGCTAGTAAATCAGTAAGTCTTTGATTTTCCCTTTAAGTTCTTTCTGCTATACTAAGAAATGTACTGTGCATTTGCTATGTAACCCAATCTAAGATTACAATAAAATGTTTGAATAGGATTTTGCTCAAATATGCTGTGATTTTATCATTTTCTTATTTACACTCAATTATCAGAAACATAGGACCTAATATAAAGATTGTGTGCTAATTGTTAAGGCAGAACTGTGTTCAAGACAGCACAATCCATACAGCCACACTGTTCTATTGCTGCTGATGCTTTTTACCTAAAAAAAGATGGTAAATGTAATAGTGACCATTTGCTTTTTACAAAAAATATGATTTATGGTAGACATGGTGGTTCAAAACACCTCTAATCCCACCATTTTGGGAGGCTAAGGTGGGAGGATCAATTGAGACCAGGAGTTTGAGACCAGCCTGGGCAACATAGAAACATTCCATTACTACAAAAAATTAGCTGTGCATGATGATTTGACCTGCAGTCCCAGCTACTCTGTAGGCTGAGTTGGGAGAATCATCTGAGCCCAAAAGGTCAAGGTGGCAGTAAGCCATGATCCTGTTGCTACACTCCAGCCTGGGCAATGGAGAGAGATGTTATCTCAACAAACAAACAATAACAAAAATAATTATTTGTCAAAACAACAGAATTTAAGTAAGACTGCCACATCAGGTTTAACTGTAATACTTCAAGAACAGAGATGAAGGAAACAATTGTAACTTGGTGTCTTTAAGAGCTGTTTAGTCATTATTAATCACAGCTTAAGTAAATGACAGTCTTATTCCTTGACTCTAAGTCTTGTGTTACAGTTAAACATATACATTGATTCTGAGAAATACTTGCTTGTACAGCCTATGCCTGCTGTTCTTACTTTTAAAAATATGTCCTCAAAAACATTTTCCACCTTTTCAAAATGAAACAGTATGAATGAGACAGTAATTTGTAATGCATGTAATGTCATCAAGAACACAAAGCCTCTCATGATTAATGATTTCAACACCTACATAATTTCTCAATCAATTTTATTCTTTTATAACAATGAAGTAACCAATACTTAAGGACTACATGTAGACACATTATACATGTGTGTGTATGTATATATATGTATGTATGTGTATATATATACACACACATACATTACATATATATGGAGAGAGAGAGAGAAACTTAGAGAAAATAGTAATGATCACTTCATAGTGTAGAGTATGATTACAACTGACATTTACAGAACATTCCATCCAGTGATTGTAGAATACACATTCTTTTCTACAAAACTAGTAGCTACAAAACAAGCCCATAAATTTTAAAAGACTGCAATAATACAAATAAGCTCTCTGATTAAAACAGAATGAAATTAGAGCTTTACAATAGAAAACACTGAAAAACACACAAATATTTAGCAACTAAACAAGACTTCTAAATAACCCAAGAATCAAAGAAGAAATTGCAGGAAATTTAAAAAAAATATTTTGAATTGAATTAAAATGAAAGCAAAATATATAAAATGTATGGTGTGGAATACAGCTTAAGTAGTGTTTACAAAGAAATTTATAGTGTATATATGTGTGTGTGTGTGTGTGTGTGTGTATGTTAAGCTTGATCGTGTTTTAAGCCTGAATATGTAAGAATAATATGCAAGAATTAAAAACAATCTCTCTTTTAAAATTCTTAGCCATGAGGTTAAAACAAAATCAGATTCACATACTATAATTATCTGTGGTAAAAATTTATTAAACCTAAATAGATAAATAAAATCCCAGCACTAGATTTTTTGGCACTTAAAAACAAATCAGGAATTATTTTCCAAAGTATTATTTCATAAAATATTAAATATAAACTTCAACCCAACTTATATTATGATTAAGGAAATTCTGATAAAAATTAAGATCAAATATATTTTAATCATCTCATTTTCTCTAAGCCCAACAAATTTTTTAAAAATGATAATTTTTTTATTTTTTAAACATAATCTTTTTATGAGATAGAACTAAATTTCTTGGAATTTACTGGTGTTTCCCAATTTATAATTTATAATTATTAATTCACAAATTACCTGTGACTGTGCTAGAACTTGCCATTAAACTGCCTACTAATAGAATTACCTTCTTCTCTCTCTCTTTCTCTCTCTCTCTCCTTGATTTTCTATAGTGCATTTTTTAATATAGCATACTATGTAAACAGTAGTTGATGCCACAGTGATACAGTGAGCCAAGGCAAATAAAACACCACAGGATGAGAAAGGAGTAGAGGAGCGAACCTTGAGCACCAGCAGTCATTACAGCACACATTAGAAAATATCTTCCAAAAAAACTAAGATGAAAGTGCACTCAAAACAAATTTCCAAGTAGCTATGAGGGAACTGTAAGGTAATTAAGAAAAGGAAGTCAGAAGAAAGAGAGGTTGTTGGCTAGCTAGGGAGGTTCCACTGACACAAAAATAATTGACTCTGATTTCTAGAGAAAATTTAATGTGCATCTACCGGGATCACTCAAGGCCTAAAATCCCTACAAGAAAGAGCTTTTATAAGTAGGACATTCATATGTTAATTCATATATCTGTTAGGTATATGGTATTTCATTAAGTTGAAGAGAAGTAAACATAGGATGAATACCTTAAAATTCCTTGAATTATTTCAACTGAGATTTATTCGTATGATTTGTGATCTGATTTTCTCAGTTCTCAGTGTGTAATAGCCATAGTTCATGAAGTTGATGCATGAATAGAGAAGAAAAGTAATAAATCACTGTAAATGTACATAATCTTGTTTGATTATGTTGTTTTTATCTATATTAGTTGTATTTATGACAAATAGCCCCTTTCATATAGCAATCCTGGAATGCTAAGGATTTGTTCAATACAAAATATAGCCTTGATTTATGGCCAGGATCTTTTAATGTTTTAATACCAATTGGTGAAGAACAACTTTAACAAATTTATTCAGCAAATTTGAACTACCTTCAGCGTTTTTCAAATGAATTGGCCAATATTTCATCATCATGATTCATCTGCTAGAGTTCATCAAAGACCAGCCTGATAAACAAATCTGTAGTCCTGGCTTATATTATTATTTTGGGAAATGCTATAGCATAACATAACGATTAAAAGGATGTGTTTTGAATTCAATCTACTGTCACATTCTGGCACTACTATTATGAGTTCTGTGCCATTAACTGGTCACTGAACTTCTCTAAGAGAGAGGTAATAGGAATATATATTCCATAGTGATATTAGAAAGAACAAATACCATTAAAATAAATACCGTTCCTACTAGCTTGTCGAGGGGGCGGAGCAAGATGGCCAAATAGGAACAGCTCCATTCTCCAACTCCCAGTGCGAGCGACACAGAAGACTGGTGATTTCTGCATTTTCAACTGAGGTACTAGGGTCATCTCACTAGGGAGTGCCGGAAAATCGGTACTGGTCAGCTGCTGCAGCCTGACCAGTGAGAGCGGAAGCAGGGCGAGGCATCGCCTCACCTGGAAGCGCAAGGGGGAAGAAAATCCCTTTTCCTAGACAGGGGAACTGAGACACACAACACCTGGAAAATTGGGTAACTCCCACCCCAATACTGCGCTTTAAGGAAACAGGCACACGAGGAGAATATATCCCACACCTGGCCAGGAGTGTCCCACGCCCACGGAGCCTCCCGCATTGCTAACACAGCAGTCTGCGGCGATCTATCCGCAAGGCAGCAGCGAGGCTGGGGGAGGGGCGCCCGCCATTGCTGAGGCTTAAATAGGTAAACAAAGCCGCTGGGAAGCTCAAACTGGGTGGAGCTCAGAGCAGCTCAAGGAAGCCTGACTGTCTCTGTAGACTCCACCTCTGGGGACAGGGCACAGCTGAAGACCAACAGGGGAAACAGCGGGGGCCTGTGCAGACGCGAACGACTCTGTCTGACAGCTTTGGGGAGAGCCGTGGATCTCCCAACGAGGAGGTTGAGATCTGAGAACGGACAGACTGCCTGCTCAGGTGGGTCCCTGACCCCTGAGTAGCCTAGCTGGGAGACATTCCCCACTAGGGGCAGTCTGACACCCCACACCTCACAGGGTGGAGTACACAACTCAGAGGAAGCTTCCAAAGGAAGAATCAGACAGGTACACTCGCTGTTCAGCAATATTCTATCTTCTGCAACCTCTGCTGCTGATACTCAGGCAAACAAGGTCGGGAGTGGACCTCAAGCAATCTCCAACAGACCAACAGACAGTCCTTCTGACTGTCAGACGGAAAACTATCAAACAGGAAGGACACCTATAGAAAACCCCATCAGTACGTCACCATCATCAAAGACCAGAGACAGATAAAACCACAAAGATGGGGAAGAAGCAGGGCAGAAAAGCTGGAAATTCAAAAAATAAGAGCGCATCTCCCCCTGCAAAGGAGCGCAGCCCATCGCCAGCAACGGATCAAAGCTGGTCAGAGAATGACTTTGACGAGATGAGAGAAGAAGGCTTCAGTCCATCAAACCTCTCAGAGCTAAAGGAGGAATTACGTACCCAGCGCAAAGAAACTAAAAATCTTGAAAAAATAGTGGAAGAATTGATAGCTAGACTAATCAATGCAGAGAAGATCATAAACGAAATGACAGAGATGAAAACCATGACACGAGAAATACGTGACAAATGAACAAGCTTCAGTAACCGACTCGATCAACTGGAAGAAAGAGTATCAGCGATTGAGGATCAAATGAATGAAATGAAGCTAGAAGAGAAACCAAAAGAAAAAAGAAGAAAAAGAAATGAACAAAGCCTGCAAGAAGTATGGGATTACGTAAAAAGACCAAATCTACGTCTGATTGGGGTGCCTGAAAGTGAGGGGGAAAATGGAACCAAGTTGGAAAACACTCTTCAGGATATCATCCAGGAGAACTTCCCCAACCTAGTAGGGCAGGCCAACATGCAAATTCAGGAAATACAGAGAACGCCACAAAGATAATCCTCCAGAAGAGCAACTCCAAGACACATAATTGCCAGATTCACCAAAGTTGAAATGAAGGAAAAAATCTTAAGGGCAGCCAGAGAGAAAGGTCGGGTTACCCACAAAGGGAAGCCCATCAGAATAACAGCAGACCTCTCGGCAGAAACTCTACAAGCCAGAAGAGAGTGGGGGCCAATATTCAACGTTCTTAAAGAAAAGAATTTTAAACCTAGAATTTCATATCCAGCCAAACTAAGCTTCATCAGTGAAGGAGAAATAAAATCCTTTACAGAGAAGCAAATGCATAGAGATTTTGTCACCACCAGGCCTGCCTTACAAGAGACCCTGAAGGAAGCCCTAAACATGGAAAGGAAAAACCAGTACCAGCCATTGCAAAAACATGCCAAAATGTAAAGACCATCGAGGCTAGGAAGAAACTGCATCAACTAACAAGCAAAATAACCAGTTAATATCATAATGGCAGGATCAAGATCACACATAACAATATTAACCTTAAATGTCAATGGACTAAATGCTCCAATTAAAAGACACAGACTGGCAAACTGGATAAAGAGTCAAGACCCATCAGTCTGCTGTATTCAGGAGACCCATCTCACATGCAGAGACATACATAGGCTCAAAATAAAGGGATGGAGGAAGCACTACCAAGCAAATGGAGAACAAAAAAAAGCAGAGGTTGCAATCCTAGTCTCTGATAAAACAGACTTTAAACCATCAAAGATCAAAAGAGACAAAGAAGGCCATTACATAATGGTAAAGGGATCAATTCAACAGGAAGAGCTAACTCTCCTAAATATATATGCACTCAATACAGGAGCACCCAGATTCATAAAGCAAGTCCTTAGAGACCTACAAAGAGACTTAGACTCCCATACAATAATAATGGGAGACTTCAACACTCCACTGTCAACATTAGACAGATCAACGAGACAGAAAGTTAACAAGGATATCCAGGAATTGAACTCATCTCTGCACCAAGCGGACCTAACAGACATCTATAGAATTCTCCACCCCAAATCAACAGAATATACATTCTTCTCAGCACCACATCGCACTTATTCCAAAATTGACCACATAATTGGAAGTAAAGCACTCCTCAGCAAATGTACAAGAACAGAAATTATAACAAACTGTCTCTCAGACCACAGTGCAATCAAACTAGAACTCAGGACTAAGAAACTCAATCAAAACTGCTCAACTACATGGAAACTGAACAACCTGCTCCTCAATGACTACTGGGTACATAACGAAATGAAAGCAGAAATAAAGATGTTCTTTGAAACCAATGAGAACAAAGATACAACATACTAGAATCTCTGGGACACATTTAAAGCAGTGTATAGAGGCAAATTTATAGCACTAAATGCCCACAAGAGAAAGCAGGAAAGATCTAAAACTGACACTCTAACATCACAATTAAAAGAACTAGAGAGGCAAGAGCAAACACATTCAATAGCTAGCAGAAGGCAAGAAATAACTAAGATCAGAGTAGACTGCAGGAGATAGAGACACAAAACCCCTCCAAAAAATCAATGAATGCAGGAGTTGGTTTTTTGAAAAGATCAACAAAATTGACAGACCGCTAGCAAGAATAATAAAGAAGAAAAGAGAGAGGAATCAAATAGACGCAATAAAAAATGATAAAGGGGATATCACCACCGACCCCACAGAAATACAAACAACCATCAGAGAATACTATAAACGCCTCTATGCAAATCAACTAGAAAATCTAGAAGAAATGGATAATTTCCTGGACACTTACACTCTCCCAAGACTAAACCAGGAAGAAGTTGAATCCCTGAATAGACCAATAGCAGGCTCTGAAATTGAGGCAACAATTAATAGCCTATCCACCAAAAAAAGTCCAGGACCAGACGGATTCACAGTTGAATTCTACCAGAGGTACAAGGAGGAGCTGGTACCATTCCTTCTGAAACTATTCCAATCAATAGAAAAAGAGGGAATCCTCCCTAACTCATTTTATGAGGCCAACATCATCCTGATACCAAAGCCTGGCAGAGACACAACAAAAAAAGAGGATTTTAGACCAATATCCCTGATGAATATCGATGCAAAAATCCTCAATAAAATACTGGCAAACCGGATTCAGCAGCACATCAAAAAGCTTATCCACCATGATCAAGTGGGCTTCATCCCTGGGATGCAAGGCTGGTTCAACATTCGCAAATCAATAAACGTAATCCAGCATATAAACAGAACCAAAGACAAGAACCACATGATTATCTCAATAGATGCAGAAAAGGCTTTTGACAAAATTCAACAGCCCTTTATGCTAAAAACGCTCAATAAATTCGGTATTGATGGAAGGTACCTCAAAATAATAAGAGCTATTTATGACAAACCCACAGCTAATATCATACTGAATGGGCAAAAACTGGAAAAAATCCCTTTGAAAACTGGCACAAGACAGGGATGCCCTCTCTCACCACTCCTATTCAACATAGTGTTGGAAGTTCTGGCTAGGGCAATCAGGCAAGGGAAAGAAATCAAGGGTATCCAGTTAGGAAAAGAAGAAGTCAAATTGTCCCTGTTTGCAGATGACATGATGGTATATTTAGAAAACCCCATTGTCTCAGCCCAAAATCTCCTGAAGCTGATAAGCAACTTCAGCAAAGTCTCAGGATACAAAATTAATGTGCAAAAATCACAAGCATTCTTATACACCAGTAACAGACAAGCAGAGAGCCAAATCAGGAATGAACTTCCATTCACAATTGCTTCAAAGAGAATAAAATACCTAGGAATCCAGCTTACAAGGGACGTAAAGGACCTCTTCAAGGAGAACTACAAACCACTGCTCAGTGAAATAAAAGAGGACACAAACAAATGGAAAAACATACCATGCTCATGGATAGGAAGAAGCAATATCGTGAAAATGGCCATACTGCCCAAGGTTATTTATAGATTCAATGCCATCCCCATCAAGCTACCAATGACTTTCTTCACAGAATTGGAAAAAACGGCTTTAAAGTTCATATGGAACCAAAAAAGAGCCCGCATTGCCAAGACAATCCTAAGTCAAAAGGACAAAGCTGGAGGCGTCACGCTACCTGACTTCAAACTATACTACAAGGCTATAGTAACCAAAACAGCATGGTACTGGTACCACAACAGAGATATAGACCAATGGAACAGAACAGAGTCCTCAGAAATAATACCACATCTACAGCCATCTGATCTTTGACAAACCTGAGAGAAACAAGAAATGGGGAAAGGATTCCCTATTTAATAAATGGTGCTGGGAAAATGGCTAGCCATAAGTAGAAAGCTGAAACTGGATCCTTTCCTTACTCCTTATACGAAAATTAATTCAAGATGGATTAGAGACTTAAATGTTAGACCTAATACCATAAAAACCCTAGAAGAAAATCTAGATAGTACCATTCAGGACATAGGCATGGGCAAGGACTTCATGTCTAAAACACCAAAAGCAACGGCAGCAAAAGCCAAACTTGACACATGGGATCTAATTAAACTAAAGAGCTTTTGCACAGCTAAAGAAACTACCATCAGAGTGAACAGGCAACCTACAGAATGGGAGAAAATTTTTGCAACCTACTCATCTGACAAAGGGCTAATATCCAGAATCTACAAAGAACTCAAATAAATATACAAGAAAAAAACAAACAACCCCATCAAAAAGTGGGGAAAGGATATGAAGAGACATTTCTCAAAAGAAGACATCCATACAGCCAACAGACACATGAAAAAATGCTCATCATCACTCGCCATCAGAGAAATGCAACCCACCTGAGCAGGCAGTCTGTCCGTTCTCAGATCTCAACCTCTGCGTTAGGAGATCCACGGCTCTCCCCAAAGCTGTCAGACAGAGTCGTTCGCGTCTGCACCGGCCCCCGCTCTTTCCCCTATTCTCTAGCAACTTCTAAATGAGAAATAATAACCAATCATATACTGGTAAGTAGAATGTTAAAAGACATTAGAGCCACTGAGAAACTAATCACTACTTTTCCTAAGTGGATATCTCTTTTATTGTCTGTCTAGAACCTGTTCCCTCTTCTAGTCACAATATGCCTGTTTTGCTTTAAAAAACCAAACAAACAAACAAAAACCTTTCCCCATTGCTAAAGCTTTAGTAAGACTATAAATCAAGAAGTTTACTTTTATCGCAGCCACTGCATAAGTAAAACACCCTACAGTGAATCTGGTTCAGAAAGCATAATCTTTAAACATTGGTAGAACTCAATCATTTCAGTGAAGTATGTCTCTGATTTCTGTCCTTGCAAAACATTTCAGTTTTTTTTTTCTTTTAGTTTGTCAGTTTCCTAAAATAAAATCACAACCATGGGATGTCATGGTAAATCTGTTATGTTTTTCAACTGTAAGCATCAGAAATCACAGCTGACTCATTGAGCCAATAAACAAATGAAAATCAACCAAGCAAACAAAGACAGAGGTCAAGAAATGATTATGTAACTTCCCTGAAAATCTTATAGTCCCAGAGCTAGTTAACTGCAAATTAAGAATTAAAACTCAGACTTCCATTTCCCAGAATATTGCTCTATCCTGACTATACTCTTCACTTTCCTATGTGCTCTATAGATCACAAGATACATAAATCACAATATACAGCATGTGTCTTTCATTTACATGAAAAATAAAAAGCTCTTCCATTTCAATTTATGACAAGTAGTTTTAAACAAGGACTGAAAGAGTAATAAACAAATACTTAACCTAAAAATAATGATGATTTTAAAACAATATTTTAAATATTGGGTGGTGATATATAGGATCATGAAAAGGAGAGGCTTTCCAAAACATATGACTGGCTCACAGCCTGTATCTATTTCCCCTGATATTTTTGTAGGAGTGGTATGTTTATCATTAGAAATAAGTTAAGTATTCTTTCTTTTCATCTGCCGGTAGACAACCTAGATTAAAGGAAAAGAAGTAAAAGCTAACTTCACCTATGTGATCTCTATATCTTGGAATTATCTTGTCCTTAATTGCTTTCAGGAAGATACTACACAAGAGAGTGTTTCCTTTTTTCAGGGGGCGGGGGAAGGAGTCTCACACTGTCGCCAAAGCTGAAGTGCAGAGGCGCAATCTTGGCTCACTGCAACCTCCGTGCCTCCCAGGTTCAAGCAATTCTACTTGCCTCAGCCTCCCAAGTAGCTAGGATTACAGGCAACAGCCACCAGGTATGGCTAATTTTTTTTTGCATTTTTAGTAGAGATGGAGTTTCACTATGTTGACCAAGCTGGTCTTGAATTCCTGACCTCGTGATCCATCCACCTCAGCCTCCCAAAGTGCTAGGATTACAGGGGTGAGCCACCACACCTGGAGGGAGAGTGTTTTCTTAAAGGAGTTTGGAAACTTCCAACAATCAAAGGAAAATGTGAGCATCCAAACATGATATGTAGAAAACTACTAACATCTCTACTACTCAACTACTACCTCCTTCATATCCATTGCCAATATACACATGGATGCACACATACCGTGCAAAACCATCTTTCCTTTAATATATAGATTTTATTTCTATGTAGAATGTCTGAGGTAGTGGCACTCTTTTCTTATATTTAGCTATTATTCTGTTGGAAACTCCTATTGCTTATACTAATGCAGAGATGCTAAAGATGATTAAGTTTAGAGCCTTACTAAAGGATTACTGAGTAAGTAATGACAATGGTTACTCCTAAGGTGGGGATAACACAAACTCCCAGCTGGCTTGTTGTGGAAGGCAAGAATGTGCTTGTCTTTAAACTTCCTGATGAGCCTGTAGTGATTTGAAGATTCCAGATTTCAATAATCCCTCTTTGGATGTTTATAAATATGCCCTTGTTATTAAAGAGGTGGCTCTCTAAAGAATATTTTATTAAGACTTTTTTGAAAACGTTACTTTTCCCCCAACTCTTATATTGTTAAAAAAGAGATCTCTGTTTATTTCACTTGTCAAAGTGTATGTAACTTCTGTTACTAAAATGTCTTGCTCAGGATTCTGAGAGTTAAGCTGACTACAGACTAAACTTCATCTTATGGTTATTTAATTTTTTAGATAACCTTCAAAGCACTGAGCAGAAACCGGAAACTTTTGTGTGAGCCTAGGCAGACTGCTATAGATACATCCTGTAATGCCAAAGTATATGGAAGTCAAACACACTATAGCTACTTATTGCATTTTTGTTGAATTCCATTTCTTGAGATAATACATCTCATAAACCTTTATAGACACAAAAAAAGTTTGGACTGCATACAAACCCGCAGCCCTCACTGGGCTATGCCTTCAAATCATTTGGTACTGTTTCTGTATGTAAATACCATGTTTCCCAGAAGCGATTGGTGGTCAAAAGGTTTTGTCCCTTAGATTGTATTTGAAGTTAAAATTGTTATTTAACATGCTAGTTTCCTTATTCTCAAGTTACTGATTCACAAAAGTAATGAAATAAATATTACTATCCTCTGGAAAAAAGATGTGGTATCACAGGAGATCAAGGGAAACTTCCCTCCTGGGACTTTGCCTAGCATTTGTGTTACGCCTTAGCAGTAAGTCGGAGGCTAACTAAATCTCACAGACATATTAAAGATTACAATGCTCATTTCTAGTTAGCCTTGTATCAGTTAAATTGTGAGAATATTGAGGTACAGAGTCTTGCATGGATTAAATTATAATTTGGTTGTATTTGAGGAAAGTGGAATGCTCTGTGGATCAATCTGGCTTAACACATTTGGTTTATTGAACAAGTTAAGTGAAGTACAATGGGATATGTGATTTCACATTAGAAACAACTTTTCTATGGAAAAAGAGAATTTTAAAAATTGAAAATATGTGCTAATATGTTTACCATGATTCAGTCAAAGGAATTCTGGGACTCACATGGCAGAAAGAGACATGAGGGACTCTAAACCCCAATGAATCCACTTATTTACTTTTTTTTTTTTTTTTTTTTTTGAGACAGAGACTCTGTCATCCAGGTGGGAGTGCAGTGGTGCAGTTATGCTCACTGCAGCCTTGAAATCCTGGCCTCAAGCAATCCTTCTCCCTCAGCCTCCCCAGTGGCTAGGAATACAAATGTGAGCCACCATGCCCAGATAATTTTTTATTTTTATTTTTCTTGTAAAGATGAGATCTTGCTATGGTGGCCAGGTTGGTCGTGAATTCCTGGCCTCAAGTGATTCTCCTGCCTTGGCCTCCCAAAGCACTGGGGCTATTTACTTTGTCAAAAGGAAAGACTGAGGCACATATGTCTGAAGTAATTTGGCTAAAGTATTGCCAAAAAAGCCAGAGATTACTCAGTATCTTGTCACCCATATTATTTCTACCAGCCCAAAACATATCTGTACAATTGGCTGAAAAAGTAAAAGTAACAAAAAGGAAGCTAACTCAAGTAGTTTCAATTGCTTTTTTCCCCAGTTAATTTATTAAAATTTAATTTAATAATCTACTTAGGCATTTAGATTAATTACAGCTATGGAAATATAACCAATACTTCAGAATGAGACATTTGATCATAGTTCAAGATTTAGGAAAGGCAGTTAAGAGAAATATCCTAACAATTGAGGAAGGGGTGTCTACACACAGCAAGTCATCAATCATCTCTGTTTGTCAGTCCCTGGGGAAGAAGTCTATTCATTTCTCACTCTGGGTAGAACATTCACTAGATGTTAAGGAATGTGGAAAATTGGCATGGAAAACTGCTAACTGTCCCTGTTTCTCAGTAATCAGCAAACACATTTCAGGAGAAAGGATGATCAGATGGAAACTTAACGGTCTTTCCCTAGAGTAATACTAGTCCCTTATGAGGTGACAAATGAGGATTGTTTTATGAAATAACCCTTATAACGCAAGGCTTACTTTCTACAAAATGTCTAAGATTTACTTTAGAGAAGCATTTTATATTTTCTTTCCTATTCCTTTATCTTTTTTTATTGCCTTTTCCTGCATTTTTTTCTTTCTGTATTCAACTCATATATCTTTGTCTCTTTCTTTATAAGAAGGGAGAATCATTTCTTAGGGAAAATAAAACAATTACCTCTACTTTATAAGTTTTCTTCCTATTTCTTTCAACTTCTTAGTTCTAAATGATACTGAAGAAAAAATAAGCTTAGAGTTTATTTTTAAAAAATACAATACCTAGAAAAAAAAAATGACTCCCCATCCAAATTTAACTACCCTCCACATCTTGTCATTTTAGATCACTTTATCTTTTGTATTCACTCTCTCATTTCCATGGGGATTGCACATATTCATTATAAAGAATGAAACAATAGAGTATGTACAAAGGCGAACACTAAGAACTCACCCCAAAACAACCACTGAGAAATTATCCTCATTACCATTAGGTGACTGTCATTCTAACTTATTGGAATAAATAGAGATAACTAAGTGAAAATGTATAAGAGAGACTGGTCAGATTAATTGATAAGTAGATAGAAAGAAGATAGATGCTAGTAATATTTTTATAAAAATAAATCAGAATAAAGAGGGTTTTTAAAAAAAATTAAAATCATTCCAAATATTTCGTTTATATTTACTTAATTTAATAATGAAAAAACAAAACTAAAAAACTTGAACCTTGAGTTATTCTTTACTATGCAAAATATTGTTTCCTAAAGTATCTCATGAAGGTGTAAATGAAAAAAAAAAAAAAAAAAAAACAAAAAACAGAGCATGTATACTTTCTACTAGTTTGAACTATGTGTTTCTATTTCTACTGACCCCTTGCTTTGATGGGTAGAGGATTTTAGCATTCTCCCCTGTCTTCTCATCTTCCTTCCCTCAAGCACCTCAAACATTTGTATTAGCTATACTATCATATTAATATATCTCAGGTTTATATTATATCATGAGCATTGTTTTCTGTTATATATCCTTTATTACCATTTTGCTCAGTATGAGTCCTGTGTTCCAATGGTTTCAATATTTTCAACTAGTTTTTATTAGACTACATGGCCTTAGTTTTGTTGTTTGCTTGTTTATAATCCTGAGATGTTATTATTACTCCTATTATAGGGATCCTATCTCATTAAGGTTGTCAGGTCTAGCAAGGAAAAATGCAGCATACACAGTTAAATTGGAACTTCAGATAAGCACTAATTTTATTTTAGTATAAGTATGTCCCATACAATATTTGAGATATACTAAAATAATATTCATTGTTTATCTGAAATTCAGATTTTTCTGGATGTCTTGTATTTTTATTTGCAACAAGATGTCTAGTCAACTTGAAATTTCAGATGAACAGTGTGTAATCCTTATTGTTAATAAGTATTTAGTCTGGCAATTTTTTACTCCGTTGAATTTGGAGTGAAAATAGGGAGGAAGGGTAGGCCATTGGTGGGAGAAATGGCATTAGAGTATGGATTATTTCCTCAGTTTGAGGTATCACTAGCGTTTCAATTCCAAAGGCCTATTAGTCTTTTTTTTTTCCTTGCATTTCTCCTATTAGAGGCCTCCACTATGCTTTTTCAGAAGTAGAGGGGAAGAAGGATCAACACTATTTTGCACCAGGTTTGGGGATATTAGTGGAGATTCTCCTCACACTGAGAGGATTTGTGGACTTGAGGATTGAATGAAGAACAACATCAGACTGTGCTTTTCTATTCTGTTTGGAAACGTATGTTTTATTCTTTACCAACAGTTTTGCTTTACTTTGCATTGTTTGTTTGCTGCCATTTAAAATTAATGTATGCTATTGACCCTATGGAGATGGTATTAGTAAATTTATTGAGTTGGATCTTTGTTTCCCCCTTTTCCATTTGCTCATGTTTTTAAGTTTTGGGAGGGCACGTGGAGTCTATGAAGAAGTTGTAATCTGCTTTCTTATCCCAGAAAAACTATCTTTAGATTTTCCATTGAATCTATACAACCTGAAATTATTTCAGATAAAATCTTGTAGAAACAAACACAAGTTTTCAACATTTAGGTTGTAGTACAGAGTTCCTGCAACTTGGGCCCTTGAATCAAACTGAATTCAAAGCCCAGTTCTACCTTCCCTATCTGAAAACCTGAGCAGATCACTACCGCACGATGCTTCACTTGGCAATGAGGCATAAGAGCAGACCTTTTTACAAGACATTTTCTGAAAATAAGATGAAATAAGGCATGTTTCTTAGAGAGTCTGGCATGTACAAAATACTCATTAAACATTGACCACTTTTTTTTTCTTTTTTCTTTTTTTTTCTGAGATGGAGTCTTACTCTGTAGCCCAGGCTGGAGTGCAGTGGCATGATTTCAACTCACTACAACTTCCACCTTCCAGGTTCAAGCGATTCTCCTGCCTCAGCCTCTCTAAGCTGGGACTACAGGCACTAGCCACCATGCCTGGCTAATTTTTTGTATTTTTAGTAGAGATGGGGATTCACTGTGTTAGCCAGCATGGTCTCAATCTCCTGACCTCCTGATCTACCCGCCTCGGCCTCCCAAAGTTCTGGGATTACAGGCATGAGCCATTGCACCCCACCAATGACTATTATTATTTCAACCAGTAAAGAATATCCTACTTTTAGAATTGCAAGATGTTAAAACTGGAAGAATCCTTCACACATACTCAAAACTTTTTAAATGAAAAATACACTGTAACGAAAAAAAAATCTTTGGTTTATACTTTTAGGAAAATTTTAAATACTTGAAATACATTTTAATTCATTTAGAAATTTTTTGGTTATCTTCAAATTAGTTCAAATCCATGATTAAAATTCCAAAAGGAAAAATTTAATCTTCATTGAAAGCAACAAAGCTTACAAAGAAAAAACAGCTCTTTTGAAGGAAAGTGGAAAATGCTTTCAAATATCTTTTAAAATTTTTAATATAAAGTTTGTACAAATTACATGCATTTACAGGAGGCTAAAAAACATGTCTAGACAACTGATGGCTGCTTGAATAGACTTTAGTGTTCTGAACTGTAAATATGAAGCCTTTCTATATGATTTCACAATCATGATACTTTTTAAATTACATTTTTGATAAGTAGCCTGCTTTTTGAAGAGCTTTGTTTATAAGATAAACGTTTTCTAAAAGACTTTGAGTTAGTAATGGCAGCAATTACAACACTTTTTGTCAAAATTTTTCTTTTAGGGAATATGCAAATTACCCTTTATTGGACAAACATTTCTGGAAGGTATGGAGAATAGACAGTACTTTTATGCATAGTTTCCCCTATAAAAGAAGTTGGTCTTCTTAATTCCAAAATCAGGACCCTTCATAAACTTTGTTAGGGAAATACATTCTAGAATGCTGCGCTCTGTGTAACCATATATCTTCATCTCAGCACATATGAAAGTTTCCTATAATATGAAACAGGTTGACATGATAGTCTCACATATCTAAAGTAACTTACAATAAATTTACCTTTCATACCAGAGTGTGCTGAACGTATCTGGCTAGTTCACTTCAAAAAAACAAGCAAGCAAGTGAACAAGAACCACAACAAAACCTTGTTTGTAAATACATATACTGATTTCCATGCAAAGCCTAGTAATGCAAATCAATATATAATTGAGAAGTATTGCCCAATCTTCAAACTGGATAACACTTCACAGATGCCAAATTCTTAAATACTTTCAGCAGTGACCACACAGCTTAGCATCAGTGAGGGAAAGCCATACACAGAAGCTTACACAGTTCATCCTTGCAGTCAGACCAGGGGCCATACACTAAATGATAATTCCACCCAAAACACAAGTGCTAATGGGAGTGGAAATGCATATCTGACAAATGGCTAAAAAGATACAAATATTTTTTAAGAGACTACACAAATTAAACAAATAAAATTCAGTAAAGAGAGCCACTGAAGTATAAAGCAATGGCTCCCAACAGTGGAGAGTTGGGAAATAGCAGCAGTAGGAAACAGATTCATAGTTCTGGAGCTATCATCCATTCTTTCTCTTCCTCTCATCTTTCATGAAACAAAGAAAGAGAAAAGAGACAATCAAAAATGTTGATCTTGTTGTGGCTACCATTCATCTATATGCAAATAAAATTATTCCCATTAATTTTAGAAATTATGACATCTTTGAGTTAATGCAATATGAAATCTATTAAAAATTGCACTGCTGGATTTAAGTATACATTTGACTTTTAAAATTTAATTTTCCCCTTTAAATATTTTATAATATGTTGGAAAATATTTTTGAAATATTAATAGTTCTTCTTTTTATTTTATTTTATACCCTTAATTCGCCTGTGCCATGTTCAAGCTTCCCAGGTTTTTTTGTTGTCATTGTTGTTTGTTTTGCTTTGTTTTTTATTCTAATTTCTTCAGAAGAGGGAATATTCGGTAAGATAAAACAGAGAATATGGATGACAATGGACAGGTGCTCAGCACCCCAGAGAGAACTGGAAAAAAATCAACACAGGACAGAGCATTTATGGGATCTGAGAACAGGAGAGTCTGTGTGCTGCCTCGGGAGTGAAACATCACATCTGGAAAACAGCAAGACCCGGTGGAAAGAATAGATATCAGTCATGCCTGCATAGCCAGAGCTGTGGACAGCATCCTCAGAGTGACCCCTCTGCTGGAAGGACAGGAAGGAGCCGAGCAATTCCCAGGCTCACAATGGCTTACCAAAAGCAGGAAAACTCACTAGACCCTATGTAGTGTTAAAGACAGAAACAAAATGAAGTTATATATGTACTTTTTACACCTAACTTTTGTTGACTAAGATTTGTATCCAGCTAATTTTCAAAATAATCATCACTTTAAAATGTCATCATCCATCCTTATGGCATTTCAGGGTTTAGCAGTAGAGTTAAGAACATGGCATGTGACTGCTTGATTTCAAATCCCAGCTCTGCTACTTATTAGTGAGCAAGTCACTCATCTATTTTGTGCCCGAGTTTCCTAATGTAACAAATATAGCATCTATCTTCAAAGGTTGCTATAAGGATTAAACAAGTCTATGTATGTACTATATAAGTGCTTGATAAGTGAAACAAGAAATAAAATATGAAAATCAATGGTATCACAAAAGAAGAAAGTAAGCCACTCTGCTTAAGGGTGAAACAAATGCTGAATAAGACATAATAAAGAGCAGGGGAGGGGAGGGCATGAGCCAAATTCCAACACCATGCCAGTCAAACCACATTACTTTTCAAAAGATCACCATCTCTTATTACTATTATAATGTGATCAGACTGTGTCACTAAAAGAATCAGAAGTTCACCTTCAGCAAAAATCATTTTGAAAAATATTTCTTTTTAGTATCTACATTTTGTAGTAAAATATTATGCAATCTTGTAGAAATTAGAGAACTGTGAGAAAGTAAAAAGGTACAGAGATACAAAACATTTAGACAGGATTACATAAATAACTACTGCTAACAATGTGTCCTTTAATGTACACACTTTTAAAAATCATGATCTTTTTATATATATCACCACACCCATTTCATAAACAGACACACCTTGTTGTATTGCACTTCACAAATTTCATGCATTTTGCAAGTTGAAGGTTTGTAGTAACGCTGTATTAAGCAAGTTTATCAGCGCAATTTCTCCAACAGCAAGCACTTGTTTCGTATCTGTGTCAAATTTCAGTAACTCACTCAATATTGCAAACATTTTCATTGTTATTATGTCTGTTATATGGATCTGTGATCAGTGATGTTTGTTGTTACCATTGTAAATGTTTTGGGACACCATGAGGATGCGCACTAAAAATGGCAAGCTTTATCAATAAATGTTGTTTGTGTTCCGACTGCTCCACCAACCAGCCATTCCTGCATCTCTCTCCCTCTCCTTGGATTTCCCTATCGCCTGAGACACAACAATATTGAAATAAGACCTATTGCTGACCCTACAATGCCCTCCAAGAGTTTAATGGAAAGGAAGAGTCTCACATTTCCTACTTTAAATCAAAAGCTAAAAATGATTAAGCCAATGAGGCAGACAAGTCGAAAGTCAGGATAGGTTGAACGCTACGCCTTTTGAACCAGTTTGCCAAGTTGTGAATGCAAAGAAAAAGTTATTGAAGAAAATTGATAGTGCTACTCCTGGGAACACACAAATAATAAGAAAGCAAAACAGCCTACTGCTGAGATGGGGAAAGTTTGAGTAGTTTGGATAGAAGATCAAACCAGTCACAACATTCTCTTTAACCAAAGCCTAATCCAGAGCAAAGCTCCAATTCTCTTCAATTCTATGAAGACTGGGAGAGCTGAGGGTTGCAGAAAAAGGGGTTGGGAGTTTGGCTCATTAGATTTTTAAAAAGAAGCCATCTCCATAACATAAAAGTACAAGGTGAAGCAGCAAGTGCTAATGGAGACGCTGCAGCAAGATATCCATCAGATCTGGCTGAGATCACTGATGAAGGTATCTTGACAAAACAAACGATTTTCAGTGTAGAAGAAACAGCCTCATATTGGAAGAAGATGTCATCTAGGAGTTTCATAGCTAGAGAGAAGTCAATGATGGTCTTCAAAACTTTGAAGGATGGGTTGACTCTCTTGCTAGAAGCTAATGCAGCTGGTGAATTTAAATTGAAGTGAATGATCATTTACCATTCTAAGAATCCTAAGGCCCTGAGAACTATGCTGAATCTACTCTTGCTGTGCTCCATACATGGAAAATTAAAGCCTGGGTGACAGCACACCTGTTTACAGCATGGTTTACTGAATATTTGAGCCCACTGTTGCAACTAACTCTTCAGGAAAAAAAAGAAAGAAAGAAAGAAAGAAGAAGAAAGAAAGAAAGAAAGAAAGAAAGAAAGAAAGAAAGAAAGAAAGATTCCTTTCAAAATAGTACTGCTGATGACAATGCATCTGGTCACCCAGGAATGTTGATGCAGTTGTGTAAGGAGACTAATATTTCCATGACACAGCATCCATTCTGCAGTCCATAGACCAAGAAGTAAATCTGACTTTCAGGTCTTACTATTTAAGAAATACATTTCATAAAACTATAGTAGCCATAGATAGTGATTCTTCTGATGGAACTGGGCAAACTAAACAGAAAACTTTCTGGAAAGGATTCACCATTCTAGATGATATTAAGTACATTCATTATTCATGGAAAAACATCAATATATCAACATTAACAGGAAGGTTGAAGTTGATTCCAGCCTCATGAATGCCGTTGAGGGGTTCAAGACTTCAGTGGAGGAAGTAACTGCAGATGTGGTGGAAATAACTAAAGAAGGAGAATTGAAGGTGGAGCCTGAAGATGTGACTGAACTGCTGCAATCTCATGATTCAACTTGAACAAATAAGGAGTTACTTCTTGTGGATGAGCAAAGAAAGTGGTTTCTTCAGATGGAGTCTACTCCCGGTGAAGATGCTGTGCACAGTGTTGAAACAACAATAAAAGATTTTGAATACTCCAAAAACTTAAAGGATAAAGCAGTGGCAGTTTATGAGAATTGACTCCAATTTTGAAGAAATTCCGCTGTAGGTAAAATGCTGTCAATCAGCCTTGCATGCTACAGAGATATCTCTTATGAAAATCAGACTTCATTGTTGCCTCAATTTGTGAAATTGCCACCTACCCCAACCTTCAGCAGCCACCACCCTGATTAGCCAGCACCAATAATCTTCCATCAGCAAAAAGACCACAACTTGCTAAGTTGTGAAGATGACTTAGCAAGTCATCTTAATGACTAATAAGATTCAGATGCTTGTTAGTATTTTCAGCAATAAAACATTTTTAAATTAAGATATATACATTGGTTGTTAGACACAATGCTGTTGCACCTAATAGACTACAGTGCAATGTAAACATTAAACATAACTTTTATATGTATTGTACAATCAAAAAATTCATGTGGCTAACTTTATTGTGACATTCATTTTATTGAGGTGGTCTGGTACTGAAATTGCAATAGCTCCAAAGTGTGACTGTATATATATATATATATACACACACACACACACACACATACAGTAGTATATAGATAGTGTATACTACTCTTTTCCAGTTGACTAAAGTTTATACAATAATTTTCATATTTTATGCATGACTATTTGACTTATTTTTTAAATTCAAACAGTATGAATTTTTTTATCTCACTAAGAATAAAAAATGGTACTTTTCAGACCTTACCATTTCACAATCAGTGGATAAATAGTTCTTATCTAGAAGCATGTTTTAAGTGTTCTTATTGCAATCTCTAAGAAAGTGCTGTATGTTGTGCTCCTTATATTCAACTTACTTTATTGAGTATCTCCAAAGAAAATCACAAAACTCCAAGCATTTTTAGTATTGCATAAGATAGTGTAAGTCTGCCACCTGCTGACTACCTATGAACTTGCACAATTTTTACCACTTGGAAACAAATTTTAATTTCAATTTACAAAACAAGCTGAATTGGGGCTTAGTGCTGCCTTGCCAGGTTAAGAATCATTAGTGATCTTTTTGTGGTCATTTCAGTTTCCAATTTCCTTATAAATTTTTAAATAATTTTATATTTTTTGATACAGTTAAATGATGGCTCTATATTTTAAACAGAAGTTTTGAGAAACAGATTTAAACCTCAAATTATGTAACTCTATTGCATTTTAAACAAGGTTTAAATGTAAATATTCTTATAATTTTTCTTGTATAGTAATTTAGCGACCTAGCCATATTTATTTATTTTTTCTTGTATAAATTTAAGGAGTACAAGTGCAATTTTGTTACCTAGATATATTGCTTAAGGATGAAGTCTGGGCTTTTAGTGTATCAAACTCCCAAATAACGTACATTGTACCCATTAAGTGATTCCCCATTGCCCACCCCAGTCCCACCCTCTGCACTTCCAAGTCTCTAGTGACTACTGTTCCACACTCTACGTCCATGTGTACTCATTATTTAGTGCCCACTCATAAGTGAGAACATACTGCATTTGACTTTCTGCTTTTGCGTTGTTTCACTTAAGATAATAGCCAACAGTTTCATCCATGTTACTGTAAAAGACACGATGTCATTCTTTTTTGCGGCTATATAGTATTTCCTTGTGTATATATCCCACGTTTTCTTTATTCAATCATCTGTTGATGGACACTTAGCAACCTTGCCAAATTTCTTTTTTTTTTTTTTGAGATGGGGGCTCCGTCACCCAGGTTGGTGAGTGCAGTGGCATGATCTCGGCTCACCGCAACCTCCACCTCCCCAGCTACAGCAATCTTCCTGCCTTAGCCTCCTTAGTAGCAGGAACTACAGGTGTGTGCCACCATGTCTCGCAATTTTTTTGTATTTTTTTTTTTTTTTATAGAAACAGGGTTTCACCATATTGGCCAGGTTGGTCTTGAACTCCTGGGCTCAAGCCATCCACCCACCTGGGCCTCCCAAAGTGCTGGGATTACAAGCACGAGCCACCACAACTGACCCCAAATTGATTTTTTCAAAAAAAAATTGTATAAACTTAAGATATGAAACATGATGTTTTGGTAGACATATGCATAGTGAACTTATGACTACAACCAAGCTAATTAACATAACCATGTCTTCACATAGTTACCTTTTGTGGTGTGTAGTGAGAATACTTAAGGTCTACTCTCTTAGCAAATTTCAAGGATACAAAAGAGTATTATCAATCATAGTCCTCATGTTGTACACTAGACCTCTAGAATATAATCACCTTATGTGACTGAAACTTCATACACTTTGACTATCTCCCCATTTCCCCCACTCCTCCACCACTGGTACTCGCTATTGTACTCTCTGCTTCTATGAATTTTTCTTCAGTTCTACATAAATATGAGAATATCAATATCTTTCTGTGTCTAGCTTATTTCACATAGCATAATGTCCTCTGGGTTTATTCTTGTTGTTGCAAGTGGCAGGATTTCCTACTTTTTTTAAGGCTGAATGATATTCTATTGCATATATATATACACAACACAATTTCTTCATACATTCACCCGTTGGCAGACAGTTAGGTTGTAGCTCTGTCTTGGCTATTGTGAATAATGCTACAATTCATAGCATTATTAGTGATTATTTTTGATATTTTAATCTGAGATACTGGCCAAATTGATTATTTTTAAAACATTAAATCAAGCTTGAAGAAATGCTGCTCCACCATGCAAATAAGAATGATATTCTCATCCAGGAATATTTGCTACCAGTTTCTTCATGCTATGCTCAACTTCCCAGAGTGGCAATCATTATAACCTATGTCAGAATTTTGATCCTTGTGCTTATCACTCTCTATCTAGGATTTTTCATTTTTTTCACATAATCATTATCATCTTTATTTTTCATGGATACTTTGAGTTTATCCTGATTTAATTAATCATCCCTTTTTTGCCTAAATTCTCACTGTTTCCAATTTTACTTGACTCAAAACCGTATTGTAATTAATACCTTCATAAACTTTGTTTACAAATAATAGAGTCTTTTATATCAGCGGTTGAAGGTAATGCTCAAGATAAATATTTGGGGCATTTAAAGCTAATATTAAATGTATTTAAATTCTCAAGCAAAGCTATGTATAATATTGATTTTTGTTGTGATTCCAAATGTTTCCCAAAGGACAAACATTCACTGGGTATTCATTTGTGTGAATCACTGATAAGTGTAAGAAGGAATGAGACCCAATTGTCTCACTTCTTACACTGGAAAATACCATTTGCTTGTGGAGATGAGACGTAGACAAACACTTTTAATGCAAAACAGAAATGGATCATTGTAAGAATAGAACTCAAAGATAAAGATGGCTTTCAGAAGAAATATTCAAGGAAGGCTTCATTAATAGAAATTAAATTTAAATGAAAATATGAGTTTCATTTTTTCTTTCTCGATTTCTACATATTAAAAAATTATGATTTTCATGTTAGACATGCTTAATGAGTTGATCAATAGGAGAAACAGATGAGGTAGTACTGCTACACAGCGAGGTGTCATTACCTGAGAATTGCTGCCTAGATTCCTACTTATTAAAAAAAGAAAAGAAACAATTACAACATAATGTGGTGGAAAGAAGACTAGTAGTGCTGATTTTTGGAAGATCTGAATATTTTCCTGGCTTCACCTATACTTTACAAAATCATACCCAAGGCAATTCAACCTCCACATTGCACATCTTTACCTCACTTCATGATATATTAATGAAGACCACACACAGACACACACACACACACAGTGTAGCTTTCAAGTTTTTTAAGTAACAGAATAAATTTTATGAAGATGCACAACACATAAAGCAGCTCAACTTTCAGCTACTGTGTTAAATGATGTGGGGGGAGACTGTGAAGAAGCCCTGCCAGATTACCCCAACCCCTACCTCCACTCTTCCTTCATCTCTCAGAAACTTGACCTTAGTTAGTTAGAAGAAAAAAGCAGTTCCTGACATACAGGAACCAACTTGACTAAATTAGGCCATGGTGGTTTTAGAAGCTGTCTTAGTGCTCATGCATAGGCAGTGTTTTTGTCGTGTAGGTTATAAACAATCTCACAGAACACCAACAATGTCACATTGCAACCATGATTATGTGTGACAAAACAAGGCCACTTTATAATTTTGTCTAACCAAAGAGAGAAGCAAGTCTGCTGGGCAAACAACAAAATATCCAATAACTTTCTCTCCAGGGTAATTTGAATGTACTGAGTGTATTCCTCCTTTATTGTAATATACTACATAGTAATACACAATGAGTAATCAACTCAATGTGTTCCCAGTGGGTTTTGATGGCATGAAGAAATACAATTAATCGTGCATGTTAATCTTGTATCCTGCAAACTTGCTAAACTTATGAATTTATTTTCCTGGGGTTATTTGGTAGGTTTTTGTTTTTGTTTTCTTAGCTCCCACAGGACCTTCTATATAGACTTATCTTAAGCTTTTATCAAGTTAAGAAAGTTCTCTTCTGTTTTTAGTTTCAAGAGGGTTTTAATTAGGGATGGTTGTTGGTTTTTATGTGCTTTTCTTGCATCTATTTAGATGCTCATGAATGTTTTCATTATTAGCTTGTTACTAAGAAAATTATATTGATTGATTTTTGAGTGTTAAATCCTGCATTCTGAAGGTGTACCCCATTTAGTTATGCTATATAATCCTTTTACTATATTGTCAGGTTTTATTTGTTAAAATTTTGTTAAGAACTTTTGCATCTCTATTAAGGATGGGTATTAGTCTGTTGAGGTTTTCTCTGTAATATCCTTGTCAAGTTTTGGTATTAGATAATGTTTGCTTTATAGAATGAGTTGAGAAATATTCCATCCTCTTCTATTTTTTTCTTTCTTGAATATTTTATATTCTTTCTCGTGTTGTTATCTACAAGAAATCACCACCATCCTTATTGTTATTTCTTTGTATGTAACTTGAAATTCAGAATGATTGCAGATTTTACTCTTTATCACTGATTTTTATTAAATGTGTCCCATGGCTTCTCTGCTCTGATCTGTGTCTGCACTCCTCCTTGATCACTATTATCTAGCCACATTGGCTTTTTGCTCCTTTTTTAAAATTTCAAGTATACTCTGACCTCAGAACCTTCTACAACCTTGTACTGACTGCTTTCTTTGCCTAGAAAAATCTTTCTTTTTTTTTTTAATCCTTATGCAGCTGTTCACCTCCTTCAAATGTTCACTCAACCATCATGTCTCAATGATGCTACCTATGATTCTCCCGCTTAAAATTACAAATCCCCTAGCACTTTCAAACCATCTTTCTTATCATGCAATATAATTTCCCATAACACTCACCACTTTATAACTTTCCATGTGCATTTTTATGCTTATTTTCTGTCTCCTTAACTGGAATGTAAATCATACGAGGGCAGTAAATTTTATGAATTTTTTTCACCGTTATATATTCAGTACTCAAAATGAAACCTAGAACAGTGCCTAGAATACTGTATTTTTAGAAAATATTTGTTGAAATAATTAATTATTGAACAAAGGAAGATAACTAAAATTCTACTTTTAAAAGAGTATTTTAGTGCAGAGGGGCGGAGCAAGATGGCCGAATAGGAACAGCTCCAGTCTCCAACTCCCAGCGCGAGTGACACAGAAGATCAGTGATTTCTACATTTTCAAGTGAGACTCCACCTCTGGGGACAGGGCACAGTTAACAACAACAACAACAACAAAAGCAGCAGGAACCTCTGCAGACGCAAATGACTCTGACAGCTTTGAAGAGAGCAGTGGAACTCCCAACATCGAGGTTGAGATCTGAGAAGGGACAGACTGTCTGCTCAAGTGGGTCCCTGACCCCTGAGTAGCCTAACTGGGAGACATCCCCCACTAGGGGCAGACCCACACCCCACACCTCACACAGTGGAGTACACAACTCAGAGGAAGCTTCCAAACTAAGAATCAGACAGGTACACTCCCTGTTCAGCAATATTCTATCTTCTGCAACCTCTGCTGCTGATACCCAGGCAAACAGGGTCTGGAGTGGACCTCAAGCAATCTCCAACAGACCTATAGCTGAGGGTCCTGACTGCTAGAAGGAAAACAATTAAATAGGAAGGACACCTATACCAAAACCCCATCAGTATGTCACCATCATCAAAGACCAGAGGCAGATAAAACCACAAAGATGGGGAAAAAGCAGGGCAGAAAAACTGGAAATTCAAAAAATAAGAGCGCATCTCCCCCTGCAAAGGAGCACAGCCCATCGTCAGCAACAGATCAAAGCTGGTCAGAGAACGACTTTGACGAGATGAGAGAAGAAGGCTTCAGTCCATCAAACATCTCAGGGCTAAAGGAGGAATTACGTACCCAGAGCAAAGAAAGTAAAAATCTTGAAAAAAGAGTGGAAGAATTGACAGCTAGACTAATTAATGCAGAGAAGGTCATAAACGAAATGATAGAGATGAAAACCATGACACGAGAAATATGTGACGAATCCACAAGCTTCAGTAACCAATTCGATCATCTGGAAGAAAGAGTATCAGCGATTGAGGATCAAATGAATGAAATGAAGTGAGAAGAGAAACCAAAAGAAAAAGAAGAAAAAGACATGAACAAAGCCTGCAAGAAGTATGGGATTATGTAAAAAGACCAAATCTACGTCTGATTGGGGTGCCTGAAAGTGAGGGGGGAAATGGAACCAAGTTGGAAAACACTCTTCAGGATATCATCCAGGAGAACTTCACCAACCTAGTAGGGCAGGCCAACATTCAAATTCAGGAAATACAGAGAACATCACAAAGATACTATTTGAGAAGAGCAACTCCAAGACACATAATTGTCAGATTCACCAAAGTTGAAATGAAGGAAAGAATCTTAAGGGCAGCCAGAGAGAAAGGTCGGGTTACCCACAAAGGGAAGCCCATCAGACTAACAGTAGATCTCTCAGCAGAAACTCTACAAGCCAAAAGAGAGTGGGGGCCAATATTCAACATTCTTAAAGAAAAGAATTTTAAACCTAGAATTTCATATCCAGCCAAACTAAGTTTCATAAGTGAAGAAGAAATGAAATCCTTTACAGATAAGCAAATGCTTAGAGATTTTGTCACTACCAGGCCTGCCTTACAAGAGACCCTGAAGGAAGCACTAAACATGGAAAGGAACAACTGGTACCAGCCATTGCAAAAACATGCCAAAATGTAAAGACCATCGAGGCTAGGAAGAAACCACAATAACTAACGAGCAAAATAACCAGTTAATATCATAATGGCAGGATCAAGTTCACACATATCAATATTAACCTTAAATGTAAATGGACTAAATGCTCTAATTAAAAGATACAGACAGGCAAACTGGATAAAGAGTCAAGACCCATCAGTCTGCTGTATTCAGGAGACCCATCTCACATGCAGAGACATATATAGGCTCAAAATAAAGGGATGGAGGAAGATCTACCAAGCAAATGGAGAACAAAAAAAAGCAGGGATTGCAATCCTATTCTCTGATAAAACAGACTTTAAACCATCAAAGATCAAAAGAGACAAAGAAGGCCATTACATAATGGTAAAGGGATCAATTCAACAGGAAGAGTTAACTCTCCTAAATATATATGCACCCAATACAGGAGCACCCAGATTCATAAAGCAAGTCCTTAGAGACTTACAGAGAGACTTAGACTCCCATACAATACTAATGGGAGACTTCAACACTCCACTGTCAACATTAGACAGATCAACGAGACAGAAAGTTAACAAGGATATCCAGGAATTGAACTCATCTCTGCACCAAGCGGACTTAATAGACATCTATAGAACTCTCCACCCCAAATCAACAGAATATACATTCTTCTCAGCACCACATCGCACTTATTCCAAAATTGACCACATAATTGGAAGTAAAGCACTCCTCAGCAAATGTACAAGAACAGAAATTATAAAAAACTGTCTCTCAGACCACAGTGCAATCAAATTAGAACTCAGGACTAGGAAATTCAATCAAAACCGCTCAAATACATGGAAACTGAACAACCTGCTCCTCAATGACTACTGGGTGTATAACGAAATGAAGGCAGACATAAAGATGTTCTTTGAAATCAATGAGAACAAAGATACAACATACCAGAATCTCTGGGACACATTTAAAGCAGTGTGTAGAGGGAAATTTATAGCACTAAATGCCCACAAGAGAAAGCAGGCAAGATCTAAAATTGACACTCTAACATCACAATTAAAAGAACTAGAGAGGGAAGAGCAAACACATTCAAAAGCTAGCAGAAGCCAAGAAATAACTAAGATCAGAGCAGAACTGAAGGAGATAGAGACACAAAAAACCCCCCAAAAAACCAATGAATCCAGGAGTTGGTTTTTTGAAAAGATCAACAAAATTGACAGACTGCTAGCAAGACTAATAAAGAAGAAAAGAGAGAGGAATCAAATAGACGCAATAAAAAATGATAAAGGGGATATCACCAAGGACCCCAGAGAAATACAAACTACCATCAGAGAATACTATAAACACCTCTACGCAAATCAACTAGAAAATCTAGAAGAAATGGATAATTTCCTGGACACTTACACTCTTCCAAGACTAAACCAGGAAGAAGTTGAATTCCTGAATAGATCAATAGCAGGCTCTGAAATTGAGCCAATAATTAATAGCCTACCAACCAAAAAAATTCCAGGACCAGATGGATTCACAGCTGAATTCTACCAGAGGTACAAGGAGGAGCTGGTACCATTCCTTCTGAAACTATTCCAATCAATAGAAAAAGAGGGAATCCTCCCTAACTCATTTTATGAGGCCAACATCATCCTGATACCAAAGCCTGGCAGAGACACAACAAAAAAAGAGAATTTTAGACCAATATCCCTGATGAATATCGATGCAAAAATCCTCAATAAAATACTGGCAAATCGCATTCAGCAGCACATCAAAAAGCTTATCCACCATGATCAAGTGGGCTTCATCCCTGGGATGCAAGGCTGGTTCAACTTTCACAAATCAATAAACGTAATCCAGCATATAAACAAAACCAAAGACAAGAACCACATGATTATCTCAATAGATGCAGAAAAGGCTTTTGACAAAATTCAACAGCCCTTCACGCTAAAAACTCTCAATAAATTCGGTATTGATGGAACGTACCTCAAAATAATAAGAGCTATTTATGACAAACCCACAGCCAATATCATACTGAATGGGCAAAAACTGGAAAAATTCCCTTTGAAAACTGGCACAAGACAGGGATGCCCTCTCTCACCACTCCTATTCAACATTGTGTTGGAAATTCTGGCTAGGGCAATCAGGCAAGAGAAAGAAATCAAGGGTACTCAGTTAAGAAAAGAAGAAGTCAAATTGTCCCTGTATGCAGATGACATGATTGTATATTTAGAAAACCCCATTGTCTCAGCCCAAAATCTCCTTAAGCTGATAAGCAACTTCAGCACAGTCTCAGGATACAAAATTAATGTGCAAAAATCACAAGCATTCTTATACACCAGTAACAGACAAGCAGAGAGCCAAATCATGAATGAACTTCCATTCACAATTGCTTCAAAGGGAATAAAATACCTAGGAATCCAACTTACGAGGGATGTAAAGGACCTCTTCAAGGAGAACTACAAACCACTGCTCAGTGAAATAAAAGAGGACACAAACAAATGGAAGAACATACCATGCTCCTGGATAGGAAAATTCAATATCGTGAAAATGGCCATACTGCTCAAGGTTATTTATAGCTTCAATGCCATCCCCATCAAGCTACCAACGAGTTTCTTCACAGAATTGGAAAAAACTGCTTTAAAGTTCATATGAAACCAAAAAAGAGCCCGCATTGCCAAGACAATCCTAAGTCAAAAGGACAAAGCTGGAGGCATCACGCTACCTGACTTCAAACTATACTACAAGGCTACAATAACCAAAACAGCATGGTACTTGTACCAAAACAGAGATCTAGACAAATGGAACAGAACAGAGTCCTCAGAAATAATACCACACATCTACAGCCATCTGATCTTTGACAAACTTGAGAGAAACAAGAAATGGGGAAAGGATTCCCTATTTAACAAATGGTGCTGGGAAAATTGGCTAGCCATAAGTAGAAAGCTGAAACTGGATCCTTTCCTTACTCCTTATATGAAGATTAATTCAAGATGGATTAGAGACTTAAATGTTAGACCTAATACCATAAAAACCCTAGAAGAAAACCTAGGGAATACCATTCAGGACACGGGCATGGGCAAGGACTTCATGTCTAAAACACCAAAAGCAACGGCAGCAAAAGCCAAAATTGACAAATGGGATCTCATTAAACTAAGGAGCTTCTGCACAGCAAAAGAAACTACCATCAGAGTGAACAGGCAATCTACAGAATCGGAGAAAATTTTTGCAATCTACTTGTCTGACAAAGGGCTAATATCCAGAATCTACAAAGAACTCAAACAAATATACAAGAAAAAAACAAATAACCCCATCAAAAAGTGGGCAAAGGATATGAACAGGCATTTCTCAAAAGGAGACATTCATTCAGCCAACAGACACATGAAAAAATGCTCATCACTGGCCATCAGAGAAATGCAAACCAAAACCACAATGAGATACCATCTCACACCAGTTAGAATGGCAATCATTAAGAAGTCAGGAAACAACAGGTGCTGGAGAGGATGTGGAGAAATAGGAACACTTTTACACTGTTGGTGGGATTGTAAACTAGTTCAACCATTATGGAAAACAGTATGGCAATTCCTCAAGGATCTAGAACTAGATGTACCATATGACCCAGCCATCCCACTACTGGGTATATACCCAAAGGATTATAAATTATTCTACTACAAAGACACATGCACAGGTATGTTTATTGTGGCACTATTCACAATAGCAAAGACTTGGAATCAACCCAAATGTCCATCTGTGACAGACTGGATTAAGAAAATGTGGCACATATACACCATGGAATACTATGCAGCCATCAAAAAGGATGAGTTTGCGTCCTTTGTAGGGACATGGATGCAGCTGGAAACCATCATTCTTAGCAAACTGTCACAAGAACAGAAAACCAAACATCGCATGTTCTCACTCATAGGTGGGAACAGAACAATGACATCACTTGGACTCGGGAAGGGGAACATCACACACCGGGGCCTATCATGGGGAGGAGGGAGGGGGGAGGGATTGCATTTGGAGTTATACCTGGTATAAATGATGAATTGATGGGTGCTGACGAGTTGATGGGTGCAGCACACCAATATGGCACAAGTATACATATGTAACAAACCTGTACATTATGCACATGTACCTTAGAACTTAAAGTATAATAATAAATAAATAAATAAAAGAGTATTTTAATCAATAATTATTTCTGATTGAGATCTGCTTCATACTATGACATTATTGATTTTAACTTTTTCTTCCTGACAGTTAGGAGGCCCTTAACAAATATTTGATGAATTATTTTATAATAAATTCTACCTTTTGTACTTAACAGAGGGCCACATGTTATCATGATGCTTCTGTTTATAAATTTCATGAATCCAAATTTACTAGCAATTGTAAATTTACTACCAATTAATTGCTAGATTGTTTACCATTAACAATGTTGTATGTATTACTAACAGTGTGGATTGAAAAGTTCTGTCATTTAACATTCATTTTGGAAAATCTTAGAACTGGTGAAGGGTAATTTTTAAAATATTTATACTAGATTCAGAAGACCTAAATTTGAGTCCCAGTTTTTCCACTTTCTAGACCTATAGCCATAGGAAAATTTCTTAAACTTTCTGACTCACCATTTTCTTTTTTTTCTTTTTTTTTTTTTTTTTTGAGACGGAGTCTCGCTCTGTCGCCCAGGCTGGAGTGCAGTGTCCGGATCTCAGCTCACGGCAAGCTCCGCCTCCCGGGTTTACGCCATTCTCCTGCCTCAGCCTCCCGAGTAGCTGGGACTACAAGCGCCTGCCACCTCGCCCGGCTAGTTTTTTTATATTTTTTAGTAGAGACGGGGTTTCACCGGGTTAGCCAGGATGGTCTCGATCTCCTGACCTTGTGATCCGCCCGTCTCGGCCTCCCAAAGTGCTGGGATTACAGGCTTGAGCCACCGCGCCCGGCCCATTTTCTTATCCTTAAAATGAGGACAATGAATTTTAAGTTCTCCAGGTCCTTTCCAGCTCTAATATTCTGGGAATCTACTGCAGTAAATTACCTGTCCACACTCAGTGTTATAAACATAGCGTTTTGCAGCTAGACAAGATCAGTACCATGATACAAATGTCCATAATAATGACCTGAAGGCATTCTGAAACCCCAGATTGCCTCCTGAGTCATCCTAAATGTTCTAGGTTAGTTTCCAATCCATCCTAACCAAGAAATTGAAAACAAACTTTTAAAGCCCATGCATGAGTTGTAACAAAGAAACAGGAGATACCTTTTTTTGCTCTTTGTTCCAGAACTATGCACTTGGTGATTATTGGCCCATGTTGGCCTTTTGAAGAACGAATCTCTACTCAGGCTTTGTTTACAACTACTTATTAATTACTGTGTTAACAATAGTACTTCTACAACTCTAATTATTCCATGAGTCTTGTAATTACTGTTTACACCTAAAATTCGGGCTTTGTTTGCAACTGCTTAGTAATTAGTGTGTTAAAAATAGTATTTATATAACTCTAGTTATCCATAGGTCTTGTAATTACTGCTTACATCTAAAAACCATAACACTGGGAGATTTTCCTGTCATTTGAAATACTTACTGCCAGTCACATCAGAAATGCCATTGCTGGAGTCTACTGTGTCATTACCTTCAAAATGTTTGCTATTTGTTGTAGGCCCGGTGTAGACTACACAGAGGTTTGATAGGAAAAAAACAATTCTCTTTGTAAGTATAGAGAAAAGGATACCTCACATCCTTCAGACCCCACAACAAGCTTCCAAGTTTATAAACACATACACTGACACACACAAACACACACAGACACAGACTTAGGGGTGGAAACTTTTTATTTTGCCATGCACAACTTTTTCAAAGCAACTACCTTTTGTAGCCATCATTTCATAAAATAAAATATATAGTAACAGCAAAATTTAGGAAACACATACTATCAGAATAAAAGACAATCCTTTACATTTAATAAATATAAACAGTTCAGTATATTGGCTTTTTTTTTTTTTTTTTTGAAGGATTCTGTGCTCTATAACACTCGCTGGGTCTCCCAGCCACATATTGCAGGGATGTGTGAATCCTTTCATGATCATGATGTGTTGGTGACACTTGAATTTTCCACAGGTTGAGGGGGAAAAATCATCAAAGTGACAGAAATTCAAAGTGGTCATCTAAGAACTTGGGATACCTGGGGAGAGAATGTCTCTAGAAGAAAACAAATGCACCATTCTGTCATTCTGTAGACTTATTCTTTAGAGATATGATTTGGTTGACTGCAACAACACCAACTCCATTAACATACAGCCTATGTGAACAGTGACTACGTATGTTTGTGCTGCTATAACAAAATATTTGATAAGAGGAAACTTACAAAAAAATAGAAATTTGTTTCTCACAGTTCTGGATACTGGGAAGTCCAAGATCAAGGCACTGGCAGGATTGGTCCCTGGTAAGAGCTGCTCTCTGCTTCTGAGATGGCACCTTGTTGCTGCATCCTCTGGAAGTGACAGATGTGTCCTCACTGGGGGGGAGGGACAAAGGGTGCAACCCAATTTCTTTAAGTTCATTTATAAGGACTTTAATCCCATCCTGGAGTGCTGCACACTACTGACCTAATCAACTCCTAAACTCTCCACATTGTAATACTACAATCACATTTGCAATTAAGTTTCATCACATGACTTCTGGAGGTCATTCTAACCACAGCACTATATTTTCTCTGTCTTCTTTTCTCCTTTCCTCCATGGACTCTTCATTGTCTCCCTTTTCTTCATCTTCTTCAGATAGGAATTATGAAAGATGAGAGACAGAGAAAAGGAAAGAGGATGGTGATATAAGAATATATATATCAATGCAATGTGAGGGGGACACAGGGCTGCTATGGACAGTCTCAACCACTATTATCAAGCTATACTCTATATTTTGCTGCTTCATCAATTCCAAAGAGACTGAGGCAAAAGTAAAAATAAATAAATAAATAGAGGGGGTGCCCAAGATGGCCAAATAGGAACAGCTCCAGCCTCCAGCTCCCAGTGTGAGAGACACAGAAGATGGGTGATTTCTGCATTTTCAACTGAGGTACCAGGTTCATCTCTCTGGGGTGTGTCAGACAGGGGTGCTGGTCAGTGGGTGCAGCCCAACCGGTGAAAGCTGAAGCAGGGTGAGGCATCGCCTCACCTGGGAAGTGCAAGAGGGAAGGGAATTCCTTTTCCTAGCCAAGGGAAACTGAGACACACAACACCTGGAAAATCTGGCAACTCCCACCCTAATACTGTGCTTTACCAATGGTCTTAGCAAATGACACACCAGGACACTATATCCCACACCTGGCTTGGAGGGTCCAACACCCATGAAGCCTCCCTCTTTGCTAGCACAGCAGTCAGATCTAGCTGCAAGGTGGCAGCAGGGTGGGGGAGGGGTGCCCACCATTACTGAGGTTAAGTAGGTAAACAAAGCCACCCGGAAGCTTGAACAGGATGGAGCCCTCTGCAGCTCAAGGGGGCCTGCCTGCCTCTGTAGACTCCACCTCTGAGGACAGGACATAGCTAAACAAAAAGCAGCAGAAACTTCTGCAGATGTAAATGTCCCTGTCTGACAGTTTTGAAGGGAGCAGTGGTTCTCCCAGCATGGAGGTTGAGATCTGAGAATGGACAGATTGTCTGCTCAAGTGGATCCCTGATCTCTGAATAGTCTACTGGGAGACATCCCCCATTAGGTGCAGACTGACACCTCACACCTCACACGGCTGGGTACACCTCTGAGATGAAGCTTCCAGAGCAAAATCAGGCAGCAACACTTGCTGTTCAGCAACATTCTATCTTCTGCAGCCTCCGCTGCAGATACCCAGGCAAACAGGGTCTGGAGAGGACCTCAAGCAAACTCCAGCAGACCTGCAGCTGAGGGTCCTGACTGTTAGAAGGAAAACTAACAAACAGAAAGGACACCCACACCAAAACCCCATCAGTACGTCACCATCACCAAGACCAAAGGCAGATAAAACCACAAAGATGGGGAAAAAGCAGTGCAGAAAAACTGTAAATTTAAAAAATCAGAGTGCATCACCCCTTCCAAAGGAATGCAGCCCATCGCCAGCAATGGAACAAAGCTGGACAGGGAATGACTTTGACAATTTGAGAGAAGAAGGCTTCGATCAAACTTCTCAGAGCTAAAGGAGGAACTATGTATCCCGCACAAAGAAACTAAAAACCTTGAAAAAAGAATGGAAGAATGGATAACTAGAATCACCAATGCAGAGAAGTCCACAAACGAACTGATAGAGATGAAAACCATGACATGAGAAATACATGACAAATGCACAAGCTTTAGTAATCGACTTGATCAACTGGAAGAAACAGTATCAGTGATTGAAGATCAAATGAATGAAATGAAGCAAGAAGAGAAGTTTAGAGAAAAAAGAGTAAAAAGAAATGAACAAGCCTCCAAGAAATATGGGCTTATGTGAAAAGACCAAATCTATGTCTGATTGGTGTGCCTGAAAGTGACGGGGAGAATGGAACCAGGCTGGAAAACACTGCAGGATATCATCCAGGAGAACTTCCCCAACCTAGCAAGCCAGGCCAACATTCAAATTCAGGAAATACAAAGAACACCACAAAGATACTCCTCAAGAAGAGCAACTTCAAGACACATAATGGTTAGATTCACCAAAGTTAAAATGAAGGAAAAAATGTTAAGGGCAGCCAGAGAGAAAGGTCGGGTTACACACAAAGGGAAGCCCATCAGACTAACAGCAGATCTCTCGGCAGAAACTCTACAAACCAGAAGAGAGTGGGGGCCAATATTCATCAGTCTTAAAGAAAAGAATTTTCAACCCAGAATTTCATATCCAGCCAAACTAAGTTTCATGAGTGAAGGAGAAATAAAATCCTTTACAGACAAGCAAATGTTGAGAGATTTTTTCACCATTAGGCCTGCCCTACAAGAGATCCTGAAGGAAGCACTAAACATGGAAAGGAACAACCAGTACCAGCCATTGCAAAAACATGCTGAAATGTAAAGACCATCAATGCTAGGAAGAAACTTCACCAACGAATGAGCAAAACAACCAGCTAATATCATAATGACAGGATCAAGTTCACACATAACAATATTAACCTTAAATGTAAATGGACTAAATGGTCCAAATAAAAGAAACAGACTGGCAAATTGGATAAAGAGTCAAGAGCCATCAGTTTGCGGTATTCAGGAGACCCATCTCATATGTAGAGACACACATGTGCTCAAAATATAAGGATGGAGGAAGATCTTCCAAGCACGTGGAAAACAAAAAATGGCAGGGGTTTATATCCTAGTCTCTGATAAAACAGATTTTAAACCAACGAAGATCAAAAGAGACAAAGAAGACCATTACATAATGGTAAAGGGATCAATTTAACAAGAAGAGCTAACTATCCTAAATATATATGCACCCAATACAGGAGCACCCAGATTCATAAAGCAAATCCTTAGAGACTTACAAAGAGACTTAGACTCCCATACAATAATGGAAGATTTTAACAGTCCACTATCAACATTAGACAAATAAATGAGACAGAAAGTTAACAAGGATATCCAGGAATTGAACTCAGCTCTGCATCAAGAAGACCTAAGAGACATCAACAGAAATCTCCACCAAAAATCAACAGAATATACATTCTTCTCAGCATGACATCACACTTATTCCAAAATCGACCACATAGTTGGAAGTAAAGCATTCGTTAGCAAATGTAAAGGAGCAGAAATTGTAACAAACTCTCTCTCAGACCACAGTGTAATCAAACTAGAACTCAGGACTAAGAAAATCAAAACCACTCAACTACATGGAAACTTAACAACCTGCTCCTGAATGATTGCTGGGTACATAACGAAATGAAGGCAGAAATAAAGATGTTCTTTGAAGCCAATGAGAGCAAAGATACAACATACCAGAATCTCTGGGATATATTTAAAGCAGTGTGTACAGGGAAATTTATAGCACTAAATGCTCATGAGAGAAAGCAGGAAAGATATAACATTGACACCCTAATATTACAATTAAAAGAACTAGAGAAGCAAGAGCAAACACATTCAAAAGCTAGCAGAAGGCAAGACATAACTAAGATCAGAGCAGAACTGAAGGAGATAGAGACACAAAAAACACTTCAAAAAATCAATGAATCCAGGAGCTGGTTTTTTGAAAGGATTAACAAAATTGATAGACCACTAGCAAGACTAATAAAGAAGAAAAGAGAGAAGAATCAAATAGACGCAATAAAAAATGATAAAGGGAATATCACCACCGACCCCACAGAAATACAAACTACCACCAGAGAATACTATAAACACCTCTATACAAATAAACTAGAAAACCAAAAGAAATGGATAAATTCCTGGACACATGCACTATCCCAAGACTAAAGCAGGAAGAAGTTGAATCCCTGAATAGACCAATAGCAGGCTCTGAAATTGAGCCAATAATTAATAGCCTACCAACCAAAAAAGTCCAGAACCAGACGGATTCACAGCCGAATTCTACCAGAGGTACAAGGAGGAGCTGGTACCATTCCTTCTGAAACTATTCCAATCAATAGAAAAAGAGGGAATCCTCCCTAACTCATTTTATGAGGCCAATATCATCCTGATACCAAAGCCTGGCAGAGATACAACAAAAAAAGAGAATTTTAGACCAATATCCCTGATGATCATCAATGCAAAAATCCTCAGTAAAATACTGGCAAACTGAATCCAGCAGCACATCAAAAAGCTTATCCACCATGATCAAGTGGGCTTCATCCCTGGGATGCAAGACAGTTCAACATACATGAATCAATAAACATAATCCAACATGTAAACAGAACCAAAGACAAAAACCACATGATTATCTCCATAGATGCAGAAAGGGCCTTTGACAAAATTCAACAGCCCTTCATGCTAAAAACTCTCAATAAATTCGGTATTGATGGAACGTATCTCAAAATAATAGGAGCTATTTATGACAAACCCACAGCTCATACTGAATGAGCAAAAACTGGAAGCACTCCCTTTGAAAACTGGCACAAGACAGGGATGCCCTCTCTCACCACACTTATTCAACACAGTGTTGGAAGTTCTTTTAGGGCAATCAGGCAAGAGAAACAAATAAAGGGTATTCAATTAGGAAAAGAAGAAGTCTTTTTTAAAGACTAAATTAAAGTCTAAATTAAATTTTAAAGTCTAAATTAAAATCACAATGAAATATCACTTCACACCTGTTGGAATGTCTATTATCAAAAAGATAAAAGAGAGCAGGTGCTGGGGAAGGTGTGCGAAAAAGGAAACCTTTTACACTGTTGGTGGGAATGTAAATTGCTACGATAATTATGGAAAACTGTATGAAGTTTCCTCAAAGAATTAAAAATAGAACTACCATGTAATCCAGCAATCTCACTTCTGGGTATATATCCAAATGAAAGGAAATCAGTATGTTGAAGAGATATCTGCACTCCTGTCTTCATTGCAGCATTGTTCACAATAAACACACACATTTATGAATATTACTCAGCCTTATTAAAAAGAAAGGAAATCTTGTCATCTATCATTTGGGGCAACATAGATGAACCTGGATAATGTTATACTAAGTGAAATAAGTCAGACATGGAAAGAAAAATACTGATGATCTCACATATGTGGAATCTTAAAAAGTCAAACTCATAGAAAGAGAGAGTAGAATGGTAGTTTCCAGGGGCTGGGGAATGGCGATAGGGAAAGAGGAGATGGTAGACACAGAGTACAGTTTCAGTTATGCAGGATAAACAAATTCTGGAGATCTAATATATAGCAGAGGGATTATAGTTCATACTACTGTATTATATACTTGAAATTTGCTAAGATAGTAGATGTTAAATCTTCTCACCAGAAAAAAAAAAAAAGGTAACCATAAGGTGATGGATATGTTATTTAGCTTAATTGTGGTAATCATTTCACAATGTATATTTATATCAAAATATCATGGTGTATGCCTTAAATATATACAATTTTTATTTGCCAATTGTAACTTTAATCAACAGGAAGAAATACAAATGCTAGAGGTAGTCCTGCTTCTCAAAATGGGAGAATTAATGTACAAAGGTGGCTAATTCAGGAAGAAGGGGAAAGAGACCATTGTGGAAACAATCATATAGTAAAGGATAATTGTTTGGGATGATACTATCACACTTTGATGTAGGGATAATAAATAACAAACTTAGGCTCCAGCTTCATTCATCTGGGTGACTCATTAAGATGCAAACTCTAAATTAGTAAGTCGAGCATAGGAACTAAAGTTCTGCATGTCTGTAATGCCTGTGCTCATCCACAATCCATAGTGTGCAGAACAAGGTCTCAGAAGACAATGGACACTGGGATCAATGGCCAGAGGACTTCTCTCATCTGACTGGGATGATAACAGATCTCAAATCTGTAAGCTCCAGGAGCTTCTTTTCCTGAATGGTGAAAAGCTCAAAAACTGAAGACTTGGCATTGACACCAAACTGTTCCAGAGATTTTTGTCCCCTCTTTACTTTTATTACATGAAATATTTTTTTTCTATCTCCCTAACTCCTTTAATGGCTCTTCTTATATACCTCCTGCCACCTGGGAATAGACATTAAACAAAGTTGTATTGTGGAACCCTGCAGAAACAGATCCAGTTTATGACTTCAATTAAGCTTGCCACAGGTTTAACTTACGGTTTCTACTTCCAGCTTGAATCTTTCTCTTAGTGTTTACATTAGGGCTTGATATGGTTTGCCTGTGTCTCCACCCAAATCTCATCTTGATTGGGGCTTCCATAATTCCCACATGTTGTGGGAAGGACCTGGTGGGAGATAATTGAATCATGGGAGCAGTTTCCCCCATACTATTCTTGTGGTAGTGAATAAGTCTTTTGAGATCTGATGGTTTCATAAAGGGAAACCCCCTTTGCTTGGGTTGTTCTCTCTTGTCTGCTGTCATGTAAGATGTACCTTTCACCTTCTGCCATGATTCTGAGGCCTCCCCAGCCATGTGGAACTGTGAGTCCATTAAACCTCTTTTTCTTTTTAAGTTACCCAGGCTCAGGTATGTTTTTATCAGCAGTGTGAAAACAGGCTAATACAGCAAATTGGTACTAGTAGAGTGGGGTGCTGCTGTAAAGATACCTATTATACAGCTAATTATATATATAAGATTATGCATAATATATAATTCAAAATGATTTAAACAAAAAGTGGGATCCATTGTTTTGTGTAAAAGGAATAAGGATATCTTCAGACAAGTCTTGATCTAGATAAAACTGTAATAAACAATAACAAGCTTCTTCCTTTCTCTTTCTCCTGTCCTTTGAGATCCTATCTTGATCCTCAGACTCTACCTAGTTGCCTCTAGAATGTCTGAGCTCTACGCTTATTATAGGAATGGGTATCGAAGTTGTAAACCTTACTTCCTGTAAAAGAAAGATATATTTTCAATTCCCTATAATTCCTACAAATATATCTTAACATCTTACTGACTCTAATTGGTTTATTTGCCCAACATTGCACAAATAATTGAGGACAGAAGATGGTATAAACTTATTAGCTCCATAAATCTGGGTAAAGTTAATCCCACTCAGATTTCATAGCTGAGAATCAGAAAGAGTACTTTGTGTAACAGAAAGAAAGAGTAAATATTAGGGGGTAAATGAATAAATGTCCTTTGCATTCAGTTCTAGCTTTCTAACAGACATTTACCTTGTTTCCTAACATTGCCCACAACCCCAGGTAAGACATTTTTCAAAAACAACTCTCATCTTCAGCACTTTTTTCTTGATTTGGCTGGAAAAAAATACACTCTGTCTATCTTTGGGGTCTTAACTCACAGTTGACTTTTGATCTTTCTGAATCATATTTGTCTTCCCTCTCTCAATATTCCTTTAGTTCACCTTATTCCCTAACTATCTCATACATGTTTTCTTAATCCAAATAGATTGTAGTACATGAGAAGCTCAGGATACATCTTACATCTTTTATATCCTCCTCCAGTGCGAAGTATATTTTTAAGCACATAATATACACTCAATTAACGATTACAGAATAAAGCCTATTACAAGTCACTAGCAACACATTGAAGCAAAAGAGCACTAGAAGAAGTGGAGACTTATACTTTAGCTCCAGCTCATCTCTTGCCAGTTGGCCAATTTTTCACAAATTATTTGGCTAGAAGCCTCATAATTATCATCTATAAAATAAGTAAATGTCTATATTTTATGCCTATTTCATATTCATTTTTGGAATCAACTTAAATAAAGTGTTTTTCAAAGTAAATAGCAGAGAAATTCAGAGGAGAATCTGACAATAAACTCTGAATATTAATAGTAAGATGTAGTTGAGCTTTTAAGTATGAATACCTCTGGAATAAGGAGCAGGAGACAAGATAATATTCCAACTAGGGGAAGGGTAGGAGGACCAGAGAAAGGTCAGGAATAAGCATAGCATTGGAGGAGAGCAAGTCCTTGAATGATCTTGGCAAATCCAGCTCTTCCCCCTCTTGCTTGTGATTTTCAGACAGAATGTAGTAAGAATGTAATGTTTTCAGATAAGTAGAAACCATTCAGAACAGGTTAAGCGTTGTCCTTGTCCCTTTTAGAATAGCATATCTTGTGACACAACCCAGTTCTCCTGGAATACAAAATCCATAGCAGAATGCTTTGAGGGTCTCATAGATGTTTTGTGAAGTGGGGCATGTGCAGATGAGACTCCTTCAACCCTGGGCACCTTTCCTGAGCCTTAGGTGAACAGCTTGTCCATGGATCGGAGGCTTCTGTTAATTCTTGCTACTTACTTGTGAGTAACAAAGTTATTTTGCCAGACTTGTGCAAGTCTTTTGTCTCACATAACTCATGTGCTGGCAGCTGGCTTAGTACAAAACTTCCTGCCAGATCTAAGGACTCTGGCAAAAATTAATGAGTTATTTAGAGCCTTCCCCTGGAATTGGTAACTGGTGCATGGTATTTCCCTTCCAAGGATTGATATTGATGCATATTATTCTAATTAACAAGCATTTTCCCTCAACCACAAATATAAAAAAGCAGCCTAACCAACACATCCTTTTCAAATGAGATTGACAAAAAGAAGCCTTTTGCTTTATCCTTTTTAACAGTTGGAAATATAAAATTTACCATCTGTTTCCAGTCAATTATTGACTCTGGGTCTCTGAAATATCAGAAGGAATTAGGTTAGGCAAAGAGAAGTAGCTACTGCCGGTAAAATCAATTATAATCACAAAATCACAGAATCATAGAAGGAAAGGAAGAATAAGAACATATCTGGTTCTTACCACCTTTAATTAAGAGAATCCCTCAACTTTCCAAATAGACAAGAAACCAACTTTTTAATGGCTATAAGAACATTTTACAATCTTTTTAAGATGTCAATTTTCATTGTGTTATTACATTCAGTATTCACATATAAATGCATTTTGTTGTCTCAAAACCAGAATCTTAATTTTGAAAGAGAATAATTGAAACTGAGACCTAAAGCTTGAAATCTACCAGACAGAGGTTCTCTGTGAAAATAACAGTACTCCTAACACCTAACTCTTTCCACTGCTTTAACCTCTCATTGTTAGCCTGTAGTTAATGTAAACTTGATATTCCTGAGAGAAATCTAAAATACCCAACAGGTTTATTATCTAACAATAGGGACAAACAGGAAAACACATGGAGTTCATTTAGGTAAGTTTCAAATCCCTGGCCATTTGATGCTCACAAACAAATATACATTATTATAAAAATAAGACCAGCCTGGGCAACATAGGGATACTTCATCTCTACAAATAATAATAATAAAATTAGCTGGGCTTAGTGGCACACATATGTGGTCCCAGCTACTAGGGAGGCTGAGGTGGGAGGTTTGCTTGAGCCCAAGTGGTCGAGGCTGTAATGAGTCATAATTGGGCTAATGTACTCCAGCCTGGGTGACAGACCCCTGTCTCAAAATAAATACATAAATAAATCACAACATCTGCAGGACACCAATATACTTTCTCTCATACTTGAGTCATTTAATTTTAGAAAGGGAATTATGGCCGGGCGCGGTGGCTCACGCCTGTAATCCCAGCACTTTGGGAGGCCAAGGCGGGCGGATCATGAGGTCAGGAGATCGAGACCATCCTGGCTAACACGGCGAAACCCCGTCTCTACTAAAAATGCAAAAAATTATCCGGGCATGGTGGCGGGCACCTGTAGTCCCAGCTACTTGGGAGGCTGAAGCAGGAGAATGGCAGGAACCTGGGAGGCGGAGCTTGCAGTGAGCCGAGATCGCGCCACTGCACTCCAGACTGGGTGACTGAGCAAGACTCTGTCTCAAAAAAAAAAAAAAAAAAAAAAAGAAAGGGAATTATAAGAGTTATTATTGATGAATTTAATAACCACATAACTGCCACTTTGCTCAATAATCAGCTGTAATATTTCCTTCCTTGATGCTGCTTACTGTATATAATTGTGAACTCAAATATTTTTTAAGTTTTGACTTTATAGGTATATAAAGAAGCATTATTTATGTGCTTATTTCTGAGTGTAATACCAATAACAAAAGGAAGAGCAATTATATGGGAGGACTGTATTTTCTCTATATTTACCTTTAAATGTGTGACATTTAAGAGATTTCCCTAATAAAATGATTTTTATTGTTAGTAGCAATGTAAAGAAAAAACACCCTACTCATTGTTGTGCACATAGTGCAACTTTTATAGAAAATGACTTAAATATATGTTTAAAATTTATCTATAAATCCGTCAGAATTTTACTTCACTGATAGACTTAATTGTATGAAAATATGAGTAGAAGGATTTCATTTCAGCATTTTTGTAGTTGCAAAAATAAACAAATAGCAACAACAAAACAGCAAATACGAAAGCAACTGTTCCATCTACAGAGGACTGGCTAAATAAGTTTGGGGTTACTACCAAAAAAAAAATAGCCACCATGGAAAATAAAAGCAAACATAATATTTTAAAAGCTCTCCAAAATACAGGCTCAAACGTAAAATTCAAAGTGCAAAATAATGTATATAAAACGATTTATTTTCTGTAAAACAACTAAAATAATATGTAGATAGATACACCTCTATTTTCTTTTTTCTCTTTTTTAGAAAACTGGAAGAATTCAGAAAAAAAATTTAAGATTACCTTAAAGAAGCAGAATGAGAGAACATGTAGAAAGGTTTTTAATGTTTCTAACCCATAACTTTTCATGTGGCTTGGTTCCCAATCTGTGTATGTGTACAGTTTTATTATTGTTTTTATTGTTTTTAATTCTACTCATATTTTTTGTACAGTGAGATTCAAGGTTGTAATTGCTTTTCATTTGTGCTATTATGTGATTTTTAAACATGACGACATACAGATACATGTTTTCTTTTCACACACAAAGAAACTGGAAATTCTGACTGCTTAGGGCTTTAGTAATTCCTTTATTAGAGCAACGGGTATGAGATTTTTAGGAGGGGTAGATGTTGCAACTCATATTTCAAAATTATTTAAGTACAGAATCTTTTTTTAAAAAACCATAGAGATCAATATTCCATGCAAGAAATGTTAGAAAATTCTGACTTCACTGATCAATAAAGTGTCAGTTGAATCAGTTCCTTGTGATGATGGTGGTGGTGTTTGTTAATTATAGAGAACATGATAAAATTTAGTTGATTTAAGTTCTGTAAGTCCTTTCACCTTGATTCATATTTTATGCCAACTAAATATATAATTTTCTAGTTTAGAGCAGAAGTCAGTTTTTCTCATAAAGGAACAGATGGTAAATATTTCCAATTTTGTGAGCCATATGATCTCTGTTGCAACTATTCAACACTGCCTATATGGAGGGAAAGCAGCCATAAACAATAAATAAACAATGGGGCATGCCTGTGTTCCAATAAAATTTTACAGACAAAATCACACAACAGTCTGGATTTTACCCAAGAGTCATAGATTTAAAATTCCCGATTCAACATTACTTTTCATGTATATTGTCTAACCTAAGAATCAAATATTTCCCTAAAGCTGTGGTAGGCTGCATCATTTGATTATACACTCTTCAACAAACTAGGCAACTCTATTTAGACAAGCATAATTCTCATGGATTGCTGACAGCTGGGAGCTCTCAGCAGTCGTGAGAAAAATTCCTTTGGTACTAAAAGGGACTTGGGGACTTTAGACTGCATTTACTAGGACTCATCTTTTTAATAGAGATATCTGACTCTGATCACTATCACATTTACTTATTTGTTCAATGCTAGAACATACCAAAAATAGTTTTAAAATTACTAACCCACCCCATTGGGAAGGTTGGAGAAGGAAAACTAGTAACTAGAGTTCAATATAGGTTTAGCTGTCTTTTAGTCTCAAGGTATATCACGAATATATTGTGTTCAAAGTCACTTGTGTGTTATTTCTTTCTCCCCACTTCAGTGTGTTTATGGTACTCAATTGAAATATACTTTAAGTTCTAGGGTACATGTGCACAACATGCAGGTTTGTTACATATGTATACATGTGCCATGTTGGTTTGCTGCATCCGTTAACTCATCATTTACATTAGCTATATCTCCTAATGCTATCCCTCCCTCGTCCCCCTACCCCATGACAGGCCCCAGTGTGTGATGTTCCCCACCTTGTGTCCGTGTGTTCTCATTGTTCAATTCCCACCTATGAGTGAGAACATGCAGTGTTTGGTTTTCTGTCCTTGTGATAATTTGCTCAGAATGATGGTTTCCAGCTTCATCCGCATCCCCACAAAGGACATTAACTCATCCTTTTTTATGGCTGCATAGTATTCCATGGTGTATATGTGCCACATTTTCTTAATCCAGTCTATCACTGATGTACATTTGGGTTGGTTGCAAGTCTTTGCTATTGTGGATATTGCCTCAATAAACATACGTGTGCATGTGTCTTTAAAGTAGCATGACTTACAATCTTTTGGGTATATACTCAGTACTGGGATGGCTGGGTCAAATGGTATTTCTAGTTCTAGATCCTTGGGGAATCATCACACTGTTTTCTACAATGGCTGAACTAGTTTACAGTCCCACCAACAGTGTAAAAGTGTTCCTATTTCTCCACATCCTCTCCAGCACCTGTTGTTTCCTGACTTTTTAATGATCACCATTTTAACTGGTGTAAGATGGTATCTCATTGTGGTTTTGATTTGCATTTTCCTGATGGCTAGTAATGATGAGCATTTTTTCATGTGTCTGTTGGCTGAATAAATGTCTTCTTTTGAGAAGCGTCTGTTCATGTCCTTTGCCCACTTTTTGATGGGTTTGTTTGATTTTTTTCTTGTAAATTTGTTAGAGTTCTTTGTACATTCTGGATATTAACCCTTTGTCAGATGGGTAGATTGTAAAAATTTTCTCCCATTCTGTGGTTTCCTGTTCACTCTGATGGTAGTTTCTTTTGCTGTGCAGAATCCATTAGTTTAATTAGATCCCATTTGTCCATTTTGGCTTTTGTTGGCATTGTTTTTGGTGTTTTAGTCATTAAGTTCTTGCCCATGCCTATGTCCTGAATGGTATTGCCTAGGTTCTCTTCTAGGGTTTTTATGGTTTTGCATCTAACATTTAAGTCTTTAATCCATCTTGAATTAATTTTTGTATAAGGTTTAAGGAAGGGATCCAGTTTCAGCTTTCTACATATGGCTGGCCACTTTTCCCAGCACCATTTATTAAATAGGGAATCCTTTCCCCATTTCTTGTTTTTGTCAGGTTTGTCATAGATCAGATGGTTGTAGATGTGTGGTGTTATTTCTGAGGCCTCTGTTCTGTTCCATTGGTCTATCTCTCTGTTTTACTACCAGTACCATGCTGTTTTGGTTCCTGTAGCCTTGTAGTATAGTTTGAAATCAGGGAGCATGATGCATCCAGCTTTGTTCTTGTCTTGGCAATGAGGGCTCTTTTTTGGTTCCATATGAACTTTAAAGTAGTTTTTTTCCAATTCTGTGAAGAAAGTCATTGGTAGCTTGAAGGGGATGGCATTGAATCTATAAATTACCTTAGGAAGTATGGCCATTTTCATGGCCATTCCTATCCATAAGCGTGGAATGTTTTTCCATTTGTTTGTGTCCTCTTTTATTGCGTTGAGCAGTGGTTTCTAGTTCTCCTTGAAGAGGTCCTTCACATCCCTTTAAGTTGGATTCCTAGGTATTTTAGTCTCTTTGAAGCAATTGTGAATGGGAGTTCACTCATGATTTGGCTCTCTGTTTGTCTGTTATTGGTGTATAGGAATGCTTGTGATTTTTGCACACTGATTTTGTATCCTGAGACTTTGCTGAAGTTGTTCATCAGCTTAAGGAAATTTTGGGCTGAGACGATAGGGTTTTCTAAGTATACAGTCATGTAATCTGCAGACAGGGACAAATACACTTCTTATGTTCACTAGTTTCTGTTTGTATCACATTTTAGTTTTTTACCTTCAGTCCCTGTTGATTTTATTCATTCCCTCATTCATTCATTCAACTTGAAGTGAAATGTTAACACTTCCAAAAATGAAACCTACCCAAAATATATACTCAGAGAACTATCACTCCTGTCCCCTATGCTTTTTACTCATGTGCATAATCTCTGTTCCTCCAATCTGATCCCATCAATTTCATATAGGTAACCAAGCTCACTCTTTCCTGGAATTTCTCTCTGTGTTTCTTTTTTGTAATGTGAAACACATCCTTGCTTGCATTCTTATTTCTTCATTTTCTTACACAAAGGTTAATTGTAATTAACATTTTTCATCTTTTTATAAGTTAAGAATACATTGTGGCAATCTCATCAGTTCATAGAAAGCTTGCTCATTTTTGTTATACAGTTGCACTCCCTTGGTGGACATCTCATAGTTTACTCAGCTAATCACCTATGGTACAGTATTTTAAGCTGTTCCTAACATTTTACAATTACAAATGATGTTGCATTTAATAAACTTAAGCATGTATGTTTTTGTGTTCTGAGAACTGTGTCTTCACAGTTAATTTCTAGAAGTTAATTTTATATTACTAGATTATGAAAAATATTGAGTCCATTATGAACTCCTGAAATAAATCCTATTTGTGTATAATGTATTATTTTGCTAATATGGTATTAGATTCTTTGTATTAATATTTAATTTTATATTTTTATAATATTAATAATATTCACAAATGATATTGGTCTGTAATTTTCCTTTATTGTAATAACCTAATCAGATTTCAGTTTCATTGTTATACTTCCTTCTAAAAAATAATTAAGAAATATCCCTTTATTTTCTATGTGCCAAAACAATTCACTTAGCATTGATACCATCTAGTTTTTGAAGGTTGGTGGAATTTTCCTGTGAAAATATCTGACAATAGTGCTTTTGTATGAAGTATTTCCGAAATAATTTTCTCTGTTTCTTCTTCAGAAGTTTCTATGTCTTCTAAAAACAATATCCAACCATCTAGGTTTTTGGATTTTATTTGTAGGGAATGTCAACAAATTAGTTTAATATGTGTTTAATCCCTTTCAATGTTTATTTCACCCCTTGTTATGTATTATGTGAGTATTAGGATTTTCTTTCATTTTCCTCTTAGTGATTTCTTTTGTTAATTTTTCTCAAAAAGCCAAACAGGATTTTGAATACAATAGATCCACTGTTTTCAATCTATCTCATTTATTTTCTGTTTGGATACTTATTATTTCTGTGTGTGTGTATGTGTGTTGCTTTGTTTTGTGCTCTTTTACTAGCTTTTGGGGCTGGAAATTATATTAATATTCATTCTTTCATTTTCATTAATACAATGGGATTTTTTCTGAGATATGAGTCATTAGGGACCCGGCACAGTGGCTCACACCTTGGGAAGCTGAAGCAGGTGGATCACTAGAGGTCAGGAGTTCGAGACCAGGCTGGGCAACATGGCAAAACCTCCTCTACTAAAATATACAAAAATTAGCCGGGCATGGTGGTGCATGCCCATAGTCCCACCTACTCAGGGGGCTGAGGTATGAGAATCACTTGAACCTAGGAGGCAAAATTTGCAGTGAGCTGAGATCGTGCCACTGCACTCCAGACTGGGTGTCAGAGTGATACTCTGAAAAAAAAAAGAGAGAGAGAGAGGAAGGAAGTAAGAAAGGAAGGAAGGAAGGGGAAAGAAAGAAAGGAAGAAGGAAGAAAGGAAGGAAGGGAAGAAGAAAGGAAGGAAGGAAGGAAGAGAAAGAAAGAAAGAAAGAAAGAAAGAAAGAAAGAGAAAGAAAAGAAAGAAAGAAGGAAAGAAAGGAAGAAAGACAGGGAGGGAGGGAGGAAGGGAGAAAGAAAGAAAGAAAAGAAAGAAGAGAAGAAAGAAAGAAAGGAAGAGAGAAAGAAAGAAGAAGGAAGGAAGAGAGAGAAATAAAGAAAAGAGAGAAAGAAAGAAGGAGAAAAAGAAAAAGAGAGAGGGAGTGAGGGAGGGAGGGAAGAAGGAATAAAGGAAGGAAAGGAGAGAGAGAAAGAAGATAGAAAGAGAAAGAAAGAAGAAAGAAAAAGAAAGAAAGAAAAGAAAGAAAGAAGAAATAAAAGAAAGAAAGAAGCAAGAAAGGAAAAGAAAAGAAAGAAAGAAGAGAAAGAGGGAGGGAAGGAAGGAAGGAAGGAGGAAGGAAGGAAGGAAGGAAGGAAGGGAAATGAGTTGCTAGGTGATTCTGTCATTGTGCAAACCATACAGAGTTTACTTACACAAACCTACATGGTATAGCCTACCACACACCTAGGCTATATGGCATAGCCTATTGCTTCTAGGCTACAAACCTGAACAGCATGTTTCTGTACTGAATACTGTAGACAATTGTAACACAATGATAAGTATTTGTGTTTCTAGACATAGAAAAAGCACAGTAAAAAATACAGTATTATAATCGTATGGGACGACTGCTATATATGCTCTCTGAAGTTGACAAACATGTCATTATACAGAGCATGACTGTATAAGTATATAAAAGTTATACATTTTCTACTGGTTATTGCTTTAAATGCATTTCACAGATTTGAGATGTAATTTTTAAACTTCTGATTATGAGATAATTGTAGATTCACATGCACTTGTAAGAAATAATATGGAGATCCAGTGTATCCTTCATTTAGCTTCCCTCAATGCTAACAACTTGCTTAACTGTATTACAATAGCACAACCAGGAAATTAACATTAGCAGAATCTATTAACCGTATTCAGATTTTACCAGTTTTGCATACATTTGTGTGTGTGTGTGTGTGTGTGTGTGTGTGTGTAAAATGGTTAATTTTATATGTCAATTTGACTGGGCTGAGGGATGCCCAGATAACTGGTAAAACATTATTCCTGGGCATGTCTGAGACGGTATTTCCTGGAGAGATTAGCATTTGAATCAGTAGATGAGTAAAGCAGATCCACCCTCACCAATGTGGGAGGGTGTCATCTAAAACTGTTAGGCTCAGATAGAATGAAAAGGTGATGTGAGGGCAAATTTACTTTCTTCTCTTGAGCTGGTGCATCCATTTTCCCCTGCTCTCACACATTGGAACTCCTGGTTCACAAGCCTTCAGACTCCAGGATTCACACCTGCAGCTCCCTACCCTGGCTCTCAGGCCTACAGCTTTGGACTGGAAGCTATATCAATGGGTCTTCTAGTTCTTAGGCCTTTTGGCTTAGACTGAATTACACCACCAGCTTTCCTGGTTCTCCAGCTTGCAGATGGCATTTAATGGAACTTCTCAGTTCTCACCATCATGTGGCCAATTCTCATAATAAGTCCCCTTCTATAGGGGTGTGTGTGTGTGTGTGTGTGTATTTAATTTAATTGATTCTGTTTCTCTGATGAACCTTGGATAATGCAGTGTGTATGTGTGTGTGTGTGTGTTTAATTCTATGAAATATTATCACATATATTTGTATGATTGCCATTAAAGTCAAGAAACTGAAAAGAAACTGAACAGTTCCCCTATCAGCATCCCTCGTGCTACTTTTTTACAATCACAATAAACTAGATTTCTCCCTGTCTACTTACCCATGGCAGCAAATAAATCTGTTTAATAAGTGATCCAATTTCTTTGCATCCTTGTCAGCATTTGGTATTATAACTATTTTTTTTTTTTTTTAATTTCAGCCTTTCTGATATGTGTGCAGGGCTAGCTCAGTATGGTTTTAATTTGCATTTCCCTAGTGGTGAATAATACTGAACATTTCATGTGCTTATTTGCCATCTGTATATCCTCTACTGTGAAATGTATGTTCATGTCTCTTGTCAATTTCCTATTTGGGTTTCTTACTTTTATAGTTAGATTTGATAATTTTATTTTATATATTCTAAATACAAGTTATTTTTTAGATACGTGGTTGGCAAATATTTTCCCACAATCCATAGCTTGTCATTTTATCCTCTTCACAGGATAGAGCAATAGGTTTTGTACAGTAAAACATTGTTGTTTAGCAAGGTTTATAACTTTGATGAGATCTATTTTTGTCAATTTTTACTTTTATGAAATATGCTTTTGGTGTCAATTCAAATAACTTTCACTTAGCTCCACATCCCAAAGATTTTCTCTTATGTTTTTAGTAAAATTCTGTGGTGTTACTTTTTACATTTAAGTTCATAAATCACTTAGGTTAAATTTTGTAAAAGGAGTGGGATTTAGATTGAGATTTAGTTTTAGTTGTTTTTTTTTTTTTTCTACAGTGTTCAATTGCCCCAGCACCATTTGTTAAAACATCTATTTTCCTCCATTGTTTTTATGTCTTTGTCACTAATTAGTTTTCAAAGTATGTCTTTTCCTCTGCCAGCTCCACCAACACCACACAATCTTGGTTACTCTAGCTATACAGAAAGCCTTAGTATCAAACAGGATCACTCCTTCCACTTTATTCTTTATTTTTCCAAAATTCTTTTGTCTATTTCAGCTCCAATGCCTTTCCATATGAATTTTAGAATATGTTTATGTCAACAAAAAGTTTACCTGGGGTTTCTTATGAGAATCACATTATACCTACAGATCAGTTTGGGGAGAATTAACTTTTTTTTTTTTTTTTTTTTTTTACTATGAGGAGGTTTCAAAACAATGAAAATGGTATGCCTCTTTACTTATTTAGGCCTTGTTTGATTGTTGTCTTCACTTATATGCTGCTTTTGAGAAGGTCAATAGTCTAATTTTCATGAAATGTATTTATTTGTTTGCTTGTTTATTTAAGCTGAGGCATGGGGGGGCTTGGTAATTTTTTTATTTTTAAAGTTTAATAGTCGTATAAAAATATGTCTATGATTTGATTTTTCTGAATCGATCTCCACTGGTAATTGGGAAGTCCTATTTATTAATGTCATTTTTATTTCTGGAAATTATTCCTGTCTTATATATAAAAATACTAGTTTTGTTTCCGTGTTTTATTTTTCTTCTTCAGTAAATTCAAATTATGCTTATGTGGATTTTCTTTGCTTGCATATTTCAACTACTGTTTCTCTGGCCCAATTTACTTCTTTCCTATCTCAATTTTTATTCTCTTTGATGTTTTCCTACTTTTGTTTCTCAGGTATCTTGTAATTTAGTCTTATTATTATACAATTTTCTCCTTTTCTTCTATATCTTTCCTAAAGTCAATCAAATACCATTTTATTTCTTGATGGTTTGGGTACCTTTCTGTTCTTTCTAAAATTACTAACCTAAGATTATTGGTTTTTTTAATATTAGCAAATGTTTGAGAATATATAATTTATTTCACAATATTGGTTACATTTCTCTGTGTGTGTGGGAGGGAGAAGTTTTCATTAGCTAAAATAGTTTGATTCTTATTTTTAGTTTTATCTGGTGGTGTCTTTCTGGAAGTCAAAATTTATTTTGCAATGAATTTCATGGACAGTACTCTTGATTTACGGTGATTTAAAACATTCTTAGTTAAAGAAGGTCTACCCCACTCTTGTCATGGTGGGAAAGTACAATTTCTTTAACTAATGGCACTTAGAGGACGGGTTTTATGTTTTGTGCTCTGTTATTTTATTTATTTACTTGAGACAGGGTCTTGCTCTATAGCATAGGCTAGAGGGCAGTGGTACAATTGTAGCTCACTATAGCCTTGAACTCCTGGGCTCAAGGAGCCATACTAACTCAGTCTCTCAAGAAGCTGGGACTACAAGCACCAACACCTGGCTAACTTAAAAAATTTTTTTTTTTTTGTAGAGACAGAGTCTAGCTATGTTGTTCAGGCAGGTTTTGCTCTGTGATTTTTGTCTTTTATTTTGTCTTTCAGTATTTTAAGTCCCTACTTGCTCTGTTTGTCTCTTTACTGCACAATTTTCAAAGTCTGACTCTCTCTTCTTTCTTCCCTTATTCTTCCCAGAAGAAATAGATTTCCAAGACTGTATTCTTTTTAGGTCCCTTATCTATAGCCAATGTACTGATATACAAGGCTCTTTTTCAGTATTTTAACACTTAATATAGACTTTCTTTTTTCTAGTGATGATGTTAGCTCAGTCATAGGCCCTCCTTTTGCTTCTGCTATCTTCCACTTGGTTTTTCAAGATGCCTACACCTTACTCTCTGAAAAGGTCAGTGGGAGCTCAGCAAACAACTCTATGAAAGTGATGTTTATAGTTCTATTTACAGGTAATTTGAAGCAGTGGTGTTCCCTGTTTTTTACTTGAGATTTGTGAGTTTCTCTGTTGTTGTTCATGTTTAGTTGTATTGTTTTGAAGAGTCTGTTGGGAGATTTTAATTGAGGTGGCCACCATTACTTTGGTTATTCCAAGTCCATCAATTTACTTGATAAGGTTTGGCTGTGTCCCCACCCAAATCTCATTTTGAATTGTAGTTCCCGTAATTCCCAAGTGTCATGGGAGGGACCTGGTGGGAGGTGATTGAATCATAGGGGTGGTTACCCTCATGCTGTTTTCATGATAGTGGGTGAATTCGCACACGATATGATGGTTTTATAAGGGATTTTCCTTCCTTTTGCTCGGCACTTCTCCTTGCTGCTGCCCTGTGAAGGACGTGTTTGCTTCCCCTTCCACCACGCGTGTAAGTTTCCTCAGGCCTCCCCAGTCATACTGAACTGTGAGTCAACTAAACCTCTTTTCTTTATAAATTACTCAATCTCAGGTATGTCTTTATTAGCAGTGTGAGAATGGACTAATAAAGTACTTTTTAAAAAGTTGTGTTTCATCTATAGACTCTTAATTATTGCAGAGGAAAACATAAGCTTATCTAGATTTTATTCAAAATTCTTCAAGATATGATTTAAATTTAATTTTGCCCATTTATCAACCAAATCTTACTCCTAGTCCCGCGCCCCTATCTTCTATTTTAATAACCTGTGCCACAGTGTTTTACATTCCTTAATTTTGCCATGTATTTCTCATCTCTGTACTTTTGCTGTGCTCTCTCCTCCCCTAAAAAATGCCCCCCATTAACTTATTAATCAGTTAAAAGTATTATTTGTTTACTGGGTTTCTGCCCTTTCCCCTTAGGTTTAATTAAATTTTTACTCCATGATTATATGAAGAGAAATCAAATCAGGAGTTATTTCCCACTCTTGAGACTGGTACCATGGGGTGGGATGACTAGATGTAACATTTAAGCAAGATAATCTTTTTCTCTCTTCCAAAACTAATTTCAAAGGAAGGAATGAATTCAACTAAATCAATCATTTATGATTCATTAAAACTGACTCCCACTTAGCATTTTGGTAACATATGCTAACCTTTTCCTTGGTAAACTTTGTGATTATGAAGTTTCAATTCCTGTGGTATTTTGTGTTCTCCCAAAGAGGTGTTTTTAAAACATCAGATGTTTTAAATAATTAAAGGTGAATTTTTCACAGCATAGATATTTTCTGTCCTCGATTAACCATTACATGAGACATAATTAGGAAGCTGGATGTCAATTTTAAATTTTAAAAAGAAGATATGCTTTTTACATAAAAAGGCACTTTGATATTTTCCAATTTATAACTGCAGGTGTTGACTTCCACCATCACTTGTCTTCGTAAAGTAGAGTGTGTTTTGAATTATATCTAAACATCTACAGCAGAATATGGAGGAAATGAAACTTTGGGGAAGTCTCATTCACTCACAACCCATGAAGTACCTTTTCAAGAACTTCTGAAGAATCGATTACCTTTCAGTTCCTAACCTTTCTTATACTATGAGGATTGGCCTACTCTAGGTAAACTAAATTTATGAAGCCCTTGTAGATCCAACTTGATGTTGTAAATTTGTTGCTAATTTGGGCATATTTTGCTTACTGAGGGACTTATTACTGAAATAATTCGGCTAAACTTTGAGGCACAATAAAATTAAATATAGAAATATTGAAACCTTATTCCTCATAGGGTATATATTTATGCAAATACCTCATTATCCACCATATTTCCTCTTAGAAAATTGACCTTTTTAGTTCTTCCCTTTATGTGACCATGACCCTCTAAATGGTATTTTCCCAAATGAATAATTACACTGAAAGAGTGGAGGAAATATTTATAACTAATGGAATTTTCCTAATACACCTTCTCAGACTACTACACAGATAGCTGACCTTAATATCAAGATACCAAACATATCAAATCATTTTGGAAATCAAATTTAATGCTCTTTAGCTGATGAAAAGGTAATGACTTCCCTGGCTTCCTTTCCTGCTTACATATTTCTGTCCCTCTACTTTGCCTTCAAGTATGCACAACACAATTGGATTTTCTTAGTCAGGCTGGAAGATACCCCTGTTCAGAAAACAAGCTTAACTTTTTTCTTTGATGAAAAAAGTCTGTACATTAATGAGAACATTTGGTAGAAGTGATTAATATGAAAAATTAGAGTGAAGCAGTCACAACTCTTACTTTTTCAAGGTTATCTTTCCTGTTACTTTTAGCCATGGCCCTTCATAAGGATGACTGTCACTTTTCCTTCCTTCTTTCTCTCTCCTTTCCCTTCCTTTCCTCCTTTCCTTTCCTTTCCTTTCCTTTCCTTTCCTTTCCTTTCCTTTCCTTCCTTCCTTCCTTCCTTCCTTCCTTCCTTCTTCCTTCCTTCTTTCCTTCCTTCCTTCCTTCTTCCTTCCTTCTTTCCTTCCTTCCTTCCTTCCTTACATTAATCAAGATAATCTTTTTCTCTCTTCCAAAACTAATTTCAAAGGAAGGAACAAATTCAACTAAATCAATGATTTATGATTCATTAAAACTTACTCACACTTAGCATTTTGGTAACGTATGCTAACATTTTCCTCTCCCTTCCTTCCTCCCTCCCTTCCCTCCTTTCCTTCCATTTCCTCCCTCAATCTCTCTCTCTGTGTCTTTCTTTCTCTCTCTCGTAGTCTGACTTCTCACTGGAGAAATATTTGTATTAAGTGGAAATTATATTTGAAAGTCTAGTTCATCTGGGCTGGCAATAGAATGATGAAGAAATGTTTTGTCACGAGATTTTTCTCTGCAATGGAAAACATTGATTTCAATGATTTGTCTATCAACTGCCAATATACCAAATATGTATTAATTTGTTTTGTCATAAATTTTGCACATTTTGTATTTAATATACTACAGATTTTTTTTCCCAACAAGATTTGATGAGCATCTCATTGGAGTATGGGTACAGAAAAAGATTTCTATGTGTTTTATTGACTGTGTTTTTTGAAGTTTAAGTATTAAGCAAACGATCAAGGAAATAAACACTTGAGGAAGTAATGTCTGTAACTGATATTTAGCTAGTTCCAAGATAAACTTTATAACTACAAATCTATCAAGCCATTACTAAGATGACCTTAATAGAATTTAGAATACCATCATATACTTTTAACTTGTCTCCCTGCTTTGACTCTAGACTCCTCCATTCTTCACACAGCAGTCCAAGGGATCCTTTCATAACCTAAATCAATTCGTGTCATGCTTGTGCTCAACACCATCCAATGGCTTCTTATGTCAGAGCCTATTCATATTCTTCCAATGCCTACTTACTATTTTGGGGAAGTAATTGGACCCCTGATGTATTCATGAATGACTAGAATAAAAACTACATTTTCTTTTTTATCTCAGACCTAGGGGTAACCATGAGATGAAATGAAATTCTATTCAATGGAATGGAATTGAAGTGTCTTAACTTTCTGGGACATAACTTTTTAGATAGAAGTATTTTCTTTGCTCCTTTGTATTTTATGGTTGTTGAAATACAGAGTTGATGACTGGAGCTCATTCAGTCATTTCAGTCCCTGAGGCAGAAGTCATAGTCTGAGTATGATTGAATAGCAAGAGAGAGGAGCTTAAGTCCCTGACAATTTTTTGAGTTTGAACAGGATGCCTATATCTTGATGTCTTTATATCAAAGTGAATGAATCTTTATCTTTCCTGGAAAGAGACAGAGAGAGGGAGGGGGGGGAGAGAGAGAGAGAGAGAGAGAGAGACAGAGAGAGAGAGAGAATATATTTATATATATATTCTATATGTGTATATATTACATATATATGTTATATATGTAATATGTTATATACACATATATGTAATATATAATATGTTATATATAATGTATGCAATATATATGTTATATATTTTATATGTTATAGATATATATATTCTAGTGCTTCTGCTTACATTACATTAAATAGAATTTAATCTTGTGGCTAACTCTAGCTCTGAGATAAAGTAGAAAACGTAGTTTTTATTGTAATCATTTGTGAATACATCAGGGGTGCAATTTTCTAAAAAGAATAGTAATTATGCATTGGAGGAATATGAGTAGACTCCAGCATAAGAAGCCATTGGGTGGTGTTGAGCACAGGCGTGACACAAACTGACTTAGATTATGAAAGGATCCCTTGGACTGCTGTGTGAAGAATGGAGGAGTCCAGAGTCGAAGCAGGGAGATCAGCTAGAAGTCTATGATAGTAATCTAAATTCTATCCAGGTCATCTTAGTGATGGCTTAATAGATATGTAGTTATAAGATATATAAGTTATAAGGTTTACTTTGGAACTGGCCAGATATCAGTTACTGACCCTACTTCCTCAAGTTTTTATTTCATTGATTATTCACGTAATATTTACTTCAAAAAACACAGTCAATAAAAAATGTAGAAATATTTTCCTGTACCCCTACTCTAATGAGATACTCATTGAAAGACAGAAGATTCATTCACTTCCATATATATGTGTGTGTGTGTGCGCGCGCGCGCGCGCGCGCGTGCACGCATGCGCGTTTGTATACATATATATTTCATTGACGCCTAATTCTAACTTTTCACAAAATTGAGAGGGAAATTTAAAATCTTCTTCATGGCTTGTATGTTCCTATATGACTCAGTCCTTGGCTTTCTCTGTTATTTCCTAACATTCATCCTCATTCATTCTAGTACAGCTATGCTAAACTTCTTGCTGCTCCTTAGAGCACACCACACCATAAGGTTGTCCTTTCTGCCCTTCAGACTGCTGTACTCTTTCCCCAGATACTCACATAACTTTAATCTGAGCTCCACTTGGATCTTTTCCAGAAATGCCTTCTAATCACCATATATTAAATAAAAGCACAAGTTAGTCTTTCTTTGTCTGCTACTTCTTTTGTAGTACTTATTAATCTCAGCTTATATGTTATATATTTTATTTGTCTTTTACTTTATTGGTCTTCTCTTTTAGAAGGTAAGTTCCATGAGGGTAGGCACTTCAATTTGTTTATCATGCTATTTCCTAGACCAGTAACTGTTCCAGGTACAGCTGCCCAATATATATTTATTGGCTGTGTAAATGCATAAATAATTGATTATACATTAACTTACCCACAAAATGTTCTTATACTATACTTATAATATCATAAAGGGATATATCCTATGTACTATACCCAGGACATCCAGGATACAGTTAGGTTGGTAAACTGATGAGACACTGATCATCATTTGGATGGTCAGTTTATTAAAGGACCCCTGAAGAATCTTCAGAGAGTTACTTGGTGAATTCTTATGTTGTTCTGTGAGTTTTACATACAGAAAACAGGAAGAAATTTGCTGATATTAGACCCTAAGTTCAGTTTTTTTAAACGGGAAAAGAGTAGAAAATAAATGCAGTGACTGTTACACCACAACTTGACCTGGACAATTTTTGACTCAACATGATACTATCTAACATTATATAATTCAAAATTCTGAAAATATACTGATTTCACAATACTGGGATTGTTTGGATATGTGTGTTATGGATGGGAGTAGAACTTTCCCTCATGAATATTTCCACAGCCAATTATACTGGATAAATTGTCAATCCTGGGGAAGAAATTTCCTCAAGAGCCTCAAGAGGTTCACCACAGCTGAGAAGTGTGAACATCTTCCATTTTCTCTAAATGTTTTGGACATTTGCCTAGATTCAGTGAGACACGGGTAGTACTCACATTGGTGGAGGCAACCTAGATGTAAACAGGAAGAAGTGAGGCTGATAAAAACTCAGCTGTGTAATAATTGTGAATTGTGATAAAAACTCAGCTGTGTAATAATTGTGAATTTCTTTTCTATGCTCTATTTTCTTCTAGCATGGTCAAGCCTTCAGTAAAATCTTGATAAATATTCTCTATGTCATGAAGAATTAAGGAAAAGGGACTTTTCTACATATTAGGATAAAGCAGTCAGAGAGAAAGTAGTGTCTCTTTCCAAAATTCAGAGAGCTGGTCTCTGGGTATGGATGTGCCCAAAATAGTGGCAATTAACCCAGGTGATATAGCTGAGACAGCAGTGCCATAGAATAATAACAAAATTGGAGGGGCAAATCAGAAGGACCTGACACAAGAGCCAGCACTCTGAAAACATTTTAGAAATTGTTAAGTGTGAGAATTTGAGAAAGTGTTCATTTCTGCACTAAAGCGTGTGAGAGGTCATTCCATTTTAAAGAAGGCTACTTAGGTAAGATCTCCTTTATATGTTCTTTTTTATTTATATACCAGAGATCATTCATTTAAAATAAAAGCATTTTTCACATTATACTGAAAATTGTTGCTTATCTTTTTACCCAGCACTAGCCCATACATTCTTTAAAGACAGGAACTGCCTCATTTATCCATGTATTCCCAGTAACTAGCACACTGCTAAGCAAAGTGAACCCTCCATAAATATTTGTGGAAGGCAGAAACAAATCTTTTCAATAGCATTTACAGTCATTCCCATGATTTGAATGAAATAACATATACAACATATGTGTCTTAATAATGCTAATTGAATTTTGAGTTGTGCCAAGGGCCTTGTACAAACAAAAACTAAAACAAACAGAAAAAAAATCAGCAAGGAATATTTTAGAATACCTTTATTGCAAAAACACTTGTGCATTGTTATAGAATAAGAGGTTAAATGACATGAAAATAATGCTCTACATCATTGAAATTCAATCATTTTCTTCTTCATATTTTTACAATTCTTACCCTGTCTTTCAAAATTACAAGATGAGAATTTGGAACAGAGAGAAGCCTAGGGAAGAAACATGAGAATAAAAAGGTGTTTTTCTCTCAATCCAACTGTCACCTAATTCTAAGAAAACATACTAGCTCTAAATTATGATCTGTCTAAATACTTAACTTCCTTCCTCAAGTGTAAGTTCTTGGTTTTTTGTTGTTGTTGTTGTTTGTTTGTTTGTTTTTCGAGATGGAGTCTTTCTTTGTCGACCAGGCTGGAGTGCAATGGCACAATTTCCGCTCACTGCAACTTCCGCCTCCTGGGCTCAAGCGATTCTCCTGGCTCAAGCTTCCCGAGTAGCTGGGATTACAGGCACATGCCTCTGTGCCCAGCTAATTTTTGTATTTTTAGTAGAGACGGGGGTTTCACCATGTTGCCCAGGCTGGTCTTGAACTCCTGACCTCAGATGATCCACCCACCTTGGCCTTCCAAAGTGCTGGGATTACAAGTGTGAGCCACTGCACCAGGCCAGTTCTTGGTATTTCTAAGGCTAAAGCAAATGAACATGGTGGCTGATGCCCGATTCCTCACTAATACTGGTTAGCAACAGTTCTGGCAGATATAACGTACCAATTGCTACCACATTCTATTGTGTGTAGTGTAAAAGGAAAATTGGTAAAAAAAACAAACATGTAAGTTCTTATTTATGATCTTAGCTGTTCAAAGGTTATGAAAGGAAAACATTTTGCCACAGTTCTCAGGAATTTGCAAAAATTCAATTGTGTTATAGTTCATTTGTTTGGCATCCTTCTTTCTTAAGTCAGCCAAATGCAAGGACATTCAGCTCCTGTCTTCTTTAAACAGCAATCATTTGAACTGAGAAGCTTCCAGCCTAAGCTCAATCTTATGGATACTGATAGCTTTTCTGAAACATATTATTACATTAATTGGAAGCCATTTATTCTGTATGCACAGGGATACACAGACATAAACATTTAGTACTTCGGCAAATTGATATGATTAAAGCAGAAAAGTAAGAATGACAGATGAATTTCATGTTTTAGAGTCAGATTAATAGCCAAAAATGAAATAATGCCTGTTCCCATTATATAAGGGAACATCATTGTCTTTTATACAACCGATTTTAATGAACAACTTTTGGGATCTGAGCTCGAACTGTACTTCACCAGGAATTATTAAGCTCAGAATAACAGAAAATAGTAAGGCACTACTTAAGTGTAAGAACAGAAATTGATGTTTCACTGCTGAGGATTAATTTTCTTAACTGTGGTTTCCTCTGTATAAGTAGATTTACAGTTTCTGTCATCTCTGTGTACTTTCATAACATTAAAAAACAAACTTTGAAAGAGTGATGCCCACAAGATGGAAGAATAGGAAGTCCAAGAGTTTATTTTCCCCAGAGAAATAGCAAACAATAATATATGCACCAAAATGCCATTATGAGAAGTCTAGAGTGTAGGTAAAGAGTTGCAGCACACCACATGAGCACAAAACCAAGAACAGACACACTGAAATGGATATGAGTAATTTCACTTTATCCACATCAGCCTTTCTCCCACACTGGCATAGCTCAGCACAGAGAGAGATCGTCCGGACCCATGACTTCTACAAAGGGGGAGGTAAGGGTGAACCATAAGCCTAGCTTCCCAGCTTTTCAATATGCTCCACAAGAGGCTAGTTTCAGTGTAATCTCCTGTAAAGTGCTGAAGGAACCAGCATAGCTCAGATTACTGGAACAGTCTGGAACAAAGAAAAATGGGTGGGCATCCCCCTACAGCTAGCACAGATCTGCAAGATTGGAAACAGTACAGAACTGAGACTTCTCCCTCAGGAAAGAAGATGAGTGGAACATGATTCTAATGTCCCATGACTCCAATGTCCCTGGCCTTTCAGCACACTATTCAAGGAGTCAGTGCCTGTCTTGACTTACACTGAGCACTAAAGGAACTGACATAGTCTAACACCAGCAGGAGCAAGAAACTATGGGCTTTAAAAATAAAAAGACTGGATGCCTGGGCAGCTAGGAACACAGGCCTGGAATCCCTAGCCAGGCTGATCAGGAAATTTTTTCTATCAAAGCCAGTCTATGGAGAATTGCTAGAAGTGTTAGTTGTTTCTTCAAATATGTAGACATCAATACAAAGCTATTAAAAAAAATAGGAAAAGATCAGGAAATCATGCTATAATCAAATAAAGAAAACAAATCTCTAGTAATGGATCCTAAAGAAAAGGAGATATAAAAACTATCTGACAAAGAATTCAAGATAGTCATCTTCAAGAGGCTCAGGAGTTGCAAGAGAACACAGACAACTAAACAAATTATGAAAAATATACATAAGCAAAATAAGAATATAAACAAAGAAATAGAAATTTTTTTTTTAAAGAATCAAACAAAAATTCTGGAACTGAAGAATATAACTGAACTAAAATATTCAATGTAAGTGTTCAGGAGCATATTTAATCAAGCAGAAGAAAGAATTCATGAACTCAAATATAAGAAAAGAACAGACTTGAACAATGCTACAGGCCAAATGAACCTAACAGATGTGTAATAAACATTCCACTCACTAGTGGCAGAATATACATTCTTCTCAAGTCAACAGGAAATATTCTACAGGATATGTCACATATTAGGTCACAAAACAAGTTTTAACAAACTTAAGAAGGTTGAAATTAAACCAAGTATCTTTTCTGAGCACCATGAAATCAAACTACAAAATATAAACAGCAATAAAATAAATGGGACACACACAAAAAATGAAGTTATCCAATATGAGTTGAAAGAATTAATAGTGTTAACTTGTCCATACTACCCAAAGTGTTCAACAGATTCAATGCAATCCCCATCAAAATTCCAACTGAATTAATTATATTTCTTTACTGAAGTTAAAACAGAAATATAGAGCAATGGAATAGAGAGCCCAGAAATAAAATCATATATATACAACCAACCAGTCTTCAAAAAGGGTGCCAAGAATACACAATGGAGTCTAACAGTCTCTTCCACAAATAGTGTTAGGAAAACTAGATACTTACACGCAGAAGAATAAAAATGGACTCTCGTCTTACACCATATATAAAAATCACCTCAAAATAAACACTTAAATGTAAGACCCCAGACTGTAAAACTCTTAGTACACACAGGGGGAAAGCTTCTGGATGTTGGTCTTGGCAATGATTTCCTATATATGACAAAAGCACAGGAAATAACAACAAAAATGAACAAGTGAAACTCCTTTAGACTAAATAGCTTCTGTATAGCAAAGGAACCAATCAACAGAGTGAAAAGACAGCCTATAGAATGGGTTAAAATATTTTCAAACCACATATCCAATAATAGGTTAATCTCTAAATGTATAAGGAACTTCTACAACTCATTATCAAAAAATAATTTTTAATGGGCAAAGGATTTGAATAGACATTTATCCAAAGGTGACATACAAATGGCCAACAGATAAATAAAAAAGCATTCAAACTGGCTCAGTGGCTCACGCCTATAATCCAACAATTTGGAAAGCTGAGGTGAAAGGATCACTTGAGCCCAGGAGTTCGAGACCAGTCTGGACAACATAGTGACACCGTATCTCTACAAAACACTTAAAAATTAGCCAAGCATGGTGGTACATGCCTGTAGTCCGAGTTACTCAGGAGGCTGAGGGAGGAGGATCACTCGAGTCCAGGAGATTGAGGCTGCAGCAAGCTGAGTTTGCACCACTATACTCCAGCTGGGTGGCACAGTGAGACCCTGTCTCAAAAAAAAAAAAAAAAAAAAAAAATTCAACATCGCTAGTCATCAGGGAAATGTCAATCACCTCACACCTTTAGGATGATTCTTAAAAAGCAAGTGCTGTTGAGGATGTGGAAAAGTTGGAACTCTTATACACTGTTGATGGGAATAGTTGATGCAGCCACTATGGAATGCAATATGGAGGTTTCTCACAAAAGTAAAAATAGAACAACTATATGATCCAGTAGTCTCCCTTCTGGGTATGTATCCAATAGAATTGAAACGAGGAACTCAAAGGAATTTCTGCATTCTCATGTTCACTGCAGCATTATTAGCAACAGCCAAGATTTCAAAACAATCTAAATCTCCCTCAATAGATGAATGGATAAAGAAAATGTGATGTATACATACAATGAAATATTATTTAGCTCTTAAAAAACTTCTACCATATGTAAGAACGTGGATAAACCTGAAGGATATTGTGCTAAGTGAGATAGCCAGAACAAATGCCATATGATGCCACTTATCTGAGGTATCTAACGTAAGTCAATCTCATAGAAATAAAATGGTGGTGGCTAGGAGCTGGTGGAAGGGGAAATGGGAGGTTGTTTACCAAAGGGTATAAAGTTTCAGTTATGTAAGACAAATAAAATGAGACTCTGTCTCTAAAAAAAAATTGTAAAAATTAGCCAGATGTGGTGGCATGCAGCTGTGGTCCAAACTACTCAGGAGGCTGAAGTGGGAGGACTGCTTGAGCCCAGGAGACTGAACCTACAGCGAAGTGTGTTCATTCCACTGTACTCCAGCCTGGGCAACAAAGCAAGACTCTGTCTCAAAAAAAAAAAAAAAAAGAATAAATCCTAGAAATCTGGTGTACAACATTGTGCCTATACTTGAAAATACTATATTGTGCACTTTAAAATTTGTTAAGAAGGTAAATCTCAAGTTCAGCATTTCTGCCACAATAAAAAATAACTAAAAATTAAAAACAAACTTTGGTTTCTCTTTAGATAAACACACTTATGTTTATGTTTTAAATTGCCATATTTTATATTTAGGCTAAAGGTTTTTGTTTGCCCCAATTCAGGAGACTTCAGAACATAAAGCAGAATTAGAGTATCATTTGATAATTGTTTTCAGAATCTCAAAAATTTTAGAAGCATAACATTCTTTCACTCCACAGAATTTTAGTGCTTTCAGCACTACCTGCCTCAGCAAAGCACACAGGCTGGCTCATGTTACTATCAGACAGGTGTCCGTCTCACTCATAAACATGTGCTGCTGAATGCTATCTCCTGCCACAAACTGTCTCCTGCCATTGCAAATCATTGTGAACCTTGATTAAACATTATTATCTCATGCACCACATTTTAGCTACTATAATGGCTCCAGAAATCCTATTCACAGAAAGAAATACATGAGTAAATGTAGTTATTATAGGGAGGTGACATGAATATGAATATTTACTCTGGTGTTTTGTGTGTACAGATATATTTTAGTAAGTGTAAAAGGTTTTGATTCAAACTTCAAAATGTACTTATTTCAAAAATAAAATAACCTTTTTTTTCTCCCACTAAAAAGCGGCTATTGTAGCTATGGCTAGATACAATGAGAGATTGAATGCATACAATTTCTTTCTTTTCTGTAGCTACAGTAACACAAGACAAAGATTCTTCTCAAATGATCTTTATCAAGTTTATACATAAATGTTGTCAATCATTCAATGATGAAAGAACATTTTAAAACCTGTATTGTATTTAAACAGAAATAAGAAATAGATGGGTTTTGTTGTTGTTGTTGTTGTTGTTATTGTTTTTTGCAAGGACTATCTGGTAAGACATAATAATCTGAGCACATGGACTTGTAACTGACTCTGTACTTTGCTTTTATGCCAATAGTTTCACCTGATAGTTTAGGTTGATATTCTACCTAAAGCAATAATAAAGAAGTAAAAAAAAAAAATCCATATTCTTTTCTAATACTAATCATTTCATGCTTAGACTAATGAATTGATTCAAACATTTTAAAATATTCTGGTTTGAAAAAATTAGATTCATAGAAAGTTGCAAAGACATTACAGAGAGGTCTCATTTTCACCTAATTCAGTTTCTCCCCATGCTTATATCTTAAGTAATTATAGTACAATATCAAAAGAAGGAAATTGACATTGGTTATAATGTGTATGTATTAGTTCTATGTCTTTTATCATATATGCAGATTCACACAACCACCAAGATACAAAACTCACCCATTTCCACAAAGATCTCCCTATTATTACCTCTTTATAGTCACATCTACTCCCACTTTCCCGCCCCCCAGCATTCCTAACCCATGGTAACCACTAATTTGTTTTACATCTCAGTAATTTTGTCCTTTCAAGGACATCATATCATTGACATGGGCTTTTTTTTTTTTTTCACTTAGCATAACATCCTTGAAATCCATCCAAATTGTTGCATGTATCAACAATTCATTCCTCTTTATTACGGAGCAGTATTCCATGATATGGATGTACCAGAGTTTGTTTAAATATCCTCCTACTTTAAGACATTTTGTTTACTTATAGCTTTAAGCTATAACTTATAACTAAAGCCATTATAACTAAAGCCATTATGAACAATCATGTACAATTCTTTGTGTGGACATAAGTTTTCATTCCTCTGAGATAAATTCCCAGGAATGAGATTCATTGGCCATATAAGTATATGTTTATTTCTTTAAGAAACTGCTGCAGCCAGGCGCGGTGGCTCATGCCTGTAATCTCAGTACTTTGGGAGGCCGAGGCAGGTGGATCACCTGAGATCAGGAGTTCGAGACCAGCCTGGCCAACATGGTGAAATCGATCTCTACTAAAAATGCAAAAATTAGTCGGGCATGGTGGCAGGTGCCTGTAATCCCTGCTACTTGGGAGGCTGAGGTAGAAGAATCGCTTGAACCAGGGAGGCGGAGGTTGCGGTGAGCTGAGATCGTGCCCCTGTACTTCAGCCTGGGTGACAAAGCAAGACTCTGCCTCAAAAATAAATTAAGAAAAAAGAAGAAAAGAAAAAGAAACTGCTGCACTACTTTTCAGTGTGTCTGTACATTTCCACAAACAATGTATGAGAGAGAAAATTTCTGTGTATGCTTACCAACATTTGATATTGTCAGGATTTTTATGCTATTTTAAGCTCTTGTCATATATATGAAGTGATAGTCATTGTGGTCTTCATTTGCAGTTTTTAATCGCTAGTGATGAACATCTTTGCATGTGCTCATTTGCCATCTATATATCCTCTTTGGCCTGTTCATGTCTTTTGCTCATTTTCTAGCTAGAATTTTTGTTTTGTTGTTATTGTTGGGTTTTGAGAGTTCTTTAAATATTTTAAATGAATCATCTTTAAGATATAAGGTTCCTAAATATTTTCTCCCAGTGTGTAGATTGTCTTTTCATCCTCTTAACAGGGTCCTTCAGAGTAAAAGTTTTAAATTTTGATGAAGTGTAATTTATCAATTTTATTTTTATGGTTCTTTTGATGTCAAGCACTCTTTATCAAGCTCTAGATCTTAAAGATTTTCTTTTATTTTTCTTCTGAAAGATTTATAGAATTTTTTATCCTATCACTTTTTAAATTATAATTTTAAAAACCATAAAACTTGCCATGGTTAAGACGAACTATTTTTAAGTGTACTGTTTAGTAATGTTAGGTATATTTGCATTGTTGTGAAACAGATCTCCAGAACATTATCTTGCAGAACTTAAACTCTATATCCATTAACCAATTACTCTTCTTCCCTCCCCTGTCCCCTGGTAACCATTATTCTACTTTATATTTCTATAAATTTGATGACTTTAGATACCTCATATAAGTGGAACCATACAGATTTTTTTTGTGATTGGCTTATTTCACCAAGCATAGTGTCCTTCAGGTTCATCCATGTTGTAGCATGTGACAGGATTCCCTCCACTTTAAAGACTGAATAATGTTCCATTGTATGAATATACCACATTTCGCTTATCCACTCATCTGTCAATGACATTTGGACATTTGCATTGCTTCCACTTCTTGGCTTTGTGAGAAGTGCTTCTATAAACATGGGTGGTACAGGTTTGTAGTATGCTTTATAATTAAATCTAAAATCCAGTTTGAGATGATTTTTGGCTAATGTGTGAGATTTAAGGCGAGGGTCATCTTTCTGGATATGCAATTTTTCCAGCAACAATTGTTGAAAAGACTCCTTGGCAATACTCAAGTGGAAATATTTCTGGTTTGTTTTTCTATTACATTGTACTGTTTTTCTATCCTTCAGCTAGTACCACACAGTCTTGATTAAGGTACTTATATAATAACCTTAAAATAAGATGAAGTGATTACTCCAACTTCATTTCTATTTTTCAAAAATTGTCTCAGCTCTTCTATTTCCTTTTCCCTTTCTAATAAACTTTAAAATAACTTTTTCTTTAAAAAATCTTGCTAAGATTTTTATAATTGTGTAAAATACGTGTATTACCTTGGAGACAAATGATATTTTTATTCTGTTGGGTGTTCCAATCCATGAACACTGGATATCTATTTCTTTAAACCTTCTTTCTTTCATCACTGTTTTGTAGTTTACATCATAGTAGTCCTGTACATATTCTGTTAGATTTCTAAGTACTTCAGTTTTTTAAAAACATTATACATAGTATTGTATTCTTAATTTTAGTTTCCACAGGGCTATTGCTTTCATGAAGGAATACAATTAATTTTACATGTTTTACTTGGAATTTTTGGCATCGCTGAACTCATCAATTCTAGGAGTATTTTAATAGATCCCTTATTTTTTATGTAGACCATTGTGTCATCTGCAAGTAGGAACAGCTTTATATTTTCCTTTCTAATTTATGTCTTTTATTTCCTTTTCTTACCTTATTGAGCTTCCTAGAACTTCCTGTAAAATGTTGACTAGCAGTGGGACTGGGAGACACTATTGCATTGTTTTCATCTTAAGAGGAAAGCATTCTACTTTCACCACTAAGTAAGATGTTAGCTATAAGATTTTTGTAAATTCTCTTTATCAAGTTGCGGGTGTTTCTTTTCCTTATTTTCTGGGCTTTTATCATAAATGAGTGTCAAATTTTGTCAAATGCTTATTTTGCCTCAATTGATATGACAATGTGATTTATCTCCTTTACATTTATGGTGAATTACAATGATTGTTTTGAAATATTGGATCAATTTTACATCTCTAGGATGAACTCCAAATGGGCATTATGTATAACTCTGTTTCTATATTGCTGAATGCTATTTTCTAATAATTCATAAAAGATTTTTGCTCTATATTCATGAGAGATATTGGTTTATAGTTTTCTTCATTTTGTACTATCTTTTATTTGGGTATAAAAGTAATATTGGTTTCATAAAATGATTTGGAAAATGCTCCCTCCCCTTTCATTTTCTGAAAGAAATTGTGCAGATCTTGTGTTATTTCATTTTTAAGTGTTTAATGGTATTCTCCTGTGAACCGATCCGGACTTAGCTATTTCTTTTTCAGTAGTTTTTAAATGATGAATTTAATTTCCTTAATAGTTGTAGAGCTATGCAATTATCTTTTCCATACTGAATAATCCTTGGTAGTTTATGTGGTAGTTGTATAGTCCATTTCATCTAAATTGTCAAATTTATGTGTGTAGAGTTGTTCATACCATTTCTTTATTACCTTTTGATATCTATAGGGTCTATAATTATATTGCCTGTTTCATTTCTGGTATTGGTAATTTGTCTTTCTCTGTCTTTCTTTTTGCTCTGTCAGTTTTGTTGGAGCTTTGCCAATTTTACCGTTTTTCCAAAGAACCATCTTTTTGTTTCATTGATTTTCCCTGTTGTTTATGTATTTAATTTCATTGACTTCTGCTCTTATATTCATAATTCTCTTCCTTTAGCTTGCTTTGGATTTTTGTTCTTCATTTTCTAGTTTCTTGGTGTGGGAGCTTAGGTGGATTTGAGGCTCTTTCTCTTTTTTAACATAAGAATTTAACACTATAGATGTCAGCATTGCTTTAGCTGCATGCCCAAATTTTTGATGTGTTAAATTTTCATTTTCTTTCTGTCTCATTTACTTTTAAAAATTCCCCTAAGACTTCCTCCTTGACTCAAGAGTTATTTATAGGGGTGTCTTTTTTAACACCCAGGTGTGGATATATTTCTGTTATCTCTATTACTAATGTCTAGTTTGATTCCATTTTTGTCAGAAAACATACTCTATGATTTCAATTATTTTATATTTTTTGGTATTAGTTTTAAAGTCCAGGATATAGTCTATCTTGGTAAATGTTCTATATATATATGTGTGTATTCTGCTGTTTTTAATATTCTAAACATATAAATTAGATGATGTTCATTGATGGTGTTATTTTATATACTTGCTGTGTTCCTGTCTAGTCGTTCTAACAGTTGTTGGAAGACGCTTGTTGATGTCTCCAAACATAATTGTAAATTTGTCTATTTATTATTTCAGTTCTATCAGTTTTTGCTGATGGTCTACTACATATTTTGCAACTCTATTGTTTAGTTTATATTTTCTTGGTGGGTTGATTCTTTTCTTATTATGTAACTTCCCTTTTTGTTCCTGGTAATTTTCTTTGCTCTAACATCCATTTTATCAGGTATCAATATATCACTCTTGCTTGATTTTGATTAATGTCTATATGGCAAATACATTTGCATCCTTTTACATTCAACCTACCTATATTGTTCCATTTGAATTGAGTTTCTTGTAGGCAGCTTATAGTGAGGTTCTTTTTCATCCACTCTACCAATCTGTCTTATTGGTATAAGAAGCCTATTTAGATTTATGATAATTATTAATTTATTAGAACCTAAGTCCACCATTATTTTTATTTTCCATTTCTTCTGTTTTTCCTTACTGATTTTCCCTTCATTCCTGTGAGTTACTAGAACTTTTTTTAGAATTCCATTTTGATGTATCCCTAGTAATTTCATTATGTTTCTTTTATAGCTTTATTGGTGGTTGTTCTAGGTATTATATAACTGAATATGTAACTTTAAATATAAGTTGTCACAGTTTATTGATATTGAAATTTTACCAATTTGAATGAAGTCTAAAAACCTTACCTACTTTTACGTCCCTTTATCTTGCTCCTTTGTAAGCATCTTCAGTATGTCCTTTACATTTACATTACATTGAGAACCAGATCAGTGTTGTAAATTTTGCTTTAATAGTTATAAATTATAGAGAAAAATCAAGAAGGGAAGAATCAAGAAGCGAAGAATGTCTATTATATTTGATGCTTCTACTCCCTCAAGAAAGTGTTATTTCTCCCTTCCTGATGTTCCCAAAATCCTTCATGATTCCCTACCTCTTTGAAGAACCTTCTTTAACCATTATTTTAAGATAGGTCTGCCAGTTTCTTAGTTGTTTTCATTAAAGATATCCTGACTTCTATTTCATTATTCAGAGATTCTTTCATCAGATATAGAACTTTGGACTGCCTACTGTACTTTTCTAGGAGCATTTGGAAAATGTGACACTTCTTTTGTCTTCCATAGTTTCTGATGTGAAATGCACTGTCATTCATTTGGTTTTCCCCAGTAGGTGAGGTGTTGTTTCTCTATCTCTGCTTTTAAGGTTCTCTGTCTTTAGCTTTTGTAATTTTGATTACGATGTGTTTTGACCTGGATTTCATTCAGTTTATTCTGTTTGGGGTTTGCTCAGTTTCTTGAATGTGTAGGTTAATGGCATTTGTTAAAGTTGGGGAAATTTTCAATTGTTATTACTTTGAATATCTTTTCAGCCCAACCTATTATCCTCTCCTTCTGCAATACCAATAATACAAATATCATTTGTTATAAGTCTCACAGGGCCGAAGCCTCTGTGCATTTTGCATTTTTTTTTCAGTGTATATTACCTTTATTATTCAGAGTGAATAATCTTTATTTTCTTTATTTCTTATATCATCTATTTATTTTCTGTCACTTTCTATTTGCTGAGGTTATTTTTCATTTGTTCCTAGTTGCACATGAAGCATTTTGATGATGGCTGCTTTAAATAATTGTTAGATAATTCTAACATTTGATTCATTTTGGTTTTGGCATCTATTGGTTTTTTCTTAATCGAGTTGAGAATTGCATGACTCTTGGTATGTTTTTTATTGAAACCTAATATTTTAGATATTAGGGGATTCAGATCTTATCTAAATCGGTTAAGTAGACCTCCTCTGAGTTCCCTAATGGGGAAAGAGATACTCACTTCACCTTATTACTGTCAGGTAGAGTTAGAAATCTAAGTTCCTCATTCTGCCTCTGTTAAAAATCCAGGGTAAGAGGGGTACCTGGTTCCTCCACATCTAGAGTGGGAGTTCAGGCTTCTTACTAGGAATGAAAGGGTTTCCTTATCACCAGATCAGGTGACAGTCTTGGCTCCCAGCTCCCTAGTTGGGGAGTCTTTGCTGCTGGAGGTGGAGGTGGGGCCACAGTAGCTGTGTTGGCTAAAGTCAGAATCTTTTACTGTTTGTTTTATAAGACCTAACGTTGTTAGCTGTACTTACCAGGAGGAGTGGGGGAAAGCGTATCTACTCGATCTTTCCAGAAGTTGATCTCCCAATAATTGTTTTCTAATGCAGTCACCAAAAAAATACAATTACTCACTTCCTTTAAACTGGCCTCACATGCTTTAGAACACAAACAATTATTTACCAGTCAATCATTTTAGCATATAATTATTTCAAATAAGAGTCAAATAAAATACATAGTGAAATATTGTATATTCTGCCTAATATTTTTTCATGTTTTTAATGTTAGAAACTAAAATGCCCTAATTGGAATGTTGATGCTCTTTTGTAATAGTAGACATTTTCATAGAATATAAATTTTGAAATATTTTGCAAGCATTTGTGCTGAATCAACCTAAACTAACATGGTAAAAAAAAAAAAAAAAATTTCCCAGAACAATGGGAGGCTGGCAATATGGTCAAATAGGAACAACTTTGGTCTGCAGCTCCCAACGAGATCGATGCAGAAGGTGGGTGATTTCTGCATTTCCAACTGAGTTACACAGTTCACTTCATTGGGACTGGTTGGACTGTGGGTGTAGCCCAAGGAGGGCGAGGTGGAGCAGGGTGTGGTATGACCTCACCTGGGAAGTGCAAGGTGTTGGGGAACTTCCTGTTGGCCAAGGGAAGCCACTTGAGACTGTACCGTGCATTCTGGCCCAGATACTGTGCTATTCCCACAGTCTTTGCAACCTGCAGACCAGGAAATTCCCTCCAGTGCCTACACCACCAGGGACCCTGGGTTTCCAGCACAAAACTGGGTGGCCATTTGGGCAGACACTGAGCTAGCTGCAGGAGTTTATTTCTCATACCCCAGTGGGACCTGGAAAGCCAGAGAGACAGAACCATTCACTCCCCTGGAAAGGGAGCTGAAGCCAGGGAGCCAAGTGCTGTAGCTCGGCGAGTCCCACTCCCACGGAGCCCAGCAAGCTAAGATATACTGGCTTGAAAGTCTTGCGGCCAGCACAACACAACAATCTGAGCTCAACCTGGGACACTCGAGCTTGGTGGGTGGAGGGGCATCCACCATTGCTGACATTTGAGTAGGCAGTTTTCCCCTCATCGGTGTAAACAAAGCCACCAGGATGTTCAAACTGGGTGAAGCCCACCACAGCTAAGCAAGGCCTCTGAGGCCAGACTGCCTCCTCTAGATTCCCTCTCGGAAAAAAAGGCAGCAGCCCCAGTCAGTGACTTATAGATAAAACCCCCACCTCCCTGGGACAGAGCAACTCTGGGAAGGGGCGGTTATAGGCGCAGCCTCAGCTGACTTAAATATCCCTGCCTGGTAGTTCTGAAGAGAGCAGCAGATCTACTAACAGTGTTCAACCTCTGATAATGGATAGACTGCCTCCTCAAGTGGGTCCCTGACCCCTGTGTATCCCGATTGGGAGAAACTTCCCAGTAGGGCCAACAGACACCTCAGAGAGGAGAGCTCTGGCTGGCATCTGGTGGGTGACCCTCTGGGAAAAAGCTTCCAGAGGAAGGAACAGTTAGCAATCTTTGCTGTTCTGCAGCCTCCACCGGTGATGCCCAGGCAAACAGGGTCTGGAGTGGACCTTGAGCAAATCTAGCAGGCCTGCAACAGAGAGGCCTGACTGTTAGAAGGAAAACTAACAAACAAAAAGGAATAGTATTAACATCAACAAAAAGGACGTCCACTCAGAAGACACCATCCGACTTCAAAGACTAAAGGTAGATAAATCCGGGAAGCAAAAAAAGGCTGAAAATTCCAAAAATCTTAATGCCTCTTCTCCTCCAAAGGATCACAACTCCTCGCCAGCAAAGGAACAAAACTGGATGAAGAACGAGTTTGACAAATTAACAGAAGTAGGCTTCAGAAGGTGAGTGATAACAAACTCCTCTAAGCTAAAGGAGCATGTTCTAACCCAATGCAAGGAAGCTAAGAACCTTGAAAAAAGGTTAGATGAATTGTTAACTAAAATAAACAGTTTAGAGAAGAACATAAATGACCTGAAAGATACGAAAAACACAGCATGAGAACTTCGTGGAGCATACACAAGTATCAAGAGCCGAATCGATCAAGTGGAATAAAGGATAACAGAGATTGAAGATCAATTAAATGAAATAAAGTGAGAAGACGCGATTAAACATGGTGAAAAGAAACGGACGAAGCCTCCATTAAATATATGGGACTATGTGAAAAGAGAAAATCTATGTTTGATTGTTGTACCTGAAAGTGATGGGGAGAATGGAACCAAGTTGGAAAACACTCTACAGGATATTATCCAGGAGAACTTCCCCAACCTAGCAAGACAGGTCAACATTAAAATTCAGGAAATACAGAAAACACCACAAAGATAATCCTCAAGAAGAGCCATAATCATCAGCCAAGACACATGATTATCAGATTTACCAAGGTTGAAATGAAGGAAAAACTATTAAGGTCAGCAGAGAGAAAGGTTGGGTTACCCACAAAGGGAAGCCCATCACAGTAACAGCAGATCTCTCATCAGAAACCCCACAAGCCAGAAGAGAGTGGGGCCAATATTCAACATTATTAAAGAAAAGAATTTTCAAACCAGAATTTCATATCCAGCCAAACTAAGCTTCATAAGTGAAGGAGAAATAAAATCCTTTACAGACAAGCAAATGCTGACAGATTTTGTCACCACCAGGCCTGCCTTACAAGAGCTCCTGAAGGAAGCACTAAACATGGAAAGGAACAACTGACACGAGCCACTAGAAAAACATACCAAACTGTGAAGACTGCCGATGCTATAAAGAAACTGCATCAAGTAACAGGCAAAATAAACAGCTAGCATCATAATGGCGGGATCAACTTCACACATAACAATATTAACCTTAAATGTAAATGGCTAAATGCCTCAATTAAAAGACACAGACTGGCAAAGTGGATAAAGAGTCAAGACCCATTTAGTATGCTGTATTCAGGAGAGTCATCTCACATGCAGAGACACACGTAAGCTCAAAATAAAAGGATGGAGGAATCTTTACCAAGTAAATGGAAAGCAAAAAAAAAAAAAAAAAAAAGCAGGGGTTGCAATCCTAGTCTCTGATAAAACAGACTTTAAACCATCAAAGATCAAAAGAGACAAAGAAGGTCATTACATAATGGCAAAGGGTTCAATGCAACAAGAAAAGCTAACTATCCTAAATATATATGCACCCAATACAGGGTAGTCAGAGTCATAAAGCAAGTTCTTAGAGACATACAAAGAGACTTAGACTCCCATACAGTACTAGTGGGAGACTTTAACACCCCATGAGAACAAAGATACAACATACCAGAATCTCTGGGACACATTTAAAGCAGTGTGTACAAAGAGGTTTATAGCACTAAATGCCCATAAGAGAAGGCAGGAAAGATCTAAAATCAGCACCCTAACACCACAATGAAAGAAACTAGAGAACCAAGAGCAAACAAAATCAAAAGCTAGCAGAAGACAGAGCAGAACTGAAGGAGATAGAGACACAAAAAACCCTTCAAAAAAAATCAATGAATCCAGTAGCTGTTTTTTTGAAAATATCAACAAAACTGATAGACTGCTAGCAAGACTAATAAAGAAAAGAGAGAAGAATCAAATAAATGCAACAAAAAAAAAATAAAGGGGATACCACCACCAATCCCAAAGAAATACAAGCTACCATCAGAGAATACTACACACACCTCTATGCAAATAAAGTAGAAAATCTAGAAGAAACTGATAAATTCCTGGACACATATGCCCTGCCAAGACTAAACCAGGAAGAAGTTGAATCCCTGAATAGACCAATAACAAGTTCTGAAATTAAGGCATCAATTAATAGCCTACAAACCAAAAAAAGGCCCAGGACCAGACAGATTCACAGCCAAATTCTACCAGAAGTACAAAGAGGAACTGGTACCATTCCTTCAGAAACTATTCCAAAAAACAGAAAAAGAGGGAATCCTCCCTAATTCATTTTATGAGGCCAGCATATTCCTGATACCAAAACCTGGCAGAGACACAAGAAAAAAGACAATTTCAGGCCAATATTGCCAATGAACTTCTATGCAAAAATCCTTAATAAAATACTGACAAACCGAATCCAGCAGCACATCAAAAAGCTTATCCACCATGATCAAGTTGGCTTCATCCCTGGGATACAAGGATAGTTCAACATCGCAAATCAATAAACACAGTCCATCACATAAACAGAATCAATGAAAAAAAAAAACACATGACTATCTCAATAGATGCAGAAAAGGCTTTTGACAAAATTCAACACCGCTTTATGCTAAAAACTCTCAATAAACTAGGTACTGATGGAATGTATCTCCAAATAATAAGAGCTACTTATGACAAACCCACAGCCAAGACCATACTGAATGGGCAAGAAACTGGAAGCATTCCCTTTGAAAACGGCACAAGACAAGAATGCCCTCTCTCACCACTCCCATTCAACACAGTATTGGAAGATCTGGCCAGGGCAATCAGGCAAAAGAAAGAAAAAAGGGGTATTCAATTAGGAAAAGAGAAAGTCAAACTGTCTCTGTTTGCAGATGACATGATAGTATATTTAGAAAACCCCATTGTCTCAGCCCAAAATCTCCTTAAGCTGATAAGCAACTTCAGCAAAGGCTCAGGATACAAAATCAGTGTGCAAAAATCACGAGCATTCCTATACACTAATAACAGACAAACAGAGTCCAATCATGAGTGAACTCCCATTCACAATTGCTACAAGGGGAATGAAATACCTAGGAATACAACTTACATGGGATGTGAAGGACCTCTTCAAGGAGAACTACAAACCACTGCTCAAGGAAATAAGAGAGGACACAAACAAATGGAAAAACCTTCCATGCTCATGGATAGGAAGAATCAATATCGAGAAAATGGCCATACTGCCAAAAGTAATTTATAGATTCAATGCTGTCCCCATCAAGCTACCATTAATTTTCTCACATCACTGGAAAAACCTACTTTAAATTTCATATGGAATCAAAAAAGAGCCCACATAGCTAAGCCAATCCTGAGCAAAAAGAACAATGCTGGAGGCATCATGATACTTGATGTCAAACTATACTACAAGGCCACAATAACCAAAACAGCATGGTACTGGTATCAAAACAGAGAGATAGACCAATGGAACAGAACAGAGACCTCAGAAATAACACCACATATCCACAGTCATCTGATCTTTCAGAAATCCACAGTCATCTTTTGAGAAATCTGATGAATACAAGCACTGGGGAAAGAATTCCCTATTTAATAAATGGTGTTGGGAAAATGGTCTAGCTATATACAGAAAGCTGAAACTGGATCCCTTCCTTACATCTTATAAAAAAATTAATTCAAGATGGATTAAAGACTTCAATGTTAGACGTAAAACCATAAAAACCCTATAAGAAAACCTAGGCAATACCATTCAGGACATAGGCATGGGCAAAGACTTCATGACTAAAACACCAAAAGCAATGGCAACAAAAGCCAAAATGACAAATGGGATCTAATTCAACTAAAGAGCTTCTGCACAGCAAAAGAAACTATCATAAGAGTGAACAGGCAACCTACAGAATGGGAGAAAATTTTTGCAATCTATCCATCTGGCAAAGGGCTGATATCCAAAATCCGCAAAGAATTTCAACAAATTTCCAAGAAAAAAACAACCCCGTCAAAAAGTGGGTCAAGGATATAAAAAGCCACTTCTCAAAAGAAGACATTTATGCAGCCAACAGACAAATGAAAAAGTGCTCATCATCACTGGCCATCAGAGAAACACAAATCAAAACCACAATGAGATACCACCTCACGCCCGTTAGAATGGCAATCATTAAAAAGTCAGGAAAGAAGATTCTGGAGAAGACGTGGAGAAAGAGGAATGCTTTTACACTGTTGGAGGTGTGTAAATGAGTTGTGGAAGACAGTGTGGTGATTCCTCAAGGATCTACAACTAGAAATACCATTTGACCCAGCAATCCCATTACTAGGCATATACCCAAAGGATTATAAATCATTCTACTAAAAAGACACATGCACACGTATGTTTATGGTGCCACTGTTCAGAATAACAGAGACTTGGAGCCAACCCAAATGCCCATCAATGATAGACAGGATAAAGAAAATGTGGCACATATACACCATAGAATACAATGCAGCCATAAAAACGGATGAGTTTATATCCTTTGCAGGGACATGGATGACACTGGAAACCATTCTCAGCAAACTATCACAAGAACAGAAAACCAAACACCGCATGTTCTCACTCATAACTGGGAATTGAACATGAGAACATTTGGACACAGGGAGGGGAACATCACACACTGGGTCCTGTTGCGGGGTGGGAGCTAGGGGATGGATAGCAGTAGGAGAAATACCTAATGTGATGATGGGTTGATTGGTGCAGCAAATCACCATGGCACGCGTATACTTATGTAACAAACCTGCACGTTCTGCACATGTACCCCAGAACTTAAAATACAATGAAAAAATTTACCCAAAACAACAAGAAAATTTGTTCTCTGCATCATTTTGACTTAAAATATCTATTTTGGGGGCACGTCCAAGATGGCCAAATAGGAACAGCTCCAGCCTCCAGCTCCTAATGTGAGCGACACAGAAGACGGGTGATTTCTGCATTTTCAACTGAGGTACTGGGTTCATCTCACTGGGGCGTGTCCTGTTGGACAACTGGTGCTGGTCTGAGGGTGCAGTCCAACCAGCAAGAGCTGAAGCAGGGCCAGGCATCACCACACCTGGGAAGCACAAGGGGGAAGGGAATTCCTTTTCCTAGCCAAAGGAAATTGAGACACACAACACCTGGAAAATCGGGTAACTCCCACCCTAATACTGTGCTTTACCGAGGATCTTAGCAAATGGCACACCAGGAGATTATATCCCACACCTGGCCCAGAGGGTCCCACACCCACTGAGCCTCCCTTATTGCTAGCACGGCAGTCTGAGATCTAACTGCAAGGCGGCAGCGAGGTTGGGGGAGGGGTGCCCGCAATTGCTGAGGCTTAAGTAGGTAAACAAAGCCTCCGGGAAGTTCGAATTGGGTGGAGCCCACCACAGCTCAAGGAGGATGGCCTGCCTCTGTAGACTCCTCCTCTGGGGACAGGGCACAGCTAAACAGAAAGCAGCAGAAACCTCGGCAGAGGTAAATGCCCCTGTCTGACAGCTTTGAAAAGAGCAGTGGATCTCCCAGCACGGAGGTTGAGATCTGAGAACGGACAGACTGCCTGCTCAAGTGGGTCCCTGAACCCTGAGTAGCCTAACTGGGAGACATCCCCCACTAGGTGCAGACCGACACCTCACACCTCACATGGTAGGGTACACCCCTGAGACGAAGCTTCCAGAGCAAGAATCAGAGAGCAATACTCGCTGTTCAGCAATATTCTATCTTCTGCAGTCTCCAATGCTGATACCCAGGCAAACAGGGTCTGGAGTGGACGTCAAGCAAACTCCAACAGACCTACAGCTGAGGGTCCTGACTGTTAGAAGGAAAACTAACAAACAGAAAGGACACCCACACCAAAGCCCCATCAGTACATCACCATCATCAAAGACCAAAGGCAGATAAAGATGGGAGAAAAGCAGTGCAGAAAAGCTGGAAATTCAAAAAATCACAGTGCATCTCCCCCACCAAAGGAACGCGGCTCATTGAGAGCAACGAAACAAAGCTGGATGGAGAATGACTTCGACGAGTCAAGAGAAGAAGGCTTCGGTTGATCAAACTTCTCAGAGCTAAAGGAGGAACTACATAACCAGCACAAAGAAACTAAAAACTTTGAAAAATGATTTGATGAATGGCTAACTAGAATAACCAACATAGAGAGTTCCTCAAAAGAACTGATAGAGATGAAAACCATAACATGAGAACTATGTGACAAATATGCAAGCTTCAGTAACCGACTCAATCAACTGGAAGAAAGAGTTGAAGATCAAATGAATGAAATGAAGTGAGAAAAGAAGTGTGGAGAAAAAAGAGTAAAAAGAAATGAACAAAGTCTCCAAGAGGTATGGGATTATGTGAAAAGATCAAATCTACGTCTGATTGGAGTGTCTGAAAGTGACAGGGAAAATAGAACCAAGTTGGAAAACACTCTGCAGGATATCATCCAGGAGAACTTCCCCAACCTAGCAAGGCAGGCCAACATTCAAGTTTAGGAAATAGAGAGAATGCCACAAATTTACCCCTCGAGAAGAGCAACTCCAAGACACATAATTGTCAGATTCACCAAAGTTGAAATGAAGGAAAAAAATGTTAAGAGCAGCCAGAGAGAAAGGTTGGGTTACACACAAAGGGAAGCCCATCAGACTAACAGCAGATCTCTCGGCAGAAACTCTACAAGCCAGAAGAGAGTGGGGACTAATATCCAACATTCTAAAAGAAAAGAATTTTCAACCCAGAATTTCATATCCAGTCAAAAACTAAGTTTCATAAGTGAAGGAGAAGTAAAATCCTTTACAGACAAGCAAATGCTGAGAGATTCTGTCACCACCAGGCCTGCCCTACAAGAGATACTGAAGGAAGCACTAAACATGGAAAGGAACAACAGGTATCAGCCATTGCAAAAACATGTCAAAATGTAAAGTCCATCAATGCTAGGAAGAAACTGCATCAAGTAGCAAACAAAATAACCAGATAATATCATAATGACAGGATCAAGTTCACATATAACAATATTACCTTTAAATGTAATTGGACTAAATGGTCCAATTAAAAGACACAAACTGGCAAAGTGGATAAAGAGTCAAGACCCATCAGTTTGCTGTATTCAGGAGACCCATCACACTTGCAGAGACACACACAGGCTCAAAATAAAGGGATGGAGGAAGATGTACCAAGCAAATGGAAAACAAAAAGAAAAGCAGGGGTTGCAATCCTAGTCTCTGATAAAACAGACTTTAAACCACCAAAGATCAAAAGAGACAAAGAGTCCCATTACATAATGGTAAAGGGATCAATTCATCAGAAGAGCTAATTATCCTAAACATATATGCACCCATACGGGTGTACCCAGATACATAAAGCAAGTCCTTAGAGACTTACAGAGAGACTTAGACTCCTATACAATAATAATGGGAGACCTTAATACCTCACTGTCAACATTAGACAGATCAACGAGACAGAAAGTTAACAAAGATATCCACGAACTGAACTCAACTCTGCACCAAGCAGACCTAATAGACATCTACAGAACTCTCCACCCCAAATCAACAGAATATACATTCTTCTCAGCACCACATCGCACTTATTCCGAAACTGACCACATAATTGGAAATAAAGGACTCCTCAGCAAATGTACAAGAACAAATATTATAACAAACTGTCTCTCAGATCACAGTGCAATCAAACTAGAACTCAGGTCTAAGACACTCAATGAAAACCGCTCAACTACATGGAAACTGAACAACCTGCTCCTGAATGACGACCGGGTACATAATGAAATGATCTTTTTTGAAAAGGTCAACAAAATTGATAGACCGCTAGCAAGACTAAAAAAGAAGAAAAGAGAGAAGAATCAAATAGACACAATAAAAAATGATAAAGGGGATATCACCACCGACCCCACAGAAATACAAACTACCATCACAGAATACTATAAAAACCTCTATGCAAATAAACTAGAAAACCTAGAAGAAATGGATAATTTCCTGGACACTTACACTCTCCCAACACTAAACCAGGAAGAAGTTGAATCCCTGAATAGACCAATAGCAGGCTCTGAAATTTAGCCAATAATAGCCTACCAACCAAAAAAATTTCAGGACCAGACATATTCACATCCGAATTCTACCAGAGGTACAAGGAGGAGTTGGTACCATTCCTTCTCAAACTATTCCAATCAATAGAAAAAGAGGGAATCCTCCCTAACTCATTTTATGAGGCCAACATCATCCTGATACCAAAGCCTGACAGAGAAACAACAAAAAAAGAGAATTTTAGATCAATATCCCTGATGAACATCAATGCAAAAATCCTCAATAAAATACTGGCAAACCAAATCCAGCAGTGCATCAAAAAGGTTATCCATCATGATCAAGTGGGCTTCATCCCTGGGATGCAAGGCTGGTTCAATATATGCAGATCAATAAATGTAATCCAGCATATCAACAGAACCAAAGACAAAAACCACATGATTATCTCAATAGATGCAGAAAAGGCCTTTGACAAAATTCAACAGCCTTCATGCTAAAAACACTCAATAAACTAGGTATTGATGGAACGTATCTCAAAATAATAAGAGCTATTTATGAGAAACCCACAGCCAATATCATACTGAATGAGCAAAAACTGGAAGCATTCAGTTTGAAAACTGGCACAAGACAGGGATGCCCTCTCTCACCACTCCTATTCAACATAGTGTTGGAAGTTCTGGCTAGGGCAATCACGCAAGAGAAGGAAATAAAGGGTATTGAATTAGGAAAAGAGGAAGTCGAATTGTCCCTGTTTGCAGATGACATGATTGTATATTTAGAAAACCCCATCGTCTCAGCCCAAAATCTCCTGAAGCTTATAAGCAACTTCAGCAAAGTCTCAGGATACAAAATCAATGTGCAAAAATCATAAGCATTCTTATACACCAGTAACAGACAAACACTGAGCCCAATCATGAACGAACTCCCATTCACAATAGCTTCAAAGAGAAAAACAATACCTAGAAATCCAACTTACAAGGGATGTGAAGGACCTCTTCAAGGAGAACTACAAACCTACTGCTCAGTGAAATAAAAGAGGACGCAAACAAATGGAAGAACATACCATGCTCATGTAGGAAGAATCAATATCGTGAAAATGGCCATACTGCCCAAGGTAATTTTATAGATTCATTGCCATCCCCATTAGCTACCAATGATTTTCTTCACAGAATTGGAAAAAAAACTGCTTTAAAGTTCATATGGAACCAAAGAAGAGCCCACACTGCCAAGACAATCCTAAGCCAAAAGAATAAAGTTGGAGGCATCACGCTACCTGACTTCAAACAATACTATAAGGCTACAGTAACCAAAACAGCATGGTACTGGTACCAAAACAGAGATATAGACCAATGGAACAGAACTGAGCCCTCAGAAATAATACCACACATCTACAGCCATCTGGCCTTTGACCAACCTGACAGAAACAAGAAATAGGGAAAGGATTTCCTATTTAATAAATGGTGCTGGGAAAATTGGCTAGCCATAAGTAGAAAGCTGAAACTGGATCCTTTCCTTACTCTTTATACAAAAATTAATTCAAGATGGATTAGAGGCTTAAATGTTAGACCTAATACCATAAAAACCCTAGAAGAAAACCTAGGCAATACCATTCAGGACATAGGCATGGGCAAGGACTTCATGTCTAAAACACCAAAAGCAATGGCAACAAAAGCCAACATTGACAAATGGGATCTAATTCAACTAAAGTGTTTCTGCACAGCAAAAGAAAGTACCATCAGAGTGAACAGGCACTCTACAGAACGGGAGAAAATTCTTGCAATCTACTCATCTGACAAAGGGCTAATATCCAGAACCTATAAAGAACTCAATCAAATTTACAAGAAAAAAACAAACAACCCCATCAAAAAGTGGGTAAACTATATGAATAGACACTTCTCAAAAGAAGACATTCATACAGCCAACAGACACATGAAAAAATGCTCATCATCACTCGCCTCAGAGAAATGCAAATCAAAACCACAATGAGACACCATCTCACACCAGTTAGAATGGCAATCATTAAAAAATCAGGAAACAACAGGTGCTGGAGAGGATGTGGAGAAATAGGAACAGTTTCACACTGTTGGTGGGATTGTAAACTAGTTCAACCATTGTGGAAAAGAGTGTGGTGACTCCTCAAGGATCTAGAACTAGAAATACCATTTAACTCAGCAATCCCATTACTGGCGATATACTCAAAGGATTATAAGTCATGCTGCTATAAAGACACATGCACACGTATGTTTACTGCGGCACTATTCACAATAGCAAAGACTTGGAATCAACCCAAATGCCCCTCAGTGACAGACTGGATTAAGAAAATGTGGCACATATACACCATGGAATACTATGCAGCCATAAAAAAGGATGAGTTTGTGTCCTTTGTAGGGACATGGATACAGCTGGAAACCATCATTCTCAGCAAACTATCGCAAGAACAGAAAACCAAATACCGCATGTTCTCACTCATAGTTGTGAATTGAACAATGAGATCACTTGGACACAGGAAGGGGAACATCACACACTGGGTCCTATTGTGGGTAGGTGGAGGGGGGAAGGATAGCATTAGGTGATATACCTAATGTAAATGACGAATTAATGGGTGCAGCACACCAACATGGAGCATGTATACATATGTAACAAACCTGCACATTGTGCACATGTAGCCTAGAACTTAAGATATAATAAATAAATAAATAAATAAATAAATTACAGTGAAACATTAAAAAAAGTTATTTTCTTTATGGTAATAAAAACTATTTCTTATATGCAAAAAAAAAAAACTACATCTATTTTTATGAAGTTCATTACTGCCTTTTAAACTGTTCAAATACATTTTGGGACACTTTGAAAATTCCTTTCTGAAAGACTTCTGGTTTGATGTGTTAAACAAGAATCCCAGCTCTAGGTACACTTTTTAACTGGGCTTGAGAAAGACATATTGTTCAACATGATTTAAATTACTTGTGAGTGTACACAAAGAAAAAAAAAAACTAGTGTTTTCTGTTTAGTGCCTTTACATTCTCTTTTATACCACTACTAAAAAATTAAAAGTATGACAATGTTTTCCAATACTTAAATTTTTAATTCACAAAGTACTATTTTATTCAATTTAATTGCATATTAGATGTATCTTTTGAGTTACATGCAATAGAAAATGTTTTTTAAACATTCCTATATAGACATTTTCTCCTATTTACACAGTACAGAAAGCCCTCGATGAGAATTTAGGCACATATGCTTACAAAGGAAAACATTATAATTATTAGAAAGTATGACAAAATAAATCCACGATCCTTGATTTAAATAAAACTAAAGATTATGATCATATTTCCTTCTTTAAAGGTACAAAGACAGTTAATAAAATGCTACAGTTATAAACATTACATGCTATGATTTTGCACCATTAAATAGTATTACAGTTACATATGTAATAAATCTAACATTGTGCTACATTATTTTCTAAAGTAAATTAAAAATTAAATAGCAAAGTCAGTTTTTATAAACAAAGTTTTTAAACGTAATAAGCCAACACATAAAAATAATAAACTTAGTGTTGCAGATGAATCATGTGATTAAAAGTAATTTTGACAATGTTATTCATGAATTATTTTCACCAACTTCATAAGCAAATTTTATTGTAAAAGCACAATCACACATTCATGATTCACTGAGAATCACACAGACATTATTATTATGATACATGAATCAGAAGATATGCAAGTCCAAAGAATTCTCCAGTGCATTCCATAGGCCAGCAAAAACATGACTTTCTCTGACAGCTTCTCTTACAATTTGTGAATGATACTTTTGAATGCCAATAAATTCCAACGTGTTAGATGCTTTTGGAGATTAATAAAACTTTAAGCTTACTAAACTGTCTCATTATAGGCAGTTTATATAGTGAGACTCACCTGACATTTACTTAAAATGGCTATTTCCCTATGTTTACTAAAAATGGCTATTTCTCTGAAAGTTGATTTTTATTTATCATTTACTTGTTGCAGATGCCACTGCTGTGTCTGGGCAGACGATCCATAACATACTTAAATGCTCTCTGCAGGCTAAATGTGTGACCAGAGAGTATTTTCTGCCTGTTGTCCTGGTGAAATCATAAATAGCACCTTCTTTCACTTTCAGTGGTTGGATGATAAATTTTAAGGCCACCCTCCAATTTATACGTAAAATTACAAAAAAAAGAAAAAAGAAAGAAAGAGTGCTAAGGCAAATAAATGTGTCCTGATTCCCCAGCACCACTATAGGGATATAAGAGTGGCAAAGCATGGGTTCCATAAAAATTCCATGGAATTTATGATATAATTGACCAGTTGAAAGGAATAAAATTGATATTAAAAAATACAGATTACAGATAATAGCCTCGTTTTCTAAGAAGCATGTAATTTGCAGGCCAAAGCTGTTCAACATGGTGGTTAATCCTAGGTTCTTCAGGAGGACTCCGTGAATGTGAATCTCAGCTCTAAACACTTACGGACAGAGTGACTTTAGGCAGCTTACCTAATCTCTCTAAGCTGGAGTTTCCTCATTTATAAAAAAGTAGATATTAACTGTTTTTACAGCATAGGACCATTGTGTGGATTAAATGAACAAAACACGTCAAAGCGTTTTGTACAGTGCCCATCATATGCCATGTACTAAACGTCAGTTATTATTATCCTTAGTGAAGCAGAATTTAATTGGTAAACAGGGCATGTAACTGACCTTCTGGATACAGTGCAGATACATTCCTAAGTATCATATGAAAGAAGGACCCACAGTTCCATTTTCTTTTTCTCAGTACTAGAGTAGGATAAATTCATGGTTAAGTAATAAAAATCAAAATAGACATTACATAAATCTGTATAACTTAAGATTCTAAAATAATTGAATAATACTTCTATTTTTCATTCATTCAATAGGTATTTATTCAGAATGTAGTACAAATAGATCACTTTGTCTTTAATTAATACTGTGACACATACTTGAACTTATTTCCACCTATAGATGAACAATGCTAATGAGGAATAAGTCCCCAATTCTTTGCATAAATTTGTTCAATTAGACAAAACGAAAGAAATGCTTTCAGTGATCAAAACTAAACTATGAAACTATGAAAATAATTATACCTTTTAAGATTAAATTTTGAATTGGATCTGTGATATTCTGAAGTATACTGGCAGGGGAAAGTGGAATGAGGTTAGGGAGTGAACACAAACATCAACTCTCTACAGTACGATGTAAAGGAATACAATCGCTAAATTTCGGGGGGAACAGATACAGGGTCTTCCTCTGTCTCCCAGGCTGAAGTGCAGTGGCAATCACAGCTCGGTGCAGCCTCAAACTCCTGGGCTCAAGTAATCCTCCCGCCTCAGCTACCCAAGTAGCTGGAACTACAGACAAGTACCATGCCTGGCTAATTTCTTTTTTATTTTTTGTAGAGACAGGGTCTTACTCTGTTGCCCAGGCTGGTCTCAAGTTCCTGTCCTCGTGTGATCCATCCTCCTTGGCCTCCCAAGGTTCTGAGATTATAGGTGTGAGCCACCATACCTGGCCTAAAATTCTTTACATTTAAAATCAATGCATTATTAGAATAAAGGATAAAAATAAGGTCTGCATTTGTACTGTCCATGAAACATGAAGAACAAGGGAAATTTAAGTAAGTTGAATGCAACATAATCTGTGTAATAGTTTAGGAATTAGAACTCCTTTTGCTCACAAGACACTAATTCATTATTAAAGAAAATATGACTGGACCTTTATACAATTCTATGTTTTTTTTCAAAGTAAAAGAAGCAAATACTGAAGTTATAAAAGCTTGATTTTCCTTATAATTTTTTTTCAATTCTGATTTGTCAAAATTTAGATTGTTTTTCTAAGAATAAGTAGAAATTTACAAAATTTAATTTTTATTTATACATTCATCCATTCAATACACATTTCAAGACATCTCTATTGCACCCTTTCAGTGGTAGTTACAGGACAAAGAAAGAAAATAATCCGAGAGAGAGAACAACAAATGTGTATTTATTACACGGAGTAATAAACACAAATAAATGTGGAGTTATTTAAGCATGTAAGATGGTAATTGCTCTACTAGGTATGGGGGCTTCTCTAAGACACAAGATCAGATTCAAGTCTTGAAAGATAACCTGGGGTTAGTCAAGCAGGTGGAAGTGTGAAGAGCACTTTCTGAGCGGAATCTCCATGTGCCAAGTCTAGTTCAAGAGACTGGATAGAGATTAGCAATTTGGAGAATGCAATATTAAGAAATGGCAAAGGTGACCCTACAGAGATTCCAAAGTTGCATAGTGAGGTTTGTGTTTGAGAAAGTGGACTCAGGCAGCCATGCAAAAGAGGGATTAATAGAAAAGGAGACTGAGGTAGGAAAATCAAGGCATTAGCTGTTGCAGCTGGTGAGGGCAGAGTTGGGGAGGCAATGGGGTGGATTCATGAGCTATTAAAAAGGTCAAAGGAGCAGGGATTAATGACCCATAAGTGTTAATTAACACAGAAGAAGAAAATATCACAATGAGTTCTAGATCGGGGTCTGAGAAGCTAGATGTTGGAATAATAACAAAGAGACTGCAAAAGGAGATTTACACTTTGGCAAAAAAATGTACATGAAAGTATCTGGGAATTGTATGCCAACATTAAATCTACTTATTATGCTGAAAATCCTTGTTAGCTGGAAAGACTAAGAGAATTACTCAAGGTGCCTAATATATAAACCTGGAGTAGTTTTCCTACTTCAGCTTTTATGTGGCTTATTATTTGCAGTCAATTTACAGTTGGTCAGTATTAGTTAATCCATTTATCATCACTATAAGATTGGTTAACGGAAGCAGATTAAAATCCAACACTGGTAATTTTCTAGAAGTCCTCTAGAAAGACTATAAAAAGCCAAACATCAGCTTTAATTTTTGAGTACTTTTCCTATTTAAGGTTACTGAAATAAATTATTTTTGCTAAAACAAACAAACAAACAAAAAACCGTATTGCCAATTAAAAATTCAATTTACTATAGAAATATTTCTGATTGGCCGGGCGCGGTGGCTCAAGCCTGTAATCCCAGCACTTTGGGAGGCCGAGACGGGCGGATCACGAGGTCAGGAGATCGAGACCATCCTGGCTAATACGGTGAAACCCTGTCTCTACTTAAAATACAAAAAACTAGCCGGGCGACGAGGCGGGCGCCTGTAGTCCCAGCTACTCGGGAGGCTGAGGCAGGAGAATGGCGTAAACCCGGGAGGCGGAGCTTGCAGTGAGCTGAGATCCGGCCACTGCACTCCAGCCTGGGTGGCAGAGCAAGACTCCGTCTCAAAAAAAAAAAAAAAAAAAAAAAAAAAAAAAAGAAATATTTCTGATTATTTTACCTTCGGGAAGCAATGCTTCTTGCTTGAAAATTGTATCAGCCTCAATGGTTAGTGGTGGCAAAATGGAAGAATGCATACTGCAGATGGGCTACACATTTGTTGGGCTACACATTTGTTTCCTTGTGTTCTATATTCCCAGTCACAAATATACTGCTTTGAATTGTATTTAGTCAAACAGCAGATTTGACTAATATTTCCCTGAATTCAAATAGTTTAGATTAATTAAGCTGATTGGTTATCTACAATTATATACATATCACCCAAGTAATGTCAAAATAATAATTAATTAAATTAAAATAAATGCATGGACCTGAGACCAGAATAAAATGAAAACCAAGAATAAAATGAAGTTTGCCATTGCTGGGATGTATTCAAGTTCAGCAAAGTTATATGTGCAGTTAGGATGCTTTACAACAAAATATTGCATTTTGTTATACCAACAAAGAATTGACCAACTTCCAAGTCACTACCTTATGTATATTATTCATACTAGTAATAATGGTAAACATTAGTGATATAATTTTCACTACCAAAATTTTATTATATTTTTCTTAGCCAATACATGGAGTAAATTTTTATAAAGTATTTCTTTTCAAATCATTGAAGTCCTCCTCCCCAACCTTTAAATCTCCTAGTCGCCAAGAATCTTGGGTTCCACACCACCACTCTTTGCTTCCATTCTTAAAGTTATTGCCCTGCGAGCAGTGGAACACTGCACCCACCAGCTCCAAGGATACATCATGGTCATTTACCTTATCTAGCATCCTGTGGCATGATTTTAGTATTTCATTCAAGCACCAACAACTTTTCATGTCAATTCAGATTTTATAAGATTTGATTACAGTGAGTTTACAAACTATTTCAGTTATATATGCAATAGAAACAATGCATTCTATTTTTGAAGATAAGTCTAAGGCATTCACAGCAATAAAAAAGAAGTACTTTAGTAATTCTGGACTTCAGTCAAGGGAATTATTATTGTAAAGCACTAATAATACAAGTTTAGATATCTAACCAGCCATAGATACCAGGAAGCCAGGTGTTAAATCAAAGACACCAGGAAACCATGAGCCACAAAAGCATCAGTGTAGCACTGTTTTAGGTATTACAACTATATGGACCTGTACTCTAAAACATAAACAATGGTGTACCTTATGAAGTTTGAAACCCTAATTAAAGACTAAGAAGCACTTTGGCCTGGTGGGGAGAGTAGTGGTTATGAGTGGAATAAAGACTGGAAAATTTGCTTTTGTAGTGACAGAGCTTTAGAGCAAGCACAGTTTTATTTATTTGCCTTAAGCCAATATTTCTGGATAAAAGGTATGTTTTTCTTGTAGAGATTGTAGAATAACTATCATTAGCAAAGGCAGAAAGTATTCAACTTAGTAAAGACATATTTTTTCACTATCCCAGAAAGATGACCTTTACATAAAAATTGTTACATATACTTCCATAGATACTAATAATAAGCATGATTTTGTAAAAAAAAAAAAAAAAAAAAAACTTTCTAAGACAAATGGCAAAGGCTTTCTTTTTCATGAATTCTTTGGTTATAAACAGGTTTTGAGTGATTTTTGTTCTATGAAGTATTAAGTGATTCTGCTGATATCTGTTCCGTGCGTCCTCTGAAGACCAGAATATAATTAATTTTATTCTGGTCTAACATATTTATTCTGATTTACATTGCTTTTATGTAACATAATTACAGAATGAAAATATACCTTTAGATCTGAGATGGCATGTATTATTGATGAAGCTCCTGCTGAGCATGTTGCATAAACTTTTCATCCTTTTAAAACCAAAAACTCAGAGGTTCTTAACGGGAAGGATAAACAAAGCTGAAATACGAACTCTGTATATCTTCCAATGATTCTCGACATGAGGTTTTGCATTCACTGGCCCAGAGATTCCTGAGTTAAATAAAGCATAATCAAATATAATTAGTATATTCTGGTTACTTTATAGTAACTTACTATCACTTTAGCAAAGCAAAAAATACTGGGAAGTGAGGGATCCAATCTACTGCCAAAACAAAGATCTCCTACTCTAATGTTGATGAACTAAAATTTTTGAATCTAATCAGCAAGGAAAGTTAGCATATTGTATGTATAAGTTTACACTTCCAAATATATGGGAATATATGAAACTAAAATAACAGAAAATCCAGAAAATTTGAGAGGAAAACAAATACAGCTACATGAAAAACTGTAAAAGAAACTAGCCCATGGTGATAAAATAAAATATGTAGCCAGTGCAAAAGATTTACTTCTAGATTGGTTGCTATGTGTCCTCTGGTGGAAAAGGATTTATTTTTGTACAACTGTACTGTATATTTTCCCCTATAACAGTGTAAATAAGCATATTTGAGCACATCATAAATGACCAGATCTTTTATGGAACTAAAAAAAAGTAACTGATTTATAGGTAGCCTATGTATATTGAATTTTACCTTTTATTTGGAATATCATTCAGAAGTAACTTACATTTTTTCTATGCCTGGGGACATTATTTTCTATACCATTGCTATCATCTGATTTCCTGTACAGAAAACAAAAAAGAAAATTACTAAATGTTTGTATTATATAAAATTAAGTAAGTACATCACTGATATGGCTATCAGGTTAAAATGTAAAATGTCAATACAGACAGAATTCTTTCTTCCTAAAAATATTTTACTTACAATGTTGAATTTATTTTTATGGCATTGCTTGAAGAGGAGCTGTAACCACAAATGATAGTGATAAAGGCTTGTTGATTTTATGCACAGGGAGAATTGCTTCTGCCCAAGCATGAGTGAGGACTTGGGCATAAAGACCATAACTTATGTGTGGTTTTGAAAACATGCAAGGTAATAGCCAATTAGGAGGTCAACCAACATGTGTGATATTGGTGCTATACATTTGTGTGCTTATTACACTGAATTAGAGGTTAAAAATGGTTCTTTTTCCACCCAAAGTTTATCACTGCAGGACTACAAATGTGGGCCTCAGATTCTAAAGATTGACTAAAACTAAATAACCAGTATGCATAATGAATACATTGCCCTTCAAGGTCTTAGGGGCAGGCTTCAATTATCAAATCATAATGCATATCATAAGACACAAGACAGTGTTACTTATAATTAACTGATAATATTTTCTAAAAAAAAGAAATCCCACCTGAGTGCTTCTTTTTCTTTTGTGTGTACTCTTCAGAAGCAGAATAATGGCCACTAAAAAACACCTCAGCAACTATTTCAAGAAATGGTTTGAGGGGCACCAAAAAGCTCATTGTTCTGAATGAGTTCAAGTGCCCTTGATATTTGTATACAATCTAAAGATAGTGAAATAACCTAAAGATAAGAAAAACTAAACACCTTCAGTGATCCTTATGGTGCTGTACAAGATGAGCAAAATGATGTACATTAACCCAATTTTCAGAAAAAAAAAATTCATCTTTTACACTATAGATTGAATCTATTTTACATTGTTCAGACGTGATGGTCCATTCCACACTGTCCTGGCACCATCCTTTCAGAGTGTGTTTTAAATCAGAATGCAACCTCCAAATGTGAGCTCAGAGGAATGGTTAGAGACAGTGGGAGGCAGAGCTCAGAGAATAAAGGAACCCGAGCAAGGTTCTGTCTTCAAATATGTCAGTGACTGTCATGTTTGTTATATGATGCTAAGAACAAGAAAAAGGCCAACACATGGAAATAGGAAAGATTAAAAGTTCAAATCAACATAAATGTCTATGCTCTCCAGAAAGGGAAGGGATTCCTTTGGGAGAGATACAATTCCCTTTCAACTATAGGAGTCTATGATTCTAAGACAATGCTGCTTTTCTCTATCTGGTGTTATAGGATTTCTGATGTAGTTATTTTGTGCCCTTAACTTGGAAACTCATATCATATTGGTTTATTTTACCAGCCTATGTGAACTGAGTGAACGTGATTATTTGAATAATGTCTACAAACATCTAAATGACAACTGTCTGCTCCACTCCTGCTATTTGTGCCTGTAACACTCACTCCATAGAGCTCCTGTTGGCTGATAAACTCTAAGTGCCATTTTGTGTTGGTAATAGTTGCTCAGGCCTTCCACTTCTCAAGTTTCTTGCAGCAACTTTAATCTAGCCTCGTTTTCCTGGCCCCCAGACCTTGGCTCTATTGTTCAGGCGTTAATCACAGTGTTAGATACCTCTGTCACTGGCCTCCGTACTCAGTTCTCCGGTTTGGAGGAATTCGGAACTCCCACCTTTGCCAAACTAAATTACATCCCTGGTGATTTTATTTCCAGACCTCCTCATGCTTAACTCTAAACAAAGGCTGTGTAAGAGAACCTGTGGCACAATTTGTGTTCTCTGAATAACTGATAGAATTCCAGGCCAGTGGAATTCAGAGGATTCAACAGACAGAGGATCAAAACCATTTGTAGATGTTTTCAAGAAATACAGATGCCATAGCCCCAACCCAAGAGGTTCTGATCCAGGAGATTCAGCAAGGTCTGAGTAACTGTATTTTTAAAGAGACTCTTAGGTGATCAAAAATAGCCAGGCTTGAGAACCATTGCTTTAAAAAAATCATATGAAATACTTCCTGATGGTTACTGTACACCTTCTGTGCACCAAAACCTATGCTACGCATTTACACATATATAATATTCATTCCATCCAACAAGCTCATATGGTGAGTACTATTATTAAATCCATTTTGTAGAGAAGAAAGCTGAAATACAGAGAAGTGCAGGTAGTAAGTGATGAAGAAGAATTCTCACGGAGGCAGGCAGACTTGGAATGCCACTTTTCACCACCACATAGACATATACAGAAAATACTCCTCTGCCTTTTTTCCCCCTAACTGCAAATATTTCATTCAATTTTATATTTCCCTGTATTTTACTCAAGTGAAAATTAATCTGTAAAAAATAATACTTACAGCTGTTCAATCTGCTCAAATTCTTTCCCCTCATCTGTGTAACAAAAGAAGAATTTGACTATGAAGTTGGTTTGTCATTTTTATGGAACATATATGCTCAATTAAACCTCCTTCCTAAGTAAGAAAGTACTATGCTGTTTCTCCTGTTTGGAATAAAGGAGAGACATGCTACCTTAGACACCTACACCTCCTTCATCTACACTATAGACCTTATCTGCATTTCTGATCAAACATAGTTTAGTGGCTTGGTATTTTCAAAAACATGACTGCTTAGTTTGTCATTATTTAAATCATTAAAAATTTAGTACAAAATCAGGAAAGAAAACAGGATGTAAGGTCAATTTTCTCGAGGATTATTGCTTTATCAACCTGTAACCCATCAGGCACAGGCTGCAAAAATAGGAAATGACAGGACAGTCTCTCTTCAATAAGAACTCTGGAATGGTTAATAAAATATTTTTTAAAATGATAATCTAAGTGAAAGAAAAACTGTTTCTTTGAGACTTTTTATATTAAGCTACCATAGATTTTTCTAATACTCCAGGGCCAGAATACATATCACCTAATTGGTACTTAGGTACCAGTAGCACCAAAAAAGAAAGGCGGCGGGGGCGGGGGGGGGGGTAGGGGTGAGGTGGGAAGAGAAAGAAAAAAGGCACTTTTATTTTCAGGAATGGAAACAGGAAGACCATTGACACATGTTTCTAGCTCACTGTCACCATTGTTGTAAACCTAAATACTGCTCCAAGTAAGAAAATGAAGATTTTCCCCAAAAATCCTAAAGTCATTGCAATGTATCAAATCATAATTCATATAAGTAAATGATACTTATAATTAACTGATAATACTTTGTAAAAAAACCCAAAAAAACAAAAAGTAATCCCACCTGAGTGCTTCTTTTTCTTTTGTGTGTACTTTTCACAAAGCAGAATGGTGGCCACTAAAAGAACCACCTCAGCCACTATTGCAAGAAATGGTTTGAGGGGCACCAAATAGCTCAGCACCACAAGCTCAATGTGTTCTTCGCTCTCGCCTAATTGGAATAGTGCATGGCACCAGTAAGATCCCCCATCTTCCTCCAAAAGTTGTGTTATCTTCAGCTTTGTTTCATTAGCATATGTTCCATTGATCACATATTTATTCATTTGAACACCAACAGGAACCTAATATAAACAGACATTAAAATCCATTCCTATCATAGCACATAAAAGATACATGATGTAGTTTCTGAGTGAAAGCTATAAGATAATGCCAACAATATTGCTTACTAGAGAAAAGCATATTAAAATGTATGAGAGGTTATCTATAACAGACTTAAGTCTTATCAGAGTTTGATCTCCCAGGGAACAAAGAAAACATGTATACATTGCTATAAGGATTTAGCAGTGAATGTTTAAAACTACAAAGAAGCAAGTAGGTTATCATGGCTAAATATTATAGAACTAAAAACAGAAAAATCCCAATCACCTGAGTCTCACATTTCTATCCTTGCCTAGTGCTTTAGTCAAAGTACTTTTTCCTTCACAGGCACAGGCACATATTTAAACAACTACCACCCTGGAAGCTACTATTTCTGATCATTCCTATAAAGGAAAATTGCTCACTCCGACAATGTGATTTCCCCAGGCTAGAAATGAAGATGAAACTTTCAGGCCTTTGGAGCTGATGTAGATAGAATGGAGGGGAGCCCCTGTGAGCCTGGGATCCAAAGTGAACTGCACACCTTCTGCCTTTTCATATCTGAAATTTCTTTCTCTCTCAGGTAAGCTGGCTTCTAAGAGTTGCTGGGTTTTCCACAGCCTCACAAGGTGACATACTAAGCTATTTGGGGCTGTTTTATTTAATCTATTTAAATTAAATTTTATTCCCAAGCCATTTGATGCTTTCCCTGCTCCATCACTCAACCGCACTGTTCAATAAATGGTAATTTGCATACAAATATTCTCAGAGCTTATCAAAGGAAGAACTATCTGTGAGTATATTATTTGTGCAAAAAAAATTACAGCAACCTGGCACCATGTGCACAGCACTGCCTGGGATGTTTGGTACAGATTGGTCAGAGCTAATCAATCAAAGTACCATATTTTTAATAAGTACCCAGCTGATTCTGATGCACATGGTTGGTCTACATTTTGAAAAGGCATTTGTGCTCAAGTTTTGACCTGCCCCCTGTTCCCCAAACTTTTCTCACACCCTAATATGACTCATGCTTAGAGTCAAATTAAGAAGATAATGATTAGTATAGCAATGGACAGAAGCACCAGTATGTCTAAAATGACATTTTCAACATCTGATATAATTAGATGAAGGCTAATGTTTTTCACATATTGTCATACCACATACAGATCAATAAATAAAGCTGTGTATTTCAAATACCACAGTTGACATTTGTTTTTACAAAATTACACTTTTAAAAAAAAATTACATATACACAATGATTGCCTTTCCTCATCATCCATCAGAAGACAAGCAGGAGTAGGAATGGCTTCAGTCTACATCTACGGGATTTTGTTGGAGCTATTTCATTGAAAAACTGAACCTGTTAGCACAGAATAAGTCATACTACCTTCTGAGTCATTTATCTGCCATCCTTCAATAGTCTATAATAACACTAACTTTGTCAAAGAAAGAATTTAATATTTCATTGTAACATCTACACTGTCTCACATGTTCCTTCTACAATTATAGCTTGCCTTTAATGGGACTTTAAATTGTAATGCTTATTAGTGCCAGGGCAAAGGAAGGGTGCCTCCTAAAGGACAATGTCCTAAATTTTCCTGCCATTAGAGGATATTTGGGGAGAAGAAAGGAAACCAGAAATTATTTACAAAATACTCATGTTTTTCTTAATATCAGCTCTCTGAATAGTGATTTCTATTAGTAAAAACGGAATTAAAACTATTTGGCTTCTCGCAGGTATCTTGAAAAGGCCAATGACAATTACTGATAGAATCCAAGATGTAATATTAAGTTACAAGTTTTCATTATTTTCTCAAATAGTGCCATTATTTTCCATTCTATCACAGATGTTTCAGGAGACAGAATCTCAAAAAGGTGGCTAGCGTTTTTTCTAGTTACCTTCACGGAATGATTTTTAAAAAGAATCTTTTCTAATGGAGTTATTTCTAAACTAGGCAACTATACACAAAATGTAATTTCTTTTCAAAAAATGTAATTAAATTGTTAAACCTAAAAAACAAAGTACCAGCTAATGAAACATTAAGAGTATCTTCATATGTATAATGTAAACATGCCAAAAACCATCAAATGAAAACTCCATTTGTCACTGCTCTTTCTTTATGAACATAAGCTAAAGAACAAGAAAACAAAAGTATAAATCATCTAAGGAATGTTGAGTCTATTACAATCTTGTTATTTATTAAATAAATGTTTTTTGTTGTTGTTGTTTTCTTCAAATCAAGGAACTATCTTACCTTTATACTCCCATTAGTACTGTACCAGGTCCAATTTAAAGGAAAACAATTTTGACATTTACATGTCAAGACAGTAGAATCCCCTACATAAGAGATCAATGGCTTGTTTTTCCCATGAAGTTCAGGGACTGAGAATAAAATAGAGAAGTGTATGTTACTGAAAGAGTTTAGGAAAAGGAAATGCATTAAATGTGCAGATACTGTCTCCTTTCATTTTTTTCATTACATTATTTTACATACTTTTAGTTATATATAAATGAAACTAATTTATACTGTTAGGGTGTAGTTAGCAGTAATAATAATAGTAGATAGATTCAATATAATTGTCTCCAATGTATAGAAATGGAAGGTCTTCTATTACTGAGCCTAACAATAAAAGTATTGTTCCTTTTTGGATAAGTTACATGTTTTGGATAAAAAAAGAGGCTTCACGTTTTCAAACCCCTGTTCTTTCTTCCCACTTACTAAGCTACCTTAGAGTAATTGTTTTCTTCAAAGTTTTAACCTCAGATAGCCTTTGAGTGAGAAGATAAAATTTCCAGGATAGGAAATCTTTAGTTGATACTAATTTATTAAAAGCCAGCAAAGAGTTAGAGAAGGTGGGAACAAGGAACAAAGGAAAAATAACAGAAAGAGAACAGTGTAAAACAGAAAATAGGATTTAAAAATGATTTCATGTGATTTTGTAAAAAATATATATAACACTAATATCCATTATGATATATTTCCTAGTCAAGGAAGTTTGAAGTAGATTCCATTAGAAACAGAATACAAATGAGCATTGAATTTAGAAAAAAAAATAAGTTTTAAGGATGTAAATAACTTGGTAAAGAATAGTAAAACATAAGAGCATAAACAGTACAATGAAAAGCCTACATGGTGCAATCAGTTCCTTCTGATTGACCTAGAAGGATGCATTATAGAAGGTACACTTACACTGAAGATATAGACTCATCAACTAAGATTATTTTAAGTTTTTTCTTTTACTTCTTCAAATTTTAGCAGGTTTTTGCTTTTTTTGGTTTTGTATGTCTGTGTGTGTGCCATATGCGTGTGTCTATGTGTTTACTTTTTTCATTTATATGTTTAGTTTGCCAGTAAGGAAAGAATGGATGAAATCATGTCAACTAAAGACCTGCAGATAAGCAGAGATTGGAGCTTTGGTAAAATAGGGATTCTTTGCTGAAGTCACAAGGTTCCCTATAACCTGAAAGGAAGAGCAGCCACACTTCTTGACTTCCACGTGAAGAGGCACAAGATGCATTAGTGCATTACAAGGGCAACGACCTCTACGGCCCTGTTAGGCTTACCTTAAAACAAATGCTGCTTTGGAGGACAGGCTTTGTATTAGACACTAAGGAGTTAAGGACACAGTTTCCACTTTCTCAGGTTGTTTATCTCTCAGATATCCTATTTCTCAATCTCCATGTTTCTTTCTGGCAATTGAGTCATGCTTTAGCAGAAAATATGTGTTGAAATAGGTTCAAAATACCGAAATTTACCCACAGGCTAAAAATAAAATGTGGAAGAAAGGTAATTCTTGGGGAAAAAACTGGCAGAATATACACTGTTTTTCAGTATTCCTCGAAGAGCCACCTGCTTGGGAAGCATACTGGAAGCTGTAAGGGGCTTTTCAAGAAAGTTGAGTATTCTGTGAGATTTGATGAGGAACATATGATTATGTTATTAAACCATCCCAACTAAATATTAAGATCAGGCTGTAAATTGCAGGAAACTGACAATGACTGAGTGACAACATGGAAAAGCTGAAACCAAAATTCTGTTTTCTCGCCATCTCTTCAGTTTTCTTGATTATCCCCTAGAATAATGACTAAAATACCATAAACCATGCTTTTGTTCTGCTATATATGGCTAATAAGAGCAGTGTGGATTTAAATTACAAAATGCGCTATGTTCAGGGAACATGACATTTGTTTGAACCATTCTGGGATTTGGGGCCACAGCTTATATTTGGAAATATTTATTAATATAAGGACAGTGAGACAGTATTCTAATATGCCCTGCTGACCTTTTAAGCGTTTGAAAAAAGTGGGATGCATAAGAGTGCTGGGGTTGGAATAAACCAGGTTTGAAGGTGGTGAAATTGCTGATTCAGGCTAGTGTCTAGGAAGACGGGGTTTGGATATACCCAGTGAAAGTAACATCTCACTGGAGTTGTAAAATTGGAAACGAAATTCGTGTATTCATGAACTGGAACAAATTGGCCTAAATGTCATATTGGTTCAAAGACTTTTAGGTATCACCAAATTAGGAAAAAAGATTACTTTTTTCCTATAGAAGATTACATTTTTCATATAGTAAAAAAATGTTAACAATACTTCAACATTGGGATCCAGAGCTGAAGTGTCAGCTGATTCTATTATGCTACCTTTTCATACTTTGAATGCTTAGATGCTTCCAGGGGAAGACATATAGTTGAGCTATGACAGGCTTCACTGCATTTGGTACTATCAAAACCTCATCATGACTTCCAAAAAGTTCTTGTTCTTTACCAATTATATTTCTGCATACTTTCTACTAAGAGACTGTAACACTGATAAATATTATGGGAGCTTTCAGCAACCACTCAGAATATTTGACCCACTACTGAGAAACACTATAGATCATCACTCATCTTTCTCTTTCTTCGGTGGCAAGTAATCAGCAACATATTAGCAGTCACAAACTTCCAGTGTACACTCTTGCTGTCTCCTCTGTCCTGGCATCAACAGTGAAACACAAAATCAGCAGGTTTTTGTGCACTGAGCTAATCATAATCCTGAGGGACGTTTACAACCTTGTAGTAGTAAATCAACCAGCACCCATAAAGACAGCAGCAGGGGCTTTGCTGATGAATTGTTCTGAAGACTCAGGCTCATGCACTGTAGGTGGTTCATGCAGTCAATGGCAGAAAAATTTATCTTTGGCTCAATTTAAAATAGAGAATAAAACAGGCTTTTCATCTACATGCAGTTGTAAGGCTTCTAAGATAAGATAATTATTATTCTTAGGAAAAACCATTAAGTAAACCATATGGAGAAATAATAGGACATTTATAAAAATATACACCATTTTATAAGCCTTTCAGACATATTAACTAACTATAATATGAATAATGTACAGATGTCTTTAAATACTACTCAAGTAAAATTATTTCTCTAAGCAATATTCAATTTTGATGAATTATAGAGAATTTTTATTTTACCAAGGAAGATTTGAAAGGACCCAACTTATTAATTTTCTAAATATTATCAAGATATAATACAGAAGGAGATAGAGACACAAAAAACCCTCCAAAACATCAATGAATGCAGGAGTTGGTTTTTTGAAAAGATCAACAAAATTGACAGACCGCTAGCAAGACTAATAAAGAAGAAAAGAGAGAAGAATCACATAGACGCAATAAAAAACGATAAAGGGGATATCACCACCGACCCCACAGAAATACAAACTACCATCAGAGAATACTATAAACACCTCTACACAAATAAATTAGAAAATCTAGGAGAAATGGATAATTTCCTGGACACTTACACTCTCCCAAGACTAAACCAGGAAGAAGTTGAATCCCTGAATAGACCAATATCAGGCTCTGAAATTGAGGCAATAATTAATAGCCTACCAACCAAAAAAAGTCCAGGACCAGATGGATTCACAGCTGAATTCTACCAGAGGTACAAGGAGGAGCTGGTACCACTCCTTCTGAAACTATTCCAATCAATAGAAAAAGAGGGAATCCTCCCTAACTCATTTTATGAGGCCAACATCATCCTGATACCAAAGCCTGGCAGAGACACAACAAAAAAAGAGAATTTTAGACCAATATCCCTGTTGAACATCGATGCAAAAATCCTCAATAAAATACTGGCAAACCGGATTCAGCAGCACATCAAAAAGCTTATCCACCATGATCAAGTGGGCTTCATCCCTGAGATGCAAGGCTGGTTCAACATTCACAAATCAATAAACGTAATCCAGCACATAAACAGAACCAAAGACAAGAACCATATGATTATCTCGATAGATGCAGAAAAGGCTTTTGACAAAATTCAACAGCCCTTCATGCTAAAAACGCTCAATAAATTCGGTACTGATGGAACGTACCTCAAAATAATAAGAGCTATTTATGACAAACCCACAGCCAATATCATACTGAATGGACAAAAACTGGAAAAATTCCCTTTGAAAACTGGCACAAGACAGGGATGCCCTCTCTCACCACTCCTATTCAACATAGTGTTGGAAGTTCTGGCTAGGGCAATCAGGCAAGAGAAAGAAATCAAGGGTATTCAGTTAGGAAAAGAAGAAGTCAAATTGTCCCTGTTTGCAGATGACATGACTGTATATTTAGAAAACCCCATTGTCTCAGTCCAAAATCTCCTTAAGCTGATAAGCAACTTCAGCAAAGTCTCAGGATACAAAATTAATGTGCTAAAATCACAAGCATTCTTATACACCAGTAACAGACAAGCAGAGAGCCAAATCAGGAATGAACTTCCATTCACAATTGCTTCAAAGAGAAGAAAATACTTAGGAATCCAACTTACAAGGGATGTAAAGGACCTCTTCAAGGAGAACTACAAACCACTGCTCAGTGAAATCAAAGAGGACATTAACAAATGGAAGAACATACCCCGCTCATGGATACGAAGAATCAATATCCTGAAAATGGCCATACTGCCCAAGGTTATTTATAGATTCAATGCCATCCCCATTAAGCTTCCAATGAGTTTCTTCACAGAATTGGAAAAAACTGCTTTAAAGTTCATATGGAACCAAAAAAGAGCCCGCATTGCCAAGATAATCCTAAGTCATAAGAACAAAGCTGGAGGCATCACGCTACCTGACTTCAAACTATACTACAAGGCTACAGTAACCAAAACAGCATGGTACTGGTACCAAAACAGAGATATAGACCAATGGAACAGAACAGAGTCCTCAGAAATAATATCACACATCTACTGCCATCGGATCTTTGACAAACCTGAGAGAAACAAGAAATGGGGAAAGGATTCCCTATTTAATAAATGGTGCTGGGAAAATTGGCTACCCATAAGTAGAAAGCTGAAACTGGATCATTTCCTTACTCCTTATACGAAAATTAATTCAAGATGGATTAGAGACTTAAATGTTAGACCTAATACCATAAAAACCCTAGAAGAAAATCTAGGTAGTACCATTCAGGACATAGGCATGGGCAAGGACTTCACGTCTAAAACACCAAAAGCAACGGCAGCAAAAGCCACAATTGACAAATGGGATCTAATTAAAGTAAAGAGCTTCTGCACAGCAAAAGAAACTACCATCAGAGTGAATAGGCAACCTACAGAATGGGAGAAAATTTTTGCAGTCTACTCATCTGACAAAGGGCTAATATCCAGAATCTACAAAGAGCTCAAACAAATATACAAGAAAAAAACAAACAACCCCATCGAAAAGTGGGCAAAGGATATGAACAGACATTTCTCAAAAGAAGACATTCATACAGCCAACAGACACATGAAAAAATGCTCATCATCACTGGCCATCAGAGAGATGCAAATCAAAACCACCATGAGATACCATCTCACACCAGTTAGAATGGCAATCATTAAGAAGTCAGGAAACAATAGGTGCTGGAGAGGATGTGGAGAAATAGGAACACTTTTACACTGTTGGTGGGATTGTAAACTAGTTCAACCATTATGGAAAACAGTATGGCGATTCCTCAAGGATCTAGAATTAGATGTACCATATGACCCAGCCATCCCACTACTGGGTATATACTCAAAGGATAATAAATCATGCTGCTATAAAGACACATGCACACGTATGTTTATTGCGGCACTATTCACAATAGCAAAGACTTGGAATCAACCCAAATGTCCATCTGTGACAGACTGGATTAAGAAAATGTGGCACATATACACCATGGAATATTATGCAGCCATAAAAAAGGATGAGTTTGCGTCCTTTGTAGGGACATGGATGCAGCTGGAAACCATCATTCTTAGCAAACTATCACAAGAACAGAAAACCAAACGCCGCATGTTCTCACTCATAGGTGGGAACTGAACAATGAGATCACTTGGTCTCGGGAAGGGGAACATCACACATCGGGCCTATCATGGGGAGGGGGGAGGGGGGAGGGATTCCATTGGGAGTTATACCTGATATAAATGACGAATTGATGGGTGCTGACGAGTTGATGGGTGCAGCACACCAACATGGCACAAGTATACATATGTAACAAACCTGCACGTTATGCACATGTACCCTAGAACTTAAAGTATAATTAAAAAAAAAAAAAAAAAAAAGAGAGAGCGACAAAGAAGACCATTACATAATGGTAAAGGGATCAGTTCAACAAGAAAAGCTAATTATCCTACCTATATATGCACCCAATACAGGAGCACCCAGATTCATAAAGCAAGTCCTTAGAGACTTACAAAGAGATTTAGACTCCCATACAATAACAATGGGAGACTTCAACACCCCACTGTCAACATTAGACAGATCAATGAGACAGAAAGTTAACAAGGATATCCAGGAATTGAACTCAGCTCTGCACCAAGCAGACCTAATAGACATCTACAGACTCTCCACCAAAAATCAACAAAATATACATTCCTCTCAGCACCACATCGCACTTATTCCAAAATTGACCACACAGTTGGAAGTAAAGCCCTCCTCAGCAAATGTGAAAGAACAGAAATTATAACAAACTGTCTCTCAGACCACAGTGCAATCAAACTAGAACTCAGGACTAAGACACTCAGTCAAAACTGCTCAACTACATGGAAACTGAACAACCTGCTCCTGAATGATGACTGGGTACATAACAAAACGAAGGCAGAAATAAAGATGTTCTTTGAAACCAATAAGAATAAAGATACACCACACCAGAATCTCTGGGACACATTTAAAGCAGTGTGGAGAGGGAAATTTATAGCACTAAATGCCCACAAGAGAAACCAGGAAAGATCTAACATTGACACCCTAACAGCACAATTAAAAGAACTAGAGAAGGAAGAGCAAACACATTCAAAAGCAAGCAGAAGGCAAGAAATAACTAAGATCAGAGCAGAACTGAATGAGATAGAGACACAAAAAACCCTTCAAAAAATTAATGAATCCAGGAGTTGGTTTTTTGAAAAGATCAACAAAATTGATAGACTGCTAGCAAGATTAATAAAGAAGAAAAGAGAGAAGAATCAAATAGACGCAATAAAAAATGATAAAGGGGATATCACCACCGACCCCACAGAAATACAAACTACCATCAGAGAATACTATAAACGCCTCTAGGCAAATAAACTAGAAAACCTAGAAGAAATGGATAAATTCCTGGACACAAACACTCTCCCAAGACTAAACCAGGAAGAAGCTGATTCCCTGAATAGACCAATAGCAGGCTCTGAAATTGAGCCAATAATTAATAGCCTACCAACCAAAAAATGTCCAGGACCAGACGGATTCACAGCCGAATTTTACCAGACGTACAAAGAGGAGCTGCTACCATTCCTTCTGAAACTATTGCAATCCATAGAAAAAGAGGGAATCCTCCCTAACTCATTTTATGAGGCCAACATCATCCCGACACCAAAGCCTGGCAGAGACACAACAAAACAAGAGAATTTTAGACCAATATCCCTGTTGAACATTGATGCAAAAATCCTCAATAAAATACTGGCAACCGAATCCAGCAGCACATGAAAAAGCTTATCCACCATGATCAAGTGGGCTTCACCCCTGGGATGCAAGGTAGATCAACATACGCAAATCAATAAACGTAATCCAGCATATAAATAGAACCAAAGAAAAAAACCACATGATTATCTCAATAGATGCAGAAAGAGCCTTTGACAAAATTCAACAGCACTTCATGCTAAAAACTCTCAATAAATTCGGTATTAATGGAACATATCTCAAAATAATAAGAGTTATTTATGACAAACCCACAGCCAATATCATACTGAATGAGCAAAAACTGGAAGCATTCCCTTTGAAAACTGGCACAAGACAGGGATGCCCTCTCTCACCACTCCTATTCAACATAGTGTTGGAAGTTCTGGCTAGGGTAATCAGGTAAGAGAAAGAAATAAAGGGCATTCAATTAAGAAAAGAAGAAGTCAACTTGTCCCTGTTTGCAGATGACATGATTGTATATGTAGAAAACCCCATCATCTCAGCCCAAAATCTCCTGAAGCTGATAGGCAACTTCAGCAAAGTCGCAGGATACAAAATCAATGTGCAAAAATCACAAGCATTCTTATACACCAATAGCAGACAGAGAACCAAATCTGAAATCATTCATTCAAATGAATGAACTCCCATTCACAATTGCTTCAAAGAGAATAAAATACCTAGGAATCCAACTTACAAGGGATGTGTAGGACCTCTTCAAGAAGAACTACAAATCACTGCTCAGTGAAATCAGAGGGACACCAAAAAATGGAAGAACATACCATGCTCATGGATAGGAAGAATCAATATCGTAAAAATGGCCATATTGCCCAAGATAATTTATAGATTCAATGACATCCCCATTAAGCTACCAATGAGTTTCTTCACAGAATTGGAAAAAACTGCTTTAAAGTTCATATGGGACCAAAAAAGAGCCCACATTGCCAAGACAATCCTAATCTAAAAGATCAAAGCTGGAGGCATCACGCTACCTAACTTCAAACTATACTATAAGGCTACAGTATCCAAAACAGCATGGTACTGGTACCAAAACAGAGATATAGACCAATGGAACAGAACAGAGCCCTCAGAAATAATACCACACATTTACAGCCATCTGATGTTTGACCAACCTGACAAAAACAAGAAATGGGGAACGGATTCCCTATTTAATAAATGCTGCTGGGAAAACTGACTAGCCATAAATAGAAAGCTGAAACTGGATCCTTTCCTTATTCCTTATATGAAAATTAATTCAAGATGGATTAGAGACTTAAATGTTAGACCTAAAACCATAAAAACCCTAGAAGAAAACCTAGGCAATACCATTCAGGACATAGGCACGGGCAAGGACTTCATGTCTAAACCACCAAAAGCAACAGCAACAAAAGCCAACACTGACAAATGGGATCTAATTAAAGTAAAGAGCTTCTGCACAGCAAAAGAAACTACCATCAGAGTGAACAGGCAACCTACAGAATGGGAGAAAATCTTTGCAATCTACTTATCTGACAAAGGGCTAATATCCACAACCTACAAAGAACTCAATCAAATTTACAAGAAAAAAACAAACAACTATCAAAAGTTGAGCAAAGTATTTGAACAGATATTTCTCAAAAGAAGGCAATTATACAGTCAACAGACACATGAAAAAATGCTCATCATCACTCACCATCAGAGAAATGCAAATCAAAACCATCATTCTCAGCAAACTATCGCAAGAACAGAAAACCAAACACTGCATGTTCTCACTCATAGGTGGGAATTGAACAATGACAACACTTTGCCACAGGAAGGGGAGCATCACACATCGGGGCCTATTGTGGGGTAGGGGGAGGGGGGAGGGATAGCATTAGGAGATATACCTAATGTAAATGACGAGTTAATGGGTGCAGCACACCAAGACGGCACATGTATACATATGTAACAAACCTGCACGTTGTGCACATGTACCCTAGAACTTAAAGTATAAATAACAAAAAAAAAACCCATGTCATGGAGCTATGGATATAGAACATCAACCCACGCTCTCAGAGGCTGAGACTACAATAACTTAGAAATGTGGAGGACTATTATAAAAACTATGAGTTCAGAGGTATAAATAAAGAAATTCAGGTGACTCATATAATTCACTCATAATGTGGTAGGCTAGCCTTTTGAACTAAAACCTGTGCTTTAAACTGAGGAACAGAAGCAGGAAGGAAATTGACTTGGGGGATACAAGACCATTTTCAACGTTGCCTCTTGTGACTCTGGAAAGCATATGACTTTCTATCAGCTATATTATGTTTATTATTGTAAAAATAATTTTAAAATTACAGGATTGAGAAATCTAAGAACATAGTGCTGAAGTTATCAACTATTCCTCAAGTTATTAATACTGACCTTTGAAGTTAAATGTTCCCCTTTGTTCCTTTTCCTCCCGAAAGAAACAAGAATAACTTCCCATTTGTTTGCTATTAATGATGGTGAACCTAAAGATAATTGAAGTTATTAATATAGGCTTAGTTCTCAAAACCTTCTTAATGAAAATGAAAAGACTTAGCCATTAATCAAAATTTTAAAATAGAAATAATTCTGTAAGTATGCAAATTAGAATATTTGCATAACATTCAAGTGGCTGCAGAGGGAAGAATGCTCAGTCAGCAAAAATATTTAGAATTAAGCTACTTTTGGCAAGCAAGGTAGGTTAAAATTTGTATACTCACCTGTACTGGGTATACAAGGTGCTTCCTGTTGCACTGACAAGATAATTATTCTCAAGTTGTTCACTGTCTTTTTTCCAAGTCACATTTACTGCATTCAAATCCCCAGATGTCGTGAACTGGCATGTGAGATTTACATTAGAAGGCCTTTCTAAAGTGATATTTTTTTCTACTGGCATACTAGAATGTTCTATTAGCACAAAAGAGGACAAAACGTGAAAGTTACATTCAGAGGAATCTAATATATAAAACCTTTTAAATTATTAACAGTAGTGTTTTATTGACAATTTCTTAATGTAACATTCATTTGAAGAATTATTCCTCTATCAACATAGTTGGTTCCCTTTCTTATTCCCTTTTATATGCACAACTAAAGAAATGTTTTGATTCAACATTAGCACAATTTAAAAAAAAACCTAAAGCTGTGATAGTTATCTCCTTAAGCTCTGTAATAAGCAGAAAATAGGGTAAAGAGTACCCAAAAACATGTGCCATATGCTCTGACAGTGTAAAAACAGCACAACTGTAAATACAATACACTCATGGGTGAGAATGGAATGCCTGTTTCAATAATTTTGAGTAATCATGTTGTTAGTAGTTATTATGAGAATGTTTTTGTATAACATGGATTTGAGTGATATATTCTAACCATTCCTAGTCTTCTTAAGAACCTGTAGGAACTGGATATAGACATAGGTACAGGACAGAGAATTTAAATAAGCATCCTGTAGTTCTGAATTTCAACTGAATTTCAGTACCAGTATGAATTCATGAGGTGTTTATCTTTTTTTTGACTTTCAAAATAGATATCTTATTTATTTTGGATTGATCGATTATCATAAGAACACTTAACACATTAGACCTTCCCTCTTAGCAAATTTTTAAAACTTGTACCTAAAAAGTAGTCTGAAAGGTTCTCAATTTCTCTTCCCATCTATAGGTGGGAAGAGAAGGAGCTAACCCTTAGAGAAGCTTTAGGGAAGTTGAAGTGTTTATCTTAAAAGGAAAACAATACACACACACACCACACACCACACACACACACACACACTGAAGGGGTTCAGAATATGCAAGGATAGCATACAAATTATTTTGAGCAGAAGGCATTTGAGTTCCTAAAATAGCTACTCTGACTAAAAGCAGAGCCTTTCAAAGGAACTCCAAAAAACCTCTATTGTCATAAATCCCCTCCCTAGGAGCAACAGGGACAATGGACTCTTATCACTGAAGATGAGAAGTCTTCACACCACACCTAAACAGACACTGTCACAAAACTATCATATCTTCCACCTGTTATCTAAAAGGCTCATTTATCTTTCCTAAAACTCATTCGTTTTTCCATAAGCGGCCTTTCTTCTCCTCTTCTTACCCTATTAAGATGGTATATAAGCCTCTACTTTTAACTGCCCCTTTGAGCTACATGTTTTTCTAACTTTTGTCCACATGTGATTAGGTATGTTTTTTGTTTTGCTAATCTATCTTTTATCAGTTTAATTCACTGAGACTGAAATTATAGAGAAAATGTTTCTCCCTGACAGTTTGGCAAGGGATACGGAATGGTTAGGACTCCCCACCCTTCCACTCCAACCCCGTTTCCAAAGCCTGAGATTTCAGGACCTCTGATCCAGCAGGTAAGTATGAGCTCTTTTTTTTTTTTTTTTTTTTTTTTTTTACCAGTATCCAATCTGGGATACTGGTAAAAAAAAAAATAATAATAATAATAAGGGGTGCACTAGAACAAGAGCAGTAAGAGCCTCTACTTGTCTTTTCTTTCTTCAGTTTAACCCTCAGGTTCCCAACCACTAACTCTCCGACAATACACACACACACACACACACACACACACACACACACACTTAGGGAAAACATAAAAAAGCTTACTTTAATTTTGAACAGTGGCAAATAAAGAAAAAATATTCAGCATGTACCTTGTTTGTCCTACACTAACTGTATCACTGGCTAACCAAACAGTAGAGAAAGTCAATGTTCTCTTTATAGAAAAATTCCAGCAAATGAATAAAAAAGAAATCATACAAATATACCATAATGATGATGTGATCCCTAGTAAATCATGGATCTAGGCATTTTGCATCAACTGGGGAAATAATTTCAAAAACAGAATTATGTCTCTCTTGAGGAAGAATACCCCACTACCTAGGATATAGTCTTGTCAAAAAAGGTGCTGGAGGAGGTTCTTCAAACTGGTTAAGTCTCTGGATTCAATTCCCAGTTTACAGGAAATATGGATTATGGAAGAACACATTAACCTACATTTCATGAAAGTCATCAACCAAATCCAGATTCTGGGAAAATTCTACAAAATAAATTATCTGTTTTTTTTTTCTTTTTCTGTCTTTTTTGTTTGTTTGCTTGAGATGGAGTTTCGTTCTTGTTGCCTAGGCTGGAGTGCAATGATGCTGTCTTGGCTCACTGCAAGCTCCACCTCCTGGATTCAAGAGATTCTCCTGCCTTAGCCTCCCAAGTAGCTGGGATTACAGGCACCCGCCAGCAAGCCTGGCTAATTTTTTTGTATTTTTAGTAGAGATGGGGTTTCACCATGTTGGCCAAGCTAGTCTTGAACTCCTGACCTCACGTGATCTGCCTGCCTCAGCTTCCCAAAGTGCTGAGATTACAGGCATGAGCCACCGCACCCAGCCTGGTTTTTTCAATACATAAATTTTAAAAGGGAGAGAGATGTTTTTGTATTGGACGTCAGGTGCTATGTGTCGGGCACCTGAAGATTATAAGATACTCAAAAAATTCCATTAAAAGAAAAGCAAAATTGAACTGTAATATTTAGGGATGCATACCTGGGTAATAAAACAATATAGAAAAACAAGAAAGTAACTGCATACAAATCAGAAGAGTGGTAATTACTCTTAAGGGGAAGAGAAGGAGTTGTGTTTGGAAGATGGTAGTGCATCATACAAACAAATTTCTCAAGCTCTTCTCATTCTCAACAATAGTATAGTATGATTAAATTGACTATGCAGAGCCAAATGTAGAAAGAAAAATAATACAACTCAAATAAAATGGTCAGGTACAGTGGTTCATGCCTGTAATCCCAGTAATTTGGGAGGCTGAGGTGTGTGGGATTGCTTGAGCACAGGCGTTCTAGACCAGCCTGGGCAACATGGTGAGACCTCATCTCTGAAAAAAAAAAAAAAGAAAAAATTAGCCAGGCTTCATAGTGCATGCCTTTGGTCCCATCTAGTCGTAGGCAGAGGTGGGAGGATATTTTGAGCCCGAGAGTTGAGGCTGCAGTGAGCTAAGGTGGCACCACTGCACTCCAGGCAGGATGATAAAGCAGGCCCTATCTCACACACACAAAAAATCTATCACTTTTAATTACATTTGAAACTTTACGAAATGTTTCCATAAGCAAAGACCAGGTGCAAGGTTTGCAGATAGTGAAGTACAGCTCGTGCGAAGCACTTTGTGAGCACATACTTGAAATAACTGCTTGTATGACTGCAAACTGCTGAATTGAATTTAATGCATAAAAAGAAAAATAACATTTGATGTCTCTAGAATACATATATTGCCAAAGATTACCTTATTCCTTGCAGTTCCCTTTACTGTGCTCTATTTCACTATCCTAGTATATTTTAAACATTTTGCTAGCCACACCAAATTATTCCAACTACCTTTCAAATGTTGGTGCCCATCAGGATTTTGCTCTCTGGTCTCTTTACTTCTCAATTTGGCACTCCTTTCTTGGATTCAACTACTAACCGTACTGCTCTTTACTTGCAAAATTAGAACCTCCACTGAAGTCTTTTTTTTTTTTTATTTTATAGCTCCAGCTGTCTATGGAGCATCTAAATCTGGATATCCCATGGGAAGTTCAAACTCCAAATATCCAAGAGAGATCCATTAATATTCCCTTGTGCTGACCTACAACACTGAATCACATGCAGTAGTATTTAGTTGATTCTACCGCTAAAATGTCAAACAAATTTGTCCAGTTTTATCCAACCCTCCTATTATTGGCCTTCATTATCTTTCACCAAGACAAGGCAAATTCCCTAATTTCTCTTGGCCAGCTTCTCTTGCTCCAGCCAAAATTGTCCTTTGGTTGGAGCAATTTGAGCAAAACTCAAACTGTTTAACTGCCTTGATTCTATACCTTGCATTTGCAAATCAAAGTATCTTTGTATTGGACATCCATTTCCTTATTTGTAAGGCAGGATAATACATATTTCATGAGATTGTAGAAAGTTCTATCATAAGAAATGCAACAGTAATATAATATAGCAATTAATAAATGCCCATTTACTTCTTCTCACCATTATCTCACTGCGGAATATTATAAAAACTATCATATATGGTGCTAAGGGTTATATGTTGATTAAATCATTTAATCTTCACAACAGCTTTATGAGGTAAGTATCACTGTTACCATTCCAACTTTAGAAATGAGGCAAAGAGAGGATGTCTGTCTTGTCTAAGATCACACATCAAGAAAAGGCAACACTGAATCTTAGATTTAGGTATGCCTGAGTCCAGATTGTGATAACCAACAGACTATACCAACTCTCAAACATATTAAATTCTCATTACAATGGAATTAACTTCATTACCTTCAAACTGTTGAACCAAGATTTTAAATAAAAGAAAATATTAATAGAAGATTAAAGAAATGTACAGTGTAGCTATATACCAATGTGAATGTGATAATAAATGAACAGTGCAATCAAAATATTTTTAAAATACACATTTTCAACTAAACACAGTTTTACATAACTTAAAATGCAATGCAGCTTTTCTTATTGGTAGGCCATCCTCCAAGCCCTAACCGTTGTCTCACTGTTCCCTATAATACTTTGCAGGTGCTTCTGCAGTTTGCTGTTTCTGCAGTTTGCTTTCCTTCCTGTCAAGAAATCACAGCATCAAAAACATGCAAAAAGCTCTACCTTTTTACATATTTTGTGGTTAGCCAACAAACTAATGTGAGCTCAGTCGACAATGTTTCAACTTCCTTAATACTGCACAACTGCAATGCATTTTTGCCGCTTTAGAGTGCTGCAAAAACATCTATGACATCTGCATTTCTAAAACGATAGCAATTTGTTTCTGAAACATATTTTTAAGACTGTTCTTAAAACCATATAGTAATTTATACCTGTCTAAATAATTTCTTATTTTCATAGATAACATGTGCAGTCTTCAGAGAAATGACATTTAGATTTTCTTGGGTCTATTCAGGACCCAATCTTTTAAACCGTTTCACTACAAATAAAAGTCTGCTTTGTTCTTTATTAAGAAAAAGAAAATATGGAAGAAGCCAATTAAAATTTATTGCATAGGATAGTGTTTCCAAACATGCTTTAAAGACAGAAACTCTTACTAAAAACAGTTAAGCGAACTGTGACATATACAACGGATTAGATGGGACAACTCTGATAGAAGCCAAGACAGAAAACACAGAGCCCCATCAGCCTGACTTTTCATTATTCATAATGAGGTAGGAGGTGGAATGTGACTCTGGACCAGACTGAAGACTGACAGAAACAAGGAAGAGACATTGAAAGCTCCTCTCCACAAGACACACCCACTAGCACCATGACAGTTTACCACTGCCATGGCTACACCCAGAAGTTAACCATCCCTTTCCATGGCAATGACCCAGAAGTTACCTCCTGTTTTCTAGAAATTTCTGAATAGCCTGCCCCTGAATTGGCACATAATTAAAAGTGGTATAAACGTGGCTGCAGAACTGCCCCTGAGCTGCTACTCACGACACACTGCCCAGGGTGTACCCCTGCTCTGAAGGAGAAGTCACAGAGCTGTAACACCCCTGCCTCAATAAAGCCGCTTTTTTCTACCATCAGCTCACTCTTTAATTCTTTCTTGAGCCAACCTTCTCTGGGATTCACCTGCCCTGTAACAATTTCACCATAAAAGTCAGTAAGGCTTCATGATGCAACCCAAAATGTCTATTAAACATCCAGAATCCTTACAGAAATAGAAGGCCACACTAACATGAGGCCAACACTCCTATATAAAAATGATACAATGGATCTTATTTTTATCATTAATGTTGTGTGTCTTAAACATATAGAGTTAACTTATAATTCCTCTGAATAAGAATAAAATTCTCAAAGTTTATATGCAAAATTTATAAAACATAATACTATTCCCTTGATTCTTATAATTTCACCTCTCTCCCAAATTAAGTCTCATATTGATTGAAAAATCATGACAGTTTATTAAGTGATCCTATCAACAAGTTATTTACATGCCATCTGATTAGTGCCATACCAATGTGATACAACCTAAAACACATGTGCTTCCTGAATCCCATAAACTTAAAATGTGAAATCACCAATGTGCACAGAGAAGCCTGAAATTACATAAACCCAACTTGAGTAAAATGTAGTACACATATACTTTGATACACTTTTTTATATCTATATAAAATCTCCAAGTACTCCCTGGAGACTCCCTCAAGACCTATGAACTACGTGGCTGGCGTTATATGAGCTGAGCCTATTTTCAAACTTTTAGATTTTTTTTTTTACACAGACATCCTCAAAAGAAAGAGAAATACCAGAAAATGTGAATGTCTTCTACACAAATGAAGCCAGGTTTTCCAAAATAATTCATCAAAGATTTAAAATTACCTAAGAGGAGATGCTAGTTGAATTTTACTAAACAAAGCTTCTATCAGTCACTGTTTTACTCCACTTCAATTAGTAACAGAAATTAAGGCATGTAATGGTTATTTCTCTACTTTCTAAACTGATTTAATGTCATTTCAAAGAAAAACAAAAACAATTCTACTTGAATTCCAGAATTGCATGTCTCTTGTTTCAACAATGTAGTACTTAATTTGAGACAATAACAATGGGTAATAATCCCATAATTAAATATATTTTTCTACAACATAGAGAACAACACTGCAACTATTGTTTACATCAGTTACAGGAAAACTATAGTAAATGGTTACATTGTTCTAGTAACCAAATACATTTGTTGCCACTGTTTCCAAATAATTAACAGGAAGTTCATCCAACACTATAGTGGGGGCTATTGATTATATTTTTGGACAACCAGAATCCGAACACCCTTCCCATCAGTGTAAGCTTTGGTGACAGGCAAAGTACTCACTCACTGCGGAAACCTAAGAACAGGTATTTCTTCTCTCTGCCCAGCTGAGTACTAGGGTTTGGCCACTTTAATTATAACCTTCTACTCAGGGCTTTAAAGTTAAAGGGAGGGAGTTAAGGACCTAGGCAGAACTGAGAAATTAATCACAATAGCAACGGCAAGTGTCTAGCAGTGATTGTGCCTCATTATTCCTTCAATCACTCATTTAACACTTATTTACTGAACACCTACCATGTGCTTTTCATGTATCCACCCGTTCAACAATTTTACTAAAAATATATTACGTGCCTTTATTCTAGGCCCTAGTATCAAGAGTCCAGTGCCAGCAGAAATATCTCAAGCAGACTCTTCCAGTAATCCTTGCTGTCTGTCATCCTGAGGTCCCTGGCATTGCCAGAACTTGATTTCCAATTTTCTCATCAATTCTGCTAGCCAAAATCCTTTATTCAACAAATTATTTCCTGCTTAACTGGCTATAGATCGTTTCTGGACTTGAGATCATTAACCTAATCCATATACACCTATCAAGATTTACACTAGATACTTCATTTATGCACTCCTTCCATTTGATTAAAATTTCATAGCACTGATGTCACTTGACAGCTCACAAATATCTAGAACATATGATAATATTTGGTCCCCAGAATAAATTCTACAAAGTGGTAATCATAGTACCAGTTCAGTACATCTGAAAGGCGATACCTGAGGTTACATAGGGGACAAGATCCAGGCTGAGGTAGCAGTCCAGGACTCAGAACAGTCAGTCCCTGGCCCTGTATGCTCCCCTCCATGTATAGTCCTGCCCTTTTGTTCTTGGAGCTATAAATCACACTTTAGTATTTTTTCCATCTCTTCTACATTTACAAATCAAAATCATCTCAAGCCATAACAACTTGCCTCCGATCTTTACTTCTAATTTCTGCCTTCTCTACCCTGATAAAAAGCTTTCATTTATTTTGAAACATTTTTCACATATCCACTTCAATAAAATGGAAGAAAGGAAGAGCAAATGACAATGTCATAATCATTTGATTCCCCGGTACAAGAAACATTTAAATTTTGAAATGGATTATTCTAATGGATTTCAAAATTATGTTAGTAGCAGAATTGTTTCAGAAATAAATCAGAGGAAAACTTAAGCAGAATCCCCAGCTACACACACACACACACACACACACACACACAGATAACTGTATAAAACTGACAAAAAAATGTTGCTACAATTAGTGAAGACTGGAGAGGGTATGGAAAGCATTCAAGATTGGCCTCTTCATCCCTTTATCTTCTTTACCCATCATGGTTACATCTCAAGGAACAAGGAATTTAAAAGTGACACATGCACACATATGTTCATTGCAGCACTATTCACAATAGCAAAGAGGTAGAATTAACCCAAATGCCCATTAATGACAGACTGGATAAAGAAAATGTGGATTTAAAAGTGACACATGCACACATATGTTCATTGCAGCACTATACACAATAGCAAAGACGTAGAATTAACCCAAATGCCCATCAATGATAGACTGGATAAAGAAAATGTGGTGCACATACACCATGGAATACTATGCAGCCATAAAAAAGGAACAAAATCGTGTCCTTTGCAGGGCATGGATGAAGCTGGAAGCCATTATCCTCAGCAAACTAACACAGGAACAGAAAAACAAACACCACATGTTCTCACTTATAAGTGGGAGCTGAACAATAAGAACACATGGACACAGGGAGGGGAACAACACACACTGGAGCCTGTCGAGGGAGGGCAGGGGGTGCAGAGCATTAGGGAAAAGAGCTAATGCATGCTGGGCTTACTGACTAAGTGATGGATTGATAGGTGCAGCAAACTACCATGGCACACGTTTACCTACGTAACAAACCTGCACATCCTGCACATGTACCCCAGAATCTAAAAAATAAAATACAATAAAAGTAACTAGGTTTCATCAAAGGAAAGGTAAACACAAGCCTCAGTACACACCAGATCAAGATAAGGGGTCATAAATACCTAATGTAAACTGAAAGCATGGCCCGCTACCTTGGCAATGAATTTCTCCAAACTGCAAGTGTTTACACCCTGATGCCAGTCCTTGAGATTAAGTCTTATAACAATGGTTTATGTTTCATAGTATCAACTTCTACGGTGCTAACCATGCAGACACTCAGAGAGTCAGTACATACATTTTGTACACACCCCAAGTGACTGTCTCAGGTCACATGCCTCCTTCGCAGAAAGGGCTCCTCTAACCTTACAACACTGCTAACAACAGACTCTATCACACTTCCTTTATATACTTCCTAGCATTTGGCACCATCTGGTTTCACTTTTCATATTAATTTGTTTTCCTACTTATTCATTGCCTCTCCCACTGAAACATATACTGTATGACATGTGGGGAGGAGGGCAGAAAGGGAAGTCTGTCATGTTCACCACTGTAAATCAGGCTTTCAATAAATTTTTGTTGAAGTGGTTGTAGCTCCTGGAATATCATATTTAAAACACAAATCACTTCTTTAGACAGATAACGCACCTTGCCTTAGACTGAAAGTTCAAGCATATTAAAATTCTGCCTCATGATTTACATGAGGAATTCTAGGCAGAAAGTACTTTAGAGGATATGCAAGAAATGCATATGAAGTTCTTGTCTCACACAGTTGACTCATCCATTGGCCAAAACAAATTTGTTTAGTACTTTTACATGCTATATGTGATACAGAGGTGATTTAAAAATTATTAATCTAGCAGGGGACATATAAGTCAAGCATAAATAACTAGAATTAAGTTTAACTGCAACAGATACTCTAAATCAAATGAGATCTAAATCACAGATGGCAATACAACAGTATAAAACATTAATTTTCCCCAAAATAAATCTACAGAGTCAGTGGAGAATCAGCCAAATTCCAAAAGTACTTTTTACAGAACCCAATTTTAAGAAGTGCATGTGAAAGAATGAAAGTCCAAGAAAGAAAATCTGTTTTTTTAAAAGAACAGAGATAAAAAGATACAATGTTTTAAAAAATAATACTAACATGTTAATGATGTGATAAAATACCAATAAATCAACGAAATAAAATAGGCAAAACTTTTCAAACTGCAAGTCAAAATCTATTAGTGGATCAGGAAATCAATTTCATAGTTATCACCAGATTTGTTTTTTAATGGATTGGAGTAAAAGAGAAATTATCAGAGCATAACAAACTTATTAGGGGTAAGTGTTATTTGATGAATATTTTGTTTCATATGTGTGTGAAAATGCAATTGGTGCATTAGGTTACAAAGTAAAATGTACTTCTTACTTTGGGAAGTGCTTTAATTACTCTGAAAAGAAAAAAGAAATTGGGAACTGAAATATGATTAGAGTGCTATTTCAAAGTTATTAGGAAAAGGAGAACTATTCAGTTAAAAGCATTGAGACGCTGGCTAACAGTACAAAATAGTAACCACAAAATTAGTTCCTTCTGACATACAAAACATAAAACTGTATCATAAATGGGTTAAAAAGTAAAAAGTGGAAAAGTATGCAAATAATAGGAGGAAACACATAATGAAACTTCTTAACAATTAAAAAACACCACATAAAACTTTAAAGACAAGTGGGAAAAAATATTTGCAACTTCTATAAAAAGTAAAAATTCAGTATCCAAAATTTATGCCTACCTCATTTAAATTAATTCAAAACATAAAATATAAGCCTACTATATGGGTCGGGGGAAGGCGTCAACTGTCAAGATGTTTTGAAGGACAATCTGGAAGTATATGATAAAATAAAGATATACATAATTTCTCACTGAGCAATTCTACTTTGTGGTAGTTATCATAGAGAAAACATTCACAATTATGCCCAGAGAGATATATGTAGGGTGTCCCTTGCTACATGGTTTATAGCAAAAATATATTAGTCAACTAGGGTCCATTAGGAAAAAACTTCTAAGTAAGCTGGTGTATTTATACTGTGCATACAAGTTAAAAAAAAAAAAAAGCTAGATTCATATGCAATATGACTAGATCTCCAAAAACTAATGTTGAATGACAAAAATCAATTTTCAGAACAATATATATGGACTAATACCACTAAAACTAAAGAATACAAACAATACTACATAGTTTTTATAGATGCACACATACACACACACAAACACACTCAGCATGGGAAAGAAACACATTGAACAGAGTTTACCATTGGAAAAGAGGAGAGAGAACAGAGATAGAAATGGCGGTAATTCAATGAGACTTGAACTTCATCAGTCAAGTTTTTTATTTCACTTCCTGAAGTTCTATTTGGATATTTTTCAAACCTGCTTTGTCTTTTTAAAAAACAGTATAATATTCATTCTCATGTTTTTAATATTTCTTTTATTTCTCTACCTAGTATTTCTATAATCTGAAGCTCTAGAATGTCTAATCCTACCTCTCCTTAGCTCTGTTAGAGACTGTGGTTTTTTTTTTGTTTGTTTTGTGATATCTTGAGACATGTAACAGCAGGGATTATGTCACCAGGATTGACAACACATTCCTCCACAGAGGGTTTTTAATTGCTTCCCTGTGGAAGTACTACCTGGCAGGGTCATTTTTGTGTTATTTCTCAGCTCGGAGGCTCCTGTACAGTATAATGCAGGTAATGTAAATTTGCAATTTAAACTGTGTTGAGGACATGCCCATGTCTTTAAATAACAAGGGAAATCTTTGGGGGTTTGGAGGTTTCTTGTTTTAAAATTATTTTTATTCCTATTATTTTTAGTTAGCAGATAACACTGGAAATCTTTTGGTTTAAATGTCTAACAAAACTTTAAAAGAAAGAAGTCAACTTGTCATCTTGTGCTGTTGGCTGATTTTCTTCCCTAAATCAAACCTTTCCCTACATTTACAGACTAGGAATGATAGTTTTCTGCAGGTTTTCAGGTCCAACTTTCCTCCTTGCACCAACTCAAGGCCTTGTTTTTTATATTTTTGTAGCTCTTAACACTCAAGTATCTTGGCAACAAACACAGGAAACCTAACACAATATTCAGTTAACGGGCTTCATGCCCTGATCACCAATTTTGATCAGTAGAAACTTCTTCACTTCTGTGTAGATAGCCATATATTTAAAAGAATGTTTAGGTGTGGCAGGAGGGTTTTCAGATTCTCTAATTTACTCTAATGCTGAAAATAATGTTTTAATATTTTCAAAACGGAACTCATTTTTACTTACAGAATTAAAAATTAACAAAAATACAGTAAATACATATCAGAGAAGCAGGAACATATGTGCTTCTCTGCTATGTGCTTTATTGAAGATGGGCTCTTGGCTCCATTCTTAAAGAGAGGAAGGATTTGAACACCAGTAGGGGGGAAGGAAGAGACAGGTTCCACTTACAGAGTGTGAGGTCCTGTGCCGTGATTCAGCACCATCATCTAACTTTATGGTGAGATTCTTTCCTAAATGTTAATCACAATATTATTAAATCATGTGTACTCTCACAATAAAGGGATGGGAAACATGTGCAGGGCTCTCATTTTTAACGTGTAGAACAGTGGAGGTAATTTTCAAATGGGGAAAATTTTGTCCCCCAGGGAATGTTTGGCAGTATCTGGAGACATATCCAGCTGTCATAACTCAGCAGGTGCTAGTGGGGAATGGCCACTGCCACTTGTGTTGCTATGGGTAGATCCCTCTTCCATCTTTTCTTTCTCTGACTCTCTATGAATGTTAGGTCTCAATTTTTTTCTCTGTACATCAACAGTCTACATATCAGGTTGGACGAGTGCCTTTGAAAAATATCATAACATTTGCAGCATTGGAGTCATCCTAGGATCCTTTCTGCAATGAAGTATTTTCACTTATTTTCTTCTTCTTAATCTTATCAATCACCTGCCCCTAGAATCTGGGTAGTCCTAACCTAGACCTCTTGCTGGCCTAGATTTAGACTATGTGGTTGTCTTTCCTTATCTTGACTAATCTTCCTGAATCTTACACTGTGCCTTAATTTGCACATCTGCACCTCTAATGTCTGCTTATATTACCTCCTTGGCTCACAAGGACCGTGTGGGACAGCTGCTCACACCTCAACATGTAAATAAAATGTTCCACTGGGTCATCACAGAAGACCTGATTCCAACATTAACAAGTTGGTCAAGGAAACTGTCAGCTGTTTATTTTTATTTCAATCTCTTCCGTTAAATTATAACACATGGATTGAGAAACTAAACACTAACAGGCAGAGAGGAAAAAAGCAAAAATAAAAATATATGGTGGTAATACAAACAACATAATGAATTCCAAATACTATGGACATTCAAAAATTAAGTACAGTGATATAAAAATAGTCCATTATAAAAATATCTGTTTTAAAACCCCTGAGAGCAGAAAAAATACTTTTAGTTTCAGTCAAGTCAATTATTTTCACAAATTTAAGATTAAGCAAGTGCAATTTCTTTTTTTCTGGGGGGCAGGGAAGATGGACTCTTGTTCTGTCACCCAGGCTGGAGTGCAGTGGCGCAATCTCAGCTCGCTGCAACCTCTGCCTCCCAGGTTCAAGTGATTCTCCTGCCTCAGCCTCCCAGGTAGAAGGGAATACAGGTGCCTGCCACCACACTTGGCTAATTTTTGTATTTTTGGTAGAGACAGTGTTTCGCTATGTTGGCCAGGCTGGTCTCGAACTCCTGGCCTCAGGTGATCGCCTGCCCCGGCCTCCCAAAGTGCTGGAATTGCAGGCAGCAAATGCAACTTATAAAGCAATAGCTTTAGTACTAAATAAACCTAGAAATAGCAATAAACCTAGAAAATAGCTTTATTTTCATAGTTTACTACATCATTTCAAAACTAATGTCATTCTTCTTAAAATAAATATAATTGATTTAATAATGCTGTTAAACGAAACAAGTAACTGGGCATTAAGAAAGGCTGTAAAGCATAATGGTTAACAGCACAGACTGGGCACCAAGCTGCCTGCATTTAAAACTGTAGGCTCTAAGCTCCAACTCAGGAACTGTGATCCTGGTCAGTGCACTTCGTCTCTTTGTGCCTCTCTTTCCTCATCTGCAAACTACAAATAGTAACAGTACCCAACTCATTGAGCTGTTATAAGAATTAAGTTATTTAGAAATACAAACATGGTACATAGTCAACATCATGAGTTTGTTAAGTAAATAATTAGCAATATTGTAAAAATATTAAAATAAGTAAACAACTAAGCTTTTACGAATCAAAGGCCATGTTTTCATTCTCCTGGACACAAGAATCCATATGTTTTCCAGTCTCAAGAATCTTTGAATAAGTATGTATGTAAAGAGCCAGACCAAAATCTTTCTGGTCCAAAATTTGCAATTAACGTTATTGTATTTGAATCTCTCTACAAGAAACATTTTATCCTAACAGAGAGATTAACTTCAACAATGGCCAGAGGGAAAGAGAAAATAATAAGTAACAACATAGAAATGTCGTAACTATTGTTTATAGACAAACATGAATAATGACAAAATCAATATTGATACATATCAAACAACATTATGAAAATATGAAAACACTCCATTTACAAACAGTAAGTTAAAAATCTTAACAACAGTATAAAGAAAGTCTATGGTTGATAAGGTGAAATTTGATAATCAGGAATTGGAGTAACCTTGTCATATTCAACTAAATTAGACCAGAGACCCGGTAATAAAGAAAAAAAAAAAAACACTTGGGACACAAAGCACCTGCCTGGGGCTAATACTGCAAGCCAGCTGCTGAAATGACCTGGTATAACTTTAAAACCAGTTTTACCTAGCAGCTTCTGAAACAAACCACCATGACTCTAAGACTAATTTACCGACCTCCATCACTCACCAGTCAGAGCTTGTAAGCTCCCAAAAACTTTGTTACTGCTAATAATGAGTTTTCTTCCAAAACAATATATAACATTTCTCTCTAATAAAACCTCTAAGCTTCTCTTTGTTTTTCAGTCATACTGAAGACCATTCTACTTCTCTGTGTATGCCCTGAACTCCAATTCTGTTCTACCAAACAGAACATTTTGTTTAGAGATTCATCTCGATTTTTTTTTTTTTTTTTGAGACAGAGTCTAGCTCTGTCGCCCAGGCTGGAGTGCAGTGGCGCGATCTCGGCTCACTGCAGGCTCCGCCTCCCGGGTTTATGCCATTCTCCTGCCTTAGCCTCCCGAGTAGCTGGGACTACAGGCGCCCGCCTCATCGCCTGGCTAGTTTTTTGTATTTTTTAGTAGAGACGGGGTTTCACCGTGTAGACCAGGATGGTCTCGATCTCCTGACCTTGTGATCCACCCGTCTCAGCCTCCCAAAGTGCTGGGATTACAGGCTTGAGCCACCGCGCCCGGCCTCATCTCGATATTTTTATTTTACATTGACACTAAAAATTAGAAATGTATCTTCAAATTTAAATTCCATAGTTCAGTAAAGGTAGCTTCTAAAACCAAACTTTTTCATGGGAAGGCAACTAGAGCAACAACCTACATGGAAATGTAACCATTCAGTGCCCAACTCTGAGATCTAATGTTTCTAAATTGATGTCAAATCTTTTCTTTTGTCAAAAACAAATCCAAACTTACACGAAGACATTAGTTTTATTATTATTATTTGACAGAGTCTCACTCTATTCCCCAGGCTGGAGTGCAGTGGCTCAACTTCAGCTCACTGAAAACTCCAACTCCTGGGTTCAAGCGATTCTCCTGTCTCAGCCTCCCAAGTAGCTGGGACTACAGGCGTCCACTACCATGCCCAGCTAATTTTTGTATTTTTAGTAGAGACAAGGTTTTGCCATGTTGGCCAGGCTGGTCTTGAACTCCTGACATCAAGTGAACCACCCACCCTGGCCTCTCAAAGTGCTGGGATTACAGATGTGAGCCACCATGCCCAGACTGAAGACATTATTTTATAAAAGACTACTGCAATAGAGAAAAAGCTCCAAACTTAAGATCTGCAAGCCTCCCAAAAGTAAACAGAAAAAGGTTATTTTTTAATATGGGATAAGCAATGAAGCAAGAACTTTTTAGGGAAATTGGGCAAATGAAAGAGTGTACACAGACAGCATGACTGGGCTGCAGTCAGCCAATTCTCAAAATGTTCTTCATTTTAATACTTGCTCGGAATTAGGGCAAGCCACGTTTCAGGGGTCTGTAAAGAAGAAAAAGGACAGACTAAAGTTTAATTAAGCCAAGACAGAGGTAAGTAATGGATAATGGCAAACAATTAGTCTCTTTATAACAGTGGGAATACAGCTTTAAATAGCACTATTTAGAATAAAAGAATAGGAGTTAAACCCTCCAAACAGGTTAAGTAAGTAAATAACCAGCCTGGTAACAATTAAAAAGTCCATTTTTTTGTTCCTGCCCTGAGCATTGACCGTTTTGTTTCCAGGCCCCAGCTGTATTGGTTGAGTAAGGGGTGCCCTCCTGCCAACATTGCCAGGCTGGTTAAAGAATGTGCAAACTGCTTTCTCACATGAGTCTCTTAAAGAAACATTTCATCGTAACAGAGGCAACCAACAACTAGCACGTGCAAAAAGTAAAAGAACATAGGAAAATTATAATAATTATTTTTTACAATAATGAACTCCATACATTGGAATGAGGACATTTGGGAACAAACAAAAGCTGTACAAAGTTACAAAAATGCTCCCCCAAAAAGCTCAATGCAAAGATTCCATTGTTACCAGATTTGGAAACAGACAGGTACGCACATACACACACTTTCTATTCATATTAAACAGAAATAGAGAAACAGTTCATAAGACTAGAGGACAGTTAAAAACTAGATGTGTATTTGGAAAAACCTAACTACTGATTTAATAGCTAGGTGTGTGATGTTTTAAATTCTAATTATACAATTTTAATATTGTTCCTAAACCAGATTAATCACTCTTAGGAATTTAAAAGACTGAGATTACTTTGGAAACATGGAATCCAAAACTGTGAAAGAAAAAGCAGAGAAAGCAGGGCTGGGTTTAATTTTGGAGTTCCTTTCTTGCTTCTCCTTAGCACAGTGACTCATTTGATATCATCTTTACTTTCTCTGGCTAAAGGTCTTCCAACAGGTACACAAATTCTCTTCTTGACCTAGAGTGATGTAATGGATGTACCAGCAGGAATTAATGAAAACATAAAAGTATCTGCAAATCAAAATTGATTCTCCCTTTTCTCAGGTATCCATTTTCTGGGGAGCCATTCTTAGCCCTAGCATGTCTGGAATATTTTTCTCCTTTGTGCGCCCCAGTAAAACACCCTCACCACATGAGATTCCCAGCACACTACTGGTATGTTTTTCCCACCAGGCCAGGAACAGGGATTACCACTTCACAAAGCAAAAAGCAGCAGCTTTGTTTAAGAAAAATTGCTTAAACCCTTATTTTGGAATTGCCTTATTTGAAACATGATAACATTTACCAGTCAGTGATATGTTATGACTCTCCGAGGAAAAGTTATTTGCCATCATTTCTTCTCTGAGAGGTAGACTTGTAAAAGGCAAATCTATAAGAGAAAGAACACGTGATTACACACTCTTACCAACAGTAAATGACTATCTAAAAACTACTTTGCAACAACTAAAATACTGTTGAGAACTATTAATGAAAAACTGTGTTTTTAGAAAGCTCAAAGTCTTACATACTTCAAAGACATTTAGAGATATATTAGACTATTAAATGTGAAAAAAATTTCTGATTTTTTTTCTTTTTTAACCTAAAAATCCCTACTGACTTACATCAGATGGCTTTTTTTTAAAATAACGCCTTCCATTTTTATTATACTATTATAGTTTCTTTACAAAACATAAAAAAAACTGAAGATAACAAAGAATTATATGAGAGCGCCGGAAAATGGAAAGACATGAAGAGGCAGAGAGAGAAGATGAAAGAAGAGCGACAGGCAGATCTTAATAAAGGGAATTAAAAAAAAAAATTGGGCTTCAGGGAACAGAGAAGATAAAATGGCTGACAGGCCACTTTGGGTTGCTATTTGTTTTCCAGCTACGGTTACCAAGAGGCATGCCCTCTATCACCTGACTTTCAGTTTCCTCTGCCTCCCTCACTTCTCTCTCCTTTTGAACTTTCATTAAAGAAACAAGGTTTCTATTTCCACCTCTCTCACTCTCCTCGAAGTTACTTTATTTATTTTATTATTATTATTATTTTTTTATTTTTGAGACACAGTCTCACTCTGTCTCGGATCTCTGCAACCTCCACCTCCCCAGTTCAAGCGATTCTCCTACCTCAGCCTCCCGAGTAGCTGGGACTATAGGTGACCGTCACCACGCCCAGCTAATTTTTGCATTTTTAGTAGAGACAGGGTTTCATCATGTTGGCCAGGATGGTCTCAATCTCTTAACCTCATGATCTGCCCGCCTCAGCCTCCCAAAGCGCTGGGATTACAGATGTAAGCCACCGCTCCCGGCTGACAACATGGCCTAATGTTCCTTTTATTTTAGAGTACCAGACCTTACCTTCCAAGAAACCACTCAAATATATCAAACAAGTCAGAGAAGGTGGAAAAAAAGCTTATTATTGTAAATTTGGCAGCATTATTTAAATTAAATCCCATTCAATTTAAATGAAACCTGAGCCATTTTTATTGCACTTTTTAAAAATAATCTGTTCAGAAAGTTATTTCTAGTACAATATTAGATTTCCAGTTCTTTCATTTTCTTATATGTATGAAAAATGTAATCAAAGTTGGTGATCCCTTTCGTTACTTTAGCTTTAAAACACGGCTTTTACAATATTGCCTAATAAAATAACGTACCTGGCAGAACCTAACTCTCCAACAGGCTGTGTTCCTAAGGTTTAATCACCTCTAAAACAGCTTTGGAAGTTTAATGCACTTCCTAAACCACCATAGCACATGTATACCTATGTAACAAACCAGCACATTCTGCACATGTATCTCGAAACTTATAATACTTTCAAAAAAGAAGAAAAAAAGTCCTTAAATAACGTATTAAATCAGACTACCCTCTCACAATGATTACATAGGAAAATATGTACGGAGTTTCTCACTGGGCTATCAAGTATACAAGACCTTTCCTCCAGTCACATCTAGTAGTCATTCATTCATTCATTCATTCACTCATTCATTCATTCATATTCATATCCATATTCTCCCATTCTCCCTCTCCTCCCATTACCCTCCCTCTGTCTTTTCCCCCTTCTCTCTCTTCCTCTTCCCTCCCACCCTCCCCAACTCTCTCTCAGACACACACACACACACACACACAGACACACACACACACACAGCCACAAACACACACATACACACTGCTTAAAAGAAAGGCTCCCATAAACGTTATTTTCCTAATGAAAATTCCTTGTTTCCATTCTTGGGGCTAGCATACTTAGAAGTTATATTAAAGACAAAATATTTCAGGAAGATCAAGGCAGACGATATTCACTTATGGACAGGAAGCCAGGTGGGGGTGGATGAGAAGGAAACAGCTATTCTACTATATCATCTGTTCTGTGAAGCTTGCAAAATGTAAGCTTTGGTATCTTTGCTTTCCTCCCCAGGGATACCCCCACTACAGAGCAGAATACAATCTTAAGGGTTCTTACTATACTCTTTAACCTTTTTGAGATTTCCAGCATCATTTATTATTATTGTTCACAGTATCAGTAAGAGTGACATACACTAAAGAAAAAATGTGTTCTGTCATTCTTATTCCTATTTCACTTAAGTAAGTGAAGATACACAATATCTGATGCACATTTGGTACTGATGGGGAATATGAAGCTGGGCAAACTTGGTCCCTAAAGGGCTATATGGATCATAATAGCAGGGGTTTAGGCCCACAATTTGAGATTGAGAGTCATTAAAATTTCAGAGCAGCACCCATTAATGCATAGTATAGACCAAAACTAGTCAGTATATTTTATACAAATTGGCACATGGGCTAAAGTGTGAAGCCTGAGTCTGGTGGTGGAAGGAGGGTGAAGATAATTCCAGGGAGATGAGCTCCAGTGCTGGGGCTACTCTCCCTTACTGATCACTAGGACTTGTCATGGATGGGCTCAACAGGGACCTGTGTTAGAACAAGGAGAGGAAATGAGTCTAAGTTTGGCTTTGGCAGAATCTAAGCTGATGACAGTTGAAGGAATCGGAAAGGAAGGAAACATCAAGTTTCCAGAGGTAGGGAAGTCTGGGTATTTCCAGAATATACAAGCTGTTGAGGCCATTTCCAATTGAAGGCTCACATATTAAAAATACAATCAGACATCCATAAACCAAACACCACCAGTACCTTAACTTCATATTCCCTTTAAAGCATTAATCTTGATCAAGCTTCAGGTTCCACTGAAAACGCCCCAAGTGCAAAAGAACATGTATTACTGCTGTGTGTTTTTTGCCTTAGGAAAAGTCCCTTAAAGAGGCAATATACAGAAATGCCTTAAGTGGAAAAGCAGGGCAGCCTACAGAAGGTATTAGGACAGTAAAAGAAGTTCTTTGTTTAGGCAAGATATTTTTTAACCAAAAAAAGTGAGAATGTAAACCTTATTGCTTTTAGTTGGAGGACAGCTGGCAGGCGGCTGATTCAGTGAACACTGGGGTTTAAAGGAAATTGGCAGGAGACTCAGGCAGATGTGGTTTGAATACTTCCCTAAAAGGATTAGGCTGAGTCACAAAAAGAAGTATAAAATAGAGAGGAAGGAATCTGGGGTCTTAATTCAAATTCTGTCACTGACTTGTTACTTAGGTTTTCCAAACGCAGTATGCCCAGCTCAGTGCTTTGAAAATATGTCTCCACTGTAAACCTCACCTGATAGGGGAAAAAAATGAGGATCAGAAAAGTTGTATAAATATGAGCGATGATGCCAAGATCATAACATGCATTTCTCAGTTATCAAACTCACGCTTTCTTAATCATTGCTGGAAAATTTCCATATAGCATTCTTTTACAGGTAGAGACAAAAATATCAACATGAAAGAGTAACATCAAATATTTGCTCAAGAAGTCAAAAGACTTTTTTCTCCCTTTGCAGGGCAGATGAGGCATGAGACTACTGCATCAAAGAATTGAGTAACATCTTAATTTTCACCTGTTATAATTTTCTGTGAAATAGTAAAATGGTCTCTACTTAGTTTTTCACATATTATATTTTAAAATATGTGTTGCTAGAAGGGCTTATAATTTATTCTACTAAGACTTTCAAGTGAAATAAGCATGCTATAATTCTACTTAAAGGTATTAAGGTAACATTTTCACATATTTCATTTTGAGGGCTTCATTTAATTGAAGTTGGGAAGAAAAATAATTAACACTAGAAAACTGCATTGGGTCTTAAGATTTGCTTTTTTAAATCAGTAAATAAATGCAACTACATCTCTGATTAAGAATAAACATTCTCTCTAAAGCCCCCCAAATCCCTTTATTATATGTTAAAATCTTGGAAGGGTCTGAACTGAATTAAGAAAAAAGTGTAAGGCTGGGCGCGGTGGCTCAAGCCTGTAATCCCAGCACTTTGGGAGGCCGAGACGGGCGGATCACGAGGTCAGGAGATCGAGACCATCCTGGCTAACACGGCGAAACCCCGTCTCTACTAAAAATACAAAAACTAGCCGGGCGAGGTGGCAGGCGCCTGTAGTCCCAGCTACTCGGGAGGCTGAGGCAGGAGAATGGCGTAAACCCGGGAGGCGGAGCTTGCAGTGAGCTGAGATCTGGCCACTGCACTCCAGTCCCGGCGACAGAGCGAGACTCCGCCTCAAAAAAAAAAAAAAAAAAAGTGTAACAAGCAACTACTATTAAATATTCTTTACCTTTCTCACCTCTATACTGATTGCTATCAACATGCAGTACTTAATAAAGGGTAATTTTAACATTCCGATATACAGCCTTAAAAATGTGCAACTCAATTACAGAAACACTGATAGGAATGAATATTATATATTATTCATAAAATGGAGATTTGGAAATAAGAATATATTTCCTCATGGAAGCAATATCATATATAACCATGTGATCCCATGCCAAATTGTAAACGCCACTTAAGCCATGATATGGTTAAACGTTAGCTTAAAAATACCTAATTACTAAGTAAAATACTGATTATACACAACACATGGAGAATTATAGGTTTTAGGCACACAGTGCCCTATCCCCTGTCCATAAACGCAGCAGAAGGAGGAGAAAGGAAATAAGGCATATCTGAGTTCTGGAAATTATACTCCAGAGATATTCATCCAAAAAAAGAAGAAAAACAAGGGGGAAAAAAAAATAAAAGCTTGTCAAAAAATTCTAGTTATCGGGGCTGGGTGCAGTGACTCATGCTTGTAATCTCAGCACTTTGGGAGGCTGAGGTGGGCAGAGCACGAAGTTAGGAGTTCGAGACCAGCCTGGCCAGCATGGTGAAACCCCGTCTCTATTAAAAATATAAAAAATTAGACAGGCATGGTGGCATGCGCCTGTGGTCCCAGCTACTCGGGAGGCTGAGGTAGGAGAATTGTTTGAACCCAGCAGTCGGACGCTGTAGTGAGCTGAGATCACACCACTGTACTCCAGGCTGGATGACAGAGTGAGACTCCATCTCCAAAAAAAAATATATATACACACACACACACACACACACACACACACACACACATATATATACACACACACTAATCCTGATGGGGACATTTGTAAGTCAGACTTTCTAAGTCAGGGACAGACAATACTCCACATAGAGAACTCTTGATATTTTCTGCATAGTATGGAAACTATTAGACAAGAAGCCTTTACAGACAAGTTTTTTTTTAAGGCCTACTGACAAGTACAACGTACACTTTCACCAGTCTTGTAAAACTATTTTAAAAACTAGATGGTATAGGAATGGAAATAAACTGATCTTTTTAAAAAATATATAATTTTGGCAATAATATACATTTCAAAGGGCAATGTAAAAATTCTCATGTTTCAAATCACCTCTACATGGGTCACTAAGATACTTTAACAGTAAAGCTTATGCCAAATAAAAACTTATTAAAAAATAAACCCCAAAAGTTAATAACTAAGATTTCTATTCTTTCTAAAGACTGTAGATTTGTTAAATGTTTCCATTGTTAGTCTAGTCGGTAAGAGTTGGGATTTTTTTCAATGGCTTTCAACTGAGGGTAGTTTTGCCCCACAGGAGACATTTGGCAATGTCTGAAAGCATTGTGCTTGTCACAATTGGGGGAAGATTACTACATTTATTTAGTAGGTTACATTAGTTTCCACATCAAGTTACCACAAATTAGGTGTCATAACAAATGACTACAAATTTGGTGGCAAAAACAACAGAAGTATATTCTTTCACAGTTCTGGAGGCCAGGAGTCTGAAATCAAGGTGTTGGCAGGGCCTTCCTTCTCTGAACTCTCTAGTGAAGAATCCTTCCTTGCCTCTGCCTAGCATCTGGGAGTTGCTGGCAACCTTGGCATTCCTTGACTGGTGGTAGCTGCATTAGTCCAACATCTGCCTCTGTCTTCACATGATCATCTTCCCTCTGTGTATATCTCTGTCCAAATCTCCCTTTCCTTTCTTTTATAAAGACCACAGTCATTAGGTTTAGGGCTTACTCTAATTCAGTATGAACTTATTTTAGTTCATTACATCTGCAAAGACTCTACTCCCAAATAAGGTCACTTTCACAGGTACCAAAGATCAGGGATTAAACATATCTTTTTGGGGTGTACAATTAACCCACCACATATGTAGAGGCCAGGGATGCTGCTAAACATTTTAGGATAACAGCTTGCCAGGACAAAGAATTACCCAACGGAAAATGCCAATAGTACCAAAGCTGAAAAACCTTGATTTTGAACAGGTACATCGGCAACCCTGATTCTTCAATGTGATGATTCTTAATAATCTTCCAATGGCCCTGTGGCCCTAAATTCCTGTTCTGCATAGTTTAGGTGCAGACATTTTAAAGTATGAACATTTTTTGCCACCATTCCCTCCCAAGAACACCCTCCTGCCAGGGGTCTATTTTGAGGACTTTTTATGAAGGAAAACTACATGCTGGATGGACGCTGAAATGCAAACCAGGAAAACAGTTATAGTTATTAGCTATCTTACTGCTATTGGCTAAGTTAGAAAAGCACTTTGGGCTTCAAGATGAATCAAACGAAGTATCTAAATTCCCTTTCAGTTTCTCAGAAGTATATAATTGTAAGGCTATTAAAAGCTTCTGGTTTGGGATTAGAGACACATTAGTACAATAACCTCAATAACTTCAATAAGGCCAGGAAAATGCTATTTTCAAAGAAAAGAATAACAACTCTTTAAAGGCAACATTCATTATTTCTATTCTAACATTATTTGAGATAGTCTATGTTTAAATAGCGGCAATTTTTATCAGAAGTAGAGTTTATTTTTAGCAAAGTGTGAGGTCTGTTCTCCTACATCAGCATATATGTCATAAGTTGTTAATTTCAAACATTCACCTTATATTGTGCAATATGTGAGAACAGCTGTATAAAGTTAACGTCAAAAGATTACACTCTAGGACAAATAGCCTCAACACATGTGATTTGTTTCTGTTGGAGGGCATATATACCTTTGGAAAATGATACCTAAAAACATTAACAGATTTCTCAACTATTGTTTTAGTTTAATGCCTATGTAAACTGAATCTTTCTCAGGTAAACTAATTCTTTTTGTTTCTTTTCAAACAATCTCAAAGTAGCAGAAACATTTCAAGAACAGAACATTTTCTCCTCTGAACCATGTGAGAGTAAGTTTCTGACCTGATGTTTCATGCCCCACTAAAACATTACCATCTATTTCCTACAAAGGACATTTCCCATACCATGCCAATACAGCCATTAAAATCAAGAAATGAATATATATGAAGCACCATCTTGTCCCTATACCCCATCTAAATTTCAAAAAAAAGTCCCTATAATGCACTTGGTAGCAAAAGGTTCCAGCTCAGAATCAAACATTGTCATTGGCTGTCACTTCTCTCTAATGTGGCTTCACTCTGGAACTGCGACAATCTCTTCTGACTTTCATAACCTTGACACTTATTAAAATTCCAAGACAGTTCCGCTGATATATGATTATATTTGAGGCAGGCACATTTGGCAGGAACATCATAGAAGTGATGCCATGCTCTTCTTACCAGATCATCTCAGATGGCACACCATTTTTTGGTCTTTGATCGTTTGATTAAAGTGCTGTCTGCCAAGCTTCTGTATCTTTTTCCCTTGACATTAATAAGCATATTCTGAAGAGTTACTTTGAATCTTTAGTACTTTGTACCCCATCAAATTTTTCATTGATTCATTTTTTAATTTGCAGTACTCATGAATCCTCATATTATTAGATGGGTTATAATCCACTAATATTATTATTTATTTTGATGCTCAATTTTGTCCCAGATTTGTCCAGTAGGAACCCCTTCATGTTGGCTCCTGTATCTTGACATGACTCATTATCCTTTGAGCACTCCACTGCTTTCTGGCACAAGATGTTCTAGGCTTATCTGCTACTTTCCCACTCAAGGCCTGAAATCAGCCATTTCTCCAAGAAGCCTTGGTTACTATTAGCAAAGAATGGTATTTAGAATCCAAGATCTGGGGGCTAAGTATACTCATCACTACTGGAAATCACTGCTAAGAATACATGTGCACACATTCGTATACACACACATACAACTTATAATGTATATGATACACATATATGTATATGACATGCATATGTATTCATCACACATATATTTACACATATACTTGTTTAAACGTATATACCTATATAGACATAGGTAAAGAGACAGGGATTTAATGTCATGGGTTCACAGGGATACTGCCAACTGCAATCCAACACCACAGGGTTCATTCTACTTTTTCCCTATCTTTATTTCATTCTTCTCTAGTGAAAAACCTAGATCCTATTATCGTTCCTAGATTTAATTATTTGATCAATCACCCTGTATATTACTAAACTCTCATTGCCACTGCCACACCTGTCCCCACAGAGATGTCTTCCTTACCCACTCAGGCTCCAACCTCCATCGCTGGTCTGACCCTCCTACATGCTTTCCTCCACACCTTGTTTGGGATCAAATATCACCCATCTGCTGCTCCTGCACAAAAGCCTTGTTAAATCAACTCTGGGACCCTGTGTCAAGCTGCCTGCTGCAGAAGCACCCATTCACTGTGCTCAGGCCCTAACACTCCACACCAGGCTCCCCTCCTGCCTGGATGCCATCCTTACCAGGGTCAGCCTCAGATATCCTGATCTGGGCCCCTTGGGCTCCATCCACTTAGTAAGGATGTCTCTTTGCTCTTCCCCATCAAATAACTATAGGACCTGTCGAGGGAAAGATGAGAGGGAAGAGGGAAGAGAATGAGGGTGACAGAAGATGAGGAAGAGTCAGTTGCCCTAATTCTTAACAAATGTTTTAAACATATAATTTTTTTGTGACGATAAATTTAGGGTAAAAATGTCCATGCATCAGAAACATCACTATTAAAGGTAGGCTTAGGCTGGGCACAGTAGCTCTCGCCTATAATCCCAACACTTTGGGAGGCCGAGGCAGGAAGATTGCTTGAGCTTAGGAGTTCAAGAGAGCCTAGGCAACATAGTAAAACCCATCTCTACAAAAAATACAACAATTAGCCTGGTGTGGTGGCATATGCCTGTAGTCCCAGCCATGTGGGAGGCTGAAGTGGGAGGATCCCTTGAGCCCAGAAGTCAAGGCTGTAGTGAGCCATGAGTGTGCCTTCGTACTCCAGCCTGAGTGACAGAGTGAGACCCTGTCTCAAAAATTAAATCAATGAATGAATAAATAAATAAAGGTAGGCTTATGGCTAACCTGTTCCTTTAAACAGATTTTAGTCTTTGATCATTTGATCAAAGTGCTGTCTGCCAAGCTTCTCCACCATAAAGTTACTCTTTTTCCCTTGATATTAATAAGCACATTCTGAAGAGTTACTTTGAATCTTCAATACTTTGTGCCCCATCAAACTTTTCACTGACTCATTTTTTAATCTACATCAGTCGGTACTCATGAATTCCCATATTATTAAATGAGTTGCAATTCAATAATATTATTATTTATTTGATGCTCAATTTGTCCCAGATTTGTCCAGTGGGAACCCCTTTAAATGTCCTTAAAGGTAGAAACTGCTAGCATGTTCTACTGAGATATGGACTAACAATGTCAGACATATGTGGGTGCTTGAATAATATCTGCTTCAAAAATATTTATTACTAGAAAGCTGCTGTGTTTGGGGTGAGGGGTTAGTAGGGAAGGGGGTTCACAAAGGGAATGTAAAAGCCATGTCCTCTGGAAGTTAAAAGGATCATTTAAAATGATTCCACTGCAAACATTTTTCAAAAGATAAACATGACCCATTTCTCCAATCTGTGCCATGTAATAGTAATAATAATGATATTTAAATACTCCCACTGATGTATCCTTTACAAAGATATATTATAGGTCTTATTTAATCAAAAAACCTTAAAAGAGTCTCTGTACCTAATTTTATTCTAGGACTCAAACTGTGTCAGCATGTCATTCAGTGTAAGTCAGACATTTAGAAGCACAGGCTATGCTGTCAGTAGCTCTGAACTTTCATAGACATTTCCAATTAGCTCAGAGAGACAATTGGATATTGTGCTTAAGCACTGTGTTTAAGAAAACGGGCACTGGATGGACCAATGCCCAACTTCCTGCTCTACTGCTTAACTAAGTATGCGTATTTGGGCAATTACTTAATCTAAGCCCCAATTTCTTCATCTTGAGCCCATAAGGTCAAGGCTGCAGTGAGCTGTGAATGTGCCTCTGCCCTCCAGCCTGAGTGACAGAGTGAGAATTCCCCAGGAGTGCAGAGGTTCTCAGAACTGCGATACTCTCAGATGAATTTTGAAAGGTGAATCAGGGATAGAAGAATTGGGGATACCCAGAAGGGAGAAAAACGTCCTGGACAATTCTTTTTTTTTTTTTTTTTTTTCAGCTGGAACTAAAAAAATGCTAACTCATAGGGCTATATATATATAACTATTCTTATTATTAAAATTTGACTCAAAGTCTTAGGTTAACAGAAAACCTATGTCCAAGTATGTAGGTCTATACATCTACGTAAAAATATCCCGTAAACCTCACAATATCCTTTGGCAAAGAGAAAACTAAATTTCACAGAGATCAATACAGAATCTAGAAAACAAGCTGAGAGTGCCTGACAATTTTTAATTCTGGCTTAAATTCGATGCTAACATCATAACTTTTGTCTTGTACATTATTCCACAATTTTAGCTTAAGTGGAGCTAAAAGGACAGAACTTATACCATATACATAGAGGGACATCCTCTCCCCCCATTCATCTTATTGATTTACACCTTCATTTATTCCACTTTCATTTGTTTCCTTTTTCTTCTCTCTCTTTAGAGATATTCTCTGTATATCAACTTAACCCTGATGCCTATGGAATAAGTATTTATCTAACAGTGCACTCTCTAGACCATATCATTTTAAAGCTGTAGTTTTTAACCAGCTTAAAATCACATTTAAAGCTACACAGGGAGCTGATAAAAATTCTTAATGCCCACACTGAATACCAAGCCAAATCAACTAGAGTTTTGTAGGGAAAGATCCAGGTATCAGAATTTTTCAAGCTCTCTGGTGTTTCTGACATACAGTCAAGTAGAGAATCAAAGTTCTACAATGAATCCAGAATGCACTAGTTCTCAGAACTGCAATACTCTGAGGTGAACCAGGGATAGAAGAATTGGAGATACCCAGAAGGGGGAAAAATGTCCTGGACAATTCTGTTTCTTTTACTTTCTTTCTTTTTTTTTTTTTTGAGACAGTTTTGCGCCGTCACCCAGGCTGGAGCTTAGTGGCACCATCACCATGATAGCTCACTGCAGCCTCAAACTTTGGGCTGAAGCAATCTTTCTGCCCTGGCGTTCCAAGTACCTGGGACTACAAGTGTACTTTAAAAAGTTGTTTTTAATAAAAAAGGGACCTTGCTATGTTGCCCAGGGTGGTCTTGAACTCCTGGATTCCAGCCATCCTCCCACCTCAGCACCCAAAAGTCCTGGAATTACAGGCCTAGACAATAAGTGATATGATGGAAAAGAGATGTGGCACAAGGAAATTTAGAACTGGAGCAACCCAAGATGTTCTGTCCAAGTTGTTAACGAGACCTTTTAAAAGGCATTTATAAAAATTAATAGTCTTACCTTTTGATTATCCTTCTTTCTCTATTGTGTATTACAAAAATTCCACATATTACAAGCCCACTAAAATAAATTCCCATGAGAGTTTGAAAACTTCTTGCAGAATAACGTCCCAATTTTAGTTACTGGTGGCCAATATTTACCTTAAGAGTAGCTTGAGAGGTGGTGGTGTTTTATTACCCTTACTGGCTGCTAACATTAATGACACAGAAACCTGCAATAGGTTGGATGGAATCCTTTTAACATGAAAAGTAATTATAAACAGGTGAAGGTAAAATGGCAACTTTCATGTTGGCTTTGGTAATGTTTTGCACGTAATCCCTCTGTCAAAGTATCTTAAACAATAAAACAACAAGCAACAATCACACACACACACACGCACACACACATTTTGTTTTCAAAGACCACGGTGTAAAATGAAGATACACACACTAAGTTGTGGCTCTTTGGTTGGCTGGTTGGTTATGAAGTTTTTCCCCCTCTCAGCTCTAAAAAAAAAACATCCTCGGCAAGGTGAGGTGGCTCACGCATGTAATCCCAGCACTTTGGGAGGCTGAAGCGGGCGGATCACCTGAGGGTGTGAGTTTGAGACCAGACTGACCAATGTGGAGAAACCCCGTCTCTACTAAAAATATAAAATTAGTGTGGCGTGGTGGCGCATGCCTGTAATCGCAGCTACTCTGGAGGCTGAGAGAGGAGAATCGCTTGAACCTGGGAGGCGGAGGTTGCGGTGAGTCGAGATCACGCCACTGCACTCCAGCCTGGGCAACAAGAGCAAAACTGTCTCAAAAAAAAAAAAAAAAAAAAAAAAAAAATCCTCAAAGCCAACCCACCTGCCAAGAGGAGGGAAGGAGGTAAGGGGGCGCCTTACTCTGGAATCAAGAAAAGGGAGTAGGCCTTGGGAAAATGTGGCTTTCAAAATTCATTCCACATTTGCACAAGCCAAGTCGCTAGCTGATCCCTGCATTCACCTACACACCCCACTGCCCTCTTCCTAGGAAAAACCAGACTCTCCCCCATTACCTACGCCCCCGAATTGCTGGGCGCTGTTTGTTCAAGACTCGCCCCGAAGAGCGCAGGAGCGCGAACCGCCCCAGTTCCAGAGTTCAGCTTAGGTGACACAAACGTAGCCAATGGGAGGCCGCCGCCGCCGCCAATCACCACCCACCCTTACCAGCATCCCGGCGCCTCTCCCCGCCACCCTTGCCCGGCGCGCCGGCGATGCCCTCTGCCCGCGGGGACCCAAGCCTCGCGCGCCCCTTCCTGCGCGCCCTCCGCCCTCCCTACCCTGGCCCTGTACCCATCACACCTAGGGCACTGCCGTCCGCCGAGCTTGGGCGCGCAGTGGCGAGAAGGCACTGAAGGAGGAGGAGCAACCGGGGCGTAGGCGCCCTGGCCGCCAGCAGGCCGGGGAGGGCGCGCATGGCGCCGAAGGGTCCGCCTCGGTCCTCGTGGAGACTGCGCCCTCAGCTCGCTGCCGCGGGTGTCCGGAGTCCCTGCGCACACTCGCCGGTGGCCCGGCGCCCGCAGTCAGTGCCGCCGGCAGGGCGCTGAAGAAAAGGCGGAATGGGAGGGGCCCGGCCGCCTTGCCCTATTTCCCCGAGGCGCTCTCACCGCGCCCGGCCCTCCACCAATTGTGCAGCCCTCAGCCGGCTGCTGGCGTTCCCGGATGTGCAGTGCTACTTCCCGGCTGCAGCCTCTCTGGCCGCCGCCCTCTCGGCTCTAGCAGGTCCAGGTCGGGAGAGAGCTTGGGCAGGTTATGTCTAGCCCATCTGCTGGGGAGAGGTTGAAACTCTCCCTGCAAACTGGCCTTTGCACTTCACCTGAGGCAGGTTTCACTAATTTGCTTTGATGGGAGAGATGAGAGTATAGAAGACTTTTCTCCTCCCCGACCCTGGACATCTTTGGACTTTCTTATGAGGGAGGCTTGTTTTTGTGCGGGTGTAAAGGTTCTATCCAGCTGCCAGACAACTTGTACTAATCTTTCTTTGCTTTGCCTACCAATCACACACACCTTCTCTCCTAGCCTCTAAAGGCTTAACTGGTTTTCTCTGGATGAAGGTTTCAGAGTCCCAAGGCCCCATACCGTGTCTGATTTTACTTTATTTTTGTTTGTTACGCCTAACAGCTTCTGAGGAGCCACCTAGAGCTCAAGAAGCAAAAGCTACTGAGAGTAGATACTATGTAAACTGCACAAGACGTTGACCTTTGTTACATCTGAACACTGTTTAAGATAATGCTATCTCTTACCCACAAGGCTGTAGTTTGAAATTTTCAGTGCTCTGAACAAAATTGAATAAAACAACTAATTAGTGCTTTATCCAGGAGGGAAGGAGAAATCTATAACATTGAAACACATTGATTTGATTTCTCTCTGGGATGTTATAACATTAAAAGATATTTTATAGATTTTTCACGAGCTTTGTTTACTCTCCCTGTATTTTTTGAAGTTCAGCTTTCACATTCGTAAATTCAAAGTATATCAGCGTTAAAAAACAAAAAAAGGATTGGAAATAACGTAAGAGACAAATTTTGAAAATAGAACTATTTAACAAAACCTATGCTTACTCCATGCAGGAATGGTTAATTTTTAATTGATATGTATTACTAAAACATGTCCGTTTCTGGTTTAGTGTTATATGCGCAAAACTTTGGAAACAGAATGTAGATTCTTCAAATTGGCAGTGAGAAAATATGAGTAATACAATTCATTCAACAATATTATCTACCAGGTGCCAGTCATTGTGTTCAAAAGAGGTTGGATAGGCACACATGCACAAATGCATGCATGCACACATGTACACACGCACACACACACAAATTTGACAACTGTTTATCTGTGAATGACAAATCTCAGAAAAGCCTCTTCTCAGAAAATTATGGTAACAATGATTAAAATCTTTTGAATGAAATTTTAAAAGATGCCTTCAAGGCATCTTATTACACTGTTGACCCTCTCAGGGCACTGACAGGACTTGCTAAACCCAAATTGCCTAATCAATGGCAACTACATCACACCTCTTTCTACCCTGCATCTGGTCTCAGGACTAACTGAACACATTTCCCTATAATTAGGTAGAGTGTCAACAGTAAGCACTTCTCACCTCAAACTAAACTCTGACTGACTTTTCCCAGTTAGTCTCACAAAATCCTTAGACACAAATTCACCCTTCTTCTAATGAGCTGAACTTACTTAAAGAAACATTTTTTCAGTCGAATCAGCGTATTTATGACCAGAAAAACTTACTTGCCCAGGTTGATGCTGATCCCCACTGTTGCTTTTGCTGTTAGAACAAAAAAGTTGAGAAAGAAATATAATTCTCATTTTGCTAAGCATTTTGAAAGTCTTTTCATCTTTGTTCCTGTTCTATATTTAGATATTTGATATTTCCAGCCTTATCCACACTCCACTTTTTCAAATGCTCCATATCCTTTAAAACCAGCTTATCAACTACCTTCCCTATATAACTTTTTCTGACCTTTCTGGTCCAAAGTGACCTTTCCCTCCTTGGTGAAATAAATATTGCAACAAGCACTTTCACACTCTCATCATCATAAAGTGTATAAAAGGGGAATAAGGGTCCTTTGTTTTCTCCCCTTGAGTTGGGTGAACTCTGTGACTCCCTAACCTACTGAATAGTGCTGAAGAGATATTGTGTGGGCTGGCTGGGTGTGGTGGCTCAGGCCTGTAATTCCAGCACTTTGGGAGGCTGATGCAGGTGGATCACAAGGTCAGGAGCTCAAGACCAGCCTGGCCAATATGGTGAAACCCTGTCTCTACTAAAAATGCAAAATAAAATTAGCTGGGCATGGTGGCGCATGCCTGTAATCCCAGCTACTTGAGAAGCTAAGGCAGAAGAATTGCTTGAATCCAGGAGGCAGACCTTGCAGTGAGCCAAGATCACGCCACTGCACTCAAGCCAGGGCAACAGAGCAAGACTCTGTCTCAAAAAAAAAAAAAGAGAGAGAGAGAGAGATTGTGTGCGCTTTCTGTTCCAGACCACAAGAGCTTCCACTTCCTTTCTCTTGGAGACCTTGCTCACAGAAGACAGTTCCCTGGTAAAAAGTACTACTGTATTACCCTTAGACTGCCACACTATGAGAAACCTAAATGCCATGGAGGAACCCGTAAAAATAAAGTCAGGTCAAGTAAAAAAGGAGTATGAAGATTTATTATACATACAAAAGAATAGTTCACAAACCGGAAGACTTCAAATCAAAAGTAGTAAGAAACTTGACATGAGAGTCACAGTGCAGCTTAGAAAGCATCAATGAGGAAGTGCATTGACCTCTATTGTGACTGGCTACTGAAAACTTACATTCCTTTTGGGGCAAGTAGAGCTGTATAAGCTTATTTGTCTCTAACAGTTTGGTTCAATTTCATCATACTAACAACAAAGAAAAGCTAGGCGGAGTCTCCTCTGCCTCCCAGGCTGGAGTGCAGTGGCCGGATCTCGGCTCACTGCAAGCTCCGCCTCCCGAGTTTACGCCATTCTCCTTCCTCAGCCTCCCGTGTAGCTGGGACTACAGGCGCCCGCCACCTCGCCTGGCTAGTTTTTTGTATTTTTTTAGTAGAGACGGGGTTTCACTGTGTTCGCCAGGATGGTCTCGATCTCCTGACCTCGTGATCCACCCATCTCGGCCTCCCAAAGTGCTGGGATTACAGGCTTGAGCCACCGCGCCCGGCCAGGAAAGCCTAACTTTTGTTAATGGTTACAAATTGCATTTCAAGGAAATCAGGATAGCTTAAATTTTGGTTATGTGGCTATGAGTGGTTGACCTAGGGATATAATGAGTCCTCCATTTTGATTCTACTTTAACAAATCACCCATACAGGACTTTCAATCATTGTTGGTTGTTTACTTTGCTGTGCAGAAGCTTTTAAGCCTGATTCAATCCCATTTATCTATTCTTTCTTGGTTGCCTGTGCTTTAGAGGTCTTACACAAAATATCGTTGCTCAGACTAATGTCCTGGAAACCTTTCCTGAAGTTTTCATCTAATCGTTTCATAGTCATAGTTGCAGGTCTTAGATTCAAACCTTTAATCCGTTTTAACTGTATTTTTGTGTATGGTGAGATATAGGGGTCTAGTTTCATCCTTCTACATGTAATTACCCAGTTTTCCCAGCACCATTTATTAAATAGACTCTCATTTTCCCATTGTATGCTCTTGGTGCTGTTGTTGAAGATGAATTGGCTGTCAATGCATTGATTTATATCTGAGTTCTCTATTCTGTTTCATTGGTCTATGTGTCTGTTTTCTTGCCAGTTCTATGCTAATTTGGTTACTATAGCTTTTTTTTTTTTTTTTATCTTTAACTTTTGTTGTAAGTTCCAGGATACATGTGCAGAATATGCAGATTTCTTACGTAGGTAAATGTGTGCCATGGTGGTTTGCTTCACAGATCATCCCATCACCTAGGTATTAAGCCCAGCATGCATTAACTATTCTTCCTGATGCTCTCCCTCCTGCAACACCCCACCCCTAACTGGCCCATAATGTGTCCACGTAGTCTCATCATTCAGCTCTTTCAGGTGAGAATATGTGGTGTTTGGTTTTCTGTCCCTGAGTTGGTTTGCTGAGGATAACAGCTTCCAGCTCCGTCTATGTCTCTGCAAAGGATATGATCTCATTCCTTTTTATAGTTTCATAGTATTCCATGGTGTATATGTACAACATTTTCTTTATCCAGTCTACCACTGATCGGCATTTGGATAGATTCCATGTCTTTTTTTTTTTTTTTTAAGACGGAGTCTCGCTCTGTCGCCCAGGCTGGAGTGCAGTGGCCGGATCTCAGCTCACTGCAAGCTCCGCCTCCCAGGTTCACGCCATTCTCCTGCCTCAGCCTCCCGAGTAGCTGGGACCACAGGCGCCCACCACCTCGCCCGGCTAGTTTTTTGTATTTTTTAGTAGAGACGGGGTTTCACGGTGTTAGCCAGGATGGTCTCGATCTCCTGACCTCGTGATCCGCCCGTCTCGGCCTCCCAAAGTGCTGGGATTACAGGCTTGAGCCACCGCGCCCGGCCTCCATGTCTTTATTATTGTGAATAGTTGGTTACTATGTCTTTTTTTTAATTATTATTATACTTTAAGTTCTAGGGTACATGTGCACAACCTGCAGGTTTGTTACATATGTATACTTGTGCCATGTTGGTGTGCTGCACCCATTAAATCATCAATTAACATTAGGTATATCTCCTAATGCTATTCCTCCCCCCTACCCCCTCCCCACAATAGGACCCAGTGTGTGATGCTCCCCTTCCTGTGTCCAAGTGATCTCATTGTTCAATTCCCACCTATGAGTGAGAACATACGGTGTTTGGTTTTCTATTCTCGCGATAGTTTGCTGAGAATGATGGTTTCCAGCTTCATCCATGTCCTGACAAAGGATATGAACTCATCTATTTTTATGGCTGCATAGTATTCCATGGTGTATATGTGCCACATTTTTTTAATCCAGTCTATCATTGATGGACATTTGGGTTGGTTCCAAGTCTTTGCTATTGTGGATGGTGCTGCAATAAACATACGTGTGCATGTGTCTTTATAGTCACATGATTTATAATCCTTTGGGTATATACCCAGTAATGGTATCGTTGGGTCAAACGGCATTTCTGGTTTTAGATCCTTGAGGAATCACCACCCTGTCTTCCACAATGGTTGAACTAGTTTACACTCCCACCAACAGTGTAAAAGCGTTCCTATTTCTCCACATCCTCTCCAGCACCTGTTTTTTTAATGATCACCACTCTAACTGGTGTGAGACGGTATCTAATTGTGGTTTTGATTTGCATTTCTCTATGACCAGTGATGATGAGCATTTTTTCATGTGTCTGTTAGCTGTATGCATTTCTTCTTTTGAAAAGTGTCTGTTCATATCCTTTGTCCACTTTTTGATTGGCTTGTTTGATTTTTTTCTTGTAAATTTGTTTAAGTTCTTTGTAGATTCTGAATATTAACCCTTTCTCAGACGGGTAGATGGGAAAAATTTTCTCCCATTCTCTATATTGCCTTTTCACTCTCATGGTAATTTCTTTTGGTGTGCAGAAGCTCTTTAGTTTAATGAGATCCCATTTGTCTATTTTGACTTTGTTGCCGTTGCTTTTGGTGTTTTAGTCATGAAGTCCTTGCCCATGCTTGTGTCCTGAATGGTATTGCCTAGTTTTTCTTCTAGGCTTTTTATGATTTTACATCTAACACAAGTCTGTAATCCATCTTGAATTAATTTTTGTATAAGGTGTAAGGAAGGGATCCAGTTTCAGTTTTCTACATATAGCTAGCCAGTTTTCCCAGCATCATTTATTAAATGGGGAATCCTTTCCCTATTTCTTGTTTTCGTCAGGTTTGTCAAAGATCAGATGGTTGTAGATGTGTGGTATTATTTCTGAGGCCTCTGTTTTGTTCCATTGGTCTACATCTCTGTTTTGGTACTAGTACCATGCTTTTTTTGGTTACTGTAGCCTTGTAGTATAGTTTGAAGTCAGGTAGCGTGATGCCTCCAGCTTTGTTCTTTTTGCTTAGGATTGTCTTGGATATAAGGGCTCTTTTTTGGTTCCATATGAACTTTAAAGTAGTTTTTTCCAACTCTGTGAAGAAACTCATTGGTAACTTGATGGGTATGGCATTGAATCTATAAATTACCTTGGGCAATATGGCCATTTTAACAATATTGATTCTTCCTATCCATGACTATGGAATGTTCTTCCATTTGTTTTGTCCTCTTTTATTTCACTGAGCAGTGGTTTGTAGCCCCCCCTGAAGAGGTCCTTTACATCCCTTGTATGCTGCATTCCTAGGTATTTTATTCTCTTTGAAGCTATTGTGAATGGGAGTTCATTCATGATTTGGCTCTCTGTTTGTCTGTTACTGGTGTATAAGAATGCTTGTGACTTTTGCACATTAATTTGGTATCCTGAGACTTTGCTGACGTTGCTGATTAGCTTCAGGAGATTTTGGGCTGAAATGATGGGGTTTTCTAAATATACAATCGTGTCATCTGCAAACAGGGACAATTTGACTTCTTCTTTTCCTAATTAAATACCCTTGGTTTCTTTCTCTTGCCTGATTGCCCTAGCCAGAACTTCCAACACTATGTTGAATAGGAGTGGTGAGAGAGGGCATCCCTGTCTTGTGCCAGTTTTCAAACTGAATGCTTCCAGTTTTTGCTCATTCAGTATGATATTGCTGTGGGTTTCTCATAAATAGCTCTTATTATTTTGAGATACATTCCATCAATACCTAGTTTATTGAGAGTTTTTAGCATGAAGGTTGTTGAATTTTGTCAAAGGCCTTTTCTGCATCTATTGAGATAATCATGTGGTTTTTGTCTTTGGTTCTGTTTCTATGCTGGATTACATTTATTGATTTGCATGTATTGAACCAGCCTTGCATCCCAGGGATGAAGCCCACTTGATCATGGTGGATAAGCTTTTTGATGTGCTGCTAGATTCAGTTTGCCAGTATTTTATTGAGGATTTTTGCATCGATGTTCATCAGGGATATTGGTCTAAAATTCTCTTTTTCTGTTGTGTCTCTGCCAGGCTTTGGTATCAGGATGATGTTGGTCTCATAAAATGAGTTAGGGAGGATTCCCTCTTTTTCTAATGATTGGAATAGTTTCAGAAGGAAAGGTACCAGCTCCTCCTTGTTTGTCTGGTAGAATTCAACTATGAATCCATCTGTTCCTGGACATTTTTTGGTTGGTAGGCTATTAATTATTGCCTCAATTTCAGAGCCTGCTATTGGTCTATTCAGGGATTCAACTTCTTCCTGGTTTAGGGTTGGGAGAGTGTAAGTGTCCAGGAAATTATCGATCTCTTCTAGGTTTTCTAGGTTATTTGCATAGAGGTGTTCATAGTATTCTCTGATGGTTGTTTGTACTTCTGTGGGGTCAGTGGTGATATCCCCTTTATCATTTTTTATTGCATCTATTTGATTCTTCTCTCTTTTCTTCTTTATTATTCTTGCTAACAGTCTATCAATTTTGTTGATCTTTTCAAAAAATCAGCTCCTGGATTCATTGATTTTTTGGAGGGTTTTTTGTGTCTCTATCTCCTTCAGTTCTGCTCTGATCTTAGTTATTTCTTGACTTCTGCTAGCTTTTGAATGTGTTTGCTCTTGTTTCTCTAGTTCTTTTAATTGTGATGTTAGAGTGTCAATTTTAGATCTTTCCAGCTTTCTCTTGTGGGCATTTAGTGCTATAAATTTCCCTCTCCACACTGCTTTAAATGTGTCCCAGAGATTCTGGTATGTTGTATCTTTGTTCTCATTGGTTTCAAAGAACATCTTTATTTCTGCCTTCATTTCATTATGTATCCAGTCATCATTCAGGAGCAGGTTGTTCAGTTTCCATGTAGTTCAGCGGTTTTGATTGAGTTTCTTAGTCCTGAGTTCTAGTTTGATTGCACTGTGGTCTGAGAGACAGTTTGTTATAATATCTGTTCTTGTACATTTGCTGAGGAGTCCTTTACTTCCAATTATGTGGTCAATTTTGGAATAAGTGTGATGTGGTGCTGAGAAGAATGTATATTCTGTTGATTTGGGGTGGAGAGTTCTGTAGATGTCTATTAGGTCTCTAGGGACTTGCTTTATGAATCTGGGTGCTCCTATATTGGGTTCATATATATTTAGGATAGTTAGCTCTTCCTGTTGAATTGATGCCTTTACCATTATGTAATGGCCTTCTTTGTCCCTTTTGATCTTTGATGGTTTAAAGTCTGTTTTATCAGAGACTAGGATTGCAACCCCTGCTTTTTTTTTGCTCTCCATTTGCTTGGTAGATCTTCCTCCATCCCTTTATTTTGAGCCTATATGTGTCTCTGCATGTGAGATGGGTCTCCTGAATACAGCAAACTGATGGGTCTTGACTTTTTATCCAATTTGCCAGTGTGTCTTTTAATTGGACCATTTAGTCCATTTACATTTACCTTCAAGGTTAGTATTGTTATGTGTTTTGGTTTGCACTAGGATGCTAAAGAAAAATCCCTACACTTTCTGTCTGTCTTTGTGGCGGCCCAGATTGAATTGGGGAATACATCTATAGCCTAGAAATGTAGGCTATGTTAATGTTAATGTAATTTTTGCAATGTAACATTTGAAAAATATTAGTGTAGTTTTTGTTTTTACAGTAACAAATTTGTCAATTACTGACAAAAACAAGCAATGGGCTCTACATTCTGTTCCATTTTTCTAGATATTAGACCTTTGTCAGATGCATAATTTACAAAAATTTTCTCCCATTCTGTAGGTTTTCTGTTTATTCTGTTGATAGTTTATTTGCAATGCAGGAGATATTTAATTTAATTAGGTCTCATTTGTCAATTTTTGTTTTTGTTGCAATTGCTTTTGGTGCCTTCTTCATGAAATCTTTGCCAGTGCCTATGTCCTGAATGTTATTGCCCAGATTGTTTTTCAAGGTTTTTATAGATTTGGTTTTTATAGATTTGGTTTTTAAATTTAAGTGTTTTCTCCATCTTGAATTAATTTTTCTATATGGTATAAAGAAGGGGTCCAGTTTTAATTTTCTGCATGTGGCTAGCCAGTTCTTGAACAGGGAATCCTTTTCCCATTCCTTGTTTTCATCAGGTTTGTCAAAGATCAGATAGTTGTAGGTGTGCAGTTTTATTTCTGAGTTCACTGTTCTGTTGCACTAGTCTATGTGCCTATTCTTATACCAGTACTATGCTATTTTGGTTACTGTATCCCTGTAGTATAAAGTCAGGTAGAGTGATGCCTCCTGCTTTGTTTTTGCTTTTTGCTTGTTTGTTTGTTTTGGTATTTTTGCTTAGAATTGCCTTGGATATTCAGGCTCTTGTTTGGTTCCATATGAATTTTAAAATAGTTTTCTCTAATTCTGTGAAGAATGTTGATGGTAGTTTAAGGGGAATGGTAGATTCTTCACGATATTGATTCTTCCTGTCCATGAACATGGAATGTTTTTCCATTTGCTCATGTCATCTCAGATTTATTTGAGCAGTGGTTTGTGATTCTCCTTGTAGAAATCTTTCACCTGCCTTATTAGCTGTATTTCTTGGTATTTTATTCTTTTTGTGGCAATTGTGAATGGAATATCATTCATGATTTGACTCTTGCCTTCACTGTTTTTGGTGTATAGGAATGCTAGTGATTTTTGACATTGATTTTGGATCCTGTGACTTTGCTGAAGTTGTTTATCAGCTTAAGAAGCCTTTGGGCTGAGATAATGGAGTTTTCTAGATATAGGATCATGTCATCCACAATGAGAGATAGTTTGACTTCCTCTCTTCCTATTTGAATACACTTTATTTCTTTCTCTTGTCTAATTGCCCTGGCCAGAAATTCCAATGCTATGTTGAATAGGAATGATGAGAGAGGGCATCCTTGTTTTATGCCAGTTTTCAAGGGGAATGCATACAGCTTTTGCCAATTCAGTATGATGCTGGCTGTAGATTTGCCATAGATGGCTCTCATTATTTTGAGGTATGTTCCTTCAATACCTAGTTTATTGGGGGGGTTGAGTTTTATCAAAAATCTTTTCTGCATCTATTGCGATAATCATGTGGTTGTTTGTCTTTAGTTCTGTTTATATGATTAATCATACTTATTGAATTGCATATGTTGAGCCAACCTAGAATCCCAGGGCCTACTTGACTGTGGTGGATAAGCTTTTTGATGTGCTGCTGGGTTTGGTTTTCAAGTATTTTGTTGAGGATTTTTGCATCAATGTATATCAAGAATATTGACCTGAAGTTTTCTTTTTTGTTGTATCTCTGCCAGATTTTGATATCAGGATGATGCTGGCCTCATAGAATGAGTTAAGGAGGAGTCCCTGCATTTCAATTTTTTGAAATAGTTTCAGGAGGCCCATTGCTTGTTTTTGTCAGTTTTGTCAAAGATCAGATGGTCATAGGTGTGCTGCCTTTTTTCTGGGCTCTACATTCTGTTCCATTTTTCTATGTGACTGTTTTTATACCAGTACCATGCTGAGGGAGTTTTCTGACTGAAACTATGGGGTTTTCTAGATTTACAATCATGTCATCTACAAAGAGATATATTTAGAGTTTCTCACTTTCCATTTGGATGCCCTTTATTTCTTTCTCTTGCCAGACTGATCTGGCCAGAACTTTCAACGATATGTTGAATAGGAGTGGTAAGAGAGAGCATTCTCTTCTTGTGCCAATATTCAAAAGGAATGCTTCCAGCTTTTGACCATTCAGTATGATGTTGGTTGTGGATTTGTCATAGATGGCTCTTACTATTTTGAAGTATGTTCCTTCCACACTTAGTTTATTGAGTTTTTAACATGAAGGGGTGTTGAATTTTATTAAAAGCTTCTTTTGCCTCTATTGAGATGAGCATGTGGCTTTTGTCTTTAGTTTTGTTTATGTGGTTAATCACATTTATTGATTTGCATATGTTGAACCAACCTCGTATCCCAGAGATGAAGTCTATTTGAGCATGATGAAATAGGTTTTCATGTGCTGCTGGATTTGGTTTGCAAGTGTTTTGGTTTTTTGAGGACTTTTACATAGATACTCATCAAGGATATTATTGGCCTGAAGTTTTCTTTTTTTGTTGTGTCTTTGCCTGGTTTGGGTGTCAGGATGATGCTTCATAGGATGAGTTGGGAGGAGTCCTTCTTCCTTAATTTTTGGAATAGTTTCATTAGGAATGGTACCAGTTCTTTTCACATCTGGTAGAATTCAGCCATGAATTCATCTGGTGCTGGGCTTTTTTGGTTGGTAGGCTATTTATTACTGATCCAATTTTGTTCCTTGTTATTGGTCTGTTCGGGAATACTGTCTATTCCTGGTCTGTCTTGGGAGGATGCATGCGTCTAGGAATTTATTCTTTTCTAGGTTTTCTAGTTTGTGTACGTAGTGGTGTTTTTAGTAGTTTCTGATATCTATTTTTATTTCTGTGAGGTTAGTGACAACATCCCCATCATTTCTAATTGTGTTTATTTGGATCTTCTCTCTTTCCTTCTTTATCAATCTAGCTAGTAGCCATTCTATCTTATAACTTTTTCAAAAAACCAACTCCAGCATTCATTGATTTCTTGAATGTTTTTTCATGTCTCTATTTCCTTCAATTCAGCTCTGATTTTGGTTATTTCTTGTTTTCTGCTGGATTTGGGGTTGATTTGTTTTTGCTTCTTCAGTTCTTTCAGTTGTGATGTTAGATTATTAATTTAAGGTTTTTCTGCCTTTTTGATGTGGACACCTAGTGCTATGAAATTCCATTTTAACACTGCCTTAGCTGTGTCCCAGAGATACTGGTATGTTGAATCTTTGTTCTCATTTGTTTTGAAGAACTTCTTGATTTCTGCTTTAATTTAATTATTTACTCAAAAGTGATTCAGGATCATGTTGTTTAATTTCCATGTAATTGCATGTTTTTGAGCAGTTTGCTTAGTCTTAACTTCTATTTTTATTGCACTGTCCATCCGAGAGTGTGTTTGGGATGGTTTTGGTTTTGCAGAGGATTGTTTTATGTCCAATTATGTGGTCAGTTTTAGAGTATGATCCATTTGGTGATGAAAAGAATGTATATTCTGTTGTTTGGGGCAGAAAGTTCTGTAGAGATCTATCAGGTGCATTTGGTCCAATGTTGAGTTCAGGTCCTGAATATCTTTATTAATTTTCTTCCTCAATCATCTATCTAATACTCTCAGTGGGGTTGTGAAGTCTCCCACTATTATTATTGGGAATCTACACCTCTTTGTAGGTCTCTAAGAACTTGCCTTATGAATCTAGTTGCTCGTGTGTTGGGTGCATATGTATTTAGAGTATTTAGGTCTGCTTGTTGAATTGAATTATTTACTATTATGTAATGCACTTCTTTGTCTTTTTTTTTTTTTAGCTATTTACATTTTTAATGTAATTTTAAAATCCTGGATCCCAAAAGTCTTAGCTTGAAATTGCTTTTCTTTATAACAAACAATTTTATTCCCACCTTAAATTCTATATTTTATTCATCTAAATTGATGCCACAATCCATTCCAGTTTTGACAATTGAAATGTCATTTTTTTGGTGTTTCAGTGAAGTTAATGATCCCTTCCAGATTACATGTCCATTACAGGTTAATTTAATTTTTTTTTCTAACTATCCCTTTTGGACTCTGCAGCAATCCACAGGAAGTTTTTTCTTCCCTTCTGTTATAAAGAAGGTAGCTAATATAGACCCTTCACCTACTGGATGCTCTTCCACAGCACAGAGTAATCTGCTGCTCACTTCCTCTTGCAGATCTCCAACAAGACAGTAAATTATTTTGTGAAGTTTAATTTTTACTCCTTTTTTGCAGTTAACTGTTGAATAATATTGCCTGTATTCACATTAAAGTCATATATAACACCATCAAATCTTTCAGCAAGGTTAACATCATTTGCCCTTATATCACCCACTCCAAAATGTACTAATTCTAGTTCACACTCGTGTGATGCATCATAGGTATCTATAATGTTCAAAATGGCCTCAGCAGATCATCAACATCACTTTTAATAATCATAGGAAGTACATTTGAATGTCTTTCCATTTTCTCTTTTGGCTTTAAGGATGTTTGTTCTTTTCTTTCTAAATACTTTAGAAATGACCTCTCCTTCCACTGCACATTGCCATACTTCTCGTGGGCTTTTTGATGTGCTTCTTGGTGTTCCTTTGACTTTTCTTCTATTATTTTCAGATCCTCTTGACTTTTCTTCTGTTCTTGTTCATACTTCCTCCAGTCAATACTTCACGTGCCCTTGATTCAGATTCTACTTCAAGAATTTCATCTCCAGCAGAAGGAAGGTCTCTCCAGCCTATAATTCCCACTGCCATGCTGAGATGTAGCTCATCAATTGTTTTTCCATTTTAATCAAACATTAAGCGTACTTTTGTCCAACTTTTCCCAGCAACCAGAACAGAGTCTTCTCTTAAAGTTCCTCTTTGAATTATAGCTGTAGTAAAAGGACCTCTTCCTTTGTGACTCTATTACTCTTCCTTCCACTGGACCAGTGAGTTCTGCTTTCAATTCTGACATTTCTGCAGTTGTTCTTCTGCCACAGCCATCAGATTATCACCTGTAAGTGCAGAGACAGGCAGTGTTTGAACATAACCTCCATAATCTTCACACAGCACATCATAAGCCAGCAGCTCTTTTTTCACTTTTTTGGAGTCAGCCTCAGCTTTGTCACATTTATTTAATGCAAGAACAATAGGAACTTGAGCATCTTTGGCATGCTGAATAGATTCTATACCCCATTATCTTCAGCTACAACCAGTATGACAATGTACGTGACATGAGCCCCTTTACTCTCATTGCTGAGAAAGTAGCAAGTCCTGGAGTATCAAGAAAAGTTATCTTTTCCCCAGAAGGCGGACACACGAGAAAGGCACCAATGTGCTGAGTGGTGCCTCCAGCTTCCATTACTGCCATTTCAATTTTCCCTTTTTTTTTTCTTTTCCTTTCTTTCTTTCTTTCTTTCTTTCTTTCTTTCTTTCTTTCTTTCTTTTTTAACTCATGGTTTGGCTCTCTGTTTGTCTGTTATTGGTGTATAAGAATGCTTGTGATTTTTTTTTTCTTTTTTTTTTTTTGAGACGGAGTCTCACTCTGTGGCTCAGGCTGGAGTGCAGTGGCTGGATCTCAGCTCACTGCAAGCTCCGCCTCCCAGGTTTACGCCATTCTCCTGCCTCAGTCTCCCAAGTAGCTGGGACTACAGGAACCTGCCACCGCGCCCGGCTAGTTTTTGTATTTTTTTAGTAGAGACACGGTTTCACCATGTTAGCCAGGATGGTCTCGATCCTGACCTCATGATCCACCCATCTCGGCCTCCCAAAGTGCTGAGATTACAGGCTTGAGCCACTGCGCCCAGCCATGCTTGTGATTATTGTACATTGATTTTTTATCTTGAGACTTTGCTGAAGTTGCTTATCAGCTTAAGGAGATTTGGGGCTGAGACGACAATCATGTCATCTGCAAACAGGGACAATTTGTCTTCTTCTTTTCCTAATTGAATATACTTTATTTGTTTCTCTTGCCCGATTGCCCTGGCCAGAACTTCCAACACTATGTTTAATAGGAGTGGTGAGAGAGGGCATCCTTGTCTTGTGCCAGTTTTCAAAAGGAATGCTTCCAGTTTTTGCCCATTCTATATGATACTGGCTGTGGGTTGTCATAAATAGTTCTTTTTATTTTGAGAGATACCTTCCATCAATATGTAGTTTATTGAGAGTTTTTACTGCGAAGGGCTGTTGAATTTTATTGAAGGCCTTTTCTCCATCTACTGAGATAATCATGTGGTTTTTGTCTTTGGTTCTATTTATGTGATGGATTACGCTTATTGATTTGTGTGTATTTAACCAGCCTTGCATCTCAGGGATGAAGTCAGCTTGATCTTGGTGGATAAGCTTTTTGATGTGCTGCTGGATTTGGTTTGCCAGTATTTTACTGAGGATTTTTGCATCGACATTCATCAGGGATATTGGTCTAAAATTCTTTTGTTGTTGTTGTTGTGTCTCTGTCAGACTTTGGTATCAGGATGATGCTGGCCTCATAAAATGAGTTAGGGGGGATTCCCTCTTTTTCTATTGATTAGAAAAGTTTCAGAAGAAATGGTACCAGCTCCTCTTTGTACCTCTGGTAGAATTCAGCTGTGAATCCATCTGGTCCTGGACTTTTTTTGGTTGGTAGGCTAATAATTATTGACTCAATTTCAGAGCCTGTTATTGATCTATTCAGAGTTTCAAATTCTCCCTGGTTTAATCTTGGGAGCCTGTATGTGTCCAGGAATTTATCCATTTATTCTACATTCTCTAATTTATTTGCATAGAGGTGTGTATAGTATTCTCTGATGGTAGTTTGTATTTCTGTGGAATCGGTGGTGATATCCCCCTTATCATATTTTATTGCATCTATTTGATTCTTCTCTCTTTTCTTCTTTATTAGTCTTGCTAGCAGTCTATCAATCTTGTTGATCTTTTCAAAAACCAGCTCCTGGATTCATTGATTTTTTGAAGCTTACATATAGCTATTTTATTAGAATAAGTTACTGGTTCCTTGTTTTGTTCATTCGAGGAGAGCATGATTTCCTGTTTGCTATTGTTTCTTGTGGATGTATTTCTATGTCTTTGCATTGAAGTATTGGTTATGTATTCCAATCTTCCTTGTCGGGCTTGTTTAGGCTTTACTGGATGTATTTGCTTAGAGGTTCTTTACTGTCAAGTCATTGCTTCCTTTTCAGTTCTAGACAGCACCTTAATCTCAGGTTCACCTCAGCTCTAATAAACAATCAGAGTTCTGCCCTTTGCTAATGGGAGAGGTCCAAAAGGGGATGTACCAGCAATGTAGGAACGCTAGTTAGGGGATCATGCCCAGGGAGCATGTGGAACAAACTTCCTACAGTGTTGTGCTGCTGAATAGCCACTCTGATTTGGCATCTCCTTTGGCCCTGAGTCACACAGCAGAGTTTCCAGGGCTGGGGATGGTAGATATTGCTAAGCTCCTTTTGAAATGTCTGCCCACCAATACTTCACCAGGGTTTGAATCGTTTTATCAACTCCATGGTAAGTAAAAGAATAAAAAGCTCAGAAGAATGGCAACTTTAGGGATTCAGGAAGTACTAAACAGCTATCTGGGTGCCCCCAGAACCCCTCAAGGATTTCACATTCTGTATTAATCCAATCTTGTTTTTTTTCCATTTCTAAGGCATATTTTTACCATTCTTGTAAGTTCTGAGTTTTTTTTTTTTATGTCCTTTGGATGGATTTCACTCAAGGTGCATAGTTTATTAATTGAGACAGTTTTGAAGTTTTTTTGTTTTTTGTTTGTTTGTTTTTTTGGTGGCAGCTTTAGCATGAAAATCAGCCATGTAATTTCCCTGATATTCAGGGTCTCTTTTATAAGTAGAAGTTTTAATTTTTATGATAGCTACTTATGAAGGCAGCAATAATGCAGAGATTAGCAACCTGAGACCCATTTTTATAGGCATATCATTTGACGTTAAGGATCCCCTATGTTTCTACAGCATACTAAAATCACCAACTACTGAAAAAGCACACCTGGCATCAGTCTAGATATTTTCAGTCTTATCTTTTGCTGTTTTACAATGTCAAGTGAGGGCAAATAATTCTGCAGATTAGGCTGAATTAAATTGGGGAGATCTCCTTTTTATCATAGTTCATGTTGGATTGTAACAGCATGACCAGCTTAGTATTTTCCTTCAAAATTTTTGGCATAGGAAACATCAATATAGAGAACCGGCTCTGGATTGGTGAATAGAATTTCTTGTAAATCCAATCTCGGAGTCAAATTTTGGGAAATCAATTTAACACAATTATAAGTCTCTCTTTTGTTGGGTAAAGGTAAGATGGTAGCAGAGTTTAAAGAAAGAATTGCAGCAAAGTATATGCTGATTTGAAAGTGATAGGAGCAGAATCACACAAAATGTTATCCTGCTGGCTGAGAAATGCTGGGTACAGTCAGGATTTAGCAAGCTTTCTACAGCATGTGAAAGGTGTAGGCATAAGTTATTGCCTTGAACAAATTCTGAGAAAGATTGTATAATTTGGCACCTGCAACTACAGCCTTTAAACAATTTGGATGTGCTATAGCCACCAGACATAACTGTACACTATACTAGTCTACGGTCCTATTTTGTCCTACAAGTTTTTGAGTGAAGACCTCTAGAGTCTGATTGTTTCATTCATGAATAAACAATGTGAATGGTTTATAAAAATTGGAGAGTCCTAACACTGGAGGATTTTGCAAAACCTGTTTTAGTTCAGTAAGGGCCTCCTATTACTTTGCTTTCCACAGAAAAGGGTCCTGATTGCTATTTTTAGTTATTTCATAGAGTGGAGAAGCCAATGTTGTGACCCGGTCTATCGTGAAAGTCTGAGGAATCCTCTGAGTTGCCTTTTACTCACAGGTCTAGAATAATTTTGAAGAGTATTTATTTTTTCTGGTGACAGAAAGATTACTTTTGTAGAGAAGTCATGACCTAGATACTGTGCCACTTCTTGTGAGAATTGAAGCTTATCTCAAGAGGTCTTATGGCCCTTATAGGCTGGTTGTTATAATACATATATTTGGTCAATTTGTACATCCTCTTTAGATGAAGAACAAAGAAGCAAATCACCTACATATTGAATCAAGGTAGAATGCCTGGGAAACTGCAGTGTTCAAATATTGATGTAAAATTTGTGAGAAATATGAAGGAGCGTTGATTAATCCTTAAGGTGTTGCTGTCAAAGTACATTGTTGATTTTTCCAAGTGAAAACATACAAATACTAACACTTTTTGTCTACAGGAATGCTAAAATATATATACAAAGTGTAAGTTTACTACTGTGAACCACTCAGATTCAGTTCATTCCTTTGACAGCAAAGCATTTAAATTTGGTATCACTGGGAATTTTTTTTTTTTTTTTTTTTAGACAGAGTCTCACTCTGTCACCCTGGCTGGAGTGCAGTGGCACCATCTCAGCTCACTGCAAGCTCCGCCTCCCGGGTTCACTCCGTTCTCCTGCCTCAGCCTCAGGAGAGGCTGGGACTGCAGGCGCCTGCCACCATGCCTGACTAATTATGTTTTTGTATTTTTAGTAGAGACGTGATTTCACCGTTAGCTAGGATGGTTTCGATCTCCTGACCTTGTGATCCGCCCTCCTCAGCCTCCCAAAGTGCTGGGATTACAGGCATGAGCCACAGCGCCTGCCCGGGAATCTTGATATGTAATTTTATATATAGCTCTAAGGCCCTGTACAAATCTCCATCCCTGTCCAGGGATTTCTTGACAGGTAAGATAAGGTCACAAGGACTAGTACACGAAATAATTACTCCTTGATTTATTAGGTCCTCTACTCTTAGAGTGAGTCCTTGCATTGCTTCAGGTTTCAGAAGGTATTGGGGTAACTTACAAAGCAGTTTAGGCTGGGCACAGTGGCTCATGCCTGTAATCCCAGCACTTTGGGAGGCCGAGGTGGGAAGATCACCTGAAGTCAAGAGTTTGAGACCAGCCTGGCCAACATGGTGAAACCCCATCTCTACTAAAAGTACAAAAATTAGCCGGGCATGGTAGTGCACAACTGTTAATTCCAGCTACCCAGGAGGCTGAGGCAGGAAAATCACGAACTCAGGAGGCAGAGGTTGCAGTGAGTCGAGATCACACCACTGCACTCAAGCCTGGGTGACGGAGTGAGACTTCGTCTCATAAAAGAAAAAAAGAAGAAGAAAAGAAAGCAATTTAAAAAGGGTCAATCACAATTTTAATGGATTTGATGTGTTTGATCTTTCCGACATCTGTAGAGAAGAAGCCCACAGAGTATCAGGAATTTCAGAAAGATGTATATCTATACATTCATGGAACTTAATAGTTTCCTTAGGATAGTCAATTTGGGCCACAATGTTTTATTGTCTGATAAATCTTAGATTTCTAGGGTCATTTCTCCGGAGGATAATTTTAGTGACCCTCCAATTAGGAAAACAGATCTTTATCTAGGAGATTCAGAGGAGCAGTATCACATACAAGGAAGGCATGATTCTAAGAAAAAGGGCCAAGGGTGACAGTTGAAAATTCTGTTAAAGGAACCCTTTGAACTTGATTTGAAACTCCTGCCATTGAGATAACTTTTCTTATCCTGAGAAAGTTCTTGATATATCATGGTGGACTCTAAAGTAGAAAGAGTCGTTCTGGTGTCACAGTACAAATTTCTTCATTTAAGTTTGGTTTCTCCTCATTGATTTAAAGGAATTACTGGAAGTAGCTTACTGGGCAATTCCTTGGAACCCTTTAAACACTAAGAATTGTTAAAAGGATGTGGGGGTTGTTCCAATTTCCCCTTATTTAGCAATGGGCAGTCTTTTGCCAATGCCCCTTCTGCTTCTAGTAACCATAAGCATCTTTATCAATGAAGGCAAAATTGGGAATAAGATTTTTTAAAGACAGGCCAAATTTCCTGCAGCTGTTGTAATTGTGGAGTCATTAGTTTGTTTACCTGATGGTTTCTTTTTCTTGTCTAATATCCCTTCAACATGCTCTGCTAGATATTGCAGTTCTGTGAGAGTTACCTCTCATTTTTAGTTTAGGAACAAAATGGGCTGGTATAGCCACTTTATCATCCTGGCCTTTAAAGCCAATATTATGTGAAAACTGTCTACAGATGGGCATGATAGTCTGCAGCAGATTCATTTTTTTATAAGGTTAAATTATGGTCCAGCCTATTCTCATTGGAAGTGCTTCAGGAATAGCATCTAACAGTTGTTGGCCCATTTTTCTGTCCATCTGCATTTCCTATTTAAAAGCATGCTTAGCAGGATCCTCAGTACATCCAGATGGATTATCCCAATGGGGTTTTTCTAGACATTTTCAGTTATCTCTTGTGCATACTATCACATGGACAAACTGGTACAAATTAAAACCATGAATTATAGACCCCTTAAAAATTTTTAAATTCTTCTATAAATTTGGTTGTATGTTTTTAGTATCACAGAATCTTCTATGATGGCTCAGAGTTCTGTGTAAGACCAAGGTTTAAATTCAGCTGTAGCAGGTACTCCTAGCTCATTTGAGTGTCATTTTTTAAAGGAAGCTGGTATGAAGAGGTTTAGGTGGAAAAGCCAAGACATTAAAGGGGTTAGTAGGTTCAGAAAAATCAGTTACTGGAGGATAAAATGAAGCAGAGGGATTCACAGAAGGGTCTATAGAGTCAGGCTGAGTTTTAGCTTTTAAATTATTTTTTGCACACTGGTAGAGATTATTTGGAGAGGTTATTGTGAGTCATTCTGTCTTTTAAAAGCCTCTGCATACCAGTCCAAGACTGCATTCCATTGCCTTTGAGAGGTTCTGGGTCATTTCTTTTCAAGAGTGCTTTCAGAATGAACTATTTTGTCTAAGCTGAAGGCCGCTTTGGCCACTGCAGCCTCACATTGTCCTTTATAAAGTTCACCAATTTTTCACACACAAAAAGACAAAAGATCCTGATCCATAGCTGCTAAAAACATAGGAAGCAGGGGGCTCAGACAGATGTAGGGAAGGGATTATCGACCAGGTGGAATGTATCTTTGCCTTGGATTTCCTAAAATGAATGTATCTATAGGGAACCTTGTACTTGTACTGCTGTCTAGAAACCCAGTGGAATGGCAGGTTGTCTCCTGTTACAGACACATGGAATAATGGGTTTTCTCCTCTTGCAGATGGAAGGATGACTTATCAAGAAGCTTTCACACAGCACAGGTATGCACAACAAAGTTGAAGAGCTTGAAATGCAGAGAGTACATCTTGGATCTAAGAGAACCTTTGAGCTCTGTGTTTAGCAAGAAAGCAGTGAGTGCCATGTGCTCTGTGGTACTGGCATCAGGTTACTCTCCTGTCTTGGAGCTCATCGACGATCTACTTGACATCTCATATTTGATACCGGAAACTGCTAAAAATAAAATCAGATCAAGTAAAACAGGAATATAGGAGTTTGTTGTGTCTAGGGTTACTCACCTGCCTTGGAGCTTATCAAGGATCTACTTTACATCTCATATTTGACACCAGAAACTGTTAAAAACAAAATCAGATCAAGTAAAACAGGAATATAGGAGTTTATTGTGCCTACCAAAGAACATTTAAAAAACCAGGAGATTTCAAACTGAACAGGTTAAGAAGCTCATCTCACAAGTGTTAAACAGCACAGCTTATAAAGCATCAGTGACAAAATACATTGAACTCTATTGTAATTGGCCACTACAAATTTGTATCCCTTTTAGGGCACATAGAGCTATAGAAGCTTATTTTTCTGTAGCTGATTGACTCAACTTTATCATATTGATGTGGAAGAAAGGCTTATGGTTTGTTTATGGTTAGAGCTTGCATTTCAGAGAGATCAACACAGCTTACATTTTGTTATGGCTATGGTTGGTTGTTCTGAGAGTATATCCAAACTGTGGCCTCCATTTTGAATTCTTTTAACATCCCTTAACAATGAGATGCCATGCAGAGAGAGAAAGAGAGAGGCCAAGGAGCAGTGAGGTGCCAGATTTGTGAGGGACCCTTCTTGAAGCTTTCAGGCAAGGAAAGACTCCAGCTGAGTACCACACAGTGATCCAGTTTATGCCACTTGGAGCAGAAAAACAGCCCAGCTAAGCTCTACCCAAACTTCTGGCCCACATAACTGTGAGGTATAATAAAATAGCTGTTGTTGTAAGCCACTAAGTTTTGAGGTAAAATATGTTACCACAATAAATAATCCAAACATTCTCCTCTAAACTTAGATTGTAGATAGGATTAATGTGACAAGTAATAACTTATAGCCTTGTGACTTGACCTCCACTATTGGCTTAAATTTCAATTTAAATATTTTATTGTTATTCAGTTTGTCATGTGAGTATATCTTCCGTCCCAGTGAGATTACAATTCCTTTTTAGTACCTACATATAGTCTTATATATAATAATTTTGGTGAACTCTGCTTTTATTCTTTAGAAAATTAACATAGGTAAAATTTACCTTTTTTAACCAAAATTTGTGTTGTGTTTGTATAATGCTACAAACATCTTTATTTGTTGTTCCTTTTAGTATATGTGCCATCATTGAATAAAAGTGAGGGACAAGGTGCTGGGAAAATGTGGAAATGAGAGTGGTAATGTGGATGTAGGTTATCTCGTATTAAAAAATAATATTTGATTAAAAATCACTAGAGAAAAACATATGTTAGCCACTGAATGGTATATAAAGTAATAAAATAAAGGTGAGAATTTACAAATGATCCATTAGTAGAAAACAAACAAACAAACAAAAAACCAAAAATGCAAACACAAGTCCTGGGATAGTGTAGCTAAAATTCTGTGATGACCCCCAAGATTACTGACCCTGGCATCATAGCTTATATAATTCATTCCCCTTGAGCATGGACAGGTCTGTGAATATATTGGGGTAGTCACCCCTTGATTAGGTTATATTTGAGGAGACTCCATTTTAACCAACTGGATGGAGAAATTCCTTGTGAGAGAGATGCCCTCATGCTTGTCCGGAAGAAGTAAATAGCCACATTGTGAAATGCCAATGAAAAGGGATAATCTTCAAAAGCTGACCACCTCAGTCCTACAACCCCAAGGAACTGAATTCTGCCAACAACTAATGAACTTAGAAGAGGCCCCAAGGTCTCAAATGAGATCACAGCCTGAGCTAACACCTTGATTGCAGTCTGTTGAGACTGAAGCATAACACCCAGTAACTGTGCCTGAACTCTTTACTCATAAAACCTGTCAGATCATAAATTTCTGTTGTCTTAAGCCACTAAGTTAGTGATAATTTGTTATACAGCAATAGAAAACTAATAGAGTGTGATTCTACTTATACTGTAAAAAAAATATGGTTCTATACTTGAACAAAGTCAAGAATGAGTGTGGAAGGAAAAGAAGAAACCAGGTTCCTTGATGACATCATTGCACTGAGCCGCCATCCCTGAGTTGCTTACTTCCAGACCTTCTGTAAAACAATAATAATAATACCAGTAACTGTTAGTTACAGCACTGTTATTTGGATTTCTTAATAATGGACAACTGAATGCATTCCTATTTGCTCTAGGACTTTCTGTGGCCTGCCTTAATTTAAATAAATATAAAGCCTTGTGCTATGCCTTAGAACTGCCATTTGAAGTCCCCACACAGAATTCTCTTTCTACCTTCTAGCTTTAATGGCTCATCCCTGCTATGAGGATAATGTCCAGTATCTAAGGTCCTTCGTTATGTGGGCCTTAAATAACTATTTAACTTACCTTTCAACATCTTCCTGCACCCAAACTCGAATTATCAAGAGATACATGAAGTTCCTCCAGAGTTGGCTGTCCTATGAACCTCATTGATTTTACCTCTGATTATTTTATTTTTCATCTTCTTTTTTACATGTTTGACATAGCTTTGCCTAAAGCTCTGATGACTAGTTCTCAGTTCAATTCCCTTGCACCCTTCTCTTTGGAAAGCTATTCTGATTGTCCTTCTTCAAGAGCTTCTTCTCTGGCTTCCCCAGCATCTTGCGTACATCCTTATCCCAGCTCTTAACCCATTATGCTATAATCATTTTTATCTCTATCAATTAACCCCCAAATGCTGAGGCAGTGTCTGGGTTACCTTTGTGTCCTATGTGCCATGGTATTCAGCACACAGCTGTCATTCCATAGTTATTTCTTACACAGAAGGAAAGAATGAAATTCAAAAGCCCACAAACAGGGATACTTTGTAAAGCAACCACCTCCTGCAGTATCTTTCATCGAGCTTCCTTCCCTAGAGATAACAGTTATCAGTTGAACCTTCTTCTAGAGATCTTCCAAATCTATGCATACATTTCTGTTTTTCTTTCCTTTCTCCACAGATGGCAGCATTATGTGATCGCTGCCCCACACCCAGCTTTTCTACTTTAACAATATGTCTACTGATTCACATATTACTCCATTCTATGGATGTTCAACCATGTATTAATCAGTTCTCAATTGACTACATTAACACTCCCCACTTACAAATAATTCAAAAATTATTATTGTATATATGTATATTTCTTTACTGGTTCCTACGAATGCATATGTAGAATATAATTGTAGCAATATTTCTTTGTCAAAAGATTTTTTTTTTTTTTTTTTTTTTGAGACGGAGCCTCGCTCTGTCGCCCAAGCTGGAGTGCAGTGGCGTGATCTCGGCTGACTGCAAGCTCCGCCTCCCGGGTTCACGCCACTCTCCAGGCTTAGCCTCCCGCATAGCTGGGACTACAGGCGCCCGCCAACACACCCAGCTATTTTTTTCTCTTTTTAGTAGAGATGGGGTTTCACTGTGTTAGCCAAGATGGTCTCAATCTCCTGACCTCGTGATCCGCCCGCGTTGGCCTCCCAAAGGGGGATTACAGGAGTGAGCCACCGTGCCCGGCCTATGCTATACGTTTTCATAGATATTGCCACATCATTTTCCTTCAACACTGTAACTTATTTGCATTCTCACCAATGAAAGGGTTTGTTTTCCTATACCAATGACTACAGATCAAATTTTTAATCTTTGTCAATGTGACAGATGAAAAATGGCATGAATTTACAGTTTACTTTGTTTTATTATGAGCCAGGGTGAGCACATTTTATGTATTAAAATGTGATGTAAAATCTTGCTGCAATCAACAAATCCAGTCTGGCTAGTTCACCAGAAATACAATATCTTAAAACTAATTAGATACTACTTGAGACTGTGGAGAAAACAAACTCAAGGATAAACTTTCGGGAACACAAAAAACCATGCAATAAATGGCCTGACATGGATACCACTGGGGCTTCTTTCATTACACATGAAATGCCAGATCTTAGTGCTCCTACATTCACTATTACTCCATCACTGACACTACCTGTGATCAGGTACTTGCCCTTGCAATTCCTCCTGCCACCTACACTAGCAAAATGGGAACACTGTTTTGCTCATCTCTAAATCAGTCTCATAGAGGTGTGTCTGTTGGTCGAAGTCTAGGTCACCTGCCTGAGTGCTAGCCGCAAGAGAGGCTGGGTATCTGAGTTCTGGTTTTGATTGGAAAGGCAGGATTCATGATGTTAACATTTTCCCCAAAATGCAAATGTTTTTCAAAATATGAAAAGAAGCCCTGAACATGTCATATATCCTCTCCAGAACTACAAATCATTCTTCATACTCAATCTTTGAAACAAAAGCAGATGTTCCCCCAACATAGTACACCTCCATTCATTTCCAATGCAAACATTCCCATCCCCAGCATCCCCCAGAAAGGGATGTGTGTCGTGTCTCTAACTTGTACAGGTGCATTCTAAGATCCTGGGAGATAAGTTAGTAATATGTTTATTTCCCATATGCTTTTGTAAAATTTGCTGAAATAAACTACTTTAACTGAAATTGTTTAATACTACTATTTATTTCTACTCCAAATTTTTCATTACACTTAGTCACATGTCACAAGGTGTGCTAAGAGGAAGTTAAGGGTACATTTGTCAGAGATTTTTTATAATATGGTTTGTGTTTTGCAGCCACTTCTGTGTAGAGACAGGTTATTGCTAACCATCACAGAGTAGAAATGGCTTCAAGGTGTACAGAACTTCTGCTGTGTAACTCACTCAGCACTGGGATTGAGTATTCCAACATGAAGGTGCAGTGTCATAAACCTGGTCCTGATATCCTGGTGTCACTTGCCACCAGAAGTAAGTACGGAGTGCAGGAGATACCAGGTTACAAATGTATGGAGCCAGGAGCTAGTTCATCAAAAATTCTTCCAATCATCAGACCAGTTAAATTTAAGGGAAAGTTTTAATTCTCATCCACATTTAAACAGAACTGAAGTTTGTCCTATCAGGGATATATTTTACAATATGACATATACAATTACAAATGAACCATAAGTTATTTTTTCTTTTATGATGGTAATTGTGTGAAATACAATACGTCAGAAGTGGAAGGTTAGTGGGAAGAACTAGAGCACCTGCCACACTGCAGCTGGTTTTGGCAGCATACTCGACACTTACAGTCTTCTGTTTCTTCTGTGGGGGCTCAGAAACCAGTACCCTAGAATACGGCACTTTGATATGCTGAACCGGAAAAGAAATCTCTCGAGCTCTCTCTGGACTTCCTTGCCCTCTTGTCTCTCAATCCTCCTTCCCAAAGCGTAGGAAAAAGTTGTTCTCTGAAGATCCCTTATCTGCCTAAAGTTCGAACCTGCCAAAAAAAAAAAAGAAAAAAAAAACCCAAAACCAACTACTTTTGGTTTCTTCCCTGAGTTTTCATTAGCTAAATTCACATCACAGAAAGACAGACTAAAGTCTTTAAACACATCTGGACAGATTTTTGTCACAAAGCATTTTCTGCTCTATGGGCCCAGTAGACTTCATCCCAGGCCATTGTATGTTCTTTATGCCCATTAAATTCCTCTAAAAATTATTTTCTACCCCTTTAATATCATCCACACTTCTCCATCTCACGCTCCTCTTAAAAAAAAAAAAAAAAGATACAGAAACTTCTATACTCCATGGAAATACTGGTCGATCACTCTATAATTCTCCCCTGTACATGCTAATTATAAGCCATTTTCCTAGTAATCTGGCTTTTATAAATTACTTTTTTTAGCAAAAATTCAAAGGGCAAATGGAAATCTTTCTCTTCACTTCTACACAACTATCTAACCTGCTTGAACCTATCTGGCTTCAGTTTCTTACTTGGATGCATAATACAGACCCTCATTCCAGAGAAAACAGAGCTCCTGGCCACTGTGCCCTTCTCAGTCCCTTTACTGTGTGTGGATCATCTGAGTGCCAACCTTGCCAAGATACTGACTCTTTTTCTTGTCTTCCATTTCTTTGTGATGAGGACAAAGTACTCAAGTGGCAGTGATGCCTCAATGTAAATGAGACTCTTTCTGTTTTCTCTAGTGGAAGTATTTTCTCATTAAGAACCGGGAACTTTAATTCCACAGAAGCCTGAGTTGCAAGGATAGGAAACAGGAATTCTCTAATTGCCACTGCTTAGTTCCTGGGTTCATATAAATTTGTTGTTTTAAAGTATGCACTGTATTGCAAGATGGCCTTCAATTCTCTCAAAGTCCTGTTTCTGAATTGTCACTTCAGCCATGTCTTCATAGGCAGCTTTGTACCTCCATCAAACTGACAACTTCTAGATGATGAAAATGTGATACGACCAGTGGACCCCATAGTCATATGCCAACTCTTATGCTTCCTTTGCTAGAAAATGAATCCCTTGGTCTGTCACAATGTTGTGCAGGACTCTAAGTCAATGCATCAAGCATGTAGTAAGCCATGGGTGAGACGTGCAGGCTGAGATTTTGCAACCTGGAAAGACAAACCTTCATAAAAAGTACGTATCTATTTCTGTTAAATGAATTACTGTGCTTCCCAAGGGTTGAAAGGGTCAAAGTGATCAAGCTAGTTAGCTCCATCAGAAATGCAGCACTGGCCTCTGCTATTGACAATTTGGAAATTCAGCATCAGCCAAAACTAGATCATCTTTAGTGTTGTAGGTTGAACTGTGTCTTGCAAAAATTGATAGGTTGAAGTCCTAACCTCAGGAACTCTGAATATGATCTTATTTAAAAACAGGATTGTTGCAGATATAGCTAAGATGAGGTTATACTGGAGTAAGGTGGGCTCCTAATCCAATAAGGCTGTTGTCCTTATAAAAAAAAAAGAATGCTATATGAATGAAAAGACAGAGAAACAAAGAGAGTGACGATGATGTGAAGCCTTCAGAATTGTGAGACAATACATTTCTGTTGTGAGAGCCACCCAGTTTGTAGCACTTTGTTGCAGCAAACTAAGGAAACTAATATACTTGGCAAGTAGAAACTCATGCTGTTATCATTCGTAGCTTCCATCTCTGCCACCATGTTTATTCATTTCAAATGAACATTGTCCCAACACTGAGCCTGCCCACCTGATGTCAACTGGCTGAAGGTTTGTCTTTCCAGGTTGCAGAATCTCAGCCTGCATGTCTCACCCATGGCTTACTACATGCTTGATGCATTGACTTAGAGTCCCGCACAACATTGTGACAGACCAAGGAATTCATTTTCTAGCAAAGGAAGTGTAAGAGTTGGCATATGACTATGGGGTCCACTGGTCATTAACATGAAGTACAAAGACTTCACACTGTGAGCCCATTCAGAAACGTTCATCCTCAGGCATTTTCCTGATACCTCCTTTTTCTCAAATAATCAGTGTTTTCTATTCCAGGTTCCTGACAAATTGACCAAGCTATTTCCACTGTCTGTAAGTCTGTTCATATGCTAATCTTGGGTTCCTTCTTTCTCCTTAAAGTTGGATGATCAAGTGAATCTCCTGAGGCTCTGCCCATTGGGAGTATTTCTCTTTACCACTGACTTACAAGGTCATCTCTGAGTGGGCCTGAGTGCAGCTGCCATCCAGGAAGCAAGCTCAGATTTATCCCTCCTCCATCGGCTAGTTATTTGGGCTTCTCAATATAACCATAATGAGTGCTGAGAGAGGTACTGATGCAAATGTGGTAGGTGTCATGAGCTCAGTCTATCTTCTCATTCAGCTTATTGGGCCCTCTGACTCTGCTTATGCACCATCCTAGATACATCACTTCCATCCTCATTGCTGCTGGTTCTGCTCAACCTTAACACTTTGTGAGTCTTACTGTACTAGTGAACTACTCTGGCCTTATGGTCTTTTACTACCCACCATCCAGAACTTCAGTGGAAAAGAAAGAAGCTCTTTTTTGAAAAGTATGTAATCCTTTGGTGCAGATAACATGGCATTGCTCTAGTTCCCAAAATGTCAGCTATGTTTTTCCTATTTGGTCTTGCCTTAAACCCCATATAGCAACTTTTCCTACCAATAATACCTCTAATATCACAGGTTCTGCTCAGTTTTATGGCTCAAGCAGCATGGCAGCCCATGAGTCGCCTGGTAGAGACCTTTCCTGTTCTGGAAAGTATTTCATGTCAACTACTCTACTAGTCAGAGAAGTATTCACAGCTATGGAAAATGCTGAACCAAAATCTGAAAGGAACTACCATACCTGCACTTACTTCTGCATAGTGGATAATGAAGAATAAATGCTTATTTTATTTCAGAAGGGTAATTCTAGCAGGCCATAGATACTGGAGACTTAAAAATCAAACTGAAGTGATGAGCCCCTGAATCTCCATAGGATTTATTTCTCACCCTCTGGAGTATAAATGTCTTACCACAGACCTTAATACACTAGCAGCTTCTGGCACATCCAATCTGATTAGCATGGTGTCACTGATATAGACATTGATATAGACCCATGTGATGGTCATGGTGTCATTGAAATAGACATTGATATAGACCCATGTGATATTCTGCAGGAGTTTGAGCTAGTCTGGGTATCTTCAGAATATATTATGACAGAAGGGAGAGAGGACAAACCTAGACTCAAGGTAAGACAGGAAAAGTACTGTTGTCTATTCCAAGTAAATATAAACTATCTCTGATTTTCTTTTCATAAGGAGGGAAAAAGATGTATTAGCTAGGTCCTGGAATTCATATGTTGAAGCTTAATCCCGGTACCTTTCAATATGGCCATACTTGGAGATAGGACCTTTAAAAGGTAATTAAGGCTAAATAAAGCCATAAGGTTAAATGAAGCCATAATGACACAAAATACACATCTATTATGCCTTCATAAAAACAGGAAGAGACACCAAGGATGTGCACATACAGAAAAAAGTCCATATGAGAACACAAAGAGAAGGTGGTCATCCACAGACCAAGGAGAAACCAAACCTGCTGAAATCTTGATCTTGGATTTCCAGCCTCCAAAAATGTAAAATAAATAAATTTTTATGTTCTTTAAGCCACTCCTTCTGTGATATTTTGTTATGGCAGCTTCGGCAGACTAGCACAAAATGACTGTATTCCTGAGGCTGTGTTAATCTACTCTAGCAAGGGTACCGCATCTGGCATAGCAGCTGCAACTAGGGCTACTGCTTAGTTAAGTTTGCAATATTGCACTGTCATAGTACAGGAACTATATATATATATATTTGGGGGTGGGAATGGTGGGCAGACTGGTGAGTTAAATGGGATATAGGCATTTAAGAATGGCAGTAATTCCTGTAATTCCTGTATGACCCGGAGACATAATATTAGTTTTGATTAACTATCTTGGTTGGGATTAGGAGAATTTTCAGAAGTTTCCACTTAGCCTTCCCTATTATAACAATTCTTGTTCTGGAGTCTAAGAATCTAACATATATATTATGCCAAAACCAAATATGTTTATTTTAATTTTGCAATCAGAGACTAGATGAGTGATTGCCAAATGGGTCTCCAGACCCAGGGAACCCCAGTGAGGCAAATTTGGACCAGGACTTTATTTATTACACAATCCTAAATAATAATTCCTAGGCAAAAGGTCTTGAGTTTAACTGGGGTAATTTCCTTTAGCCTCCTGGTTACCCATCCTTGATTTATTTTTATTGTACAGTTGAGTACCCTTGTTGACTGCCTATTTATTTTGTTCTAAGGGTGTTATGTTCTAACTATTTCCATAGACTTCTGTGGGTCAAGACTCTTGGTTGCCCCTCTAAGCTTTCCATTCATTACAGTAATTGTGTCCACTTAGCTTCTCTTGGTTAAGTGCCATAATCCATCTAGCCTCTATTATTTCAAATTACCACTGTTATTATCAATCAGCCTAGTTCTGTAACAACCTCTCTTACTTTGTTAGGGAGGAGAGCCACCACTGAAAACTTTACTGATGTTGTTTCTCCTCTCCCCAGCACATTTCAATTGCTACATAAATGGTATCCTTGGAGCCCTCCCAAGGAACAATTGGAAAACTGTGGGTTTTTCTGGCTGTCACTAATATTTGATTCTAGCACACCTAAACCTCTGAAATTTTTATTTTTTTTCCACTACCAGTTATAGTAATTTATACATGGGGCATATTTCATATTTCTAGGGACTATCCTGTTAGTGAATTTGTGCCATCTTACAACCTTGTGTTCTCCCACTCGACATCCCTATCAAGAATTCTCAGAATCCACCCTCATGTGTGCTTCTGCAGGCATACACTGGAAATGTCATTTGCTAATGCAATACACTTGCATCTTGCTTGAGGGCTCATGCTTGATCATGTCTATTTTATCTCCAATTCATGAAAGCATGCTGCAGAACATGCATGATTTTATGACTTGATAGTTCAGATGATACTGTGTTCATAATGGGCTCAGCCTCACTCAAACCTGGTGTTTACTGAATACCTATATGTGTATGTGTTGTCACGCAAGTGAAAAGAGTCTCAATGATTTTTATGTTTGTATCTTGGTGAAAAGCAATGGCATTGTAGCATGTTTTCTTTATTTTGGTGAAGAAAGTCCAACATATCCCAGGCTATGGTTGGCATGAAGCTCCTAAAGTTTGACTGAGGTGAAGCCACTTATATTTAGAGAAGAGGTTATTTATCTTCTATCCTCTGGTGTGAATACTTTTACCACAGCATTTAGATTACCTACTACTTTCAGCTCACCAGATTCTATCAGCATAATGTAATTAGTATAGTAAACTAGTGCAAGTCCTATTACAGTGATCCAAATTGTTACTCCTTCCGAGATCATTCCCACAAATATTCCCAGGTAGTTACTTTATAAAAAATCACATTCTTGCAATTTGGTAGGGGACATGCTGGGATTCAACTGTGGTCATAGATACAATATGGGTGAGGGTTAAGGAGGATTAAGTTCTTTTTGTAAGGTTAAGTGCCTCACATAACTTTGTAACCAGATCTTTGTGCAAGTAAGAATCTGCTTTTTCATGAGGAGAAATAGGAGCTGCTTCTGCTAGTAAAGGATATTTCATTAAATTGGAGGATTTTAGAAGCCCTCAGCCATCTGAATCTTCTCATATGTCCCCATTCTAATTTTCACAGCCCAACTCTCTCTCAGTAAATACATTTCCTTTCACATAAGATAACTACAGAGTATTCAAATTCAACTCTCCATAATGCAAAAACTCCAACGTTAAATATTTTAGTTTACTTTCTAATTACTTTAAGTTTTGAAGGTGCAAATGACAAAGTATTATTTTACATTAGATGGAAAGTTTTGTTTTTGTAACACTGACTTCAGCCAAGATTTCAGAACTTTACATATCATTCTCTTTCTTTAGGCTCTCCAGCACAGTTGGAAATAAGCAGACAATCTCACAGTCCTTGAATTCTCAAGCTTAGCAATTTCTACACTAAGCAGCACTTGATATCTAAGGCTGTCCCATCAATGACACTTCATTCTAAATGATATTTGAATTAGTTGTCTGGTCATTACATGCTTTCAAATGCCATTAGCTGTATTGTCCCAATCTTTCTCTTTGATGAAGAAATTCCACTATGCCCCTAGAATAATCCCACTTCTTAATTTTTTGCATATCCTTTTTCTTTGACTACCTACATATTACCATATCACTTGTGACTGTTAATAGCAAAGAAAAAAATCCATTCTGGCAAATCTAGCCAGACAAGAAAACAAATCATCATATGAGCTAGAGAAGAAAATAATTCTACGCAGCCAAGATCAACATTGTAAAACTACATTTAAACAAACAAACGAACAAAAAACTGACCTAAAGAGTATATTGCCACTGTAGTCACTGCCTCCACCAAGCATAAGATGCCAGGAATTCAAAAATATTAAAATTATCGGCCGGGCACATTGGCTCACGCCTGTAATCCCAGCACTTTGGGAGGCCGAGGTGGGCGGATCACAAAGTCAAGAAATCGAAACCACCCTGGCCAACATGGTGAAACCCCATCTCTACTAAAAATACAAAAATTAGCTGAGCGTGGTGGCGCATGCCTGTAGTCCCAGCTACTCAGGAGGCTGAGGCAAGAGAATTGCTTGAACCCTGGAGGCGAAGGTTGTAGTGAGCTGAAATCATGCCACTGCACTCCAGCCTGGCAACAGAGTGAGATTCTGTCTAAAAAAAAAAAAAAAAAAAAAAAAAAAAATTATCCTGCAGCAAGCACCAATGCCTTTTTATATCAGGAAGTGAACCTTGAAATCACTACAACTTACAAAAATCAGAGGCCTTTATTATCATCTACGTTAGCAAAACTGGAAAATCCGCAGAGCCCATTTTCTCTTCATGTTAACTGATGAATCAGGGTGCTAAATGGGTGCTTGTGTGACTGTCAGAGTCTAGCTTACATAGCTATGTTATACTTGGGTGGGAAGACATAACACATAATACAGTTAATTTCCCAAATATAAGAATAGGACAAATGCACATAATAGCATGTGTATTTCTTTTTTAATGAACTAACTGTTCAGGTCATTGATTTCCATCGTCTATTTAGTGTTCCATAGCAACGTTTCCCAATTTGCCTTTTGTCTTGTGACATTGTTTATAACCAAAAATTATTTTGGTTGTTAGATTAACCAGTCCAAAAAAAAAAAGTCTTATGTTTTTCTTTAAAAAATATTAAAAATAAAGATATGTTTTCTTCTAGTATTTTTTGCTTTGTCTTCTTATGTATGAATCTTTGATGCATTTGCAAACTTAGTCTAATAGTTATGACTCACTTTCCTTTCAAATTTAGCCATCCTTTATTTCAGAATTTCATGTTGCTTCCACATTTTTGGCAATAAAGTAATCTAGTCATTTAAATAAACTATTTATATATTATTTTTAAATATTCTGTAATGTTTCTCTTATTTCAAACTGCCTCAAACAAGTGACAATGTCCAATTAAAGCTATGTGGAAGGGTGGCTAACCAAACACACAAACAGAAAGGGAAAATTAAGTAAGCTGAATATTTAGCCTGAAGGAAGTAAAGATTTCATAGCTGGAATGAATCTCACGAGATCCAGTTTGTGTTTGCATTTTAGAGACAAAGCAATTTATAAAAGGTGAAATCAGAGATGTAAAAGTCCTTATATGTGAAATTTTATCTCAACCTTTACAATGAGGGAGTGGGGAAGGGATGAGGAAGGCCATTTTTCACAATAATAATGTAAAAGTCTAAATTTCTATTCCAATGTTTGAATTCATGCAGCTTTATCTCCAAATAGACTCAATATATTATTTTACATGGCATTTTAACTGTTTTGTTTAAATATTTAAAGAAATAAATTTTAAAAGTTATATAAAACTTGGCCAAGTTTGGTGGCTCACACCTGTAATCCCAGCACTTTGGGAGGCTGAGGTGGGTCACCTGAGGTCAGGAGTTTGAGACCAGCCTGGCCAACATGGTGAAACCCTGTCTGTACTAAAAATACAAAAATTAGCTGGATATGGCAGCGCATGCCTGTAGTCCGAGCTACTAGGGAGACTGAGACGTGAGAATCATTTGAACCTGGGAGGTGGAGGTTTCAGTGAGCCGAGATTGCAACACTGCACACAAGCCTGGGTGACAGATTAAGACTCTGACTCAAAAAATAAAAAAAATTATATAAAAGTAACTAGTCTCTATGATATAGTTTGGCTGTGTCCCCACCCAAATCTCATCTTGAATTGTAGCTCCCCATAATTCCCACATGTCATCGGAGGGACCCAGTGGGAGGTAATTGCATCATGGGGGTGGGTCTTTCCCATGCTGTTCTTATGATAGTGAATAAGTCTCATGAAATCTGATGGTTTTATAAAATGAAATTCCCCTGCACACACGCTCTTGCTCACTGCCATGTAAGACATCCCTTTGCTCTTTCTTCATTTTCTGCCATGATTGTGAACTGTCAGTTCATTAAAATTATTTCCTTCCTAAATCACCCAGTCTTAGGTATGTCTTCATTAGAAGCATGAGAACAGACTAATACAATAAATTGGTACTAGTAGAATGGGATGCTGCTGTAAAGATACCAAAAGAAATGTGGAAGTGACTTTGGAACTGGGTAACAGGAAAAGTTTGGAACAGTTTGGAGGGCTCAGAAGAAGACAGGAAAACATGGGAACGTTTGGAACGTCCTAGAGACTTGCAGCACACAGAAGACAGGAAAATGTGGGAAAGTTTGGAACTTCCTAGAGATTTGTTGAATGGCTTTGATCAAAATGCCAATAGTGATATGAACAATAACGTCCAGGCTGAGGTGGTCTCAGACGGAGACAAGGAACTTGTTAGGAACTGGAGTACAGGTGACTCTTGCTGTACTTTAGCAAAGAGACTGGCAACATTTTTCCCCTTCCTAGATATTTGTGGACCTTTGAACTTGAAAAAGATGATTTAGGGGATCTGGCAGAAGAAATTTCTAAGCAGCAAAGCATTCAAGAGGTGACTTGGGTGTTATTAAAAGCATCCAGCTTTATGTATTCACAAATTGAAACATGTTTAAAAGGGAAGCAGAACATAAAAGACTGGAAAATTTGCAGCCTGATGATGCAGTAGGAAAAAAAAAAAATTCTGAGGAGAATTTCAAGCCAGCTGCAAAAACTTGCATAAGTAGTGGGAAACCAATTGTTAATCACCAAGACAATGGACAAAATGTCTCCAGAGCATGCCAGAGACCATGCCTGCAGCCCCTCCAATCACAGGACTGGAGGCTGAGGAAGAAAAAATGGTTTTGTGGGCTGTGCCAAGGGCTCCCTGCTCTGTGCAGCCTGGGAACTTGGTGTCCTGCATCCCAGCTGCTCCAGCCATGTCTAAAACAGGCCAAGGTACAGCTTGAGATATGGCTTCAGAGGGTGCAAGCCCTAAGCCTTGGCAGCTTCCACGTGGTGTTGAGCCTGCAGGTGCACAGAGTCAAGAACTGAGGTTTGGGAACCTCAGCCTAGATTCCAGAGGATGTATGGAAACGCCTGGGTTTACAGGCAGAAGTTTGTGGCAGGTAGGAGCTCTCATGGAGAACCTCTGCTAGGGCAGTGTGGAAGGAAAATGTGGGGTTGAAGCCCCCACAGAGTCCCTGCTAGGGTACTGCTTGGTGGAGCTGTGAGAAGAAGGCCAGTGTCCTTCAGACCCCAGAATGGTAGATCCACCGACAGCTTGCACCATGTTTCTGGAAAAGCCACAGACACTCAACACCAGCCTGCGAAAGCAGCCAGGAGTGGGGCTGTCCTTGCAAAGCCACAAGGGCAAAGCTGCCCCAGACCATGGGAACCCACCTCTTGCATCAGTGTGACCTGGATGTAAGACATGGAGTCAAGGAGATCATTTCAGAGCTTTAAGATTTAACTGCCCTGTTGGGGCCTGTAGCCTCTTCATTTTGGCCAATTTCTCCCATTTGGAATGGGTGCATTTACCCAATGCCTACACCCCCACTGTATCTAGGAAGTAACTAACTTGCTTTTGATTTTACAGGCTCATAGGTGGAAGGGACTTGCCTTATCTCAGATGAGACTTTGAACTGTGGACATTCAAGTTAATGCTGGGATGAGTTAAAACTGTGGGGGACTGGGAAGACATGATTCATTTTGAAATGTGAGGGTATGAGATTTGGGAAGGGCCAAGGGCAGAATGATATGGCTTGGCTGTGTCCCCATCCAAATCTCATTTTGAATTGTAGCTCTCACAATTTTCACGTGTCATGGAAGGAACCCCCTGGGAGGTAGCTAAATCATGGGGCGAGTCTTTCCCATGTTGTTCTTGTGACAGTAAATAAGTCTCACGAAACCTGATGGTTTCATAAAGGGGAGTTCCCTGCACATGTTCTCTTGTCTGCTTCCATGTAAGCCTTCCCTTTGCTCTTCCTTCATATTCCAGCATGATTGTGATGCTTCCAGCCATGTGGAACTGTGAGTCCATTAAACTTCTTTCCTTTATAAATAACCCAGTCTTGGATGTGTCTCTATTAGCAGCCTGAGAACAGAGTAACACACTCTAAAATTAGATATTTATCCATTTATAGTATTACTAATATCCTCATTTCTGTTTTATTAACTGTTGCAGAGAAAACATACTTTAGTTTTACAAATTTTACTATATGTCTTCTTGAAGATGTGGCAAAATAAAGAAATAAATAGCAACATTGTTCTAGGTTCTGATACAAAGCAGCTTTGTTTTTATTCTGGACAATTAATGGTTGCTAAACATAGTGGTTGAGTAATAAACCTAAGCATTGTTATTTATGGAAACTGATAAGCAAAAGGGAAAGGCAGAAAGATTAGCCTCCCTCAATGAAGAAAATTAGCAAAAGTAAAGAGGTCATGAAAAAGAAAAACAGAAAAATTTCTTCCTGGAGATGAGACAGCTTTGCATATTCACACTGGTAAGAGGATGTTTGGAGGCAGCAGTTTTGAGACTCAGCACTATCACTTACTTTTTTTGTGAAACCAAGAATAATCACTTAACCATTTACTTACTTTACAGGGATTTCCTTTCCTGTAAAGTAGGTAAACAATACAGTCTGCCAGTGTTGTACAGTTCAAAAGAAAAGTTTTGGCAGTGCTACAAACTATAAAATAAAATATGTGAATGTTTGTTGTAATGATTGTTGTCGGTGTTGTTGCTATTGCTATATATTATATGAAAGTAATATTTTTTCCTTGACCAAAATGTGCAAAGTCAATCCATTTGGAGCTGTGTCTTGTTGTAAAGTAGAGCTCAGGAAGAACATTACCAAGTCATTCTAATGGGTTAATGAACAGATTTTAGTGCAAAACTTATAAGGTATGTGTTCACAAAAAAGAAAGGCATGCGTTTCCCAATACCTCCCTTGATTACACAAAGAGGCATGGAAGGTCAAGGTGCTCTATTAGACACACACTGTGGGATCACCATTCAAGGACTCCATCCCACTGTTGATAGAGAGGAACGTTTTTAACAGAAGAATGAAAGATGGCTTACCAACAGGCAGTCTGGAGGTCAGCCACCAGTCACATTTTGGAGTGGTAGGGAAAACTACCCAGGTTGCGACATTGGTATCCTTGGAAAGCTAGATTTAGGCACAGCTGCCTTATTGGAAAGGGGAAGAAAGAAGAGTGAAATTTAGTGCTAGAATAAGGAAAATTGTAGGGAGTTCAAATTAGAAATAGTGGAGTCCCTATCTTCATTTTATGCTGTTGGACAAATGTCCCTCTCCCACCCTCAGAGAAAACTGGAGAGGGTAAAAACCAAGGGTCTTTAGTCTTAGAACTTCAGACTTGATGATACAGGTACCCAGGACTGGATACATAATGCGTGGAACCCAGTGCAAATTAAAATATGAGTACATCATTCAAAAATTACTAACAATTTCAAGATGGCAGTAGCAGATAATTAAATTAAGCCCTTCCAAGAACAGTGTCCAGTGTGACATCATGGGAGGGTTGACCATATAAGAAATGTACTGAAAATAAAAAGACTGGTGTTTATACACACAATGAATGCTGAGTACTAAATGACCATTACCTTTACTCTTGAGAGAGGACATTGAAGGAATATTTTCAAGTGCATATGTGCAGCCCAAGGGTCCTCAAAAGCATGTTACTTAGGATAACCTTCAAGTGAAGCTCAAAGTCAAAAAGTCCCACACACTTGCTCAGAATGATTAAAATAAACTTTTAATCTCCTTAATCTTAAACAAAATAAACAACTAAAGATGTCAAACACCCCAAACAATGATCTAATATGGAAAGAGAAATCAAAACAGAAGAGACATGATTTATTTGTAATAAATATACAGAGAGAAGTTTTACAAGAAATTATTATAAAAATCCTGACAGTAAAAGATTACATTGCAACTATGAAAAGAACTATGAAGAGGACATCCAGGGGAAAAAAGGAGATCAGATTTTAAAACATCATGGGACAAATGAAATAGATATTTCAGAAAATAAAGTTCAGGAAATTTAACCGAAATTAGAACAGAAAGGCAAAGAGACAGCTATGAGAACAGAAAAAAGGCAGTATCAGTGGGTTAGTCCAGGAGGCCCAACATCCAAATAACAGAAATTCCATAAAGACAAAGAAAATAGAGGGACAAAAATCAACAATGCATAACTCAAAAATTCACTAAACTGAAGGCAATTCAAGGTGAGGGCTTCTGCAAGGTTCCCAGCAAAATGGATAAAAATTGACCCAGGGCAAAGCACATCACTGTGAAGTTTCAGACCCCTGTGGACAAAGAGAAAGTCACACAGGTTTTATAGAAGGGGGAAGAAATATGGAATGGTCAGAAATTAAAATGGCTTCAACTTCCTTAATGGAAAAGAAACACTTCCAACATTCTGAAAGAAAATGTTTCCAACCTAGGCCCTTTTGAAATGTCAGTTAAATATGAGTATAGAATAAAAATGTATTAAAATATAAACTGTCTCAAAAAAAAAAAATTCCCATGCATCTTTTTTTCTCAGCAAGCTCCTGGGGAATGTATTCCCCAAACCTGAGAGAGTAAATCAAATGAAAGGGAAGGATATGGGAATAGGAATCATCTTATGTTAAAGAGAGATACCAGGATGATAAATAGGCTCCAGAAAATAGAGACATGTGACTTGCTGAGGACACCCCTGTGCATGCCTCTGCCTTTGTCCCTTGAGGCTGACCTCATGATTCACTAGGACTAAACAAGGCAAAATATCAGATAAGAGGATGGGGCCAGAAGCAACAGATCCAAACCAGAAGAGAGGCAGAGGGAATTCAAAGCATAACAGAAAAGTAAAGTCCTAGAATGACAGCTCCATTTCTGGCCTAGAATGCAATCGGTACAGACCCTCAGAAAGCGGCTTTCCGAGAGACTGTTTCCAAGAAAATAATTGAAATGTCTGTTTAGCTGATGTGATTGACCTTATTGAAAAGTGTATTTAAAGGCTATTGAATGATTGGGGGTGAGCAGAGGAAATAGCAACAGAAACAGACAAAAAGAAAAAGCATGAAGATAAATAAAAGGGAAAAACAAAAATGTTCATAATACACTAAAATTATCAGCTGTGAAAAATAGTTCTGTAGGCCAAATACTGTAAACATTGAATATTGACTTAACAATAGAGCATAACGTCAAGTGGGATATATTCTAAAATACAAGGAAATAATTCAACATTAGGAAATATATTCATGCAATTTACTATTTTATATTAATAGAGACAATGTATAATTATCTCCATACATGCTGGAAATATATTTGATAAAATTTAACACCCATTTTTTGTTTACAACAAAAACTCTTTAGTAAGCTAAAAACAAAAGGAAAGTTCTGTAATATTATTATAGTATCAATCAACAACAAAAACATATTTAAGGGTAAAATACAATAGAAATTCCAATGAAAGTAAGAAACAAAATGAGTCATATTGTTACTATTCAATATATTTTAAAGGGTATGAAATATTTGTGTTAATTTTTAGTTTCTGCTCAACACGTAAACCTTGATCCTATGATTTGGAAATTTTCCCACAAATAGAAGAACTCTGAATTGTGGAAAAACACACTTTTCCCAATTTCCCTTGCCACTTTGGCATGTGCATATGACCTGGGCTTAGCCAGTCAGATATTCAAACACAGCCTTGAATTGGAAATACTGCAATGAAGCAAGGACAGACGAGAAGCCACCCCGGCTTCTCGAGGAACAAAAAGGCAGTATTGTCGTGCTGGGAATGCCAGCTGTTCAATAGCAATAGCAGTAATATGTTCACCAGATGGATTCATTTTGCATTTGGTCTGACTGCTTGGTGTACTTGTTTTCCAAATGTGGTTCGATAGTTTTCCTTTGAACTACTTTTTATGTTTTGCCAAAATTAACCAGCGTCTGACTTATCCTATTGTTTAAAATCAAGTACTATGATCATTACATGGAAGTCCTGAGAAATAAGGACTTAAATAAGATATTAGAGAGAAACAAAAATCTTCATTAATTGCAACTTATGCGATTTCCTACATAGAAAATCCTGGAATATCAGTAGAAAAACTATTGGAATAAATGAAAAAATTTAAGAAAGGGGCCAGTTATAAGGTAAATTTACATCTTTTTTAATTTACAGAAGTAAATGACAAATATTTATTTTAAAATTCCACTAACAAAGACAAAATAAGGGTACACTTATGAATTTATTTAACTAAAGTTGTGAAGGAAAAGTTAAAATTTTCTAAGATCCAATAAACTGGAAAGGTATTATAAGGTGGAAAGTATTCAACATTACAAAGATGCCAAATCCCCCCAAGTAAATCTTTAAATTTAATACAATTTCTATTTAAATTCCAAAAGAATTTTATTATAAAAAATGGTTTTAAAATATCTGTAAAATGTAAATCAAAACAATAACCGGGGAATTTCTGAAGAACATTGAAGGAGAATTTGTCCTACTAGATACCATAATATACTACATAGCTAGAATAACTTCAACAATGTGATATGAGTACAGGAAAAAGCAAACAGTCTAATGAAAGAGAATAGAGAGAAAAAGAAGACATATATACATGTAAGAATTTGGCATATAGCAAATATGATATTTCAAAATAGTTAAAAAGAGTTAGATTATCCAATAATTGGCTGTGTATATAAAAATCTATCTAGTTTGATAAATAAATTTAGATGTTTGCCTTATATATTTATCAGACAATAAATTCTAATTCATTAGAGTTCTAAGGATAAACTATAACATTATCCAAATGCTATAGAATAATTTTAAAGTTATTTTTGGGATAGGAAAAGTCTTCATAGGTGTAAAATTTAAGAATACAGAGGCCTGGCACAGTGGCTCACACCTGTAATCCCAACACTTTGGGAGGCTGAGACAGGAGGATCACCTGAGGTCAGGAGTTCAAGAACAGTCCGGCCAACATGGTGACACTCTGTCTCTACTAAAAATACAAAAATATTTGGGCATGTTGGCAGGCACCTGTAATCCCAGCTGCTTGGCAGGCTGAGGCAGGAGAACTGCTTGAACTCAGGATGCTGAGGTTGCAGCGAGTGGAGATTGCACCATTGCAGTCTAGCCTGTGTGACAGAGTGAGACTCCATCTCTAAATAAATAAATAAATACATACATACATACATACAGAAAAATACTAAACTTTTTCATTACACAAAATTTAAAAGAAAGTTTATACCTGATGAAAGATGCCACAAAGTAACAACAAAATGCAGATTAGGAGAAAATATGTGCAATGTATCACTTCTAAGGGGTTAATCAGCACAAAATGTAAAATACCCACCTGAAAAAAAAATGTGGGATTGGGTGCAGTTGGAACAATACATAAATGAATTAAGGTTAGTCTTAAAAATTTGGATAATTAAGTAGTCTATTGCAATTTCATAGTCCTCTTTGCCATGTTCCAAACACCACAAATCTAATTTTATAACTACCATAATGAGCTCCCGTGTGAACCAGAAATAAAAGGACAAATAGACCCATCAGCAAAATCACTGGCATGAAGACATCCAAAAAATGACCTGCAAGTTCATTGGATGATCAGGTCCATAGAAGAGCCAGGTGCAGAGCAAATGCTGTGGGACTCAGTATCTTCCAGATCTTTGAGCGGGTGAATTATATTTTCCATCTGTTTGTGGCTTGGCAGGACTCCATAGCCAAGAAAAAAGAGTACTGTTGTCCTGGTGATGCTTTGAAAAGCATTTTGGAAATGCTGAGTCCTTTCTTGGAGAAACAAGTCAACAGTGTAAGTTTGGGGTAGGCCAGAGGAACGGTAATGAGGGTGAATGAGTTGGCCGCAAAAGCCCTGAGAGAATCTGGAGAAGTCTGTCACAATGAGGGAGTCAAGAAACATAGTCAAACAAAAACACCTGCAGCAACATCTAGAACATGTCACCAAGCTCTCTGCCACTGAGGTATCCTCTCCAGGATGTCAATCAACTGGGCTGAGACAGCTCCGTTATCTGCAGGATCCAGCACAAAATGTAAATGCGGGGCCCCTTATTAAAAAAGCACAAAGAAAAGTTCCACCAAACGTACTAAACTATCAAGCTGTTATCTTTCTCCCACAGTTGCCACGTTGTTTTGTCATGTCTCTTTTATTTGCTATTTAATGTCATTCTAAGAAAAAACTTTTGATTATTACAAAGAATTTTACCATTCATCTTTCTATTGTGTAATACCACACTTAGATGTTAATATAAGAGCATTTAGTTTTTATGTCTAATTACTGAAAATATACAATTTATGTTTCATAGTTCATATATGCATGTGTATTTTGCTCTTACCAAATAAGAAAAAATTTTGCACCAAAGCAGTGCAACAGTTTTTATTTTACTTCTCCATACATGCACATTCTACCAACACTCTCTACCTTTTGCTACAGGCAAGTAAGGAAAGACTGAAAGGAAAAGGAACTGTGGGCTGTCCTATTTTTCCCTTTCCTTCTGTGTCATCACTTTTTATGTAAATGCTTGGCCAATGTAAGAACGTAACTTAAGTAAGAAAGGGTGTGATAGGTTTCCTTGGTTATTCAGATGTCATGAAAGGCCACTGCTTTCTTTCTGCATTTGAAGCAAGGTTATGTTCAAAGGAATGCACTGCCTCTAAAAGCTCTCAGTGTCCTGTTCCATCGCCCTCCTCTTACTCAGTACCATATACAAAATTCTTACCTTTTATTTACTTTAAGTCTCACTGAATTCCCAAGCCTAGTGGTCCACTGAAATTCTGTGCATATGGCGCATTGCAAAGGCAATCTGAAAGTGGAGTGTCAAGAAAGCGCAGTGCACATGTGCCCTGAATGTATCTCCTCTGCTCATGTGCATGTTCCATTATCCCATTAAATTCCACTTAGAAAGCACAGTTCAAAGAAAAAGTGTTAAGAATGTTCAGATAATAACAGCAGTGTTAAACCACACACAGCATCTTTCTGAGCAGAGGGCTCTGTGTAACTGCACTGATCAAATGCTCATCAGGCGCACTCTGATTTGCAGGGTGAAGTCTGAAGACGGAAGTTTCTCCACACCTTGCATGTCAAAGTGCCTTGTACCACTTGATATATCAAGGCTGCAGCCTGGGTCCGAGAGAGCATGTTTTCTTTTTCACAGCAGCTTTTCCATATCTTAGAAGGCCTGGAGGAGCAGAGTGGTGACCACCTTCTTGATGTCTGAAATCTCTCACCTCCACTCACCACCAGGCTAGTTCTCAAGCCGTGCATGAGGACAACATTCATTCCTGCCTTAGTTCTGTCTTTAGAGGGGCTTCTTGTGCCCCCCTTGTTCTGTTCTCAGAAATTAGTCCTTCCTTCTATTCCTAAGACTTCCATAAACAATACAAAGTTTTTAAGTAAGAAAAAAACAAGAAAGGGAAAAGGAAAGGATAAAAACAGTAATCTCCTGGAAGAAAAATTAATATGGTTAATAAATAAAAGTTAATAAATGGATGGATAAATAGATGATAAGTGATGTGTATCACCAGTTATAAGGGATATATAAATTAAAAATTATCATTTGTCACAGATTTGTTAAATGCTAAAAAGATTGACATAAACCAGCCTTTAAATTAATGCATAATTTATGATATTTGGATTCCTACATTGAAGACATGAATGTTTTTTTCCTTTACTATAAAGACAGTCAATTTATTATAACAAACTTGAAACCAAAAGTCCAAGCTTTTTAGTGTCTGGAAATATAATTCAGGGAACATTCCCGTGTCAAATTAAAATACATCTTATTATCCTCCTCCAAAAAAGAATGCAAATTCAATCCCCTGGTATGTTTCCAAACTCTCACACAATGCCATGCTGTTGAAGCATTCACAGCTTATGCTTTGCAAAATTAAAATTGTGAATTTCATGAGTGAAACTCTTTTGTTTTTGTTGCTTTCAATTTTGTTTTGTTTTTTGCTCTTAAGCATAGCTTGACTGGAAAACACCAGTTACCATCTCAAGAAGTTTTCCAGGCACAGAAGTAGCAAAAGGGGATCAACCATTGAAGTCAAGTTGTTATTTATTGGCTATAACTTTTTAAAAGACATATCTTACCACATTGAAGGCATGTTGTACTATAGCAAAAGCACTATCTGAAAAATACATGACAAACTAACCAAAAATAACAAAAGTCCGGAAATTTGCTGAGTAGAACCAAGACATCATATGAAAGAATTTTAAAAATTGGGATCTTGGAGAAAATGGCAGGCAATACTAATAAACTTAACTCATCTGCTCCATTGATCGTTAGTAGTAATGATTTTTTTAAATGAATAAAATCCTATACATTTAGTTTTTTACAAACCCTTTACTATTTAGATTCATGTAACATGACAAGAGAACATATTTTTCCAACTTATTAGAATGCATTTTTTTCTGTATTTTTTAAAGGAAACCATTCTGATATAAACTTTAATTTTACTATCCACCAATTTTCAGAGACCTGATTTTAGGAACAAATAAATGCATCTGACATTGGTAATAGTTTAGAGAAAGGAATGCCTTCATATTTCATATTAATTTTTTTTTAATTTTACCATGTTGGCCAGGAGGCTGGTTTTGAACTCCTGACCTCAAGTGATCCACCCACTTCGGCCTCCCCAAATGCTGGGATTACAGGTGTGAGTCACCACCACACCTGGCCAGGAATGCATTCATATTCTATTAGAGTAAGTTCACATTGTTTCCACTTTTGTTAGAGGGCAAAATGGAAAAAACTATCAAAATATAAAATATGCAAAATATCTGACCCAGCAATCTACATCTATCGTTTAAAAATTGTTACAGTATATGTTCAACCATTTTCAAACCCGAGACTGGGAAGAGGTTTAATGGACTTAACAGTTCTACATGAATGTGAAGGTCTCACAATCATGGCAGAAGGCAAGGAAGAGCAAGTCAACATCTTACATGGATGGTGGCAGGCAAAAGAGAGCTTGTACAGAGAAACTCCTGTTTTTAAAACCATCGGATCTCATGAGACTCATTCACCATCATGAGAACAGTTCAGGAAAGACCCATCCCCATAATTCAATCACCTACCACCAGGTTCCTTCCATGACACGTGGAAATTGTGGGAGTTATGATTCAAGATGGGATTTGGGTGGGGACAGCCAAACCGTGTCACACTAGTTTACAAAGGTTTACAGAATGTTTATTGCAGTATCACATAACAGTTGACATCACAAACTCTGATGCCTGATTATCTTTGCATAATTACGGTACCAGTTTAATAATTGTGCAATTTAGGACACATTATTTAAACGCTCTGCTTCAGTTTCCTCGTTGGGAATGTACGGGAATAACAACCATTCCTCACTCACGAAAGTATTGAGATTAGACTATGAGAGCTGTGCCTGACCCATAGTAAGTTCTTAGTAAATATCATCTGGCTCGTTTTTAGCGAGTTAGTTACATGAATGACTGTATTATAACTACAGAATTCTAGGCAGTCTTTAAAAACAAGAGTCCATTTCTATGTATGCTATAAAATAATAGCCATTATAACTTGTTGAATGAAGAAAAATACGACATGTATATGAGTATTTTGCATATAAATTGTGTGTGTGTCTGGAAAAATTTCTAAGTAGCTAAAGCCATATCTATCAGTGCTACTTCCACAGTTGCACTGGGAATAGAGTAGGAAAGGCTGTCAATTTTATTATAAAGTACTCTATGGTTTGAATTTTTATAAAATTTAAATAAAAACAATAAAATAAGATAAAAAATCTTTTCCGGCATACCCTGACCAATCCTGTCTGTCTTATCCTATGTAATACTAAAACCTATCTGATACTCATTTGAAATCTTTTTCATTACCTCTCTTTCTTGACTCGTTCTATAGATGCAGGCATCAACACTTTCAAATAATGTAAAATGGTACATCATATTATTACACAAGTATTGTTCTTGTCCCCACTTCTTGGTCTGAAATATTTCACTTAAACAATACTATGATGTATATGTTACTCTTAGTTTCAGCTGAGTATAAATAAATAAAATGTTATACCTGTTCCAGCCCACCCACCATAAACATTTCATGGAAAAAAAAAAAAAAAAAAAAAAAAAAACTAACCAAATGGTCAGCCAAGAAACATGAATTTAATTCTGGGCCTGTAAATAGAAAAAAGCAAAGCTTCCTGATGTAGCCAAGACACAGGACAAACAATTGAGGCCACAGTGAAGAAAAATTGCAATTACAGATTTAAGTTCATTCTCACTCTGTCATGACACTTTGCTTATGATTATTGCTGCATATTGTAAAAGTGCAAGTACTGGTATAAGAAAATAACAATGACTGCTTTTCAAATGTGCATACTACCTTTCGGATGACTGAAAAAATAAGGTAAAAAACAGATATCATATCTTCAGATGAAAATATTGACAGATTACATTTATTTATTCAGTCATTTATTCAGCAAGTCCTTATTGAGCACCAACGATATTCCAGCTACCATTCTCGGTGCAGGGGACAAAGTAATGCACTGAAGAAAGGTCCTACCCTGATGGAAGGGAGAGAGTGACAACGAATGGAAATATAACGTCTCTCAAACTAATAAAAACCCATACACACATTTAATCTTCACAAGCTCATAGGTTTGGTGCTCTCATCGTCATTTTTCTGATTTTACAAGTGGAGAAAAGAAACAGTAGAAAGAATGTCACTTACTGGAGGGCATATAAACAGTAATATAAACAATCTGTGAGAGAAATGATATTCAAACCCCAGAATTTGATGCCAGATCCTGAGGCCTTGATATTCCTGTTCAAAATCACATCACAAGGTTGTTCAGAGGATTAAATGAGATAATTTATGTTGCACCATTTTTTAAATTGTATTTTAAAAAAATATTGACATCGGGGGCGGAGCAAGATGGCCGAATAGGAACAGCTCCAGTCTCCAACTCCCAGCGCGAGCGTCACAGAAGACCGGTGATTTCTGCATTTTCAACTGAGGTACTGGGGTCATCTCACTAGGGAGTGCCGGACAAGCGGTGCTGGTCAGCTGCTGCAGCCTGACCAGCGTGAGTTGAAGCAGGGCGAGGCATCGCCTCACCTGGAAGCGTAAGGGGGAAGGGAATCCCTTTTCCTAGCCAGGGGAACTGAGACACACAACACCTGGAAAATCGGGTAACACCCACCCCAATACGGCGCTTTAAGGAAACAGGCACACCAGGAGAATATATCCCATACCTGGCCGGGAGGGTCCCACGCCCACGGAGCCTCCCTCACTGCTAAAACAGCCCTCTGGGGCGATCTATCTGCAAGGCAGCAGCGAGGCTGGGGGAGGGGCACCCGCCATTGCTGAGGCTTAAGTAGGTAAACAAAGCCGCTGGGAAGCTCGAACTGGGTGGAGCTCACAGCAGCTCAAGGAAGCCTGCCTGTCTCTGTAGACTCTACCTCTGCGGACAGCGCACAGCTGCAGTCCATTAGGGGAAAGAGCGGGGCCGTTGCAGACGCGAATGACTCTGTCGGACAGCTTTGGGGAGAGCCGTGGATCTCCTAACGCGGAGGTTGAGATCTGAGAACGGACAGACTGCCTGCTCAGGTGGGTCCCTGACCCCTGAGTAGCCTAGCTGGGAGACATCCCCCACTAGGGGCAGTCTGACACCCCACACCTCACAGGGTGGAGTCATCCCTGAGAGGAAACTTCCAAAGAAAGAATCAGACAGGTACACTCGCTGTTCAGCAATATTCTATCTTCGGCAACCTCTGCTGCTGACACCCAGGCAAACAGGGTCTGGAGTGGACCTCAAGCAATCTCCAACAGACCAACAGACAGTCCTTCTGACTGTCAGACGGAAAACTATCAAACAGGAAGGACACCTATACCAAAACCCCATCAGTACGTCGCCATCATCAAAGACCAGAGACAGATAAAACACAAAGATGGGGAAGAAGCAGGGCAGAAAAGCTGGAAATTCAAAAATAAGAGCACATCTCCCCCTGCAAAGGAGTGCAGCCCATCGCCAGCAATGGATCAAAGCTGGTCAGAGAATGACTTTGACGAGATGAGAGAGAGGCTTCAGTCCATCAAACCTCTCAGAGCTAAAGGAGGAATTACGTACCCAGCGCAAAGAAACTAAAAATCTTGAAAAAAAAGTGGAAGAATTGACAGCTAGACTAATTAATGCAGAGAAGATCATAAACGAAATGACAGAGATGAAAACCATGACACGAGAAATACGTGACAAATGCACAAGCTTCAGTAACCGACTCGATCAACTGGAAGAAAGAGTATCAGCGATTGAGGATCAAATGAATGAAATGAAGCGAGAAGAGAAACCAAAAGAAAAAAAGAGAAAAAGAAATGAACAAAGCCTGCAAGAAGTATGGGATTATGTAAAAAGACCAAATCTACGTCTGATTGGGGTGCCTGAAAGTGAGGGGGAAAATGGAACCAAGTTGGAAAACACTCTTCAGGATATCATCCAGGAGAACTTCCCCAACCTAGTAGGGCAGGCCAACATTCAAATTCAGGAAATACAGAGAACGTCACAAAGATACTCCTCCAGAAGAGCAACTCCAAGACACATAATTGCCAGATTCACCAAAGTTGAAATGAAGGAAAAAATCTTAAGGGCAGCCAGAGAGAAAGGTCGGGTTACCCACAAAGGGAAGCCCATCAGAATAACAGCAGACCTCTCGGCAGAAACTCTACAAGCCAGAAGAGAGTGGGGGCCAATATTCAACGTTCTAAAGAAAAGAATTTTCAACCCAGAATTTCATATCCAGCCAAACTAAGCTTCATCAGTGAAGGAGAAATAAAATCCTTTACAGATAAGCAAATGCTGAGAGATTTTTTCACCACCGGCCTGCCTTACAAGAGACCCTGGAGGAAGCCCTAAACATGGAAAGGAACAAGCGGTACCAGCCATTGCAAAAACATGCCAAAATGTAAAGAACATCGAGGCTAGGAAGAAATTGCATCAACTAACGAGCAAAATAACCAGTTAATATCATAATGACAGGATCAAGTTCACACATAACAATATTAACCTTAAATGTCAATGGACTAAATGCTCCAATTAAAAGACACAGACTGGCAAACTGGATCAAGAGTCAAGACCCATCAGTCTGCTGTATTCAGGAGACCCATCTCACATGCAGAGACATACATAGGCTCAAAATAAAGGGATGGAGGAAGATCTACCAAGCAAATGGAGAACAAAAAAAAAGCAGAGGTTGCAATCCTAGTCTCTGATAAAACAGACTTTAAACCATCAAAGATCAAAAGAGACAAAGAAGGCCATTACATCATGGTAAAGGGATCAATTCAACAGGAAGAGCTAACTCTCCTAAATATATATGCACCCAATACAGGAGCACCAGATCATAAAGCAAGTCCTTAGAGACTTACAAAGAGACTTAGACTCCCATACAATAATAATGGGAGACTTCAACACTCCACTGTCAACATTAGATAGATCAACGAGACAGAAAGTTAACAAGGATATCCGGGAATTGAACTCATCTCTGCACCAAGCGGACCTAATAGACATCTATAGAACTCTCCACCCCAAATCAACAGAATATACATTCTTCTCAGCACCACATCGCACTTATTCCAAAATTGACCACATAATTGGAAGTAAAGCATCCTCAGCAAATGTAAAAGAACAGAAATTATAACAAACTGTCTCTCAGACCACAGTGCAATCAAACTAGAACTCAGGACTACGAAACTCAATCCAAACCGCTCAACTACATGGAAACTGAACAACCTGCTCCTGAATGACTACTGGGTACATAACGAAATGAAAGCAGAAATAAAGATGTTCTTCCAAACCAATGAGAACAAAGATACAACATACCAGAATCTCTGGGACACTTTTAAAGCAGTGTGTAGAGGAAAATTTTTAGCACTAAATGCCCACAAGAGAAAGCAGGAGAGATCTAAAATTGACACTCTAACATCACAATTAAAAGAACTAGAGAGGCAAGAGGAAACACATTCAAAAGCTAGCAGAAGGCAGGGGGCGGAGCAAGATGGCCGAATAGGAGCAGCTCCAGTCTCCAACTCCCAGCGCGAGCGACACAGAAGACCGGTGATTTCTGCGTTTTCAACTGAGGTACTGGGGTCATCTCGCTAGGGAGTGCCGGACAAGCGGTGCTGGTCAGCTGCTGCAGCCTGACCAGCGTGAGCTGAAGCAGGGCGAGGCATCGCCTCACCTGGAAGCGCAAGGGGGAAAGGAATCCCTTTTTCCTAGCCAGGGGAACTGAGACACACAACACCTGGAAAATCGGGTAACTCCCACCCCAATACTGCGCTTTAAGGAAACAGGCACACCAGGAGAATATATCCCAAACCTGGCTGGGAGGGTCCCACGCCCACGGAGCCTCCCTCACTGCTAACACAGCCGTCTGCGGCGATCTATCTGCAAGGCAGCAGCGAGGCTGGGGGAGGGGTGCCCGCCATTGCTGAGGCTTAAGTAGGTAAACAAAGCCGCTGGGAAGCTCGAACTGGGTGGAGCTCACAGCAGCTCAAGGAAGCCTGCCTGTCTCTGTAGACTCTACCTCTGCGGACAGTCCACAGCTGCAGTCCATTAGGGGAAAGAGCGGGGGCGGTGCAGACGCGAATGACTCTGTCTGACAGCTTTGGGGAGAGCCGTGGTTCTCCTAACGCGGAGGTTGAGATCCGAGAACGGACAGACTGCCTGCTCAGGTGGGTCCCTGACCCCTGAGTAGCCTAGCTGGGAGACATCCCCCACTAGGGGCAGTCTGACACCCCACACCTCACAGGGTGGCGTCACCCCTGAGAGGAAACTTCCAAAGAAAGAATCAGACAGGTACACTCGCTGTTCAGCAATATTCTATCTTCGGCAACCTCTGCTGCTGACACCCAGGCAAACAGGGTCTGGAGTGGACCTCAAGCAATCTCCAACAGACCAACAGACAGTCCTTCTGACTGTCAGACGGAACACTATCAAACAGGAAGGACACCTATACCAAAACCCATCCGTACGTCACTATCATCAAAGTCCAGAGACAGATAAAACCACAAAGATGGGGAAGAAGCAGGGCAGAAAAGCTGGAAATTCAAAAAATAAGAACGCATCTCCCCCTGCAAAGGAGCACAGCCCATCGCCAGCAATGGATCAAAGCTGGTCAGAGAATGACTTTGACGAGATGAGAGAAGAAGGCTTCAGTCCATCAAACTTCACAGAGCTAAAGGAGGAATTACGTACCCAGCGCAAAGAAACTAAAAATCTTGAAAAAAAAGTGGAAGAATTGACAGCTAGACTAATTAATGCAGAGAAGATCATAAACGAAATGACAGAGATGAAAACCATGACACGAGAAATACGTGACAATGCACAGCTTCAGTAACCGACTCGATCAACTGGAAGAAAGAGTATCAGCGATGAGGATCAAATGAATGAAATGAAGCGAGAAGAGAAACCAAAAGAAAAGAAGAAAAAGAAATGAACAAAGCCTGCAAGAAGTATGGGATTATGTAAAAAGACCAATCTACATCTGATTGGGGTGCCTGAAAGTGAGGGGGGAAAATGGAACCAAGTTGGAAAACACTCTTCAGGATATCATCCAGGAGAACTTCCCCAACCTAGTAGGGCAGGCCAACATTCAAATTCAGGAAATACAGAGAACGCCACAAAGATACTCCTCCAGAAGAGCAACTCCAAGACACATAATTGCCAGATTCACCAAAGTTGAAATGAAGGAAAAAATCTTAAGGGCAGCCAGAGAGAAAGGTCGGGTTACCCACAAAGGGAAGCCCATCAGAATAACAGCAGACCTCTCGGCAGAAACTCTACAAGCCAGAAGAGAGTGGGGGCCAATATTCAACGTTCTTAAAGAAAAGAATTTTCAAACCAGAATTTCATATCCAGCCAAACTAAGCTTCATCAGTGAAGGAGAAATAAAATCCTTTACAGATAAGCAAATGCTTAGAGATTTTGTCACCACCAGGCCTGCCTACAAGAGACCCTGAAGGAAGCCCTAAACATGGAAAGGAACAAGCGGTACCAGCCATTGCAAAAACATGCCAAAATGTAAAGGCCATTGAGGCTAGGAAGAAACTGCATCAACTAACGAGCAAAATAACCAGTTAATATCATAATGACAGGATCAAGTTCACACATAACAATATTACCTTAAATGTCAATGGACTAAATGCTCCAATTAAAAGACACAGACTGGCAAACTGGATCAAGAGTCAAGACCCATCAGTCTGCTGTATTCAGGAGACCCATCTCACATGCAGAGACATACATAGGCTCAAAATAAAGGGATGGAGGAAGATCTACCAAGCAAATGGAGAACAAAAAAAAGCAGGGGTTGCAATCCTAGTCTCTGATAAAACAGACTTTAAACCATCAAAGATCAAAAGAGACAAAGAAGGCCATTACATCATGGTGAAGGGATCAATTCAACAGGAAGAGCTAACTCTCCTAATATATATGCACCCAATACAGGAGCACCCAGATTCATAAAGCAAGTCCTTAGAGACTACAAAGAGACTTAGACTCCCATACAATAATAATGGGAGACTTCAACACTCCACTGTCAACATTAGACAGATCAACGAGACAGAAAGTTCACAAGGATATCCAGGAATTGAACTCATCTCTGCACCAAGCGGACCTAATAGACATCTATAGAACTCTCCACCCCAAATCAACAGAATATACATTCTTCTCAGCACCACATCGCACTTATTCCAAAATTGACCACATAATTGGAAGTAAAGCACTCCTCAGCAAATGTACAAGAACAGAAATTATAACAAACTGTCTCTCAGACCACAGTGCAATCAAACTAGAACTCAGGACTAAGAAACTCAATCCAAACCGCTCAACTACATGGAAACTGAACAACCTGCTCCTGAATGACTACTGGGTACATAACGAAATGAAAGCAGTAAATAAAGATGTTCTTTGAAACCAATGAGAAAAAATACAACATACCAGAATCTCTGGGACACTTTTAAAGCAGTGTGTAGAGGGAAATTATAGCACTAAATGCCCACAAGAGAAAGCAGGAGAGATCTAAAATTGACACTCTAACATCACAATTAAAAGAACTAGAGAGGCAAGAGCAAACACATTCAAAAGCTAGCAGAAGGCAAGAAATAACTAAGATCAGAGCAGAACTGAAGGAGATAGAGACAAAAAAACCCTCCAAAAATCAATGAATCCAGGAGTTGGTTTTTTGAAAAGATCAACAAAATTGACAGACCGCTAGCTAGACTAATAATGAAGAAAAGAGAGAGGAATCAAATAGATGCAATAAAAAAAGATAAAGGGGATATCACACCGACCCCACAGAAATACAAACAACCATCAGAGAATACTATAAATGCCTCTACGCAAATCAACTAGAAAATCTAGAAGAAATGGATAATTTCCTGGACACTTACACTCTCCCAAGACTAAACAGGAAGAAGTTGAATCCCTGAATAGACCAATAGCAGGCTCTGAAATTGAGCAATAATTAATAGCCTACCCACCAAAAAAAGTCCAGGACCAGATGGATTCACAGCTGAATTCTACCAGAGGTACAAGGAGGAGCTGGTACCATTCCTTCTGAAACTATTGCAATCAATAGAAAAAGAGGGAATCCTCCAACACTTTTTATGAGGCCAACATCATCCTGATACCAAAGCCTGGCAGAGACACAACAAAAAGAGAGAATTTTAGACCAATATCCCTGATGAACATCGATGCAAAAATCCTCAATAAAATACTGGCAAACCGGATTCAGCAGCACTCAAAAAGCTTATCCACCATGATCAAGTGGGCTTCATCCCTGGATGCAAGGTTGGTTCAACATTCGCAAATCAATAAACGTAATCCAGCATATAAACAGAACCAAAGACAAGAACCACATGATTATCTCAATAGATGTAGAAAAGGCTTTTGACAAAATCAACAGCCCTTATGCTAAAAACGCTCAATAATTTGGTATTGATGGAACGTACCTCAAAATAATAAGAGCTATTTATGACAAACCCACAGCTAATATAATACTGAATGGGCAAAAACTGGAAAAATTCCCTTTGAAAACTGGCACAAGACAGGGATGCCCTCTCTCACCACTCCTATTCAACATAGTGTTGGAAGTTCTGGCTAGGCAATCAGGCAAGAGAAAGAAATCAAGGGTATCCAGTTAGGAAAAGAAGAAGTCAAATTGTCTCTGTTTGCAGATGACATGATTGTATATTTAGAAACCCCATTGTCTCAGCCCAAAATCTCCTTAAGCTGATAAGCAACTTCAGCAAAGTCTCAGGATACAAAATTAATGTGCTAAAATCACAAGCATTCTTATACACCAGTAACAGACAAGCAGAGAGCCAAATCAGGAATGAACTTCCATTCACAATTGCTTCAAAGAGAATAAAATACCTAGGAATCCAGCTTACAAGGGATGTAAAGGACCTCTTCAAGGGGAACTGCAAACCACGGCTCAGTGAAATCAAAGAGGGCACAAACAAATGGAAGAACATACCATGCTCATGGATAGGAAGAATCAATATCGTGAAAATGGCCATACTGCCCAAGGTTATTTATAGATTCAATGCCATCCCCATCAAACTACCAATGAGTTTCTTCACAGAATTAGAAAAAACGGCTTTAAAGTTCATATGGAACCAAAAAAGAGCCCGCATTGCCAAGACAATCCTAAGTCAAAAGGACAAAGCTGGAGGCATCACGCTACCTGACTTCAAACTATACTACAAGGCTACAGTAACCAAAACAGCATGGTACTGGTACCACAACAGAGATAGACCAATGGAACAGAACAGAGTCCTCAGAAATAATACCACACATCTACAGCCATTGATCTTTGACAAACCTGAGAGAAACAAGAATGGGGAAAGGATTCCCTATTTAATAAATGGTGCTGGGAAAATGGCTAGCCATAAGTAGAAAGCTGAAACTGGATCCTTTCCTTACCCCTTATACGAAAATTAATTCAAGATGGATTAGAGACTTAAATGTTAGACCTAATACCATAAAAACCCTAGAAGAAAATCTAGGTAGTACCATTCAGGACATAGGCATGGGCAAGGACTTCATGTCTAAAACACCAAAAGCAACGGCAGCAAAAGCAAAAATAGACACATGGGATCTAATTAAACTAAAGAGCTTTTGCACAGCTAAAGAAACTACCATCAGAGTACACAGGCAACCTACAGAATGGGAAAAAATTTTTGCAACCTACTCATCTGACAAAGGGCTAATATCCAGAATCTACCAAGAACTCAAACAAATATACAAGAAAAAAACAAACAACCCCATCAAAAAGTGGGGAAAGGATATGAACAGACATTTCTCAAAAGAATACATCCATATAGCCAACAGACACATGAAAAAATGCTCATCATCACTGGCCATCAGAGAAATGCAAATCAAAACAACAATGAGATACCATCTCACACCAGTTAGAATGGCAATCATAAGAAGTCAGGAGGAAACAACAGGTGTTGGAGAGGATGTGGAGAAATAGGAACACTTTTACACTGTGGTGGGATTGTAAACTAGTTCAACCATTATGGAAAACAGTATGGCGATTCCTCAAGGATCTAGAACTAGATGTACCATATGACCCAGCCATCCCACTACTGGGTATATACCCAAAGGATTATAATTACTCTACTACAAAGACACATGCACACGTATGTTATTGCGGCACTATTCACAATAGCAAAGACTTGGAATCAACCCAAATGTCCATCTGTGACAGACTGGATTAAGAAAATGTGGCACATATACACCATGGAATACTATGCAGCCATCAAAAAAGATGAGTTTGCGTCCTTTGTAGGGACATGGATGCAGCTGGAAACCATCATTCTTAGCAAAGTATCACAAGAAGAGAAAACCAAAGACCGCATGTTCTCACTCATAGGTGGGAACTGAACAATGAGATCACTTGGACTCGGAAGGGGAACATCACACACTGGGGCCTATCATGGGGGGGGGGAGGAGGGAGGGATTGCATTGGGGAGTTATACATGATATAAACGTCATGCACATGTACCCTAGAACCTAAAGTATAATAAAAAAAAAAAAAAAAAAAAAAAAAGCTAGCAGAAGGCAAGAAATAACTAGATCAGAGCAGAACTGAAGGATATAGAGACACAAAAAATCCTCCAAAAAATCAATGAATCCAGGGTTTGGTTTTTTGAAAAGATCAACAAAATTGACAGACCGCTAGCAGGAAAAGAAAAGAAGAAAAGAGAGAGGAATCAAATACGCAATAAAAAATGATAAAGGGGATATCACCACCGACCCCACAGAAATACAAACAACCATCAGAGAATACTATAAATGCCTCTACGCAAATCAACTAGAAATCTAGAAGAAATGGATAATTTCCTGGACACTTACACTCTCCCAAGACTAAACCAGGAAGAAGTTGAATCCCTGAATAGACAATAGCAGGCTCTGAAATTGAGGCAATAATAATAGCCTACCCACCAAAAAAGTCCAGGACCAATGGATTCACAGCTGAATTCTACCAGAGGTACAAGGAGGAGCTGGTACCATTCCTTCTGAAACTATTGCAATCAATAGAAAAAGAGGGAATCCTCCCTAACTCTTTTTATGAGGCCAACATCATCCTGATACCAAAGCCTGGCAGAGACACAACAAAAGAGAGAATTTTAGACCAATATCCCTGATGAACATCGATGCAAAAATTCTCAATAAAATACTGGCAAAACGGATTCGCAGCACATCAAAAAGCTATCCACCATGATCAAGTGGGCTTCATCCCTGGGATGCAAGGCTGGTTCAACATTCACAAATCAATAAACGTAATCCAGCATATAAACAGAACCAAAGACAAGAACACATGATTATCTCAATAGATGCAGAAAAGGCTTTTGACAAAATTCAACAGCCCTTATGCTAAAAACGCTCAATAAATTTGGTATTGATGGAACGTACCTCAAAATGATAAGAGCTATTTATGACAAACCACAGCTATATCATACTGAATGGGCAAAAACTGGAAAAATTCCCTTTGAAAACTGGCACAAGACAGGGATGCCCTCTCTCACCACTCCTATTCAACACAGTGTTGGAAGTTCTGGCTAGGGCAATCAGGCAAGAGAAAGAATCAAGGGTATCCAGTTAGGAAAGAAGAAGTCAAATTGTCCCTATTTGCAGATGACATGATTGTATATTTAGAAAACCCCATTGTCTCAGCCCAAAATCTCCTGAAGCTGATAAGCAACTTCAGCAAAGTCTCAGGATACAAAATTAATGTGCAAACATCACAAGCATTCTTATACACCAGTAACAGACAAGCAGAGAGCCAAATCAGGAATCAACTTCCATTCACAATTGCTTCAAGAGAATAAATACCTAGGAATCCAGCTTACATGGGATGTAAAGGACCTCTTCAAGGAGAACTACAACCACTGCTCAGTGAAATCAAAGAGGACACAAACAAATGGAAGAACATACCATGCTCATGGATAGGAAGAATGAATATCGTGAAAATGGCCATACTGCCCAAGGTGATTTATAGATTCAATGCCATCCCCATCAAGCTACCAATGAGTTTCTTCACAGAATTGGAAAAAACGGCTTTAAAGTTCATATGGAACCAAAAAGAGCCCGCATTGCCAAGACAATCCTAAGTCAAAAGGACAAAGCTGGAGGCGTCACGCTACCTGACTTCAACTATACTACAAGGCTACAGTAACCAAAACAGCATGGTACTGGTACCACAACAGAGATATAGACCAATGGAACAGAACAGAGTCCTCAGAAATAATACCACACATCTACAGTCATCTGATCTTTGACAAACCTGAGAGAAACAAGAAATGGGGAAAGGATTCCCTATTTAATAAATGGTGCTGGGAAAATTGGCTAGCCATAAGTAGAAAGCTGAAACTGGATCCTTTCCTTACTCCTTATACGAAAATAATTCAAGATGGATCAGAGACTTAAATGTTAGACCTAATACCATAAAAACCCTAGAAGAAAATCTAGGTAGTACCATTCAGGACATAGGCATGGGCAAGGACTTCATGTCTAAAACACCAAAAGCAACGGCAGCAAAAGCAAAAATTGACACATGGGATCTCATTAAACTAAAGAGCTTTTGCACAGGTAAAGAAACTACCATCAGAGTGAACAGGCAACCTACAGAATGGGAGAAAATTTTTGCAACCTACTCATCTGACAAAGGGCTAATATCCAGAATCTACAAAGAATTCAAACAAATATACAAGAAAAAAACAAACAACCCCATCAAAAAGTGGGGAAAGGATATGAACAGACATTTCTCAAAAGAAGACATCCATACAGCCAACAGACACATGAAAAAATGCTCATCATCACTCGCCATCAGAGAAATGCAAATCAAAACCACAATGAGATACCATCTCACACCAGTTAGAATGGCAATCATTAAGAAGCCAGGAAACAACAGGTGTTGGAGAGGATGTGGAGAAATAGGAACACTTTTACACTGTTGGTGGGATTGTAAACTAGTTCAACCATTATGGAAAACAGTATGGCGATTCCTCAAGGATCTAGAACTAGATGTACCATATGACCCAGCCATCCCACTACTGGGTATATACCCAAAGGATTATAAATTACTCTACTCCAAAGACACATGCACACGGTGTTTATTGCGGCACTATTCACATAGCAAAGACTTGGAATCAACCAAATGTCCATCTGTGACAGACTGGATTAAGAAAATGTGGCACATATACACCATGGAATACTATGCAGCCATCAAAAAGGATGAGTTTGCGTCCTTTGTAGGGACATGGATGCAGCTGGAAACCATCATTCTTAGCAAACTATCACAAGAACAGAAAACCAAAGACCGCATGTTCTCACTCATAGGTGGGAACTGAACAATGAGATCACTTGGACTTGGAAGGGGAACATCACACACTGGGGCCTATCATGGGGAGGGGGGAGGAGGGAGGGATTGCATTGGGGAGTTATACATGATATAAACGTCATGCACATGTACCCTAGAACTTAAAGTATAATAAAAAAAAAAAATAACTTTCATATATGTTAGGGTTCAATAAATGATAAAATGATTGAAGATGATTAGAACCAGATTTCTAATTCTCAAATCAAGAAGTTATAAATAAGCAAGAATAAATGTCAGAGTGCATCCTATAATGTTAATTTAGAGGTATCAGTATAAACTCGTGTTTGGCTATAGATCGATATAGAAAACCATAGCCATGAGTTTATAAACAGGTTAGCATGTATACTGTGCCTGTTTTAATACATGTCCATAAATCCTTTGATACTCTTTTCTCTAAGAATTAAAGCTTAATTTCTGTCCTCTTGAAAAAAAAAAAAAAAAAAAAAAGAAAATGTGGCACATATACACCATGGAATACTATGCAGCCATCAAAAAGGATGAGTTTGCGTCCTTGTAGGGACATGGATGCAGCTGGAAACCATCATTCTTAGCAAACTCACAAGAGAGAAGAAAACCAAACACCGCATGTTCTCACTCATAGGTGGGAACTGAACAATGAGATCACTTGGACTCGGGAAGGGGAACATCACGCACTGGGGCCTATCATGGGGAGGGGGGAGGAGGGAGGGATTGCATTGGGGAGTTATACATGATATAAACGTCATGCACATGTACCCTAGAACTTAAAGTATAATAAAAAAAAAAAAAAAAAAAAAAAAGAAAATGTGGCACATATACACCATGGAATACTATGCAGCCATCAAAAAGGATGAGTTTGCATCCTTTGTAGGGACATGGATGCAGCTGGAATCCATCATTCTTAGCAAACTATCACGAGAAGAGAAAACCAAACACCGCATGTTCTCACTCATAGGTGGGAACTGAACAATGAGATCACTTGGACTCGGGAAGGGGAACATCACACACTGGGGCCTATCATGGGGAGGGGGGAGGAGGGAGGGATTGCATTGGGGAGTTATACATGATATAAACGTCATGCACGTGTACCCTAGAACTTAAAGTATAATAAAAAAAAAAATATTGACATCATCATCACCATCAGCTATGGTATTTTTGTCTGGGCAAATTGCAAACTTCAAGGTTGGCATTGGAAAACAGCATCGGCTGTGCTAAATTTTTCCCACAAATTTAGTGAAAGTCCTTTGGTATAAAACATCCAAGAAAGCCTGTGTGTGATTCAGAGGTCCAAAAAATTCACTATGTCATACAGAGGAGGTACAGAGAGACATAAGTGTTCAGGGGCTCTAATGAGGCCCAAAAACTTAGCATGAAGATTATTTGAGAGCACAGAAAGAATAATTCCACCTGATGCCTTGTAGAAAGCTGCTTTTTAAACTGTTAATATAATAACAGTAAAACTAAATCTTTGCATACTTCTATAAAGATATGACCAAGAGAAATCTCTCTAAAAGAAAGAACTAGAAACTGAACTGTGATCTAGCTATAAAATCACTCCTCCCACGTACAAATTATTTATTTCTCAGATACTGCAGCTTCCCTCACCATTGAGTCAAAGCAGAAATATCAATGATGAATGGCCTTAACATTAAACATATATGTATTGTGAATCCTGAAGGAGAATTATTATGAAAGATGGTGATTATCAAATTGAGAATGGAAGATGGAAAAGATGCTAAACTGGGCCAACTGAGTTAATAATTAAAAGGTTATTTTTATATAGCAATGATATATTTACCACAGGAAAAACAAAGAGTGGATGATAATTGTCTTAGTGAGGGTTTTATCAGAGAAGCAGACCCACTGTAAGTGATATAGAGTAAGAGATTTATTTCAAATTTAGAACTTAGGTAACTGTGGCAGTGGTCAGATTGTCTACATAAGGCCTTACTCGGCCTGAAATTAGCAGAGTTAGTGGTTGAAAACAACATTTCCTCCAGGAATCTCTTTCTGAGGTCCAGAATACATTAGGTCTCTATAAAATTAGGACTTGTGTTTGTCTGCTGGTAAGAGAAAATGGAAATAATAATGGCTTTAAAAATACAAGTTACTTCTCTTACATAAAGAGGTTCAGAGGTAGGAAGACCAACTTCCCATTGTCGATAGGATCCAAAACCCTCTTTCTACACCATCCTGGTGTAGAAATTATTTGCATACTCAAATTTACCTCAGGTCACTATGTGGCTACTAAAGATCTTGGCATCACTGTCATGGTAGGGGTCACAAAAAAATAGGATAGTTAGAGGAGAAAAATGGTGGTGGTGGTAGTGGACTGTGACCTCTAATGTGTCAGGTCTCACTAATCAGTTTTCATGGATGTCCCACACATCACATCTTCTTGCATCTCATAGATCAGAATATCATCACCTAGCTGCAAGGGAAGAAGGTAAATCTAGTCCTTATTCCAAGTAGCAATGTGCCTAATAATATAATAATAATAATAATAATAATGATGATGATGATTTAAGAATCATTATTATGGATTCAAGTAATAAAGATGAAAATGTGAACATATTAAATATTAAATTAACTACTAAAGATTTACTTTGTATTTTTTAGATACAAATACATTCAAATGCAAATTCTATTTTTTTTTTTTCTTGTACTCTAAACAACATTCTAGAACATCCCTTGAAATACATACAAATCACTTGGAAGCCACTGATTTGGAGAATGGAAAAACGTTATTTGAAAGTGACAGATGATGACTAATAGTTCACATGTGTTGATTCTCAAGAGATGCATTCTTTTTTTTTTTTTTTTTTTGAGACGGAGTCTCACTCTGTCGCCCAGGCTGGAGTGCAGTGGCCGGATCTCAGCTCGCTGCAAGCTCCGCCTCCCGAGTTCCCGCCATTCTCCTGCCTCAGCCTCCCGAGTAGCTGGGACTACAGGCGCCCGCCACCACGCCCGGCTAGTTTTTTGTATTTTTTAGTAGAGACGGGGTTTCACTGTGTTAGCCAGGATGGTCTCGATCTCCTGACCTCGTGATCCGCCCGTCTCGGCCTCCCAAAGTGCTGGGATTACAGGCTTGAGCCATCGTGCCCGGCCAAGAGATGCATTCTTTCATCCAGCATGTATTAACATAGATTATATGGAACATTAATATTTAAAAGATTATAATGTATATATAGTAAATATGCACCGAATTTCTATATTTATTTTCCTGAATAGATATGATTCAAAAGATTTCAAAGAAAGATATTAAAGTTACTCATGTATAGAGTTAAATATGTCACTGAACGATTCATGTCATATATGAGAGTGAGCCCTAAAACACACAGACATTTTGGGTGTACACACTGGCACACCTACACAAACATATGCATACATACATCCATTTACTTATTCAACTTTTTCTCTAAAACTGAAAATGAATGCACTTTGAAAGGCTAATTTAAATTTCTCTCAGGTTGGCAGAACTAAAATTTATCTTTTGCTTATGATTACTATATATGCTATCTATAAGATTTTTACAAAATCTTTATTTTTAGTAAATACAATATTTCTTTAAAGAACGTTTTATTGGCCAGGCGCGGTGGCTCAAGCCTGTAATCCCAGCACTTTGGGAGGCCGAGATCACAAGGTCAGGAGATCGAGACCATCCTGGCGAACACTGTGAAACCCCGTCTCTACTAAAAAATACAAAAAACTAGCCGGGCGAGGTGGCGGGCGTCTGTAGTCCCAGCTACTCGGGAGGCTGAGGCAGGAGAATGGCGTGAACCCGGGAGGCGGAGCTTGCAGTGAGCTGAGATCCGGCCACTGCACTCCAGCCCCGGCGACAGAGCAAGACTCCGTCTCAAAAAAAAAAAAAAAAAAAAAAAACGTTTTATTTTCAGTAAGAATTAAACAATAAAACTTTAGAAACTGTAAAAAATGTGATATTAAAAGTTAAACATTTTTACTTTAAAATATTACCAGAAATAGCTCCATAAATATATAGCAAAAAAATTCTTAATTAGCCCTTATCGCATCTTAGAAGCTAAAGTATTTGGCAACTTCTAGAGTAATTTCAATAACTGATTTTACCCATTGATGGCCTTACACTACTTATGTTTCCGATTTCAGCAGTCATTTATCTTTGAAGTGGTGTAGTTTGAAATGAGATATTGCTCCTTGAGAAAATTCTAGACTTCTGCCTTTCAATTTCACTTCTCTAAACAACTCAAGTTTATAGATGTGAAGATAGGCAACGCCTTTTATATATAAAGGAAGAGAAAGAGAAAGGCAGAAGAGAAGATGGACTCTTGTTAATCTGTTACTAAATAAGCTCTTTAGTTGAATTTGCTTTATTCCATAATTTACACTATTCTATTCACTTTCTACACAATTTCATGAGCATTAGTACCTGACTGGATTAGCCTCTCTGCACTCACAATTATTGTTTATTTGACAGAAACAGCCACAATTTTCTCTGAAGTTTAAATTTCCCAGAGTTGCAAATACAGCCTGGTTCTTACACTGTGGAGGGGTATGTTTGTGTGTGTGTGTGTGTGTGTGTGTGTGCTCAAGCATGTGTGTGTCACATATGCAATTACTGATTATTCCCTATTAGGTAGGCTCTGCACTTTATATATCTGCTACTAAATTTAAGGGAAGTAAATGCAAAACTATTTTATCAAAATTATAATATTTAACTTTCAATATTTCATATATCCATCAAATAGCTATACTGCTACATTCTGCATTGTATATAAATGTATGTGGAATATAAAATGGTATATTCCCTATATTTCCATCTACTGGGGAATTTCATCAACATTATATTAAAATAATCGCATACTACTGCACATCAGGTTTTAGGATTATTTGTAGTTATCTATTTTCTACCTTTTACTGGACTAAATCATAATTAGTCTCTAAAATGCTTTATTGTACTTTGTCTAGAGTATTTTCCTCAATCCCATGTTGTCTGCAGAAAGGAATATTCCGAAAACTTCAAAGAACAGAACAGTAATGCCCTCATGGCATGGAAAGCACTTGAGATTGCCCTAAAATACACAAATTCATTTCAAGTCATACACAAATGCACATACATATGTGTGTATGTATTTGTTCATATATATAATTTCAAATTCACACATGTGACAAAATTTTCAATTTAATAAATATGTATACACAAAAAACGAAATTTGAAATGTTAGAAATATTTAACTAAAAGTCCAGATTCCTCACAAAATAACACAATTCAGTGTGTATCACTCTTTAAAATATAAAACTATGTATACAACTTCAAAATTATCAGAATCTTCCTGCATATGAATCCAGTAGTGGTGCTAAAATAACAACATAATCCTTTCAAATAACAGTGACTGTTCCATCTGAACTCTAACTTTCTCAGGCTAATATCAAAACTTAAACTTAATTCAACCTCATTCTTAAATCAAACTATGTGCCCAAATAAGGCAAAGCAAAAATACACAGTAGTTTGAAAACCACATATTAGTGAAACACTCATATTGGTTGATTTTTAAAGATATTTTATTAGAAAATAATGTTAAACCACTGAAAATAAAGGCGTCTCAAAATGTAACCACTGGAGCTAGGTGTAATTTTAAAATTACAACGAACTGTAGTAATTTGGTTTAAAAATCAGGACTCAGAGTATATAATGTTCTTCTTATACACTTCTACATTGTATTCAAGTCAGTATTGACTTTGAAAATTTTTGCAACTTCAGATTTTGTATAGTTGTTTTTCTTAGGCTTTTCCTATCTTCTACATTTTGTCATGGAATAATTCAGAGCAATAGTCCAGGTTATTCTTGATGTGAGAAATAGTGACAAATAGCACATAGTCTAAAAGATGACAGTGTGAAGATAAGCAGCCAGCAGCATTTTATCTTGGTGTTGGAACAGAGGCAAGGGTGTGAGAATATGGAATTTTGCTTCCAATTTTGAGTCATCTCTATTCCCTTTGGAGAGATCCTTCTCCTCATAACTACCTGATACCTACCCAGTTTTCACAATATTCTTTTTTTTTTTTTAAAGAACAACCCTTGTTGATACGTTTCTCTCATGTGCAGTATTGTGTTTATAAGCTTATGATATGATTAACAGAAAATAAATAGATCAACAGCAATATAATTGATAAATTGATAAACTCTTGGTGCCTCCACATTGTTTTAATTGCAGCAAAGATATTAAGAAACGGTAAAATTATAACATCAACATCTTTTCAAAAACTGAGCAGTTTGTTGAACACCCATCAAGTCAGAATATTTACTAGTATTTGATTTACAAGTGAAACAGAGGACAGCTGTAAAATGTGATCCAGACCAGGACAGATGTTTGTTGGTGCAATCCCAATTGTAGGTGTCACTAATATTCAAACAGTACATTAGTAGCTTATACCAGACTCACAGACAGTGTTTTTTATAGTTTTGGGCATGTTCATTTGTCCATCAATTCATTACCATTTACCCTAGTTGACAGTTCTCCAACCTGTTGCCCATCAAAATCAATTTTTGAAATGTCTTACAAGCACAGTTGTAAGTACAGTCTAATTCAGATCTATTTAATCAGAATATTTGAGAAGAAAATGTAAAACTTTTCCCTCCTTCCTTCCCTTCATCCTGTTTTCTCTCCATCTCCTTTTCCGCCCTTCTTCTCTCTCCCTTCAGGCATATTATAGGAGAAAAACTAATATAAGATGAAAGACAGAAATAAACAAATAATGAAAATAAATAATGTTGCGGGAAATATCAGGGGCTGATTTCCCCCAATAAATAAATCAGTATTAAAAATCTTAACAGAACAAAAGTAAATATTCAAATACTTTTTTGAATGAAAAATATGACTTATCCAGCTCATATAAAAGTTGTAACAAACTGTTCAAAACCAGATATAATACCAGAGAAGATAACTCGATGTTTTTGTTTTTGCTTTTTTGAGACAAGGTCTTACTCTGTTGCCCAGGCTGGAGTACAGTGGTGTGATCACGACTCATTGCAGCCTCGACCTCCTGGGCTCGAGTGATCCTCCTGCCTCAACCTCCTAAGTAGCTGGCACTGCAGGCACACACCACTGTGCCTGCCTATTTTTTCTATTTTTTATAGAGAAAGAAGTTTGCCGTGTTGCCCAGGGCAGTCTCAAACTCCTGGACTCAAGCGATCCTGCCTCACCCTCCCAAATTGCTGGGATTACAGGTGTGAGCCCCCACAACTGGCCAACAACAGCAGTTTAGGCCTTTTAAAATAAGTATTTATTTCAAGGGTGAGAGGTTCCCACTATCATGTTTCTACGGCATTTTATTAAAACTTCTGAAGGTCCGATATGATTGGTTTAGTTGCCTACCTATATACATCTATCGTATGAATTTCTTAAAGGAAATTTAATAGTACTGAGTTTGTCTCTAATTTGGCCCAATTTATCCTGTTCCTTCCTTGCTTCCACTGCCTAACACACCTTTTCCCATCTGCATTTGTCAGGGTTCTCCAGAGGAACAGAACCAATAAGATATGTGTATATATAAAAGGGAGTTTATTAAGAAGAATTGGCTCACATGATTACAAAGTGAAATCCACCAATAGGCATTCTGCAAGCTGAAGAAGAGAGAAGTTGGTAGTGGCTCAGTCCAAGTCCAAAAGCCTCAAAACCAGGAATCCAACAGTGCAGCCTTCAGTCTGTGGCAGAAGGCCTAAGAGCCCTGGAGAAGCTGCTGATACAAGTTTCAGCCCGAAGACCAAAGAAACGGGAGTATGATGTCCAAGGGCAGGAGGAGCAGAAGAAAGCAACCAGCATGGAAAGAAGCCTGCCTTGTCCTAGCTGGCTGGCAGCCAATTAGATGGTGCCCACCCACATTTAGTGTGAGTCTCCGTCTCCCAGTCCACTGACTGAAATGTCAATCTCTTCTGGAAACACACTCACAGACACACAGAGAAACAATAATTTACCAGTCATCTAGGCATCCCTCAATCCAATCAAGTGGGCACCTAATATTAACCATCATGCCATCTTATTTATCTCTTAAATTCCTTTTTTTCCTTCTAAATTAAGCTTGTACATTCAGTAAATAATTACAGAATGCCTATTTAGTGCCAAGAGTTGTGATTCCATAGAAAATACAAAATGGAATCAAGTTTTGCCTCTTCATCAAGGATCTTACTGTCCTGCTGTTGGGAGTGATAGGTAAATAAATAATTACAGAAAGAGATAATGAAGATATGCCTGGAACCAATTCCCAATGAATATCAAGGGACAACGGTACATCATCACTATTTAGGCTTTAATGTGTCTACTTGGCTGTGCTGAACTACATTTTCCACCATTCCCTTACTTGCATGTTAGGGTGGCCACAAGGGAGACAACTGGCAGATCTGAAGAGCAGGAAGCAACAACTTTTGTTGCTAACACCTGTTGTTGCTGATCTTCGAAATGCAGCTAAAGCCGTGTCGGGAGGAAAGTTTACAGTGCTAAATTCCTACATCAAGAAGTTAGAAAGATCTCAAATTAACAATTCAACAGTGTACTTAGAGGAACTAGAAAGAAAAGAATAAGCCAACCCCAAAGCTAGCAAAAGAAATGAAAATTAACTAAAGCCAGAGCACTGAATGAAATTGAGATGCAAAAACTTATACAAAAGATTAATGAAACCAGAACTCTGTTCTTTGACAGATGAAACAAGATTGATAGACCACTAGCTAGATTAACAAGAAAGAAGATCCAAATAAGCACAATCAGAAATGACAAAGATGTCATTACAGCTGATCCCATAGAAATACAAAAGATCCTCAGAGACAATTATAAACACCTCTGAGCACACAAATTAGAAAACCTACAGGAAATGGATAAATTCCTGGACATGCATGACCACCCAAGATTCAATCGGGAAGAAAGTGAAAACTGGAACAGACCAATAATAAGTTCCAAAATTGAATCAGTAATTTAAAAAAACCTACCAAACAAAAAAGGCCTGGACCAGATAGACTCACAGATGAATTCTTCCAGACGTACAAAGAACTGGTACCAATTCTACTGAAATTATTCCAAACAATCAAGGAGGAGGGACCCCTGCCTAACTTATTCTATGAAGTCAGCATCATTCTGATACCAAAATCTGGCAGAGATACAACAACAAAAAAGAAAACTTCAAGCCAATATCACTGATGAACATAGATGCAAAAATTCTCAACAAAGTACTAGCAAACCATGTTCAGCAGCACATCAAAAAGTTAATTTATCACAATCAAGTAGGTTTTATCCCTGGTATGCAGGAACTGTTTAACATATGCAAATCAATAAATGTGATTCATCCGATAAACAGAATTAATATAAAAAACCATATGATCATCTCAACAGATGCAAAAAAGCTTTTGATAAACTCCAACATCTTTTTATGATTAAAAATGCTCAACAAATTAGGCATCAAAGGAACATACCCCAAAACAATGAGTCATCTATGACAAACCCACAGCCAACATCAGACTGAATGGGCAAAAGCTGAACCATTCTCTGAGAAATGGAACAAGACAAAGATGTCCACTCTCACCACTCCAATTCAACATAGTACTGGAAGTCCTAGCCAGAGCAATCAGAAAACAGAAATAAGAGAAATACCCTTCTTGATATCCGCGATGGCAAATAATTTATGGCTAAGTCCTCAATAGCAATTGCAACTAAAACAAAAATTGATTAGTGAGACCTAATTACAATAAAACACTTCTGCACAGCAAGAGAAACTGTAAGGAAGTAAACAGACAACCTGCAAAATGAAAGAATATATTTGCAATGTATGCATCCAGCAAAAGCCTAATATCCAGGATATATAATAAACTTAAAGAAATCAACAAGTAAAGACGAATAACACCGTTAAAAATGGGACGAAGGACATAAACAGATATTTCTCAAAAGACAACATACAAGCAGCCAACAAACATATGAAAAAATGCTAATCAAAACTAATTATCAGAGAAATACAAGTCAAAACCATAATGAGACATCATCTCACACTTGTCCAAAAGGCTTTTTTTGAAAAGTCAAAAAATAACCGATGCTGGTGAGGTTGCAGAGAAAAGGGGACACTCAGACATTGTTGGTGAGGATGTAAATTAGTCCAGCCACTATGCATTACAGAGAGTAGTTTGAATACTTCTCAAAGACCTAAGAGTTTAACGATCATTTGATGCAGCAATTTCATTACTGGGTACATACCCAAAGGAAAAGAAATTATTCTATCAAAGGACACATTCACCTGTATGTTTCTTGCAGCACTATTCACAATAGCAAAAACATGGAATCAACCCAGGTGCCTATCAACAGTGGTTTAGTAAAGAAAATGTGGTACATATACACCATGGAATACTATGCAGCCATAAAAAATGAAATCATGTCATTTGCTGCAACATGGTTGCAGCTGGAGGCCATTATTTTAAGTAAACTAATGCAGAAACAGAAAACTAAATACTGCATGTTCTAACTTAAAAGCAGGGCTAGACATTGAATAAATGCTGACATAAAGATAGAAAAAACAGACACTGAGGACTACTAGAATGGGGAGAGGGGGAGGGAGTAAGAGTTTAAAAATTACCCGTTGGATACTATGTCCATTACCTAGATTAAGGGTTCAGTCATACCCCAAAACTCAATGTCATGTAATATATGTTTTTAATAAACTTGCACATGTATTCCCTGATTCTAATATAAAAGTTGAAAAAGAAAAAAAAAACATAAAAATCAAAGTAGAATAGCATAATATTTGCATATAGCCTACACACATCCTCCCATATACTTTAAATCTTCTCTAGATTACTTATAATATCTAATGCATTGCAAATGCTACATAAATAGTTCGCTATACTGTTGTATTATTTAGGAAATCATGACAAAGGAAAGAAGTCTGTATATGTTCAATACTGATGCAACCACTCATTTTTTAAAAAAATATTTTTGATCAATGATTGATGAAATCTATGGATGCAGAACCCATGGATACAAGGACTGACCTTATTGTTCACCTACCAGGCTACTTTAGAAGAAAGTATACTACCTGTTTTCTCATATTTAATAATTTCACTGTATTTGACAGACAATGTCTGTGTTCAACACTAGGTATTGCATTTTAAGAAGGTCTTGGAGGAAATGAAATGTGATCTGAGGGTTCATTCATAATAGTCATATGAGGAAGATTCTGGTGACCCCTGAAATTTTTGAAAAGTTCACATGTGGAAGATGTAATAGGCTTATCTGGCTTACTGCAGAGGATCAACAGTTAAAATGTCATGGAAAGGTAATTTTTTTCTTTCATTTAAAGTCTAAAAACTCATCTTAAATGCAAGCTCTACACAAACAGGGAATAGAGTGTTTGTGTGTGTGTATGTTGTGTGTATTTTTTAAATTTCAAATGCTCAGTGCATACCCACATATGTTAAAGTGATCAAAACTGTTTGTTGGATTAATCAATTAATTGATGGACAATTGAGACAGTTTTCTTGAAAAAAATAAAATTGAACTGGCTAACTGTGAAATGGGCTACCCATATATTCCATAACTCCATTGTGTCACAACATAAGTGTGCCATCTCTTTATAAGCATATATTCTTGTAACAAACAGATGACGAGAAAATTTTAAAACATAAGCAATCTCCATAAAAGATTCAGAATAGCTCAGATCTTTGAGAATTTACATTTTAATAAAATCATGAAAATAGCACAATGGCTAAAAATATTTTGTTCTTCCTCAGGCAACCTGAATTTGTTTAATTGTAAAACTAGATGGAGGGTAAAAAATTATTTTAATTTTATTTTTTAGTAATGCTTATTATTCCCAAATGATATAATTGACCAAAATATGATTTCATTTCTCATTTTCTTTTATTGGCTTAGTAACTAATCCTACATCAAAAACAAAAACACTGAGGATACAAAATAGTGGCTACGTAGGAATGTTTTGGGTTTCACATGTGTTTGGTTTCACATCTAGGTACCTAGCATCTTTTGAGCAACCCACTTGTATGCATATATACAACCAGTGTTAGACTTACAGGTCGCCTGCACCCTCAGCAGCAACCTACGAATGCAGTTAGAATACCAATCAATTATCCTAAAACAAAACATCCTGCCTTTTACTCATAATCCAAGGTCCCTTCTCCCCAATACCCCAAATATAAGGTATTTTTATTACAGTACATGAGATAATTTTCTATTCAAACTGCTTCCTCAACAGTAATAGATTTTCAAAATAAATTAGTAGCATTCCATGTATTTGTAAGCATAACGTGAATTTAATGGTTGTATATAAAAACAAACTTATCCTTCTAGAACTTTCCATGTCCCTCATTTCAAACTGTTGTATTTTTCTTTGTTTTTTGAAATTTGGTTACAGAAAATTGAGTTAGTTATACTCTGAAGAGTATTATCAGCACATTCAAGGCCCTTTGTTGGTTGATATTGACTTTTCCCTTTCATCCCTGATCCCTGTCCCCATCACTTTTCTCACCACTTAGATTCATTTACAGCAAGTCCTTGAATAACATTATTTAATTCAATGTCACTTTGTAATAACCGTAATGAGAAAACAAATGGATTCCTACATGAGACCACTCTCCGTGTAGAATTTGCATGTTCTCTCCATGTCTGCATGGATTTTCTCCAGATATTCCAGTTTCCTCCCATGTCCCAAAGATGTGCATGTTCAGTTAATTGGTATGTCGAAATTGTTCCAGGATGGGCTGGTGTGGGTGTGTATGTGAGGGTGCCCTGTGATAGAATAGCATCCTGTCCAGGGTTGGATCCTGCCAGGATAGGTTCTGGCCACCCATGCCCCTGAATTGGAATATGCAAGTTAGAAAATGAATGAATGAATGAAGGAAGGAAGGAAGGAAGGAAGGAATAAAAATTATTTTAAAATAAAAATCTGTAAACTATACAATAATCCTACAAATGTTCAACAATAAACAATGAGGTACAAAAGCCCTCATGGAGCCATATTTGTGATTGCTTTTGAGCTGCATAGTGGTAGGACATCCTGATTAAAAATTTCACTTTGCAATATTTATTCTTTCATCTAACCCATGACCGCTATGATTGTCGTAACTCACTGATTCACCAAAAATTAAGTAATTACTTTACTTGTTTCTATTCATCTTTCTTATTATACATATGTATAGCTCACGTTTATTTCAATGTTTAACATAAGTGTTTGGGGCCTTTATTTAGAAATTTGGTGATGTTTTTGTGTCCAGAAATATGCCGAAAATAGCAGCTTAACTCCTGTTTATATCAATTAGCCTATGGTAAAATTGGTTCCAATATTCGTCATTTTGCCTAAAGCCACAATTTCCAAGAACTTACCTACAACAATAAGTGAGGACTTACTGGATATCCCTGCAAATTGTATTGAATTTTGGGAATGTCAGTGTTTTAAACTTTTTCCTTTGCCCTTTTCTTCCCCCCAGGTTTTCTGTTTTTCCATGTTGATTTTCATGAATTCCTTCCCTAATCTAGATGTCAATCTAGAATATTTATTTATTTTACACATTGTAAATATCTTTTCTGAATTAGTCAACAATTGTTTAACTTTATCTCTATTTCTTCACTAAAATAAACCTTTAGTTGTAATGTAATCAAATCTGTAATTTCTTTTTTCCCTTCTTTCCTTCCTTCCTTCCTTCCTTCCTTCCTTCCTTCCTTCCTTCCTTCCTTGCTTTATAGTTCATCCTCCTAGGGTCATAATCAACATGATTTTCCACTACCTCAAGGTAACACTTATATTCTCATGATTTTTTTTCCTTCTTAATAATTCTACTTCTCACTAATTTAATGTGTGGTATATGGCCTTAATTTTTTTTTTCAATATTTCAATGCTATCTACCAATCTGTGTTTCACCAAATCATTTATATTTCAACTTTATTACAAATCAAATTAACACACAGGTTTATAACTGCATGTTTGTGTGCATTTCTGAGCCCTCTGTTATGTCATCTTTCTATCTGTGATTAATATCACAATGGTTTCATTATTATTATTATCATCATGACTTCATACTTTATATTATGTCTAGCAAGATGTGTCCCCATTCCTTGCTTTTCTTTCCTTTTTTTTTTTTTTGACGGTGTCTCACTCCGTCACCCAGGGTGGAGTGTAATGGTGTGGTATCGACTGGCTGCAAACTCTGCCTCCCAGGTTCAAGTGATTCTCCTGCCTCAGCCTCCCGAGTAGCTGGGATTACAAGCGTGCACCACTACAGTCCAGCTAATTTTCTCAATTTTAGTAGAGATGGGGTTTCACCATGTTAATCAGGTTGGTCTCGAACTCCTGAACTCAGGTGATCTGCCCACCTCAGCCTCCAAAGTGCTAGGATTACAGGCGTGAGCCATGAGGCCTGGCTGCTTTTCTTTAAATAAAAGTAGCTAAACTATTCATAGACCTTTATTCTTCCATATATTTTTTTGAATGCAGTGGTTAATTTCTTTTTAAAAAGTCTGTATTTTGTTTGAAAATAAGATGGCATCTTCTTGGAAATTGTGGCCATGCATATTTTAGATCCTTATCTGTCTGGTCCATTAATTCTGCTGACTAGGTTTTAGTTTGTTGCCTTTCTTTTACAACACTGGAACAATCTGTGGTCTCCTCAGGGACGGGGGTGGTTGTACACTGCTGATGAGGTTACAAATGGAGCAGGATACAGAAAGCCTCTGGTTTAACAATCAAGGCTTAACCATTCTGTTTTAATTTTCTCCCTCCTCCCAACACTGCCATGTGGCTGGCTGACAGACTGGGCTCTCCGCTCTCCCTACACCGAGTGTCTTCCAGTGCCTACCAGAAGTGCTCCTTTCTGATATTAACTCTTCAGTGTTTGGCTAATATAACTACTCTCTCATTCTGAATTCAGCTTCTTCCTAACATTGTTAATAATGATATCATCACAGGTCCTGTTTATTAGTTCAGATTGTCCATAAAACTTAATAGTGCTGATAGTTTGCAGCATCAATAAAAGACATTTTCATACTTTTTTTTTCCAAGGTGTGTATATGAGACTGCTCACAAAATTCCTTGCTTGCCAGGCAATGCAGTAAAAGCAAGCTAGGAATTTTATCATGCTAGAAGAAACTTCTTGCTTTTCTCACAGGTTAGAGGATGATTGTACACACTTTGTAATAAAATATGACCCACACAAAAGAGATTGTCATCCACCAGAAGAAGTAAGAATTAAGTGTGCAGACTGGGGATTTACTTCCTTCATACCCTTGCACTAATTATTTAACCTCAGTTTCCTCATCCTCATCTACGAAATGGAGATACTGACAGTACCTATCCATAGGATTGTTGTGAAATTAAATATATGAGTGTGTGTGTGTATGTATTCATCAATTTAATTAATATTATATATTATACAATTTCTACAACTGTGCTTGGCACATAGTAGGCACCTCATAAATGTTAACTATTGTTATTATTACAATTGTCTTCAGAGGTTCCTGGGATTTGAAAATTCAGATTCCTGAAATCCACTATTATTATGTATTCTTTTCCCCCTATTTTCTGCCCTCTAGTGGTAATTTCAAATATGATTTCTTTGCTTGATTTTACGTGGAATTCTTGTTAAATAAAGACCTACTTTTTTCCTTTTTTCCTATTAAGCACACATTATTTTAAGTTCAGTCTTGTATATGCAGGACTGCAAACAATTTGTAACCGTTTCTCATGCGTTTGGTAAGGGATAGCTTGAATCTTGTAAAAGAAATTTTCTCTTTAATATCTATTGGCATTCATTTCTCTAAGACACCACCATCCTAAAACAATCCCTTTCTCTAGAAACCAGAGCTCTTCTTTCACCTGACCTTACCTATGAGATTCCACCCCATTTTAAGTCCTACAAAAGTAATCAGGTATTTTTACATTAAAGATATTACTTTCTGAAAAGCAAACCTTTACCTCCAAAAATAACAATGTTCCAAAGATAAAATGTTAGCATCTATAGCTATTGAAAATTTTAATGAAATAATAATAACAATCCTTACTTAAGCTATTCATTGCCTCAGAAAATATGCTACATCCTTTCATTTCTTTTAACACAGTCTCTTTCTCAATATACTTGTACTTACTCTGAATGTAGAGATAAAGAAGAATATTCTTAACTGCTTTATAGTAAAGACAGATATTGTCAATTAGGGTAAACAACAACTGCCAAACCGCCTCCCCATTCCCCTTTTCTCCCAGTCTCAGAATATAAATAATAGCAAAGACTTAACTGGCATTCTTTTTTGTTGTTTTATACTTTAAGTTCTAGGGTACATGTGCACAACGTGCAGGTCTGTTTCATGTGTATACATGTGCCATATTGATGTGCTGCACCCATTAACTCGTCATTTACATTAGGTATATCTCCTAATGCTATCCCTCCCCCCTCCTCACAATAGGACCCAGTGTGTGATGCTCCCCTTCCTGTGTCCAAGTGATTTCATTGTTCAATTCCCACCTATGAGTGAGAACATGCGGTTTTTGGTTTTCTGTTCTTGTGACAGTTTGCTGAGAATGATGGTTTCCAGCTGCATCCATGTCCCTACAAAGGACACAAACTCATCCTTTTTTATGGCTGCATAGTATTCCATGGTGTATATGTGCCACATTTTCTTAATCCAGTCTCTCACTGGTGGATGTATGGTTTGATTCCAAGTCTTTGCTATTGCGAATAGTGCTACAATAAACATATGTGTGCATGTGTCTTTATAGCAATATGCATATAAGCATACCCAATACTTATAATCCTTTGGGTATATCCCCAGTAATGGGATGGCTGGGTCAAATGGTATTTCTAGTTCTAGATCCTTGAGGAATTGCCACACTTTTCCACAATGGTTGAACTAGTTTACAGTCCCACCAACAGTGTAAAATTGTTCCTATTTCTCCACATCCTCTCCAGCACCTGTTGTTTCCTGATTTTTTAATGATTGCCATTTTAACTGGTGTGAGATGGTATCTCTTTGGGTTTTGATTTGCATTTCTCTGATGGTGAGTGATGATGAGCATTTTTTCATATGTCTGTTGGCTGCATGAATGTCTTCTTTGGAGAAGTGCCTGTTCATATCCTTTGTCCACTTTTTTATGGGGTTGTTTGTTTTTTTCTTGTAAATTCGGTTGAGTTCTTTATAGGTTCTGGATATTAGCCCTTTGTCAGATGAGTAGATTGCAAGAATTTTCTCCCATTCTGTAGATTGCCTGTTCACTCTGATGGTAGTTTCTTTTGCTGTGCAGAAGCTCTTTACTTTAATTAGATCCCATTTGTCAATTTTCGCTTTTGTTGCCATTGCTTTTGGTGTTTTAGACATGAAGTCCTTGCCCATGCCTATGTCCTGAATGGTATTACCTACGTTTTCTTCTACGGTTTCTGTGGTTTTAGGTGTAACATTTAAGTCTCTCATCCATCTTGAATTAATATTCATATAAGCAGTAAAGAAAGGATCCAGTTTCAGCTTTCTACTTATGGCTAGCCAATTTTCCCAGCACCATTTATTGAATAGGGAATCCTTTCCCCATTTCTTGTTTTTGTCAGGTTTGCCAAAGATCAGATGGCTGTAGATGTGTGGTATTATTTCTGAGGGCTCTGTTCTGTTCCGTTGGCCTAAATCTCTGTTTTGGCACCAGTACCATGTTGTTTCGGTTACTGTAGCCCTGTAATATAGTTTGAAGTCAGGTAGCGTGATGCCTCCAACTTTGTTCTTTTGGCTTAGGATTGTCTTGGCAATGCGGGCTCTTTTTTGGTTCCATATGAACTTTAAAGCAGGTTTTTCCAATTCTGTGAAGAAAGTCATTGGTAGCTTAATGGGGATGGCATTGAATCTATAAATAACCTTGGGCAGTATGGCCATTTTCACAATATTGAGTCTTCCTATCCATGAGCATGGTATGTTCTTCTATTTGTTCGTGTCCTCTTCTATTTCACTGAGCAGTGATTTGTAGTTCTTCTTGAAGAGGTCCTACACATCCCTTGTAAGTTGGATTCCTAGGTATTGTATTCTCTTTGAAGCTATTGTGAATGGGAGTTCATTCACGATTTGGCTCTCTGTTTGTCTGTTACCGGTGTATAAGAATGTTTGTGATTTTTGCACATTGATTTTGTATCCTGAGACTTTGCTGGAGTTGCTTATCAGCTTCAGGAGATTTTGGGCTGAGACAATGGGGTTTTCTTATATGCAAACAGGGACAATTTGACTTTTTCTTTTCCTAACTGAATATCCTTTATTTCTTTCTCTTGCCTGATTGCCCTCGCCAGAACTTCCAACACTATGTTGAATAGGAGTGGTGAGAGAGGGCATCCCTATCTTGTGCCAGTTTTCAAAGGGAATGCTTCCAGTTTTTGCCCATTCAGTATGATATTGGCTGTGGGTTTGTCATAAATAGCTCTTATTATTTTGAGATATTTTCCATCAATACCGAATTTATTGAGCGTTTTTAGCATGAAGGGCTGTTGAATTTTGTCAAAGGCCCTTTCTACATCTACGGAGATAATCATGTATTTTTTGTCTTTGGTTCTGTTTATATGCTAGATTATGTTTATGATTTGTGTATGTTGAACCAGCCTTGCATCCCAGGGATGAAGACCACTTGATCATGGTGGATAAGCTTTTTGATATCCTGCTGGATTTGGTTTGCCAGTATTTTTTTGAGGATTTTTGCATTGCTATTCATCAGGATATTGGTCTAAAATTCTCTTTTTTGGTTGTATCTCTGTCAGGCTTTGGTATCAGGATGATGTTGGCCTCGTAAAATGAGTTAGGGAGGATTCCCTCTTTTTCTATTGATCGGAATAGTTTCAGAAGGAATGGTACCTTAACTGGCATTCTTAAGAGCAGATTTGTGGTGTTTTACAACATATATATATATATATATATGTGTGTATATATATATATAATATTTTCTTTTTTTTTCTTTTTTACAACATATATTTGTATACAGAATTTTAAAATATCATCTTGGGCCATACAGCTTTATCAAATAGATATATAATGAAGACAGCTATACTAAATTGTAAGAAATTAACTGTGTTATCAGGACTTGCAGTTTACATTTATAAATCAGGAAATTGAGTCAGAAAGAACTGAAGAAGGACTACACTGAGTAATAAACTATAAGATTTAGTGAGTGGATGAAGCATTCAAAATATGATCTTGAACTACTTAATGTATCTATATATTATTTTGTCCTGATCAGGATAGGATCATAAATATGAGAGGAAGAAAGAACCCCCAGACTGTGTTAGTCTGTTTGGTTTGACTGATAACATTCATTTAATGCTCCCTAAACCTTCCTCTAAGTAGTCTTTCCTTGAGCTTGGTGTAGAAAGATGCTTACCATAAATAAAATTTTAGTACCTTCCCCTTCTGAGTTAGTGGAATAATGAGGACATGTTTCCTGATGTCAGAAATGTAAGATGTAAGATTGCAATCACTACCTTAGAGTCAGAAAGCTAAGAGGGGACTAAAGGGAAAGCCTACCTACTCTCTTCAGAAAGGAGATGCTGGAGGCGCCCTAGGCATAGACAACAATGACTTTTCAGGAATATACCTAAACCTGATTCATAAATAGCTATTACTGAGCAATAGCACTGGTATTAGAAATTAATACCTTGGTACTAATTCATATTAACTGTTTTAAATACCAAATGCTTTATGAATAATCAATATAAGCTAATAACACTGTGCTAAATTTCTATTACTTATTAAGATTTATTTGATACACTTAATTTCCTTTAATTCCATTGAAAGGAAGAGCTAGCAAAGGCAAAAAAAAAAGAGGAAGAGATTTTGAGATTTTACAAGAATTCAAAAAAGGAAATGGAAAAAATGGAAAAAAAGAGGAAAAGCTAGTGGCCTAATCTTCTCAAAATAATAAAGCTAGAGGAAAATGTAAAAATTAATTCATTCGAACACATTTTATTAGTACCTTTTATAAGTAAGGTAATGTACTAAGTCCCAGAGACAAAATAAGCAAAAAGATACTATTGGTAAGAAAAGGTAGCATGGTAGAGCACCCAATTATATATTAAATAGTATGTAGGTACTGCATTGGGGTCATAAATAGGACTCTTCAAATAGCTTGCTTTGTGGAGTCAGTTAAAATTTACCAGTGGTAATAACATCTGAAATGAGTGCTGGAGAATAAGTGAGAGACAGATAAAGAATAGTGAAAAGAGTGTTTTAGATAGAGGGAAATATGTGCAAATGCTGGGAAGTAAGAAAAATAATGCACAAATACAAGTGAATGAGCAGGTTCAAACAGCTAAAAGTAATTCAGTGTAGTTGGAGATTAGAGTTGTGGAGGCAGGGAAGAAAGTGATGGAGAAATCCAAGAATAAGGATGAAATCAGGGGCCAGACATTAAAAGATCCTCTAAGGTCTATTGAAGAGTTTATACCTTATCACACAGAGATGAGATGGGGTAATACACAGGGGGTTTAAATATTAGTTAACATTCTGTGTGTGTGCATGTGTGTGTGTGTGTAAAATGGATTGGAATAAACAAGACAGGAGAGAAAAAGAAATGAATGTATTCAAGTTATTTAGGAGAAGGAATATAAACAAATTGGGAATTACTTAGCATAAAGTATAAGGGAAAGAAAGGGAGAAGCTAGAGATGGAATTTTCATTTGGGGCATGGGCAGATGAGTGAGTGGTGCATCCTTGCCCCGACAATACAACACACAAAGAAAAGGACAAGCTGGTTCGTTGGGAAAATGGGACAGATGTGTTTGGTGATTAAACATCCACTCCACCTTAACTTATGGATGAGGAAACTGTGGTCTTTGTTTTTTGTTTTAACTGAAAAAATTTTTAAAGTACCATACTAAGATGCTACTACTTATAAGGTTTTGGCCTATTAATTTGTAGGAAATCAGGAGATAAAGTATAAATACCATCTTGTAATGCAAATCTGCCTGACAGACCTTGCTAAATTCTTCTTTTTACACACTACTTTGCCATTTATTCATCCATAAACATGTGTTGATCTTTTGCTATGGGCTGGCGGCACTTCAAGTTCTGGAGATATAAGGGAAGCAAAACCAGAGACGGTCTTGCTTTACGAAGCCCATGTTCAGTTCAATGTCCTAAAGCAAAAATGCAGAATAAAAGTACAAAGGACATGGGGGGAGCTGTATAAATAAAAGATTCAGTGCCATAGAACCATGAAGCAAAATAATAGTAATAATAATACTGCAATCTATTTTTCCCTCAAAAAGTGAGCCTTTGCTTCCGATTTTATTGTAACCCAAAGACAAAAATAATGCCCCTGGGAAGGCAACACCTGAGCATACCACTGGATGTATATTAAACTGTACAATGCAGTGGGATGGAAATGTTATATTTTAACATTTCTAGTGAGTGATATTGCTTTTTTAAAAAATCTCAATTTAAATGTATACACTATGCACACATTTCCAAAGTACCTTCTGGGAGAATTGAAGGGTATACAGAGTATATCCTCGTATGAGGATATACTCATACCTTGATACACTCACTGTGACTAAATGTTTGTTTTTTAGGTTTTGTGAAGTTGTGTGATGAGTGCCCTAACATATTTTTTCCTCTCAACTTTAAGTAACATACAATATTGTGATTCATGCACATATCTAATTTTCTGGTAAGTACTTCAGGGTCTCATATATGTCCTCCTTAGAGTGTAAAGCTCACTTGTAAGGCTTAAAATCGTGAGACTTTTATGTCTTTTTTTTTTTTTTGCTTTGTTTTTGTTTTTGTCTTTTTTTGTGGGAGATTTAAAAGTGGGTTACACATTTTAAAGACCCTGACAAGAAGCATCCTAAGGGACTCTACTGTATCAAGTGTTAGTCAGAGTTCTCCAGAGAAACAGAACACATAGCATGTGGATAGTATGTGTGTGTGTATATACACACATATAATAATGTATATAATTATCATATATTCTTGTTGTACATGTATTTTGTATATACACGTTTATTATAAGGAATTGATTCACACAATTATGGAGACTCACAAGTCCCAAGATCTGCAGGGTGAGCCAGCAAACTGGACACCCCAGAGAGCCAATGGTGTAGTTCCAGTGTGACTCCAAAGGCAAACTGGAGACCAAGGAGAGTCAGTGTTATAGATCAGTCTAAGGTAAGGTCGAGACTCAAGAAGGGTCAGTATTTCAGTTCAAGTTGAAGTAAAAAAAAAAATGCCAATGTCACAGTTCAAAGAGTTAGGCAGGAGGAATCTTCTCTGATTAGCGGAGAGTCAGTCTTTTTATTCTATTCAAGCCTTCAGCTGATTGGAGGAGGCTCAGACACATTAAGGAGGACAATGTGCTTTACTCAGTCTACCGTTTCAAAAAATAATCTGATCCCCAAAGACACATTCACAGAAACACGCAGAATAATGTTTCACCAAATATCTGGGAACCCTGTGGCCCAATCAAGCTGACACATAAAATCAACCATCACAGTGACATCATTTCCTTTGGCTTCTCAAGCTAACAAAAATGCCATAAACATTAAAAGAAAAGAGAAAGAGTTGACACAAAAACCAACCCACTGACAAATATTTACTGCATATTTTCTGTGTGATCAATGGGACCGCCTTCCAGGGGCTGGTGAGCTGGCTATAAATCTAATCCATGCAATAGGACATTAAGGTAGGAGGAGATGTTTCACTGGACAGTTCGGTAGAATTTAAAGAGGAAGAAATGAGCAGATAAAGTAAACAAGAATAAAAGTAAGGATAAACATGACATCTTAAGGAGTTTATTTTACCTGGACAGAGAATGCCCATAGAACAGTGATGAGAAGTAAAGATAAACAGATGTGTGGTAGTCAATTTATAAAAAGCCTTGAAATAGGTAGTGTACAACTTCATTTGTATAATGCTTTGCACTTTTAAAATCGCTTTGACATACATCGCCTTTTTTATCCTTTTAACAATTTTGTGAGGTAAATAGTGTCATTATTAATTTTATCTTAAAAAATTTACTATCGTTTGTAGAGACAGGGTCTTACTATGTTGCCCAGGCTGCTATCAAACTCCTGGGCTCAAGTGGTGCTCCCACCTTGGCCTCCCAAAGTGCTGGGTTACAGGCATGAGCTACCATTCCCAGTACATTACTAATTTCATAGTGGAGAAGGCTTACTATTGTGCAGATGTGAAAACTATCATCTGATTCCTACTTCAGGGCCCTTTTCCCATTGAAGTTGCAATGGGGAACTATTATAGTTCTTGAGCAAGGGGTGCCACTGTAAAAATAGTGTTATAGAAGATTTGAACATGGTTTATAAGTTGCATTGAACAGTGAGACCTAGGAAGCCAAGAGGGCAGCAGTAATGCCTTGTACTTATCTGCGCGTTAAGCATTACCATGGAATAAAGGAATAAAAGAAAATTGGCATACGTGGAGTCATGGTTAAAGGAAGAAATAATAAACTTTAAAGTGTGAGATCTATTAAAACGCATGTAGTAAGATACAGAATACAGGCATGGAGACAAGAGGAGATAGATACCCACTTCAAAAACTTTAAAAGATATATTTTATCTATTTTTAAGTTTAAATTCAGCCAGTTTTACAGCTAACCAAAACGTTCAATTTCATTTTCCACTTACATAGTCTTGTGGGATCCCCCACAGTTCAGGGGAAACAACTCTCAGAAGAGTTTATTCTCATATATTTATGTCATTTCATGGAACAAGCAATATATTCAAACTATTTCAATAAAAGGAATGGTATTTGTTTCTATCTTAGTTTGTACCACTATAACAAAATACCTGAAACTAGACAATTTGTAAACAACAGAAATTTGCTTCTCACAGTTCTTAGGTTGGGAAGTTCAAGATCAAGGGGCCAGTAGGATCAGTGTCTGGTGAGGGCTGCTCTCTGCTCTCCAGATGACACCTTCAACACTGTATCTTCTGGAGGGGATGAATATTGTATCCTCACATGGAGGAAGGGATGGAAAAGGGGAGGCATCTCTCTGAAGGTGTTTGTAGAAGGATACTAATCTCATTTATGAAGGCAAAGTCCTCAGAGTCTACTTACCTCTCAAGAGTCTCACCTCTTAATACCATCACCTTGGGGGTTAAGTTCCAACATATGAGTTTTGGAGGGAAACATACATTAAAACCATGGCAATTACTATGTCCAAAGCACTCCTCTTTTTCTTGTATGCCTCCCTTTTCTTTTTTTCTTTTTAATTTTTGCAGAAACATATGAAGTGTATATATTTTGATACAGGTATGAAATGTAAAATAAGCACATCATGGAGAATGGAGTACCCATCCCCTCAAGCACGTATTCTTTGGGTTACAAACAATCCAATTACACTCTTTAAGTTATTTTAAAATGTACAATGAGATTTAAGTCTTTAAACCATTTTTATTTGATTTTTGTATACGGCAAGAAATAGAGATCTAGCTTCATTCTTCAGCATATGGATATCTAGTGTTTCCAGTACCATTTATTGAAGAGACTGTCTTTCCCTCAGTTTATATTCTTTGCACCTTTGTCAAAAATGAGTTCACTATAGGTGTGTGGATTTGTTCCTGGGTTCTCTATTCTGTTTCATTGCTCTATGTGTCTGTTTTTATGCCAATACCATGTTGTTTTGGTTACTAGAGCTCTGTAGTATAATTTGAAGTCAGGTAATGTAATTCCTCCAGTTTTGCTCTTTTTGCTTAGGATAGCTTTAGCTATCCTGGGTCATTTGTGATTCCATATAAATTTTAGAATAGTTTTTTTTTTTTTTCTATTTCTGTGAAGAATGTCATTGGTATTGTGACACGGATTGCATTGAATCTATAGATTGCTTTGGGTAGTATGGCCTTTTTGGCAATATTAATTATTCCAATTCATGAACATAAAATACCTTTCCATTTTTTGATGCCCCCTTTAATTTCTTTCATTAGTGTTTTATAGATTTCATTGTAGAGATCTTTTATTTCTTTGGTTAATTTTTTGGTATTTAATTTTATGTGTGGCTATCATAAATGGGATAACTTTTTAATTTCTTTTTCAGATTGTTCACTGATGGCATATAGAAATGCTACTGATTTTTGTATGTTGACTTTGTACACTGCAACTTTGCTAAATTTATTCAAAGATTTAAGAGTTTATTAGTGGAGTCTTTAGGTTTTTCCAACTATAAGATCACATCATCTGCAAACAAGAATAATTTGACTTCCTTCATTCCAATTTAGATGCCTTTTCTTTCTTTCTCTTGTTTGATTGCTCTAGCTAGGACTTCCAGTACTATGTTGAATAAGAATGGTGACAGTGGGCATCCTTAATATGTTCCAGATCTTAGAAGAAAGGCTGTCAGTTTTTCTATATTAAATATGATACTAGCTGTGGGTCTGTCACATATGGTTCTTATTATGTTGTGTATGTTCCTTTTATGTTCAGTTTTTTGAGGGTTTCTTTTTTATTATGAAGGTATGTTGAACTTTATCCTACACTTTTTCAGCATCAATTGAAAAGATCATATGGGCCGGGCGCGGTGGCTCAAGCCTGTAATCCCAGCACTTTGGGAGGCCAAGACGGGTGGATCACGAGGTCAGGAGATCGAGACCATCCTGGCTAACACCGTGAAACCCCGTCTCTACTAAAAATACAAAAAACTAGCCAGGCGAGGTGGTGGGCGCCTGTAGTCCCAGCTACTCGGGAGGCTGAGACAGGAGAATGGCGTAAATCCGGCAGGCGGAGCTTGCAGTGAGCTGAGATCCAGCCATTGCACTCCAGCCTGGGCGACAGAGCGAGACTCCGTCTCAAAAAAAAAAAAAAAAGAAAAAGAAATGATCATATGGATTTTATCCTATATTCTGTTGATATGATGTATCACGTTGACTGACTTGCATATTTTGAATCATCCTTGCATCTCAGGGATAAATCCTACTTGATTATAATGAATGATCTTTTTAATGTATTGTTAAATTTGGTTTGTTAGCATTTTGTTGAGGATTTTTACATGAATATTCATCAGAGATATTGGCCTGTAGTTTTCTGTTTTTGATGTATCTTTGTCTCATTTTGGTATTAGGGTAAAAATAATCTCATAGAATAAGTTTGAAAGTATTCCCTCCTCCTGTTTTTTTTGTTTTTTTGTTTTTTGTTTTTTTTTTTTTTTGAAAAGTTTGACTACGATTGGTGTTAGTTTTTCTTTAAATGGTAGAATTCAGCGGTGAAGTCATTGGGTCCTGGGATTTTCTTTACTGGGAGATATTTTATTACAGTTTTGGTCTTGTTATTTGTCATTGGTCTGTTCAGGTTTTAGATTCCTTCTTGGTTCAATGTTGGTAGGTTGTATGTATCTAGGAATTTGTCTCTCTCTTCTAGATTTTCCAATTTATTAGCATATAATTGCTCATAATAGCCACTAATGATCCTTTGAAGTTCTGCAGATTCAGTTGTAATGTCTCTTTTTTCAATTTCTGGTTTTATTTATTTGAATGTTCTCCCTTTTTTCTTAGTCTAGCTAAAGGTTTGCCAATTTTGTTTAACTTTATAAAAAAACAACTTTTTGTTACATTGATCTTTTGTATTGTTTTCAATTTTGTTTATTTCTACTCAGATCTTTATTATATCTTTTCTTCACTGATCTAGGGCTTGATTTTCTCTTGCTTTTCTAGTTCTTTAAGATACAGCAATCGATTGTTTATTTGAAGTTTTTCCTCTTTTTTGATGTAGGCACTTATAGCTATAAACCACCCTCTTAGCACTGCTTTTGCTATATCTCATAGATATTGGTATGTTGTGCTTCTATTATCATTTGTCTCAAGAAATTTTTCAATTTCCTGTTTAATTTCTTCATTGCCCCACTGGTCACTCAGGAGCATATGTTAAATTTCTATGTTTGTATAGTTTCAGAAATTCCTCTTGTCATTAATTTCTAGTTTTATTCCATTGTGATAAGAGAAGATGCTTGATATTATTTCAATTTTTAGCATGTTTTAAGGCTTGTTTTGTGACTTAACATTGGTCTATCCTCAAAAATAATTCACATGCTGAGGAGAATAATGTGTATTCTGCAGCTTATGGATGAAATGTTCTGTAACTATCTACTAGATCTATTTGGTCTATAATATAGATTAACTCTGATATTTCTTTGTTGATTATCTGTCTGGGAGATCTGTCCAATGCTGAAAGTGGGGCGTTGAAGTCTCCAGCTTTTATTATATTGGGACCTATCTATCTTTCTCTCTTTAGCTTTAATAATATTTCCTTTATATATCTGGGTGCTCCAGTGTTGGGTGCACATATATTTACAATTGTTATATCATCTTGTTGAATTGACCTCTTTGTCATGATATAGTGACCTTCTTTGTCTCTCATAGTTTTTGTCTATAGCTGTTGATATAAGTACAGCTACTCTTAATCTTTTATGGTTTTCATTGGCATGGAATATCTTTTTCCATTCTTTAATTTTCAGTCTATGTGTATCTTTAAAGGTAAAGTGTGTTTCTTGTAGACAACACATCATTGACTATTGTCTATTGATTGGATAATTTAGTCCATTTACATTCATGTTATTAATGATAAGTAAGGACTTACTTACTCCTTCCATTTTGTTATTTATTTTCTGTGTCTTTGTGTGTGTGTGTGGTCTTCTCTTCCTTCTTTCTTTCCTTTTTCTGTCCTTTAGTAAAGGCGATTTTCTCTGGTGATATGATTTAGTTTCTTACTTTTTATTTTCTGGTATCCATTGTACGTTGTATGGTTTGAGGTTACTACAAGGCTAGCAAATACTATCTTATAAGCCATTATTTTAACCTAATAACAATTCAACCCTGCTTGGTTAAACAACCAAGCAAAAAGAAAACTAACAAAACTTCTACACTTTATTTTGTTGTTCTATTTATATCATATTGTACTGCCTATGTGTTTATTTTTTATTTATTTATTATTTATTTATTTATTTTGAGATGGAGTTTTACTTTTGTTGCCCAGGCTGGAGTGTAATGGTGCCATCTCGGCTCACTGCAACCTTCACCTTCTGGGTTCAAGTGTCCCCTGCCTCAGCCTCCTGAGTAGCTGGGATTACAGGCATGCACCATCACGTCTGGCTAGTTTTGTATTTTTACTAGAGACAGGGTTTCTCCATGTTGGTCAGGCTGGTCTTGAACTCCTGACTTCACGTGATCCACGCCTCAGCCTCCCAGGGTACTCCAGGTGTGAGCCACCGTGCCCAGCCTCTACTGCTTATGTCTTGAAAAGTTGTTGCAATTATTATTTTTATCAGTTCATCATTTAGTCTTTCTACTTAGGATAAGAGTAGTTTGCACACCACAGTTACAGTGTTATCATATTCTGTGTACTTATTATTATCAGTGAGTTTTATGCATTCGAGTGATTACTTATTGGTCATTAATGTGGTTTTATTTCTGATTTAAATACTCCCTTTAGCATTCTTGCTGCACAGGTCTAGTATTGATGAAATCCCCCAGAAATTCCTCAGCTTTTGTTTGTCTGGGAAAGTTTTTATTTCTCCTTCACATTTGAAGGAAATTTTCTCCAGATAAGCTATTCTACGGTAAAAGTTTTTTTTTTTCCTTCAGCACTTTCAATATGTCATGCCACTCTCTCCTAGATGGAAAGGTTTCCTTGGAAAAGTCTGCTGCCAGACATACTGGAGCTCCATTGTATGTTATTTATTTATTTTTTGTTACTGCTTTTAGGATTCTTTCTTCATCCTTGATCTTTGGGAGTCCAATTATTAAATGCCTTGAAGCAACCTTCTTTGGGTTAAATCCGCTTGGTGTTCCATAACCTTCTTGTACTTGGATATGGATATTTTTCTCTACATGTGGAAAGTTATCTGATATTATCTCTCTGAATAGGCTTTCTACCCCTATCTCTTTCTCTACCTCCTCTTTAAGACCAGTAACTCTTAGGTATGCCCTTTTGAGGATACTTTCTAGACCCTTTAAGTGTGCCTCATAGTTTCTTATGCTTTCTCGGCAGAAACTCTCCAAGCCAGAAGAGAGTGGGGGCCAATATTCAACATTCTTAAATAAAAGAATTTTCAACCCAGAATTTCATATCCAGCCAAACTAAGTTTCAGAAGTGAAGGAGAAATAAAATCCTTTACAGACAAGCAAATGCTTGGAGATTTTGTCACCACCAGGTCTGCCTTACAAGAGACCCTGAAGAAAGCCCTAAACATGGAAAGGAACACCAGGTACCAGTTGCTGCGAAAATATGTCAAAACGTAAAGTCCATCGATGCTAGGAAGAAACTGCATCAACTAGCGAGCAAAATAACCAGCTAATATCATAATGACAGGATCAGGTTCACACATAACAATATTAACCTTAAATGTAAACAGACTAAATGTTCTAATTAAAAGACACAGGCCAGCAAATTGGATAAAGAGTCAAGACCCATCAGTTTGCTATATTCACAGACCCATCTCACATGCAGAGACATACATAGGCTCAAAATAAAGGGTGGGAGGAAGATCTACCAAGCAAACAGAAAACAGCAAAAAAGCAGGGGTTGTAATCCTAGTCTCTGATAAAACAGACTTTAAAACATCAAAGATCAAAAGAGACAAAGAAGACCATTACATAATGGTAAAGGGATCAATTCATCAGGAAGAGCTAACTCTCCTAAATATATATGCACCCAATACAGGAGCACCCAGATTCATAAAGCAAGTCCTTAGAGACCTACAAAGAGACTTAGACTCCCATACAATAATAATGGGAGACTTTAACACCCCACTCTCAACATTAGACAGATCAACAAGACAGAAAGTTAACAAAGATATCCAGGAATTGAACTCAACTCTGCACCAAGCAGACCTAATAGACATATACAGACTCTCCACCCCAAATCAATGTAATACACATTCTTCTCAGCACCACACTGCACTTATTCCAAAATTGACCACATAGTTGGACGTAAAACACTCCTCAGCAAATGTAAAAGAACAGAAATTATAACAAACTGTCTCTCAGAACACAGTGCAATCAAAGTGAACTCAGGACTAAGAAACCCAATCAAAACCATCCAACTATATGGAAACTGAATAACCTGCTCCTGAATTACGACTGGGTACATAATGAAATGAAGGTAGAAATAAAGATGTTCTCTGAAACCAATGAGAACACAGATACAACATACCAGAATCTTTGGGACACATTTAAAGCAGTGAGTAAGGGGAAATTTATAGCACTAAATGCCCACAAGAGAAAACAGGAAAGATCTAAAATTGACACCCTAACATCACAATTAAAAGAACTAGAGAAGCAAGAGGAAACACATTCAAAAGCTAGCAGAAGTCAAGAAATAAACTAAGATCAGAGCAGAACTGAAGGAGATAGAGACACAAAAAAACCCTCCAAAAAATCAATGAATCCAGGAGCTGATTTTCTGAAAAGATCAACAAAATTGATAGACTGCTAGCAAGACTAATAAAGAAGAAAAGAGAGAAGAATGAAATAGAGGCAATAAAAAATGATAAAGGGGATATCACCACCGACCCCACAGAAGTACAAACAACCATCAGAGAATACTATAAACACCTCTACGCAAATAACCTAGAAAACCTAGAAGAAATGGATAATTTCCTGGACACTTGTACTCTCCCAAGACTAAACCAGGAAGAAGTTGAATCCCTGAACAGACCAATAGCAGGTTCTGAAATTGAGGCAATAATTAATAGCCCACCAACCAAAAAATGTCCAGGACCAGATGGATTCACAGCCGAATTCTACCAGACGTACAAGGAGGAGCTGGTACCTTTCCTTCTGAAACTATTCCAATCAATAGAAAAAGAGGGAATCCTCCCTAACTCATTTTACGAGGCCAACATCATCCTGATACCAAAGCCTGACAGAGATACAACCAAAAAAGAGAATTTTAGACCAATATCCCTGATGAACATCGATGCAAAAATCCTCAATAAAATACTGGCAGACCGAATCCAGCAGCACATCAAAAAGCTTATCCACCATGACCAAGTGGGCTTCATCCCTGGGATGCAAGGTTGGCCCAACATACGCAAATCAATAAACATAATCCAGCATATAAACAGAACCAAAGACAAAAAATACATGATTATCTCCATAGATGCAGAAAGGGCCTTTGACAAAATTCAACAGCCCTTCATGCTAAAAACGCTCAATAAATTCGGTATTGATGGAACTTATCTCAAAATAATAAGAGCTATTTATGACAAACCCACAGCCAATATCATACTGAATGGGCAAAAACTGGAAAAATTCTCTTTGAAAACTGCCACAAGACAGGGATGCCCTCTCTCACCACTCCTATTCAACATAGTGTTGGAAGTTCTGGCGAGGGCAATCAGGCAAGAGAAAGAAATAAAGGATATTCAGTTAGGAAAAGAAGAAGTCAAATTGTCCCTGTTTGCATATAAGAAAACCCCATTGTCTCAGCCCAAAATCTCCTGAAGCTGATAAGCAACTTCAGCCAAGTCTCAGGATACAAAATCAATGTGCAAAAATCACAAACATTCTTATACACCGGTAACAGACAAACAGAGAGCCAAATCGTGAATGAACTCCCATTCACAATAGCTTCAAAGAGAATACAATACCTAGGAATCCAACTTACAAGGGATGTGTAGGACCTCTTCAAGAAGAACTACAAATCACTGCTCAGTGAAATAGAAGAGGACACGAACAAATAGAAGAACATACCATGCTCATGGATAGGAAGACTCAATATTGTGAAAATGGCCATACTGCCCAAGGTTATTTATAGATTCAATGCCATCCCCATTAAGCTACCAATGACTTTCTTCACAGAATTGGAAAAACCTGCTTTAAAGTTCATATGGAACCAAAAAAGAGCCCGCATTGCCAAGACAATCCTAAGCCAAAAGAACAAAGTTGGAGGCATCACGCTACCTGACTTCAAACTATATTACAGGGCTACAGTAACCGAAACAACATGGTACTGGTGCCAAAACAGAGATTTAGGCCAACGGAACAGAACAGAGCCCTCAGAAATAATACCACACATCTACAGCCATCTGATCTTTGGCAAACCTGACAAAAACAAGAAATGGGGAAAGGATTCCCTATTCAATAAATGGTGCTGGGAAAATTGGCTAGCCATAAGTAGAAAGCTGAAACTGGATCCTTTCTTTACTGCTTATATGAATATTAATTCAAGATGGATGAGAGACTTAACTGTTACACCTAAAACCATAGAAACCGTAGAAGAAAACCTAGGTAATACCATTCAGGACATAGGCATGGGCAAGGACTTCATGTCTAAAACACCAAAAGCAATGGCAACAAAAGCCAAAATTGACAAATGGGATCTAATTAAAGTAAAGAGCTTCTGCACAGCAAAAGAAACTACCATCAGAGTGAACAGGCAATCTACAGAATGGGAGAAAATTCTTGCAATCTACTCATCTGACAAAGGGCTAATATCCAGAACCTATAAAGAACTCAACCGAATTTACAAGAAAAAAACAAAAACAACCCCATAAAAAAGTGGACAAAGGATATGAACAGACACTTCTCCAAAGAAGACATTCATGCAGCCAACAGACATATGAAAAAATGCTCATAATCTCTCGCCATTAGAGAAATGCAAATCAAAACCCCAAGGAGATACCATCTCACACCAGTTAAAATGGCAATCATTAAAAAATCAGGAAACAACAGGTGCTGGAGAGGATGTGGAGAAATAGGAACAATTTTACACTGTTGGTGGGACTGTAAACTAGTTCAACCATTGTGGAAAAGTGTTGGCAATTCCTCAAGGATCTAGAACTAGAAATACCACTTGACCCAGCCATCCCATTACTGGGGATATACCCAAAGGATTATAAGTCATGCTGCTATAAAGACACATGCACACATATGTTTATTGTAGCACTATTCGCAATAGCAAAGACTTGGAATCAACCCAAATGTCCATCAGTGACAGACTGGATTAAGAAAATGTGGCACATATACACCATGGAATACTATGCAGCCATCAAAAAGGATGAGTTTGTGTCCTTTGTAGGGACATGGATGCAGCTGGAAACCATCATTCTCAGCAAACTGTCACAAGAACAGAAAACCAAAAACCGCATGTTCTCACTCATAGGTGGGAATTGAACAATAAGATCACTTGGACACAGGAAGGGGAGCATCACACACTGGGTCCTATTGTTGGGAGGGATTGAGGGGAGGGATAGCATTAGGAGATATACCTAATGTAAATGACGAGTTAATGGGTGCAGCACACCAACATGGCACATGTATACATATGTAACAAACCCGCACGTTGTACACATGTACCCTAGAACTTAAAGTATAATAATAAAATATAAAAAGATTCATCAATTGGAAAATTGATAAATAATTGTGCTGGATCCATATATTAAATGTTGCATAACAGAGAAGATGAATAAATCCAAGCTATAGATACCAATATGGGTGAACCTTACAAATTTAAAGTTGAACATAAATAAATGCCAAAAATACATAAAGCACAATGTTTTAAATGTATAATTGTATACATAATTGTATAATTGTATAAACCTTTAATCTATGTATAAGTACACATGTGTGTGGATAATCAATCTTACATTCATGGCAATAATAAAAAATTTCATAAAAGTGGTAGCCTCAGAATTTGAAGAAAGCATGATGCTATTAAAGAGTTATAATCGGCCGGGCGCGGTGGATCAAGCCTGTAATCCCAGCACTTTGGGAGGCCGAGACGGGTGGATCACGAGGTCAGGAGATCGAGACCATCCTGGCTAACACGGTGAAACTCCGTCTCTACTAAAAAAATACAAAAAACTAGTCGGGCGAGGTGGCAGGCGCCTGTATTCCCAGCTACTCGGGAGGCTGAGGCAGGAGAATGGCCTAGACCCGGGAGGCGGAGCTTGCAGTGAGCTGAGATCCAGCCACAGCACTCCAGCCTGGGCGACAGAGTGAGACTCCGTCTCAAAAAATAAAAATAAATAAATAAAAAAGAGTTATAATTGGCTTTAGCTGTATTTAGATTGATTTTTTTTTAAGCTGGATAATTAGCATACAGATTTTTATTACCTTACATTTTCTTTTGGAACACATGAAGTATTTCATACATATTTCATTTATTTTTTAAATTAATTTTTTTCAAATTTTTTTTTTTAGACAGCGTCTTACAGAACCCTGGGTGGAGCAAAATGATGCAATCATAGCTCCCTGCAGCATCGAACTCCTGAGCTCAAGCAATTCTCCCACCTCAGCCTCCCAACTAACTGGGACTACAGGCATGCTCCACCATGCCTGTCCAATTTTTTTTTTTTTTTTTTTTGGTAGAGACTGGATCTCACTCTGTTTACCAGGCTGGGGTCAAAACTCCACTCCTGGTCTAAAGTGATCTTCCCACCTCGGCCTCCCAAAGTGCTTGGATTACAAGTGTGATCCACTTAGCTGGGCCGATAACATATTTTAATAAAAGATTTTAAATCTATTGACTAAATTTTTGTAGCTTCACAAGTATTTGTGTGGTTTGAACATTAGTAAACAGTGTATTATCTTATGCATAAAATCCCTCATTAGTAGTTCTCCCTTTCAAGTTTGGGAATACTTGAATTAAATATGGAAGTTCTGTATTTAATTACCAATGAGTCAGTGATGTTATTAAGGATTTTCTACCCAATTTCAAATTGTAACTTTCAGAGTAATTCATGTGCAAAATATCAGAGTTAATAATTGAGAATTGGAGACAGGAGTAATCTCACCTAGGATGTAAAGAATGGTGACACAAATACAATCTCTCTTTGTTATCCATTATCTGCATTTTGTCCTAGGAATACCTACCCAGTTTTTCATGACCAAGATTTGTGATGTCATCTGAGTGTATACGCTGGTGTGTGTGTGCACAAACACGTGTGTGCAAATGTATGAGTATCCAGTGAAAAGTGCCTGATATAATTTTTAATAATAGAAATGAATCCAAAGCACAGAACATAAATTGTAATCAAATAGGATAGTTTCTCTGGAACTAACTTGCATATTGATTAAAGACTCAAAGACATTGAGCTTTTGATCTAGAAATCCCTGCTTTGCCAATCTTAGAATGAAATGTAAACACTGCTGGATGGAGGTAAACACTGCTGAGATAACTCTAAATTAGCCTATAGAGAATATTTTTTTCTCCCTTCAATGAAGTTTAAGGTCAGATCTAAGCAAAAATTGCCTTGCAATACAATGGGCTTGGGGAGAACAAAAATGTAGTCAGCCATAGATTTTCCAAATTCTAGACCTCCTTTGGTCACTGACCAGTTTTGTAACCTTATTTCTCTAGTCTTACTTTCTCATCTCATCTTTTCCTACTTGTATAAAATATCTGGCATTTTATGCATAATTATGTGATTTATGCTGATTATATTTACTTGTGGTAAATAGACCTGGAATGTTTAATAGAATTTGTTTTCCAAGGCAACCCATGACTTTACATGTGCCCCAGAATTTTCCTCTGAAATAATGAAAGCTTCCTAGCATTACAAAAACTGAAACAAGGTGTTTTTTTTCTGGTTTATTCTTGGTGGAAAAAAATAAAATAAAATTCGAATACTTGTGAACTGAAAGAATCAGGAAAGTACATGCAGATGTGCTTGCCCTAAAATGAAAACAAATTTTGAGGAGAAATGGAGAAGCAGCATGTAAGGTTTTACTGATGCTCGAACTTTTCTTCTTTGCTAGGACTATGCACTCTCTTTCTTAGAACCATATAACTAAAGGAATTTTATCAGACACTAGCACAAGTGTACTTTAAGGAAATAAAACAGTTGTAAAACTCTACATGGAAAAGTGTTGATATGTCAAAAATTATAAGTTAAGTAAGACTAGTTTACTTACAAATGCTGTATCATTTGATACATTGTTTAAGACCAAGCCTGGTGGCTCATGCCTGTAATTCCAGCACTTTGGGAGGCCAAGGCAAAAGGACTGCTTGAGCTCAGCAGTTGGAGACCAGCCTGGGCCACACAGGGAAACCTTGGTCTCTACTAAAAAAATAATAATAATTTAAAAATCAACTGGGTGTCTTGGTACTTACCTGTAGTTCCAGCTACTCAGGAGTCTGAGGCAGGATGATCACTTGAGTCCAGGAGTTTGAGGCTTCAGTGAGCTATAATGACACCACTGCACTCTAGCCTGGGCAACAGAGTGAGACCCTGTCTCTAAAATGTAAATAAAAAAAAATAAAATGTAGTTCAACTTACGAAAATTGTATCTTCATTTAAACTTTATTAAATATGTACTGGTTGTACAGCTTTGATTTAAAACTTATGCTAACACAACATCTTACATACATAAAAATGATGTTAGATGTTACAGTGTTCTGTTTTTTCATTTTTAATTGAGGACTGTGTTGTAATGTACACAAACCAGAACCTCAATATTGGTCCTTGCAGATTAATACTCTGAAATGTACAATTCTGTCATTTGATAAAGTAGTGTAAGTGGACTCAGGGTGGATACAGAGTATAATAATGACATTAAAAATAATTTAATTGGTACCTTCAAGAGAAAGGCCTGTAGACATTTTTTTTTTTTTTAGGATAAGTCCACAATTAGTTTCCAAATATCATTATTAGCTTGAAGCAGTAAGCCCCTTTCCCAAAATAGTCCAGAAGGAAAAATTTTCCTTTCTTTTCTTACCACCACTATCAAATTTCCAAAAAAAAAAATTGAAAGTACAAGTTAGTTACAGTTTCAAATGCTCAACTACCTTCTAGACTGTTCTAATTCAGGGCATAGAATCCACTGTGTGCACAGTGGACTCAGGGTGGATATTTGGAAACTAATTCAGGGCATAGAATCCACCGTGTGCAGATCCTCACATTCAAGTCTGCTTCGATAGCCTGCTCATTGGAACACTTCCACATCACTGTCCCTCTGGAGCCTCATCTGCTTACACTGCTGGCTATCTCAGTCCTCCCAGGTGTCAGCTGGGCTCCAGCAGAGCCCTCACTTCCTAGTCACAAGGGGACCTGCAGCAGCCCAGGTGTCCAGACCTACACTGAAGGGATGCAGAGGGGCTGTGGGTCTTCCCATCATGTCCATACTCAGATGAAGTTCTGTAGAATGCCTGAGACAGAACTTTCCGAGCAGCTAATGACACAACTCAGAAGTGTGGGGCCTGATGCCTCATTGTTCAGCAGTGAGAGAGAAGAAAGAGGTTGACAAATCTAGTTTCTCAGAAGGAAGCATTTAATAGTGAAAACTAAAAATAAAAGTCTACACCCCCCAACAGACTGAATGACCGTTTCTTGGCCAAGGTGGACCCCAGAGAAACCTTGAAAACTGAGTTCTTGGCCATGACGGGATAGGAGGTTGGACACAACTCATTAGACCCCCTCCCTTACTAATGGCTAACCACCACTAGACTTTCTTTCCTAGGGGCTAAAAAGAAACCAGCCCTCTCAAAGGACTCCACCATAGATATCAACCAACCACCTGAAAAAAGACCACCGACCCCAGAGTAGTCCTGACCAGTCTACGGAGAATGGGCAGGAAGGATTTTCATGTCCTCTGCTTCATCTTTTGGCATCAGAGGGCCGAAAACTCTACCCATGGATCACGCTAATGCTGCTGTTTTTTTGTACCTGGGACCCATGAGGGCAGAGACACTCAACTGCACATGAGCATAGTTCTCCTTTCACAAATATACATGACTCCTCCTATACCTTATGGAATGTGTACATTTGCCACCCTGCCCAATACAGATTCCTGTTCCAGTTTTCCCTCCCTGGAAGTGTCTGTTTCTGGTTTCTGGCTATAGGCTACAATTCCCAGCCTGTCAGAATGGCACCACGAAGGATGCAGCCCTTTATGAGAAATAAAGCTCTCCTTTCCAATTGTCATTCTTTGTCATTTGTCTTCTCTCCTTTGTCATTCTTCAGTTGACTTAGGAATATTAGCCATATCTCTGGTGGTGGTGAGAGGATATGGTGGATCCCTGTACCCTTCTCCCTCAGACCCAGGGTTTGGTTTTGTTTTGTTTTGTTTTGTTTTTACCATAGGGAAAAGGTACACGTGCTTCAAAAGGAATTTGTAAGACAATTGAAGTAATTTGCTCACGGACAGAATTTGTGGTAAGTCAACACCTCTGAGTAGTATTCAAGATGGAGTTGCTTTACCTCCACACAAATTTAGACTAATGAGAAAAATAAAAAAGCCCGCAGATAAATTCCTGTCCTGTCTTTCTATCTCACACTTTTCTGAGTAGCAGGGGTTACCTTACAACCTGCTTGGAATACGTCCTTAGTGCTAGTGAGGAAGCAAAAGGTGCTTTGTTCCAAAGCTGTGGATTCCTGGATGATGTGCTACCTTTTCTCCTTCCCTGAATCACTTCTTTTCCCTCACTGTTGCTACCCTAGCATTGCTTTTTCAAGAAAGTATTAGAACTTAAGCTTTGACCCAGGCTATATGTTTTTAGGGAAATTTAAAACATTCACTTTAGGCATAGGTAATCTTAAACATATAAGAAATCTAAAATATGAGAATAATTAAAAGTTTTTCAGTATAATTTTCACTGAATATCCATAGTTTTCACTGGTTAACAACAATACCCCAAATTGAAAAAATATATATAAAGCAAAAGTCTCCTTAATGCCAGTCAATTAATCTAGTTCTGAAGAAATCTTTATTTTTCTCATAGCTCTGTACCATAAAATACTAACAATTAAAAAAAAAAATCTTAGTGAGGACTGCTGAAAAATAAAATAATAAGTCAGTATTTTAAAAGAAACACAGGAAACATTTTATTTAGTTTACTGTGGAGAAAAGATCCTGTAAACAATAATGATAAATGTTAACAGAAACAAATCCATTCACGTTTTTTAAAACAAATTTTATTGAGGTGTAATATTCATATAAGAAAATGTACCCATTTTTTAAAATGTACCCACTTTACAGTTTAATGAGTACTGGCAAATACCTAAATCCATGTAACCACCATCACAATCAAGATTTAGAATATTTGCATCACCCCAAATAGTTCCCTTGTGACCTTTTGCAGTAACATTTTCCTACCCTTATACCCAGGCAACTGCTGGCCTCATCAGCTTTCACTTCCTGTCACTACACAGTTTTGTCCATTCTAGAATTTCACAGAAATATAATCATCACACACACGTTATGTATGTATGACATGTTATGTGTATGTGTACATGTTGTGTATGTATCTGCTCTTTCTCTCAGCATATGTTTTTGAGACTCATCCATATAGTTGTATGTACGAGTTTGTCCTACCTATTGCTAATATACTATTGTATTCATGTACCACATGTTGATGCACGTTTGCATTACTTCTCATTTTTGGCTCTTACCAATGAAGTTGCTATGAACAAGTGCAAGCTTTTCTGTATATATGTATATATTTTTTTACTTATTTTGGGCAAATATGTAGTAGTGGAATTGCTGTATCATGAGGTAAGTGTATGTTTACCGTTATAAGCAACTGCCACATTATTTTCTAAAGTAGTTGTACCCACAAGGAATGTTCAAGAGTTCCAGTTCCACATCTTTCCCAACACGACATTGTTAGTTTTTATAGCAGTATCTATTTATATGGGTAGTGTTATCTCCTGGTAGTCTTATTTTGTATTTTCTTTCTGAATAATGATGTTGAGTATCTTTCCATATGCTATTGGCCATCTTGTATCTTTTTTGTGAAGGGTCTGTTCAAATCTTTTATCCCTTTTTTTACTGGTGTGTTTGTCTTTTTATTCACTTTTAAACAATAGAAAACCATCAGAATCTATTGGGCGTCTTGTAGTCTGTAAATATGCCAAGAAATTTTAGTTAAATTTATTAAACAAATTGTTGATAATAATTTACTACCTCATTTTCTGCTGCTATTCTCCTTTTTCAGGAAGCTTCATCTATTTTAGCTTTCTATCCATTTCTGGAACAGGCCCAGTCTTTCTCCCCACTTCACATTGCTCTTACAATTAGCTGTGCTTAGAATCCTTCCTCCCTATCCCCTGGCTCTTTCTCATCTTTCTAGGCTCAGTTCCAATGTCATATCCTCAAAGGTACCTTCCCTGAGCACCAAAACTAAAATAAAGCCTTTTCTACCATTTCTTATCATGGCACTCTGTTCCGTCACTTCTCACAATCTGCAGTAATATATTTTTATTTGCTTACTTGTGTATTGCCGCATGAGAGCAGAGATTATACTCAGCCTGTTTTCCAAGGAATCTCCAGCACATTGCACAGTGCAAAGTTCACAATTAGTGTTGAATAAATATTTGTCACTGAATGAATGAACACCTCAATTCTCTATGAGTTATTAAATTGGAGGGTGGATAGGTTTAGAAAAATCATTCCTTAGAGTTCTTTTGTGGTTTTTCACAACTATGAGGAATTCACAAATGCAGATAACCTTGTAATTATTTCTTACCTTCTTATTCATCAGGAGATTCTTGTAGTAGAAGAGGCTTCATAAGCCTTCCTAGATAACTGTATGCAAAAATGGGCATTCCAAGGAGCCATACAGATTTGTCCTTGGCTTTTTTGGAACTCCATATCAATGTTGAAACTTTTTAGAAGTTTACAACTTTGGGAACTATTCTAGAGGGAGTTTGGAATAACAAGCTTAGCCTAGGTTTACTGGGCTACTACTGGGCTCATTAGGAGACTAGGCAGATTCCATAATGAAGAAAGCATGCCCAGTAGAAGACAATGAGGAGTGGTGGGTAGCTTGGTGAGCACCAACGCAAGTGTTGTCATGCAGAAATGCACGATCAATTTTTCCTAATCTTTGAATTTGTGAATGAATAAATGAATAAAGATCTTGGTTTACACTTAGTAATCATATAAATACTGGCAAGTTGTTTAATCTGTATGTATCTTAGTTTCTTTTTTTTAATGTGTCATTAATAATATTTAATTTATAAGCTGTTTTCTGGATTAAAGAAAATGCTGGTAGAACACCTGACATATATATTAGAAGCTTTATTTTGTTGTTTGCCACATTTCAAAAGTCTTCAGAGTATATGTGTTAGAAAACAAGTATTTTCTAAACACATACTGTATTCCATTCTCTATTCAAAGTACATACTTAACAAATACTCACTGATAGCAATAAAAGCTTAATGTGGTGGGAAAAAAATAAGGAGCAATTATATAACCTAGAGGCTGAAGCAACAAATAAAAGAAAAATCTAAGAGAAAGAAAGAAGGAAACAAAGAAACAAAGGAAGAGAAGGAAGGAAGGAAGAAGGAAGGAAGGAAGAAGGAAGGAAGGAAGGAAGGAAGGAAGGAAGGGAGGGAAAAAGGGAGGAAGGGAGGGAGGGAGGAAGGAAAAAAGGGAGAGAGAGAAGGGAGGGAAGGAGGGAGAGAGAGGGAGGAAGGGAGGAAGCAGGGAAGGAAGGAAGGAAGGAAGAAGGAAGGAAGGAAGGGAGGGAAGAAAGGGAGGAAGGAGGAGGGAGGAAGGAAAAAAGGGAGAGAGAAGGGAGAGAGAGAAGGGAGGGAGGGAGAGAGGGGGGAGGGAGGGAGGGAGGAAGAGGGAAGGAAGGGAGGAAGGATGGAAGGAAGGAAGAAAGGAAGGAACGGAGGGAGGGAGGAAGAAAAAAGGGAGAGAGAGAGGGAAGGGAGGGAGGGAGAGAGGGGGGAGGGAGGGAGAGAGAAAGAGGGAGGGAGACAGAGGGAGGGAGGAAGGAGGAAAGGAAGAAAGGAAGGAAGGAAGGAAGGAAGGAAGGAAGGAAGGAAGGAAAGAAAGAAAAAGAAAGAGAGAGAGAAAGAAAGAAAGAAAGAAAGAAAGAAAGAAAGAAAGAGAGAAAAGGGAGAGGAAGGAAGGGAGGGGGAGAAGGAAGAAAGGAAGGAAAGAAAGAGGAAGACAATGAGACATATAATAATTCAAAGAAAAAATTTCTTTTGTGCCATAGTCAATAGAGCAGATATTCAGACACACTTAAAATATAATTATTTTAAGATATTAAACATTCTCCAAGGAATAAGAAGGTTATGTAATTTGTGCTTGATAAAAAAGAAAGACTGTGTATCATTTATTTGGCAATATCATGGAATTAGATATCTACACATATTTTCCAGACATTCGAATGTTACACTGTGAATTTAAAAAAAAAACAAAACTTTGTCTAACTATAAAATTATAAATGTGATGCAGGTGGTATTATGTAGCAACTGGGTCTCAAAAATTAATCAAACAGTCTAAAGTTAAATAGCTACAAAATTTCTGTTCAATTTTAAGTCTTTCAGGATAGAGAAGAGAAATTGACTAAATAAAATAATTTTTAAAATCATATCCAAAAGCAGTGAATACATGACTAAAATTGGCACCTCTAAGCAGATTAATTTCAAGTCTTCCTGGCCATATGCTCCATCTTAAAGGGGAGCATACATACATGTACATCCTGTTGTCACCTCAAATTCAGTGATGAGTTTGTCTTTCAGAGGTGATGTCTTTACTTCAGCAAAAGGAGTTTAATTTTCTCAATCAAAATCAGTTTTGTTTTCTCAGTCACTAAGGCTTAAAAATATACATTTGTCTTTCAGTTTATATTTGATTCCAAATCTCATGTCCAACCAGTTACCAAGATTAAAAAACTTCTTCAAATGAGACGAGAAGAAAGATTGGCAGTTATTTCTTATTTCCTTTCTTAAGCCTCAAATCAGAAAGGGGAAGAGAAATCCTAAATGTAACAACCATTGTTCAATCATTTGTTTATCATTGGAAGAAAGAGCCACTGAATTTAAAAATAGCCTTGCTTAAAGTCAAGTTTTCAAAATCTATTCTTGTCACAGCTACTAACTAGCCCTGTGACTAAAGATAAGACACTTCCCCTTTCTGATCTTCATAATGGTAGGGGAAGTAGCATGCTAAAACACCGTTCACTTCTAAAATTCCATTTGATTCTCTTGTTTGTTTCTTTCTTTCCATTCCCCACTATAGCTCACCCAAATACAGGCATTTGTCACTTTGCTTATAGATATTTACATTAGTTCAAAAATATCAACTCTTTGCTTTGATATCCACCTTTGGACTTCACTGAAAGATTTAACTTTCCTTAAAGCCACTTTCTTTGTTTTATCCTTATCTAAAGTGGCTAACAATGTTAAAGGAAAGGTAAAGTCACACTGCAGATCTTTCCCATCACCATCTACTGAAATTTCTTGCCATACACACCACCTACATAATCAAGCTTTCTACTCCAGTCAATCTGTATCACTCAATATAAAAGTATATGCTGAGCCTTCTCATTTTTGCCTTTTTGCCATCTTATGTACGTATTTCTTCTCTACCTGGAATGTCCTCTGCATTTATTGGTACCCACTCAAATTTTGTCCTGCTTATAGTTCACGTTAAAAAAAAAAAAAAAAAAAATCTGTGCTCATTACTTTAAGCCAAAGTGATCTGCCCTACTTCTTAGCTCTAACATCAAATGACAAGACTTGAATGCTAATAGGTTGAGGGGTAGGAAGGACTCTCAGGCCCTCAGGGACAGAGGCTTTCCATGTTGGGTACCTTGTGGTGAGGAATCCCTATTGCCACTTTCCCTTAGGTACTTTGCTGAGACAGTTTTTAAAAACATAGACGGCTGTGCCGCACCCATAACTCATCTACACTGTGCATACCAACAACAGCTTACTGCAGGCATGTGGATTTCTCCGGCTGAGAACTCTCTGGCTCCTGGGCAGACCAGGCCAAAAAGTTCTGGGGAACTAACACACCTAGAAGAAAACCTTAACAAATGAGAGATGAGCACTTGTGAATAAATACCTCAGTTTCCTTGCTCCTGAGGAGTGTTCCACACAGTCTTCCACAGGTCTCCAGTGGAACAGAGCCCCAGATGCCCCCAGTGATCATCGAAAGACTGATGCACTTACCAGCCAGGCTTCTCCACTCCCCTGTCAGTACTTCCAGAGATCAACCCTTACATAAGCCACTTGCACTCAGATACTTGAATACTTGAGTTGGAGTCTCCTTCTGAGGGAAATAGATTGGCTTTTACACATTTAGTTTGTTTGTTTTTCAGAGATGAGCTCTCACTATGTTACCCAGGCTGGATTCAAACTTCTGGGTGATGCTCCTACCTCAGCCTCCTGAGTAGCAATTCAGTAAATCCCAAGCAATTTACTGAAGATTCTCATTGTTTTCCTGTAAAAGTAGTCAAGAAGAACTCTATAAAAGAGCAAATGACTACTTAGTCCTTGCATTGGAATGCATAGTTCCCCTGGAGCAATACTACTGATGTATTTGTATAGGATGCCTTGTTAAGTGCTTACTGCTTTTAGAAAAGGTCTGAACTGATGCCCAAGATCACATTAAGAGTGGAAAGGTATTAATGCCTGTTGAAAACATTTTTTACAGGCTAGCAGGAAGAAAAATTACTTTACTCTCATATTATGTTTTATGTATTGCTATTATCATTGCTAATTACGGTATCCCAATAAAACATTTACTTATGAACTCCCTTCAGTTTAGTTTCTGTTAGTAAAATTTATTTTCCTCTTGCAGTAAAATTTCTTTCTTCACATTAATTTTTTATATAATTTGATTAGATAAAGTATATCGATGGATGATCAAAATAAATAATGGCAGAGAGACTGGTCAAGTTAATGCTTTATTTGCTTTATTTTATTCTGTCTTGACATAAAAAATCAAGCTCTTTTTTCTTTCTAAAATTAAGAAAAGCTTAAGAGGTCTAAATCTAGTTTAGCCAGACACATCCACTTATATCTTTAACAATTTTGAATGTGTTTTGACAGATTTTTCTTCTTTCTTCGCCATGTAAATTTTAATTTACAGTTTCATTTCACAGCAGTTAAATATTATAGTCATTTTCAGGGAGTTAAAAAATTATCATAATCTAGCTACCTTTACAATGTCATACATGAATCATTTAGAAAATTTAAGGAATTTATCCAACTGCATTTCTCATAAAACACACCTAAAAAATTGATCTAGCTAAGTAAAACAAAAGAAAAATAATTAAATAAAGCATGCTATGAAATACCATTGTGACTAGACAACTTGAAGAAAATGTATTAAATCAAATTTTGTTTAAATATATCTTCTTATTTATATATTTATTTATTTATAGACAGGGTCTCACTGTGTCACCCGCACGGGAGTACAGTGATGCAATCATGGCTCACTGCAGCCTCATCCTCCTGGGCTCAAGCAATCCTCCCACCTTAGCCTCCAGAATAGCTGCAACTATAGGCAGGCACCATCGCACCCGGCTACAAATGCATCTTCTTACATAACATTTTCCATCATTCTACATATATAATCTGAATTAAAGACAAAGTAGATTATTCACATAGAAGCAAAAAAAAGTAGTCTATTAACAGTTCATTGTCAACGATTGCAAATCATTAAAAAGCTATATTTCATTTTCTCATTAAGATTTAGAATTATTGTCCAAAATATGATTGAAGTTAGGATTTTTAAAAGGTAAAATCAAATAATTACTTTAATGTTACATTGTAGAGTTATTAAAATAGCATAACTTGTGAGTTTTTTTATATTATCAAATGTATTTTATCGTATTTTCCAAGACAGAGGAGGAAGGGGGGTGTGGAGGGTGAGGTGGAAGAAGGAAGAAGGAGGAGAGGAAGAACAGAAAATAGAAAGGTGATTGGTGATTTCATATAAATTTTTAAGTTGTATTACAGAACTTTTTAAATTGCTCAGCCTTCTGTCTTACAATGAATGTAATCATAACTGTAGCAGAATGATGGCTCTGTAATTCATACACAAGATAGGGATGCCATACTTCACCTAATCCAAATTGTTTTGAAAGAGTAGATCTTGCAGTGATTGGCAAATATGGAAAACACAGTTTTGCTGTTGGCCTTTCGTTTTGCTGTGTTCTTCAATAGCAAAGCTTCTGGTTGGCACTAAAAAAAAATACATATATACTGACTGCAAATAAGAGTGCCTTTGAATTTGGAACAAAGAAATAATCTTAACATTGTGACTGACTACTCAATTTAGGCCTTTATAACTATTCTCAAGTAAGCATTTGAGATACTTTGCAATCTCAACATGTTAATAAATAGGTTGAAGCAACATGTTTTAAAATAGTTTGACATTTCTAACTATCTGAGTTTTAGCTGTAGGCTTTAGCACAAATTACTTAAACATTGAAGTGATCCCTGCTTGTTTTCTAATACACTGTCCAGAGTGATTGTTTAAAACTATAAATCTTATTTTACTTCTCAATTTAAATTATCTAATAATTTCCCAAGGCAGGATCTCAGCTCACTGCAGCGTCTGCCTCCTGGGCTCAAGCAATCCTCCCACCTCACCCTTCAATCAGCAGGAACCACAGGCATGCACCACCATGCCCAGCTAATTATTGTATTTTTTGTGCAGACAGGGTTTTGCCATATTGGCCAGGCTGGTCTCCAACTCCTGAGCTCAAGTAATCTGCCCATATTGGCCTCCCAAAGTGCTAGGATTATAGGTGTGAGCCACAGTGAAATTTGTGTGAGCACAAATTTCTTTTCATTATCTTAACAGACCCTACAAGAAAGCTCCAGGTACATTGTTCTCTCTTGTCCCATTATGCCAGCTACACTGACCATCTTCCAGGTCTTCTAAAGTTCCAGGATAACTCGGGCTTCAGCACCTTGGAATTCTCTGCTCTTTGCTGATGTGTCTCCACCTGCTTTCTAGCTAAGTCCTTATTCACCCATTAGCCCAAACTTCACTCCCTTAGGGAAGGATACTCTGGACGCCCAGATTAAATCAATTCCTTTGGTCACATACTCAGTGAGGTCCCCTTACTTTCTCTCATACCATTTACCATAGCTTAACATTGAGTGAGGCCAGATTAATGACCAGTTACACATCACACTGTAAGATTCATGAGTATAGGCATGATATCAGTATTATTCACCATTTTACCCTCACAACCTAGCACTGTACTTAGGATCTAGTAAGTGCTCAAGAAATATTTTTGACTGAATGAATAGATACATTTTATGGTAGAGATTTTTCTTTTTATATACTGGTGAAAATGAATTATAATCACAAATAAAAATAACTTTCATTGTTTCATAATTTATATAGGTGATTTCAGATGTTTCCAAGAGTTGTATCTCATCACAATGGACATGAGATTAATTTTTCTGAAAATGTTGGCATCATGTGCTCTTTCTGTGCTCCTTGTTCTCCACTGTACTTAGAATTTTAAAGTAATATTAGAAATTACAGATGAGAAAATGTGATAAGTGGCTTCCTTTGAATTCCCTGACAAGTAAATCCTGAAAAAGGGATTCAAGAGAAAATAGTTCCATGGGAGATGACCCTAGGAAACACTAATAGCAGAGTGAGAAAGTGAAACAGGAAATGGAGACAACTTCAATAACACGATAGCAATAACTTAACCCGATGACAAGAGTGTATCATTAAGCAAGTTACCACTTAGGGTTTTGGGAGCCAAGTAGAAAATATACCTCAGCCTTGTCCTGACTGAGGGGCAAGGGAGCTGGGTATTTAAATCCTGTTGAGTGCTGCTCCTGAAGGGTGAAAATTTCCTCGTACTTCCAGTCTGCTACTGGCAACAGCAGAGTGGCCTCAGACTGCCAGAGAAAATACTCAGACAAAGGCACATAAATGCTGTCCTTGGAAGTCTAATGGTGTGGACTGCAATACTAAGAGCTGAGGGGATACGGGCAGAGCACAGAGTTGGCTACAATAGGCTTCATAAATAGTTCTCAGTACACTGCACTAAATTCTGATCATCCCAAAGACTGAAGCACTCTATAATCTTGTTTTAATTATGATATTTCTGAATAAAGTGTTTAATTGTTGGTAGTGCCTTTTGAAATAATAATATAAATAATAAAATTACAATAGGAGTGGCCTGCTATAATTATAGCAATGAGCAGCATTGCTAAATTTATACAGAAACAGGTAGCCCCTAAAAATATTTTGGGAAAGGAATTACAACACTATTTTAAGGTGACTTTAAAACATGAATTCTAAAAATTATGTGTTGTATGTGAATACAATTTTTAAAATAATTTGGCCAACAGTGAGCCACTTCTTTTGTTCTATTTTCTTTTTCATCTCACACATGTTAGAACTGACCAAACTTCGTCTCCAAGAGAAGGCAAACAAAACAAAACAAAACAAAATGAACATATTGGTCCTAAGGAGATAAAATGATCTGAAGTGGAAGAAAATCAGAATAAAGATATTGGTCATCTTGTGGTGTTTTCACATAAATGTGATGGATATTTTATAGAACTTGGAATTATTGTACTGGAGCTACTCTTAAGCACTTTACATGACACCATTAACTTTCCACACAAAAATAAACGGCCATAAGGGATTGATTTAATGCCTATGAATGAGGATTGCAATCCCTTCATAAAAGTAAAATAATATGTAAAATTTATGTTGTAATTTTCAACAAAATAGAATATTTTACATATACTTATTTTTCTCACAATATCTTTAGATAATATTGCTTCCACCTCTAAAGGATTTGAAAACAAGACAGTAATGTCAAAAAAAGTCTGTTAAAAAGAATTTAAGAATCTCTAAATGTAAACATGCACTTCCACAATGGAAATAAGTGCTATAAACAACTGTCATTGCAGTGCTTTCCCATTCATTGCTGCAAGTAATTCTCAAAACATTCCATTTTAAAGGTGAGAAACTATGTCTAACATCAAACAACTAGTTATAGCCTCTCCCTCATTCAAAACAAAGAAAAAGCCATTAGATAAGAGTTACCTCAGTTTCCCACAAATAAATCCAGGAATCTTGTCTCCTTCTACAGTCCTCTTCTCCCTATTCAAAGTAAAATAAAGAAACTAAGCCTCTTCCTGTGGAAGGCCAATATCTTCTCTGGTAGTTCAAATCAACTTCTCTTTTGTCTTCTTGGAAACCTGACATTATCAATTACCCTTATTCCTTGCCCCAACCACATCAGCTTTTAAATATCTCCATGGCTTCTCAATATTTCAATTCAAGCAGAGTAAAACAAACACAAATAAAAACTACCAAAAATAAAACTCCAAAACGGAAAACCTCACCCTGTAAATTCTTCTACCACTACCTCTTCACACCCAGACTTCTTGATCCAGTGGCCAATATTGAGTCTTCATTTCATCCCCACCCATTTCCTTCTCTAGCCCCATTTTCTCCCCTGTTAAGTTTGTAACCCAACAAATTTTTCGACCTCATTTTAATTAATCTATTTATAACTTTTTGTTGTTGTTGGAGACAGTTCTGTCCAGGCTGTAGTGCAATGGCATGGACTTGGCTCACTACAACCGCCACCTACCAGGTTCAAGCTATGCTCCTGCCTCAGATTCCCAAGTAGCTGGGATTATAGGCATGTAACACCACACCTGGCTAATTTTTGTATTTTTAGTTGAGATGGGGTTTCACCATGTTGGACAGGCTAGTCTCGAACTCCTGACCTCATGATACGCCTGCCTCAGCCACCCAAAGTGCTGGGATTACAGGCGTGAGCCACCGTGCACGGCTCCTTGTAACTTTTTTACCTGTGAACCGCTCCTTTCTTCCCCTCGCTTTATTGTTTTCTGTTCTTCCCTTGCCTTCTTCTTGTATTCTGGCTGTAATTACTCAATTTCTTTCTCAAATGTATCCTCTTATACCTACATATTAAATACTTCAAGAGCAGACATTTCTTTCTCCTCTCTATGCTTTCTCTCTTCAATTTATTAAGATCAAAGGCTTCAATTACTATCTCTATGTATTGACTCCCAAATTTACACCTTCAGGATAGATATCTTTTTGCTTTAAATTAACATATCCTTTTTGTCTTCTATATATCTTCACTTAAACTGCCCCAAAGTCATCCTTTAACTCTAAATAAATAAACAACAAAAAGCAAAAGCTAAACTTACCATCTTGACCTCTTTCAGAATTCACTAGCTTAGTAATTGGCAACACCATCCCTCCAATTTCACAAGCCAGGAACTTAAGAGTCACTTTTCACCCACCCCTTGTACTTTCTTTCAGCTCTCATATCCAATCCTTTCCCCAACTTTATTAACTATGCCTCCTAAGTGTATTCCAAATCCATTTATCTCTCTCCATTTCCAATGCCATCACCCTAGTCAAAGTAATATAGTGATGTAAAAGTAACTGCAGTTTTTGGCATTAATAGTATGGCAAAAGCAGAAATCACTTTTGCACCAACTTAGTACTATTTTCCACCCTACACTGACAACCCCTCTGATGCCTCTAGTCTGACAAACCGACATCTTACAACTCCTCTATTCTGACAGAAAAATCTTTTCAGCATATGACCATGCTCTTCTCCTGCTTAAAACCCTTTAATATTTCCCCATATGTTTTAGGATAAAATCTCTTGATGTGGGCTACCAGACCCTGCAAGCTTCTCTCCCTGCTTGGTTAATCATCAGGTTTCAATCAACCCTTCACACTGAGCTCCAGCCACTCTGGACTTTCAGTTTCTTGAATACTTTATGTTCTGTTGCCCCAGGTCCTGGGCACTGGCATTTATCGCACCTTAGGACACCTCCTCTTGCCTAGATCTGCCTACTCATTCTTCAAACCTCAGTTCATACCATTAGTTCCTCAGAAAACTCACACGTACTCATTCACATCTACTCCCAGATTCTTAAAATGCTCACCCTCCCATTATCACAAGATTGTTAATTACATGCTTATTTTTATAATTATTTTATTAACGTGTCTTCTCCCATTAGACTATGAGTTCAATGAAAGTAGGAAACATGACTGATTTTATTCTCCATGGCCCTTGTGGTATACTAACAATTCCAGCATGTACTCACTATTTGCTGAATGTGTAAACAGTTGTGCCTGGGTCTTGACTTTAATGTGAAACTCTGACTGTTATGTTGTCTGTAGAGACTTCTCCATTGCAGAGAAACCCATCATGTTTAATAGATCCATTTGCATTTCTGTAAACCACATACAACGTATTAACAGTCATATTTAAAAGCAAAAATAGACTTACTTTGAAAGATTAATCTTAAAACCTCAGCTCCCTATGAAATTCTGCCATGTCAAAGAAAAATGTCTGCTTTACTATATGTATGTTATTACTGATCACCTTCTTTCACTTGTCAATTGAACATACTCATGGAAAACAATTATTTTTCCAAAGCAAAATAGAAGATTGTACCTAGAAATCTTGTAACTAAGAATAGATGTTTGAGTAATTTGATTCATAGTGATTCTTCAGTTGTGGAGACATTTGTTATGTGGGACACTGTCAGAACTTCTAGTTTGTGTCCACACCACCCCAAACATGCCCAATCTCATCTGTCATGACTTGTAGCAAGAATGAGTTTTGTAGACAATGCACTGGAAAAAACAAAAAACTGTCAGTTTTCTGTTTTTTAAACTGTAAACATTCTAGACGGCTTTCAAAATGGCTACATTGAGAAAGCAACCTTAGACTTGAGAAAGCTCTAGTTTGAGAAAAAAAAAAAAATTACCTTTCTCTCTCTCTCATTATGGTAGTGGCCATCTTAGATTTGATATGACATCTAATACAGTACTTTACCAAATGACTTTACCTTTACTTATTAAATGCTGCTGCCGTGACACAATTCAACTGCACGCTTCACCATGCATAAAAAAATAATCCTGAGCCTCACTTTACTTGTTTGCTGACCACTCTGGAGACTTCCCACAATAGCTCAAATCTCGGTTATTCTTTATCTTGTCCCCTTGAATGACAAAATGTAAATCAAACTCACATATATTATCCTGTCTCACTTATGGCTGCTTTACAAGCACAGCATAGAGTCATTGTTCAGCATGGTTTATAGGTACAAACACAACTGAAACCTGTACTGGTTAATTTTCTGAGGGTTATAAGAATATTGAACACATGAATTGCTACTGAGTATTTTTGCATGCTAAAATATCACTGCTGTTTTCATAATATTTTATGAAATAAGATATTACCAAATGAGAATGAAAGCAAGTCTATCTTCTATAGTTTTATACAAAGAAGCAGAGGCCTTATGATAATAAGTTAATGGTTTCTAGCAGCCTGACATATATTTTCCGTATTTTTCTTTTAAGTGTTTTGGGAGTTTTGGAATTTTCTATCTAGAAATAGTCTATAAGTGAGAAATGAATTTGTTCCAAGTTATAGGATTCTGTTTTGTTCTCACTAATGTTTAATTGTAATATTAGAACTTGGTCAGAAATGGTAATATATTAAGATATTTCTTCACAAGTATTGGCTGTTGCTAAACACGAAAATAGACATAAACTAATATATTAATAAAATACACAGTCTGAAGAGCTTGTTAAATTTTAACAATACCATCATTTATACAAAAAGCACAAATATATAAACATTATGTTGTTTGATTTACTTAGTAATATAATAAATTAGAAAAATATTTAACAAATATTAATATTTACAATAAGTCTAGAAATGAGAATTTTTAACAGGGCAAATTTCCACAAAGCTTTTATTACTCTTACTGGAAAAAGACTGACAATTAACTTTTACAAATGTAATCACTTAAGCCAAATGTGCTTGATCTACTATTTTCATTTTGCTAACATTATAATTTCTAGTTATTATTGTTATTTTGGTTATACTTTATCAATAAATAGAGAATCAGCTAAAACTAATCACTGATTTTTTCCCATGGTTGTAGAGCTTAGATTTATGAGATTTATGCATAGCTTAGATTTATGACATTTATCTCAATGTCAGAAATCAATAAAATTCTAGTTTTTAGTCTACTAAAATGTTGATATCCTAAACATTTGCCATATTACTACATGATGTTAATAATTAATAATTCAACTTCCTTGAACAATGTTATTGAGCACTAAGGTATCATAATTTGGCTATGCCATTGCCCAGCTGCTAGTATTTATATAGCTTGTTCCAGTTTCTTTATTGGGTTGTTTTTCTGTATTAAGGAACAAAGAAATTAATAGTTTTCAGCAAATTACTGTTTAGATGACTTATTTGAATTTGTAAGTAACTTTTTAAAACTCGATTTTATTGAGATTAATTTATATATAATAAAATATACCGATTTTAATAGTATGAGTCAATAAGTTTTGACAAATGCACACTTCCATATAGCCACCAATACAGAGATAGAAAAGTTTCATCACCTTTGAAAATTCTCTTGAGCACCTTTGCAGTTAACCCCACTCTCCTCCACACTCTCCTCCCCACTCTCCATCCCAAGGCAACCACTTGTCAATGTTCCATCACCACATATTAGTTTGTCCTGTTCTAAAATGAAATATAAATGAATCGTACAGTGTAAGTTTTCATGTCTGGCTTCTTTTGCAGGACTGCAGCGCAGTGAGACCATCCAACTTTGTGTCTTGAAGACCAACCCCAAGATTTCTGAGTTCAGAAAACAAAGAAAATAAGAGACTTTTAAATATGAAATTGCTTGGTAATATAAAATCCTTCCCTTTACAGGCCTGACCCCAATATTTGATTACTCAGTAAAATACTCATGTAAGAGGATTATTTGGGGAAGTGCATTTTCTTTGCATTGAAGCTTCCTTAGATGTAAAGCCTTCATACCAGCTCAGAGATTCAAAGCAGATTTCTCTTCCTCAAAAGAAAGATTATCTTTGGTTTGGAAGCTTGCTTCTTTACCTATGCTTACCTAGCCTCAGCAAATGCGCCAGGTGAAATGTTCTCCATCTATTGCTCACCTACAAAGATTTTGTCTCTCTGAAGTAATTTAGTTCTTTGAGATTTACTTGTACCTGTGCAACAGAATTTTACAAAATGGTGGTTTTAAACAAAAGTATGAAATATTTGGTTTATTGGGTAACATTGTTTCAGTGGGAGTGAAGGAAGATCTTTCATGTCTTTTTATATCCTAATCATAAGCCTAACTCTTGCAAAAATATTTTTGCAAATTTTAAGTATCTCCTAAGAATGTACTCCCAGAAGACCATTACTAAGTCCAGAATTATGAATGTTTTTGTGACAAATGCCAAAAAGAATAATAGATAATATGATAATAATATTATTTATCAAAAGAAATACTATGTTCCCTTTCCATAGAATTTGTTACTCTATGATTTGAAACAGAAGTCAATGAATTTTATTGTATCCATTTTGTTGAAACATTTGTGTACTGATCTCAAACTTATTTGCATTATATACTCACTTCCTATCACCACCCATTCATTTAACATTTATTTATTCTAAGAGCAGTCTAAGTAAGAGAATGACATTTTTCTCACTTTTACAGGAAAAATGAAATAAAGGAGAGTAATTGCTAATGGGCATGGGTTTTTTTTTTCTTTTTAAAAATGTTCTAAAATTGATTGTGGTGATGGTTGTACAACTTTGTGAATACAATAAAAATCGCTGAATTGAAACTTTAAATGAATGAATCATTTAATATATGAGTGTTATCTCAATGAAACTGCTACTTAAAAAATAAAATAAAAGGAACATCAATGTAAATGAAAATTCCATGGTATGACTCTTAACCAAATTCTTACCCAACTGAAAACCAAAATATATTTATTGGGGCAACTTCTAAGCACACTGAAAAAAGAGAAAATTACCTGGCCTCCAAGAACCCTATCATAATAAATATAACAAGAATATACTAAAGTTTTATTTGATGTCAGGCACTGAGCTAAATGTTTTAAATGATAATCTCATTTAATCTTTATATCAACTGTTAAAAGTTACTATTATTTATTAAATTTTGCAAAGAAGAAAACCAAGATTTAGATCAAAGTGGTAACTGGTAGAGACAAGATTCCAATCTCAGGTTTGTCTGATACAGTTTTTTTTTTTTTTTTAATCTACTGCTTCCCAACAATAGAGGATGACATCCAAGAAGACACCATTGCTCCTGACTGTGGCAAAGAAGAAAAAAGACTACACATGCAGATATATATACTTAGAGTCACACAAAGTATAACAAACTTCTGGGGAGCCAAGGAGTAGGATATACACATCAAATCAGCTGACTTTGGTGAAAACCTAGATGTAGAAACCCTGGAAGCATAAATTTAGAAATCCTAAATTTTGGAGGTTAAGTGGAAACCAGGGAGTGTGATAGATTCTCTAGCTTTGAATTGGCTGTGTTTGTGTCATGCGTATGTTCAACATCACTTTAAAACCTTGTAGGGCTGGGCACAGTGGCTCATGCCTGTAATCCCAGTGCTTTGGAAGGCCAAAACAAGAGGATCACTTAAGACTAGGAATTCATGAAATCCTGGGTAACATTGTGAGACACACTGTCTGTAAAAAATTAAAAAACAAAATCCAGACACAATGCTTTGTGCCTATAGTCCTAGCTACTCAGAAGGCTGAGGCAGGAAAATAGCAGCCTAGGAGTTTGAGGCTTCAATCAGCTATGATTGCACCACTGCATTCCAGAGTGGGTGACAGAGTAAGATCCTGTCTCTAAACAAACAAACAAACAAAAAACAAAACAAAAGCCTCATTGATACTGTGTCCAAACAAAATAGTAATACTTTAGATTCTGTAACACTTGATAGTCAATGAAGAAGTGTTGTAATTGTTAAGACAACCTATGTCCAGCCTTTTTGGAAATTATAGAGTATTAGTCTTTCAAGACATCTTTGAACATTTATTTTATATCTAAGATAGTATCTCCTAGAGAAACTAAGGCAATTTCTCAAGCTAAAGAAGGTCTTCAGAAAGGAAGTCAGTGAACTCTCAGGTATCTTGAGCCAAGGTCCAGGAATCCTTATAACACATTATATTGATTATTACTGATGAACAAATGTTAGTTCCCCTTCTTCTGTCCAGGCCTTAGTAATGCCCTGCTCTGGCCCAAAGCTCTTGAAAGAAGCTTCTTCCTTGATTTCTGGTACAGCCTGCTCTCTAATTGCAAACTCTGGGAATAAACTTGGCATTAATAGAGACTCTGCTCCTGCCAAGTCCAATTTCATCAAGAAGTAATAAAGTACAACAATTTACGTTTTTGCTTTAATGTTCAAAGAATACTTCTGGATCATTGACTTGTAGACAGCCTTTCATCTGTGGAATGCAAATTATTCTAATTACAACAAGTTTACATCACAAAAAAGAAAATCTGCTTTTTTTTGGAGCAACATCCACTAAGCAATAATAAATGAAATAAAGTTAAATTTTGCTTCCATTTACTAGTAGTTAGGAATGGATCAAAAATGCCAAGGGATCATGTTTACCTCTAAGAAAAGCAGTGGGTAGTTAGGAAACTTTATGGAAGGAACACCAGAATTTTATACTGTGTGCACTTGTACTATGTGTACTCAGTAAATGAAAGAAATTACAAAGAAATAATAGCATACAAACCTTAGTAAAACAACTTTTCACTGTTGATATTCCACAAATAAACCATTTCTTATAGAAATACAAGTAAACAGTCAAGAACTGAAATTTGCATCATACATAAGTAAATTTTCCAGATACCTAACACTTGCAGTCTCAAGATGCAGCACTGTTTATTATTCTTTCTATAAATATAAATTCTAGCCACTTATGTTTGCCCAGGCACTGAGCTATCCCTGTGCTACAACAGGGAACACAGTCCCTTCCCTTATAGAGTTTTACTAATGTTAGATGGGATCATTATTATTAAAGTTATCTCATTTTTGCCTTTTTAAACCAAGAGTAATCAATACATTTATATTGTCTTGATGATTTTTCTGAATACTCACTATTAAAGTTTATTTTAGTAAACTACATTTTAATTTCTATTGCATTTAAATTTATATTATTATATATTTATTTTATAAATCTTATATTTATAAAATATAAATTTTATATCTATATTTAATTTTTATATTTATAATTTATAAATATAAATTTATAACATATTTTACATGAAATATATTATATCATTTATATTTTATATTTATATTATATTTAAAATATAGTTCTTAAACTATATTTTAGATTTTATGTTTCTTCCTCCTATAGAAATCCACCAATTTCTGTGGCACGAAGTGCACAGATATAGTTCTAACCCTGGCTGAGGCTTCTAATCCAGGTTGAGTATTCCTTATCCAAAATGCTATGGACCAGAAGTGTTTCAAATTTCTTTTTCTTTTTTTTTCAGATTTTGAAGTATTTGCATATACATAATGATATATCTTGGGGTTGGGACCCAAGTCTAAACACAAAATTTATTTATGTTTTATATGCACTGTATATATATAGCCTAAAGGTAATTTTATACAATGTTTTTAGTAATACATGCAACTCATTGTATGAGATCCAGTGTGGAATTTTCCACTTATGGCAGCATGCCAGTGCTCAAAAAGTTACAGATCTTGGAGCATTTTGGATTCCAGACTTTTGAGATTAGTGATGCTCAAAGTACACTTTTCATTATTTTAGTTTTTAATATTTTGCAAGAGGTGAAACCAGGTAAAGTTTAGAAGTTGTATGTTCAATAAGTGAGACTTCAAAGTATGTCTCTTTAAAGAACTGTATACTTGTGGGGACTCTCGGAAACTTCTCCAGTGATTTGAAGAAAACCTTGGTTCACATATTTGCAAAGAGTCGAAGTTCTGCCAAATAAAACTACCTACAGTTAACTCCGTTCTCTTTATGACATTAGCAGAAGGAAAAGTTAGTAACTGTTGGTGTAATAATCTGCTCAGGCTGCCATGACAAAATTTCATAGACAGGGTGGCTTAAACAACAAAAATTTATTTTCTCATGGTCCTAGAGGCTGGAAAGTCACAGATCAAGATAAGGCAGGTTCAGTTTCTGGTGAAGACTCTTTCTGGCTTGCAGAAAGCTGCCTTTTCACTATGTCTTCACATGCCAGAAAAAGAGAGAGCAAGCTTTCTGGTGTTTTTTCTTACAAAAATGCTCATTTTATCAGGTCAGGACTCCACCTTTAGGACTTCATTTAACCTTAATTACATCTGCATTCAACCTCACCTCCAAATACAGTCATAACGAGGTTTAGGGCCTCAAATTATAAATTTTGGGGAGATACAAACATTCATTCCATAATAGGTGGTTAAACCAAATTATTATAATAATAATTAGTAGTAATTGCTATCGTTTGAATGTTGATTCCCTTCTAAACTCAAGTTGAAATTTAATTGCCATTCTAATAATATTAAGAGGTGGGACCTTTAGAAAGTAATTACGCCATGAGGACTTTACCCTCATGGGTGGGATTGTTGTTGCTATAAAATGGCAAATTTATTCCCTTCTTTCTCTCTTGCCCCTGTACCTTTAACTTTCTGCCATGGGAGGAGCAAGAAGGTGCCAGCCCCTGGATCTTGGACTTTGCAGCATCCAGAATTTTAAGCCAGTAAACTTCTTTTCATTATAAATTACCTAGTCTTAGATATTCTGTCATAGCAGCAAAAATGGACTATGGCAGTAGTATTAGATAGTGATATGTATAGAAATTCTTTTGCAATATTTATTTAGCATTAGTTAGTGTGTAACTATTTGTAGTCAAACTCAGTAATGGCATTTATTCTTCAGCTATCTTAAAAGAAGATATCATGGTACTATAGCCTATAGTTAACTTTTAGAATCAGATGGTAAGATTGTTAAGAAGCTTTCATCTCAAGTTTTCTTTAAAGGGTTATAATGATAGTTGTTAGTGAGTGCCCTTAATATAGGAGTCATGAAACTAATCAAGTTTAGTGATCCTTCATCTGGAAATTCCTTAGATTTCATCTAATGGATCTTTGAAGTTGTATAGTCCAAAAATAAATGAATCAAGATAATGTTTTGTTGTTGTTGTTATTGTTGCTTATGGGATGATACGATAAACAGAAAATGCCTAATGTTTTTCTTCATAGAAAGTAAATATACATAATGAATATTTTTATTTATATACTACAGTCACCACTAGTCCCCTTCTCTGTAGCATAATACTACTTGGCTTCAATCAACAGATAGTTGAGAACCTTATGTGCAATGTATGCTAAACCAACAAAGCACTTACATTTGCAGAACTTCTTAAACTGTAATGTGCAAATGAATCACCTTAGAATATTGTTAAATTGCCTTTTTGAGTGAGTTTCAGATCCAGTAGGTGTAGAGTGGAATCTGAAATTTTGCAATTCTGAGGGTGATGCTTATGCTGTTAGTCCAGACCACACTTTGAAGAACAAAAAGGCCCATTGCACAGTTGTTTCTTTATAAAAGTGACAAAATATTAATTGATAAAATAACATTACCATTCTGTTTTCTAGGGTTGTTTTGAGGACCGATGAGCTAATAAACATAAAGCAACAAGCACAAGATATTTCAAAGATGATAAAACCTATTAATTGAATAAACAAAAGATGTTGTGTATTATGGTTAATTTTATGTAGCTGAATTTACCTAAGGCAGAGAATTTGCAGGGCTCATTAGGATAAAGTAGGCATGTTGGCATGAATTTATTAAAAATATTAAATTTAGAGTTGTGGGACTTTAAAAATGGGAGTAAATTCATCAGTGGCTTTTAGTCATGGTGATGACAACAGAAAAGCAATAATTTTATCTGGTCAAGTTAAAGCCTGAGAAACTAGTGAGGATGCTTTTGCAGCAATATATATTTGACATGATGAGGGCATGAGGGTAATGGTGGAAGTAATGAAAAGGAAGAAAGTGAAAGGCCAACATTTATTGGGTGCTCATTCTCAGTCAGATGCTGTCTTACATTAGGATGGCTGCATGTCAAAACTACCTGGGAGACTTTCAAAGTGTATGCATGCATGTGCTTCACTCTGTATTACACCAGAATCTCAGCAGGAGAGTCCAAGTAAATATTTTAAAGCTCTTCACAGGGCATGTGCACCACTGTTTGTCTATAAGATTTCCTCTCCCCAGACCTCTTGCAAGGAAACTACCATTCTTTTCTTTCCCTGCTTCTCCTCCTCTAGCCTACTGACCTTCACGGAATATCACCATGAAAGAGAAAAATGCTTGTACCAGACATCCTTTGCTCTACAGCCCCAGACAGCCTGCTCTTCTTATGCTCAAAGGTCCAGATTAAAAGCAAAACCTATTGAAAATTAGTTGTTATTTGTCTTTATCTTCCTGTCCTACTGAATTGAAAGGCAACAAAGATGTTTTTGCCTACTGAGCAAATGGTCTGAAACTGTAGATAAGAAAGAGATGCACAGTTGAATATTTCGAGATCCTTTTTCACTCTAGTAAATGGCCTGAGTCAGGCTACGATTTCAGGTCTGAGTCCCAAGTATATATTATCTCTACTACATCCTTCTGCCAGGTATTGCAAGCTATCTAGGAAAAAGCAATTAAATTAATAATGACATTTGTTTTTCCTATTCTAAGACAGAAAAACCATTATTTAGTCTTGTAAGAACTGGATTCTGAAATATTAAGGAATAGGTGGAGTAGTTATAGAAACATCATCACATAGAGTTACAAGGTCCTCCTCACAGGTCCCATTTACATCACACATCTTCACCTCCTGCTTAGTTCATATTTCTGGTCCAACTCATATTTTAAAAATCTGAATATCACTATTTCTTGTAGATCTTCTCCCACTTACATTTTATCAATGTTCTTTTATATCTCTACCCTGCTGTGACTAGGCCAAACCTTCTCCCTCTACCAAAGCACAATTTGTAAAATCTAAATTATTGACCTTAAAAAGGAAGTAGAGAAAGAGATGGTGTTAGAAAGTTTATTCAATGGGATGATACCAGTGGACTTCCCAAATGTAGAGAAGTATATCAACATTCAAATACAAGAAGATAATAGAACACCAAGCAGATTTAATGCAAAGAAGATTACCTCAAAGCATTTAATAATCAAATCTCAAAGATCAAGGATAAAGAAAAGATCCTAAAAGCAGCAAGAGAAAAGAAACAAATAACATACAATGGAGCTCCACTACATCTGGCACCACAGTTTTCAGTGGAAACCTTACAGACCAGGAGACAGTGGCATGGCATATTTAAAATGCCAAAGGGAAAAACTTTTACCCTAAAATAATGTATCTGGTGAAAATATCCTCAAACATGAAGGAGAAATAGAGACTTTCCTAGACAACCAAAAACTGAGATACTTCATCAATGTCAGACCTGTCTCACAAGAAATACTAAAGGGAATTCTACAATATGAAAGAAGATAATGTTAATGAACAACAAGGAATAATATGAAGGTACAAAACTCACTGATAATAGTAAGAATACAGAAAAATGCAGAATAGTATAACACTGTAACGGTGGTGTGAAAACTACTCCTGTCTTAAGTAGAAAGACTAAATGATAAACCAATCGAAAATAATAACCACAAAAGCTTTTCTATATATAGACAGTACAATAAGACATAAAGAGAAATAACAGAAATCATGGGGCCAAAGTTAAAGTGTAGAGTTTTTATTAATTTTCTTCTTGTGTGTTTGTTTATTTGTACATGCAATCAGTGTTCTGTTGTCATCAGTTGAAAATAATGGGTTATGAGATGGTATTTGAAAGCCTCATGGTAACCCCAAATTAAAAAACATACAATGGATACACAAAAAGTAAAGAGCAAGAAATTATAGCATATCACTAGAGAAAATCACCTTCACTAAGTGGAAAACAAGAAGGAAGGAAAGAAGAATGAGAAGGCTGCAAACAACAAAAAAATAAATTTTAAAATAGCAGGAGTAAGTCCCTACTTAGCAGTAATAGCATTCAATGTAAGTGGACTAAGCTATCCAACAAAAGACATACATTGGCTGAATGGATGAAAAAACAAGACCCAATAATCTGTTGCCTACAAGAAACACACTTTACTTATAAAGATACACATAAAGTAAACATAAAGGGATATAAAAGAATTTTCCATGCCAATGGAAACCAAAAAAGAACAGGAGTAGTCATATTTATATCAGACAAATAGATTTTCAAGACAAAAACTCTAAGAAGAGACAAAGAAAGTCATTATATAATGATAAATGGTTCAATTCAGCAAGATGATAGAGCAATTGTAAATATATAGGCACTCAACACTGGAGCACCCTGATATATAAAGGAGATATTGTTAGAGCTCAAGGGCTATATAAGCCCCAATACAGTAATAACTGGAAGCTTCAATACACTACTTTCGACATTAGACTGATCTCCCACACAGAAAATCAACAAAAAAAATTAGACTTAATCTGCATTATAGAACAAATGGATCTAATAGATATTTACAGAACATATATCCAACAGCTGCAGAATATACATTCTTTTCCTCAGCACATGAATATTTCTCAAAGATAGACCATATATTAGGTCACAAGACAAATCTTAAAATATTCAAAATAATAAAATCATATGAAACATCTTCTCTAACAACAATAGAGTAAAACTACAAATCAATAAGAGGAATTTTAGCTACACAAACACATGGAAATTTAACAATATATTCCTCAATGACCAGTGGGTCAATGAAGAAATTAAGAAAGAAACTGAAAAAATTTCTGAAACAAATAATAATAGAAACACAGCATACCAAAACCTATGGGATACACTGAAAGCAGTACTAAGAGGGAAATTTATAGCTGTAAGTGCCTAAATCAAAAAAGAAGAAAAATTTCATATAAATAACCTGATGATACATCTTAAAGAACTAGAAAAGCAAGAGAAAAGCAAACCCAAAATTAGGAGAAAAAAAAGAGAAATAGTAAGAGTCAGAGCAGAAATAAATGAAACTGAAAAGAAGAAAACAATACAAAAGATCAACAAAACAAAAAGGTTGTATTTTGAAAAGATAAGCAAAGTTGACAGACCTTTAGCCAGACTAAGAAAAAAAAAGAGAATATGCAAATAAATGAAAAAGGAGACATTACAACTGATACTGCAAAAATTCAAAGGATCAATACTAGTTACTATGAATAATTAGATGTCAATAAATTGGAAACTCTGGAAGACATGGATAAATTCCTAGACACATATGACCTATGAAGACTGAATCATGAAGAAATTTGAAACCTGAATAGACCAATAACAAGTAACAAGATGAAGCCATAATAAAAAGTCCCCAGTAAACAAAAGCCTGGGACTTGACAGTTCACTGCTGAATTCTACCAAACATTAAAAGAAGAATACCAATCCTACTAAAGCTGTTGTGAAAAATAGAGGAGGAGGGGATGCTTCCAAACTCATTCTACGAAGCCATTATTACCCTGATACTAAAACCAGACAAGGACACACACACACACAAAAAAAGAATACTGTAGGACACTATTCATGCAAAAATCCTCAACAAAATACTAGCAAAATGAATTCAACAATACATTAAAATGGTCATTCATCATGACCAAATAATATTTATCACAGAAGTGCAAAAAGTGTTCAACATATGTAAGCCAATCAATGTGATACATTTTATCAACAGAATGAAGGACAAAAACTATATGATTATTTTAATTCATGCTGATAAAGCATTTGATAGAGTTCAATATCCCTTCATGATTAAAAAAAAAACTTAAAAAACACTGGGTATAAAAGGAACACACACAACATAATAAAAGTCATATTTGACAGACCCACAGATAACATGATTCTGAATGGGGAAAGACTGAAAACCTTTCCTCTTAGATCTGGAACATGATAAGGATACTCACTTTCACCACTGTTATTCAACACAGTACTGAAAGTCCTAGCTAGAGCAATCAGACAAGAGAAAGAAATAAAAGGCATCCAAATTGGAAAGAAAGAAGTCAAATTATCCTTTTTTGTAGATGATATGATCTTATATTTGGAAAAACCTACAGACTCCACCAAAAAAACTACTAAAACTGATAAATAATTCAGTAAAGTTGCAAGATACAAAGTCAGCATATAAAAATTGCTAACATTTTTGTATGCCAACAGTGAGCAATTTGAAAAAAAATTTAAAAAGTAATCCCACTTACAGTGGCAACAAACAAAATTAAATATCTAAGAATTAACCAAAGAAATAAAAGATTTCTACAATGAAATTACAAAACACTAATGAAAAAAATTGAGAAGGACACACAAAAATGGAAAGATATTCCATGTTTATGGATTGGAAGAATCAATATTTTTAAAATGTCCATACTACCCAAAGCAATCTACAGATTTAACACAACTCCTGTCATAATACCAATGACATTCTTTACAGAAATAGAAAAAAAATCCTAAAATGTGTATGGAATCACTGATGACCCAGAATAGTCAAAGCTTTCCTAAGCAAAAAGAACAGAACTGGAGGAATCACATTACCTGACTTCAAATTATACTACAGAGCTATGTTAATGAAAACACCATGGTACTGGCATAAAAAATAGACACATCGGCCAATGGAACAGGATAGAAAACCCAGAAACAAATCCACACACAGTGAATTTATTTCTGAAAAAGGTGCCGAGAACACACACTGGGGAAAAGACAGTCTCTTCAGTAAATGGTGTTGGGAAAACGGGATACTCATATGCAGAAGAATGAAACTAGACCTCTATCTCTTGCCATATACAAAAATCAAATCAAAATGGATAAAGACTTAAATCTAAGACCTAAAACTATGAAACTAATACAAGAAACTTTGGGAAACTCTAGGACATTGGTCTGGGCAAAATTTTCTTGAGTAATACTCCACAAGCACAGGCAACCAAAGCAAAAATGAGCAAATAAGATCACATCAAGTTAAAAAGCTTCTGCACAACAAAGTATACAATCAACAAAGTGAAAAGACAACCCAGCGAATGGGAGAAAATATTTGCAAACTACCCATTTGACAAGGGATTAATAACAGGTACTGGAGAAGATGTGGAGAAATAAGAACACTTTTACACTGTCGGTGGGACTGTTAACTAATTCAACCATTGTGGAAGACAGTGTGGCGCTTCCTCAAGGATCTAGAACTAGAAATACCATTTGACCCAGCCATCGCATTACTGGGTATTTACCCAAAGGATTATAAATCATGCTGCTATAAAGACACATGCACACGTGTGCTTATTGCAGTATTATTCACAACAGCAAAGACTTGGAACCAACCAAAATGGCCAGCAACGACAGAATGGATTAAGAAAATGTGGCAAGGTGGGGCAGAGCAAGATGGCCGAATAGGAACAGCTCCAGTCTCCAACTCCCAGCGCGGGTGACACAGAAGTCCGGTGATTTCTGCATTTTCAACTGAGGTACTGGGGTCATCTCACTAGGGAGTGCCGTACAATAGGTGCTGGTCAGCTGTTGCAGCCTGACCAGCGAGAGCTGAAGCAGGGCGAGGGATCACCTCACCTGGGAAGCACAAGGGGGAAGGGAATCCCTTTTCCTAGCCAGGGGAACTGAGACACACAACACCTGGAAAATCGGGTAACTCCCACCCCAATACTGCACTTTAACCAAACAGGCACACCAGGAGAATATATCCCACATCTGGCCGGGAGGATCCCACGCCCACAGAGCCTCCCTCATTGCTAACAGAGCAGTCGGCGGTGACCTAACTGTAAGGCAGCAGTGAGGCTGGGGGAGGGGCGCCCACCATTGCTGAGGCTTAAGTAGGTAAACAAAGCCGCTGGGAAGCTCGAACTGGGTGCAGCTCACAGCAGCCAAGGAAACCTGCCTCTCTCTGTAGACTCCACCTCTGGGGACAGGGCACAGCTAATAAACAACAGGGAAAGCAGCAGAGGCCTGTGCAGACACGAACGACTCTGTCTGAAAGCTTTGAAGAGAGAAGTGGATCTCCCAACATGGAGGTTGAGATCTGAGAACGGACAGACTGTCTGCTCAAGTGGGTCGCCAACCCCTGAGTGGCCTAACTGGGAGACATCCCCCACTAGGGGCAGTCTGACAACCCACACCTCACAGGGTGGAGTATATCCCTGAGAGGAAGCTTCCAAAGTAAGAATCAGACCGGTACACTCCCTGTTCAGCAATATTCTATAGTCTGAAACCTCTGCTGCTGATACCCAGGCAAACAGGGTCTGGAGTGGACCTCAAGCAATCTCCAACAGACCTGTAGCTGAGGGTCCTGACTGTTAGAAGGAAAACTATCAAACAGGAAGGACATCTATACCAAAACCCCATCAGTACGTCACCATCATCAAAGACCAGAGACAGATAAAACCACAAAGAAGGGAAAAAAGCAGTGCAGAAAAGCTGGAAATTCAAAAAATAAGAGCGCATCTCCCCCTGCAAAGGAGAGCAGCCCATCGCCAGCAATGGATCAAAGCTGGTCAGAGAATGACTTTGACCAGATGACACAAGAAGGCTTCAGTCCATCAAACTTCTCAGAGCTAAAGGAGGAATTACCTACTCAGCGCAAGGAAACAAAAAATCTTGAAAAAAGAGTGGAAGAATTGACAGCTAGACTAATTAATGCAGAGAAGGTCATAAACAAAATGACAGAGATGAAAACCATGACACGAGAAATATGTGACAAATGCACAAGCTTCAGTAACCGACTCGATCACTGGAAGAAAGAGTATCAGCGATTGAGGATCAAATGAATGAAATGAAGTGAGAAGAAAACCAAAACAAAAAAGAAGAAAAAGAAATGAACAAAGCCTGCAAGAAGTATGGGATTATGTAAAAAGACCAAATCTACGTCTGATTGGGGTGCCTGAAAGTGAGGGGGAAAATGGAACCAAGTTGGAAAACACTCTTCAGGATATCATCCAGGAGAAATTCCCCAACCTAGTAGGGCAGGCCAACATTCAAATTCAGGAAATACGGAGAACGCCACAAAGATACTCCTCCAGAAGAGCAATTCCAAGACACATAATTGCCAGATTCACCAAAGTTGAAATGAAGGAAAGAATCTTAAGGGCAGCCAGAGAGAAAGGTCGGGTTACCCACAAAGGGAAGCCCATCAGACTAACAGCAGATCTCTCAGCAGAAACTCTCCAAGCCAGAAGAGAGTGGGGGCCAATATTCAACGTTCTTAAAGAAAAGAATTTTCAACCCAGAATTTCATATCCAGCCAAACAAAGTTTCATCAGTGAAGGAGAAATAAAATCCTTTACAGATAAGCAAATGCTTACAGATTTTGTCACCACCAGGCCTGCCTTACAAGAGACCCTGAAGGAAGCCCTAAACATGGAAAGGAACAACCGGTACCAGCCATTGCAAAAACATGCCAAAATGTAAAGACAATCGAGGCTAGGAAGAAACTGCATCAACTAACGAGCAAAATAACCAGTTAATATCATAATGGCAGGATCAAGTTCACACATAACAATATTAACCTTAAATGTCAATGGACTAAATGCTCCAATTAAAAGACACAGACTGGCAAACTGGATAAAGAGTCAAGACCCATCAGTCTGCTGTATTCAGGAGACCCATGTCACATGCAGAGACATATATATGCTCAAAATAAAGGGATGGAGGAAGATCTACCAAGCAAATGGAGAATAAAAATAAGCAGGGGTTGCAATCCTAGTCTCTGATAAAACAGACTTTAAACCATCAAAGATCAAAAGAGACAAAGAAGGCCATTACATAATGATAAAGGGATCAATTCAACAGGAAGAGCTAACTCTCCTAAATATATATGCACCCAATACAGGAGCACCCAGATTCATAAAGCAAGTCCTTAGAGACTTACAAAGAGACTTAGACTCCCATACAATAATAATGGGAGACTTCAACACTCCACTGTCAACATTAGACAGATCAACGAGACAGAAAGTTAACAAGGATATCCAGGAATTGAACTCATCTCTGCACCAAGCGGACCTAATAGAACTCTATAGAACTCTCCACCCCAAATCAACAGAATATACATTCTTCTCAGCACCACATCGCACTTATTCCAAAATTGGCCACATAATTGGAAGTAAAGCACTCCTCAGCAAATGTAAAAGAACAGAAATTATAAAAAACTGTCTCTCAGACCACAGTGCAATCAAACTAGAACTCAGGACTACGAAACTCAATCAAAACCACTCAACTACATGGAAACTGAACAACCTGCTCCTGAATGACTACTGGGTACACGATGAAATGAAAGCAGAAATAAGGATATTCTTTGAAACCAATGAGAACAAAGATACAACATACCAGAATCTCTGGGCCACATTTAAAGCAGTGTGTAGGGGGAAATTTATAGCACTAAATGCCCACAAGAGAAAGCAGGAAAGATCTAAAACTGACACTCTATCATCAAAATTAAAAGAACTAGAGAGGCAAGAGCAAACACATTCAAAAGCTAGCAGAAGGCAAGAAATAACTAAGATCAGAGCAGAACTGAAGGAGATAGAGACACAAATAACACTCCAAAAATCAATGAATCCAGGAGTTGGTTTTTTGAAAAGATCAACAAAATTGACAGACCACTAGCAAGACTAATAAAGAAGAAAAGAGAGAGGAATCAAATAGACACAATAAAAAATGATAAAGGGGATATCACCAACGACCCCACAGAAATACAAACTACCATCAGAGAATACTATAAGCACCTCTATGCAAATCAACTAGAAAATCTAGAAGAAATGGATAATTTCCTGGAGACTTACACTCTCCAAACCCTAAACCAGGAAGAAGTTGAATCCCTGAATAGACCAATAGCAGGCTCTGAAATTGAGCCAATAATTAATAGCCTACCCACCAAAAAAAGTCTAGGACCAGATGGATTCACAGCTGAATTCTACCAGAGGTACAAGGAGGAGCTGGTACCATTCCTTCTGAAACTATTCCAATCAATAGAAAAAGAGGGAATCCTCCCTAACTCATTTTATGAGGCCAACATCATCCTGATACCAAAGCCTGGCAGAGACACAACAAAAAAAGAAAATTTTAGACCAATATCCCTGATGAACATCGATGCAAAAATTCTCAACAAAATACTGGCAAACCGGATTCAGCAGCACATCCAAAAGCTTATCCACCATGATCAAGTGGGCTTCATCCCTGGGATGCAAGGCTGGGTCAACATTCGCAAATCAATAAACGTAATCCAGCATATAAACAGAACCAAAGACAAGAACCACATGATTATCTCAATAGATGAAGAAAAGACTTTTGACAAAATTCAACAGCCCTTCATGCTAAAAACACTCAATTAATTCGGTATTGATGGAATGTAATTCAAAATAATAAGAGCTATCTATGACAAACCCACAGCCAATATCATAGTGAATAGGCAAAAACTGGAAAAATTCCCTTTGAAAACTGGCACAAGACAAGGATGCCCTCTCTCACCACTCCTATTCAACATAGTGTTGGAAGTTCTGGCGAGGGCAATCAGGCAAGAGAAAGAAATAAAGGGTATTCAACTAGGAAAAGAAGAAGTCAAATTGTCCCTGTGTGCAGATGACATGATTGTATATTTAGAAAACCCCATTGTCTCAGCCCAAAATCTCCTTAAGCTGATAAGAAACTTCAGCAAAGTCTCAGGATACAAAATCAATATGCAAAAATCACAAGCATTCTTATACACCAGTAACAGACAAGCAGAGAGCCAAATCAGGAATGAACTTCCATTCACAATTGCTTCAAAGAGAATAAAACACCAGGAATCCAACTTACAAGGGATGTAAAGGACCTCTTCAAGGAGAACTACAAACCACTGCTCAGTGAAATCAAAGAGAACACAAACAAATGGAAGAACATACCATGCTCCTGGATAGGAAGAATCAATATCGTGAAAATGGCCATACTGCCCAAGGTTATTTACAGATTCAATGCCATCCCCATCAAGATACCAATGACTTTCTTCACAGAATTGGAAAAAACGGCTTTAAAGTTCATATGGAACCAAAAAAGAGCCCGCATTGCCAAGACAATCCTAAGTCAAAAGAACAAAGCTGGAGGTGTCACGCTACCTGACTTCAAACTATACTACAAGGCTACAGTAACCAAAACAGCATGGTACTGGTACCAAATCAGAAATATAGACCAATGGAACAAAACAGAGTCCTCAGAAATAATACCACACATCTACAGCCATCTGATCTTTGACATACCTGAGAGAAACAAGAAATGGGGAAAGGATTCCCTATTTAATAAATGGTGCTGGGAAAATTGGCTAGCCATAAGTAGAAAGCTGAAACTGGATCCTTTCCTTACTCCTTATACGAAGATTAATTCAAGATGGATTAGAGACTTAAATGTTAGACCTAATACCATAAAAACCCTAGGACAAAATCTAGGTAGTACCATTCAGGACATAGGCATGGGCAAGGACTTCATGTCTAAAACACCAAAAGCAATGGCAGCAAAAGCCAAAATTGACAAATGGGATCTCATTAAACTAAAGAGCTTCTGCACAGCAAAGGAAACTACCATCAGAGTGAACAGGCAATCTACAGAATGGGAGAAAAGTTTTGCAATCTACTCATCTGACAAAGGGCTAATATCCAGAATCTACAAAGAACTCAAACAAATATACAAGAAAAAGCAAACAACCCCATCAAAAAGTGGGGAAAGGATATGAACAGACATTTCTCAAAAGAAGACATTCATACAGCCAACAGACACATGAAATAATGCTCATCATCACTTGCCATCAGAGAAATGCAAATCAAAACCACAATGAGATACCATCTCACACCAGTTAGAATGGCAATCATTAAAAAATCAGGAAACAACAGGTGTTGGAGAGGATGTGGAGAAACAGGAACAGTTTTACACTGTTGGTGGGATTGTAAACTAGTTCAACCATTATGGAAAACAGTATGGCAATTCCTCAAGGATCTAGAACTAGATGTACCATCTGACCCAGCCATCCCACTACTGGGTGTATACCAAAGGATTATAAATTATTCTACTACAAAGACACATGCACACGTATGTTTCTTGCGGCACTATTCACAATAGCAAAGACTTGGAATCAACCCAAATGTCCAACTGTGACAGACTGGATTAAGAAAATGTGACACGGGGGGGAGCAAGATGGCCGAATTGGAGCAGCTCCAGTCTCCAACTCCCAGTGCGAACGACACAGAAGATCGGTGATTTCTGCATTTTCAACTGAGGTACTGGGGTCATCTCTCTAGGGAGTGCCGGACAATTGGTGCTGGTCAGCTGCTGCAGCCTGACCAGCGTGAGCTGAAGCAGGGCGAGGCATCTCCTCACCTGGAAGCGCAAGGGGGAAGGAAATCCGTTTTCCTAGCCAGGAGAACTGAGACACACAACACCTGGAAAATCGGGTAACTCCCACCCCAATACTGCGCTTTAAGGAAACAGGCACACCAGGAGAATATATCCCACACCTGGCCGGGAGGGTCCCGCACCCACAGAGCCTCCCTCACTGCTAACACAGCAGTCTGCGGCAATCTATCCACAAGGCAGCAGCGAGGCTGGGGGAGGGGCACCCGCCATTGCTGAGGCTTAAGTAGGTAAACAAAGCCGCTGGGAAGCTCGAACTGGGTGGAGCTCACAGCAGCTCAAGGAAGCCCACCTATCTCTGTAGACTCTACCTCTGTGGACAGCGCACAGCTGCAGTCCAATAGGGGAAGCAGCGGGGGCCGGCGCAGACGTGAACGACTCTGTCTGACAGCTTTGGGGAGAGCCGTGTGTCTCCTAACGCGGAGGTTGAGATCTGAGAACGGACAGACTGTCTGCTCAGGTGAGTCCCTGACCCCTGAGTAGCCTAGCTGGGAGACATCCCCCACTAGGGGCAGTCTGACACCCCACACCTCACAGGGTGGAGTCATCCTGAGAGGAAACTTCCAAAGGAAGAATCAGACAGTACACTCGCTGTTCAGCAATATTCTATCTTCGGCAACCTCTGCTGCTGATACCCACGGCAAAACAGGTCTGGAGTGGACCTCAAGCAATCTCCAACAGACCAACAGAAGTCCTTCAGACTGTCAGAAGGAAAACTATCAAAAAGGAGGAGACACCTATACCAAAACCCCATCAGTACGTCCACATCATCAAAGACCAGAGACAGATAAAACCACAAAGATGGGGAAGAAGCAGGGCAGAAAAGCTGGAAATTCAAAAACTAAGAGCGCATCTCCCCCTGCAAAGGAGCGCAGCCCATCGCCAGCAGCGAATCAAAGCTGGTCAGAGAATGACTTTGACCAGATGAGACAAGAAGGTTTCAGTCCATCAAAACTCTCAGAGCTAAAGGAGGAATTACGTACCCAGCGCAAAGAAACTAAAAATCTTGAAAAAAGAGTGGAAGAATTGACAGCTAGACTAATTAATGCAGAGAAGATCATAAACGAAATGACAGAGATGAAAACCATGACAAAAGAAATACGTGACAAATGCACAAGCTTCAGTAACCGACTCGATCAACTGGAAGAAAGAGTATCAGCGATTGAGGATCAAATGAATGAAATGAAGTGAGAAGAGAAACCAAAACAAAAAAGAAGAAAAAGAAATGAACAAAGCCTGCAAGAAGTATGGGATTATGTAAAAAGACCAAATCTACGTCTGATTGGGGTGCCTGAAAGTGAGGGGGAAAATGGAACCAAGTTGGAAAACACTCTTCAGGATATCATCCAGGAGAACTTCCCCAACCTAGTAGGGCAGGCCAACATTCAAATACAGGAAATACAGAGAACACCACAAAGATACTCCTCAAGAAGAGCAACTCCAAGACACATAATTGCCAGATTCACCAAAGTTGAAATGAAGGAAAGAATCTTAAGGGCAGCCAGAGAGAAAGGTCGGGTTACCCACAAAGGGAAGCCCATCAGACTAACAGCAGATCTCTCGGCAGAAACTCTCCAAGCCAGAAGAGAGTGGGGGCCAATATTCAACGTTCTTAAAGAAAAGAATTTTCAACCCAGAATTTCATATCCAGCCAAACTAAGTTTCATCAGTGAAGGAGAAATGAAATCCTTTACAGATAAGCAAATGCTTACAAATTTTGTCACCACCAGGCCTGCCTTACAAGAGACCCTGAAGGAAGCCCTAAACATGGAAAGGAACAACCGGTACCAGCCATTGCAAAAACATGCCAAAATGTAAAGACCATCGAGGCTAGGAAGAAACTGCATCAACTAACGAGCAAAATAACCAGTTAATATCATAATGGCAGGATCAAGTTCACACATAACAATATTAACCTTAAATGTAAATGGACTAAATGCTCCAATAAAAGACACAGACTGGCAAACTGGATAAAGAGTCAAGACCCATCAGTTTGCTGTATTCAGGAGACCCATGTCACATGCAGAGACACACATAGGCTGAAAATAAAGGGATGGAGGAAGATCTACCAAGAAAATGGAGAACAAAAAAAGCAGGGGTTGCAATCCTAGTCTCTGATAAAACAGACTTAAACCATAAAAGATCAAAAGAGACAAAGAAGGCCATTACATAATGATAAAGGATCAATTCAACAGGAAGAGCTAACTCTCCTAAATATATATGCACCCAATACAGGAGCACCCAGATTCATAAAGCAAGTCCTTAGAGACTTACAAAGAGACTTAGACTCCCATACAATAATAATGGGAGACTTCAACACTCCACTGTCAACATTAGACAGATCAACGAGACAGAAAGTTAACAAGGATATCCAGGAATTGAACTCATCTCTGCACCAAGCGGACCTAATAGAACTCTATAGAACTCTCCACCCCAAATCAACAGAATATACATTCTTCTCAGCACCACATCGCACTTATTCCAAAATTGACCACATAATTGGAAGTAAAGCACTCCTCAGCAAATGTAAAAGAACAGAAATTATAAAAAACTGTCTCTCAGACCACAGTGCAATCAAACTAGAACTCAGGACTACGAAACTCAATCAAAACCACTCAAATACATGGAAACTGAACAACCTGCTCCTGAATGACTACTGGGTACATAACGAAATGAAAGCAGAAATAAAGATGTTCTTTGAAACCAATGAGAATAAAGATACAACATACCAGAATCTCTGGGAAACATTTAAAGCAGTGTGTAGAGGGAATTTATAGCACTAAATGCCCACAAGAGAAAGCAGGAAAGATCTAAAACTGACACTCTAACATCACAATTAAAAGAACTAGAGAGGCAAGAGCAAACACATTCAAAAGAAGCAGAAGGCAAGAAATAACTAAGATCAGAGCAGAACTGAAGGAGATAGAGACACAAATAACCCTCCAAAAAATCAATGAATCCAGGAGTTGGTTTTTTGAAAAGATCAACAAAATTGTCAGACCGCTAGCTAGACTAATAAAGAAGAAAAGAGAGAGGAATCAAATAGACGCAATAAAAAATGATAAAGGAGATATCACCACCAACCCCACAGAAATACAAAGAACCATCAGAGAATACTATAATGCCTCTATGCAAATCAACTAGAAAATCTAGAAGAAATGGATAATTTCCTGGACACACTTACACTCTCCCAAGACTAAACCAGGAAGAAGTTGAATCCCTGAATAGACCAATAGCAGGCTCTGAAATTGAGGCAACAATTAATAGCCTACCCACAAAAAAGTCCAGGACCAGATGGATTCACAGCTGAATTCTACCAGAGGTACAAGGAGGAGCGTACCATTCCTTCTGAAACTACTCAATCAATAGAAAAAGAGGAAGAATCCTCCCTAACTCATTTTATGAGGCCAACATCATCCTGATACCAAAGCCTGGCAGAGACACAACAAAAAAAGAAAATTTTAGACCAATATCCCTGATGAACATCGATCCAAAAATCCTCAATAAAATACTGGCAAACCGGATTCAGCAGCACATCCAAAAGCTTATCCACCATGATCAAGTGGGCTTCATCCCTGGGATGCAAGGCTGGTTCAACATTCGCAAATCAATAAACGTAATCCAGCATATAAGCAGAACCAAAGAGAAGAACCACATGATTATCTCAATAGATGCAGAAAAGGCTTTTGACAAAATTCAACAGTCCTTTATGCTAAAAACGCTCAATAAATTCGGTATTGATGGAACATACCTCAAAATAATAAGAGCTATTTATGACAAACCCACAGCTAATATCATAGTGAATGGGCAAAAACTGGAAAAATTCCCTTTGAAAACTGGCACAAGACAGAGATGCCCTCTCTCACCACTCCTATTCAACATAGTGTTGGAAGTTCTGGCTAGGGCAATCAGGCAAGAGATAGAAATCAAGGGTATCCAGTTAGGAAAAGAAGAAGTCAAATTGTCCCTGTTTGCAGATGACATGATGGTATATTTAGAAAACCCCATTGTCTCAGCCCAAAATCTCCTTAAGCTGATAAGAAACTTCAGCAAAGTCTCAGGATACAAAATTAATGTGCAAAAATCACAAGCATTCTTATACACCAGTAACAGACAAACAGAGAGCCAAATCAGGAATCAACTTCCATTCACAATTGCTTCAAAGAGAATAAAATACCTAGGAATCCAGCTTACAAGGGATGTAAAGGACCTCTTCAAGGAGAACTACAAACCACTGCTCAGTGAAATCAAAGAGGACACAAACAAATGGAAGAACATACCATGCTCATGGATAGGAAGAATCAATATCGTGAAAATGGCCATACTGCCCAAGGTTATTTATAGATTCAATGCCATCCCCATCAAGCTACCAATGACTTTCTTCACAGAATTGGAAAAAACTGCTTTAAAGTTCATATGGAATCCAAAAAGAGCCCACATTGCCAAGACAATCCTAAGTCAAAAGGACAAAGCTGGAGGCGTCACGCTACCTGACTTCAATCTATACTACAAGGCTACAGTAACCAAAACAGCATGGTACTGGTACCAAAACAGAGATACAGACCAATGGAACAGAACAGAGTCCTCAGAAATAATACCACACATCTACAGCCATCTGATCTTTGATATACCTGAGAGAAACAAGAAATGGGGAAAGGATTCCCTATTTAATAAATGGTGCTGGGAAAATTGGCTAGCCATAAGTAGAAAGCTGAAACTGGATCCTTTCCTTACCCCTTATACGAAAATTAATTCAAGATGGATTAGAGACTTAAATGTTAGACCTAATACCATAAAAACCCTAGAAGAAAATCTAGGTAGTACCATTCAGGACATTGACATGGGCAAAGACTTCATGTCTAAAACACTAAAAGCAACGGCAGCAAAAGCCAAAATTGACAAATGGGATCTAATTAAACTAAAGAGCTTTTGCACAGCTAAAGAAACTACCATCAGAGTACACAGGCAACCTACAGAATGGGAGAAAATTTTTGCAACCTACTCATCTGACAAAGGGCTAATATCCAGAATCTACAAAGAACTCAAACAAATATACAAGAAAAAAACAAACAACCCCATCAAAAAGTGGGGAAAGGATATGAACAGACATCTCTCAAAAGAAGACATCCATACAGCCAACAGACACATGAAAAAATGCTCATAATCACTAGCCATCAGAGAAATGCAAATCAAAACCACAATGAGATACCATCTCACACCAGTTAGAATGGCAATCATTAAGAAGTCAGGAAACAACAGGTGTTGGAGAGGATGTGGAGAAACAGGAACACTTTTACACTGTTGGTGGGATTGTAAACTAGTTCAACCATTATGGAAAACAGTATGGCGATTCCTCAAGGATCTAGAACTAGATGTACCATATGACCCAGGCATCCCACTACTGGGTATATACCCAAAGGATTATAAATTATTCTACTACAAAGACACATGCACACGTATGTTTATTGTGGCACTATTCACAATAGCAAAGACTTGGAATCAACCCAAATGTCCATTTGTGACAGACTGGATTAAGAAAATGTGGCACATATACACCATGGAATACTATGCAGCCATCAAAAAGGATGAGTTTGCGTCCTTTGTAGGGACATGGATGCAGCTGGAAACCATCATTCTTAGCAAACTATCACAAGAAGAGAAAACCAAACACCGTATGTTCTCACTTATAGGTGGGAACTGAACAATGAGATCACTTGGACTCGGGAAGGGGAACATCACACACTGGGGCCTATCATGGGGAGGGGGTAGGGGGAGGGATTGCATTGGGGAGTTATACATGATATAAATGATGAATTGATGGGTGCTGATGAGATGATGGGTGCAGCACACCAACATGGCACAAGTATACATATGTAACAAACCTGCACGTTATGCACATGTACCCTAGAAATTGAAGTATAATAAAAATAAATAAATAAATTAAATAAATAAATAAATAAATAAGAAAATGTGGCACATACACACAATGGAATACTATGTAGCCTTAAAAAACGATGAGTTCATGTCCTTTGTAGGGACATGGATGCAGCTGGAAACCATCATTTTCAGCAAACAATTACAAGAACAGAAAACCAAACACCGCATGTTCTCACTCATAGGTGGGAATTGAACAATGAGAACACTTGGGCACAGGAAGGGGAACATCACACACCAGGGCCTGTTGTGGGGTAGGGAGAGGGGAGAGGGGTGAGGGAAAGCATTAGGAGATATATCTAATGTAAATGACGAGTTAACAGGTGCAGCACACCAACATGGCACATGTATACATATGTAACAAACCTGCACGTTGTGCATATGTACCCTAGAAAATAAAGTATAATTTAAAAAAAAAAGAAAAAAAATGAAAATTTTCCTTCTCTTTTCCCTGGGAAAACAAAACAGACTTAACAAAAAGAAAATTAGGGCATTGGTCTATCCACAGTGAGCTCTAGCAAGGTTTGGAGGCCTGGAAACTAGAAAGCTCCCAAGAGGCAAATCTGGACATCATAGAATTGGAGGAAATAATTCAACTGAGGATATCTACCCAGCTATTATAATAGGTGCTATATTTATAGTCCTCATTTCAGCTGAGAGTCCTAAGCTCCTCAAAAGTAACTCTTGTTCAAAATCAATTATTTAGTTAAGATCAATTAGTTGTATTTCTCTAGTCTACTCAAAAGGCAGTCGGAGAAGGGCAGAGTCAGGCATGCCTTAATTGTATCTACATCTCACTCAGTCTCCCACCTGGTACCAGATTTTTCAGGTCTCAACATAACTTTATTTCACATTTAGTAGATGTAAATATGTTCTTTTCAGTTTCATTTAATAAAAGGCCCAGAATTTCTAGCTAAACACCTGCCATTGGAGGCCACAGGCACAGAAGGAGCATCATAGGATAGCCTGTGACTCAGAACTGTGGTTCAGAACTTGAGACTAGGAACCAGAGGCTTACTCATCCTAATGAGTACAAATCATCTTGATTTTTACTCATCACCAACCAATCTGTGCCTTGATCTCCTCATAGGTCAAAATGATATTGGATCAAGTGCCATACATACCCCAAAGGATTTTGTGAAATGAGACAAGATAGAGCTAAGCATTTCAAAAACTGTAAAGAACTATTCAAACAAAAATTATTTTCATCACTGCAATTATGTATAAATGATGGATTCAGCCCAGCTCTATTTGTTGCCAACTTTTGTGATAGAATGGAGCATGGAAAGTAAAAATGGAAAAAAAAAATCTCAGTATATTTAATGATATAAACCTAAAAAAAACAAAGAAAAAAGATTTTCTTAAAAAGGAAAAATATACTAAATATTTGTGACGATAATGAAAATTTGGTGGGGGGAGAGAAAAATGTCGTTGTTTTATTTTGTTATATTTATGATGTCTCAGTATTCTTTCTACTTGTCCCCCGTTTAGTAATCCAATATTGTTTAGGGAAGAAATGGCTCACTTTAAATTCAAGTTGAATTATCTAAACTCCAAAAGGAAGTATTGTCACTTCCGAAGCCAAAATAAAAATTTTGTCTTTCTTCTTATTATATTCTCCAGGGAAATTTCAGCTCCTCAATGCAACCCCAGGGACATGCTGCTGAAAGGCTCTTTAGCTGCTCTGAAGAAAAATATCTCAAACTTCCCCTGAGATGCCACTATAATTGCTGGGTTTAGGTATTTATATGTAGAAAGTCTTTCTTCTCAAAATAATTTTTCAGAGAAGTATTTTCTAAAACTATCATTAATATTAAAATTCCATGACAAAAGAGTTAACCTCATAGCAAACCAGGAAGGTTGTAAAAACGTTTTATGAATACCTAAAGAATCCATTGCAAATAAGAAAACGAAAGTACACAAAGGAAAGTGTTTTAAGCCATCAGGAAGAATTGTGTTCCATTTAGTTCTTGTCATGGTTACTCTTCTATTTTGTTTTCCTTCAATGTTTATAAAATTAGTCAATGCTATTTTATTTTATTTTTATGATTATCTTTGGATGTGTCATTATAAATAACCAAAAAAATTTTTCCTCCTTAAAAGTAAACTTGCACATTATTGTGTATGCAGTTAGCATTCAGTGAAGACTTACAAATTATCTACTAATTTGAGTGATATGAAATTTCCATTTTCATGAATTGAATGTAATTTTATCAACAATCTCACATGCCAAAGCTCCTATCTAATTCCTGATAGTCATCTTTTCTAAATCAACTAGCTTATATTTAATTTGTGAATATCTTTTAAAAATTCAGGTTTGTCTGTTCATGTCACAAAAGTTTAGCTAAATTTTTTCTCTTCTTAGTGTAAACATTTGCTCTTTATGACAAGTAAATCATCATATTTCTTCATAGTATAATTATTTCAAGTATTAAAAAAATATTTTCCTTTATAAGTTGTGTGTGTGTGCATGTGTGTGTGACAGAGTCTCACTCTGTCACCCAGGCTGGAGTATAGTGGCATGAACTCTACTCACTGCAACCTCCACCTCCCAGGTGTAAGTGATTCTCCTTCCTCTGTCTCTTGAGTAGCTGGAATTATAGGTGCCTGCCACCATGCCCAGCGAATTTTTGTATTTTTAGTAGAGACAAAGTTTCGCCATGTTGGTCAGGCTGGTCTCGAACTCCTGACCTCAAGTGATCCACCCGCGTCGGCCTCCCAGAGTGCTGGGATTATAGGCATGCACCACGACATCCAACCTCTTTATAAGTCTTAACACAATTTTCTGTAAGTCACTGATTCTAATTATATTCATTTAATGTTAAAGAAAAAGACTGTGAGGAGGTGAATGAAACCAGAATATTTCAGCTTTATGTTTTCTTAGACTCGATATACTATCTATATGCATATAAATAACAAATTAGTTAACAATGCTATTTTTAAATACTATTTTAAAATTGAGTTTATCCAAACATAAAAGGCAAATTCCTTATGTTACCATTGCACCAGGGGCTTAGTTAGGTTTTTTAACTATTTCAGTTACAGACAATCCTAGAACATTTTTCTTTATCCTACTCTTTTTCTTTCCCTCCTACAATAGAATATTTCACAATAAGAAATACAAATCTCCCTGTATGCTACTAACAGAAATCACAAATGTTAATAATGTCTAATAAAAGCATACATAAGATGACTGTAAATGTTTCATCGCTGATTAAACTGTTATTTTTTTTTCTATCCCACAAACCAACAGGACGTCCACAAAGAGTACATAACATGATAAAGACAACACACTCAAATTGTCACTGTGTTCTCTTTATCGCCTTTTCTATTCTCTGTTCTATAATGTAGTTCACTTTGCAAGATCATTTGTCTGTTAAACTGTGGACTTGGCTATGCTTTCAAAATGCTGGTATCCCAGAGCACCTGCATTTCCCAGAAGGTAATTCTAGTTATTTCCCTTAATGTTTAATAAGATTCTTTGTCTATACAATGAATTCACTCATCCACATCTCAATTTTCTACCCTTTAATTTTAGTTTATGTTCACTTAGAGATTGTTTTGATTATTCTCTATGCTCTTTTCTTGGGTAGATGCTTTGATGCTTATCTAGGAATTTTATATTGACTTTATCTAATAGTTATGTAAACACTTTCGTGTGCCAGTTCTGCATTGTCCTAGTTCCAGTTTCAGCAGCCCCTCAGAAATGTTCATCCACAATCTTACCATTTGTTTTTTACACAGCAGAATATGCAAAATGTTGCATATTCTGGTAAGAATATGTAATATACATAAACATTCATATACTCCATGTACATATTGAATGTTTATATTTCTTGACATTTCTTTGTGTTTTTATTTTGCAATCAGTCTTTATGGGGGAGTGGGAGGTGAGAATGTAGCTTGGAGCAGGGAGTGGGGAGGGACGGAAGATTAGGAGGAGATGGCTGGGGTGAAAGAACGGGAGGAAGAAAATCGATACAATGCTGGAGAGTCAACGGCTTCCTCTGAGCCTGTTACTAGAAGTGCCCCCTTTCCATGGCCAGACGAATCACGCTTGTAATCTCAGCACTTTGAGAGACCAGGGTGGAAGCGTAGCTTGAGGCCAGCAGTCCAAGACCAGACTGGGCAACATAGCAAAATCCTGCCTCTACAAAATAAAATTAAAAGTTAGCCTGGCATGGTGCTGCACACCTGTAGTCCTAGATGCTCCGAAGGCTGAGGCAGGAGGATTGCTTGAGCTCAGAAGTTTGGATCATGGTGAGCTTTGATCTCCAGCCTGGGCGACAGAGGGAAACCCCATCTCTTAAACAAACAAACAACAACAACAACAACAACAACAATCAGGGGATGGAATGAAAGACGTTGGAGGAAGCATTGTGAAATTGATGACTGAGACTTCAGTCTGATTAGATGAAGAGCTGCGTAGAAAGGGTAATCAAGAAATGACACAATACTCTCCGGGCGCAGTGGCTCACGCCTGTAATGTCAGCACTTTGGGAGGCCGACGCGGATGGAACACAAGGTCAGAAGACCGAGACCATCCTGGCTAACACAGTGAAAGCCCGTCTCTACTAAAAATACAAAAAATTAGCCAGGCATGGTGGTGGTCGCCTGTAGTCCTAGCTACTGGGGAGGCTGAGGCAGGAGAATGGTGTGAACCCGCGAGGCAGAGCTTGCAGTGAGCCGACATCGCCCCACTGCTCTCCAGCCTGGGCGACAGAGCAAGACTTTGTCTCAAAAAACAAACAAACAAACAAACAAACAAAGACACAATATGATGTACTCAGTTCTTCATCCTTTTGAAAGTGTCCTCCTCTCACACTCCCACCAGTGGCCCAGCTCCGACTAAGGCTAGTACCCTGGCCATACAGTTGATCCACTGTTAGAACTTGTCTCTAGGGTTTTCATTTCTCTCTCTCCTTTATATTGAAACTAGAAAGCAAATTCTGAACAGTCTTACACTGAATTTTCATAATCTATTAATTAATCTATGTCTTCATAGTTTAATTTTGAATAACAAGTACAAAAAGTCACACTATTTTTTCTGTTGAATTGTCAAAATAAGATTGGTTACCAAACGACATGGCTGTCTTCTGAAGCTCTAACAAATAGGAGAATCATAAAGTCAAGTTGGTTCTATTAAAGTGAACCAGTAAAATCCGCTCTGAGACTGAGGCACTGAAAAGAAAAAGGCAGCCCTGCAGTTTATCAGGCAGGAAGGACAGATGGATAAAGGCAGCTGCAAAGTTAACAGCAAATGTTTTTCTAAGGTATTCTGGCAGCTATAAAACGCCATGATGATTCTCTCCTTGAGTGACCACTGCTTTGTTACCCATGACACCCTGAGACCTGTTTTGCCACATCTATCTATTATTGGGGATATCCAGGTGCTAAGCTGCCCTCATCTCAAGAGAGTACTCAGTTCCTAACTAATTCTCACTTCTCCTAATCTTGCCACAGAAACAGTATCCAACCCAGAGATGATCTCCATTCCCTTAGAGCTTGCTCAGAACCCTTCAGCAGGAACCCAAACCTTGTAGAGTGCACAGTTTAGGTTCTCTGGAATATGCTCCTTTTCCTGCAAATCAGTAAATCTGATTTTGTCAAACTATAGGTTTGAGCTGGGTAGTCTTTGGCTAGTTAAGCTTTGACAGATATCAAATAGAAAATGTAGAAGAAAAAGAAACTGGAGAGTTTGAATAATCTTATCAGATATTTGGAATTTTAAAATAAGATTTCCCAAATGTCAGAAGTTTTTTCCAGTGCCCATACATTATAAGAAAAAAAAAATGTCTTTTAAAAAATCAAATTTTTTCAAGAAACACAAAGTATTTCAGGCTTCATGATTTCACCCAGAGTTGAGAACTTCCAAAAATAAAAATTTCTTCCTTTAAAATTGCATTAAGTATTCTCACCACACACACACACACACACACACACACACAAATAGGTATATGAAGAGAATTTCTTAAATTGGTGAAAAAATGAATTAAAAAAAAATATATATATATACACTTTATTTCTCAAGGTAAGCTCCATCAAGTTCAAGGCACTTCTTTAAGAGCTGATACCAGGCATTTAGTTTATCCCTAAAGAACTGAGAGTCCTGGGAATTTAGGCATGCTAATGAAATCTTTTTTCCATTATTAACTGAAGAAAAATGAGAGCCTTTTAAACTTTTCATAAGATTTAAAAAAAACCAAAAAGTCAGAAAGAGCCAAATCAGGACTGTAAAGTGGATGCCTAATGATTTTATATTGAAAACTCTCAAAAAATTGCACTTGTTTGGTGAGAGGAATGAGCAGGAGCGTTGTTGTGGTGGAAAAAGGCTCTATAACGAAGCTTTCCTGGATACTTTTCTGCTAAAGCTTTGGCTAACTTTCTCAAAACACTGTCATCATAAACAAATGTTATTGTAACAGTGGAGGGAGACTTAGCATGACTGAATCCATTTTGCCTCTCATCAACCCCTGTGATAATATCCTTTAAGTTAAAAGCCTCTGTTTAGCTTTGCATGTAGACCAGCTAATTATAGGAATAATTTATAGTTCAACTTTAGAGAAAATGGTAACAGTGCCTTTCCCCAAACTAACTCCTGAAGAGATAAGGAGAGTATACGCACAAGTAAAAGTGTTTGTTAAAGACTTATTGGAACATTGTGACGTGACCAAACACAAAGAAATTTCCCAACCTCCTTACACCCTCACTGGTGCCTGAATTTCTGTAGTCATCATCCGTATCTTCTTTCACCTTAACCCCTTCTTTTTCCCCCTTCCCTTAATATAAAAAGGCCTGAAAAGTGTACTAACTTAAGATGGTTCTTTAGGATGTTAGTCTGCCATCTTCTTGGTTTTCTGGCTCTTCTAATAGAGTGGTTTTCCTTGTCCCAAAACCTTGTCTCTTGACTTACTGGCTGAAGGGCAGCAAGTGATACAATTGGACTTGGTTACATTATCATTCTTTGGACCTCCAGAAAGTCAACAAGTAAAATGCTTTGAGCATCCCAAAAAGTTGCTACCATGACCTTTGCTCTTGACCGGACCACCTCTGCCTCTTGGTAGTCCTTGCTTTGGTTGTGCTTTGTCTTCAGGATCATATTAATAAAGTCATGTATCATCTCTTGTTGTAATTTTTGAAGAAATGCTTCAGAATCTTGGTCCCACTTGTTTAAAATTTCCATTGAAAGCTCTGCTCTTGTCCTCAGTTGATCTGGGTGCAATGGCTGTAGCATCTTTCAAGTGGAAACTGATTTTTCAGTCAGAATTGTGTAAGCTGAACAAATTGAGACCAAACAAAATGAATTTTTTCCTCGCAAATTGATGCAGATAGTCTGCCACTGTGGACTTTATCTTCAATATCATCTCATTCTTTCTTAAAACAAGTTATCTATTTGTAAATTCCTAATTTGGGGAAAAAGGATATTGTCCTCATAAGTTTTTCATAAAACATCAGTGATTTCATCATTCTTCCACTCCAGCTTCAACACAAACTGGATGTTTGTTCTTGCTTCAATTTTACTAGAATTCATGTTGTTCTATTAGGGGCTCATTTCTTTTCTTTTCTTCTTTTTTTATTTTTAAATATCTTAGACACCTTCTTTCTCTTACTTTTAGTTTTTAGTTTGTAGTAGGAGGAGTAATTTCCTTTTTCAAGGTTGTTGTATTTTGTCTTTGACTTACCTAGGTCCTCTGTTAATTTTTTTTTTTTTTTTTTTAGATAATAGCTTTATTGACATAAGTTACATACCACAAATTCACCCTACATTTTAGTGTTTTCTAAGATATTCACAGAGTTGTGCAAACGTCATCCCTATCCAATTTGAAAACATTTTCATTATCCTCAAAAGAAACCCCAATAGCAGTCATTTCCCATTTTCCCTCCCCCAGCCACTGGCAACCACAAATCTACTTCTGTCTATATGTTTTTGCTAATTCTGGACATTTCATATAAATGTAATCATCAGTGATTATCTTTTGTGATTGACTTTTTCATTTAGCATCATGTTATTAAGATATATCTATATTGTAGCATGTATTAGTACTTTATTCTTTTTTTATTTTCAATTAGTATTTTGTCCTATAGCTATACCACATTTTATTTATACATTTATCAGATGATGAACATTTGGGTTCTTTTTGGTTACTATAAATAATGCTGCCATGAATGTTCACTATGTGTATTTGTGTGGACATATGTTTTCTATTCTCTTGGGTATATATCTATGAGTGGAATTACTGGGTCACATGGTAACTCTTTAACATTTTGAGTAACATCCAAACTGTTTTCTAGAGTGGTTGCAGCATTTTCCAATTTCACCAGTGATGTTCGAGGGTTCCAGCTTTTCCACATCCTCAGCAACATTTGTTATTATCCGTCTTTTGCTTATAGCTGTATGCGTGGGTGTGAAGTCGTATTTCACTGTGGTTTTGATTTGCATTTCCCTAATGATGAATGATATTGAGCATCTTAAGTGCTTATTGGCTGTTTGTGTATGTTATCTGGAGAAATATCTATCCAAATCCTTTGCTTATTTTTAAATTGCATTGTCTTTTTTATCCTTGAGTTATAAGTGTTCTTTTATATTCTGGATACAAGTACAACTGTTTTTTATTTTTAAAGTAAATCAAATCTTGTCACTTCCCTGGCTTAGCACCTTCTAACAGTTCACTAATATGTTTAGAATAAAATACAATATTCCCACTGTGGTTTACAAGGTCCTACATGATTTGGTGCCTGCCCACTTCTCCAACATCATCTTGCACTGCTTGTTTTTGTTCCCTCCTCCTTTCCCCCTCCCCATGACAGGCCCCGGTGTGTGATGTTCCCCTTCCTGTGTCCAAGTGTTCTCATTGTTCAATTCCCACCTATGAGTGAGAACGTGTAGTGTTTGGTTTTCTGTTCTTGTGACAGTTTGCTGAAAATGATACTTTCCAGCTGTATCCATGTCCCCACAAAAGACATGAACTCATCCTTTTTTATAGCTGCACAGTATTCCATGGTGTATATGTGCCACATTTTCTTAATCCAGTCTGTCATTGCTGGCCATTTGGGTTGGTTCCAAGTCTTTGCTATGGTGAATAGTGCCATAATAAACATACATGTGTATGTGTCTTTATAGCAGCAAGATTTGTAATCTTTTGAGTATATACCCAGTAATAGGATGGCTGGGTCAAATGGTATTCTAGTTTTAGATCCTTGAGGAATCGCCACACTGTCTTCCATAATGGTTTAAGTAGTTTACAGTCCCACCAACAGTGTAAAAGTGTTCCTATTTCTCCACATCCTCTCCAGCACCTGTTGTTTCCTGACTTTTTAATGATCGCCATTCTAACTGGTGTGAGATGGTATCTCATTGTGGTTTTGATTTGCATTTCTCTGATGGCCAGTGATGACGAGCATTTTTTCATGTGTCTGTTGGTTGCATAAATGTCTTCTTTTGAGAAGTGTCTGTTCATATCCTTCACCCATTTTTTGATTTTTTTTTTTCTTGTAAATTTGATTGAGTTCTTTGTAGGTTCTGTATATTAGCCCTTTGTCAGATGAGTAGATTGCGAAAATTTTCTCCCATTCTGTAGGTTGCCTGTTCACTCTGATGGTAGTTTCTTTTGCTGTGCAAAAGCTCTTTAGTTTAATTAGATCCCATTTGTCAATTTTGGCTTTTGTTGCCGTTGCTTTTGGTGTTTTAGACATGAAGTCTATGTCCTGAATGGTATTACTGAGATTTTCTTCTAGGGTTTTTATGGTTTTAGGTGTCTAAAACATTTAAATCTCTAATCCATATTGAATTAATTTCCATATAAGGAGTAAGGAAATGATCCAGTTTCAGCTTTCTATATGTGGCCAGCCAGTTTTCCAAGCACCATTTATTAAACGGGGAATCCTTTCCCCATTTCTTGTTTTTGTCAGATTTGTCAAAGATCAGATGGCTGTAGATGTGTGGTATTATTTCTGAGGGCTCTGTTTTGTTCCATTGGTCTATATCTCTGTTTTGGTACCAGTACGGTGCTGTTTTGTAGTATAGTTTGAAGTCAGGTAGCATGATGCCTCCAGCTTTGTTCTTTGGGCTTAGGATTGTCTTGGCAATGCGGGCTCTTTTTTGGTTCCATATGAACTTTAAAGCAGGTTTTTCCAGTTCTGTGAAGAAAGTCATTGGTAGCTTGATAGAGATGGCGTTGAATCTATAAATTACCTAGGGCAGTATGGCCATTTTCACGATATGGATTCTTTCTATCCATGAGCATGGAATGTTCTTCTATTTGTTTGTGTCTCTTTTATTTCATTGAACAGTGGTTTGTAGTTCTCCTTGAAGAGGTCCTTCACATCCCCTTGTAAGTTGTATTCCTAGGTATTTTATTCTATTTGAAGCTATTGTGAATGGGAGATGACTCATGAGTTGGCTCTCTCTTTGTCTGTTATTGGTGTATAAGAATGCCTGTGAGTTTTGCATATTAATTTTGTATCCTGAGACTTTGCTGAAGTTGCTTATCAGCTTAAGGAGATTTTGGGCTGAGAAGATGTGGTTTTCTATTTTTACAATCACGTCATCTGTAAACAGGGACAATTTTTCTCCTTTTTTTCCTAATTGAATACCCTTTATTCCTTTCTCTTTCCTGATTGCACTGTCCAGAACTTCCAACACTATGTTGAATAGGAGTGGTGACTGGCACTGTCTTGTGCCAGTTTTCAAAGGGAATGCTTCCAGTTTTTGCCCATTCAGTATGATATTGGCTGTGGGGTTGTCATAAATAGCTCTTATTATTTTGAGATATGTTCCATCAATACCGAATTTATTTAGAGTTTTTTAGAATGAAGGGCTGTTCAGTTTTGTCAAAGGCCTTTTCTGCATCTATTGAGATAATCATGTGGTTTTTATCTTCGGTTCTGTTTAAATGCTGGATTATGTTTATTGATTTGTATATGTTGAACCAGCCTTGCATCCCAGGAATGATGCCCACTTGATCATAGTGGATAAGCTTTTTGATGTGGTGCTGGAATCAGTTTGCCAGTATTTTATTGAGGATTTTTGCATCAATGTTCATCAGGGATATTGGTCTAAACTTCTTTTTTTTGTTGTGTCTCTGTCAGGCTTTGGTATCAGGATGATGTTGGCCCCATAAAATGAGTTAGGGAGGATTCCCTCTTTTTCTATTGATTGGAATAGTTTCAGAGGGAATGGTAGCAGCTCCTCCTTGTACCTCTGGTAGAATTCGGCTGTGAATCTGTCTGGTCCTGGACTTTTTTTGGTTGGTAGTCTATTAATTATTGCCTCAATTTCAGAGCCTGCTATTGGTCTATTCAGGGATTCAACTTCTTCCTGGTTTCGTCCTGGGAGAGTGTATGTGTCCAGTAATTTATCCATTTCTTCTAGGTTTTCTAGTTTATTTGCATAGAGGTGTTTATAGTATTCTCTGATGGTAGTTTGTATTTCTGTGGGGTTGGTGGTGATATTTCCTTTATCATTTTTTATTGCCTCTATTTGATTCTTCTCTATTTTCTTCTTTATTAGTCTTCCTAGTGGTCTATCAATTTTGTTGATCTTTTCAAAAAACAGCTCCTGGATTCATTGATTTTTTGAAGGTTTTTTTGGGTCTCTACCTCCTTCAATTCTCCTCTGATCTTAGTTATTTCTTGACTTCTGCTAGCTTTTCAATGTGTTTGTTCTCGCCTCTTTAGTTCTTTTAATTGTGATGTTAGGGTGTTAATGTTAATCTTTCCTGCTTTCTCTTGTGGGCATTTAGTACTATAAATTTCCCTCTACACACTGCTTTAAATGTGTCCCAGAGCTTCTGGTATGTTGTATCCCTGTACTCATTGGTTTCAAAGAACATCTATATTTCTGCCTTCATTTTGTTATGTATACCCAGTAGTCATTCAGGAGCAGGTTGATCAGTTTCCATGTAGTTGAGCGGTTTTGGTTGAGTTTCTTAGTCCTGAGTTCTAGTTTGATTGCACTGTGGTCTGAGAGAGTTAGTTATAATATCTGTTCTTGTACATTTGCTGAGGAGTGCTTTACTTCCAACTATGTGGTCAATTTTGGAATAAGTGCGATGTGGTGCTGAGAAGAATGTATATTATGTTGATTTGGGGCAGAGAGTTCTGTAGATGTCTATTAGGTCCACTTGGTGCAGAGCTGAGTTCAATTCCTGGATATCCTTGTTAACTTTCTGTCTCATTGATCTGTCTAATGTTGACAGTGGGGTGTTAAAATCTCCCATTATTATTATGTGGGAGTCTAAGTCTCTTTGTAAGTCTCTAAGACTTGTTTTATGAATCTGGGTGCTACTGTATTGGGTGTGTATATATTTAGGATCATTAGCACTTCTTGATGAATTGATCCCTTTACCATTATTTAATGGCCTTCTTTGTCTCTTTTGATCTTTGTTGGTTTAAAGTCTGTTTTATCAGAGACTAGGATTGCAACCTCTGCCTTTTCTTGTTTCCTTTTGCTTGGTAGATCTTCCTCCATCCCTTTATTTTGAGCCTATGTGTGTCTCTGCACATGAGATGGGTCTGCTGAATACAGCACACTGATAGGTCTTGACTCTTTATACAATTTGCCAGTCTGTGTCTTTTAATTGGAGAATTAACCCATTTATATTTAAGGTTAATATTGTTATGTGTGAATTTGATCCTGTCATTATGATGTTAGCTGGTTATGTTGCCCATTAGTTGATGCAGTTTCTTCCTAACATTGATGGTCTTTACAATTTGGCATGATTTTGCAGTGGCTGGTACAAGTTGTTCCTTTCCATGTTTAGTGCTTCTTTCAGGAGCTCTTGTAAGGCAGGCCTGGTGGTGACAAAATCTCTCAGCATTTGCTTCTCTGCAAAGGATTTTATTTCTCCTTCACTCATGAAACTTAGTTTGGCTGGATATGAAATTCTGGATTGAAAATTCATTTATTTAAGAATGTTAAATATTGGCCCCCACTCTTCTGGCTTGGAGAGTTTCTGCCAAGAGATCCACTGTTAGTCTGATGGGCTTCCCTTTGCAGGTAACCCCACCTTTCTCTCTGGCTCCCCTTAGCATTTTTTCCTTCATTTCAACTTTGGTGAATCTGATAATTATGTGTCTTGGAGTTGCTCTTCTCAAGGACTAACTATGTGGCGTTTTCTGTATTGCCTGAATTTGAATGTTGGCCTGCCTTGCTAGGTTGGGGAAGTTCTCCTGGATAATATCCTGCAGTGTTTTCCAACTTGTTTCCATTCTCCCTGTCACTTTCAGGTACACCCATCAGACGTAGAGTTGGTCTTTTCACATAGTCCCATATTTCTTGGAGGTTTGTTCATTTCTTTTTACTCTTTTTTCTCTAAACTTCTCTTCTCACTTCATTTCATTCATTTGATCTTCAATCACTGATACCCTTTCTCCCAGTTGACCCAGTTGGTTACTGAAGCTTGTGCATTTGTCACGTAGTTCTTGTGCTATGGCTTTCAGCTCTATCAAGTCATTTAAGGATTTTTCTACATTGGTTATTCTAGTTAGCCATTTGTCTAATCTTTTTTCAAAGATTTTAGCTTCTTTGCAATTGATTCGAACTTCCTCCTTTAGCTCAGAGAAGTTTGATCGTCTGAATCCTTCTTCTCTCAACACGTCAAAATCATTCTCCATCCAGCTTTGTTCTGTTGCTGGCGAGGAGCTGCATTCCTTTGGAGGGTGAGGTGCTCTGATTTTCAGAATTTTCAGCTTTTCTGCTCTGTTTCTTCCCCATCTTTGTGGTTTTATCTACCTTTGGTCTTTGATGATGGTGATGTACAGATGGGGTTTTGGTGCAGATGTCTTGTCTGCTTGTTAGTTTTCCTTCTAACAGTCAGGACCCTCAGCTGCAGGTCTGTTGGAGTTTGCTTGAGGTCCACTCCAGACCCTGTTTGCCTGGGTATCAGCAGCAGAGGCTGCAGAAGAGTGAATATTGCTGAACAGCAAATGTTGCTGCCTGATCCTTCCTCTGGAAGCTTTGTCTCAGAGGGGTACTTGACCGTGTGAGGTGTCAGTCTGCCCCTACTGGGGGGATGCCTCCTGGTTAAGCTACTCGGGAGTCAGGGACCCACTTGAGGAGGCAGTCTGTCCATTCTCAGATCTCAAACTCCATGCTAGGAGAACCACTACTCTCTTCAAAGCTGTCAGACAGGGACATTTAAATCTGCAGAGGTTCTGCTGCCTTTTGTTTGGCTATGCCCTGTCCCCAGAGGTGGAGACAGGCAGGCCTCCTTGAGCTGTGGTGGGCTCCACCCAGTTTGAGCTTCCTGGCCACTTTGTTTACCTACTCAAGCCTCAGCAATGGTGGGCGCCCCTCCCCCAGCCTCGCTGCTGCCTTGCAGTTAGATCTCAGACTGCTGTACTAGCAATGAGGGAGGTCCTGTGGGCATGGGACCCTTGAAGCCAGGTGCAGCATATAATCTCCTGGTGTGCCATTTACTAAGACCCTTGGAAAAGCATGGTATTAAGGTGGGAGTGACCTGATTTTCCAGGTGTTGTGTGTCACGGTTTCCCTTGGCTAGGAAAGGGAATTCCCTTATCCTTTGCACTTCCCGGGTGAGGTGATGCCTCACCCTGCTTTGTCACTCTCTCAGTGGGCTGCTCCCATTATCCTGCACCCATTGTCCAACACGCCCAACTGAGATGAACCTGGTACCTCAGTTGGAAATGCAGAAATCACCCGTCTTCTGTGTCGCTCATGCTGGGAGCTGTAGCCTGGAGCTGTTCCTATTCGGCCATCTTGGATCTGCCCCTGGTCCTCTGTTAATTTTGCCTCAAATGTGGTAAAGTTTCACTGGTAATTATGCAGCTTGTTTCAAATTTTTGATAAATTTTGTTTACCAGATTGAGCAGGTTCTCTAGTTCTAATTTAATAAGAGAATCATAAGCAAATGTGAAATTTTATCAAATACTATTTCCACAACTTTTAATGTGTTTAATTTTTTTCTGTTATAATTTGTCATTGCAGTGAATTACATTGATTTTTTTTTTTAATATTTCAATAGCTTTTGGGGAACAGGTGGTTTTTGGTTGCATAGATAAGTTCTTTAGTGATAATTTCTGATATTTTGATGCACCCATCACCCGAGTAGTGTACACTGTACCCAGTGTCTAGCCTTTTATCCCTTGCCCCGTCCCATACTTCCCCTGAGTCCCCAAAGTCCATTATATCATTCTTATTCCTTTGCATCCTCATAGCTTCACTCCCACTTACAATTGAGAACATATAATACTTAGTTTTCCCTTTCTGAATTACTTCACTTAGAATAATGGTCATTAGTTCCATCCAGGTTGCTGTGAATAACATTATTTCATTCTTTTTATGGCTGAGTAGTATTCCATGGTGTATATATATACCACATTTTCTTTATCCACTCATGGGTTGATGGGCTTTTAGGCTGGTTGCATATTTTTGCAATTACAAATTGTGCTGTTATAAGCATGCATGTGCAAGTGTCTCTTTCATATAATGATTTATTTTTCTCTGGGTAGATACTCAGTAGTAGGATTGCTGGATCAAATTGTAGATCTACTTTTAATTATTTAAGGAATCTCCAAACTGTTTTCCATAGTGGTTATACTAGTTTACATTCCCACCAGCAGTGTAAAGGTGTTCCCTTTTCACCACATACATGCCAACATCTATTTTTTTATATCATTTAATTATGATCATTCTTGAAGGAGCAAGGTGGTATCTCACTGTGGCTTTCATTTGCATTTTCCTGATCATTAGTGATGTTGAATATTTTTTCATATGTTTGTTGGTCATTTGTATATCTTCTTTTGAGAATTGTCTATTCATGTCCTTAGCCCACTTTTTGATGGGATTGTTTGTTTTTCTCTTGCTGATTTGTTTGAGATCCTTGTAGATTATGGATATAGTCAAATAGGAACGGTTTTTAATCTGATATTTTATTCTTCTTAGGGTCTCAAACTAGCTCCTGTTGAAACATGTTATAACAAGTTAGTATGAATTTGTTTTGGTGCAAAAAAATGAAATTCATGCATAGTTTTTTGTAATATGCATTTTTGATGAATTTTGTGAAGATCCCTTATACAGAATAATAAACATGTTATTTAGCTTGATTTAGCCATTCCATAATGTATACACTTCTCAAAACATCATTCTGTACAGAATAAATATTTACTCCAGTCATGGTGGCTCACATGTATAATTTCAACACTGGCCAGATGACCATTGGCTCATGCCTGTAATCTTAGCACTTTGGGAGGCTCAGGTAGGAGAATCACTTGATATTAGTAGGTCAATGCTACAGTGAGCCATGATCACATCACTGAACTCCAGCCGGGGTGACAGAATAGACCCTGTATCTATCTATCTATCTTTCTTTCTTTCTTTCTTTCTCTATAATTTTTCATTTGTCAATAAAAAAATAATTATTTTAAAAATTTATCTCAATTATGGAGACAACTTTTCAAAAAAAAAAAAAACCTCAACACTTTGGCTAAGAAGAAATAAATCTCCATCTAGTGTTTAGTTTTTTAGCAAGTTGAATTAACTCTGGAACTTCTTTTCTCTGTCAAGCTCTGTATCTCTTTAGCAAATACCCAGTAGGCCCATTTTCTTGCCTTCAGGCTTCAGACAGTACTTATGTTGTGTCTCTACCAGTATTATTTGTTTCAGATGGGTGTTGTAGGGATGGCCTATTTCTCTCATCTCTATTCTGTTCCATTGCTTGTTTGTATGTATTTCTACCTCAGTTTTATGCATTGCAGCTTAAAAATATGTTTTATATCTGAGAGTAAAATCCTCATAATACTCTTCATTTTTCAAAATAATCTGTGCACATATACAAGCATCTGATCTTTGACAAAGCTGACAAAAATTGAGGGGAAAGGATTCTCTATTTAGTAAATGGTGCTGGGAGAACTGGCTTGTCATATGCAGAAAATTGAAACTGGACCCCTTCCTTACAACTTATACAAAAATTAACTCAAGATGGATTAAAGACTTAAATGTAAAACCCAAATATAAAAAGCCTAGAAGAAAATTTATGCAACACTGTTCAGGACATGGGTAAAGATTTCATGACAAAATCACCAAAAGCAATTGCAAAAAAAGCCAAAATTGACAAATGGAATCTAATTAAACTAAAGAACTTCTGCACAGCAAAGGAAACTATCATCAGCATCAGAGTGAACAGGCAACCTATAGAGTGTGAGAAAATTTTTGCAATCTACTCATCTGACAAATGGCTAATATCCAGAATCTGCAAGGAACTTAAACAAATTTACAAGAATAAAACAAACTACCACATTAAAAAGTGAGCAAAGAACATGAACTGATGCTTCTCAAAAGAAGACATTCATGCAGCCAACAAACATATAAAAAATAGCTCAACATCACTGATCATTAAAGAAATGCAAATCAAAACCACAATGAGATACCATCTCACGCCAGTCAGAATGGCAATTATTAAAAAGTCAGGAAACAACAGATGCTGGGGAGGTTGCAGAGAAATAAGAACACCTTTACACTGTTGGTGGGAATGTAAATTATTTCAACCATTGTAAAAGATGGTGTGGTGATTCCTCAAAGATCCAGAAGCAGAAATATCATTTGACCCAGCAAGCCCATTACTGGGTGTATACCCAAAGGAATATAAATCATTCTGTTACAAAAATACATGCACACATATGTTCATTGCAGCACTATTCACAATAACCAAGGCATGGAATCAACCCTTGTGCCCAATAATGACAGGCTGGATAAAGAAAATGTGGTGCATATTCACCATGGAATACTATGCAGCCATAAAAAGGAATGAGATCATGTCCTTTACAGGGATGCAGATGGAGCTGGAAGCCATTATCTTCAGCAAACTATCACAAGAACAGAAAACCAAGCATCACATATTCTCACTTATAAGTAGGAACTAAACAATGAGAACACATGGACACTGGGAAGGGAAAAACACACATTGAAGCCTGTTGGCAGGTGGGGTGAAGGGAGGCAGAGTTAGGAAAAAAAGTTAATGCACACTGGGGTCAATATCTAGGTGATGTATTGATAGGTGCAGTAAATCACCATGGCACATGTTTACATTGTAACAAACCTGCACATCCCACACATGTACCTCAGAACTTAAAATATAAATAAAAATTAATAATAATAACCAAAATCATTTGGCCTATGTTTTCTATTAAGTATATTTTATTAAAACTTAGTTTAATATTTTTAATTAAATTAAAAATATTATGGGCCGGGCGCGGTGGCTCAAGCCTGTAATCCCAGCACTTTGGGAGGCCGAGACTGGTGGATCACGAGATCAGGAGATTGAGACCATCCTGGCTAACACTGTGAAACCCCATCTCTACTAAAAAATACAAAAAACTAGCCGGGCGAGGTGGCGGGCGCCTGTAGTCCCAGCTACTCAGGAGGCTGAGGCAAGAGAATGGTGTAAACCCGGGAGGCGGAGCTTGCAGTGAGCTGAGATCCGGCCACTGCACTCCAGCCTGGGCGATAGAGCGAAACTCCATCTCAAAAAAAAAAAAAAAAAAATTCCTCACTGTAACTTTTTTGAAGTGACATTAAACTTCTAAATTAACTCTGATTCATATGTCTCAGGACTTAGTATGCTTCTTCACTTTTTTGAATATTATTTTATTTTGCAATAAATTTTACTACTTTTCTTTAATAAAAATAATATTAATGATAGAAAAGTTTGCAAAGTACAAATATATATATATATATCATCATACTCTTAATAGGCCATAATATCAATTATTTCCTATTTTTAAACTTACATAAATTTTGAATATTTTTAGTAAGTTAGTTTTAAATCACTTTATTTAATTACAGTAGGTCCTCTGTATATGCAGATCAAAAATATTCCCCAAAATCAATAAAAATAACAGCACAACTGCAAGAAATCAAACATATACCTCAGTCCTGGGCCCAGTACAAACACATTCCTCCATATATCTCAGTCCTGGGCCCAGTGCAAACATTCCTTCATTTGTCTCAACTTTAGAAAAACACCACCTGGAGAATCCCCGATAAGGTCACAACCGTTTTACTGAAAATGCGGGAACCAATAAAAAAAAACTGCTAAATGTATAACTTAAAATGTTAACCAATTGTAATGCTGTAACCCAAAGAATTCCCTTGTTTCTCTGTAACCTTACATATCCTGTTTACATCGGGCTATAAAAAGTGAGCACATGCATCATTCGTGGCCCTATTGTATGCTGTGGAGCAGAGGGACCAAGTTCGAACTTGCAGTAAAGATCCTTGCCGCTTGGCTTTGACTCTGGACTCTGGTGGTCTTCTTCGGGGAATAAACGGTCTGGGCATAACATCTGGGGGCTCATCCTGGATTCCCCAAGCCCACCAGACCCCTGGTCAATGGATCTACCAGGATCGATCTGCTGATAGGTGAGCCGGCTCGTCCCTGTTTGTCTGTCTGTGTCTGTTCTGAACCTGTATCTGTGACTCGCGAGGTCTGTAACTGAAGCTGAAAGCTGACATAGTCCTGGCAGATGCGCTATAGGATGGCCAGCGGAGACCGGTGGGAGACGTCCCCTGGCTCTCATCTGATTCTTGACTGAATTAATTCTGATCCAGATTTCTGGAGCGTGCTTGCGACTGACATAACTTGTTGTTGATATTCAGCAACTCACTTTCCCTTGCAGGACCTGTTCCAGCAACTCACTTTCCCTTGCAAGACCTGTTCAAGCAACTCACTTTTCCTTGCAGGACCTGTTCCAGACGCCACTCTGGGCGCTACTGTTTAAGATGGGTAATACCCAAAGCACACCTCTATCTCTCCTCATAAATAATTTCAAGGATGTTAGAGCAAGCGGCCATGATCTTGGTGTGGAAATCAGGAGGGGAAAGCTAATCACTCTGTGCCACTCCAAATGGCCCGCCTTTAATGTAGGGTGGCCACCTGAAGGGACATTCTGTCTTCCTGTCGTTACTAAAGTAAAGCCCAAGGCTTTTCTACCTGGGCATGCTGGCCACTCGGATCAAATCCCATATATTCTCATATGGCAAGACCTTGTTGAGAACCCGCCCCCTTGGCTGTCCCCTTTCCTACTATCCCCCGAACCATGCAAGGCACTGGTTGCTCAGCCGCTAAAATCCAAGCAACCGACCACCACCCCCATCCTGTTTTACCTGATAGCGAGGACCCACTGTCCATAGATCCCCCTCCGTACCCCTCCGGGCCCCAGGCCCCAGCCCCCCCGGGCTGAGCCGCAGGAAGAAGTAGGCGGACGGGAGGCGGCCGGCACACCCGAGCTCACTGAAAGTGAAAGTAACTCTGAAGGACCAGCGGGGTGGACGTGAGGGTGCACTTTGCGGATTAGCCCCCCCCAGCCACCTGACTCCACAGTGGCTCTACCCCTTCGGGAAATAGGACCCCCAGATGACATGGGAATCCCCACGATCCAGTACTGGCCATTCTCCACCAGTGATCTGTATAACTGGAAGACTCAGAGTGCCCGGTTTTCAGACAACCCCAAAGATTTAATGGCTTTACTAGATAGTGTCATGTTCACCCACCAGCCCACTTGGGATGATTGTCAGCAGCTCCTCCGAATTTTGTTCACAACGGAGGAGCGAGAGAGAATCCAGGTAGAAGCTAGAAAGTTGGTCCCGAGGGATGACGGTCAACCGACTGCCAACCCCGACCTCATAAATGCGACTTTTCCGCTGACCAGGCCGGCGTAGGACTACAACACGGCAGAAGGTAGGGGACGGCTACACCTTTATCGCCAGACTCTAATGGCGGGTCTCCGGGCAGCTGCTCACAAGCCCACTAATTTGGCTAAAGTATACTCTGTTCTGCAGGGGAAGACAGAAAGCCCAGTTACCTATTTAGAAAGATTAATAGAAGCTTTTAGACAGTACACCCCCATGGACCCAGAGGCCCCGGGAAGTCAGGCAGCTGTTGTAATGTCTTTTGTAAATCAGGCGGCCCCAGACATTAAAAAGAAACTCCAGAAATTAGAAGACTTAGAGGGAAAACAGATTCAGGACCTCCTTCAGATAGCCCAGTGGGTTTACAATAATAGAGATACTCCAGAGGAAAAGCAATTTAAGGCCACTGAAAGAATGAGCAAGGTCCTGGCAGCAGTAGTACAAAAAGAGCATCTACAGCCAGAGGACGCCCAACCTAGGCGGTCCCCCAGACATGATAATCTAAGCAAAGACCAATGTGCCTACTGTAAGGAGGCTGGCCACTGGATAAAGGACTGCCCTAAAAAGAAACAACACAGAGGACAGGGACCCCCTAGGTCTACAGCCGTACTAGTCACTCAAGATGGAGACTAGGGAAGACGGGGTCCGGACCCCCTCCCCGAACCTAGGGTAACTTTGCAAGTGGAGGGGTCCCCAGTTCAGTTCTTGGTCGATACGGGAGCACAGCACTCAGTCCTAGTTGGAATTAATGGAAAATTATCCTCCAAGTCCTCATGGGTACAAGGGGCCACAGGAATTAAGAAATACCCCTGGACAACATAAAGAACAGTAAACCTCAGAGCCAGGAATGTAACCCATTCTTTCCTGGTCATCCCTGAGAGCCCCTGTCCCCTATTAGGGAGAGACCTGCTAACTAAAATGGGAGCACAGATCCATTTCCTCCCTGAGGGGCCCATCATGACCAACTCCCAAAATCAGCCCGTGTCCGTCCTGACTATAACCCTAGAAGATGAGTACCGGCTCCACCAGGAGCGAGCGGCCCCTGACCAGGACATAGCAACCTGGCTCCGGCAATATCCAGGAGCTTGGGCCGAAACAGGGGGCTTAGGGCTAGCAAAACACCATCCTGCCTTGTTTGTTGAACTCAAGCCTGGGACGGACCCTGTTCAGGTTCACCAATACCCGATGCCCCTAGAGGCCAAAGAAGGGATTGCACCACATATTCGCCAGCTCCTTGACCAAGGGGTCCTTCGCCCATGTCACTCGCCCTGGAATACTCCATTGTTGCCGGTACAGAAACCCAATAGTGGAGAGTACAGACCTGTACAAGACTTGAGGGAAGTCAATAAGAGGGTTATGGACATACATCCAACTGTGCCTAACCCGTACACCCTCCTGAGTACCCTAAACCCTAAACATCAATGGTACACTGTTTTAGATTTGAAGGATGCTTTCTTCAGTTTGCCTTTAGCCCCTCAGAGCCAAAAGCTCTTCGCCTTCAAGTGGATTGACCCTGAAAGGGGCATAAGTGGCCAATTGACATGGACCAGACTGCTGCAGGGATTCAAAAACTCTCTTACCCTGTTTGATGAGGCCCTCCATGAAGACCTGGGTGAGTACTGACACAAACACCCTGAAATAACCTTACTACAGTATGTTGATGACCTCCTGATTGCTGCCGAGACCCAGGAAGCTTGTATCCAAGGGCCCAAGGGTCTCTTACAAGCTCTAGGGGATCTGGGCTACCGAGCTTCGGCAAAGAAAGCTCAAATCTGTAAACTAGAAGTAACATATCTGGGGTACCTGCTAAGAGTAGGGAAACGCTGGTTAACAGACGCCCAGAAGCAAACTGTTCTGCAGATCCCCAGGCCACAATCCACCCGACAAGTAAGGGAATTCCTGGGATCAGCGAGATTTTGTAGATTCTGGATCCCTGGGTTCGCAGAGATGGCTAAACCCTTGTATCAGGCAACACGGGGACAACAGCCATTTAATTGGACAGAAGAAGCCAAGTCAGCTTTTCAACAGATTAAAACCGCCCTACTCTCTGCACCCGCCCTGGGACTACCTGATGTCACCAAGCCCTTCCACTTATATGTGGACGAGAGCAAGGGTGTCGCCAAGGTGGTGCTAACTCAGAACTTAGGCCCCTGGCGGAGGCCAGTTGCCTACCTGTCAAAGAAATTAGACCCAGTGGCTGCCGGGTGGCCCCCTTGTCTCCGAATGATTGCAGCCACAGCCCTGATGGTACAAGATGCTGATACACTTGTCATGGGACAAGAATTATGGGTCGTTACCCCACATGCCATCGAGGGTGTACTCAAACAGCCACCTAATCGATGGATAAGTAACGCCCGGCTCACCCACTACCAAGGACTACTACTAAACCCCCTCAGGATAACTTTCCTGCCCCCAACAACCTTAAACCCTGCCTCACTGCTGCCCAACCCAGACCTGGACGCCCTGCTCCATGATTGCACCGAGATACTAGCTCAAGTGCATGGAGTTCGAGAGGACCTGCAGGACCGCCCACTTCCTGACGCTGACCTCGTTTGGTTCACTGATGGGAGCAGCTTCATACACCAAGGCCAGAGGTATGCAGGAGCAGCAGTGACTTCAGAGACTAAGGTAATCTGGGCGGAACCCCTGCCCCCGGGGACATCGGCCCAGAAGGCCGAACTGATAGCGCTCACCCAAGCTCTTACCTTAGGGGCAGGGAAGAAACTGACAGTATACACAGACAGCCGATATGCTTTTGCTACGGCGCATATACATGGGGCCATTTACAGGGAGCGAGGGTTACTAATGGCTGAAGGAAAAGAGATAAAAAACAAGCAAGAGATCCTAGCCCTGTTAACAGCCTATGGAGACCAGAAAAATTGGCTATTGTACATTGCCCAGGGCATCAGAAACCAACCACTCCAATTGCTCAAGGCAACTTTCTGGCAGACCAAACTGCAAGGAGTGTGGCAAAGGCTCCCAACCAACTCCTTGCACTCCAGCTCCCTGATCCGGGCCCCCGGGACTTGCCATATCTCCCTGATTATTCAGAACAAGATCTCCAGTGGATTGACAAACTTCCCCTGAAACGGATCCAGAATGGGTGGTGGACTGATACTAATGACCAAACTATCCTACCAGAAAAATTAGGGCAACAAGTGTTGGAACACATCCACCGAACCACCCACCTGGGTGCCTGGCGGATGATAGACCTGATCAGACGCTCCAAGCTCAAGATCAGACATATAGCCGAGACAGCCAGCAGCATCATGACAAGTTGCAAAGTCTGCCAGCTTGACAATGCCTATCCCCAATCCCAGGCTGCCACAGGAACAAGGCTCAGGGGAACCAGACCTGGTATTTACTGGGAAGGAGATTGTACTGAGATAAAGCCAGGAAAATACGGGTATCGGTACTTACTTGTCTTTGTAGATACTTTTTCAGGGTGGATTGAAGCATTCCCAACCAAAAAGGAAACTGCTTAGGTTGTAGCCAAGAAAATTCTGGAAGATATCCTCCCCAGGTATGGTTTCCCCGTCCAAATAGGGTCAGATAATGGGCCGGCCTTCGTTGCTAAGGTAAGTCAGGATTTGGATTCCATCCTTGGGGCAAATTGGAAACTACATTGCGCTTACAGGCCCCAAAGTTCAGGACAGGTAGAATGGATGAATCGGACCTTAAAAGAGGCCTTAACTAAATTGACTATGGAGACTGGCACTAATTGGGTGGTCCTTCTCCCCTATACTCTGTTCCAGGCCCGTAATACCCCTTACAGGCTGTGCCTTACCCCTTATGAAATCATGTTTGGCAGACCCCCACCCCTGGTTCCCAGCCTAAAAGATGATCTGCTCAAATCTGAAACAGAAAATGTCTCTGAACTCTTATTTTCCCTACAAGCCTTGCAGAAAATTCATCAAGAAATCTGGCCCAAGCTGAAGGAACTATATGAGACCGGTCCCCCACCGACACCCCATCCGTACCAGCCGGGAGACTGGGTCCTGGTTAAGCGACACTGACAAGAGACCTTAGAACCCAGGTGGAAAGGACCACTCCAGATACTCCTAACCACACCCACCGCCCTAAAGGTAGAAGGCATCACGTCGTGGATCCACTACACCCATGTCAAACCAGTGGACCCGACCTCCGACCTTCTTGGACCAATCACGGCAGCGACTGAAGCACCGGCCACGAGGACTGTGGACAGAGCTAAGAACAACCCCTTAAAACTCACCCTGCGCCGGCAGCATAGCTCACTGCAAACATGCAGCTAGGTAGTCTAACCCTAACGTTAGTCACCCTAGTGGCCGCTGGGGCAAACACAAAACCAGTTCCTAACCCCTTTGTCTGGAGATTCTGGCTTTATGAAAACCAAACCCACCCTGGGCAACCTCGTAAGCCCGGGAAGCTACTGGCCAGTGCTGATTGCCCCTCCACAGGGTGCAGTGACCCAATTTTGCTAAATTTTACTGGTTTTCAGATAGCCAAACCAGTGGTACCAATGATATGTTTTGAGTTTGATCAGACTAAGTACAATTGTAAACACTATTGGTGGCACCAAAACGCAGGCTGCCCCTACAGTTACTGTAAAATGCACTCAGTCAGAGGGTGGAATGAGCAATCTGGGTGGAACTTCTACCAGCAGGGTAGAGGCGGCATCTATACTTGGAAAGTTAAGGATCCTTGGAACTCCCGCTGGACCACGCCTCAACATGGGGCTGTATACTATTCCTCTTCCTCCACATGGCCTAGCAGTCACCTCTATCTGTGACGTGGCCTAATTCAGGTACAGCCCCTGGTCCATGGGGATATCCAACAACAGGAAGACAGACTAACACAAGATTTACGTCCTTTCTCCTGGTTAGAATTATTACAAGAAGGATTAGAACTTGCTAACCTTACAGGACTTCACAGCTTGTCTGGCTGCTTTCTGTGTGCCACCCTAGGGCGTCCACCGCTAACCACTGTCCCTCTGCCATGGGAATCCTTTACCCAAACTAACAACCTTCAGAATCTCTCGAATGCCCCTATTCTTAATGTGCCACTGTACCGGAACCCCAGTCAGGAGAAATTTCCCTACTGGTTTTCAGGCACTAACTCTAGCCTCTGCAACATCACTGTAATGCCCCCTAATACCAACCTGAGGGCCCCACTGGGCATATTCTTTTGGTGTAATGGAACATTATCTAAGACCCTATCTGGTCCCTCTGTTACCAACCTACTGTGTCTCCCTGTCACACTAGTTCCCCGGTTAACTCTACTAACTGCCGGCGAGTTCCTGGGGTACACCGGTAACTGGACTAGCACTGCTATTCATCCAGCCCCTAGACCAAGACATGCATGAGCCATATTTCTCCCCCTCATTGCAGGAATCTCCCTCACCACATTCCTCATAGCGGCCGGACTGGCAGGGGGAACCCTAGGTCACACCCTCATAGAAAGCAACAAGTTGTACCAACAATTTGCCATTGCTATGGAGGAGTCGGCTGAGTCCCTTGCCTCCCTTCAGCGACAGCTCACATCCCTAGCTCAGGTAACCTTGCAGAACCGGAGGGCCCTAGACCTACTCACTGCTGAAAAAGGTGGTACATGTATGTTCCTGAAGGAAGACTGTTGTTTTTACATAAATGAATCAGGGCTTGTAGAGAACCGGGTCCAACAGTTACGCAAGTTAAGCATAGAAATGAAGAAACAGCAATTTGCCTCAGCTGCAAACCAATGGTGGAATTCCTCTATGTTTTCTCTGTTAGCTCCCTTCCTTGGACCCCTGCTAAGCCTACTATTTCTGTTTACCGTAGGATCCTGTGTTATTAACCGAATTTTGCAGTTTGTCAGGAAAAGGTTTGACACCATAAAGCTCATGGTCCTCAGAGCCCAATACCAACCTGTAAACGTGGAAACAGAATCAGACTTATAAGACCCAAGATTGGCTCCAGAGGTACCTGAGACAGGGGGAAATGTAAGAAATCAAACATATATCTCAGTCCTGGGCCCGGTACAAACACATTCCTCCATATATCTGAGTCCTGGGCCCAGTACAAACATTCCTCCATTTGTCTCAACTTCCTGGGCCCAGTGCAAACATTCCTTCATTTGTCTCAACTTTAGAAAAACAACACCTGGAGAATCCCCGATAAGGTCACAGCCGTTTTACTGAAAGCGCGGGAACCAATTAAAAAACTGCTAAATGTATAACTTAAAATGTTAACCAATTGTAATGCTGTAACCCAAAGAATTCCCTTGTTTCTCTGTAACCTTACATATTCTGTTTACATCGGGCTATAAAAAGCGAGCACATGCATCGTTCGTGGCCCTCTTGTATGCTGTGGAGCAGAGGGACCAAGTTCGAACTTGCAGTAAAGATCCTTGCCGCTTGGCTTTGACTCTGGACTCTGGTGGTCTTCTTCGGGGAATAAACGGTCTGGGCATAACACAACAATGAAAAATAACACAAATGAGAAAACAATATGGTATAATAACTACATAGCATTTACATTATATGGCTTTAGGTATTATATGTAATCTGGAGGTGATTTAAAGTATATGGGAGGATGTGTATATGCAAATGCTATGTCATTTTATATAAGAGACATGAGAATTCACGGATTTTGATACCCTCAGAGGACAGGGACTTCCTGAAACCAATCACCCCCAGATACCAAGCAATTACTGTGTTGCTAATTTCATTAGTGTTTGCAAATTCCCTTAAGTTTTCTAGGTGTCCAGTGTTATTGTCTAAAAATATTGATAATTATAATCCCAGGTTTACCTCCATTCCTGTTCCATGTTGTGGTAGATAAAATAATCGCATCCCAAAGATGTAAATTGTGAATATATTGTTACATGGCAAAAGGGAGTTAAGGCTGCTGATCAGTTTACCTTGAAACAAGGAGATCACCCTGATTGCTCCAATCTAATTACATCAGTCCCTAAAAGCAGAACCCTTCTCAGCTTCAAAGAGATAGAAGAACAGAGATGAGACACTGAAAGAACTCAATGAGCCATTGTTAGCTTTGAAGAAGAAAGAAACCATGAACAGAGAAATGTGGGTGGCCTCTGAAAGTTGAAAAAGACTTCCCTAGTGCCTCCAGAAGGAAATGCAGCCCTGCCGCCACCTTGGTTTGAATTCACTAAGATCCCTGTTAGACTTCTGATCTATGGAACTGTGAGATAAATTTATGTTCTTTTATGCCACTAGTTTCATGATCATTTATTACAGCAGCAGTAGAAAAATGCATGTCTTCTTATATTGACCTGAAAAATGTTAAATAATAATGCAAATTTTGGGTGGAGAAAGAGATATTTAGGTTGAAAAGACAAATGAGGCTGCCTTGTCTCAACAACAAATGATTTAGGAGTTTTCTTCCACTTCATTAGATGGAACTAATGTTCTAATTTATTATAGTATTACTAATCTGATTTCTAATGAAACATTTCAAAGCATCATATTTCACTTTTCTGATGTTCTTTATTTGTATTTATTAATTTTTTGAAGTACATTTTCAAAGGATTGGTATTTTCTCTTATTTGAAATGAAAAGTCTCCTTAAAGTATTGGCACCCTCTGCTACTTTTGCTAGCATTTCTCCCATATATACTGTGACAAAACTCAAGCCTTAATATGTATATTTTTATTGTCATCTTTGAACGTTTCTCATATTTTAACTATATTGCTAAGGATAGAATCTATAAACTGAATCAATAGACAATGGTCTTGCCCCATTCTCCTTAATTTTTTTCCCTAAAGGCCCACTAGTCATGAATAAATTGAGTATCAGTTGTTGTCTTTCCAGCAGCCCTTCCCCCTTTTTTTACTAGCAGCACACTGCAATTAGACTGTAAATCATAGTACCCCGCCCCTTCCAAACTAATAGATAGCAAATAACCAAGATTCTCCCTCTCCTAGTAATCTGAAACCTGAATAGAATGTTTAGATGGTCTTGAAATTGTCAATAGCACTCAAAAGAAACTGTCTCTAAGTTTCTGATTGGGATGCCCCAAGTTACTATAGTTTATTAATTTCTGAGACCTTGTTATCTTGTTTTTCCTTCAGTTGTGTAATCTAAGCAGTATCTTCCTTTAGATGTCTTTATTTGTTTATTTTTATTTTTTATTTTTTTGAGACTGGGTCTTGCTCTGTCACCCTAGCTGGAGTGACAGAGCAGTAGCCTCAATCTCCGGGGCTCAAGTAATCTTTCCACTTCCACCAAGTAGCCAGGACTACAGGCATGTATTATCACCCCTGAAAATTGTGTGGGTGGGAGGGGGGAGGCAGGGTGGGGATGGGGTCTCACTATGTTTTCCAGGCTGGTCTTGAACTCCTGGGCTCAAGCAATCCCTCTGCCTCAGCCTCTCAAAGTTCTGGAATTATGTCAGTTTTTAATGTTTTCAACCAAAGACTTTGAACTGATTGATTCACAGGGGATGGTGGTCAAGATGGCATATATCGTCATCTATTTCTGTGGATTCGATGCAAAAGTGTTTCTTTGTGTGCTATCTTAGTTAAGAATCTTTTGGTTGTAGTGTAAGAATGTGGATAACAAGAGGAAATAATAAGAACAATTTTCGAAAGAATCTCCCCAGTGACTCCAATGCTGCCAATGTTCTTTCCAATTAACTCCTGCTCTCTCTCAGCTAAGAGGCAGCAAAATGGAGGCTGGAAAGAGATAGTGTACCTTTTGCTCCCTACTTGGCAGTAGAGTGTCAACAAACCTCTTTCCCAAGTCAATCCTATGTAACTTTTTAATGAAATTAAAGGCTCTAGCAACCATGTGTCTGTGTCAACTCTCTCCAGCCCTCGACTTCTGGGTGGTGACATATAAATGAGGATGAGTTTCACATAATGTAGCTGAATGTTCTATACATCAAAGTAGGGCAACATGACCAATGGCAAGAACATGAGTGGCAATGCGGACCACCCTTGGAGAAAAAGCCAGAATAATACCTTTATGTCAGTCATGCCAAGTGATAAACATTAGCAAATAAATGAGGTTGCATAGTGGACATATTTTTTTTGAGAGTTTTGGCTTTAAACTATTAGAACACTCAATACCTTGCCCCCTTCTTAAAAAAATGAACACTTATGAATCTGAGTTTTCCCTCTTTTACTGATATTAATACATAAGAAAAAAAAAATCAAAGCCCAAATACCCATGCATACAACTCCACTTATCCTGAAAGGAGAATAAAAGAATTTCTTGAAAAGCTACTCAGGCATAGGTAAAGGTCTGAAAAAAAGTGGAAATACCAAGCCACAAGAATGTCTGAAACTAGGATAGCTCATAGAAAGTGCATAGCAGGAGTTTATGCACCTTCCCTGTAGAGTTCTACCTTGAATTTAACTTATTTCACAAAACTAGAAATTTACATTTGTGAGAAATGGATGGGAAAAGGCTTTAGAATAACAAGAAACAGTAGGATTTTGGGGAGCCCAAACAAACCCTGACCACAGAACCTTCAGAGCTACATTTTCTAGTCTCAATGTAGCACTTCTTTCCTTCCTTTTATTTCTTTTCTTTATGTGATCTCCATTATTATTTAAATTTCATCCTCTGTCTTTTGTCATTCTCTATTTCTTTGACCATTCGATTGCATTCTGTAATTCTGAAAACTGACTATTTTAAAATCTTTCATTTAACCTTTTCCCTTAAAATGTTTTTCATACCTTAAATTACTTCATTCTTCAGAATTTCAAAAGTTAAAAAGGATCAATAGTTATCCTCTTTGGCTTTACCTTTATTTTATCTATATGGTACATCAAGTGTGAAAGCAAGTTACAAAATCTATAGTGAGTACATCTTATTTTTGAAAAAGTAATGTATATATAATAAATGTGTTCACCAGGGTCTAGATCTAACTAGCAATTTGCAGAAAATATAAAGGATGACAGAAGACAGTAAGTCAAATGACACCACAAAAAAAAGCAATCAGCCAAATCCAAGAGAGGGAAATTCTTCAAGGGAATAGACCAAATTTCCTCAACAATAAACATCATAAACGTAGGCAGAGGGAGAAGCAATTATACACTTAAAAATTGGTTCGTAACCATCCTTGTTGATACTTAATTTAGGGAAACACACACACACACACACACACACACACACAAATGAACTGGTAAAAGACCTTTTTGAGACAATCAGAGAAACTGTATTAAGGAATAATTGTTAATATTTTTGGGTGTGATAATGACATTATGATTACATTTTTTAAAAAACCTGTTAGAGATACACACTGAATTACCTTCTGGTAAAATACTATGATTGATATTATGGTAAATATCATGATTGATATTAGTACCACTTTGGCAAACTGTGTGTGTTGGGGGTGGTAGGACAATCAATGACAAGATTGATGGAGTGTCAATAATTGTCGTACATTAATGATGAGTTCAAGGGGAATCATTAAACTCTACTTTTGTGATACATTTCCATAGTTAATCTGATAAGTTTATAGGTGGTTTGTGTTTCCTTTTCAGTATTTTCTAACTTTTTTACTGTTATTAATAAGTACTAGTTGTGTAACAAGGAAAGTCTTAAAATGTTAAAGGTATGTCCTATATTTTAAATGTATTCCCATATGAACAAGAATTTGTTCATATGCTACTGCCAATTTTAAAGTTTTGAGAAATGAATGTTGACATGATCAGAAAAAGGTGACATATTTCATCACAAGGCAGTTCTGAATTTCAACTGAGATCACATTTCTGAAAATATAGTATAGCCATCATAGTCTTATCCAAGTGCACTGTTATTTGTTATTGACTTGCTTCTTGCTTTTCTTTTCATTCTTTTCTGTTTTTTTTTTTCCTTCTGTTAACAATCCAGACTGTTAGCACATACACATAAGTATAGGAGTTTCCACCTTTCATTCTATCATACCGATTACTATTATTTGGCTTCAGAAGCTTTGTTTACTTCTGCTTCTGCTATCCTTTCCCTGGGAGGTAACTATAATTTCCTTTGAATAACTACTATAACAGAATTTAGCCTAGATAACTCGTCATATTTCTCCTAAGAGTGCCTCCATTTCTATTAGAAATGTCTTGGTCAGGGGCGGAGCAAGATGGCCGAATAGGAACAGCTCCAGTCTTCAACTCACAGCGCGAGTGACACAGAAGACCAATGATTTCTGCATTTTCAACTGAGGTACTGGGGTCATCTCACTAGGGAGTACCGGACAATAGGTGCTGGTCAGCTGCTCCAGCCCAACCAGCGAGAGCTGAAGCAGGGTGAGGCATCGCCTGACCTGGGAAGCACAAGGGGAAGGGAATCCCTTTTACTAGCCAGGGGAACTGAGACACACAATACCTGGAAAATCAGGTAACTCCCACCCCAATACTGCACTTTAAGCAAACGGGCACACCAGGAGAATATAACCCACACCTGGCCGGGAGGGTCCCATGCCCACGGAGCCTCCCTCATTGCTAACACAGCAGTCTGCGATCTAACCACAAGGCAGCAGCGAGGCTGGGGGAGGGGCGCCCGCCATTGCTGAGGCTTAAGTAGGTAAACAAAGCCTCTGGGAAGCTCGAACTGGGTGGAGCTCACAGCAGCTCAAGGAAACCTGCCTGTCCCTGTAGACTCCACCTCTGGGGACAGGGCACAGCTAAAAAACAACAGGGGAAGCAGCAGAACCTCTGCAGATGCAAACGATTCTGTCTGAAAGCTTTGAAGAGAGCAGTGGATCTCCCAACACGGAGGTTGAGATCTGAGAACGGACAGACTGCCTGCTCAAGTGGGTGCCTGACCCCTGAGTAGCCTAACTGGGAGACATCCCCCACTAGGGGCAGTCTGACACCCCACACCTCACAGGGTGGAGTACACAACTCAGAGGAAGACTCCAAAGTAAGAATCAGACAGGTACACTTGCTGTTCAGCAATATTCTATCTTCTGCAACCTCTGCTGCTGATACCCAGGCAAACAGGGTCTGGAGTGGATCACAAGCAATCTCCAACAGACCTACAGCTGAGGGTCCTGACTGTGAGAAGAAAAACTATCAAACCGGAAGGACATTTATACCAAAACCCCATCAGTATGTCACCATCATCAAAGACCAGAGACAGATAAAACCACAAAGATGGGGAAAAAGCAGGGCAGAAAAGCTGGAAATTCAAAAAATAAGAGTGCATCTCCCCCTGCAAAGGAGCGCAGCCCATCACCAGCAACAGGTCAAAGCTGGTCAGAGAACGACTTTGACGAGATGAGAGAAGAAGGCTTCAGACCATCAAACTTCTCAGAGCTAAAGGAGGAATTATGTACCCAGCCCAAAGAAACTAAAAATCTTGAAAAAAGAGTGGAAGAATTGACAGCTAGACTAATTAATGCAGAGAAGGTCATAAACGAAATGACAGAGATGAAAACCATGATACGAGAAATACGTGACAAATGCACAAGCTTCAGTAACTGACTCGATCAACTGGAAGAAAGAGTATCAGCGATTGAGGATCAAATGAATGAAATGAAGTGAGAAGAGAAACCTAAAGAAAAAAGAAGAAAAAGAAATGAACAAAGCCTGCAAGAAGTATGGGATTATGTAAAAAGACCAAATCTACATCTGATTGGGGTGCCTGAAAGTGAGGGGGAAAATGGAACCAAGTTGGAAAACACTCTTCAGGATATCATCCAGGAGAACTTCCCCAACCTAGTAGGGCAGGCCAACATTCAAATTCAGGAAATACAGAGAATGCCACAAATATACTCTTCGAGAAGAGCAACTCCAAGACACATAATTGCCAGATTCACCAAAGTTGAAATGAAGGAAAGAATCTTAAGGGCAGCCAGAGAGAAAGGTCGGGTTACCCACAAAGGGAAGCCCATCAGACTAACAGCAGATCTCTTGGCAGAAACTCTCCAAGCCAGAAGAGAGTGGGGGCCAATATTCAACGTTCTTAAAGAAAAGAATTTTCAACCCAGAATTTCATATCCAGACAAACTAAGTTTCATAAGTGAAGGAGAAATAAAATCCTTTACAGATAAGCAAATGCTTAGAGATTTTGTCACCACCAGGCCTGCCTTACAAGAGACCCTGAAGGAAGCCCTAAACATGGAAAGGAACAACCGGTACCAGCCGTTGCAAAAACATGCCAAAATGTAAAGACCATCGAGGCTAGGAGAAACTGCATCAACTAACGAGCAAAATAACCAGTTAATATCATAATGGCAGGATCAAGTTCACACATAACAATATTAACCTTAAATGTAAATGGACTAAATGCTCCAATTAAAAGACACAGACTGGCAAACTGGATAAAGAGTCAAGACCCATCAGTCTGCTGTATTCAGGAGACCCATCTCACATGCAGAGACATACATAGGCTCAAAATAAGGGATGGAGGAAGATCTACCAAGCAAATGGAGAACAAAAAAAAAAGCAGGAGTTGCAATCCTAGTCTCTGATAAAACAGACTTTAAACCATCAAAGATCAAAAGAGACAAAGAAGGCCATTACATTATGGTAAAGGGACCAATTCAACAGGAAGAGCTAACTATCCTAAATATGTATGCACCCAATACAGGAGCACCCAGATTCATAAAGCAAGTCCTTAGAGACTTACAAAGAGACTTAGACTCCAGTACAATAATAATGGGAGACTTCAACACTCCACTGTCAACATTAGACAGATCAACGAGACAGAAAGTTCACAAGGATATCCAGGAATTGAACTCATCTCTGCACCAAGCGGACCTAATAGACATCTATAGAACTCTCCACCCCAAATCAACAGAATATACATTCTTCTCAGCACCACATCGCACTTATTCCAAAATTGACCACATAATTGGAAGTAAAGCACTCCTCAGCAAATGTAAAAGAACAGAAATTATAAAAAACTGTCTCTCAGACCACAGTACAATCAAACTAGAACTCAGGACTACGAAACTCAATCAAAACCACTCAACTACATGAAAACTGAACAACCTGCTCCTGAATGACTACTGGGTACATAACGAAATGAAAGCAGAAATAAAGACGTTATTTGAAACCAATGAGAACAAAGATACAACGTACCAGAATCTCTGGGACACATTTAAAGCAGTGTGTAGAGGCAAATTTATAGCACTAAATGTCCACAAGGGAAAGCAGGAAAGATCTAAAATTGACACTCTAACATCACAATTAAAAGAACTAGAGAGGCAAGAGCAAACACATTCAAAAGCTAGCAGAAGGCAAGAAATAACTAAGATCAGAGCAGAACTGAAGGAGATAGAGACACAAAAAACCCTCCAAAAAATCAGTGAATCCAGGAGTTGGTTTTTTGAAAAGATCAACAAAATTGACAGACTGCTAGCAAGACTAATAAAGAAGAAAAGAGAGAAGAATCAAATAGAGGCAATAAAAAAATGATAAAGGGGATATCACCAACGACCCCACAGAAATACAAACTACCATCAGAGAATACTATAAACACCTCTATGCCAATCAACTAGAAAATCTAGAATAAATGGGTAATTTCCTGGACACTTACACTCTTCCAAGACTAAACCAGGAAGAAGTGGAATCCCTCAATAGACCAATAGCAGGCTCTGAAATTGAGGCAATAATTAATAGCCTACCCATCAAAAAAAGTCCAGGACCAGATGGATTCACAGCTGAATTCTACCAGAGGTACAAGGAGGAGCTGGTACCATTCCTTCTGAAACTATTCCAATCAATAGAAAAAGAGGGAATCCTCCGTAACTCATTTTATGAGGCCAACATCATCCTGATACCAAAGCCTGGCAGAGACACAACAAAAAAAGAGAATTTTAGACCAATATCCCTGATGAACATTGATGCAAAAATCCTCAATAATTACTGGCAAACGGATTCAGCAGCACATCAAAAAGCTTATCCACCATGATCAAGTGGGCTTCATCCCTGGGATGCAAGGCTGGTTCAACATTCGCAAATCAATAAACGTAATCCAACATATAAACAGAACCAAAGAGAAGAACCACATGATTATCTCAATAGATGCAGAAAAGGCTTTTGACAAAATTCAACAGCCCTTCATGGTAAAAACACTCAATTAATTCGGTATTGATGGAATGTACCTCAAAATAATAAGAGCTATTTATGACAAACCCACAGCTAATATCATAGTGAATGGGCAAAAACTGGAAAAATTCCCTTTGAAAACTGGCACAAGACAGGGATGCCCTCTCTCACCACTCCTATTCAACATAGTGTTGGAAGTTCTGGCTAGGGCAATCAGGTAAGAGAAAGAAATAAAGGGTATTCAATAAGGAAAAGAAGAAGTCAAACTGTCCCTGTTTGCAGATGACATGATTGTATATTTAGAAAACCCCATTGTCTCAGCCCAAAATCTCCTTAAGCTGATAAGAAACTTCAGCAAAGTCTCAGGATACAAAATCAATATGCAAAAATCACAAGCATTCTTATACACCAGTAACAGACAAACAGAGAGCCAAATCAGGAATGAACTTCCATTCACAATTGCTTCAAAGAGAATAAAACACCTAGGAATCCAACTTACAAGAGATGTAAAGGACCTCTTCAAGGAGAACTACAAACCACTTTTCAGTGAAATCAAAGAGGACACAAACAAATGGAAGAACATACCATGCTCCTGGATAGGAAGAATCAATATCGTGAAAATGGCCATACTGCCCAAGGTGATTTATAGATTCAATGCCATCCCCATCAAGCTACCAATGAGTTTCTTCACAGAATTGGAAAAAACTGCTTTAAAGTTCATATGGAATCCAAAAAGAGCCCACATTGCCAAGACAATCCTAAGTCAAAAGGACAAAGCTGGAGGCGTCACGCTACCTGACTTCAAACTATACTACAAGGCTACAGTAACCAAAACAGCATGATACTGGTACCAAAACAGAGATATAGACCAATGGAACAGAACAGAGTCCTCAGAAATAATACCACACATCTACAGCCATCTGATCTTTGACCAACTTGAGAGAAACAAGAAATGGGGAAAGGATTCCCTATTTAATAAATGGTGCTGAGAAAATTGGCTAGCCGTAAGTAGAAAGCTGAAACTGGATCCTTTCCTTACTCCTTATACGAAGATTAATTCAAGATGGATTAGCGACTTAAATGTTAGACCTAATACCATAAAAACCCTAGAAGAAAACCTAGGTAGTACCATTCAGGACCTAGGCATGGGCAAGGACTTCATGTCTAAAACACCAAAAGCAACGGCAGCAAAAGCCAAAATTGACAAATGGGATCTAATTAAACTAAAGAGCTTCTGCACAGCAAAAGAAACTACCATCGGAGTGAACAGGCAACCTACAGAATGGGAGAAAAGTTTTGTAACCTACTCATCTGACAAAGGGCTAATATCCAGAACCTACAAAGTACTCAAACAAATTTACAAGAAAAAAACAAACAACCCCATCAAAAAGTGGGCAAAGGATATGAACAGACATTTCTCAAAAGACACATGAAAAAATGCTCATCATCACTCGCCATCAGAGAAATGCAAATCAAAACCACAATGAGATACCATCTCACACCAGTTAGAACTGCAATCATTAAAAAGTCAGGAAACAACAGGTGCTGGATAGGATGTGGAGAAAAGGAACACTTTTACACTGTTGGTGGGATTGTAAACTAGTTCAACCATTATGGAAAACAGTATGGCGATTCCTCAAGGATCTAGAATTAGATGTACCATATGACCCAGCCATCCCATTACTGGGTATATACCCAAAGGATTATAAATTATTCTACTACAAAGACACATGCACCCGTATGTTTATTGCGGCACTATTCACAATAGCAAAGACTTGGAATCAACCCAAATGTCCATCTGTGACAGACTGGATTAAGAAAATTTGGCACAGATACACCATGGAATATTATGCAGCCATAAAAAAGGATGAGTTTGCGTCCTTTGTAGGGACATGGATGCAGCTGGAAACCATCATTCTTAGCAAACTATCACAAGAACAGAAAACCAAACACCGCATGTTCTCACTCATAGGTGGGAACTGAACAATGAGATCACTTGGACTCGGGAAGGGGAACATCACACACTGGGGCCTATCATGGGGAAGGGGGAGGAGGGAGGGATTGCATTGGGAGTTATACTTGATATAAATGATGAATTGATGGGTGCTGATGAGTTGATGGGTGCAGCACACCAACATGGCACAAGTATACATATGTAACAAACCTGCACGTTATGCACATGTACCCTAGAACTTAAAGTATAATAAAAATATAAAATAAAATAAAATAAATGTCTTGGTCAGGTGTAGTGACTAACACATGTAATACAAGCACTTTGGGAGGCTGAGACAGGAGGATTGCTTTAGCCCAGAAATTTGAGACTAGCCTAGGCAATGTAGGGAGACTCTGTCTCTACAATAAAATAAAAATAAAAAATTAGCCAGACATGGTGATGCATGGCTGTGGTCCCAGCTACTCAGGAGGCTGAGATGAAGGATCATTTGAACCCAAGAGAACAAGGCTGTGGTGAGCCAAGATCACAGCCTGAGACAGAGCCAGACCCTGTCTCAAAAAAACAAAAACAAAAACAGAAACAAAAAAAGAAATTCTAATGTTATGCTCTCAAGAGAAAGTATCACCTTCTTGAGAGGTAAATGTAAGCACCTTGGCATGTGGAAAATATTGAGGTTAATAATGTAACCACCCAATGTGTGGGTCCACCTTGCCCGCTGCCTAGATAGAATGGACTTATCAAGACAGGGGAATTGCAATGGAGAAAGAGTAATTCACACAGAGAGGGCTGTGCGGGAGATCAATATTTATTTTTACTCAAATTGGTCTCTCGGAACATTAAGGGATCAGAGTTTTTAAAGATAATTTGGCAGTAGGGGCCTCGGAAGTGGGGAGTGCTGATTGGTCAGGATGCAGATGAAATCATAGGTGGGGGGCGGGTGGGGACGGGGGGTTTCCTTGCTGTCTTCTGTTCCTGGGTGCGATAGCAGAACTGATTGGGTCAGATTATGGGTCTGGGTGGTGTCGGCTGATCCATCCAGTGCAGGGTCTGCAAATATCTCAAGCACTGATCTCAGGTTTTATGATAGTGATGTTACCCCCGGAGCAATTTGGGGAGGTTCAGAATCTTGGAGCCACAGGCTACCTGATCCCTAAATTGTAATTTCTAATCTTGTAGCTAATTTGTTAGTCCTGCGAAGGCAGACTGGACCCTAGGCAAGAAGGAGGTCTTTTTGGGAATGGAGTGTTATCAATTTTGTTTTACAGTCAGACCATGAACTGAATTCCTTCCCAAAGTTAGTTCGATCTATGGCCAGGAATGAACAAGGACAGCAAGACAGAGTTGATTAGGTCTGATTTCTTTCACTGTCATAATTTCCTCAGTTATAATTTTGCAAAGGCAGTTTCAATAATAATGATAATAATAATTTCCTTTCTCCTACACTCTCTTCAATTTCTCTCTTTCTGCTGCTTCATCTTGTCTCAGGTCCTATTGTTATTGCTCTGCTCCTACACTGCTGTTCTTCCAGGCTGTATAGCCCATGACACTGGGCCTGTTAACCCCAGATCTTTGATCAGTTTTCTCTGCTGATTATCCATATACTCTTTTCTTCTCTCTGCCTTTCCACTGATGGACTTAAATACAATCTCTTTCCCCCAAAAAGAGCTATATTTAGCTACTTTTTTTTTGCACGTTGTTCCATTTGCAGCCACACTATTTGCCTTCCCCACACCACTTCTATCACCAGGAATCTATTTTCCTTGTTTTCTTTTTAATATCGGTAGCCTCTATTCACTGCACTGCATAGTCCTTGGAGCTTTTTTTAAGCTTTATTTTTAACAATCATTTGAGCAGAAAGTAGCCAATTCAGTCCTTTAATTTCCCATTTTATTCTTGGTTTGAAACTGACCTGATTGTGTCCCTCTCACTTTTGTTATGACCAGTTACTTAGAAGCCATACAGCCCACAAGGTCCCTTGGGTATAAATCCAACTTCTTCATTTTAATGGTGAGAAACCAAAAACCTATGTTTCCTGATTTCTGGCTCAGCACTGGAACTGTTTTCATGGCACGTCAATTCATCAATAATTTTAATAGTGATATTTTATATTTGCATAATTGTATTGCCTTTGCAATGGGCTTTCACATCTATCTTCTCGTGTATACATATTTTAAAGGCCATTTTTGCCCACTATCTCCTAATCGTATCGACCACAGCCTTAGGAAATATCTGCTCTATTATTTCACTTGCTTGTCTGGGTTCTTGGGCAACAGCATAGAATCCTGCACTGTGTTTTCCTTCACGCTTTCTCACTGCAGAACAAATTTTGTTATATGCCTTATTATCATGGTAATATTGGCCTTCAGTCCTGTATAGAAGCATTAAAAATGTGCATAATGTATATCCTTTTAAAATAGTATCCTGAGAAGCATCAATTGGAGTAGAGTTAGATGAATAAAGAAAGAATACAGTTTCTGCTAAACAAACCCACCAAGAAAATCATGAAAACAATTATGACAACTATGAAGATGAAGGAGGCATACTTTGTCAACAAAAGCAAAATAACCAAGCTACTCTTAGACATAATTTCACATTGTCTTTCCGTAGCATTCTAGCATTTTCTAAACCTTTTCACACACTGTTATCTCTTTTTTCTCCTTCTAGAAATTAATTATGACTTTTCCTTTCAAAAATGAAGCACTTTTTTTTTACTCTTTTCATTTTTTCCTGAGACCATATGTCAAAGGCAAGGTGAGGAATAACTTTGATGTGGTAATAGCCAAATTTCTCCAGGTCTGCTTTTCAAGCTTGCAAAGTCAAGACTGGCAGAAGTGGTGATTTTCACCTGGGTATCCTGAGAACCTTGCACAGTCCTTACCACATGCAAGTGTTCAGAGTGTGCAAATAAACAAAGAAATGTGAGATTGTGATGATATTTTCATGGCATGCTTATTTTCCACACTTCCTCGTGCAGCCCAACGTCCTGTACAGTGTGTTGTTCTACCCGTTTCAGTGACTTACCACTTCTCTATTAAGCCAACTTAAACCATGTTACCTTCATCTCAACATTCATTGATCCTCAGTACAGCCCTGCAAGGAGGCAAGAAAACTTACAAATGAAGTGGTAAAGAGAGAGATTAAGCAATTTGTCCCAAATCTCATAACAACTAGGTGATAAATCTTCAGCTAGAACTTAAATATCTGGTTGAGAATTCAGTGCTCTTTTCATTTAAATCACATTGCTTCATAAAAATAGATCTGCAGGAAGAATAAAAATGTCCAAAGTGCAATGAGACAGAGAAGATAGTATGCAGACAGGCATATTGCACAGAAAGCATTTGGCCATATGTCTGCCTGGTCCCCTTCATGTGTTTTGTTCATAACTTACTTTACTCGGGCAGCAGGAGATAGCATGACAACTGTCAGAGTGAATTTAGGTCACAGTTTTGTGTTACTGACTGTGTTGAGTCATTTCCCTTAGTTCACATTCCTACCTAACTTTATCTTTTAAGTCATCATCATGGCTTTAACCTCTTCTTTATTTTGACAGTTGAGATTTTGTAGCCACTATCCAAATGAAATACTTACTCTCACTCGTGAGTCCCTAATCCTTCCCCAATGGAATTAGCTATTTATTTGATGCAATAGCTAGACCAGTAGGGTTAAAAATGCTTTTATAAAGATATTAATAGCTGGGTGTGGTGGTGTGCACCTAGGGAGGCTATGGCAGGAAGATCACTTGAGTACAGGAGTTTGAGGCCAGCGCCTTCACAACATAGTGAGACCCTGTCTTTAAAGTAAAAATTTAAAAAGTAAAAGAAAAGACATTTAAAAAGAATGTTTACCAAAATGATGGTTAATTGACAGAAAATAAAAACTAAAACTAGAAATCATTGCCATCAGCTTTCTCTAACGAGTACTCAATCCTTTTCTCCCTGTGATGGAACTTGAAAGTCTTTTTTTTTTTTTTTTAATCCACTGCTGTTCAAATGAGAATAAACAGTCAAATGACTGAATTAGTTGGTAGATATAATTCCTAGCCTTCAATTATTTTTATATTATTTTGTAATACAGTCAATATTTTTTTGGGCTTCTCTAATATTGCATTTAACCAATCCCCAAATAGGGAAATGTTATGTAATTTTTCTATAATTACATAACAGTTCCTTGATTATAATCTTTTATTTGAAAAGATTATATATTTATGTAAAAACTCAGTCTCTTTCTTATATATAAATATTATTAGCAGTCTAAAAATGTCATTCTCAATAAACAGGATGAGTCAACTTGAAGGCTAGAGAATCAGATAGTCAACATCAGAGAACTGGTTTAGCAAACAGAAGGGGTCTACCCAGATAGAGAGAAATCAGGCAGGGCTGTGGTGTGAAAATATTAGAGAAGCTGGATGGGAGGCCTAATATAGTTTGTCTTTATACCTGTATATTTTGCTTCTTGCATCTGCTTGAATGCCCTCTATCATTTATTATAACTAGATTTATTGTTCCAATAGGTTTGTACCACAGTCAGAACAAACAAATCACTGGATCCAGCTGAAGCCTTAGATATGCAACATAACAGAGATTTGCACAAAGATTTGCCCCATTGCCTTCTCGAATTTCTCTTATCATCAATCCATCTAGCTGCAGCTCTCTGAAGGTCATCAGAGGTCAGTATAATTTTAATAAGACTTTAACTGAAGGATAGCCTTGATGTTCAGTGACCTTCAGACATGTTTATAATCGAGAAGCCACTCCCCCTGTTGAATGATAATCTCTTCCATGAATTACCAAACCAGTGGTGCTTACATTCTGATTAACCATTGATTCCCATAAACCCAGCTTCCCCCAACACTGATGATCTAAAAAACCTGAATTATTTGCATTGCCTTATCAATTCCATCTCATTTCCTGTCTTGGTGGTTTTGCTCACACTGCTTCTATGTGGAATGTCCAAATGTATCCACTCAAGTTTCTACTTCATCATTCCATCATCTGTAGTTTCAGTTTCTATACACTATCCATCATCAGGACTAATGTGAGCTGACTTTCCTCCAAAAAGCTTTCCCAGAACTTATCCTGAAATAGCATTTTTGTCTGCTAACTTACAATTCGTCATATGTTAGTATACAGCTTCTCTAACTGCCGTGGAATTAAATAAATGGGAAGACGATGAAACTTGAAAAGAAATCTCCTCCTTTAAGGCCTGCTTTAAGCAGGCCCTGTGGGAGTAGGCCTGGCTGGAGGTAATGTAAGGTCTAGATGGTGTTTTTGGAATCTGAAGACTGCAACACCAAACACAACAGGTATAAGCCTAGGCAAGCTGTCAGTGCAGGGCCTAAAATTAGGTATTTCAACAAGTGGATGAATCAATTTGAGGAATTGTATTAGTAAACAGAGGAAGCCTGTCCAGTAGAAGGGAGGGTAAGCAGGGATGCAGTTTAAAACTATTGAGGAAAAATGGCTAAGAAATAGCAAAATTACCAGGCATAGTGGCTCATGCCTGTAATCCCAGCACTCTGGGAGGCCGAGGCGGGTGGATCACCTGAGGTCAGGAGGTTGAGACCAGCCTGACCAACATGGAGAAACCCTGTCTCCACTAAAAATACAAAATTAGCTGGGCATGGTGGCACATGCCTGTAATCCCAGCTACTAGGGAGGCTGAGGCAGGAGATTCACTTGAACCTGGGAGGTGGAGGTTGCGGTGAGCCGAGATTGTGCCATTGTACTCCAGCCTGGACAACAAGAGCAAAACTCTGTCTCCAAAAAAAAAAAAAAAAAGAAAAGAAAAGAAAAAAGAAATAGCAAAATTAACACGTGGCCAAAGACATTAAGAAATTAAGCCTGTTACTGAATTACTGACCTGGCTAGTATATAGGAGCATTAACAACACCAAAACAGATCAGATCAGCAGGGCTGAAATAATCTTCAGGGCTGAAATACTGAGCTAGAAATATTTAAATCCTCCTTGCAGATGAAAAATATAGAGGACAATTTATTGGTTCAGCATGAATTTCTGGTCTTTTGTTAAGAAAGCTAGAATAGAAATACTCTCTTTCATTAAAGTGAACACTGAGTCAGTAAACTCCAAATATAGCTACAGGTACCATCTCCTGCTGATTTGTGTGTATAGAGCATGAAAGAAAGGCTCAGAAACAAAAGCATATCGAAAAAATAAGCAGAAGGAGGCATTTACTTGCAAAGAAATGTGAGGAAGTCAGACTTCAAAAGAACTGGCCCCAAAAATTAAAAAAATAGAACTTTTTAAAACAGACAATATTATGAAGACTATAGGGTTTATATTAGTTTCTTCATGGCAGAAAACAGCAATTTTATCATGGTTATTGTATTCAAAATTTGATGACATATCTTCAGACAATAAATAGCATTGTAAAGTCAAGGATAAAGTGATTTTCATTAAGGAGTTAGCAACTCTCAGGAAATGCTCAAGGTTTTATTCATTTGGAGGACTGCAAGTAGACAGAGAGACCTTTTTATTGTTTCTTTATGTCAGAGTGCAGAGGCTTTTTTCTCTGTTTCTTCGGCAATGGGATATGATGTACAGGCTGACAATGGTGTCAAGCCCAGATGTCACTTTGAAGTTTTTTACACTTCATCTTGTGGTCATGTTTCCTCCTCTACAGGACATGTTTGTCTACCTACATTTGCTGAACAATGTTCCTAATCAGTACTATTGATTTTACATTTTACTTTGAGCCACTTTATTTGCACAGATCTTACAAGAAGTGTTGATTAATATTTAATGACCTCTTAGTATTTTTTTGATAAAACAATAAACTAAGGCTTACAAGTTTACCTCTAGCTATAGATTTATAAAGTCCTTGTGGTTTAAATTTACTTTTACATGTTTAACACCTCAGTTTAGAGCAGATCAAACCAGTTAGTTCACCTCTACCTGATTTCTTCTGCAGTATTTATAATGTAAATGTATCCTTTTTAATAAAAGATATCCAAATGTCTCGGTGTCCCTGCTCTGCCAAGAAAGGACAGTCTTTCTCACCTCCAAGCCTGAGATTGCATAATCCATAGAGCATGTACCAGATTGTTTTCCTGGAAGGACGTTATAGGCATCACTTCTGCATGCTAAACATAGAAATTATTCTTACTACTGGATTTGTCTTGTCTAATTAAATTGAATTTATAGCACAGCTACTAATTTTTTATTAAAAAATTGATTCTTCCGGGCAAGGTGGCTCATACCTGTAATCCCAGCACTTTGAAAGGCCAATGCGGGCAGATCACCTGAGGTCAGGAGTTTAAGACCAGCCCGGCCAACATGGTGATACCCCATCTCTATAAAAATACAAAAATTAGCCTAGCGTGATGGTGGGTGCCTGTAATCCCAGCTACCTGGGAGGCTGAGGTGGGAGAATTGCTTGAGCCCAAGAGTGGGAGGTTGCAGTGAGCCAAGATCACGCCATTGCACTCCAGCCTGCGCAACAGAGCAAGACCCAATCTTAAAAAATAAAAAAAAAAGATTTTTCTAATTAGTAATATATTCAGGTAGAAAGGAGGACAGATTCTTATTGAACCAATACAAATAACTACATAGTTACAAAAAATAAATGTTTTTATTAAAGAAACTCTGTGTAAGATTTAACTAATATTGCTAATCAAGATATGTTAATAGACAAAAACCAACTATTGCATGTCACGATTCTTTACAAAATAATTATTTGTATGTTTTTCTTGGCAATTTATTAGCTTTGTTTTTATATTAAGAATTTCTACAAGGTATTTTTCTCCTCAACACTAAGAATTCAGAGTGTTTTATTTAGTTTTTACAAATTTAATAATTGTAAATTTAATTGAGGGTTAAAGATAAAGAAGAAAGAAAATGGGTTTCTCTCATGTTCATTAAAGTAGAAAATTAAACTAACCTCAATTAAATCACTTTATTGAGGCCCTTTAATCCTAAATGACAACCTCTTGTCATGCTGGTCTTGAGTGAAGCAGTCTACTTTCATGAATTCATCTGTTTCTACATTGTGAGTCTCTTGGAAATCCTGACTCATTTACTTGGTATAGTTGGAATATTGTTTGTGGGGACAAGGTCAGCCTGTTCTTGGAGGCCTATATCCAAGAGTCAATTTCCTATGGTATCGATAGTATCAACAGTGTCTGCTACAGTTTTTACTGGAACTCTTTTGGTATTTCTTCCAGATGACTCAAATTCTGATTGGCCTTTTGTAGAGAGGCTTTTAGGTATGCTTAAAGGGAAAGGAGGGCTGGGCACATTAGCTCATGTCTGTAATCCCAACACTTTAGGAGGCTGAGGCAGGCAGATCACTTGAGGTCCGGAGTTTGAGACCAGCCTGGCTAACATGGTGAAACCCTGTCACTACTGAAAATACAAAAATTAGCCATGCGTGGTGGCGGGCAGCTGAATATAGCTACTCGGGAGGCTGAGGTAGGAGGACAGCTTGAACCCAAGGGGCAGAGTTTGCAGTGAGTTGAGATCACACCACTGCACTCCAGCCTGGGCAACAGAGCGAGGTTCCATCTAAAAAAAAAAAAAAAAAAGCAGTGGGGGTACGGGGAGATGTTGTTGATAATAAAACTGTAAAGTTTGGTTAATTTTTGTCATAGCAAACAACATCACAATGAGAGATAGTGGTATTCTCTGTTGACGCGTAATACATACTCATCTAATGAAAATTTAATCAGTGATTACCATAAAAGAACACATTAAGAACAATTAGTGCATCCTGATACCTCTCCAGGGCCTTTAATTTTCCCCATAAAGTAGATATTATTATTTGTCACCATTTATTACATAGGGAATCCTTTCCCCATTTCTTGTTTCTCTCAGGTTTGTCAAAGATCAGATAGCTGTAGATGTGTGTAGCCTTGTAGTATAGTTTGAAGTCAGGTAGCGTGATGCCTCCAGCTTTGTTCTTTTGACTTAGGATTGTCTTGGCAATGCGGGCTCTTTTTTGGTTCCATATGAACTTTAAAGCAGTTTTTTCCAATTCTGTGAAGAAACTCATTGGTAGCTTGATGAGGATGGCATTGAATCTATAAATGATCTTGGGCAGTATGGCCATTTTCATGATATTGATTCTTCCTATCCATGAGCATGGTATATTCATCCATTTGTTTATGTCCTCTTTGATTTCACTGAGCAGTGGTTTGTAGTTCTCCTTGAAGAGGTCCTTTACATCCCTTGTAAGTTGGATTCCTAGGTATTTTATTCTCTTTGAAGCAATTGTGAATGGAAGTTCATTCCTGATTTGGCTCTCTGTTTGTCTGTTACTGGTGTATAAGAATGCTTGTGATTTTTGCACATTAATTTTGTATCCTGAGACTTTGCTGAAGTTTCTTATCAGCTTAAGGAGATTTTGGACTGAGACAATGCGGTTTTCTAAATATATAATCATGTCATCTGCAAACAGGGACAATTTGACTTCTTCTTTTCCTAATTGAATACACTTTATTTCTTTCACTTGCCTGATTGCCCTAGCCAGAACTTCCACCACTATGTTGAATAGGAGTGGTGAGAGAGGGCATCCCTGTCTTGTGGCAGTTTTCAAAGTGAATTTTTCCAGTTTTTGCCCATTCACTATGATATTGGCTGTGGGTTTGTCATAAATAGCTCTTGTTATTTTGAGATACATTCCATCAATAACGAATTTATTGAGCGTTTTTAGCAGGAAGGGCTGTTGAATTTTGTCAAAGGGCTTTTCTGCATCTATTGAGATAATCTTGTAGTTTTTGTCTTTGGTTCTGTTTATATGCTGGATTACATTTATTGATTTGTGGATGTTGAACCAGCCTTGCATCCCAGGGATGAAGCCCACTTGATCATGGTGTATAAGATTTTTGATGTGCTGTTGGATCTGCTTTGCCAGTATTTCCTTGAAGATTTTTACATCGATGTTCATCAGCGATATTGGTCTAAAATTCTCTTTTTTTGTTGTGTCTCTGCCAGGCTTTGGTATCAGGGTGATGTTGGCCTCATAAAATCAGCTGGGGAGGATTCCCTCTTTTTCTATTGATTGGAATAGTTTCAGAAGGAATGGTACCAGCTCCTCCTTGTACCACTGGTAGAATTCAGCTGTGAATCCATCTGGTCCTGGACTTTTTTTGGTGGGTAGGCTATTAATTATTGCCTCAATTTCAGAGCCTGCTATTGGTCTATTCAGGGATTCAACTTCTCCCTGGTTTAGTCTTGGGAGAGTGTAAGTGTCCAAGAAATTATCCATTTCTTCTAGATTTTCTAGTTGATTTGCATAGAGGTGGTTACAGTATTCTCTGATGGTAGTTTGTATTTCTGTGGGGTCGTTGGTGATATCCCCTTTATCATTTTTTATTGCCTCTATTTGATTCTTCTTTCTTTTCTTCTTTATTAGTCTTGCTAGCATTCTATCCATTTTGTTGATCTTTTCAAAAACCAACTCCTGGATTCATTGATTTTTTGGAGGGTTTTTTGTATCTCTATCTCCTTCAGTTCTGCTCTGATCTTAGTTATTTCTTGCCTTCTGCTAGCTTTTGAATGTGTTTCCTCTTGCTTCTCTAGTTCTTTTAATTGTGATGTTAGAGTGTCAATTTTAGATCTTTCCAGCTTTTTTTGTTTTTTTGTGGGCATTTAGTGCTATAAATTTCCCTCTACACACTGCTTTAAATGTGTCCCAGAGATTCTGGTATGTTGTATCTTTGTTCTCATTGGTTTCAAAGAAAATCTTTATTTCTGCCTTCATTTCGTTATGTACCCAGTAGTCATTCAGGAGCACGTTATTCAGTTTCCATGTAGTTCAGCGGTTTTTATTGAGTTTCTTAGTCCTGAGTTCTAGTTTGATTGCACTGTGGTCTGACAGAGAGTTTGTTATAATTTCTGTTCTTTTACATTTGCTGAGGAGTGCTTTACTTCCAATTATGTGGTCAATTTTAGAATAAGTGTGATGTGGTGCTGCGAAGAATGTATATTCTGTAGATTTGGGGTGGAGAGTTCTATAGATGTCTATTAGGTCCGCTTGGTGCAGAGATGAGTTCAATTCCTGGATATCTTTGTTAACTGTCTGTCTCGTGGATCTGTCTAATGTTGACAGTGGAGTGTTGAAGTCTCCTATTATTATTGTATGGGAGTCTAAGTCTCTTTGTAAGTCTCTAAGGACTTGCTTTATGAATCTGGGTGCTCCTGTATTGGGTGCATATATATTTAGGAGAGTTAGCTCTTCCTGTTGAATTGATCCCTTTATCATTATGTAATGGCCTTCTTTGTCTCTTTTGATCTTTGATGGTTTAAAGTCTGTTTTATCAGAGACTAGGATTGCAACCCCCTGCTTTCTTTTGTTCTCCATTTGCTTGGCAGATCTTCCTCCATCCCTTTATTTTGAGCCTATGTATGTCTCTGCATGTGAGATGGGTCTCCTGAATACAGCAGACTGATGGGTCTTGACTCTTTATCCAGTTTGCCAGTCTGTGTCTTTTAATTGGAGCATTTAGTCCATTTACATTTAAGGTTAATATTGTTATGTGTGAACTTGATCCTGCCATTATGATATTAACTGGTTATTTTGCTCGTTAGTTGATGCAGTTTCTTCCTAGCCTCGATGGTCTTTACATTTTGGCATGTTTTTGCAATGGCTGGTACCGGTTGTTCCTTTCCATGTTTAGGGCTTCCTTCAGGGTCTCTTGTAAGGCAGGCCTGGTGGTGACAAAATCTCTAAGCATTTGCTTATCTGTAAAGGATTTTATTTCTCCTTCACTTATGAAACTTAGTTTGGCTGGATATGAAATTCTGGGTTGAAAATTCTTTTCTTTAAGAACGTTGAATATTGGCCCCCACTCTCTTCTGGCTTGGAGAGTTTCTGCCAAGAGATCTGCTGTTAGTCTGATGGGCTTCCCTTTGTGGGTAACCCGACCTTTCTCTCTGGCTGCCCTTAAGATTTTTTCCTTCATTTCAACTTTGTTGAATCTGGCAATTATGTGTCTTGGAGTTGCTCTTCTCGAAGAGTATATTTGTGGCATTCTCTGTATTTCCTGAATTTGAATGTTGGCCTGCCCTACTAGGTTGGGGAAGTTCTCCTGGATGATATCCTGAAGAGTGTTTTCCAACTTGGTTCCATTTTCCCCCTCACTTTCAGGCACATCAATCAGACATAGATTTGGTCTTTTTACATAATTCCATACTTCTTGCAGGCTTTGTTCATTTCTTTTTCTTCATTTTTCTTTAGGTTTCTCTTCTCGCTTCATTTCATTCATTTGATCCTCAATCGCTGATACTCTTTCTTCCAGTTGATCGAGTCGGTTACTGAAGCTTGTGCATTTGTCACATATTTCTCGTGTCATGGTTTTCATCTCTGTCAGTTCGTTTATGGCCTTCTCTGCATTAATTATTCTAGTTATCAATTCTTCCACTCTTTTTTCAAGATTTTTAGTTTCTTTGGGCTGGGTACATAATTCCTCCTTTAGCTCTGTGAAGTTTGATGGACTGAATGCTTCTTCTCTTATCTCATCAAAGTCATTCTCTGTCCAGCTTTGATCCGCTGCTGGTGATGAGCTGCGTTCCTTTGGAGGGAGATGTGCTCTTATTTTTTGAATTTCCAGCTTTTCTGCTCTGCTTTTTCCCCATCTTTGTGGTTTTATCTGCCTCTGGTCTTTTATGATGGTGACGTACTGATGGGGTTTTGTTGTGGGTGTCCTTCCTGTTTGTTAGTTTCCTTCTAACAGTCAAGACCCTCAGCTGTAGGCCTGTTGGAATTTGTTTGAGGTCCACGCCAGACCCTCTTTGCTTGGGTATCAGTAGCAGAGGCTGCAGAAGATAGAATATTGCTGAACAGCGAGTGTACCTGTCTGATTCTTGCTTTGGAAGCTTCCTCTCAGGTGTGTACTCCACTGTGTGAGGTGTAGGGTGTCGGTCTGCCCCTAGTGGGGGATGTCTCCCTGTTAGGCTGGTCAGGGATCAGGGACCCACTTGAGCAGGCAGTCTGTCCGTTCTCAGATCTCAACCTCCGTGTTTGGAGATCCACTGCTCTCTTCAAGGCTGTCACACAGGGTCGTTTGCATCTGCAGAGGTTTCTGCTGCTTTTGTTGTTGTTGTTGTTGTTGTTGTTGTTTAGCTGTGCCCTGTCCCCAGAGGTGGAGTCTACAGAGACAGGCAGGCCTCTTTGAGCTGCTGTGAGCTCCACCCAGTTGGAGCTTCCCAGCGGCTTTGTTTACCTACTTAAGCCTCAGCAATGGTGGGCACCCCTCCCCCAGCCTCGCTGCTGTCTTGCTGTTAGATTGCAGACTGCTGTGCTAGCAATGAGGGAGGCTCCGTGGGTGTAGGACCCTCCTGGCCAGGTGTGTGATATAATCTCCTGGTGTGCCCGTTTGCTAAGACCCTTGGTAAAGTGCAATATTGGGGTGGGAGTTACCCGATTTTCCAGGTGTTGTGTGTCTCAGTTCCCCTGGCTAGGAAAAAGGATTCCCTTCCCCCTTGGGCTTCCCAGGTGAGGCAATGCCTCGCCCTGTTTCAGCTCTCGCTGTTCGGGCTGCAGCAGCTGACCAGCACCGATTGTCCGGCACTCCCTAGTGAGATGTACCCAGTACCTCACTTGAAAATGCAGAAATCGCCTGTCTTCTGTGTCGCTTGCGCTGGGAGCTGGAGACTGGAGCTGTTCCTATTCCTTACTTTCTAATTTTTTAGTTTCTATTCAATAACACAAAATCTATATTGTGCCAAACCAGTCTGAAAATTAGTAGTTAATTATATGCTGGACACAGAAAAATTTTCTATAACCTGTTAAATGCAACACTCCATTCATTGCTTAATTCTCCCCAAATAGCATAAGGTAATTAGGGCTTTTGTAAACTTTTTTCTTTTTTTTAGAACAGCCCACAGTGACAGAGGAGAATGATTATATTGTTAATTAAAGCTGGTTCATCACTCATGTGGTAAAGCTGACTAACATGGAAACTTAACTTTTTATCACACAGATACATGTTTATCATTTAAATATGTATGTATTCATTTTTATACTTCTTGAAAGGATTTCTGGCTGGGCGCAGTGGCTCAAGCCTGTAATCCCAGCACTTTGGGAGGCCGAGACGGGCGGATCACAAGGTCAGAAGATCGAGACCAGCCTGGCTAACATGGTGAAACCCCGTCTCTACTAAAAAATACAAAAGACCTAGCCGGGCAAGGTGGCGGGCGCCTGTAGTCCCAGCTACTCGGGAGTCTGAGGCAGGAGAATGGCATAAAAAACCCAGGAAGCGGAGCTTGCAGTGAGCTGAGATCCAGCCACTGCAGTCCAGCCGGGGTGACAGAGCGAGACTCCGTCTCAAAAAAAAAAAAAAAAAGAAAGAAAGGATTTCTAGGAATACAAAGTAAACTACTATAAATCTCTTTTCTCCCAGATGGCAATATGGTTGTGGGTGAGAAACAATTTAGTCCAGGAGAGCTATATCTAATCCAGTAGGACACTGTGGAGAATATGAGTGTTAAATTTTTGCTACAAAACTAATATATGGCTGGGAGTGGTGGCTCACACCTGTAATCCCAACACTTTGGGAGGCTGAGGCGAGTGGATCATCTGAGGTCAGGAGTTTGAGACCAGCCTGGCCAACATGGTGAAACTCCATTTCTACTGAAAATACAAAAATTAGCCGGGCATGGTGGCAGACGCCTGTAATCCCAGCTACTCAGGAGGCTGAGGTAGAAGAATCGCTGGAACCCGGGAGGCGGATATTGCAGTGAGCCAAGATTGCGCCATTTGCACTCCAGCCTGAGGGACAAGAGCGAGACTTCGTCTCAAAAAAAGAAAAAGACTAATATATGGAGATTGATTTATCATTTTATCAAAAAGGTAACCCAAATACTAATGTGACTTTTTTAGACCATCCATTTAACAAATTGCACTAAAAGACTCAAAAGTTATTTTATAATTTATACTCAAACTCATTAATATTGGGTAAAGTTAGTCCAAAAAATTATAAACATTTTATTGCTCTTTTAAACTCATTATTTGCAGGTATTACAAACTATAGCAAATGAAGTTTACTTCCCTCACATATTCTACAATTATTGTATGCCCTTAAATTTGTATTTAAAATTCAGTTTTATATTCTAGCAAAACTCTACAATTTGCCTTTTAGACAAAATTACTCTCTTTGCCTTGATAAGCAAAAATACATTAATTATATTGCATGCACTTTTCTAAATACTCAAACTGACTTAATTTCTTAAAGTTGTATAAATGAACATGTGCATTAATCAGAACTAAGGGTACTTTTATATACCGTTCATTCTCCTACTTGATAGCCACTCTATAATGTGTAAAAATATGCAGCAAAGATATGTTAAAAATTTTGTGAGACTATCCAAAGATTTTTCACTAATTATCTCTAAATGAAATATTAGCCAAGTTCATAAAGCTAACTTGGCTAATATTTCATTTTAAACTGACACACTACAGAGTGTATATTAAAATTCATTTTAAACTGACACACTACAGAGAATTTATACTAAAATATAAAAATTTACATTAAAATTGTGTTAGACATGAAATTTGAATTTTTTTCCAGGTAGGGTATGTGTGGTTTTACCTATACAGTATAATTATTTGTAGCCCTATCTCAAGTTACAGAAACAAATGTTTTAAAAAATACTAGTCTAATAATTCAATTCAGTTGAGCTACAAATCCAGTAGGGGACATCTAGAAAACTCTGATAAGTTAAAATATTTTATTAACCAGAAAAATATGCTAACATTAATTCTAAGATTGTGATAAAATCAGAGCAAAAACATAATTAATTTAAACTAAAATTATCAAACCATATATATTTATCCAAGGATTTCTCATGATTAAAAATATTACCGAATTTTATTTCAATCAAATTTTTAAAACCCTTCAATTTTGTTCTGAATCACCAAAGTCCTTCTCGTTATACAATTCTCTTACCGCCTGCCTTCCCTTGCCTCTCACCTTCTGCCATAGTAACAAAGTCTGTTAATTCACCTTGGAACTAAATCTCTCTATAATTTTTTTCCTCTAAGCTTCAGTTCAGCAACTTACCTGTGCTTATATAGATAAGCCAAGGAAAACGGAAGCTCCATTAAACTTAAGAAATTGTTTAACCTAATTCATTAATTTTCTCCAGAGATAGGAAAATGTATAATAATTTGTTCAGAAGATATTTACATACATACAACAAGAAGTCATTATCAAATTCGGAGCCAGTGATGATTTTTCTCTCTGCTTTATTATAGACTTTCATATGCTATTTATTTATAGACTTTATCCAGTCAGATTATAGGTTATGGTACAGATGTAATTTTTGAGGTTGAGTAATACTTTATTGTTGATATATAGAATATTCCTCACAATTTATTTCAACTCATTTTTATATTTCTGTGAGATTTTCCTCGTTTGGGGTTTTTTGTTTGAGAAAAGGGAGAGAGAAAATTAAATGCTTGAAAACCTTTAGAGTTTTCAGAAGCACACAGAACTTCAAACAAACACAAAGCAATTCTCATTAATGCTTTCTTAAGACAAAGCAAAGCCCTATCAAAAATTAGAGCTCTCCATTTTTCAAGCCACGCAAGACTGTCTCCAATAGTTATGGCTTCAGCAGTGATTCAACTTGAGTGTACATCAGAAACACCTGCAAAGCCTAATTAAACGGATTCCTTGACTCACTTGGGAGTACATGACTCAGTAGGTAAGATCTGAGAATTTGCATATCTAACAAGTTGCCGGGTAATACTGATACTGATGTCTAGGGACTATGAGAATCACTAACCTACAGTGTTTAAAAAATGACCAATTTATGTGCCCAATTATCTGCCAAAGTTTCCTAAGAGAAGGAAAACAACAGCAACAACAACAGCAAAACAAAAAACAAAGAGAGAAACTGAGGGAAACAGCCACAACTGGGAACTAGTAACATAAAAACAAACCATTGTAAAGGCTAATTAACTTATTTTCACACCAATGGGGAAAGGTTTTAATTTCATTTTGCATCCACAAAAAGCTTTTAGAAGTTTTTTCATGTGTCAGAAGGAAGCACATAACCTCCAAATTCACTATCTCTTCTTTGTCTGTTTGCTGTAATTACTCTTTGCATCAAAGGTTCTGAGCCTGGAGTCTCTGCTTCCACTGGTCACATAGGCTCTCTGCTTCCATTGTGGTCTCTCACTGAATGTTCTCATCCACTGCTTCCTCATTCTGTAATATCTGCCCAAGAAGCTCCTGTCTTCTCATCCTCCCATCCCATATGCTGACATTCTTTCCAGTCTCTGCGTTGTTATGAGAGCTCAGTGGGGGAGGGAGCTGAATGTCTGTATTCAGTCTACAACTATGATCTAGGATACTCTGTGTTAATCATAAATAATAAATGCAAGTTTCTTCCACTCAGCCATAGCTGAGCCAGATTACCCACTATGCTATCTCATCCCAACGCAGTCTTTATGACTAATTTCTATTATACAAGGTAAAATCAACATTTGAAGTGATTGAGTTTAAACATAAAAAGATGTATTGTCTCCTGCGACTGGGCAGTCTTCAGGGTTAGTTGCTTGAGTGATCAAGATATCATTAAGATTATGATTGGGACATGAAAAAAAGAACTAGCGAATAAGGAGAGAACTTTGGCAACAGAAAGGCATTTGATCCTTGCATTGTTTTGAGTGCCCTAAAAGAAAAAACAAATTAAAGGTGGATCCTAACAGAACTGTTAACAAAGAAAAAAGGGAGAGGGTGAATGAGACTCTTGAATCAAAAATTCTTAATTCTTAACACCATCTGTGAAATCTTACCTGATCTGGTTATACTAAGAATAATCATCACACCATTCTGTCTCACATTCTAGAAGGCTTTGTTGTGGTAGAACTGTAAACAACATATAAACATTTCTGAAATATTTTGGTTATTCTTAAATATTCTTAAATATTCTGAAATATTTTGGTTATTTCAAAATATTAAAATATTTTGGCTTCCATAAGCCTCACATAAGCCATGTGCATGATAACCCATCTTTTGGGCCATTATCTGAATATTGCTGCTACCACCTCTCTTGCTTTGTGGAAAGGAGATTCTCTTTCCTTATCAATCGTATTGGATCAGCTCTTCTGATTTCATGATGGCATGAGTATTCAGGAATGATGGAAGAAATATGTAACCCCGAGAAAAATTTGTAACTACTGCATTTCACAAGTCCACATACATCCTAGAAGGTCTTCCAGACCCTCTCTGCCTTGCTCTCAAGATGATCACAAGTAGGCCTCTTCTTTCCCATAACCAGAGGGTTATAGATTATATTATCCTTCGAAATCTGGGATAAACCAATTTCTCACTCTAAAGAGAACAAAGTGTTTTGATCTTCCCAACTCTAACCCTAGCCTAAAGTATACCTACTAAGTCTTATCTTATTATAAATGTCCCTGGATTGATCTTTCAAGGGATTTTTGCCTACTAAGAAAATATTACTGTCACTCAAAGAATTGTGGCCTGACAAGAAATCTACAAGAGTCTTGGACACAAAGGCCAAAACATCAGAACGTCTGGATTATTCAGGCTAAAGTAATACCATCTGTAGGTTACCCACAGCCCAGCCCTCAGCTTCAGACAATGCTGGAGTCACTAGTGTTCTGTTTTCTTTCCTCTGCCATTCCCATTCAAAATTTCTAAAAATTTGGAGTTTCATTTATCTTAGGAAGACATGAATACATTAATACAGTAACATATTTATTTCTAGTTCCTTGAAATTTTATTGAGAAATCCATCACTTTCCAAACTTTCTAGTGGTGTAAACCAGGGATGAATGGCCATGAGCACTTCATTGCCTCATCTCAGGTGACATTTTTTCGCCCTTTGAAAAGCCTATAATGTACTTTATAATGTAGTTTAACTTTTCCACTTCACCTAATGTAAACAAACTGATTATCAATACAGTATGAACATTTCTCCAAGTCAATTAACAAAAATAGGAAATATCACTTTAATTGAATGCACAATGAGAAAATAAATACTATGTGTGCATACATGCATATGTAAATATATGTATGACTAAATTCTGCAAGTTTTTAAACTTCTTTTTACTGATGGAGAGATTCATCACGGTTTTTTTCCCCTGTACTACAAACAAAGTAGCCATAATATTCTAACATTCTGGAGTACGGTTCCCTTATATGAAATGTTTGGGACCAAAAATATTGTAGATTTTGGATTTTTTCAGATTTTGAAATATTTTCATATCATAATGTGATATGTTAGGAATGAGACCCAAGTCTAAATTTATTTACATTCCCTACATACAGTATACATGTAGCCTGAAGGTAATTTTATGTATTTGTAAAATTTTGTGCAAGAAACAAAATTTTGACTGTCTTTTGACTGTGACCAGTCATACAAGGCCTTATGTGAAATTTTTCACCTGTGGCATCATATCACTGCTCAAAATGCTTCAAATTTTGCAGCATTTCAGATTTCATATTTTTTAGTTGACCTTGGAACATGGATGTGAACTGTGCAGGTCCACTTACATTTGTATTTTTTTTTTTAATAAATATATCAGAAAAAGTTTTGGAGAATTGCAATTGAAAAAAACTAGCAGACTAACTGCATAGCCTAGAAATATAAAAAAAATTAAGAAAATCTACATACATCATGAATGCATAAAGTATATGTATATAATAATCTATTTTATCATTTACTACCATAAAATATACACAAATCTATTATAAAAAGTTAAAACATCGAAATGTATGCACACAAACTGTACAAGTCACAATTTGCAGTCAAGAGAAACATAAACAAACATAAAGATGCTATATTAAACCACAACTGCATACAATTAACTACAGCACATACTGTCCTACCTGAATAATTATTTTTATTTTATTTTTATAAATGTGCTAAGTACAAGCCTACTTTTATTATATGGTTGTTTTGCTATTTGGATATATTGCTAGTGGTGAAGTCTGGGCTTTTACTGTACTCATCACTCCAATAGTGAACATTGTACCCAATAAGTAATTTTTCAACACTCACTCCCCTCCAACCCCGGCATCTTTTGGAATATTCTCCAACGTCTACTTTGCCTTGTATGTACTATTATAACAATTTTGCAGCCACCCCCTGCTGCTACTGTGGTGAACTCGTATTGCCAGTATCTGCCATGAGCACTTGGTCTCTTCAGTAAATTCTGTATCCAATAGTGTGTTCTCTCACTGTTCTCTTTTCATTGTGCTTAGTGTAATACTATCAATCTTGAATAACACCATGAGACCAATACAAAGAGCCACAAGTGATGCTGGGAGTGCTCCCAAGGAGCAGAGAAAAGTTGTAACATTATGAGAAAAAGTTAGATTGCTTCCTGTAGATTGAGGGCTGCAGCTGCCTGCCATTTCAAAATAAATGAATCCAGTGTAAGGTCCCTTAAAAAAAAGGGGGTGGGGGGAAATTCATGAGGCCCTCATTGTCACTATGCCAACAGGCATGAAAACCTTGTCCTTTCTTATCTCATATTAAAAATGCAGCTTTTATGTGGGTACAGAATTACTATAAGAAAGACATACCTATAGATTCTTATTTGATTCAAGAAATAGCGAAGTCATTATTTGAGAATTTAAAGTAAAAGGAAGGTGAAAGGTCTAAAGCTGGTAATTTAATGCCAGTAAAGGATGATTTGATAATTTTAGAAAGTGGTTTGATTTTTAAAATGTCAGGATAATGGGAGTAGCAACTTCTGCCAACCAAGCGCCAGCAAGTGAATTCTCAAATGCCATTAAGAAAAACATTGAGGGCCGGGTGCGGTGGCTCAAGCCTGTAATCCCAGCACTTTGGGAGGCCGAGACGGGCAGATCACGAGGTCAGGAGCTCGAGACCATCCTGGCTAACACGGTGAAACCCTGTCTCTACTAAAAAATACAAAAAACTACCCGGGCGAGGTGGCGGGCGCCTGTAGTCTCAGCTACTCGGCAGGCTAAGGCAGGAGAATGGCGTAAACCCGGGAGGCGGAGCGTGCAGTGAGCTGAGATCCGGCCATTGCACTCCAGCCTGGGCGACAGAGCCAGATTCGCTCTCAAAAAAAAAAAAATTGAGGAAACAGGATATCTGCCTGAATAGGTATTAATTAATAGGTATTAATGCAGCTGAAAGTGCCCTATTCCGGGGGGGTGGGGGGGGGCTGTGGGGAGGGGAAGCCAAAGGACATTTATTAGTAAGGAAGAGAAGCAAGCACCAAGATTTAAGGCAGGAAGGGACAGGCTAACTCTACTGCTTCGTGCAAATGTAGTCGGGTTTATGATCAGGGCTGCCCTTAGCTATAAAGTTGCTAACCCCTGAGTCTTGAAGGGAAAAGATAAACACTAGTTATCAGTCCTTTGGTTGTAGAACAAGAAGGCCTGGACAATGAGAATGCTTTTTTTGGATTGGTTCCATCAATGCTTTGTCCCTGAAGTCAGAAGTACCTTGCCAGTAAGGGAATGCTTTTTAAAGTTTTTTGTTTGTTTGTTTCTTTAATTGGAAAGTGCCCCCTGGCCACCTAGAACCCCGTGAGTTCAACACCAAAGGCACCGAAGTGGTCTCCTTTCCCCCAAACACATCTCTAATTCATCCTCTAGGTAAGGGCGTCATAAGACCCTTTAAGGCTCTACACATGGCATTCTGTGGAAAGGTTTGTCAAGACTACGAAAGAGAACCCCAATAGAGAGAATATCATGGAAGTCTGGAAGGCTTACACCTTTGAAGATGTCATCAGTTGATATAGGAAAAGCCGTGAAAACCATGAAACTCAAAACAATAAATTCCTACTGGACAAAAGTACAATTTGTGTCAATATGTTGTGCATGACTACAGAATTATGACAAACCCAATTAAGAAAAAAACATGGAAAGAAGTGTGGATATGAAGGGAAAAAATGGTGTGAAGGGCTGCAAGATATGGATCTTGGAGGAATTTAAGAGCTAATAGACACCACACCAGAGAAATTAACAAAAGATGACTTGATGGAGATGAGTACTTCCTAACCAGTGTCAGACAATGACGAAGAAGACATAGAAGAAGCAGTGCCAGAAAACAAATTGTCATTCAACAATCTGGCAAAAGGGTTCTGATTATTCAAGACTGCTTTTGACTTCTTTTATGACATAGACTCTTCCATGATACAGGAACTGAAACTAAGACAAATAGCGGAAGACTTATAGGTACTACATTGAAATTTTTTTAGAGAAATGAAAAAGCAAAATAGACAGAAATAATGGTGTATTTCTGTAAAGTTTCACCAAGTGTGTTTACCTCTTCTGCTTCCCCTTCCATGCCTTCTGCCTCTTCCACCTCTGCTACCCCAAGACAGAAAGACCAGCTCCTCCTCCTCCTCCTCTGCCTACTCAACATGAAAACAACAATGATGAAGACCTTTACGATCTGCTTCCACTTAATGAATGGGTCATACCTTTTCTCCTTCTTACAATTTTCTTGATTGTAATTTTTTTCTGTAGCTTAGTTTATTGTAAGAATACAGTATATAATACACATAGCATGCAAAATATGTCTTAAACATAACACATATTATCAGTAAGCCTTCTGGTCAACAATAGGCTATTAGTAGTTTGGGGGGAGTCAAAAGTTGTATGTGGATTTTTCTCTGTGTGGGAGGCCAGGTCCCCTAACTCTATGTTGTTCAAGGGGCAACGATATTCTTTCTCAATGGCACTTCACCTTCCATAAATTTAAGTCCCAAAAGTAGAACTTCAAGTTCAAAAGGATTTTTAAAAAATAATTACTGCCAGATTACAGAAAGTTTCCAATTTAAATTCTCACTAACAATGTACAACGTTGGTGTCCCTGAATCCTTATCATCAATGAATTTTTAAATATACTATAAGGAATGAAAACATATTTTTGTAAATTTGAAATTCCCTGATCACTAATGAAGTTAAGCATCAATATTTTTCCTTTAATATGCAAATGCTGAAAATGCCTCTAACTATAATAGATGTCAAAAATCTGTAAATCTGGCCAGATGTAGTAGAGACTCACCTGTAGTCCCAGCCACTGGGAGACTTGAGTCCAAGAGTTCAAGACTGTAGTATGCAAAGATTGAGCCTGTGAATAGCCACTGCACTCCAGCCTGGACAACATAGCAAGACCCCATCTCTTAAAAAAAAAGAGTCTATAAGACAAAGGTCCTCATAAATCAAGAGAAGCCAAGACAGTCACTGTGCCTGAAGAATATTTCAAATATTATTGTAAAACAATGAGATATTGAACATACATTGGAGCAAACTCTTCTTCACTCTTAAACCCTTTCAGCACAGAGACCATCAACTGACTGTGTCTGGGTGCTACCTGACTACTATTGGAGTCTCTTTCATCTGCCTGAGTCTGTGCAACAATATGAAATTATAATTTTACTCTGCACCTAAACTTTCCTCAATATGTTGAATTATTACAGAATTTGATGAGTCAAATTTTGTAAATTCAGTTACCTTTTTCCACTATGCTAGGCCTCATACTATCTGGTCTCAGGGTTAAAGGTCCACAATTGAATAAGCCAAACTTCTTAATTTGAGCATAAAGTATGTTAATAAATCTGGCCTTAATGTCAAATGAACTTATGTCATATTAAGTAGCTGGATAAAAACATGCATTCCAAAGTGGATACTGTTTATCAGGCTCAGTGCTCTGTTCTTGACAGTAAATCCCAGAATAGGGTGGATGCTTTAACTGTGTATTAAATAGTATTAGGTGTAATATTGAAACCACTAAGGAAACACTATTGATGTGAATAGGAACACTAGCTGTGGAGCTGGGAATTTTCTATATAAATGCTATGTCTTTCACTCACCTGTTTAGTGGGCAAGTTGTTTCAGTTCCTATAATATCTAAATTGGAGAAAATCACCCCACCTACTTCTTCAGATGTTATAATAATTATGAGGGATAACATCTTTTTAAGTGCTTAACACAATTCCTCACACATAGAAAGCAATAATAAACATTGGCTAGCATTGTAAGGAGGTTTATTGCTTTCTAATGTGTTTTCACACATTTTCTCTCTGGGATCTTGAGTGAAACGTGGATCTAGAAGAAGAACAAAATGATGTTACCTTAATGATCTCTATGTATTTATACTCAAAGTTGTCTTAAAATACTTTGCTGGCCAATAAAAGATACCTCCTGTTCTAATTGGGCATTGTCCTTTTCTTTAAACTATGCAGACAAACAATATTATAAAGTGAGAACATCAGCATAAAAAACATAAACATAAATCTTAAAAGTGAGTTCATGAAAATTCTTACTGATAAAATGTCAGTGTCACAGACTGAATGTTTGTGTCCCTCAAATTTGTATATTGAAATCCTAAACCCCAGGGTACTCGTGTTAGGAGGTAGAGTCTTGGGGAGGTGATTAGGTCATGAGGACAAAATTCTCATGAATGGGATTTGTGCCCTTATAAAAGAGATCCCAGAGAGCTCATTGGCCCCTTCCAGAGTATGGGGATATAGCAGGAAGTTGCCTTCTATGAGCCAGGAGGGTTGACCTCACCCCAGATGCTGAATCTGCCTTGATATTGGACTTCCCAGCCTGCATAACTGTGAGAAATTTCTGTTGTTTGTAAGTTACTCAGCTTATGGTATTTTGTTACAGCAGCCTACACAGACTAAGACGAGTATCATTTCGAGGATTGAAACTTCTTCATAAATGAATAGACCCTGTTAAACCATATTCTCTGCTAACCCCATTTATTCACTGTTCCTGTTTATTTTAGTTTCAGATTTTTGCTATTTATCTCTGTAATTTTATTCATTCTTCACAATTTGCCATTCTTATACTTCAAATCATGTTATCAGTTTATAATACCTCCATCAAATGATAGTCTGCATTTGTTTATCCTTGGCTGATTAAAAACACTTGGCATAATTTCCTTTAAATCATCTTCCTCCCATCTCACAACACTGTATTGTTTTCAATTAATTTCCAATAAACTCTTCATTGTCCATGCTGTCAGAGTTGGCAGAGTTAATCCCTGTTTAAGCTAATAGGTTCAACTTCAACAAACGAATCTTTCATGAAAGCTGCTGACAAGTCAGAGTATTAATTAAATCTAGTTTCATTGCTTCTCACTCTCCTTGATCTTTATCTCTTGTTTTTTGGGAGACAGTCACAGAGTTCTGGTGCTAATAAATACTATAAAAAGTATGGAATACAGTCTGAAGAAGCAGAGTGTTCTCTTTAAAGTTGATGTGGTGCTTTTCGTGCACTGAGCATTGGCTCAAAACCCCAAAAATTAGGCAGCCATACTCCTAAGCTCATCTTCAACCATAAGACAGAAAAGTCAAACATATCTGAAAATATAATATCACTGGTACATTATACCAGCACTAAGAATAAGAAAACTCTGGAGAGTGGCTCTAGCACAATATTTTTCAATTGGAATTAATTTTTCAAAATGGAAAGGACTTCATTTTTTTTATTATAAAATTAGTATGTGTTTATTATTAAAAATAAGTACAAAAATCTATAAAAGAAAAAGGGAAAAATGATCAGCAGTTCCACATTCCAGAGATCATCACTGTTAGCATTTAGGTATACAAATATCCAAACACTTTTCCTATCAATACAATTAATTTTTAAATTTGACCATTATGCAATATACACTTGCACTAAAACACCATACTGTACCACATGAACATATGCAATTATTATGTCAATTAAAAACAAAATAAAAAACATTTTACAAAAAATCATGCTGTTTTTAATAACTTGTGTATTTCTAATTGTATACACCATAAAACAAATGTTTTCACATCACATTTATTTTATTATAATAACCAATTTATTCATTTAAACAGCAAGGTATATTTCAATCTACAGATATACTATATAATATTTACTCCAATCTAGATGAGAATTTATGTTGCCTGTAAATATTGTATCACAAACATTGTAAGAATAATCTCTGTAAAGGTTTTTTCCTGTATTATTATTTGGGTAGAAAAATTACTAGAAATAGAATAACTGGGTCAAAGATTAAAAACAATTTAAATTTCAGTGTATAGCATCAAGTTATTCTCTGAAATATTGTACTGTACAGTATTTGAATTTTTTTCTCCATTTTTACTACTGCCAATAACTTTAATCTTTGCAGATCAGTGAGACAAAAAATAATAATAATAATGCAGTAGTATGCAAGGGAGATGAATATGTAGAAAAAGAAATGCAAATGGCCAGGAGTAATAGAAGATGTTCAACATCAATCTAATCAAATTAATGAATCTTTAAAATGCAATAACAGTCAATGTTAGCAAGAATGTAGGTATTAAACATTCTCATAGGAATATAAACTAGGACTGTGTTTTAGGATCATATTAGGTCACAGCAATTAAAAGATGTTAAATTCATATGCTCTATAGCAACTTCTCAGTTTGGAATTTATCACATGGAGGATCTTGTAAAAATACATAAACCAAGATATGTTATTAATGTTTTTGGCAGCCTATTGTTTAAATAAAAAATATATTTATACAATACAGTTGTTAAAAGTAAGAATATCTTGAAGGTAAATTATTAAACAAAAATAGAAAGCCTAGGAATATTTACACAATACAGTTGTTAAAAGTAAGAATATTTTGATGGCAAATTATTAAACAAAAATAGAAAGCCTAGGCTGGGCGAAACAGCTCATGCCTGTAATTCCAACACTTTGGGAGGCTAAGGCAGGAGGATTGCTTGAGCCCAGGAGTATGAGACCAACCTGGGCAGCACAGTGAGACCGCGTGTCTAGGAAAAAAAAAGAAAGAAAGCCTAGTTCTGAACATCCTTTTATATAATACTAAAGGATAAAATTTTATTTTCTATCTTGTTTAAGATCTATATTCTATACGGGGGATGTGTATTAAGGTCATTCTTAAAAAGATACTCAAGAAATTGTCAACAGTGATTACCTTAAGGAGAGATTCTAGATGTTTGGGGGTAAGAGACTAGAAGAAGGAGAATTTTATATTTCATTTTTACCTTTATTTAATTTTTTGATTTTCTTACTGGATGCATGAATTATATTTTATGTCAGCATGTTTTATCAGATAAATAAAATTATGAGCTATTTCTGTTTCATTTGTTTTATTTTTAAATAAAGGAAAATGAGGTATGTCTTTTTAAAATTTGATAATCTTGAGTCCATGATTATTATGAAAGCCCTCTGTTATCTTTTTACTTCCTTTCACAGTGACTGTTTGTGTTATAGAGCAATTTCTCAAGACAAATGTCATAGAAGGTAGATACAAAAAATGATTACATTTGTTTATTCAAGCTAATTTCATATTATGAACAAAATTACGTAATGTCATTTCTAAGACCTTTCTGTGATCTATCAATCCACTAGGTTAAATAGCAGAAATCACTTCCAAAACAAATCCTTTTGCAGTCAGCAAAATGAAGCAATTATATGAATAAGTTTTTCCACTTGGCCTATTTTTCTGCCCATGGTTATTAATCAGTCTCACTGACTACATTTTCCATTTTACATCCCCTTTCAGGCACTACTCCAGGTGACCAAGCATATCACATTATGTAAATAAAATAAAACAAATCTTTTCCCATTGAGCAAATGGATATACTTCATCTCTAATGCTTCCAGTCTTTCTCAGATCATTCAAAAAGCACGATATGGTTTTCATAAAAGGACATTCATCCCATTTGACTAACTGGAATTTCTTTAAGTAAAATTTTACTCCAGCTAATCTTTACCAAATAGCTGAATTAATTCAAGTTGACACCCTGTTATCTACCAGCTCTTCCAGTCCTTTTGCTTGATTGTTTTGTCATTTTGCCTTTTCTCCTCTTCTAAAGTGGGAGTATGGAGATTGACCCTTCTGAAACAGCTGTGTCACATCATGATCCTTGAGGATACTAGTTCTTAACTGGCTGCACATCAAAATCACTGTTTCCTTTTACCAATACTCTAGACACACTCAAGCAGACATTCTGGATTCTGATTTAATTGACACAGAGTAGGGCCTGGGCATTTTTAAAGCTCCTCACATGATTCTATTGTGCCTCATCTATCCTAGCCCTTAAGCAGGACCAAACATTTCTTCTATCTTAATTATTATTCTCTTAAACTTAGTCCAGTTCCTCACAACTGATAGATTTCTATATACTCATCTGCCTTGAATGATGACAATTGATATGGTTTGGCTCTGTGTCCACACCCAAATCTCATCTTATAGCTCCCATAATTCCCACATGTTGTGGGAGGGCCTCAGTGGGAGATAATTGAATCATGAGGATGGGTCTTTCCCATGCTGTTCTTGTGTTAGTGAATAAGTCTCATGAGATCTGACCATTTTAAAAATGGGAGTTTCCCTGCACAGGCTCTCTCTTTGCCTGCTGCCATCCATGTAAGACGTGACTTGCTCCTCCTTGTCTTCTTCCATGATTGTGAGACCTCCCCACTCATGTGGAACTGTAAGTCCATTAAACCTCTTTCTTTTCTAAATTGCCCAGTCTCAGTTATGACTTTATCAGCAGCATGAACACAGATGCATACAACAATACTGCAACAAATCCACTCACATCTGTACTTTTTATAGGAATTGCAGTGCTACAACATTAGTGACTGTTAATTATAAGAGTGTTAAAAAATATTAACGCTTGTCCCACCTCTAAAGTCTAGGGTGTGACCTGAGCATTAGGTTATTTAAAACTTTTCTCAGGTAATAGACTTGTGCAGTCAAGGTTGAGAACTACTCTACAGGGCCAAGATATGTAAGAAAATTCAAGTCATTTAGCTGGGCATGGTGGCATGCACCTGGAGCCCCAAGTACTCTGGAAGCTGAGGTGGGAGGATTGCTTGAGCCCAGGAGAGAGATGCTGCATAAGCTATGATCACATCACTGCACTCCAGCCTGGGTGACAAAGTGAGATCATATCAAAAAAAAAAAGAAAGAAAGGAGAAAGAAAGGAAGAAAAGGAAGGAATTAAGGAAGGAAGGAAGGAAGGAAGGAAGGAAGGAAGGAAGAAGAAGGAAGGAAGGGGAGAAAGAAAGAAAGAAAAAGAAAGGAAGGAAGGAAGGAAGGAAGGAAGGAAGGAAGGAAGGAAGGAAGGGAGAGAGAGAGAGAGAGAGAGAGAGAGAAGAAAGAAAGAAAGGAAGAAGGAAGGAAGGAAGGAAGGAAGGAAGGAAGGAAGGAAGAGAGAGAGAGAGAGAAGAAAGAAAGAGAGAAAGAACTACTCTAGGTGCACATATTATTCTGTTTCTGAAATTGGTTTTAAAATATCTATGTCAGAGTTCATTTCTAGAACTTTATCTCTGGAAAACATATATTCACTTCTCAATATAGGAAAATGGAGATTGGAAACATGAGGAAAGATGAGGTTGGAAAATGATTTCCATGCTTATCTCTCAACTTCTTTTTTCAACTTCCCTTTTGTCATCTCCATATCTTCACTGATACCTAGGAATCTCTGTTACATCACAGTCTTCAAGAGCTTTGCTCGCAGCAAATTAATTAAGACATTAGTTTTCAAAAGTATATGATATTCTCTCACAAACGTGTCTACTTTTAATAGGGCAAGCTATGTAAAGATTTTAAATCTTATTCCAGAAATACCACATCTACTCTACCTACTTATGAGGACAGTCAAGTCTCTAGATCAAGATAGAAATTCATAGTTCAGAAATATATCCCTGTAGGGCTTTTCCACAGTCCCAATATGTCCCCTACTGTCCTGATTTTAGCAACAAAAATTCTCCATCCAGAAAATCCTTCATTCCTGAGTAAATTGAAAGACTGGTCACCCTATTTCTATCTGTGTGTCTTTTTTTCATAATTGGCTCATAATCATAGCAGTCACAATTTTGAAAAACTTTATTTTACTGAATTCCTCATTGCTGTTTTCTCGTTTTCAAATAATAAAAACTTGTTAATAAACATTGGAAATACACCGAAAAGAGTAAACAATAAAACAGTAACCATTGGCAGAAATAGTCACTATTAAAATCTTAATATATTCCCTTCCAATGTTTTTTCTGTTAATCCAAAAAAAAATCAGAGATTTGCCTCTGTGAACTAGATCTCTTTTTATCTTTAGATATTATTTGACAAGTATATAGCTCAATCATCTATCCAAACTTCTCTTTTACAGACTCCCTGCCAATTAACCTTCTCCTATGAAACTATCATTTCTTCACATAGGATAAATATGGTTATTGACACACAAGCTTTCTTAGTTACATTGCAATCCAGTTGTGCGTCCCTAAATTTATACCAGTTGGATTTCGAATGATCATTACTAAAGAGGCTTGGTCTTATCTCTTGCAATTTGCTTCTTCCTTCTTAAATTCAGTTCTTGTAATGTAACTATATTTTGGGGGTATCTTTTTGCCTCATATTCAAATTATCTTTCAAATAGAGGTACATTTCTATATTTCTGTATTTCTATATTGTATATAATGGTATAGAAAACAATAATGAGATTATAGTGTACATAAAAGTGTTGAAGTATAAATATGTAATATATAAATATATATTAAATATGTACAAAATATCTGATTAGTAATAAGATAATACTGTATCTACCTCTGAGTTTTAAAATTAGGACTTTGAAATACCAGCAAAGGCCACCTGCTTTGACCAGCATCTCTTTTCCCTACCTGCTTTAATCATGTCTTGGGTCCTGACAAATTTGCCCCCAGATCCTTCCCGAATTACTCTCCAACTCTATTCCATGTTTCAGGGAAATAACATTTATTTCCCAGTCTCCTTTGCTCTCCAGTTTCCCAGCAAGCTATCCAGTGAGGGATGCCATAAAAACCTGCCTCTTTTCTGTAGGGCTACTTCCCACCAGATAGCCCCTCCCTCCGTGGACCCAATTCCCATTAGCTCTAGCAACCTGCCTGAAGTCCTGGCCTCTTGGCTCTGATAACACCTTCTCCCATTATCCTTCTAGTCCTAGGGGCAGTACTGGTTTCTTGGTCTTGAGTTGCTGACTCACCAAGCCTGGTTTGGCTTCCATCACGTGTGTAATCAATCACCTGTATTAAATCACCTCTGCTTGAAAGACCAAGAATAGTTTCTGATTTACAAGCAAACACTGAAAGCTCTTCTATTTCTTGTTTGCTAAACAAGATTTGTCAAAGTTAAGTATTTCGTTTTATCGAATTTACTTTTTGCCTTTCCTACAATTATGATTTGCTTTTCCTCCTTTAACTTGTTAATGTGATGAATTAAACATAGATTTTTTCTATTGTTAGAAGTCCTTGCATTTATGGAATAAATACAATTTTCATACTATATCATCTTTTTTATAGCTTTCTAAACTTAATTTGTTGACTTTTTTTAAAATTCAAAATATTTGCCTTTAGGTTCATGAGGAAAGTTGGCGTCTAATTTCCCTGTCTTACACATTTCTTGTATAACATTGGTATCAAGGTTGTATTGGCCTCATAAAATGAACTAACAAAAGGACCTTGTTTAATTCTGGAGTTGTTTTTATAAAATGGAAATAATCCATTTCTTGAAAATATTTGATAGAACTCACCAGTAAAAATGTCTGGGCCTGCTGGTTCTCTTCTTCTAAGAAGAATTTGGAACTTATAATTAAAGCTCTTTTAATATGTTAGAAAACTTCCCAAGTTTCATTGAACATTAATGAATTCCAATGATGAAAAACCCTCAGATATCAAATATAACCTTAAATATAATCTTTCCCGAATTCATTTTTTCTTTTGCATATCTGATTAGATACTCTAATTTTTCAACTTCTATTTCACATATCAATTTTCCTTTCCTACTCTGTACTGTCTTCAACATAATTTTTTGGTCTACCTTCCAAGTCACTTATTTTCTTTTTGGTTCTATCCAATATTGTGTTTAACCTGTCCATTGAGTTTTTAATTAGTATCAGATTCTATGATATATTACTTCTTATTCCCAGCCTTCAACATTTTAAGAATTCAGATTGACCTTTTCTCCCATTGTTATTTCAAGTTATCAGCATGTCAATACTCGGGAAATCTCATCAAGTGTTTAACAGTGCATACCTTACTGACTCATTATTTATTTCAATTTAATCTTTCTTATTTTCATTCAACATTTTTCTCAGTAATATATGACTTTTTCAAGCTTTTTATTTTCTAATGCATTTCTCCAAATAGCAGCCATAACCCTTATATGCCCTCTTTCAATGACAACAACAAAAATGTGCTAGGCTTCTTGGAAGAAAATAATTATACCAATTTAAGAAGGAGAAAATTGATGTACTGATAAACAAATGGGCATCTTAGGATCATGTTTCTCACAAGTAAAGCAGTTCCAGAAATTCCTAGGACCCTAATGGGTTTTATTCTAAATAGGTTAAACAAACCACTTAAAAAATTGTTTTCTGCAGTTCTCTAATATTGCTTACAATTGTCCATATTTCCGTGTTTATACTTGCCCTTTTTTTTTTTAAATGGAGTTTCGCTCTTGTTGCCCATGCTGGAGCGCAGGCTGGAGTACAGTGGCTTGATCTCAGCTCACTGCAACATCCGCCTCCCAGGTTCAAGCAATTCTTCTGCCTCAGCCTTCTGAGTAGCTGGGATTACAGGTGCACGCCACCACACCTGGCTCATTTTTTGTATTTTTAGTAGAGACAGGGTTTCACCATGTTGGCCAGGCTGGTCTCGAATTCCTGACCTCAGATGATCCACCCGCCTTGGCCTCCCAAAGTGCTGGGATTACAGGCGGGAGCCACCGTGCCCAGCCTTATACTTGCCCACTTTTTGATTCTAATACTTTGCTACACAATGAGGGATTCTGGGACCAATACCATCAGCTTGACTTGAGGGCTTGTTCAAAAGCAGACTCAGAATGTGCAGTTTATCAGGATCCCCAGGTAATTTGCACGTGCAGTCTAGTTTGGTAGATCTGCTCAGGCAGACTGGAAGACTCTTCTATCTGCCTCACGTAAGGTACAGGTGACATAATTAGATATTCAAGCAAAAGATCACATTTTTTAATGAGAAAGAGACACTGGCTATTATTTTGAGAGGCAAAACAGGTTATTCAGTCCCAGTTTAAAATGAAGATGACAGACAAGATCAAGATTTTTCATTTGAGATGTGCCTGCGGTACAATTACATTTCTGAATGAAACTGCTTCATTAATTAGATACAGGTTTCTTCTCTCTTCTTTTTGAGATGTAGAGAGGACACAATAGACTCATGGAACTTAAAGAACTTGATGCCAGCTAACAAAACATGCTATCCTGCCTCTTTCATTTCACCATATTACTTTCTTGAAAGCATAGTACAGAGTCAGTTTAGCGTTGAAAAAATCCATTCTCCTAATTCTAAAAAAGGAGACAGCCAGGCATAGGGGGTCCCTAAAAATACAAAAAAAAAAAAAAATAGCTGGGCGTGGTGGTGCATGCCTGTAATCCCAGCTACTCAGGAGGTTGAGGCAAAGAATCGCTTAAACACGGGAGGCGAAGGTTGCATTGTGCTGGGATAGTGCCATTGCACTCCAGCCTGGGCAACAAGAGTGAAACTCCATCTCAAGAAATAAAAAAAGAGAGAGAGAGAGACAGAGACAAACTGTAATTTCATTTCAGAAGTTTTATAGGATACTATTTTTTTCTTACTTCATTAAAATGTAATTAGCAGTATGTGAAAATTTCCACTTTATCCTCCATCAGTAGCCTCTCCTTCCAATTAGTATAAATTTTTTCTATTAACTTTGTGAAGTGGGATTCTTGTTTTACACATACCCCTGGAAAGTATACTTAAACTGTGGGACCCTGGGATTTTATATTTCCAAATAGAAGATACGATCCTTTTGTATCACAAAATGTACTTAAGATGTTTTGGATTATATTTAAATATTCTTGAATGAAATAGACTTAGTGATTGAAGCCAATTATTATATTTTTCCACACCAAAATAAATGCAATAGGAAAAGTTGACAGTTCTATCTAGTATTCCTGCTTCAATATTGCACAAATTAGAAACATACATATTCTGTTATGTTACAGGGTCTAGGGCTCTGGGAGGACAAGGCTGAAGTCAGCTGAGATCATGCCACTGCACTCCAGCCTAGGCAACAGACTGAGACCCTTTCTCAATAATAATAACAAAAGTAAAAAAGAAATATAATATTTAATAAAGATATGCACACACATGGGTTTATCATGATACACATGAACATGTGTGTACAGTTAAAAAAACGAGTAAATCTAGAAACCTGTGTTGCCTCAGTAGCTAGCTGAGTACTTCAATATGCATGTTTATTTCAACAATTTTGTGTTAAGCTTCAGTGGTAAATAAGCAGAGTACACTGACCGTAATGAATACTTCTTTTGATTAGGGTTATCACTACACAATTTAAATATGATATAGTTGGCTGGGCACATTGGCTCACACCTATAATCCCAGCACTTTGGGAGGCCGAGGCAGGCAGATCACCTGAGGACAGGAGTTCAAGACCAGCCTGACCAACATGGAGAAACCCCATCTCTATTAAAAATACAAAATTAACCGGCATGGTGGCGCATGCCTGTAATCCCAGCTACTCAGGAGGCTGAGGCAGGAGAATGGCATAAACCTGGGAGGCGGAGCTTGCAGTGAGCTGAGATTGGGCCATTGCACTCCAGTCCGGGCAACAAGAGCAAAACTCTGTCTCAAAATAATAATAATAATAATAATATATATATCATATATATAATAAATATATCATATATATGATATAGTTTAGAGTTAAATACTGGCTGCTCTTGGGAACTTTGAGGTATTCTGAGGGATATAAATAACACGAAGAGAATAGCATATTGGCTTGCAGCAGATTAGAGTCTGCTACCTGTGTGAATACTTGCTTTTCATGAACTATGAGGATCTCCTTAGCTTTTGAACTATTTCTACTTGTGTTTAAAATTACCCTTTAATTTTGGGATTTGACAGCCTCTGCCCTTCTGTTCCACTTAAGTGTGGCTTTTCCTACTCTGACTCACTTTGATTCTTGACCTCTGAATCTTATTCCTATTTTACAATAAATATACATGGCACATATGCCAATGAGTAGAGTGAAAGAGGGAAAAACTGCCAAGGAACTGTGTTTAATTTTGTTCCTTTCACAAATCAGACACCATAACAGAAAAATTATAGGAATATGTGCATGTTCAGTAGCCTTCAATGAAATTACACTGGTTATTACAAAGTGTTAGATAATCAATTTTTTTGTTTTTTTGCTTTTGTTTTTGTTTTTGTTGTTGTTGTTGTTGTTGTCTTTTTGAGACGGAGTCTTGCTCTGTTGCCCGGACTGGAGTGCAATGGCCCAATCTCAGCTCACTGCAAGCTCCGCCTCCCAGGTTTATGCCATTCTCCTGCCTCAGCCTCCGGAGTAGCTGGGACTACAGGCGCCCGCCACCTCGCCCGGCTAATTTTTTGTATTTTTTAGTAGAGACGGGGTTTCGCCGTGTTAGCCAGGATGGTCTCGATCTCCTGACCTCGTGATCCGCCCGTCTCGGCCTCCCAAAGTGCTGGGATTACAGGCTTGAGCCACCGCGTCCAGCCTATGGATAATCAATATTTTTTAAAGATTCAATAGTCCCTTCTCATAATTTTAGAACTTTGGGGCCGGGCGCGGTGGCTCAAGCCTATAATCCCAGCACTTTGGGAGGCCGAGACGGGTGGATCACGAGGTCAGGAGATCGAGACCATCCTGGCTAACATGGTGAAACCCCGTCTCTACTAAAAATACAAAAAAAACTAGCCGGGCGAGGTGGCGGGCGCCTGTAGTCCCAGCTACTCCGGAGGCTGAGGCAGGAGAATGGCGTAAACCCGGGAGGCCGTGCTTGCAGTAAGCTGAGATCCAGCCACTGCACTCCAGTCCGGGCGACAGAGCGAGACTCCGCCTCAAAAAAAAAAAAAAAAAGAACTTTGGGAAGTAATCATACGAATGTATTTTTACCTATGTCCTTTAATCTTTTACTGTTTCCTCTATGTGTGGTGTTTGGTTTGTTTGTGTGTGATAATTATTATAAGATCAGAGGCTAACAAAGGTGTTTATCATGACCTTTAAATTTTTTTTTTTTTTTTAAGAGACAGAGTCTTGCTGTGTCACCCAGGCAGGATGCAGTGGCACCATCTCAGCTTACTGCAACCTCTGCCTTCAGGGTTCAAGTAATTTTGCTGCCTCAGCCTCCCAAGTAGCTGGGACTACAGGTGGGCGCCACCATGCCCCACTAATTTTTGTATTTTTAGTAGAAACGGGGTTTCACCATATTGGTCAGGCTGGTCTTGAACTCCTGACCTCATGATCTGCCTGCCTCAGTTTCCCTAAGTGCTGGGATTACAGACATAAGCCACCGCGCCTGGCTGCATGACATTATAACTTGTTTCATATACTCAATTTCCTGACCAGTTCAAGCTTATCTTTTGCCTACCTCTGCAAGATTTGAGAGCAATTAATAGAATAGCTCATAGTAGCTCTATTAAAAACTATCTCGTTGGTGGCGTGCGTTGGCTCACGCCTGTAATCCCAGCACTTTGGGAGGCTAAGGTGGGCAGATCACTTGAGGTCAGGAGATTGAGACCAGCCTGGCTAACATGGTGAAACCCCATGTCTACTAAAAACAATACAAAAAAGTAGACGGGCATGCTGGCAGGTGAGAGTGAGACCTCGTCTTGAAAAAACAAAACAAAAAGCAAACAAACAAAAACTAATTTGTCATCAATCAGTTTAATTTTTTAGAAAAGATCCTAGTGAGATTATTTCAGAGTATATCATGAAAATCATTAAATAGATTACAGAGCTAGGGAACAGAATGAACCCTTCCTACTCTTAATTATCAGTAAAATTGTATTCACAAAAAAGATATAATTGAGGCAAAATCTCTTGCTGCCTATCCAATGGCTATTTCGCACTCCTTCTTGATAACAGATCGCTGTTAATGTCTAGAACCTGAGTCTTAACTGATGAATCATGAAGGGGTCTGAGCTTATCATGTAATATTATTTCCCCTTTGCTTGCGATTGTTTTAGAGGCAGATCTATGATCTAAATTTGACCTCTGAGATATAAGAGAAAATAAGTTGAGAAATTATGGGAAAGATTTTACCTCTAATAAAAAAGAAGGCTATATCAGAGAAGGATTTTTTGTCCTTTCTCTACCTTTCTACTTTGGAAACTTTTAAATAAATGTGGGCTTATCTAGAGCTGTAGCAGCTATTTACAAATAACTGGGCCTCATAATGAAATTGAGCACCTTGAGGAAGGCAGTTTAAGAATGAAAAGAGCACTTCCGGCGTAGCCATGGCGGCTGACGCTACTACCAAGTCGTCACAGCTGCTACCGTTAGAGTTTGTGGACAAATGTATAGGATCAAGAATTCACATTGTGATGAAGAGTGAAAAGGAAATTGTTGGTACTCTTCTAGGATTTGATGACTTTGTCAATATGGTACTGCAAGATGTCACTGAGTTTGAAATCACACCAGAAGGAAGAAGGATTGCTAAATTAGATCAGATTTTGCTAAATGGAAATAATATAACAATGCTGGTTCCTGGAGGAGAAGGATCTGAAGTGTGAACAAGTTTCCTTGACTTATGCTAGATTCTGTTTTGTCTTTTAATGACAAGAAAATGGAATTTTTTTCCCCACCGTCTAATGTTTAAATCCCATAAAGCTAAGTTTCCCGTTAAAGGGAAGTGCTTTGAAGATGTGTACCCATTTTTGTAAGTTAATCATGATTATCCTGGAAAAAGAAGAAAATAACTTCTTCTTTGAAGACGAAAATAAAGGTGTTTTTGGTTAACTATCATTTTATTTATTGTACTGCAGTAACCCGTGGAACAAAGATTGTGGTTATTTTGCCACTTACTTTTCTGTCATTATATGCTTATTTGCTTTCTCAATTACATGACCATTTGATTCTCAAACAAAAGTTGTTCCAAACAAAATGATGAACTTTGATTTGAACAGGTGCATTTAAACAACTGGAAATGATCACTTAGAAAATTCAATTAAAATGCTGTTGTTTTGTAATGAGGATTTTTCTACTGATTTCAAATTCCATGAACTCCTATTGAAAACAAACAATATACAGGTAATATATGCACATTGTAGAAATGCAGGCATTATTTATTGGAATTACCCTAAAGATATAAATTTTATCTATTTGCTTATAAAATTGGTTCAGAGGGTTATTACCTTAATGTAATCATTACTGAATTACCAGGAAATTAGTGGAGACAGAGCTTTAAGGTAAAGGATGCTAAAAACAGCCAAGAACTCTAGGACTCAGGTAAAATCAAGGAACTGATAATAAGAGCATAGAACTGTATAAATTAAGTCAAAGAACTATTAAAAGCAAACAGGTAATATACACACATTGTAAAATTATAGGTAAGCAAAAAGGAGAAGGTTGATCATGCTTTGCTGTATATCTTCGTAGACTTTCTCAGTCTACTCTCAGTACACATTTTATTTTACTTGCTTATCCTGATTATACTGTTTTTACCCTCCACTTAAGTCGTTTTTTGAATTTAAATGGTGAATATCTTTCTGTGTCAAATATTTCAACATTAATGTATACATAATATCAAATGGATTTACTATAAATTATTTAGCCTATTCTTACTGACCACAGTAGTCTAACTAGATCTTTATACATTTTTATTTTTCCAGAATAAACTCAAAAATGTGTAAGATTAAAAAAAAAAGAAGAATGAAAAGAAACTAGGTTTTCAAGACACTACCGAGATACCAAGCAAACTCTTGGGACCAACAGTCTTAAGACTTCTTGTTGAGTGAAAATCAAATATCACTATGTTATGTCACTATGTTAGTAAGGTTTTCTGTTTCTTTCAACCAAGCACATCTTAACTAGGATAATCTAACATGATTAATTATGCATCATAATGTATGGACTTGTCAATATGAATTTTCCAATGGTTCTCTCGTTATTAGCTTCACGCTGAGTAATTTGTTTTCTTGCATTCGAGTTACATTATGTTAATTTTTATTATGACTATTTCTATTGATATTCTCTTTGATTTAAAATCTTATGGTTGCCCTTGCTTGCAGGGTAATCTTCTAACATACTTTGTTAGAAATATAAATAAAATATATTATTTTTGCTAATGTCTGGGACACACCTCCCTTGAAGGGTCAAGATATGCCTTCCAAAGTGAAAAATTATGGCACTTTGCAGCCCTGACCACTAATCGAGAACTTTGATGCTTTGGATTTTGGAGACCTCATTTTATCATTTGGTCCTTTTACTTTATGACTTGTCATGCTGCCACCTTTTGATGGGATTGAGATCAAGATAATAATTTCCAACTGGTCAGGAATATTGTTCCCCTTTGTTTTTATATCCAGATGCAATAGAACCTCTGACACACCACTACTATGGTTCTTAGGATTTGGAACAAAATACTTCTTTCTTTTACAAAATAAATGTTTTCTTTAAATAACTCTTGATTGATCCTGGACCATTGTAGAAACTGAAGTCCTACCAATGCAAAAAAAAAAAAAAAATATATATATATATATATATATATGACAACTGAGCTGCTTATCATGAAATAAGTGTTTTCCAGTTAACTATCCGACTTCATCAGCAGGAAGGAATAATAGAATCTACACCTATGTCTTCATGGGAAGTTCTCTATGGCCAGTTGATTAGTGAGGGAAAAATTCAGCCTGATTTACAGAAGTTACTGTACAACATCACGGCAACAGCCAAAAGTAGATTGCTTATGCATTATAACCTACTTGAATGCAATTTTAAAAGAAATTCAGCCTATGTAATTGGTTGTCCATGATGTCTAGAAGAAGAGATATTATTGATTTATATGTGGCAGCTAATAATTTGTCTAGATAACTAGGGACTTGGGGCTAGGCCTGGTGGCTCACACCTGTAATCCCAGAACTTTGGGAGGACAAGACAGGTGGATCGCCTGAAGTCAGGAGTTCGAAACCAGCCTGGCTAATATGGTGAAATTCCATCTCTACCAAAAATATGAAAATTAGCCAGGTGTGGTGGTATGCACCAGTAGTCCCAGCTACTTGGGAGGCTGAGGCAGGAGAATCTCTTGAATCCGGGAGGCAGAAGTAACAGTGAGCCAAAATTGCGCCACTGCACTCCAGCCTGGGCAACAGATCAAAACTCCCTTAAAAAAAAAAAAAAGATAATTAGTGACTTGGAGGGACAGATTGTAGGACTGGTGACAATGAGTTTTGGGGAAAAAATATGTAGATGAACCACAGAAAATGAGCCAGAGTGTAAGAATATTTGTGCTTAATATGAATGCTCACCAAACTATCATCAGGAAGGTTATCAAATAGATATGAGGGTATGAAACAATCTCTTTAACCAGGCACTACATTGCTTGCTCAGAAGGCTAATAAACAGCAACACTGGTGCTAGTAGTAGAGAATACACATAGGTTTAGCAACATGTTGAACCTTACCACTGTCCCTTACCAAAGCCCATTTAGCTGTCAAGACTATTAGGTGTCCAACATACAAGCAACAAGGACCAAGGCTAAGCACACAATAACATATTCTGGCTGAATAAACAGTCACCTTTTGTCAGACTCATTGATTTTACTGGCACTCCTCTATGATAAAGGCAACAGGGAATTTTGTAAATGGAATCTACATTTATCCTTGAGTTACATTTGCTTTACCTGACATCATGTTTCTCTGATCACTACTCTCCATTGGTACATTGAGTGCTTTGTATATACTGCCATAATATCCTGTTCTACATTGCTTGTATTCAAAGAGTTTGTTGTATAACAAATGAGTAGTATTTATTGGACTTACCTGGTCCACCATTTATCCTATCACTGACCAAAATTATTATTATAGAATGGCGAATATTTTATTAAAGACTCAATCACAGTGCCAGCTGGAAACAATGGCTTAAAATGTTGTACTCATGCTATAGGATGTGGTGGTGTATCCTCTGAGCTAGTAACTAAGTATAAGCTTGTCTGGTGTCTCCCATATAAAAAATACAACAACCTTTGATCTTTGTTATGAATGTTGAAGTGACTTCTTTTTTCATTACATCTAATGATCCACTCCAAATACTTGTCTCTTGTCTCTGAAATTCTGAGTTTTTGCAGAATTAGTACCCAAGGGGAGATTCTTAGCAGTATTCCATTTTACGATCCATCCTTCGTTAGAGGATGAGAGACTTCTATCTGGCCTCTTAGGATACCTGAGACCTTTAGACGAACAGTCAAAAATTTAAAATTTAAAATGCAGCTACACTGTTGCATGGGGTAGTAAATTTTGACCTTAAAACTGTGGTATATTCATACAGTGGAATATTATTCGGTGATAAGAGGAAAAAACTGTCAAGCCACAAAAAGACACAGAAAAGACAAATACATTTTGCTAAGTGAAAGAAGCCAGTCTGAAAAGGGTACATACTGTGATTTCAACTATACGATATTCTGGAAAAGGCAAAACTATAAAGATAGTAAAAAGATCAGTGGTTATATTTGCAGACGCCACTGCCACTGGGAGCCCTGTACTGTCAGCCATGGTCAACCCCATCGTGTTATTCGACATCACCATCGACGGCAAGCCCTTGGGCCACGTCTCCTTCAAGCTGTTTGCAGAAAAGATTCCAAAAACAGCAGAAAACTTTCATGCTCTGAGAGCTGGAGAGAAAAGATTTGGTTATAAGGGTTCCTGCTTTCATAGAATTATTCCAGGGTTTATGTGTCAGGGTGGTGACTCCACATGCCATAATGGCACTGGTGGCAAGTCCATATATGGGGAGAAATTTGATGATGAGAACCTCATCCTAAAGCATACAGGTTCTGCCATCTTGTACATGGCAAATGCTGGACCCAACAAAGATGGTTCCCAGTTTTTCATCTGCACTGCCAAGACTAAGTGGTTGGACGCAAGCATGTGGCCTTTGGCAAGGTGAAAGGAGGCATGAACATTGTGGAAGCCATGGAGTACTTTGGGTCCAGGAATGGCAAGACCAGCAAGAAGATCACCATTGCTGACTGTGGACAATTCTAATGAGTTTGACTTGTGTTTTATTTTAACCACCATACCGTTCCTTCAGTAGCTCAGGAGAGCACCCCCTCCACCACATTTGCGTGCAGTATCCTACAATTTTTGTGCTCTCGCTGCAGTTCCCTTCGAGTTCCACGTTTTCCTCATTCCCTTCCATGCCTAGCTGGATTGCAGAGCTAAGTCTATGATTATGAAATAAAAACTAAGTAACAACAACAACAAAATATCAGTGGTTGCCAGGGTTTTGGGGATGGGTAGGGAGATAAATAGTTCTAAAACAGGTGATTTTTAGGGGATTGAAAATACTTTGGTAATAATGTAATGATGGGTACATGACATTATGCGTTTTGCAAAACTCATAGACCTATACCACACAAAGAGTGAACCCTAATGTAAACTGGGTGTGGGATAGAGGTGAGAACTCTGTACTTTCTGCTCGATCTTTCCACAAAGCTAAAACTGCTCAAAAAATGAAGTCTATTCTTTTTAAATGAAAGAAATTAACAATGACCACGGCATGCTCACACAAATAGATTATCGAGGACATTTTTCTGTCAGGAATGAATATTGGGTCATCTCACAAGGTAAAACCCTGACTAGTAGAGGTGTTAGCTGAGGGCATATGGCCATAGATGCCAACAGTGACCTGGTGGCCACTTGTAGAAAGGAGAGCCTTGACATCCAAACACATTATTTCTCTTGTATTGTCTTGTGCATACTTATGTATCTTAACAAGTTTCCTTCTTTCCTCTCCATTTATCCCTCTTTTTAAAGCAGAGCTTATTGAGGGTGATTAACTTAATTTTTAAATTATATATGGCAGATTGTCAAGAGAGTATACTGAAGAACTTCGTAGAGGAATGGACATCACCCAGAATTCTTAGACTCAGAGTACATGCTGTGATGGAGAATTTTTTATTGTTCCATTGTTCAAGAGATTGTAGGTACATGTTCAATTATTAGAGAAATAGTTGCACTCTGTTATAAGGAATCCTGGGTCTTCTGTGTTTACTTTCAAAAGAGGAAGTTTATATTGATATTGAGCAAGTTAAAGCATGAATATTTATTATTTGATGTTGTTTCTGTGTTTGAGGAATTCCTCAGCCTGTCAGTTTTGACGAAAACAAGAAACCATCTCCTGTTTTAGAAGCTAAAATGCCAAATGCTTGCTTTCTCAGCCTCCTTTGCAGCTAAGGTATAAGCATATGATTTAGGTTTTGCCAATCTGTTTGCCAGTGCTGAATTTTGACTTCAGAATTAATAAAAAAAGAAGCAGATTCAGTGATGCTTTTTCTTGTTTCTGGTGGAGGCCATGTAGCAGCTGCTACAATATCTGTTGCACAGCGAACAAGTGGGAATGGAGCTGGTGGCTTCCCAGTTAGTCTAGGATTGAGCAATTGCTGCAATTGCTGCTCTCTGCAGCTTCAGCATTACTTCTTACTGGTGGTGACAGTGGTTTCCTCCCTGGATGAGTTCTATAGCATGGTTTGGGGTACATTTCCTGGATGCCTAGCTTTGATCTGGCTTTCTAGCCTTCTCAACAGTTCTACAATCTCCCAACTATTTCTGTGATAAACCTATTTATTGTTAATGTCAGCCATAATTGGCTTCTGTGGTTTATACTTTTAAAATTCCGAGATATACAAATGTAACAGATAGCTCAACAAACATATGTCTTTTTAAATTAAGATATATTCTGTGTCACATGAAGTACAATGGACAAAATTCAACAAATTGAATTGAGCTAAAGACTAAAGATATATTAAGCCTGGCTGGTCTTAAAAATGTAACTGGATACAGCCGGGCATGATGGCTCACGCCTATAATCCCAGCACTTTGGGATGCTGAGGCGGGCAGATCACCTGAAGTCAGGAGTTTGAGACCAGCCTGGCCAACATGGTGAAACCCCATCTCCACCAAAAATACAAAAATTAGCTGGGCATGGTGGTATGCGCCTGTAATCCCAGCTACTCTGGAGGCTAAGGTAGGAGAATCACTTGAACCTGGGAGACAGAGGTTGCAGTGAGCCGAGAGCATGCCACTGCACTCCAGCCTTGGCAACAGAGCAAGACTTTGTTTCAAAAAATAAAAATAAAAAAATAAAAATGTAACTGGATAGACCTCAGGTTCTTGAATCAGCAGAAAATAATTTAGCTAAAAACCAAGTAATAAACTAACATTCTAAAAGGTTTAGGATTTGGAGGCCCAAATGTCTTAGCTAAAAGTGTTCATTCTAACCTCACAGGAAAAGTGAAATATGGAAATATACAGAAAAATCTTAGGCAGCATTTTTCAATTTTAAGAAACAACCATTTACAGTTTTTCAATAGGCATTACATTAAAAAAGAAACATAATTAATAAATATGAAAACTGTGGATATAATCAACACATTTATTTTATTCCTTGAAATGTTAATATGTGCTGTCTCAAATATCAACAATGTACACGTGAGAAATAACATTTTACATAGATTTTCTGTGACAGAAAACAGCATCTCATTAGACACCCCAAGTTTTTCCATTTGGAACACACGCCCATTCCCCAGTATACTAGGGGTAATAATAATTTATAGAGTTTAATTACTTTTTACTACTAGAAAACTAATTTTATGTTTGGCACAAATTTCTGAAATGATATTCCACTGCAAAGAATAATATCTACATATGGCCAGAATTACTTTTTTTCTATAACATTAAGATAATACTGGACAGCCTGGGCAACAAAATGAGACCTCATCTCTACAATAAATAAATAAATTAGACAGGTGTGGTGGTGGTGAGGGTCTGTAGTCCCAGATACTCAGGAGGCTGAGGTGGCAGGATTCCTTGAGCCTAGGAGGTCGCGGTTGCAGTGAACTATGATCACACCACTGCCCTCCAGCCTGGGTAACAGAGCAAGATCCTGTCTCAAAAAAAAAAAAAAAAGAGATAATATTGGTATAATTCAGGGTTTTTGCCTCAATCCCCTTGCTTCTCCATTTGACCCTTCCTGACTCCCTGAGGAATTTTAGTTTGAATTTTTGCTGTAGTCCAGAAGTTAATTTAAAAGATCGTAATACAATTTCCACCTGCCTAGGTATTACTTATTTGTTACACTTTAGTCCATGATTTCTGTTGTCATTTACATTATCCCAAAAATATGACCTGCTGAATTTCTGCTGTCATGAATTGACTAACATATTTGGGGCCTAAAACCTTTACATTTAGAATCCTTTTGTTTGGTATTTGAAAATAATGTGTGTCCTCCATTTATTGGTCAAAAGCATTGCCTATTTCTGTGCTTAATCAGAGAGACTTTCTAATAGTTATTTAATATTATTTATGTTCATTTGTTTGTTGTATATAATGAGGTTAATTTCTATGATATTTTTATGTCATTAATATAATAAAAAATGTGTCAACTTTTCTCTTCCAATGAGTCTTTGGGTTATTAATTTTTAACTCAGGTATCAAGCTTGTAAAATGTTTAATGGCTTATAATAGTGTCTAACACATAGTATCCACTGAGTTCTGATAACTCCAGTTTATCAGATTATCTTTTTTATACCATTCTCCAAATGCAACGCTATTGGGTTTTATTTTTATTTTTTAAAAATGTGCTACCTGTTTTGAGTCTCTAAAAGTATGAAATCCTCAGTATTTTCCAAATGTATTTGAACATGGCATGTTATATTTATTAAAAAGTTAACAAGCAAATATTCCCCTAAACACTCTAGCAAATACTACTAGTACAGACGAATTATGATTTAACATTATAGTACATTTTAATGTATTAGGTTAATTTTGGTTGCAAACAATAAAAAGCAAAATTCAAACTGGGTCATATAATAAAGAGATTGTGAACAATAGTATAGGCTCAGGATAGTTTAATGTAGAAGTTTAATAATGACACAAAATAAATGCTTCTTGTCCTCCCTGTTACTTCACTCTACCTTAAGTGGTATAGATTGAATGTTTGTATCCCCCCAAAATTTGTATGTTTAAATCTAATCGCTAGTGTGATGATATTTGGCAGTGGGTCTTTGGGGGATGATTAGGTCATGAGGACAGAGCCCTCATGAATGGGATTAGTGCCCTTATAAAAAAGACCTCAGAGAACTTCCTTGCCCCTTCCACCATGTGAGGACACAGCAAAAAGACAGCTATGAACCAGGAAAAGAGTCCTCACTGGACCCTGAATCTGTTGACACCTTGATCTTGGACTTCCTGGCATCTAGAACTGTAAGAAATAAATTTATGTTGTTCATAAACCACCCAGGCTGTGATATTCGGGTGTAATAATCTGAAAAGACTAAGAAATTAGGTCTCAGTTTTATTCTACGGCTTGAAATATCATGTCATGAGTAGACAACTTCCAGTCCTAGTACCTCATGTTTCCTCTGCTGCATTTGGAAAAAAAGCATTTCCCCCTTCAATCATGGAATGAAAAAGTTATACTTCATTCTGATTTGATTAGCAGAAGGCACATGCTCTTTCATGCACCAATTACAATGACCAAGAATTGGGTATGGGACTCATGTCACTTAAACATTGTGAAGCTGAGAAATTCATTGTTTGATTAGGAGTGTATGAGAGCAGGGAACACTGAATGTTTGAGATACCACCACGATGTCCACTACATGTATTTCCATTTCAGTAAACATTTCCGTTAAGATAATGCTAGAACAAAATCAGAGGAGTAGATCTTCGTGTCCCCAACTTTTGTTGACCTAACAAAGTGAAGTTGCTTCAACTGGACAGTTCTGAACCACATTTATGCCTATATGTTCAGTCCAAATTTAATAAGCAATTTTCAGGTCCATATGTTTAGGATATTTCATTTGTTTGGTTATGCATTATATGTATACATGTTTTTAACATACACACACCTCTACATATATTTTGGAGGCCTTTACACAAAAGTGTTTTCCCTAAAGGGAGAAGAGAAAAGATGGATGCAGAAGTAAAAAAAAAAAAAAAATTCATTTGCATTTGTAGTATTTGTATCTAAATATTTTATATTACAGATGTATTAACATTTTATAATTTTAAACACTACTTTAAAACAGGGAGATGGTTTACCTTCAAAAAATTTGGCTCTCAACTCAAAGTTATCAAAGTATATCCTAGACGTAGTTTGCTTGTCAGGCTTCTACATGAAAATTTAAAAGGCTCCCGTATTTCAGAATGAGCCTAACATATGTAATTGCAGTCATTCACTATGTTTACATTGCCAACCAAATACTGACAGAGAGAGCTACAGAGTGCCACAGACAGCTGGCAGCTCCTCTGTTTGCATTAGCTTCTACTTGTTTCTTCATCTTTCCTGTGTGTCTGACACATTTCATGTTACTGTTTTTAAATGTTCCCTTAGCTACAGAGTTAACATGCTTATATCTGTAAGGGGTCTCATGTGATCCTCTAAATAATTAAAGATTCATTAGCTTCCTGGAGGGCCACCATGATTTCCAAAACAAGTCACAATACCTAAAGATCTAATTGTACAATTTCCCTCAGAAATCGCCTAGCTTTGAGGAAGAAGTCACATCACTCAGCAATGAGTATTATAATTATTCACAGCAGTTTTCCTCATGCTATATAACATCTAATTTACAGAATTAAAGGTAATGTAATTCAAAAGAAAAATAGATGGTTTAAAGGAATGAATGGCCATGTCAACTATCGGAAGCATCTTTGGGTTGAAGCCTCTACGTTCAGGTTTCACCAGGTTTATGTTTTTAATTAATATCCTATTCAGCTTGCTGTAATTTCCATTGAGGTTTTCTAGAACAAGATAAGTCAGAAATTGATCTTTAATTATAAGGTAAGAGCAAACTGCCAAAGAACTGAGACAAATTTTGAAGAAAGAGGTCTATCAGGACTAACTATTTTAAGAGAATGAAGACTAATCAGGCACACACACATATGCACAGAGAGAGAGAACAAAAATCCTATGAAATACATTTTAAAAAATTAATTTTTTAAGAGGAAGCATTTGATATGCCAAAGAGAAGAGTTAGCAGTTTGGAGATCTGACATTGCTAATCTCAGGGCAAGAAAATAACAAAATAAGACACCAAAGAATTACCTAAACTGTAGAAGATGAAGCTTTCAGAGTTCTCACAGAGAATTGGAATACAAAAGTACAAAGTTTAAGAGGAGTAATATATTAATGTTTAATTTATATCCCAAATACTTAAAAACTATGTTTCATTGTTATATATATTTACTTTATTATAAAGATAATGAATGCAGTAGAGTTAGATTTAAATAACTCATTGGGTTTAAAATGAGAAATGAAAGTCTGGCTTTTTACTACCTACAGTCTTATCACCAAAGTTAGCTATTGTTAATAATTTCTTGTCCATTCTTGTATGTGTTATGGTTTCTTTCTTTCTTAGAAAGAACTATGCTATACTAGTATACATACTATTTATTCATGAACCTTGCATTTATCATGCAATCATATGTCTTAGTGGTACATAATAGATGTATCTCTTTCACATGCTGTCAGTGGTGACTGCATGAGGCACTGTATAGACGTACCATTAATTACTTACTCTGTGTCATACTGATGGTTATCAGATTGTTTTTACTTTGCCCTTGCAAACAACAACTGCAATGAACATCTTTATGCATATATTATTCCAAATACATCATAGTGATTGCTGTGTGAGATAAATAAACACTGTTGATTTTATTTTTTTATTTTTTATAATTTCAACTTTAGATTTTAGATACAGTGGGTACATGTGCAAGTTTGTTACATGGGTATGTTGTGTAACGCTGAGGTTTGCTGCATGATTGATCCAATCACCCAGGTACTAGGCATAGTAGTTGTTTTTCAACCTTTACCCCCTCCCTCCTTCCACCCTCAAGCAGTCCCCAGTTTCTATTGTTCCCGTCTTTGTGTCCATGTGTACTTAATGTTTAGCTCCTACTTATAAGTGAGAATATGTGGTATTTGGTTTTCTATTCCTGTGTTAATTTGCTTAGCATAATAGCGTCAACCTGTATCCATGTTGCTGTAAAGGACATGATTTTATTCTTTTTTATGGCTGCAAAATATTCCATGGCATATATGTACCACATTTCTTTATCCAATTCACTGTTGATGGGCACCTCGGTTGATTCCATGTCTTAGCGATTGTGAATTACACTGCTGATTTTAATAGAAACCACTAATTTTTACGCCAAAAAATTCATCAATGTGCACATGCTCCAAGGCTGCCTGAGCATAGCCCTTTTTCTCAGGATTTTAACAGCACTGGGTTTTATCAAACTATAAGTTTTTTCAATTTATTAGTTAAAAAATGCTAATTCAGTGCCATTTGGATTTGAACTACCACTGGTGCTGAGAATCTTTTTACATATTCACTGGCAATTTATTTATCTTTCTCTGTTGTTTATCTTTTTCTGTGTAATAATTGTCCCTATCTTCTTCTCTTTTAAATATTAAGTTTTCGGCCGGGCGCGGTGGCTCAAGCCTGTAATCCCAGCACTTTGGGAGGCCGAGACGGGCGGATCACGAGGTCAGGAGATCGAGACCATCCTGGCTAACACGGTGAAACCCCATCTCTACTAAAAATACAAAAGCTAGCCGGGCGAGGTGGCGGGCGCCTGTAGTCCCAGCTACTCAGGAGGCTGAGGCAGGAGAATGGCGTAAACCCGGGAGGCGGAGCTTGCAGTGAGCTGAGATCTGGCCACTGCACTCCAGTCCGGGCGACAGAGCGAGACTCCGCCTCAAAAAATAAATAAATAAATAATAAATAAATAAATAAATATTAGTTTTCACTGTTTTCTTAATTTTTTTTTTTTTTTTTTTTTTTTTTTTTTTTTTTTTTTGAGACGGAGTCTCGCTCTGTCGCCCAGGCTGGAGTGCGGTGGCCGGATCTCAGCTCACTGCAAGCTCCACCTCCCGGGTTCACGCCATTCTCCTGCCTCAGCCTCCCGAGTAGCTGGGACTACAGGCGCCCGCCTTGTCGCCCAGCTAGTTTTTTGTATTCTTTAGTAGAGACGGGGTTTCACCTTATTAGCCAGGGTGGTCTCGATCTCCTGACCTTGTGATCCGCCCGTCTCGGCCTCCCAAAGTGCTGGGATTACAGGCTTGAGCCACCGCGCCCAGCCTCTTAATAATTTTTAAGTTTAAAAAGAGACCTTTTGGCCGGGCGCAGTGGCTCACGCCTGTAATCCCAGCACTTTGGGAGGTTGAGGCAGGCAGATCACAAGGTCAGGAGATCGAGACCATCCTGCCCAACATGGTGAAACCCCATCTCTACTAAAAATATATAAATTAGCTGGGGTGGTGGCATGTGCCTGTAATCCCAGCTACTCGGGAGGCTGAGGCAGAAGAATCACTTGAACCAAGGAGTTGGAGGTTTCAGTGAGCCAAGATCACGCCACTGTGCTCCAGCCTGGCGACAAGCAAGACTCCATCTCTCCATCTCAAAAAAAAAAAAAAAAAAAAGCAAAGTGACCATTTTGTCTGCTGCATATAATTCTAATGATGTTTCTCAATTTGTTTGTCTTTTAACAATGATAATATATAATATCTTGCCATTTAGAAAGATTTTAAAAAATATTTTACATAAATTTTTATTCTTTGCCATTAATATTTGTAGGTTTGAAATTTTCAGGACCTCCTCAAAGGTCACCTAGAGGAAATGCTCTTCAAAGACATTTCACTTTTTCCCCACTTGATTATGGAGCAGAAACTAACACTGGCAATGCTTTGAAGTACTTGAGTCAAATGGGTCTCTCACATGGTCATTACTATACTTAATTTCAGGCTCCAATGCAAGTTGTTTCCTTAGGCCAACTACTCTTGCTTTCCTTTAATTGACCTATTTCTCCTGGCCTGTCTGAAACTAACATTTCATTGTAAATAAAATCTTGCAAATCCTTGGTATTTCAAAGAACCCTCTTTCTAGTTATTTTTAGGAGAACTCTCCTCCTAAAATTCTATTCTTCTCCCTGGAGTCCAGATTCCCATTCCTTGCAACAAATGAACTGTTGATTGAGCACTGAAGGGAGATAACTGGAATTTTGACTTTGTGTTTTAGATTTTCCCTGCCAATATAAGTAGCATCTTTAAAATTAATTGGGCTGAGGCAGGAGAACTGCTTGAACCCAGGAGGAGGAGGTTGCAGTAAGCCAAAATTGCGCCATTGAACTCCAGCCTGGGTGAGAGAGCAAGATTCCATCTCAAAAAAAAAAAAAAAAAAAAAAAAACAAAAAGAAACTAATTAGGTTCAAGAAGTACGAATGAATTCAACTTAGACAAGCTCTTAAGCAGACATGTTGGAAGTTCCAAAAAAGACAGTTTTGGAAAATATTTTTATTAAAAAAAAAAAAAATAAATAAATAAATAAATAAATAAATAAGACTGTCCTCCACTTCCTCACTCTTCTTGCCTCCCACTTATTTTCACTCCACTGCTGCAGTTTGGTGTAAACTCTCATCACTCTACTGAAACTGCTGCAGCCGAGATTACTAGTTATTTAATTAACACAAGCAATAGAGTTTGTCTTTTTAAATTGTCATTATACTTTACTATTTTGTGACATTTAAACTACTGACAATGTCTTTCTTGAAAATGTGTCCTTTTTGTTTTTTTCAAAACATGACTTTCTCCTTGACGTCCTCCTATTTCTCTCATTATTTCACCTTTACATTCTCTGCTGACACCTTTCACCTTACCAAACCTTAATTAAGTGTGTATGCTTCCCAGTGTCCCATTCTTGCCTCTCTTCCCTTCCCTCTTATTGATCATTATTTTATTCTGTGATCTCACCAGTTCTCTTGGCTTTAACAATAACCAGATGACTCCAGAAAACTCTTCAAAATTCCAGACCTATGGAGACCTTTGCACCTAGATACCAACAACTCAACCTCAGTTATCTCTAATATTATCTCATTAAGTGCACTCTAACTACAGAATGACTCCTCCTGGGTTTCCTCTGCCTGAGCGGCAACATCACTCAGTGGCCCACGACAAATGTGGAACTCATTTGGAACTTCTTTTCCCTCATGTTTCGTTTTCTCCTGGCTAAAGAGTTATTAGATTCTTCATTTTTAACTTTTCTCTAGTCTATCTTCAATTTTGTAGTGGTCAGTTACGTATACCCTATATTCCAGAAGAGGAGGGATATCTTCTTCTATGCCCCTACTATGAACTAGCATATCCTTTGAGTCCTTTCTTTGTATGAAGCACTGGGGAAATTTAATCAACTTCATAATCACTGATAATCCTCATAACAATTTTATGAGATAAGTTCTATTTATTATCCCTATCTTAAGGATGAGGAAACTGTGGTTTAAAGAGCTTAAATAATTTGGGCAAATCATAAAAGCAGCAGTGAAGATAGAATTCAAATCTAGGTAACCTGAAATCTGAGCCTGAGTACTTTGCCTCCCCAGTAACTATCTCCTTTTGAGAGTTATATTACAATGTTAACAACATTTAGCAACACTAATTCCCCCACTCCCCATCTCTCTCCAAGAAATCTGCTGTGAGGTAGAGAACGTGTTGATTTCCTCTGCAGCTTTTAGTGCATCAAGTAGGACTTAGAAAGGAGAAAATGATGAAAAATATTTACTAAAAGAATTGTTTTTCTTTGATAGTTGTTATAACCATCTAATTGTGAGTGCTTAACAATTACTCTAAGGGAGAATGGAAATCACAGATCTTTTCCCAAAAAAAATTTTTTTTTTGAGACAGTCTAGCTCTGTCACCCAGGCTGGAGTGCAGTGGTGCAATCTCAGCTCACTGCAACCTCCACCTCCTGGGTTTAATTACTTGCCTCAGCCTCCTGAGTAGCTGAGATTACAGGCGTGCACCACCATGCCTGGCTAATTTTTGTATTTTTGGTAGAGATGGGGTTTCACCACATTAGCCAGGTCAGACTCCTGACCTCCAGTGATCCACCCATCCCAGCCTCCTAAAGTGCTGGGATTACAGGCTTAAGCCACCATGCTGGGCCTTTCTCAGAGAATTTATAGTTTACTTGGAAATGTAAACTATATATACTTAAACTGAGGGATATTTACAAAAGAATTTTCTACTTAACCCCCCAAAAGCCATATTAATAACAAAGTAAATCAAGCTTGTTCACAGGCAACTGAATGGAATGAATGGTTTTGGTTGGCCTTGCCAGTTATATTTCTAACAAGAGAAAATTCAATGTGAGCTTCAGATTTGGAAACAAGATATTACAGAGAGGAAATTTTAGGATTAAGGTCAGATTTGGTGCAACTATGCTAGATACAGAAAAGGCAAATTTTCAGCTCAATCCACAGCTAAGTACAAATTCAGTGGGGAAGGCATGAGAAAATGAGCCATTATACTTAAGTCTGAAATAAGTTTATGATTCTACCTCAATATGGGCATGCAATATATTATAATATTTAATCCCTGGAAAAATGATGACATCACACTGAAATCTTGACTCATAAGAGAACTTTTTTATACTGTTCCCTACGTCAGTTTATTTCTACTTCATTATTGTGTTAAGGGCAGGCTCAATTCTTACTCTTTCAAAAAGGATAGTCACCTGAAGCTTTCCTTTAAGTCTTCTTTTCTCTGCAGTGAGAAAATTAATCAAGAGGTTAAAACGTGTATTAAATTATATATGTAATATATATACAAGTTATATAATATAGATCAGGGAAGGATATATTGCATATGTTATAGGCTGAATTGTGTCTTTTCCCCAAATTCATGTGCTGTACCCTGTCCCCTGCCACCCCAGTGTCTCAGAAGGTGGCTATATTTGGAGATGGAGACTTTCAAGAGGTAACTAAAGTAAAATGACGTCACATGTGTGGGTCCTAATCCAATATCACTGGCATCTTTATTTGAAGGGAAATTTAGGTACAGACATACATGTGCACAGAAAAAAGACCACGAGAAGACAAGATGAGAAAATGACTATCTAAAAGCCAAGGAGAGAAAATACAGAATAAAATGAACACATCTGATGCCTTGACCTCACATTTCTAGCCTCCAGAACTGTGAGAAAATAAATTTTTGTTGTTTAACTCATCCAGTCTGTAGTAATTTTTATAACAGCCCTAGGAAAGTAATATAGAAATTATATATATATATATATATACACACACACACACACATATATACACACATACACATATATGATAGAGTAGATAGATAGAGACATATATAGTCATCCCTCAGTATTAGTGGGGTATTGGTTTCAGGAGCCCTGTACATACCAAAGTCTGCACATACTCAGGTCTCATAGTCAACCTTGCAGAGCTCGCATATGAAAAGTCGGCCCTCCACGTATGTGGGTTTCACATCCCACAAATACTATATTTTCAATCTGTATTTGGTTGAAAAAATCCACCTATAAGTGGACTCACACAGTTTAAACCTGTGTTATTCTAAGGTCAACTGTTGATATATAGATACATAAATACTTCATATGTATAGAGCAAGCGGGAGAAAAAAATCTCAAATCTCTCTTCCTTCCTGCTCTTTTTGGATTGCAAACTCTTCTCTCAAAAGTACAAAAAGTAATAATGTTAACAAAGTAAAAATAATTGGAAATAGTAGTGTTCTTGACCACTAGCATTTTGTAATTTTAGAAAAAAAATTACTGAAATTTAACTTTTTATTTATATTGAGATGTTTGACTCATACTCCAATCATACAGAAATACTAGATAAAATATGAAAACGACTTCTTTTTACATACATAGCTGGATTAAAATATTAGAAATAATTTTCTTCCCTCAAAGGATTCCCTATTTAATAAATGGTGCTGGGAAAACTGGCTAGCCATATGTAGAAAGCTGAAACAGGATCCCTTCCTTACACTATATACAAAAATTAACTCAAGATGGATTAAAGACTTAAATGTAAGACCTTAACCATAAAAACCCTAGAAGAAAACCTAGGCAATACCATTCAGGACATAGGCATGGGCAAAGACTTCATGACTAAAACACCAAAAGCAATGGCAACAAAAGTCAAAATAGACAAATGGGATCTAACTAAATGAAACAGCTTCTATACAGCAAAAGAAACTGTCATCAGAGTGAACAGGCAACCTACAGAATGGGAGAAAATTTTTGCAATCTACCTGTCTGACAAAGGGTTAATATCCAGAATCTACAAAGAACTTAAACAAATTTACAAGAAAAAAACAAATAAATCCATCAAAAAGTGGGTAAAGGATATGAACAGACACTTCTCAAAAGAAGACATTTATGCAGCCAACAGACATATGAAAAAATGCTCATCATTGCTGGTCATCAGAGAAATGCAAATCAAAACCACAATGAGATACCATTGCATGCCAGTTAGAATGGTGATCATTAAAAAGTCAGGAAACAATAGATACTGGAGAGGATGTGGAGAAATCAGAATGCTTTTACACTGTTGGTGGGAGTGTAAATTAGTTCAACCATTGTGGAAGACAGTGTGGCAATTCCTCAAGGATCTAGAACTAGAAATACCATTTGACCCAGCGATCCCATTACTGGATATGTACCGGAAGGATTATAAATCATGCTACTATAAAGATGTATACATGCACACATATGTTTATTGTGGTGCTATTCACAATAGAAAAGACTTGGAACCAACCCAAACGTCCATCAACGATAGACTGTATTAAAAAATGTGGCACATACATGTCATGGAATACTATGCAGCCATAAAAAATGATGAGTTCATGTCCTTTGCAGAGACATGGATGAAGCTGGAAACCATCATTCTAAGCAAACTATCACAAGGACAGAAAACCAAACACCGCATATTCTCACTAATAAGTGGGAGCTGAACAGTGAGAATGCATGGACACAGGGCAGGGAACATCACACACTGAGGCCTGTCAGGGGGTGTGGGGCCGGGGGACAGATAGCATTAGGAGAAATATCTAATGTAAATGACAAGTTGATGGGTGCAGCAAACCAACATGGCACATGTATACCTATGTAACAAACATGCACGTTGCGCACATGTACCCTAAAACTTAAGAATAAAAAAAAAAAAAAGTCTTCCCTCACGAGGTACTAAGCCAAGCATTATACTGGGGCCATGATAGTCCAGGTTGCTGAAAGGTTTAGATCTAAAGACCGAAAATTGGGATATATATTGAGAGAGAGAGAGAACAAACAGTAACCTAAATTGAATAAAATAATAATAGACAAATTAGGGTAAAGGGTGTATGAGTATTTTTTGTTCTAACAATTCTTTTATTTTCAAACTTATCTATAATCTTAAATTTATTTCCCAATAAAAAGGATTTTAAGTTAAAAAAAGAAAGTTTTTCTGTAGCAACATTTTCACAACTAGGGCCTTTCAGATTGAGGAAATACTCCAACCTCTGAGCAAACTCAACATGTATAAATCCATACATAGATATACCACAGTAAAATGCAAGATACTAAAGACTAAAACAATATTTTTGAATCAACTAGAGACAGAAGGCAGATTACCTGCAAAGGAAGGACAATTACATCATCACAGATTTCTCTTCATCAACAATGAGAACAGACAATACAGGAATAACATCTTCCAAGTTGTGAGGGAGAATAACAGATGATATGAGATTCTACAACCAAATAAAGTGTAATTCAATGGGCAGCTGTTAACAGAATTAAGCTGTTTCTGGACATCTATGGAGAGATTTAACTCAAAGATGTCACTGTAAATTCGATTGTTGAGGTGTAGTAATGGATACTTGGTAAGGTTATTGAATTAGTTAAAAGATTTTCAAAGCTTAGGTCATTAGTCGCTTAGGTCACTAATAAATTAGCTTTATTAAATACGTGGTGCTTCGCATTTGCTAAAGAAGGGTTTCTGCTTTCTCTCCAAAGAAATCATTGTGACCTTACCACCCCAAGTGTAAAAACCTCCTTTATTTCTATTCTTGGTCTCTAGTCCCTGCTTATATGTATGCATAAATGCATGACACCTTGCTTCTCTTTTAGTTATTTATTTCTAGAGATTATGTCTTTGAAAATCATTATATTCCCAGCAACTACTTAGAGTGGTACTAAGTTAACTTGGTTTATAGTGTCAACTGCATAGCAGTTATTTGATTGGCCCATTCCTTTATAAAATATTTTATGCTTAGAAGATGAACTCTACATAAATTCAGCCAGGAGAATGTTTTCCTTGGCAATCTCTGGGAGATTACAAATGTTACTATTAACTCCTCCTTCTGCTAAGAAACAAACCAAAATAAAATTATTCACAAATATAACTGTTTTGATCATGCTTTCAGATGATATGTAAGGTAGCCCACAGAAGGTAAATAATATTCAGGGGAAATAAATTATTACTTAAGAGTGGGTGCTGAGAAAAAGAAATGTGTGAAGTATAAGGAAGGAAGGAAAAGCTAGGGCATAATTGTGTATTATATTTTTGTTAAAATCTGCCTGTTAAGACTTCCTGATTGGGTAATGGGAATGACATAGTAAAATACTCTTCCTCAGAGTGTCTGACACCATTGTGATAACTTACTACGTAGAAGTACAAATTACATTATACAAAAAGACAGAATGGCCAGGCGCGGTGGCTCATGCCTGTAATCCAAGCACTTTGGGAGGCCGAGGCAGGTAGATCATCTGAGGTCAGTAGTTCAGGACCAGCCTGGCCAAAATGATGAAACCCTGTCTCTATCAAAAATACAAAATAAAAATACAGGCGTGGTGGCAGGCACCTGCAATCCCAGCTACTCAGGAGGCTGAGTCAGGAGAATCGCTTGAACCTGGGAGACGGAGGTTGCAGTGAACCAAGATGGTGCCACTGCACTCCAGCCTGGACAACAAGAGTGGAAACTCCGTCTCAATAACAACAAAAACAAAACAACAACAACAAAAACAAAACAAACAAACAAACAAAAACAAAGACAGAATGATTCCTAGATGAGGGTTACACAATGTGGATCTAATGAGTTTTCTAGATGAGGGTTACACAATGTGGATCTAAAAGCAGCAGGGAAAGGAAAAGGATCTGGGCCTAGAGTGTGGGGAAATTTTAGATGCTGCAGAAAGTCTTCTGGTGTCTTTCTAGAATGACTGGATTTTGGTTAAGACAAATAAGTAACTTTTCATGGAGAACAGTAGCACACAGGAGTGTGGATGGTTTGATCATTTAAGGCAGGGATGTGAGGCTTGATTAAATATGTTGATAACAAAGATTCTTTGCTTGGCCAACTTTAGTCAGGTTTCTAAATCTTCAGCTAGGCTAAACTGTGCACTTCCTCGAAAAATCCAGCTTTAGCAAAGAACACTGCCAAGTTTACCAAAGAACCCCTCATTCACAATATCTCGTCAGGTTCTTCGTTCCTCACCATTCTGCAGGTGATGTCTGATCACCCTGGCCAGTCTTCAACAAGAATTCTTTTAGGTCCGTTTAGTCAGAATCTCCCTTACTCCTGATGTTTCCTCTTAGTGATTTTCCATTCACTGACCCCTGCATTACTCCTGGGCTATAAATTCCTGCTTGCCTATGCTGTATTCAGAGTTAAGCCCATCTCTCTCCCCAGTTCCAAGACTGCGTTGCAGTGTTTCCTATATCTATGGTGATGGTCCTGAATAAAGTCTTCTTTACTGTGCTTTTAAAGTATCACTGAATAATTTTTTCTTTAACAATTATGGTGTTGAAACTCAAATAGGACCAGATTCATCACTGGATCCTGGGCCTCTCACTCAGGACCCTAAATGCATGCCTTTGAAGCCTTTGTTGTCATTTCTGACTGATTAGGGATTCATTGGTGAATCAGATTCCTGAGCCATTGCTCTGGACAAAAGCCCTTTGACAGCTAAGGACAGATTTTGAATCTTAAGGGATGAGTATTCTCTCTGAAGCTGGGTAGAGTCCCAGGCTTCTTTTGAAAGGAATCCTCTGGGCAGGAAGGTCTTCATGTGGGCTTCTTGTTCTGAGTGGGCTATTCTCTTAGTCCCTGGGTTAGAAGTCTCTTCTTCTTGGCTTTTTTTTTCTGAGTGAGGAGTTATTCCCTGATTCCCTGGGCTGCAAATTGTTCTTCCCGGCTCTCTGTAAAACTTCTCTGCTCTTTCTCTTCTCTCTGTTGGATCCTGCTTCTCCCATGGGAACTCTGTCACCTGAAACCCCTCTTCTCAAGTCTCTGCTGACTATTTCTCTGTCCACTCTTGCCAGACCCATTTCTTTTCTGCTGAACTTCAGGACCCCTATCCTAACCTCCTTTGCGGAGGCTCTCAAGGAACTCAGAGGCCCCTCAAAAACAAGCACCTGGGGCTGAAAATAGGAGAAAAAAAGGAACTATTTGGAAACTGAGAAAGTAAAAAAAAAATCTTAAAAGCCTCCTCCACAAATATTGGTCAAAAGCTTTAGCCTTTGTTATGTAGGTCAACTCAACTTACCTCTTTTTCCTCAGAAACACAATTTGGATAACAATATAAAGTAGAGAGAAACCAGTGAGTTTGTGTATTTTTGTACTACTCTGTTTTACTGCCTCATGGTTAAAAATCTTTTTATTATTATTATTATTTTATTATTATTATACTTTAAGTTCTAGGGTACATGTGCATAACGTGCAGGTTTGTTACATATGTATACTTGTGCCATGTTGGTGTGCTGCACCCATCAACTCATCAGCACCCATCAACTCGTCGGCACCCATCAACTCGTCATTTATTTTTTGAGACAGAGTCTCACTTCATCGCCCAAGCTGGAATGCAGCGCGGAAATCTCGGCTCACTGCAACCTCCGCCTCCTGGGTTCAAGTGTTTCTTGTGCCTCAGCCGGGTGCCACCACGCCCCACGCCCATCTAATTGTTGTACTTTTAGTAGAGACGTGGTTATGCCATGTTGGCCAGGCTGGTCTCGAACTCCTGACCTCAGGTGATCCACCCGCCTCAGCCTCCCAAAGTGCTGGGATTACAGGTATGAGCCACCACACCTGGCCTGATTAAAATTTTTTAAATGAAAAGCCATAAGATCTGGTTACACCAGTCTGTATGTTTGTGTATGTTTACGTGTGTATCTATGTTATTATGTTATGTATATATGATGTTTTTCTACCTCCAGTGTTATTACCAAACTAAAATACCCAAATTGGCTAGGTATAAATGAGCACACAAACAAATAAGAACGTATAAAATTTTCAGAAAAGTAGAAACTGACCCAAATTTTTTTAAGTTCACATAATCTGGGATAATCCTTAGTAAATAAAAGCTAGTTTAAAAAATGTTGGTAAAATAAAAATAGAAACATTTTCAGAATTGTCAGCATACACTTATTTTACCTGGCTTTGCTGATTAGACAAGTTTGTGTTGTTACTGTTAGATGTTCAAGGCGGTAAAACCATAAATTCAACCTAAGAATAGAATATATAGTAAAAGGAAATTGCTTAATTACCTGTGTATGTCTGTTGCAAAAGTAAATAAGAAAAGATGTCTAGAAGGATTGTGAAAATATCTTGTATGGTCTAAGCTGACTGAGATTGCATAGATTTATTTATAAGATTTTATTAAAACTTAGTTTTAGTAATACATTGATTCAAAAGTAGAATTTGATCTTCTCCATTAAAATGGTAAAGTTTTCTTGGAATGTTGGTCTGAGAATGTAAAAGGTATTTTTTTCCTTTTAAGTAATTGGCCTCAGAAACACGGACTCTGTTTCATCAAGATAATTTCTTGAGTTTCATGTTGTTTAATTAGGTCTTTGGTTACTTAAGAAAAGTGAGTCTTCTCAATATTAAAGGAGCTAAGTTCTTGTTCACAACTATGTAATCTGAATTTGCCTTTAAAATCTTTTAATGGCACTTTTATTAAATAGATAACTATGGTCATATTTAATTGTCTTAAACTTTTTGACATTTTTGACAATCTTCCCAAAATCACTTCTAAATTAAGTCTTTTTGACCTCAAATTAACTTAGGATTCTCCATATTGGACCCTCAGAAAGCCATAAAGAATTTTTTTTTTGTATGAAAGAGACATTAAACTAATTAGATTTATTTAATATGTTAAATTATATGGGTAGCATTCAAATAATAAGTGATGCTAAGCCATCTTTTAGTTATATTTATGAGTATATTATTGAGATAAGTGTACAAAAATTGTATGAGATTCCTAGAAATCTAGTATGTTATCAGTCATAATTTTGGTTATTATATTAAAATGCTGTATGCCATGCTAACCAAATTTTCTTATAAATTGCATCATTGTAATGAACTCTCATTAGATTTTTTAACCACGGACATTTTAAGTCCTTGTCATCTGTAGACAGTTATTGTTTTAATTTAATTGTTCTCTAAAAGCATTTGAAATTAGCTACAGTCCTACAGTCCAAAATGGCTTCTTCTTCAAGGAGATTTATAGAAAATGCTCTTATGAGTATTCTGGAATACAGGTTTCTGAACAACTTTAACATCATACCATTGGACTGGTAAGAATGTCTAGAACTCTAATAAAACTGATGGGTTCATGTAACTACTAACCCAAGATCAAGCAAAACAAGATTTAGTTACATGGTACTGAATGAACTGATGAGAATAATTTTTAAAATGACTTTTTGTTTGAAACATTGGTTCTTTAAATGTTTTGTTTTCCAGATTTGAGAAAACTTTTTTTAAAGCTATCTCTAGTTTACACGAATTCAGTAAAGAATACTTTTGTGCAAAATGGAAACATTTACTTTACTTTTTCTCCCTAACTTATCCCTCCAGAATTTGGAAACTATTTGTGAATATTCTTATTTTTTATGGCAATGTATTTATTCGCACAAGTTTAATAAGAATCTGTTGTCTTTGTAACAGGACAAACAGGAAACACAGGTTATATCAACAAGGCTTTGACTGAAACATCATGTTTTCAGATATGACCAGAAGACTTTATTGGACTAAGGTTGACTTTATGGAAGCAATAAAGTACCATCTTGGAAAAACTAGCTCTAGGGTTCCCAGACTTACAGGTAAGTAAGGAATGTCACTTCTTGGCAGGTCTGGAAATCTTGGGATATTTTAGGGACCTCAAGAAGAGAGAAATTTATCTAAATCTATAAATGTTACAGGTACAGACTAATGACAAGTTTTGGGCTTGTATCCCAGCCTCAAGTGGCTTTTAAAAGTTTAATCTGACTGGGCACAGTGGCTCACGCCTGTAATTCCAGCATTTTGGGAGGCCAAGTCAGGTGGATCATGAGGTCAGGAGTTCAAGACCAGCCTGACCAATATGGTGAAAACCCCGTCTCTAGGCCGGGCGCGGTGGCTCAAGCCTGTAATCCCAGCACTTTGGGAGGCCGAGACGGGCGGATCACAAGGTTAGGAGATCGAGACCATCCTGGCTAATACGGTGAAACCCCGTCTCTACTAAAAAAATACAAAAAACTAGCCGGGCGCGGTGGCGGGCGCCTGTAGTCCCAGCTACTCCGGAGGCTGAGGCAGGAGAATGGCGGGAACCCGGGAGGCGGAGCTTGCAGTGAGCTGAGATCCGGCCACTGCACTCCAGCCTGGGCAACAGAGCGAGACCCCGTCTCAAAAAAAAAAAAAAAAAAACCCGTCTCTAGTAAAAATACAAAAAAATGAGCCAGGCATTGTGGCACACGCCTGTAACCCCAGCTACTTGGGAGGCTGAGCGGAAAAATCGATTGAACCCAGGAGGCGGAGGTTGCAGTGAGCCAAGATAGCACCACTGTACTCCAGCCTGAGCGACAGAGGGAGACTCTGTCTAAAAAAACAAAAAACAAAAAGTTTAATCTGAGATACCTTATCTGACAAAAGCAACGTTTAAAAGAACCTAAATGGTCAATCGCTACTCTTACTGCACTTGTGTGCATAACCAGTACAAGTTTAATGAGATTAAACTTATTTAGCAAACAAATCAATCTGACTTTGATTATCTTTGACAGAAATGAGAGTGACTATAGAGAGAAAAGCTATGCTTTGGGAGAAAACTGCAGTGCACCCAATATTAGATTCTAGCTCTGTTTTTTGTTTTTGTTTTTTTTTCCCTGAGATTTTATTATCTACCTGTAATCTGCAATAGATCCTGAAGTTTTTCTAGTTTACTACAATATTTAGTTACAACACTCCAAATTAATATTTCATTTTTTTTCCTGTTATTCTGGCTTCAAATCACTAAAATTATAAACTTTTCTTTTCTTGAAGTCCTTCAAACTGAAACTGGATGACCTGATCCAAGCTTCAGAAAAATTACCACAACAGCTTGTGTGTGGCCAATCTTTATGGTATTCAAACTGCAATGTAATCCAATGCCTCTTCTTACTCCAACTGAAGATATTACAAGCCTAGCATCTAGAAATCTTATTGATCAGCTGCCCTCTGGACTCAGAAACTGTCTTTATACTTTGTTCCAACTATTAATCTTTTTTTATTTTATTTTTATAGAAACTAATCTTCCCACATTAAAGGCCTGATAGCTCACACTATCCAGGAAATATCCTCTGCTACCAAGTCCCAACAGATGATTCAACTGGTCCTTAATGAATAAAAGGTGATCAAACAAGAAAAGAGACTTATATTGTTTGAAGGAAAGATGAATGTCTCTTCTTTCCTTAAACAAGAAGTAGTACTAACAAAGATCCCTTGCTTGACTAAACTTTAGTCAGTTTGCAAAATCCAACTTTAACCAAAAACCTTTCTGAGTCAGTTTAGCAAGAACCCCCCATCTCCAATATCTGATCATCCTCCATATCTGATCAGGCTTCTCATCCTTCATCATACCCCGGGTGATGTCTGATGACCCAGGCCTATCTTCAGCAAGAACCCTATTAGGTTGGTTTAGCCAGAATCTCCCTCTTGCTCCTGATTCTCTTGGTAATTTTCTACCCATTGACCCCATACTGCTTCTTGATTATAAATTCCCACTTGCCCATGCCATATTTGGAGTTGAGCCCAATATCTCTCTTCAATGCAAGACGCCATTGCCATGTTCCCTACACCTATGGCAATGGTCCTGAATAAAGTTTTCCTTATTGTCTTAGTCTGTTATGTGTTGCTATAAAGAAATACATGATGCTGAGTAACTTATAAATAAAAGAGGTTTATTTTGCTTACAGTTCTGCAGGCTGTACAGGAAGCATGGCCCAAGCATCTACTTCTGGTGAAAGTCTCATGTGCTGCTTCACTCATGGTGGAAGGTGAAGGGGAGCTGGAGTGTGCAGAGATCACATGGTGAGAGAGGAAGCAAGAAAGAGAAAGAGGGGGAGGGGCCAGCTTCCTTTTAACAACCTGCTATTGTGGGAACTAATAGGGTGAGAGCTCACTCTCCATCTCCGTCCAGAGAGTACATTACTCTACTCATGAGGGATCCACCCCCATGACTCAAACATCTCTCATTGGGGCCCACCTCCAACATTAGGGATAAAATTTCAACATGAGGTTTGGAGGGGACAGGCATCCAAACTACAGCACTTACCATGCTTTTTTTTTTTTGAAACGGAGTCTTGCTTTGTTGCCCAGACTGGAGTGGAGTGGCGTGATCTCGGCAGCTTATTGCAACCTCTGTCTCCTGGGTTCTCCTGCCTCAGCCTCCTGAGTAGCTGGGATTACAGGCATCCGTCACCACGCCCAGCCAATTTTTGCATTTTTAGTAGAGACAGGGTTTCACTACATTGGCCAGGCTGGTCTCAAACTGCTGACCTCAGGCGATCTGCCTGCCTCGGCCTCCCAAAGTGTTGGGATTTCAGGTGAGAGCCACCAAGCCCAGCCTGCACTTACCATGCTTTAACAAGTATCATTTGATAATAGTTTCTTTAATATTGACTGCACATTCTCTAAAATAGTTAATACCAGTAGTCCCATAGTCTTTTCTAGCCAGGGAAATAGCAGGCTAGTGGATGGAAGGTTATCCTTTCTAGAAGAGGAAAGCTAAATATGATCTTCTAAAAACTAGTACAGAAAAGTAATTATGAGGGGATAATATTCCCATTAATTTATTAAACATATATCTCTGTTTACCTCTGTATATTGCTATTAATTTATTTTACTTTGTATTCTCTCTTTTTCTCATCCAATGCTTTCATGTACTTTCTAGACCACTCTGTGCTCATTGCCACTGGAGAGGGGTTTGACAAGATAAAGCAGAGAAAAAATGTTTTCTGGCTGTAGTTTCTAAAGTTCTAAGTCCTGAGGAAATAAAGAGGATTCTAGACTTAAGGTATTTAGAAGCAGAGTAGACTGTCACCTCATCTTCTTCTTATAAAAAAAAAAATTAACAAAACAAACCCAAATCCAAAATCCTCTGGGATCAAAATGAAGGAGAGGGTAGATATTCAAAGTGGAAAGAAATTTAAGACCTAGAAAGAGCCACTCTGATAGGAATGAGGAATGTTGCATCAAAGACCTGCAGCAAGAGAGGTATTGCTGGGGGCCCAAGAGAGCTGAGCCTGATCAGCACTCCCATTGTTTTTTTGCATAAGCAGAGTATGTTGCCTAACCCCAGGGGTGGTGCTCACTACAATTCCCCTCTGTGACCTGTGCAGATTTACCCTGTGCAGAACCACAGACAGCATTGTGCCTGAGGATCACAAGTGATCCCTGTCTGTGTCCTTAGGGGTGGAAAATGACATCCCTCAAATGATACTGGATAAAAGGGTGTGTGTGTGTGTGGTGTGTGTGTGTGTGTGTGTGTGACGAGTGGGGAGTTGAGTGCAGGTTTATAAAGAAGACAAAATCCTGCCCTCCAACCCTGGTAAAACATACCCTATTATTTACAGACTTTTTCTCCAATGTCAGATAAATAATATCTAAATGTGCCCCTCAAAATAGAATTTTACAGAAGTTTATTTTAAAATATGTTTTTATTTTATTTTATTAAAAATAGAGTAAAAGTAGAATAAATACTGTGTTTCCTGAAGTATAATAATTTTTTTTTTTTTTAAACTAGGCTAGAGTGCAATGGTGTGATCTCGGCTCACTGCAACCTCCGCCTACTGGGTTGAAGCAATTCTCCCATCTCAGACTCCCAAGTAGCTGGGACTATAGGCATGCGCCACCACGCCTGGCTAATTTTTGTACTCTTGACCTCAAGTGATCCACCCGTCTCGGCCTCCCAAACTGCTGAGATTACAGGCATGAGCCACAGCATCCTGCCAAAGTATAACAATATTAACTCTCTCTTTCTTGGTCATTGCTGTGAGTTTTGAAATTCCCAGCATGGAAAAATAGGTGACAATTTTGAAAACTATAATTTGGAAATCAGGCTAAATTTGTTCCTTTTAAAATAAACTAAAATGTTAAAAATTATACCAGTAATCTATGTTATTATTGAAATATTACAAATAAGAAAAAAGGAAATAAAAATATTTCTAACGCTATTATCCAGAGATAATCACTCTTAACATTTTGGTATAATTTCTAGACAAACTATGCATTCAGATTTCAAGAATTTGACTTTACAAAAGTTTGTTTGCAGATTCCACCTTCAGCTTACAAGGCACAAGCTGAGCATGACAAAAAGCACCACCATGAAAGCATGAAGGCATTTTCGCAGGCATAAAGTTGGTGATTTTTTTTTTTTTTTTTTTTTTTTTTTTTGAGGCAGAATCTCGCTCTGTCTCCCGGACTGGAGTGCAGTGGCCGGATCTCAGCTCACTGCAAGCTCCGCCTCCCGGGTTTACGCCATTCTCCTGCCTCAGCCTCCCGAGTAGCTGGGACTACAGGCGCCCGCCACCTCGCCCAGCTAGTTTTTGTATTTTTTTTTTTAGTAGAGACGGGGTTTCACCGTGTTAGCCAGGATGGTCTCGATCTCCTGACCTCGTGATCCACCCGTCTCGGCGGTGGCTCAAGCCTGTAATCCCAGTTGGTGATTTTTGTACAAGGGTCTTCTTTCCCAGAAAAAAATTGTCTAATCATAGCAGCAAGTTTTCAGTGAACTCTTTGCATCATTTTTATTGATTTCTCTTGGTTAGCAATTACCACAATAATGCTGAGTAACAAATCTACACCAAACTCAGTGACTTAAAATCAACAATCATTTCCTCTCATTCATGTGTCAGTGTCTGATCGAGGCTGGAATAAGATGGACTTGTCTCCAAGTTGCAAGTTGAATCCAGGTCTGCCCTGCATTTTTCTGGAAACAACCAGATTACCTAAATTATGGGTTTTTTTTTCATAGCAATAGCAGAAATACAAGAAAGCAAGTCCAACCATATGAGCACATTTCAACCTTCTACTTGTTTTATACCTGCAAACAGCCTATTTATCAAAACAAGTCAAAGGTAAGGGGCAGCTCGAAGGTAAGGGGCAGCAATGCACACTCCACCGGGCACAAAGCCAAAGATGGTCTCACATCCAATAACAATAAGAAGTACACCTCTCCTATGCAGATTAGTGGGAAAGAGGATTTTTGAAGAATAATATAATCTATTCTATTTCAATACAAGCATTATCGTAAGTTTGTTTTGTAAATTTTTTTTTTTTTTTTTTTTTTTTTGAAACAGAGTTTCACTTTGTTGCTTAGGGTGGGGTGCAATGGTGCGATCTCGGCTGACCGCAACATCTGCCTCCCGGGTTCAAGCGATTCTCCCACCTCAGACTCCCAAGTAGCTGGGATTACATGCCACCAGGCCCAGCTAATTTTTGTATTTTTGTAGAGATGAGGTTTCACCATGTTGGCCAGGTTGGTCTTGAATTCCTGACCTCATGTGATCCGCCTGCCTCAGCCTCCCAAAGTGTTGGGATTACAGGTGTGAGCCACCGCGCCCAGCCTGTTTTGTAAATTATTGAAGTAATTGTATATTATTAATTTAATGTAACTACATTTTGGTTTGCACAAATTTGCCCTATGACAGTTTCTTTCATGGATCACTCACTTGCATAAGAAGGGGGAAGAAAAATACATTTTTAATGGGTTTAAATTCACCAGGTTTTCCTGCAAATGTTTTTCTGTGGTAGTAACTAGCAATAGAAATGTTCATTGTAATTCCTGGTTCTATTACATTTTTTTTCTTAGTAATCTATAAGAAGTTTAAGCAGCTAGAGAAATAATTTTAAACACAGATTCCTTATGTGGGGCAGTCAAAAGGCCAAAGACCCCAAGAGAAGAGAGCCAGATTCAAGGCAACTGAGATTAGCAACTGGGGAAAGAAGGCACTTTAACTGCTGTAGTGCCAAGTAAGAAGTTTTCGGCCGGGCGCGGTGGCTCAAGCCTGTAATCCCAGCACTTTGGGAGGCCGAGACGGGTGGATCACGAGGTCAGGAGATCGAGACCATCCTGGCTAACACGGTGAAACCCCGTCTCTAATAAAAAATACAAAAAACTAGCCGGGCGAGGTGGCGGGCGGCCTGTAGTCCCAGCTACTCGGGAGGCTGAGACAGGAGAATGGCGGGAACCCGGGAGGCGGAGCTTGCAGTGAGCTGAGATCCGGCCACTGCACTCCAGCCTGGGCAACAGAGCAAGACTCTGTCTCAAAAAAAAAAAAAAAAAGTAAGAAGTTTTCAAGAGCCTGTATATTGATAACACTTCAGGTTTCCATAAAAGCAAAACTCCAAATGGAAAACAACAAAGTGACTTTGAAAAGAGTGCTCCAATGCAGTTCCTCAATTCATCCAACTTGCATGTGCTGCTGTTCCTTTTACCATTTTAAGAGTTACTATCTCAACAATCCTGGGAAGAACACTTCTCCTTTTGCAAACAGGTGAGGCACATCCTGTTCAAAAGCATTATACCTAACTAAATTTCCTTCTTTCTTTCTTTCTTTCTTTCTTTCTTTCTCTTTCTTTCTTTCTTTCTTTCTTTCTTCTTTTTTTCTTTCTTTCTTTCTTTCTTTCTTTCTTTCTTTTTCTTTCTTTTTTCTTTCTCTCTCTCTTCTTTTCTTTCTTTCTTTCTTTTTCTTTCTTTCTTTCTTTTTCTTTCTCTCTCTCTCTTTCTTGGTCTTTTCTCTCTCTTTCTTTTTCTTCTCTCTCTCTCTTTCTCCTTCCCTCCTTCCTTCTTCCCTCCCTCCCTGGACTGACTTGACTTTCTTTCTTTCTTTCTTTCTTTTTTCTTTCTCTCTCTCTTTTTCCTTTCTTTTCTTTTTTCTTTTCTTTTATCTCCTTCTTCTTTCATTTTCTTTGCTTTCTCTTTCCCTCCCTCCCTCCCTTCCTTCCTTCCTTTGTTCCTTCACTCCCTCCCTCCCTTCCTCCCTCCCTCTCTCTCCCTCCCTCTCTCTCCTTCCCTCCCTTGACTTATTTTCTCCTTCCTTCCTTCCTTCCTTCCTTCCTTTCTTCCTTTCTTCCTTCTCTCTTTCATGAATAAACTTTTCTCTGTATATATTCATAGATTTGGAAGCAATATGAAAACCTATTTAGTTCATGCCTCTGGTGTTAAGCAGGTCCACACCTAAAATAACCTAGACAGAAAAGAAAAAAATGTGGCTAGGGCTGTCAACCTTTTTGTTGGAAGCTTGCTAATGTCAACATTATGGAGGCTGGTGTGCCAGGTGGTATGAGGAAATAAACTTGTACTATATAAAATATATGAGCTACTGGCACAGATTTAAAGTGGTGCTGCTGTTGTGGCCACACCTGGCCCTGATGGAATCAAGCTTAGATTGGGCCTGGCACAGTTCTAGGGTAAACTGTAGGATAAGATTGATTTGCTAGGACAGGTAATAACTTCCCTAGAACTGCAAGCATTTAATATAAAGTGACTATTTATGCCACCTTCTGCCAAGTTTGCCATGCAAAACTATTGTTGAAGAATGCTAGCCAGCAGATACTGATCAAGTCATGTCATGCCTTCTCTTTCAAAATCTTTCAGTGGCTAAGAAATTCAGAGGACTGTGCTTAATTTCTTTTTTCTTTTGAGAAAGCTCTGTTGCTCAGGCTGGAGTGCAGAGGTACGATCTCAGCTTACTGCAACCTCTGCCTCCTAAGTTCAAGTGATTCTCCTGCTTCAGCCTCCCGAGGAACTGGGACTACAGGCGCACCACCATGCCCAGCTAATTTTTGTATTTTAAGTAGAGACACGTTTTCGCTATGTTAGCCAGGCTCATCTCAGACTCCTGACTTCAGGTGATCCACCCGCCTCGGCCTCCCAAAGTGCTAGGATTACCGGGGTGAGCCACTGCACCCAGCCTGTGTTTAAAATTTAAGTTCCTCCATGACTTGATTTCCAGATACCTTTATAGCCTCATCTATAGCAATATTCCTGTCTCCTTTGTGCTTTTATATGGTGGCATGGCAAATATTTAATGGTCAGCTCTCTGGCAACAGAACAGAAGCAGTGCTTTGTGGTGGTTCCAATTTCCGTGGTGTAAATACTCCCACTATGGCTGACATCCACCTACCAATGTGAAATCCCTGAGAGTGAAGTTGGGAAGAGAAGTGCACAAGTGTTCTTGCATTTTTATGTGAGCCAGTTCCAACGCACCACTGTCTCTGTGACTCCCCACTATCTAGAATGTTCTTTACTTTCTCCATGCCTACTCTTCCTTCCACACTCAGCATCTCTGACACCCCCAAACCTCCATCTCCAATTCAATCTGAGTTCTACGCCTCTTGTCTGTGTTCTCTTTTGCACCTTGGTAGGTTTTGATCTTTCTTTCTTTTAACAAGTACGTATTGGGTGCTCTCTGTGTTTCACACATTAGCTTACGTCTGGGAGAAACACTGTTGAAGAGAGCAAATTACTCAGGCTTCAAGCACATTTGCTTAGCCTCTTACAAACGCTGACAAACAGTAAATGTGGTAAGTGCTATAACTGGGCTAAGAACAGAGGAGGGGCACCAACATGGAGCATAGCCTGCAACTATAATTATTGCACTGAGAGAGTAAAATTAGAAGAAATTCAAACTGTGAGGAACAAAATCATCCTTTTTTTAAAAAAATATGATTCACCCTCAAAAAGATGAGTGATTATGCCAGATCCAGCCTAGGGAAATGCAGTGAACTGGTGTAGCAAAGGACTTTTGATCAGACTAGTAGTAGACCAGTGAGAGATATTGCCTTCACCATTCCCACATGGTGCCCCTCAACACATGAATAGGTGCTTGACTTGGGCTCAGCAAATCTTACTATCTCATCCACTTGGCAACAGTGCTTGTCCCAAAGATGGGCCCTTGATCCAATGTGGGTAGTGAATGGTATCATTTTTATCCTGAGATTAATATTTAGAGTATGGAGAAAAAAAGTTATCCTTTCCCCGCTGAGTTTACTAAACTGGTATGTCATAGATCTGGGATTACCACAGGACAATTTTTCCTGTTACTTAAAAGAAACTGCCAACCAGGCAGGGTGGCTCACGCCTGTAATCCCAGCACTTTGGGAGGTCGAGGTGGGTGGATCACAAGATCAAGAGATTGAGATCATCCTGGCCAAGACGGTAAAACCCGATCTCTACTAACAATACAAAAATTAGCTGGACATGGTGGCACGTGCCTGTACTCCCAGCTACTTGGGAGACTGAGGCAGGAGAATCGCTTGAAGCTGGGAGGCAGAGGTTGCAGTCAGCTGAGATTGTGCTACTGCACTCCAGCCTGGTGACAGAGCAAGGCTCTGTCTCAAAAAACAAAACAAAACAAAACAAAAAACTGCCAAACAGAAATGGAAAAGAGAAAGTTCTGGTTGATTTCCCTGTTTAATTCCGAGTCCCTGGGACCTCCAGCTCTTGCTTTGTCGGCTAGGTCATCTAAGCATGCTTTGCCGTTGTACCAGTCAATAAATTGTAACTTGTCTTTGCTGGTTTGAGTTACAGTTCTGTCATGCATCCAAATGTTTTCTGACAAATACAGTGACCCTGGATGAGGCCTCAAGAAGGCAAGACTGGATTGTGACTGCCAATAAGAAAATGTACCTCCCGGGAGGGACTTGTTCTACTATTCCTTCAAGCTTCTCTCTCTGACTTAAATCTGTCTGCATTCCCAGATGACACCAAGCCCATGGAGTTTACAAATAGAAATAAGAGGAAGTCCCTATGCAGGGACTTACCATTTACTTGAGACAAATGAATCCAAAAAACGTGATAGAAAACTACCAGCTAAACTGGGAAAACAAAGGATGAATTAATCAATTGTATAGAAGGGTGAGGAGAGAATAAAAGTAGCTCCTTAATAATAAATAATTCTTATTCAGCAACTTAGATTTTTTTTTTGCCTGTGTTTATCTCATTTTATTCTCTTCTACAACTATAAAGAGATAGAAACCTTTGTTCTCCTCATTCTTCAGATGAGAAAACTGAGATTTTATGTAGTAAGAAATTGTGTAGCTTGCCCAAGTTCACATATCTAGGAGCTGCAGTCCGTTTCACTCCAGTAAAAGTCAGAAGTTGAGTCTGTTTTACTCCAAATCCCAGTCACCACAAGTCTTTCTTGAGATGAGTGTTAAAATTGTTTGACAATTAATATCACAAACGAGAAAAATAATACAGAAGTCTTTACCTGAATTTTAAAAACATACTTTTGAAATTACATGGAATCCTATTCCTAAGAAAGCACTGCAAAAATCAACCAACCAACCGAACAAACTCAAAAGTCAATTAAAACTTTGTGGGGCCAGGCACAGTGGCCACATCTGTAATCCCAGCCCTTTGGGAAGCAAAGGCAGGAGGATCACTTGAGCCCAGGAGTTTGAGAACAGCCTGGGCAGCATAGTTGGACCCTGTCTCTACAATTTTTCTTTTTTTTTAACTGGGCGTGATAGCTTGTGCCTGTAGCTATTTGGGAGGCTGAGGTGGGAAGATGACTTGAACCCAGGAGGTAGAGGCTGCAGTGAGCCGTGATTGTGCCACTGCACTCCAGCCTGGGTGACAGTAGGAGACCTTGTCTCAAAAACAAAAACAACATTTTGAAATGTCATAGTAGGCATATTACAGGTTTAAAATTATTAAGAGAAAAATTTATTTAACTTTATTTAATCTGTTTTCCTCCAAACTTACTTGGACCTAGATCCGTTTTGGGAGAAAACCTCATTGCATAATATGAAATTAATATCCTATAAAACATTCTTGGGGAAATGCTTCTCTTTTATAAAGAAAACATGAAACTTTGAAAGTGAGTGCAAAATAAAATCAATCAATCAATGCATGTATATTGTGTGACTCCAACCTACTAAACGTTATTCTATGGGCTATTTAGGGGCAGTGAAAACAAAGAAGTAGCAGGCAGAATTCAAATCTCAAGGAATTTAAAAACTACAGCAATAAAAGACAATAACTAAGACCCCCCCTTGTGCATTACAAACGCTCCTTAACTTATGATAGGGTCATGTCCCAGTCAACTCCTAAGTTGAAAATATCAAAAGGAGAAAATGCATTTAATATGTAAACGTACTGAGCATCATTGTTTAGCCTAGCCTACCTTAAATGTGCTCAAAATACTTACCTTTGCCTATAGTTGGGCAAAATTATCTAACACAAAGCCTATTTTATAATTGAGTGTTGAATATATCATGTAATTTTTGAATACTGTACTGAAAATGAAAAACAGAATGATTGTGTGAGCACTTGAAGTAAGGTTTCCACTGAATGTGTATTGCTTTCACACCACTGTAAAGTTATACAATCTAAAGTCGAGCTATCATAAGTTGGGGACCATTCGTGTGTTAAGATAGTCTCTATGATAACCTATTCCATGGTTACAAAGATCAGTAAAAACAGTTCCTGCATGCAAGGAACTTATAGTCTAGAAATGGGGAGTTGAAGGATGAGGGAAGATTAGCGAGTTGGAAAAATCAAGACAAATTTTTTTTGAAGAAGGTAGCATTTGGTCTGGAGTTGGCTTAAAATTTTTTCTTTTTCTTTTTCTTTTTTCTTTTTTCTTTTTTTTTTTTTTTTTTTGAGACGGAGTCTCGCTCTGTCACCCAGGCTGGAGTGCAGTGGCGTGATCTCGGTTCACTGCAACCTCCATCGCCCGGATTCAAGTGATTCTCTTGCCTCAGCCTCCTGAGTAACTGGGGACTACAAGGGCATACCACCATGCCCAGCTAATTTTTGTATTTTTAGTAAAGACGGGGTTTTGTCATGTTGACCAGGCTGGTCTCGAACTCCTGAACTCAGGTGATTTGCCTGCCTCGACCTCCCAAAGTGTATTTTTTATTTTCTAACAAATAAAAATTTAAGGTTTTTGTGTAATTAAAGAGTATCTATAACAGAAAATGAATTGCTATTTAGAATATATAAAAACTTCCTACAAATAAATAATACAAACAAAACAATTCAATTAAAAATAGAGGAAATGACAGGCATTCATACAGAGACTATACAAACTGACTTGACAAAATGCTCAGTATCACTAATAATTAGGGAACTACAGATAAAAACAAGATGAATACTTTATACCTAGCTGGTTAGAAAAAAAAAATAATAAAGACAAGTTCTATATACTGTTGGGGAATGTTGTAGGGAATTAGGTATTCTCAAAAACAATGGAGTTTAAAATGATAAAGTAATTTTGAGAGCAATTGGCTTGTATCTATCAAATTTTTAAATTGCCAGCTCCCTGTGATCCTGTCAATTCACTTCCCAAAGAAATTGCTGAAACTGTGCATAAAGTTGTGCATTTGTTGTAAATTGTTTTAATCACAAAACATTTCGCAAAAGCCATCATGACTGTAGAAGTGTGGTTAACACTTATTATAGTGCATTCATTCAATATCATTCTCTGCAGTGGCTAAACAGAATGAGCTAGATCTCTTTCCATGACAAAGAAAGAAAGCTCTTCAAGACAAGTAGAAAAATTAAGTTGTTGTCAGGCGCAGTGGCTCATGCCTATAAGCCCAGCACTTTGGGAGGCTGAGTGGGGTGGATCACGAGGTCAGGAGATGGAGACCATCCTGGCCAATATGGTGAAACCCCGTTTCTACTAAAATACAAAAAATTAGCTGGGTGTGGTGGTGCACGCCTGTAGTACCAACTACTTGGGAGGCTGAGACAAGGGAATTGCTTGAACCAGGGAGGTGGAGGTTGCAGTGAGCCGAGATCATGCCACTGCACTCCAGCCTGGTGACACAGCAAGACTCCATCTCAAAAAAAAAAAATCAAGTTGTAAAACAATATATATTATCTAGTGCCATTAAGTTATTATTATATTTTGAGACAGAGTCACTGTGTCACCCAGGCTGGAGTGCAGTGGCCCGATCTTGGCTCACTGCAACCTCTGCCTCCTGGGTTCAAGCGATTCTTATGCCCCAGCCTCCTGAGTAGCTGGGACTACAGGTATATGCCACCAAATCCGGCTAATTTTTGTACTTTTAGCAGAAATGAGGTTTTACCATGTTGCCCAGGCTGGTCTCGCACTCCTGACCTCAAGCAATCCACCCACTTTGGCCTCCCAAAGTGCTGGATTACAGGCATGAGCTACCATGCCCAGCCTAAATTAAAATTTATATGCATAAATCTGTCAACATATGTACATCTGTGTGAAAATATGAGAATGCAATAACGCAAGACATTCCCACATAATTATTAACACTAGTTACCTCTGGGACGAAGAGTGGAGTTAGGGGTCAGGATAGGTAAGAATTTTCACATTTTACTTTATGTTCTAATATATGTCTTAAACCATTTGCACTGCGAATATATTCATATAGTATTTACGTACTTTCTAAGAAAAAGCAAAAGAAGTATTCAAAAGAAGGAATTAATATGAGTGAGTACAAGCTAAGAATGAGTTTGCTTGCATGGCACAGTGAGGCATCTCATCTAATTATGGTCTAGGATGCTTCTAGATAGAAAGGGGAATTAAAATTTTATAGGAAAAATGGATCTAAATTAAAGTGGAATTTGGAACTAGAAAGAAGAGTTAAGGTTTCATGCTGTAGCTTTAGTATTACTTAGGTTAGTTAAGATGCTAGATGCCATAAAACTTTAGCATCCCTGCTGTGCTGTCACATTTGACCTTAGAAACTTAACAGGGGTATGGTAAGAACCAAACTGGGACAAATTCCACCATACATCACCTAAAATTCTCCTTCAGCTTGTCAAGTTTATTCAAAGTTGACTTTGGTTTCTCATAGTAGACCTATCAGATGAGGTCAGAAAAGTAGGATTAGTTTCCAAAGGCAGTTTTTTTTTTTTTTTTTTTAAGAAACAGGGTCTGGCTCTATCACCTCAACTAGAGTGCACTGGTGTAGTTATAGTACACTGCAGCCTCAAATTCCAGTGCTCTAGGGATCCTCCCAAGTAGCTAGGACTACAGGTATTCACCCACACGACCAGCTAATTTTTTTTTAATTTTATTTTTTGTAGAGACCGGGGTCTTCTAATGTTAGCAAGGCTGGTTTTGAACTCCTGACCTCAAGCAACCCTCCCACCTCAACCTCCCAAAGTGCTGGGATTACAGGCATGAGCTGCCATGCCAACCAAGCAGCTTTATAAGGAAAGAATTGCAAAAGTCTCTCTACTTAGAAGGTAGTTGGGTCCTTAGCAGGCATTCTTTCCATTACAGAACCACCACAAGGAGAAGCTATACCAGTCTAATAATCAGAAAGAAATTTTCAGATCATCTTCCTTCCAGTGGCTCTCCATTTTTCTCAGATGAAATCCCACTTCCTCACCCTTATTTAAAGGCCCTTTGTGGTGTCTTCTCACAGCAATGCCTCAGCCCTACTCTGTCCCTCCTTCACTGGTTCTGCCACAAAAGCAAACTGTCCCAGTACTGTTTCCACAGCCCAACAAGGATGGTAGGCACTCCCATGGGTATTTACCACTGATGACAGTATTATGCATTTGGCAAAGAAGGCTGTTCCCCTCTTTGCTAATCCTGCCTCTTATCCTCTTCTTAATAACCGTGGAATAGCAGAGGTCAGGCTTTTACTTTTCTTAAGACTGTACTAATGGCTGGGTCATTTGGGAAAGGAAGTTGAATGAAAGAAAGGGAAATATAACTGCCACTAGCAGAGGCTATTTTTAGAGTCCATAGGCTTCAGCCCTCCTCAGAATCCATCATAGGGCTTCTTGGCTTCACTCCTGGCCTGCAGCCATTGGGGGGCCGGTTTACTTCCTAGTGTGGCTTCTGTACCCATTTATTCCTTTAAGTTTAATTCAGTTGCTGAAAGATTTAGAGAGAGAAAAAAGTTTCTTGTAGTCCATGTCTCATCTTAGATGAATTAATCCATTTGTGCCTGTTTCCTCTTTTGTAAAATGAGAAAAATAACAGCTAGTATATGCAGTTATTGTGAATATTAAATGAGTTACTATATGTAAAGCTTTTAAAGCAGTTTCTAGCAGTTCTGGATAAATGTTAATGAATTCTGGATAAGTTTTGCGTAAATGTTAATAATAAGTTCTGGATAAATGTTAGTTATTAATACCCATATCACATTATTGAACTTAATGCCTCATGTCTATTACCTTACACTTCCACAGTCAGGTCTTTCGGCATAGGCAAAAAATTTCTGGTTTTCGCTAATAAATTCTATCTGTTGGCTTAGAATCATTATTCTAAACTGGTGGAATTTTTTCAGTAGAGTCTATCATCCAACATGTAGATTATTATCTTCAAGTTAGTTTGGGATACCACCTGAGTTCTCCCTCACTGTGAATATTGATTTTATTTATTTAACAAATTGGTGAAGGGTTTCTTATATGCCATGTTCCTGAATGCATGTGTGTGTTGTATGCTCATGAGTGTTTAAGGAGGGACTGTTTCATCTCAAAGGTGCATATAGTTTTTGATAAAGGAAGTATGTTGAGCACATGTAATATAAACACTTAAATATTTGGAGATGGGGCAAGGTAAAGAAAGGATCCTGGATATGGGCTGACTTACTTTGAGCAAATTGTTCCATTAAGGATCTAGCCTGGAAGATCCTTGGATGGATCCAGGTTGGTATAGTTTTTATTAAAGAAATTTATCTTGCAGAAATACATACTAGATACGTTAGTTTTTATTTTTTAATCTTACTCCTTTAAATTTAAAAATATTTATTAAATACATCACACCTTAAGGCCATGAATAGGGTGAGGTTAGCTTTGTTTAACCAAAACAGGGCAGCCCGTGAAGCTTAAAAAAAAAAATCAAATATCAGACAAGTCACGAGAAGGCCTATTTTAAGGAGTGAGTAGTAAACTAAGAGCTGATCCAGACAAAAAAAATTTGGTAGCTTTGAAACGATTTCACATTTATTTGTAGTAAGGGTTCCACTTGGAAGATGCAAGCCTTGTGGCTAGATAACTATAAAATAAATTCTTGTGAGTTAATAGACTTTCAGACTTTTAGAGAAGTTAGAGCACGTAATGGAAGAAGAAATACTCATGATTCTCAGTGGTGATGGAAGAGAAGAAAGCGTTTTTGGCAGTCAAAGGACCTACACAAAACAACATAAGGACTAAGGGCTTGAACCTGTCCTACTCTAAACAGGAGGCATTTTATGAGAGGACTGAGCAGGAGATATAGCCTGTTGTGACTGTGGCTTTACTACATCAAAGGCTGCAGTGGATCTCGATAATGCAGAAGAATGTTTCGTTTTATAACTCACAGTGAATATGGCTGGACAACGAAACTATTTTATAATTTCTTTCCTGAAAGATAAAGGAGTTAGAACATAGAATCTTTGATTATACAAAATCTTAAGACTCCTTCAGGGATGGCAGTCATTCCTACCGTGCTGAACAACGTGTTGTCATGGTCAGAATCAGAACGAAATTGATTAAGGGTCTGAAACAGTTTGGCAACTCTTGGGCCCTTATGCTGATAAGAAAGCTGATGAGACAGAGTAATGAAAAGAGGCTGCAAGAAATGACCATTCATGCATTCAGCCAACATTTAGGTCACCCTCCTATATTCCAGGCGCTGTACATGGCACTGAGAATGCAAAGCTAAACGAGTCACGGTCTACTGGCAGGAGCCTTCTCAGTGGAGAAAAGATCAACAAGAGAAGTGCCTGCTGGAGACCTCTCCTAGGGCATAAGCCAATATAGAGGTGGGGCAGCTACCTCAGCCTGAGGTGTCCTTAGGCAGAACAGAAAGTGAGAATCAGATCTGTATCTCATTTCTGAGCATCTGGATTGTAGCTTTCCCTTCACTGACTGTCAAAGGAGGTGGTTTTTAAAATCAAGCCAAACAGGTTTCCATCTTTTCGGAAGACCCCGGAACGTGCCAGTTGATTCTGGCAATTTCTCATGAACAGAAACACCTAGGAAGGGAGAATTGGTGAGTCTTTTCAAGAGGCGGAAGTCCCTCAAAAGGGGCTGTGTTTCGTAAACTGCGCCCCAAAGGAGCTGAACTACTTCCATCCGGAGGAAAAAGACTCAGGCACTGAGGGAAAGGGAGGGTGTACGTCTGGAGTAATTTCAAGGCTTTTTCCGTGTTATGTGATGTGGCAACAAGGAAAGATTTTTTCGTCTTACTATTTTTTTAATTTTTCAATATTTTCTTTTCCCCCCTTTTCCCTTCCCAGCCACTCCGGTTTGGGTTTGCCACATGACTCATAATTCCTTTAGAAAGTGGAGTCGAATTCATAAAAGTGATGGGGGGAGGGGTGCGGAGAGGGAAGGCTGGGAGCCCCAGGGAGTCTTCACTACCTACACTGTCGCTCAGCTCTCTGCACGAGTGGAGGTCGGGGTGGGGACACGCGGCTCCCGCCCGGGATGGCTGATACTCTGCGAGCCCTGGCGGCCCGCAGCCGGGCCGGGTGACTAGGCGGCGGGCAAGGAGGGTCTGCGGCGGGCGGGCGGCGCTGCAGCAGCCTGGGCACGGCCGCCGCCGCCCGCGGGCGCGTGTGTGCGCGGGTGTGGAAGGCCGGCGTGCGGGCCGTGAGGGGTGTGCGCGCGTGAGCCGGAGCGGGGCTCGCCCCTCGCCGGCGCCCGCCGGTGATCGCTCTCCGGCCGTTCCCTGCACCCTCGGCCCCCCACGGCCGTTGGTCCGGGCGGGGGAGGGAGAAAGTGAGACTCAGTGTCATCACCATCCATTGTCAGAAGGGGAGGAAATTGGAATCCAGCAGCGGCGAGCAGCAGCTGGGCGGTCACATCTGGGAATGCAAAGCCGACCTCCCCCTCCTCCTCCTCCTCCTTCACCTCCTCCTCTTCTCTCACCCAGGATCACTTCCGAAACCACTTCGCTTTCAGCCCCTGCCTCGGCCAGAGGTTTCATTTTTAACTGAATATTTACGAAAGCTGGAAGCGTGCGAGGAGGGGGTGGGGTGGAAATAGCGGCTGCTTCTTTTCCAGGGATTTATTTAATGGGGATGTGTTCAAGGCAAGAGCGAATTCAGAAGGATATCGACGTCGTGATCCAGAAGTCCAGAGCTGAGAAGGACTGCCTGTTTGCAGGTGAGTTCTTGCTTTTCCAGAACCTTGGACCCAGCGCCCCCTTCCCAGTTTTCTGACCGCGACGTGTGTGGCTGGGGGTGGGGTGGAGCGTTGCACGTCCCCATTCTGGGGTTCATTTGGCAACAGCTGCTGCAACCGCGGAAGCTAAAAGGGGGAGGGGGCGCCAGCCTCTCCCCTTCCCCTCCCCCCACCCCCAAGTCTGGAGCAGCCACCAGCTTTGAGGGCAGAACCCGCGTGGCCCGAGCGGGGGTCTAGGCGAAAGGACAGTACGTGGTATTTCCAGTCCCGCGTAGTGCCCGAAACCTCCAAGCACGCTTCCTGGGTTCCAATAGCAGCGGCAGAGCGGGGTTGGTTGGATCCGCCGGGTTTGCGCAATGGGCTGAGCGGCGGCGGCTGGGAAGGGAGCCCGCTGCGCTGCGCTGCGCTCGTCAGCTGCGCCCGGCGCCGACGACCCCTGGGGGCAGCGCTTGGCCGATCTTCGGCCCCTTCGGCGCCCTCTAGTCCCCTCCGACTGGCAAAGAGAAGGGATTCCTCGGATTCCCAAGGCACCCAGCGCCCCTTCATGGTGGTCGCCTTTCGTCCATTTTGCTCGCCCGTGAGAGAGATCGGATTTTGCTTTCGCTGCCGCGAGCCCGGCGGGTGCTGCTTCCGGCCTCCCTGACCGGGAAATTCCCGCCGTTGCCATGACACCCGGCACTTGTTGCCGGGGGCGGCCTCCCGCTGCACCCAGTCAGGGGCCCGCCGCATCCCCTGGGACGCGGCGCGGAGAGGGTACCTAGCCGCCCTCCAGCCCTCGCTCCCCGCCCGGCCAGGCCTCCCCTGACTCCACCGAATGGGGGGCCCAGGTCATGGTCGGGGTTAAAACAAATCCACTCCATGGGTAGCTTTTAACAGGACTTTCTGTTTCAGATTTCAGATACTCAGACTCCACCTTTACTTTTACCTACGTTGGCGGCTCCAGAAGGTATTTATGTGTATCGAGTTGCTTCATTTCCTGTTCACACGCTTGTGTTTCCTTTGTTCTTAGCGTGTTCCGTGTTCGGGTATTTTGGTTGCTTGTTTGTTTGATTATTGTGGCTTTTCTTGACCCACAACCGAAGCCTGACGTCCCTCGGTTTTAAATAGCGGGGGGTGGAATCAGTCTTTGATTCAGCTGTTTGGAAGACCACGCCACAGGCAATGAGCGTTGAAACTGTTCTGCTACAGTACTAGATTACTCTTAGGCGATTTGGGATTGATACAGGCAAGCCGGTGCAAAACTGGAATACTGGATATGAAGTGAAATGTATAAAATACATAAAATGTCACAAAATAGTTTGATCACAAGTGTTGATTTTCCTGGTGAGTTGGGGCTGCTTATTTCCATGTTTTCTGAAGGTTCACGTAAACGTGCAGCCTGCCAATTCTCTATACATTTTTTTTTTTCAATGAGTGGTATTTCGGTTTTCACGTTTAGTTGTAAGAAAGAAATTGGAGACTTATATGTAGCTGGAGTGGATGACTTCTTTCTTTTGGGGGAAGAATGAAAGATGCATATTTCGTTAGTAAATTGTGAACAAATTGAAACAAACCCAAATCCAATTTTGAATTTAGGAAGTAGAGTTAAAATGAAAGGTAGCCATTCAAATACTATGCCTTGCTGCCTTAACTTGTTAAGTTAGGATTTTCTTCCTTTTAGCCCTTTAGGGACACAGTAGTTTAAAAGAGCAGTAGCCACATATGAGAAGTATCAGATATAGATTAGAGGGAATTCCTTAGACCAGCCCTGCTGTTAAGACTTAACGTCAAATTCAATATTGTTTGATCACATTCCAAAATATATCTTAGCTAATGGAAACATTTATAAACATATAAATTGCAAAAGAAGCTTTCTTGTGTACATACATTTTTAAAAGCTTGAAATTGATGTGAACTTTTAAAAACACGTAGGATCTGTATTACATTCTACATCTCAAAACAAATTTAATTAAAATGAATATCATTCGAGTACATACAATACGCCTAAACCCCAGAATTGGCACATTGATTTACTAGTTGAAAATATAACAGTGAATCACCAAAGTTCAGTGTATACTTTTTGGGAGAGAATGAAATTACAGTATTTCTTTATTTACTGTAATGTCATCTTTGTAATTATGAATTAATAATTCAATGAGAGGAGACCTGGTTGATTAAATTAACGCTGGCCCTACACATTATATCTAAAGGATCTTCGTATATGACTAATATCCTCTTCCATTATTTTAACAGTTAAAATACACAAAGTGGCCCATTAAAAATAGAGCTGACTTTTCACCATTGCTGTTTTTCTGGTGAGACGTGGGCAGGAAGGACAGGTGGGCTTTTCAACTAACTAGCTTTCTGATTTTTAATAAGATACCTTAGTTCTTTTGGTCTCAGTTTACTTATCTGCAATCAAAGGGTAAGTCATTTGCTTAATCACTAAGATCTGTTAGATACTGCAGGTAAGATTCTTTATCAGCAAATTATTGAACTCTAGTGTTAACATAGCTAGAGGTGGAAAAGGGAGCAAGGCCAGGTGTTGGGATGAATAATTAACTAATCAAGATAACATCAGTTTTCACCATAGGAACAAGTACCATGGTTGCTCTTAAAGTAAGAGATGTTTCCTATTTTGTGTAATTTTATTAAGGGATAGTGTTTCCTTTTGTCACTGATTTAAATGTACCTAGATGTTTCTTAGCCATTTGGCTAAGATCGAGCGCAAGTATACCTGGGCCTTTTATATCTAATCTAATGTAGACCAGCCTGTTAAAAGAGAAAGACAATTGATTAAACTGCTGATGTGTTGCTTTGTTATCTCAAAAGCTTGTTCTATAATGCAATATATAAAAAGTTGTTACAGTGTAGTAACTGTAGATAATCCCTTTATAATTTGTATATAATGGGGAATACCATTTATTTTCTGAAAATAACATATTTGTTTACATTACCAACATTAGAAACCAATATTTATTAATCTGTTTCTCATCCTGACATTTCAGTCAGACTCTTAAAATAATATTGCTGTATTTTGATTTAATGTGCTTATCAACTTATAATATTGAATTAATAGTATCACTTTAGGTGAGCTAGACTTCACTGAAGGAGTTGGGAGCCTTATGGAGAGAGAGTATATGATTATCTCTATTTGTATTTAATTACCATTTCATCTAACCATTAAGAACATACTTCGAGAATAATTTTTAATTCAAGTTGTAGATAAAACATACTGTACCATTTTCTTTTTGACATTTTCCAAGAATGAGTTACGCAGTATCTTTAAAGACAAATATTGATCTTACATGTTACTATTCAAAAAAAATAAATAATACAATCATTTTGTTCTACATGTATACTTTTAATTTTTCTGTGGATAATAAGAAATGCCAAGAGACTATTGTGTCCATACTGGCAAGTGGCCTAATAAATTGTCCTTTTATTTGGTGGTCATCAGAGTGGCAGTTAATATCTTGCTATTTTGCCTTGTGGACTTGAGGTAGAAAGGTTCATGGAATTCTATCCTTGCTTTTGGATGTGCAAACTGAAGCTCAGAGAGTTGAAGACCCATAGTCACTTCTGCCAATTAAATGAAGCTGCCATGTAAACCTGTTCCGTCACACTCCCGAGACCTCCTTCTTCTCCATTAATGTTCTCAAGCTTTTTGAGCATGCAGACACTTTACCATCAAAAAATTATGTAGAAGCATACTTGAGAGTTACAGTTTAAAGAAAAACAAGGTGCAATTACTTAGTTATTAGTAGCATTTACATATGCTTGAAAACTTGTGCCATATATATGGTAAGATTAATTTATTCTAACAATGATCTTGATAATCCCCCTGATTCCCAGACTCGTTGGAATGGCTCCACAGCTATCAGTGGTTCTGCCACAGGTTCAGAGCCTTCCCAGTACTGCCTTCTTATTTGAGAGGTGTGCTAAGAACTATACAGCAGAGGCTTCAATTGTACACAATTTGGACGTTTAGGCAAAAGTCATTTCTTCCCTATACTTTGTCATGCTTATCTCCTGTCTCTTTTTGTTTTACTGATTAGCAATAAACTCCTTAAAACCCAAAGGTTTGGGCTTCTGTTCCTTTCACTTGCAGTCAGACATGGAGTTAGTGGCAGAAGAAACAGAAGGGGTAAGCTGCATGGTGATAGCTACTGAGGATGGATAGGAAAGCAGGCTGAGTCCCTGGGGCCAGTGGTTACCAAAGCCAAGGAGAGAGCAAGGGGAGCCCAGTGGGCCTGGCCATGGACTGCTCTGGCATTCTGAGTATGAACTTTCAGCCAGGAATGTATTGTGAAAATATTACTGTGAGGTTTTAAAAGTACACAAATAAGAATTATTTTTTGGGAAAAAAAAAAAAAGTTAGAAAAAGAGATATGCCCAAAAGAAGAAAGTAAAAAATACATGACTTTTGTTAACATATTAACATTTATTCTTTTGGATTTTTATGAGTCTATATGTATATAAAATATGTATGCATCCCTAACTCTTTTGAGACCACTTTTTTTCACCCAAGAATATAACATTACTTTCTTTCCTTTAGAAAATATGTGAGACTAAAGAATGTTTATTGAGAGTTTCCAAATCAAGGAGTATGACTCTCTATAATAATAAGTCTAATGTTTTATTAGAAATTATAATGAAATTAGAAATTTAATATTAAATTTGGCAAGATGTTGTGAGTTGCCTGCATATGTACACCCTTTGTTATATGACTAGACACTCTTTTGTGTGGTCACGGATATACTGGCATCTTTTGAAGTATATCCTTTTTGTTTCAGGAGCTTCTGTCTAGATAAATAGCAAGTGTGACACTGATAATAGTAATCGAATATTCCTCAAAGCACAGGCTCCTTCCTCTTTCTCATGGGCCTTTCTTTGCACATGCTGCCTGGAAAACTCACCCACAATCTACTTTCCATCCTCTCCTTCGGCCCATCCCTGCTCAGCCCCCTTTGTTGAGATAGTTGCTAAGCCAGATTCTCTGAGAAGCCTTTCCTGGCATCTTTGTCTGTATGATTCTGCTAGGTGTTTCTAAAACCATGTTGTTACAGTATATTGTAATTGCCTATTTATGTCTGTTTGACTGTGAGCCTCTTGATGATGGGAATTCTCTCCTATGCATTGCAGTTTCCCCAGCCCCTAGCACGCTGTCTAGCCCAGTATTCCTTCTCAGTAAGTAGGTGTTGAATGACTTACAAAATGAATGCTAATAGATCTGGCAGACAAGAAGGAATTTCCTAGCCTAAATGACCAGATGTGAAGACTTAAACACTTCAGGGTCCCCAATCTGGTGATGCGACTTGCGATGGAATTTCATAGGAATCCAGCGTGACGGAAGTTGCCTAGTCAAGTTATAAGTCCTGTTCTCTGGGTCACGTGTTCAAATACTTTTAGGGGACAGATAATGCAGTATTTCAGATACTAGGGAGTGATGAGGACTGTGGCACACTGGAGAGTTTGGACTCCAAGAGTAATTAATTCAGTTAAAAAAATCGACAGCACTCTGGTGATCAAGAAAACTTTCTAGGGACCCTAATCCACGTGAGCCCCCCAGTGTGTAATTCCATAACTCGTGGGATGCCATCAAGAGAGACAATCTACTTGATTGCTAAAGGGCCTTTGTTTTCTTTGGAGTTCCCCAGAAAGGAGAAGTGTATGTGTGTGCAGGGGTGAGGAGGGGGAGGATAAAGAAGCAATACTATCACCTTAAAAAGATTTGTCAATTTTCATTATGAAAGAAGATCAAACGTGCCCACTCCAGAAATCTTGGCATATACAATTATTTTGAAGCCATTCCGTGTTCTTCAGGATGTCACAATGAAAAGAGTGATTTTTTTTTTTTTTTTAATATGTTTCTCTTGGCAATGGGGACTTTCTCACCATACTTTTACATCACTTATTATATATTCAGAATATTGATTTTTTAAAAGTGTGTTCCTTGGCGCCCTGGGAACCTCCCTCAGGAACTGGGATAGCTGTGGGGAAGGAGTGTGAAGGGAGCTGAATGAGTGAGCAAGAATCTGAGTCTTCATATCTTTTTTAAAATTGCAGCTGCTTTTTTCTGTTATGTATAACAACTTTTTTTGAAAACAGTTTCATTGTTGAGTTTTAAAACCACTGACCAAAAATAACCACCAATTTAACATAAGTATACCTTTATTGAGTTTTTTTGTATTAAAAAATTTAAACTCCATTTTCTTCATGGATTAAGGTGATCCTACTAGTGATATTTATTAAGCATTGTCTCTGCTGTTTTCTTTGCTGGCTTTGCCTTATCCCGTGTTTCCAAAAAATACAAATAGGCATTTGGTCAGCTACTTCACATTTTATAGCAGGAAAAACAGAGGTTTGGGTGATTTAAGTAAGTCACAGTTAGTAAGAGCCATAGGATACATTTCAGTGTAAGTAATTGTTTATGTAAGCCTTAAGGGACATTGGTTGAATTGGCATGACTAGAATAGTTGGGAATGTTTGGGAATGGGGAGAGATTCCTAATGGGATGTCTGCCAGGGGCCATACTGAAAATCTACTGGTTGGCAAAGGTAGTGCCTAAGCCCAGTGCTAACCATAATAGTTGGAAAAGTATGTACATTGGCTGTGGAATCCTTATGCAAATATTTGGCCAATCCATCTAAATTTCTCATAATTTCTCTCTGTAGCATTTTTAAGCAGACATATAGCTGAAATTTTATCAATCCTAAAAATATTTTGTAATTCTCTGCCCAGATTTGCATTTGGGTAGATTGTGCTGTAGAAGATATAGCTTGCTTTAAGATAGCTGCCACTGATTAGTTTATTTTAGTCTATTTTAATCAACTTATTGCCTTACTTCCTTTTTCATTCTCTAAATTTCTGAAATTCTATCTTTCATGTTCCCCAGGAAAGACTAGTTAGGTGTGTTTTTATTAATAAGACTTATTATCCTCATTTCACCATGACATAATTTGGGCTTTCTGTTCCAAGTTATCCTACTTGAATGCTGGACATTTCCACCTGAATATTTGTCATTTTCACCTCAACCCAGCACATCAAAACAATCCCTTATTACCTCTTTAAAAAAGCTTCTCTCTCCCGCCTTTTCCTAGTCAGTATCACATCTTTTGAGCCAGGTATGGGGATTACAGTTTCAGATTTCACGTCAAGTCTGCCTCTTCTCGTTCCTGAAGCTCCACCAACCTCTACTTTGAAACATTTTTGGTCTCTTCATCCCACCCCATGTCAACATTTAGCCCATGCCCTGTTGACTTTGACTTAGATCAATCACCTTAACCCAGGGTCTTAAAATTCTTGATTTTGAGTTTCTTATCCATCCAGTTTATTTACATCTGAACTCTTTAAGCATGAAATTAATCATTCCTCTGTTCAGAAGCCTTCAAATATGACCACAGCTTTTTCCATATAGACCTAAAACTTACATTCATGGCCTTTGAGGGCTGCCTTCCCTGTCCACTGATACATGTTTCGCATGCTTCCTAACACCTACATGCTTCTGTTTGCTTAGTGACCATCCACCGTCCACTCGACAGCAGTTTGTATTAATTTAGTATAAAGCTGTGTAAAGTTTATTGATTGATAACATCTGTGTCACATAATATGATTGGTTTGGATATCTAGATCATGGTTCTTATCACAAAGAGCAGTTCATTGTATTTTTTTCCTTGCCCACGAATGGCATCTCTGTTCATTAGAATACATAACGTTTTATGCATAGGAGGATAGAGTAACAATATGAGTAGAACAAAGTAAGAATGAGAGGAGAGGATCGTAAAATTTGAGGATAGGATGAGAATGTAAATAGATTTATGTCCATCCATTACAGATTAATAACCACAACGATAAAAGCCTTGAATGTTATTTATTTGCATATGAGTGATATTTCTGTTTGTGGCTGATACCCTCTTGGTATTAAATGGAAGATGATAAATTATTCAATATTAATTTTAGAGGGAGACATCTATTGAAACCTTTGTGCAGTCAGGTCAAATTTCTGTGTACAAAAATTAGCAGAGAGGTTGCTGCTGGTTGACTTCCCCTAGGATGGTATCTTTCTGAACATTTTGAAATATAGATTGAAAAGGTGGATTTGTCAACTAACTCTGAAGTGCTGTAGTTATTTGTGTTTTTATCATTGTTTTATTGTTTATTTTATTTTTGAGATGGAGTTTTTGCTCTTGTTACCCGGGCTGGAGTGCAGTGGTGCGATCTTGGCTCACTGCAACCTCCACCCCCAGGGTTCAAGCGATTCTGCCGTCTCAGCCTCTCCAGTAACTGGGATTATAGGCGTGCACCACCACAGCCGGCTAATTTTTTTGTATTTTTAGTAGAGGCGGGAATTCACCATATTGGCCAGGTTGGTCTCGAACTCAGGTGACCTCAGGTGATCTTCCCGCCTTGGCCTCCCAAAGTGTTGGGATTACAGGCATGAGCCAGCTATGGTGCCCGGCCTGTTTTATTGTTTAAAAAACAAGTACAAGTTGTTATTATTCAAGGATTGTTGATAGAATATATACTGTATTTGAAGTGTAGAACTGAGGCAGAGGCTGATTAATATAACTAGTTTACATTTGTTAGCCTTTCACATCTGTGAAGGAATAAAATACAGACAAAAGTGGAAAACAAACCAGGAAAAGAAAATTGTTAAGCACAGAGCTGCTTAAAAGAGTGATGTCACATTAAAACAAAAAAGTCGAAGAAATAAGTCCCTATTTTCTTTAGAGACTAGAACTCCAACTGCTAGCCAACTGCCTAGAATATAGTAAATATTTTCTTTCTTTCTTTTTTTTTTTTTTGTTGAGACGGAGTCTCGCTCTGTGGCCCAGGCTGGAGTGCAGTGGCCGGATCTCAGCTCACTGCAAGCTCCGCCTCCCGGGTTTACGCCATTCTCCTGCCTCAGCCTCCCAAGTAGCTGGGACCACAGGCGCCCGCCACTTCGCCCGGCTAGTTTTTTGTATTTTTTTTTTAGTAGAGACGGGGTTTCACAGTGTTAGCCAGGATGATCTCGATCTCCTGACCTCGTGATCCGCCCATTTCGGCCTCCCAAAGTGCTGGGATTACAGGCTTGAGCCACCGCGCCCGGCCGTAAATATTTTCTAGTTTCTTAAATGACAGAGTAGTATTCCTACATTATGTGTTGGCATTTCCCAAACTGTTAAAGTAGATGTTAGATTTGTAGCCAAATATGTCTAGGGAATGCTTAAACAATATAAAACAGTTTTAATGATTGGCTTTTTAGAACATTATATATTCGTGTTCTTTATGCATATCCAAGAGGTGAATGAAGTATTTCGGGTTTTTCAGACTTACTTGATTACAGATCTGAAATATCTGAAAACAGTTGTTTTGTGGAAAACACTTTGGCAAACTCTGAGTCTTACTCATTAAAAATAGTTTTTGGGTAAACAACAGTGTAATAGAAATGGAAATTACTGATTCATATTGAGCCATGAAGAATTTATTTTCAGCAATTTTTATAGAAGTTGCTTTATGACAAAGAAAGCTTTGGTTAACCGGCATTTGGCATTTGATGCCCCTAACTTTTCTACATGAGGATTTATTTCTCTGGTTCTCTCTCTCTCTCACTCAGTTATACTGAATCCATTTATGATAAGGGCTCTCAACCTTTCTTATTCATCAAAGCCCTGAAGTTGGCAGAGCCTTCTCTGGTACCTGATTAGAAGTCCGTCTTCCGTCTCATAGGGAAGTGTTAGAGATGAATAATGATTCTGTGTAGCAGAAGTAGTCATTATGTCTTCTTAAATTCGGTCACTGACTGCAGTAGAGCTTCTTAGTGAGCAGTCTATGATGGAGTGTACTTTCGGAGAAGCTCATGGTGGGGAAAATCTGGAATTTATCTAAATATTTGATTTCTTTGATAAATTACATTAAAAAATCAATGAGAGTATCTATTTGGTGAAATCATTTTCCTCCATGTGACCAAATGAGAAGTTTAGTGAAAGATTTAAAATCGTTTCTCAGAATTTTTCTGCATTAGTCGGGAAACAAACCTTTTTTTTTTAGGCAATGTCAGTTGTTAAGCTTTAGGGAACCACATGCTACTTTGGGTAATGCATGATTGGAGAGATTGAAGAGTGAAGTCCCTGCTTTAAAGTGTACTCCTGTGGACACAGTAATACATATATTTAAAATGGTTCATGTTAAGAGTAGGTGTATTTCTATCTAAATACTCTAGCTTTTAAATACTCTATCTTTTGTGATTCAGGGAAATGAGTGGAGCCTCACAAGCACAAGAATCTAGTAAATTCTAGGTGTCTCATGTGGAAATCAATGTGCAAAATCTTAACTGAGTGAATTCTTGATTGTTGGCATCACATTTGTTAGTCTATATGTATCTGTGTCATTGATCTCCTTAAGAAGAGACTCATAGATGTTGACTGGGAGACCCAAGCTGAATGCTAAAATCTGCTCCATGGATATAAGCTGATGCAGTCATCATTTCTCATTAAAATGCACCACAGCTAGATATGCAGCACACACACACACAAAAGTTAGTTCCTCCAGCTGAAAAGCAGTCATTACTTTATTATCATCACAGAATTTGAAATGATTTCTGTAGTTAACAGATTTTATTTTTAGTTAACTAAGACAAAGTTTTAATAATTCACTGTGAGCCAAATTCTTTCTTGATTCTCCTTTTTGGAGCAGTCCATCTTTACGGGAAAGCCAGCCTAGAATGGTAATTTCAGTTTCAGTTAAGTGATTTCAATGAGAATTGTATTTGGCTCAGAAATGATGAGACTGGGGCCAAGAAAAATTTTAAACTTTTTTTTTTCGTAATCATATTACTAGTTTGATTTCATATGAACTTCCTTTGTTGACTTTCTGTGCCATTAATTTAAAATTTCCAGTATCCTCAATATTTGATGTCTTATATGTACAGAATCCTTTCCAGCTATAAGTCGTCAGCAAGTAAAAAATTTAGTATGGCAATAGTTTTCATAAGAGATTTTTTAAAACAGAAAAATGTTGACATTGCCAGCCTCTGGGTTGCATTTTCGGATATGCTGAATTTCAAAAGTACCTTTTAAACCTTAAGGCAAAGATTTTTTCAACATCTGAAGATTCTGATTTACAGAAATTAAAAAAACAAACAAACAAAAAAAACCCTGTGCGTTACACAGGCATATAAATTTGAATCAGGAAAATATAAAATTAGCTAATTATTTTTATTCAGTAAAAGTGCCTTGGCACAGAACTAAAATTGATAACTTATGGTTTTAGCATGTAGATAAGTACATGAGAGTAAATCCCATTTTTATATGAATAGAATTATCAAGTTTATTCCTATATAGATTATAAAACTATACTAACAAAAATTATTTACTATTACAAAAATTATTAAGAACATTACAAAAATTCTCTGCCTACTAATTTTCAACCACCATAGAAATACAATATTTAATAATACTGCTGCAATACTTACATAAAATGTATTAAGAATGGATGTTATATTTCTGTGTTTGAATATTGAGCTTAAACATAAAACATGTTTGAAATGTGTTTGCGTGTGTCTCTCACACATACACATAACATGTACATACCTGAAACATGTACTGCAGTTGCAACTCACCTTAAGCTTTTCCTTTTAAACATACCAAGATAACATTCTAAAATGAAGAATAATATCCGTGTCTCTCTTCATACTATCTCTCTATGTATATACAATTGCTATAGACATATCTTCGTATTTGATATAGATAGTTATATAGATATGGATAGATAAATATAGCTATATAGATATATGAGAGAGAAAGGGAGATTAGAGATCTATGTTTGCCATAAATCACGTTTGTTAACATAAACTATCTGATTGAACTGCTATTTTGTGACCCAAGACCTCAAACATACAAAACTACTCTTACCAGGTAGAATTTTCTAAGAGCTGAGAGCTCATTCTCCAGGAGCTGGCTAAGGACCAGTCCTAAAGGCCTTTCTTGGAAATGTACAGAGTCTGAACAAACAAGGCCTGCTGAGTTAACCCTTTCCTATACATATTCAAACAGTGTTCAGCACAGGGCCTGACAGAAGGCAGTGTTTGTTATTATTATTCATAGCGTTAGCCCAATTGTTGTTGTGAGTAACATGAACAAGGAGACTAAGGGGGAAAAAAATGCCCTTTTGTTGGGTGACCACCCTAACTGATTTGAAAGTCTACAATTTTTTTCAGTTTAAAATAGTATTTATTTGTAACATGTACTATTATTGAACAATAATTTCTAATAAAAAACTACACTAGTTTTCTGCCTATGGAGTAGCCACCTTTTTATTCCTTTACTTTCTAAATAAACTTGCTTTCACTTAAAAAAAATCTACCCTACATATACACAATAGTTAAAAAGCAGCAGTAGGGTACATGGATCAATATAAATGCATGCAGTTTTCTTTTCCTCAGTGTACAAAGTTTAAATCTAAACCTTTATAATTTTTAGAGTCCAGCGATTCTCCAGACTCCATATTTTGGTTATTATCAGATGCCAGCATTAATTGCCTTTCCTTTCTCCTGTTCTGGGTTCCTGATCTTCACATGTGTCTTTAAAACAGATTATTTTCTTTAGATTTGAAAGATTGGGTTTTTGTCTTCATTTCTTATTTGTTTAGCCTTGTATTTCCCTTTCTTTATTGAATTGTGTTATTGAAAATTAAATAATTTCTCTGTGAAGTCAAAAATCCTGTTTCAGGGTGGGCTCAAGTGCCTTTCTCTTGGCAGGTCTCTCTCACTTGGGCCACTCTTCCATATCCTTAGAAAGCCTGTGTGTATTCTGATACATTTGGCCGTTTCTACTGGCTTTTCTTGTATTGTCTGACCTCTTTTTATTTCAGTGGTGCATCCTGGTTTTACCCAACAGGCAAGTGGTGACTCCAGTGCAGGTGACACAGAGGTGACACTAGAATGAAGTGAAATATTCTGTTGAGGACTAAGTTCATGTTTTTGCTGACAGTGGCAGATAAATGTCATGGCTTCCCCCTACATAGTGCTTAGGAAGTTTCTTTTGATACATGTTTTAGAGAAAACATAAAACTTGTAATCAAGAAAATGCAATAATGGAAGAAATGCTTACTTGAGTAACTAATATGAGTTAGGCAAAGAAGATACAAATACTTCCCATTTCCTACTTTTAAATTACGGTCAAATTGTCCCAGCAAATCTCTCATTGTCTCTATGTAAAAGATACAGAGAAGCCATTAGAAAAAGGTGGCTGGAGCAACTTCATACATACTGACAGCCTGAATGAACTGCCTCACGATTTATATGTTTGACGAAAGTGTCTGTTTGATAATTTCAATTAAGTTTAAACAGTGTCATAAAGGGAAAGCTGTTCACATTCTGTGGGAGAAGATATTGGGGTACCAGACACTCATTGCTTGGCTAGCCAGTCTGCCTCCTTCAGCACTCTGGATTCACCCGTGCCCTTTATTCGTTTTTTTTCACAGCTTCCTCCCCTTTACTCACATTATTTAGAAGCTTCTAAGATTTTTTTAGTTTTCTTTTTTTTTCCCCACAGTGACTCTCATGGCTGTTGCTATAGTTGCTATAAAAGGCAAAGTGGGGAACAGACGGGTGAATGAGCACAAAGGTCATTTGTAAACTGTTTGTGGTTAGTGCACCTCTGTTTACTGTCTGTCTCTCTCAGTGTCTCTGGGTGTGTGTCTATTTACAACAAAAAATATAGGCACATAAATCTCCAATTTTTCTAGAGTAACTATTAACACAGTTAAAATCTGGAGGAAATCTGTCTTTTAAAGGAAATATCAATTAGCAAATAAAAGAGTTGATTTCCCCCAACTCTCATTCCCCAAAGCTTGCTGAAGTGTATAGCTCACATACATTCCATAAATAAAAACATTACTGGCTCATAAGTATGCTTCACTTTCATAAGCCTTCCAAATGTTAGTAACTTAGTGTTCCCCCTTTTAAGGGTTAGTCTGTAAGTGATACTGGAAGTCATGTGGTAAGAAAGGGGACAGAAGTATAAAATCAGACTAAAGTAAGAAAGTAAAATCTGGCATATTTGGCATAGATTCAGTCAGCTTTGTATACTTTGTTAGGACCTGAGGGCATACCTGATTTTCATAAAATCGATTCTCTGTTATTAAAACAAACAGGTGAAAATGATTTTTGTTACCCTACTTGACAAGGCATCTGAGTACCTTAAGTGTGTTAGAAATTTTGCAAGTGGTTAAAATTTTATGCTTATGAATTATGAAGATAGACTTTAGTTATCTTAAAAACTAATTTATGTAGATATTTTCTCTAATAATAGAGCACAAGTGGGTTTTATTTCCAACTAAAAAGATTATTTATTACCATGGATGTAACTAGAAGAATCATACAAATATATGTAATTCCATTAGAAAGTATTTTTCTTACAATTTTAAATGACAAGAACTTAATGAATCTTAAATATCTCTTGTTCTATTTTGAAAAATTGTTTTCATAAGATACAATTGAGCAATTGAGATTTGTTCTCCCAGTATCTGAACATTTTTTTGGTATTGTTTTGTTTTTTGGGTTTTTTTTGGCCTAAAATTAGGTGAATTCAGCTTTGGGTCTATTTCATCCATTCTCGAAGGTTCCTTGGGTCACTGATCTGAAGCATTCTTGATGTGGTTAGGACTTCTAAGCATTATTATTATTTTTAGATCCTGTTTATTTAAAATGAAAAGGATTAGCATGAGGGATGGTAACATTCCTTTTTTATTATTATTATTCCATGTGGTGGTTGTCAACTGGTCAGGGACACTTCAAGCCCCAATCTCTACTTTGTTTTTCTGTCTCCCTACACCCTATTCTACTTTTTCAGCTTGTTGCTTGTAATATGTGAATGGAAATAAAATAATCAAGCTTGTTAGAATTGTGTTCATAATGACATACAAGACCTGAGGGAATGTAAGAACATGTAGAACATCCAAAATAAGACATACTTTTGGATGGTTTAAAACCTTTTTGTTTGTTTCGTTTTCTTCTGTGCTTAATGTATGGTTACTATTATTTCATATCCTTTGACTTACAGGTTTGGCTACAATGTAGTGTGAATACTGCACATGGGACCATTTGTCATATTGGCAGATGGCAATATATAGATGGATAGAGTTTTGCTGTTTGATCAAAACTATGCTGTTAGAAACTTGTTTTCCCAAATATAGGTACATTCTCCACTTTTCCTGAGTGGAGAAACTTAGATCTGAGCAAAAACATAAATCACTATACCTTGGGAGGAAGAGTGTCAAATATTTGATGTCATTTCCTTTGCTTGTAAATTGTTTACTTCATTTGAATATGATAAATCACTACATCTTGGGAGGAAGGGTGTCAAATATTTGATGCCATTTCCTTTGCTTGTAAGTTGTTCACTTCGTTTGAATATAAATAAAAAGGACTTCTACCAAGGACGTGAAACTAACATTTTGCCAAGCTAAATTTTAATGAATTCATTTTGACTTTTTTATAATCACTGAAACATTTTCAGTTCATGTGCTAATATTAACTCTACTTCCTGGAGAGAAAGAAATGGTCTTCAATGTGATAACTACCTTTTTACTGCAGAAATGTAGAAGTTTGGCATTTTAAGTATCAAATATTTTAAGTTAAAAAAAAAATTACCAGTGTCCAATAGCATAGAGAGAGAATATATGCTTGTTTGTGTCCCTTTAATCTTTGCCTTGTAAAATTAAGCCTAGGGGCCTTACACTATTTTAAATTTTCAAAATTAGGTCATGTAAATGTTGTGTCAGATTTCCAATTCATAAGTAGTATCCTTATGAATACTGAATAGTGAAGATAGGGTACATTTATATCCTACTGATTGCTTAGCTGTGGGCCAGAGGTGAACAGAGAATGAATGGTATTTTCACAGGTTAGTAAATTGTTTTTCTATGATCTCTTATATACAAGTGTGATTAATGTTTTTTTTTTCCCCTTTCTGAACTAATATAGGAACATATGGTCTAATAAGTGTGAGTACATTCGGGGAGGGCAGGACAGAATGCTTGAAATTAGGACTGACCCCAAAAAACGCCTTGGTCTCCGTATTTGTGGATTAGGAGGAGGAAGGGCTGAAAAGGAAGCTTAAAAGCACTGGAATGGTAGAGTACAGGTTAGCAGCAACACTCAGGGCTCCATCATGAAGAGAGTGAGATAAGTTCCCATGGTTAATGCAGCAGGGGCTCTAATTGAAAGCCCTCTACCTAGGAAATGATTTAAATCCTTTTATCCTAGCTGGATTGTGAACATTTTATGTACTTTGAGGAAGTTGTTTAACCCTTTTTGTAGATTCCATCAATATTCAGAGCAATGTAAATATATTTTCCCTTTGGCTATTTTACAAGGACAGTGAGGATTAATTAAATTTCAAAGAAAGTAGTACAATTAACTCCCAGGAGACAGAGGGAGATGTTTATCATTTTTCTCATCATTCATTCCTTATTCTTTCATTTTACAAATGTTTGTTGAATAGTAATTATAATGAAGACACTATACCAGCTTCCTGAATTGGGAATACAAAGATGAAGGATGAGAGTGACTTCTGTCCTCATTATGTTATGTGATCATATTTTCTTTTTAAAATCCCCATTATAATATGAGCAATTGTGCAGGGATTTAATATTGCCGGTCTCAGCAATAGTTGATCTTTGATTAACATCACTGACACATGTTTTCACTGTGTATATTCATTTTTCCTTTCTAAATTTAGAACTACTCTTTTTCTTCTACTCTAAGAGATATACAACATAATTTTGTTTTTTCTATATTGTAATCAGTGCAGTTTTTTAAACTAAGAATAAACACAAATTCTAATAAACTCACTACACATTACCTTCTCCATTAAAGTATGTTTTATGCCACATACAGAAGAATTTTAACATTATATAGTTATTTGTGAAAATATAACTATGTAGAACTTTTGAGAAAGAAAGCCTCTAATATTCATATCTTAGCACTAAAGAAGCATATATTATTCTGCAGATTGAATTAAAATGTTAGTTACCAAGATATGAACTTAGACATTTTCAGTAAGCATTTATAGGCTATTCTAGTAGAAAACTGTACACAATTTCCCATGAGGCTGGTGGTGAAGGTTTCTTAGCTTAAGTGACTTTTTAGCTGGTTCTTGGATTTTATTACATAATATTTGAATGAACAGTTTTGACTACCAGCCTGAAAATATTAATCTTTCATCTCAGTCTGAGCAAGCGAAAATAGATACATTCATATTGTATGTCTGATTCTCTTTGAGTTTGAAAAGAAATATAGACTCTACTCCTAAATTAGCATAGAAAAGAGGTGAATTTCTCTTGATTTATTTCTCAGTTTGGGTTTGTGCTTTTGGAAAAGGAAAATAATGGTCCTGAAATTAGTAGCCTTTGTCTTTGCCAAGAAATGTAGACATGTTGATCTTAGGGGGGCTGATTATATAAAACAATAGAAATGTAGTCTTAGATGAAAATCTGTAAAGATGTAAGAATGCTGAATTAACATGCAAATTAGGGGCTGAAAAAATGCTGGATTGAGAATGTGATAATGAAGATTTTATATATATTCATATATATAAAGTATATTCATATGCTCTCTTCAACATACATAAGGTCATAAAAAGGATAAAATGCCTAAGTCTAGTCTTGACAGAGCACCAACTTAAATCACATGAGCCTGTCAGAGAACTTATGACAATATTTAGGGCTAAACTGATGTTACTGGTGAACCAGTATCTAGAATGATTTCCATAACTCACTTAACTGTGGACTTCAAAAAGTAATTATCAGGATGGCTACTGTGAAGCCAGGAGTTTAGGAAGTGTCACAAGATGCCTCTTGTCCCTTTCCCTGAAGTAGCGTGTGGGGTATGAGGGATTATAGTGTCTTTGTAGGTGGTGTGCTTGAAGGGCCGTCAGGGGACTTCTGGTTCTGCTTCAGTTCTGTTTTGTGGAGACGGTCAAGTGATTTAAGGTCTCTTGCTTCAGCCTTCCCACTTAGAAAACAGTTGCTTGAGACTACTTCACTGTAATCTCCTTTTTTTTTTTTTTTTAAGAAATGTAGATTTTATGATATTCCTAATCATTCTCTTTGCATTTAGTTTTAAAATGTTATTTGTAGTTGATTAGAGAGTGGTGATAAGTAAGCCAGGATTTCTAGAATGCCAGGGCACTGTCCCCATGCATGGAAAACTGCACAAGAGCTTGTGTGTCTTGATATTTGCACATGTCAGGATGCCTTCATTTACTAATGACAGAATACCCAACTCAGACTTTATTAAATAAAAGGGGATTTTCTTGCTTATTTAACTCTAGATTCAGTGGTAAATGGGTTTCTGGGTTGATTGTTTCGGGGTCTAACAATGTCTTCAAGAGCTTGGTTTCTTTTCAACAGTCAACTTTTGACTTCCTGTGAGCTAGCATTGTTCCCCATGGGATTGCAAGGCAGCTGCATACAACTCCTGCGGTTCTTCCTTTTCCATTTCCAGAGAGGGGAGCTTTCAGAAGCTGATTATTTTAGGTGTAAATTCCATGTACCATCCCTAGAGTCAGGGATAAACTTAGCGATTCCCAAATTAACTATCCTGAGGAAGATATGATATAGTATTGAATAGCAGGAACATTTTTTATTTTATTTTTATAGACACAGGGTCTCTTTCTGTAGTCCAAGCTGGAGTACTGTATTAGTCTGTTTTCACGCTGCTGATAAAGACATACATACGACTGGGCAATTTACAAAAGAAAGAGGTTTAATTGGACTTACAGTTCCATGTGGCTGGGGAAGCCTCACAATCATGGCGGAAGGCAAGGAGGAGAAAGTCACGTTTTACATGGATGGCAGCAAGCAAAGAGAGCTTGTGTAGGAAAACTCCCCTCTTGAGCCTTACTGTCACAAGAACAGCATGGGAAGAGACCTGTCCCCATGATTCAGTTACCTCCCACAGGATCCCTCCCAGAACACATGGAAATTCAAGATGAGATTTGGTTAGGGACACAGCCAAATCATTCTGCCCTGGGCCCCTCCCAAATCTCATGTCTTCACATTTCAAAGCCAATCATGCCTTCCCAACAGTCCCCCAAAGTCTTAACTCATTTCAGCATTAACTCAAAAGTCCACAGTCCAAAGTCTCATCCAAGACTTGGAAAGTCCCTTCCACCTGTGAGCCTGTAAAATCAAAAGTAAGTTAGTTACTTCCTAGATGCATTGTGGGTACAGGCATTGAATAAATACAGTCATTCCAAATGGGAGACATTGGTCAAAACGAAGGCGCTACAGGCCTCCTGCAAGCCCGAAATCCAGCAGGACAGTTAAATCTTAAAGCTCCAAAATGATCTCCTTTAACTCCATGTCTCACATCCAGGTTACACTGATGCAAGAGATGGGTTCCCATGGTCTTGGGCAGCTCCACCCCTGTGACTTTGCAGGGTATAGCCCCTCTCCTGGCTGCTTTCACAGGCTTTTGTTGAGTGTCTGCAGCTTTTCCAGGCACATGGTGCAAGCTGTCAGCAGATCTATTATTCTGGGGTCTGGAGGACAGTGGCCCACTTCTCACAACTCTGCTAGGCGGTGCCCTAGTAAGGAGTCTGTGTGGGGGCTCTGACCCCACATTTCCCTTCTGCAGTGCCCTAGCAGAGGTTCTCCAGGAGGGCCCTGCCCCCTAAAGCATACGTTTGCCTGGGCATGCAGGCATTTCCAGATATCCTCTAAAATCTAGGCAGAGGTTTCCAAACCTCAATTCTTGACTTCTGTGCACCTGCAGGCTCAACACTAGATGGAAACTGCCAAGGCTTGGAGCTTCCACCCTCTGAAGCAACAGCCCGAGCTATACCTTGGGTCCTTTTAGTCAGATCTAGAGTGGCTGGGACGCAGGGCATGGAGTCCCTAGGCTGCATACAGCATGGAGACTCTGGGCCTGGACCATGAAACCATTTTCTCCTAGGCCTCTGGGCCTGTGATGGGAGGGGCTGCCATGAAGACCTTTGACATGCCCTGGAGACATTTTCCCCATTGTCTTGCGAATTAACATTCCGGTCCTAGTTACTTATGCAAATTTCTGCAGCCAGCTTGAATTTCTTCTCAGAAAATGGGTTTTTCTTTTCTATCACATTGTCAGGCAGCAAATTTTCTGAACTTTTATACTCGGCTTCCCTTATAAAACTGAATGCCTTTAACAGTACCCAAGTCACATCTTGAATGCTTTGCTGCTTAGAAATTTCTTCCACTAGATATCCTAAATCATCTCTCTCAAGTTTAAACCTCCACAGATCTTTAGGGCAGGGGCAAAATGCTACCAGTCTCTTTGCTGAGCCATAACAAGAGTCACCTTCTCTCCAGTCCCCAACAAGTTTCTCATCTCCATCTCAGACCACCTTAGCCTGGACTTCATTGTCCATAATTGCTATCAGGTTTTTGGTCAAAGCCATTCAACAAGTCTCTAGGAAGTTCCAAACTTTGCCACATTTTTCTATCTTCTTCTGAATCCTCCAAACCGTTCCAGCCTCTGCCTGTTACCCAGTTCCAAAGTCACTTCCACATTTTTGGGTATCTTTTCAGCAGCCCCCCACTCTACTGGTACCAATTTACTGTATTAGTCTGTTTTCACACTGCTGATAAAGACTACCACAGACTGGGCAGTTTGCAAAAGAAAGAGGTTTAATTGAATTTACAGTTTAACGTGGCTAGGGAAGCCTCACAATCATGGCGGAAGGCAAGGAGGAGCAAGTCACATCTTACGTAGATGGCAGCAGGCAAAGAGGCTTGTGCAGGAAAACTTCCCCTTATAATAACTATCAGATCTCTTGAGAGTTACTCACTATCACGAGAGCAGCATGGGAAAGAACCGCCCCCGTGATTCAATTACCTCCCACGGGGTCTCTCTCACAACACGTGGAAATTCAAGATGAGATTTGGTTAGGGACATAGCCAAACCATATCAAGTACAATCTTGCCTCATTGTAGCCTCCAGCTCCTGGGCTCAAATGATCATCCTGCCTCAACCTCCCAAGTAGCTGGGACTACAGCCACCACACTGGCTGTGTTTTAATTTATGTAGAGATGATGTTTTGCTGTGTTACCCAGGCTTGTCTGGAAGTCCTAGGCTCAAGGGGGCTCCTCCTGCCTTGGCTTTCCAAAGCTCTGGATTACAGGTGTGAGCCACTGTACCTGGCCAGCAGGAAAATTTCTAAGAAATAGATATTGGCGCAGTAACCACAAAGCCGACCAGGTAGAGTTTTTCCATTTCCATTTTATAGCTCATTTTTTTTTCCTTGACCTTGGAAAACTAGTGAACAGTTGGACTTAAGTAAGTAAATGTACTTTACTGTGTAAGAATACTTCACTCTGACACACAGCATCTGCAACACACAAGTCTGCTCAGACTTCAGTAACTGCTATTAGTATTTCTATCATGAACCTCATAGATCCCTGGTGAGCAGGCATTGCATAAGAAGAAACTTCACAAGAGATAGAGATTCACTGGGAAATATACCAGAATATGGCATAATGAATAACCTCCTTCCAATGCTTATGGTGGGGATAATGATATGTAAATAATTTTTTGGACAATATTCTATAATTCATTTAGAACTTATATAGTGTTATTGATGTAGGTTTCAAACCCACATATGTGGCTTAAAGTATATACCAATATGATAGAATTTCAACGTCAGATAATTCTCATCTTTATATAGGAAGTAATTATCAAAGTTCTCAATTAACATTAATATAATACCTAGAAAGTAAGTCTAGCTTGACTCTTGAAGTATTATAGTATTTAAATTCTTTACTGAGAGAAAACCAGCCACTTACCTATGATGAGTGGTTATATACATTTTGTACCTTTTATTATATAGCCTTGTCAGTTTAGAAAATTAAGAACATTATGATGTATTATTGGTTGAGCGGTAGCCCAAGCTACTCAGACAAGAAAATAGTGGTTTGAGTGCACTTGATCTTGGACCAATAGTATCACTGAGAACTGCTTCCTTGTTTGTGCCAGAAAATGGGCTGGCATTTGAGAAGATGTTTAAATATGAATGTTTTTTTTTTTTTTTTTATAGATAAGTTATTTAGGGCATGCCGCATTGTTCCTGGAGGCTCTTAAGCTGTTATTTTGACCCCCTGGCTTTCTGGGAAAGAGATCCTTAATCCACCTGTTATTCGAGGTGTGATTTTCTAGGAATGGGCTCTTTGAAACTGTAAGCTGTGTTCTCTGTCCTTTTTTCCACCCCATCCACTCTTGTTAGCTGTCACAGCTTTGATTTTCTTGGCCAACATGGAAGTTTTCTACATTTACTAACTGTAGCCTAGGCTATGCTGCAAAAAACAAATAGCTGTGAAATTAGAGCCACTTAATTCTACTGAGGTTTATTTCTTATTCTTATTCTCTGTATCCATCTTCAGCTGGGTATGGCCTCTGCTCCATTTAATCACTTGGGGAGTCAGATTGAAGAACCACCATCTTGTGTGTACATTATTTGGAAACACTCCCTCTTTAATCTCCATTTCTGGGAAGGAGGGAAAATAGGGAATTCTATTTGGGTCTTTTACTACCTCAGCCCAAAAGTGACACACATCACTTCCTCTCACATTTCATGGACTCACATTAGTCATGTATACGTGACTATAAGGGTTGCAGTGAAGAGGAGCGAAAAGAATATTTGGTGAGCATTATCACCCATGCTGTATTTTTCTGTGACCTAGAAAATGTTACGGTTTCTGAACACTTCATGAGGTTGATGGGATCTAATTCATTTCCTTGTCTTCCTCCTCACTTGGTAGAAGGGTCTCTTGGAATCCACAGAGCTAGGTAACTTCTAAATGAAGCATAGGTCCCACCATGCACCTGGATTGCAGATATTTTCTATTGGAGGACTCTTTTGGAGACACTGTCATTCCAGACCAAGGCTGCTGGGACTGGCATTTTTGGTAACATTCCACTGTACCTCATGTCCATTCTTGGTTCCTACTCAATAGCTAAAGCTCTTTGATCATCCATCTATTTCTGTTTTCTCATTCCCTTGCTCTTCTAATTCTCTGTGAACCCAAGGGGACAAGGGAGACTTTTCTGTCCTCTGCAACATGGGAAACAAACCAGTAGATAAACTCCAGCTTTTTGGTTTGAGCCTTAGGTGAAGATTGGGCTGTGCCTGAGGCCATCCTTCTTCCTGTAGCTTCTCAGGAGGGCTCCTCATAAGTTCATACCCCTTTTCTTTACAACTAGAAGCTAGGATCAGTGAATTATGTATGATTGTACGTTAAGGGATTCCTACTTGATGGCCTCCATTTCTTTTTGGAAGAAGGTAGAGGAATTAGAGAACTTAAGAAGAGTAGACAAATTGGAAAAGCCACTGTGAAGAGGTTTGGAGGAGGAAGAGATCCCTGGTGCTGCTTTATTTTTCATCCTGTGCAAAATTCTCTCTTTTAAAGCTCTACTTTGGCCAGCCTCTCTCTCTTCCCTCTTGCTGGTCTTTACCAAACTCCTGGTTATTCTCCCTCCTTTTTTGAGGACTTTGGTGCCCAGTTGAATTCGTCCAACTAACTCTATTAACTTTCTCTCAATCTTACCTTTTCCTTTTTTAGCTGTGTTCCATCATTTGCCAATGGCAGCTCAGCTTCTTTGTTTTTTTATTCTTTTATTGGACCCATCTAGCAAAACTATGTCTAAAGATCTATTCACCTAGTCCAATCCTATGCCCAGACTGATAGCGTTTCTGGAGATAGAAACTCAACAGTGGCAACTGATATTTTTAAATGCATGATTTCCGTCCCCAACCGAACCCTCACATATCAGACACTGCATACATGGTATACGTATATGAAATACTGGGAAACAAATACTCTATTTCTTTGTTCAGTTCTCTTCCCTGTTATCCATAGTAGTTCTGTGTGCTGTTTCTACTTCCCTTCTCTATACTTCTCAAATTTCTTATTTCTCCACCTTCTTCAAAATGCGAAACTCATATAGAAGTCAATATCCAAAAGGTAGCGGCTCTTTCTACTTCTTGCCAGATGCCTACAACTCTAACATGTCCTCATCATCCTTTCTTCCTTTATTCAAATCTCACTGGAAAGGAGCCTCTGGCTAATGCCTGACACCACAAATCCATTGCATGACTTACTTTCACTTAGCTTTTTCTCACTAGCTTCTTTCTGTCTTGAAAAACATATAAAATTCAGTAAACATACAAGTAAAACCTCTCTGGTTTCCCCATTCGCCCTTTGCTCCTTTTTTCCTCCCCTCCAAAGCCAGATTCTCAGACAGAAGTGTTTATATTCTTTTCTTTCCATCCTCAGGTTATCTCTTCAGCCTCTCAGCCGTCTGTCAGTGCCTCCAGGACTCCATTGAAGCAGTTTTCATTTTACTTCACTGGTGGAATGTCTCCTTAGATGGGGTTAATCACGCCCTCCTTTTGGAAGTGCGCTCCTCTCTTGGCTGCTGCGATGAAATCCTGGTTTTTGCCTCACATCTCTCATTGCTAGGCCCCTTTTATAGAACTCCACTTTCTATTTCAGTATTTTAAATGACAGTGTAATGTAATGACACCTTCTGTTTCCTCATCTTTATCTACTCCATACACTCGGAAATCTCTGTCAACTCCTTTGTGTTGGTTAGACCACATCCCAGAGATCCCCCAAATTCCTGAAGCCTTGTAACTCTGTTCTTATGTAATCTGTGTTTCAGCTTAGATGTATGTTCTGTGTATCCACTGCCTACTAGACAACACAAATTGGACAGTTTAAGAATCTTCAAACTCAGCATTTTAAAAATTAAACTCATTACCTACCCACCTTCCAAGTTTCTCATGCCAGTGCCTGACTCCACTAGTCACCCATATTACTCATGTCAAAAACCTGGTGGCACCTAAGATGTCTTCATCTCCCACAGCCCCTACTTACAATTAATGAGCACATTCTTAATGATTTTAATTATTTCTTATCATATCAGTCAAATGGCTGATACTGAATGGTATCTACTTTCCATTCCAACTTCCTCTACCTTAATTCCAACCACCACCACCATTTCTTACTTTGACTATTCAAAAGCCTTTTCCAGATTAGTCTTTCTTTATCCAGTTTTGCTTCATTCTATTCCATTCAACGCATAGCAAAATTATCTTTATTGAATATAGATCTGATGATATTACTTCCTCTGCTTAAAGCCCTTCCTTGTTATTCAGCTGACCGCACAGTGATATCTAAAATCTTTGTCATGTCATTCAAAAATGTCTGTGATCTGGCATCTCTTGACCTTTCCAGCCTTAATTCACAAATCTCTATCATATTATTTATAATTTTTAATGTATTTTTATTTTACATTGCCTATTCCTGTTTATTTCAGTGGAAGTCTTCCCTAAGACTCCCAAAATTAAACATCTCTTCTAGGAGCTATCTTAGCCCCTAATACTTAGTCATCTTGGGATAGTGCTCACATGATTAAAGTTTCTATTTGTGACTTTGTCTTTTTTATTCTTTAAAGGCAGAAAAAGATTTTTTTTCTTCTTTCTTTGCACAGTGTTTTTTTTTTATTTTATTTTTTATTTCTTCTTTCTTAGTACAGTGTTTGACTTAAAGAAGTACTCAAAGCTTTTGAATGAAGGAATGAATGCTCTTGGGACCTCATTAGACAACCCTACCTTGAGAATTCTCTTTGTCCGCATGGTTTCTTTTTCTTACTTTCATAGGCTGGTAAAAAAAATGATACCTTTTTTCCCTCTAATCCATTGGACTAAATCTTACTCTCTTAAATTTCAGCTTAAGTAGTCCCACCTGGCTCTTCATTCCCCTCTCTTAGAGGCACTCTGTACCTCCTTGGCATCTTGTGTTATCTGTTATAACACTTAAAACAATTATGTATAATTATTGGTTTTCCTGCCTGTATTCATTCATCTCTTCACTGAGAGAGACTTCAACAGAGAGTTCTTTGAAGCAGGACTTTATATTTTTTTTATCTGTGTTTCCAAATGATGAACTCAGGGAAAGAGATCTTAAAAATTTTTATGATAAGGGTGTTGAGGACCTCCATTAGGAATTCTTCGTATAAGTTAAACATCAAAGTTCTTAAAATGATTACCAAACTAAAATGCCAAAGGAAGATTTTAAGCCAAGTTATCAGTTGATAACTGAAAGGAGAATTTTAAATGCTTTTTTTCTTGCCTTAATTATTTAGACCAACTGGCCATAGATTTCCCTACCGATTTTTAAATGGCCTGTCTCAAGTAAAGTTTGAATTAGCATGGGAATTAGCTATTACGGCTCAGCCTTTTCTTACCCTTAGTATTGCAGATCAGAGGATTCCCAGGCATAGAATGAATGACATTTGGCCAGTGTTTTGAATCTAAGCCTTGTTCTGAAGCCATTAGGAAATTAAACCTTTTCAGGTGTTGCTAGTTGTATCCATTGTCTTAGGAGGTCAGACCCTATCTCAAGATAGAACATAACATTTATAGAATCATAAGTTCAATTCAGCTAGGGCAATATAGACTAATTCTAAGGTTTTTAAATTATATTCATGTCTACATTGCCCATGATTTCAGAGTTATGCATACTTGTTATGACAATGCAGAGAATATAAAGTAAAACTGCCTATAATTTAAGCACTTAATTTATATAATTTGCATTAATCTATTACATAAATTAATTATATAATTAAATTACACAAATCAATCATGTAAATTAAGTTATATAAATTAACCATTTGAATTATATAATGTAACCATATAATCACATTATATAAATATATAATTAAGCTATGTGGATTAATTTTATGATTATGTGGATTAATTGTATGATAGCTTATATAATCAATTATTAATTTACATTAATTTATGTAACGATAAGCACCCAAAGGTAATGCGTTAACAATTTGATATATGTCTTTCCCCTTTTTTCTGTACACACACACACTTACTTGCTTTCTCTCACTCTCACACTTTTATGCATAAAGGACTATCTTAAACCCCTAAATGGTGTCTTGCAAGTAGACTTTTTAACCGTAGCAGTAAATAATTGTCTACACCTTCTTTCTGTACCATTCTTTATGTTTGAAACACCTATTTGTGAACATTTTATGTTGCTTCCGGTATCCTGCAATGAACAGGGATCCTTGTACTTACACATTTTTGCACTTGTCTATTTACTCATACTATATGACTAGAAGTGAAAATTCTGAGTCTTATGACACATGTTGTGAAATTGCCCTTATGGAAGTGACATCAACTCCTGCCAGCACTCTTATGACTTAGTGTGGGATATTAGAATTCTTTTTAATTCCTTGTCAGTTGAATTTCCTTATAGTTTTAATTTGCATTTATTTGATATTGATTTATTAATTTAATTTGCATTTATTTAATTTGTATTTATTTGATAATGAATTTGAAAATGTTTTTATGTTTACTTTATTCTCTTAGGTTTAATTAACATTTTCTAAAGGGGTCTTGTAACCACATTTCTTGTGAAGGGGTTTCAGCCCTGCTTTTATAAATTCTGTGGCATTTCCTTAGGGTGACTTTAAGAACCTCAGTTTTAACTATGGGCCTGACAGTGCAAATTGAGATATTTCTTTCTAGAAACTAGAACCACATGTACCTGGCTTTATTAGTCTGGGTTCTGTAGAAGGATGGAACTAATAGATGTATATATGAAGGGGAGTTTATTAAGGAGTATTGACTCACGCAGTCATAAGGTGAAATCCCACAATAGGTTATCTGCAAGCTGAGGAGCAAGGAAGCCAGTCTGAGTCTCAAAACCTCAAAAGTAAGGAAGCTAACAGTGCAGCCTTCAGTCTGTGCCTGAAAGCCTGAGAGCCCCTGGCATATCACTGATATAAGTCCAAGAGTCCAAAAGCTGAAGAACTCGGAGTCTAATGTTCTAGTCTGATGTTCAAGGGCAGGAAGCATCCAGCACAGGAGAAAGATGAAGGCTGGAAGACTCAGCAAGTTGGCTTTGTTCTAGCCATGCTGGCAGTTGATTAGATGGTGCCCACCCAGATTGAGTCAGGTGGCTCTGCCTCTCCCAGTCCACTGACTCAAATGTTCATCTCCTTTGGCAACCCCCTCACAGACACACCCAAGAACAATACTTTGCATCCTTCAATTCAATCAAGTTGACACTTAATATTAACCATCACACTGGCTATATAGAATCTATGAATTAATCAGCTCGCAAGTATAGAAATGGAGTGAGAATATTACGTTGTAGCAAGTGCCTTGATAATAATACTGAACTGTCAGTCATCATGTAGATCTGAACTATAGGTGTCACCATGACTTGATGTAGCACACCCAATGCTTAGAAAATTACTAAAGTAACAACTTCGTGCAGGTTCTTGCTTAGTCATTCAGGCCTCCTAAATTAATGAACTAGGTTGTAAATGATTGTTGGAGTCTGACCAGCTTAGCTAATTGAGTATTTATTAGACACACTTCATAAATGCCGTAATTTGTACTAATAATGTGCACTAATTAATTAATGATTATTGTCAACAAAAGGGTAAAACAGTTATATAAGATAATCTTTTGTGGCTCTTTTAAAAAATAAATATGGTCATTTATATCCTGTGATTATTTTTCAATTTTATTCTAATATTTGCATCCTTGCTTCATTGTATAGTTCAGTAATGGACTATTTCTAAACTTTTTTTCTAATAATAAATTATTTTGATTTAAAAATAACTCATCAGATACGGAGTTACTATTCCTTGAAGCACTGCAATTTGATTTACATTTGGATATGCAAAATTCAAGCTTTAGTGTACCTGAACAATGTTTTTGTAATTTAGAGCTGCTATGGGAATTATAAATTTCAAAATTTTTCACTTGGATGAATTCAAAATCATTCTCCACTATACATTATCTTGATATATTTGAGTTGAATTTACTGTTAATTTTTTAACAAAGACATGATTTTGAGATGAAGGAAATATATGCTCTTTATTGTTAGGAATTATGTAAATCTTAAAAGTTAAATCTGTACACCAGCACTGTGAGAACATAATTTAATGCTTATAAAGGAGAGAGTAAAGATTTTGCTTTTAATGAAGAGAAGGGAAACAGTTACATCTAATTAATCTTAGATATGTAATGTAGCCTAGGATTAAGGTGAGTCAAACTATACCATAGCTCTTTCTGTGGGTTAATCTATCTTTTATTAGTTTTTCATCACTTTTTAGACTGTTTGGGCTGTTTTAGAGAAATAGCAAAAAGAAAATACATTATATCAGAATTTATTTAATCATTACTAGGTGAAAGCTAAAAGTTTTGTGCTAAAGAATAGTGTAAACTTGGGTAACTGAAAAATTGTCCCAAGTTTTAAATTAAATTTGACCTCCCAAGGTACAACAGTTTAATGTATGTGGAAGTATACATTAAATTTCTTGAATAATCCTCATTCAAGAAGCCCATAATCTTCCGTTTGGAAGGATAAAAATGATAAGGCAGCCATAATTATATTATCTAAATACAAAGTAGGATCCTGTTAACCACCAGTGACTTCTCTTGCTCCCTCTGCAACAGCGTTTCATGCTCTTCATTTTCCCTTTGCTGTGATATCTGTCCTTTGTCCTTACTACTCTGCTTGGCCACCTTCTATTTTGCATCTTCATTTTGAAAAGTCTTTTTTTCCTTTGACTTAACTGACATCACTTTCTCCTAGTTCTGTTTGTTTCCCGCCACCTCTAATCACTTCTCAGGTTTCTCCATTTCTCTGTTTGTACTTCTTTATCTACTTGCCCCCTAATTTGTTGCTTCTTTCTTAATTGATGGTAGCTTTTGGAATTTCTTCTTTTGCAAATTTAGCTGCTGCCAGCCCCTCAGGACTTAACCTTCTTACCTCTGTGCCCTTGGATTTAACTGTTCTTGCCTTGGGTGTTCTTACTCTCCTTTATGGTAGTGAGACCCAACAATGGCTGCCACTCAGCTAGGACATTAAGAAGAATTAGTCTGTGCCGGTCGCAGTGGCTCACGCCTGTAATCCCAGCACTGTGGGAGGCCGAGGCGGGTGGATCACGAGGTCAGGAGATTGAGACCACCCTGGCCAACACAGTGAAACTCCGTCTCTACTAAAATACAAAAATTAGCTGGGCGTGCCTGTAATCCCAGCTACTCAGGAGGCTGAGGCAGGAGAATCGCTTTAACCAGGGAGTCGGAGGTTGCAGTGAGCCGAGATTGTGCCACAGCACTACAACCTGGGGACAGAGGGAGACTCCGTCTCAATTTAAAAAAAAAAAAAAAAAAAAAAAGAATAAGTCTGAAAACAAGTTCATATCCTTCAGAATAAAAAAAATTCTCAGGGGTTTGGAAAGTTATTGAATGAATAGAATGCCAGAATCTTATATGAAAATCCTATCTCATATTTCAAATCCTGTGCATCAGTATTTTAAAGAAGAAAATCAGTACTTAAATCAGTATGTTAATAAATTAAAAGGCTTATCAATTTCAGAAAAAAATCCAAATTATATTTATCATTATCTTTTCTTTTTCTTAAATTTTTTTTCAGACAAACTCTTGCTCTGTCGTCCAGGCAGGAGTGCAGTGGTGCGATCATGGCTCACTACAGCCTTGAACTCCTGGGCTTAAGCGATTCTCCTGCCTTAGCCTCCTGAGTAGCTGGGAGTGTAGGCACATGCCATCACGCCTGGCTCATTTTTATATGTTTTGTAGAGGCAGGGTCTCACTTTGTTGTCCAGGCTGACCTTGAACTCATGGCCTTAAGAAGTCCTCCTACCTCTACCTCCCAAAACATTGATAGTAATAGATGGAGGATATTCAAAGCTGTATCTTTTAAGTAAGTAATATTCTCATTTGTCTTCAATAATGTGTTTCAGCATATGGCATATATACTGTTGCTACTTTAGTCTGCTTTACTAATAATGAAAATAACCACTGTGCTGGTCCCGCGGCACCACTTCCTTTTTCATCTCCTTTGTATTCTTCAGGTTACGTCTTCAGTGTCAGGAAGGAAAGCCTTCTGTCTCTTTCTCTCTCCTTGTGATTAGGTTAAATCTCCTTATTGGAGTTTTCTCATACCATTGCAACTGCACATTTAAATTTACACATTTAGTTTTACACATTTAGATATGACTATTGGACGAAAGTTTAATTTATTTCTTGGGCTGTGAACTTCGTGAGGACTTTTGGTGTCATGGATGTGGATGGGTGCTCACGGAATATTTGTCAATCGAATGCATGAGTTAATAAATGAATGAGTTTGGGCTTCACAATTAAATTGGAGGTTTAGGTAAGAAAACCTCAGAGAACAAAACATGTAAAATATTTCCTAATTGATTTATATGTCTACCACTCTGGCAGATGATGAATTCAACATGACCATCTAAAGCATTCCTTATTGTTTTCAGGGCTACCTGAGAATCCTAGAACATTTATGAATATTATAATTGAAATACTTAGGAATGAATTTCTCTCCCAGCAGGTTCTTCATATCCCCTTCTTATTCCTTAGCATCTTTTTACTTCTTATTACTGTGATAAAATGACCCTGTGCTTTATATAAAGCCATAAATTATACCTGAGAGTTTTAAATGCAGCAGAATCTCAGTGGAAATAGGATGATACAATTTTTTTCCCCCAAAGCACAGTGGAGAGCAGGAAAAAAGCCAAGGACTGCTACCCAATGAAAGAATAATCAGTCTTTTATTCTGACGAGATAGTACCTTTATCCTTTCTCTTAATGGATTGAGAACCCACTGGAAAAATTAAAAGTGAACCAGAAACATCTCAAAAGGAAGCCATGGGACCAGGGGTTCCCCGAAAGTGTTCAGGGAAAGAAAAGGATTAGAAGTGTAGATGTTTAATAAACTATGGCAGCCAAAATGATCTTTAACTTTGAATTAGTTAGCTATAAATATACCAAATAAATGTATTCAAGACCTGTTTGCCTTCCCCAGGGAAGAGTTAGAGCAGGATTTTACCTTGTTTTACAAAAAAGAAAAGTTTATTTTGAAAAAAATTCCAACCTTGCCTCCTCTGAACTATAGTGAAAAGATACTTTTCCACATTCCTTTGTTCAGGAAATAAGGACACAGTGGTGTCATTGGGTTTTGATTGTCCTTTTGGAAAAGGTTAAAACCTGTCCTACAGTCATGATGATTTCAGTTCCATTTAAGTGGGGTCCTGTCTCTCTCACTCTCCACCGACTGTACCTTTACTATAACATGGCGTTACACAGACAGTTTTGAGTAAAGTGTGTGTTAAATGACTGCCCAAGTCAATAGAAAATTAAGAAGGGCCTCCAGCACTGGAGCATAGAAAGGAGCACTGGGTTCATTGATTCTTTGGATTTCTCCCTTGCTATGTTAAGTCCATTCTCTAAAGAACATGGATCTTGACAGTATTGGAATCTTTGGAAATAATCGCAATACCAGAAGTTATTTAAAATTTTACCATTTTCAAAGTATTTGTACATAACACTTTCATATGTTTTTGTTTCCTAGCTACCTCAGTTTCCTTGTTGCCTTGAGCAGATTAGTGTAGAGTGATGGTGAGATCAGGGGAAACAGGTTTACTTAGTCATCTTCATTACCATATTATCACTGACTTGAGGCTCCTCCCACATGCATTCCTAAAGAGGCTATTGTGGGTCACCCAAATTATTTACAGCCATCTGTATTATCAGTATAATGAAAACACAGGTGTGCTCTATGAAATAAATCTTAGGCTTGAATGTGATTACATGGGCATCTATTGAAATGCAGATTCAGATCTATTGAAAGATCTGAGATGGGCCAAGAAGGGATGGGCATATTTTTAATAAGCTACTAAAAGTGAGCTGATGCTGCTGGACTATGGACCATATTTTGAGGATCAATTAATATCAAGTTGCTAGGACATAAGAGGTCTCTGGGTGCAGCTGAGGCCCATTGGTTTCTACTCTGCCTGATATATTGTTGACAGGATAACATCATCACCCACTGGATGAGTAAAAGTTCCATTAACTTGCAAAAAGGATAGATAGCATGACTCATGGAATCTGTCTTTATTTATTTATTTATTTATTTATTTTGAGGCGGAGTCTCGCTCTGTCGCCCAGGCTGGAGTGCAGTGGCCGGATCTCAGCTCACTGCAAGCTCCGCCTCCCGGGTTTACGCCATTCTCCTGCCTCAGCCTCCCCAGTAGCTGGGACTACAGGCGCCCGCCATCTCGCCCGGCTAGTTTATCTGTCTTCATTTAAAATTGGTGAAGTAAACTAGACTAAATATTCGTTCATTTTTAGAAGTCCAAATATTAGACATTCTGGTGAGAAACATTAGTCTTTGATGGTTCACTTGTTCAATAAAATAGTGGGATTTAAGTCTTAAATCATTTTTTGTCCTCTTTCCCGTATACCAAGGGCCAGAAGTGCCAGAATCAGCTTCTGGAAACAGTAATTGCACTGGTTTAGGGGTGAAAAGGTAATATTTTTTATCTGTTGCCGCTATGCTGAAAAGTGAACTTATCTTTAAATGGTTTTCCTCTTTAAAATTCTCTGAGAGGATAAAGCTTCTCTGTAGCGAAAACCAAGTTTCATCTAACTGTTGATTATTCTGTAGATAACTTCATTCACAGTTGGGAGACAAGATAAGTTTAAAGATAAAAACTTCTTTCCTTCAGTAGCCTGTGGTTTCCAATTGTAACTTTTTGTTTGATGTTTCTGTAATGTAGTGAAATTGGAGACTTAATTTGATCAACTACAAGGAAATAAACATACTTTTATCTAAATTTACTAAACAATGTTTTAAGGCAAGTATTTAAATTAGTAAGAATTGGATTGGTTTTCTCTTATTTTAACTGTGTTTGCAGTCTTTTGACTATTGCTTATATTTAATAACTGAATATTTGTGTTGGGGCATAATTACTCAAAATTACGTTTTTCTCCCTGCGAATACAATATTAATGTAGTAATGCTAACTCAGCTACTGCTTCATAAACTTCCATGTCTTTTTTTAATCTAGCAAAAGCCTTCTCTCAGGATAATCATTATGCTCAGTAATCCTCACCGTCATACTTGAAGTAGTTAATAGATAATCCTCCAAGCAGCACTCCAGATCCATCTGAGTACCCATTAAAACACTTCTTGATGCTATTGGAGTTTTCTGAATTAAATATCTGTGAGACAATGGAAATTCCACGGATAATTTCTTCTCTTAGAATGTATATTGAAATCTTACGTTGTTTGAGTATCCTGTTCTAATTTTAAATGTGGTTTCCAGATATGAATTGACTTTACAGATTTTTAATCTTAGAGTGCTTAATGAACAGAGATTAAAGATTTGACAGTCTACATTATTGACTCCCTCTCCACTCATTTCTTTTTCTTAAAAGAATGATAAAATGGAAAGGGTTTCATATAGTTATTGTTAATAATAGAAGACTGTTCTGGTAATGGCTATAAGGATATGTATAAGTGGATGGATTGAAGAAACATTTACTGCGGAATTATCAGGAATTGGTGTTGATTGGATGTGTGGGATACCGATCATGGTACGTCAGTAAAACAAAACTCAAAGCATAGTGAATTTGGTTATCCGAGGATAAAGTTTTTAATTCTTCGAACAAAAAGAATATGCTTTTTATCTGAATTCTCTTTATAAATATTTATTTGCTCCCCTTTGCATAGTTTTCGTAAGTGGCATGCAATATATATGGATTTCTAATTATGTAACTCCATTTACAGTTTGAATAACTATTTTAGAAGTGACTTTGGCTAATAAGATTGGCTGTTTTAAAATCTGGAAAATTCATGAGATTGTTAAAGAGACAAAGTTAGTTTGGAAAGACCATTTAAAAAGTGTGTTGATTAATAACTCCAAAATAAACTGTTTGCTTTTCTGCATAGATATAGCTACATCCTACAAAAATCTTGCTTCACTCAAGGGGCTTCAGATAGGGTACCTGTTGAGTTTTTTTTGTTGTTGGTCAATAACACGGTTATATACAAGCATTTAGAAATTCTTCCTTTTTTTTTTTTTTTTTTAGAACCTAAGATCCTTTTATATCATAATTTTGTTTTAAAAACTTCAAGAATTTGACCTTGTTCTTATAGTTCTGATGCACGAAAATAATGGGCGTAATTGGGGAGTTATGATTATTTTAGCTTGGAAACATAAACTATTACATTTTTCTTGCTTTGACAGCTGACCTTCTGAATAAAATGACATGAAGTTTTCCTGCAGAATATATAATTTAAAACCTGATGAAAATGTATTCCTATTTACTTGTACTATTTATGTAAGTGTTCTTGTTTTTTCTTTAGAAGTAAAAGGAACATCTTCTCTTAACTTTTACAAAATTACATTTAACATCAATTAAATCTTTTTTAATTTCACAAAGAAAGGACAATAAATTAACTTTTTTTGAAAAAAGGTAAGTATTACATCATAATTGATCACAGAATTGCAGTAATTTACTTATCATGTGACAATAAATAACTTGATCTGTGATCCCTGATAAAACATAACAGTAGAAAAATCCTTTGATGGGATAAATATGTTTCTGTTTTACAGGTGACCACTAGAAACTACCACCTTTAAACTCACACCTTCCTGGAGAATTGAAAGTAGTCTGAAATGACAATTTTCAGGGCTTCTCATTTTGTTATGTGATTTTCTAAGGAGTTTTTATTTTCTAAAAAGTATTTTAAATTCCTTCTAAGGCGTTTTTATTTTCTAAAAAGTATTCTAAATTCATTCTAAGTCAAAATGCCCTGATTCACTCAAAACTTAGAACTTAGAAGATGAGGCTCTTGCATTTGACATCTTAGTCTTAGCACTACTAGAAAATGTATAAAATCTAAAATTCCATTGCTGCAACACTGCTCTTTCCCTCCACTTAGATTCAGTTTCTATTCACTTTAACAAACATAGTAGAAATTGTGTCTTTAATTAGTGTAGTGTCGGCCTTCTTTAATTCTCCTGTAGAGGTAATTGAGGTATCACATAGTACTTAGTGCAAAGCAACCATTAGGTGAACACGTCCATTACAAAGAAGAGGAAGTGGTGAGGAAATTATCTGTCTTTAATTCTCCTGGCATTCCTTAAGTGCTTCCTCTGTGCTGGGCACATGGCCATAGTGGTGACAGGGCTGCCTGGAACCCTGTCCTTGTGGAGCTTGGCATCTAAGTGGGACCAGCAGACAGACAATTGTACAAACAAACCAGATAATTACAGAAGATAAAAAGTGTTATAGGCCGGGTGATGTGGCTCATGCCTGTTATCCCATAACTTTGGGAGGCTGAGGCGAGAGCATCACTTGAGCCCAAGAGCTCAAGACCAGCCTGGGCAACAGGGCGAAACCTAATCTCTACAGAAAACACAAACAATAGTGGGGTGTGGTGGCCTGCACCTTAAGTCCCAGCTTCTTGGGAGGCGGAGATGGGGAGATTGCTTGAGCCCAGGAAATTGAGGCTAAATGAGCTGTGATCACACCACTGCACTCCAGCCTGGGTGACAGAGTGAGACCGTGTCTCAAAAAAAAAAAAAAAATCTTCCAAAGGCAGATTAACATGATGATATCATAATCACTGGGAAATGCTATTTCTGGTTAAGAAATAATTTGTCTTCATCATTTATTATGTATGGATATGAGAGATGATATTTGAACTGTCCTGTTCAGTGAGATCATTTCTTGGAGGTCTCCTTGAGGGGGTTTGATTTCTTCCTTGAAGGATTCACTGCCTCAGCTTATTCATCATTCCATACATATTTATTGAGGACCTGATATATTTCAGCCTCTGTTCTCACTTGGGAGAACAAAGCTGTGAAATCCCCTGATCTCAATGAATTTGCCGTGTGTTCTCCACTGTTTTAATAAAACCCACTTTCCAGGCCCCTCAGTTGTATGATGGTCTAACTCTGTTCATTTGTTGTCCAACCTGGGCAACATAGGGAGACCCTATCACTACAAAACATTTAAAAGTTAGCCAGGTGTGGTGTTGTGCACCTACAGCTACTCTGGAGGCTGACGTGGGAGGATTGTTTGAGCCCAGAAGGTCGAGGCTGCAGTGATCACTGCAGCCTGGGTGATAAAATGAGACCCTGTTTTTTTTTTTTTTTTTTTTAATTTCATTCTTCCGACATGAATTTTCCATGTTTAAACATGATTTGTAGGAGAAAGTGCCTACCATATACAGCAAGATATAAGATTTAATTGATTACTTATTATGATCTATTTTATTGTAGCTAATCTTTTGAAGTGTATTTAACATTTTTTTAACTTGTTTTCTTAATTCACATTCAATCTGTTTTTGCAGTGAGAAATTGTCCAGCTTGTGCACTAGCAGAGAGGTTGCCAAATCTGCCTTAAGCTGGAGAGTTTAGCCTCCTTTCCCTTTTGAAACTTGAGGCATATCTAAGTCCTGAGAGGTGTGATATTTATTGACTCTTGTGGCTAGCTCTTGTGTATAGATACCCTCACAGTTTTCCTTGGTATATGTGGATCCTGGTCACCAATCTGACAGTCAAAAAGGCCACCTAACTATCTTCTATCAGGGCATAATCAGAAAATGTTGATTTTTCTGCCGTCTTTGGAAAACTACTCTGACCAAGATATAATTACCTAAGTGAGCCCATGCTCAATTCCTTTATTGAATCTTCACTTCTTATGTGCTCACCTCTAAACACTTGCAGTGATAATTTTAACATTTTATTTCTGAAAGTTATTTCTTACTCTGCCCTCCCTCAAATGGTAGCCACTAGCCAAAAGTGGCATTTGAGCACTTAAAATGTGAATGGATTGAGATGTGCTGTAAGTGTTAAAGTACACACTGGATTTGAAAGACTTAGTGTAATAAAAAGAATGTAACATATCTCATTAACATTGTCATGTTGATTGTATATTGGAATGATAGTGTTTTGGCTATATTGGACTAAATAAAGCATATTAAAACTGATTTCATCTACTCATTACCTTTTTTAATGCAGCGGTTTAAAATTGTCAATGTAGCTTGCAATATATTTCTTTTGGACAGTACTGCTTTAAAATAGGAATGCATATGGAATGTTCAAAATGGTTTTGGAAGCCTGGATTCGTTGATCTATTTGAAGTTGCAAGATTACTCTAGAGCAGTGTAATGTGTAAATTTAGAACTATTTCATGATCAATAATTTACTTCATTGTAAAGCAAGTGAAAGCTTTAATATTGCGGTGGCTCAAGCCTGTAATCCCAGCACTTTGGGAGGCCGAGACGGGCGGATCACGAGGTCAGGAGATCGAGACCATCCTGGCTAACACGGTGAAACCCCGTCTCTACTAAAAATACAAAAACTAGCCGGGCGAGGTGGCGGGCGCCTGTAGTCGCAGCTACTCGGGAGGCTGAGGCAGGAGAATGGCGTAAACCTGGGAGACGGAGCTTGCAGTGAGCTGAGATCTGGCCACTGCACTCCAGTCCGGGCGACAGAGCGAGACTCCGCCTCAAAAAAAAAAAAAAAAAAAAAAAAAAAAAAATATTGCATGTGGGAGGAATATGACATTTACAAATGGTCAAATTTCAAATTGGACAAAGCAGTGTCTTCATTGCCATCCAGATTATCTGCTCAATATAGATTGAGACTAATGTAAACAATGGAATATGTTTTGGTAGAAATTTTAGTCTTAAACAGTTTTTAAACTATTACTTTAAAATTGTGATTATTAAACTGAATGTTACTGTATAGGGGTTTACTTTCGCTGTGTTATGCTTTGATGAGTTTCTGGACATCAAAATAAATCAAGGGGTTTTCTACTTGCAAGTTTGCACTTGATTATAGGAGAGCAGCCATGGTAGCTAATTAGCTTGCTTCTTTTTTTAATTGCCATTTCTTAATGTGTCACGTGAGTGAGAAAAGAAAAATACTAACTTGATAAGGATGTCTGACTTATTCTTGTTTAACTGAGTTCATTAGTATTTTTAAAAGCAGAAGCCTGCAATAAAGGATATAAAAGTCTCAAACCATTATATGAGAGAAATTAATTGAAAATGAAATTTTAAAAGTAAGTACTTCTATTACTTTCAAAAATAGTTTACTGTTTAAAACAGTTGCTCTGTCTCAGGCAATATGGCTCAAGAGAATATGTGATTTTAGGAGTACAAGATATAAAGAACATGTTAATGCTTTTTGGTCAGACATCTAGAAACTATTTTCTGTAATATCTGGCTCTGCTTTGAGGAGAAGAGGTGAGCCAGGTTGCTGACAAAAATTGGTGAACAAAGAAATGGGGATAGAAGTATATTATTTCGGCCGGGCGCGGTGGCTCAAGCCTGTAATCCCAGCACTTTGGGAGGCCGAGACGGGCGGATCACTAGGTCAGGAGATCGAGACCATCCTGGCTAACACGGTGAAACTCCGTCTCTACTAAAAAAAATACAAAAAAACTAGCCGGGCGATGTGGCCGGTGCCTGTAGTCCCAGTTACTCGGGAGGCTGAGGCAGGAGAATGGCGTAAACCCGGGAGGCGCTTGCAGTGAGCCGAGATCGCGCCACTGTACTCCAGCCTGGGCGACAGGGTGCGACTCCGTCTCAAAAAAAAAAAAAAAAAAAAAAAGAAGTATATTATTTCAAGTCACCAAAGTGCAAAACAGTTGAAAGATTAAAAATAATAGTGTCTATATCATATATAAACAATGTGAAGGTGGTAAAATAAGAAGATATAAATGATATGGAGAAAACCAGAGAGGAACTAAAACTAAATAAATTTAAAAGGAATTGATGGGGCCGGTGTGGTGGCTCACACCTGTAATCCCACTTTGGGAGGCCAAGGCCTGTGAATCACTTGAGGCCAGGAGTTTGAGACCAGCCTGGCCAATATGGTGAAACCCCATCTCTACTAAAAATACAAAAATTTAGCTGGACATGGTGGCGTGCGCCTGTCATCCCAGCTACTTGGGAGGCTGAGGCATGAGAGTCTCTTGAACTAGGAGGCAAAGGTTGCAGTGAGCCTGATGGAGCCACTGCACTCTAGCCTAGGTGACAGAACAAGACTCTGTTTCCAAAAAAAAAAAAAAAAAAGGAGTTGATGGGACTGGGCTGGGACTTGACTTTCATCATAAACTACTTATACTATTTGATCTGTTGCCATTTGCCTGCATTTCCTTGATATATTTTTAATTTGGTCTAGGGCAGTGTTTCTTAAAATCTGCTTCAGGATTAGGCTGCATTAGAATTATGGAAGTGCATGCAAAAATGCAAATTTCTAAATCCCACTGCAGAACAACTGAATCACATTTTCTGGGTGCAATGCTTGGAAATCTGTGTTTTAACTTGCCTCTCAGTGGAATCTTGAGAACATTAAAGTGTGAGAACCTTTATAAGGTATGCCAGAATATATCTGGTTAAGTTTTCTTTTTGACATATGTGATTACATGTAAAGTATTTCAGCAACGAGTAAAATGAATGTGCAATACAAGTTCATAGCGATTGGTATAATATACAACTCTAGCCAGCCATGCACGGCATAATATTGGGATTTACAAAGTACTTTTTTATTGCTGTTTGGGACAACTATTTCTGTGTCAGTAGTTAAGATGTTGGCAACGTACTTTCCAGTCTTCGGGCTTAAGCGAGTCTTTTCTTCATATTTTGTAATTGCAACAGTATGTAAAGCACATAGGAATATTAGCCCTAAATGAAATATGTCTTTTTTTTTTTTTTTTTTTTTACAGTGGTGGTGAAGTATGCAGTGATCATGTCAGGGATTGGTATCTTTGTCAGCTTACCCTATGCTGCAAAATACACACTGTCTCTATTTTATATATATATGTGTGTGTGTGTGTGTGTATATATATGTATATATTTTTTTTTTTTGAGATGGAGTTTCGCTCTATAGCCCAGGCCAGAGTGCAGTGGTGCAATCCTGGCTCACCGCAACCTCCGCCTCCCGGGTTCAAGCAATTCTTCTGCCTCAGCCTCCTGAGTAGCTGGAACTACAGGCATGCACCACCATGCTCAGCTAATGTTTGTATTTCTTTTAGTAGAGATGGGGTTTCACCATGTTGGCCAGGCTGGTCTTGAACTCCTGACCTCAAGTGTCCACTTGCCTCGGCCTCCCAAAGTGCTGGGATTACAAGTGTGAGCCACCATGCCCGGCCTTTGCTTCTATAATATTTTGACAACAGATAACAGAAAACCTGGACTCAAACTGGCTTAAATATGAAGCACATTTATTATCTCAAATGACTAGAAGACAGCAGCAGTAAGCTGTAGTCAGGGCAAAAATCAGGGGCTTAAGCGATGTCATCAGGATCCTGGCTATGCAGGCCTTGTCCTGAGGCTTACTTTGCTCCTGTTTTCAAGATGACTACCATTCACAATAGACACTGTCTTTGCTTCCTTGTTCAGGTTCAACAGAAGGTATAAGAAGAAATATGTCACACAAGCCAGGAATTCAGATCTTCACCTTTATTCTCACTGGACAAAGGAATGGGAATGTATTACTTTAAGTCCTGAAAAAGAGAGAAGTGGATACCTTTAAAAAAAGAAAAAAATAGAATTTTGTTTTTTTCCAGAAAGGAAGAACACACACTTTTGGCAACAACATTGCCTACTGTAAAAACGTTTTAATATATTTCACTGACAGGTAGTACTGCTAACTTTTAAAATAAGTAAGGCAAACTTCATGCATAGACAAAATAGAAATGTGATAATGACATGTAATACTTGATGAGTACTTACTATATGTTGGCATCATTTTGGATTGTTTTACATATAAAAACTATTAAATTATTTAGTACAGTATAAAAACTTTTAAAAATATTTAGTACATTAGTTAACTAAATTAAGTACTCTTACTACCTCTATGGATTAGGAAACTGGCACATAGATTAAGTGACTTGTCTGAGGTAACACAGGTAGGAAGTGGCAGACAGGGATATGAACTGTCAGGCCGGCTCCAGAGCCCATTCTGCTACCGTAGACTGCTACTGTATGACTGCTACCGTATGACTGACTCAGTAGATGCTCAGTGGGGTTGGTCACTATGAGTGAGTGTGGCCTTTAAGAGGTGATTGTCATAGTGTTCATAATCAAGATTATTGTTATAATCCTTTGCTTGCTGGTGGTTGGAACAGCTTTCATAGATACTATATTAAATTTACATCAGCTGGGTGTGGTTGGCTGATGCCTGTAATCCTAGTGTTTTGGGAAGCCAAGGCAGGAAGATTGTTCAGGCTAAGAGTTAGAGACCAGCCTGGGGAACATATTGAGACCCTCGTCTCTACAAAAGTTAAAAAATTAGCCTGATGTGATGGCTCCTGCCTGTAGTCTTAGCTACTCAGGAAGCTGAGGCCAGAGGATCACTTGGGCCCAATATACAGTGAACTGTGATCACACCACTGCACTCCAGCCTTTGTGACAGAGTGAGACCCTCACAGATTGAGAAAAAAAAAAAAAAATGAGGAAACAGAGTGATTACTGGGCCATAGTACGGAGGTAATAATAGTAGTAGTAGTGGTGTACAAGCAATAATAATAATAATACCAATCTATATTCCTATTATAAACCTGTTTGGATGGACTTATATTTATGGTTTCAGTAGTATTAAGGTGATTATTTTAAATTTCCTGAGGCCATGTATTCATACATAAAAGGATAAATAAAAACAGCATCTGTGCTTTTAATAATTTCATGGTATGGTTAAGGAAATCAAACATGTAAACATATAGCTGCAATAGAAAATAGTAAGTACTGAAAGAAGCTAGCCTCAAAAGAGGAGTTCTGCTGGTTTTTGGAGGGAGAAAAGTTTGGGAAAGTTTTCAAGAAGAAAGATTTTGAAAGATGAGTGGCTAGACCTGAGCAGGAGAATTAGATCCAACATTTCAGGAAAAGTGAACAACATATGCAAATGCACTGAAAACTGAAGAGCTTGAGTTTTGTGGGTAATGTAAGTACTTTATTATGTCCTAATAAAAGGACCATGAAGAAGGTAGTTGGAGCTTAGGTTACACACATACTTCTGGAATATTTAAATTATTAAGATTTGCTGAATTTTAAATCTTTGAGATATATTTGTTTGGATTTGGGCAGGAGAAGTATTTTTAATCTTCAACATCTTGATTTTTAGTTTAGATATAGTACCTGTATTAATTCAAGGCCCTGATACTCAGAAAAACAGATCAATTAGGAATCATTAGTTACATTGCAGTTTCTTCACTGCATATACATAAAGGAACTCTTCAGTAATACTAGGTGTGTTTCAAAGTACTGGAGTGTGTTATTTGAAGATAGTCATTAATGAATTGGTTTTATATTTAAAGTGAAGACCCAATTTAAACATATATATTGAGTACAGCATACCAGAAACACAAATCTATTCCATAAACCATGATGTGTATCTGCTCAAGCCATTGGATGACCTTATGTCAATTTCATTATAGTGAAATTGTCCACCTTCTATGATTATTTCAAGTTAGGATAGGCACTTATCTTACTGTTTTATAACTACACCTCTTTGAGATAGTTTCTTTTTATTTTGTTTTTTTCTCAAAAAATTCAAGCTTACAGAAAAACACAGAAAAATAATGTATTGAAAATAATATCCTCACTTTTGAGATTAAGTAGGTTTTTTTTCATATTTTAGATGTCCTTTTCTTTAAGAAATGTTACTGATATATTAAAACCCACCCTCTCATCACTTCAGCTTCCTTTCTCTCCAGAGGATATCACTGTCCTGAAGTTGTCAAACACCATTTCCAAGTACATATTATGCTTTGATTACACATGTATTCATAAACAACATGTAATATTGCCTTGAGTGTGCATTTTAATTTTTACATCAACCCTTTTGCACTGTATATTTTCTTGCAAACTGCATTTTTACTACTTTTTTGAGATTTGTCTGAGACTTTCATGTAGATCTAGTTTATTCAGTTTACTACTTTTATGTATCCATTCTCCATATGGAGGGTCAGTTAGAAGGTTTTCACCCATTTATCATGCAAGTCTTTCAGTGAGAATCTTTATGTCTCCTTGTTTACTTGTGCTAGACTCTCTTGAGGGTAGGTTTTAAAATGGATTAGTTGGATTAAGATATGCTCATGCTTAACAGTTGCTTCTAAATTAGTTCTATCACATTATACTCAAGGAAGAAAGGTACTTTTTCCCCAATTCTTGCTAATAACTGATGTTATATTTTGAAATTGGTATCAGTGTTATATGTTAAATCATATCCCATTGTTATTTTAATTTATATCTACTGATTATTAGTGAATTTGGGTTACAGTTTATTGAAAGTTTGGAATTTTATTTCTATGACGTTTCATATGCTTTTACATATATTTTATTGAGTTTTAAATGTTTTTTTTCTGAGTAATTTTTAGGAAACCTTTATGTTTCTCAAACGGTTGGTTTTGGGGATATAAAAGTTTTCATGTCTAGTATCAATTTTTCTAGCCTGAAAAATTATTTAATTCTCTTCCTGTCCCATTTGACTATAGCTGGAGCCTTTTGATTGTAAACTTCTTAGGATTGTTAATGTCAGAAACAAGCGTACTTAACAGTAATTTTAGTGATTTAGATTTTAAGAGCTCAAAAGTTTGGATTTGAGTTCAAGATCTTCATCATTTTGGGTAGTTATTTATTTTTTGTTTTTGCATTTAAGACTATTTTCTCAGCATATTATACCTCTAATTGAGCAGTTATTTAGTCTTTCCAGTTTCTGAATAGGAATAACAGTATGTTATAATACACATAAGCACACACTCACATGTACAAATACCACAGAGCTTGGGACAGTATCCCGCAAGAATTTGAAGTAATAATAAGAAGAAAGAGAATAGCACCAAGTATGTTCAATTTTTAAAAACAGATACCTTTTACCAGAGTGCTTTTACTTAAGTGAAACTTGGTTAATTTTAGCATCACCTAATTAAGATTCTAATAGTGCATTATGATGCTAGCATACAGTGATTGATTTCTGTAATTTTCATATACTGGCATGCATATATCTTGTGAAATCACTACTCAGGGGTTTCATAATTTATACAAAAATCTATATAGCTGCTTTTTTATTGGGTAGTCTTGTTTAAGTGTTAGATTTGCATATATTTATGTAGCTCACTAAATCAATATGTTCTTTGTAAACTGATATAAAACCTTTTTGTACACATTTATAAGAACATTTACTGATTTAATAAATCAGACTCTTGTCAGACATGCATCAGTGTAAATTGTTGTTTATATATAACGTAAACATAATTCTTTAGATGGAGTATATAATTCGTCATTCAATTAACATAAATATATAATCAGTCAGTAGTTTATCTCCCAAGGTTCAACTCCTGCAGGAAAGAAACTCTCTTTGATACATATAAATTAAAATTATTGTTCATTTAATGATTTTCCTAAAGTGTTTTTGCATTCTATAGAACTTTAAATTTACATTTTTAATTTTTTATACTCATTTCACAGTAACAATTAAGTAGACTTGACAGCTACCTAGAATGCATAATCTTTTTCTCAAAAACAGTGGCAAATTGTGAAGGTATAATTAAAATTCTTAAGTCATTAAAGCTAACCTTTTAAAATCTGAATGCAATTAATTGAATGACTTGAAGATTTACCCTTTGGAAGATATTCCAAAGAGATATGAGATAGAGAGATAGAGATAGATGGGGGAGGGGGTGGGGAGAGAGAGAGAGAGAGAGAGAGAGAAATGCCAGTATTATCCTGCTTCTATTGTCTTACAGTTGCCTGATCTCTTGTTTTCTATGGGAAGTTAGGCAAAAATTTATGTATTTCTTCAAGTAAGCACATATTTGATTACAAAACCCAACAGTAGTAAGAGTCTTATATCAACCATATATTTAACATATTTTAAAACAATATGCTTGAGTTGCACTTTGCTGACATAAGTTTTAGACAGTTTCTATTGAATGCCTGTTATATTAGTGAGTATTTATCTTTTTTACATTTCCTTACCACACCATCTCTCACCATAGCCACTTCAGAATTTTTGGTTGCATCACTAATCAGCATATTACAATGACTGCACTGTTACACCATAAGTATATCTTTTTTCCTTCTACTTTTTATTTTTCCTAGAGTTAAACATTGCTTTTGATTTTTCCCATTAGTTTGTATTTTGCTGTGTATCCATTATTGTTTTTTCCCCAATAATTTAAAAACGTTAGTCATGGTTCTCAATAATTTTCCTAAATAGTCTAGCACATCAAATCAGTTATCAATAACGAATTAATTTTGCCTTCTCCACCCTAGAGAACTTCCCAGAACTCTCCTTTTTTCTTGAGTCTGAACCTTATTCTTTGAGAGTGTGATGCACATCTGTGGTCGTGTGTCATATTCTCTTTTCTGGATGCCATATTCTTGTTTTACTGAAACATAACACTCTTTGTAAAGAAAACTTTATTCTTTGTAAAGAAAAGTTGTATTGAAGGTCATTTTTTTTTTGAATCTCTGCATGTCTAAAATACCTTTATTTTACCCTCATTTTAATTCATAGATTGAGAGGGTATGGAATTCTATGTTAGAACTCATTGTCCCTCATAATTTTGAAGATTGCTCAATATCCTACTATTGTGCAGTGTTGCTGGTTAATCTAGTACTTTTCTAATTTCTTTATATGTAACTTGCCTTTGCATATCTTTGAAGTTTATCAAATCTCTTTTTCATCCCTGAAGTTCTGAAATTTTACATTGATATGACTTGATGTAAACTTATAAAAAATATCTATCAGGCTTGGTGTTTACTGCAAAACCCTTCACTGTGGAGGCTCCTGTCTTAGGAAATTTTTAAAAAAATTATTGTTATTATTTTTTAGAGACAGTGTCTTACTCTGTCAGCCAGGCTGGAGTGCAGTGGCATTATCATAGCTCACTGCAGCTTCAAACTCCTGGGCTCAAGCAATTCTCCTGCTTCAGCATCCCAAGTAGCTAGGACTACAGGCACTTACCACCATGCCTGACTGATTTTTTCTTTATTATTTTGTAGAGATGAGGTCTCAATATGTTGTCCAGGCTGGTCTTGAACTCCTGGCCTCAAGCAATCTTCCCACCTCAGCCTCCCAAAGTGCTAAGATTACCAGTATTAGTCACCATGCTGGGCCAGGACATTTTCTTGTATTATAGATTTGATAATATTTTCTTGCCTCCTTTTACTCATTTTTTGGGGTCTACCATTGAAATTCCTGTAGTGATACTCAGTTGCTTATGTTTACTTTCATATTTTTCACCTCTTCATCTCTTTATTCTGCTTTTTCAAGATTTCTTCATTTTTATGTTCCAACCATTTTGTTGAATTTTTAAGTTTTGACATATTTTAAATTTCCAAAGGCTCTTTTTAAGTTCTTTCATTTTTTTTTCTTTTTCTTTTGAAAATGTTTTTTAGAGCATTTTGTTCTTGTTTCATGTGCCAAGTATATTCTGGTTATCTATATTTCTGTTAAGTAAATTTAAGTTTCTTCTGTTTTTCATTGCTTCTGTTTCCTCCAAGTGTCATTTTTTTAATTTGTTCTTATCTTTCATATTCACATTGTAGGCTTTTCTCAAATGTCTACTGATCTTTCACTGTCTATTCACATTTAAAAGTAAGGTAGTGGGAAACATATTTTAATAATAATGTAAGCATCATAGTAGGAGATAATCAGTAAAATTCTTGAGTGCAGTAGCCGCAGGCTTACAGTGTCTTCATTATGACTCATTCAGAGATGAAATTTACTCATTCCACAAAAAAATGCCAGTGTTGTTAAGCCCTGGTACTGTTGCAAAAATATAAAAATGAGAAAAGAAAAAGACCAAGGAACCAAAAGAGAGAGAAATAGACAGTCTATTTCTAGAGATGGATGGATGGACTGTGTGTACAAGTGTGTATGTGTATGTGGTGTGTTGGGGTGTTGGGGGGGAGACACTATAAGAATATGAGGTTGAAAGAGTATATATATATATACACACACACACACACACACACACACATATATACACACACATATATATGTATGAGATATTTGTGAAATGTGCTTCATGACCCTTTAATAAAGAGAAACTTTGTTTAGATTTTGAACAGAAAAAAATGACAGAGAGAAAATTCATATTAACAATTTTTTTCTGGAGCTAATTATTGTACTTTCATTTTATTACATCATTGTGCTCCTCATGTATTTTCTCAGTTACTTAAAGGTGATGAAACTAGCACCTTCCATTAGTTCATTACTTATATGCACATTTCTGCTGCTGTTATCATAGGGAGATCCATTTGCATGTCTGATTTAATCTGAAATATAAATTGATTTTTTTTGTACTTTCATGGCTCTTTTCTTAGATTCCATCTCCCACTGACTTTTATCTATATTTTGAGGTAAGTTTTGAAGCAATGGTTGCTTTTGCCTTAAGACTTTATCAGCAATAGTAATAGGGAAGTGTTCACATGCTTCATGCTTCTTATTTATATCTTTTTTTATTTAGAAGGAAACATTTTTTAAAAAAGGTTTTTTTTTAAATCAAATAAACCTTTTTAAAAAAGTTTTTTTTTTTTAATTAAATAAACCTTTTTTATTTAGAAGAATCAGATATTAGAATGGGTTCAACACCTGACGGTATGATGGTACTTAGATCTTACTGGTTCCTGCTAATTCGCATTTCTGGTCTAGTCTGGTAGGAACCTTCTTAGAGAGAAATAAGGATCAGCTTGTTTTTGCGTGGATACTCCTTTGTTGTGTGAATTTTCTTGGACTTCATTCCCCCTTTTCAAAGTAGCAGTAGTTAAATATAACAGATTTAGCAGTGTAACTCTGGTGTAGACTTTTGAAAAAGAACACAATTTTTGTTTCTGTGTCTGCAACCTACATATATGATTGAACATTTTTAGATCAGGTTCTACTTTTATGACCTATTACCTAGCCTCAGTGTATCTGTTTCTATCTGTAGCTTTATAACTATCTATCTGTCAATCATTTATCCATATCTGTGTCTCTATCTGTATATAAACACATATAAAAATGTGCCTGTGCATACAATAAATATATATATTTGAATGCTTTCCTAGACTCAGCATATATTAGTGTGTTTAACTACCTTGTGGTGAATTGTTTGTTGCTACTGGTGGTCTATAAAATGGCATCTTGATTCCTCCTCTGATAAACACAGTTATGTTATTATGAAACTTTCCTCCCTCATTTTACCTCCTCAGAGCTTGGGAATTAGGCCAGTTGTAGAGCTGAATCTTCTGATAATCTTGCTGTTTTAAATATTGTTGTCTATCAGCCGTTCATTACTACCTTTTTCCATGCAAAGGGAACACCGGTGTTGTTCAAGAAATCACACCTTAGTGAAAATGCATGGCCCTGTCTCCAGCTCAGGAATAAAAGCCCATTAGTTTAATTCAGTCGTGTGACTTGTCCCTGTGGCTTGCCTTCTCCCTTCTCCCCTAACTGATTGATTCAGGGCTGGCTAGGAACTTCTCTCTGGCCTGTGAAATGTGAGGAGTTTGCTCTGTGGCTTCTGGGGCTGACTTTCATTCTCATGTCTGGATGTGATGTTGGGACTGTAGCACGCATCATGTGGGCCACACAGGAAGTTAGCCCCGAGGTAGTTTGAAACTGCTGCTATACTGTGAGAAAGAGAAAGACAAAAAAATGGGCAGAACTTGAGTCTTTGAGTCCTTGGTTGAGCTGCTGAATTAATCATGGACCTCCTCCCCGCCGACCCCCCAACCCTCCTGCCCATCATCCAACATACATTTCTGCATTTACATAAGAAAATCAAGGTCCTTATTTTTAAAGTCAATTCAGTGTAGGTTTTTGACAGTTGCAGCCAAAAGCATTATTGCTGAGACACATCACTGCTTTACCTTTTATTTCTGTTTTCCATAGTGATTATTAACATCTGTTAACCTTTCTTTTCTCTCTTTTAAGTGAGTAGAGTAAATCATAGACCAGGCTATTTGTCTAGCATTACTATAGTAATAATAAACCTTCTGAGAAACAAAAACCTAAATGATTTTTCTGCAAAGTTGATTTATCTGCATCCTGAAGGACCTCATTACTTCCATTTCTGACAGATATTTATGGTGCAATATAATTTTCTTCTTTATAAATTTAAAGAGTAGTAAGTTTTATTAATCTTCACTTTATTCAAAGTGATTTGAAATAGATTACAAAGTGAAATGGCAGAAACTAAATTATGTTTTGTCCAAAATAATAAGAACAGCATATGCTGACCTTTGGCTGTTGGTTACCATTTTGTAGGCTTCTCCTGGGATTATATATTTAGAAATAGATATTTGGCATTTTATACTTTAAAAAACCCAACTTCTGGGAAATCTTCTGTTTCTCTACAATGAATATGTACTGTTTTGTGGAGCACCTATAGTACAACAGAATGAGTTGTTCATGTTTTTCATGCTTTGATTATCGTACTGTTGATGGCAGAAACTAACAGGAGCGTTTTAGAATCTGTTCAACTTCATATTGATTTTATGTTAATATCAGACAACATTTTATTGTAAGAAATGTAAAAAATAGTAAAAGTTGCAAAGATTATTGGCAAAACAAGTGACCAGATTTTTAAATTATTGTAGTTCATGATTTCTTCATTCACTCATTCAGTAAGCACTGAGGACCAGGCTCTGCAGGCCACCCTGAATATAGAAGAGTCCCTGTACTGAGGGGCATTCACAGAGCAGGGATGAGATAAAGCAGCAGACATTATAATATAATGTCATAAGTGACAAGGTAAGTGCAAGGAGCCATGGGCGCATGCAGGATAAGAAAGAAACAAGTATGGATCTGGTGGGGAAAAGGAGAAGAAAGATATTTTGGTATAAGGACTGTTTAAAACAGGAAAGTAGGAGGAACAAAGTTTTTTGTTTTTTTTCTTTTAAGTTTTGTTGCTAATATTAGGCTTGATTTTATTGTGTTTGGGATATTTTCTTTTTTATTATTTATGTTAGTGGCATGAAGTAAGGTATGATAAACTTAATGCAGATATGTAATAATAACAAGTAAAATTCATTCAGTGTTTCGGTGGCAGTTAAAAGAGTGAGTATAAGCACTAGATGGCTTGACTTTTAAAACCACTCATGTCAGATATTTGCTGTGTTACTAGGTTTAGGTATATTAATTGTGCTTTATTTTCCCCATTTGTAAAATGGCTGTGAGAGTCGTCTATATGTCATAGATCTGTGGTGATGTTTCAATACGTTGATTATTCAAAGGACTTACAAGAATGCTAGCTCATATTGAGTGCTCAGTAAACATTAGCTATTACTATTATTATTATTTTGAGACAAGGTCTCACTCTGTTGCCCAGGCTGGAGTGCAGTGGTGTGATCTTGGTTCACCACAACCTTGGCCTCCTGGGCTCAAGCAATCCTCCCACCTCAGCCCTCCAAGTGATTAGGACTACAGGCATGTGCCACTATGCCTGGCTAATTTTGATATTTTTTGTAGAGATGGGGTTTTGCCTTGTTGCCCAGGCTGACCTTGAACTCCTGGAATCATGTAATCTGCTCCCTGAGCCTCCCATAGTGCTGGGATTATAGGTGTGAACCATCATACCCAGCTATTATTATTATTTGGATAATCTTATTTAATTTTTTCATTAATCTGATAATATAATGTGGTAGACAGAATAATGGCCACCAAGATGTCCACATCCTAATCCTGGAACTTGTGAATATATTACCTTGCATGGCCAAAAGGAATTTGCCAATATGATTAAATTAAGATTTTGAGATGGGGGGATTACCTTGATAATGATGTTGACCCCAGCATCATCACATGGATCCTTAGAAGAGGCAGGCGAGTCAGAGAAGGAGATGGGATGAAGGAAGCAGAGGGATAGAGTCAGAGATCTGAAGATGCTATGCTGTTGCCTAGCAAGATGGAAGGAACCCTGAGACAAGGAATGTGGGTAGATTCTAGAACCTGGAAATGAAATGGATTTTCTCCTGGAGCTCCTGGCAGGAATGTGGCCCCCCTGACATCTTGATTCTGGTCTGGTTGAACCCATTTAATTTGAATTCTGACCTGTAGATCTGTAAGATGATACATATGTGGCATTTTAAGCCACTGGTGATTTTTCTTTTCTTCCTTTGTTTTTCTTTCTTTCTTTCTTTTTAATCCTAGAATTCATCAAGCACAAAGTTTATTCTGAGGGTATCTGAGTCTAGTTTTCAGAACAGTGCTTAACCCATGTTGGAAAGAGCCCCACATTTTCTCCTCTGTCAAGGCTTTTTGGAACTCAATACCTTACACACAACAGCTCACCAACACCAATTGCTGCTTGGCTCAACAAAGACAAATAAATTCAAGCTAGGAAGAAGAGATAGGAAATAAGACATTGAAATTCTATTACTATTTTTCCATAATCCTCTTAGAACAGAATTACAGTTTTTCTTTTCTATTTTTTTAACCATTTATTTATTTAATTTTCTGTTTTATTTTACTTTAAGTTCTGGGATACATGTGCTGAATGTGCAGGTTTGTTACATAGGTATACATGTGCCATGGTGGTTTGCTGCGCCTATCAACCCTTCATCTAGGTTTTAAACCCTGCATGCATTAGGTAGCCACTGGTGATTTTTCACAATATCAGTAGAAAAAAGTTGCAAATAAGCATTATTTCCATGTCACAAAAGAGGGAATGTGTTCTGGGGGATTAAGTTATTGCCAAGATTATTGGAAACTGTGGGGTGCGCGCAGGGCTGTGGACTGATAGGCTTTATGATGGAAGCAGTCACCCAGAGAAGGACCCAGGACCTTACAACTCTATGTGCAGCCTTCTAAGCAGCCCCTGGTTTTAGCCTCCCTCCTGCAGCTGACTGTGTATGTACAAGACTGGGGCTTTTCCAGGGTCTTTAAGGCAGCCACTGCTTCTGTTATCCTTAGCTGTCATTCCTGTAAGAAGCCCACCACTAGCTTTTCCATACTGTTAAATCACTTCACATTTTTCCAGCCCCTTGTCTTTTTCTAAAAGTGTTAGAAATCTGTCTTCCATGGATTCCTCTTTCATTCTTGCTGTCTTTGTGAATTTATGCTTTTTTTCTCCTTCATTTTCTGTAATTTTAGTAAGAGTTCATCAGGAAACAGTCATCAGTAGCCAGCTAACTATTCCCAACTCAAGCAGCATATCAATTTTTGACCCATGGCAGTGCCTCCTCTCACTTCAGCACTCTCAAAAGACTGCAAACAGTAACATCAAATTCACCCAACATGACCACAGTACAAAAGCATCTCACATGTCCTTTATGAAAGCTCCCACAGTTACCGCCCTTTAGTAACCTTTCCATACAGTAGAACAGTAGGCAGGAGGCAAAATACTTCTACAAACTCTGTCAAAATATGTATAATGGATATGTTTCATATTTTGGATAAGTTCCTATGAATACACCTATATTTTTATAACTGTTCTAGGAATATATTTATACTTTTATGAGCTCCTTCCTCATATTTGAGGAGAGAAGGGAAATTGTAGTGCATACTTTTTGCGGGGGATTGTGTGTGTCAGAGTGTCATGGTATTCATGAGGATCTACTGTAAAAGCTTGTGATTACTGCAAATAAAAATGACCAAATTGGTCACTTAATAAATAACATATAACATGATTAATCAAAATTTTAAAATTTGTGTTTTTAAACAATTATTTTTCAGACTTCTACACCACAGACAGTAGTAACAAGGGGAATAGGTAAATATTGAGAGAATATAAAAAACTTCAGTGTTAAATTATAATACATAGTATGTTTACTTTTTAACTTACGTTAGCAAATTTCTATGCTTGTATGAAATTGGCAGTTGAAACTATTAGATTTTTTAGAAACAGTTATGTCCAGAGCTTCTGTCTCCTTCTTGTTCAGTCTCAAGAATAATATAACCTTTTTTTTTTCTTAAATACTACCTTTTTCGTACATAATGGACAAAGATAAACACTATTATTGGATCCTAATTTGAAGGGTTCACTTTCCAGCTGCCTACCTTTGTAATTCCATTCCTCTTTAACTCCCACTTGGACGAAGTACGTATGAATGAATAAAATTGATGTTGTGGCAAGAATCCCAAATTTACTATGCTTTATCGAAATGAGTAATTCTTTCCAAAAACTTGCTGTGATTCAAATGATCATGTTATATCCCCATGTTTCCACATAAAGGCTGAGAATTGTTAACGTGGAGCCTTCTATGGAGAAGTAAGAGGCTGGTTATTCCTTACATTAGAATACAAAGGAAGTTAAATTACAAAGGAAGATGACTCTGATGTGGCATAGAGTTTTACAAGTGAGACAATAATTATACGATATAGGGTAGCTCTGATTGTCAGAGAACAAAGTTCCAACAAATTGAGTTTAATGATCTAATTGGCTTTTATTAGTGATTCATGGATTTGGCGGCTTCTCAACTCTGTGAAACAGAAAGGTGCTCTGCTGAGCTGAGCAGAGGGAGCTGGCTTTACAGGCAGAAAAGGGCTGAATTAAGAACAAAAAGCACATTGATCGTTTCAAAGTTACTTTCCCTACAGGGTAAAAACAGAGGGGATTTCTTTATCATGCTGGCTCAGGTAGACTAGGCCCTTTTCTGTTGGAATCTCCTATCTTCTTTTGAAAACTGGCCAATTTTAAAATTCAGCTTATGTGACACCTGGCATGAGTGACTCCATTCTAGTTTTGTCTGGTCTTTGGGATTAGTGCAGGAGCTTAATCCAGAACAGTGATTTGTGGTAGGAAATTTCTTTAACGTGGTTTAATACCTTTGTCAATATAGTGAATATTATCTTTAATCTGCTCATCAAAGCGTTTGATGATTAAATGAGCTAATGCCTACATAACATTAAGAGTCTCAGATTAAAAGAGTGGTAAAATATTTAGTTTCTTCCTACTAGTGAATGTAAGTTGTGTTTGAATAAACATACTATAAGTTTAGTATGCGTTTTATATGTATTCCATCCATTAATTCATTTAACAAATACTGATTGCACACCGATTATGTATCAGCCACTGTTCAGTATGTTTACAATGCTGTGTTTACAACAATGAACAAGGCAAGGTAGGCAGAGGAAAGAATCTGTAGAGCATATTAAATAATTTGGATTTTATTCTAACTATGAAGGAAGCCATTAGAAGATTTAATGTAGGAAAGTTACATAATTTGTAAATATATACTGAATTATATAATTTGTAAATAGAAGACTCTGAATTTTCTGCATGCAGTGGATTATTTGGAGAAACAAAGGAATTTAACAGTCTGGGGGGAGGCTATTAAAGGAGTCCAGGGGAAAGATGATGGTGGCTTGAGTTGGGGTTGAAAATGGGGAAATGCAAAGCTGCAGCCTCAGAAAGTAGTCCATGAGATTTATGATGGAATTGACAGATATGAGGGGTAAAGGAAAGAAATGAATCAATCATGAGAATAATGCTTTTGGCCTGAGCAAGCATGTAGATACTAAAGATAGAGACGCATGGGAAGAATAGATTTCAGGAGTGGGGAATCAGCAGGTCAAATCGGAAATTAGATTTCTAGTCTGGAGTTTAAGTGTGAGGTTAGTGTGTAGGGAAGGTATATTTGGGTTTCATTGCAATAGAGACAGCATTTAAAGCCCAAGAGTAGATGATACAATATCTGTGCAAGTAGAGAAAAAGGTCCCAGGACTGAACCCTGGAATATTCCCATAATTTAGAGGCTAAACAACAAGATGGGTTCTGCAGTTGAAACTAAGGAAGGACCATAGGCATAGAAACTAAGAGAGATGATGGTGTCATAGAAGCCAACAAAAGTGTTTTGATAAAACAATGGATCTTTGCACATCAAATTTTGCAAGTAATACAGGTAAGTTGACCTCATTACTTTCTTCTCTTCAAGAAGCAATTTTGCATAATCATTAACTACTCAGTGCTACTGAGAGTTCAGCTGTGGTAGGGAGAGAGAAGTGACTGATGGATTTAGGATCATGGAGGTTGTTGATTATACTAACAAGCAGAAGCCCAGTTTGATTGGTTTAAAAGGAAAATGGAAACTGAAAAAATGGAAGTAGTGAGTATGGGGACTCTTTCAAGTAACATTCGTAGGAAGTGGAACAAAGAAATAGGATGGTAGCTTGGAAAAATTATACTAGGTTATATCAGAAAATAGATTATACTGGAGTGCTGATTATACTAGAGTATGTTTGGAAGGTAATGGAAATGATCTCAGAAATAAGGGGAATTTTAAAAAATTTCACAAGTGAAGTTGAAGAGGTGAGAATATAATCATCAAGGAATTACACAGTTGTGACCAGTTGAAAATTCATATTCTGGGAATTTGACATTAGGTAAGAGCTTTGATAAAACAATTTTAGCGTAAAATTGTTAAACAATACAGGTAAATTAACCTTGTAACTTTCTAAGAAGCAATCTTGCGTAATGACTTATTGATAAAAATTGTAAATGTCTTATTGACTAAATAAAAACTGCTTTTAAAACCATGGAGAAAGCATATGTACACATATATGTGTGTATGTGTATGTGTGTATACGTGTGTGTGTATGTGTATATATATATAATTATATATGTAATTTTTCCCCCTGAAGATGTACCAGCAGTAATTTGGTTCAGTTTTTTTTCAGCTCCCACATATGAGTGAGAACATGTAGTCTTTGTCTTTCTATGTCTGGCTTATTTTACTTAGCATAATGTCCTCCAGTTCTATCCATGTTGTTGCAAATGGCATGATTTCCTTCTGTTTTATGGCTCAATAGTTTCCCATTGTGTATCTGTACCACTTTTTCTTTATGCATTTGTCTGCTGATGGACACTTAGGTTGCTTCCATATCTTGGCTTTTGCGAATAGTGCTACAGTAAGCATGGGAGTGCAGGTAACTTTTTGACATACTGATGTTCTTTCTTTTGAGTACATACCCAGCAGTGGAATTGCTGGATCATATGGTATTTGTATTTTTAGTTTTCTGAGGAACCTCTGTACTGTTTTCCATAGTGGCTGTACTAATTCCCACCAACAAAGTACAAGGGGTCCCCTTTCTCCGCATGCTGTCCAGCATTAATTATTGCCTGTCTTTTCAATAGAAGCCATTTTAAGTGGGGTGAGATGGTAACTCATTGTAGTTTTGGGTTGCATTTCTCTGATTATTAGGGATGTTGAGCATTTTTTTAAATACCTTTTGGCCATTTGTATGTCGTCTTTTCAGAAATGTCTATTCAGACCTTTTACCCATTTTTAAATCGGATTATTTGACTTTCTTTATTGAGTTGTTTAAGCTCCTTATATGTTCTGGATATTAATCCCTTGACAGATGGGTAGTTTGCAAATATTTTCTCCCATTCTGTTGGTTGTCTCTTCACTTTGTTGATTGTTTGCTTTGTTGTACACTTTCTAGCTTGATATAATCCCATTTATTCATTTTTGTTTTGGTTACCTATGCTTTTGATGTCTTACTTAAGAAATCTTTGCCCAGTACAATGTCCTGGAGTATTTCTCAGTGTTTCCTTCTAGTAATTTCATAGTTCAGGTCTTAGATTTAAGTCTTTAATTCATTTCAATTAGATTTTTGTGTATGGCAAGAGATAGGAGTCTAGTTTTATTTTTCTTCATATAGATACCCAGTTTTCTCAGCATTATTTATTGAAGAGACTGTCCTTTCCTCAATGTATGTTCTTGGCACCTTTGTCAAAAATAAGTTGACTGTTAATGCATGGATTTATTTCTGGGTTCCCTATTCCATCCAAATATTGGCGGTATTTTTGGCTCCTGTGTTGTAAGTTTTAAGAGGAATGCTATTAAAATGTGTGGTTTTCTTTTTCTTTTAGAAGTTTGGTACTTTAAAAGAATAAAGAGAGAAATTATAAAAAGAAGTATTTTCACAGCTTCTCCAGAGAAAGAATACTCCTTGGTAACAAAACATGCAGTACATCTTCAGAAATGATTTTCATTATGAAAAGTCAAAGCCTATCCTAGATCAGCTTCATGCTGTTAATTGAACTTCTGAAAGACTTAACAGAATCTGTAGTGTCTTGTCAGGTATAATTGTTATAAAGCATAAAATCTTCAGGCAAAATTTAAAAAAAATCTGACATGCTTCTCTCCTTGTTATGAGTCCCACCAACCACAATATACTGATTTTCATTGGTGGAGAACCTTTCGAAAGCAATATGTTTAGGAAATCTTCCTTTATTGCTTCTTATATAATCAAAGCATCCTTATATTGTTGTTTGCATTGCTTGCATGAAAAAAGACATTTGATTTATCACTGTCAAGATCTAACTCGCGGCAGCAGTTTGCATTCAGTGGGGATTTGGGAAGTAGTATGTTTTGGGCCCCTCTTATCTCCTTTAGTGTGTTTTCAGTTCTTTTTTTTTTTTTTTTTTTTTTTTTTTGAGACGGAGTCTCCCTCTGGCTCTGTCGCCCAGGCTGGAGTGCAGTGGCAGGATCTCAGCTCACTGCAAGCTCCGCCTCCCTGGTTTACGCCATTCTCCTGCCTCAGCCTCCCGAGTAACTGGGACTACAGGTGCCCGCCACCTCGCCCGATCAGTTTTTTGTATTTTTTAGTAGAGACGGGGTTTCACTGGGTTAGCCAGGATGGTCTCGATCTCCTGACCTCGTGATCTGCGCGTCTCGGCCTCCCAAAGTGCTGGGATTACAGGCTTGAGCCACCGAAAGCTCCACATCACAATTTGTTGGCAATAATTATAATAACAAAAAGCTGGTGATAACATCACCCCTAGATAAGAAGTGTTTTCTTCTCCTTTAGGTCTTTCAGGCCTGGTCTGGTCACTGTTCAGCGGCCCTCAGCCCCCTTTTCAGCTCACCTCTTCCTTATGGTCCTGGGTGGTATCCCTGTTTCTGACAAAAGGGAAGAATGGAAGAAGAAGGTGGCAGAGCCATCTGCCAGCTGCCTCTGAAAGGAAGATCCCAGAAGCTGTTGCAGAATACTTTTGTTTGTACCATACTGGCCAGAACTTAATTATATCATAATTCGTTAGAGCAGAGGAGCCTGGGATTCTTGATTCAGTGCACCGTATTCTAAGCTAAACATCAGGGTTCTATAGAAAAAGATGTAAATAAGTATTGGGCTCGAGTAGTATCTGCCATACCATCCAACTCTAGACGCCACAAAAGCCTGCATTTCCTTGGAATACACCATGCTCTGGAGCTGACCTTTGCTCTTTCTCTTCCCCTCATGTCAAAGATTCTTTGACATAGAATCTTTGAAAATGGGAAAGTGGCATCTCTTCTTTCAGACCAACCTGTGCTAGGTTGCAAGTCTTACTGGGCAGAACACAACTTAGATAGCCACTTCTTGGGAAACCTTCAGCTTGGAGCCCTTGTGCATTGCACATTCTGCACGGCCATACGTGACAGCCCTATTTCTTTGTTCTGATACATCTCCTGTGTCCTCTGCTGCATATGGGGAGAAGAGTCATCTAATGATCTAATTAAAATAACATTTTTTTTGTTTGTTTTTTACCTTCCTTAGGGGGTGTATATGAAATACTTCTGAGATGGGATAAAGTATTTCCAGTCCTCTTATAGCCTTCAGTGTGAAATCTGTCTCACCTGGGTATAGCTTTCATTAGGAGGCTGCAGCTGTGAGTGCTTCCTCTGCGAAAACATGTCATTTAAACACCAATGGGTGCAGGAGGCTACAGTTTCATCCCCCATCACCCCAGGTAGAGTTAGCATTTGTAATACTACCATATTTGAGATGATTTATTGGCATATAAAAATTGGCCAGCTATTTAAGAAGTATTAAGTTATTGTGCCTTCTGTTGTAGTCCATGTATTCTGTAATTTATCACAGAGTTCAGAACTGACAAAATTGAGAGAGAGAATATTCAATTCAGTGAATCTTTCCCTCCCACTTTTTTCTTAATTCTAAAAGTCAAGGACCGGTGACTTACTAAATAACCAATTGTATTTTTCTGTGCCTTCCATTTCTGTGGCTGATTAATTCAGGTGGGTGGAGTATAGCTGCAACAGCCTTCATTCTCAGAATGAGATTGATGATGTTCTGTGGCTGAACCTGTCTCCCTTTTAGTGACTCTTTATATTTTATTTTTAAACATAATAGTGTCTTATTTAGCTAGAAAAGGTGAGTGAATTAATAAAAGAGCTTTCTCATTAGTAGGAAAAAGTTCTTATTGGTTGATAAGAACTATGCTTTTGTACACAAAATGTAATGATTAAAAAACTGCTAAAGCAATTCTGATTTTTTTCTGTCTTCTTTTTACAGGTAATTCTTGTAAGATACTCTGTTCTTCTTTTTATATTTTATGTTCTCCTGTATCTATATCATGCCCTAAAAATGGTATAGCTTTGTAATAATATTAAGAAACATGACTAAGTAGATGAATCAAATTTTATGTTTTTGTGCCCAAGCTGTTCCCTTTTTTTGTGTGTCCAATTAAAATATGTTACAGTTTTCTTAGTGAATGTTTTATTATAATATTTGAAGGATGAGGGACAGCTGGACTGAACAGTTGTTTTTGAGAAAGTTTTCAGGCTTATGGAGATCTGCTTTAAAATTATATGTAGTTGTTTATCTTTGCCATTCATTTCTCATTTCTGTCACTGCCGCTGAAACCGAAGTTCGATAGTTAAGGAAAGAGTTTTCCAAGTAAATATTCATACATTTTATAACAAGCCAATGTATGACTAAGGTATATACTTCTATGTGTTTACTAATCCCTCTCCCCTTGGGCACAGCTAGGTTCCATTTCCCAGCTTCCCTAGTAGTTTGCAGAGGAGGATGAAGCCTTAGCTGATGGTAGGACACAACGGTCAGTCAGCCTGGGTCCCTTAGGGACTGTATGGAGCTGAGTCCCCCACTCTTCTTCATATGATATGATGTGTACAAGAAGTCGGCCTGTATTGTGTTAAGTTTCTTAAATCTAGGTTTATTATAGTATTTACCTAATGTTATATAAGAATTGTTCCAAAAAACTGTCTGCTTCTCAGACCATTGGTTTCATGGAATCCAACTGTGTTCCCTGGAGGAAATAGAAATGGGATTTGGTGAAGATAGAGTGTTGTCTCTGACAGATATTTTGTTAAAATGTTCATATGTGGATGTTATATGTGCTTAAAGATTCTATGCATCTGATATTACCCCAGCTCTCTCCTAACCCTGTAATGTGATATGAGTTGTGTACTCACTAGGAGTGTTTGGGACAATCCAGCATCAAGAAGATATTTCAGTTGACTCTACATTATGAATATTTCTGCAGCAGATAATTAACTTATCTAATTGTGTTGTTTTATAGCCTGCTTACTGGAATGATCTGTAATGCAACTTGGCAGCAGTGAACAGTTATCAGATGCCATTTGAAATGATTTGCTGATTAAAGATAAGAGTTACTAAATCTTGCCCAGCCTTTTCACTTGATGAATGTTAAAATGTATTCTTGCCTCTTATATATGAGAACTTTTCCTTTACATGCAAATATTAGTAGTAAGCTAAACGTTTCTTTCTCTTGAGAATCAACTTTTAGATAATTTGAATGATAAATTTTTGATAAATTAAAAAATATTTATAATTGGGTACATCAAAAGTCTCATGTTTTACAAAACTCACTCCAGAAATCCAGAGTGAAGTCCTGTCTTTCTTAGGAAGCAATGGAAAGGTATTAAATATCTCTAAAGTGTTTAATTCATTGTATTCTCTACTAGGTATAGATTGTTGTCTTTCAGTTTCAAAATTAAACAATTGCCTTCTCAAGACTTTGGTGATGAAGATTATGATGATGGCAATTACAATATTAATATGATTGAGTGTTTGGATATCGAAGATGAGAAGAGGCCTTTCTTTTCTAAAATAAGTGATTTTTTTTTTTTTTTGTGGTTGATTTGTATTTAATTTCATTTAGGTAGGTGTGGTTCTGGATGCATACTAGATTTTTGTGCTAATTATGTCACCTTGTTGTGTGACATTAGATAAACCTCTTAACCTCTTTTTACAATTAGAGGAAAAACTAAGTTCTTGAAGGTATGTAGAAAGAAAACCAAAAGACAAAACTAAGTGACAAAAAAGGAAATATAAGAAAAAACTATATATTAGTAAGGAATATTTTCAGATTTCGCCAAACAAGCTTTTTACTATTCTTTATTAGATTAAAAAAATAGTCTTTTAGGAGGAAGATGAGAATTATTTAAAAAGTTTTCTACTTGGTCAAAGTTTTAAATTCGTAAGGCATTGAAATTATTTTCTAAAATTTGTTGATGAGAAATTTAGTTTTCCTTTTAAATATTAAGTAGAGTATTTGAAATCCTCTAGGAGAAATTATTCTCTTTAGGCAAACTTTTGTTTTTAAATTTTTAAAAAACCATTTTCACAAAGAGAGGGTCTTGCTACATTCCCCAGGCTTGCCTTAAACTCCTGTGCTTAAGTGGTCCACCCTACTCAGCCTCCTGAGTAGTTGGGACTACAGGCACCCCTCCTTCAAACATCTAACTGTAAAATAACGTGCCTATAAATATTCTTCAGGACCAGCTGTAGAAATTGTTGAAAATACGATTGTCTGTTTATATTATATGCCTTTTAGTGCACTTGTCACCTGAGTAGTGTGCATTGTACCTACTGTGTAGTTTTTTTTATCCCCAGACCCCCTTCCTCCCTCCCACTCTGAGTCTCAAAAATCCATTATATCACTCTGTTTGCTTCTGTGTACTCATAGCTTAGCTCCCACTTTTAAGTGAAAACATACGGTTTTGTTTTCCACTCCTGAGTTACTTCACTTAGAATATGGCCTCCAGTACCATCTATGTTGCTGTAGAACACATTATTTTGTCCCTTTTTAGTGGCTGAGTGGTATTCTGCCACTAAACACATATGTGTGTGTATGTGGATATACATATATATAAAAGACATATTCTTTATCCACTCATTAATCGATGGGCACTTTGGTTGGTTGCACAATATATTATGATACTCTTTAATATATTTTATTTAACATGTGTATTGTTTTACAGTACTTAAATGCCTTTTTAATTTTTGTCGATGTAATAGTTTAATACCAATAAAATACGTTTCATTATTTTTCATGAACCATCTTACATAATGTTTATGTTGCATCAAATGATGGCTAATGTCTAAAGTAAGAAAAGACAACTAGTGAATTATTCATCTGTTTGTACTTTTAGCAAGATACTTAGTTATACACAGGTTCACATAAAAATCTTGTGTTTACATCCTCACTTTTAATCTGGGAAAATATTGGCTGAATATTGCTCCCTAACATGAATGCATGTTCGGTCAGGGTATCTGTGAAATTCAATCATATTTCATGTGTTCACTGCTAATATGGCTGTTAAAGCAAAATTAGTGGGCTAACTAACAGAAGTTAAAAGATATTTTTTAAATTTGCTGATTGTTTTTTCCATGGCAAATGGTTTCCATTGTTTACTCCGTATACAACACTTGTGCTCAGTCAACTGTCTGTAGTTTAGTTAAATTGCAATAGAAGTAGATCTGCTGGATCTTAAGATAGTCTTTCTAAAATATAATCAGTATGTTCTTCTCTGTTGGTTTTTGTGTTTTGAAATGACACTGCTAATGTTGACATTATCAGCTTGTAAGCAATACTGCTTAGATAGTATATAAAGTTAGTGTTTCTAATTTTGTGCATATACACAAGATTTCCTTCAAATCATGACCGAGATGCATCCTTTAGAGCCTGAGCTGTTTATGGTTATGCCACCTACTCCTATGGTGTTGTGATGCCTCATTTTTGAAAGCTGACAACTTGATTGCTTTATATGTGGTTATTCCACAGCTTATGCCATGTTGTTAAAATTGTCCTCCTTGCTACTTATTTTTATTTATTTTTTAATTTTTAGTTTAGCTGTGTGTCAGGCAGACCTGGGTTTGAAGCTTTACTTTAATTCCCTTAGTAGCACAGTGACTTTGGGAGCATTTCTAAACTTGGGAATCTGTTTCCTCGACTGTACAATAACAGTGAATTTATGGTTTTTTATTTAATGACAATATTAAGTGCTTAGTACAAAAAAGGTGTTTAGTAAAAATCTATCCAATGGAGGACATATGTGTGATATAGTTCATTATCTTCTTTTCAAGCTTTACTTTTTCCCCACATTTTACAAATATGTTTTATTGACAGGAGTAGTACCTCAGATCTGATCACGAACTGTAAGAGGGGAAGCTGCTTTTTCTTGTTTAGCCACATGATTAGCATCACTAACCACTGTAAAGCATATTGTATATTGCCAATGATGTCTCAATTAAAAATCCACTGGGAACAAAGCCCCATTTGACAAAGTTGGCTTGAGCACAGCGATGATTGAGGAAATTCCTTTACCCCAGTGTGGGAAACCCCCCAAGGGAGCTGTTTTGCACACTGGTCTCATGTAGACTTGCTGGCTCCTGAATATTCTCTGAGAAGGGCAAAACCACCGGGAATTGTGCAGGCTGGTCATATGCAAGTACAAAGGGGACTGCCTAGGGCCTGTCAACTGTGAATCTCTGTCCCCATGCTACAGGCCATTCTGCTTGCCTCTAAAGCAAGACTCCTTTATTTGGAAGGTTGAGTGGAAATACTGTAGAGGAAATTTATGTTTTAGAATAACACATCTCTCTGTTTCCTATATTAATTCTTTTTGTGGAAATAACCCAAAAATTGTGTCATTAGAAACTACTCTCTCATTTGAGGACTAGGCCATCTCATGCTATCTGGTAAAGATGACATTTATAGTCATAAATCAAAACCATCTGAGATTTCCCAGGGCCTTTTTGAAGGTTGTCAGAAAAACACAGGCAATTCCTTTGTATTCGATACAGTAGTATTTTGTGAGGGACAGGGTGTAGCGTTGATAATAGTTTTTGGTAATCGTTTTATCTTTAGTTTTCTACCTATGAGTGGGCTATAGTATTTTTATGACTTCCTTCACCCTTCTTTAGATGAACATTTGAGATACTTCCTTGTACTAAGAACTGCAGACACATTTAGACACGTTGTGAGTCAGACCTGGCTTTTGCATGCCAACTACTCCCTTCTGTTGTTGGAGTGTACCCAGTCCCCGCTCCTGCTCCCACTTCCCACCCGAACTTGGTGTTCTTTTGAAAAGATGGACATGGATCCACTCAAACTTTGTCCCTGTTTTCATATTTTTGTTCTTTGTTTAGGTACTATGTCAACTGCTTTGATCCAGCTTTTGGCCAGAGTACATGTGGACTATGTTGTTCAAAAGTAAAATACTTCTGTTAATGTACATGGCTTGTAGTCTTGTTTTCAGTTAATTTCGACAGAATGTGTGAAGGTCAGTTATGGTCTATACCTTCCACTGTGCCAGGGGCTACCAGTACATAGAGAAATAAAATATAATAACTGCTAAAGGGAGGTTTGGATTTGACATTTAATTTGGAATTATAAGGCTGAAAAAGTGAAAATTTTGAAGAATGAGGATGGTATATTCAAATTCCCCAATTATTTTCTTTTACTCATCCACATATTTTTGTCCTGTCATCACATCCTGAAGGAAACTTTCCTGGTACCCTTTGGCAAGTTATGGGCCCTTATGTGATGCCACAATACATGATGTAGTCCTCCTTTGGAGTTGAAAATTAACAACTGTAATTTTCATTTATTTGGGTGATATTTTAATTGTGTTTTCCCTTGCTGGACTAGAAACTTCTGAATTCAAGGCCCCTGTCTATTTTTACTTTCCACCTGTGTTGGCACAGTGGGTCTTCAATAATCATTTACTCCATAATTGGTTGAATGAATGTGTGAGTTCCAACTACCAATGATTGGTAAGAGTTAAGTTTTGAGTTCAGTTTCTTAATACTTCTTTTCACTCTGTGAATGTCATTTATCTCAAGGACTTCCTATTTGTCAGATTTATAAAACCTCTCATGTGTGCTTTTAAAAGTTGTCTTTTGTAGTATTTTTAGTCATAATGGGACCATCACTTTGAATGGCTTCCCTGGAGTCATATTTGTGACTGCTGGAATGAGTTAGGATGGTGTATATTTGAGAAGGAAGGTCTTGGCACTGGTAAGACTTTGGGACTGCCAGCATTGATTACTTCTGTGTCATTTTTCTAGGTAGAAGTAAATGATGACTTAAGTATTTCCTATCAATTCTAATCAATATTTCTAAGCCATTATCCTGTTCCCTTTAATAATTGACAACATCCAATGTAGAAGCTTCATTAATATTGTAGTTTTAGAGTTAAGTGATGAATTGATGCTATTGCAATTAGACTGACTTGAATTTATCTGTGAATTAGCTGATAAAAATGATTCTGTTGATCTTAACATTTTGAGTTTTGAGAAACTTTTAGTAGCATTTTGATTTATTTTTATACAGTCTTTTAAAACTGACATCGTTTCGTTGTTTTCTCTATGATATTCTGAGTACAACTTAATTTGCAGTTTATCTGTCAATCTATCTATTATTTTCTTTTCTTTTTTTTTTTTTTTTTTGAGATGGAGTCTCGCTCTGCCGCCCAGGCTAGAGTGCAGTGGCCGGATCTCAGCTCACTGCTGCAAGCTCCGCCTCTCGGGTTCACGCCATTCTCCTTCCTCAGCCTCTCGAGTAGCTGGGACTACAGGCGCCCGCCACCTCACCCGTCTAGTTTTTTGTGTTTTTTAGTAGAGACGGGGTTTCACCGGGTTAGCCAGGATGGTCTCGATCTGCTGACCTCGTGATCCGCTCGTCTCGGCCTCCCAAAGTGCTGGGATTACAGGCTTGAGTCACCGCGCCCGGCCCTATTATTTTCATAGGAATCACACTTTTAAATGAACGTTCCGTAGTTTCCTCAGTTCCTAAAGAAATACACAGACTGTTTTTTTTTTTGGCACCCAAATAAGTCAGTTACTGCTTTCCCAGAATTTGTGGTCTTTCCTTTTTTGAGACTACTTAATATTAGAAATACTTCCCAAAGAGAAAGCAAAAGTAATATTTTAATATTTAAAGTATTTTGATATCAAAGAAGTTAGCTGTTTTTGAGTTGATAGCTTCTCCGTCAAAGTTTAAAATGTTGCATAATTGGTAAAGTATAATTTTGATCTCACTCTTAAAATGAAATTGTATATTAAATATTTTAAACTAAGTTTTTCCATATTTTATATTGGAGATACATGTGTACCTGAAAAATACTTAAAAATGTGATGAGAGAACTCAAAGATGTTTGTTTATGTTGAAAAAGGCAACTTATTAGCTCATTTTTTATTGGAACTGACAGTTAAACATTTTTTTTCTCATAAATTTACTTAGATATGTGATAATTTTATGGTCCAGTCTTATGAAACACATTAATGTGCAGTTGTTCAAAATTGTTCCTCTTCTAAAGTGAAAATCTCATTCACCTAACAAAATAAAACTAGATAAATGTTTGCTCTCATACTGTTTTGGTAACTATGAACTAAGTAAAAATAGTTTTTAACAGGGTCATCTCATTGTTATAGGAACTCTGGATAACTAATCAATTTGCAAAAGTAATGCCAAATGGAGTTAGATATGCCTCCTATCACAGAAGTTGCTTTGCTAAGGAAAGAGCATACAGGGGAAAAAACTTTTTCTTCATGCTTGGCTGTTTAATACATTGCATAATTGTTTTAAATTGATTTCTGATGAGTTACTAAATATGCTGTACAAATTGAAATAGACAATTGTTGAAATGATAAAATGTAATGAAAGGTATTTGGACCAAAGGAGACCTAAGTTCTGCACCAAGTGGTGTGTAACTGGGACAAACTGGTAGACCTCTCTGGGCCTTAATCTTCTTGCCTGTAAAATAGAAAGAACAGATAAATGGTCCATTTTGTAAGTCTAAGTCTGTGAGTGTTCTGGAAATAAATTTCGTTTTTCTTACCATTAGAAAGCTTACTCTTTCTGAGTAATTTCTTTTCAGTTAAGTGTGAGTATCTCCTGCAGGTATCTCCCATCCATCTCTTCAAGATTAGCTGTCTCAAATGTTTTTCTTTTCTTCTTTACTGATAAATTTGGACTCCTTCTTGACAGTGATGACAGCTTCAGTATCATCAGTGTCTTGTCACCTTGCAGACTTTAAACATAAAAATACTCATTGGTTTTAAAAGGAAAAAAAGTACACATTAGGACTATGAAGCTTGGCCTTGAATCATTGTCTATCTTTTATTAAATGTTGGTTAGCTGAACAGAATTCATTTTACAATGCAGAATGAGAAAAGAAGGGAGCTATATGCATTTGAGAATGCAAGCATTGTGAAATAAACATTTTAAATGCTTGCTTAAAGTGAGCACATACAGAAATACATTAAGCTATTAGAAAGTGTTTTTGCTTTTGTACTACTAATTAGGAAACACCTTGTATAGTTCCTCTTCTAAAATTGAAGTAGATTTTAAAAACTCATGTAATTTAATTGAGCTCTCAATTCAGATTGTAGGAGAATTTTAACAGGATTTGGTTTTGTCTAAATTTTATCAATTTTTTTGTTAATCTGTATAATTTTATAAATGGCAAACTGTATTAGTCCGTTTTCATGCTGCTGTGAAGAAATACCCAAGACAGGGTAATTTATCAAGGAAAGAGGTTTAATTGGCTTACAGTTCAACAGGCCTGGGAAAGCCTCAGGAAATTTACAATTATGGCAGAAGGGGAAGCAACCATGTCCTTCTTCACATGATAGCAGGAGAGAAAAGTGCGGAGCAAAAGGGGGAAAAGCCCTTTATAAAACCATCAGATCTCATGAGAACCCACTCACTATTATGAGAACAGCAGGATCGGGTTAACCGCCTCCATGATTAAATTACCTCCCACTGTGTCCCTCCTATGACACGTGGGGATTATGGGAACTGCATTCAAGATGAGAGTTCCATGCGGACACAGCCCAACCATTTCACAAACCAATTCTTATTTCTTAAAAAGAGCTGATGTGACGCAACTGAATGTATTATGTGCTAATATGAACCAGTACATTAGTTGATGGAATATTTATTGAAAACCAAAGATTATTGAGATATTTTTCTTATATTTTAAGTGATTTCCTTTGAAAATAATTTTATACTTTTTGAATAAGAATAAGTTCTTTTTTAATAATGATCAAAAGTGAGGGTTAATAGACGAGAAATTACTGCATATACTTAGGCATATTAATCAGAAGACAAGGAAGTAATATGCAAGGGCAGATTACCCAGTGAAGTTTGGCTCACATGGGGCAGTAACTTTACACTGTTGACTGTAGATTCAGTAATACTTTTAGCAAGAAAGATTAGATCTTGTCCAAAGTAATCAGAAGTTTCTTGCCATAAGCAAAAAAGCTCAGTGCGAAAATCACAAGAGTCTGATGACTTAGAGGAAAATGTCAGAAAACCTGGCTCTGCTTCTGGTTCCACATGGAATTGAATGAGTCTCTTTAAATTTATGTTTGTTCGTCTGTAAAATAAGGGATGTGCAACTGGGTGACTTCTGACTTCTGTTCCAACCTAACACTCTGTGAAATCAAGATCACATGTACATTTTTTTTACAAATTTCCAAAATTTTTATTCTTTGGCCTTTAGAGAGTGAAATAAAAATATCTCTCAATTTTGAATTTCTTTTTTCAGTTGAGTTCTCTTTTGCTCTTCTGTCCAAAAGAATGAGTGTGTTGGTCTGTTGGACTTGAGTCAAATGAAAATGTAAAATAGGAAATTCCTAGCAGTGTGCATTCGCTTGTACAGGTCTGGTTCATTTAAATCTGGGAAATATGGTAGAGTTTAAATTTATTTATATGCTAAAGAAGAAATACGTGCTTGTACCCTGAATAAAGGGTCACTAGACAGCTTTTTGTTATTTCCATTGTAAAGATATATTCATTCTGATCATAGTATGATGGGAAATTTTAATTATCCCCTTCAGATATTTTTCATTTTTTGGATGCAGTTGTTGGGAAACCATAAGGTATAGGACTCAACACTTAGGTATATTTATAGATTTCTTACTATACTCAGTTATGCATTTGCTTAATTACAGAACTTAGTCTCATGAGTAATCTTCATAGGTATTAAAACTTGAAATATATAGGTTGGATACAGTTCCTTATCCAGAATTTCTGATTCTTAAAAGCTCTGAAAATTCAAACCAAGTTATTTTGTAAATTTGTGCCAAACATATTTAGCAGTAAACCTATTCAAACAGACATGAGATTATATATAGTTTGCCCTATCTATAAATATCCCATATGTTTGCCACATAGTGGGAGTGTTCGTGCATCTCCCTACAGGTATATTATTGTTTTTAATGACACGGTTTCTCACTGAGGGTTTTGTGTAAAATACGCACTCGATTACTTTTCTAAAAGAAGGAAATTTCTGAAATCTGAAGCACATTAGGCCACCAGGGTTTCATATCACACACTGATGGTAATTCGATAAAAGATGCAGATAATGACGATCTTTATCATCATAAATTTTCCCGAAGAATTAGTATGTGAACATGAGAACATTGGTTTCTTACTCATTATTACTTGCAGTAGAAATACAATACAATAAATAGTAATTTAGTGAGTAGTTCTAAGAAGGGTTGGAATTAGAATCTGGAAAAATGAACTATATACAATATGGAAGGGAACCTTAAGCACAAAACATATGATAGTATTATCTGTAGAAATTACTGTATATTATTTGTAATTTTTAAAACCAGTTTTCTGTTTAAGTTGTAAATTCTAACAATATTTTGTAAAGATTAGCTAAAAATGGTTCAAAGAAATTCTGAATAGAAATAGTAGATATGCCGACTGGTATTTGCATTAAAAACTAATTAAAGCACTTCTTTGGAAACATTCAGTATTTTGTTGACTAATTTGGCTTTGAGAACAAAGTAGTAAAAGTCGTTATTTTAATGATAAATGTAAATGACATGCAATAGCTTTGACTCAGCAGATTGTTATCTTTTTCCTTTTTTTCCTTTTTTTTTTTTTTTTTTTTTTTTGAGACAGAGTCTCGCTCAGTCGCCCAGGTTGGAGTGTAGAGGCGCGATCTCGGCTCACTGCAAGCTCCGCCTCCCGGGTTCACACCATTCTCCTGCCTCAGCCTCCCGAGTAGCTGGGACTACAGGCTCCCGCCACCACGCCCGGGTAATTTTTTGTATTTTTATTAGAGACGAGGTGTCACAGTGTTGGCCAGGACGGTCTTGATCTCCTGACCTCGTGATCCGCCAGCCTTGGCCTCCCAAAGTGCTGGGATTACAGACGTGAGCCACCGCACCCGGCCGCATCTTTTTCTTTTAACTGTAGGAAATGAAACTGTGAGTAGTTTTCACATACTCACATAGTTTTCACATTTCTCATCTGTGGTCATATAGATGACATTAAAAATGGGTGAAAGGCCAGGCGCGGTGGCTGACGCCGTAATAATCCCAGCACTTTGGGAGGCCGAGGCGGGTGGATTGCTTGAGGTCAGGAGTTTGAGACCACTCTGGCCAACATGGTGAAACCCCGTCTTTACTAAAAATACAAAAAAATTAGCCGGGCGTGGTGGTGTACACCTATAATCCCAGCTACTCGGCAGGGGAATTGCTTGTACCAGGGAGGTGGCAGTTGCAGTGAGCCGAGATCGCGCCATTGCACTCCAGCCTGGGTGACAGAGTGAGACTCCGTCTCAAAAAAACAAACAAAACAAAACAAAACAAAAGTAAATGGGTGAAAAACTTGTTCCTGACCTAACAGATGGTGCCTATTGGAGTCTCTGATGGGCAGCTTGACTTTTAAAAATTGAAAATTCAAACTGTTAGTAACAATAGTTTTTTTAAAATAGTTTTTTTCTCTTAAAAAATCTTTTTCACATTTTAGAATTCTTGATGAAGTAGTTTTTTAAAACCTCCTAAATGATTTCTTGATTTATTGACTTTAGCTAAATACTCTTAAATTATCAATTTTTGAAAAACTACATGAAGCTACAGATAGCAGTATTTATGTCAGCTAAACTATACTCAGGGACAGAAATTGTGGTTGAATAATTTAGAAAATAGTTTTTCAGTTGTTGACTCACAACCTCACAATTAGTTGTATTAAATTGTATAAAAGGGCAATTTTTCTATATCTATGGTAGAATCAAATGTTTTTACATCATATTCAAACTTTTTTTTTTTTTAAATCATGTGAGGCTTTATTTTAGTATTTAATATGATTATTTATTTCTTATCAAGCCAGATTCCCTACAGTTTCTTACAGATCTGATTCCCTCACTTGTCCATCTTTTCCTTAAATCTGTAGTACTTAACTTGTTTCTGGTATGTTCTCAAATACTTCACACTTCCCTCCAAAAGCATAACTTAAGTTGTCTTGTCTTATGCGTAGCATTTCCTTATTTTCTTCATACCGTGAACAGTAACGGATATCTTTACTAATGAGGAAGATGAATTTAAGTGACATACTTTGTTATGAAAAATACTTTTGGAAGCATTTAGAAAATTCTGTGATTTAATGTTGTTAAATATAAACATATAGAAAGATTGATAAAAAGGCTTTTAACATTGAGCTCCATCTTCCTTTTTTTTGGAGGTCTTATTTCAGATCCCATTTGGATGTTTATCTTGTCAGTTGTTATATGTGAAATCTATATTTTATTATGGATCTCTTTTTTGGGGGTACGATGAGCGTTGGGAAATGTCATGAAGGAAATTTTATGTTTTCCTTCCCTTCATGATTCCCCAGTCCTTTTCAGAAAAAGAAAGGGGAAAAGGAGAAGGAAAGGTTTGTGTGATGGTGTAGGAGTGGCCAGTTCTTCATTTGCTTTGGGCTGTCTCTGGAGGACTAAAGTCATGAGAAAGTCACAATAATCATGTATTTAGTCCTTCATGATAACAAAGGGCAGTATGTAGGTGAATGTTTTGCTGGAAATGACATAATCATTTCAAACAAATTAATTTGTCAGTAATATATTAACTGGTATGTAAAATTGAGTCTCTGTTCTTTTTTTATGTCTTTAGAGCTATATAATTCTCATCTAAATTGCAGATGTCTCTGGGATGACTAATATATATTTTCTATCTCAAATTGATTGATCAAATAAATATTTAGTGCTCTCTCTTGCTGTCTGCTTTTCCCTAAAGTCTGTAGCTGGAGAAATTTCTTCATTGACTTATCTGGAGCTAGAGGTATATTTATTTTTAGAGGTAGAGAAGTGAATTTTTCATGAGTATTGGAGTTTTCTCATTTTCTTCAGTGAATTCATAATGCCAAAATCACGGAGGCCAAGACGTGGATTTACTCTTTGACCTGCAGTGCCTAGAAAGGGAAGCTGAGACAGTGGGCTATTTATGCCCATCCTAAAATTCAAATCATAACAATTAATATTAAAATATGCAGAATAATATATAGTTATATCTAGTAATAACATTACTATAATAGAAATTCATCATTGGCAATGTAGGATATGTAGTGACTGGAAGAACAATTTTGTAAGATAGATTGATGCTTGCTTCTCTTGTGTGTTAGTACTGTACTATAATAGGATTCTGGTGTACTTTTGTTTGGCTTCTGGGTATCTCCACAAACAGAATATATTTTAAACATATTTGCATGGCCTACAAATATTGACATTTCAAGACTTTGAAGTGCCATTTGCTGCTTGTTGAGATTTTATAATCAATGTTGCAAATATGAAGTATAATATTTTCATGATTTTGGGCTTATTGAATTATAGATAAATGCACTTGAATGCTCTGTACATAATGTATACATGGACAATGTGACTCCTTTGTTCTAATTTTACATTATATGGTATAATCAAATTCTATTACAATGATTTATTTCATGCAGACACATCATAGGCCAAATTATAACCCTTAAAATATTATATATGCTAAAAATCTGTTTTATGAGTGAAAGACAAGTGTTATCCATCTATCCTAAAATCAGACTTATAAACAGACTTAAGTTAATTGTATTCAGGTTATCTTTGATAAGACATAAAATACTTTATATTCTGCCATTTTTAAGAATCATTCAGTGTCCCTGGCAAGGGAGCTATACATATATTTTGAACATCTCTTAGGATGCAACCTGCATATATATTGAGCATCTGGGACACAACAGTGAATAAGATATACATAGAGAAATACAATCTAGTGGGAGAAAGAAGCATTAATCTGATATTCATTCAAATTACAACTAAGAAAAGTTTTAGGTGGGGGTTGGTATAGAGCTCTATCTAGGTAAGGTAGGGCCATGGGGGTGGAAGCTGGGGGAAGTTTCAAGAAAGTAAAAATGTAAACTAATACCTGAAGGATGAGTAGGATCAAGGCAGGAGATCTAGGGGATTTTCCCCCATTTTATTAGTGAATGTATTCTCATTTGAAAGATGGAATTTATGTGTCGAATTAAATCTAGTGGTTTCCCCCTGTAAATATGTTTGATTACTATTAATAAAATCGATTCCCAAAAAATTAGAAAGAAAAGGAAGGCAAGCACCATCAGCAATAACAACAATTAACAACAATCAGTGAACCAAGAAACCTCCCCCCACCCACCGAAAGCATACCCTGCAAAAAAAGTTAAAATTATAAATCCATACAAAGAGTAATTTGTGACACATTGTTTTGTGTCCTTAGAGACACTTTTCTGTGCATCTCTATGCATTTGAGTATGCATTGTTCTTAACAGAGATGAGGTTATAGCCTCATTAAGCTAGTTTTATATCTCTTTTAGTGGCTACAGCATCTTTGTAATGGTGCAGCATCTTTGTAATGGATATGCTATTACTTAACCAATGCCTATCTGTGAACATTTTAATTACTTCTAACTTTTCAAAATCCAGAAGTATTTTAAGCAAAGTCTACTGTGTTTACAAAGTTGACTTAATCAGTTCAGCACCTAAATTAATCCTAAATAAGGAGACATTTATTTATGGATTCCAAAGATTCTTTGCTTATGTTTACATACTAAATAAAGATGGTTCAAATGAGAATTGGAGGTACAGGCATTTAATTTACTGAGATACATATTCTTTAGCAGATAAAATTTATTTATAATGCCATGAACAAGAATCACTTGCATTACTACCAGTTTTCTATAACTTATGCCCATCATTCCAATGGAAAAACACCCAAGAGATTTTTTGCCCATTTTCAAGGTTTTTACAGTTTTTCCTTTAGAGTTTCTCTCCTGTGATCATAAATAATTTCCAAAGGTAATTCTTCATCCAAAAACAAACAAACAAAAAACTTGCAGTCAGAGTGTTCATTAACCATATAGGCTTCCTGGAGTTTGCAAATCTAGAACCATGGTCTGTTGAGCAGCTACTGATCAAGGTGATAAAATTAACTTTTCCTCTGAAATTTTCACAAGAAAGATGGCATGTGACTTTACAAAGTGCTTTCTTGAGGCTAGAAAAACAAAATGAAGAAACTCTCTCCACTTGATTTTTATCTTCAGTACCTATCTATATAATTGGTGAATTTCTTTCTGGTTGAGGCTCCCAAAATTTACTATGATTCTCGTCTTGCCAGAAAGTGACCTTCCTCACCATCTATAAGTCTGGGAACCTATCAGCTAGTTCTTAGGCCAGTTTTCTTGGGAGGGGTGTGTAGGCATTTATTCCACATATAAAGTCATTCCTTGTTCCTTAATAGTTGCTTGCTATTCCTGATTAAATGAAAATTATTTTAAATATGATACTCCAGGGATAGCTTTGGTTACCAGATAGAGTTATCCAATGACATTCTGATAATGAAAGAAGAGATATTCTTATTGAACCTGTGAAAATAACTCTATTTGCCATGAGAATAAGGGCACTCATTAGGAGTTTCTGAATTCTGGAGTAATCAGTGAAAATCATATGCTGTTTTAAAATGTTTATTTTAGTTTAGAAAAGCAGCGTCCACAAAATTCAGAATTAAATATAGCTTAAAAAGGACTTCTTCATATATATGTTAGAAAATATAATATTAAAACAGTATCAACAGTATCTAAATAAGTAGCCACAATTGAATGTCCCTCACCAGTTATTTCAGTCTTATGTAGTTCCTGTTTCATTGGATCTTGGGTCAACAGTCTGTCTTTGCTTCCATATGAAAAATCTACATTTAGAGCTTAGTTTGAACATATATTCAAAATTGGCATTGTAATCGTAACTATCTTGTTAAACTGCCACCTTTCCTTTGGTAAAACCATACACACGGCTATCTTAGATTTTTGTAATTGAGGCTTTTAGTTACATATTCATTGGCTTAAGAATGAGAAGAATGAGTTGCATTTGCTAACTAAATACTTACTAATCAAAATATGTCATCAAAATATGTCATATTTAAGCACAGTGCCCTTATAATTCAAATAATTATATTTTACAGAACCTTGTGAGAACAAAACATTTTCTGAAAGCTTAATGAATAGTGAAAGGCTAATTGATTTTAGTAACCACTTAGAAATACCATTCTGGAGTCCATAAAAGTATTACTATTGCCCTCTTTAGTTGCTCTTCTCCCAAAAGGCTATATCCAAAAAGAAACAAAAAAGAAAAGCAGTGGATAGGACTAGGACTTTCCAACTCCAGCTTTACATACATATAGTATTAAAACAAAGTAATGAATCAGTACCTATGAAGACCTGAAATAGCATGTAACCACTAGGGGAAAAATTGTTAAATCATAAAGAAAATGACTTTATCTTTGGCGAGCAGAAAAATATTAAAACCTGTACGCTTGCAGTTTTTTCTTGTGTAATGTATAAATGTCTAATTTATTACAGTTGTTTTTAGGTCATGACCTAAAATTTATTCTATAAAATTTATGAATATTACTTGAAACTCTAAACAAATCACTAGTGTGTATTCACTGCATTAAAATAATCAGGTAAAAATCATAAAATTAAAGCTATATGTTTACATTCCGTTTTTAATGCAAATAGCTTATAGATGCTTACGTTGAAACATCTCAAGCACTTTAATAGGTCTACCTAAAATTAGGATGATTTCAGTTGTAAGAAACAAAAATACTTTTTCTGGCTTAAACCAACGGTGTCCAATCTTTTGGCTTCCCTGAGCCACAGTGGAAGAAGAATTGTCTTTTGCCACATATAAAATACACTAATGCTAAAGATAGCTGATAAGCTAAAAAAAAAAAAGTAGCAAAAAACCTCAGAATGTTTTAAGAAAGTTTACAAATTTGTGTTGAGTTGCATTCAAAGTCATCCTGGACTGCATATGGGTCACGGCTTGGATGAGCTTGGCTTAAACAGTACAAAGGATAGTTACTTGTTCATGTAATAAAAAAAAATTATTGATAATGAGATTTAGGCTTAGTTTAAATCAGGGCTCTGCCTCTGTCTCTGACATTTTCTAAGCTCCACCTTTTCCTGTATCAAGCACATTCCTAGCCCGGCTTGCTCGTGGGTGTGAGAAGGCTAAACAGCAGAGACCAGAGCTGTCTGCTTCCTCATTCACATCTAGGAGGAGCAAGAAACTTCCCACAGGTGTTGAATCAAAGTCCCAAGCTTTACTCTGAATGGAGCACCCTGAACCAACAACCACTGAGGCCAAAGTGTAGGACACAGGCTAGGTAACTCCTCTTTCCTTCCATTTGAGGGGGATCTGTTATCCTGATGGCTTATCCAGTCATTCAGTCTTCCTCTCCACCTGGGAGAAGGGATTCTCCTCATAAAAACCTTAGGACTTCCATATGAAGAGGGAGAGGAAGGAGCGGAATATTCAGGAGGCCTTTGGATGTCCATTACAGATTTATTCTACTTTTACTCATTCTTTAATTTTTTTTGCAGGGGGATGGGGGTGGGGAGGGAGTTGAGAAATCATTTTTTTGATCATCTCTCACTACATAAACTGCATTCTTCCATATATCATCTTCCTTGTAATCTCTTCACAACACTAGGGGAGTAGATATTATCTCTCCAAATAAGCGGAAAGGGGTTAGCCAATTTAATTTTCTGAGGTTTACATTTTAGTAAAGGCAAAATTTAATTCAAGCCTATCATGTACTAAAGTCTGTGCTCTTTTTCCTGGTTGTAAAATAATTCTTATTTATACAATAATTTTGTAAAGAAGGTTATTCAGACTTGGAAGATCAATGGGTGTGTGTGTGTGTGTGTGTGTATACACACATATACGTGTGTGTATATATATGTGTATATATATATAGTGTGTGTATATATATAGAGTGTGTGTGTATATATGTGTGTGTGTGTGTGTATAGTTTTTCTTTCTTTCTTTCTTTTTTTGAGACGGAATCTCGCTCTGTTGCCCAGGCTGGAGTGAGGTGACGTGATCTCGATCTCGGTTCACTGCAACCTCCGCCTCCCAGGTTCAAGCAATTCTCTGCCTTAGCCTCCTGAGTAGCTGGGATTACAGGCGCCTGCCACCATGCCTGGCTAATTTTTTTGTATTTTTAGTAGAGACGTGGTTTCACCATCTTGGCCAGACTGATCTTGAACTCCTGACCTCGTGATCCACCTGCTTTGGCCTCCCAAAGTGCTGGGATTACAGGCATGAGCTACTGCACCTGGCATGGGTTTATATATTTTTAACAAGCATTCATTCTACATATATTTATAGTGTTCCCACTATGTGCTAGGTAGATGGTAGGTGCTGGAAATACAACGGGAAGAAAACAGGTGCCTTCTACTCTATGGATTTAGCAGGGGAAGCAAATATTAGTAAGTCATACAATTAGCCATATTTACAAACTGTGTAACTGCTCCTTAGTAAGAGCTGATCAAGTCTGGGAAAGGTCATCAGAGTATTTTTTCTTAGGAGGTGACATCTGAATTGAGAACTGAAGGATGAGACTGAGTTAACCAGGTCAAAAGGAGGAGGAGGAGGGGAGAGAGAATTCCAGGCAGAGGGAACACAACATGCCCAAGAACTGAAAGGAGTCTTTTTTGTTGGAGCATAGAGAGAACACAGAACAGTGAGGCAAGATGAAGATGAGATGCGTAGATAGGCAAGGTCTTGCTGGGTGGGGCTTTAGATGTTATTACAATTGTGTTTGAGCATGGCATGGCATGGCAGCTCATGTCTGTAATCCCAGCATTTTAGAAGGTGCTTGAGACCAAGAGTTTGGGACCAGCCTGGACAACATACTGAGACCTCATCTCTACACTAAATTTTTTTTAAAACTTAGCCAGGCATGGTGACTTGGGTCTGTAGTACTCGCTACTCGGGAGGCTGGGGTGGGAGGATTACTTGTTCCCAGAAAGTCGAGGCTGCAGTGAGCCGTGATTGCGCCACTGCTCTCCAGCCTAGGGTGATAGAGTGAGACCTTTTCTCAAAAAAAAGTAAAAATAATAAAAAAAGATTATATATTTGATATTCCACAAGAAATTAACTTGGAAATAACTTATTTTATTTGCCTTAAGTATTTAAGATGCTGAGGGTTGTATCATACTGTCGAAGTTCTCTGTAAATATTTATAGTGTTTGTTCCCTTGACTTGACAAAGCCTTAATTCAGCTATAGAGTTATTCAGTCATATTCAGTTTTTCCATGTTGGTATGCTGGGCAGATCATTTATAGCCGCTTTAAACTTTTTATGACCACTTTAAACTTGAACTTAGATATAAAACAGTGAAGGTAAAAACATCTACATGTTACTGAATATTTATCAAAAGAATACTGAGTTACTTATAGTTCCAAAGTGTTCAGTAAAGAAAAGCTCAGTTATTAAACTTTTGGGATGCAATATGGAAATGATATTTATATAATTAATCGAGGTGTCAGCATTTGATGGCTTGACATGATCTATCTACTATTCATATTTTATTGGAATTGTATTTGTGTCCTTTTATTTGTAGTCATGAGTAAAGAAAAAGAAGCACAGCTTTATTTAAATATAATGTTGTCTTTTGCATGGAACTAAGGTAGTGTAAAAAACCCATTTTTCTCACTTGCTTTTTAAAATATCATTAACAAAGCATGCATCAATGTTACTAATCAATGTCAGACTTAGTTCGCTCAAGTTCCTCCCTGTTAAGAAAATAGCTTACTTAGAAGTCCAAACATTTAACTTACAGTGTAATATTTAAGCATAGAAGTTGCTGACTTGACCGCTTCCCTAAAAAACAAACAAATAAAAACATTACTTTTGATCTTGTTACCTCACTTGCTGAAAGTATAACTTAAAAAATTACCAAAATAAATTTTGAAAATAGGAAAACATGTTATTGAGAAACTAACTTAATGTTTGTTGGGCAATAATCTTCATCCTTTTACCTTAGTAAAGGGTAATATGTAATTTATTTCATAGGTGAGAAAGATGTGTTTTCTTTTCTTTTCTTTTTTTTTTTTTTGAGGTGGAGTTTCGTTCTTGTTGCCCAGGCTGGAGTACAATAGCATGATCTCGGCTCACTGCAACCTCTGCCTCCCGGGTACAAGTGATTCTCCTACTTCAGCCTTCGAGTAGCTGGCATTACACGTGCACACAACCATGCCCGACTAATTTTTTGTATTTTTAGTAGACATAGGGTTTTGCCATATTGACCAGGCTGGTCTCGAACTCGAACTCTTGAACTCAGGTGATCCATCCGCCTTGGCCTCCCAAAGTGCCGGGATTACAGACGTGAGCCACCACACTTGATTGTGTTTTATTTTCTAGAATGAGAACTTAGTGTTCTTGTCTTCATGTTGAGTGGTTCCGAAGAAGGATAGGAGCAGATACTGTGTGCAGTAGTTCATATAATCCTATTTTTGGCAGTTTGACTTAAAAACAAACACATTTTTTCATTTTAAATAGTGCTACCATTAATATGTTTGTGGCTAGTTTTTTTTTTTTTTTTTTTCCCACTCACATGGTTACATATGTTTGATAGATTTCAAATTGTGAAATTGTTAGATTAAATTAATAGAACAAAGTCCCAAATGGAATATGGGTCTATCAGTTCTGTGCAGCAAGTAGATGGATTAATCTTAGATTACAAGGACAGATATTTCCTTCTTCCTGAATACAAGGAGGGGAGTATGAGCTTGTAGGTGGTTGGTGGGAGACAGAATAGAGGGAATGTCTTAAGGAAGTAACCACATGATAATCTCTCTTAATGTGGAAAGAAAGCATTTTGATGAGAGTGTTACAGGGTGTTGGAAAGCTGTGAAAATTTTCAAAACCAACTGAGAAGAAAAAGTAAGGGGGTCTATGAAGAATGGATTTCTCAGGTTACTGAGCAGAGTTGTTAGTAGATGATATCAAGAACCACATGTCTATAGGGCACCAGGCACCTTAGTTTCATTGTCCTTTCCAGCAGCATTCAGAGCCCAGGTCCAGGAGCTGAGCATGCCAAATATGACCTAATCTGCAGTTTGGGGCTGGTAGGATCAGATAGTCTGCAGGGGCAAGGTAGGGGCTGCACATTGAAGGAGTTGAAGATGCTGTGGAGAGAGCAGTTAGGTATCTAAAATCATGGGAAGATGAAAACGAAGCCCAGAGGGACTGGTAAAGACACAGAGAGTGAATGCATTGTTTAAGGATGTTAGAAGTAGGAGGAAAGGAGTGAGAGCTGGAAAATGATAAAATTGTGGTTAAAAAGTGGGGCATGGGAGTTTCAGATTTTAGAAGGAGAGCCATTCACTCCAAATCAAGCTTCAAGGTATAGCCATTTGGAGATTTGGCGAGCTAGAGGTAAGGGAGACGAGGCCATGGAACTATGTGCAGCTTAACGTTGTCCAAACGGATGTGAGTGATGTCATGATTTTTGGTAAAGAGGAAAAGAAGGTCCTAGAACTCTCTAATTCTGGATAAATGACAAAAAGATTGTAGCTCATAATGGTGAAGAATGAGGATGCTGTAGCTGATTGACCTGCACAATTTGAAAATGTTTTTGGAAGATGAAATGATGATGAACATGAAAGTGAATGTTTTGGGAACTGAATGGCATTAAAGTAGCAAAGGTGAGCTTCTAGCATGCCCCAAATTACCTTCTAGCTTGAGACACTAGAGTTGGGTCTGGAGGTGGGTAGTGGGACGGAATCTCTTTCACTCTACAGCACTTGAAGAGTAAGGAAGACAATTATAAGTGCTGGAGTGAATTTTCTTCTAGAAAGCTCCAGTGTGTCTGGGGGTGAAATGTGTCTCAGGTTTTAACTGCTGACTTGCAAGTGAACAAAGACTGAGACCTGACCAGGCACGATGGCTCACATCTGTAATCCCAGAGCTTTGGGAGACTTGAGGCCATTGCATTCCAGCCTAGGTGACAAAGTGAAACCTTGTCTCCAAAACATAAATTAAATAAATAAATAAATAAATAAGATTAAAAATAAATTGATTAAATAAAATTGAGATCTGTACTCATAAGCATCTTAGCTAGGGTAGAGAATTGTTTGTCATGTGCAAGTTTTTGTTTCTGCCTTTTGCTTTTTCTTATTTAAATTTTTTTTTTTTTTTTTTTTGAGACGGAGTCTCGCTTTTGTCGCCCAGGCTGGAGTGCAGTGGCCGGATCTCAGCTCACTGCAAGCTCCGCCTCCCGGGTTTACGCCATTCTCCTGCCTCAACCTCCCGAGTAGCTGGGACTACAGACGCCCGCCACCTCGCCCGGCTAGTTTTTTGTATTTTTTTTAGTAGAGACGGGGTTTCACCTTGTTAGCCAGGATGGTCTCGATCTCCTGACCTCGTGATCCGCCCGCCTCGGCCTCCCAAAGTGCTGGGATTATAGGCTTGAGCCACCGCGCCCGAGCTCTATTTAAATTCTTAAAGTGTGATCTAGCTGGGAAGGATAAAAGATACGAGGATGTAGTTTATTGGAGAAATTCTTTTAAATATTAGCTGGTAAGTAAAAAGGTAATGTGCAATAAAATACTGGTTTTTACTTGTACTGTCAAAACCTCTGAGTGTTGTTGAAAAAGCATGAACTGAGGATCCAGGAGTTTTATGCTACAGATGGCAGTTATGGGCCCTGTTATAAAATACAGATAATGAATTGGTGCATTGAAAAAATCTTTTAAGTCTAAAATTCTTTCATGTTCAAGCCTAAGTTCCAATCTTTATTACATAAGAACTACCATCTTCCACTACTTTTGAAAGACTCTTCTTAGGTCCATGAACTTGGGAGTTCAGACCAAACTCTATCTGTTCTTAGCTCATTGCAGACATTTCAGAAGGAAAAGGATGGTAATGGAGTGATTGGGAAGTGTAGATATAAGAATGACCTTATGAAATGGTTTCAATTATAGGACTAAACAAATATATGAACAAAATACAGGATTAGGTAGATATATAGAACAACTGACGGCTGCTCTGGGAACTCTTTTGGTAGTTGTTGGCTATTGGGAGATGTCTTTGGTTGGGCCAGATGCTTTCAGAGGAAAAAGAGGTGAGAGTAACCATTTTGTTCAAAAATTATTGAGGTGCAATAAAATAATTTTTAGATTCTGGTTTCAAAGTTGTGACTTTAAGCATCACGCTGTTCATATAATGTATACCAAACACATATTTGACTGACCTGAGTTTCTCTGGCAAAGCACCTCAGTGTAATTAATTGTAAGTCAGCATATCACAAAATTCTGAAGGCTTTTTTTTTTTTTTTCCTCTGAATAGGAATTCAGAGCTTGCTCCAGGGATGTGAGGACAAAAGATGAGTATGACTTTTAAAAGGAATTCAGAGGTTGCTCCAGATTTTGCTTTCTTCTCATGTCCACCTTCTTTCACTTTGACTTATGCTTCTTGACAATATTTTCTGCCTGCTATATGGTATTTATTATGTACAGCACATACTAACAGTACTCTGCAATCTACTTTAAACTTTGCTCTTTCCACTTTTTTTTGGTACTACGCATTAGATCCTTGAGCCAGTCATCCATGTCTGCTTATACTAGATTGTTTCCCTTAGAACTCTGTAAGCCACAAAGTGAAACTGATTAGGATTTTACAGTCCTGGTGATTTTCCTTCTGGTATACTACCAAGAAAATGCTGTCGCACAAGGGGCTGATGAATCATTTAACAAGATTTCTGTTTGCTATTTTCCATTTGAAAAATTAGGTATGTTCACGAACATGGGAATGTCTCCTAATATCATGAGGACAATAAGACCATAAAATAAAATAATCACTGTTGGTTTGGGTCTCTGATAAATGTAGTATATTGTACTTTTTAGCAAATTGAGTACCCGAGAGAACACTCATTCATGTAAATTTCACTTCTATAAATTTTAATTGCTTGTACTGGAAGCTGACTAAAATTATTCGGCACCTGCTGCTATGTGTCTGGCATTGTCCTGGGGTCCTTACACCTGTTAAGCCATTAAATCATCACAGCAGGCTGTTAAGGTAGGTATGGATTCTTCCATTTTAGTAAATAGAGATTGAGTCTGTGGGTGTTTAACTAACTTTTCTTATGCCTCCCAGCTAGTAAGCCTCAAAGCTGCATTGGACTCCTATTTGTCTGTCTTGAACTACAACAGGCCCTCTAACTGGAGGTAGACAAAGGAATGAATTAAGGCCTCATTTTGGATTCAGACATTGATTTAGATGAAAAATGAAGCCCATTGCGGTTGGTTGAGATGGTAGGCTGTTGGGAATTAATTCAGCTTAGTACTGAGTATAATCTCTGGCATGGCATTGCCAAGCTTCTGTCACATAGCACTGCCAGATCAGAAGGGTGCCTTGATCATCAGTTTTATTTCTACATAGTACCATTCGACAGTATAAGGGAATCGATCACGGGAAAATGAATTCATATGGGGTCATAGTGTACATTTCCCCCAGCTTGTTTGGGGCACCATTGTCATGGATATTTTATCTTCTAATGTTTGGCATGTTGATTCAGGACCATAATTTCCAAAGCTGCTCTATTGGCTGGGGTCCAACATCTGCCATTTGTTCCTGCATTCTTATTCCCAGTACATACCTTTTCACTGATATTTGCTCATATTTTACTATTATGATAGCTTCTTAGTCTGATCTCTCTTTTCTTCAATCTATCCTAAATATTAGCTATCAGAGTACCTTGTTCAAAATACTAATTCTGCCTGGAAATACTATTATGCCTCATACTGTCTGATTCCATTTGTGTATCATTCTTGAAATGATAAAAAATTTAGAGCTAGGGAACTGGTTAGTGGCTGTTGGGCTTAAGGATGCTTAGGTGAAGGGAGATGGATATGTCTCTAAAAAAGGTGGCACAAGGGAAATTTTTATGTGATCAAATAGCTCTGTATTTTGTTTGCTGTAATGGGTATGTGATGCACATGTGGTAAAATAACATAGACCCTATATACTCAAACTTTGCACAAATGTCAATTTCCAGGATTTGATATTTACTGTAGGTACATAACATGTAAGCAATGAAGGAAACTGGGTAATATACATGAGACCTTTGTACAGTCTTTTCAAATTTATGTGAGTCTATATTCTATAAAAAGTAAAAAAAAAAAAAAAAACTACTGTGCTTTAAAATGTTCAAGTTCCTTTATCTGTCATATTTAATATGTATCATATTCTCTGATTCCCTCTAAATTAATCATCCAAAGGTATTGCCTCTGATATATATATATTCTATTTAAATCTTATTTGGCATTAACACAATGTTTGGCTCATACCAGGTTACCAAAAAGTGGTCCTTGAGTTAATACTGGGATTAATGGTTTTAATCCCGGTGCTTTGAAAGGCTGAGGCAGGAAGATCACTTGAGGCCAGGTGTTTGAGACCAGCCTGGGCAATATAGCGAGACCCCTGTCTCTACCAAAAATAAAATAAATTAACTGGATGTGGTGGTGCAAATCTGTAGTCCAATCTACCCAGGAGGCTTCAGGGGACAGTTGCTTGAGCCCAGGAGTTTGAGGTTACAGTGAGCTATGATCCAGCTTGGGCAACAGAGCAAGGCCTCATCTCTAAAAAAATTTGTTAAAAAATTGAACAAATTTGCTTTATGAAAGAAAAATGTATCGAACTTGGTCTCATTACTAATCATACTTCTTTTCTATTCATCTACTTATTCAGGTTTTTTTTTTGTCTCTGCCTAATCTCTTTCCAAGGACTGAGCAACATGCCAGGGATTTGATTGGTGGAGTTGGGAACTCTATTCAAGGACTTAAGACTCAACTGTAATAAGGACAAGATGAGCCAGGGAACCCAGGGTATAAGCTGTGTTGACTCAACGTTCATCCATCCATTCAAATTTATTGAGATTTGTGTTATAGCTCAATATATGGTCTATCTTGATATTCTGCTAGTTATAGTGTTCTGTGAAAATCAGTTTCACATATTCTGTGTCTTTAATTTTTTCTTCTTTTTGGTTTGGTTCTGTTAATTACTCAAATTATGATTGTTGAGTTGTTCATTTTTCCTCTATTTATGTCAGATTTTGCCTCATATACTATGAAGTTTTGATATTAGGTACATACACATTTATGATTGGTATGCTTTCTTCCTAACAAACTGGCACTTTTATCATTATGAATGATCTCTTTATATCTTCAGTCCTCAATCTTCTGATGCTTATTGTTTGCGTGGAGTATCTTTTCCATTCTTTACTTTAAATCTGTATGTGTCTTTATATTTAATATGGATCTCTTAAAGATAGCATAGACCTTGCTTTTTTATCCATTCTGGTAATCTTTTCCTTTTATTCAGTGTGTCTTATTCCATTAACATTCAATGCAGTTATTGATATGATTAGATTCAGGCTGTATTTACTTTTTGTTTTGTATTTGTGCCTTCTGTTTTTTGTTCCTCCTTTCCTGCTTTCTTTTGGATTAAATGCTCCAAAATGATTTTTAGAATTATTGTGTAATTTATCTATTAGCTTTTTAAGCAGTTTGTGTGTCTGTGTTCATGTGTACTTGCTATAGGGATATTTCCTTAACTTTTCTGATAGTTATTATTTAGGGGTAATATATCATTTTACATCATATGTAAGGATTTTGCAACTTCATTTTACATAATATGCAAGGACCTTGCAACTGTTTAAGACCATCCTACCCATCCCTGTTACAATGCTATAATCATATGTATGTGAAGTGCTATAATTTTACTTTTTAACAGTCAAATATATTTTTAAAACATTAAAAAAATCGTGTTTTGTATTTACAGTTTTCGGTGCTTTTGATTCTTTTGACTTTCCGTCTGGTATTATTCATCCAGCAGAGCTTTGTTTAGGACTTCTTATACTGCGGGTCTGCTGGGGACCAATTTTCACAATTCTATTTTATCTGAAAGTTGCTTTATTTTGCCTTTGTTTTTGGTGCATACGTATGTATAATGTGTGGACCGAATGGAGAATTCTAGCTGGACAGTTGTCTCCTCCCGTCCCCCAAAGTCAACATTGGTTCTTATCACTGTTTCCTCGTGTGTAATGTGTCATTTTATTTTTCTCTGACTTCTTTCAGAATGTTTCCTTACGTTTGGTTTTCAGCAGTTTGACTACTTGTACCTGGCTGTAATTTGCTTTGTGCTTTCCTATTTCAGATTTTCTGAGCTTCTTTATTCAACATATCTTTGTCTTTCACTCAAATTGAAAAATTTTCAGCTCTTCTGGATATTTTTCTGCATTATTCATTCTTTCTTCAGCCTTCTAAAACTCTAATATACAAATGTTTGCTCTTTTGCTAGTGCTCCATAAGTCCCTGATAGTCTGTTTTTGTTTGTTTCTGTATTCTTCAGGTTGGTTTTTCCTTGACATCCTTAAGTATACTTATGATAACTGTTTTAACATTATGGTGGGCTAATCCCAACACTTGGACCTTCTTTTCTCTTGAAAATAGGTTACATTTTTCTGTTTGTACATATATTAAGTGATTTCTGATCATATTGGATTCACCCTGTGAATGATGCTTTGAGTAGATTCTGTCTTCTGTATGTTCGTTTAAAGATAATTTTTTTTTTTTTTTTTTTTTTTTTGTCGTAACAGGCAGATAATTTGGCTGAACACAAACTAAAATTTGACCTTTCTGTGGCAGGTGGCAGCTTCACTGATGCAGTCAGATAGCTAATGTTAAACATGTGCTGTGTGTCGTGCACCAAAATAAATGATGACACTACAAATATAAATAGACGTAGATCTTAACCACATGGGGCTTGCTATCTAGTTGACAGAGATAGAAAATGAGCAGATAAATATGTTCAATTTTCATGTCATATGAGATAAGGGCATAGAGGCAGCGGGGTTACTGAGAAGGGAGTTGTGCAATTGTTAAAATATAATTTAAAAATTGTTTTGAAACAACTCAATCCTTATGAAAACAGAATAAAGTTTATTTATATATATGTGCGTGTGTGTGCATGATGAAAGATTGATAATATTACTTATACTTCCATTATATTTTGTTAATTCTTTTAGAAAAAAACCAAAGTACTTCATATTTTGGGGAAACAATATTAAAAATGTTTAAATTCTCGGGTGCTATACTCAATAAGAGAAATACTTTTTTGGTAAGAAAAGATGATTTGATGAAATCTGAGCAAAGAAAATAAATGATCATATAATAGGAAAAATAGACCTTGCTGAAATAAAAGACCTATCTAAAGATAAAGCCTTGTAGGGAGAAAGATATTTCAAAACTGTTAGACTAAGATTCATTTAGACTAATGGAAAGCGTATTTAAAAAAACATGTAAGTTTCTTATGTCGGATGTAAAAGTGGTTTTATACTTATATCTGTATAATTGAATGGGTAATATTGGGTTGGTCTGTCTTTTATAAAAGCCTGTCTACCTTAGCAGTAACTTGAACCTGTTTTTCTTGTTTTAACAGTGTATCCTACGCAGTACATGTATCTGAAGATTACCCAGGTATGCTTTTCTCATTTTATTACAGATATTCATATCAGGGTTCCTTTGAATATTTTTTTCTTCTGGATATGTAAAACACATATAAATATATCAAGGGGTGAAACATTGGTAGGGGAAGCCTTAAAGCTATAGAAGAATTCTGCCGACTGCCTGTGAAGTACATGTGTTACTCTGAGACACAGTGCAGAATCAAAATAATTTCCCAATGAAAAGTTCTTTAAAGATTCCTATGATGGGAAAAAAAAAATTCCTATGATGGTTCCAGCCTGTACATTTACGTCATTACAATTAAAATAAAGATTCTCTCAATGGTCTAATTGTTAGTTTCAAACATCATTTGGCCTTTCAGAATGTAAAAATAATAGGTAACACATATTTTTCAGTCAGTTTTCTAAGTGAGTGTGTGTGTGTGCGTATCTATTTTTTCTTTTTAGTATTAAAAAATAGTGATTAGTTCATAGTTTGGTATGGAGATAATGTAAAACTTACTTGTTTAGCATTTAAGTATTTTCTGCGGCAGTTTGCATTAAGCATTTAATCATTTTATAAGATTGTTACATTTGAAAATACTTTCTTAAATCACAAACTTTCTTGCAATTATTTTGCTATGCTCTCCAAATGTTTTAAACATAGTATTCTATAAAACTGTTGTACAGTTATACAATGAGGTTATTCATTAAGGCTATGCCTATATTTAATGGTAATACAAAAAGTGTTCTAGAGAAATTTTACTGGAAGAACCAATACAAGAAGTATTTATAAGAAAAATGCTTTTTGTAGATGGTTAGGCAATCAGCCCTGTCTGATAGTATAGCATGTTTTTGATGCTATATTTGCCAAGTATGTTATGAAAATAGAGGCCCCACTATTTATTGTAAATATAAAAATTAATGTGCTTTTCATCTGAGGCAGATCATACAGATGTCAGCCATGAGAGGTACAGGACTTTAAGTCAAAGTAATAGAAATAATAGTACAAATTAAAGCCCAAGGTGAAGACACTAAGTGAATTAATCTGTAGCACAGAATATGTATGGTAGAAGATGCCTTCAGTAAACCAAGTGGACCAAGTGTTTAGCTCCCTCTTGTGGTCAAGAAGTGTTACTTGGGCTTTTTCTCACTTTAAGGGAGCCCCACCTGGAAATGCCAATATACAAACACTGAAATTCTAAAAAAAGTATTGATTATCATTTGTGCTCTTTTTGCTGAATTGTCTAATTCGAGCAAGTTTGCAATGAATTTTCAATATAACTTCATTTCCAAAAGGAAGGAGTGTAAGTATATATATTTAATCTGTTCGGTGAAAGTAGGTTGTTATGCTACAATAAAATACAATTACAGAAGACGAAGATTAATGCATTCTGGTTTAAATACTGGGGCAGAATTTTCAATTGGTTGATGTAACCAGTATATCAAAATACACTGTCCGGTGGACAGTATTCCAAGTGTTTGCACATACATAATTTCATTTGATTCTCAATGCCAGTCTGTATGAAAGGCAGAACAGGGCAGTTTATAATATAAATTCATACTTAGAGAAGTGTTCTGAGAGATGGTAAGTATTAAATAACATTTTCCCAAAACATGTAGTTTGGAGATAAAATCAAGTCTGTAATTCAGTTCTGATTCCCGTTGCCTCTGGGGAAGTAGTGTTAGTATTTTTATGGAGCTTTCTTCACAGTGAACATTAATATGATAATATTTTCTCCATTATTAAATTTTAGTCTACATTTATTTGTACTAAGAGTTGTTGGTTAATATGCTTGACTTTTTAGGTAGACATCTTGTTTTATAACTTATATGTTTGTTCTTCCTTTCCAACATTTATACCTGTTCTTGTTGGCACTGGAATAATTTTTAATAATAAATATGAAAGTTGGCAGCTTTGTATCTTTTCTCAAAATTAGTGAGCATGCTTCCAGTTGTTTTCAGAAAGGAAATTACTCTTTTTCTCGTTTACCAAGCTTTTTTTTTTTTTAAATGAATATTAAATCTTTATCAAACTACTGTTTGGCATCTTTTGAGGTGTCATATCTACTTTTTCCTTTAAACAATAAAGTAACTATATTAGCAAATAACTCAATGTTGATCTATGAGAATTATGTGTTTTGTCATATACTTTAACATTAAAGACCTTAAGTTGCTGAAGGAATTAAATAACTCTTTGAGCATTTGCTAGAACTTGCAGACAAATCTGTCTGAGCTTTTTAGGGATGGTTCTGGGGCAGTTGTCTTATTTTTCTGCAGTGATTATTATCTCTTCTGTTTTCCTATTTCTTAGTCATTTTAAAATACGTCTTCTTCTTGAAAGTTTCTGTGTTGGTGAAATGTCCAAATTTTTTAGCAAAAGTATAGTATTTGGTCTGTAATTGTAAAAATCTTCCATGTCTCTGGTTATTTCTCCTGGCCCATTTTTATTGTTTAAATTTGTTCTTGTTCTTCCCTCCGTTGGTTTGTCTTCCAAATAGTTTGCCCATTTAAAAGAATATTTCAAACAAATAGCTCTTTTTAATGTTGCATCCAATTTCTAAATGCAGTAATCTTGATATAACATTTATTAATTCCTTCTAATAATATAGCTTAGCCCCCCCCCCCACCTTCTCCTGGATTATTTGGATCAGTAATTAACTAATCATCTAAGTCTGAACATATGAAATTTTCTTTGCTCTATGAAAATGTATCAGTATTATCCTCCAAAGTCAAGATTACATCATTCTAGCTTATGTCCCTAGGAACAGATTTGTCCTTTTATAATTGTGATCTATTAATTAACTTGTGCCATCTATTGAAATTTATTTCATAGTTTTAGTGAAATGAAAATTTAGAGGGTCTTTATTGAGTCAGCATACATAATAGCATGTATATAAGTGAAATACTAAATATGTTGACTGTTCACGATTAAGTGAAGAAATAGAGCAGCCTTCTGATTTACTTGTACTTCTTTGTATATTTTATACTGAAGACAGTTTTTTTTTTTTTTTTTTTTGTTAATGTAAGAAAATGGATTACACAATAGTTGTGTGTATTACAAGTCACAGGTTGGCTCTGCTATAATGGCAGAACTCTTTAATTTTCTCTTTCCACTTTTAATTAGGAAGGCTTACCTACTGTTGGGAGTGGACTCTCTTATCCCTAGTAGAGGAATGAAGGGGTACTTTCTGGATCCTCTACTACCTGTGAGTCCAAAGAGTCTTGACCTACATGATATACTTGAGCATTAGGTATAACTTGTGAATAAACCTCTTCAGTAAGAATTAGAATCCTATACAGTCTATATCAAATTACAGCCCTGAAAATATAATTGCTTTTATACCTAATAAGCATTTATATTTTATAAGATATTGCAACTTTTTAGTGGCAATACTTTCCATATTTAGAAAAGCACATGGTATAGTGACAAAACATTGATTTTTGGATTTAGGCAGATTCAAGTTTTACCACTTGCTAGTGTATAGGTAATTAATAAGTAATTTGAGCAAAGTGTTTAATTTCTCTGAGCCTTAGTTTCCTAGTATTTAAAATAGGGAAAATAATTGACTGTGGTAGGGGATGAGGTGAAATAATATAGAAAATTCAGCAAAAATATCGAGAATGTAACATGAAATCAATATAATTATTTTTTAGAGTTATAATTATTTATCTTAAGTTATATAGCAGTGAGGGATGGAATGACTTGACTTAAATGATGCTGTATTTGAAGCAGAATAAAAGCAACAGTTTAAGAAATACTAAATACTATAAAACATACACATTAAAAATCTAACTGTCCCCAGAGGTTTTCAGAAAAAAAAAAGGGGGGGAGCTTAGAAGTCAAGATGGAGAATTCCATGAAGGAATTTGAGTTTAAAAACATTCTTATTCTGTCACTTACTCATTCTATTACTTTAAGTCCTTTCTTTAACATTTTTTACACTCCACTTTCTCCTGTAAACAAATATGTTATTTTTACAAATGTCAAAATAATTTGAGGAAGATTTAGAAGGAATTAAGCAACAACAAAAAGCCAACAGAATGGATTCATACAGATGGGATGATCATCAAAGATCATGTGCAAACCTCTCATTTTATAGCTATAACTGTGGCTTAGGCTAAAGGAGATCAACAGCTAGTTGGCAGTAGTGTCTAGATTTTTCTAAATCTTAAAATATTTAATTGTCAAAGGTTGAATATATTCAAGGTATACAATATGGTGATTTGATGTATGTATACATATGTAGTGATTACCACGATCAAATTAATTAACATATCCATCACCACCCATGTTATACATTATGTCCCAGAACTTGTTGATTTTATAGCTTTAACTGAAAGTTTGTACCCTTTAGCATCTCCCTGTGTCCCCCAACCCCTAGCCACCATTGTTCTTACTCTCTGCTTATAGTAGTTCGACTTATTTAGATTCCACATAGAAGTGAAATCATGCAGTATTTATCTTTCTGTGTCTGGCTTATTTCACTTGGCTTATGTAACGTCCTCTGTGTTCATCCATGCTGTTGCAGATGGCAGGATTTCATTCTTTTTTAGTTGCTGAATGTAATATTCTGTTGTATATGTGTACCACAGTTTCTTTATGCAGCCATCCATTGATGAACACTTAAGTTGTTTCCACTTCTTAGCTATTGTGAATAATGCCACAGTGAACATGGTGGTGGAGATATCGCTTCAAGATACTGATTCCATTTCCTCTGGATCTTAAAAGGATTGCTAAACTGGGTAAAGTAGAAGAAATAGATAAATTCCTAGAGACATGCAACCTATCAAGACTGAATCATAAAATAATAGCAGGCCAATAATCAGTAAAGTGATCAAATCAGTAATCAAAAATCTTCCAAAAAGGAAAAGCCCAGGACCAGAGTGCTTTGAATTCAGAGCAAAGTGAATTCTTTCAAATAATTGAACCAGCTTCTAGATCTGATGTGCTTTCTTTCTTGTCCTATGTTTCTGATCATAAATTGGGTCTATCTCTGTGATCTGATCTGGCCTATTATGTAATAATGGCAATTTAATAAATAATATCATGAAACCTGGAAACATTTTTATTTGGGGTAAATTAAGACAAAATAAGAAATTACATGTCTTCTAGTACCTAAACACTAATCAAAATACAAACCATACAGAATCTCTTAGAAAATGATATGTTTGAAGGCATAATGCTGTCTAGCCTATACAACATATAGTCACCAAATTATATTCTCTTGAATCAAATCTCACTGTCTTCCAGTGTTGACACTTTACGTAAAGCCATTTTGATAGAAAATCCTTTCTATTTAGTTATTCACTCCCCTGTTTTGTTAAACATAATGTCTTAATTAACTTGCCTCTTGATGTTTTAGTAAAATCTTTGTCATTCCATGATACTGTGAAATTGCATGATGCTATCCACCTTATGGATTCTTCTGGATGTTCTAATTGGTGGCCAGCTTTTGTTTCTGTTGTTCTTATGCTCCCTTCTAATACTCTTTCTCTCCTAAATGTTAGCTCCAGGGAATCCATTTTGCACAGGGAAAACAGATAATTAGGTTTTATATTAAGTAGCAACCGACTTCAAATCAGTGAGACTCTGAGTGAGGGTTTAAGACATAATAAAAAAAAAAATTGACTCTAGGCCGGGCGCGGTGGCTCAAGCCTGTAATCCCAGCACTTTGGGAGGCTGAGACGGGCGGATCACGAGGTCAGGAGATCGAGACTATCCTGGCTAACACGGTGAAACCCCATCCCTACTAAAAAATACAAAAAACAAAAAAACTAGCCAGGCGAGGTGGCGGGTGCCTGTAGTCCCAGCTACTCGGGAGGCTGAGGCAGGAGAATGGCGTAAACCCAACCCGGGAGACGGAGCTTGCAGTGAGCTGAGATCCGGCCACTGCACTCCAGCCCGGGAGACAGAGCGAGACTCCGTCTCAAAAAAAAATAAAATAAAAATAAAAATAAAAAAATAAAAATAAAAAAAAAATTGACTCTAGTAGGCGTTTTTGATACTGAAAGTATGACGTTCCCGACAGAAGCGACTCTAGATAAGTGATCAAAGTCTCAACTAATGAGATAATTAAGTTTATATTAAACCTGTTTCTTAATCTGTGGTCCCACTCAATAAGCATGAAAACCTCATATCCTCTGTGAAAATATTGGAAAATTAAATAAAGCAAAATTTGTGGTTGCACTAATCAAAATAATGAGGCAAACGTCTTTTGTCTCAAATCTAATTCATATCCACTCCTGCTTAGCTCCCTGACTGTTAAAGCCTTAGGTCTGTTGGCAATCTTTTGCAGCTAATCTGTACATACAGATCACTATCATTCACTCATTACTTGGGGTCTAAGAATGCTACAGATGTTTCTTTGGAAATAATGACTTAGAGATGTATTAATTAAAAATTGTGTTCTCACTGTACGGACACAATATTATGAAAACTGGGCTCAAAAATATCTTTTAATGTGCATTCACTGTGTCATAAGAACAACTAATTTTTCCTAGCAGAAATTGATCTATGCTTCTATTATGTGTTCATGCTATTTTATACTATTTAGTAGGTCATTGATGGGTGCATTATAGGACCATTATTAATGAATTGATGAAGTGTGTGTTGAAAAGCTCTTCTGAGAGATGCCTTGCAATCATCAATGAGCAAAGAAAAATAAATACCTAGGAATTGTATTACCATATACTTGGAGACCTGTATTCATCAGAGAAAGAGTGCTAAACTCATAAGAATGTTATTTTTTTAAGAGGAAACAAATAGTGAATAATAAATTTAAGGACTCTATGGACTGATTTAGTGTTCTGTGCACTCAACTTGTATAATGCATGTAGATAATTTAATTCATGGAAGAATGATAATTGTGAGACTTTATCAGTTTTAAAATATGTATTAGAGCAATATGAAAGGTATGATTTACAACAAAGTCTTCAGCTCAGAGATTTGAATGGTTTGATAATGAATCTTTCTTTTTTTTTTTTATTTTAGAGATGGGGAGTTTCACCATGTTGGCCAGGCTGGTCTCAAACTCCTGACCTCAAGTGACCCGCCTGCCTAGGCCTCCCAAAGAGCTGGAACTACAGGCGTGAGCCACCGCGTCCAGCCCACTAATGATTTTTTTTTTTTTTTTAATTGCAGCAAGTGCTTTTCTTTAATTTTCTTTCTCTACTCACTAACCCTGCTCCCTATAGTAGACGCTAATATTGGGAAGGACCCTGTCCAGTGAGTTAAAGTACCGAGTTGCATCCAAATGATTCATTTCCATAAGGGATATTAGAGATATACCTAGATAGTCTCTATTCAAAATCTGTATTTCACCAGGAGATACAAATGTCTTTAAAGAGACTATTTACAATTACTTCACACAAAATCTGCAATTTACTTTATCATATTTTTTGAGTTTAATCAGAATAGTAGTGTGTGCTTTATGAGAGTTGGAACTAAAGTGATGTGCATATAAATTAGCTATTATTTTTATAAAGGATGTATTTTTTAAACTTATGCCTTTAATTATCCTTTTTTTTTTTTTTTTGCAGATAATACATATGTGTCAAGTTCAGAGAATGATGAAGATGTGCTAGTTACTACAGAGCCAATACCAGTAATTTTTCATAGAATAGCAACAGGTAATAGTAATATTATTTTTTATTCTAGGTTAATTTTTTAAATTGCATTATCCTTTTTGTTTGTTTGTTTGTTTCATTTAGCCAGTAACAGATATTTATCTTCCGTATCTGTAAATCCAGTCTCCATGAAAATTTTCTATCTAAAGTATATTTTTTAACAATTTTGTAAACGCATAAATTTAAAGTAGTTTTAAAAGGTTCTCTTTAAATGTATTATGCTGACATTGCTGTTGTCTTACATAATGACAGACTAAATATTTTAAAAGCACACTTACAGCAATGAAGATACCATGACATATAGAGTGAGAGCTGAAGGAATTTGTAAAGCGGTTGTTTAGTTTAATCACATCTTTCTGCACAGTGAAAAATCAGAATAGCTTACATATTGTGTAACCCCTCAACATGACATGATTTCAAAATATCTCAATTCATTTTCGAAGGAGATGGAATCACCTAAAGGGTGGTTTTATACCAAAACTCATGAATGCTTGGTGAATAGCATACTAAATACCATGATATATTTTTTAATTATAACTTTCTTTCAGAATTAAGAAAAACAAATGACATTAACTGTTGCTTATCCATAAAATCCAAATTACAAAAGGAAAATGGAGAGGTATGTAAATTATATTTTTTATTTTCTAGAAACAATATAGATACATTTAAAATTTACTGGGTATGTGTAGTTAATAGCATCATTAGTGAGACTAAAATGGTATATGGCGAATGAAACTCAAACTAATGGCTCAGGGGTGTTTGTTATGGTAGGAAGTGGCCTAAAATTAACTTTGAGAAGAAAGTTCCCTTTAAAATCGTAGAAAGAAATGTCTGGTTTAACTCTAAATAAAATGTATATAAAGCTTAACTTATTCTGTATTCTTTCATCAACCAATGTAATTAACTGAGGAACACTTATGTAACTGATTTATAGGTACACATGGCTATACATGATTTTGATGGGATCCTTAAAATTTTAAAAGATGATTTCTTTAGCCAAAGTGACACTGAGGGTGTACATAGTCTTATTTTCTGTCAGTATTTAAAAACACAAGCTCATCTTTTCTTTCTGTTTCCAAATACTTTATTTGAATCTATAAATAAATATCAGGATATTAAACAAACAAAATGAGTGCAATGGGACCAGCAATTCTTTGCTTTCAAAATTATGCATTTGATCCAACCCTCCTCTTCCTGTTAGTGTTGCACCATTCGTTGTTCCCTTCTTTATCCACATTGAGAATTATTGGTTGAACAAAAGGCTTGCTGAAACCAAAAATGGTTAGAATTTTATAAAACCCAAATTTCCTTTTGCACATTTTTTTGTTTGTTTTCCTTAAGACCTTGAAATTAAGTCTAGAAGTTTAGGGATGGTTACAAAGCACTGGATGAATGCATTCCTGTGTCCAAATACCTACATTTCTCCTGTGTTAATAGGGCCAGTGATAGGAATACCCCCATGAATTTTCATTGTTTGTACTTCAGACACATGGTAGATGTGGTTCAGTTAATTAGAAATTCAAACTTCAAGTTGAAGTATATTAAATTAAATACCCTGTTGAAATCTGAATTCTGAAACAAATAGTTTCTGTATATCAAAAGTTCTCATAATATGTTTCATATTTATTTTCATAATTTGATTTTATATTATTGCATTTAAAGTTTCTTTTTTTTCATACCATTGTTTAGAGTTGGCAGAGGAAGTGAGAACAGCCTGGGACAAATAATGCTGAGGAGCTTTTTAATAAAATTGAATTAGTATAAGCTTGCCAAATGTTTTATCAGAGCAAAACTGAAGGTATAATTGATTATACATAAGTTTTTAATATACATCAAATATTGAATTGTGCATTTCCTATAAAATCAGTGAAAGAGAACTTTCAAAACAGATGTGCTGCTGAGTACACTCACAAAGCCATTTGTCTCCCACTACCTTTTGTTTTGGGGTTATACTGCACCAAGAGTGTTTTATATATAAAATCCATAATATATGCTCAAGACCTGCCTATTATAGCCACTTGCTATTTTAGAAATATAAAATAATTTGATCATTAAATTGTTTTCTTACTTTATTATTTTAAGGAGTCAAGACAGAATAGTACAGTGGAGGAAGATTCTGAAGGTGACAATGATTCCGAAGAATTTTATTACGGAGGGCAGGTAAGGAAACCTGGTCCTACAAATACCTAATCTTAGAATTCTAATAGCCATGTTGTCCTAGTGGTAATCTGTGCCTCAGAGTTAAGGTACCTGTGTGTTATTCAGGGTTCTGTAACTAACTAGAAAATCTATATAATTTATCTTTGCACATTTTCTACCTATTTTTAGAAATTAAGTTTCCCTTGCAGTCCTTTTAATTGTAATCATTTATTTACATTGAAGTTCATCTTAATTCCTTACAGAGATTTTGCAGATAGCATTTTATTATGCTTTTGACTTGAATTTCTTAAGCATGTTGTGTTCAGTCACTATTTTGAGATAATGACACTTGTAATAAAAGTGTATATTGTTAGTTTTAAATAGAAGCTGGTTAACCTTTATTAAATTTGATGGGCCGAAATTACTGAGCATCTTCATCATTTGTTTTTTGTATTCATTGCCATTGAATTCTTGGTGTTGAAAAATTGTTATGAAGAATCATCGTAATTTAAATATATGAGAATAGCCTAGCCACATATATAGAAGAACTCATCAGAAGTTTACAGGATAATGCTAAAATTTAAAACTGAGCAATTGATTTTAGGGTGTGGCTATATAATATGTGGTTCTATTTCTATAAACTCCTTGAGCAAATGTGCTTTATAAGTTGGATAGTAAAATGGGAGGGTAATATGTTAAAGAAGGACATTAAAGCCAAAATTATGTAAAATAATGCAAGTAAATTTATTTATTCAGAATGAAAAATTAGTAATTTGTCAATCAAGCATGTGCAAGGCTACAGAGAGATGATATGATAAAACGGGCTTTCCTCTCTCCAGGAATGTCTTTCTAGCAATGAGATAGTTTTCCCAACAAAATGATTCATTTACCAATATAACATTTTAACATTATGCAAAATCACTCCTGTTTGATTTTTGTTTACTAATTCTTACAGAGGGGAAGTAAATGATTTTCTTTAGTCTTGATCTTCATTCTAGAAGTTTTTTAGATTATCTGCCAGACACTTCACTAGTTTTTTACACTTGCTTTTTCTTTGTATTAATATAAACTAACTTTAAATTCCAACCATAATCAATTATTCTAGTCATATGTGAACTTAAGGATATTAGTGAATATATTACTTTAATGAAGCTAAAAATGCCCATGGCAAAACACACAGGGAGACCTATCTCAAAAGGTTGCTTAGGTTTTTGATTCCCTTCACCTCTGAGACACTTTTAAATTATCCCTTTTCATCAGGTGAACTATGATGGGGAACTGCACAAGCACCCACAACTAGAATCTGATTTGTCAGCAGTGAGAGAGATATATGGGCCACATGCAGTTTCTCTCAGGTAAATACATATCACTGGTGAATAAAATTAAAATTTTATGGTGAGTCATTGAAATTTGCTTTTGGAGTAATTTAAATTAAAGGACAAATTTGGGGTTTTAATTATACTTTAAAGTGTTTTAGAGAGAGTCTACTGTTTCTCCTTATACAAAATGACATATTTATGGCTATTTTTTTGATACATGTTGTTTAAGAGTACATCAATTGCATTAAAAATTATTTTGGAGAGTTAGTTTGAAGACGTGTCAATCTTAAGTAGTGTCATAATTAATTCCTAGAATAGATTTGGCCCACTGGGCCCATGCTGTTATCGTAAATCATGGCCACATGCTTGTGAAGGATAAAAGTAAATGATGCCTACCTACTGGTATCCAAATTACATTGTTATCTGATCCCTCAGAAAAAAGAGTGTAACTTTGCACAGTACTTGTTTGAATGATAATGTATTTTATTCTGTAGTTACCTATTATTTGGTGATAAATTTACACATCATTTTTATTGCTTTTAATCATTCAGAAGACCCCGCCATCCTTACTTTTCTTTTTTCTCTTTAATGTAAGAAAAAACCTTTATTGCCACCATAATAGTTTCCAGGAATCAGCTCTGGTTATTTCAGATTTCCATTCTTTGCTCACAGTGTAGTCTCGAAGTCTCCATGGAATTCCAGACCCCTTTCGTAGCCTGAACTCAGACTGGCCCCTTTATGCACCCAGAATACCCAAATATGCCATATTTCCTCTTCACTTTGGGCATTTGCATAAGCAATTCTTTGATCTGGGAATGTGTCTCTTCAAATCCCACTGCTGTCTCTATTTAAGCCCCAGTCCATGGGTCAGCTTCTCTGTGAGCCTTCTTGGAATCTCCAATGCAGATAAGTTACTCTGTTCTCTGGACTCCCATCACATTTGGCTCTTACCTTGTTTATTATTCATCTCATGTCTTTTAATTATTTTACTTACATCTCCCCATCTAGACTGAATTCTGTGAATGGTTGGGCAATGCTTTCTCTTGTTCGTTTTGTTTTGGTTTGGATTTTAATTCTTCATGTATTGTGGTACCTAGCATAACATAGGACATGCATGAAATATAGGCTGCTGGCATCCTGATTGTTTTCAGTGGCACCATCTGAAAAAAGACATTCACATTATCTGGTTGTAACTTCTTCAATGGACATATACATATTTTGAGAGGGAAAACAAATAATTTTTTTTTTTTTTTTTTGAGACAGAGTCTCGCTCTGTCGCCCAGGCTGGAGTGCGGTGGCCGGATCTCAGCTCACTGCAAGCTCCGCCTCCCTGGTTTACGACATTCTCCTGCCTCAGCCTCCCGAGTAGCTGGGACTACAAGGCCCGCCACCTCGCCCGGCTAGTTTTTTATGTTTTTTAGTAGAGACGGGGTTTCACCGGGTTAGCCAGGATGGTCTCGATCTCCTGACCTTGTTATCCGCCCGTCTCGGCCTCCCAAAGTGCTGGGATTACGGGCTTGAGCCACCGCGCCCGGCACAAATAATTTTAATTGGAAAGTACAGCACAGCTGTAATTTATAATTGCCAAACATTTTATTTTAACTGCAGAAACAGAAACTCCCTACCATCTGCAGTCTAAGATAAACTGGGATTGTGTACCCAGACCATCTCTATTCTACTCATGAAGGTATATTAGGCTACCATTGAGTGAAAGTGTTGGGATTATATTTGGAAAAGCGAGTCTTTGCAAACTTCAAAGTTTTAGCAAATTAGCTTCAATAATTTCACACTGATCTCTGTTATGGCTCCAGATTAGGTAATGTGCATATTTGTAAGTGTTATAGAATGAATATATGAAGAAGGCAATTGGGATTATCAATACATAGTCCAAAACAATGGTTGTTTGTTGTTTTGTTTTGTTTTTTAACAGTAATTGAACTTTGCTTGAAAGCTTACAACTTTAATTTTAAGCACAATAATCTCCCTCTCTATATACACCAAAGTATGTCTATGGGATATAACTAACAATCATAATACAACATAGACTTCAACTTCCTTTTATTTGAAATATATAATTTGGGCTGGGCGTGGTGGCTCAAGCCTGTAATCCCAGCACTTTGGGAGGCCGAGACGGGCGGATCACGAGGTCAGGAGATCGAGACCATCCTGGCGAACATGGTGAAACCCCGTCTCTACTAAAAAAAAAAAAAATACAAAAACTAGCCGGGCGAGGTGGCAGGCGCCTGTAGTCCCAGCTACTCGGGAGGCTGAGGCAGGAGAATGGCGTAAGCCCGGGAGGCGGAGCTTGCAGTGAGCTGAGATCCGGCCACTGCACTCCAGCCTGGGTGACAGAGCGAGACTCCTTCTCAAAAAAAAAAAAAAAAAAAAAAGAAATATATAATTTGGTTGCTGGACGCGGGGGCTCACGCCTGTAATCCTAGCACTTTGGGAGGCCGTGGCAGGCGGACCCCTGAGGTCAGGAGCTCGAGACCAGCCTGACCAACATGGAGAAACCCCATCTCTACTAACAATACGAAATTAGCCGGGCATGATAGCAGGTGCCTGTAATCCCAGCTGCTCGGGAAGGCTGAGGCAGAAGAATCACTTGAACTCAGAAGGCGGAGGTTGCAGTGAGCCAAGATAACGCCGTTTCACTCCAGCCTGGGCAACAAGAGCGAAACTCCGTCTCAAAAAAAAAAAAAAAGAAATATGTATTTTTGTTTAGTGGACAACTTTAGCACATGTTGATTTCTTTTATAGTTTAATATTTTTCTAAAACATATTTCCATGCTGTCTAGGCCCCAGTCATATTGCCATGTATAGATGAAGGTCTTTTTTTATTTCTTCGCCAAGCATTTGTTAAGTACCTGTGATGATCTGCATTAGTATTTTCTATTATTAAAGTTAGTGATAATTGTTCACTGCTGAAATTAGATTTAAAAAGTTTGGAAATTCAGTCAAATGAAGTATCTAAAGTCATATCAGTGTTTTGAATTTTTTCCCCTTACCCTTTTCACTTGTAATAGTTTTGGTCCAGTTTAAATCTTAATGAATGTAAGCCATGTTCCTGCCTGCTCTAGATTTTCTCTAGCTGTAGAGGATATTTCCAAAATAAATAACTTCCTAGAGACGTCATGGAATAAAGGTGAATCACAGCAGGACTAGTTTGATTTACTTAAATGAGAATGAATTTACTGTCTAGTCTCAAATACTTAGTCTTGGATTCAAGGGAAAAGAGGTGGGTAGTTAGGCAGAAGGTCTTGAAATCATCTTCCTTGCCAAGTTCTAAGTCTGTTGAAAACAGACTGTTCTAATTAGCTGTTCTTTTACCTAATTGGGGCTTACAAGAACTTAATGAAGTTTGAAGAGCAAAAGTACCTCAATATGCACAACAGGCTATTAGGAGTATTTTTTTTTTTTTTTTTAAAGCAACGTCTAATGAGAAAGACAGCTAACCACATCTAAGTTCTATGTAAGAGATGGAAGTAACTGAGATTGCCTAGGCAAAATCCTGAGGTTGTTGAGGCAAAATCCTCTTAAAGAAGGCTGAAAGACGGTGTAGAAAAAGTGAGTGATGATAGATATATTACTTAAGTAGGTAATGACAATTCTACCTCGCCATACCATCCAAAAACCTACTACTGGCTGTTGAATCATACTGTAAACATTGACGATAATTCTGATTTATAGTCTCTTGTATAGGAAGTGAGTTAGGTCTTGGGGCAACATGAACTTTTGTGATCAGTCTGAATAAGTGTCATCTTGAATCATTCAACAAAATGCATTTTGTGTTTTTCATAAAATGTATCTATCTATATATTTATGAAAATAAAATTGATCAGTGTCATTGGAAAATAAATTAAAATTAGTATTTTTAGAAAGGGAATTACAGATCAGAAAATTCATATTTGTTTAGGGAAGAAATGATCCTGATAGTTTCTTTGTGAAATTAAAACTTCCATTTAATATAAAATATTCTTTGCCTTATGATCATGCCATCTTCCATTTAGAAAATTTAAGTCATATGAGTAATAGTCTAACCTTTTTATTGTGACTAATGCTTAGTGTAGGCTGGAAGCTTCTAAAATTGTGACTGTTCTATTGTGATTGTTCTATTGTGAACAGTCAGCTGTTGTGACTATTTCGATCACTTTTTGTGCACAGACAATTGTAATCAGGCCTTTTGAGGGTAATGTTTGGGAAACAAGCATTCTGAGGATTTGGGGTGGCTTGAGGAACCTATATCACGTTACTCATGCCCACCAAACATATACCTCCTTTAAAAAACAAAAACAGTAAATGAAAGGAAACAAAAAAGTGCATACCTCAGAATGCACTGCTTTAAATTCTCTAAATTTCTGAATTCTCATTTGTAGTGGCCAGTAGGACTGCTTACATATCTTCTGGTTCTCCTTTTCTGGTCTTATGGTGGGATTGTATTTCCTTGTACTCTTTAATGTTAGGCATGGACATATCACTAATTTTGGCCAGTCATATGTGAGCCAAGTGCTAGTGTGTTGGTTCCCATGTCCCCTCAGCTCTGCTTCCTTGGGCCCCTTCATGACAACAGTGAGCTACCCCACCCTAACCCCTAATTCTATATTAACCGTAAGGTAGGAGTGAGATACAAATCTTTTTTCATGTTGAGCCACTGAGATTTTGAAAATGCTTATTACCACAACATACCTTAGCCTACATAGATGTATATCATTCATCAAAAAAGATCTTGGATTGAATGTTTTATAATCTCCTTTCTAGCATATTGAGTCTTCACCCTCTGCCTCCAAGCCAAAGAATAAAAAACAGTCTGACTCTGAAAATCAGGGATATGATGACAGGAGGCACAGAGGGGAAAGAAAGGAGAGAGCATTTTCCCAAAACACGGGGACATAATCTAGATGTAAGCTTTAGGTGCTCAGCTCCTAAACACTAACCACTACTCCCAACGCAAGGACTTTCTCCTAGCAAAACTGAGGATTGTTAAGCTGACTGCAGAGTTCTAGCAGTTGTTTATACTGTACCTCTTATGCACAATTTTACATGAGCTTCTTTTCTTATCTGGATCTAATTTTAAAATTTTTCTCAGCCCTGTTGTTCTTTAGAGAAATGTATAGCTACCTTGGATACAGTCTTGCAAATGCTTTAATCTGCCAAAATTTCTTCCTGACTACTGAGTTTGCATATTTCTTGGCCCATTCACAAACATGTCTCCCACGCTGGGCAAAAACCACACACTGAGTAGGCATGCAGAGATAGACATGCAAGCTGTTGAGTTTCAGATGACACGGGAAGGTGTATGTATCTTCACAAAATATCTGTCTTCTCAAAATATAACCATCCAGTTTTTGAAAGAAGAAATAACCAAGTAGTAATAGAGGCTTACTTCCTAGGAACATGTGGTAGAGTTTCATGCATGCACGTGTGTGTGTGTGTGTGTGTGTTTCCATACAGGAAGGCTAGATATCTGAAATATATTTTCATAAACAACACAATGACTGCTGATTTTGATCAGGCTGCATTATAACACATCATAACAGTGTAATGAATAAGCTGAAGCTTTATAGATAAAGGAGGACCAATATATTAAGTGTTAACATATTTTAAGTGTGTATGTGAATGTCTCATGTGTGAGGATATTGTCTTCAGTAGTTCCATTAAAAATAGGAGAACAAATTGCTAAGAATTCTAACACAGTGGCTCAAAAGTCCACATTCATTGAAAAAAAAAAAAAACTTTATACATATATGCTTAAATGAGCTAAGTCACATTTAAATATCCAAAATCAAATTACCAGATTTCAAGAAATGTAGATTAAAAGAGTAGCTCACCCCAAATTTAATGTGTCACTACATGTCAGGAAAGAACATTTGTGGAGGCATTCTTTTCAGACCAGAATGAAACAATTTCATTAGATCATTTCTGTATTGTTTCCCTCATGTTAAAAAAATTTGAATTCATCAATTTGATGTGATCTGTTCACAGTGAAGATATATAGGCAGCACATGAAATTATTTTGAGTTATTATATATCGAATACTACATTCAGGACACAATCAGGTATCTAGCCTCACAATTCAAGTTGTAGTCGTATTTCAAGCATTCAACTTGATTCTGCATTTGCTATTCATGAGATCCTGGGCCGCTGAAAGTTACTCAGATATAGAAGCAATCCTGATGACTGGGTCGCTGCATCTGGACAAACTGTAATCACACTTTGTAATCTCTCAGTGGGAAATATGAAATTATTGGCATTATATAAAAAGGGCATCACAACAGAAATGGGTTTGCATATACATAGAGTCATTTGTAAATTCTTTGAAATCTGGCATACAAACAAAAAAGTATAACTATTTATAGATCTACACCTACAGAATCCAGTTAATTGCAAACCTTTAGGGCCTCTGCCTCCTTAAAATTCTTTATTCATGCTCTGCTGTGGTGAAGAAGAGGAACACTTGGCAACCCTTCATTTTCCTTTTTTGGAGCATTAGAAATTGGGAAGATACTTTTAATCAAAACGTCATTTAAGAAATCATATACAAAATACTTAGAAATTCACATGTAAGTGGTTTTAAAGGCATGTATGCACATTCTGATTATTCTTTTATGGTAAATTCTGTTGAAGTAATCTGAAAAACTATTTATGGAGAAAACAGTTGTGGATAAGGGTCATACTGATATTTTTTTAAATCTTCCTGCTTGTAAACATACCAGCGTTTTGCCAATGTAAATAAGTTCAAAAAAAAATGTTTTACGTTTTCCTCCCATAAAATTGGCAAAGATGGGAGAAAAAAATGTCTGATGATGATGAGAATGTAGGAAAAGGTCATTGTGATAAACTGGCTGGTGTAATTATAAGTTGTTGTAGCCATTTAAAACAGTAATTAAACAATATACATCAAGAATCCCAAATATGGTTATAATGTTTATTTAAGCCAGTGATTCAAGAAGTGATTCTACGAGAAGACTGATGCACATAGATTTTTTTTTATCCAGTTGCTGTTTACCAATATTTATAGTGTAAAAAAATAAAAAGGAACCAAATATTTTATTATACAATTATGTATAAAATTGTAAAATTTTACATTATAAAATTTTATATAAAATCCATATAAAATATAATGCAATATGGGAAAAACAGCTGATCATAGAAGAAGTGAAAGAACAGAATCGAAATCTTTATATATTACACTGTATAATTCTTGTATAAATGGAAGAGACTGGAATGAGATATAAGCAAAAAGAATTATGTCCATATGGTGATAAGACAGATTATTTTTGTGCATTTAAAAATTTCTCACATTTTATATAATGAGCCTGCATTACCTTTTTACCCAGAAAAAATAGGCATATGTTTTTAGAAAATCATAACATTTTTCATAAAATAAGTTTCACACACAATTTAGAGTTGATATATAAGTACTGTTTTTACTCTTGATTTTCCTATTTCTATTTTCTTAAAAATATCATTTTAGCTTCCATGCTTTTTTGGTAATCTGCTTGTCAGTATATTTGCAACATTTCCCCCAGGATATGAATATTTTTGTATCGACTCCTTCACTAATGGGTATTTTTTTCTCCTAACAACATGCTATAGTTTACTTAACTGTTTCCTTATTATTCTATATTTATTTTCTCAATTTCTGCTCTTACACACATGGCTGTAGGTAAGACTTTGAATATATTTGTTACTGTTTTCTTAGGATTAACTTATGTATGTGAAGTGTGGTTGTAGACAGGACCTCTTCACACACCGAAACTTTTCTTAAACATCATTTGTCATCCTTCGTCATTGTTCAGTTTAGTGGCTCTTTCTTTTTACATGCCTCACGATGGATATCGGATCTATTTTATTTATTAAATATTTGCCAGTGTTCAGGGTCATTCAAATTACAACAGTTGGGCTGTGAGGTTTGTTTTGAACAGTCCTGTGAACTATAAATGGTTTTACTTTTTAAAAGGGTTGGAGAAAGAAAGAAAGAATGAAAAAGAAAGAGAAAGGAAAGAAGGAAGGAAAGAAGGAAGGAGGGAGGGAGGAAGAGAGAGGAAAGAAAGGAAGGAAGGAAGGAAAAAAGGGAGGGAAGGAAGGAAGGAAAGAAGGAGGGAGGGAGGGAGGAAGAGAGGAAAGAAAGAAAAGAGAGAAAGGAAGGAAGGAAAAGGAGGAAGAGAGAGGAAGGAAAGAAAAAGAAAGAAATAGAGAGGAAGGAGGGAGGGAGGGAAAGAAGGAAGGAAGGAGAAAGAAAGAGATAAAGAAAGCGAAAGGAAAGAAGGAAGGAAAAGAGAGAAAGAAAGAAGAAAGGAAGGAAAGAGAGAAAGTGAAAGAAAGAAGAAAGAAATAAAAGAAAGGAAAGAAAGAAGAAAGAAATAAAAGAAAGGAAAGAAAGAAAAAGAAAGAAAGAAAAAGAAAAGAAAGAAAGAGAAAAGAAAGAAAGAAAAGAAAGAAAGAAAGAAAAAAGAAAGAAGAAAGAAAGAAAGATGGTTGCAACAGAGACTGTATGTGGCCTGAAAATCCTAAAATATTTATTGTCTTCATCTTCACAGAAAATGTTTGTTGTACCCTGAACTAAAGGCAGAGATGAAAATGTTCATTTGCTTGGCTCTTATTCTTGTGTACTTTCTGTATACTTTCATATCGAAATTTGCACATAATCTTATCCTTTAAGATTAATGTTTATCATGTAGTACAGACATTATTGATACTTTGCTGGTTTTTAAAAATTAATTCCTATGTAAATATTTATTTATTTATGTAACCTATAAAAATATTACCATGAATAAAAAGTACAATTTCCTTAAAAATGGAAATGTGCCCCCTCTCTCTATGTGTGTGTGTGTGTATATATATATATATATATATATATATACACACACACACACATATAGATATATATTCATTTATTTAAGTTTTGAGATGGAGTTTTGCTCTTGTTGCCCAGGCTGGAGTGCAATGGCACGATCTCGGCTCACTGCAACCTCCACCTCCTGGGTTCAAGCAATTCTCCTTCTTCAGCCTCCCAAGTAGCTGGGACTACAGGCATTTGCCACCACACCCAGCTAATTTTGTATTTTTAGTGGAGATGGGGTTTCACCATGTTGGTCAGGCTGGTCTCAAACTCCTGACCTCAAGTGATCCACCCACCTCAGCCTCCCAAAGTGCTGGGATTACAGGCATGAGCCACTGTGCCCGACCAGTGTTGTAATATATTTTTAAGGAGAGGACAGAGAAAGCACACAGACTACCTTATATTTGGATATGCTGACATTATTTTGATCATAGATATCAAAAAGCAAACAAATCGCCCACATTCCCTTTCTCATTAAATTACATAAAACCATTTAATCAGTACAAATTTCTTCTCTGAACCCTATAAAAGGGATTATATTATATTTTATTTTATTTTATTTTTATTTATTTATTTTTTTTTTGAGACGGAGTCTCGCTCTGCCGCCCAGGCTGGGGTGCTGTGGCCAGATCTCAGCTCACTGCAAGCTCCGCCTCCCGGGTTCATGCCATTCTCCTGCCTCAGCCTCCCCAGTAGCTGGGACTACAGGCGTCCGCCACCTCGCCCGGCTAATTTTTTTGTATTTTTTAGTAGAGACGGGGTTTCACCGTGTTAGCCAGGATGGTCTCGATCTCCTGACCTCGTGATCCGCCCGTCTCGGCCTCCCAAAGTGCTGGGATTACAGGCTTGAGCCACCGCGCCCGGCCGGATTATATTTTATTACTTGAATAGTTGATAGAAATTTTTATTTAGTGCCAGGTACTGTGCTTTACACAATTTTTAAAATTTTATTTTTAATTGACACACAATAATTGTACAGATCTGTGGTTTACAGTTTGATGTTTCAGTACATTATGTAATGGTTAAATGATGGTGTTTAGCATATCCATCACCACAAACACTGATCTTTTTTTGTGGTGAGAACATCAAGAATCCTTTATTCTGGTTAATTTGAAATATATATTATACTGGTGTTTACCATAGTCACTCTACTGTGCTATAACTTACTTCTCCTATTGAACTGTGATATTGTACTCGTTGACCAATTTCTCCTCTTCATCATCCCTTTATGCTTCCCAACCTCTGGTAGTCTACTCTGTACTACGAGATCAGCTTTTTTTAGATTCTGCAAATGACTTGGATCATGCAGTGTTTGTCTTTCTTTTCCTGGCTTACTTAACATAGTGTCCCCCAAGTTCATCCATGTTGCTGCAAATGACAGGATTTCCTTCATTTTTATGGCTGAGCAGTATTTTATTGTGTGTATGTACCACATTTCATTATCCATTCATCTAATAATGGACACAGGTTAATTCTGCATCTTGGCTGTTGTGAATAGTGCTGCAGTATATATGGGGGCACAGATGCCTCTTGGACAGACTGATTTCATTTCCTTTGGTTAATTGCCCAATAGTGGAACTGCTGGGTCACGTGGTGGTTCTATTTTTAATGTTTTGAGGAACCTTCATACTGTTTTCCATAATGACTATACCGATTTACATTTCCACCAGCAATGCAAAAGGATTCTCTTTTCTCCACATCCACATCAGCATTTGTTATATGTTTTATCTTTTTGCTAACAGCCATTCTAATTGGAGCGAAGTGATATCTCACTGTGATTTTGATTTGCATTGCTCTGATGATCAATGGTGTTGCACATTTTTTCATGTACCTGTTGGCCATTTGTATGTCTTTTGAGAAATGCGCATTCAGGTCTTTTGCCTTTTATTTTTATTTTTGAGACAGAGTCTCACTCTGTCACCCAGGCTGGAGTGCAGTAGTGCGATCTTGGCTCACTGCAACCTCTGCCTACTGGGTTCAAGCGATTCTCATGCCTCAGTCTCCTGAGTAGCTGGGACTACAGGTGTGTGCCACCACACCTGGCTAATTTTTTTGAATTTTTATTAGAGATGGTGTTTCGCCATGTTGGCTGGGCTGGTCTCGAACTCCTGACCTCAGTAGACCTGCCCGGCCTGGCCTCCCAAAATGCTGGGATTACAGGCATGAGCCACCACACCTGGCCTTTTGCCCCTTTTAAAATCAGATTATTAGTTTGTCTTTGTTCTTGAACTGTTTGAGTTCCTTATATATTATTGATATAAACCCCTCATGAGATGCATAGCTTGCAGATATATTTTCACCCATTCTGCAGGTTGTCTCTTCACTGTGTTGTTTCCTTTTTAGTTTGATGTAATCCCATTTGTCCATTTTTGCTTCTGTTATTAGTGCTTTTGAATTCTTATTCAAGAAATCCATGGCCAGACATATGCCATGAAGCATTTTCCCTATGTTTTCTTCCAGTAATTTTATATTTTTGGGTCTTACATTTAAATCTTTAATCCACTTTAAGTTGATTTTTGTATATGAAGATAGGGGTCTAGTTTCATTTTTTTGCTTGTGCATGGACAGTTTTCCCAGCACGATTTATTGAAGAGACTGCCCTTTCTTCAAGGTGTGTTCTTGGAGCCTTTGTTGAAAATTAGTTGGTTTTAAGTGTATGGATGTATTTTCTGTGTTCTCTATTCTGTTTCATTGGTCTACATGTCTGTTTTTACACTGGTCCCATGCTGTTTTGGTTACTATAGCTTTGTAAGGTATTGTGATGTCACCAGCTTTGTTCTTTTTGCTCAATGCCTTGGCTATTTGGGGTCTTTTGTGCTTTCATGTGAATTTTAGGATTTTTTTTTTTTTTTTTTTTTTTCCTGTAAAGGATGTCATTGATATTTTGACAGGGATTGCATTGAATCTGTAGGTTGCTTTGGCTAGAGTATGGATGTTTTAATAATATTCTTCCATCCGTAAACAAGCAATTATCTTTTCATTTTTTGTGTCTTGTTGAATTTATTTCATTAATGTTTTATATTTTTTATTGTAGAAATCTTTCACCTCCTTGGTTTAATTTATTCCTATATATTTTATTTTTCATAGCTCTTGTAAATAAGATTTGTTTTTTCAGATAGTTCATTTGTGGTCTACAGAAACACTACTGTTTTTTTATGTGTTGATTTTGTATCCTGCAATTTTACTAAATTTGTTTATTAGTTTTACAGTTTTTTTGGTGGAGTCTTTAGAGTTTTATATATATATGATCATGTCATCCACAAACAGGAACAATGTGGCATCCTCTTTTTTAATTGGATATCCTTTATTTCTTTCTCTTGCCTGATTGCTCTGGCTAGGACATCCAGTACTGGGTTGAATAAGAGTGGTAAAGGTGGGCATCCTTGTCTTGTTCCATATTTTAGAGGAAACGCATTGAGTTTTTCCTTATTCAATGTGATGTCAGCTGTACGTTTGTAAATTTGGCCTCTATTGTGTTATGTTCCTTCTATAGCTAATTTGTTGAGAGTTTTCATCATGAAGTGATGTTAAATTTTATCAAATGCCTTTTGTCTGTTGAAATGATCATAATGTTTTCTTCATGATTCCGTTAATGTGATGTATCATGTTTATTGATTTGCATATGTTGAATCATCTTGCACTCTCTAGGATGAATCCTACTTGCTCATGGTGTATGTTTTTTTTAATGTGCTATTGAATTCAGTTTGCTAGTATTTTGTTGAGGATTTTTGCATCTGTATTCTTCAGGAATATTGGCTTGTAGTTTTGTTGTTGTTGTTGTTTCCTTATATGGTTTTGGTATCAGGGTAGTGCTGGCCTCATACAACAAGTTTGGAAGAATTCCTTCCTCTTCAAATTTTTAGAATAGTTTGAAAATAGTTTGCAAAGCACAGATGTTATGATGCTTTGATGGTTTTTAAAAAGGAATACCTATGCAAATCATTTTTATCCCTTTCTTTATGTAACATAATCCCAGCACTTTGGGAGGCCGAGATGGGTGGATCACGAGGTCAGGAGATCGAGACCATCCTGGCTAACACAGTGAAACCCCGTCTCTACTAAAAAAATACAAAAACTAGCCAGGCATGGTGGCGGGCGCCTGTAGTCCTAGCTACTCGGGAGGCTGAGGCAGGAGAATGGCATAAACCCGGGAGGCAGAGCTTGCAGTGAGCTGAGATCCGGCCACTGCACTCCAGCCTGGGTGACAGAGCGAGACTCCGTTTCAAAATAATAAAAAAAAAAAGATATTAACCATGAAAGAATAAGAGTATAATTTCATAAAAGTTGAAAATGTGCTCAATATTTTAAATGTTTTAATGTATTTTTAAAGGAGAGAATGGAGAAAGCACAGAGGCTACTTTGTATTCTAATATGCTTTGGTTTTTGGTCATTTATATTAGAAAGCAAAAAGATCCCCTAGATTCCTTTATTCATTAAATCACATAAAATTATTCAGTCATTAAAAGTTTCTTCTCTGAACTCTATAAAGTGCCACAATTATGTGTTATAATTCTATTACTTGAATACATAATAGACATAAATTTTTAGTGAGTACTTAACTATATGCCAGATACCATACTTTACATAGTTTTAGAGTTGGACATATATTCAATTCCTGACTTCCCCACTAACTTACTTTTCATTTGGCAACTTTTTTCACATCTTTAAATCTTAGTTTTCACATCGGCAAAATGAATGTCGTAATATTATCCACCTCACAAGGCTGTGATGAAGACCTAATGAGATCATCCATTAGTGCTTGACCTGTTTTTGAACACAAAGTACTAGTTTCTTGAATAGTAACTAAAATACATGTATTCAAGTCTCAGCTCTGCTATAGAGTGATGATGGATAAGTTACTTTAGTACTCTGGGCCTCAATTTATGCATCTATAAAGTGGAGATGGCAGTAGTACCTTAGGTGTTTTGTGAGTACTGTATCAAATTATCTCATGTATGTAAGATCTTTAGAACAATTTCTGGCACATCACTGGTGAGTAAATATTGGTCATTAACTTTTATCATTTCAGTTATTTCTATGGTTTTTATCTCTCACTATGTATAGCATTTCTAACTTCAAAGTTTTATAAGAATATAAAAAATACAGACGTGTATATATGGAGAATATTAAAACTTGTTTTATATTCTTTCATTTGCCTAAGAAGTATGCTGGTTCGTGGCAGTACTTGCGTTGTAAAAAAGTTGGTCTTCATAATTCCTTCCTGTAGAATACACTACAGTTACTTTTTTTTTTTTTTTAAATATCAGACTTTTAGAGCTGCCCATCAAAACACGGACATTTAAGTGGCAGAACACTTAGATTGGCTTCTGAACCACTGATGCCTAACTAGAAGGAAGAATTATGGGTGCATTGTTGTGTGTCTTCCCCACACTCCTTCCTCATGTCATAAACTCCTTTCTTGTCTTCAGAAGCAGCTCCTTATCCTCGGAGAGTGTAGTGAAAACAAAGCAGTCATATGGGAAGATTGACTAATTTGCCACAGAAAACGAAATATTTAAAACTATGAACCAAGCAACTCTTGATTTTATGTATGCATGTGCGTGTACAAGACAATAGAAAGATATCTATGTGGTATAAACAGAAAAATGACAGTCCAACTAGTTTATTAGTTATTTCATATCCACAGTTAAATGTGAGCTATTTGTCAAAATCAAGGATGAGAATTAGTGATTTAAAATTTTAAATAAAATAACCTACCACACACCATCTTTTAAGCATCATTAAAATGAAAAAAAAATGTTAATTTTTGCTTTCAGGGAATATGGAGCTATTGATGATGTAGATATTGATTTGCATATCGATGTTAGCTTTCTTGATGTAAGTATCAATTTTATGTAGTATGAATGGTGCATTTAAAATACATTTATTTTATTTTTGGGGGAAATTTAATTTTTAGTTGTCTTATAATACTAGTAGTTACATATTGACTGTTAAGGTGCTTTGTGAAGAACTGCTGTGATTGTCAAAGAAGTAGAGATTTTATAAACATATATATTTGCATTGTTTTTTCTAATGTTATCTGAAATGTATGGGCTTTTGTAATACTTTGTTATATTTTAAGTGTTCAGTTTTAGTTCTCATACATAGAAGGCCAATATTTTCACACAACAATGGGTTTTGAGATAACTTATAGGCCTTCATGTTATATGCATTTTGCAAACATAAATTTTAAAAGTTTATGGTTTTTTTTTTTCATTTTGAACTCTAAAATATGATTAATTCATCTTTTAAATATATTTGTGCAGGAGGAGATTGCTGTGGCTTGGGAAGTAATTCGAACAGAACCTATAATTGTTCGACTACACTGTTCACTTACGCAGTATTTAAATGGCCCAGGTTAGTTTTATTTCTTTCTTTATTATTTTTAATATTAATTACCTGTGCACTATGCCTTAAGCAAAATGCGTGTTCATTTGTCAGTTCTGAGCAAAAGTGCTAAATATCTTGATAATGGTATTTAAAGAAGCTTGCATTCTAAGAAAGATGGTTTATTGCCAATATAACTTATGGAAACAGAAACATAACATTTCTTTTTATAGATTTTATTTATTTCTTTTTATAGATTTTCAGAAACTGACAAGTTTCTGAGATACAAACATTTAAAAAACGCAAAGGAGTAGAAACTCAGTAAATATATATATTTTGGGTTTTCCTTAGATATAATTACTTCTCTTTGATTCTGAGATTCAATTTTAATGCATTGTATTTCTGTCTTTGAAAATGGAGATTATAATAGTATATTTGTTTGCTGAATCTTTAAGGGACAATGTTGCTATTATATTTCAACTCATAGCTGTTTACAACAAAGGACCCTATCATAAGTCTTGCCAAAATTTACTTGGTAAAATGTTTTTTCCTACCTACTACCACACACACACACACACACACACACACACACACACACAGGCATGCATTCACACATACACAATTGTATCTACTTATATTGTTCCAGTTATCTACTGCTACATTAAAAAAGAAATCCTAAAACTTAGTGGCTTAAAAAAACTTACCTCTCACTATTCTTTGGGCACTTCTTGCTTGCAGTTTCCCATGATTTGCAGTCATATGTGGGTGGGGCTGGGGCCGAATCAAGGCCTCACTGGGTTGGATACACACGATGCTGGACGTTCAAATGGCTAGCAGTTGATGCAGGTGTCATCTCAGGACTCAGTTGAGGCTTTTGGCTAGAGTGCCTGTCCGACACATAGCTTCTTCATGTGGTTTGGGCTTCTTGTACCATGGTGACTGGGATGCAAATGCAAGTGTTGCAAGAGACAGGATGTAGAAGCAACCGGGAAAAGACAGAGTGAGTCTTTGATTGTATTCTGTTGATCACAGCAGTTGAAGAGCCCACCCAGAATCAAGGGACAGGAACATAGACAGTACCTTGTGAAATCATGGGCATCTTTAATCTGCCACACAAGTTACTATGATGTCTGCATGTTTTTCCTTTAGGCATATCAGGGAATATACATCTACTGTTTGTTGTCATATAGGAAACATACTTGTTCTTTCAGATTTGTAAAATACAGGAAAATCTTTCATTTTTAGTTACTTGTTTTCTGTCTTTGCATAATACATTCTATTCAAATTAATCAATGCATAATAAAAATTACATATTCTAACTGATTTAATGCTGGACAAGAAAAAATAAGTGTTTAAAATATTTTTATTCTGATAATTTCAGATATATAAATATATAAAGAAAAGTAATTTATCATAATTCTTGTAATGAGAAAGCTGAATGGCTTGGTATTGTTTCTGTTTTCTATGTGTATATGATTTATTTTTATAAAGTTGGTAAAGAATTTTATAAATAGCTGTGCACCTTGATGTTAAGTCATGAGACTGTCCTCAAGTCATTAAATCCGCCATAAGGGAATGATTTGTAATATATGAAGAATATTTCAGCCCATAGTTGTATGTGTTCTTGTTCCTTCCCCACATATTCTGCCATATGGCTAACTTTTTTCTTATTTTAGTGATTTGAAATGTACTCATTTTATTTTATTTTAATGGTGGTTAAAAGAAAAGGAAATCCTTATATCTGAACTTTATTTAGGTTTAGGAATGAAATTGGGCTGGTTAATCTCTACTCACCCAAACCCCATCTGTGTGAGATGATACTGAAGCATGCTTTTATGTAATCTTACCTCTGATACTTATTTTTTGATATAATCTTGAATGTAAGGGAGATATTTTCCTTCACAATATCTCTTTAAAGATTTTTTACATTTGCATGGTTTTGTAAATATTTTAACACTCATTTTAACTCATGGTTAGATTATTTTAATGTTCAGTACAATTCCTTTAGTGTCACAACTCATCTGCTCTTTCTTTCATCTATATTGGTTGATTTATATATTTAACAATTTGGAAACCTGAGGATTATGTTTTCTTTTTTCATACCTGAGAATGACTTTTTGTTTTGTGAATGAGACAAACTTGTCCAAGTAAAATTAGTGAGGTCATGATAGTTCTCCTCCTACAAAAAGCAAAAATGCTTTAGAAACTTCTCATTTTGTGCCTGAAGTATTTTAACTGTTTTTATTTGCAAGAAGTCCGTTTTGATTTGTTTGTGTTTTGTTGTGTACTTTTTGGACTGCTTTTCTTCTTCTCCTTAATGATAGTTTTTCTGTATTTATTTTTGCATGGTGTACCTGACTGAGTCTTAATTCACCTCAAGTACATTTTATGTAATTATTTATTATTCCTTCTTTACCTGGTAATCCCAATATCCTGATTGGATCTAACTCTTTTGTCCTCCATGTTTTTCATTTCTCTAATTCTTTCATCCTTCATATCTGAAAACTTTATATGTTTTTTCCAATCTGTCTTCTGCTCCACTGAGTGAATTGTTTTCGTGATTTCATCTTAAATTTAATGTTCCCATTGTATTTTTAATTTGGCCATATTCTTTACTGATTCCATATTATTCCTCCTTTATCACCAGTCGCTTTCGTTTTATTTGTTTAGTGTCATTTTGAGTTTTGTTGTGAATATCAATCAGTAATTGTCAAAGGTTTATCATTTTATTCCTATAGATGGAGTTTTGTTTTCCTCAATATTATATACAAGCAAGAGTTGAAATGTTCTTCTTTTGGAAATTAGTGTGATGTGTGAACAATTTCTTCCATTAATAAGAGGAAAGAAAGAGAATTCCACACTGACCCTACTTTGGAGTCGGCAGCTCTGAGATCTGCCCGCTGGAGGGGAGGGGTGTGAGCTCTGCTGGTACCCCACCCTGTTCCCCTGGGTCCCCTTTCCCAGCTCTTGCTCCCATCCCCATTTCTGCACCCTTGGCTGCTAACAACTCCACTTGAGACCCTCAGTAGCTTGTCCTTGGACATATAAGCTTTCTCTTTCCTGGGGAGTGCAGGTAAGTACTTGGCAGTTTTTTTTATCTTCCCTTCACTCTTGCGAGGTGTCACTAGTGTGAGGGTACAGTGGCCTAGCTACTCTGTTTCAAGTCTGTACAAAGATGGGATCGAAACTAGAACTTTCCCTGGATTTGTACCCTTGCTTGGCTTTTTCTTTTCCTATCTAGCCCCTTCTCACTTGTTCTTATTGTTTCCTCCTGAGAACAATTCCGAGTACATTATTTGCCCCTTGTCTGCACTCAAGGTCTGCTTCTGAGAGAACTTGACCTAAGGATGATGGGTCCAGGGTCATGAAAAAGGTAGCATCTGCAGAGGGAGGAAGCCCTACCAGACCAATCTAGAGTGTCTTCTCTGCCTTAGGGTTCATTTGCTCCCTGTTCTGAGAGGTGTCAGCGGTGGTTGACTTTTATTATAGCATCTGTCTCTTTCATAGAATGGAGAGTTTTGCATCCATCCTGTAGGGCCCCTTAGGATTGGTTCCATCTGCTCTGTGCAAAATTTGCTGGGCATTTCTCACTTGGGGATGGCATTACTCCAAGTTTCTGGTCTTTTTTTACTGGTTTTCTTCTATTTCTATTAGGCATTGGTTATGACTGTGTTTGTGCAAAAGTATTCACTCACATTACCATCTTACTAGTAAACTCCCCAAGATATTTTTTTCTTATTGAAAATTTGAGGAAAATATGATTGAAACTGTGCAGTAATATATAATATATGGATAGAACTGGAGACAGTGTTACTAAAAAGGAACTTTTAACTTATTATTCCAGGAGAATAATTAGATTTTATCCTAAGTTATGATTAGGATTATTGCTAGGAAATAAAAAAGTGAGAAAATATTTATGAAGAGTGTTTATGCTATGCCCATAATGCCTCTGCCTGTCACAGAATACCATTATTTCAGTTTCCATCTGTAAATAGGTTATCACCTTATTAAGGTTAAGCAGATGAACTTCCCAATTTCAGTATCCCATTTTACGGTGTGTTGCCTGAGACCACTCCCAATATCTGATACTACATCAGTTAGAATCCAATCAGAAAACCACTCTAGTATCTCAGGTAAAAAAATTAAACATGAAGAGTTAGGTTAAACCAGTGGCTAAAAAGTTGGGAAGAAAAGCAGGATGGTGAAGCTCACCAGAGAGTGGTAGGAGGAGACCACGAAGGAAGATGACAGCAAGAGATCACTACAGTCCCTTGGGGCTGGAGTGACACTGGAAAAGGGATGGTATGCAGCAGAATCCAAATATCAGGGAAATCTTACAGGTTCTAGAACCATATCAGGAGTTGCTCTGTAGGAGTTACGGCCACAGAAATAGGACATGTCTGGTAAAGAGCTGCAACCATGGAGAAGATATGACAACTGCTAAAAAATGCCCACACAAGACAGGAGAGGAGAAGGAAAGAGAGATGAGGGAATAGGAGGGAAAAGAGAGAAGAGGGAAGGGGAGAGGGAGAAGGGAGATAGGGTAGAAGGGAGGAGAGAAAAAAAAGGAAAATAATACCTTGATTCTCTTTCTCTGTCTCTTCCTCAAGTCCAAACAGAGCTTCCATTAGTCAAATCTAACCAGAAGGTAGTTGGCAAGGTACTGTGGAAATGCAGCCTAAAGGTGGAAGAATGAGGAATGGACTTGAGAGCAAACAAAACACAATGGCTTATGTGTATATCCTTGTCAAATGCATAATGCTGTTAGACATTTTTAAATTTACATAAATGTTGTTGTGCTATAAATTTTATCCTCTTAACCACTTCTGTTGCTAAGATAGCAACAGAATTGCTGGCCCTGTTGCTCTATGTACACTAATATATACTATAGTATAGATCCACTACAATTTACGTATTTGCTTTCTTAGTGGTGGCCACCTACATTATGGTCACATCCCTGACGCCATAATCAGTGCTGCAAAGAATGTCCTTAAATAACTTAATTTATGGACTTTATGACAGTTAACTTATGAACAGTGGAATTTTTATGGGTTGGTCTAATCTGAGCTGAGAGCACATACTCATCATCATTTCAGTTGTGTGGCTCTACTTACTCATCAGAATTTCTCCAAATATCTGTTAACCATTTAGAATTTTCCTTCTCTATGTAGCTTTGTCAAACCTTTATTTTTCTAATGTGTTTCCTGTCTTTGAATTTTATTATTGTTTATCTTACAAATCCCTTTAGTATGTTAGCTGTTGATAACTAGTAGGTTCAATTCATGCAAAAGTCTTTTACAGTGATATTTATGAAAAATTGGTATTTGATATTTTTTATGAAAACTTTTTGAAATAATAAAATTCAGCGATTTAAAAATTCAGTGATTTAAAAAGAGTGTTTCCAATGTGTCTTTGGAAGGTATCAGCATTTATAGTAAAATGGACTTGCAAGAAATGTATGGCTAATTCAAGATCTAGACTGACCTACTTAACAGTTCTTTTTGAAAAGGATTTATTCCTACATTTTGGAAATGTATAAATAACAGTTATTTAAACATCAAGATTTGGCTACAGCTAATCTGACAATATGTCTGTGAGAGAACGGGAATGATATGAATTGAAGACATCTACCTCCTTATCCACTTTGAAACTAAAGATAAGGATTATTTATATTATATATGGGGAAATATACTTTAAATAAAGATATGATATAATTTATCACTCTTATGATAATGTATATTTTCTGGAATTGCTGATATAGAGATGCAGTTTTTCATCACAAGGACAAAGCTGTTTTTAGTTGAAAATGATAAACAACTAACAATACTTTAAAATGATTTCTGTGCATATCATCTCATTATTGGTACCTCTGTGCTTGCATGATCAGTGCATTAGAATAATTTCCACATATCTTGGGCAGCCCTCACTTCCCAACTGCAGTTATATGAGAGATAAGAAAACATTGAATAACTTTGACCTTTTTTAAAACCATGAAAATATGTCACTAGTACTTTCTGTCAAGTTCTTTTCTTATAAAAGAACATTTATTTGTAGTTTCTAGTTTTATGTATCGGTACAGTTCTGGGGATTTTTATTGTTGTTTGTTTGTTTGCTTGTTTTGCTTAGATCACTAATTTTAGCTATGTTTATTCCTGAGTACTTATTTGGATAATTAGACTTTTATAGTTCATTTTATTTTCTAACTCATTATTGATTATCAAGAAAGTATTAATTTTTTAAAATGTTATTAAAAATGAACTTAAAATGTTTTTAAATTTACAGAAAAATTGCAGCTAGTACAGAGGTCCCATAAACTCCAACCCCTGTTTCTCTGTTTATTAACATATTTCATTAATACACTGAATATAATTAATTACATTTATTTTATTAGTAATATGTGTTTTAGAACTTGAATTTTGGAATATTTTATGAATTCCAAATTATGAATTTTGGAAATTTTAGAATTTTATGAACTCTTTTAGTATATTCCAAAATTATAGTTCATTTAGATTTTATGCTATTAATGGAGTCAATGTTTGAAATTTATATTTTTCTAGAAAAATTATTTTGATAAATGTTAATACTTATTTTCTAGTCATGCATAGTATGATTAAGTTTTGGTCTTTGTATTATCAATTTATAAGAATAATTTGTATGTTCTGGATAAACATTTATATCTAGTATTATATAACCCTTCTTTCTTTCTACGTATATATCATACCCAGTTTTCTTCAGTAAAGGCAGTAGTTCTAGTGCATTTTGGATTTTTCTACATTTTTGTAGGTAGATCTCTTTTGTTTCTCTGCCCTTATCTTCCCACTTTTTCTGTCTGCCTCTGAAGAGATTGTAGCTTCTTCAGTCTTCTTAGAGAAAATACAGTGCTTTCTCATTTAATTCTACTGAGGTTTTCAAGATGTTAGAATGTTTCTATTCACTTTTGAATTTTGAAAGCCTTGGGTTTGGGTTAAGTGGGATTGGAGTGATGTTTACTCTCTATACCTTACTCTCTGTACAAAGATTAAGGAGTTCTTAGGAAATGAACTAATTTTTTGGTGATACAAACACCCAATTTCCTTGATTGATGGAGCATTTGTGTCCCAAAGTAGTGGCCAACAGGGGATACCATTTGGCTTACAATACAGAGCATGTGTGATCTGAGAAGGTCCTATGAGCAACACCGTCTTTGCTCTAATTATCTGCTGCCCCACCTGTTGCTATGAATGCCACTATCTAAGCTCCCATATGTCATCTTTTCATTTGCACACTAGTTTCTGTTCCCTTTCACCTAATTGGGATGCCATCCCAGAATTCAGTTCTCCTCCTCCTTCCTGTACTATTTATTTCTCTTTTTCTCCTAGAAGACTCACATCAGCATATATTTCTCTTGTCTAAAAAAAAAAAAAAACACCCTCTTGATCTCAAATGCCTCTTCAGTTGGGACCCTAATACTCTGCTTCTTTTGACTGGTAATTTCCTTGATTACAGTTGTCTCTATTAGCTTACTTCATTTTCCTTTTTCTTTTCTCTCTTTGAATCCACTCAAGTCAGATTTTGGTCCCATCATTTCTCAAACACTGCTTTTGTCAATGTCATCACTAACTTCATTCTTACCAAATGACTCATAACCTATTTTGAGTTACCATCTTAATTGATTTAGCAGTATTTCATAACAGTTGTTTACCTCCTCCTTGAAAATCTTTTTTTTTTTTTCTTTTTTTTTTTTTCCGGATAGAGTCTTGCTCTGTTACCCAGGCTGTAGTACAGTGGCATTATCACAGCTACTGCAGCCTCAACCTCCCAGGCTCAGGTGATCCTCCCACCTCAGCCTCCTAAGTAGCTAGGACTACAGGCATATGCCACCATGCCTAATTTTTTTTTTTTTTAATAGAGATGGAGTCTCCCTATGTTTCCAAGACTGGTCTTGAACTCCTGGGCTCAAACAATCCACCTGCCTGAGCCTCCCAAAGTATTGGGGTTATAGGCATGAGCCACCATGCCTGGCCTGAAAAACTTACTTGAATTTGTGTCCAGGTAGCAGCACTCTGGAATCTTCCATCCTCTTGGCCATTCCTCCCCAGCCTTCTTTGCTGAGCTGGGCTCGGGGCCTAATCCTCAGACTTTCTCTTTCCTCCACCTACACTCACTGAGTGGTTTCTCATCCAGCCTCATGCCTTTAAGTAAATACACACACACACACACACACACACACACACACACAGACACACACACACACTCTGACTGTTCCAAATTTATATCTTTAGTACATTCCTCTCACCTTAATGCCTAAATGCTGGGCTTCTCCAATTGCCTTAACGTTTCCATTTTAGTATCAAATAAGCATCTCAAGTTTAAAGTATTTGGTCAAATAACTAGTCTTATCTGCCTTTCCAAACCTGTTTCTCCTACAGTCTTTCACATTGTAGGAATTGGTAAATTTCATCCCTCTGGTTGCTCAGGCCATAATCTTTGGATTCATCCTTAACTCCTCTTTTTTTCACACCTCAAATCCAGTCCACCAGCAAAATCTGTCCACTCTCCTAGAAGTATGAATCCAAAATGTTCATCACCTCCACAGACCCAAGTTCTATATATCTTGCCTCACTTGTTGCAATAAGTTCCTGACTGATTTTCCTATTTTTCCCTTTGCTCTTTGACCAATTGATCCTGCACAGCTCCACCATGCTCCTTCCCTGCTCTCATCTCCTGACGTGAGACCTTGTTCAGTCCTCTCCCCACACTGTTCTCCAGCTGTTCCTGGAACATTTCAGCATATTTTCTCTTCAGGGTCTTTGCCCTTGTTCTTGGCTCTAGCTGGGACATTTTCTTCCTGCTTGTTCTTATCTAACGTTTAAACCTGAGCCCACATAGCCTGCAGCCCATATGTTTTTCCCCATCTTTATTTTCTCCAGAGCCTTTATTGCCATCTAACATTGTATCTTTTTTTCTATCTGTTTTTCATCTTCCTCCTCCCAGTGGATTTCCGACTTCATGGACACAGGGATATTCATGTGTGTTTTTACTCTTCCGTCTGAAATGATCGGAGTGATGAGTGCAAGAAATACTCTTTAACCAGTGAATAATGAAAAATGAGTGACTTTTTTGAGAGAAGTTATTAATTTACATAGTTACTGATTTAAAGAAATATATGTATATATGTATTTTTATATATTTAGTTACCAATTTAAAAATATATATATTTAAACATGTATAAACATATATTTTAACATATTTAAACATATATTATTAAACGTATATAAATATATATTTTAATGAATTTAAATATATATATATACACCTGGTAAAAGTATGAATCACGTGAAAAGGAAATCTCCTGTGCCTTCTTACCTCCCATTGTTTTATTCTAAAAATGATGTGTGTAGATGCAAACATGTTGTCTTTCTTCCACTTAAAAAGTAATGCACTAACTGTCCTACATGTAGCCAGTTCAGCTGTTGCTTACTTTGGAGATCATTCTTTCTTGCATTTACATATATTATATATTAATATATAATGACCATTAATGATCTCCTGTGTGGATATAGCATAAATAGCATTGTTTAGGACTGTATGTGCACTGTTTTTAAGTATGTATATATATATGCACATATATAATGCAGTTTCAGCCTTTTGCTGGCTGATGGTTGAGTTTCAGTTTCAAGTCAATATGTGACTGTGATCCTTTTTCCTTTCCAGTGCCCACTGTTGATGTCTTTCAGATTTCCACAAAAGAGCGATTTGGATTGGGACATCAGCTGAAAAAGTAAGTTTGCTAAAGTGCAAAAAAATAAATTTCTGCTAAAGAGAACCGAGTTCTCGTTTTGTTCATTAAAACAAACAAATAAACAAAAACCTTCTATTCAGTAAGAAGTTTTTGACGCAAGTCCCTCAAGAGAGGAAATCATCCTGATGCTAAGAGCTGCATTGATAATTTATTAGCAGGCCTTACTTTTCCACCTGGGCCAGGGTCCTTCTATTGCCATCCCAGATCCACTCTCTTTCCTCCAGCACCCTGCACTCTACCTGGGGAGGCTGACCTGTGTAGACATAGGCTCTGAGTCCCTAACATGACCAGTGGAGGGAGGAAGGAGAGTGAGATGGAAGTACTTACTGCCCTGGTTTCCTCCCTAGGAGGTCATCCTGAGCTGACCAGTCCTTCCACTGAAGCCTGCTGCTCTGCTCCAGGCTGCAGCGTGTACATGACTTTCTTTCTTACTGGGCTTCATTGAGGGCTCTCACTGCTCATTCCTTGGGGCCCAGAGGTGGGCAGCCACTGGCCCTGGACTCCTGCACTATGCCTGCTTCCCATTCCTACCACTTTGAAACATTCATTTTTTAAATAAACACTTTATTTCCTGTTTGGACTTTGATTTTGTTTTCTGATCTTTAAGTCTATTTTATATAAAAATGTATTTTTAAAAAATAGAAAAAGAAAACGCTGATAGAGCCAAGATACAATGGCATCAGAAAAAAAAAAAGAAAATTGCATTTTAGAAGTAAATAGAGAACACTGATAAATTACAGACGCAAGAATTGACTCTCAAATTTTTCTAAAATCAGGTGATCACTGATGTGATCTGAGGCACAGACCTTTGGGACCCATTGGCCTGTGTTTTGGTATGTATCTAGAGGGCTTGTTGTGGTTTTCCCTGAAGAAAATAATGATGCCATCCACATGGTCTCCTTCGCCAACCTTCCACACAGAGGGAATACAGCTTTCTCTTTAGACATAGAACCTAGATGGGCCTTGATTTCATAAGAAGACATAAAGCCACCCGATTTGAACTGAATTTTAAAATTTAGGCACGTACCTCAATTTGCCATGGTCAGAATATAAACAATAAATTCTATACTTAATATCAGCTTTAAGAATTTGTGTTTATGGAGAATTCCCAGAGGATTATTTATTCTTCCAAATCTGCAAATTTAGCTTAAATGTAAATTTGTCAAGAAAGACCATTAGATAACTGTATACTTAAAGCCTGGTTTAGGCCTTTCATAATGATGCAGTCTATATGATTACTTTTATTTTAATGGATTTAAATTTGAAATCATATGTGGGCTTCTACTGAGCAATATTCTAAGAAAAACATATTGAAACTATATTTGATATATGAAATAGGGGACTTACTGAGATCATTGTGCCTGATGTAGGAAGCCATATATATGATATCTAAGATTTTGTATGTATTACAGAGCTCTAGAATTTTCTGAAGTTTTTATGACTTAAATTGAGGGAGCACTACTCAAATGTGAGTTGTGTGCCTACCACATTTGAAAGGAAAAACATTCTTATAAATTCCCAATATTGAGTTAAAAGATATACAAATATAAAATTAGATAATAAACCCTTAATGTTTAGTTCTGCATCTTTAAAATTAAATTCAATTTACAATATGTGTTTAGCATATTATGTAACGTAGTGTTCTCTTATAAGGACTCACAGGATAAATTTTCTCAGTTTTCCATTCTAGGATTAGGTATGCTTTCCCAGAGCACTTGGTTGTGTTTTTTTAATTGGATTTTGTTTCCTACATTGTGCCCATATCCTGCATGTCTTGGAGAGATGAGCATGGAGCCTGCCTCCATGATGAGCATGGATGGCGTTATCCAAGTTGAGTACCATTTCACCTTGACACATTTCTTTATTCTATGATTTCTTTCTCATTCAATTTCCTCCCCTTTTTTTTTTTTTTTGTACTGTTCTACTTTGTGTACTTTTGCAAGCCATTTACGAACTTTTTTTTTTTTTTTTTTTTGAGACGGAGCCTCGCTCTGTCGCCCAGGCTGGAGTGCAGTGGCCGGATCTCAGCTCACTGCAAGCTCCGCCTCCCGGGTTCACGCCATTCTCCTGCCTCAGCCTCCGAGTAGCTGGGACTACAGGCGCCCGCCACCGCGCCCGGCTAGTTTTTTTTTTTTTTTTTTTTGTATTTTTTAGTAGAGACGGGGTTTCACTGTGTTAGTCAGGATGGTCTCGATCTCCTGACCTCGTGATCCGCCCGTCTCGGCCTCCCAAAGTGCTGGGATTACAGGCTTGAGCCACCGCGCCCGGCCACGAACTTTTTTTTAAAGTGCCATGGAGCTGATCAAAGTAAGATAAGAATTAGAAAAGCACACAAGTCTAGGAATAAATAGCCTTCTACCCTTAATGGCTTCTGGGTACATTATATAGGCTCAGCAAAAGAAATTGTATATATAATCCCAACTCTGAGAAGTTAAAGAAAGCTATGTGCCTTTTTCACTGTTTAAGTACCTAGTAACATATATAACCTATTTAATTAATATCCCTATCCAAGTGATTAATGTTTTTAAAGAGTTACTTGCTTTTAAAGATAAATATTAGCTATGTGGAAAATTTGTTAATATAGATTAGATTCTTTTTTTTATGATCCTTGAAAAATTTTGGTCTGATATGTTTGTTTCCCTAATTACAAATAATTAGATTTGGCTATGATCCTTAAGGTCACTGCCAGCCTAAAATCCCATAATTTTAATAATCTAATTTCATCCTCACAATACTTTATAAAAAGAAACTCAATATAAAGAGGTTATTTTCTTAGAAACATGCAGCAAGTTAGGAAGGCAGATTTAGAATCTAGACCCCTTGTTATCAGTTGGTTTTCAGTAAATAAAAGACACTCTTATTTACTGAATAACTTTTTCACAGGAAAATTTTTTTCTGGTGGTTTCAGACAGCAGAATAATCTTATCAACAATAGCAACAGCAAATGCTCATGCAGTACTTTTTATGTGTCATGCACTATTCTAAGTGTGTAACATATAATAAGACATTTAATCTTTACAACAACTCTATGAAACAGGTCTTGTTACTCTCATATTTCCTAGATGATGAAACTGAAGCCCAGAGAGGTTGAGCAGCTTGCTCACGGTCACACAGCAAGAAAGTGATAGAGCCAGAATTTGACTCCAAACCAGTACTTATGACCCATAAACTAATCTGCCTCTCATATAATCCTGGATATTCCTTTGCTTGAGATAAGACGTGGAATATATGTTTGGCATTGAATGAATATTGAGAGAATGCGAAGTCAAAATAGCCTAAAAGAAAAAGTATTCATGTATTTTCTCATGGCTGACCTGACACAGATATCACAGATATAGTGATTGGTCTTATATAGGGTATCCTATCATTCAAAGGCTCAGCATATCACAGACAATGGAAATAATCTTCGGTTTTTGTATGACTTTATGTTGAGTCTGCACTGATCAATCCTTAGTTGTGTTTAAGGGGGGAAAATATTACAGATCTTCAGTTTTCCCTTAAATATATGTGCAACATAAAATTAGGTATAAATTTTTCATATGTAGAGTTCCCTACATTTGTAAAACGAAATTCAATTTGCAACTTAAGTGCAAATCAAAATAAAATACTTGAAATTCAAAGCAATACCATTAATTTTGTTTATGATATTATTTTGCTAAAGCTATTTCACCATCACAATTCGAATATAATACTGGCTGCTAGTGCAGTTTTTTTTTTTTTTTTTTTTTAAATTAACATGTAAAACAGTATGATGTCATCCCTATGTACGTGCTTTTTCCACTGCCCTGGAACCTTTTTTGATAGTTGGCCATGACATCATCTGCTCTTGACTTGATGCAAATGTATACTTTACCTTGAAATTTTTCACTTTTTTCCCCTGCTATCAGCCAATCACTGGCAATGGTAGTAGTTCCTTTTGGTGCTGCCAGCACAATAGTAAACACAAACTTAAATGTAAATACTGAAGTCCCTTCATGGTTCTCTATTATAAGGAGGTGGTTGTTATACCAAATGTGCTCATATGTATACTCCAGATTACCCCTGAAATTAAACACAACATTGAACGTCTTTTAGAAAACACTTAATTTCTTTTGCATCCAAGAACAACTAGATACCTAGGTATTCAAGTTTAAGAATTACTGATTTTAGATGTTAAATCACACTTTGAATCCTAATGTAATATAAAAGTGGGAACATTTTTAGCCATTTTGACCTGTTTGGTTTTTTGTTCCACTTAGCTTATCAAGATTAGGCAAGCACTTGCCATCTTTCTTAGAGAATGGTGCATAGGAGTAGCAATTTTCTATGGGAAGAAAATCTAACTCTGCTTAATACAAAGGGTTGTGTCAGTGGAAATTTCAAATTAGGTACAGGGAGAAATGATGATCTTATTATTACATTTAAATCCTGCTGAAATTTTGGGTAAAAAAAATTCAAACATGAATAAAATGTTTCTTGTGCTGAATGAGCAAATTTACTGTGAATTTGGAATCATGGCCTCACTTATTGCAGTTTTATTCCCTTTTTCTCACCACTTCCACTGCTAAAAGGACCCCAAAATGATTCAATATGTAACTGTTTATTCTTCTGAACTTATCAAAACTAGCAGAAAAAAACCTAAGTGATATACTTTCTGGCCATCTGAGTTAGTTTGTTAAGACCTGAAGGATCCTGAGAACTTAATAACTGGCATTGTGTCTGTCCCATTTGAATAACGTGTTATACGTATCAAAACTCATTTGATAATATACGTACTACTGCTCTGTCACTTGCATCTGTGCTAACTTGGGCAGATTTCATTTTCTTATTTGTGAAATGTGTGGAATAACAGCTACTTGCTGGGGGTACTGTGAAAATTAGAGGGAAAAATGTGCCTGTAACATTTCTGTTTTACTCCGTGACATATTGTAAGTGGTAAACAAATATTGGTATCATTTTCCCGATCCCAAAGCAATGTGTTAGAAATAACTGAAAAGAGCATAAAAAACAGGCAATCCTGAAATTATTTTTGAAGAAAAAAAGTTTGATTTATTTCATGCTTGATGTTTAATTGTAAAATTTCATGTCTACTTAAGTATTAGTGTTCAGGGCCACTGCTGTGTGGAAAATGGAGATATACAGAAGCCATCCAAGCCTGGGACCTTTCCCAAATAAAAACAGTGTGTCCAAGTCCACAGTTGACATTCTGGAATTCTTTACTATAAAGCACTGATGGAGTGATTTTGACATAGAAAATATCAAGATTAGGAGTTACCAACATCCTGCCTTCTGATATTAACTAAACAAATTTAAGGATACCCAGTTTTTAAAATTTAGTATAGTATATTCAAAAGTAAATGGGCTGTGTTGAAGATATAATTTGCTGAGCACATATTTCTGCATAGAACCAGTTCTGCATGTTTTCTTTTTATGTATGATTTTATAGCTTTACTTTCCTTTTCATGAAGAAGATATTGAAGCAAGTCAAGTAAAAAGAAAATGGCTTTACTTCTATCTTAATATATAGCATTATAATTAGTAACAAAAATGTTCTTAAAAATTGAATTTCTAGCACCAAAAATTTAGATTTTTTTGCCACTTCAGCTCAAGTTGTTGATCCTGAAGGCCGTCTTTATAATTCTCTTTATATCTTCATTGTTCTGTCATTTGAATTATATCCTGGTAATATTATAATTTAATTATTTAAATAAATAGTAATCATTATTGTTTACTGTGATGTAACTAGTCACAGTTAAGTTCTGGGAATTTGCTATATGATGCTTTCCTATGGATGGAAAATCTTGTATGATTCTAAATTAGCCTCTCACTGATTTCCATGTGCTTGCTTTTATTTCATAAATGCATTTTCTACGTAATAAATACAGTAACATTAATTGAAATTGCCCTGGAGTGGTGATAACAGAATTACCTTTGGATTGACAGAATCATGCAGACATTTGTTACACAGCAGTGGAAACAGAGCAAAGAAAAATCCAATTGCCTGCACAATAAAAAGTTGTCAGAGAAGAAAGTGAAGTCTCCCCTGCATTTATTTTCTACTTTGCGCAGGTTGGTAACAGGCAACAACATTCATTGTCTTACTAAATGCTGAGTGTGTGATGCACTTCATACTTACAGCATTCTTTCTATAGTATTGGCATCTGTTTATTTTCTTTATAACCTCTAAGAAAAGACTGAGTTAGATGCATTCCATCAAAAACATATTCATTTCTCTGTTTAGAGTTTTTATTAATATTTATTTAACATTGGTTACATTTGCTAAAATTACATTCTTTGCTTTTTAATCACTTAGAGTTTTTCCTACCAAAATTGGTTTCGTTATAGGGCTTTGGGATAGATAGGCGGGAAAAAAATTCTTAGAACCTTTTTTTTGCTTTTCAGGAAAAATGGGATTCAAGTCCTGTGATCATTCTGCACATACCTTTGATTTCAGTTTTGACTGGGTAGGCTATATTAAAATGAGGTGGTAGAATATTTGTAGCAGTCAAGTTGAGTTTGAGAATGACAAGCTTTCTTCATGGTCTGCCATACCTGTGATTTGCCCTGTATTAATTGTTGTTCAATTTTGAAGGTCGCCAAGTTATCCTCCGCCTGGTTGTGGTAAAAGCAAATCAAAACTGAAATCTGAGCAGGATGGAATCTCCAAAACGCATAAGCTGCTGCGGAGGACTTGTTCCAGCACAGTCAAGACTGATGATGTTTGCTCCACAAAGTCACACAGGACCTTTGGCCGCTCCCTGTCCAGCGATCCCAGGGCTGAGCAGGCTATGACAACAATTAAATCACACAAACTTTTGAACCGTCCCTGCCCTGCAGCTGTTAAGTCAGAGGAATGCCTCACTCTAAAGTCACATAAACTATTGACTCGATCTTGTTCTGGAGATCCACGATGTGAGCACAACACAAACTTGAAGCCCCACAAACTGTTAAGCAGGTCTTACTCTAGTAATCTCAGAATGGAAGAATTGTATGGACTGAAAAATCACAAATTGCTCAGCAAGTCCTACTCCAGTGCCCCCAAGTCATCCAAAACTGAGCTTTTCAAGGAACCTAACGCAGAGGGCAGGAGGCTCTCTCTTACCTCAGGGCTTATTGGTATCCTAACACCATCTTCATCTTCATCTTCTCAGCTTGCTGTGCGTAAATATTTTCATCTTGAGTTCTTAAATGTTAGCTAAGGTGCAGTAGAATTTTTTTATAAGATCTGGTGGAGAAAAGAAGCAAAACTTTGTTTTAATTTACCATTTTTAAATATCTTTTTGGATATTGTTTTGCATACCATACATTTGCAACTGGCACTGAAATGTCACCTTTGGTTCTGAAAACAAATAAATGTAGCTACCCATTTGTAGTCCAGTTCAAATTCTTGTCATAGTAACAAATGCTACTGAAAACAGAAGAAATGCATTGGATTCACAATGCATTGTTACTTATTAAACAAGCATATAATTTTAATGTTTCATTAAGTATGTGTATCTAATCTCTGGTCTTCTCACATGAGTGGTGGAGGACCACATTTTTCTTGTGGTTAAATTAAGAGTAATTCCCTTTCAATCACATATAAGAGAACTTTGCCCATGCATGTTGTTACCTGTGGAGAGAGGCAGCACTTATCGCTTTAGATACCAGAGCTTCACTTAAAGTTGTTTTTAGTGTCCCTTTTATACTGAAGTCACTTTATGCTGGAGCTGTTTTTGGGGGACATGGGACCAGGAGACGACTTTAATAATTAAAGTCCTTTTGATGGTATTTGTCAAGAATAACGCTTACACAAAATTTATCACTGGCATGATTGGCGTGATAGCCAATTTCATGCTAATGATAAATTCATAGACCTGTCTTATGTAATTATTAACATATTCAAAACAGTTGATGAAAAGTTTTGTTTCCTTTTGCTAAATATATATGTGTGTATGTTGGGGGTGTGTGTTTAACTCTAACCATTAATGTGTATACACACTCAGCAACAGATGAAATTGAAAAAAATAAAGTCTGTTTTAGGAAAGTAATGTTATTCTTATATAGGTTTATTTCTAAAATTAAATTGTAAACTATACTGTATATTTATTTTATGAAAAGTTGAATATGTTGTCAGTTTCACATGAGCATCCTAGAAGCCCATTCCTACTCAAAGATAAGTTTTAAGGGCATAGAGCAAATAATGTAGAAAAATTACACAGTGGAATATTTCCCATGTTAGCTTCATCCAAGAAAAATCATTTCAGACATTCTGTAAAATAAAATGCTTTAATGACCTCCGATATGGCTAAGCAAAATACATAGTTTTCTGTTATGACACTTTCAGTAGCTGTCTAATATTTCTTTGGAGGAATAATTGTATCTAATTGTAAAATAAGACTGATGTTCCCTAATGAAGAGTATGAGCATTTGCTAATTAGTAATAGAAGAAATGAGTTTTTGTGATCATGTAAAGATGCCAGTCATTTTTGCTAGAAGATCAGCAACTAAGAATGCTATTCATTTACTGTAGGCAAAAATTGCATTAGTAATGGTAGAAAAGGATATTTATTATAGAGTGAACAAAAAGGTTTTTAATTTTGATGTCATCATCAGTGACTCAATTCATTTTTCATGTGCTCTTAGATCACTTTTGTATTCACTATTGCAAAGAGTAAAAGGCTGTAATTTATACATTTTTAAATTAAAGAAATTATTATTTTATTTTTACTTTGCTTTTTATAGCCAAATGGTGCAAAATGCATTCCAGTACGAGACCGCGGCTTCCTCGTGCAGGTATGAGCCAAAACTCTATCCACTGTAGAAATATTTTAATTCTTACTGGGTTTTAAAATCATTTATGAGCTTGTCTTAATTATTTTTCCTTACTGTTTTATTCAGACAATTGAGTTTGCTGAACAGCGGATCCCTGTATTAAATGAATACTGTGTGGTATGTGATGAGCCACATGTGTTTCAAAATGGCCCTATGCTTAGGGTAAGTTCTTGCTGATAGAATGTTAGTGTTGGTTTAGAATACAGAAATACAGAAAAGGTTTGAAATATAAAAATAAGTAAATAAATGCAGTTTAAAGCAAATACTCTTTATTGAGCAAATTATTGACATATAATTTTGACAAAATGAATTAGTATTACTTCTAAAGTAGCCTGTGAAAGAGCAGTTAGTTTGATATTAGGAAAATGTTTCTTACTATATTTTTTACATGTTTATCTAACAGCTATTTATCCATCTACACCTATATCAGCATTAAGCATCTTAAATTGTGGAATTTTGAAGAACCAGTGTTTACAAGGTTATGTGACAAGGATGCTTAGGCAGTGTCCCTTCAAAACTGCACAATTTAAGATGCCGAATATAAGAGAGGAGAGTCTTGGTCCTATACATGTTAAAAGAGGTACACAGTAGTAGAAAGAGGATCAGAATAAAGATTTCCAAAAATGCTAACATCCTGACACATTTGGGACATTATCATGGGAATATGAAAATAAGAATCAGTGTATACATGCATTTTGGGGAGAAGTATTCAATTTTAAAATGGTTTTTTTTGCAATTTTTATTGCAAAAATTTAACACATAAATCACTACTTAAAGTATACAATTCAGTGTTTTTTTCATATATTCACAATATTATATAGCCGTTACCACTATTTAATTCCAGAAAATGGAATTTCCATTACCCCCAAAAGAAATACCCTGTTAGCAGTCACTCCTAATTTCCGCCTCCTATAATTCCCTGGCAATTATGAACCTGTTTTCTGTTTCTATGGATTTGGCCATTCTGGATATTTGATATGAATGGAATTGTATAATATGTGGCCTTTTATTTCTGACTTATTTCACTTATAATGTTTTCACAGCTCATCTATATAGCATATGTCAGTACTTTTGTTTCTTTTTATGGCAGAATAATATACATTTTATGGATATACCACATTTGTTTATCCATTCATCAGCTGATGGAATTGCTAGAACATATGTCAACTCTGTTTAACTTTCTGAGGAACAACCAAACCTGTTTTAACAGTTGCTGCATAATTTTACATTTCCATTGGCAATGTATGACAGTTACAGTCTCTATATATCTTCCCCATGTATTATTCTCTATTTATTATTATTTTTTAAATTATAGCCGTGCCAGTATGTGTGAAGCAGTTTCTTATTGTGGTTTTCTTATGCACTTCCCTAATGACTAACTAAAAGATGCTAAAATATTTTGATTTTCTGCTAAAAAGATTTTGAGCATCTTTTCATGTGCTTATTGGCCATTTGTATATCTTTTGAGAAATGCCTATTTAAACCCTTTTCATATTTTTAAATTGGGTTATTTGTATTCTTATGAGTTGTAAGAGTTCTTTATGTATTCTGAATACTTTATCCTTACCACATATATTATTTGCAATTATTTTCTCCTATTTTGTGGTTTGTCATTTCATTTTTTAATAGTAATCTTTGACACACACACGTTTTTAATTTTGAGGAAGTCTTGTTTATCAATTTTTTCTTTTGTTACTTGTGTTTTTGATGTTGCATCTGAAAATGAATTGCTTAATTCAAAATCACACAGTGCACTTATGTTTCCCTCTAAGAATTTCATGATTTATGTCTTACATTTAAGTCACAATACTTTTTGAATTAATTTTTGTATATGGTGTTAAGTTGGGGTCCAAAGTCATTCTTTTGCTAGTAGATACCCAGTTGTCTCAGGACCGTTCTTTGAAAAGACTGTTTTTTCTCTACTGAATGATCTTGGCACTCTTGTTGAAAATTATTTGACTATAGATGTTTTGGTTTATTTCTGGACCCTCAAGTCTTTTTCTACTGATCTGCATGTCTGTCCTTAGGCCAGTACCACATTTTCTTGATTAATGTTGCTTTATAGTAAGTTTGAAGTCAAGAGGCACAAATCCTCTTTGCTTTTGTTTTATAAGATTACGTTGACTGTTAGGGGTCTCTTGCATTTTTCTATCAGTCTATGGTTCATTTGTCCATTTCTGCAAAAAGGCCGTTGGAATTTTGATAGGGTTGTACTGGAATTGTAAATCAGTTTGAAGACTATTGCCATTGGCTGTAGACTGAATGTGTTCCCCCCAAAATTCATATATTGAAATCCTAACTCCCATGTGATGGTGTTAGGAGATGGGTTGTTTGGAAGGCGATTAGGTCATGAGGGTGGTGCCCTCATGAACAGGAATAATGCCTTTATAATAGAGCACAGAGAGCTCTCTCACTCCTCTACCATGAAAGGACACAGCAAGAAGATTAATTTGTGGCCTTACTGTCACTATGGTCTGTGAATCAGCAGATGGGCCCTCATCAGGCACTGAATCTCCTGACATCTTTATCTTCCCAGCCTTCAAAACTATGAGTAATAAATATTTGTTGTTATAAGCCACCCAGCCTATGGTATTCAATTACAGCAGCCAGAATAGACCAAGATATCATCTTAACAATATTAACCTTTCCAATTTGTGTCCACCAGATTGTTTTATTTATTTAGGCTTTTAAAATTTTATTTCAATGCTATTTTGTAGTTTTCAGTATTCAAGTCTTACATTATCTTGGGTAAGTTTGTTTCTAAGCATTTTACTATTTTTGAAGTTACTGTAAATTAATTTGCTTTATTCCATTTTCAGAACATTATTTGCTATCATATAGAAATAGAAGTCATTTTTACATGTTAATCTTTTCTCCTGCAACATTGCTGAACTTATTTATTAGCTCTATTAAGTTATTTTTGGATTCTTTGTTTCTCTATATAAAATTATGTCTCTTGCAAATAGAGAGAGTTTCACTTTTTCCTTTTTAATCAGGATGCCTTTTATTACTTTTCCTTACCTAATGTGCTTGACTAGAACCTTCAATACAAGACTGATTAGAAGTGGCAAGAAAAGAAATTTTTATCTTGTGATTTAGGGGGAAAATGTTCAGCCTTTCACTGTTAGTTGGGGGTTTTTCATAGATACCACTTACCAGGTTGAGAAAAATCCCCTTCTAGTCCGAGTTGTTAGGTGGTTTTATAATAATGAAAGCATTTTTGTCTGTTTTTGTTTTCCTGTGTCTCTTGATATTACTATGTTTTTCTTTTATTCTATTAATATGATGTATTACACTGATTTTTTAAATATGCAATAACAACTATCTGGGCCTGGAGATTGCTGTTTTACATTCTTTTTTTTTTTTTTTTTTTTTTGAGACAGGGGTCTTACTTTGTCACTCACGTTGTAGTGCAGTGGTACAAACATGGCTCACTGCAACCTCAACCTTCTGGGCTTAAGTGATTCTCCCACCTCAGCCTCCTGAGTAGCTGGGACTACAGGTACATGCCACCATGCCCAGCTAATTTTTAAAGTGTTTTGTAGAGATGGGGTCTCACCATGTTGCCCAGGCTGGTCTTGAACTCTTGGGCTCAAGAAATCCTCCTGCCTTAGCCTCTCAAAGTGTCAGGATTACAGGTGTGAGCCATCTAACCTGGTGAAAAATTTTTAATTTATGAATTCAATTTCTTTATTAGTTATAGGGCTATTCAAATTATCTTTTTTTTTTTTTTTTCTTTTTGAGACAGAGCTTTGCCTTTGTTGCCCTGGTGTGATCTCGGCTCACCACAAACTCTGCCTCCCAGGTTGAAGCGATTCTCCTGCCTCAGCCTCCGAGTAGCTGGGATTACAGGCAGGCAGCACCACACCCAGCTAATTTTGTATTTTTATTAGAGACGAGGTTTCTCCATGTTGGTCCGTCTGGTCTCAAACTCCTGACCTCAGGTGATCCACCTGCGTCGGCCTCCCAAAATGATGGGATTGCAGGTGTCAGCCACCACGCCCAGCCTCAAATTATCTATTTTATTTTGGGTGAAATGTGATATTTTTTGCTTTTAGAGGAATTGGTCCATTTTGTCTCAGATGTCAAATGTATGTGAGTAATTTATTAGTATTCTCTTATTATCCTTTTGATGTCTGCAGAGTTTTAGTGATACTCTTTGTTTCATTTCTGATGTTGAACATTTGTATCATCTCTCTGTCGGTCCTGCTACAGGCTTGTGGATTTTAGTTACCTTTTCAAAGAACAGATTGTTCGTTTCATTGAGTTTCTCTATTTTCTCTTTCAAATTCATTTATTCTTTGTTACTATTATGAAAGTGGGGATATTGAAGGCTCTGACTATTATTGTTGAATTGTTTTTACCTTCAGTTCTTTCAATATTTGATTCATGTGTTTTGGGAAATCTATTGCTGGATGCATGTATGTTTGTAAGTGTTTTATCTTCTTGATGTTTTGACTCTTTTTTCATGTCCTTCTTTGTCTCTAATAGCAATTTTTGTCTTCAAGTCTATTTTGTCTGATTAGTGTAACCACTGCAACTCTCTATTGGTTATTATATGCATGGGATGCCTTTTTTCATGCTTATGTTTTTATCCTATTAATGTCTTTAAAACTAACGTGAATCTCTTGTTGATAGCAAATTGTTGATCTTGTTTTTAAATCCTTGCTAAACTTTTTACTTAAACATAATTACTAATAAGAAAAGACTTCTGCTATTTTGCTGTTCATTTTGTATTTGTATTATATCATTTTGTTGCTCTGTTTCTCCCTTATTGCCTTCTTTTGTGTGTTTAATAGGTATTTTCTAGTGTACCATTTTAATCCCATGTTGTAGCTTTTCAGTTTTTCTTAGTGATTGCTCTAGGGATTACAGTTAACATCCTAATTTCTAAAAATCTAGTTTGGATTAATACTAACTTGATTTTTTTTTAGTAAGAGACAGATCTTGCTCTGTCCTCTAGATCAGAGTGCAGTGGTGCTGATCATAGCTCACTGAAGCCTCCAACTTCTGGGCTTAAGTGATCTTCCTGCTTGCCTCATCCTCACAAGTAACCAGGACTGGAGGCACAAGCCACTATGCCTGGCTAATCTTTAGAAAAGTTTTTTGTAGAGATGGGATTTCGCTATGTTGAGCAGGCTAGTCTTGAAGTCCTGGCCCAAATTAGTGAGATTATAGGTATAAGCCGCTGTAACCAGCCTTAATAATATATAAAAACTTTGCTCCTACATAGTTTCAACTCCACTCCAGAGTGGAAGTACATATAAATGCTGTTATATATAAATATGTAAGTTATATCATTATATTATGTGTTCATCAACGTAAATTTATGATTATTGCTTTATACAGTTGTTTTCCAAACCAGAAAAAATCAGGAAAAAAAATCAAAGTCAAATTTATCAATGTATTATTGTATTATGTATTATATCTGTTTGTATTATATCTATGTTTAAATTTTTAAAAATGTATTATATCTATGTTTAAAATTAAAAATATATATATTTGTGTGCAGTCCTTTGTATTTACCTGTATATATGGTTACTTTTCATTTTAATCTGAAGTGTCCTTTTCATTTTAATCTGAAGAACTCTCTTCATTATTTCCTGTGGGAAATCTCTGCAAATGATGAACTCTGTTGGTCTTTACCTGGGAGTGTTTTACCTTCTCCTTTGCTGTTTGAAGGATAGTTATGCTGGATATAGAATTTGTGGTTGAAAATTTTTGTGTGTGGTGGAGGAGGATTTGTGATTTGTACTGTTTTCAGCATTTTGAGTATGTCGTCCTGCTGCCTGTGGTTTCCCATGAAAAATGACCTGTTTTCTTATTGAGGATTCCTTATTATGTGATGAATTGCTTCTCTCGCTGATTTTGAGATTTCTTCTTTGTCTTTGGTTTTTGGCATCTAGATTTTGATGTGTCTAAGTGCCTCTTTAAATTTATCCTATTTGGAGTTAATTGGATTTCTTGGAAGTGTAGATTAATTTTTTCTAATGAATTTGAGATGTTTTAAGCCATATTTATTCAAATATTCCTCTTGCAATTTTTCTTTCCTCTTTCCTTCTGGAATTTCCATTATCTGTATGTTTGTATGCTTGATGGTGCCCCATAGATCTCTTACACTTGATATTTTATTATTATTGCTCTGCTCTTCTTTAGATTAGTTAATCTCAATGGACCTCTCTTCAAGTTCACTGATTCTTTTTTCTGCCTGCTCAAATATGATTTTTTATTTCAGTAATTGTATTTTTCAACTCCAGAGTTTGTTTTATTTTTATAAATTCTATATATTGATACTCTCTGTTGACATTGTCTTTTCTTCATTTATTTTGATATGATATTCTTTAGCTCTTGAATGTTTTAAGTATAGCCAATTTAAAGTTTTTGTCTAGTAAATGTAACATCTATGCTTTCCTTGGGATCCTTCCTATTGGTTTCTTTTTACCCTGTAAATAGGTCTTACTTTCTTATTTCCTTGCATGCCTCTTTTTTTTTAATTGAAAACTGGACATTTTAAGTATAATAATGCTGGAACTCTGGGATTTAGATCAGCCAAACTGTTTTGGCAGGCCTTAACCTTCATTCCTGCTTGTCCAGAGTGTTAAGATCAGCCAGAGGTGAGATTTAAGGCCTTCTAAAGTCTTTCTTGAGCATGCACACAGACATGGGCAAGCATATGGTCTTCTGGATTTCCAGGAATATGTGTGAGTTTTTCATAGTCCTTATGGACATCTCTTCTCCCAATCTTTTCTTCTAAGCTTTTTGGTTCTTCTGTTGTTTGCCACAGTTGTTATCTGTTGCCTCACACAACTAAAACACTTACTGGAAATGTTTTTAATCCCCACTCCAGGTAATGTTTTAGTACTGGTTAAGTTCCAAGTCAGGCAGAAATAAAGACAAGTATTTACAGCGTGTCTTCCAGAGAACTATCAGATATCTCTGTGAATCAATTCCATTCTGCTCCCTCTATTATTTGAAATGCGGGCTATTGTTTTTAAGGCTACCACTGAGCTCGGGAATGGAAGATTGAATTAGGGTAAATTTAACCCTTTTCCCATTTGCCCCAGCAATACTTGCCAGCAGCACTTGCGGCTATAGTGTTTATCCGGAGATAACTTTGCCATGAAATCTGTCACTTTTATTAATATTTCTGCATGGCTCTAGTATATCTACTTTGGAAACAAAATACATCATTCTACTTACAGCATTTTGGTTTTAGTAGTGGTATTTCCATTTACAAAATATAGTAGTAATTCTTGATCACTGAAAATGTCAAATCCTAGAAAACATAGCATTTGTATGTGTAATGTTAACATTGTTCTGAAATAGCTGTTGGCTGAAGATTCATTTGATGAATCTGATTTTTCAGAAATAGACGATTCTAGTGGTTCAGACTATTCTGATGTTAGTTCTGTTTAGAAATAGCTCTGAGAATAGTTTTTATATTTTATTTTCACATTGATTGAAAATCAGATTTGCTTCAGCCTCAAAGAGTGTGTTTATGTAGAATTAAATAAGCGCTGGCAATGAGCTGCACTTTTTTTCCCCCAAAACAGAAAAAAAAAAGGTTAAATGTCACAAGTTTTGTAGTTCTTACCAAGATTCAGCTGTTGATCCTTGGGTTGCTGCAAGTTTTTTAATTAATTTCCAGAATACCATAAGAGTTGACTCAGGCCATTTTTGCCAGTTTCTTTTAAAGATTTTATAGAAAGGTGCAAGTTTGGGTTCCTCACTCAGCCTTTTTTGCTGATATCATTCCTTATTTCAAAGCTTTTAACAAGCAAGTACATTGTACCATATCTGCATAGTATTCAATGTCCAGCTTTTGAGTTAAGAAATAATGAAATGTAGATAAATATGAAAATAATGATTGAGCTAATATCTATCATAGTTAACAGAGAAAAGGAGGTTATTGAGGGTTGTGTGCCAGGCACTGTGGGTAGATATTTGGCATTTTTTTTTATTTGATCATCACACAACTCTTGTGGTTTAGGTACCTTTGCTTTCATGCTGCAAATAGGGAGACTAGATTTATAGAGTTTAAGCAGTTTGTTCAACACCACCCAGAAAATATAGGTAGAAGCTTGGCTTTGAACCTAATTCTGTCTGATTTTAAAACTGCATCACAAACATTTAACTTAATATTTGATAAGTAGAAGGCACCATGCTAGATTCTGTTACACTTTTTAAAAGAAACCTGTCTTGCTGTTTGGAATATGTGTTTGAAAAGATAAAACACAAAACTTGGAAAGCAATAATTCTATTAGAACTTTTTTTTGTATTTCAAGATTTATACTTTTAAAAAACATCTCTGGTAGCCATTTAATAACACAATCATCTATCAGATATTTTATTTTTTTGCTTAAGGGAAACAATCCATGTGCTATTTTTTTTCCAGTCAACTTTACTCTCAGAGATATAATGTTATTCTGAAACCCAAATCAACGAAATCAGCATTTAATTATTAAATAACTGCAATTTTGCCATTTCCATTTGATACAGGGAAATGTGTCCTTTTGATGAGAATAGGGAGAATTCTCTGGTCATCTCAACCTGCCCCACTTAGATGGCTATGTTTTCACGTTGTCAGTGCTCACCTGTTGATATTGATCTATTGCTTTCTCTATAGCATTGCCATTTCTACCACAAAAGATAATAGTAATGTTATCAAAAGTAAATGCTTTTTGCATGTTTTTTATGTAATTTGAATGTTTAAAGTTATTTATGTGGATTTTCAAGTATAATCCTCTTAATAACTCTCTAGGTATATATTATTACTATCCCCACTTTACGGTGAAGAAAATAGTAATTTATTCAGTGTTAGTGTGCTAGTAAGTAATAGAGATAGGATTCTAATACTGATAGAATGGCACCAGGCAGGGGTTCTTACTCTTGACTTATAGACTTGAATTGACTACATTTATGTTCTGGAAATGTACCACACACATTGTTGGGAGTTCACTGTTTGTGCTTTAATTGTGGGCAATTCATTCCTCTAGTAAGTAGTGGAAATATTATAGTTATTATTAGTATTCTTGGTGTCTCACTCGAAATTTTGACTTTATCTATATCTGCAACAATGAATATTGCTGTATTTTTCTACAAATGGCCATGCTTTTATATAAGCAAGAGAGAAAACATTTTCTAAATAAATACGGATGATTATCAGATGGTTTATTGTTGCTGTGATGTAGACTGATACCTAAGAATATCAGAAAACTTTCTTAAATAGTAAGATAAGTGACATAGGAAATCAGATCAGGAAATGAAAATTAAAGAAACTTTTCACGTTGAAAGGTAGACACAGGAAGAACTACCTCTTGATTCTGTGAAACAGATATTTTACCTAAGTTGGTCTCACTCATTTTTTTCTATATCTTGCTTGTATTTACATTGCAATATGTTTGGCTGTAAATTCAAGAGTAATATGTAAAAAGTAATATATAATTTCTTAAGAGATATTAACCAATTAACTGATTCACTGATCATTATTGAGCCTGACATATTACAGTCTGTAGTAAGTCCCAGAGACATAAAGAGTGTAAGTTATAACCCATTGGTGATTAAACAGGTTAGATAAAAACTCAGGTTTCTATAGAATTCTATGCGCATTCTATTTTATTACATTTACATTTGTTAGATCTTGCTTTCCAAACTTAGGCTCTCCCATGTTTTTTTTTTTTTTCTTTTCTTTTCTTTTCTTTAAGCCTGATTGTTTTTTAGATGACACAAATCCTCTTTAACCTTTATTCTCCAAAAGTCCTAAAATTTTAGTCACTGCTTTTGCACTATCTGTCATTCCACTCAGAGGTCTAGGTTAGCATGTCACACTCTCTGCAATACAGGGAACTAAACTACCTACTTAGAAACTCCCTGCTGCTCCTTCTTCACTTTTGTTTACAAAAGTTATAAATGTCACTTCCAGATTTGAGTCCTGACACATAACATTTTGCATCTGCATAACGCTCACATTAACATCACAAGAATTGTTCAGGAAGTCCTCGATTTTCAATTTAAAAGTGTCATTTCTACTGTCATTACAAAACCAAACCAAAACCAAATGCATGGTTCTCTCCGTTGTGGAATCAACTAGGGTGTTAATGCAGCAAATTGTTTCAGAGATGCTTTTTAAATGTAGTTTGTTTCTTTAGGTGTTTTTGAAAAACAATAAAACAAGGACTTATTGTCAGAAATGCCAGTTTTATCAGCCTCTAAATTCCTAATGCCCTTTTCTGTTATACTTACCTTAATCACCTCAATTGTGGATTGGTACAATTGTGTACTCTGCTGAACTGCTGAACTCTGCTGGAGAAAACCATGTGGCTGTGTGAATAACAGTTCTTGCAAAGCTGGGCTTCTGTCTTTGATACTTGGCAATCATTCTGTGTGTCCTTGGTTAATAGACTTTCTCATTTCCCACATCAGCATGTGATGTGAGAGTTATGATCTCATTCTCTTCTCCTATCATGTGAAATGCCCTGGATTACTTGCTCTGAGTGGTTTGATGAGGCATGAGATTCTAGTCTGCTGATTCCCAAATATGTTTGCATATGTCTGTCACCCACTTAGAGTAATGCCCATTCTTACTGAAGCAAAGCCAACTGAGAAACCTGAGAATCTATATTTTTGTGTATCCAGCATTGGACAGATGTTTGTAACTAAGGTTCTTATTTTGCAAGTGAAATTAACAACACCCAGTTATAATTTGGTCCAGTTTTAGGTGTTAACCAAAAAATGACTGAGGCAGGAGGAAGAGGATGGGTAGGTAATGAGGCAAATGGTTACATTCTTATGAGGCTCTGATTAGCCTCAGTAAATCTACATTTTACATGTGAAAAGAGGGAGTAGAGGAAAAAGTTATGTATTAATCACAGGGTAGGCACAAGGATGTCTCTGTTCTTGGTCCTTGCTCTTGCCCTGTGAAGATAAGCTAATAATTGACATTGTCAGGATGAGATTCAGCAGAACTTGGTTTTAGGGCTAGTTTATAGAGGGTATGTCTCCTGAAAGATTTGGGGGCTTCAAGGAATTTCCTTGTGAGGGAGGCCATCTGGGGAGATGTGTGACCTTATATTGTCGTGGAAACCTGTCTCATGGGTGAGGCTATGACACGGAGCTGTGAAATAACAGCTATCAGTTTGGGAACAAAGGGAAAGCAGTATGGCCTGACTCAGTTCCCAAGCCTAACTTTCCCTTTGGCATAGTGAGTTGGGGGGTCTCAAGATTTGATTCTGTTTTCTTTCACAAAGACATTGCCATGAAAATTCATGAGAAACTGAGCATGAGGATAGACCTAGGTATGTCACATTTTACCTTCTAAGAGTAAAACAGATAGGTCTGCTTGTATTTAGACCTGATTTTAATATTTGAAGAATGGATGAAAAAGCTTAACCTATTAAAACCCTCCCCCAACCTTCAACATGGAAGTTCCGATATCAACTTCTGAAATACTAACTAAAATAATAATTATGCCAAAAAACCTTTAGTTCAAAAACATTGTTTAAAAAACAAAATTCAAACTAAGTAGAAATTAGTTTTAATACTCAAACAACATCTTTAGTTGTATGAGACAAATAGAGACTACTGCATGTTTAGGCCTAATTAGACCTGATGCTGTCTTACTGTGGATCTGCCTTAATTGCTGTGGGATTCTCTCTCTTTTCATGGACCACACACCTTTCCTCACCCTGAATGTGTGTCTTGACCACAAACAGAACCCAAAGCATTGACTATAAAACTGTAAATACAGAGAGTTAAAGGCTTCTAAGTTTGTAGTTCTAGAAGATGTTCATATATTATTCTTGCATTTTTCAATACCAGTTTTTAAATAGGAATTTATATTTACTCTGCTTATTTCATTTTTAGTGAGAAAAATTACAGCAATAGTTTTAAACTGTGGATATACAAATAAAAATGCTACTTCATAATATGCTTCAAAGAAAACTATTTTTTATTAAATACTTATCTTTGTATACACATTGAGTTAAGGCAGTAGAACTAGCTTCTCCAGGTTCCCTTATATTGTTAATATTTAAACAGCTTTCCATACCTCAAGGATATTTTTTAAACCTTATCTCACTTGGTATTTTTATCAATTTGAGAGCTAGATACTATTTTTACCCCCATTTTATAGATAGGAAAACTGAACTGTGCACGTGTGCTCTAACAAGAACAAGCTCCACTTTTAGCTGTTTTGTATACTGGACTTATGTGAAATATTTTGTTTAAACAAAAAGACCATGGCAAAAATATTTGAATACCTACACCATGCTTTTCTCTACATAAATACATAGCTAGATTCTTTAGGGTTGTATTATTTCTATTACCAGTAGAGGATAATTTAAATTCATGGAAAACGTAAATTTCTTAAAATACAATTAGGTTCTAAAATATTCTTCCGAGCTTAAAACATTTTTTGAAACATGTTTTTATTGCTCACATTTAAATTGCTTTGATTCAAATAAAGTTAAAAATGTATTCATTTTAGTTGAAAACTTCTAAAATATGTCTTATTTTAGGGACATATATAAATATGTTCCTCGTGCTTTTAAATAGTGCCTAATGAATATTCTATAGCAAATATGTATGTGTTGATAATAGAGGGACTTGCTATGGTTTTACGGTCTAAATTAGAGCAGTTAATTGCTTCCAGGCAATATAATATTAAGAATAGGTAGTATTTTACAAATTGGAACTAATAGTTTTTTTGTAAACTCAGAATGAATTAATAAGTAATATAACACCTGGTTTTATTTAGGCATACATACTTTGCATTAAATTATGTACAATAAAACATGGCAACACACTTAACTGGTAATAGTTCTTAAAATGACTATGTGCTGTTTTGAATTGATGCTAACATTTTCCGTGTAAATAACATAGTCATAGTAGAATTTGTCAGGGTGGAGGATTGGGTGGGAATAAGATAAGGCTAGCCCACAATATAACTACTTGTGTGTCTTTAAGGGAGTGATTCAGTTTCTCTTCCTTGAATAAGATGTTCCTTCTGTGAGCAAAAGAGACATCTAGTTACTTAATATAATTTGATAACTTTCTTTTAGTGCAGCAGCTGGTGTTAACACTTTGAACTTCTCAGAAATAAAGTGTGGATAAACAAGGAAAAGGAAGGATTACTACTCTACAAAAATAAATATACAAACACCTCAAAATAAAGTCATTTGTGTCTTACATCTTAAATACTACTTGAACCTTCTAGTAAAAATGAGCAAGAGATACAGAATTGTTATTTTAAAAATTTATTAGCATTTACTTAGTATGGTGTATGGTATATAATTAATTACATCATGACCTTTGTAGTTGCTGTGTTAAAAAGGAAAGATAAAATTATTTTTATAAGAACATAGTCCTTCCTTTTACTTCTCATTTTTTTAGTATGATGGCAAAGTGTTTTGGTTTTTGTTTCCAAAAAGCAGATTTTCTAGGGTGCCTGATTTCTGTCTGATTTCCTTCTTCAAACTATTGGAGTAGCAGAATATACCTAGAAATCTGCCTTACTCACTTAAGTATGGGAAGAGGGTTATTTTTAAACCAAAAACATTCAGGAAAGAAAAGTGTTTCCACAAACTAATCAAATCATAGCTTCATCCTGAGGAATGCAGACATATTATTTAAAATAATGAGTCAGTTGACAAGTCAATAAAGTTGATTTAGAACTTTCTTTTTTTCTTTTTTTTATTATACTTTAATTTCTAGTGTACATGTGCACAACGTGCAGGTTTGTTACATATGTATACATGTGCCATGTTGGTGTGCTGCACCCAACAACTCGTCAGCATCCATCAACATGTCATTTACATCAGTTATAACTCCCAGTGCCATCCCTCGACCCTCCCCCCTCCCCATAATAGGCCCCGGTGTGTGATGTTGCCCTTCCCATGTCCAAGTGATCTCATTGTTCAGTTCCTACCTAGGAGTGAGAACATGCAGTGTTTGGTTTTCTGTTCTTGCAAGAGTTTGCTGAGAATGATGGTTTCCAGCTGCACCCGTGTCCCTACAAAGGACAAGAACTCATCCTTTTTTATGGCTGCATAGTATTCCATGGTGTATATGTGCCACACTTTCTTAATCCAGTCTGTCACAGATGGACATTTGGGTTGATTCCAAGTCTTTGCTATTGTGAATAGTGCCACAATAAACATACGTGTGCATGTGTCTTTATAGCAGCATGATTGATAATCCTTTGGGTATATCCCCAGTAATGGGATGGCTGGGTCAAATGGTATTTCTAGTTCTAGATCCTTGAGGAATTGCCACACTTTTCCACAATGGTTGAACTAGTTTACAGTCCCACCAACAGTGTAAAATTGTTCGTATTTCTCCACATCCTCTCCAGCACCTGTTGTTTCCTGACTTTTAGTGATTGCCATTCTAACTGGTGTGAGATGGTATCTCATTGTGGTTTTGATTTGCATTTCTCTGATGGCCAGTAATGACGAGCATTTTTTCATGTGTCTGCTGGCTGTATGAATGTCTTCTTTTGAGAAATGTCTGTTCATATCCTTTGCCCACTTTTTGATGGGGTTGTTTGTTTTTTTCTTGTAAATTTGTTTGAGTTCTTTGTAGATTCTGGATATTAGCCCTTTGTCAGATGAGTAGATTGCAAGAATTTTCTCCCATTCTGTAGGTTGCCTGTTAACTCTGATGGTAGTTTCCTTTGCTGTGCAGAAGCTCTTTACTTTAATTAGATCCTATTTGTCAATTTTGGCTTTTGTTGCCATTGCTTTTGGTGTTTTAGACATGAAGTCCTTACTCATGCCTATGTTCTGAATGGTATTACCTAGGTTTTCTTCTAGGATTTTTATGGCATTAGGTCTAATATTTAAGTCTCTAATCTGATTTGAATTAATTTTCATATAAGGAGTAAGGAAAGGATCCAGTTTCAGCTTACTGCTTATGGCTAGCCAATTTTCCCAGCACCATTTATTAAATAGGGAATCTTTCCCCATTTCTTTTTTTTGTTAGGTTTATCAAAGACCAGATGGCTGTAGATGTGTGGTATTATTTCTGATGGCTCTGTTCTGTTCCATTGGTCTATATCTCTGTTTTGGTACCAGTACCATGCTGTTTTGGTTACTATAGCCTTGTAGTATAGTTTGAAGTTAGGTAGCATGATGCCTCCAGTGTTGTTCTTTTGACTTAGTATTGATTTGGCAACGTGGGCTCTTTTTTGGTTCCATATGAACTTTAAAGTAGTTTTTTTCAATTCTGTGAAGAAAGTCATTGGTAGCTTGATGGGGATGGCATTGAATCTATAAATTACCTTGGGCAGTATGGTCATTTTCATGATATTGATTCTTCCTATCCATGAGCATGGTATGTTCTTCCATTTGTTTGTGTCCTCTTTTAGTTCACTGAGCAGTGATTTGTAGTTCTCCTTGAAGAGGTCCTTTACATCCCTTGTAAGTTGGATTCCTAGGTATTTTATTCTCTTTGAAGCAATTGTGAATGGAAGTTCATTCATGATTTGGCTCTCTGTTTGTCTGTTACTGGTGTATAAGAATGCTTGTGATTTTTACACATTGATTTTGTATCTTGAGACTTTGCTGAAGTTGTTTATCAGCTTAAGGGGATTTGGGGCTGAGATGATGGGGTTTTCTAAATATACAATCATTTCATCTGCAAACAGGGACAATTTGACTTCTTTTCCTAACTGAATACCCGTGATTTCTTTCTCTTGCCTGATTGCCCTAGCCAGAACTTCCAACATATTGTTGAATAGGAGTGGTGAGAGAGGGCATCCCTGTCTTGTACCAGTTTTCAAAGGTAATGCTTCCAGTTTTTGCCCATTCAGTATGATGTTGGCTGTGGGTCTGTCATAAATAGCTCTTATTGTTTTGAGATCTGTTCCATCAATACCTAATGTATTGAGCGTTTTTAGCATGAAGGGCTGTTGAATTTTGTCAAAGACCTTTTCTGCATCTATTGAGATAATCATGTGGTTTTTGTCTTTGGTTCTGTTTATATGCTGGATTCCATTTATTGATTTGCGTATGTTGAACCAGCCTTGCATTCCAGGGATGAAGCCCACTTGATCATGGTGGATAAGCTTTCTCATGTGCTGCTGGATTCAGTTTGCCAGTATTTTATTGAGGACTTTTGCATCAATGTTCATCAGGGATATTGGTCTAAAATTCTCTTTTTTTGTTGTGTCTCTGCCTGATTTTGGTATCAGGATGATGTTGGCCTCATAAAATGAGTTAGGGAGGATTCCCTCTTTTTCTATTGATTGGAATAGTTTCAGAAGGAATGGTACCAGCTCCTCCTTGTATGTCTGGTAGAATTCGGCTGTGAATCTGTCTGGTCCTGGACTTTTTTTTGTTGGTAGGCTATTAATTATTGACTCAATTTCAGAGCCTGCTTATTTGTCTATTTAGGGATTCAACTTCTTCCTGATTTAGTCTTCAGAGAGTGTAAGTGTCCAGAAAATTATCCATTTCCTCTAGGTTTTCTAGTTTATTTGTGTAGAGGTGTTTATAGTATTCTCTGATGGTAGTTTGTATTTATCTGGGGTCGGTGGTGATATCCCCTTTATCATTTTTTATTGCATCTACTTGATTCTTCTCTCTTTTCTTCTTTATTAGTCTTGCTAGCGGTCTATCAATTTTGTTGATCTTTCCAAAAAACCAACTCCTGGATTCATTGATTTTTTGGAGGGTATTTTGTGTCTCTATCTCCTTCAGTTCTGCTCTGATCTTAGTTATTTCTTGCCTTCGGCTAGCTTTTGAATGTATTTGCTCTTGCTTCTCTAGTTCTTTTAATTGTGATGTTAGGGTGTCAATTTTAGATCTTTCCATCTTTCTCTTGTGGGCATTTAGTGCAATAAATTTCCCTGTACACACTGCTTTAAATGTGTCCCAGAGATTCTGATATATTTTTTCTTTGTCTCATTGGTTTCAAAGAACATCTTTATTTCTGCCTTCATTTCGTTATGTACCCAGTAGTCATTCAGGAGCAGGTTGTTCAGTTTCCATGTAGTTGAGCGGTTTTGATTGAGTGTCTTAGTCCTGAGTTCTAGTTTAATTGCACTGTGGTCTGAGAGACAGTTTGTTATAATTTCTGTTCTTGTATATTTGCTGAGGAGTGCTTTACTTCCAACTATGTGATCAATTTTGGAATAAGTGTGATGTGGTGCTGCGAAGAATGTATATTCTGTTGATTTGGGGTGGAGAGTTCTGTAGATGTCTATTAGGTCTGCTTGATGCAGAGTTGAGTTCAATTCCTGGATATCCTTGTTAACTTTCTGTCTTGTTGATCTGTCTAATGTTGACAGTGGGGTGTTGAAGTCTCCCATTATTATTGTATGGGAGTCTAAGTCTCTTTGTAAGTCTCTAAGGACTTGCTTTATGAATCTGGGTACACCTGTATTGGGTGCATATATATTTAGGATAGTTAGCACTTCCTGTTGAAATGATCCCTTTACCATTATGTAATGGCCTTCTTTGTCTCTTTTGATCTTTGATGGTTTAAAGTCTGTTTTATCAGAGTCTAGGATTGCAACCCCTGCTTTTTTTTTTGCTCTCCATTTGCTTGGTAGATCTTCCTCCATCCCTTCATTTTGAGCCTATGTGTGTCTCTGTATGTGAGATGGGTCTCCTGAATACAGCAAACTAATCAGTCTTGACTCTTTATCCAATTTGCCTGTCTGTGTCTTTTAATTGGAGCATTTAGTCCATTTACATTTAAGGTTAATATTGTTATGTGTGAACTTGATCCTGTCATTGTGATACTAGCTGGTTATTTTGCTCATTAGTTGATGCAGTTTCTTCCTAGCCTCGATGGTCTTTACATTTTGGCATGTTTTTGCTATGGCTGGTACCTGGTATTCTTTTCCATGTTTAGTGCTTCCTTCAGGGTCTCTTGTAGGGCAGGCCTGGTGTTGACAAAATCTCTAAGCATTTGCTTCTCTGTAAAGGATTTTATTTCTCCTTCACTTATGAAACTTAGTTTGGCTGGATATGAAATTCTGGGTTGAAAATTCTTTTGTTTAAGAATGTTGAATATTGGCCCCCACTCTCTTTTGGCTTGAAGAGTTTCTGCCGAGAGATCTGCTGTTAGTCTGATGGGCTTCCCTTTGTGGGTAACCCAACCTTTCTCTCTGGCTGCCCTTAACATTTTTTCCTTCATTTCAATTTTGGTGAATCTGACAATTATGTGTCTTAGAGTTGCTCTTCTTGAGGAGTATCTTTGTGGCATTCTCTGTATTTCCTGAATTTGAATTTTGGCCTGCCTTACTAAGTTGGGGAAGTTCCCCTGGATGATATCCTGAAGAGTGTTTTCCAACTTGATTCCATTTTCCCCCTCACTTTCAGGCACACCAATCAGACGTAGATTTGGTCTTTTCACATAATCCCATATTTCTTGGAGGCTTTGTTAATTTCTTTTTCCTCTTTTTTCTCTAGACTTCTCTCTCACTTCGTTTCATTCACTTGGTCTTCAATCATTGATACTCTTTCTTCCAGTTGATCGAGTTGGTTACTGAAGCTTGTGCATTTTTCACGTATTTCTCATGTCATGGTTTTTATCTCTGTCAGTTCATTTATGGCCTTCTCCTCGTTGATTATTCTAGTTATCCATTCTTCCATTCTTTTTTCAAGATTTTTAGTTTCTTCGTGCTGGTTACGTAGTTCCTCTTTTAGCTCTGAGAAGTTTGATCGACTGAAGCCTTCTTCTCTCAACTCATCAAAGTCATTCTGCGTCCAGCTTTGATCCGTTGCTGGCAATGAGCTGACTTTCTTTGGGCGGGGGGTGCACTGTGATTTTTTGAATTTCCAGCTTTTCTGTCCTGCTTTTTTCCCATCTTTGTGATTTTATCTGCCTTTGGTCTTTGATGATGGTGCCGAACTGATGGGGTTTGGTGTGGTTGTCCTTTCTGTTTGTTAGTTTTCCTTCTAACAGTGAGGACCCTCAGCTATAGGTCTGTTGGAGATTGCTTGAGGTTCACTCCAGACCCTGTTTGCCTGGATATCAGCAGTGGAGGCTGCAGAAGATAGAATATTGCTGAACAGCGAGTGTTACTGTCTGATTCTTGCTCTAGAAGCTTTGTCTCAGGGTTGTACCCTGCTGTGTGAGGTGTGAGGTGTCGGTCTGCACCTAGTGTGGGATGTCTCCCAGTTAGGCTGCTCAGGGGTCAGGGACTCACTTGGGCAGGCAGTCTTTCTGTTCTCAGATCTCAACCTCCATGCTGAGAGATCCACTGCTCTCTTCAAAGCTGTCAGAGAGGATCATTTACCTCTGCCGAGGTTTCTGCTGCTTTTTGTTTAGCTATGCCCTGTCCCCAGAGATGGAGTCTACAGAGACAGGCAGGCCCCCTTGTGCTTCGGTGGGCTCCACCCAGTTCAAGCTTCCAGGCGGCTTTGTTTACCTACTTAAGCCACAGCAATGGTGGGTGCCCCTCCCCCAGCCTCGCTGCTGCCTTGCAGTTAGATCTCAGACTGCTGTGCTAGCAATGAGGGAGGCTCTGTGGACGTGGAACCCTCCTGTCCAGGTGTGGGATATAATCTCCTGGTGTGCCATTTGCTAAGACCCTTCTTGGTAAAGCGCAGTATTAGGGTGGGAGTTACCCGATTTTCCAGGTGTTGTGTGTCTCAGTTTCCCTTGGCTAGGAAAAGGGATTCCCTTCCCTGTTGTGCTTCCCAAGTGAGGCGATGGCTCGCCCTGCTTCAGCTCTCGCTGGTTGGGCTGCACCACCTGACCAGCACTGATTGTCTGGCACTCCCCAGTGAGATGAACCCAGTACCTCAGTTGAAAATGCAGAAATCACCTGTCCTCTATGTTGCTCGCGCTGAGAGCTAGAGGCTGGAGCTGCTCCTATTCGGCCATCTTGCCGATTTAGAGCTTTCAAGATTTGAATATAAATGGATCAGGGTTGGAGGGCATTGAAACAGAAATGCAGAAAAAAAGCATTATAGTAAGTGCTGAAATTTTGCTTATTTGTTATTCATGATAGGAAATAGAGAGGTCTCGGTGAAATTGCTAAAAATCATTTGCAACAGAGCCAGAATGTCACATGAATACCTAGGATTGGTAACAAAGTGTATTGATAGAGATTTATAATAAAAACTGTGTCTATTGCATTTTTCCTTTCCTTTGACATTTTTCCTGGATTGAAAGTTACTTGAACTTTCAATCTCGTGGTAAGATATTTTATTTCATTTTATTTGCATTGGGTTTTTAAAAATTATTAGTATACTTTAAGTTCTAGGGTAGCTGTACATGAAGTGTAGGTTTGTTACATATGTATACATGTGCCGCGTTGGTTTGCTGCACCTATTAACTCACATGTCACTGTTTACTTCCTCAGTAGCTAATATAAAAATAAATTCCCAGGACCTTTTATGATATCTAAGGTTTATCTTCTCCTTGGATTCTTGTTTGTGTACTGTTTCATTGTATTCAAGCACCAGAATAGCGTTTGAGACTATCATAAATATGCAGTAAGTGGTTGCCTTATTTCAGATCATACCATGCTCTAAGCCCCAGAAAATGAACAAAAGAAGCAATATAATATCCATGGGGAAAATTGAGGGTAAAGCATATACACATATAGATACACAAAAAAGTTGGAGAAGGTTAAAAATAAACACTTAAGTTAAAGGAAAAGTTGTTGAAATTGAACATTTTGCTGTATGTATATCTAAATATATATTGCAGAGTGTATAGCTTGAGTCTGGATGAAGAACTTTCTCTACTTCCTCTCATGGTTCTGAAGTTTCTGAAAATGGAATCAAATGCACTTTTAAGTCTGACAAAGGAAATATATAGATTCATTTTTTTCCCCTAAAATCCTTTTTGGAGCAAAGTCAACCAGAAAGCTTTGTAATTGGTCAAGCTTTCTATCTACAAAGCCACGCATATGGCTTTCTATCTACAAAGCCACACGTTCTGAACATCCTTTATGTTCAGAATGGGGCCATACGTCCCCACTGGTTAAGCAAGAGACCAAGTTGGCCTCTGAAAGAAGTGAGCATAGGAGCAGTGGCACTAACAAATGCCTTTTGTCTGCTGTGCAGAGGCACCATGGATTGCATCGTGTTAGGCTTCATCAGCTACCTAATGCAATGTAACTTGGGAGATAAGATAAATCAGAGGGATGACACTATATTAGATTTGAAAGATGAGAGCTCTTCCAAAGTAATTGCAGAGTGTATATTTCAGTGCTGTTGACTTCACGAGGTTATTGAAGTCAAAAGTGTTTGCAACAAAACGAATCTTTCAAGAGCTGGGTAGCAAGTAAACAGAATCATGCTTTTTTTTGTTTTGTTTTTTACAAACAAAATTTCATAGGACAAAGTGGAATTCTCTTTCATATGTTTGTTTTATACAGCTTTCCTATTTAAACTAATTTATTGTTATATCACCAGCTTAGGTATTTATGTTTTCTATACATCTCATGTGCAAATATATATGAAAGCACGAGAGATAAATTTTCCTATTTAAGGAATTTTTTACTGCTAAATTTTTCTGAGTGTGTCTAAAACTAACTGAAAAGGATCTTTTTAATAATATTTTTGACTCTATATTAGTAAATGACTCTGCTAATTGTTACCTAAATGTAAGAATTTATTTCTTGTTAAAGTGGTATGATTTCCTTTTTAAAAAACATTAAAACTGCATTTTCTATTTATTATGTGAAATGTCACGAATTTAATTTTGAAACTGAGAGTTGGGAAAAAGTTTTGTGATTAATATTGATTCCCTTTTCTTTTGTAGCCTACTGTGTGTGAACGGGAGCTGTGTGTGTTTGCATTTCAAACCCTGGGAGTAATGAATGAAGCTGCTGATGAAATAGCAACTGGAGCTCAGGTAGTAACACAGGATACTAATTATTTCTCATTTTGCTTTGAAAAATGTGTTCCAGTCCACTAGTTATCTTCATTCTACTATTCTTTGGGGGAAATATTTGATAACTTCTTGTTAAGTGGCAAATTGGCGTTTGATATTTTTTATATGTAAACTAGATGTTCTCTCTTCATCTAATATGTGTTTTGTCATTTCACGATTGCCAAGGAGAGAAATTAAACCAACTTTCTATTGTATGAAAAATAATTGTAATTTCTTCTTACATGGTGAAGTGGAAATATTGAAACCCTCGTGCATGCTTTACGTAAAATTTATTTGTAAAGATATACTGCCATAAAATGGAAGCCAATTTATTTTTAAACCTTAGGTGAAAAGATAATAGGTAGAATATGTAATAAAAAGAGAACATTCAGTTTTACATTAGCAGTGTTTAGGAGACAGGAAGAAAAGCAATTCCATCAAAATTTCAAGTTTTTTTTTTTTCCCCACTTAAAGAACCTGATTAAACTACTGATTCATCTATGAGAAAAAAAATCTAAGAAAACTCTAAAAAATGAATGAACATTAATTAAGAGAGGCTAGACCAACCACATACAGAGACATATGCAGTGCTATAACGTTTTGACAAAATATAGTATTGGCAAAGAATAGTGTGACAGATCAACGGCAGATTATCCCCCAAATGGATCAAATTATGAATAAAATTTAATGTAAAAGTAGGTTTCACCTCCTCACTTACTAAAGAGTTATTTAGTAAGTGAAGTCGAAACAAATGGCCTGTACTGGGGGGAAAATTGGTTTAGCGCTTTACCTTACACTGTGTGCAAAAACAAATTCCAGATAGCTTAACAAATACCTAGTTTTAAAAAATTGTTTACTAATACAAACTATAGGACAGTAAAATTGAACATGCACAGCCTGAGGCAGTGTATCAGGCTTATGAAGGCACAACAGTTAAATAATACAGATGGTAGCCTAGAGCTTAGGAATGTAAGCACCCCTTAGCCTAGTCATTTTACTGATTAACTAAAACTATGATGCATCCACCTGATGAAATATTTAGGGTAGTATTTTTCATATAATTGAATTATAAATGAAACAAATAATACAAACAGTAGAATATTAGTCTTATATGTTATGAAAAAAATGATCCATGATTAAAATAAATTTCTGAACTATAGCTTTGTATTTCTCCCACATCCAACATGCACACATTTGTATATTAAAGGTTCTGAGCATCCCTAAAACTAAGAAAATAGCTAGCCTATACTTAGAAGGTTACTAAATTATATCTGACTATGGAGAGCCTTTTTCTTTTCCATCCTTCTTTTTTAAATGTGAACGTTTTTCTTGTCCCTTGGGAATAATATTGCTAAAAGGAAGAAAAAAGGCACTTTAATATATATGGTATTTATAGCTATGTAAAAATAATTTAAACCTTACAAGGGGTATGTTGTATGAATATGCTCACATGTATATTTATATAGATTTATGTATGTGCATATATGTTAAAAATTCTTCAATAGTATACTTAAAATTTACACATTTTACTGTATGCAAGTTTCCCTTTAAAAAAGAAATTAAAGGCTAGAAATAGTAAATTATAAATTAGAAGGAAAAGTAACATGCTAACCGTATGGTATGCTGATAGAATAATAGTTGGCCTTTTAAAATCATTGTTACATCTTAAAATTAATGGTTTTGAATAGAAATGAATTTCAAATTATATAATGATTGATATAAAGCACAAGTATTTGATCAGCTCAATTTAGTGATGTAATTATAAAAATCAATATCCAAAGATCAGAAAGTTTAGTAATTCTACTTCAAAGACAGCATTTTTTTCATATTTTATTTCTTAAAACAGATGCCCCAGTATTCTGGTCTTAATCCTAAGGATTACAGGGAAATAAGTTCTTTTTCTAAACAAAAAGAAACCACCTCAGAGTCTCATTGCCTCAGTTTACCCCCACAGTTTAAGTGGTGCTCTGGGGGCTGCAAAGACATTCCTCGGGATCACTGCAGGGGACTCACCTGGAACAACAGTGTCCTGCGGTCCAAGCAGCTACCATTCCAGCACCCCAAATACTACTTCAACAGAATAGTTCCATTTTATTTGTTTAGATATTGGACTCTCATTTAAGAGAGTTTTTTTTTTTTTTTAAATTACTGTTGCAATATTGGACAATGATTGGTTTATAATTCTGAATCTGCTTCCTTTTTTAGACTACATTGTATACCCGTAGGCTATTCCTGTAGGTGCCTTTCTTAGTCACATGGACTTCCAGTTAGTAAAAGACTAATGGTTAAAGACTAATGACTGAATTTTTCTCATTTGCAAGAGCTTGGAGGCCTTTCTTTCATGCCTGAAAGGGGTCTGTGTGGGGAGGGTTGCTCTGCCAGTTGAATTGTAGGTAATGTAATGTCCTTTGGAGACACCTGATTCTGTAAATTCACAGACCTTTTTATCCTCACTTACCAAATGTCCTAATTTTTCTTGCCTAAACTTAATATTTCTTTGCATTTCCATCCCAAGTATCTAAGTCAGCCTCCAAATTGCTTCTTCAGTTATATTATTCAATCAAAGAAAGCAGATATATGTGTGTAACTTGTTGCCTATGGCATGCATCATATATACTAAGATACTATTTAGAATCTTTAATTTTAAATGTTGGAAATGAGGAAATATATCATTTAGGCCAAAATTAAAAAAAAAAAAAAAAGAGAGAAGTCGTAGTTGTGTGCTTTTATTTTTTATTTTATTTGTTTGTTTTCTTTGTTTCTTTTTTTTTTTTTTTTCCTGAGAGAGCCTCTTTCTGTCACCTAGGCCGGACTGCATTGGCACAATCTCGGCTCATTGTAACCTCTGCCTCCTGGGTTCAAGTGATTCTCCTGCCTCAGCCTCTCTAGTATCTGGGATAACAGGTGCACGCCACTGCACCCAGCAAATATTTGTATTTTTTTGTGGAGACAGGATTTGGCCATCTTGGCGCCATGCTGGTCTCGAACTCCTAACCTCAATGAATCCTCCCACCTCAGCCCCCTGAAGTGCTTGGATTACAGGCATGAGCCACCATGCCCAGCCTCTCTTACATTTTTATTTATTTATTTTTTTGATACAGTGTCTCACTGTGTTGTCCAGGCTGGTCTTGAACTCCTAGGCTCAAGTGATCCTCCCACCTCCGCCTCACAAATTACTGGGATTACAGGCATGAGCCACCACGCCCAGCCTTTTATTTTTTAAAGTGGTTGTTTTAGTCCATGAGATATTTGGAAAAATTAAGATATGCAAAGGAATATAAATCCAAATTGTATTATAAATGCTTTTCTTCTTAAAAAGTCTAATGCTAGTTTCTGTAACAGATAAACCATAAAATCACAGCAGCTTAACATGGTAGCATTTTGTCATTCCCACACTCCAATTAGAATGTTTTATGGGCCACTTTCTGTGTAGTGACTGGGCGAACTGGACCCCTTCCATCATGTAGTTTTTACTCTATGCCATATAGTAGAGAAATTGAGGAAGGCATACCTTTCTTTGCATCAGGTCAGCCCCTTTCCACTGATGATCTGGTGAAAGCCAGTCATAAGACATTATTCAGACAAAGAGGTGGAAATATCCCTTGCTGAGAAGCTGCTTCCAGGCATTAGCGCTGTGTCCTGGAAGTAAGCATGGAGTTGCAAACTTTGGTGCATCCCATGTAATTGAGTCACAGTAGTTACACTCTTTTTTTGAAATTAGGCTAGGACATATATTAACAGAAATCTTCTACCAATTAAATTTACTACCCATTATTACAATAGAATTTACTTAAATATACTAGTAAAAATATTGGTCAAAAATGCATGGACTTTTATAAAGCTTCAATTGCTTTATTAGCAGGACAAAATTTTTAAAGGGTTTTAGTGAGAGAGTGTCCATCTGTGTCATTCCCCTCCTCCCTACAGGGTGTCAGAAAAGCCTATTTTATCTTTTTTTTTTTTTTTTTTTTTTTATTTTCCTGAGATAGAGTTTTGCTCTTGTCACCCAGGCTGAAGTGCAGTGGTGTGATCTTGGCTCACTGCAACCTCCACCTCCCGGGTTTAAGCAGTTCTCCTGCCTCAGCTTCCTGAGTAGCTGGCACTACAGGCACCTGCCACCATGCCCGGCTAATTTTTGTATTTTTAGTAGAGATGGGGTTTCACCACTTTGGCCAGGCTAGTTTCAAACTCCTGATCTCAGGTGATCCTGCCTTGGCCTTCCAAAGTGCTGGGATTACAGGTGTGAGCCACCGCGCCCAACAAGGCTATTTTATCTTACCGATTCTTCTTTGTCAGGAGTTCCTGTTTGGGTTTTCATTAGAGACCAGATAATGCTGAAGACAATCTGTATCAGGGTTAATGTGCATCTCTAGGGTAGGAGGAATGTGAGGTTGGGAGTGGAAGACAAAAAGGAGGGTTTTTTATGTCCTTATGTTTATTGCTTGGAATATAACTTCTTGCATATATCTATCTATACGTATGCATGTATTTACATACACACACATAAATGAAATAGTGTGTCAGGAACATTAGCTTTTTCCATTCTAATGTTTTCTGAATGTGTCTTGTGGATATGCATGTCTATGTACTCGGGACATGTTATGTCTGGTGCTTTGAGCGTTGCTAATTATTTTAGGTCACTGGAAATTCTGAATGCTATGATTTGGTGGATGTGTTTTGTTAGTACCCACTCAACATAGTGAGCCCCACTGTCATTAGGTCACAATGCTCCTCTCTTAAAAGCAGGAGAATCAAAAATTGGTCCCCTCTTACTGTGCATTTTTTAAATGCCTGTCTAAAGATTTTCTAGAAATAGCTTTCCCTATATATGTATTCAAAACCTGCTGCTTCCTTATTAAGTCACTTGTGTTCACGTTGTAGATATGTCTGTTTAGATGAACTCTGACCATTTAGACAGTATCAGTTTTCTTTATTCAGTGGCCAGAATATATTGTTTTGGGGATTGGAAAGGAGAGCCGTGCTATCAAACTCCTATATAATACTGCCTCCTAGTAGAGTGTGCAGAAGAATCATAGGATAACATAGGAATAAAGCCATTGTCTTTAGCCAATCAAAGGTCATTAGTGGGCTTTGATAGAGGAGAATAGGAATGGGCAAGATGTTGTCAGGCAATTAGCTATTCCTGGATCATGCCAAAATCTTTTCCTGCACATGGGGCTTCCTTCACCTGGAACATCTACCCAGATGGTCGCATGTCTCCTTCCTGGACCCCATACAGGTCTGTTGAGATTCACCACCTTTCCTAGCCACTCTAAAACAGTGTCCCTTTCTGCATTATTCTTTGTTGCCTACTTTTTTTAATGTAACATGTAACAGTATCAGAAATTCTACTGAAGCATCTACTTGTTTAACTAATATTTTATTGTGTATCTTCTCCCTTAGACTGTCAACTGCACCAGAGCAGGGACTTGTCTGTCTTGTGCCGTGTCTTACCATAGGGCATAGAACAATGCTAGCATATGTGTGCCCTTGAAAAAGAGATACTAAGTTGTGAGTAATGAGAGGCAGCACACGTTTGTTATTTTGAATTGATGGTCAAGTTTGGTCAAATATGGTCTCAAGTCTTGAATTATCCATTTGAGAGATTGGTAGCAGTCCTGGATCTTCTTCATTAACTTATGCTACCTTGAGAGGGAGAAATAATGGCAAAGCACTGGATAAAACCTGAAGGGTAGTAACTATCTTATGTGTATATTTCAAGGTGGTAGATCTACTAGTATCCATGTGTAGGTCTGCGTTGGAATCTCCTAGAAAAGTTGTGATTTTCGAGCCATATCCTTCTGTGGTAGATCCTAATGATCCTCAGATGTTGGCCTTCAATCCCAGGGTAAGTTGTTATCCTGGCACACCAATCACAAAGTTTTCTTTAACAATAACAACAACATTGAGATTGTAGTCTCATTAGGTTTCCTCTTTCTATCTAAGTCTCTATCTCATCAAGCATATCCATGAGTATTTTAATTTCATCATATATTTTTGGGTATTCTGACTTATATAACCTCATTTTGATTTTAAAGATCATGGGTAAAGAGACAAGTTTTCCTTTCTTTTCTGCATTTTCACTTCAACCCTCCTTTCCCCTTTCCCTTCTTCCTCCCCAGCTGTCTGAATGTTAGTGAAAGTTTAATTCATATTGTTAATGGACCTGCCTTTCTTAAGGAAGCAATTTTATAAATGTTCCTAAAGATAAGGCAGAATCCTTTTGAAATTACAAAACTTTCAAATTGCATAAGAGCTAAAATTGCCTCAGTTTCTATTACTACTCAGCTTGAAATAATTTTATAGAAACAACTGTATACAATTTTCTTAGAAGAACTTTATTTCTTCATAAATGGCAACAGCACACATACTTAGATCTTGCTTGAAAATGAATTGTCAGCTACATGGCAGTATGCTATCATTTGCATACTCTCAGCCATACTGTTTTGTTAACAGTATACAAGTCAAAATAAAATAAAAGCAATTGTGAGATTTGAAGTGGGTTTTTATATTTTAGAAGGATTCTATGTTGACTTTATTCATTATGGCTTAGTGTTTTAGTGGTGAAAGCCTGAATCAGGAGCCCCATAACCTTTTTGTGTTTCTAGATTTTTCTCCCATGACTTATAGAAGGATTGGCATTGTTTTCTTTGTTCCTTTTCTCTGACTGAAGTCCTGGAGCCATCTTATAATAGTCTTACCTTTTATGTGCACAAAACAGTCATTGCCTTCAAATTGACCCTAAGGGAAAATTCACATATGGAAATAATATATTTCTCTAGTGAAAAATAGACTTGCAACAGCTTATAAGCAAATGCTGTTTTTTAACATTACTTTTTCATTAAACAGAAAAAGAACTATGATCGAGTAATGAAAGCACTGGATAGCATAACGTCTATCAGAGAAATGACACAAGTAAGTATGTCATCTGGTCTTGTACAGTATATTTTTAAAATGTTTGAGAGTTCTAGCTATGTAGTGAAATGTAGACTTTTCTATTATACAGGGTATAACTAAATTCATTTAAAAATTTGTGCGGTATTAAGATGTTTTAATTAAATCACATCAGTGTTCTAGCATGTAACACTGTGACTTCAGGAAAGGAAGTGGATAATTATAAGATAATTGTACTCCTAATACTCTGCCCTCAAACTTGAGCAAGAGCTTGGGTACACGTAGGTATGTCAGGATATTTTAAGGCAAAGGTTAAATCTGGTACCATCTTTCTGTCAATTTTAATTGACGGTAGCAATTTCAAAACATCATCTGAGTATTAAAATAAAAACAGAAATGTTCTTTAAAATGGAAAATTTCCATAAATATTTTCTATAATGCAAAATCCCAAAACCACTTCGGAAGATACTAGGCTCCCTGAGAGTATATGTTTATGTTTTTGGTCATTAAGGGAGGCTTTGGTGGAAATAGTTTGATGAGCAAGGATCAGCGTTTGTTAGGAAAATCTAACACATCCCTGGGCTATAGTCTAGCACTTGGAAAAGCACACACTGTTGAATTATTGAGACCTTTCCACTGTCAAAGACTTGGAGAGAGGTTTAAAACTCATCATTGCAAGTAGAAATTAATAATCCGAGATTGAGAACACACATTATGTGTGCAGCTTGCATGTAGTGGTTTCAAGGATTGCACTGCCCTAGAGACTCTTGCAGGCCTATAATGAGTATTACCCTGGGTCCTTTATTTTCTCTGGGGAGGGAATAGTGGAATCCTTCTGTCCCAGGGCCCACTAAGCTGCTATGCTGCTTTCTCCCCACCCCCCACCAACTCCCAGAGTTATCTCTACTCCTCGGTAGGAAGAGAGTACTTAAAAAGTACATTTTTCCATTTCCATTTTGTTTCTTGATTCTTTTGATCATCATTTATTCATGTAGTCAAATATTCATTCATTCACTCAGTAAATAGTGTGTGTCTGGCAAATAGTAAACAAGAGATCCTTTAATTCACAAATGCTATTATTTGCTTAAAAAAAATCACCATCCCTTCGGGTTGTTTTTCTATGCCAGTACCTTTCTGTATTATCTGAATTCCTTCTCAGATGAACACTCCTTATCTGTGTAGGTAAAGAAAACAGTAAAATGTATTTCCACCTAGGAGAAAAAAAGAACGTATTGGAATATCTTACACTAAGTCATACAAACATTTTTAGTCATGAAAAAGAATTTGGTATAAGGTATTTATACTATACCCTAGACCCTGATTATTCTTGGATTTAAAAATAGCTACAAACTCTGACTCTGGAATCAGCTCTCTGCCAAAAATTGCTTTCTTTATTCTGGGTCATGCGTAAGCTATTTTAATAGGAGGCAACATAGACAACTGAGCGTCAGACTAGGAAGTTAGAGACCAAAATTGTATAACTGACTTATCAATGAATGTGGCCTGTGACCTTGGGCAAGTTGCTTAATTGCTTGGTGCTTTGCTGTCAAGGTGGAATTAGTAATGCCGTGCCCTCTTCCAATGTGTACTTCATAGGGAAGCTGTCAGGCTTCATTGTGTCAAATTCTTTAAACTTTTCTGAATAAATACAACATTATACTGTGCTGTTTTCTAGAATGTACTGACCTGTACATAGCCCTAAATTGTCACAGAGAGATTACTCTTTGTTCTGTGAAATGGTTGTCTGGGTAAATCCTATTAAATACTTTTTAGGGAAGAGTTCGTCTTGGGTAAATTGTGTCCAATTTTTAATGTAAAGATCTACACCTAAGTCTGGACTGTCAGATATGAGCATGAGTGGTAGCTCTCACAAGTTTTGCTTTCATATTAGTTATCAGTTAAAAATGGTCATTGTGAAAGAGAAACTTTACAGGACACTTGTAAAGGTGGCAAGAAAGATTTATTCAGAGCACTGCAGTGGGGGAGAGAGACTGCAGCATAAACTGAGCTCAACTTCAACTAAGACAAAGGTGATCCAAGTTTTTAAAGGCAGAGGAGAGGAAGCAAAAGGCACCACAAGTACGTGAAAAGGCAAGGAAAAGAAGATGGGACTAGGGGAGTTATGTAAAAATGGAAAGTTACAGAAGGGGATAAGTGGAGAATTACCAAACATGGTTTGCCAAAGTGGGTTGGTACAGTATACGTTTTGTGGTTTGGCAGCCTCACGTTTTCTTGAGCAGACACTCAACAGGGGGCCGGAGAGTGGTCATCTTTAGGGACATAGCCTAGTGTAAATGGAAGCCAGGCTAAAATCTGGATAAGTCTTTTAATACAGTGTTTGGACAAGTCATTTTGGTGGCTTGGAAGTTCATGGTTCCCATCATCTTGGGAGAAAAGACTAGGATAATTGTTGTTGTTCCCATGTTAAGTCCATAAAATTTTAAGTCTTACTAGATTAGACATATTGTTTGGTCTGATTTTCCTTTTGTAAAAAGGGAAAAATGAATTGTTATGAAAAATCAAGAAGTATTATGATTTTTTTTCAGGCACCATATCTGGAAATCAAGAAGCAGATGGATAAACAGGACCCCCTTGCTCATCCCTTACTGCAATGGTATAAAATTTTAGTTTTCCTCATAATGAAAACAGCATCCTTTTCTACTGCTTGCTTTAAGACAAAAAAAAAAAAAATGACTGTTTTACAAGCCCTGCAGTGGTACAGTTCTACAAGCTTATGAGACCTAGTGATTTTACAACCTAAGGGTCCATAATGACTCTCACTTTAATTAAAACTTATACATCACAAGGGGAAGAGAATGCTGTCACACGCACTACCAGGGATAAATAGTGCATTTGACAGCAGTTTGCCTATAGTTTTCAAGATGTGATTAACTAGATTATCTGGCAAAAGCATTTTGGTTCATTTAATTTTCTAGTTCAGTGAGGACTAAGTGATCAAACTCAGTGTTTCAACTTTTATTATTGAAATCTTTCTAATCCAGAATAAATGTTTTATATTTTGCCCCCTTAACAAGGGCAGTATAAATATGATTAACTCTTTGCTTGCTCACTGCAGGAGATGCACAGTTTCAGAGTGAGCCTGGTGAGGGATACAGTGTTATCCCAGCATGAATTCTAGAAGGAGGGCTAGACTATGAAGAGGAGAGGTAGTTTGGAAAGTCACCTTGCTGTGATGCCCATTTCAAATAATTTGCCCCTTTCTACTTCAAATAATTTCCTCTCTTGTTTCTCATTTGCAAAATGAAGACACTAGTTTCTACTCAGCATCCCTTAGAAGGCTTTTATATACATGTCTCTTTGAATTAACTTTGAAAACTCCAACTCCATGAGATTTAACATACAGTAATAAAAATGTACGGCTTATAAGAGATTGATATGAATAAGCACTTACACCAGGCTGCGACCAGGAAGTTTTAAAAAATATGTAAAGATGGGCAGATGCAAAATAATCTGGCTTCTTCAAGATTCTGATTACTTAACTTTCACTTCATTAAAATTGTGTAATACATATTTAATTTAGTCTAACAAGATTATAACAAAAATTAGGTATAGAAGCCTTCCTTCTTTGTATCTTTTATGATCTGTTACTAAATTCTGACAGATTTAAGCAAAATAACACTAAATTTCCATTGTAACCTTAAAATTTTTCTCATTATTATATTCAGATTGAAGGTAAAAATTGCAGATATCTGGTTGCTTTCTTTTTTTCCTTGCAGTCAGATGGTTAACTTCTAATTCTTGTGATCATTTCCTTCAGCTTGTTAGTCATTCTTCTTTCAATATGAAGAGAGTCTACCAAAACTTTGTGTACTTTTCCCTACTTATTTTGTGTGCTGAAAGTATGGAGCAATTCCTTTCAGATGCTTGAATTTAATTTTCTTCAACTGCAGTGTCTACGTTTGTTGGATTTTTGTATATAAACCGTTGTATATATCAGCTCAAAGAGATCCTCAAATATTTAAAGAAAAAAAAGCTTCATAAGAATGTATCCTTAATTTAAGTAATTTAAGAGAGGAATAAAAGAAGCAGATCCATGACTCACTGCTCATATTTGTATTTGGATTATCATTATTTGAAAGTACATTCAGAAATGTTCAAATGTTCATTTTGCTGATATTTGAGGTTATGCTTATTAAAAACTATGTCTTAAGTTTTAGAGAACGACTTTCTAGTGTGTTTTCTCGGATTAAAATGTTATCTTTTTTCTTACATAAGCTCTTTAAATTGTTTCAGGAAGCAAACCTAAATTATGCAACTAAATGAAATTATTTCCAAGTTTAGTTTATGGCACAGCAAAAATAAGTTTTAATCACTTGTCAACTAAGAAAAAGAACTTTAAATATATTTGGCATATATTTGTGACTAATGGATCATTTTAATTTCAGGGTTATATCAAGTAATAGATCACATATTGTGAAACTGCCAGTTAACAGGGTAAGTTGTTTTGTTTTTTTACATATACATACAGAAATGGGAGGAGTACTTACCAGTTGGGAGAACCTACCTTGTGATTTTTACCCAGCCTCTCCAGGAATTGAAGTAAACCCAGGTTAAATCTCATTCTTTAGTTTGAAATAGCCATTTGTTCACTAGCTCCAAATCTTTCCAGATAACAAATTCAAATTGAGGCTGTTGTCCTGACCTTTTAAGTAAATAAAAACATCAATATGAAATCATTTAGTCATTCCACAAGCAATTGAAAAATATTATATGGAGATTGACCAGAAGGAAGTTAATGTGCTTAGTAATCATTGTCAGTTTAATGTTGGCACATTTCCACTTTTCTATAACTGAGAAGCTGTTAACCTCAGACAGCTTATTTATCAGCCTAGTAAACTTAAAAAATAATAATTTGTAAAAAGCTAATAGACTGTGGATTTCAGTTCTGATCATCACCTAGGAGCTATACCTAAAAAAATCTCATTTTTGCCACCTATGAATCTCTAAATGTGAGATTCCTGTGCCTTATATTCCTGTATAACTATATTGGTAAGAGAAAGGGAAACACTTAGAAGATGTTATCAAGATATGAATCCAAAAGATTCTGCTTTCATTTCTTTCCATGACCAAGCAGGGGACTATATTTGAATGTAGGCAAAAGTTCTCAATTTTATAAATATATGCAAATAAAGCATAATAAGAATTTTTGCAGTTTTATAAACTTTTCTGCTTAGCAAACTCCAGAATATTTCCCCAGTTGAATAGCTAGTATATACTTAGGGACTCAATAATAAAAGCGTGAAAAGAAATGTAATTAAGAAAGCAGATCTGCTTAAACATGAATGCGTACTGTATTCCAAAGCTAAATATAAATGACTTTGGATTGTCTGTTTCCTACTCCTTTCCCATTTGCCCAAAGAATTGTTCTTCATATTTGCAATTCCATGTGACTTACCACTTAAGTAGAGTTTTAAAAACATTATACAATTTAGCTTGCTAATGTTGTTAGTGTAAAATTGCTATAGTTTGAAAGTGGGTAATTCTTAAGCCAATAAAATTTGAAATTGTCATCAGCCTGAATATATGTTAAGTTTTACATATTTTTGTTTTTCTTTATTTTAAATGGCAGCAATTGAAGTTTATGCATACTCCACATCAGTTCCTCCTTCTCAGCAGTCCACCAGCCAAAGAATCCAATTTTAGAGCTGCTAAAAAACTCTTTGGAAGCACCTTTGCGTTTCAGTGAGTAAGGCTTAATGTTATGGGGGTGTGCTCCACCCAGTTTTCCAGAAATGTATGGGGAAGATATCACTGTCTTTCAGTAAATGATCATTCAGCAGATGGTCATTCAATAGATGGTCATTCAGTATCTGGTTATGAAGTCAACTGCATAATTCTTGATTTAGCAATCCAGAACCTTCAGAAGGCATCATGACTTGTTATATCGTGACCACTTTGAAGATAATTAATTTTCTGGTTTTGCTTTTTCCCTTCCGTCTGTTTTTTTAGTGGCTCGCACATTGAAAACTGGCACTCCATCCTGAGGAATGGTCTGGTTGTTGCTTCTAATACACGACTGCAGGTAAATTTTCTGAATGCTTTAACAAGACCTCATTTTTCTTCAGAATTGAGAGTCAGTAAGCAACTCTGATGTTAGGCTTTTACTTGCAAAACAGGAAGCATGTGAGTAAAACATTATATGGAATTTGTAGTAGGCATACTAGAACTGAAGCAGAACTGATCTATACACAATTATTTAAACACAAAATGGATAATACAATGAAAAGGGAAAGTATGGGCACAGTGGCTCACAGCTGTAATCCCAGCACTTTGGGAGGCTGAGGTGAGCAGATCACTTGAGGCCAGGAGTTTGAGACCAGTCTGGCTAAACAAGGCAAAACCCTGTCTCTATTAAAAATCCAAAAAAAAAAAAAAAATTATCTAGGCTTGGTAGCACATGCTTACAGTTGAAGCTAATTGGGAGGCTGAGGCAAGAAAATAATTTGAACCCAGGAGGTGAAAGTGAAGGTGGCAGTGATCTGAGATCGTACCTCAGCCTGGGTGACACAGCGAGACTGTCTCAACAAAAAAAAAAAAAAAAAAAAAAAAAAAAAGAAAAGAGAGTTTAATTCCCTATGATAAAACAATAAAACAAATCACACTTTTAACTTAGGTAGAAAAACATTATGCACAAAGTAAACTCATAGAGGCATTTGTTAATTCAGTGTATATTTCTTGATTACTGGGCCTCAATATGAATGCTTTTGGAGAATAAAATGTAGAAATAAGTGGACTGGATGTTAGAGAGCCATCTAATACCTGCTTTTCCGCCTCCAGGACAGTACTTGGTGTTAGCAGGATATCGTGGCTGTCATCTTCATCTTTATTTATGCTTTTTATCCTGCACATTTCACTTCACTCTCATGCAGCTGAATTTTTTTTCATCTGACAGCATAAGGACTTAAGAAAATGAGATGCTCAACCCAGTCACTTGAGCTAGATCTCATATTACAATGACATTTTAGATGATTCAATTAAATGTTAAGTGTTAAATGCGTTTAGTATTCAATAGTTCATACTAATAGCGTATGAGGGCCCAGAACACAGAGAAAATAAGAAAGAAGTTTAGTTGTCTGAGTATAGTTTCTTAGACCAGTTGAAGGGTTTCGGTTAATGAAACTTATATAACTTCAAAAATGTAACAAAGGATAAGAGCAGGATGACAAGTGTTACTTAATGAAAATCTGAGCAGGACGCTTTGTTTATACACTAATATATAAATCCTAATCAGAATGTGTTACTGTGTCTTTCAGACCAAGTTTAATTTCTAAAATTTTAGATCCATTAAAATAAAGGCCTGCTAGTGTACTTTATAATAAGTGATTGTCTTTATTACTGATAGGATGGAAAATGTTTATCAAGAATCTTTTTCCTCTAGATATCGTTTTTTCATATATAAACGCTGAGTTTTAAGCACAAGGCTGTTAGTACTGTTTTCAAATTAGACCTTGGAATAGAAGCTCTGTCATTTTTTTCTAAGACTGAATGTTCTGACATGAAACTGATTGCTTTGTCAAATATTAACATTTAAACCATGAACAGACCTCTCTCTCTCTTTCTCTCCTACTCTTCCCATCTTAGCTCCATGGTGCAATGTATGGAAGTGGAATCTATCTTAGTCCAATGTCCAGCATATCATTTGGTTACTCAGGTAATCCTGTATTTCATTTCTAAAGTCAAATTTATTAGATTTTAATTTTCTTATTGTTTATACTCTATGCACAGCTTTCTATTGTGCCTTATTATATATATTTTTATTAAATGTACAATGTCAAGATGAATTTTTAATACTCTCCCTAGTGTACAAGATAGAATATATGTTTTATCAATTTAAAAAAATATTTAATATTTCTTACATTTATTCCTTCCACAAATGAATATTGAGACTGTAGTATATGCAAAGCACTATGTAGGGCCCTGAAAAGTACACATACATAATATCTTTAAGTGTAATTCTATATCATGCTAATTTCTTATCTTTGGATTATTATCCATAAAGAAGCTTTGAACATTATGGAAACATTAGAAGTAGAAAAACACCCTCAAAATCATCTCTCTTGTTAACAACTTTTTGTAAATTTGGTGAGATTGTGGGAAAGAATACTTTGGAATAAATTGAAAGCTTGTGCTGTGCAGGAGCCTGATGAGTTAAAAATGTAGAAAAAAATGATCACCAAATTATTAGCATTAGTTATCCTTGGTGAAATTGGTGATGTTTTCTTCTTTACACTTTAAAAGTTTTTGGAATATTTTACAATGATCAGTATGATTTATATAACAACTAACCTATTCTGGTTTAAATATGAAATAATTATGCTCATTGTATAAATTCAAGCTACATAGAATTTTTGAAGTAGCAGATGAAAATTTTCTCTCCTTTACTACAGCTTCATTGTTCTGCGTATGTTCCTTCACACTTTTAAGTGGTTTTATATACATATAACTGCATATGTAATTAGTTTTGCTTGTGTGCTTCTCCGTGTGTGTGTGTGTGTGTGTGTGTGTGTGTGTGATTACGCGATCACATTACACGTTTTAGGAGATGTCATTCACATGGTGCCTGAATGGTAAGTCTTAATATCCTAGTGTTATAGGAAAGGATAGTAAGAAAGGTCTGATAACTAGGTGAACATTAAAAAGAACTTCCTAATTTATTTACCAAAGTTCATGTTCTTCCAACCATAACAAGTTGTTTCTCAGTGATAGGAAACTTGGAACACTTAAAACCAGATTTATAATTAGAAATACTAAAAGAAAACAGCAACATTGATAAATGGTAAAATGCTGATGAAAAGAAAACTTTAAAAAATTAGAAGGTTGCATGTAAATAAAAAATGAAAAATTAGAAATATATGAAAAATTAAAACATAATTATTCAAGTAACTATTGCTGTTCAACAAAGCACCCTAACCTTAGGGCAAAATAACAGCTTCATTATGCTCATAGATTCTTTGGGTCAGCAATCTGGGATGGGACCTGGCTAAGTGATTCTTTAGCCCCTTGAAGTATCCAATGAATGGCACTCAGTTGATGGATGGGCTGCACTGGCAGGTCTGAGACAGTCTGACTCATATTCAAGAGTTGGGGAATTAGACTCCTTCTCTTGTTAGCAAAGAAATACTGTTGCAGTGATCTCTGAAAATACATATGCCAAAATAACACTAAGAAAATAAATATCAGGAAGTGTAAGATACTGTAGAGATAGGAAATGGAGTAACAAAGAAGAAATCGGTTAAAATCAGACTCTAAATCTTGCTAAAACACTACAAAATAAAAAGCTAAGAAACCAGCTGAAATAAATAAGTACATTCTCAGCATAGATAAAGAAAAAACACAGCAAATCATCAAGTACTGTGATTTTCTGTTTTTTTATACTGGTATATAGACTCCTTCGATGGGTTCATGGAAAGAATTGAGGAAAGGTACAAACCGTGTGAATGGATGTAAAAATTTGTCTGTGTATATGTGCATTTGTCTGGAGAGGGAGTGCATACCTTTCCTCAAATTCCTGAAGGGCTCTTGATCTGAGACAAATGTAAGAATCACTACGGTAAGATGACGTAGCATCTGTAGTTGATTTTAAGGGCTGAAAGGGTAGGGGTAAGAGAACAGGACAGCTTCTCTGCATATATACCCTTTGCTTTTTGGTTAGAAATGCATTTGAAATCCTAAGGCCTTCTCCTCAACCTGTCCCCATCCACCCCAGCACCTTTTTGGAAGACCTGAAAAAGTTGGAAAAATGTACTTCACAAATTTGTAAACAGGCTTTTCCCCCATCTCATTAGGCCATTTGCTGAAACAACCACAAAAATCAACATCTATCTCAACTTCTGATGTAACAGTAGATGAACACTTTCTAGTAAAGTATAGATACAAATCTACATATTCTAAAACATGGGTATTTTAGTTCTGCTTTTCTAAAATATTCACAGTAAGAAATTATGGCATTTACAGAGTAAGCTAAAATTTCTGAATATTACAGAAAAAAGAACATATAATTTGTTTTAATTAGAAGAAATGTTAGATTCTACATAGAATTTAACAACAAATAACAACAGAAAAGTTAACTTGTAATGTAAATATATTTTTCTGACATTGTTCATATTTCCCACCCTTTATTTTCTCCTTCTCCTAGCCAGATAGTAGGAATGACAGTTAGGTTCTAAAAGCCTTTTAAAATCAAGTTTTAATAATTTTTAAACTATATTAATTTTATGCAGAAGAATTTTCTATCCTTGCTTTCAATGCAAAATAATAATAATAATAATAATAATAATAATAATAACAACTTTCCCAGGACTCCAAAACCCACTGATCTTCCACCTCAGGTGCTAAGGGCACAGCCCTTTGTTACTGTCTCTAGCCTGATGTGATCAAACCTTTACCTAGAATGGAACTTTGCATAGTAGGTGGATTGTACTTTGAGCTGCATCAGACAGCTTTGTCCCTAAATTATTATTTTGCTGATGTTTTCAGGGATGAACAAGAAACAGAAGGTGTCAGCCAAGGACGAGCCAGCTTCAAGCAGTAAAAGCAGCAATGCATCACAGGTGTTGTAGTGACTTTAGTGACTGCTTATGATTAGTGAACTGTGGCCTCATTAGCCAGCAGAGCTTGGAAAAATAGGCTTTTTAAATCTGCAAAATTATTTAATGTGGTCATTACTTATAAAGGAATAAAACTCACTTTGAAATGCAATAACTGAATTGCCTCTATACAATAGTTATTCAACACATATGTATTTATCTCCCACTATAGTATCAGAGATACTCCTAGGCAGTATAGTGATGGCCAAAAGTAGACACATATTCCAGTTTTCTTGGAGCCTACATTCTACTGTGGGGTATAAATAAATACAATACATATTTAGGTAGATAGAATGCTAGATATTATGAAGAAAAATAAACCAGGGAAATAAGACATTTAATGCTGTCGGGTGGAAGAGGGACCTGGGATGAATGTTAAAAAGGATGGTCAGGAAAGGATACTCTGAGAAGGTGACATTTGAGTCAAGACCTACAGATGATGAGTACCTGAGCCCTGTGCCTCTCTAGGAGAAAGAACATTCTGGACAGAGAGTAGAATGACCATCAATCTCATGTTGTTTCAGAGAAAACAAGTATATTCTGGGAAAATTAAAAATTCATCTGATAAATAATGTGACTTTAAATTTTTAAAAAAGAGGATAGCTAATCTAATATCTGAAAACGAAAACATCCCAGATTTTCTACATGAGATGTTTCTGAAACCTCTGTAATCTAGTAAATGATGCCATTAAAAAATGGGTTGGTTTTGGAGTAGATGATCTGAAATAATTGATTTTGATGTTGGAAAAGATCATGCAAATTTGGTTTTGTTTACCTTAAAATAGAGGCCAAGCTTTTAGTAAAAATAAATTTGAGTTCTAATTCCATGTTGTGAGATTATTGAACCCTAATTTAGCATTTTTCAGTTCACTCATCTCAGATTTAGTAATGATTATGTACAGAAATTAAATAAAAATAGCTTGATATTAAGAGAGTCCAAGGAAATTGATGCTAGTCTAAATAGGCTTTTTTTTTTTTTTTTTCTTTTCCTGGAGCCACCTCAGTGACTATTACTTTTTGATGATGAACAGTTTTTTTCACTAAGTGTTCCATTCTGACTCTAAGTGTTAATTGTTTTTGGAATTTAGTCACAGAAAAAAGGACAGCAATCCCAATTCCTGCAAAGCCGTAACTTAAAATGCATAGCCTTATGTGAAGGTACGTTGAAAGTTTTACAAACCTCATAGTGTTAGTTCTTAGCTCTTCTATAATTAAGAATATTAGTTTATTTACAGAGTGCTTACAGTGGAATAGGGAAAGCATTATTCCTTGTGATCATCTCAAAGGGCACAAATGCAAAAACGGGTATAGTAGAGATCATAAAGTTTCAAACCAAATTGCAGAATTGGCAAGAATTCAGACAGTGATATATTTTATTTCAGGCAGATGTTTCCAGAATGGTAATTACATCTTTCTGATCAAGTAATGCTTATCTCTTTAGTTAATGTGCTGTCTTCCTCTTAAAGTTGGTATTTGAATATGTGACACAATGAAAAATGTGAAAGATAAACCAAGCACTGAGAAGATAACCTATTAGGTCTTTCTGTTCCTACACTGAAATTATTATATTATTTTGTACTTAGGACAGAAAAATTGATGGGTGATTTGCAAGATCATATACTTTTCTTTATTCTTACTTTAAAATATGACTTTGACTAAAAATTCATTTTTTTCTTCCTGTGTTAGGAGTTTTAGTAGCTACTGTCAACCATCTTTTAAGTTTTCAACACATGGTAGTTATATAGTACATGAACTTGCTGTCTACATAGTTCTTAAGTCAGGACCTGTCAGCTTTTGATAATACTTAAATGAGTTCCTTTTTGTTGTTATACTAGTTGTTATTCAAATTATAAAGTTGTTACATGGCCTTTCACTGTTTTTATCTATATTTCTTCATAGACAGTAAGTTTAAACAATTTTTATGTGTTCATTAGTGCTTATATTTTTGCTTTAGATTTCAAAGAGAAGGGATATATTAAGCCAGAATGGACTAGGATTTCTTTAGAATAAAGTGGTTCTTTAATTTTATCTTCTACTTGCAGTGATCACCTCACCCGACCTGCACAAACATGGAGAGATATGGGTTGTCCCCAATACTGACCATGTCTGCACACGATTCTTTTTCGTGTAAGTGGATGTTCAAATTTGTATATTACTGTCTTTGCCACAAATGGACTAGTGGTGACTGAATTATCATTTGGTCTCTTTAGCTGCCAAAATATAACAGGTAATTGAGTTTAACATCAACTAGTGTTTTTGTTTTATTTTCAGTAAGCCATTAAAAAAATCTAAATAATTTTTAAATGCTGTTAACTTAGAAGAGCTGATGAAAAACAGCTGTTAACTTACAACTAAAAAAACATCTTCTTGGCCGGGCGCAGTGGCCCACTCCTGTAATTCCAGCACTTTGGGAAGCCAAGGGAGGTGGATCACCTAAGGTCAGGAGTTTGAGACCAGCCTGGCTAACATGGTGAAACCCTATCTCTACTAAAAATACAAAAATTAGCTGGGTGTGGTGGTGCATGCCTGTAATCCTAGCTACTGAGGCTGAGGCAGGAGAATCGCTTGAACCTGAGAGATGGAGGTTGCAGTGAGCCAAGATAGTACCACTGCACTCCAGCCTGGGTGACAGAAGGAGAATCTGTCTCAAAAAAAAAAAAAAAAGAAAAACATTATCTCTGTCTCTCTAGCCATCTCTCTGTATGTATATATGTATACATGTGTATAAACTCATGTATACACGCATATACTTTTGTTAATTTTAAAGATTTAGAACTGGGATGAAGAATACAAATAATGGAAAGGTCTGTCCTATAAAAGATTGATCTACATTGCATATAATACAAGCTGGCAATGCAGTACATATCGATGTGGGGATTTTTTTTTTTTTTTTTGGCATGGCTGTATCGTAAGAGTTGCATTAAAATATAAAAGCATTATTTTTCACTCCTAAATAATGGGTTCAATAGACCAGTCTAATTTTCATGCTACCCTTGGCTTCCAACCTTTTCCCATGCTGTTCCCACCTTATCCGTGATCTTGTCACAGAAAGTATTTCAGGGAAGAGTTGAGCATATCTGTTTCGTACTTTATGCAGTCTTAAAAGAAGCTGAAAATTTGAACTGTTAAGATTGCTTCAGTATACTGTATATCCCTAGTAACCTGTGCATTCAGCATTGGATCTGTTGCCTTGTTGACAGACTATTCACAGTGAAACTTAGGAGCTGCCTGGTTTTCTTTTGGATGATTTGAAAACTGTAATGGTTCTTACGATAGATATTTACTGGCTATAGATTTCTTTCTTAACAGTGAGGCAGCAGTGAGTATAGTAGAAGGAGCCGGCTTTTGATCAGATAGTTTGAATCCTGGCTGAATAGTAATTAGTAAGGCGATATTGACTAGTTGTATAACCCATCTAGGCTTCATCAGTAAAATGATAATAGTATACCTGTATCAGTCACAATCCAAACAGGAAACAAATGACCCGTGAAAAATATTTTTGGGTCATCCCCAGTTAGATTATTTACAAGGATATGGTTATAAGGAAACCGCAGTTCCAGTATAGTAACCTGGATCTGTTAGCACGTTATACATTCTGAGGTACAAAAAGACACAGGCAGGAAGCAGTCCTGTTGGGAAGCCCCACTGGCCAAACCCTGCCAGAAGCTAGAGAACAATGGAGCTTATTGAGAAAGTCCTTACAGGTCGGGCTCCTGGGGCAGAATGAAGGCAGAGAAGGACTCCAAGAGGATCCTGGGGGCTCCTAGAGAAGCTATCTGCACACAGTGCCTTTAAAGTTTATTATGAGGATTAATTTAGCACAGGGCAGGTCTTGGCCACTGAAAGGCTTATAAAATATTCTTTTTTTTTGGTCTTTTCTTTCTTAACTGTCTTGTTATCCACTGTTAGATGGTTGGCCTTCCAAAAAGAAACCTTCAGTCACCAAGTTATTTCATTGAGAAATCTTGAGATTTTGGCAGAAAAGTAACTCTAGAGTCCTTTCCTTAGTCTGTCATCTAATCAGTTCATTTACTCCTTCTGTGTCTTGCTAACATTCAAATTAAGCTAAATAAACAACCTTAGATATTTTAATAGGCAGTACCATTTTAAGTATTATTTCTTTTGAACTTTTAGATAAATTATACATAAAGCCTATCTGTAGGGATATACATGTTGCGGGGGGGGTGTTTACTGGAGAAAATAATTTCTGTATTTCATAGGCAAAAATTGAGGATAAATTATATGAAGAAAAGAGAAGTACACTCGGATACTTCCTAAATAATCCAAGGAAAAATTTCATATTATCATATTAAGATCATTTTCATTGCTTTATGAACACAAATTAGATTTCATCCTTTCTGTACCCTCAGGAGAAAACAGACTCATTAAGGAAAATTGATAAATTCAAAACACATCAAAAGGAGAATCTGTTTCATTAATGTACATTCTAATTACAACCATCAGTTTCTTTCTCTATAAAAGATATGATCACAGAGTTCTGCTAGTGGTGAGCCTCCCTAATGCGTGGTAACACCTAGAAGAAGAATAAATAGATGAGAATGAAGATAAGACAAAAACTCAATTTCTATTCTTTTTAATTTTTGTGATACATTATGTGATCCTGGATGTTAGAAACTTTGCCTAATGCCTAGGATATGAGTTAACATGGTTACCTTTTTAAAAAATCTATTATCAAGTAACAATATTGAAAATTAAAATAACTCCCATGCTAATCTGATTCCCACAGTTGAGCCGATAAAACAGTCACGTAGTATGCTAATCACATGTTTTCCAGCAAGTAAGCAGCACAAAATGAGAGAACAATTGGAGGGAAATTTTAGGGAACAGGCTGATGTATCAGAAAAAAATGAAAGTAAAATTTGAAGGAAAATAACAATTTAAAAAAAAAGAAGAAGAGAATTAGAAGTTCAAAAAATTTTTGTTGGAGAATTCCAAAATGAAGAAACTTAATTAAATGTAAGTGCTCCAGGCAAAATGTAATAGTTCAGATGTTATGAACAGATCCAAGCCAATTCCTAGTTTCTAGAAACTGTGAGTAAAACTTGATTACATGACTAACCTTGAAACGCATGTGTACTAACTAGGACATTAAAACCTGTATGTAGAAATTAGGTAGCCATTTTCAAAACAGCTGGAGATGTGAATATAGGAATGAATAAGTGAGGAATGAATGTAGGAATGAAAAAAGTCAAACATTATAACTGTTTGATGAGTATTTGCCCTCGAAAAGCCTGCTAATACCTTAAAATCAATATGCAAATAAGAACCCATTATTTAAATTCCCTTGCCAACATCTCACCTTCTTCAATCTGTGCAGTAACTTTATACATCAAAGAGACTCGAAACCTGAGCTGTAGTTTTCCGCTTCTTTTTCCTTGCTCACCATAGTCATCACTTCCCAAGTTTATCTTTTCACAATTTTGTCCCAATGCCTTTATTCCCATGGATATATTATTCTGTCCCCCCAGAGTATATCAAAGGGTTATTAGTTCTCCCTGCTTCTAATTTCTTCATCACTCTTAGCCTCCTTTGTGCAATGCAAGATTTATTAAACATTACCATTATTACACTAGTGATATACCTCTTTAGTATTCAGAAATTGAAGATAAGCAAAAAAAAAAAAAAAAAAGAAAGAAAATTTTCCATATTATCCCCATTTAGAGTTAACTAGGATTAATCTTTTGGTGTACAACCTACATTCCTATGCGTATAAAATCCTAAGATCATACCATTTGTACCATATTCATCTCCCTAAAGCAGTGTTTTGATTATTCATTGCCCAGACAGGCTGATAGTTAAATAGAAACATGGCATTCTCCAACATATAGAGTCCCTTCTCCCTTACTTCAGTTGCATGCACAAACCACTGATTAAGTGAAATTGTTGTCCAAGCTGTTTCTTAAAAACAACTTGGAGTTATATTTCCCACTATTGTGCCTTTGCTCAGTCAATCCAGATGATTTGACCTTCTTACCACCTAGACCATTAGCCTATTTTTCAAGGCTCATTCAAACATAGTCTTTTCCTTGGCACCTCCCCTGACCTCCCAGTCTGAAATGATTCTGTCTTTTCTCTGAATTCTACTCACCCTATGTTTGGACAGCTCAGGCTGCCTTGTCCTTTTTTTAATTTGTAGAGATGAGGTCTTGGCTGTATTACTCAGATGGGTCTCAAACTCCTGGACTCAAGTGATCCTCCCATCAAGTTGTCAATAATTTCAAAAGTTTTTATTTATGAAATGTCCTGACATACCTAAGAAATTTCCGGGCAGCTAAATTTCATCTATTATCCTAGTTTCTATTATTTTTAAAGCAAATGGTTAATTTTTCAGTAAAATTTTAGTAATCTTTTTGCACTCCTGGGAATATGAGTAATTCTTGTCTCCTTTTAGACGTTTTCATTTTTCATTCTACCAAAACCCAGTCAAATGTATCATCTCCCTAGTGGTATCATTCATATTCTATTTCTTTTAAATTATGTTGTTTTCCAGACATAAAAGAATTTTACTCTTAAATCATAAATAACTGTGACATGTTCTGTATACTCTATTGTAAGAAATGCCCTAATGCCACTATCAACTTATGTATCTAAGCCTTGCCAGTTGCCCAAATTAAACGGATGTTTGATTTTTCTTGATTATTATATATGCACTAAATTTAAAACACCTGAATGCCTTTGGTCAATTTTGTCATTCAACCCACAACTGTTGTGATTCCTTGTGGGTTTCCTAGACTGTAGAAAAATATACATTTTAATACTTTTAAGCATGCTTTCTTTCTCTTTCTCTCTCTTTCTCTCTAGTTCTCACTCTTGCCTTCACTCCCACTTTTGCTCTCTTCTCTCTCTTCCTCTGTGCTCTTTCAGTCTTAAATTATTATCCTTTATTCAAATAATGTGAGTCTCATGTCTTTTCCACTAACTTCTAATGCTTTTTTAAATGTCAGTGTACGTATAATATTTGGGTAGACAAACCCTTCCATCTGACTGAAAAGAGTGATGGGGGAGTGATGGGGCATGACTGGAGAGGAAGTCTGTATTTGAATGATGAAGGAACTCATATTGCCAATAACTTGGATTTTGATTTTGTTCTGTAAGTGATATGGTGGTCATTTTTCTATCACTTTTGCAGGGTGGAGAATAGATCTTGTAGGAGAGATGATGGTGATAAGTGTAGAAACAGAGAGATCAGTTACAATGTTGTAACAACACTCTAGGTCAGTTTGTCTCACCACAAAAAGAAATGTGTTTGACATTGTGACTTAGAAAAAAATAATTCTTTCTACCTGTAGTGAAGTCAGTGTTCGCTATTCTATTCTATTCTATTCTATTCTATTCTATTCTATTCTATTCTCTTAGTCATTTAACATGCTGGTCTGGACAACCTAAATTAATTTCAAAACCCACTAGTTACACACAACCTGCAACTTGAAAACCAATCATTTAGACAAATGACAATGGAGGCCTAAACAAAGATAATGGCGTTAGGTAGAGAGAAAGTTTAAGAAACTGGAAGCAAGATAGCTTGGTAATTAATTGGGTTTAGGCACAAAGAGAGCCAAGAATGACTAAAGGTTTTGTGTTCCTGGATGCCGGTACATCAAATTGAGATATGGATGGAATAAAAAGTAGCAGTCCCAGGGTCAAAAAATAAGGACTTTGAATATACTGAATTTGTGTTATCTGTAGGAAAGTTATATAGAGAGAAAAATTTAAGGATCGAAGGTAGAGTTTTAGGAATTAGCATGTGTGTGATAGTTAAAACTTGGAAGGGGCTGAAATAATTGATTTTGCATGTCGTGAGAAGAGAGAAAACTGAAGTGTGATTCATTTATAAAACCATCATTGAAATGAGAGGCCAAGGAAAAGGATGCAATAAAAGTGATTGAGAATTAATCTTAGTAACAGAGCACTTACTGTCCTGAGAAAATACTTGTAATTGGGCTGTGTACCACATATCCCATTATTTTTCTTAGGGTAATGTTTCACCACGAGGTGTCATTTCCACGTATATGTAAGTTGAAACTTGCTGAGTATATCTAAAACAGCAATAAAAATTAGCCAAATAGACAACCTTGGGTCATTTAGTTAAGAATTTAGACTTGGTACAAATGCAGTTATCACTTGATGGTTAAGCATTGGATTACATAAGGAGCCTAGTTCTCTTTGCTGTATGTCATCTTTTCATTTTCCTATATTGTGCTATTTCAGGAAAAGATAGTGGCTAGTATTAGTCTTTGAGATGCTGTGCTTATATCCCTGGTTATCTGTTTTCAAGTAATTACCACTTTTCTAAAGCTTTTTGTCACTTGTTCGCCTCTGAATATGATCATGAAAGCTTGAAAATTCATTCTTAGGAAATTCTTATTGCCCAAGTAAGTTTATTTGAGAAGAATGAATTACCATCTAAAATGTAATTATTTAGTTTTAAAGAACTTAGTAATTGCTGTTCTTTAATATTATATTTTCCCTTCTACTGCTAAAGTAAACTTAGCAGGCTTGCATTCTTCTGTGAAGTACCAGCATAAATAAGAATATGTTACAGTCAGACTAAATAGTGCAACCAGTGATAAGAAAAAAGATCAGCACTGATTGTGGCTGAATAATTATTAGAAGGCAGGCATGGCAAAGAAGCAGTGGTAGAAAATGAAGTGTCGTCAGTCAGAAAATAAAGAAATGATTGAAGTAGGAGTAGAGTTAAGAAGTCCAGAATCTTAGCAACATAAAGTTGAAGCTGTTATTTTTTTTTTATAGTAGACTTCATAGCAGCTGCTGTGGGAAATGCCTGCAATGCCAAAGACACTGAGAAACTTCTTGCAACTCAGACAGTGCTTTATGAGGGGACAAAAAAAAAAATGCAAGAAGGGAAAATTTAGGCATGACATAGAATGGGCTGTTCTGTGTTTCACAATGAGGACACATTGTTAAATGCACCTGAAAAACAACCGTATAATTTGTTTTTTATTTTCTTGGGCTATATTTTAGGTATCAAATAGCATTTCTAAGCTGTTTTAAATGCTGCCATCTTTTAAAATGTTTTTATATTTTTATGTTTTGTATTTCAGCTATGAAGACGGCCAAGTGGGAGATGCAAATATTAATACACAAGAAGGAGGCATTCACAAAGAGATCCTCCGAGTAATTGGTAATCAAACTGCTACTGGTTAAAGGACCACCATTTAATTAACATGATTTGAAAGCCTTCCTCGGGTTCAAAGCTGGATTTTGAACTGAAGAAGATGATAAAATAATTTATTATTATTATAAACAAAATTAACCCTTTGAATACTGGTTTTTTTTCTTAGTATTTCTAAGTATCTCATTAAATACCTAAAATGGTATAAGATTTATCAATTGTAGGGTTATGGAATCTAGTAATAAAATTTCAACAGCACTTAAACTGAAGTTTGGGTTGCTCACACAATAAACAGATTGAAAAAACTGTTTTGTGCTGATATTTTTGTATTAAACTCTTTAACTAGATATTTGGTATTATATACCGACATTTTAGGTTACCAAAATAGAATTGAGAACATTTTATAATGGCATCTAAATCAATCAGATACTCTGAAATAAGTATACTGTTTGCACATTCTGATGTGCTATATCATTAGTAGTATGGGCATTCTAATGTTTTGGAAGGGATGTTCCCTATTCTTCTATTTTTCTTCATACAAAAACAATTAGGTCTTAGAAGCAGTGCTTTGCCAAAAAGTATGTAATATACACATCTATAGATTCATGCATCAAAATGTGTGGTTGTGAATATATTTGTGTATATTCACACGTATGTTTTGACAAGAAAGATGGCTTAGCTTCACAATTCTATCCTCATTTAATGGAAAGAAGATAATATTTAGTAAGCAATAAATTTGAACATAAACCAAGATATGAGCCAAATTTACTACCATTCATTCACTGAAAATATTTTCAGACAATTTTTCAGTTTGTCTGAAGAAATTCAACTCTTTTAAAATGTTATCTAAAAGTCATAAGTTGGGGAACATACATGGCCTAGTAGACCGAATCTATATTCAAATGATTATGTATTTGAAAGACCTCAGAATTTAAAGAAACCATATATATTTTTTATTTACTACAAGAAAACATTTTACCATTTTATTTATGCCACACCAGCATTTTTGTATTTGTTCATCTAATACCTCTGCTTATTTTTTTCATATTGAGAAAGAACACAAACTTTGATGCTTCTTTTATATTAAAAGACAACAAATAAGTTTATAGAAAACAGTAACACCAGCTCTCAGCATTTCCTTTTCAAGACTCATAATTTCATCAAAATCATTTCTTATTCTTTGAGTCCTAGAGTTCTTATTCATCAAGTTTTAATTGACAGTGTTTATTTTCCCACATGTTGTATTTGGAATAAGGCCATTCATGAAAGCAGTTTAATTAGTGAGTCTGCCACTCTATTCAAACCCTGAATCAAGGCTCTATCTGATTTTAATTTATGTAGAAAAAAAATAAAAATGTGTAGTCATTTGCAAGTATAATGTGATAACTGCTGTGTTTATTTCCTTTGGCATAAAAGGTGAGAAAAAGGTCATACATTTTGTTAAGGGTTGCAGTTTAGGAAGTATTTTCTAATCATTTGTTTTGTTATATTGCAATTAATTGATATGCCACTTATTTCTGTAAGAAAAAGTAGGCTTGAAGTGGCTGGGATATTAATCATTTTGATTGTATCTACTTAAAACGTTGATCTGTTTTGACTTGTGGCTCTGAACTCTGGGCTAGGCTGAGGGATGATAGTAGTGGGGTAGGGCAGAGATACAATATCATATCCAGTGTTTTGTGACCACTTATTTGAAGACTACTGTGGGACATGAGGACCTTGCTTTTTTTTTTTTTTTTTTTTTTTTTTGTCAAGATGCTGCACGTTTCCCAAATCACTTTAACTGTGTTTTTAAAACATTTTTAAGCAACAGAATTATTTTTTTGAAATTAGTCTATACATTAGACAGTCTGTACATGACAAACATGAAGATCTAATACCACGATTTGGGAGACAGAATCTTGGAACTCCACCTTTTTGGCCACTAGGACCACTGAGGCACCTCCAATAAGCTCTGTAGAGTGCCTCCAGCATAATTTAAAAGCCACTGACCTAATCCATTATGGTTTTACTTAACATTTGAGTGATCTGTAAAGAATATAGTATTGGAGTCTGAACTGGAAGGGTAACTTGCAGGACTCAAGAAAGACTGTTTAAGGAAAATTGGCATAATAAAAACTGTTCCTGCTGACTTAAGAATAAGAGTAGGTTCACCTCTCTGAGGAAGTAGTTGATAGTTTAATGCTAGGCATCTTTTATGATAAAGTAAGATATCTTGTTATGACGGTTAATTGAGTTGTATCATGATGCAAAATGACAGATATTGTTTCAAACAATTGTCTCAGAACTTTGTAAGCAAATATTCTAAGGAGAATCAATCTTATTTTTTAATTGAACTTTTTGAAATTGGGGATACTATAATAACTGATAGAGATGATTTTCTATATTTCTAAAGAATCTAATTTCAGTTACTACTACTAACATATAAATGTGCTTCCAAAATCCAAGCAGGTCCATACAATTTAGAGACTTGAACACTGTTATCATGCTTCGATTCAGTCATTCGTTAAAATATTATCTATTCACTTATTTGATGATTTCAAACATTTGATATTGTATTGTGTTTTTATAATTATTTGAAATCTGTTCACCGATGCTTTGTAATGGTTTTATTAATTGTGTAGCTGTTGCTACTTAGATAGTAACCCACTAAGCAAAGGCAGTCATTTATTTTCATCCTTGAAGTAGGGAAAGAAAGTTATTAATTTATTAGTTCTACTTTTTCCTACGTTGCTGATTTTGTAAACATTTTACTATGAATAATATGTTCTCTTTCACTGTATTAAAATGAGAAGAAAATGAACATTTGAGAATGGAAAAAAGTAATAATATACACATAATCTAGTGCTATAAAATGCATTATAGTAAGAGACTTTTGGTATCTTCGAGTGCACTATGTTGGAATAAATTTTATACTTGTTGCTCAGTAAATCTCAGTCATATGTTGGGTTTGAAACGTTTTTTTTTAATTTGAAGTTTAATTTTAAAAGTGCCACATTTTAAAAGTTACTGTTAAATACTGTGTAGTATAAAACACCAACCCAAGCTATTGTTAATGCTCTGAATATTTTTCTTTGAAAATTTAACTTTGGAGAAGAAATTCCTTCATTTTTCTCCCCTTTGCTAAAAGAAAGAAAATCTATAATATGTAAAGTCTATGAATCTTTAACTGAAAGAATTTTAGCAGTACTTTGTATAATAAAAATATTTTTAAAACTATAACTTGCCTTAGTGCATGGGGTTTGAGAAAGTTTTAATGAAAAATTCATCATCCTCATTAAAGAGTCTGAATAACTTCATCAGATAGTAATTTAATATGTCACGAAGGGGCCACTCAACATTGGGTCATCTACCATCTAAATAAATATGGATTTCATGGTGGCATTTGAAGCACATTTTGCAAACATTATGATGTTCTATTGTCTTGCTGAATTCTTTATTATAACACTACCTCAAGACAAACGATAGACTGTTGGTAAGGTAAATTGGATTTTCAATGTCAGGAACAAATAAAATTTTGCAAGTAGAAGTCATCAAATAATTCAACAGTAAGACCATACCGGACACAGAGTTGCCAGTTACTTCTGGACAATGTGATCACATGGATATTTCAATCACTGGTAACAATGTCAGGGTTAACACCCAGTGAGTTATCTGAAAGAATTTGGGTTGCAAAATTTAAAATTAATTAGTTTATTTTGAGATTGATTTTCTACATGGGCCAATTTTATGTCCATTATCTAAAGCCACTATCTCCCACTCTAAAGAGGTAAAGGATGAAAACACCCAACTGCTACACTGGAATGGCAGACTGAATATTCAAGCATTTTGGCATTTAATGCCTGCTAAATTTTTGTCTGATTATATATAGATTTGATGTATATTATTGCCCAGTAAATTCTTCCTGGGAATTTTGTATACATTATGAAATATTAGGATAAGTTTTTGTAGGTCAGAAGAATTTCAAGTAGTTTTTAGACAAAACATATCTATGAGTGTGAAAAAAGCTGTGTTGACGAATAGATTACATTACACATTTACCAGGAGGTCAGTAAAAAATAGTGCTTATTTACATAGTCAATATAATTTAATGTTCTAAAAATAGTATCTTTGATCTGCCCAATATTTAATGTATCATTTGAGATTTTTTTAAATGCAGCTACTCCTTTATGTAAACATTAAGATATGCCTATGTTTCTTTAACTTATACAGCCTCTTTACAATAAATTTCTTGATTTTTGTGCACAGAATAGTATTGCAAACTGCTATTTAGCCTTTGGTGCCTTAGAATTATTACAAATATTTAACAATATGTACATAATGTAAATACTGCCAAGAGATCAGTAAGGCCAAATATTTTCTCTATTCACTTTTTATTGCTCTTGCTTTCTATTGCTACTAAAGCCTCTTTTATCCAGCTTTGTAATAGTTCCAACATTGTAGCCAATGTAAATGTTTGCTTTCAATAAATCTGAATTTGTTCAACAAGTACGGTATATGTGGGCAGTATTTTGAAAGCTCAGTTAGGCTTTAGATTCTCCCCTTGATGAATCTTGCTTCTAGGGACTATGTATTTGAAGGTCTCAAGAAACTCTAAAATTGATGTTGCCGAGGGAAAAAAAAAGTCTTTTCAGTATTCCCCATGTACTTTCAATGACTTAAATTGATTGTATGAGTGCCGTTTTAATTTTAAATTCTGTCAAGAAGTATAACATTGAAACAAAAGTTTCTTATATGTTTGTACGTATGTCAGTTTGTAACATCTGCCCATAATATCTAAAGGAGCATTTCAAATGAACTGTCCTGAATTTTCTAAGCATTTTTGACCTGATAAATAATCAGAAAATGGTTTTTAAAGCACCACTTTTTATAAAATACATCTTATTAACTGAATAAGATCTTAGTCCATAAATAAATAGGGTCTTATAAACCCATTAATAGTAAAAATTTATGAGGAGCTTACTGTATATTCTTACAATAAGTAAAATAATTTTTAACTCATGATATATTCATAATTGAGAAGCTTTAGATAGCAAACTTCTTTTGTTAGACTTGATTTCAGTTACTGTAGAAATACTTGGGAATCTAGTATGCATTTTTGACAGTAAATATAAGGACTAGAGAGTATTAGATTTTGTCTTGCCCTTAAGGAACCTCCAATTTTTTTGTGAAAAGAAAGCAGACACATTTGGAAATAATTCTAGAAGAGTACAAGATGAACAATGCGGAATGGAAAAGACAAATGCAAGCAAAACTTGGGGGAAATAACAAACCATTGCATTCACTGAAATGAAAACTACACCCTTAATATCTTGAATCCTTAAATTAGTACTAGTGAGTAATGTTAATATTATTAATTTCCATTTAATCACCAGACACTTCGCAACTCTAAAACAAAATCTAATAATCTCTTGGCCTTACGCTGACTGTCAAGATGCATCCTGGGCTCTTAACAAGTATTTCTAGAGTGATTGGAATCAAGACATGTACTTTGTTGTTGATCATACATATATTAGAAAGCACTTAATTTTTTGCTGATTTTTAAAATTTTTAATGATATTTGTTACTCCTGTGACACTTATCTGTCTCCTTCACGGAAGCTGCTCAGAGCATAGTTCTAACTCTTCAGTTAACTTAATTTACCTTTCCCGGTCCCCCCACTTTGAATGACCACTGGCTAGCCTGATAAAATCACCTGTGTTTTAAAAAACTATACAGGCTGCTTTATTGGAAGGCCAATGTTAAAAGTTACTTAAAGTGTCTGTATTTATTTGGCCTCTATTTCTGTTCCCAACTTCTGGGTCCCTGTTTTTAATTATTTTAAATAACAATGACTTGTAACGTGGATCTAAGAAGACATCTTTTCAAAGATAACCAACATATATATAGTTTAAAAAATCATGTATTCTTCACTTTCAGATAGATAAAAGTTTTGATTAAACAGTTTTTACTTTATATAGCACTTTATAATTTAGAAAGCACTTTCACGTAGATTGTCTTATTTTCTCTTCAAAAATAAGACAATGTGGAATGTACTTAGTAGATATCCTGGTATCATGGATGAGAAGCTAATTCTTTCCGAAGAGGGCACTATGCTCCGAAGCTAGCCTCAGGGATTCTCAGTCTCATCTCTGAGCTTTCTAATAAACCAGGTGTATTACTGCTGAGATCCCAGCTTGACAAAACTCACAGCAAAGGTAAGAATTATAGGAGACTAGTGAGAAGAGTCAATGAAGAGGGAGTGCTGACTGCCTTGAAGAGCTGTGTCAGGGAAGCCTGAAATACCGTTGTATAGGCTGGATGTGATTTTATTCTAGAGAGCTTGGAAGGAAAGAATTCTGCACTTGATGTAATTGGCAATGGAAAAATCATTGTTAGCCCTTGGGTGAGTGACATGAAAGTGGGGTTTTAGAAGCATGTTGGCAGCTGTATGCAGAAAGAATTTCTGAGAGGGAGGCAGAAAGCAAGAAGAGATATTCTATATCTCTTGTAGTAATTCTGACAGGAATTAGAGAAGAAGAACTGAGAAAAAGAATGGATATAAGAAACAGAATATTTAGGAAGAAGCAGTAGGAAATGAATTCCAATTTATAATAATATAAATTGAGAATAATTTCCCCCTTGATTTTTTATTGGAGATCGATTAAGATTCTCTCATAGCATTTAGTATTCCGAGAAGGACTGACTGAATACAAATGACTTGGCTATGCTGGCTGTACACTAAGAAGTCTGAGCACATATTCAGCCATGTGAAGGGAAAGAAGAGAGGAGTATTCTGAATCACATGGAGACATGTTTGAGAACAAACCCCCCCCACACCTGTAAAACCAGTCTTACTAAATACTGAGATCTGTAAGAGAATGGTTGCAGTAGTGCAGGAAATCTCAGGTCTGTTTTAATGTGATTTATTTCCAAGATCTATCGTGTGTGTGTGTGTGGTGTGTGTGTGTGTGTGTGTGTGTATGTGTGTGTGATGTATTTTAGCCTGGGTAACACTTAAACGACTCACCATCCAGGATGATCGCATTGTACTCTTTACACTCCACTTGAAAGACACAACCCACTGTGAATGGCTCCAACTCTGACCCGTAGTCTGAGGACTCTTAAATCTGCAGCTCTTATTTGTATCTTTCCCTTTAGCTTCAAAATTACGTGATCAAATACCTCCAAACAAACATCTCTTCCTGAATGCTCCAAGGACACCTCAAACTCTAACCAATGTCCCCAACCCCCACCATTCTACTCTTCTTGCACTATTATCATTGAACCAATGAATGGCCACACCTTCCACCCTTTTGCCCAAGTGAGAAGATAAATTATCCCTATCCCCTTCCCTTTCACTCAATCCCATCCCCCAATCAATAGCTAAGCCTTGTTAATTTTTCTTGTTGAGTGTCTTGTTGTGTTCGTCAGTCTCGTTCTCTCCTGTGACTTCCTTTGCTAACATTCATGTAGGTTATAGCAATATCCTTCAGGCGACTTTCCTTGATTGAATCCAGTACCCTTTGCCGAGAACAAATTCAGCTAGCACATAGTACATTTATGGTTGATAAAATACTGAATGCCTCTGTATGTTAGTAAATAGACACTACATCCAGTCCCAAATTGCTCAGATGCAGCAACAAAAATGTTAGCTTAACAGACAGAGGAACTTCCTCCTGTACTTTGGCCCCGGCTAAATAGGCTATAACTGGCTCTACCTCCTCCTGACCCTTTGCCCTCTCTTAATGCTGGAGCTAAAGTGATCTTACTGAAATGAAAATCCACTTTTGTAATTTCTTTGCTTAAAATCCTTTCAATATCTCCCAGTTTCTTACTCAGTAAAAATTTCTCACCAAACCTTTCACACATAACCCTTCATGGTCAAGCCCCTGCTTCCTTCTCATCCCTTTCCAGCCTCGTTCTCCACCACCACCTAACACTCAGCATTGAAATTCAACTGAATTCTTGGCAGTTCCAAGAACAGCCCATTGCTTCCCACCTCTCACTTGCTTTTTCTTTCTGCCCCGATCACCATTTCCAATTTATACTTCTTTTGACTCTCAACTTATTCCCAGTCTAGACCAAATGGTCCTTCTAGATCTTTTCCAAGTATCTGGCCATCGTTCATCTATTTCACTCAGCACATAGTGTTGAAAATGTTTATTGATTTGCCTGTTTTTCCCCCGCTGGCTACCCTTCCTCCATGCCACCATACACAGATTATTTTCAGTACTGACAAAATGTTTGGGACTTAAGTGGGTGTACATGTACACAATATTACAAATGTCTATCTGAGAAAAACAGTCTTTGAAAAAAGTGGCATTAAAGCTGAAAATCTTTAGATATGTCTTCTATTGGTACATACTAGATTCATAAATCTAAATAAATACCCATGGTGGGGACATGTTAAGCCAAGGCTATCACTGTTCTAGTCACCATCATCACTATCATCCTGAGCATCATTTCCAGCTCTATCACCTGCAGGAAAATGTAGGAATCTCATAATGTTGGCAACATCTACACTCTCTCTCACTCTTGAAGTATATATTTTCATTTTAACTTTAGATCAAGCAATACCTGGATTGGAAGGTCGCTTTGAGGGCCCAGAATGAAACATAAAACTAGATACTTGCAAATTTATAATTTAATGTCAGTAATTTGCATAACCCAAGGATCATTGCTCTGCTAAATAATTACCTTAAATAATGAGCTTCCCTAACATGCTTGAGTTCATTTACAGGTCATTAACTACATGACATACATGACAAGAAAAAGAGCTACTTAAAGCTATAGTACAATAATATTCATTACCAATAAAAATAAATCAGTGATGGAATTAAGCACATCTATAACTATAAGTCAATGGGAAAATAAAGTTTCTTCCAAAGGAATTGAGTTCTTCTAACATAGTATAAATTGTAACTAACCTGAATTTTATTACACATTTTTCTCTGTCGACATCTAACTTAATTTTTGCAACCCTGTAATTGGGAACATTTCTATTCTTTATGTGTTTCCTGGTTAACTTCTGGGATACATATTTCTTAATAGTTGTAGGCTTACAGCACAGTCAATTTTCTAGTTCTAATAACAGCAGCTCAGGAGTGGAATAGCTTTCCATAGTGTATTATTTGGATTCTTTTTCTTTGAGTTGCTGCCTGTTGCAAATCTACCCATAATTCAAGGTCAAGTTCATGTACTCCTGAGTACATGAATACTTGTACTTTTCTTCTAACCATAAAAGATCTCTCTCTGCTCCAAATACCTGAAACATTTTGTAGTTCTCCTGGAGCACTGATTTATAGCTATCACTATTTCTAGGGGTCTTTTCGTAAAAAAATGCGTTCCTGAACATAACATTCTACCACCACTAACAATTTCTCTCTGTTAATGTTATGCTTAATTCTGTAAGTTTAACCTGTTAAATATTCAGCATTTAACTTTTTAAAACTTTATAATTAAATAGCATTTGACATTTCAGTTAGTAGTGTTGAAGGAAGTGACAGAGTGAGTCCAGACACTGAACTGAAGCCAACCACAGTCTCTTCACTTCTTTGATAATGTCTCCACCAGGATGATTTGTAGGGAGTAACAGGGCAGAGTTACCATTGAGCCCCATACTATAACAATTTAATGAATAACAGATCCACCACTTTTGTTTCATTCTTTCTATGGGAGTTTTCTAAAAATTTTTAGGGTAAAATAGTTTGGTTGTTCATTGGACCTGAGGTAAGATATTAAGTTGCATATTGACACTCAGAAAACATCTGACAAATGCACAGGTTACCTTTTAATATATGGAAGCTTAAAAAATATATGTGTAACCAAACATTAAATTTCATAAGCATATTGATTTTGTTTTATAATTATCTGATGTCATTCATTTATAGAGATCAGATATGCTATTTTAGCTTGCATTTTGTGTTTTTGGAAGAGTGTGCTAGCACATTTTCCCATCAAAATAGCAGTGACAATTTCTTACTATCTTATTTCTGTCCAAGGCACTACCATCCAAAGTCACCAGGTTGGAAACCACTTCCTTGCCTTCCCCATCCACTCAGCCCCCAGGAACTGTCAAGTATCTATCCAGGATACCCCTGATTTCCCTGGACTGGTACAATATTTGTCAGCTGTGATATTTTCCGTTATTTATTCAAAATACTTTTTTTAGTCCATGATATGTACCAAGGTCTAACTAGTGTTCTCTAAAAGTTCATCTTTCAATAAGTAGTTCTTTACTTAAAAAGAATCTTCAGTCTATAAAAAAGTATATATGAGAAGCATTTACAATCCAGTATGATGCATGATATTGTAGGATAGGTACATGGAAGGAAACCTCTCACTGAGCTTTAAAGACCTTGTCAAGGTACTATCCCATGCAATAAATCCTGCAGCTGTCATTGCTATATAGACTACACATCCTTGTATGTAAGCCCTCTATGAAGAAACAAAACTGTTCTCCATCTTTTTTTTAAATGTGTGACAAAATCACTTCATATACCTTTTATTTTCAGTCAAGCCAGGGTTCCCACTAATTGCAAATCTACAAACTATAGACTCTGTTAATTCTATGCCTTTCCTCACTGTTTCCCTTTGATTTGAATCATTCTACCTATTCTCACTGTCAGAAGAGTTTATTTTAATTCTCCTTCCTTAAAATCTCAAAGGAAATCCAACTTCCTGTCTGAAGCCCCTCACCAGGCATAATCTTTCTTCCTTGCAATGTCATAGCTATTAAGGCAAATGTATTTTGGATATGGGGGATATCTGCTGTGAATAACAGCACCAGCATTTCTTCCACAAGCCTGGAAGCTCCTATGGGTAAGAAACTGTATATTTTTATTTCCTGGTGTCCTCCACCACCCCAAGTAAGTAGTATGTTATCAGCAAGTATGTTGGAGTGAATAAACTTTCAAAAATGTAATTTGAAAACTCTGTAGGCAAAGCAGTATTGCTGTATCCCATCATCACATTCTTATGTGATTTCTGCCCTTGCACACCAATGGTACCAAACTATTCTGAGGACAGATAATATATCTAAACTCTGTTTTACAAATTGAGTACAGCAAAATGGCTGCCTTTTGTGCAGATAACAACTGGAAATCCTCTCTCAGAAAAAAAGAAAAATGTCAAACCTCAACCCGAGATCCTGATTGTTACTCATGTTTCCTATTTTGCCTTGGAAATACAGCTGTCTGATGCCTTCCTCACAGCAAAGCCTGGCCTGGCCTGGTTGAGATTAACATGTTTGTTGGCTACAGAAGTGAGAGTCAAAAGGAGAAGCTAAACCCTGAGACTCCTTTCCTGGAGAGCTGTACGGCCTCCAGTCTCCACTGACTCCTGCCCTCATCTGCACTGGCTCAAACTTCCTGTTTTAGCTTCCACAGAAAGTCTCGAGAGACTAACTAAAATGGATATTTCGGTCTCCGTGTGGCTACTTTTTCTTCTGCAGGTGAGAAAAGAAAGAGTCTTGTGAAGGGGTCCCCAACCCAAGAGGCTGAAGTTTTCTTGGAGAAGAAAACTTTTGGAGTTTTCTGAGGGCATGATTGGAGAACCCCTCTGAAAACCCTAGAAGAGCAGCCATGTATTTTCCTTTGTTGATGTGAGGTGAGAAGCTGGGCACCAGGAAAGAGGGTAGAAGCCTGAATTTTATTCCTCACACAGGCAACAGAGGAGGGAAGCCCAGGTCAAAAACAGCAGTGAGAGGGAGAGAGACGGAGCTATATGGAAGCCTCTGGGATAATCTCGGCGCCCTCTGAAACCAAGAAGAGTATCAAGAGGAATTCATTTCTCAGCCCTCTACTTAGAAGCCTCATATGAACCCTGACTCTGTTCCATGCTTATTTTTCATGCTACTTTTTATAAATACTCAATTTTTGTTTAAATGCTTAGTAATTTGCTTGGTTGTCTTCATAGCTCTGCTGCTTTTATTCCTTTGAAATTGTCTAGCTATTCAAGTCAAAAAAATTGCATATTTATTTTTCTGTGATGTGATTCATTTATCTGTACAAATAAGCTTTTTCCTCAGCATGACTATAACCACAGTTCTACCCACACCCTCACCTCCACAACTGCCCTGCAAGCATCTGTGTTGTTGACATATTTTCAAAAACATCAGTCTGGAAGGTGACAAGGTAAAAAGTTGGCCCATATTGGGTTGTGACACTGTTGACAAGGTGTCACCATCTTAAGAGTTGCAGATAAAAGGCAAGCAATGTGAGCACAGCTTAGGAATCCAGTAACCAGCACGATTTTGTGCTGTTTGTGACCACCAATAGATCCCACAACCACCGAGAGATCAAAGTGAAAAGGTTTAAAGGCGGTGACAGCGGCTGACATTTAATAAAGGTGGCAAAGACAAGAAGTTAAACATTATGTTCAGGCTACAAGATAGCAACTTCTCTTCACAATGGAACTATCTAGTGTATTCAGTTTGTCAAAATCTGCAATTCACTTATTTGCCTTCTGTTTTCCTGGCAGGTGTAGAATGGGGTGTTGGGCACTGAGTATGCATGAGATACTCTAATTAATTATACAGTTTTTTTCTGAGATTTTTTTTTACCCTACATGATTTGATCCCTCCCATCAGTCCAACCTCATCTCCTATCACCTCTCCTTCTCAACTCCCTGAATTGAATGATTTTCTGTTTTCTGTATGTTCTCTCAATACAACATGAACCTATTCAGTCTCAGGAGGACCCTGAGTCATCTTCCTTGCTTAGAAGGTCCTCTTCCTCTGTCCTCCAGGCTCCTGTAAATACCCACAGGCCCAAGCTAAGGTCCGCCCCCTCCATGAACTCTTTTTAAACTATAACCTCTATTGTTTAGAGGGGCTTTGTGAGTTTTTATTTTCTCTCCCTAATATTTTATAAAGTCCTACATGGAAGGAAACATCATTTATACTTTAGATTTCTGCACAGGTCAGCATACAGCAAGAACTCAATAAACAATTATTGAATGAGCAAACTGAATTGACCAGTTAATTGAACGTTAAGAGAATGAGAAAGCTAGGATTTGAGGAAGACTGGATTTGTAGCCAAAAAATGTCTATATTAAAAATATTTAGGCATGCCTACTTATCTGCCCACACAGCACTCATATATACTTCTGCTTAAAGTTTTCTCACAAATTTAACTGTTTATACAATGATGTCTCTTTGTGTTTTGTGAGATCAAAGTGCTGGAGTTATTCACCTGTGTCTTGTGCTTTAGCCCAGGGCCTGATACAGACAAGGCACTCAATATACCTTGATAAATGAACTAGTTACCCAGTGAAAAAATGAATTAAGTGAAAACAAGATAAATTTGGAGGCCTCTAAGCAATCCCTACTCACGTCTATAAGGGGATTATGTCCTGTATTGAAAATACTCCTGTGGGCCCCAGGAGAAATACATCCTTGGACTAAAAAGGATAGTTAGGATGTGGATGCTTGGAGGAAGGAGGGGCAGGCATTCTAAGTAATTAGACCTACCTGAAAGCCTTTGTGAGAGTGGAAACCCTTCAAGTGTGCAAGCTTTTGGAAAGGGTATAGTTTCCATTCATTCTATTCCTGTTTGGTGCCAGGATTTGTGTCATCCTATTCTGGCACACTATATTTACTTTGAATTTGCCTTTCTCATCACTGGTGGCTTCTCTTGTTGTCTCCACTCTCCTCTTGAACTGCAATTATTCCGAAATGCAAACTGAAGGTGGACAGAGAATGAGAGATCCAGGAGTCAGCCTAAAGGCCAGGATGCTGGGTGAAGGGCTTATTTCTCCTGATTGAATGAATCAGGGATGAAAATTAGGGCATGTTCTAATAGGATATAGTAAGCAATTTGAAGCATTTCACTACATCTGAATACTTCTAAAAAATGGGAATAGCTACTGTGGCCCAGGTACTCTGCTAGGCACTGGGGGGATGCCAAGGTAAAGGCACCTCAATCCTTGCCCTTCAGCAGTATGCAGACTCTGCAGTGCTTTTAAGTAAGGGTGATGATGATGATGATGACCAACACTATGCACAAGGTATTGTTCTTATCATTCCACATGGCTAAGTTCATTTAATACTTAAAATAATCTTTTAGGTTGACACCATTATTATCCCATTTTTATGTATTAGAAGACCAATGCAAAAAGACATAGCAATTTGCCCTAGGTTACATATTCAGTGAACAGTGGAATCAAAGCCATCCAACTCAAGCTCACATTTTTAACTGCTCTGTGATTTTGTCTCCCTCACCCTCTGCTCAGCACAGTTCCAAGCACAGAATCCACATGCCAAAATGTTTATTGAACTGAATCACTTTGTAAGGAGGGTTCATACAATCTCTCCATCCACATTTTTTGAACTAATTTTGGCATTTAGAATGGCTCAGAAAAAGACATTGGCCAGGGAGAAAATCCTTATAGGAAGAAGAGGAACAGCTGCTAATCTAAATGCTACTCATAACACTTAGAGAGTTTGCCAACAAGTTCAGCAGAATCTTGGAAGTGTCTGCTCCAGAAAAGCTTATGATCGATTCCAATGCCCATCTTATGCCCAGATTGCACAAGGTGAATCCAATGATCTTCTCACAGAACATTGAGTGCAACATCTGCAAGAAGGGCTGTTGGGACAGGCCCTGTCCTACAAAATACAACAGAATGAAACCGGGAAATTGTCACAACAATTTACATCACCTGGAATACAGTGACACTGATAATCCTCAGGACTATGAAGCCTTGGAAGGATATCAGATTTATGAGGCCTAAAGCAAAACACCAGAGAAAATTCAATATGTATAGAGAACTAAAATGCCCACGAAGGAAGTGAAAGCTATGTCCTGCTTTTTTGATATCATGTGATGAAACTGCCATTCAAAGTGTCTTCCTGTGAAGCAGTTTGTCAGAGTTGTGGAGGGAACCGTGAGATCAAAATGATTATTTATTTTGTACCTGTTTCATTTATCTATTAAGGTAATCAAGATGTATATTTACCACTTATAATGTGCAACTGCCACAAAAGGAGTTAGGAAAACAGAGATGAAATAGAATGAAATGCTCAGACTGTTCGTGAAGGCTGAGAAAATGTTTCTGATTTTTCACCACGGTTCCAATCCTGGGCATTTTTGCCTTAGAATCCATTCTGCACTCTGCCTCTGTTGTGCTCTGTACCATGGTGGGAGACAAACCTACAGATGACACTTCTCAGGCTCTTTTAATCGAGGGCATCCAAATGAACTAATAACAATGGAAAGGACTAATAGATTGAAGAACAGGAGAAAGGAGCAGCCAGGCTACTTCTCCCTCAGTTTGTTCCATGATGGCCTCTCCAATAGAGGCTCTTTCTCCCGCATGGTTTCAGGTAGTTTTCATAGGCAAGTAGCTTTCTTAGGCAGATAATCATGGTTCCAGTTTATGAAGAGTGACCCCAGCTCCTGGGCTCTTGCAGCATCTCCTCTTTCAGCTTCGCCAGTCTTGGGGTGCTGGTGGTTTCCTATTATTAACTTCTGGCTGCTTCCATGGGCCCTGTTTGGATTCTAGTCTCCTCCATCACCTGAACTACCAATACTCCACTTTAAACCTCCTCTGTTGTAAATATTCAAAATACTTTCTATTTTAGACCCTGATTAAGATAACTGCTTATTTCTTGTCCCTAGAACAGAGTCTTACCACATGCTTATTTGTGAGTCTACCACACACACATATATATATAATATTTTTTTTCTTTTTGAGACATTCTCACTCTTCACCCAGGCTGGAGTGCAGGGATGCAATCTCGGCTCACTGCAACTTCTGCCTTCCAGGTTCAAGCAAGTCTCCTGCCTCAGTCTCTCGAGTAGCTGGGATTACAGGCGCAGCCACCATGCCCGGCTAATTTTTGTATTTTTATTAGAGATGGAGTTTCGCCATGTTGGCCAGGCTGGTCTCAAACTCCTGACCTCAAGTGATCCACCTGCCTCTGCCTCTCAGAGTGCTAGAATTACAGGTGTGAGCCACTACACCCTGCCCTTTCACATATTTAAATGAACAAATAGATAAATGGGGTCCAATAGTTGTACAGATTACTATAATATATATACATTATACATGATTAAATGGATATGCACTACAGGAACATAGAAGAAAAAAATTCTTGGTGTGTTTGAGAACATAAGAAAATCTGAATTTTGAAGAAGAAATTTTCAGGTCAACAACAAGCAACAGCAATTCATGTATCAGAAAACATGAATCGAGGCAAAAAGACAAAAAAGAGAAAGGTATAAGAAAGGTATGGAGGACCCTACTTAGTATTTCCTCACAAGTAGGATATAAAATTACTGTCTGAGTATTGTGGGAATTAAATTAAAAGATGATCAGGTTTAGACTACAAAAGAATTCATGTCCAACCTAAGGAGTTGAGATATGTTGTACAGAATTATTGAAAAATTACTAGCAAGAAAAGTACATAAGCACACACAAAAAACCCTGATATTCATGATATGCCCGTTCTAAAAGCAAAATAAGCATTTTATAATCATTGAATGCCTACTTTTTTTGTTTATTTTGTGTCACAAAGAAGCAACTTGGGGAAATATTTTATCTAGTTAAAATGATTTTCAATGGTAATGGATGTTTCAGTTTGAAGATGCTTTTATGAATACTAATTAGTACTCTCAGATTTTATGAAGTTCTATTACAGTAAACATCAGCCACCTTTTGTTTTGTTTTTAACCACTGATGCATCATCTTATAATGTCAGAGTTGTGCTTCTTAAACAGGCTGCCAGATGGCTACAATATGACAGTCACCTAAAACTCCACAAGAATGTCATCTACAGACTAAAATTAAAGAGAAATTGGGAAAGAAGATGACAGGTTATTAGGAAGCCTTGTTTTTACAACTGTGTTAATCTGGAAGCTTTGCTAAGTTTACATTATAGCCCCAATTGCTGGAAGGAATACTTGACTTATTGCCTGTGGTTATGGAGGAGTGGTAGCCAATAATGATGACTTGGATTTGTGAAGCACAGAGATTGTGGCACCACCTGCTTTGAAAGATTTTAAAAAATATTTTGATGCCTCCTTGCCATTTGAACTTTAGATATGATTGACTTAAATGCCTAGGTCAATGCATTGTGGAAATACAAAGCCTTACTCAAGATTTCTAGACTGTTCATGTAAAGAGGTCTGCTTCACCTCCTGGACTCTGATGTATACAATTTCTGTGCTGTTAAATCCTTTCAGTCACCTGTCCCTGGGGTTTCCTCACTGGCTGTTCATCAGCTATCCATGCCACTATATTTCAGCTTCCTCACTATAATACTTAATAAGGAATTTAAATGATACAATTTCCAGCTTCTTAAATGAATGCATCTTTATTCTAGGTTATCTACCATGTCCCATCTTAACTCAAATGAAGACAAAACTTCTCAAAGCAGTTAATTCAACATATGGCATCAATGTAAGTCATTGTATCATTGGGGATATTACTATGGTTTAAATATCTTTAGGTCCTGGATCCCTCAAGAATCTAATGAAAGCATTTGACTATCACCTCAAAGAAATCCACATGGGGAACAAAATGTGCATGCAATATTGGGAGGTTATGGACCTTTCTAAAGTCCAACCATAAGCCAACTTTGTAAGGTTCATGGACCCATGTTGTACAGGAAACTTGCACTACTACTCCAGAGGGAGTGTCCACCATCACCCTAACCCCATCTGTTGCTATGCTATCTGGAAATGCTTGTGCAAAAGCATTAATAGAAAATGAAGGATACGTTTGCTGTTGACAAACTCTTAGTTTTCCTTTATCTGAGAATGTCCTGCATTCCTGAATTGTTTCCAGTGGATATCCAAGGATTCTGGGTTAAGAGTTCCCTTTTCTCAGCACTTGAAAATGTTTGCTACTTCCATGTGGCTTCATGACTCCTGATAAGAAGTCCATTGTTGTTCAAATTGCTTTTTCCCTATAGATCAGGTGTCATTTCTCTTGAGCTGCTTTTAAGACTTTTTGCCTTTGCTTTTCGGAAGTTCAATTGTGATGTATCTTGGTAGGGATTTCTTTGGGTTTACTTCACTTCTGGTGTCTGTAGGTTTATGTCATTTGCCAAAATTGAGAGATTTTCAGCCATTATTTCTTTGAGTACTTTTTCAACCCTGCCATCTTCTTTCTCTTTTCAGAGACCCACAGTGATATGAATGTGACATCTTTTTTTATAGTCTCTTAGGTCCCTGAGGCACTGTTCATTTTTCCATGTTATTTTCTCTGTTATTCAGATTGGATCTTTCCTATTGTTCTATCTTTCAGTTCACTGATCCTTTCCTCTGTGCCCTCCATTCTGCGGTTAACCTTTTTACTTCAGTTTTGTATTTCAGGTCTAAAATTTCCTTTTGGTTCTTTTTAAAATATCTTCTGTTTCTCTGCTAAGACTTTCTATTTCTCTGTGACAGCTTCTACTTCTTCATTTGTTTCAAACGTGTTCGTAAGTACTCAGTGAAGCATTTTTATAATTGCTTGTTTAAAATTCTACTCTCTCTACCATGTAGATGTTGACATCTGTCTTTTTTCATTCAGTTTGAGATATTCCTAGTTCTTGTGTGAGAAATAATTTTTAATTGAAACAGACATTTTGGGTGTTAAATTTTAAGGTTTTAGATTTAGCTAAAGCTCCTATTTTACTTTTAGCTGTCCCCCCACCCCACCCCACCATCTCTTTGGCTGGAGAATGAGGGGTGCTACCTGTTTAGTGCCCAGTCAGGTAGAAATTCAGGTTGCCCACTCAGTCTCCATAGAGACTTGAGCAGGTGGACTTCTAGCTACTGTTGGATGAGTGGGGAGTTCTGGCTCACACTAGGCCTCCATGGATGCCTCCCTGGCTGAGAGGGGCTAGAGTGCCTTGTTACTGCTTTCCATATAACCTTCACTGAAACCATGGAGTGGTGTTGTCCTCACCATTCCTGGGCCGTAATGGAAGCCCTGACTCTACTAGGTATCCTTGGATGCCTAGTAGAAAGGAATTAGAAAGAGTATTTCATGTCTGCCAGATGAGAATGAAGTATAGGCTCTCAACAAGGTCTGTGGCATGTGCTTGTCAAGGATAGAGTGATTATTATCTAAAACTTCTCTTTCATGCTAAGCTGCCTCTTTCTTGGTCCTTTGACTATAGAGAACAGGCTCTTGTTTGGGTTTCATTTGTCTGTGTCTGTTGATGTTTCCAGGTTACTAGCTTTCTCAGCTCCCCAGTCAGAATATACAAGAAAAAAAATAAATAAATCCTAGAGAACTCACTGCTATTTTGTCACTTGAGATCCCAGGTCACTAGCCAGTCTGCCATATTTTGTCCACCTTTCATAGACTTCTTATGTTTGTTTTATGGATAATGATTTTTAGCTGTACTTAGCAGAGAAATAGGGAAAATAGGTTTACTTCATCTTCCTAGAAGTGGAAGTCCACTGATTTCTCATTTTTGTGAATTTTTGTTTTTATTATTTCACGAATGTTCTGCTTAAGATCGTTATGTTTCTAACTATTGAATTATCATTACTATTTTTTATTTCATTGCCTATTTATTGTTTAAGACTATTAACAATGCCATACTGGCGCAAATATTTTACCAGCTTTTTGATGGACCTAAATTTCAATTATAATGTTGATATATAAACTTTTTAATATTTATGTAGTCAAAGCCTTTGTGATTTTTCCCTTACATAAAGCTTCAAAAGTCTGTCCTTCTCCAAATATCAGATAAACATTTTTCCATATTTTCTTTTAGATTTTAAAAAATGATTTTATCATTTTCTTTCACTTTTTACCCTTTTATCTATCTAAAATTAATTTTGGCATATCGTCTCAGGAGTGAAAATTTGTTGACTATGATTTTAGGAGAGGAACTCCTGACTGCGTTAAAGACTTGACAATGTTTCCAAATATCCTAAATCCAGTACAAGATCTTGATGCAATAACAAGAGACTGTGACATTTACTTCCCACATGGATTAACATCAGTAATTCCTAAACATGCATCTGCATTCACCTCAGTTCATGATGGGGATGACAGGGAAATAGACTTGCCTGAGCTTTCAACAATGTGCTTTAGCACCATAGGGAAATGGCCAAGCTGACAAGCCTTCGTGAATGATAAATGATGAGTGATGCTGTGATCTGGACTATTTGAGGATATTGGTTGAGGCATCATGTTATTTGACATACCATTCCAAGCTCAGCAACAGAAGGTAGCTCTGCTGAAATATTAATGAAGTGGTTTGTTTCAAGCACCTTGATTAAATTTTATGCAAGATTTCGAAGACAGGTGCATGTTATGGCTCCTTTGGTTTCTCTGACAAGTGTTAGTCTGTATTAAGAACGGTGGTCTGTATTAGACCTGAACCAAGGTCATGACCACTTATTTGGAAGCCAGGGGACTCTATGAACATTTCCAAGATGCCAATGGACTAGTGTGGTGCTGCCATCTTGAGACACCAGGAAGAGATTCCTAGTAGCAGGCATAGCACTGAAATAAACCTTTTAGAGCTCCTTGCCATGACTTGTTCTCTGGCCCCTCACCCCACCACTTTTTTTTTTTTTTTTGAGATGGAGTCTTGCACTGTGGCCCAGGCTGGAGTGCAGTGGCGTGATCTCAGCTCACTGCAAGCTCCGCCTCCTGTGTCTACGCCATTCTTCTGTCTCTGCTTCCCAAGGAGCTGGGACTACAGGCACCCACCACCACACCCGGCTAATTTTTTCTACTCTTAGTAAAGACAGGGTTTCACTGTGTTAGCCAGGATGGTCTTGATTTCCTGACCTCATGATCTGCCCGCTTCAGTCTCCCAAAGTGCTGGGATTACAGGCCTTGCCCCACCTTTTGTGCTTCTAAGCCTTCACTAAAGCCACAGACTGAGTAAAACAACAATTCTTCTGTGCTAAATGCATCAAGTAAAGAAGAGACAACTCGTAACTCTTTATCAATTAGAGTAACTCAGAAATGGAGTCACAAAAGGAAATCTCATTGCTGAAGTAAGATATAAAGCTATATTAATATTAATTATGACAGATATAAAGACTTCATAGAAATATGGAAGAGATTTCTGGGATACACTATGTAAAAAAAAATCAAGATGCAAAATAATGTGCTCACCATGTTAGGAAATAAATTCAAAGTATGGTAGTAGTAACTTGCAAGTGAATTTTTTTTTTCTAAACTTTATGTAATACTGAGTATTTAGAAGATATTCTAAAATTGCATTTTTACAGTTTTTATTAATTAAGGAAGGGGAATTATACAAAAGAGGGAGTTACCTTGGTGTCTGTTCTTTGTTGTTGTTCCCTGGAGTTACAAACCAAGTGATTTTAGAGTAGGGCTTACATGAGCTAGCTCTCTGGCCATAAAATATTGTTTTATTGAAGATTGCCTTATCATTGCCTGAATTTTTATCACTACACAACCCAAGAGTGGATTAAAAGTAAATCAAATGTTATAGGGCTTTATAAATTTCAGTGTTATTTTATAAGCTATGCCCAGATTGAGGAGACTACAAGATAAAAGAGCTTCGGCTACTTCTCACAGCAGTCCCTCTGCTGCTGTCTCTGAGCTGTGTGAAAGATGTTTAAAACCAATGAAATAAGAAAGTATCAGCAGAGGAGATTTGTTTCCTTGGGGTGTACTTTTCACAGAGGCACTTGCCAGGAAACTCAGTAGACAGAATTTCTTTGGGACCAATTTCTTGGCCTTCAATCATGCCAAGAATTAGTGGGGAAGAAAACCCCAGAAGCATTCTATTCTCTAGAAGGCAAATTTTGGTGCAGACCAAACGCAAATCTATGGACACTGTGTATCTCCAGGGCAAGTGAGTTTCATGCTTTACAGTAGAAACAGCAAAGCACAAGTATTGTTTGCAAGTTGGGAACAGAAACTATGTAAATGGTTGCAAAAGAAAAAGAGAAACTTAATAAGTAGTACATGAAAAGAAAGATGAACACAGATGCTGCCCCAACACACACACACACAACACACACACACACACACACACACACACACGCACACCCTCAAGGCAGGGATGGGTGGGGGTTATAAACATATTTGGCAAACAGAAGGGAAAAGCCTCCTGAAACCAAAGGAAGGTTAAACAATGTATAAGAAAAGAACAGAAACTGAAGGAGTGGGGGTGAAGGAATGGGAGAAAAAATGTTTGACACCAAGTCCCAGTCATGTCCCCAGGTCTCTGGATAGACATTGATCCACCCTCTCTCAAAATCAACTAATGCAGACTTTTCTATACCTCTTGAAGAGTTTGTATGTATATGTGGACAGAATCTTAAATATGTAGGCTATATGTTTATTTTGTATTTATTGAGCAAATACCCTATTTGTTACAAGTCTTTGTTAGGCAAAAGTCTTGAAGTTCTTTAAAAAAACTTGTGAATATTGGTGTGCAAACTATGATGGCACTGAACTGATGCCTACAGAACACCTGACCCTTGTAGAAGAAAGAGAAGACAGAAGATTGGCAGCAACTCAAAAAGAAAGACTTCACATCCCTATGTCTTACTTGGTGCTCCTGAGTGCATTATTATTGTCATCATATGTCACTAAGATAAGGAGGCTTATAGACTTGCCCAAGGCCACAGGCTAAAACAACTGAGCTAGGAATTAGAACACAAGTTCTCTGCTTCCTTAATCTCAAGTCAGGTTTAATATATTTATACTCAGTTGCGTAAATACCATACAGAAAAAACACTCTGGTTTCATTGCTCCAGTCTCTACCCCAAAGGGCGACAGTCCTCTGGTACTGATCATTGGACGCCAATGACAGAGCACAACAAATTCTCACCTCTGTGTTGTGTCAGCTTCCACTGAGGTCATTTTAATTCTATAGCCAGTCCTTTCTTCTTATGTTCCCTGATGGGTAATTTACATGGCAAACCAGAGCCTCCTATTAAAACTATGCACACAATTTTTTCCAGTAAGACTACACTATGTATTTTTAGTTTAGAAAAATGAAAAGGCTAACGTAAATTTTCCAGACCAGTATTTCTCTAGGAAACATTCACCTATGTATTTTTTTCTGTTTGCCTCATTATTTTTCCATATTAAAGTAATCCCTAAATGCCAACAGGATTCTGATATATGTCATTATTCACCTGACACTTTCTTATTGTTGGGTCATTCTATTTGCATGCAATTGCATTATTCCACTGTTGGTGTCTCTATCAGATTCTGCAAGTGTTAGTGTTGTATCTGCCACAATAACTTTCAAATAATAAAAATAAATAGTGGAGGCTTGAAGCTTCAAAAGTAATCAAGGAGATACTTCTATTATAATCTGTTTTCACCTTCAAATGCATTCGTATTTCTTTTGGCCTGAAGTGAGTTTCACAGAGTGGATAGAAGCAAAAGAAATAAATGCATTTAAGCAAATTTTTGTCTATGCAGTTTCTCCAATTTCTACTTGTATATCGTTCTTCTTTCCTTTTTATTTCTTTTTATCAATTTTCCCTCAACGAGGTATTATTTGTAATACTTTGAATTATCATTTGCGGTATATTGAAAAGGCAAAGTTGACAAATATGTTTGCTTTAGTAAGATTGATTCTCTTTCTTACATAGGGTTCCATGAGTTGAATTTCTAATGCAGCATCGTTGCTCTTATCATTCTCTTGGCCATTCACTCAGAAGAAAAGAGAAATAAAGGCTACATTTTCACATTTAAAAATGCATCATGGTTGTTCTCCTGAATCAAGAGCCTGAAGCCAAGCCTGGAGGGGCTTAAGGAGGCAGCCAGGATTCTCAGGTTGAGTCATTCACAACATGTGCCCCTGTGAGGACCTCCTCAAATTGTCTTGTGGGCACATGGCTTTGTACACTTTTGAGAATCTGGATGTGGGAGCATACAAAACAAACTTGAGATAATGGTGACAAGTGGATTGGCTCAGCATGCAGCAAATTTTTGAAAGGAAAGAAAATAGTGGTAGAAGGTTTAACATTCAGTCCAGAGTGTCCCTGTAGAAACACTTACAAGTCACTCTAAAGATGATCTTAAACTCTACAAGCCTGGTATGGAGTACATAAAAATGACCACATGTTATAATAAATTACAAAGGTTCTTAAAGAGTTTCGTTTCTCTCTAAGTAAAATAGATTTCTTACAATATTGTACTCAGGAACTCCATGTTGAAATTCTAGAAAACTTGCCTGTCCTAGAACTGCGGCTTCTTTCTACATGTGTTGTAGAGTGGTGGCAGTAAACTCTGCCTTTTGTTTAGTTTTTGTTTATTTAATTGAAACAAAGTTTATACTTACTCTTCACTCTCCTTACACAGTCTAAAAGTAAATGGCCAATTTATATATTTTTAGTTCCCAGAGCAAATTGATTGGGCTGCCTTAGGTTTCGAATACCACTTTAGTGTTTATTGTCGTTGGCTTTGATTCATACTTCTTATCAGTTTCCAATTAGAGATATCACTGCTGAAAGATCGACTGAAAAGCGCTATCTTTGTCTTATTTCTTATCTAATTTGTTATCCCCATGGTGTATCTGGTCTGTCTAAACCAATAGTTCTCAAAGTGTGATCCAAGCACCTGTCTGGGTCCCTGAACACCTTTCAGGAGTCTGTAGGATCAAAGTTATTTACATAATACTACTTTGATGCTATTTGTCTTTTGTACTCTCATGCTCTTTTGAACCTACTGTGGCATTTTCCAGAGGCTGCAAGGTGTGTGATAACTCAAATCAACTGATTTCATTCATATCAACTCAAATGCAGAGCAGATATGAAAATCCAGCTGTGTTCTTCTCAGTCAGGCATTAAAGAAATTTGCAAATAGGTAAAACAATGCCACTCTTCTCACTATCTTTTTATTTGGAAAATAATTATTTTTCTTTAAAATACCTTATTTATATTAATATATAACAGTTTATTGACATGATTTTTAAATGAATAAATTAACAAATACGTTACAATTTTTCAGTCATGTTCTTCTTAGGTAAACATAAAAAAATAAAACCCATAAGAGCCAAGGCTTTTTTGAATCCTCAGTAATTTAGAACATGTTAAAGTGCTACCAAAAGTTGGTGAACTGCTGCTGTTTCCTCTACCCTCATTTAATTCCTTATTTCTCTATTTTTCCTTTGAATGAATGAATCTTATTTATGAGGCACACATTACATCTTTTTCTTTTATTTTGTTCACAGACCCAGAGTCTTCTCCTTCCCACAGGATCCCTCATGGAGCACGCTCACAGGGGTTTAACCAACTCTTTTATGCTCAGCAGAATATGACACTGGAAGAAAATGAAGGAAAAGGGCTAGTGTAATAGAAAGAACACTAGATGTAGTTAGCAAGTGTGGGCTCTGGTCCCTCTACCAGGGACACAAATTAATATCCCTTGTCTGTAAAATAAGAGAAAAGATGAGTTATTTTAAAACTGCATACCGCAGAGCTTTAGGACTCTGAAAATGTGACAGTTCCAGTGGGTAGGTGAAGTGACTGAACAGATAACTTCATCCTCCTCTGATTCAACTAAGCAGAACCACTTCTATGCCATCTTATGTATCCATGTTCAGAGTAAGACCTCATTTGATGAAAGAAAGTTTGCATTAAAAAAAGTTTTGAAACCACCTGTTTAGGTGATTCCTGACAGCCCTTTCAGCCATAACTTGACAGAAGAGCATCAGCTCCTCAAAAGAAAATGTGTTATTCCTACTAAGACAATGTGATTTTTGTTGTTGTTGTTCTGTACTTTGTGAGTTAAGGAAGGACCTCTAATGAATTCAAGATGGAAATCATGCACAGATCTTATGTGAAAAGGACTCGGAGAGAATTTTCCTGTGCTCTATTTGTGTTCAGTGTTTCTTCAACATTTGAACACAACCCTCTGACCGGAATCTCACTCCAATACTTGGCTGCACTCTCTTTAATGGGGCCACTGACTTCCAAAAGCAATTTTACTTTGATGTGGTAGAACATGATTGACTAGCAAATTCAGGAGCTTGTCAGAAGAGGTTTCTTTTCTCCACTGGAGTTTAGGAAACGTTTGCTTTGCTGTTGAGATGGAGAATGAAAAAAAAAAAAAAAAAAAAAAAACCTGCAAGATCTAAAAAAAAAACTATTGAAGTAGAGGAATCAAAGCAATAAAATATTGCAATGAAGCAGTTTTTTGTTTTGTTTTTTTTTTTTTACTTTAAGAAGTCTTCCATGTATAGCATCTCAGTTTTCTTTTCCTCGACTCAATAAAATATTTAGACAAGATGTTCTCTCCATTTGACAACTTAAAAAACTGAGGCATAGAGAGGTGGAACAACCCATGTGGATTCACTAGCGATAAACAGACGACCATAATGCAAGGATTTTGACTCATCACCTGGGTTCCTTGCTTTATATTCAGGAGAGTGGGTTTCTTTCCAGTTCTAGGAAGTGGTCTAGGAATATCTTTTTACAAGAGGAAGTATTTCCTGGAGAAACAATTCTCTTAGGTAGAACATGTCTGTTTTCATCTCTAGACCACTTTTTATCTTCTACCCCAAGAATCTAGCTTCCTCCTCCCTCTCTTTTCTTGTCATAAGTGTCTTATGTATTCCATGTGAAATAAGTTTCAAGTAAGCTATAATTACCATTTTCATGAGAGAAAGGCTACCCATTTTCACTTCCATTTTATAGTTTTGATTATACTTTGAAAAGCACTAGCATTTTCAAATATTTATAGTTTTAAAATATAAAGAAAAATGCATGGTTCTACTGACATGGGTTTATCATGGAAGGAGGCAAAACAGGGACATTCTATGCTGACTTAAATTCCAGGTAAATTATTGTTTAAATTCAGTTTCTCTGGAATTAGGAAAGCTACCATTTAAACGCCTAGCTTTTGAGACCCTTTTAAAACCAATAACAATTTTGTTAAAAACAAAATCAGAAGGCTTAAAAATCTTCAATGAAAAACGGTTTACAAAGATTTTAAGAGATTTTTCTCATCAGTCACAGTGATGCCTCTTTCAAAATATGCTTTCTAATCCAGTTCTGTCCACATTCATGACCTACTCTATAGTTTGATTTTCCTCTCATATAATGAGTGCTCAGTTTTTTCACTTGGATCATGAAAACAAGAAAACATGAAAGATAAACAGCACTATGGAATTCAGAATCCACACTGTTTGCTGTTTTACAGAAACTAGAACGAGTTCGTCATGTCCTGCATTTATTGGTGACCTTAATGAAATCACTTGATGAAAGTCATGCTATCACAGTCAGTTATTTTGAGGGGTATTTTGGGAGTTTTTTGTTTGTTTCTTTGGACCAGTTCTATAGTGAACTAAATTAGTTAATTAATGTCAGCTCTTTCAGCTCTAAGTTACATATAACCCATTTTTGTATGCTTATCTGGGAACAATTCGTTATTGACTTAGCTTGGAATAGATATAATATACTCATCTTAGTCATCAGAAATATGCCCTACTTGGAGAAATTTTCCATTTACTTTATTTCTCAAATCCACAGACCACTTTGAAAAGTCCTTATCTACAAACAACAGTGGGGAGCAGTTTTACACTGTAAGAATTCATCACAAGTGCCTGGAGAATTTGACATATCGTTATGAATCTAACTTCTCTGCCTGAAGTAAATTTTAGCATAAACTCTTACTTGGTGAAATGAAATTCATCCAACCATTTATTTGCATAGTTTGAAGACTATAACAACACTGATGGTTCTATTTGGAAAGGAAAAAATACAGCCTCAATTGCTGATCGGACATAAAACAAAACGAAACTACTGCAAGTTTTGCAAATTCTTAGAAATGTCTAGATTTTGAATGGAAATAAATTACTGCTTCCCTTTTACAGCTTTATCTTGATTTCCCAGTTTTATTTTCTCTTTTCACTCCTCCTCTCTTTCATAGAATTCCCAACTTCCTTTGGCCAATCTGCTGCTATATGTCAGGAATCACCCTTTCTTTCCACATTGCTCCTCTTGGTCACTATTCTAAGGAAATGCAATCTAGAGAATGAAAATATGAGTTGTATCCAACCGAATATTCCATCAATTGCAAAGGTCACGAGAAAAATATTTCTTGCTTTGGAGAAGTAGAATTTCAAATAAGACTTTTGCTTTCCTGTGTTTTTGGTGAAATCCTCATTAGGTAGCAACAATGGATGTTGTCTAGTGGGGTCTCATTTATCTCTCCATATAAACACTGGGATGTTTAAATGTGGGATGTAGCAGGAGTGGTGTTATCATAGGAACCTGGAAGAGCTTTTCCCTTTGTCCTAGTATGAAGTAACACTCTTCGGTATCCTGGAGGGCACTGTGCATTCAGTGCTACTCTTCTGATTTGTTTTGATTTATGTAATAACAATAATATTTTGGAATGCAGTAACCCAAGTGGAAGCCATTTACAACACATCAGTTTATTGGCTTCTATATTTGGAAAGAAACATTCCCTCTTAATCAGAGGAAGAAGCTAGATTAAAAGTAGCTGTCAGCTAGGTTTGCTGTTACATAAGTCAGGGCTTTACAGAGAAACAGAATCAATAAGGGGGGTGTGTGTGTGTGTGCTTGTATGCGTGTGTGTCTGTGTGTGCGTGTGTGTGTGGAGAGAGAGAGAGAGAGAGATCAATTTCTTTTAAGAAATTGGCTCACATGAATGTGAGGGCTGGCAAATCCAAAATGTACAAGGCAGGCTGGCAGGCTGGAGACCTCAAGAAGCACTGATACTGTAGTCCCGAGTCCGAAGACAGACTGAGGCAGAAATCCTCTTGTCAAAGGACCTTTTAAGGCCTTCAGTTGATTGGAGGGCAATCTGCTTTACTCAAAGTCTAATGATGTAAATTCTAATCACATCTAAAATATACCTTCACAGCAACATCTAGACTGGCATTTGACCAAACAACTGGGCATCATAGCCTAGTCAAGTTGACATACATATAAAATTTGCCATCAAAAGTGGATTTTACAGTAAAGTGGTGGCAACCCATTGTGACACTATGTCCAAGGGCACCGCTCATGTTCTTGCTGTTAGTTAACCACTGCTAAGCATCTAATAAAGGTAATGATGTCAGCCAATCTGTTGTACAGCCATGTTAATGTGGAAATAATCAGTACCATAATGATCTCTTCTACACGCACTAGCTACATAATACATCCAGGAAGGATACACAAAGAACGGATATGCATACTAAATGCTCACTTTCTGCAGGCACAGAACCACACAACACAGCCTCCTGCATTAGTCTGGCTTTTTTAATCCATTATGTATCACTGAAGATGTGACTTCTGTCTCATCATCATTTTAAAGTAGTGGATTCACATTTTGAAAATAGGGGGCTTCTGAACCCTTCCTTCAAACTAAATGTTTGGAAGTATAGCAATGAAATGGAGCACCAACCATGCCCTGGTGCAAGTGGATTCTTCACAACTGGGCCTTACCCCATCCCTACCATTTTAAAACACCATACTGTAAAAATAGGGAAAGACCTTGTTTTTCTGTACTTCATATACTGGCAATATCAAATCTTCAGAACCAAACTACACACAAAAAAGCAAACTTTTCTCTGATAATTTGAAACCATTATTGTAAAATTTCTGCTTTATAAACCCAGATGTCATTGTTTCAGCCATCATGTGTGGCTTCATTGGTCCCAATTTATTCTTCTATCCTTCACCAAGCCCAATTAGGTGCCTTCTCAGGCCACCACATGTTGTGGTGGTAAACAAACCGCTTACTTGGAAAGTAAGGATACAAGTGAAATAGCCTCTTGGGTCTTCCTCTCTCTGACTAAAAGAAAGTGATAGTTTCAGGCAAACAAGATGAGAAGAGAAATGGCAGAGGAGACACAGGTGGGAAGGTCACTAGACAGAGTCACTGAGTGGTGATGGATGTTTGTGTTGAAAATAATGAGTCAAAACTAATTTAACTTATAGTCAGTAGCCTCTCTTTAAGAGAGCAAATGAGTATATTAGAAAGCTTCCAAGTAGATAAGTTAACATTTTTTTAAAAAAGTTTTTAGTGTACAATATGGGTAAAAGTCAGTTTGAGAAAACTTCATTTACATAAAACTCAGATTGCTAATTAAATAATGCACTTATTAATATGATCATTTTACAATCATCTCGAAAAATGATTTATTTTTCTAGTTCAAGCTCAATTTCAGAACTTGAAACACTGTGATGTTGATTTTTGAGGGGATCTTTTACTGTAGTTACGGAAAAACGAGTACACATAAGTAATGCACTTATTTACATGGTCATTTTACAATCATCTAGAAAAATGATTTATTGTTCCAGTCAAGCTCAATTTCAGAACTTGAAACTGTTCATCTTTGAGGAGGACCTTTTACTCTAGTTACAGAAAAACAAGCACATTTAATTTGTAATTAAAATAAAGAAGACAACAACTATAATAGTCATTATTTAGCAGTTACCAAGTGCTTCCTCTGGGTCAAGCACTGATCCAAGTATTTCACAGTAAGGAATTATTTAACCCTCCCACAACCCTCTGATGTACATAATATTCTTCCCTATTTTGCAGCTCAGGAAACAGAAGCATACGAAGTTTGGTAATTTAAGACTGTATTGTTGATACATGTAGAGACAGGATGAACATGCAGCCAGTCTGGCAAGAAACTCCATGCTCAGGCACTTGATGGCGTGGAGTACGCTGCATCCAGAGTTTTCTCAGAGAAGCCTGTGGATGAAATGGTTCTTAGGCACTGAAGGAGCATGGACAGGTAGTAGAAAGGTAAGAAGGATTACACAATGAGAAATAGCAAAAGCTCTCGAGGAGAAAGGTGGAAAAAAGAGTGGAGAAAAGACTTCCTGGGCTGAAGTGAGGTGTTCATGGGGCATTACAGCAGGGAGTTGGGAGAACGGTGATAGAGACGGTCAGTTGATGCAGGATCTCCAGTCAAGAGTCCAAATTTGGCACTGAAATCCAAAAGGACGAACGGAATCCACTGGAGGCTCATGAGTATGGAAGGTTTATAATGGAAATGACTTGGGAGAAATAAATAATCTTGGGAAGTTGGTACCATAGAGTGAGGAGAAGTTGATTTGAGGGAAAGATCTGGACTATGCTAATGTTGTCCCTGAATGCTGTTTGCCAAAGAACATAGGTTAAGTTTTACATGCTTTCCTAGCAGCTCACTGAGGTGCATTTCCCACACTATCACCAAGGAGTCCCAGGGCATCTCAGGAAACTCGTAGGGGAACAGCAAATAGTTTAAATTTTCAAGGGAAGCAAGACCATATCTGTCAGACACAAGCAAATTATTAGCTTAAATACATTCCCAGTTGCATCACTGAGTTGTACTGCATTCCTCTTAATAATGTAATAACTTTGAAAAGTTGAGTTTTCTTCAGGACGCTGTGATAAAAGGCAAGTAAACTGCAGAATTCAATGTAAAAGAGGAAAGAAAGGTGGCAGTGTCCAATCTGTTTACAGGTTTGAGAAGCTGTGCAGTGCCCAAGAGGTGCACACATGCAACCCATTAGTAAATGGTATTGGTTAAGGATGAAATAAAATAAAATTGTTTCCAGTATATGTGTGTATGCACACTCATGAAAATATTTTTTGAGACACCAAGGGTACCATCTTAGTCTGCTTGGGCTGCTATAACAAAATACCATAGACTGGGTGGCTTATAAACAACAGAATTTTATTTCTCACAGTTCTGAAAACTGAGAAGTCCAAGATCAAGGCACCAGCAGATCAAGTGTCTGGTAAGGGTCTGCTTTCTAGTTCATAGATGGCACCTTCTTTCTGTGTGCTCACATGATAGAAGGGGAACAAACTCTCTGGGGCTTGCTTTGTCAGGGCACTAATCCCATTCATGACAGCTCTTCCCTCACAACATAATCACCTACCTCCCATGCCACCACTTTTACGATAAGGGTTTCAATATATACATTTTGGGGAGACTCAAACATTCAGAACATAGCAGGAACCATGTACTGAGAAAGTGGGCAAACTTCTATCCAAGAGATTGTGACTGCATTTACTACCTGCTACCAGTTGAAGATTGAGTTTCAAAATGTGCTAAGTCTGTAGTTTTTTCAAGTGTCTGCGTATGAAAGAGAGAACATGCATGCATGAAAGAGAAAGAAATAGAAGTTTTGCATGCATTTTGACTGTATAACACTCCTATTTTTAAAAAAGAACATTTAAGTTTTAAAAGCATAGTGACATTTAATCTCACTTCAAAATCTCCTTCTCTTTCCTTATCTAGTTTGCCCCACCTTGGTAAAAATGATATTACTATCAAATCCAAAACCTAAGCATAATCCTTTATTCTTATCTCTTTGTTACCCTTCACAGTGAACCTATCACTGAGTCTTGTTGCTTCTGCCTTCAACATATATCTGAAGTCCATCCATTTCTCTCTGGCCCCATGGCTGTCTCTTTGCCCAAACCACCCTCCTTCCTCCCCTAGACCTTGACAACCGCAACAGCCTCCCACATGTCTTTCTGCATCCTTCCTTCCCCTCTTTCTGTTCTCAGCAAAACAGCATCAATAATCTTTTGAAAATATAAACAGAATCAGGTTATTCTCTTACTTGAAATCTTTGATAACTTCTTATTTCATCTTATGCTTAAAAAAAGAAAATCTATACTACTTACCATCCTGCATAATTTCTTCTCTGTCTCTGTAACCTCACCTAGATCTGCATCACATCCTCAGACTCCATGCGTTAGCCCACTATCTCTTTCAGTTCCCCAAAGACACTGAGCTCGTCTCCAGGTTTTTATACCACTTCCTGGAACACATCCAACCATCATTACCGATGTGTCTGACTCCTTTAATTCTTCAGGCAACAACTTAACTGTGCCTTCCTCAACAAAACTTCCTGTGACCACACTGCCTTACATAGAACCCCTCCATACATTCTTAAGCAGAAATACTCTCATGGCCTGAACTAGTCACGGTTTTTATTTGTAGTTGTCCATTTGCTTCTTTATTGCTTGTCTGGCTCCACTAAAACTGGAATGCTGTACTAGGGTAGGTGGTGGGTCTTTGCATTCAGCAGTGTATACCCAATATCTAGCAGTGTCTCTGGCATTATAATCATGGTGTAAATGAATAACTAGATGAGGAAATGGGAGACACACTTCCTCTATCAGATGTGTGGGTTGGGGTGTAGGAGTAGTCAGTTGATCTATACTTCTCTGCTGGTTATTTTATCTAGCCTGGGTTCCTGGTCTTTGCCCCCAGTATCACCTGCAGAATGGAATTTTAAAGTAACCCAATAAGGCTGTAAGATTAAGTTGAATTTAAGGACACAGATAAGGAAGCACAGTACTTTTTTTCCCCCTCTGAATAATTCTCCAAATTCCCTAACTTTCTGAGTACATAATACGTTAAGGTTTCAGATTGTTTTCTTTGGATTACTCTTTGTTTTTCCTGTCCTAAGAACATGGCTATTTTAATACTTCTAGATGATTTGCATATTGACCATTTACACAAGATTTCCTGAGCAATTATTTTTCCTATGTTAAAAATTCTGTCCTGGCTTTTCTATTTATAGAAGTTACGGCAATAATGTTCATATGAATGAAATAGGAGCAAGATTTCTCACTCTATCTGCTACATACAGCATGGAAGATGTTGCAAAGCAATATTTCAGTTTTATGAAAATATATCTTATCTCCAACCATCTACTCTATTAAAAATGTTATTATGGTTCAAAATCCAGGGGAAAGAACTTTATTTGATTCCTGAAAATAAGAAATTTGTGCATAAATGCATTATAATAGTCAGAAAGGGATTTTGAAAGAACACTAATTTGCCCTGCATGTTTTTAATTCATTTTAATTCTTAAAAATCTTAGTGAAATTTGTGTATTTTACATCAGTTTAACATTTTGCAAGTATGAAATATTTATTTCTTAAATACAGGGGGATCAGACTCTATAGTAAACACCAAAGAGAAAACAAAACCACCTAAGACCTGGTTCCCACCTGCTGAGAGTTTACATTCTAACTGGGAACGTTAGACATGTGTATACACAGCTATACTATGATGTCCTTTGAAATATAATTTATTCTCACAGAACACATAATAAGCAATGCTGAGATAGGAGGGGTTTCCTTTAATTCTTTTAATTAACGAAAATGCTATGTAAAATATGGGATGTTTACTGGTCCTTGAAGAGTAGATTTATTTATACATAGAATTTCAAAAAAAAATTATTCTATAGAGAAGGAATGTGCCAAGAGTCAGAGCTATCCTTGGAAAATATTACAAATGGATGAAGACAAGAAGCAAATTTTAGAGGTCTCTATTAGTGGCCTAAGATGGAGGATGACCCTTTATATGCAACTGACATCCACCTCAAACATCGGGGATACATTTGGTTTAATGACATCCTGGTGGTTATGGCCCCTTCATTTTTCCCGCTCCTTCATTTTTCCCGCTCCTGATCAGCAGAACAACACTGGGCCCTTATCTGACACTCTTCCACTCAGAAAAAAATGAGCAAATGGATGCATCTTAATAACTTCTTCAACATAAAAGATTCAATAGGGAAGACATTGGCTTTTCCCTCTGACTCTTGCTGATAGACTGTTGGCCTGGTCCAGGTTGCTCTGTGATGAGTAAAGTCCCAAGAAGGGAATGTTCGTCAGCAGATAAACAGAGTTTGAGTGACACAGTATCTACCAAGTGTTTACCTTAATAGCTTTACCCGGAAGAATCTTGGATCACCATCTCTCAGTGGGTGCTTCCACTTATCCTTTGAGAAGATTGTTCCACTTAGGGAAAACTGTTTCAGAGGAAGGGATAAATTCAAGTGAAGCTGGCAACAGAACCTAGGACTGCTGATTGCAACTTACACTTTAGGTCTGATATAATTTTGTCTTCTATTTTACTTAAAATACTTTGGATTCAGTAGAAAGCTGAAGGTTTAATATTTTATAAAGTTTATATCAAAATATACTCTCCACAAAATAAAGAATGGTAAATAGCATTGTGTTTATGCCCTTCAGTGTTCAGTTGGAGGATTCAATTTATTCTAAAAAATGCAATTAAAATGTAAGTGCTTTACGCCCCGTTTAAGTCAATAGGCAATTGATGTTACTATGCAGAAGGTAACATAAATATAGCTGTGGAGGATGTAAAGAGTTTAATGCATGGTCTCTGCCATCACTTGGAAAAGGAGATATAATATCAGGAAATACAAAATATATAAGGCAATATGTAAGCACCAACTTAAGAGATTCAGTAATTTAAATTTAAAGATTGAAAGCCTCATTTTCATTGCAAATTACATAATTGCATTTTCATGTTTTACAACAAATGAGTCGAATTTCTCTCCAAATTATTCTTCTCTTGGAGAAACTACTTGGCTTGAGAAAGCCTATCCGAAAAGCCAGAGCCAAGCACCTTAGATGAGAGCTTTGCTGTTCTGGAACAGCACAGCCCTGCGTGTGTCTTCTGGGCTGGGGGTACTGAAAAAGGTCTGATTCAATTAAAAAATGGAATATGCCATTTATATGGATGACTAATTTGGAGATCAAGGGAAGATTTTCTCTTTTCTAGAACTATAAAAATGAGTTACTATATTTTGTCAGTAAATAAATGAGAGAGTTAATTCATAGGAAATTACACATTGGTGTTTAAAATTACACTTGGATATTTGAAGTATTTGGACAGGAAGAAGAGCTATGGTTCAAATGTGTGGTTCAAAGACAAGAATTCTAAGGTAAGTTTTGAAGAGTGGAGAAGGTGTGGCAGAAGGCTACCTTTTACTACCTAACATTCAGTCAGTATGGGCTTGGGGTGTTTTCTCCGATATTCAAGAGATCTAAACCATGCAAACTATTCTATTATTATAAATTCAAATTATTAAATGGATGAGATTTTCTGGATGAACTGTACAATTATTATTTTAAATATTGAGAGGCTAATTTATGTAGTAAGGTGTGAGCTTGAACCCATATTCAGCTCACTGGTGGATGTTCAGGATTATCTGACAGGTTGAAAAAATAGGTGGCATCTACTCATTTATATTTGTTGATTATCACAGGGGCAAGTTTTCGTGCAGCAAAAAAGAGAGGGAGGGAACTGGGATGGGCATCATAATATCTGACCCAGATATGTGTCTCACAATGAGTCTGTTACGGTAAGTAGCAGGTCAGACATGAGCAGGGCAGGAGAGGGCTGCCCCTGCCCCACACGCACACATTAGGAATGTCGGGTGACTGTCAGGTGACAGTCAGGCTGTTGTTAACTGTCTCTCTAAAATAATAATTGGTCACAGCTGGTTCTAGGGAAAGGCAGGCTTCTAACAGATGAAACACCTGAAACCGGTGATCAGCAGCTTCCTGATAAGATCTCAGGAGCTGGGAAAGTGAGCTCAAGTATGTGCATGCAGACAGCCAACCTCAAAGGAAAAATCAGGGTAGAAGTAAAGCAAGACCCCGGAAGTATGCCGAGGTGTAAAACTGCAAGTTAAAAGGTCCAACTGCGCACTGCCTTTCAAGTGGCCCACTTGGCCCTCTCCAAGTGTACTTTCTTTCCTTCCTGCCCTAAAGCTTTTTTAATAAACTTTCATTCCTGCTCTAAAACTTGCTTTGGTCTCTCCTTCGGTCTTATGCCTTTCAGTCAAATTCTTTCTTCTGAGGAGGCAAGAATTGAGGTTGCCGCAGATAACAAGTCCATCTGATAGCTGCTCGGCCTACTGGCCATTTCCACTTCTTTGAAATGTACTCTCTTTCCCTGGAGGTAGGTGTCCTGTAGATATTTTGCATGATAGAATCCCTTTGTACCTGGAGTAGACATCCTACTTAAGATGGGTCATTTTGATTTTCTTTCCTGTTAATCTGTAATTGAAGAAATTCCAGAACACTCAGGAAGTCTCTCCATGGAGCTCAATCCTATAAACAGTTACATTGTAGTCACAGCAATAGAGTTTGCCAAGTAAAAAGAAAGCAGGAAAAGCTGGGTCAGGAGAGGGATAAAGAAGTGTGATATTGATACACTAGAAACCTGAGGTCACAGAGGTACACCTATGACCTAGAGAGGAGGAAGGTAGTTTTGTATTTAATGAGGAACCACCAGTACTCTAACGGAGGGCACAGTGAGTGGTGACAGTGTTCAAGGACACCTGGAAGTGACCTTGAGGATCAGGTCAGTAGATAACAAAAGGAAAATGGTGCTGACAGACTGATGGATGAGTATTAATTACCTATAGACCTCAAGATACACCTGGCTAAGATTTGGATCTGGCTGGGCACAGTGGCTCATGCCTGTAATCCCAGCACTTTGGGAGGCCAAGGCAGGCAGATCACGAGGTCAGGAGTTTGAGACCATCCTGGCCAACATGTTGCAAGCCTGTCTCTACTAAAAATACAAAAATTAGCCAGGCGTGGTGGCAGGCGCCTGTAGTCCCAGCTACTAGGGAGGCTGAGGCGGGAGAATCACTTGAAACCAGAAGGTGGAGGTTGCAGTGAGCCAAAATTGCACTACTGCACTCCAGCCTGGGCAATAAGAATGAAACTCTGTCTCAAAAAAAAAAAAAAAAAAAGATTTGCATCCATAAGATGAGGAATGTAGTGAGCCCCTGAACATTAGCTAACTCTAATAGTATTAAAGTGATCCCTTTACTACTAATAATCAGTTAGGCTTAAGGAACCTTGCAATCGTGTAAGAGCAAGGGATTGTATTTCCAGGGCAATTGCTTTCAAATAGTAACCAAAGAATACAGCACAGTGGTAGTTTCGCATTCAGATGCACTATTCTGAAATAAGTGTCACTCAGTGGCCAGGTGGCCTTGGCTAAATCAGTCACCTCAGGACCTCATTTGCTCGTTTATAAAATGAAGCATCTGAGCAAGATGATTCATGTGATTTTTTTCTCGGTCTGAAATCAGTATTTTTGTGAAGCTATGATTATCTTACATTTGTTCTCTTCCTCCTTCAAAAACATTCACAAACAGTATTTTGGGGTAGATAATTCATTACGTTTTTCCCTATGCTCAGAGTTTTTGTCTATATGTGTTTTATTATAAATCAACATTTGTTTCAATCTTTCTTATAAGCTGAAGTACAAATGAGCAACTTTCTTAAGGCAAAATTCCAAAAGAGCAGGGTTTTTGTTTTTTTTTTTTAAACTATGAATTTGAAAAGAAGTGTGCTGAAATGAATCGTTCCCCTATGAAGTATGGGACCCAAAAGCCATTATAAACATGCCTCTGGTACCATGTCAGTGGCTCAGCATTGGAAAGAAGCAATTTGGTTGTTGTCAAAAATCTGATTTGTGTTTGTTGAAGTATTCCAGGTGCCCCGTGTGTGGAAACCTTCCTGAAGCTCTGACCAGCAGCAGCAGTGCACCAATAGAGGCCTGGAAAGTGAAAAGTTGGTGAGAGCAGTGGAAGAAGGAAGATAATTAATGCACCTAAATCTTTGACAGGTAATGGAACATTATGCTCTTCATAAATCTGAGTTTGGCAGAGGAGTCAAAAGAAAAAAAATGGAGGCACAAAATTACAGACACAAGATTTCTACTGGAGACACAAAATTCCTTATAGGCTATCCTATAAGGAATTAGGAGGATGGTTTAGCACTAGCCCTAGGAAAACCTTGAAGGAGACAAAGTGTGTTTGAGATTATCTCCATTGTGCTTTAAAAACTGGAAAAGTTATTTTCTGTGATATAATTTGTATGTGTATTAAAGTGCCATCTGAAGGCATGAATGAGGCTTGAAAATGAATTGCGAAATTACAACCTCTACTATAGAATCAGAGTTGTTCAATATTTTTGAATTACTCTTTTGCTGGCACCATAATGTCTATACATTCTGTAGAAATATGGAGATGTAATGACAGCTTAAGCACTAAGTGTACTAGGTTAGTAGGTGATGGAAGACAGGGAGACAGAGAAAGGAAAGAGAAGTAGGAAGAAGGACACTTTTAGAATACGAAAATGGTATCAGGAATGCTGCTGGAAACATTTATAAATGTGATTTAATTTTTTTTTCCCCTTAAAAAAGGACTACATTGAATGCTGAGAATAAAATGCAGTAAATGTTATTCCTTTGGGAGAAGAGTGGAGGTTTTTAAACAATGTTATTGAGTGTCAGGGGAGGCAATATAGGGTATCAGTGAAGGCTATGGATGTAGGAGTCTGAGAGGTGTGGGTTTGAATTCAAGATGCTGCACTTGCTAGTTGCTCAAAGCATCAGTTTCCTTCTCATCAAAGTGACCCTAGTGACATCTAGTTTTCATAGGCTGCTGGTCCCAGAGTAAGCATTCTTTACCCATTATCTCATTAAATCCTTACAATTGATATCTGAGGTAGATATTGTTATGCCCATTTCGCAGAGGGAGCACCTCTTGCTAAAAGTAACAGCTGGCCAGTGGCAGGAAACCCAGGTTTTATGACTCCAAATCTAGAGCACTTTGACTTATCTGGGATTTTGACAAGAGAAGTCAGAACAAAAACAGGCAGAATGAAACTGGCATGCCACTGCCATTTTCTTCAGGGTCCAGGTGTCCTCTCAGAGCTGGTAGTACTAGGTCAGGAAATAGAGGCCCTTTAGTGAGGCCTTCCCCTTCTTGTCACTCCCGTGAGTGACAGGACCTGTGAGCTAGTGCCTGACCACATGCTGTCTATTGTGACAAACTGGAGGTGGGACTTCATGTCAGGACACTATCCTGTAATAATAACCTAATCTCAGGCCATGACAATGACTCATAATAAATTCAGAAGTTCTTGAAACATCCCAAGCTTTGCTCCTTATTCTCCACACACAAGGTAATTCTTCAACCCACACAGTCATCAAGAGGGATGGTTAACTGACACTATATTTGCTGCTGCTATTGTCTGCTTGAGGTACATGGCCCTGGGAAGCATGCCTTTGGACCAGGCTGGACTCCTATTTATAACTGTTTTCCAGCACTGGGTTTTCAGAGTGGTTTTCTCCTCCTCAGTCAATTAGTATTTATTATCCCCTATAAACTCATCATTAAGGTAACAGAGAAACATTAATAAGTCATTATCTTGATATAAAGGACTTTATAGAGTTCCCAAATAAAGGTTGGGGTGGAGGGTAGGGGGTGAATTGATTATTTCCAATCATGATGACTGCTTGTCGCTCTCTTTCAACTAGTTCTTAACCTATAGAACTGATTCAAGCAAATCATAGATATTGCAGCAACATAGAATGCTATTAAACAGGGGAAAATATAAGGCATCAATAACGAATGATTTTGAATTCACTTTCTAGCCTTCCAAACCTGCTAGCACATAGAATAAGCAGAATTTTAAAAGACTCATCATTGAAACCATAACTTAAAACATTACACATATATTGTAGTTTTTGATCCACTCATAAGTAGTTGTACAGTCTTAGATGAATCACTTGACCTCTCTGGATTCTAGTATTCTTTTCTCTAAAATAAATGAAGCATAATGTGTGAGAAATTATATACCTCTATTTATTTCAGCTAGAGCCCTGAGCTTCTGGGCCCTCTCTCCTAGAAACATATTAATTTTAATTTATTATGGCAGGTGGGTAGACTAGATTGTTGCTGCAGTCTTTGGTTTTTACTGAAGTTTCAGGTCTCTGCAAGTGGAGGGGGCAACTTTGGGCTACAGAGCAGGGAAGGACCAAGGGCCAAAGGCCCCATCAGTGACCTTACATTTGCCAGCTCAGTCATCCTCAGCTGTGAACAAACAAGTCCTCCGTACTCCCTTTTCTGCACTCCTATTTTTTCAGACACTTCCATGAGAGGCTGCCAATGATCTATCAGATCAGCTTGGGCTTCTAATCCCTTCCCATTTTCTTCCCACATCTGTTCTCCAATGAAGAGTTGCCCACCTGATCTGGTGCAGCCTCTGCCTCCAACTGTCAATCAATCCCTTCTTGAGTATCCATTTCCATTGCATCAACTCTGCTGCTCAGCCCATATGACCAGTAGCATCCTGATTCCTCTTCAATGCTGAAGTCCTGGGATGCTATCAAAAGTCCTCAGCAGTCTCATCCCAAACTGCTCCAGTTGTTTGCCTAGTTCTCCCCATGGGAACTTTGTGCTCAGGGCAAAATTTCTTTCTTAACTTCAGACATCCTTCCTGCTTAGAGTAACCTCTACTCTATCATCCCTTTTATACCTTTTTAAGCTTTGTCATCTTTCAAGCTTTAATCAAAACTTCACCTGCTCCACGAAACCTTTCCTGACCCCCTCACTGAAAATCAGTAGCCTTTACTCTCAACAGCAGTAATTTTATTCCTTGCATTCTATGCATAACACTGAAATGCTGTCAGAACTGTTTGTTTGTTTGTTTGTTTCTTTTTTGAGACAGTGTCTTACCCTGTCACCTAGGCTAAGGTGCAGTGATGTGATCATAGCTCACTGTAGCTTCAAACTCCTGGGCTCAAGCAATCCTCCTGCCTCAGCCTGCTGAGTAGCTGGGACTACAGACACATGCCACTGTGCCTGGATAATATTTTTAAAAAACTGTTGGTAGAGACAGGGTCTCACTACATAGCCCAGGATGGTCTTGAACTCCTGGCCTTAAGGGATCCTCCCTCCTTGGCCTATCGAATTGTTGGTATTATAGGCATGAGCATGCTGCAACTGACCAGAGCTGACTTTTGAAGTCAGGACTCAGTCCTAGTACAGTCTTTGCAAATCTTACTGTTTAGATGATGTTTTAAACTCATTTTTCTAGAAGTCCTACTAAGACACATATTACTTGTGGCAAAATGTTGGATACTAACAATATTACTACTCTTTCAGGTCCTGGTGGGGGATAAAAGCATTTGGTGAAGTCCTACATTTACCAAATACCTAGTAAGCATTAATTATGTATCAGCACCATGCTGAGATTTGGTGGTAACAGAGAATATGCTGTTCCTGTCCCATGGATCTTACATCTGTGTAGGAGAGAGGGATATTAAAAGCAAACAAAAAACCCCACCTACCAAATAAGTATTATGTCACAACAATTTAGCTAAGTGTCATGGAGGAAAACTACAGTGTATCAGAGGGTATATTAAGTAGAATCTAATCTGAATTTGGCAGTAAAATGTGTCCTCTGTGGGAAGTGGCATGACCTCAGATTGAAAAGGTGAGGAAGAATTAGCCAGGTAGAAAGGAGAGGAGGCCATTGTCCAGTGAGAAAACAGCCCCTGTAGGGTACTGGGGTGGGAGGGACCATGGGGACTGGGGTAACAGAAAGAAGCTGTCTGCGCAGAACAGGGTGACCTACAAAGGGAGTGATGGGGATGAGGCTGCACAGAGTATCAGCCAGTGGCTGGATCATGGAGGTCTTTTAGGCCATGACAATAATTTTGATTTTAATCCTAAAAGTGAGAAGACACACATGCCTGATTTTAAGGAATGCTATGATCATGTTGAGGTTTTTTTTTTAAATAAAAAGATAAATCCCAAGAAGAAAGGTTTTAGGGTGATGTAAAAAGTGAACTAGATGCATTCTTTAACAATAGAGGGGTTCATAGGAGAGAAAGTTGGGGCAATATGAATATCTGACTTCCCCTGTTAAACATATCTACCAGAACTGGCCTTCACAGTGGCCTACTCTCAGGTTCATTCCTGCTGTAAAGTTCCCAAGTAAATTCCTGCTGTAAAGTTCCAAGTTCCTGCTGTAAACTTCCTGCTGTAAACTTCCCAAGGTAAGAAAGACTCCTCCTGAGGCAGCAGACTGCTTCAGCTTACCCAGCCAGACTCTCTCTGGTTCTCATGGAGAGAGGAGTGTGATAAAGGGCAGGTAGAAAGAACGATTGTGAGTTGGTCCTCTCTCCTTCATGAAGCTGGACAAGTAGCACAAGTAGCAGTTACCCTCTTGCCCACCAGTAAAGAAATAGAACTGATTATTCTGTAGGTGGCATCTTTTGTTTTTTTCTCAATATCACACTAATCAACTCCCTGCGGCTGTGATGACGAGAGATGCTAAATTGCTGAAACGGCAGACTTTCAGAGGAGATAAAACTGAGCACCTGCTCTTAGGTCCATAAATAACTAAGGGTTATTTTCCCTGGGGACTCACATGCTGGTCCTAACATTCCCACCAAATGTTAATTTAGTCATTACACTGTGTCTGATTGAATTACCATTGTAACTTCAGGAGAAAAGCTTTGACTTGGCCAGAGCAAAAAAAATGTACTTTAAGAAGCACTAGTTTATACCTGAATTAGGTTTTTTGACTGAACATCTATAAATGTACAAAGTCAAGAAAAAAAAAACTCACTTTAGTTGTTCACCTTTTTTTGTATTCGAGTATGCCTAACCTCAAATCTGGTTGTTGTTGTCAAACCAGCATGGGTCCATAATTATTATCAATTTTGTCTTATTTGTCATAAAATAAGCATTATTGAAAAATAACCATGTCTAAGACTATACTGGCAATCAATTTTCTTCCACCTGGTAGCTTTTGAAGAATTGATCTTGCCCATCTACTTTTCTAGCGAAATAATTGCAGCATCACTTCTTTGCTAGGTAACATAGGACATATTTGAGGATTCTGTCTGCATGTGGAAGGATTTTCTCTTCTATAGCTATGAAGTATTCTCTCTTCTGGTGGCCTTTGACATAAGTATTATAAATCTACCAGTTATCAGAAGTGTGTAATGTTGTCCATCTCCCAAATCTTCCTTAAATGCTTGTCCACAGAAATATTTGAACAATTCAATAACACTCTACTTTTCATGCAGACATTCCAGAATCATAAAGACAAGCCCTAGGTTCTTTGATGTTACTCTTTACTTGAAAGTGACCTTCTTGTAATAGGCTGATGCCTAGCACCTAGTAGTTATCATCTAGAGTTCCTAAGAGCTTTTCCCAATATCTTTCTTTCATCCTTCATTTCTAGTTCGTTTGAGATTTCCCAGCCTCACTATCACTGTCACCACCTCTCATCTGCCATGTGAAAAAGATATTTCACTGGTGTTCCTACTTCCCTGCTCGATGACATGCAAGGTTCACCATGAGTCATAGTTGTTAATGGCTCCCCCCTGCCTTTTGTACTTGTTTCAAATTCTGCAACTCAGCCTTCAAGGCCCCCCAATTAGCTGGCTCCCATTGAACCATCTTCCACAGTGCCTCAAAGGAACTCTTATTCTTTCATCAGCCTGGTTTTCCCATTGCATCTGCCCCTCACACTCCCAACATATATGTATAACTCATATTCATTTCAGCTGCATGAATTTATGAATAATTTGTCCCTCCATGCAATGCTCTTTTTCCCTTCATTTCACTGCTTCAAATAAAAACCAACTGCACATATTTAATGTATATTTGGACGTATGTATACACCTGGATACCATCACCACAATCAAGGCAATAAGCACATCTATCACTTCCAAAGTTTCCTTGTGTCCCTTTACTTTTTAACTTAATTTTATTTATTTTGTGGTAAGAGCACTTAACATGAGGTCTGCTCTCTTAACAACTTTTAAGTGCATACCACTCTATTGTTAACTATAGACACTACAGCAGATATCTCAAAGTTATTTATCTGGTAAGACCATTAATATCTTAAATTTTATTTCTTTAACTTTATACCCAGCTGATAACTCAGTTACTTACAAATTTACAAGTTTGATTCACTTTCTTTCAAAAATTTGAAGGCTTTACTATGTTCTAGCTTCTAGTGTTACTTCTGGGAATTCTAATGTCATTTTGATTCTCGATCATTTATACAGGACATACTTTTATTCTCTTTGGAAACTTTAAGATCTTTTTTCCCATTAACTGAAATGTCATCATATCATGACTTGGTATGAGTCATTTCTCACTTACGATGCTAGGCTCTCAGAGAGCTCATTCTAGATGGAAACTTTTGCCTTTTACTTCAGAAATATTTATTATTTTTGTCATTTTTATAATCATTACTAAATTTTCTATGTTCTCTTTTTATTCTGAAAGTCCTGTTATTTGGGTGCTGGACATCTTACAATGATCCTCTAATATCATGTATTTGGACTCTTCTATTTTCAACCTACCTGTTTTTGGTTTTACTTTTTGAAATATATCTTCAGTATTGTCTTCAAAAATTATATACAATTTTTTTAACGGGTATCACATTTTTTGTTTTTCAAGAGTCATTTTATCTTGTGATTTACTTATTTCTTTTATATAGATTTATGTTATTCAATAGATGTAATACTTTATATGTGCAGTGGGTTTTTTTGTATATCAGTTATACCTCAATGAAGTTTTAAAAAAAGAAACTAGAAAAAATACAGTTGACCCTTGAAAAACGTAGGGGATTGGGAGGCTGACCCCTGTGCACTTGAAAATCCGCATATAACTTTGTACTACTCCAAAACTTAACTACTAGTAGCCTACTGTTGACTGGAAGGCTTACCCATAACATAAACAGTCTATTAGCACATTTTGTATGTTATACATATCATATACTGTATTCTTAAAATAGGCTAGAAAAAAGAAAGTGTTATTAAGAAAATCATAAGGAAGAGAAAACACATTTTTACATTACTGTATTGTATTTATCCATACTGTAAGTTTGTGTTGCTTGTTTACAAGATAAATTGTCTATTTGCAATGGCAGGCAACCACAGCTGCAAATCTTATCTATGGTACATATCAAGCAATCCAACTTTTCCTAGTAATATCATGACTTTTCTCTGCTTCTTGGGAGCACTTCTAGCATCACTAGAGGTACTTCGTATGGGTCCTAGGGTGTTATTCAATGTTTATGGTATTGCACTATACATGAAAAATACACCAGAACCACAAGAGATCACTTTTTACTGTGACTTGCATTTTACTGGGGACATGAACTGCTCACAGGGAGATGATGAGCATAACATGGCATTTTAAGAGGATACTTGGCAACACTTGAGCTCAAGGCAAAAGCAACAGGAGGTGGCCACAAAATTATTATAGTAGTACAGTATGTACTACAGTTAATTTTATACAGTTACAATTTAATAATACTCCATCTTTACATTTCTTTACATTTGTCTTGACTTTGAATGGCATCATATACAGTCTGTGTGCATAAGTTTTAGTAAATTTTAACTTTTTGTAATGGATCTGTGCATATTTTATGGTAGTAAATGATAAAATAGACTAATAGCTATGTATAATTTACATGTTGATGTCATACATAACATTTTCTTGTTTTATTTTTCTGTATTTTTAGGCAATGCAGTTTGCAAGTTTTTTCAAATTGTCACAAATCTCCAAAAAATTTCCAATATATTTATGTAAAAAATGTTTATAAGGGGACTCATGCCATTCAAACCTGTGGTGTTCAAGGGTTAACTGTAGAGACCATAATGGTCTAAAAAACACCTAACTTTCCACGTACTGTTTCTCATGAGTAGCTATTTGAAGATTTGCTCCTTTTGAAAATTGAGTTATTGATTTTTTAACTAATTCAGTTGTAGGAGTTTCTTATTTATTTTGAAAACTAACTCCTTGTCATATATATGGTTTGCAAATATTTTCTCCCATTTCATATGTCAATTGGTTCCTTTGCTGTGCAGAATCTTATTAGTTTTGTATCATCCCACTTAGTTATTTTTGTTTTTGTCTTCTATGCTTTCAGTGTCCTATCTATGAAATCATTGCCAAAACCTGTGTTGTGAAGGTTTTAGGTTTTATGTTTAAGTCTTTCATCCATTTTGAGTTGATTTTTGTATAAGGGTTCAATTTTATTCTTTTGCCTGTGCGTTATTTTATATGTATATTCTTTTGCAGTTTCCTCAGCACCATTTGTTGATGAGACTATGCTTTCCTCACTGCATATTCTTGGTACCCTTGTCAAAGACCAGTTGACCATATATGCAACTGTTTGTGCCAGTACCATACTATTTTGATTACTGTAGCCTTGTAATATATTTTGAAATCATTATGTGTGATGCCTCTAATGAGCTAAGGTAATGAATAGACATGTCCAAAGAAAATGCATTAGTCTGTTTTCACACTGATATAAAGAACTTACTGATGCTGGGTAATTTATAAAGGAAAGAGGTTTAATTGACTTACATTTCTGCATGGCTAGGGAGGCCTGAGGACACTTACAATTATGGTAGAAAGGAAAGCAGGCACGTCCTACATGGTGGCAGTTGAGAGACAGCATGTGAAGGAGGAACTGTTGAATGCTTATAAAACTATCAGATCCATGAGAGCCCACTCACTATCACAAGAACAGCATGGGAGAAACTGCTCCTATGATCCAGTCACCTCCCACTATGTCCCTCCCTTGAAACATGGGGACTGTGGGGATTACAATTCGAGATGAGATTTGGGTGGGGACACAGAGCCAAACCATATCAGAAGATGTACAAATAGCCAAGAGGTATGTGAAAAGTCATTAACATTACTAATCATCAGGGAAAGGCAAATTAAAACCATGATGAGATATCTCCTAACCCCTGTCAGTATGGCTATTATCAAAAAACTAAAAGAAAACAAGTGGGTGATGATGTGAATAAATTTGAACTTTTCCATATTGTTGGTGGGAATGCAAAATGGTGCAGCTCCTGTGGAAAACAGTATGAGATTTCTCAAAAAGTTGAAAATAGAACTACCATATGATCCAGCAATCCTGCTTCTGTGCATTTACCCAGAAGAATAGAAATAATGATCTCAAAGAATATTAGCACTCTTTTGTTCATTGCCTTACACAATAGTCAAGATGTGAAAACAATCTGAATATCTATTGACAGATGACTGGATAAAGAAAATGTAGCATATACATAGAATGGAATACTATTCAGCCTCAAAAAACAAGAAAGTTCTGTTATATTCAATAATATGAATAAATCTTCTCTTCTTCCTCCTCATCTCCTTCTTCTTCCTCCTCTCTTCCTCCCCCTCCTCTTCCTCCTCCTCCTCTTCCTTCTTCTTCTCCATCTTCTTCTCCTTCTTCTTCTTCTGACAGAATCTCACTCTGTTGCCCAGGCTGGAGTGCAGTGGTACAATCACAACTCACAGCAGCCCCTACCTCCTGGATTCAAGCAGTCCTCCCACTTTAGACTCCCAACTACCTGGGACCACAGGCGTGTGCTACCATGTTCAACTAATTTTTAAAATTTTTGTAGAGACAAAATTTCACTATGTTGCCCAGACTGGTCTCAGTCTCCTGGGCTCAAGCAATCCTCCTGCCCTAGACTCCTAAACTGTTGAGATTTCTGGCATTGAGCCACTGCACCTGGCAAGTATATGGATAAATCTTGAGAACATTGTGCTAAGTGAAATAAACCAGTCTCAGAGAAATAAATACTGTGCTGTTTTATTCTACGTATATGTGATATCTAAAATAGTCAGATTCATTCAAGTGGTTGCCAAGGGCTAGGGAGGGGAGAAATGGAAAGTTACTAATCAGTGGGCACAAAGTTTCAGTCAAGCAAGATGAGTCAGTTCTAGAGATGTGCTGCATGACATGGTATCTATAGTCAACAGTAATGTATAGTTCATGTAAAAATTTGTTAAGAAGGTAAATCTAATGTTAAATATCCACAATAAAATAAAATTAAAGAAAGTTTACTCCCACAAAATAAGGAAATAAGCCAAAATGAGAAAAAATCAGATGCAAGACATGGAATAGTGTCACAAAACAATCGCTCCAGCAGGCCTGCAGTATGATAAGACTGAATTAATAAGGAAATTATCTAAAAACGTCTTCAGTTCAAAGACCAATATGCATTTAGCTTCATTTTTTAAAGCTAAAATACACACAACTAGAATCAGCTTATTTTTATTGTTCTGTAAACTAGCATGGGACTACGCATTTCCTGTGAATTTATCTATAGATAAAATGTGACAAATGGCAAACTCTAAACATAAAAGCAAACAAGCATTGGTAAAGCTAAATACCATTTCAACCTTATGGTTTACAAATACAAGTTATTTCCCTCAATTCAACACAGAGTTTTTGTTTGTTTGTTTTCCCCAACAGGTTTGTCTGTGTAAGCTCATTCCACACTGTAGGCTCACAGTTAATGCTATGACAAAGGCCAGCTGAGCCTTTGTCACTTGCTCACTCTGTCCCTCTACTACGGTCCTGCCTCTGACCCTCTTCCTCCTATTAGTGTCTACAGATTTCTCCCTCTGCTGATACCTGCCCTCTGCAATTCCTCTAACACCAGGAAAAGTGTTTGGAATGTCAACAATTTACCCATCCTAGAAGCACATCTTTGGCAAGAACCAGACTATTCCTTCCTACCTTCTTCTTCCCCCGAGAGAAGACAGATCCTTCCCAAAATTGGTGCTACTACTTAAATTTCATCATTTCAAGAGTTCCTCTGGCTGTTATTCTCAAAACTCTTGGGAAAGTAGAGTTGTGAGAATGATTAGAAACCTTGTCAATAGAAATTACATCAGTTTCTTTTTAATCTCTTGGTCAGTGAAAAAACAAACAAATAATGCAAGGCATTGTGGGTTTGGCTGTCTTCAAGAGAACTTAATGTAGAGAGATCTGATTACCTTAAAAACGATCCTGTCTCTTACTTTATCTTTCAGTGAGTTTGTCATGTTGATCGAGTACATGAATTTAGCCAAGGGCTGCAGCATTAACTTAATTTCATTTTGTTATACCATCAGTTTAGGGGTGTCTTTACTTTTTAAATAAATATAGTATGGTTTAGTTTTAAATTTCAATTCGGGATAATTTATGCCTGTTTAGGATAATTTATACTTGTTTATGTGCCAATGAGGTAGGTACTTTTTAGCTCTTGCTCGATGGGGAGATTTTAAAGGATATCAGGTGTTGGTGCTGCAATTAATTTTCTATTAGTAAACCCAATGGAATCTTCTTACTTGGCAGAAAATTAAGTTAAAAAACAGTTGGAAGTTCAATACTGTGTGACTCAATATAATATATGTTAGTATTATTTTGAAGAGTTACCACCCTTCAGTAGCTGTTGAACTCAGAGTCAAAAAGTCTTCTTTGGTTAGAAATTCAATATCTAACATTAAGAAAATCACTTAACTTTTCTAGATAGCAATTTCTTAGCAATAAAATGAAAGGGTTGGACAACATTATCTCGAAGACCAATTTCTAGAAATACCTGATTTTACACTTTCTATGCTTATGATTAGAAAAAAGTGATAAAAATAAGAAAGTTAAAAAGTCTTACTTGAAAAGTGAATACAAGTGACTTGCCTCAAATTCATTGTCAAGGTAAAAATGATTTATGTTTTGCCTGAGGAAATTATTATGATTAAGAAAAAAAATGTGGCAGGTTCATGCCTGTAATCCCAGCACTTTGGGAGGCTGAGGCGGGTGGATCATGAGGTCAAGAGATTAAGACCATCCTGGCCAACATGGTGAAACCCCTTCTATACTAAAAATACAAAAATTAGCTGGGCGTGGTGGCACACACTTGTAGTCCCAGCTACTTGGAAGGCTGAGGCAGGAGAATCACTTAAACCCAGGAGCAGAGGTTGCAGTGAGCCAAGATCGTGCCACCGCACTCCAGTCTGGTGACAGAGCTAGACTGTCTGAAAAAAAAAAAAAGAAAAGAAAAAATTGCGAAATGAAAGGGATCTACTTCCAAATTGTTTTCCTTTTGGGTGTCACTACAAGTTTTGAATCTTATAGTTCTTATTAATATAATATTGGGCTCATACTTATGTAGTAATTTAGTTTCCAAACCCTCTCATCCATTGTTTATTAATAAGAGCAATTACATATGGAGGCTTGTTATGAGCTTTTAGGAATATTTTCCAATTTAATTCTCATATCTATATGAATATAGTATTATCACTAATATATTGAGGAGTAAAATGAGGCAAAGTCAGCTTGGATAATTGTTCAAGATCATAAAATTAGCTAATGACAGATTTTTTTAACCTGGAACCATCAGACTTCACAGCCATCCTGTTAACCATGGCATTACCCTACTTTTATTTCTCCATAAATGTTCTAGTAAATGTGCTACAACTTTCTCCTTTTTCTAGTCACTGTGTTATGGACTGAATGTTCACAATCTCCCCAAATGTACATGTTGAAACTCCTCCCGTTGTGACAGTTTTAGGAGGTAGGGCCTTTGGGAGGTGATTAGACTTAGATGAGGTCATGAGGGAAGATATGTCATGAATGGGTTTAGTATCCTTATAACAGTCCCTAGAGTGTTTGCTTCTCTCTGCTCTGCATTACATGAGGACACAACAAGTCCATAGTCTGCAGCCAGTAAGAGAATCCTCACCAGAACCTGACCATGCTGGCACCCTGGTCTCAGACTTTCAGCCTCCAGAACTGTAAAAAATTAAGTTTCTGCCATTTATAAGCCACCCAGTCTATGGTAATTTGTTATAGTAGCCTGACCTGAATAGAAAATTCTGTAAAACATTGGCAAACTCTTTTGTCTTCTGAGCAACATTCTCACTGTTACAAATAATAATAATAATAATAATAATAATAATTATTATTATTATTATTATTGTCCTGCCATTTAAACACAGATGAAAATGTTAACCATAGAATAAAGATGTTTCTTTGCCATTTATATGAGTCCAAGATCTTGTGAAACAAGCAGAAAATTAAATCAAAAGACTTTCTTGACATTGTGTATTTAAATGCTTTTTTTTTTTTTTTTTTTCATGAACAACATGAAGGTACTTTATTAGGTACAGAATCAATGGTGAGTTAGAGATTAGTAAGTTTGCAGGAGGTACAGGTTACTTCCCACTCAAACCATTAAAACAATGCAGTATCTAGTTCCAAAAGAAAAGATGTTTCCATCTCATGGCCAGTTGACAAATTTTACTGGTACCATTCAAGTGAAAAAAAAAAACAACTAAATCTTACTTTTTATGTAATCCATGTGTTATGGGTGAAATCATGTCCCTCCAAAATGATAGGGTAGAGTCCTAACTCCCAGTACCTCAAATGTGACTTTATTGGAGATGTAGTCTTTGCAGTACAATCAGTTTAAATGTTTTCTAGCTCATGGACTAAATTTGGAAAATGACAAGATTTTAAGTAGCTACTGCTTTAAGATTTAGTACCATACTTTCTATTATCCCAAAGTAGTTTCTTCTTAACCTTTACCTTCTACCTCTGAATATGTTATAAACAGTCCACTTACATTTTCAAAATTAACAGTTATCATGAGTACATTAAAAGGGCACCATTGTGAAGTTTGTTTTATGTTTCTTTCCATTAAAATGTATTATTTTCAACATCTTGCTGTTTTACTTCTTTTCCCTGGTATGGAACACAATTACCACCATATTCTTAGGACTGCTTTAAAGCCCTCTTTCCAGCTGAAAGCCACACTATATTGTTAACTCCATGAGGTCCAATAACATTTTCCCAAACATGTTGTGACTGTCACCACTGGAGAGCAAGGCTTTTAGGGAAAAATGTGGAGTTGTTATGCAGCACATTCGTTTCTTTTATGCTTTCCTAATTTCAGGTAATTATTGAGTTGAAGTTTATTAGCTAATTGTATGCATGCTGTGGTATTCAGGCACTTTCATTTATGTGGTTGACAGTAACTAGAGTTTTCTTTCATATAGGTATTTTCTTCAGATTTGGGAGGTGAAACTTACTCTAATTGTGGTACTTGGAAGCCTAGTGTGACTCTAACTAGAATTTAATCAGTTGCATTTATTAGGGAATTATTCCATGCAAGTTGGGGAATTATAATAATTTTTCTATACTAGGATATTATCCAGTGAGAGCTACACTGAGATGCCTACAAACCATGGACATTGTTTTGACTGTAACACTGGGGACTAAGTCAGTAACAAAAACTTGAACCACCTGAATGAAATAAATGGATTCTGGTTCAGTATTATGGTGACATATGAACATTTCTAGTTCTGCTCCTCTCAGTCATTTCAGAAAACATATAACTGATTTCAGTGAAAATTAATTTCTTGGGTGCATACTTGAAAAACCCTTAGCTTAGTTTGAATTGACTTATTGGTCACTAAAAAAAGATATTTTACAAATTGAATTTAATTTCCCTGGTACCTTCAGCAAAGCTTTGTGGCATTCCTTATTTTTAGTTCAAGGTGCCATTTGGTGTAAAGCCCTGTATGAATAGATCTCTTCGGTAGGGATGAAAGTTTACCATACAAGATTAAAACTTGTTCATCAATTCTCAAAATTATCCTTGGACTAAATAATTGCCAGTGCTTTTCCTAGGATTTCAATTAAAGGTTGGTCATCTGACAAAGTATACTTCCAAGATCATGTCCGGGGAACTTAGAGAAACCACTCAAAAGGAGCCCAGGGGTTCTGACCAAGGGAGGTGAGAGAACACAATGATTTCAGACATATGAAACAACCTATGGTGTTCCTCCTCCTCCTCCTCCTCCTCCTCCTCCTCCTCCTCCTCTCCTCCTCCTCCTCTCCTCCTCCTCCTCCTCCTCCTCCTTCTCTTCTTTCCTCCTCCTCCTCCTCCTCCTCCTCCTCCTCCTCCTTCTTCTTCTTCTTCTTCTTCTTCTTCTCTTCTTCTTCTCCTTTTTCTTCATAGCTTTATACTGGATGTATAACAAATTGCATGAAATGATTTATTTATTTTCAATTACAACTTTTTTTTTTGAGTTTAGGTCTTGCTCTATTGCCCAGGCTGGAGTTCAGTGGTATGATCATCACTCACTGCAGCCTTGAACTCAAGTGATCCTCTCACCTTAGCCTCCTGCGGAGTTGGGATTACAGGTGCATGCCACTGAGCCTGGCTAATTTTGCATATTTTTTGTAGAGATGGGGGTCTCACTATGTTGCCCAGGCTGGTCTTGAACTCCTGGCCTCAAGCAACTCCTTGGCTTCCAGGAGCACTGATATTACAGGCATGAGCCATTGCACATGCCTGCATATATTTAAAACTTACAATTTGATCAGAAGCCCACCCGTTATTCCCAAAAGATTCCTCATGCCTGTCTGTCATTCTCCCTCCTCCTACCTGCCCCATTCCCAGGAAACCAGCAATTTGCTTTTTGCCATGATAGATCAAATTTTCTTGAAGTTTATATTGATGGGGCTCAGGACATGCCACCACCAAATATGATGTGTTGGCATTTGAAAAACAAGCAAAAGCAAATATGGCATGTTGGCATTTGAAAAACAACAAAAGCAACAAAAGCAACAAAATCAACTTCTGCCCGCCCTTCCTCCCCTGAAGTAGGCCATAAAACCCAGATGATCTTTTCCTAAAGTAGGTCATGAAACTCTCATTCTAGAGATACCATTCCTATATTTCATATCCAGAGGAAAGAGATATCCTTATCCTTGAAAACACAGAGATACTAAGAAGAATCTGAACAAACAGGCCCAAGATCCCCCTAGTTGATCACCATTAGGTCATACTCCTTTGCCCAATCATACTTTTGCACAATTGTCCACTGTTTATCAAACCTAAGCCTAAAATATACACACATTTCCCTATTTCTTTGAGTCTTCATTTCTCAAGGGTCCCATGCCACATACCATTTATATTAAATAAATTTGTATGATTTTTCTCTTGCTAACCTGCATTTTTGCTATAGGAGCCTCAGCCATGAACTTCGTGATGCGTGAGGAAAAGATGTTACCTTTCCTCCCTGACAATAAAAATAGAATCATACAGTATATATTCCTTTTTGTTTGGCTTTTGTCACTCAGAATAATTAGCTTGAATTTCACTCACATTATTGAGTGCATTAAGAGTGCACTGCTTTTATTGCTGAATCACATTCAACTCTATGGATATATCGTGATTTGTTTATTCATTTACCTATTGATGGAAACCAGAAAGAAAATGAGCACCTCAGCCCTACAACCACAAGGAAATAAATTCCACTAACAACCTGAATGAGCTTGAAATAGAATCTTGAGCCTTAGATAAGTTTGCATGTATCAGCAAATTTTTTTAAGTCTGGTGAGACTCTGAGCAGAGGACTCAGTTAACCTCAGTTAACCAGAGTCCCAACTCAAGGGAACTGTGAGATAATAAATTTGTCTTGTTGTAATGCTCTACGTCTTTTGTAATTTGTTATGCAGCAGAAGTCAAGAAATGCTGCCATGAGGAAGGAACACATGAAGGAGTAAACTTCTCCAAGGTGATATTAGGACGGAGGCAATAGACTGCTTAGACGCCCACTGGTAGAAGGGAACACAGAGCATTCAAGGTAACCAAAAGAAAGGTCTGGCTGGAGTGCAGCTACTCAAAAGGAGAAGGAACTGGGAAGAGGCTAGAGATGTAGTCAGACTCTATAATTTTTTTTTTTTTTTTTTTTTTGAGCATTGAGACCTCAGGAAGGGTTTTTGATGGGTGTGGAGGAGAGGGTGGAGTGACTTAACATGATGAGACTTACTGTGTTGGAAAGATTATTCTCACTGCAATTTGGAGGATGGGCTTGGAGAGGGCAACAGTGTATGTGGAAACCAGTAAGAAATGCAGTGTTGTAGTCCCAGAGAAAGAAGTAGGCAGTATGAATTTGGGCAGTAACAGTGGAAGCTAGAAGTGAACAAATTTGAGAAATATTTAGAAAGAACTTTGGAGACAATCAGTCACATGGAGGTATTGGGTAGAGAGTTGCATGTACTGATTCAAAGTTAAAAAGTTAAGTCCACACTGGAGAAAGACTCATTGGCCTGCAGAGGATAACCAAAGCTGTGGGTGTGTATGAAATAATCTAAGGTACTGAATGTTTCAACACTTAGTGCCTGCAAAATAATCTTGCAAAGAAGACTTTCAGTAACCAAAGATATACAAGGGAAGAAAGTGTTAAGGAAGCCCAAAGGAGAGTATTTTGAAAAGAGGATTTTGAAAATGAGGAAATAATCTACAGTAAAAATAAATGCTGAAAAGTCAAATAATATGAGATTTGAAGATGCCAGTTGTATTCTGAAGCTCTTAGAAAGAGCTACTTTGGTGTGATAATGAGGGTGATGAGAAAAACGGGAACATTGTAATTTGGCCAGCATTTGGGAAAGTTTGTGGACAAGAGGATGGAGAGACTCTAGCTTAAAGAGAAAAGAGGTCAATGAGCCTTTTTGTTTTTTGCTTGTTTGTTTAAAAATAGAAAATATTTAAATAAAGAGATCTGGTTAAAGGGTGAACCATTAAGTAACTCATTATTGCTGTGTTTTTATTGCTTAGTGTGACTATTTATCTCATGGAAAATGAAAAAGTTTTTATTTAACAGCATAGTCTTCAAAGGCATTTGAGCTCTTCTTCCTTTACCTTATTTTTTAATACCCTGTCTTAAACTTGAATCACAAATAACTCTGAAGAAGGTTGTTTTTGCAATAAATAAGCAAATACAGAAACTCATTTGGAGCTCACAGTATTTGTTTTTATAGGTGTTCCATGGCATGAGTTAATCAGTTAACAAGACAGTAACCTTTAATAGGAGCCCCTTTCTTCTGAATACTGTCTAGGCATTTGTGGTAATTGTTCAGGCTCTAAAAGACAGGATCACTGATCCCCAGGAGTTCAAAATTGAATGGATGAAGTGATGAATAAAAGCACTGGGGGGTTTGTGGAATACTAATGGGAAGAAAAACTGAAGGAGAATTTATCTTTCCTGTAGTATCATTAAATCTCACTTTAAAAACTAAATCCTTGTCCTAAGAAGTTTATACAATTTTTTTCTTGACATATATGAAAACTAAAGCCAAGAAATTCTATTATTACTACCCTTAAAATTGGGCTGTATCCATGCCACATACACAAAAAAATTTTTAAGAAAGCATGATAGTCATTTGTTCATTGATTAGTAAACTTTATGTATGAAGTCAGTCTAGCACACAAACATTTTTTTTCCGATAGGATAACCGCAATTTTCACCCTCCTAGTTTCTATTTTTCCTCCTGAAATTCCTATTATTATTCAGGCAGCAGCCAGGACTTTTCTGTATGTCCTACCCTCAGGGTCTGCTTGATATTGTAAAATGGTTGAGTCATTGCTTACTTTGTGTTTCAAAATAAACTTGACAAGTACAGCAGAATAAAATACAGCTTTGAAATAAATAAACCTGGATATTTTGAGTACCAAGTCCACAGTTTACATCATAGGAGAATAATACTAGATAAAGCGAACTGAAGGTCCCCAGTCAGCTCTGTTAGGCTGCCTAACTGATATCATATCAAGAACCATCTTTGCCGATTCTAGAAGCCAAGTGAGAGTCAAATTGGCTTCTAAGGTCACTCAGTGACTATTCATGAATGTGTTTTCTGAGCACTGGCTGTGCTACGCAAACCTCCTGTAGGTACCCTGAAAAGTTATTTCACGGTTAGCATCTAGCACACAGTCTATTGATCGTCTAGCGGGGTGACCGACAAGTATACAGCTCAGTCATTTTTAGTGTATCTGCAGAGTTGTGCCACCATCCCCATAATCTAATTTTAGAATATTTTCATCACCCCCAAAGAAACCTTGTGCCATTAGTAGTCATTCCCCTTAGCCCTTGGCAACGACCAATCTATTTTCTGTCTCTAGATTTCTCTTTTCTGGACATTTCATGTAAACGGTATCAGAGAAAAATGGTGATATGGTTTGGCTGTGTCCCACCCAAATCTCACCTTGAATCTGTTGTGGAAGGGAGGTAACTGAATCATGGGGGGAGGTCTTTCCCATGCTGTTCTTGTGATAATGAGTAAGTCTCATGAAATCCGATGGTTATTATAAGGGGGAATTTTCCTGCACAAGCTCTCTTTTCTTGTCTGCCACCATGTGAGACGTGGCTTTTGCCTTCTGCTGTGATTGTGAGGCCTCCCCAGCCAGGTGGAACTGTAAGTCCTATAAACGCATTTCTTTTGTAAATTGCCCAGTCTCGAGTATGGGTATGTCTTTATCAGCAGCATGAAAATGGACTAATACATATGGTCATTTGTTACCAGCTTTTTTCACATAGTTTACCCATGCTTTAGCATTTATCAGTACTTCATTTCTTTTATTATGTTTCATGCATGACATAATATTCCATTGTACACATAACCACTGCATCAGTTGCTGCACATTTGGGTTGTTTCTACTTTTTGGCTCTTATAACTATTGCTGCTATGAACACTTTTGTACACGTTTTTGTGTAAACATATGTTATTTCTTTTGGCTAGATTGCTCTATAACACATGACAATTTTTAGCAACTACCACTGAAAGCTTTAGACCTCTAGAGACCTGGTGGTTTGGAAAGGTCTCATTCTCCCAACCCTTGCCCTCATATATAATCTGTGCTTGGTATATCAGTCAGGGTTCTCCAGAGAAACAGAACTAATAGGATATATGTACAGGAAGAGATTTATTAGAGGAATTGTCTTACGTGATTATGTGAGAAGCACCATGATCTGCTGTCTACAAGCTGGTGACCCAGGAAAGTTGGCAGTGTAATTCCAGTTCAAGTCCAAAAACCTTGATAAAACAAAGGAGTCAAGGGTGTAAATTTTAATCCAAAAACAAGAAAAGACCAATGTTCCAGCTCAAGTAGGTAGGCAGGAAGTACAAAAGGGCAAATTCCTCCTTCCTCCACCTTTTTGTTCTATTCAGGTCCTCAGTGTGCACCCACACTGGGGAGGGCAATCTGCTGAGTCCACTGACTCAAATGTGAATGTCATCTGAAAACACCCACATAGATATACCCAGAAGTGATGTTTAATCTGGGCACTTTATAGCATAGTCAAGTTGACACAAAAAATTAACCATTATACTTTGCTAAGATTAATCAGAATTAGAGTGAGATCTATGCCAAGAACACAGTGTGGTGAACTTTTCTCCTGTTTTTGCACAGGTCATTTGTATATATTTTACCTGGTTCTACATGGGTTTATGTAGTCAGTACACAGGAAGCTACAACAAGCTAATTGGAATTAATATAATTCTTAGAATATGTTGAGGAAACTCGGTGTTAATGAATGGTTTCATTCAAAATAAATGAGTCATCTAAAAATAATTTAATTGAAATAAATATCTATAATTAATTGAGAAGTTTTGGGAGCAGAATATGATAGTCAAGTACCAAAAAAAAAATCCTAGTAAAATAATAGACTTTAAAAATAGAAATACCTACTTTTGAGTTTCAGCTTTTTCACTTGTTATTTTGCTTTGAGCAAGTTGTTTAACCTCTGTAAGCCTATCTAATAATTTCTAAGGCAGGATTAATAACAGTACTTATTTTTTAGGATTGTTGTTAAAATTAAATAAGATAATGTTTGTAAAGATTGAGTGTAGAGCCTGGTTTATAACAAGAGCTCAAGAAATAGGCTTTTCTCAGCTGCCACCAAGGTGCTCTGTCCTTCTGAGGATGCTAAGGCTGCCTTGGAGTGACACCTTCACTTACCTTCACTTCAGTAGATAACTAACACCTCACCCGCCTGGCAGCACCAACTCTGGACTTGCCTGCACCATGGCCTCCATCTCCGAGCTTACCTGCATCTACTAAGCCCTCATTATGCACAATGACGAGGTGACCATGACAGAGGATAAGATAAATGCCATCTTTAAAGCAGCTGGTATAAATGTGGAGCCTCCTGGCCTTCTGTGGTTGTTGAAGTAATGACTATTTTACAGGGATTCTCATGGATTGCTCAATGCAATTCTTTAGCATGAATATTACTGTTTGTTTATGTCAAAAAGTCATCTTTGACAATTTGATGCTATCAGGTAAAATTGCCCTATGTCACTGCTGCCTTCTTCTGAAAAGTGATGTTTACGACATGGAAGTTGCTTAATTATATGGTTGACTTGGTTTCTTGAGGTCTATTGAATATTTCCTTTTTTTGACTTAGGAATTGTTTGAGAATATCTTTCATGTGAAATAGTGTAAAATCATTTACTAAGAAATATGTAAAATATCTACATAGAAAAAGTTCTAGAAAGGTATAGAATAAAATGTTTACATTCGCTTTGTAGGAGAAAGTTGAATAGCAGAGATGGAAATGGTGGCAAAGGCTGAGAAGACAGAATTTTAATTGTTACTGTTCATATGTCTACACTGCTCTTTTTGGTTGTTAAACAATGATCTGCTATTAACTTTGCAACTGGAAACATGTGTGCCTTGAGAAACTCATGTGGCATTTTTTGAACATGCATTTTTTCCTTTTTCTAGGTATCACTGTTTCCGTTTTACATATAAAATACACCAAAAGAGATGCCTCCCTGACTAGAGAATGCTTTTATTATTTTCCTCTTTTTCCTACTAAAAAGATTTGTAAAATGAGAACACTAGAACATTCGGATTAAATAAATATCAATAATGGCACTAAAGTCTCAAGATAGAAATTCAGTAACATCCATTAATCACAGAGTATGTGTATCTTGTTTATAAATCATCTCCAAATAAACTTACTTTGGTATAGAAAGTGGATTTGGGTTTAGCGAACATTTAGAGTGATATGTTTCCAGAATAAGAATTTCAGCAATGGACTATGTTGTGCATTCATGTTACGTATAGGGAGTGACAAATCCTATCAATGCTTATTGTACTTTTTATTATTCCCATAATAAGAAATACAGTAAAGTAGAATATGAATGTCCTGAGGCACTCACTGTTTTATTTAAATAAGATTTTTAATTAAGGAAGAAAAGACATAATCACTTATTTTAATTTAGTCATAGTTTTTTGTCATTTTATACCTTTACATCAGCTGCTATAATCATGCTTAAAATGCCATTGCACCGAATGAAAGGTTGGAAATGGTAAAGTGAATATTGCTGAAGAAATTGAGATGTTATTTCAGGTACATTCTTCAGGAGAAAATCTCCTTTACCTTGTTTTAGATGATGGTCTTGAAACATCTCATTTTTTTTAGCTGCAATTATGTGACATTTTATTCTTTTAATGTCACAAAGTAATATTGCAATCTCCAAGTGACTTTGAATATGGCAATTTTAGCTTTTACAGTAATTTTCTTGATGGTTGAATTTTAAATGTATCAATTAATTAGAAAAAAAAGTCATCCTAGTTTTGGAGACAAATCAAAATAATAGGAAGGAAACCTTAAAATCGCTTTTAAAGATATTCAGACAACTTTTAAGGATATTATTATTATTTAAAAACAATTGAAAATTATTTTTAAAGACCTTAAAACTACTTTTTCATAATCTAATGAATATTTATCAAGTGATTCCAAGAATGAGACAATGATACAGGTATTTTAGGACATTCATTAATTCATTCATTCATTCAAAAATATTTACTAGGCATCTACTATGTATCAAGTTCTATTCTAAATTCTGGTAACACAGTGGCAAATAAATGATCAAAAGAAATGTTTGACCACCATTATATTCCAGACACTATGATTGGTACTGGGGTATAGTAATGAATTAAAAGGAAAAAATTCTCTCTTCTCATGGAACTTATCTTCTAACTCATACATTAAAAAATATGAAAGATAAATGAGTAAAACAGATAGTATGTTTGACAGTGATAAGTACTCAGAGGTAACATAATTGAGTGTGTGTGTGTGTGTGTGTGTGTGTGTGTATGTGTGTGTGAAATTTTAGATAGGGTGCTAAGATAAAACTAATTGAGAGCATGCTTTCTTGAATAAGCACTTGAAAGAAGCAGGCAGAGCTCTACCTGGGAGTTTATCTGGTATCTAGGTGAAGAGAGTCCTAGGCAAAGGCAATAGAGGTGGCAAAAGCCCTGAGGAAAGATTGTGACAGCAATGTTCCAGGAAGAGCCAGGAGGTAACATGGCCACTCTGAAGAGAACAAGATGGAGTGGACAGGAGATAAGGTTAGAGGTGCAACGCAAATAGGTTACCTTTGTAACAGATTGTATATGATCTTGTAAGGATTTGAGCTTTTACACTAAGATAAATGAGTCATTGGAATTTTTTTTAAGCAAGGAGATGACATGACTTATGTTTCAACAGGATCATTTTGACTTCTGTTTCAACAGTATCAATTTTTCTGTTGCCTTCAAAATATATGGCAGTGTGGCAAGGAAAAAGCAAGAAGACTAGTTGGGAGGCCACCTTAATTATTGAGTTTGGAGGTGATGTTGCCCTTGATTGTGGTGATTAAGTTGGTAGACACCTAGAAATATTTTGAAAGTGGATCCAACTTCAGCATTTATATGGAGACAACTCTATATTAATATTGTGACAATCTTTATACAGAGGATGACAGAAGGGAAAAAAATGACTCTAAGATGTTGGGCTGATTGTATTCCAGTAAGTGTCCGTTATTTAACTGAAATGGGAAAAAGTTATAGCAATAGAAGATTCCCCTCTGTAGCCCCACCCCCAAGAACGGCGTTTAGTAATTCAGTTTTGCATGTGTCAAATTTGGATGCCTTTGGACATTCAAGTGGAGATATCAGGATATATGGTGAAAGATCCAGGCTGGTAAAATCATTGAACATCATTTCCATATACATAATAATTAATGCCATAAAATGAAATAACTTCATTTAAGGAGTTAGTATAGATGGAAAAGAGAAGACTTCCAAGGACTAAACCTTGGGTACTCCAATATTTAGAGTTTGGGGAAACAAGGAATCCCAGCAAACAAGACAGAGAAGGAGTCACCAGAAGTGTAGGAGGTAATCAAGGTACATGTTGTGCCTTGGAAGCCAAGAGAAAATGTACTTCAAGGAAGCAAGAGTAGTCAATCATGCCAAATAACACTAGAGAAAGTACTATGAGGACTAAGACATAAACATTAGATTTAGCAAAATGCAGGGTTTTTTTTTTTTTCAAATGATCTTGATGAGAACAGTTTTGCTGGACTGATGGGGATAAAACTTTGAGTGTATTCAGGAGAATGGGGTGGAGGGGAAGAGAAATTGCGAGAAACTGCAGGTGTTGGGTATAGCATGGACAACTCTGCCAAGGAGTTATATTTTAAATAAAAGAAAAGAAGGAATAGTAGCTGGAGGTGAAAATGAAGTAAAGATATAAAATTTATGGCTATACATAATGTTTATGGTTTTGAATCTTGAATTACTGCATTTTGATTATAGCATCTCATACAAGTCACATTATAATCGATAATTAAGAAAAAAATAAGAGATCATAGTCTGATTCAAATTTAGAAAATGGGCAAGCAATGACTGAAGATACTTTATGCCTAAGAGGCTCACCTGCCAATGAACATGATTTTTACAGTTGTATTATGATTATGATGAATTGATAGGCCTCAGAAAAGTCAAGTGATTTGCTACACAGTTTATAAGCAAATCAACTAGCAAGAAGTCATTGTATTAGAAAGAGCCTTGACCTTGCTGAAGCAGCAACAGATTGCAAAGTCACAATGTCTTTTCATTTAAATTGGAATTAAGACTTTAGGGAAAATGCCCCTATGGGAGGAAAGACTTTCCAGAAGGAATTACAAAAAGCCGGATGCATGTTATGAATCTTTAGTCTTTGCAAAGAAGTTTTCTTGAAATAAGAGATGGGAATCATAAAACTTAAATATTTTATATGCTAGGTTTATTATTATGTATTATGAGTCAAATTGTGTGTCCCTAAAAGACATCTTGGACTCCTAACCTTCAGTACCTCAGGACGTGGCCTTATTTGGAAAGGTGACTGCAGATGTAATGAGTTAAATAAAATGAGGTCACACTGGAGTAGGATGAGCCCTTAACCCAGTATGATTGGTGTCCCGAGAAGAGGAAAAGAGACCCAGAGACACAGACATATAAGGGGAGAACACTGTGTGATGACAGAGGCAGAGATTACAGCACTGCAGCCGTCAGCCACGGAACACCAAGGAGTGCCAGCAACCACCAAGGCTAAGGAGAGGCAAGGAAACTCTCTCCCCTCCAGGTTTCAAAGGAAGCACGGCTCTGCTGATAGTTTGATTTTGGACTTCTACAGAACTGTGAGATAATAATTTTCTTCTTCTTTATTTCCAGATTTTCTACTTAATAAGGTTATTAAAATCATGTTTGTAAAACCCACCCAGTTTATAAAAGCCACCCAGTTTGTGGTACTTTGTTACATTACAGCAGCCTTATGAAACAAATACACTATCTATAGCCAAATGTAGGAAAATATAGTGAAAAAAACCTTGCCTAGAGTTTGAATTCCAGTCTGAAAAACAAAAACAATGTAGCAATGGGGCAGCGGTGGATGAATAACAATATAAACTGAAGAATCCAGCAGTATTATTATATTATTAAATACAATTATTAAGAACAGACTATGTGATACTTTCCCTGCATCATCCCAAATCTCCAGAATAGCCTATCTGCAGTGTATGTATTATAGCTCTTATTTCATAGATAAGGAAACCAAAGCCGAAGGGAGTAAAAATATGAGGGAGACAGAATTCTGGCAGATCTGAACAATTTCTATGAAACGCCTCCCTTCCATTAAAGTGTAGAAGAAAATAGAACATGAGAAAGTTATCAAAGTTATCTATCAATGTGTGTGAAGATATGTTCCTAAAACTCACTTAATAAATTTTTTCTTATTAACAAAAGGCATGTATATGATTTTCTCACACTTCATTTTTTAAAATACAAGAACTTTGCTTCATGTTTTATATGAGGGTAAAGAGATTTAATCTATACAGCCATTAAACAAGTATTGAATTGGTGCATGACCCGTATGAAATCATAATGTGGCTCTAAAAATAAGAGTTTTAAAAACAGATACCATAATTTCTAGAACAATTGCTCAAAGAAATGAATGGTCCTCAACCCCAAACAACCAAAGAAAACAGAAAAGCCTGGCAGAGATCTTTATTAAAATGTATGACCTCAGGGAAGAAAATATAAAATGTGACAAAATCAGAATAAATCAATATGAACAAAAGCTTGTAAGACAAACATGATTTTAATAGCTTTATTAAGCAGAAAATCTGGAAATAATTGAGCTCTGAAACTTAAAAGAGAGATAAAATGTATTGCGATTTTTGGTTACTTAGTCGATGTTTGTGTTTTGAAGAAAATGAAAAATATATATATTTATAAGGGAAAATATTCTGCTTAAAAAAATTAGTGGAAAAGTCAGAGTATTTTTGGCTATGTACCAGTCCTATATAGCAGGGGTCCCCAACCCCGGGGCAGTGGCCTGCTAGAAATCGGGCTACACAGCAAAAGGTGAATGGTGGGCGAGTGAGCTAGTGATACGGTTGGGCTGTGTCCGCACCCAAATCTTACCTTGAATTATAATAATCCCCACTTGCCAATGGCGGGGCCAGGTTCAGGTAATTGAATCATGGGGGTGGTTTCCTCCATGCCATTCTTGTGGTAGTGACTAAGTCTCACGAGATCTGATGGTTTTATAAATGGGAATTCCCCTGCACACACTCCCTCTTGGCTGTTGCCATGGAAGACAAGATGGGCCTTTGCTTCTCCTTTGCCTTGTGCCATGATTGTGAGGCCTCCCCGGCCACGTAGAACTGTGAGTCCATTAAACCACTTTCCTTTATAAATTACCCAATCTCAGGTATATCTTCATTAGCAGCGTGAGAACAGACTAATACAGCTAGCGTTCCTGCTTGAACTCCGCCTCTTGTCAAATCAGCTGTGGCATTAGATTCTCACAGGAGCGCGAACCCTGTTGTGAAGTGCGCACGCAAAGGACCTAGAATGTGCGCCCCTTATGACAATCTAATGCCTGATTATGCCTGAGGTGGAACAGTTTCATCCGGAAACCACCCCTCGACCCCGATCTGTGGAAAAATTGTCTTCCATAAAACCTGTCCCTGGTGCCAAAAAGGTTGGGGACTGCTGATATACAGTATCTGCATATGTGTTTTAATGCTTAGGTTATTGATCTTTTGCATTATCTTATGAATCTCCCCCATATCAATGTTTAGTAAAGAAAAATAATTTTTTTCACTACATTTTTCTTCAGATAACAGGCTTCAGCCTTGATAGAAAAATTTCCTTATATTCAATTCTTCAAAATGATCTATTTATATGAGTGTCATATGGCTAAGTTCCTGGCCCTAACCTCAGCTAAATTTCATTATTTCTTGTCCTAGGAAGGCAAACATCTTTATCTTTTTGTCAGTTGGGAGAAAGATAAAAGATGAAGCAGCTCCAGAGAACCGTGGCTGTGGAGGAGGAGTGGTTACTATTCTTTGACTCCAGTCCTCTTCATTTGTAGCCACTTCCTCTCTTGTACCTCTGCTGTCTTATCCCAAAGAAAACTGCTCACTGAGGCAAGTGGCATTTTCAGGAAGATATTGCAATGGCATCCACAAAGCCTATTCATGTTGAGAAATGAGGAAGAATGTGCTTCATAGAGTGATCCTGTCATATAGTCTTTTAGGAGCCAAGATAAAACTGTCATTTCCTCTTCTTTAATAGCAAAAATTATGTGTAATAATTTCATGCATTATTGTGAAACAAACAACATAGTAATTAAGAGAATAAACTTAGGTACTAGACCGAACTGGTTTCTAGTTTCAGTTTTTTTTCAACTTTTTTTTTTTTTTTTTTTTTTGAGACGGAGTCTGGCTCTGTCTGCCAGGCTGGAGTGCAGTGGCCGGATCTCAGCTCACTGCAAGCTCCGCCTCCCGGGTTTACGCCATTCTCCTGCCTCAGCCTCCGGAGTAGCTGGGACTACAGGCGTCCGCCACCTGCCCGACTAGTTTTTTGTATCTTTTAGTAGAGACGGGGTTTCACCGTGTTAGCCAGGATGGTCTCGATCTCCTGACCTTGTGATCCGCCCGTCTTGGCCTCCCAAAGTGCTGGGATCACAGGCTTGAGCCACCGCGCCCGGCCCAGTTTTTTCAACTTTCTAAAGTGATGCATGGCAAATGATTAAATCTCTCTAAGCCCAAATTTCCTCTGGTGATAGGGTTTATAAGAGCAAAGGATATCATACTTGGAAAGCACCAATTTCAGTGCCTATAGAAAGTGCATGATAACAGTAAAGTATTGTTATTGTTTATCTTTTTTTTTTTTTTTTTGAGACAGGGTCTCACTCTGTCACCCAGGCTGGAGTGCAGTGGCGTGATCTCGGCGCACTGCAACCTCCACCCTCGGGTTCAAGCAATCCTCCTGCCTCAGCCTCTCTAGTAGCTGGGATTACAGGCGTGCACCACCACACCCAGCTAATTTTTTGTGTTTGTAGTAGAGACGGGGTTTCGCCATGTTGCCAGGCTGGTCTCACACTCCTAACGTCAGGTGACCCGCCTGCTTCGGCCTCCCAAAGTGCTGGGATTAGAGACATGAGCCACTGTGCCCAGCCTGTTATTGTTTATCTATGTGACCTTAGATAAGTTACTCAATCACTCTGTGCCTCAGTTTTCTTATCTGTAAAATGGGATAATTATATTACTGCTCCATAGAGCTATTGTGATGAAAAAATAGACTATATCTAAAGCACTCAGAACAGCTTTTTGACATGTCCTAAGTGTTCAGTAAATGTAAGTCACCATTATTATTGTTATTATCATTATTGTCAGCAGTGTCATTTATTAATGTAATAATAATAAAATTAGATTCTAATTGTGTTCATTTATAGTTGATATACATTAAGGATGGCTAGCCAGCATTATATAGGTATGATTTGGAGGTTGCTAGAAAAAATCTCCCTCCCACTCCACCTCAATCTACACAAGTCTTGCTTAGAGAACTCCCAACAACTAAAAGCTCACCATAAGACTCTGAATGTAGAAGTCTCTTCACCAAAGGATCTCCCTTAAAATGAGAGTTTACAAAATGTAAACATTCCAGTTTCCGAAATAATAATGCCCAAATTAAATTATAGTATGGATCAATTTATCAGGTCAATTTCCTTCTTGGTAGCAAGAACATGGTAAAATTCAGGAGCAATGAGATTCTCAGAGTGTTCAATCAGGTTCTGTAGCCAGAATAAAATCAGAGCAAGAGGCAAAGAAAGAACGTGTGGAAGCTGACAAAGATAAGCACTGTCACTTTAAAATTTGAGTGGATTTTATTCAAATGACTGAAAATATTGGAAGTGCCATTCTTGTTCTTCCCTTGATGCAAGGTAACTCCAAAAAGGTTTGTGTAGGGAATCAGTGGCAAAACATGATTTATGAAAAATTTCCTTAGAACACTGCAGGAGGCAAGCCCAGTGTAGAATGTCTTTCCTCAGAAACAGTGAAACAAATGGATGCATTCATTCGAATCTTCCATCATGGGAAAAAGTGGCTGGTGATAAGAAATGGCTGCCTGATTATTCTTTTGAAGAATAAAATGTAATAGAAAATGTGCATAAACAGAAGAATTGGAAAGGTATTGGCTTATGAAGAGGAAAATGTTCTCAGCAAAAAGTCACTAAGTTATAAAATCATTTGCTAACTAAAAAATGAAAGATGGAATTGGAGATTCAGTAAGATAATACAGTTTGGATGTTTGTCCCCTCCAAATTTCATGTTGAAATGTCACCTCCAATGTTGGAGATGGGTCTAGTGGGAGATGTTTGGGTCATGGGGTGGATCCTTCATGAGTGGATTGGTGCCATCCTTGCGGTTATAAGTGAGTGCTCACTCTATGAGTCCATAAGAAAGCTGGTTGTTTAAAAGAGCCTGGCACCACATCCCCTCTCTCTTGCTCCCTCTCTTGTTATGTGATGTGCCCAGTCCTCCTTTGCCTTCTGCCATGAGTAAAAGCTTCCTGAGGCCTCACCAGAAGTTGAGTAGATGCTGGTACCATGTTTGTACACCCTGCAGACCTGTGAACCAAATAAACTTTTTTTATTTATAAATTTCCCCATCTCAAGTAGTTTTTTATAGCAATGCAGAATGGATTAACACATCAGGAATATATTAAGTACTAGTATTTGCATGACATTGTTGGTTTTAGTGACTTTTACCCAGCAGCAAATTTATGTAGGGTTATAAGCAATGTAGTGAATCTACATTACACAGACAACAAATATGAGCATTTTAAAGAAAATGGTCCCATCACACAGAATTTTTGAAGTTGACTAACCTTGGAAATTCTTTTTCTGGCACAGGTACAAAATTATCCAGGTTGGCTTTCCATGTGTTCATATTAACCACATAATAATCAATCAGGAGATAACAATTTTTGAATTCAGTTTAAATTTATAGGCTTAGCCACTGTAACAGGACCTTTATTTTGCAGGGTTGTAGCCTATAGAAAAGTGACTATAAGGTGATGAAATATGTAATCAATACATATTGATTACATAGAATAAGGACCTGCCAATGGAAAACTGATTTAGATTATCATACAGCACAAGGGTGCCCAGTGCTTGTTTGAGACCTTGGGGTGGGTGAAGTTTGGGATGGCTGTGGCAATTTCTTAAAATAAAACAGCAATGAAGTTTGCCACATTGATTGACTCTTCCTATCACAAAAGATTTCTCTGTAGCATGTCATGATGTTTGGTCACATTTTATCCACAGTGGAATTTCTTTCAAAATTGAAGTCAGCCTTCTCTAATGGTTGCGGATGGAAAACCAAACTGGGATTGGGTGGGGGAGTAAATGCAAGTTCCATGGAAATTGTCACTGACTTAAAAATTTTACTTAAACATAGTTCTGTTACAACATTTTCAATAAAGGATTTTACTGAAACACAAAAGTTAAAGCCAAACTTGTAAGTCAAGTTAGATCATCATCATCCTTATCTCTATGAAAAAAAAAATAAAAAAGAACAACTTGATCCCTATCTCACTCCATACCCCAAAGTTTTGTTTTGTTTTGTTTTGTTGAGATGGGATCTTGATCTGTTGCCTAGACTGGAGGGCAGTGGTGTGATCTTGACTTACTGCAACTTCTGCTTTCTGGGCTCAGGTGATCCTCCTGCCTCACCTTCCAAGTAGCTGGGACCATAAGCTCGTGCCACCATGCCTGGCTAATATTTTGTATTTTTGGTAGAGACCGGATTTCACCATGTTGCCCAGGCTGGTCTTGAACTGCTGAGGTCAAGCCATCTGCCTGCCTCAGTCTCCCAAAGTGCTGGACTTATAGGTGTGAGCCACCAAACCTGGACCTACACCCCAAAGTTAATTCATGATGGATCATGGACCTAAATATAAAACAGGATTGTAATGCGGCTGGGCATGGTGGCTCACACCTGTAATCCCAGCACTTTGAGAGGCCAAGGCAGGTGGATCACGAGGACAGGAGTTTGAGACCAGCCTGGCCAACATGGTGAAACTTCATCTCCACTAAAAATACAAAGATTAGCTAGGCATGGTGGTGGGGACCTATGATCCCAGCTACTTGGGAGACTGAGGCAGGAGAATCCTTTGAATCTGGGAGGTGGAGGTTGCAGTGAGCTGAGATGGCACCATTGCACTCCAACCTAGGTGACAGGGTGAGACTCTGTCTCAGAAAAAAACAAACAAACAAACAAACAAAAAAAAAGAAAAGAAAAACAGTACTGTAATGCATTTAGAAGAAACTTTTGGTAGGTAGAAATTTCTTGGACAGAGCACTAAGAGCAATACTGTAAAAGCAAAAAAAAAAAAAAAAAAAGATTGGATTTCATCAAAACTGAATAGATTTACAAAAGTCACCACAAAGAAAATAGACAAGCCATAGATTGGGAAAATTATTTGCAGCATATATATGGCAGAAGACTTGTGTCTAAAACACAAAAAACAACCTGCAAGTCAACAATAAAAATACAAACAATTCAATAAAAGAATGGAAATAGAGATACTTCACAAAGAACATATACAAAATACCAATAAGCACATGAGAAGGTGCTTAACACTACTAGTTGCCAAGAAAATTCAAAATAAAATGACAATTAGATACTGTTTCACACTCCCTAGAATGACTAAATAAAAAAAAAATCATCCTTAATACAGGCAAAACTCAGAGATATTGCAAGCTCAGCTCCAGGTCACTTGCAAATATCCCAATGAAGCAAGTCACACAATTTTTTTGGTTTCCTAGTATATATAAAAGCTATGATTACACTTTACTATAGTCTATTAAGTGTGCAATAGAATTATGCCTAAAAATGTATGTACCTTAACTAAAAATACTTTATTGCTAAAAATTGCTAACATTCGTCTCAGCCTTCAAAGAGTTGTAACCTTTTTGCTGGTGGAAGGTCTTGCTTGATGTTTATGGATGCTGATTGATCAGTGGTGATTGCTGAAGGTTGGGGCAATTTCTTAAAATAAGACAATAATGAAGTTTTCCACATTGATTAACTCTTTCTTCCACAAAAATTTCCCTGTAGCATGTGATGCTGTTTTTTCGGTTGCATTTTACTCACAGTAGAATTTCTTTCAGAATTAGAGTCAATCATCTTAAACTCTGCCACTGCTTTATCAACTAAGTTTATGCAATATTCTCTTTTTATTTATCATTTCAACAATATTCACAGCATCTTCACCAGGAATAGATTCCAACTCAATAAACCACTTTTTTTTGCTTTTCTGTAAGAAGAAACTCCTCATCCATTCAAGTTTTCCTGTGAGTTTGCAGCTGTTCAGTAACATCTTCAGGATCCACTTCTAATTCTGGTTCTCTTGCTTTTTCTACCATATCTGCACTTACTTCCCCCACTGAAGTCTTGAAACAGTCAAAATCATCCATGAGGGTTGAAATCAACTTCTTCCAAACTGCTGTTAATGTTGATATTTTGACCTTCTCCCATAAGTCACAAATGCTCTTAATGACATTAGAATGGTGAATCTTTCCCAGAGAGTTTTCAATTTACGTTTCTTAGATTCATCAGCAGAATCACAATCTCTGGCAGCTATCACCTTACAAAATGTATTTCTGAGATAATAAGACTTCAAGGTAAAAATTATTCATTGATCCGTGAACTGCAGAATAAATGTTGTGTTAGCGGGCATAAAACCAACATTAATCTCCTTGTACATCTCTATCAGAGGTCTTAGGTGACCAGGAGAATTGTCAAAGGGCAGTAACCTTTTGAAAGAATTTTTTGTTTTCTTCTGAGCAACAAGTCTCAACATCGGGCTTAACATACTCAGTAAACTGTGCTATAAACAGATGTGTTATAATTAGATTTTGTATTTCATTAGTAGAGCTGAGTAGATTTAAAATAACTCTTAAAGGTCAATGGATTTTCAAAACGCTAAATGAGCATTGGCTTATTAGTGACTTAAGTTGCCAGCTGCATTAGCCCCTAACAAGAGATTCAGCAGGTCTTTGTAGCTTTGGAGCCAGACATTGACTTGTCTTCTCTGGCTATGAAAGCCCTAGATGACATCTTCTTCAATGATAAGCCTGTTTTATCTAAATTGAAAAGTTGTTGTTCTATATAGCCACTTTCATCAATTATCTTATCTAAATCTTCTGGATAATTTGCTGTGAGTTGTACATTAACACTTGCTGCTTCATCTTGCACTTTTATGTTATGAAGATGGCTTCTTTCCTTAAATCTCATGAACCCACTTCAACTAGCTTCAAAATTGTCTTCTGCAGCTTCTGTCTCTCAGCCTTTATAGAATTGAAGAGGGTTAGGCCCTTGCTCTGGATTAAGCTTTGGCTCAAGGGAATGTTGTAGCTTGTTTGATCTTTTATGCAGATCACTCAAACTTTCTCCATATCAGCAGTAAGGTTCTTTTGTTTTCTCATCATTTGTGTGTTCACTGGAGTGGCACTTTTAATTTCCTTCAAGAGCTTTTTCTTTGCTTTCACAACTTGACTGTTTCATGCAAGATTACCTTTCAGCCTATCTTGGCTTTTGACATGCCTACCTTGCTAAGCTTAATTATTTCTATCTTTCGATTTAAAGTAAGAGACATATGGCTGTTGCTTTCACTTGAAAACTTAGAGGTCTTTGTAGCATTGCTAAATGGCTTCATTTCAGCATTACTGTGTCTCAGGGAATAGGGAGGCCCAAGAAGAGGAAAAAGAAATGGGAAAATGGCTGATAAGTGGAGCAGTCAGAAAATATAACATTTATCAATTAAGTTCACCATCTTATATGGGCGCTATTTGAGGCACCCCAAAGTAATTTCAATAGTAACAATAAAGAACATTGATCACAGGCAACCATAGCTGATATAATAATAATGAAAAATTTGAAATATTACAAGGAGTCTTAAAATGCAACACAGAGACATGAAATGAGCACATGCTATTGGAACAATGACACCAAATAGACTTGCTCAGCACAGCATTACCACAAATCTTCAATCTGTAAAAAAACACACTATCTGCAAAGTGCAAGAAAATGACATGTAATAAAATGAGGAATGCCTATATAGGCTAGGCTATAGGGCAACTGAAATTCTTATAGATTGCTTGTAGGAGTTTAAAACGATCCAGTCGTGGCTGTGCACAGTGGCTCACGCGTATCATACCAGCACTTTGGGCGGCTGAAGTGGGTGGATCACAAGGTCGAGAAATAGAGACCATCCTGGCCAACATGGTGAAACCCCGTCTCTACTAAAAATATAAAAATTAGCTGGGTGTGGTGATGCATGCCTGTAATCCCTGCTACTCGGGAAGCTAAGGCAGGGGAATTGCTTGAACTCGGGAGGCAGAGGTTGCAGTGAGCTGAGATCACGCCATTGCACTCCAGCCTGGCAATGGAGCGAGACTCCGTCTCAAACACACACACACACACACACACACACACACACACACACAAACACAAAAAACAATAAAAATAAAAATAATTTAAAAAAATAAAATGGTCCAGTTGTTGTAGAGAACAGTTTGACAGTTTATTATAAAGTTAAATGTACATCTACTCTATGATCCAGTAATTCTACTTCTAGGTATTTATTAAGGAGAAATGAAAACATAAAATCACAAAAAACTTGTACAAGAATATTGATTGCAGTTTTATTCATAAGAGCTAAAAATGGATCACTCAAATGTTCATTAAAATATTAAAGGATAAAAAATTGTAGTATAGTCATATGACAAGATATTCAGCAATAAAAAAGCACTCCCTGCTACATGCAACAACATAAATTAAATCTCAGAAACAAACATTATGTTCAGCAAAGAATGCCAGGCACAGAAAAGTGCGTACTCTCTGACTCAGTTTGCTAAAGTCAGGCAAGTTTATAATAATACAAATTTTAAAAAGTTTGCTTAAGTGGTGGAAAGGTGGTGTAGGGGAAGAGGGATGGCAAAATGGACTGGAAAGGAGTTTGAAGGAACTTCCTGGAACTATGGAAATGTTTTACATCTTGTTTTATAGAATAACCAAAATCTTAGAATCTGTGCATTTTTTTACATGTTAATTATATATCGATATAAAATGATTCTCAAATAGACTCTCATATGTTGGATTCCTATTGCATACCAGGCATTCTGCTTATGCCTTTAAACCTATCAGTTCCTTATGGGAATTTGAATATAAATGTTTCTTATTTTAACATAGGAGGAAATTGGAACTCTTTAGATCAACTCCATGAAACTTATATGGCTAGTAAATATCAGAAATGTTATTTAAATCAAAGTCTAATGTTGAAATCTGTACTCTTCCTAAAATGTCACACTTGCATCGTCAGTGACACTTATAGTCTCTAATGACAAAATAAACAGAGTTGGAAATTTGTGGGTGCAGTTGAAATAGATGGAGATATGGAGAATGAGATTCAAAGACTGTGACTTGATGTCAGAAAATTTGTTTGAAAGAACCCATGTGACATAGAGAGAAGCACAAAAGGATTCTTAAGCATAATGCCAAGCTTACAATGCTCATTATCTAAATAATTTGAATGTGAACTATTTTAAGAAACTGAGTTATTTGGTGCATGTGCCTGTTAGAATAATAAATCACCTTTTAATTTTTTCATTTGATAGAATTACAACTGTCAAAAAGATTCAGACCAAAAAAAAGGTATTTTTTCTCCTTCAATTGTTCCCTGCTAAAATAGCATTTTACTAAGAGAAAGCAACAACGAAAACATGGAGAACAAATTTGACTTTTAAAAGCACAGCCTAAATACTACTGAAGTAAATGATATAGCTGGAGAGGCTCTCAGAAAGTATCTCTCTGTACATGAGTTTCCCTTGCTTTTTATCACAGTATTCAATTTTTTTTTTTCTGTATCAGAGATCCATTTCTTTTGGGGTTTGATGATATTTTGCTCCTCACGAATACCTTACTGAAATGCAAATACCTCTTAAAAGAAGTGAACCATTATATCAATAAAAACATGAGATTCTGGAAAAGGAAGTAGAAAACAGAAAGCAATTATGTTAGTCAGGATAGGATAAGCTATGCTGTGGTAATAAATAAATCCTGAAATCCCTGCTGGGCACGGTGGCTCACACCTGTAATCCCAGCACTTTGGGAGGCCAAGGTGGGTAGATCATCTGAGGTCAGGAGTTCAAGACCAGCCTGGTCAACATGGTGAAACCCCATCTCTACTAAAAATACAAAAAATTGCCAGGCATGGTGGTGGGCACCTGTAATCCCACCTACTGGGGAGGCTGAGGCAGGAAATCGCTAAAACCTCAGAGGCAGAAGTTGCAGTGAGCCGAGATTGCACCTTTGCACTCCAACCTGGGCAACAAGAGTGAAACTTTGTCTCAGAAAAAAAAAAAAAAGGTAACATTCATGGCCTCTGGCAAAGAATGGTAAGCATCACCTCCACTCATATCCTGTTGATCAGAACTCAGTCTCCCTGTCCATTTTATGGAAAATGAGGGAATATTTTCCTACATGTGTAGGCATAGGAAATGATGTCATAAATACACACACCCTTCCACAGCAGAGTTACAGTGATGAGAAAAATACAGAAAAAGAAGCTTGCAAATTCAAATGTGAATTTAATCAATTTCAAGGACCATCTAGGTTTGTTAATCTTGTATAAAAATGTAAACTTTAGAAATCACAGCTACCTCATTCCATATCTATATGTTCTCTTAGTGTGTTCCTTAAACCTACAAGTGTCTACTGCCCTTTTGATTGTGCCATCTTGTTAACTCTCAAACTTTATCCTTAGGAGAGATCTGATGTGCTCTTTTCTACTAAGGCACAGGAAAGTCACCATCAGAACTCTGACCAAGCATTCTTCCCTATTTTTTCACATTCCTAACAACTACATAGCTAGAATTAGGTGGCATTCCTTCAAGTAACATGAACTTAAGAGAATGCTACTTATTTTAAATCTATAAAACAAAACCAAACAAAAACTTATTTTATTTGTAGATTCCATATGCTTTAAAAATCTCATATTTTACAAGCTCCTTTGGATCATGAAACATAACTTCCTAAAGAAAGAGACATAAAGGGAAGACAAAGCAGACTGACTATGAATAAACCACAATCTTAATTAATATTTGTTTTCTTTAAGTATTCTTTACAGGAAAGTTATTTTCCAAGTTTTCTCGTCAGAACTTGCAATTATGATGAAATGCATCACTGTGAAATCAAGAGATGGAGAATAAAATTTTGCTTTTTGTTTGAAAATTATCTTTATGAAAATTAAATTACACAGTCTTTAATATGCAGTAGATTAAAAAGGAAACAAAAAATGAAACAATTTTTTAAGACGAAAATGCAAGCACAGCATATCAAAACTCAAGTGGTGCAGCAAAAACAGATCTAAGAAGGAAGTCTTTAGCAATAAATGACCACATTAACAGGAAAAAACTATCTTTTTTTTTTTTCTTTTTTTTTTTAATTATACTTTAAGTTCTAGGGTACACGTGCATGACGTTTATATCATGTATAACTCCCCAATGCAATCCCTCCCTCCTCCCCCCTCCCCATGATAGGCCCCAGTGTGTGATATTCCCCTTCCCGAGTCCAAGTGATCTCATTGTTCAGTTCCCACCTATGAGTGAGAACATGCGGTGTTTGGTTTTCTCTTCTTGTGATAGTTTGCTAAGAATGATGGTTTCCAGCTGCATCCATGTCCCAACAAAGGATGCAAACTCATCCTTTTTGATGGCTGCATAGTATTCCATGGTGTATATGTGCCACATTTTCTTAATCCAGTCTGTCACAGATGGACATTTGGGTTGATTCCAAGTCTTTGCTATTGTGAATAGTGCCGCAATAAACATATGTGTACATGTGTCTTTGTAGTAGAGTAATTTATAATCCTTTGGGTATATACCCAGTAGTGGGATGGCTGGGTCATGTGGTACATCTAGTTCTAGATCCTTGAGGAATCGCCATACTGTTTTCCATAACGGTTGAACTAGTTTACAATCCCACCAACAGTGTAAAAGTGTTCCTATTTCTCCACATCCTCTCCAACACCTGTTGTTTCCTGACTTCTTAATGATTGCCATTCTAACTGGTGTGAGATGGTATCTCATTGTGGTTTTGATTTGCATTTCTCTGATGGCGAGTGATGATGAGCATTTTTTCATGTGTCTGTTGGCGGTATGGATGTCTTCTTTTGAGAAATGTCTGTTCATATCCTTTCCCCACTTTTTGATGGGGTTGTTTGTTTTTTTCTTGTATATTTGTTTGAGTTCTTTGTAGATTCTGGATATTAGCCCTTTGTCAGATGAGTAGGTTGCAAAAATTTTCTCCCATTCTGTAGGTTGCCTGTTCACTCTGATGGTAGTTTCTTTAGCTGTGCAAAAGCTCTTTAGTTTAATTAGATCCCATGTGTCAATTTTTGCTTTTGCTGCCGTTGCTTTTGGTGTTTTAGACATGAAGTCCTTGCCCATGCCTATGTCCTGAATGGTACTACCTAGATTTTCTTCTAGGGTTTTTATGGTATTAGGTCTAACATTTAAGTCTCTAATCCATCTTGAATTAATTTTCATATAAGGGGTAAGGAAAGGATCCAGTTTCAGCTTTCTACTTATGGCTAGCCAATTTTCCCAGCACCATTTATTAAATAGGGAATCCTTTCCCCATTTCTTGTTTCTCTCAGGTTTGTCAAAGATCAGATGGCTGTAGATGTGTGGTATTATTTCTGAGGACTCTGTTCTGTTCCATTGGTCTATATCTCTGTTGTGGTATCAGTACCATGCTGTTTTGGTTACTGTAGCCTTGTAGTATAGTTTGAAGTCAGGTAGCGTGACGCCTCCAGCTTTGTCCTTTTGACTCAGGATTGTCTTGGCAATGCGGGCTCTTTTTTGGTTCCATATGAACTTTAAAGCCGTTTATTCCAATTCTGTGAAGAAAGTCATTGGTAGCTTGATGGGGATGTCATTGAATCTATAAATCACCTTGGGCAGTATGGCCATTTTCACGATATTGATTCTTCCTATCCATGAGCATGGTATGTTCTTCCATTTGTTTGTGTCCTCTTTGATTTCACTGAGCAGTGGTTTGTAGTTCTCCTTGAAGAGGTCCTTGACATCCCTTGTAAGCTGGATTCCTAGGTATTTTATTCTCTTTGAAGCAATTGTGAATGGAAGTTCATTCCTGATTTGGCTCTCTGCTTGTCTGTTACTGGTGTATAAGAATGCTTGTGATTTTTGCACATTAATTTTGTATCCTGAGACTTTGCTGAAGTTGCTTATCAGCTTAAGGAGATTTTGGGCTGAGACAATGGGGTTTTCTAAATATACAATCATGTCATCTGCAAACAGGGACAATTTGACTTCTTCTTTTCCTAACTGGATACCCTTGATTTCTTTCTCTTGCCTGATTGCCCTAGCCAGAACTTCCAACACTATGTTGAATAGGAGTGGTGAGAGAGGGCATCCCTGTCTTGTGCCAGTTTTCAAAGGGATTTTTTCCAGTTTTTGCCCATTCAGTATGATATTAGCTGTGGGTTTGTCATAAATAGCTCTTATTATTTTGAGGTACGTTCCATCAATACCGAATTTATTGAGCGTTTTTAGCATAAAGGGCTGTTGAATTTTGTCAAAAGCCTTTTCTGCATCTATTGAGATAATCATGTGGTTCTTGTCCTTGGTTCTGTTTATATGCTTGATTACGTTTATTGATTTGCGAATGTTGAACCAGCCTTGCATCCCAGGGATGAAGCCCACTTGATCATGGTGGATAAGCTTTTTGATGTGCTGCTGAATCCGGTTTGCCAGTATTTTATTGAGGATTTTTGCATCGATGTTCATCAGGGATATTGGTCTAAAATTCTCTTTTTTTGTTGTGTCTCTGCCAGGCTTTGGTATCAGGATGATGTTGGCCTCATAAAAAGAGTTAGGGAGGATTCCCTCTTTTTCTATTGATTGAAATAGTTTCAGAAGGAATGGTACCAGCTCCTCCTTGTACCTCTGGTAGAATTCAGCTGTGAATCCATCTGGTCGTGGACTTTTTTTCGTGGGTAGGCTATTAATTGTTGCCTCAATTTCAGAGCCTGCTATTGGTCTATTCAGGGATTCAACTTCTTCCTGGTTTAGTCTTGGGAGAGTGTAAGTGTCCAGGAAATTATCCATTTCTTCTAGATTTTCTAGTTGATTTGCGTAGAGGCATTTATAGTATTCTCTGATGGTAGTTTGTATTTCTGTGGGGTCGGTGGTGATATCCCCTTTATCATTTTTTATTGCGTCTATTTGATTCCTCTCTCTTTTCTTCTTTATTATTCTTGCTAGCGGTCTGTCAATTTTGTTGATCTTTTCAAAAAACCAACTCCTGGATTCATTGATTTTTTGGAGGGTTTTTTGTGTCTCTATCTCCTTCAGTTCTGCTCTGATCTTAGTTATTTCTTGCCTTCTGCTAGCTTTTGAATGTGTTTGCTCTTGCCTCTCTAGTTCTTTTAATTGTGATGTTAGAGTGTCAGTTTTAGATCTTTCCTGCTTTCTCTTGTGGGCATTTAGTGCTATAAATTTCCCTCTACACACTGCTTTAAATGTGTCCCAGAGATTCTGGTATGTTGTATCTTTGTTCTCATTGGTTTCAAAGAACATCTTTATTGAAAAAACTATCTTAAACAGAAAACTAGCTTAAATAAACAACTTACCTTTACACCTTAAAAAACTAGAAAAGAAAACTAAGCTCAAATTCACCAGAAAGAAAAAATAATCATAAATATCAGAGCAGAAATAAATTAAATAGAGACTAGAAAAATAATGAATCAGTGAAACTGAGATGTTTTCTGAAAATACAAACACAATTAGCAAACCTTTAACTAAACTAAGAAACAAGAGAGAAGATTCAAAGAAATAAGTTAAAAAATTAAAGAAAAGGCAATCCAGCTGATTTCACAGAAACAGAAAAGATGGTAAAAGGTTATAATCAACTGTGAACAAGTATATGCTGTAAATTGGATAATCTAAAAGAAATGGGTAAATTTTTAAAAACACAGGCTACCAAGAAAGAATCATGAAGGAAAAGAAAATCTTAACAGACTAATGGTGAGTAAGGGAATTAAGTAATCAAAAACCTCCAAAAAAGAAAAGCCCCAGAATCCATGGCTTCACTGGTGAATTCTATCAAACAGCTAAAGAAGAAATAGCATCAATCCTTCTAAAACTCATCCAAAAAATTAAAAGGAAGGGAACACTTCCAAACTCATTATGTTAGGCCTTCATTATCCTGATATCAAAACCAGACAAAAACACCACAAGAAAATAAAATTACAGACCAATATTCCTGATGAACATCATCGATGCGAAAATCCTCAATCAAATATTAGCAAACTGAATTCAACAGCACATTAAAAGGATTATACACCATGATCAAGTGGGATTTTTCTCTGGGATATAAGGATATTTTAATATATGCAAATCAATAAGTATGATTGTACCATATTGATGGAATAAAGAAAAAATCCTATGATTGTCTTAATAGATACAGAAAAAAATTTGACAAAATTCAACATCCTTTCATGACAGAAACTGTTAACAAATTAGATATAGAAGGAATGTACCTCAGCATAACAGAGGCCATATATGACAGGCCCACTGTGAACATTATTGGTGAAAAGATGAAAGCTTTTCCTGTAAGATAAGGAACAAGATGGGGATGCTCAATCTTATCACTTCTATTTAACGAAGTACTGAAAGTTCTAGCCAGAGCAATTAGCCAAGAAAAAGAAACAAAATGCTCCAAATTGGAAAGAAGTAAAGTTGTCTCTGTTTGCAAATGATATAATCTTATACATAGAAAACCTTAACACCCCATCAATAAAATGGTTAGAACTAATTAACAAATTCAGTGAAGTTGTACAATATAAAATCAACAGTGTGTTTGATTATGTTTCTATATAGTACCAATGAACTACCCAAAAGAGAAATTTTTAAAAGTGCTATTTTCAATAGCTCCACAAAAATACAAATAAATTTAACTGAGGAGGAGATATATCTGTGTAATGAAAACTGTAAAACATTGATTTAAAAATTGATGAATACACAAATAAATGGAAAGAAAACCTATGTCCATGGATTGGATGAATTAATATTGTTAAAATGTCTGCACTGACAGGCACAGAAAGACAAATGTTGCATGTTCTCACTTATTTGTGGGACCTAAAAATCAAAACAATTACACACACACACAGAGAGTATAGAAGGATGGTTGCCAGAGGCTGGAAAGGGTAGTGGATAGGGGTAAGTGGATATGGTTAATGGGTACAAAAAGTAATTATAAAATATGAAGAAGATTTAGTACTTCATAGCACAATAGGGACACTATAGTCAATAATAATTTAGTTATTCATTTTAAAATAACTAAAAGTTATTTAGTTATTTACAAACTGGGCTGTTTGTAACACAAAGGATAGATGTTTAAGGAAATGAATATCTCATTTTCCATAGAGTGATTAGTACACATTGCATGCCTGTATTAAAACATCTTATGTACCCCCAAAATATATACACTTACTATGTACTCACAAAAATTAAAAAATAAAAAAAGAAAAATGTCTGTAATATCCAAAGCAATCTACAGATTCAATGTAATTACGATCAAAATTCTAGTGATTTTCCCACAAAAATAGAAAAGAAATTCAAAATTCATGTAGAACCACAAAATATCCCGAATAGCCAAAGCAATCTTAAGCAAGAAGAACAAAGCTGCAAGCATCACACTACCCGATTTCAAAACCTACTATGAAGCAGTAGTATCAAAACTACATAGTATTGGCATAAAAACAGACTCATAGACCAAAGCAACAGAATAGAGAGCACAGAAATAAATTCATGCATTTACACTCAAATGATCTTCAGCAAAGGTGCCAAGAATATGCAAAGAGGGAAAGGGCAATCTCTCCAATAAACAGTGATGGGAAGACTGGAAATCCACATGCAGAAGAATGAAATCAATCCGTATTTCATAATACATACAAAAATAAACTCAAAATGAAAGAAAGACATAAATGTAAAACTGGAAACAGTAAAACTACTGAAAACAAAAACAAAAAAACGTGAAAGAATAGCTCCACATCATTTTTATGGGCACTGATGTTTTTGGATGGGACCCAAAAAGTACAGGAAATAAAAGCAAAAAAACAAAAAACAAAACAAAACAAAACAAAAAAACAAATGAGATTACATCAAACTAAAAAGCTTCTGCACAGCAAAGGAAACAATAAACTGACTGAAGGGATCACCTGTGGGATGGATGAAAATATCTGCAAATCATACGTCCAATAAGGGGATAATATGCAAAATAGATAAGAAATTCAAATGACACAGTAGAAAGAAAACAAATAACCTGATTTAAAAACTGGTAAAGGATCTCAATGAATATTTTTCAAAAGAAGACAAATGCCCAAAAGGTATATGAAAAAATGCTGAACATCACTAATTATAAGGGAAATGCAAATTAAAACCACAATGATATATCACCTCACACCTGTTAGAATGATGATTATGAAAAAGGTAAGTGTTGTCGAGGATAGGGAGAGAAGGGAATCCTTGTACACTGTTGATGGAAGTGAAAACTAGTACAGCCATTATGGAAAATACTATGGAGGTTCCTCAAAAATTTGAAAATAGAGTTACTATATGATCCAGTTATCTCATTTTTGGATATGTATCCAGAAGAAATGAAATCAGTATGCTGAAGATATATCTGTACTCCCATGTTGGCTGAAGCATGATTCAAAATAGCCAAGCTATGAAAACAACCTGAGTGTTCATCAGTGGATGAATGGGCTATATGTATGATGAAATACTATTCAGTTTTAAAAAGAAAGAAATCTTATTATTTGGGACAGCATACATGAACCTATAGGACATTATACTAAGTGGGAAAAAAGACAAAGAAAGACAAATACTGCATGATGTCATTTATTTGTGGGATCTAAAAATGTCAAACTCATAGAAGCATAGTGTGGTTGCCAGGAGCCAAAGTGGGGGTGGGGCAATGAGGAGAAGTTGGTGAAAGGGTACAAAGTTTCAGTTAGACAGGGTAAATAAGTGTGATCTCTTATACAGCATGGTGACTATATTTAATAACAATAAGTTGTATACTTTAAAGTTGCTGAGATATTAAATCTTACATGTTCTTAAAACAACAAAAATATGTAAAGTGATGGATATATCAATTAGCTTGATTTAACCATTTCACAATGTATGTTATATGAAAACATCACGTTATATACCATATATGTACAATTTTTATTTGTCACCTATATCTGAATAAAAAGATAAATAAGAATAAATAATCTGAGCCTTTAAGAAAAAAAAGAAAATTATCGTTACAGGGTAAGGTTTCAGTTTATCACAAAAAAAGAAAAATGTAAGCAAAACTTTCACTTAGCTCTGGAATATCTTTTTATCAAGATAAGGAGACAAAAAATAAATTCTTCATGGAAGCCAATTTCAACAGGCTATACCATTCTTCTACAGGAAATACTGTTTCACTCCATTATATATAATAAGAATTGATTGTCACCAGCTCAATTTGGTAATATAGTTGCAACAATTACTTCTGACACTGTCACAAGAATCAAAATGTTTAACTGTAGTGAAGATAATTATAATAAGTGATTTTTACTATATTTCTTTGTTATTTGATAAACATAGCAAAATGCCAGATGATTCTCATTACCATAGAAGTCAATTGGCAGGTGACAAATAATTTTTACAAAGTTATTGAATCAATGTGAGAATCAGGGTAAAAAAATTGTGATGGATTTGCTATGAGTAGAACAACTGATTGTTTCTGATATCATTGTTTTCTGAGTATGAGGTTTAAATAAATAATAGAATTGTAAGGGTTAGAGAAATGGCCTCAAAATTAAAAGAAAAGGTTTATATGCATTCTGAATAGAAACCAGAGGAAACTGGAGAAACTACCACCATTACAGCAACATCCAGCTTTTGATTACTTATAATCATTACCATTTGATTGCTAATTGATAGAAATAGTCTTTTACAGCAAGTAAATTTGATGAAAAATTCCCATCACATTGAGTATTTCTTTCAGGACACATGGCTTTGATGACTTTGAACCCCTTTCTCTTCCTATTTGTCTTGGTGGCCATGATGCAATAATCTGTAAGAATAGGGACATGATGAGGCTGAATTGAGCAGCTGTTTGATTGACCATCACAGTGGTCAGAATCCAGAGGACCCAATCAGCTCACTGGGGTGAGGATTAGCACGCAGGAACTGCTGATTGATGGGCACCGCCTCTTCTCAGCTTCAACACAGCACCACTCGTCCTGCAACCGTGACATCTGAAATATGAGATTGTGGAACGAACATGACTTGAAGTGAGGGTGCTTTCCTGAGGAAAAGAGAAAATTAGGGAGAAAGAAAAAAATAAGCTTGATTATAAGCACTATGATTAGGACCATGATAACCACAGCTCAAACTGAAGTATAAAAGGTATTTGGTTTTTTTTTAAACATGTGAACAAGACAGATGCAGCTTTGACTTGCCTCAGCAATAGCCTTTATTTGGTGTAAGTCTAGCCTCCTTATATACTTAGCAATTTAAATGTGTTGAATAAGATTTTTAAAAGAAAAGGATACTTAGTACTCGAGAATATTAATACATGTGTTTCCTAAAGTTTATAGGGAAAAAAAGATAATGTCCCAATTATATGTTCTGAACTAGTACAAGTCTAAAGTTAAGCTAAATGCAGTTTATCTTCTTGTTAAGAACTCAATGCTTGGCACACATTAGGATAAATCATGTTATTTCAGGTCAGTATCGCCCCAGAAATCGTTTTTCCAACTCTACCTGCAAACACACAACTTTCTCTATTCCCGAATACCATACATTTCATAAATGGAGAATTCTCTTATTCTAATTTAAATCAAACTGGTAAGCATACAAAGTTAGTATTTCTACTGTTTTTATCTAATAATTCCCTCCTGGTGTGAGTTTTAATATGTGGGAAGTAGAGAGGAAGGGGGTTAGATTGTGGAGTCAGTTAAAGGAGAGAAGGAAGTCAGCAAAACAAAATTTCGCTTTCTTTAATTTTTTTCTAGGTACATGATTTTTGGTATTATTTTAAGAAGACAAAGGACTGATACCATAAAAGTCCATTTGAATGCTTTAATTCTAAACACACAATTTCTAGATCTACCAAATGCTAATCAATGTTGGGAATACATTCATAAAATAAGGGAGTAAACTCCTAGAATGAGAATTTTTTTTAGTGCAGAAAAGGGATTTTTAAGGTAGAACGTGAATATGTTTTCAGCACCATTTTTTTTTTTTTGGTTTCTAAATTTTAATTTATTTTTGACAGCAAACATAATGAATGAAGGTGAAAGGTGAAGAATTCATTTCTGTACCTACGATAATTTAGGTCAAAGATTGCTTTAAAAAGAAGATGCCTTTGTAATTGTCAAATATGTTGCTCCCAGTAAAAGAAAAGATCTATGCAAGCGTTTCAAGAGTAAACCTTACCTTATTAGCTTTTCATAATATTTTAGAAGAAATTCAAAACAAAATTGCAGAGCACTATTCTTACATTGATATTTTACCTGTTCTCTAAAACATTCAGAAAAGAAATTTACCCTAAAATTTGTTAGTCTTTTGAGACTTGCAAAGAGCCAAATAATTTCCAGGTTGCAAACTTTATTTAGTGTTCTAGCAGAAGCTAAACTAAAATGTCTATAAGTTTTAAATTGTTAGATGTGTGTTTAAAATATTTTAAATATTTACATTGTATGCTCTTTTTAATACACAAAATTATTTGGCAATTGTGAATTTTAAAAAGGGTTGTATTTCTTATTCCTTTAAAGTTCATTTTTGACAAATATATCTTATTTTGTTGATGTTTCACTGTCCATAAAAATTGCTACCATAAGCAGATAGTGTCTTATGAGCTGATTTTATTGGTTTGTGCTGATGTAGCAAAAAAAAAATCAGCTTACAAGTTTCATCATTTTTATAAAACAAACATTGCTAAACATTGACATCTCAAATCCATCTAATGTAACATAGAAGAATAAGTTTATTTAATGTGGGGCAGAATTAAGGAAAGGAGGAATAAAATAGAAATACATTCTAGTATTTTTAGTGGCAGATAAGTTGAGTGGCAAAATAAGATGATTTTATTTACAAAAACTTACAAATACATTTTTCTTACAGTGCTTTGTTTACATATGCATTTCATACAATATCTCTGAGACATTATTTAACTGATTTTCTTGGCTTTATCTGGCTAATTACTCTGTATAATATAGCTATAAGGCTAATACTTAAGAAATCTTTTTTTTTATTTTTGTCAAATAAGTTATAATGTTTTTAGGTTTTATGTAATTAAAATTCTTTTGTAAAATCACGATGCCATAAATTTTATCTATTTTCACTTTCTTTTAAAGCAAGCAGCTTTGGTTCTCTCAACTGTGAAGGAAATTAAAATATTTTAGCTATTTCTTATCTTTTACTTGGCTACACCCAAGTTGAGCTCTTTATTATCCTGTAATTTGTTGTTACCTCAATTCTTTGCTAATGGAAAATTATTTTATGACGTACTTAACTTACTACCTGTCTTTTATATTATATATTTCTCTTAGGTACTAGATATTTATTTATTTATTTATTTATTTATTTATTTATTTATTAATTATTATACTTTAAGTTCTAGGGCACATGTCAGCACCATTTATTTTAAACGTGGGAAATTAAATTATCTGGAATTTGGTTACAGAGGAGCAGCTTGTGTGCAAACTAAGTCAAGACTATTTCTCAATAATGTTCTAAGTGTTATTTATAAGTGGAACACACAAAAGAGAAAATGGTCCTTATCTTCTCAGATCAACTCATCAGATCTACCACATTTTCCGGTGGCAAGAAGTCATTCTGGCTGGGTGCAGTGACTCACGCCGGTAATCCCAGCAACTGGGGAGGCTGAAGTAGGAAGATCACTTAAGCCAGAAGTTTGAGATCAGCCTGGGCCAAATAGAGAGACCCTATCTCTTAAAAAAAAAAAAAAAAAAAAAAAAAAAAAAAAGACTGTACCAGAAGCAGTCTTCACGGCAGTGAGAGGAGCACAGTGCAAAATGAGAAAGACAATGAGTGACAAGGCTTTGTACAAATCTAGAGGCTATGTTAAGAATTATTTTGCTTTTGTTTTAGATTTAGTTTTAGGTTTTTCTTTTTTTTTTATTCCAAGAACACTAGGACATTGTTTAACATTTTTTGTGTGTGTTTTAAGGAAGAATATGGGTCAGATTTGGGTTCTGGAAAGACAACTGTGCTGATGCTGAGATAGATAATTCATTAAAAGGGAGCAAACATACATAAGGGAAGAGTGTTTGGGATATTATAATAATCAAGGAGGAAGATGTTGCCTGCTTGGACTAGGCTGATGGCAGCAGAGATGGAGAGACGGGGATAGATTTGAAAAATACTTAGGGCATGAATCAGTAGACTTTGGAGCTGGAGTTGATATGAGGGTGTGGGAAGACTTCAAGGGCAAATTAGAGGTGCTTGTGATTTCAAAGAGGGACTGTTAGATGAAGTTTGAAGGTGGGGATGGGGAAAGAAGACCTTGAGTTTAGATCCAAACACCTTGGTAGTGAGGTGCCTGTAAAGGTTCAAAGAAGAGATACAGAGCAGGGATTTGTTTGTACTCATCTGGAGCTTAGAGAAGTAATCCAAACCAAAGATAATGCTTGTGATTCAAATCTTGTAGACAAATCATAGCAGTGGGAATGAATGATGCAATTCCATGGGGTGAAAAAAGAAGAGGTCCACATATTGAGAGACTTCATTACTTCATGCCTAGATAAAAAGGGAATTAACTTGGAAGAAAGTCTCAGGAGAAGTACCCAGACACATAGGGAGAAAACTATTACATACCAGAAACAAAAAAAAAAAAAAAAAAGAGTATCTTAAAAAGTAGCAAGAAGTCAAAATGTCAAACACATCTGATAAATCAAGATTCAATAGTGTGCATTGGATTTACTGACATGTACAGTCCACTCATGGCCTTGGGGAGAGGAAGAAGAGATTCATTTATGACATGGGTTGTTGGATGAGATAAATTCTAAGGTTTCTTTCAACTGTAAGATTTGTCAAATTTTTGTCATACATTTCCAAATTATTTTGTTGTAAGATTTTTAAGTCACCTGCCCCTTCAAAAATGTTTTCTGAATTTGGGATAATATTCATTAGAAAAACAGTACAAATTTGTGTAAGAATGTTCATAACTTCTCAAAGGCAATGGTTAAAGTTAAAATATTAATACATTTTGTTTTTGTGTTAATAAAATCTCCAGCTGGGCTGCTTCTTCCTGTAAACAACAATTCACACTATGTTCAAATTGTAATCCAATTCCAGTCTGGAATTGATCACAGAGGAGCGGCTTGTATGCAAACTAAGTGAAGATGAAGGTTTGACTAGTTCTCGCTCATAAGAAATGCAGGAAGACCTAGGGATCAAGGTCCTGGAATCTCACTGTTGAGGGAAGCTGAATGAACATGAGTTTAAACATCTTTATTCTTTACTTAATCTGGGAAATCAATGGAAAATATCAAATTTTGGTCACTGTAGTAAATCACAGTTCTTCAGAAATGAGAGATAGTTTCGCATTGATATATTTATCTAAGGGTAGGAAAACTTTAATAACCTTTTGGACATTGTCAGAGATTGGTTTCCATTGGTAAATAGCAGCAAGGGTCTATTCTTGGCTTGGCAAATAATTGGAAGCCTGATTTGCAATATGGCTCCCACCATGTTCTATGCTATAATTTCTCTGCCTATAAAGTGTGTTACTCATGCTAATCTCCATTGCAGAGTTCTATGGATGCAGTTATATCAGTGATGGTCATAGATAAATAGTTATAACAATTCAAAGTCTGTCTTAAAACATAATCATCTATAATTCTCTTTTCCAGGTTGACACTCTTAAGAGTGTCAGGTGGCTGAATTATGTTTTCTCTATGGCTTCTTCATGGAGAATACCTCCAGAATTTCTGAATCTTCAGTTCAACTAGATGCCCTTGCAAGTAAAATGATTATTCTGTCTTTCCGCTGAGTGTGAATATCACAACCTGTACCTGCTCTGTGAATAGCAAGTCAACAATGGGAGCTGCCTTTCACCGTTCCCTTTGTGCCATTGCTAGTTTTCCTCAAAGAACTTTGGCTGAGAGGACTTGCATGGGTTTACCTCTCTTTCTCTTGGCTACTCCCTGTGATTCCTCTCATCAGTGGTATCTTCAATCTGTACTCTCAGCAGTTTTTTCTCCTACACCTTCCAGAGGAAGCTCTGGGCAACCGTCTGTGGCAGTGGCAGCTCTGCTTTTCGTAGCTTCTCAAACTAGTAGTTTACTCTTGGAGTCAGCTTCCCTCGACTATGAGATTCCATGACCCTGATCTCTGAGTCTTCCTGCATTTCTTATGAGTGAGAAGCAGTCAAACCTATTGAGTTTGCTGCTCTTGGTCCTCCCTAGTAGTTACTTTCACTGCCAGCCTGTGCAGGGTATCTGGCATCCCTTGCTCCCTACCTGACAGTTCTTGGCTAAATCCCTAACCAGTTAGGTAACTCAGAATCACTCTCAGTTATGTCTGGAAGTAATAACAAAAAGACCCTTCTAGAGCTCTTGAAATGGCTTTAATGGCTACATTCTCTTAAAAATAGCCCTTCCAAGTTACTCATTGAAAATCCTCCTAGGGGTAGGGGGAAAAAAAAAATCTTCAATACTTCCTACATAGTCACTCTCTTGATTTTCCTATTACACTTACCTGTGCCCTAACATTAGTTTACCCAGGGCAAGTTTTCTTAATCATCAATATTCTTTCCAAAGGCAGAGTTTGAACAACTTCCAGGCAGTGTCCCAATTCAATAGAGAGAGGTCTTAAAAACTGTCCCAGCAAGAGCATCTGCTTCACAGGCCATTTAATAACAATACATGATGTGGCTTAGGAATAGTTCTGGATATTCTGCAGTGCAATACAAGGAAGATGGCATAGCATAGTAGCTGAGTGTGAGATCTGACATTAGAATAACCTGTGCTAAGTTTCTGCCTCTTTTACTTACTGAGCATGTAACTTTGGGGAAGTGAGTTTACCTTACCAGGTTCTAGTAACATTGTCTGTAAAATGAGGTGACAATACCTGTCTTACATGGATGTTACCAATAGCCTATAGTAAGCAGTCCACACATTTTAATGTTTTAAGTTTTCCCACAGTACTTGCAATTGAACAGTTTCCTAAAAACTATTCTGATCTTCCTCATGAGTCAAAAAGTGAATCTAATAAATCAACCTGGTAACTTTAGTCCAATGCAATTTAAATGGTCCATTATGTAATGCTTGCTTTCCTTTGATAAAAATAATCAGCTTCTCAGAGTTCCACTCTTTTCCCTGCCTCTCTGCAAGATAGCATCAGATATATCATAGTAGAGAAGAAAAGGTCCAGAGAGCCATGTGCTTTTCTCGGTCTCCATAGTGACGACTTTCTGGATCCTGCTTGTCCTGCTGATATCCTAGCTCAGGTCTGGGCATTTGCTGATCTTTCTCTAGATTTCATTATTTCCTTGTGGAGCACCCCACAGGAATCAGCCTTCCCTTGGATCTTGCTTGCACTCCGGACACCCTTGAACCTCTCCAGTGACCTCTGGGCTTAAACCTAGAGAAAGCTGCATGTCTTGTTCCTTATCTCTCAAGGTCAGAAAGGACAGACTTGTCCTGTACCTCCTCTAGATCCTGCCTTCCTTGTTCGCAGATTCAGCCTTGTGACTAAAATCTAATGCCCGGTTCGATGTAGACATCAAATTGAAATTTACTTATTGGTAAAGGAGCCCAAATCCGGAGGTGTCTTAGTCCCTTTGCATTGCTATTTTAAAAAATTCTGGCCAGATGTAGTGGCCCATCCCAGCACTTTGGGAGGCCAAGGCAAGCAGATCACTTGAGCCCAGGAACTCAAGACCAGCCTTGGCAACATGGCAAAACCCCATCTCTACACAAAAAATAAAAAAATTAGCCAGGTGTAGTTGCACATACCTTTAGTACCAGCTACTCAGGAGGCTGAGGTAAGAGGATCTCTGGAGCCAAAGAGGTCAAGGCTGCAGTGAACTGTGATTGCACCACTGCACTCCAGTCTAGGTGACACAGCAAGACCCTCCTTTTTTCTTTCAAATGCAACAACAATAAAAACACTTGAGGCTGAGTAATTTATAAAGAATGGTTTATTTGGATCATGATTTTGTAGGCTATACAAGAAGCACACCATTATCTGCTTCTGGTAAGGGCTTCAGGGATCTTCCACGCATGGTAAAAAGTGGAGGGGAGCGGGCATATGGCAAGAGAAAAGGATAAGGGGAGGAAGGGAAGTGTCAAACTCTTTTTAGCAGCCACATCTCATGGAAACTGAGAGTGAGAGCTCACTCAACCCCTCCAGAAGAGCATCAAGCCATTCATAAGGGATCTGCTTCCATGACCCAAACAACTCCTACTAGGACCCCTTCCAACACTGAGGATCAAATTTCAATGTGAAAATTGGAGGAGGAAAATATCCAAACTATATCAGGAGGTATTTCAAAATATTTTATCTTTTTTATTCTTTTCCTATTAGACTTCCAATTTCCCATATCAAATTTCCAAGAAGGTGGATTTTAGGTCTCTAAATCAGATCTATTTCTCTGCTCATCTCTGGTTTCTTCAAACGTGACCAGATAATTCTGGATATCAAGGTGAAAGTCTGTACCCTGCCATAAAAGTCGTTATGTCCTACAGTCTTAATTCTTTCCCAGCAATAAGCCCATTTACCTTGCAGCTGAAAAATTGTAGAGTCAGGAAGAAACCTCTTAAGGATTGGGTATTAACAATGGGAGAGGTGAGTGGTATCTTACCTAAAGGCAACAGGAGCTGTAATCTGGCTCCTAGCTTTTTCCAGGCCTTCCTTTCTCCCTTTGTCTCTAAATTGAGAGAAAAATATCTGAACTGATCTGGGTACCTCAGGATCACATGATTCCTGCCTTGATGTCTACATTTTTTTTTTTTTTCAGAAAAGAAAACACAACTTTTTTATTTTTACCCCAATATCTACATAAGTTAAAGATACTAAAAGATACAGACACTAAGATTCTTCTTCCAGTTACATTGCAGTCTATTTTGTCCATCAGGTCACTTCCTCTGATCAGCAGTCTTACATTACTTGATGTCAACATTCAATACGGAAGGTGAGAACAATTGTGTAATACATACATGGTCATGCTTGGATTAACCTTTTGGTTGCCTTAGTCATTTTTTCTTACTGGTCAAATGTAATAACATGTAATTAGTATGCTTTCATTATTTTGTATCTCAAGTGCTCTAAGTAAATTTTTTACACCAAATTCAAAGACATTTTGAAGGCCTGAGGTCTCATTTACAGAAATTAAAAATTTTCAGGTATTATAAAAAATAATTAAGAATTTCAAATAAGTATCTGATTATCTTTATTTAGAAAAGAAAATCAGAGCTGGCCGGGCGTGGTGGCTCAAGCCTGTAATCCCAGCACTTTGGGAGGCCGAGATGGGCGGATCACGAGGTCAGGAGATCGAGACCATCCTGGCTAACACGGTGAAACCCCGTCTCTACTAAAAATACAAAAACTAGCCGGGCGAGGTGGCGGGTGCCTGTAGTCCCAGCTACTCAGGAGGCTGAGGCAGGAGAATGGCGTAAATCCGGGAGGCGGAGCTTGCAGTGAGCTGAGATCCGGCCACTGCACTCCAGTCCGGGCGACAGAGCGAGACTCCGCCTCAAAAAAAAAAAAAAAAAGAAAGAAAATCAGAGCTATGTTAAATGTTTCAATGAAGGAAAAATGATGGCAGAATAACTCTGTAAGTCCTACGAAGTAATTCTATATAATTAAAAGAAACAGTAGAAAGTGATTATGTTAAAATCTTTACAGAAAAATAGTAATATTGAACACTTTTATTCTTGCCATAGGTAAACTCTAATAATGACATTCTTCTTTATGATGACTCTAGGAGTCGGCATTCAACATTTCACTAGTACATATTACTAGTGTAATAGTCAATACTACTAAGGGAACATGACCACACAGGATGAAAGAAACATAGATAATTTTTACTAAATGAACCAAAATTATTAGAAAAGAAAATTCAAAACATTAAGAATAACATAGTAAATGCACTCAAATAGTTTAAGGTAGATATAGTGATGAAGTAAGAACAAGAAATCATTAAAAAATTCAAGAATAACTTGAGGAATAAACAATGTAATGTGAAATGCATATTAAAGTAGATCAGAAAAGTACAAGATGAAAAAATCCAAATAATAATTTACTGAATAAGAAAAATAAATTGATGTACTATAACAGAAGGCAGAAGAAGGTAAAGAGAAAATAGTAGATTTTTTTTTTAAAGTGAAGCAACTTTTGTTGAGAAATCCACTGATGGCCTTATGATGATGTCTTAATATGTGACAAGTCATTTTTCTCTTGGAACTTTCAGAATTTTTCATTTGCCTTTTTACAATTTGATAATAACATGTCTCGGCCGGGCGCGGTGGCTCAAGCCTGTAATCCCAGCACTTTGGGAGGCCGAGACGGGCGGATCACAAGGTCAGGAGATCAAGACCATCCTGGCTAACACGGTGAAACCCCGTCTCTACTAAAGAATACAAAAAACTAGCCGGGCGACGAGGCGGGCGCCTGTAGTACCAGCTACTTGGGAGGCGGAGGCAGGAGAATGGCGTGAACCCGGGAGGCGGAGCTTGCAGTGAGCTGAGATCCGGCCACTGCACTCCAGCCTGGGCGACAGAGCCAGACTCCGTCTCAAAAAAAAAAAAAAAAAGTAGATAATAACATGTCTCACGTGTAGACCATTTGGGTTCATCTTACTTGTGATATGTTGAACTTCTTAGATGTGAATACCTATTTCCTTCACCAGATGTGGGAAGTTTTCAGTTATTATTTTTTTGAATAAGTTTTTGGTCCTTTCTTTCTCTTATCTTGTTCAGAAATTCACATAATATGTATATTGGCCCATTGATTGTGTCCTGTCCCATAAGCCCATAAAGTCATCATCACGCTTTCTTCAATACTTTTCATTCCTTTTTTTTTTTTTTTGCTTCTCTGAGTAATTTTCAGTGATCTGTCTTCAAATTTGCTGACTTTTTTTTAACCTAATCTAGTCTGTTGCTGAACTTTTCTAGTGAATGTTTCAATTCAGTTATCGCATTTTTCAGATCCAAAAATTGTTTGATAAATTTTCATATAATTTCTGTTAAAATCCTCAGTTTATTTATGCTGACCTTGGTATCCTGTTGACCTTGTTGAGCATCTTTATGGAAGATATTTTAATTTATCTGCCATAAGGATGCTATTTTATTTATACATAATTTAGGCAAATTATATATCTCTTCATTAGTATTAGCTTTTGGAGATGTATCTTGTTCCGTTGTTTGGGCCATAATTTACCTTTTTCTTCATTTCCCTTAACTCTCTATATTGTTATATGCATATTAGTAAAAACAGCCACCATTCCCAGTCTTCATGAACTAGTCTTTTACAGGAGAAAACTCCTACCAATCAGCCCAGACAGAAACTCCAGGGGCCTCTCAAATCTGCTCTTGTGCATGTTTCTTCTCTGGAGTTGTGCTTGCACATTGCCAATCGAAGAGATATCCAGTGACAGATGAATGAATAAAGAAAATGTGGTATACACATATGAAGAAATATTATTCAGCCAGAAAGAAGAAGGAATCCCTGCCATTGATGACAACCAGGATAAATCTTGGAATGTACTACCACCCAATGATCAAGGCAGGGTGCTACCATATTATTTTGGTTAGTTTAACTTTAGCAACTTTGCTAACCTAACCTACTAACTCCAATTGTTAATTCTTTTTTTTTTTTTATTATACTTTAAGTTCTAGGGTACATGTGCATAACGTGCAGGTTTGTTACATATGTATACTTGTGCCATGTTGGTGTGTTGCACCCATCAACTGGTCAGCACCCATCAATTCATCATTTATATCAGGTATAACTCCCAATGCAATCCCTCCCCCCTCCCCCTTCCCCATGATAGGCCCCGGTGTGTGATGTTCCCCATCCCGAGTCCAAGTGATCTCATTGTTCAGTTCCCACCTATGAGTGAGAACATGCAGTGTTTGGTTTTCTGTCCTTGTGATAGTTTGCTGAGAATGATGGTTTCCAGCTGCATCCATGTCCCTACAAAGGACGCAAACTCATCCTTTTTGATGGCTGCATAGTATTCCATGGTGTATATGTGCCACATTTTCTTAATCCAGTCTGTCACAGATGGACATTTGGGTTGATTCCAAGTCTTTGCTATTGTGAATAGTGCCGCAATAAACATACGTGTGCATGTGTCTTTATAGCAGCATGATTTATACTCCTTTGGGTATATACCAGTAGTGGGATGGCTGGATCATATGGTACATCTAGTTCTAGATCCTTGAGGAATTGCCATACTGTTTTCCATAATGGTTGAACTAGTTTACATTCCCACCAACAGTGTAAAAGTGTTCCTATTTCTCCACATCCTCTCCAACATCTGTTGTTTCCTGACTTCTTAATGATTGCCATTCTAACTGGTGTGAGATGGTATCTCATTGTGGTTTTGATTTGCATTTCTCTGATGGCGAGTGATGATGAGCATTTTTTCACGTGTCTGTTGGCTGTATGAATGTCTTCTTTTGAGAAATGTCTGTTCACATCCTTTGCCAACTTTTTGATGGGGTTGTTTGTTTCTTTCTTGTATATTTGTTTGAGTTCTTTGTAGATTCTGGATATTAGCCCTTTGTCAGATGAGTAGATTGTAAAAATTTTCTCCCATTCTGTAGGTTGCCTGTTCACTCTGATGGTAGTTTCTTTTGCTGTGCAGAAGCTCTTTAGTTTAATTAGATCCCATTTGTCAATTTTGGCATTTGCTGCCATTGCTTTTGCTGTTTTAGACATGAAGTCCTTGCCCATGCCTATGTCCTGAATGGTATTACCTAGGTTTTCTTCTAGGGTTTTTATGGTATTAGGTCTAACATTTAAGTCTCTAATCCATCTTGAATTAATTTTCGTATAAGGTGTAAGGAAAGGATCCAGTTTCAACTTTCTACTTATGGCTAGCCAATTTTCCCAGCACCATTTATTAAATAGGGAATCCTTTCCCCATTTCTTGTTTCTCTCAGGTTTGTCAAAGATCAGATGGATGTAGATGTGTGCTATTATTTCTGAAGACTCTGTTCTGTTCCATTGGTCTATATCTCTGTTTTGGTACCAGTACCATGCTGTTTTGGTTACTGTAGCCTTGTAGTATAGTTTGAAGTCAGGTAGCGTGATGCCTCCAGCTTTGTTCTTTTGACTTAGGATTGTCTTGGCAATGCGGGCTCTTTTTGGTTCCATATGAACTTTAAAGCAGTTTTTTCCAATTCTGTGAAGAAACTCGTTGGTAGATTGATGGGGATGGCATTGGATCTATAAATCACCTTGGGCAGTATGGCCATTTTCGCGATATTGATTCTTCCTATCCAGGAGCATGGTATGTTTTTCCATTTGTTTGTGTCCTCTTTGATTTCACTGAGCAGTGGTTTGTAGTTCTCTTTGAAGAGGTCCTTTACATCCCTTGTAAGTTGGATTCCTAGGTATTTTATTCTCTTTGAAGCAATTGTGAATGGAAGTTCATTCCTGATTTGGCTCTCTGTTTGTCTGTTACTGGTGTATAAGAATGCTTGTGATTTTTGCACGTTGATTTTGTATCCTGAGACTGCTGAAGTTGCTTGTCAGCTTAAGGAGATTTTGGGCTGAGAAAATGGGGTTTTCTAAATATACAATCATGTCATCTGCAAACAGGGACAATTTGACTTCTTCTTTTCCTAACTGGATACCCTTGATTTCTTTCTCTTGCCTGATTGCCCTAGCCAGAACTTCCAACACTATGTTGAATAGGAGTGGTGAGAGAGGGCATCCCTGTCTTGTGCCAGTTTTCAAAGGGAATTTTTCCAGTTTTTGCCCATTCAGTATGATATTGGCTGTGGGTTTGTCATAAATAGCTCTTATTATTTTGAGGTGCGTTCCATCAATACCGAATTTATTGAGAGTTTTTAGCGTGAAGGGCTGTTGAATTTTGTCAAAAGCCTTTTCTGCATCTATTGAGATAATCATGTGGTTCTTGTCTTTGGTTCTGTTTATATGTTGGATTACGTTTACTGATTTGTGAACGTTGAACCAGCCTTGCATCCCAGGGATGAAGCCCACTTGATCATGGTGGATAAGCTTTTTGATGTGCTGCTGAATCCAGTTTGCCAGTATTTTATGAGGATTTTTGCATCGATGTTCATCAGGGATATTGGTCTAAAATTCTCTTTTTTTGTTGTGTCTCTGCCAGGCTTTGGTATCAGGATGATGTTGGCCTCATAAAATGAGTTAGGGAGGATTCCCTCTTTTTCTATTGATTGGAATAGTTTCAGAACGAATGGTACCAGCTCCTCCTTGTACCTCTGGTAGAATTCAGCTGTGAATCCATCTGGTCCTGGACTTTTTTTGGTGGGTAGTCTATTAATTATTGCCTCAATTTCAGAGCCTGCTATTGGTCTATTCAGGGATTCCACTTCTTCCTGGTTTAGTCTTGGAAAAGTGTAAGTGTCCAGGAAATTATCCATTTCTTCTAGATTTTCTAGTTGATTTGTGTAGAGTCATTTATAGTATTCTCTGATGGTAGTTTGTATTTCTGTGGGGTCCATGGTGATATCCCCATTATCATTTTTTATTGCATCTATTTGATTCTTCTCTCTTTTCTTCTTTATTAGTCTTGCTACCAGTCTGTCAATTTTGTTGATTTTTTCAAAAAGCCAACTCCTGGATTCATTGATTTTTTGGAGGGTTTTTTGTGTCTCTATCTCCTTCATTACTGCTCCGATCTTAGTTATTTCTTGCCTTCTGCTAGCTTTTGAATGTGTTTGCTCTTACTTCTCCAGTTCTTTTAATTGTGATGTTAGAGTGTCAATTTTAGATCTTTCCTGCTTTCTCTTGTGGGCATTTAATGCTATAAATTTCCCTCTCCACACTGCTTTAAATGTGTCCCAGAGATTCTGGTATGTTGTATCTTTGTTCTCATTAGTTTCAAAGAACATCTTTATTTCTGCCTTCATTTCGTTATACACCCAGTAGTTATTCAGGAGCCGGTTGTTCAGTTTCCATGTAGTTCAGAGGTTTTGATTGAGTTTCCTAATCCTGAGTTCTAGTTTGATTGCACTGTGGTCTGAGAGACAGTTTGTTATAATTTCTGTTCTTTTACATTTGCTAAGGAGTGCTTTACTTCCAATTATGTGGTCAATTTTGGAATAAGTGTGATGTGGTGCTGAGAAAAATGTATATTCTGTTGATTTGGGGTGGAGAGTTCTATAGATGTCTATTAGGTCCGCTTGGTGCAGAGATGAGTTCAATTCCTGGATATCCTTGTTAACTTTCTATCTCGTTGATCTGTCTAATGTTGACAGTGGAGTGTTGAAGTCTCCCATTATTATTGTATGGGAGTCTATGTCTCTTTGTAAGTCTCTAAGGACTTGCTTTATGAATTTGGGTGCTCCTGTATTGGGTGCATATATATTTAGGATAGTTAGCTCTTTCTGTTGAATTGGTCCCTTTACCATTATGTAATGGCCTTCTTTGTCTCTTTTGATCTTTGATGGTTTAAAGTCTATTTTATCAGAGACTAGGATTGCAACCCCTGCTTTTTTTTGTTCTCCATTTGCTTGGTAGATCTTCCTCCATCCCTTTAATTTGAGCCTATGTATGTCTCTGCGTGTGAGATGGGTCTCCTGAATACAGCAGACTGATGGGTCTTGACTCTTTCTCCAGTTTGCCAGTCTGTGTCTTTTAATTGGAGCATTTAGTCCATTTATATTTAAGGTTAATGTTGTTATGTGTGAACTTGATCCTACCATTATGATATTAACTGGTTATTTTGCTCGTTAGTTGATGCAGTTTCTTCCTAGCCTCGATGGTCTTTACATTTTGGCATGTTTTTGCAATGGCTGGTACTGGTTGTTCCTTTCCATGTTTAGGGCTTCCTGCAGGGTCTCTTGTAAGGCAGGCCTGGTGGTGACAAAATCTCTAAGCATTTACTTCTCTGTAAAGGATTTTATTTCTCCTTCACTTATGAAACTTAGTTTGGCTGGATATGAAATTCTGGATTGAAAATTCTTTTCTTTAAGAATGTTGAATATTGGCCCCCAATCTCTTCTGGCTTGTAGAGTTTCTGCCGAGAGGTCTGCTGTTAGTCTGATGGGCTTCCCTTTGTGGGTCACCCGACCTTTCTCTCTGGCTGCCCTTAAGATTTTTTCCTTCATTTCAACTTTGTTGAATCTGGCAATTATGTGTCTTGGAGTTGCTCTTCTCGAGGAGTATCTTTGTGGTATTCTCTGTATTTCCTGAATTTGAATGTTGGCCTGCCCTACTAGGTTGGGGAAGTTCTCCTGGATGATATCCTGAAGAATGTTTTCCAACTTGGTTCCATTTTCTCCCTCACTTTCAGGCACCCCAATCAGATGTAGATTTGGTCTTTTTACATAATCCCATACTTCTTGCAGGCTTTGTTCATTTCTTTTTCTTCTTTTTTCTTTAGGTTTCTCTTCTCGCTTCATTTCATTCATTTGATCCTCAATCGCTGATACTCTTTCTTCCAGTTGATCGAGTCGGTTACTGAAGCTTGTGCATTTGTCACGTATTTCTCGTATCATGGTTTTCATCTCTGTCATTTCGTTTATGACCTTCTCTGCATTAATTATTCTAGCTATCAATTCTTCCAGTCTTTTTTCAAGATTTTTAGTTTCTTTGTGCTGGGTACGTAATTCCTCCTTTAGCTCTGTGAAGTTTGATGGACTGAAGCCTTCTTCTCTCATCTCGTCAAAGTCATTCTCTGACCAGCTTTGATCCGTTGCTGGCAATGAGCTGCGCTCCTTTGCAGGAGGAGATGCGCTCTTATTTTTTGATTTTCCAGCTTTTCTGCCCTGCTTCTTCCCCATCTTTGTGGTTTTATCTGCCTCTGGTCTTTGATGATGGTGACGTACTGATGGAGTTTTGGTATACGTGTTCTTCCTGTTTGATAGTTTTCCTTCTAATAGTCAGGACCCTCAGCTGTAGATCTGTTGGAGATTGCTTGAGGTCCACTCCAGACCCTGTTTGCCTGGGTGTCAGCAGCCGAGGTTGCAGAAGATAGAATATTGCTGAACAGCGAGTGTACCTGTCTGATTCTTACTTTGGAAGCTTCCTCTCAGGGGTGTACTCCATCCTGTGAGGTGTGGGGTGTCAGACTGCCCCTAGTGGGGGATGTTTCCCAGTTAGGCTACTCAGGGGTCAGGGACCCACTTGAGCAGGCAGTCTGTCCGTTCTCAGATCTCAACCTCCGTGTTGGGAGATCCACTGCTCTCTTCGAAGCTGTCAGACAGAGTCGTTCGCGACTGCACAGGCCTCTGCTGCTTCCCCTTTTGTTGTTTAGTTGTGCCCAGTCCCCAGAGGTGGAGTCTACAGAGACTGGCAGGTTTCCTTGAGCTGCTGTGAGCTCCACCCAGTTCCAGCTTCCTAGCGGCTTTGTTTACCTACTTAAGCCTCAGCAATGGCGGGCGCCCCTCCCCCAGCCTCGCTGCTGCCTTGCGGTTAGATTGCAGACTGCTGTGTTAGCAATGAGCGAGGCTCCGTGGCCGTGGGACCCTCCCGGCCAGGTGTGGGTATAATCTCCTGGTGTGCCTGTTTGCTTAAAGCACAGTATTGGGGTGGGAATTACCCGATTTTCCAGGTGTTGTGTGTCTCAGTTCCCCTGGCTAGGAAAAGGGATTCCCTTCCCCCTTGCGCTTCCCAGGTGAGGCAATGCCTTTCCCTACTTCAGCTCTCGCTGGTCGGGCTGCAGCAGCTGACTAGCACCGATTGTCCGGCACTTCCCAGTGAGATGACCCCAGTACCTCAGTTGAAAATGCAGAAATCACCGGTCTTCTGTATTGCTCGCGCTGGGAGTTGGAGATTGGAGCTGTTCCTGTTCGGCCATCTTGTTCCGCCCTCAGATGTCTACATTATTAATTACGGATTTTCTTTCTGTGTTGGCTAAGAATGTTTACTGGTCTCAATTTTATGTCCCAAGTTTTCATGATAGAATTGGGCTTCCCTCTGTTGAGTCAAAGGAGGGAGATTAAAGATGACTTTTCATTACCTGACCCTTTCTTTAACCTACTATCCCTTATCTGCCTAAGTATTACATTTCTTTAGCAGAGCTACTGTAGCCTTGATTTTAATGTGATTAAGTAGAGATTTGAAATCAGTCCAAACTGCAGATTTTTTCTGCACACAGATATTTTCAAAAGAAAAACACAACAGGATTCTGCACTATGAAATTTCTGCTTTTTCCCAAGTATTGTTTTTTTTTTTTCTTTCCTATTCCCCTTTGTTGGTTTTTTTCCTTGTGTTCAAGTGTATACACTTGAGATCAGAAGTCAAACATTGTTGTTTAGTACATGAATTGATGGGTACTTCACTTGTTTTCCTAATGAGATTTCACTCTAGTATAGAATTTTGAAAGCCACCTGCTGTTAAGATTATTTGCAAAAGTCTAAGTAGTTCCCTTACAGCAAAGTTTAACAGAACTCCTAAAAATGCTAGGAAATTTTTCATTAAGAGTTATGATGGGGAAAACTTGTAGCATTCCTAGTATATGCCTAATAAGGCCACCAGAAATGGTGCAATGGCTTTTTCTTCTTATTTCTTGATGTTGGGCAAGAATGCCATGAGTCTCAATTTGATTGAGTCAGAGAGGTGAGGTACAGAAAAACCTCACTGATTGTATAGTTAACCTTGAACCAAGTAATTAACCCCAGATCAAGTTAGTGAAAAGGTCATCTGATAGTCATAACCCCATTTATTCTACATTTGGAATACAGTAAAGTATGGCTCTTACAGTCAAATGTAGCTTGTGAATGAGAACAAATCGTAGAAGACATAAATTCAGGACAGAGATCCAATTTCCTCCCCAGTATCTACTTCCATCTACAGAAACAGGGGAATAGTCAGATAAAACATGTAGATTAAAGTGCAAGTATTTTTTTTGGAATATAAAAATTTATTTCTGAGAGTAGGATTGTTGCCAGATAATGCCCTGAAATATTTATTCTATGCACTTTCTTTTTCCACTACCCAGTCAGAGTCATACAGGGCCTCAAGGCAAAGTATAAAAAAAAAAAATAATAAGCTAAATTTAAAATAAGACAATAAAAAAGCAAGAAATAGTCTGTCTTATTCCATTTTGTGTGGCTGTAATAGAATACCACAGACTGGGTAATTTATAAAGAGAAGCAGTTTGTTTGACTCATGACGTAGAGCTTGGGAAGTCCAAGATCAAGGACAAGCCTCTGGTGAGGGCCTTCTCACTGCATCATCCCATAGCACAAGGTGAGAAAGCAGGAGAAAGGGGACCAAACTTCATCCTTTTATCAGGAACCCATTTCCACAATAACAACATTAATCATCATGAGGGCAAAGACCTCATGACACGATAACCTCTTATTAGGCCCACCTCCCAACACTGTTGCTTTGGGATTAAGTTTCGGATATGGTTTTGATATTTGTACTCTCCAAATGTCATGTTGAAATGTGATTCCCAATGTTGGAGGTGGGGCCTAGTGGGAGGTATTGGATCATGGGGATGCATTCCTCATGAATGGCTTAGCACTGTCCCCATGGTGACGAGTGAGTTCTTGCTCAGTTAGTTCATGTGGGATCTGGTTGTTTAGGAGTCTGGGACCTCTCTGTTCTCTCTCTCGTGCCCTCTCTCTTTTGCCGTGTGGCATGCTGGCTCCCCTTCACCTTGCGCTATGACCGTAAACTTCCGGAGGTCCTCATCAGAAGCAGATGCCAGCACCATGCTTCCTGTACAGCCTCCAGAACCATGAGCCAAAAAGGAACCTCTTTTTCTATGGATTACCCAGCTTTGGGTATTCCTTTATAGCAAGGCAAGAATAGACTAATCCAGAAAATTGATACTGAAGAGTGAGGCATTGCTACAAAGATTCCCAAAGATGTGGAAGTGGCTTTAAAACTGAGTAACGGGCAGAAGTTTGGAGGGCTCAGAAGAAGACAGAAAGTTCAGGGTAAGTCTAAAACTTCTTCGAGAGAGGTTAAATGGTTTGGGCTGAAGTGCTGATAGAAATATGGACATTGTGTTTTCTCTTCAGAAGATGATGGATAGGAGGCAGTGCTAGAGTGCCTCTCCCACTTGGAAGGAAAGAAACGTGAAGAAATTCACACTGTGAACTTTTGTTCCAAGAACTACTGCAGGAATTTTCCAGGAAAACTGAAAGAATTCACATGTCCTTTAAGAGAATGCCATGGCAAACTCTGTGAGACAGGCAAAAAACTGTAAGTTCCCAGAGTGGAAGATGGGGAGAGCCTACCCTTGAACATACATCCCCACTGAGGAATCTGAAAATCCAGATCACAGGAGAAGGTTTCAACCTTACCTACAGCTGGAGTGAATTAGAGAGTGGCATGAAATATATAAAAGTAGAAGCATCAGTGGGAATAGCCTTGTAGGTATTCCCAGTCTCCGGCTGGAGCCCAGGGAAGCTATCCCTGACTATATATCACAGGGGTCCTTGGGGAAGGCAGCCAGTGAACTTAGGGAGGGGTTGCAGGGTGAAAGAAGCTCCCAACTAAATTTTGTGATAATTTTGAGTGGGCATGAATTCCCTTAAACAGAATCCCGGGGAAAATGGTAACAAGTGCAGGAGCTGGCTGCTGCCATTATGGGCAGACAAAGAGGGGCAGGGCCTGAAGGCCATGCTTGCTTTTTCATCAGGGAAGCTTATGGCCTGGGGCAGGTCTGGGTTCTGTGTGAAGGCTGCCTGGATCTAAACTCAGCACTGTTAGCAGGACACTGTTGGTGTGAGACCGCTTGGTAGCTGAGTGAGGCCTACAACTACCAGTTATTCCCCACTCCCCATGTGGACTCTATTGCACAGTAGAGGCAGCCATACTCCCCTCTGTAAAATAATCTCATTGGCCTGAAACCACATCCCCACACCCACAGTGGCTATGGTAAAAGCCCACCCAGGGAGAGTCTGAGCTCAGCCCTGCCTAACCCTACCCCGACCCAGTGGTCTTTCTCTATCCACCCTGGTTGCTAAACACAAAAGACATAAACTCTTGTGAGCTTTATGGCCCTACCTGTCACCTGAGAAACTAGAAACTTACCCTGGCCAATTTAGGGCAAACTTAAATCCCACTGCTAATAACTCAGCTAGTGGTCTCTTGAAAGCACCACCTCCTGGCTGGAGGACAACCAACTCAGGCCATTACAGTAACTCTTGGCAGAATAATGCTTTATTTTTTCCTGCTCCCAGGAAAAAGAAAACAACAGGTAAGACCGCTGCCTGCAACACCCTGGCTAACCAGAGGTTCTGAGTCTGTCCACATGACAATTTCACTGCTAGCATAACCATCATTTGGGAAAGCCAGCACACTAAACCTATCTACAACCGAGGAATCTCACAGAATCTGCATAATTCCCCTGCTGCCTCCATCAGAGCAGGTGCTGATATCCATGGCTAGGAAACCTAAAGACTAATCACATCATTGGACTCTTTGCAGACATTCCCCGCACCAGCCTGGAGCCTGGCAGCCCCACTGGGTGGTTAGGCCCAGAAAAGCAATAGCAATCACTTCATTCTAGCTCTCAGGAAGCCCCATCCCTAGTGGAAGGAGAAGAGTACCACATCAAGGGATCACCCCAATGGGACAAAAGAATTTGAACAGCAGGCCTTGTGTTCCAGATCCTTTCACTGGTGGGAAGTTTCTTATAGCAGAGGCACAACTGCAGTGTTGGGCACAGTAGGGAAAGTCTGCACCTACACCCCAACAGGCAGGCAGCTTCTGGGATCATGAAGGGGCTTGGCAAAGGAGTCCTTGTTCACCCCTGGCACTCCACTTCGGACACATTTGGGGCTTTCCTCACAGGAACACACCATGGAGGCACCCATAGGCAGCTTTCCCAGGAAAATCTAGGGTGAGCACAGCCCCACAAGAAGAGCACACCCCAGATTCAGGCCTGCATGAGAGGCACCATCACAATTCCTCCCTACTTGGAACATCAACATTCCTACAGATGAAGAGGTGCCAGTCTGACCTGAATAGCTGAAACACTGGGAGAGTAGTAAGGCTGCTAAGTGAACAGTTTTCCTTCTTGCCTGTCTGGGAAGCTGAGGTATCTCCCACTCTTCACCCTATCAAACCTCAATACATCTAATTGAGAGCTCCCCCAGCCACCCTCATCAAGGCTGCAACCTCACTCCACCATTGGGTATTAAATCTATACACCTGCCTTAGCCACAACCAGTTCCTAGCCTGGGATACCTCCCTTATTTGCCTATAGCCCAAATCATCAACTCAAATAAAATACTGGGGGAAAAAAGACAAAGAAGGACATTATATAATGATAAAAGGGTTAGTCCATCAGGAAGATATTACAATCCTAAATACATATGCACCTAACACTGAGCCCTCACATTCATAAAACAATTACAACTAGACCTAAGAAATGAGATAGACAGCAACACAATAATAGCGGGGAACTTCAATACTTCACTAACAGCACTAGACAGGTCATCAAGACAACGTCAACAAAGAAACAACAGATTTACACTAACCTAGAACAAATGAACTTAGCAGATATTTATAGATCGTTCTACCCAACACCTGCAGAATATACATTCTATTCATCAGCACATAGAACATTCTCCAAGATAGATAATATGATAGGCCACAAAACAAGTCTCAATAAATTTTGGAAAATTGGAATCATATTAAGTATCTTTCCAGTTCACAGTGGAATAAAACTGGAAGCTGACTCCAAAAGGAACCCTCAAAACCATACAAATACATGGAAATTAAATAATCTGCTCCTGAATGATCCTTGGGTCAACAATTAAAATCGAAGTTGAAAAATTCTTTAAACTGATTAATAGTGACACAATTTATCGAAAACTCTGGGATACAGTAAAAGTGGTGCTAAGAGGAAAGTTCATAGCATTAAATGCCTACAACCAAAAGTCTGAAAGAGCACAAATAGACAACCTGATGTCACACCTCAAGGAACTAGAAAAACAATAAACCTATACCCAGTAGAAGAAAAGAAATAACAAAAATAAGAGCAGGAGTAAATGAAATTGAAATAGCAAAATACAAAAGACAAATAAAACGAAAAGGCTATTCTTTGAAATGATAAAATTGATAGACCATTAGTGAGGTTAAACAAGAAAAGAAGAGAGACAATCCAAGTAATCTCAATTAGAAATGAAATGGGAGATATTACAATTGTATTATAGAAATACAAAAGATCATTCAAGGCTACTATGAACACCCTTATGCACACAAACTAGAAAATCTAGAGGAGATGGATAAATTCCTGGAAATATGCAACCTTCCTGGATTAAATCAGGAAGAAATAGAAACTCTGAACAAATAACAAGCAGGAAGAATGAATTAGTAATTTAAAAACTGCCAACAAAAAAAGTTCAGGACCAGATGGATTCACAGCTGAATTCTATCAGAAATTCAAAAAAGAACTGATACTAATCCTGCTAAAATTATTCCAAAAGATAGAGAAAGAGGGAATCCTCCCTAAGTCATTCTATGAAGCCAGTAGTAGCCTAATACCAAAACCAGGAAAAGGCATAACATAAAAAAAAAACCTACAGGCAAATATCCCTGATGAACATAGATGTAAAAATCCTCAACAAAATATTAGCTAGCTGAATCCAGCAGCATATCAAAAAGATCAGATGGGTTTCTGCCAGGGATACAGAGATGATTTAACATACACAAGTCAATAAATGTGATACATCATATAAACAAAATTGAAAACAAAAATCATATGATCATCTCAACAGATTCGGAAAAACATTTGACAAAATACAACATCTGTTTTTGATAAAAACCCTCAATAAAATTGGCATAAAAAGGACATACCTCAAAGTAATAAAAGCCATCTGATATGGTTTTGTTCTGTGTCCCCACCCAAATCTCATCTCTATTTGTAATCCCCACATGTCGAGGGAGGGATTTGTAATCCCCATGTGTCAAGGGAGGGAGGTGATTGGATCTGGGGGGCAGTTTCCTTCATTCTGTTCTCATGATAGTGAGTGAGTTCTCATGAGATTTGATGGTTTTATAAATGTTCCTCCTTCACTCTTTCTCACTTGCTGCCATGTAAGAAGTTCCTGCTTCTCCTTCTGCCATGATTGTAACTTTCCCGAGGCCTCCTCAGCTATGCAAAACTGTGAGTCAGTTAAACCTCTTTCCTTTATAAGTTACTCTGTGTAGGGTAGTACTTTATAGCAGTGTGGAAATGGACTAATCCACTATCTGTTACAAACCCACAGCCAACATTCTACTGAATGGGGAAGCATTGAAAGCATTCCCCCTGAGAACTGGAATAAGACAAGGATATCCACTTTCCTCACTTCTATTCAACATAGTATTGAAGTCCCAGCCAGAAGAATAAGACAAGAGAAAAAAATAAAGGGCATCCAAATTGGAAAAGAGGAAATCAAACAGTTGCTGTTCACCAATGATATAATTGTATACCTAGAGAACCCTAAAGACTCATTCATAAAGCTCCTAAATCTGACAAGCAAATTCAGTAAAGTTTAAGGATACAAAATCAATGTATATAAATCAGCAGCACTGCTATACACCAACAGCGACCAAGCTGAGAATCAAATCAAGAACTGAATCCCTTTACAACAGCTGCAAAGAAATAAAACACTTAGAATTATAGTTACACAAGGAGGTAAAAGATCTTTACAAGGAAAACTACAAAACACTGCTGAAAGAAATCATTGATGACACAAACAGATGGAAATACATCCCATGCTCATGAATAGTTAGAATCAATATAGTGAAAATGACCATACTGGAAAAAGCAATCTACAAATTCAACACATTTAGAATCAAAATACCATCATCATTCTTCACAGAACTAGAAAAAATCCATCCTAATATTCATATGGAACCCAAAAAGAGCCTGCATAGCCAAAGAAATACTAAGCAAAAAGGATAAATCTGGAGGCATCACATTACCTGACCTCAAAGTATACTACAAGGCTATGATTATCAAAACAGCATGGTACTGGTATAAAAATAAGCATATAGACCAATGGAACAGAATAGGGAAGCCAGAAATAAAACCAAATACTTACAGCCAACTGATATTAAACAAAACATACAAAAACATAAACTGGAGAAAGGACACCAAATTCAGGCATGGTGTGGTGGCTCACAGTTATAATCCCAGCACTTTGGCAGGTCAAAGTGGGTGGATCAGCCTCATTCAAGGCCAACCTGGCCAACATAGTGAAACTACGGTGAAACCCCATCTCTACTAAAAATTCAAACATTCTCCAGGCATGGTGGTGGGTGCCTGTAATCCCAGATACTCAGGAGGCTGAGGCAGAAGAATCACTTGAACCCAGGAGCCACAGGTTACATTGAGCCAAGATCATACCATTGCACTGCAGCCTGGGCAACAAGAGTGAGACTCTATCTCAAAGAAACAAACGAACAAAAAAGGACACCCTATTCAATAAATGGTGCTGTAATAACTGGCAAGCCACATGTAGAAGAATGAAACTGGATCTTCATGTCTCACCATATACAAACATCAACTCAAGATGGTTAAAGACTTAAATCTAAGACCCAAAGCCATAAAAATTCTAGAAGATAACAGTAGTAAAACTCTTCTAGATACTGCTTTACGCAATCAAATTATGACTAAGACCCTAAAAACAATTGCAATAAAAGCAAAAACAAATAAATGAGACCTAATGAAACTAAATTCTCAAAAGAAGATATACACACAGCCAACAAATATATGAGAAAATGCTCAAAATCACTAGTTATCAGGGAAATGCAAATTAAAACCATAATAAGATACCACCTTACCCCTGCAAAAATGGCCATAATTAAAAAATCAAAAATCAATAGATGTTGGTGTGGATGTGTTGAAAAGAGAACACTTTTATACTGCTGGTGGGAAGGTAAACTGGTACAACCACTGTGAAAAACAGCATGGAGATTCCTTAAATAACTAAAAGTAGAACTACCATTTGATCCAGCAATCCTACTACCGTGTATCTACCCAGAGGAAAATGTTATTATATGAAAAAGACATGCACATGCATGTTTATACAGCACAATTCACAGTTGCAAAAATATGGAACTAACCTAAATGCCTATCAACCAACAAGTGGACAAAGAAAATATGATATATACACCATGGAATACTACTCAGCCATAAAATGGAATGAAATAATGGCCCTTATAGCAACTTAGACAGAGTTAGAGGCCATTATTCTAAATGAAGTAACTCAGGAATGTAAAACCAAATATCATATATTCTCATGTGTAACAGGGAGCTAAGCTGTGAGGATGCAAAAGCATAAAAATGATAGAATGGACTTTGGGGACTAGGTGTGGGGATGGGTAGGTGGGAGGGAGTGAGGGATGAAAGACTACATATTAGGTACAGTGTACACTGCTAGGGTGATGGGCATGCGATAATCTCAGAAATCACCACTAAAGAACTTATCCATGTGACCAAAAACCACTTGTTCCCCAAAACTATTGAAATAGAATAAAAATAATAATAAAAAAAGAAATATGGACAGTGAAGGTCAGGCTGACAAGGTCTCAGATGGAAATAAGGAAGTTATGGGAACTGGAGTAAAAGTCACCCATGTTACTCCCTAGTAAAGAGCTTGGCTTCATTGTGTCCGTGTTCTAGGGATCTGTGGAAGGTTGATCTTAAGAGTGATGACTTAGGGTACCTGGTAGGAGAAATTTCTAAGCAGCAAAACATTCAAGATGTGGCTTGGCTGCTTCTAATAACCTATAGTCAGATAAAAGAAGCAAAGAAATGACTTAAAATCTAAACTTAGATTTAAAAGGGAGTAAGAGTGTAAAAGTTTGGAAATTTGGCCGCCTGGCCCTGTGATACAGAAATAATCTAAACAGACTGGGAAGCAACTACTTGCTAGAAGGATTAGCATAGCTAAAAGGGAGCCAAGTGCTAATATCCAAGACAATGGGGAAAAGGCCTCAAAGGGATTTCAGAGATCTTTGAGGCAGCCCCTCCTATCACAGGCCAAGAGGCCAGGAGGTAAGAATGGTTTGAGGGTCCACGGCCAGGGCCAGGGCTGTGCTGCCCTACTCATCCTCAGGACACTGCTCTCTGCAACCCATGAGCTTCAGTAGCTCTAGCTTCAGCCTCAGCTCACAGGGCCCCAGATACACCTCAGATTGCCACTCTGGGGGTGGGGGAGTGCAAGCTGTAAGCCTTGGTGGCTTCTATGTGGTATTACTTCTGCAGGGTCACCAATGCAATACTGGAGGAGGCATGGAAACTTCCACCCAGATTTCAGAGGATGTATGGGAAAGCCTGGGTGCCCAGGCAGAAGCCTGCCATAAGGCAGAACCCTCACAAAGAATCTCTACTAGGACAATACTAAGGGAAAATTTGGGGTTTTATCCCCCACAGAGAGCCCCAGTCCCTACCAGGTCACTGCCTAACAGAACTGTGGGAAGGGGACCGTTGCTCTTAACACCTGAGAATGATAGAGCCAGTGACAGCTGCAATCCTGAGCCTGGAAAAGCTGCAGACACTCAACCCTAATCCATCAGAGCAGCCACAGGGGCTTCACCCTTCAAAGCCACAGGGATGGAGCTGCCAAGGCTTTGGGAGCCCATCCCTCACACCAGTGTTCCCTGAACACAGGACATGGAGTCAAGGATTATTTAGGGGCTTTAAGATTTAATAACTACCCTGCTAGGTTTCAGACTTATGTAGGGCTTACTGGCCCTTTCTTTTGTTCAATTTCTCTCTCTTGGAATGAAAATATCTCCTCAATGCCTGTATCACCATTGTATGAAAATATCTCTTTTTGGAATGAAAATATCTCCTCAATGCCTGTATCACCATTGTGCCTTGGAAGTAAATAACTTGTCCTTGATTTCACAGGCTCATATGTGGAATGAGTTAAGTCTCAGATGAGACTTAGGACTTTGGACTTGATGATGGAACAAGGTAATACCTTGTGGGGCTATTGGGAAAGGATGATTGTATTTTGCAATGTGAAAAGGACATATTTAGGCGGTTGGGTGGAATGATATCATTTGGGTGTTTTTCTCCTCCAAATCTCATGTTGAAAGGTAATTCCCAACATAAGATTTGGAGTAGTGGCCGGTATTGGATCGTGAGGACAAATCCCTCATGAATGGCTTAGTACCATTCCTGTGGTGATGAGTGAGCTCTTACTCAGTTCATGTGAGAACTGGTTGTTTAAAAGACTCTGGAACCTCCCCCTTCTCTCTCTCTCTTGCCCCTGCTCTTGCTCTGTGACATGCCTGCTCCCCCTTTGCCTTCTGCCGTGGCTGGAAGTTTCCTGGGGCCCTCACCAGATACTGCCACCATGTTTCCTATACACCCTGCAGAACTGTGAGCCAAAATAAAAACTGTTTTCTTTATAAATTACTCATCCTCAGGTATTCCTTTATAGCAGTGAAAGAACAGACTAACACAGTTTCCAATACAGAAACTGTGAGGGACACATTCCAATTATAGCATAGTCTATGCTGAGATTTTTACTTTAAGAACAGGCTTTTTCCTTTCCATTTGAGCAAAGTCGCAGGTCATCTGGAAGAAGGAATCTCCTTACCTGCTCCATCACTGGGGTATGAACCTCCCAGCTACTGCCTATATGTTGTGTGGTGTGGCCTATCAGTTACTTGTTCCCCTAGGTATTGTCAGGCCAGGGTACTCTTAAGTCAATCTCAATGATAAGGGATGAGTATCCTTAATACCCAACAGGCTGATGATATCCTGCATCATGACTGCCAGAGAGAAATCAACTTCCTTCATGTCAATGATTAATATTTTATTTACCGTGTCATTATAGAAAAGCAAAACTAGTTACCTTAGATGACCCACCAATGCACACTTCAGAGAGAAATCCAAAATAACTAATTCAATAGCAAGTTCCTAAATATTCAGGACATCATTAATTTTTTGTCATTTCAGCATAACTAAGTGCTAATGGAAATATGACCATACAACCAATATCAAATAACCATGGAAGCCAATTGTTATTATTATTATCTGATATTATAGCAAGAGACTGTTTTGGTTTTTGAAAGATCTAGATGATCTTATATTTTAACAGATACAAACAGTACCTGTTTTATCCCTACTCTCCCTCAAAATAATGTAAGATGCTGATGTATTGCTATTGAATATGAAAATTGTACACTTATGAATAGATTTTGATTTTTGCAGGTCCATGGCACATTAGTTCAAAATAAAAATTTTCATAGAGACAAATCTATTTAGCTCAGTTGGTGAGGGATACAATGATATCATGTGGAAATCCTATGACTCCAAGCTAGTAAAGTTGGGGAAATATTTCACTCAGGAGCAGCTCAAGCATGTATGTGCTGGTGCAAATACACCTACAGCCTAGGTGTAGGGGAGCACACTTTTATGTTAGCAAAATGAAACCCATTCTCTGTGGACGATTCTGTACAAAAACAAAAGTGCAGTAGCACCAAATCAGCATGCTGGCCTCTCAGTGCAGGCTGGCTGGCAGCCATGTCCAGCCTGCTGAGAGAGAAGATTGAAAGAAGAAATAAAGCAACTGCACAAGATGAAGTCTGATGGTGGATGTGGAGACTCTTCTGGGAAAGCTGGGGAAAAGGTCAAGGTTTTGCTTGTGGGCACTTTTAGAGCTGGACCCACTGCTGGCAGTCCTAGTTTCATGAAATGTCAGGTCTTTTTTGTGGGAGAAATACACACACATACAAGCTAACTCAGAGTGTGAGCACTGAAGTGTGCTCTTAGGAGCAGGTATTCGCCAGCAGCCACTGTTTTGCTTTTAGTATGTGTCATTTGCAGTAGATCTGGATTTCAAAAACGATTCACTGACCACCACTGGGCCAGGATCAGTGACTCCCCAAAATTAATGCAGTCTGTAGATGTGCTTCATTCTGAGAAGATACAGAAGAGAAGTGACATCATTGCAGAAAGATGTTCTGAATAAGAGTGCAAAAGGATATACTTTTCTTGGCCACAGGCTTTGGTACCCAAGTCTTACACATCTCTCACTGCATCATTGTTTGTCACAGGGCTCCTTGCTAAAGAACACAGAAGTCCATTTTCCTCTCAAGGCTCTCAACTGAGAAACTCATGATGACTTGTCTCTTTGACAATTGCTACAGTTCATTTAATGGATGATTACTGAGTTCTTAATGTGTGCTGCATAACTTGTTAGTATTTTTTTTTTCTTAACATATGCTTTTATAGTTGTCATCTTCCTGATTATATCCCATCTAGGGCTATGAGGTGCATAGTTCTAGGTGACACCACTCATGTTGTATTCTATGTAAATGACCACCTTGGAGTTGTGTCATGCAGAGTCCTTGCTATTTTGACCAAGTGGACAAGTTCTTTGGGGGCAGAACAAATGTGTGTTGCTACTTGAATTTACTTCAAGGGTTAAAGAAAAGATGCTGCACATGGTAGTTGCTCAGTTATTGGAAGTAGATTATTATGACAATGATGAGTATTTTGAATTTGTTTCTGTCAATGAAAGAATCACTTCAAGTATGTGCAAAGGTTGTTAAGGTTGTTTGGTCCCTGAAAATTTATCAATGCCCTTTCATGACCATGTTATTTTTATTTCTCATCTTGATAATGTAAAGAGTTAATATATTTGGGAAAGATTTCACTATGATATCTGCTTTTATTAAGGAAAATAATTGCATTTTAATCAAACACAGTTTAAAAATGATGTAACTATAGATCACTAATGTTCACACTAGCCAGAAAGAAATATCTTTGCTTTTGCCCAACTATATATGCAATCTAAACTGTTTTTATACTAAATAAAGTAGAAGTATTAACTTCTTTATTGCAGTGCACATGAATATAGCTCCTTATTTATGTTTCATTAATGTTAAGATTGATAAAACACACTCAAGGGCCTCTGAACAATGCTGTGTCCAAATGTTACCTGGACCACTTGGAATGAGCTAGTCCTTGTCCTGGCTTCAAAACTGATTTTCTATTCCATGATGACATTTGCAGTTATCACATATATGTGAGACAATATCATACTTCATATTTGGAAACTATATGGTTTCACAAATTAAACTTTACAATTTATTTAATTTGCAGACATAGTCCTGAATTAACGTAATTAGAAATTACAACTATAAATAAAAGGAAAATATCAAGCAAAGACCCAATTTACAAATACATATTGTTCGTCAAAGTGTTAGGTCTTAGACTGGAACATAGATGATTTAAAAACATGGTTCTTATGGTCAAAGAACACACAATTTGAAAATTAATGAAAACAATTACAACTGGTTGAAAACAATACATGGTAATATGTTGCTTACCAGTGGGCATACAGTCTGAGAAACACATCCTTAGGCAATTTCACTGTGAAATGAACATCACAGAGTGTGCTTACACAAACTTAGATAGGGTAGCCTACTACACACCTAGGCTATATGGTATAGTCTACTGCTTCCAGGCTGCAAATCTATATAGTATGTTACTATACTAAATACTGTAGGCAATAGTAGCAGAAAGGGAAGTATTTGCATATCTAAACATATCTAAATACAGAAAAGGTACAGTAAAAATACAGTGTATTAGATAAAAAATGGTACACCTGTATAGTAGAAGTACACCCTAAAACAATGATAAAAAGTATAGTACAAATGTAAACTGTAACACAGTTGTTTATTATCATTATTGAGTATTATGTATTATACATATTTGTATGTGCTATACTTTCATATGACTGTCAGTGCAGGTTTGTTCACATCAGCTGCACCACAAACACGTGAGTATTGTGTTGTCCTGTGACGTTACAACTGCTACAATGTCACTAAAACATAGGATTTTTTCATCTCTAGTATAATCTTATGAGATCATGGTTATATAAACTGTCCATTGTTGGCCAAAATAATGTTATGTGGTGCTTGATTGTACTGATATTAAGGCTGTGTTTTACACTTAGGATTGTTGTAAGTAACCATCCCGCAAAAAAGTTTGACGATCAATGAAGAACGGGCTGAAGCTTGAACTGGGACTTTAAAAATAAATTAAAAGTGAACATACCTCTCAGTCTCCATCATTACTGGAATAACTAAGTATTGAATAAGCAGCAGCATTTGTGCAACCTAGGGCATTCCCTTTACCTGAAATGTTTTCCTCCTATTCCTGCCCACTGTGTCTTACTATTCCTGATCATCATCCTTAAGGTCTCAGATTAGTTCCCCATTGTACTTCTTCTTTTACTCTACGTTCTCCCTTTGTTGCATTTATCAAGACTGTCATGAAATATTTACTTATGCAATTACATTTTAATGGTGCATTTTTGCTTAAAAAATGTATATTCCAAAGGGTGAGGATCAAATATATTTTGTTTACTACCTATCACAGTGCCTAACACATTAGGCATTCGATGCCTCATATGAATGAATGAACGAGCCAAGCATAGTGATATTGGTGAAGAAAGATGAATAAAGCCTTATATGACTCTTAGAAAACACATAATATAACAAAGAAGAGCAGGTACTCATAAAACAGCTAAGATTTTAGGGCCAGAGTTTCTAGAAAAGTTTTAAAATAAAGACTATTCACTTGGGAGAGGATTTGTGGCATTCCTGACTTGTGAAGATCACTTTGTCCCACAGCATATAATTCAAGCTACTTAATATAAGCCTGAATGGTTGCACTACAAGATCTACTTGCAGATTTTAAAGAATTATGAGTTGAATGCCTTTGATAGAGTAAATGCATTTGAAGCACTGTACCCTTAAAATGAATTACAATCTGAGATGGTACTCTAGGGAGTATGGAGAGATTCAAAATGCTCTTTGTTCTTTAATGTTTTTTCTTTATCCATATGTAATAATTCTAGTCTTTCACCTTTAGGATTATTGTTTTATGCTTCACATTTCAGGTTGTTTATTATAATACAAAAGTTAATAACTGTCACACAAATTAACCAGCAGTTAAGTGCATTTACTATTTTATGAAGCCAAAGAGATGGCAACTAACAGGTTTAGAACACTGGTGATTTTATTTTTAGATGTATTTTCCTAATATTAATCACTATATGTAAATCATCACATTACTCAGTTGTAGTGGTTTTAATTGTGCTGCATGAAAGAAACAATGATGATTAAGAAATGCATATGGGTATGTTAAAAAATATAAATAACAAATATAAAAATTGTCTTTAGTGAAGGCTTAAGAGGAATTTAACTCAAACAACACTAAGCATTTTATTACAAAGTGAATTAGAAAACTTGATGTCTTCTGTTTAAAACAAAAATAAGAACTTGAAAAAAATGTTATCCATGATTGTAATATGGAATAAAGATTTGCTCAAGGGAGAAAATTATATTGGAGAATTTAAGTCCACAAAATACTTGACTGTTGCTACTTAACACAAGAAACTTGCTTGCCTATGGATGAGCATAACAGCATCAGAATTGCTGGTATAGGAAATGAAGCTTAGTCATCAAACATTCTGCATGTGAACCTTATGTATGGATTTTAGGGTGTCCCACAATAAAGAGATATTTAATTGAAGAATACTCTCTTCTTCCTTTTTTTCCCCTTTTGGTTGAGGAACAAATAAATGTCCCTCTTCTTACTTTTAGTTCAAATGAATAAATATTACATAGGTAGGCATATGTAATGTAATATATGTCATGTACAATATCATGCATAGTTGAATATTCACCAAGGAATTATATAATATCTGGCTAACAATGGCTTCTAAAAAGTTAAATTCATTTTATTCTGTAACAATCATTTTGGAGAAGGTCAACATAGGGTGAGTGTAGCTGCTCAAGAAAGTCATGGGAGACCCAGATTGCTTCTTTCTTTATGCTCTGCCGTGGTGTGGCATGTTCTAAAACCTGTTAATTACCATCTGTTTGGCTTCATAAAATAGTAAATGTGCATAACTGCTGGTTATTTTGTGACAGTTATTAATTTTTGTAATATAATAAGCAACTTGAAATGTGAAGCATTGAACAGTACTTCTCAAAAGACTAGAATAATTACTTATGAATAAAGAAAAAAATCAAACACGCTCCAACAGCATCTCAAGATGGTTGCATTTCCAAGTAAAACACCCACATTCCAGGTAGGAGGAAAGGGGGAGAGAAGAGATTTTTCCCCATTGAGCCTACATTAGGGAATGAAACCTCTGTCCAGGAATTGTTGTCTCCATCTTATTGACCAGAATCGTATCACAAAGCCACCTCCAACTGCAAGATAGGCTGGGAACTTGAGAATTCTATTTTTTAGCCTTATTGGAAAAGATGATATAAGTTGGATGGGGGTTGGAATGGGTGTTGATTGAGCCAATTTAACAGAATCTGCAATAATACTACTTAAGAAGTTGCACCTTCCCTTAGAGAGATCCTCATAACACAGATTCTGAGGAAAGGTAGAGAGGGGATAACCATTCGTTATTCTAGCTGTGTAACAAACCACCCCAAACTTGGTGGCAAAAACAGTAACTTTTCTTATGGTCCTATATTCGGTTGTGCAGCAATTCAGAAGGGCACAGTGGGGACAGCTTGTCTCTCTGCTTCTCTGCTCCACAGTGTCTAAGGTCTCATTTGATATAATAGAGCACATGGTTGAGAGTGACTTTCATCACAGGGGGCACTGGAATTATCTGGAGGCTGCTTCACTCACATGTCAGGCTCCTGGGCTGGAATGACTTGAAGGCTGAGCTCCGCTGGAGCTATTGACCAGATACCCACACTTGGTTTTCTCAGGGGCTTGGGCTTCTATCAGGGATGGGTCTGGATTCTGAGAGAAGACACTGGAAGAACAAGTATGCCAACAGATCCAAGCAGAAGCTACGTGGCTTTTATGACTAGACCTGAAAGTCACATGGTGACTTGCAAAAATAGTTACCAGCCCACCCAGATTCAAGGGGAGTGGACAAAGACCACTTCCTTTCAATGGAGGATGCCCAAAGAATTTGCAGCCATTTTTAAAAACTGCCACAGTCACAGTGATGGCACTCAATTTTCAACATGATTTTCTTCTCTCTCCCCTCCCCTCCCCTCCCCTCCCCTCCCCTCCCCTCCCCTCCCCTCCCCTCCCCTCCCCTCCCCTCCCCTCGTCTCTTCTCTTCTCTTCTCTTCTCTTCTCTTCTCTTCTTTCTTTTTGAGTCAGGGTCTTGCTCTGTCACCCTGGCTTTAGTCCAGTGGCCCAATCATGTCTCACTTTGAACCCTGATTGATCACGATCTCCTAAGAATGGTCTTATTCAACTTTCTTTCCATTATCCCCATTCCTCAAGCACACTAAGAGAAGACTATGTTACATGGACACATGGAGGGGAACAACACACACTGGGGGGAGGGGGAGGCAGAGCATCAGGAAGAATAGCTAATAGATGCTGGGCTTAATACCTAGGTGATGGGATGACCTGTGCAGCAAACCACCATGGCACACGTTTGCCTATGTAACAAACCTGCATATCCTGCACATGTACCTCAAAACTTAAAAGTTGAAGAAAAATAAAAAATCCAGGTGAAATTTTCCAACAACAACAACAACAACAACAACACAACAACACACAACAACAACAAAAGAATGCTTTTGGAGTTCCTGGAGCAGGTGGCACAAATTCAGTCAACAGATATTCTCCAGCATGAAGTCTCACAGAGAAACAACAATTCTCTACCTCAATGCAGAAAGAAAGAGTGAGGCCCTCCAGGGCTACTGGTTACAATAATATTACATTCTTTTTTACTACCTTGTACCTGGTGCCAGGGCCATATCCCACAGATTCAAAATTCAGCTCTTGTTGTACAATCCATATGGATAATCATAATGATTGCTGACCTATCTGATTCCAGGGGTGGGTCTAAATCTTGAGACCTATCTGATTCCAGGGGTGGGTCTAAAAACAAAATGCTAAGGCCCCCCAACCATCTGAATGGACTTCCTCCTCAGCCGAGGCACTCTTAAAATTTAACCTGAAAGACTGGAAGACTGGTTGAGGCCATGATGGGGTCGTGGGTGTCGGATATGCCTCATTACACCTCTCCGGCAATAGCATCAACACAGCCCTTAAGTCTGATAAGAAGCATTTGAAGGATTTACAATAGATTCTCTCTGAAGCCTGATGCTTGAAGGCTTCCTCTGCATGATAAGAACTGTGATCTTCACAATCCTTTAACTCAGACACTTCCTTTCAATTGATCCCAGGTATTCAGATAAACTCAAGCCAGAAATTATTTGTTTGTTTGTTTGTTTATTTATTTTGAGATGGAGTGTCACTCTGTTGTCAGGCTGGAGTCCCGTGACACGATCTCGGCTCACTGCAACCTCTGCCTCCCGGGTTCAAGCGATTCTCCTGCCTCAGCCTCCTGAGTAGCTGGGACTACAGACACGCCACCACACACAGCTAATTTTTGTATTTTTAGTAGAAATGGGGTTTCACCATATTGGCCAGGCTGGTCTCCATCTCTTGACCTTGTGATCCACCCACCTCGGCCTCCCAAAGTGCTGGGATTACAGGCGTGAGCCACCATGCCTGGCCCAGAAAAATTGTAAATTCACCTATAACTTGGAAGCCACCTCCCCCACTACCCATCTGCCTCCTATCCCCTGCCCCGCTTCAAGTTGTTCCATTCTTCTGAACAGAACGAACGTATTTCTTAAATGTATTTGATTGAAGTAGCATGCCTCCCTAAAATGTATTAAACCAAGCGGCACCCTGACCACCTTGGGCACATGTTCTCAGGACCTCCTAAGGGCTGTATCACAGGTCTTGGTCACTCATATTTGGCTCAGAATAAATCTCTTCAAATATTAAAAAAAAAAAAAAAAAAAAAAAGTTAAATCTCTTGACGAAAGCCTCTTTCCAGTGTTTCTGAAGGAGGAGTGAGCTGTTGATCCACTGGCTGGGAGAGACATTCAGAGATGAGGCTGCTCCGCCAAGGCCAGCTTGGTGGTGTCTGCCTAGTGAGCATGACCAGGATAGGGCAAGAGTCACAGAATTAAGCAATCTCATCTTCACAAAAATGGCTGGGTTTTTCTATGTGCATATTCAAGTGCAGATAATCGCTTTTCTATTTTCCATGAAGTTTGGAACGTATGACCTGTGTTTGTACCAAGGAAGCTAGATATAAGGTTAGATCATGAAAAGACAGTGAAGTGGAATCCAAGAAGGTTCCTCGTGATCTGCAGTGAAGAGTGACACGTTGTGATACTCTTCATAGCACAGGAAAAACATCACAGCAACATTTCTAAGTGTATGAGGTCTATGAAGAACAATTTCAAGCACTAGATATCTTTTCTGGTTTTGAGCCCCGTATAGTCCTATTCTTTGCAGGTAAGTGCAGTGGAATGATTTAATTTTATCTCTGACATGTACTAACTCTGGGACTCTGAGCAAGTTCGCATAGTTCACTCTCAGTTTCTTTTTCTCACCTCAGATAATGGGGATAAAAATGCCCATCTTAAACCGCCATTGTGAGGATTAAATGCATATTTTCCCTCCCTCTTGCTTCCCTGAACTCCTATCTTTCTACCCCTGCTCCTAATGATGAACAGTCTGCTGGTGCTGAAGGATGTCAGTTCCTCCTGGAAACCATATGACATGCCATCAAAGACTGGGTCAGCTATCTCTCCTATGTGCTTCCAAATAAAGCTCCGTGCTTACACTCATCATAACTCTTAACATCCAGCAATTCATTTCATTAATTCTAGCAAAAAAATGAGTATGTGCCAGGCACTCTCCTAGGGTCTGGAAACAAAGCAACGAATAAAATTGGAGAGGTCTCTGCCCTTGTGTTTTGAACTCTCTAGTAGGCAAAATAGACAATTAATAAGCAAGCAAATAAGATGAATAGTAATTCCACAGAGTGATAGGCCCATAAGGAATTAAAGAACATGGTAGGAATGAGACTGACTCTTGAGGAGAGCCTGGTTTTAAAAGGCCGATGAGTCTCAAAACAAATATATAAAAAAGACCAATGGGAAAATTCCAGTCAAGGACATAACATTTGAGCTGAAATCTGGATATTGAGAAGTAGCTAGGTATATAATGTAAATACCAGGCACCCTTATAAGCACTCCGAGTGTATTAATTCATTTTATCCTCACAACAACTTATTGAAGTAAATGCTCTTCTTATTCCTACTTTACAGATGAGATGACAAAGGTCCAAGGGTGAAGCAACTTACACAAGATTACAGGGCTAGCAAATGGCAGAATTTGTATTCAACCCAAACAGACTGCCTTCAAGGTTCATATTTCCAGTCACTGTGTTGTAACTGCCTCTCAAAAGGATTTGATACTGCATCAACCTTGACTTTTTACTTGTATGTTTCTCTTACTGAATAGCAAATTAGTTTATGATTAGCGCTCATTCCCAAGAATGCCCAGCTCTTAGTCTGTGTGTGTGTGTGTGTGTGTATGTGTGTATGTGTGTGTGTGTGTGTGTATTATTTTTCTTCTTTTGGTCTGAGAGAGGGTCTCGCTCTGTTGCCCAGGCTGGAGTACAGTGGCGCAACCATAGCTCACTGCAGCCTCAACCTCCCAGCTCAAACAATCCTCTCACCTCAGCCTCTCTAGTAGCTGGGACGAAAGGCACACACCACTACACCTCGCTAATTTTTAAGTTTTTTGTAAACATAAGGTCTCCCTGTGTTGCCCAGGCTGGTCTCAAACTCCTGGGCTCAAGGGGTTTCTCCTGCCTCAGCCTCCCAAAGTGCTGGGTTTACAATTTTGAGCCACCTTAGTACATTCTTAATAAGTATTTATCAAATGAATTCATGATTTCAGTGAGCAAATGTATTTGACATGAAGGATCTCACTTAGTGCTTAGCATCAGATAAGTGATTAACATGTTAATTCTTCCTCCCTCCCTCCCTTCCTAACTCCCCAAGTTAGACTCATATATCCTGCTGCTGCACTAAAAGTACCTGGAAGATTTATAGAGGAAGGGTAGGGGGCTGCCTTCATAACATATCAAAGAAGAAATTAGAAGAAGTTTTTCAGTTTGTTAGCAAAAGATAGAAAAGTAACTTGAGTGAGCTCTGAAGAAAAACACATGCAAGCAAGGAGCTTGTAAAGTAATAAATATCTCCACTCCAACACTAAAATGATGTTCTCTGTGCTTTAAGGAAAAACAATTTGGAAAATTTCCACACATACACGTTTTGGGGAAAATGTAGGGAGAAATATGAAGTTAGTTAAATGTCTTTCATAGGCACTTCAAAGCCATGAACCATTAAATCATTTCCACAGCTTTGTGACTGTTATCTCCCCTACCCCCAGAACAATGCCAAAACCACTCCTTTAAAGGTTACAATAAATTTGAAAGCCAAATCAGATTTGGAAATGTTGCACAAAAGAGAACTATATCTTGTACTTTAGATACATTTTTTAAAATGTCAGCACAGAGCTACATCCTGCCAAAGATGAACTTGGAAGCAGTGACCTTTGTGGATGACTTCTCTTTGTTAGATTTTTGCCCTACAGGATTTTAGAAGCCTGGTCACAAGAACATTTAACGATACCAGGTGGTTTTGAAATGCATGGTTGAGCTGGATGACTTATCTGGGCCTGAATGTAAATTTGGGAAAAGAATTCTGTCATGAAGAAAGCGAACATTTGTACAAGAAGAATCAGCCGCAGTGTTCTCAAAAGTAACTGTAACCTTCCCGCTGCTGCTGAGTTTGATGGAGAAAGATGGTGAGCTTAAGAAGAAAGCAAGAGATCATTCTCTGCGTTTTTTTTACCCAGTGCTGTGTTGAATTTCTTTCTAGTTACAATTGTAAAGTGTCACAAACAAAAGTCATTTAGCTTATGCAACTTCTACCATTAAGGCGTTGCCTCTAGAAAATGAACTAAAATGTTAGCAGATGCTCCAGCAATATTAGGGAGAGACCTCCCTGCTAAATGAATTACAGAGATGGGCACACTTATAAGAAAAAGGTAACATTTTGTGCACTTAATCACCTACCATTCACATAAAGGATTGAGGAACAACATACATTTAATCTGTATTGTGAACCCAGTTTATAACTCCAAAGTTAGAGAACTGAGCCTGCTCAGTAGTAAAGGAGAACAAAGGGAGTAAAGAAACAGGAAGCAACATTTGCTGCAGCCCAACTCTCCTGACAGTGAGTGTGGCAGAAAGATGAGAGTGTGGTATACAAGCAACCAAGATAGCAAAGTGGAAGTTGGGCAGCTGGAAGCATGGAGTACGAATAAATGCTATTAATTCGTTAGTGGACTGCAATTACACGTGGTGGCTCCAGCTTACCATTCCGGCCTCAACAATTTAAAGACTGATTTCCTAAGTGACCAGTCTGCTGTTCTTGAAAGGAGAAATAAATAGGATTTCTTAGGTTATTATACTACTAATTTAAAAGACAGAGTGTGACAAAGGAAGTAAACTTCTACAAATATTAAATGCAGCTACTCGTTTGAAGGTCATGTTTAAGTGTGATCATGTGACAGGATCTGGCAATGCATCAGTTTTGTTATCTTTACCCACTTCTTATATTAGAAAATACACCATAAACGATGGATAGCATTGACAGTTTTCATAAATGTAGGCTGAACAGCAGGTGGCAGCAAAAGATACTATAAGAAACACTTACAATAGAATATCTGAGAAAATTCTAGAAAACTTATTTTGGTAGGGTGCAGGTAGAGAAGGCATTCAAAGATGACTGCTCTTTTACCTCTGACTAAAGCACATGATAGAAAAAGAAAGCTATTGGGAAGGTTGACTATGATAACTAAGTTTAAATGCTTTTCTGTCGTTTTAATCACCTTTCCACTAAATGAAAGGATTGAAAAAGCTTATCAAAAGTACAAGTATCTCACAGCAAAGCCCAACTAATCCTCTTACAAAATGGGCAAGTATCTGAAGAGAGACTTTTATAATAAGAAATGACATGCAATATTTATTATAAAATTATCATTCAGTCTAGTATGGAAATATGCCAGTTGGAGGTTATCTGTCTCTTGGCTCAGAAGAAATACTAATGGAAGAATATTAACATCCTTCAAAGAAAGAAAGATATATGTAAATAAAACATTAAAGCCTCATTCAGCATGAATGGCTCTTTGAGAATGAGACAATAGCATGGGACAAATGAAACAGGACAGAGCATCTGGATCTTTTGATAAAAAACCCCAAATTAAAAAGGATGAAAATATAAGGAAAAGGATGAGCCTTAATTTGTTGGAAGGGTAGGTTTCTGGGAAAAGGGGAAATGTGCCTACCTGTGAGTAATTATAATCCAGGGGAATCTACCTGTATGCAGATAACAGAGATAATTCAACATTAAGACCAGCCTCTAGGTTCCTGAGAAAACCAAAGCAATGATCTTAGTAAATCAGGTTTTGAAAAAGACTGCAACTTACTTCTGTACATCTTGGCTGTGATATTATCTGTTTCACTTGATGCCCAACTAGATCAGTGAGTAATTAGATGGAGTTGAATATTCCTCCAACATAGTCAAAATAAGTAACTGATAGAAAGAAATGCACATGGCAGAATAATTTTATATTCTGTAATTATAACAACTGGCCTCCAAATGCCATCGTAAAGTAAAGTTCTATGTTTAGATGGAGACAAAATGCCTAGGAATATTACCTCGGTACGACCAAGGACTGATGCTAAACAGTAGTACATAGCAGATGATGTAAACATGGCGATGGGCACAGTTCTCCATTCTAACCACAAATAAAGTCTAACTTTATTTGAATTCCAATTGCATATTCCTTTTCTTTCTTTTCTTTTCCTTTTTCTTTTTCTTTTTCTTTTTCTTTTTTTTTTTTGAGATAGAGTTCAGCTCTTTCACCCAGGTTGGAGTGCAGTGGCAGGGATAGCGGCTCACTGCAACCTCTGCCTCCTGGGTTCAATTGATTCTCCTGCCTCAGTCTCCTGAGTAGTTAGGATTACAGGCATGTGCCACCACGCCCAACTAATTTTTGTATTCTTAGTTTCACTATGTTTCACAGAGTTTCACTATGTTGACCAGGCTGGTCTCAAACTGCTGACCTCAGGTGATCCACCCACCTCAGCCTCCCAAAGTGCTGGGAGAGAGACTTTGATTTCTCCGAATCCTTGTAAAAGAGATTCATCCCTTTGCAGTCAGTTGTGGGCAGGGAGAAGGTAGAGATAATGGTAGTTAGATTGGTTGTGCAGTAAAATCTGGCTGCCCAGGTTCAGGTCTGTGGCAGGAGGCAGAGTTCTCATAGCAGTTGTCATGAAGTGGTCAGTTACCACAACATGTGTGTGCTACCACCACTACTGTTACTATACACACGCCTGTACTCGCTCCAGCACATTCTCTTCTTTATGTCACATTATCATGTAAACTACCATAAAAGGAAAGCAAATTATTTATGAACTCTTTTTGTTTTGCTTAAACAACACAGATAAAATTTTTTAAGTAATCGTAAAACATAACATTTTTGGAACCAAGTTGCCAAGAATACTGTGAAAATCTCAAATACCAGCAAGACTTCAAAGCAAGTCCCTTAATCAAACTAGTGCTTATTTACTAGGAAAAAATTCAAAAGGCTGGGACGCATAGCCCAGATAAGCCAGCTCTGAAGTTGCTGTCATAAATGAGGTATGGGGTGTAAACAGCGTCAGTGCTTGTGTCTTTGAAATGTTCAGTCTCTCTGTAACCTTAAAAATAATTACCTCTTATGATTAAAAACTGTATTTGTCATATGATTGATACTTTATTTTACTAAAAGATATTAATATGAGTGTTGATGTAACCATGGAACGTTTAAGTGCTATATTGTGTTGTGATTCTTGATCAGAATTAACAAAGTGAAAACATCATGTTCTGTTGCTGTTTACAATTTTTTTCTGTTTCCTTTGAGATACTTTACCTTTAATTGGTCCCTTCCCAACACATTTTTCTGCTGATACCAACAATCACAGCCTCCTCTGCTAAAGTGTCTCGGTGATGCACATCTGTTTCTTCAGAACTAAAACCCAGAAAGAGTCTCAAATATTTCATGCTGAAGCCCCTCAAAGGGCAGTCAATCACAAGTATCTGCTCACTACTTAGCCAGAGTGGTAAAGCAGATGACGTAAAGATGGAGATGGGCATAGTTCTCCATTCTAACCACAAATAAGGTCTAACTTTATTATGAAGTCCCATTTCATATTCCTTTTCCTTCTTCCTTTTTTTTTTTTTTTCCCCAGAGTTCAGCTCTTTTGCCCAGGCTGGAGTGCAGTGGAAGAAAAATTCAGCCTTTTCTTATCTTTTAAATATCAATTCATTTGCAGAGACAGTAGCACAACTATCAAAAATACTATGCCTGGATGGCAGGACTGCTGGGGTGAATGGAGCAGTAATGATAGGTTGTTTAATTTTATTTTAGTGTAAGTTTGTGCAATATTTCCCTAATGTTTATATGATTTTTTTTTTTTTTTGGTACCAGAGAAAAGTTTCTGGATATGCTTTGACTATAGAAAAGGCCACATTTCAAAAATCTGGATTTGTAATAATAATTCCTCTTTAAAAGGATGAGTATAACCTATAAAACATATATCTGCAACCTTTTTAGTAACGTGTTTTATCTAGTGTTTTAGGTTTATACATTCACTAAATCTAGAAAGTAAATAAAAATTATCCAGTGGGACCACTTCATTTGTGGAAGAGGAAATTGAGGCACAGCTTGATTAAAATAATTGTTCAAAGTGAGTTAACAACTTACCGCAATAAGAATCTGGTGTCCACCTTAGAGTGGTGGACTGCTATTACTTGACCTCCTCACAATTATAATTTTATGTTAATTCTATTGTTATCATTATTGATAACACTACATATATTTTACCCCAAGGAAAGAAGGAAGGAAGCAAGAACTTAGTCTTAAAAATCTTAAATTATTTCAAGATACTGAAACTCAAATCACTTTTCCACCTGAAAAAAATATCTTTCAAATAATATATCCCAAGTAGCCCAAGAAATAATGGTGAGCCTGTGGTTTTCTAGGTTAAATAAGTAAATATCAAATGATATGTAAAAGTTAAATATCAAGCCAGTTAACTTTTTCGCTTGCACTCTAACCAGCAATTATTTTTGAAAGGCCGGGAAATTCTCAAATATTGATTCTCTACTTTGATAACACATTATATTATCCGGGAAAAGAAAAAATTGCCTAAGACCAGTAATCAGAATATTAGAATCCCTGAAGGTGGTCGCGCGCGCGCGCGCGTGTGTGTGTGTTTACTATTTCGGTTAGACTACTAGTGTGAACCACGGTTGAGAACCACTTTTCCAGTCTCAGCGCTCAACCCTATTCCACTCTAGTCCGCTAAGGGACAGCATCAGACCGCTCAAACTCAGAGGGCACGCCGAGGACCGCGTCTCTTCCCCTTGAAGTCACGAGAGGGCGCTCCTGCACCGGGTTTCTTCATTGGCCGCCTCTTATCCCCCAAACTTAGAGACAACACCGCAGAAAAGGCTTTCATTTGGAAGCCGGCGGAAAGAGAAACGGCAGGGAATTGCCTTTATATATCCGAAGGCCGACGGATAATTTCTGTAAACAACAATACCCCCCAAGATGAGCTCTTCCGAGCTTCCTACCCAGTAGCAGCTCCACATTTTCTCCTTTGGACTTGGAAAAACTTCACTTCCCGAAAGGAGAAAGTCGGGGGGCCGGCGGCTGGATGGGATGGTTTATGGCTTTGGATCTTGTGCAGTTCACTGTTCAAATAAATCTTGGTGAGCCTTAGAGAACAATCTCCACATTAATCTTGTGTAATTAGCGTTATAACCCTCGGCAGCCTAAGAAGCAGGAAAGACAAAGCTTTATGTAAATGTGACTGCCCTGGCCTCGGCTCCTCCTTCGTCCGGGCCCCTTTCTCCCTGGGCCTCTCGGTCGCGCGCCGCAGACTGCGAGCCTAGTTTTAATGGCACTGTACCTTAAAATCAGTGATAAGGTTCTTGACTTTAAAAATAAAAGATGAAAAAGGAGAAGCAGCGGCAACAGAAGGAGGGGAGAGGCGTGCGCAAGCTGAGGCTATTAGAAGGATTTAGCCTCTGGGGAATTGGCACCTGTCTTTGGCCGCCAGCACAGTCAAGAACCGAACCCAACACATGGGGAGACTTAGGGATTGGGAGGTGGCGTTTTCTCCAACCAGCAGCTCTTGGGAGGGGGTTGGGTAGGGGGGCGCGGGGGCAAACCCGTGGCTGGGGCGCTTTTCTGGCAGAAGGGGGCAGCTCTCCGAGTTCGCCCCAGGGACCTCACTCTGCCTTCCAGACCCGCACATTTCCTAGGCAGAAGTCTTGAACCGAGCCCTCAGATGACAGTCTCTGCTAAGCCGAGACAAGGCCCCACAGGAGGAGGAGGGTGTGAGGAACCCCAACAAGCAAGTCTTTACTTGCAAAGGTTGGGGAGGGGGCTGGGGGAGCGGTGCCCTCAGAGGCCGAGGTGAGCACACAGCCGCGCACACGCTCTGGCACCGACGCGAAGCCTAGAGGATGCAGATCCCCTGCCTGGCTCTGGATTATCTGCTCTATGTTTACTGTTTCGGAGGGCTTTACGTGAAACGAATAAATTTTTACTTGCTCCCAGGGACCGGCTTGTTGTTTTATGGCATGTACTTATTTAAAAGCCTCTTTTTGTCTGTGTTGAAATGGTCCAAGCTCCCAAATCCTGTGTCGGGCTATGAGCGTGGAAGCAGCCGAAATGCAAAGAGCATCATTGCAGCAGCAAAAGGCAGTGAAGAGAGGAACCGTATTCTTTCCAGTACACACACACACAGGCACATGCACACACTCACGCCCTGAATGCTTGCTTTTCTTTTACACAAACCAGAATCTAATTCTTTTTAATGTCTTACACAGGGGGCTAAGGGAATGTATTCTAGCGAATTGTACCTGAAAGACTGCAGGCTTTAAATTTTTTCTACAGAAACTGTATTCTGATTAGAAACAAACCTCAATACAAATCTATTTATCCTCCTTCCATCTGTATCCGCTTAGGGTTTATTCCTCCCTTTTCTGACTCCCCCATCCTCAAAAAGGTAAGCATAATGCCAGGCAAAAGCTAAGATTGGACTCTTTTAACCCGTAATCGCTGTCGTCTCTACACTTTGTTTATGAAACGGAATAAGAATGGGAGAGAGACTTAATTTAACAGCACAACCGGACTGTATAAATACAATATTCATTTTTTAAAAGTGAAGTGGATTTGGTTTACTCTGAAGAACAGTAATTCAAACAGCACCTATCTGCTCCAGATAGAGTAGCTATGCACATCTATACGGGCAAGTTTGAAATTTAGAACAAGGCTTTGATTTATTCCCTTTCTATCAGTGATTAATGCCCCTTAATTAGCTAATCTCAAAGCCATTATTTACAACTAGGGCAGACAAAGGGAAAACTGATGATCCAACACTTATGTCAGTTTGAAATTTTGAAACAACAAAAAGTGCTTTATTCAGAGTGGAATTCTGAGTCTCTTACATGAATCTCAAAATAACAAAGAAACTCAAAGAAAAAAATTTTAAACAAAAATAAAACAAAATAAGTGGGAACAAATAAAACTCCATCCCCCAACAATCCCAACCGCCCCTCCTTTTTGGCAGAAATCGCTGCCTGGAGCAATTTGAAATGTGGCTATTTAAACGGAAAAGGAATATATCTTGTCTTCATTCCATCTAAAATATGTAAGTTTTCAATTTTAGTATAAGACGAGAAAGCGTTTATAGCTGAGTTTTTCCAAATTGTTTAAAAGGAAAGGGCTTTGGGATTTGAAAACTTAGTTTTCTCTTTGTACTTTTCCAAGGCGGGGGTTCGAAGCTGGGCACTAGATTTGCTTCTCAAAGTCTGGTGCCTTAAACGTTGGGGAAGGGGCTGCGGGGAAGTGTGGGGAGAGGAGGTTTGTAAGGCGCCCTTTAACGCGGACGAACGTGGCCTAGGCTGCCGAGGAATTTCTCTTTGAACTCTGCTCCCTAAAGCACCGCCCTCGCAGCGGCTCAATTTCAAGAGACCCTTAAAACTCGTTTATAGACAGAACTGCAGGTCTTCGGGGTCTTTCTCGGTAGAAAACCATTCAGATCGGGTATCCTGGGGGCTGTCAGGGAGTTCTTGAAGGTTCCAGGGAGTCTCCTCAGGAACCACAGAGCGCAGGCCTCGGTTGCCTGATGTTGCAGAGGAGCCTAAGGAAGGGGCGGAGCAGGCCATGTCTGAGCCGGGGCCTGAGTCCTCCACTGTGGACGCGCTGCAGGTCGCCTCAGACCGCTTAGGTCATCTCGACGGTTTATCCAGCTCTCCCCCGCTTCAGAGCCCGGAGTGAGGAGAGCACCCCCACCCCCACCTTCACCTCCATCATTTTTACGAGGAAAACCTGTTCATTCGCTGCATCTGGGGACCCTTATGTGCGTTTGCCTATTGAGAAATAGAAAATGTGAAAGGAACAATACCGCGGGACACGTTGCCAAGTCGACGTGGGCAGCTTAAGGTGTGCAAAAGTGGAACTCAGGGGGACCTCGAAAGTCCTTCGATCTGAACGGTTGGGAAAAAACTTTAGGTTTATTCCTGGGCTCCTGAATCCATGACCTGAACGGGAACAGAAAAAGCCCTCTGGAAATCGGAACATGCCTTCAGGCAGCAATAGAATGGGATTAGAAATCCCTCCTGGAAAGTATGAGGCGAAGGAGAGGGAAACTACAGGGGAATGGAAACTGGGGTCGGAGAGGCAGAGCTCAGGAGAGGGGTGTGTGTGTGTGCGTAGGAGATGGGGACTCCGGGCCAAGGAGGAAGGAAAGGAAGAGGGTAAAAAAGAAGCTAGAGGAGAGAAGAAGGAAAAACTAGAGGACCTCGTGTCTTTCGTGTGAAAGCACCCGCGTCCTAAATCGTAGGAACGAGGTCGTCATTAGCGCTGTGACCCGGAGGAAAGACACATTAGAGAAAGAAATGAACACAGAACATGCAACTCCCTGCCTGGTTCATTTCGCTTTCCTTGAAATCCCTGGGCCTCAAGGTTCCCATCGCTTAAGCTTTCCCCGTCTCTCGCTCCCCCGCCCTTTCAACATAACAATGCACTGAGGCTGAGAGGGGAGGAACGGAGCGAGTCAGGGAGAGAAACCATTATTTTTCAGGGTAAAATAACAAACCTGTGCATCCAGCTTGCCAACACGTTTTTAACATTTGCATCGACTTATTTGTAAACAGCCCTTGGGGTGATAATTTCGCCTGAGAGATTAACCATTCAAGTCTCAAAGTTCCCAAGGATTGTGAAATCCTGCTTGTATTGTAAAAATACAGATTTTGAAGGGTTTCTTTTTTCTCCCTTTCCCAAATGAAACCCCGAGGATGCGCTTTGGACTTGGGAACTGAGGGCGTGGTGGGCAGACAGCTGTTGAATCCAAACAAAGACTATTCTGGATCTGAGGCCGTTTTGGTTTCCATCTGGGAGTACTTTTCATTTCCTTCTTCCCATTCCAATGGAAAGAAATGGATTAGGAATGGGGCAGTCAGAATTATGTGTTTATGGCGGACAGATGCAACAGGAGAGAATGAACCTTCAGAAACAAAAGGATCTTTGAGATTTGGTTCCTGGGTGTGCAAATTTGGAAACAAACAAAATAACCAAGGAAGCTATGGGGATACCAAGACTCTTGTGCTATCGACAATGTTGACTCATAGATGAATCATCTCTCCTTCTCTACTTTCCTCTCATCAATCAAGAATTGTGGTCCCATCTCACAAACTGCCGCGGAAGCCAAAATTGCAGGACATTTTGAGAAACAAGTCTTGAAATCTGCCTGAAACTAACAAAAGCCACCCGCCAGTCAACCAGAGTCAGTCTCTCTCTCCCTTTCTTCCCTCCTCTCCCGCCTCTCTTCCTTCTCTCCCGCCCCCCACCCCCCACTCTCCCATCTTTCTCCAGTTAGCCTCGCCCCAATTAACGCCCTACAGCAAGTCAGCCTTACACCTGCTGGAGAAATCTTGGTGGCAGTGGTGGGAGGTGGTGGTTTTGGTTTTTAGCAGAGCGCGGGAGCACCGTGTCACATCAGCCTGCGACCGCCCTAGGACCGTCCTCGGTAATATCTTGGAGCCAGGAGCCAGGGAGGCTCTCCTCAGCCCCAGTCGTTGCCTGTCGCCGCTTTCGGTTTCTCTTCCCTAACAGCACCCACCACCCCTTTTCTCTGAAATTCTCAAAGCAATTTCATCCTTTGCAGAGTTTGTAAAGCTCTCCTACTGACTTGAGGTGTGCGGCTTAAAAAGGGAAGAATGGAGTAGCTCGAAAGGGAAGGAAGGTCACATTAAAATTCTCCTTTTTAAAATTTTAATTTCATTGACAGGTCTTGAAAGGTTTGTTTTGGTATAAGGCAACGTTGCCAATTCCAAATACAAACAGACAGACACACACTGTGTGTATCAGATGTTGGGAATAAAAACGGTTTATTGATTGAAATAATAGAGGCATTATTTTGATTTGTCTTGACGTGGACGCTGATTTATAGAGCTCTTCCCTCAGTGATTTCTTCTTGTAGTCCAGACACATGGAAATGATAAAAATCTCACCAAAGCTCACCTTGGTGCTAATCAAGACTGCTCGATGCACGTTATAAATCTGATACAATATTTATTGCTTATCTGTATTCGAGGGGTTAGTCTCCATCCTAGGATTGTCCCCTTTCAAAAACATTTTTTCGGATGCATCTGTTTTCACTTTGCACTTGCAACGGGCTGGAGCAGACAATAGTGTGAAAAACATCTGAATATACGAGGCGACAGAGCTGCATGTGTGTTTCATTTCTTCGGTGTTAGGGGAGAAAATAACAAAAGAAACACACACTGCAACACACACAAGCACACGCACACACACACATGCACGCACGCACACACACACCGGCCCAGGACCTCACAAAGGGCGCGCTGACCCAGCGCTAACACACAAGACAAATTAAAGAAAGGGGGCAAATCTGAGCAGGGGCTAAGGCGAGGGTCCAGGCATTTCGGGAAAAGATCAAGGACAAGGACAGTTAAGAAACTGAACGTGGGCCAGGGAAGACCGGAGAGAGAGAAAGTAAAGTGTCCAGGACTGGAACTCACGTCCCTGAGGCTGGAGACAGTAAGTTTGCTTGTAACACCGACAGTTTTTCTTGACTGCAGGAAACAACAAAAATAGTAATAAAACAAGCACAAATCCCCCAAACATCAAGGGGGTAAAAACCCCACTACTAGCCACCCCAAACCAAAACCAAAACCGTGTCTTTTCTGCTGAATTGCTGCAAGACCACAAGAGACTAAGAGACCCGGAGTCAGACTGTGAGCTTGGGAAAGATAAGTTGCCCAGCGAGGTTGGAGGTAGACTGAGGAACGCCGTTTTTGGTGAAGGACACAAATATTTGCAGAGTTTAAAGCTGCAGGAATACAAAAGCAGGAGTGAGATTATCTGATTACAGATACAGGATGTTCAAGTTGTTGCCTCCCAAAAATGACTGCGTTAAAAAAAATAAATAAAAGGTCAGTTCGAAAAGGGAAATTTTAATATCAGTGAAAGCATCAGAGGGAATCGGATTGAACACGGCAGCTCCGGAACTGGACTACAGCTGCGTGGTGCAGCCAATCCCGGGGCCTGTGGGAGCGAGCTACAGATCTCAGGACCACGCGGGCGAGAGCAAGGAGCCTCCCGGCCACAGAGCCACGGGCGCTGCGGAATCCAGCCTGGACTCCCCCGGGCTGGAGTGTGCTAAGGGCTTCCGGCCCCGGGGCCCAGAGGGGTCTCAGTGAAAAATGGATGGCGCTTCAGCACCGACCGCGTTGCTCTGGGTTCTCCATTTCTCCTTCCCGAGTCTCTCTGCCTCTGTTTCCCCGTGGCCCGGAGGACATGCTACGGAAGAGATGTCTGGTCCGGGGGGTGGGGACGGGGGTAGTGGAAGAGGGAGGGGAAGGTCTCATCCCTGGGACGCTGACACCACACTCCGCGCGGCACTCCAGCACCGGAGAGCGAGCTTCGGTTCCGCCCACCCTCCAGCCATTTGCTTATTCTCGCTATTGTTTTAATTCATTGGGCAGCCTGTTGCGCCGCGGGGCCGGCTGAGCCATTTGGGGTCCTCCAGATGCCCTGCAGGGCGCCTGTTCCCGGAAGACCACTCCGCAGGAGTAGCGGGGGCACGCGCGTTTTTTCTTGTGGATAACTGCCTCGGACTCGGAGGGGTCGGTCCCCACCTGAAGCTCACCTCAGGCAGTCGCTAGAAGTTCCAATCCAATCGTGAGCTTTCCTCTGGGAGGGACAGGACAGGATCCCCTTCAATTCCTGAGGCTGCTCCTCTGGGCGAATCCCACAATAATTGCGCATTTCTCTCCATTTAGTGCTTTGGAAATTTAGAAACCGCGCTTTCATTTGTACATCGCCTGCCGACAGCCCCTTTGCTGGTTAGAGAATCCTTGTTCCCCCTCCCCACACGTACACACACTCATTTTTAGTTTTAATAAATGATTTAAAAATCAAAACAAACCTCTGAGTCAGTCCGCCCAATTTTATGCTCCATCTCCTCTGCGTATGTGTTAGATTCTCTCGCCAATCGATGGGAAAGAGCATTTGGGGCATTTGCAATTTCCTTTGTCACTTGCCACTCTGTGCGTATAGATTTTACGTGTCATTTGTTTACCAAATCAGTTCGTATTTTCTTAGCCCAGAGTTCAGGATTTTATGTTTGTGAATTAATTGCTCAGTACCCAAAGGGCAGGACAGTCAGGGGAGCCACCTGATGCAAAAAGGGTCAGCTCACATTAGGGCAAAACAAGGAGGTTTTGTGAGTTCTTCTGCCGGCTCTGAATTAACACAAACAGCCCTCTTTGCCTTCCTAGGTCTGGTTAAAAAGACCTTACCTTGAAGGGATAGTGTGGTGCCTAATGTCTGCTAGCCTGTAACTCCAGGCATTACAAGATCATTTTTGCCCAGCCAAAGAAACTGCGTAAATCCAACCCCCTTGATTGAAGATAATAGTCACTTCAGTTCTGGCCATATGGTGCCTACCTGCATTCTAGTCTTGAACAGTCTCAGGTTCCTCACTGGGTCTCACTTATTGATTCCTTTACTAGATTACATCATAAGTTAATATGGCTGAGTGATGTGGAGGTTGTGGATGATCCTTTTATTGCCCTGATTCAAATCCACACAGTAAGAAATTTTTTAAACGGAGGTTGATGATGGAAGCTTCCTCAATAAGTATCCTTAAGTCAAGAAATGACTGAACTTTAAATTATAAGAATCTCAAAATTACTATGCAAGTGTTTGGCAACCAATTTCAGTTTTTCATGACAACAGGAGCCTAGGTCATAGGATGGCAAACTAAATTCAATGATCACTTGTCTGCTTCTGCAGATAATCTTAAAGGAAGCTTCATTAAAATTCACCCACCAAACAAATGGCATCTCAAAATGCGTCAAGAGATTTGTCTATTTAAGCAGATAGTACATTCTATGGCATTTGAATTTTATAAAAATAACTAATTAAAAAATATATTTTGAGGTCAGACTTATTTTTTATTTGGACCAATTTGCCTTATCATTTATAAAGATATCCTTAGGTGTGTGTCGTTACATCAAGCTTTCAGCTGTCTCTAGGGACACATTAAGGTGAGGTGGTGATGCTAAGATTCTAAGGACAGCATTCATGGGTAAACAACAGAAAAGCCCTGTGCCCATAACCTTACTTCAGAGAACAGCAGTTCCACTAGATTCAAGGTGGCTTCTTCCTACTCTTGTGTTCATAATTGAACATAATTTGATCTTATTTAAGATTATAATACGTTCCCTGACAGTCAGAGCAAAGCTGGCCCAGGATATAGTCTCTTTCTTGTGAATGAAAGGACATTTAATAGAAAACCTTGTTGGTCTTGTATATTGTCTTTGTTATGATGTGGGCAGAGTGAGTCAATAAATAGAATTTGAAATAAGCAACACGTGTTTGCCCTCCAAATCTTAAGCTACAATTCAATATCTAATGGATTTGAGGAAAGAAAAAAGAGGCACCTGGTCTTCTGAGCTGATAGAGAGTTAGATTATAACCTGATTGAAGGATTGGCACGAAAAGTAATAGACACAATTGATGGCTTATTTTCATTCAACCACCAGCTAGGCAGAAGAGATTTGGAACAAGGAAATTTCACTTCAATTTTCTGTATTCTGATTCCATGTTCACTAACAAACTTTCTGATTATAATTGAAATTGCTGTTTATATCTGCTAAGTAATGGGAATGTATTTAGGTCTCTGAGATTTTTTTGGTATGTACACACACACACACACACATATACATATACATATAGTATACATATGTATGTATACTATAAACACACAAAACATTTTAATCAATGGATTCTAGTCTTAATCACTGTGGTTAAAGTGATTTTGCTCTGAGAGACAGTTTGCTAAGAAGTCAGATTTCTCGCTAGTTGTGGTGGCTCACACCTGTAATCCCAGCACTTTGGGAGGCTGAGGCTGGTGGATCACCTGAGGTCAGGAGTTCAAGACCAGCCTGCCCAACATGGTGAAACCCCATCTCTACTAAAAATACAAAAAATTAGCTGGGCTTTGTGGCAGGTGCCTGTAGTCCCAGCTACTTGGGAGGCTGAGGCAGGAGAATCCCTTGAACCCCGGAGGCAGAGGTTGCAGCGAGTCGAGATCCCACCATTGCACTCCAGCCTGGGTGACAGGAGGGAAACTCTGTTTCTAAATAAATAAATAAATAAAATGAAAGTCAGGTTTCCAAGCCTGTGAGATCTAGAATTAGGCATGGCAGACTATAAGAAGCTTTCCCAGAAAAATACCCAACCAATGTTTCAGGAATGGCCAGTTACATCTTCCTAGTAGCAATACTATCTTATTGGCCATTTGCCCATACTTCAACAGACAGCAATTTTGCCACTGTATTTTCAGTCCTTAAACTTAGAAGTGTTTGAGAATTATTATTATTATTATTATTATTATTATTTAGACAGAGTTCAGCCCTTCTGCCCAGGCTGGAGCGCAGTGATGGGATCTCAGCTCACTGCAAACTCCACCTTCTGGTTTCAAGCGATTCTCCTGCCTCAACCTCCTCAGTAGCTGGGATTATAGGCACCCACCACCATGCCCAGCTAATTTTTGTATTTTTAGTTTAGTTTAGTTTGATTTAGAGATGGAGTTTCACCTTGTTGGCCAGGCTTTTCTTGAACTTCTGAGCTCAGGCAATCCGCCCACCTCGGCCTCCCAAAGTGCTGGGATTACAGGAGTCAGCTATCATGCCCTGCTATTTTCTAAATCAACAAATCAAAATCTCCCAGATGTCCCCAGCTTTTATCAAAAATTAACTTATCTAAGCTATTGTTGAAATTAATTATAGCTTTGGTCTCCACCAAATCTTGGGTTTATTGTTTGATACCTATCACTGTAAAATATCAGGTTATTTAACATTTAATGTAATTTAATTGGGTGTATTCTAGGTGCTGAATTCTGCCTTTTGGTGAGTACAGATATTTTATTATTTTATTATCTTTGTAATTCTGTTAACCCTTTTCTTTCCTCAGAACAAAGTGCTACCAAATTTATTTATTATTATTTATTTTTTTTTTTTTCTTTTTTTTTTTTTTTTTTTATTATACTTTAAGTTCTAGGGTACATGTGCATGACGTTTATATCATGTATAACTCCCCAATGCAATCCCTCCCTCCTCCCCCCTCCCCATGATAGGCCCCAGTGTGTGATGTTCCCCTTCCCGAGTCCAAGTGATCTCATTGTTCAGTTCCCACCTATGAGTGAGAACATGCGGTGTTTGGTTTTCTCTTCTTGTGATAGTTTGCTAAGAATGATGGTTTCCAGCTGCATCCATGTCCCTACAAAGGACGCAAACTCATCCTTTTGATGGCTGCATAGTATTCCATGGTGTATATGTGCCACATTTTCTTAATCCAGTCTGTCACAGATGGACATTTGGGTTGATTCCAAGTCTTTGCTATTGTGAATAGTGCCGCAATAAACAAACGTGTGCATGTGTCTTTGTAGTAGAGTAATTTATAATCCTTTGGGTATATACCCAGTAGTGGGATGGCTGGGTCATATGGTACATCTAGTTCTAGATCCTTGAGGAATCGCCATACTGTTTTCCATAATGGTTGAACTAGTTTACAATCCACCAACAGTGTAAAAGTGTTCCTATTTCTCCACATCCTCTCCAACACCTGTTGTTTCCTGACTTCTTAATGATTGCCATTCTAACTGGTGTGAGATGGTATCTCATTGTGGTTTTGATTTGCATTTCTCTGATGGCCAGTGATGATGAGCATTTTTTCATGTGTCTGTTGGCTGTATGGATGTCTTCTTTTGAGAAATGTCTGTTCATATCCTTTCCCCACTTTTTGATGGGGTTGTTTGCTTTTTTCTTGTATATTTGTTTGAGTTCTTGGTAGATTCTGGATATTAGCCCTTTGTCAGATGAGTAGGTTGCAAAAATTTTTTCCCATTCTGTAGGTTGCCTGTTCACTCTGATGGTAGTTTCTTTAGCTGTGCAAAAGCTCTTTAGTTTAATTAGATCCCATGTGTCAATTTTTGCTTTTGCTGCCGTTGCTTTTGGTGTTTTAGACATGAAGTCCTTGCCCATGCCTATGTCCTGAATGGTACTACCTAGATTTTCTTCTAGGGTTTTTATGGTATTAGGTCTAACATTTAAGTCTCTAATCCATCTTGAATTAATTTTCGTATAGGGGGTAAGGAAAGGATCCAGTTTCAGCTTTCTACTTATGGCTAGCCAATTTTCCCAGCACCATTTATTAAATAGGGAATCCTTTCCCCATTTCTTGTTTCTCTCAGGTTTGTCAAAGATCAGATGGCTGTAGATGTGTGGTATTATTTCTGAGGACTCTGTTCTGTTCCATTGGTCTATATCTCTGTTGTGGTACCAGTACCATGCTGTTTTGGTTACTGTAGCCTTGTAGTATAGTTTGAAGTCAGGTAGCGTGACGCCTCCAGCTTTGTCCTTTTGACTTAGGATTGTCTTGGCAATGCGGGCTCTTTTTTGGTTCCATATGAACTTTAAAGCCGTTTTTTCCAATTCTGTGAAGAAAGTCATTGGTAGCTTGATGGGGATGGCATTGAATCTATAAATCACCTTGGGCAGTATGGCCATTTTCACGATATTGATTCTTCCTATCCATGAGCATGGTATGTTCTTCCATTTGTTTGTGTCCTCTTTGATTTCACTGAGCAGTGGTTTGTAGTTCTCCTTGAAGAGGTCCTTTACATCCCTTGTAAGCTGGATTCCTAGGTATTTGATTCTCTTTGAAGCAATTGTGAATGGAAGTTGATTCCTGATTTGGCTCTCTGCTTGTCTGTTACTGGTGTATAAGAATGCTTGTGATTTTTGCACATTAATTTTGTATCCTGAGACTTTGCTGAAGTTGCTTATCAGCTTAAGCAGATTTTGGGCTGAGACAATGGGGTTTTCTAAATATACAATCATGTCATCTGCAAACAGGGACAATTTGACTTCTTCTTTTCCTAACTGGATACCCTTGATTTCTTTCTCTTGCCTGATTGCCCTAGCCAGAACTTCCAACACTATGTTGAATAGGAGTGGTGAGAGAGGGCATCCCTGTCTTGTGCCAGTTTTCAAAGGGAATTTTTCCAGTTTTTGCCCATTCAGTATGATATTAGCTGTGGGTTTGTCATAAATAGCTCTTATTATTTTGAGGTACGTTCCATCAATACCAAATTTATTGAGCGTTTTTAGCATAAAGGGCTGTTGAATTTTGTCAAAAGCCTTTTCTGCATCTATTGAGATAATCATGTGGTTCTTGTCTTTGCTTCTGTTTATGTGCTGGATTACGTTTATTGATTTGCGAATGTTGAACCAGCCTTGCATCCCAGGGATGAAGCCCACTTGATCATGGTGGATAAGCTTTTTGATGTGCTGCTGAATCCGGTTTGCCAGTATTTTATTGAGGATTTTTGCATCGATGTTCATCAGGGATATTGGTCTAAAATTCTCTCTTTTTGTTGTGTCTCTGCCAGGCTTTGGTATCAGGATGATGTTGGCCTCATAAAAAAGTTAGGGAGGATTCCCTCTTTTTCTATTGATTGAAATAGTTTCAGAAGGAATGGTACCAGCTCCTCCTTGTACCTCTGGTAGAATTCAGCTGTGAATCCATCTGGTCCTGGACTTTTTTTGGTGGGTAGGCTATTAATTGTTGCCTCAATTTCAGAGCCTGCTATTGGTCTATTCAGGATTCAACTTCTTCCTGGTTTAGTCTTGGGAGAGTGTAAGTGTCCAGGAAATTATCCATTTCTTCTAGATTTTCTAGTTGATTTGCGTAGAGGCATTTATAGTATTCTCTGATGGTTGTTTGTATTTCTGTGGGGTCGGTGGTGATATCCCCTTTATCATTTTTTATTGAGTCTATTTGATTCCTCTCTCTTTTCTTCTTTATTAGTCTAGCTAGCGGTCTGTCAATTTTGTTGATCTTTTCAAAAAACCAACTCCTGGATTCATTGATTTTTTGGAGGGTTTTTGTGTCTCTATCTCCTTCAGTTCTGCTCTGATCTTAGTTATTTCTTGCCTTCTGCTAGCTTTTGAATGTGTTTGCTCTTGCCTCTCTAGTTCTTTTAATTGTGATGTTAGAGTGTCAATTTTAGATCTCTCCTGCTTTCTCTTGTGGGCATTTAGTGCTATAAATTTCCCTCTACACACTGCTTTAAATGTGTCCCAGAGATTCTGGTATGTTGTATCTTTGTTCTCATTGGTTTCAAAGAACATCTTTATTTCTGCTTTCATTTCGTTATGTACCCAGTAGTCATTCAGGAGCAGGTTGTTCAGTTTCCATGTAGTTGAGCGGTTTGGATTGAGTTTCTTAGTCCTGAGTTCTAGTTTGATTGCACTGTGGTCTGAGAGACAGTTTGTTATAATTTCTGTTCTTGTACATTTGCTGAGGAGTGCTTTACTTCCAATTATGTGGTCAATTTTGGAATAAGTGCGATGTGGTGCTGAGAAGAATGTATATTCTGTTGATTTGGGGTGGAGAGTTCTATAGATGTCTATTAGGTCCGCTTGGTGCAGATATGAGTTCAATTCCTGGATATCCTTGTTAACTTTCTGTCTCGTTGATCTGTCTAATGTTGACAGTGGAGTGTTGAAGTCTCCCATTATTATTGTATGGGAGTCTAAGTCTCTTTGTAGGTCTCTAAGGACTTGCTTTAAGAATCTGGGTGCTCCTGTATTGGGTGCATATATATTTAGGAGAGTTAGCTCTTCCTGTTGAATTGATCCCTTTACCATGATGTAATGGCCTTCTTTGTCTCTTTTGATCTTTGATGGTTTAAAGTCTGTTTTATCAGAGACTAGGATTGCAACCCCTGCTTTTTTTTGTTCTCCATTTGCTTGGTAGATCTTCCTCCATCCCTTTATTTTGAGCCTATGTATGTCTCTGCATGTGAGATGGGTCTCCTGAATACAGCAGACTGATGGGTCTTGACTCTTGATCCAGTTTGCCAGTCTGTGTCTTTTAATTGGAGCATTTAGTCCATTGACATTTAAGGTTAATATTGTTATGTGTGAACTTGATCCTGTCATTATGATATTAACTGGTTATTTTGCTCGTTAGTTGATGCAGTTTCTTCCTAGCCTCGATGATCTTTACATTTTGGCATGTTTTTGCAATGGCTGGTACCGGTTGTTCCTTTCCATGTTTAGGGCTTCCTTCAGGGTCTCTTGTAAGGCAGGCCTGGTGGTGACAAAATCTCTAAGCATTTGCTTATCTGTAAAGGATTTTATTTCTCCTTCACTGATGAAGCTTAGTTTGGCTGGATATGAAATTCTGGGTTGAAAATTCTTTTCTTTAAGAACATTGAATATTGGCCCCCACTCTCTTCTGGCTTGTAGAGTTTCTGCCGAGAGGTCTGCTGTTATTCTGATGGGCTTCCCTTTGTGGGTAACCCGACCTTTCTCTCTGGCTGCCCTTAAGATTTTTTCCTTCATTTCAACTTTGGTGAATCTGGCAATTATGTGTCTTGGAGTTGCTCTTCTGGAGGAGTATCTTTGTGGTGTTCTCTGTATTTCCTGAATTTGAATGTTGGCCTGCCCTACTAGGTTGGGGAAGTTCTCCTGGATGATATCCTGAAGAGTGTTTTCCAACTTGGTTCCATTTTCCCCCTCACTTTCAGGCACTCCAATCAGACGTAGATTTGGTCTTTTTACATAATCCCATACTTCTTGCAGGCTTTGTTCATTTCTTTTTCTTCTTTTTTCTTTTGGTTTCTCTTCTCGCTTCATTTCATTCATTTGATCCTCAATCGCTGATACTCTTTCTTCCAGTTGATCGAGTCGGTTACTGAAGCTTGTGCATTTGTCACGTATTTCTCGTGTCATGGTTTTCATCTCTGTCATTTCGTTTATGATCTTCTCTGCATTAATTAATCTAGCTGTCAATTCTTCCACTTTTTTTTCAAGATTTTTAGTTTCTTTGCGCTGGGTACGTAATTCCTCCTTTAGCTCTGAGAGGTTTGATGGAGTGAAGCCTTCTTCTCTCATCTCGTCAAAGTCATTCTCTGACCAGCTTTGATCCGTTGCTGGCGATGGGCTGCGCTCCTTTGCAGGGGGAGATGCGCTCTTATTTTTTGAATTTCCAGCTTTTCTGCCCTGCTTCTTCCCCATCTTTGTGGTTTTATCTGTCTCTGGACTTTGATGATGGTGGCGTACGGATGGGGTTTTGGTATAGGTGTCCTTCCTGTTTGATAGTTTTCCGTCTGACAGTCAGAAGGACTGTCTGTTGGTCTGTTGGAGATTGCTTGAGGTCCACTCCAGACCCTGTTTGCCTGGGTATCAGCAGCAGAGGTTGCCGAAGATAGAATATTGCTGAACAGCGAGTGTACCTGTCTGATTCTTTCTTTGGAAGTTTCCTCTCAGGGGTGACGCCACCCTGTGAGGTGTGGGGTGTCAGACTGCCCCTAGTGGGGGATGTCTCCCAGCTAGGCTACTCAGGGGTCAGGGACCCACCTGAGCAGGCAGTCTGTCCGTTCTCGGATCTCAACCTCCGCGTTAGGAGATCCACGGCTCTCCCCAAAGCTGTCAGACAGAGTCATTCGCGTCTGCACCGCCCCCGCTCTTTCCCCTAATGGGCTGCAGCTGTGCGCTGTCCGCAGAGGTAGAGTCTACAGAGACAGGCAGGCTTCCTTGAGCTGCTGTGAGCTCCACCCAGTTCGAGCTTCCCAGCGGCTTTGTTTACCTACTTAAGCCTCAGCAATGGCGGGCGCCCCTCCCCCAGCCTCGCTGCTGCCTTGCGGATCGATCGCCGCAGACGGCTGTGTTAGCAGTGAGGGAGGCTCCGTGGGCGTGGGACCCTCCCGGCCAGGTGTGGGATATATCTCCTGGTGTGCCTGTTTCCTTAAAGCGCAGTATTGGGGTGGGAGTTACCCGATTTTCCAGGTGTTGTGTGTCTCAGTTCCCCTGGCTAGGAAAAAGGGATTCCTTTCCCCCTTGCGCTTCCAGGTGAGGCGATGCCTCGCCCTGCTTCAGCTCACGCTGGTCAGGCTGCAGCAGCTGACCAGCACCGATTGTCGGCACTCCCTAGCGAGAAGACCCCAGTACCTCAGTTGAAAACGCAGAAATCACCGGTCTTCTGTGTCGCTCGCGCTGGGAGTTGGAGACTGGAGCTGCTCCTATTCGGCCATCTTGCTCCGCCCTACCAAATTTATTTATCTGCTGTCCCCACAGAAAACCCTTCATCTCCCGATTATAAAAGTTGCTTAACACTTTCATATTAGTTTTTTTTCTTGTGTGGCAGACAACATTACATCCCCTACTTTAAAGACGAATGTACCTGAATTTTGTAAAAATTTTACCTTTAGGACTGTTGCAGGATTAAATTAGATAACCCCTGTAAAGGAGTTAGCACAATGACTGGCACTTAGTAGGTAAAAATGTATTAATTGGTGCAAGTTTTAGCATAGATGTCCCCTGGCTGAAAGTTTTAAGGGATGGACAACATTGGCCTCTGTTTCCTTTGCCTGTGGCTAATTACTTGGAATTCTTCCCTCTTAATCACGTATTTAGAATTATTTTTCCCTAAAAATATTTCATTAAAGTTGTTTATGTTCAGGGATTTAACATAAATGTAGAGATTGTTGCTTTTGCTGTGTAATTCTTTTACAGATTATTTTAAACAAAGTTAAAATAAGGTATAATTCATCATTGATCTTTTGATGACCTCATTTTTTTGCATGTCTCTGCTCATAGATATTTTTACTCATCCCTTCCATTTCTTTGAATCCTGGAGTTAGAAAACAGCCCTGAAGATCAAAGAATTGTAGAATCATTAAATTTTCAACTATAAATGAATTTAGATATAGCTGGTTTCTAGAACTAAAGCCAATTCTTTATTCATCCATGGTAACTAAGCTATTTTTCTCTTTAAATGCTCTTACAAAAGTCCTTTTAAAAGTATACCTGAATTGTATCTCCTAATTTCCTCTACTTCACAGGGTTTTTCAGTCCTCTTAAAAATGCTTTCCTGTTAGCAAGTAATAATTTCTTCTTATATAGTGCGTACTGGCTCTTCCCTATTACCTGATGCTTCCTTTAAAAACAGATCCTTTGCATTTAAATACATTTCCTCTAATTGCTAAGAAATGAAGTGAAACATCCTAGTTATCTCTAGGTAAATGTTTATAGATAGATTTGTTTTTGCAACCCATCAGAACTACAGTCCAGTGAGGATTTGTATAAGAAATTATACATCATCATTTAAAATATCTCAATTTCACATTTAAGTGTTACGGACAATATTTGAATGACTATTATTTGGGAAAATTATATCTGGACAAATTATCCAGATGATTTGTTTATGACGTACCTGTTAAATAAGTCTTGAATACCCTGAACTGCTATAACTGTGATAACTTTAACTCCTTCCCATGTCTTCAAAGAATTTCAGAGCAGGGGGGCGGAGCAAGATGGCCGAATAGGCACAGCTCCAGTCTCCAACTCACAGCGCGAGCGACACAGAAGACAGGTGATTTCTGCATTTTCAACTGAGGTACTGGGGTCATCTCACTAGGGAGTGCCGGACAATCGGTGCTGGTCAGCTGCTGCAGCCCGAACAGCGAGAGCTGAAACAGGGTGAGGCATTGCCTCACCTGGGAAGCCCAAGGGGGAAGGGAATCCCTTTTCCTAGCCAGGGGAACTGAGACACACAACACCTGGAAAATTGGGTAACTCCCAGCCCAATACTGTGCTTAAAGCAAATGGGCACACCAGGATATTATACCCACACCTGGCCGGGAGGGTCCCACGCCCACGGAGCCTCCCTCATTGGTAGCACAGCAGTCTGTGATCTAACTGAAAGGCAGCAGCGAGGCTGGGGGAGGGGCGCCCGCCATTGCTGAGGCTTAAGTAGGTAAACAAAGCGGCTGGGAACCTCGAACTGGGTGGAGCTAACAGCAGCTCCAGGAAACCTGCCAGTCTCTGTAGACTCCACCTCTGGGGACAGGGCACAGCTAAACAACAACAACAAAAAAAGCAGCAGAAACCTGTGCAGACACAAACAACTTTGTCTGACAGCTTTGAACAGAGCAGTGGATCTCCCAACACGGAGGTTGAGATCTGAGAACGGACAGACTGCCTGCTCAAGTGGGTCCCTGACCCCTGAGTAGCCTAACTCGGAGACATCCCCCACTAGGGGCAGTCTGACACCCCACACCTCACAGGATGGAGTACACCCCTGAGAGGAAGCTTCCAAAGTAAGAATCAGACAGGTACACTCGCTGTTCAGCAATATTCTATCTTCTGCAACCTCTGCTGCTGATACCTAGGCAAACAGGGTCTGGAGTGGACCTCAAGCAATCTCCAACAGACCTACAGCTGAGGGTCCTGACTATTAGAAGGAAAACTACCAAACAGGAAGAACACGTATACCAAAACTCCATCAGTACGTCACCATCATCAAAGACCAGAGAAAGATAAAACCACAAAGATGGGGAAAAAGCAGGGCAGAAAAGCTGGAAATTCAAAAAAATAAGAGCGCATCTCCCCCTGCAAAGGAGCGCAGCTCATTGCCAGCAACGGTTCAAAGCTGGTCAGAGAATGACTTTGACAAGATGAGAGAAGAAGGCTTCAGTCCATCAAGCTTCTCAGAGCTAAAGGAGGAATTACGTACCCAGCGCAAGGAAACTAAAAATCTTGAAAAAAGACTGGAAGAATTGACAGCTAGAATAATTAATGCAGAGAAGGTCATAAACGAAATGACAGAGATGAAAACCATGACATGAGAAATACGTGACAAATGCACAAGCTTCAGTAACTGACTCGATCAACTGGAAGAAAGAGTATCAGCGATTGAGGATCAAATGAATGAAATGAAGCGAGAAGAGAAACCTAAAGAAAAAAGAAGAAAAAGAAATGAACAAAGCCTGCAAGAAGTATGGGATTATGTAAAAAGACCAAATCTACGTCTGATTGGGGTGCCTGAAAGTGAGGGGGAAAATGGAATCAAGTTGGAAAACACTCTTCAGGATATCATCCAGGAGAACTTCCCCAACCTAGTAGGGCAGGCCAACATTCAAATTCAGGAAATACAGAGAATGCCACAAAGGTACTCCTCAAGAAGAGCAACTCCAAGACACATAATTGCCAGATTCACCAAAGTTGAAATGAAGGAAAGAATCTTAAGGGCAGCCAGAGAGAAAGGTCGGGTTACCCACAAAGGAAAGCCCATCAGACTAACAGCAGATCTCTCCGCAGAAACTCTACAAGCCAGAAGAGAGTGGGGGCCAATATTCAACATTCTTAAAGAAAAGAATTTGCAACCCAGAATTTCATATCCAGCCAAACTAAGTTTCATAAGTGAAGGAGAAATAAAATCCTTTACAGAGAAGCAAATGCTTAGAGATTTTGTCACCACCAGGCCTGCCTTACAAGAGACCCTGAAGGAAGCCCTAAACATGGAAAGAACAAATGGTACCAGCCACTGCAAAAACATGCCAAAATGTAAAGACCATCGAGGCTAGGAAGAAACTGCATCAACTAATGAGCAAAATAACCAGTTAATATCATAATGGCAGGATCAACTTCACACATAACATTAACCTTAAATGTAAATGGACTAAATGCTCCAATTAAAAGACACAGACTGGCAAACTGGATAAAGAGTCAAGACCCATCAGTCTGCTGTATTCAGGAGACCCATCTCACATGCAGAGACATACATAGGCTCAAAATAAAGGGATGGAGGAAGATCTACCAAGCAAATGGAGAACAAAGAAAAGCAGGGGTTGCAATTCTAGTCTCTGATAAAACAGACTTTAAACCATCAAAGATCAAAAGAGACAAAGAAGGCCATTACATAATGGTAAAGGGATCAATTCAACAGGAAGAGCTAACTATCCTAAATATATATGCACCCAATACAGGAGCACCCACATTCATAAAGCAAGTCCTTAGAGACTTACAAAGAGACTTAGACTCCCGTACAATAATAATGGGAGACTTCAACACTCCACTGTCAACATTAGACAGATCAACGAGATAGAAAGTTAACAAGGATATCCAGGAATTGAACTCATCTCTGCACCAAGCGGACCTGATAGACATCTAGAGAACTCTCCACCCCAAATCAACAGAATATACATTCTTCTCAGTACCACATCGCACTTATTCCAAAATTGACCACATAATTGGAAGTAAAGAACTCCTTAGCAAATGTAAAAGAACAGAAATGATAACAAACTGTCTCTCAGACCACAGTGCAATCAGACTAGTACTCAGGACTAAGAAACTCAATCAAAACCGCTCAACTACATGGAAACTGAACAACCTGCTCCTGAATGATGACTGGGTACATAACGAAATGAAGGGAGAAATAAAGATGTTCTTTGAAACCAATGAGAACAAAGATACAACATACCAGAATCTCTGGGACACGTTTGAAGCAGTGTGTAGAGGGAAATTTATAGCACTAAATGCCCACAAGAGAAAGCTGGAAAGATCTAAAATTAACACTCTTAACATCACAAGTAAAAGAACTGGAGAAGCAAGAGCAAACACATTCAAAAGCTAGCAGAAGGCAAGAAATAACTAAGATCAGAGCAGAACTGAAGGAGATAGAGACACAAAAAACCCTCCAAAAAATCAATGAATCCAGGAGTTGGTTTTTTGAAAAAATCAACAAAATTGATAGACCGCTAGCAAGACTAATAAAGAAGAAAAGAGAGAAGAATCAAATAGATGTAATAAAAAATGATAAAGGGGATATCACCACCGACCCCACAGAAATACAAACTACCATCAGAGAATACTATAAACACCTCTATGCAAATCAACTATAAAATCTAGAAGAAATGGATAATTTCCTGGACACTTACGCTCTCCCAAGACTAAACCAGGAAGAAGTTGAATCCCTGAATAGACCAATAGCAGGCTCTGAAATTGAGGCAACAATTAATAGCCTACCCACCAAAAAAAGTCCAGGACCAGATGGATTCACAGCTGAATTCTACCAGAGGTACAAGGAGGAGCTGGTACCATTCCTTCTGAAACTATTCCAATCACTAGAAAAAGAGGGAATCCTCCCTAACTCATTTTATGAGGCCAACATCATCGTGATACCAAAGCCTGGCAGAGACACAAGAAAAAAAGAGAATTTTAGACCAATATCCCTGATGAACATCGATGCAAAAATCCTCACTAAAATACTGGCAAACCGGATTCAGCAGCACATCAAAAAGCTTATCCACCTTGATCAAGTGGGCTTCATCTCTGAGATGCAAGGCTGGTTCAACATTTGCAAATCAATAAACGTAATCCAGCATATAAACAGAACCAAAGACAAGAACCACATGATTATCTCAATAGATGCAGTAAAGGCTTTTGACAAAATTCAACAGCCCTTCATGCTAAAAATGCTCAATAAATTCGGTATTAATGGAACGTACCTCAAAATAATAAGAGCTATTTATGACAAACCCACAGCCAATATCATACTGAATGGGCAAAAACTGGAAAAATTCCCTTTGAAAACTGGCACAAGACAGGGATGCCCTCTCTCACCACTCCTATTCAACATAGTGTTGGAAGTTCTGGCTAGGGCAATCAGGCAAGAGAAAGAAATAAAGGGTATTCAGCTAGGAAAAGAAGAAGTCCAACAGGGGTTTGCAGATGACATGATTGTATATATAGAAAACCCCATTGTCTCAGCCCAAAATCTCCTTAAACTGATAAGCAACTTCAGCAAAGAAAAAAACAAACAACCCCATCAAAAAGTGGGCAAAGGATATGAACAGACATTTCTCAAAAGAAGACATTCATACAGCCAACAGACACATGAAAAAATGCTCATCATCACTCGCCATCAGAAAAATGCAAATCAAAACCACAGTGAGATACCATCTCACACCAGTTAGAATGGCAATCATTAAAAAGTCAGGAAACAACAGGTGCTGGAGAGGATATGGAGAAATAGGAACACTTTTACACTATTGGTGGGATTTTAAACTAGTTCAACCATTATGGAAAACAGTATGGCAATTCCTCAAGGGTCTAGAACTAGATGTACTATATGACCCAGCCATCCCACTACTGGGTATATACCCAAAGGATTATAAATCATGCTACTATAAGGACACATGCACACGTATGTTTATTGTGGCACTATTCACAATAGCAAAGACTTGGAATCAACCGAAATGTCCACCTGTGATAGACTGGATTAAGAAAATGTGGCACATATACACCATGAAATATTATGCAGCCATAAAAAAGGATGAGTTTGCATCCTTTGTAGGGACATGTATGCAGCTGGAAACCCTCATTCTCAGCAAACTATCAAAAGAACAGAAAACCAAACACTGCATGTTCTCACTCATAGGTGGGAACTGAACAATGAGATCACTTGGACTCGGGAAGGGGAACATCACACACTGGGGCCTATCATGGGGAGGGGGAAGGGGGGAGGGATTGCATTTGGAGTTATACCTGATATAAATGATGAATTGATGGATGCTGACGAGTTGATGGGTGCAGCACACCAACATGGCACAAGTATACATATGTAACAAACCTACACGTTATGCACATGTACCCTAGAATTTAAAGTATAATAAAAAAAAAAAGTATAATAAAAAAAGAATTTCAGAGCAATGGAGTTCTTAGTTTTATCATTATTGCTTTTGCCACCTTGAATATAATGTTTACAGATTAATGAATGTAAGTAAAATGATTTTAAAAGAGCCATAAACCAAAAATCTGAGTATTTGGGCTAGGCTCTATCATCATAATTTACTGTGTGACTATAATAAGACCCCCTTAGCTGTTTATCTTTATTATTTATTCATTTGTTAAATGAGGATAATACTTCATTTTACTATAAAGGTTTTGTGATGTGTGTGTGTGTGTGTGTGTGTGTGTGTGTGTGTGTGTTAGCCAGTTCAGGCTGCTATAACAAAAATATGATAGACCAGGAGGCTTAAACATAGAAATTTATTTCTCACAATGCTGAGTGCTGGCAACTTCAAGAAAAAGGTGTGGGCAGACCTGGTTCCTGGTGAGGCCCACTTTCTGATTTGCGGAAGGTCATCTTTTCCTTTTATCCTCACAGGATGAAAAACAGCAAGAGAAAGCAAGCTTTCTTGTGGGCTTTTATAAAGGCAGTAATCTCATTTAGAGGGATCCATTCTTATGACCTAATTATCTCCCAAAGGCCCTGCCTCCTAATACCATCACGTGAGAAGTTAGAGTTTTTAACATAAGAATTTTGAGGGGACACACATATGTCTCTGTGTGTGTGTGTTTGTGTGTGTGCGCACGTGCATGTGAGAGGCTGAAGTTAGACCCTGTAATTTATACATCCAAGGGAAAAGAAGAAAACTGTTTAAACCGCCTTCCCTGGGCATGCCTTGTTTGGGGCATGCTATATCTATTATTCCATTTTATAGTATCATCACTCATGTTCATGAAGAATATTATTAGAAAAATTATCCAGTTTGAATTTCTAGTTCTCTACTGTTTTCTGTATCTGATTCTATGTTTGCCAATCAGGTTTTACCAATCAAATTCCAATATCTTGCTTCTATTCTTTTTCATAATAGCCTGTTCTTGGTTTAGGGATGTGATAGCCTCTCTGATCTCTTGTAGGATGTCAATTACATATAGATTTTGAAGTCTCCATCTGCTCTAGAGATTTTGTTTCTACAGATGGTGATATTCCTGACTTTAGAATTGAGAACCTTGCTTTTAAGGTTTTGGCTTTGCTAAAATGTTTATTTTTTGGGTATGTTCTTGCCTTTGTTCTTTAGTGTTTCTGTTTGTGTATGGACATATCTTGTCTTTACTGGCTGTAAAGAATGTTAAGGATATAGTGTGTAAGTAGCTCATTTTCTGAGCTGAAAATATTCTTGTTTTGTCTGACTATCATCTGTCAATAGGATGCAACATTGTGTTTCCAACCCAAGCATCAACAGGCACTGGTGACAAATATTTCTGCTGTCCTCTCTTGTCACAAAGAAAATAGGAAGACTCCTTTCCCCCAATCATTTGCCTGAATCTTGCTTCTCTTGTTTCTGAAACCGGAGCAGACCTGAAACTGCTTTCAATATTTGCAACAGTTTTAAGCTGAGCTGCTCTGGACTGCTTACCCACCTGGTTCTCAAATGCCCCAGGTGCCACAGCAAATTCACATGGTACCATGGGATATTTAAGCAATACAAGAGAAACACAGTGATATTCGCCATCTGTCAGACACTGCAGGAACTACCAGTGAAACTATCAACTCATAATTTCAACATTAGATCATGCTACATTCCTTTGGATGATACTGTATTTTTGGGAAGCTGATATTTTAGAGGTTTCTGTGATTAAAAAAAAGTATCATGTGAAAGTCAATTTGAAACAAGAAATAAGGATGACAATGTCAACTTCCAAGATTCGAAAAGATGTGTACACATCCTACTAGTAAATATTTGTGGTTATTTAATAATGAATATTTTTCTTTCAATCATATGTATTACCTTTTTAGTGGCTATGAAGCTTTTAAGACACAAATACTTATTAAGTTGTTTGTACCTAATTACTTAATAAATGAAACTGTTAGGTATTTCTTTTAGCACCAGGGCATGATTTAAAAAATTACAAAGACGCTAAAGGTGGTATAAACAAAGAGGGTTTGGGAACCTCTGGCTTTAACATTTTTCATTGTGGTTTCCCCACCAACTGCTCTGGTATATGCTCAATAGATATTTGTATTCATAAATGTTGAAACATGATTCATGATCTGATTTGAAAATTTAAAACTTTTATGAAATCATCTCTCTTTTTCTGCATTGAGCTTTTTAATAAAATAGTTTTCCCCTTTAGACTTGGGGCAACACTGAAGATTTCTTTTGGGCAATAAATGGGAGAAAAAAATAACCTCTCCATCTCTTTTCTTTCTGGATTCCCTCAATTTGGCTAGCACTATGCCTAAAAGAAGCACAGAAATTTTTCAACCATATATTTCCGCTTCTGCAGACTAGACAGTTGTGGGAAGGTCAAATGAAATTATATTTACACAACATAAAGCAATTGATTTAAAATTCTAAATCAAACTGGTTATTGGTCAACATACCCACACACGGGCATGTACACACACACACACACACACACACAGCACTGTCAGGCATGTCTGCACACATAAACACAACCTGACCCACCCACAGGTACAAGAAGACACAAGCGCCATGGGGCAGAGTTGCCATCACCTCTGCCATTTGGAAGTTTTCTGGTTTTATGTCAATGGATGAGATAAAACCTGGGACATATCTCGGTCCCTGCCCTTGTCTATAGCCCCATTTCTCTTAAGTCTGCTGCAATGCTTAAAGTCAGCTCCACTTTTTCTCAGTGAATTGTCCAGTGGTACTAATGATGCATTGTTTTATAGGAACCTATTAGTTTAGTTTACCAGATGAACTTTAACAGAGAGAACACTGAGCACAGAGACAATGCATAGGTAAATTTTAAGGGGTGAGCAGGATGACAGAAAAGTTTTGTGATTATTTTCGTGTCAGGTGATTAATGAAGGAGCCATGATCTGTGAAGCCTGTACCTCCCAAGCATAAGAGTAGCACCCAGGCATCCTAAAAGTAGATTTATGAAAAGTAGAAGTGATGTATAAACCTTAACTACATCAAGAGTTGGCCTGGTGTCAACTCTGTGTCTCTTTGGGTTTATCCTTCAACTCCTACATTCCTAACCATCCAACTGACTAGGCAGGTAGAATCTGATCCTTCATAAGAATCCTACACCCCAAAGAGCCATGAGGTGAAAGCCCTCTTTGGTACCTTCAGAACTTTCAACAGAATTACTCCAAACTTTTTATATTGACAATCCAAATCAAGTTCCAGAAATTTTGCAAAGAAGAGAATAGTAAAACTCCATTACAGAAATTGGCATCACTGAGTTGGAATTTGCATTAATTCAAATGGGAGCCTCTCTGAGTTGACCTGTTATTAGCAAACAATATGAGTTAGAGTAATAGCCTACATCAAGTTTCAGTGAGAAGAAATGTGGAAAACTTAAAAAACAAAATGCTTGAAAATATCCTAGAGTTCTTCAGATTGCATTTTGTTGAGCTAGTCAAAGTTTGTATGGTAATTCAAACAATAATTTAAAAAATATGTATAATGTGATTACAACTTCCACTATTTCCACTCTTTCTTGGAAGGCAGATTGTTGCCGTATTGCTCTGAAACTAGTGGGGGATCTTGACTGATAAGAAAAATTCTCAATTTATTAGCATAGTTTGGTCCACAAGTACTTTAGAGATGGAAAACTTGAATATATTTACTTAAGGTACACTTACACGTAAGTTTCCTAGTTTGGCTTATAAGGTTGGTCATGCACTTTCAAACTAAAAATATAAATCAGCAAATAAGTTCAAAATTTTCCAGGTCATGCTAGCTGAAGTGTTCCCAAACTGAGATAGTAATCTTGATGATAAGCCCAGCTTGGCAGGCTCAGTTCCATATGTTCCATTTCTTGTTTAAATATTTGATTTCTTAGAACTTGGGGATGAGAAATCTCTCACTTAAAATGTAGTTATTAGACAAATGACAGCCTACTTTGTAAAGAAATCCCATTGTTCCTATGCTTCATAGCTGTCAGCAGGTTGACGTATGTTGGGGTGAGGTCCTTGCTGTGTTTGAGCTTGTGATTCACTATTTAGCAAACAGAATCGTGTCCCTATCATTGCAGCTTTGCAGAAAAATAACAGCTGAGAACAGGGGAGAAAAGTCCTGGTTTTCTTATTCTGAGATAATTTTCTTTTCTAGAAATATGGATCTGAATAAGAAAAGTAAGTGAGTCAGTTGCAAATCAAAGATGATTGAAGTACTGCTCTCATTTTACAAAACAGACACATTTTGGTTCATCTTTCTCTTCATTCTTTTGCACATCTGTTTTCTTTGTCACAGGCATACCTTCTTAGTCTCCCGAAGTGGCAATTCTTTCTCACTACCAGTGATATTCTTATTTGACCAATGCACAACAGCACGTTCCATTGGCAAACGTTATTTTGGAGATGAGGAAACTGAGACCAAAGTAGGAAAGTCTATTATTCATGGTCACACCTAGTTGGTTGGAAACACAGCAGGAACGAGAACCCACTTCTGGCTTGTAACCAAGCTCTCTCTACTGACTTCAAAGCTGAGTTCCTCCTGTTGTGATTTCAAAATACCTAACTATTGCTTAAGTTTCACTTTCAGCTTTTGATATAATTTGACCCTTAAAAGGCAAGTTAGATTGGGTTGATTCCTGAACAAACAGCATAAAGAAAGTGATAAATATATTTCAGAGATAAATATGTTTGATTAGAAAACAAGTATGAGTCCCTATGATAGGAACTTCACTACTTCCAAAGGAAGGTAAAGCATAAGTGTAATTTCTTATGCTCTATTGTTTGGGAAATGAATTATATATAAATTGTTCCTAAAATAGCATGACAATTTATTAACATACTTTCAATGACTTCCAGGAAAGTGTTTGAAGATAATCATAGAATTTACCATTTTAATGTAGATTTTTTTGGAAGGACATCCTATCAGGCCAGTTTGGAATGACAGTGGTATAATAAAGTATTTTTCTTTTTTTTAATCTGCTGTTTTGTTCTATAGAAAGAAACGAAAGTGAAAGGAAAAATCACCACTTAATTGACTCAGTACAAATGTGCTTTAAATAGTCTCTCCAGAAATGGTTTACCTTTTTTGTTGTTGTTTTGTTTTGTTTTTCAAATCCTTTCCCTCTCTCTTTTCTTTTCAATAAATGTAAAACATGATGTAAAATGTACAATTTTTATGAGGTTTCCATTTATGTCAACTCATTCCTACCCATTCATTATTTATTTGGCAATTAAGGGAATCTGTACTGCTATTCAGTTTATTTTGTCAACAAGCATTTGTTACAAAGCTACTAATTTTCCTGGGTTCAAAAGAAGTGGAAATCCTGGCATAGTCCCAGGAGACATAACATTTAAGAACTCAAAATGCTTAGTAAATAATATTCTAAGTTATTTAGATTGTTCTGTGTGTCTGTAGGAGGGTATGTTTTTTTTTAGAAATGCAATCTCAAGGTGGGAGAAGCATAAGAGATGCATATAATATACCGTCAGTATAAAACAAATTTAACATTGACATTTTGATGCAACATCATTGTATTTGAATATCAGTGACTAGTTCTACTAAGTCAAGTTCCAGTCTTCATTTAGGTATTAGAGTAAAGAATAAGCTTTTTCACTCCGCTCTTCGTAAAAGACTTTTTCAGTTATGAGTGCATCTCTAAAAGCCTAAAATATAAGATTTGACTCATTTTCAAAACTGTAAAACTTTTTTTATACAGATTAATTTCATGCATATTACCTATATGTATTCTAATATCTCTAAAGTTTTAATAATCTAAGCTTTGTATCTTTTATTCCTCTAAAATAATTCAACGTATTATATTCTGAATGACACAACCAAAGAACATTTGATAAAACAAGTTTTATGTGTTATTTATGAAGAAGACACTTAAGGATTTAAATAAGCCTTTAAAATATTTACATTTTTACTTCTGACTTTTTGTTTCACACTTTAAAAAAAATGGACTTTTCTCTTATATTTGATGTAGGTTTCAAACTTTAGATTTATATTTCAACACCTCACAACAAATTTTGTAAATATTCGGTGGGGGCTTGGCCTGAAATGTAAACACTTCTTGCTATTGAAGCACTGAAGAAAAGCAGAACCCCTCATTTATTATGAGACATCCAGAAGACTAAAGAGATTTTGAACTTTTTTTTTCTTTTTTTTGGAACATCTTCTTCAACAAGAAAAATGAAATGTCATCATGCTAAGGTGAATCATAATAAATGTTATGTCTTGTCTGACACTGAAAATAAATCCAAGCAAGTTTGGAGAAATATTGGTGGCTTTTTCCCCCATAGAGGTTTAGATCAGCTTTATAAATTAAACAGTATGCGTTGACAGCTCAGGGCAGTAAGTAAACTATTCAGAAGATAATCTCCATAGAAACAAAAAAAGTTTAAGCATCTCAATCTAAAATAGCACTTCTGGAATCAGCAGTTGAATATTACGGGAGCAAATCCTTCCTTTCTTCAAATTAGCAACAAAATTACCTTTTATTTAGAAAAGTATGATATAAAATAACTTAGAAGTATCACATAGGTATTAATGGTTGTGGTGGTAATCTCAATATAAATTTATCCTCTGAAACTGTCTAATAATCTTTGCTGACTTTCAGAGAGTACTGTTTGTTTACCAGACATTTTTCTAAGCACTTTATGTATATCAGCTCAGTCAGTCCTATACCAATGAAAGGAGATTTTTTCTATTATCCCCATTTGACAGATGAGGAAACTGAAGCACAGAGAGTCAATGACCCTACATAATTGGTGAAGCCTGGGCTCTGTGGTCTGCCATATTCACCATATAAACCACGGGGCTTCCCCACAGCACAAACCTGCATGAACATTTGGGTAGGTATTTCGTGGACAAGGAGACAATATTATTTTGAATGATAAAACCTTAACTCAGTGTTAATCCTCCATCAATCTCTGGTGGCACAACTTGACAGATATTAAAAGGTATATTCTCCAACATTTACATGCATTTTGAGCAGGGGTTCCCAATCCCTGGCTATGGCCTATTAGGAACTGGGCTGCACAACAGGAGGTGAGCAGCAGGTGAGCGAGCATTACCACCTGAGCTCCGCCTCCTGTTGGATCAGTGGAAACATTAGATTCTCACAGAAGCACAAATCCTATTGTGAACTGCTCATGTGAGGGATCTAGGTTGCAAGCTTCCTATAAGAATCTAATGCCTGATGATCTGTCACTGTCTCTCATCACCCCCATCTGGGACAACATAGTTGCAGGAAAACAAGCTCAGAGCTCCCACTGATTCTACATTATGGTGAGTTGTATAATTATTTCATTACATATTACAATGCAATGATAAAAGAAATAAACTGCGCAATAAATGTAATGCATCTGAGTCATCCCCAAACCATGCCATCTCCCTGGTCTGTAGAAAAATAGTCTTCCATGAAACTAGTCCCTGGTGCCAAAAAGTTTGGGGATCGCTGATCTAAAGTTGGCAACTGCCTGAATTGCACATTATCTCCCGCTCCTTTGGTGATAAAGGACTGTAGAATATAGCAGGAAATCTTGTAAATTGCAAAGGGCAATAAGCATAGATTAGTTTTTATGTTTGTTTAGCTAGTGTGGAGTACTTGGTTTCCCTCCCAAAATTCATGCCCACCTGGAACCTGTGAATGTAAACTTATTTGGAAATAGGGTTTTTGCAGATATACTTTAAGATGAGGTCATGCTGGAGTATAGTGGGTCTTAAATCCAGTGTGACTGGTGTCCTTATAAGAAGAGGAAAATTTAGACACAAAGACGCTGGAACACAGAGGAGAAGGCCATGTGAAGAGAGGGAAGAGATTGGAGTGAGGCAACTATAAGACAAGAAATACCAAGACTGCCAGCAACTATTGGAAGCCAGAAGAGGTGAGGAAGATTTCCTCACTAGAGCCTTTAGAGGGAACATAGCCCTGCTGACATCTTGATTTTAGACTTCTAGCCTCTGGAAATGTGAGAGAACACATTAATATTGCTTAAGCCATCCAATCTGCTACACTTCATTATGGCAGCCCTGGAAACTAAGACAACTAGTAATTAGCATCCATTGCCACCAGAAGAGTACAAAAACCTAAGCAACAAGTACAGTAGGCAGACTTGAGTGGTACTGCCTGGGGTTGCTAAACTGTTTCAAATTGAACTATGAGTTGGAAGAGCACTGGCACTTAGAAGAATCCAAATTAAAAATGTAGGAAAGGTTTTAGAAGAGTAAATCCTCAAGGGAGAACTAAAGAGGCACTAGTTAAAAGCATTTTCAGCCTCATAATCCTAACCAGGGCTTGTCTAACCAAAAAGCAGAAGTTTGCAGAGAATTAGTGAGCTTCACTTTGCCCCTCCGCTCCCCTTGTCTAGAAGCATTCTTCAAAGGTGCACTATTATGCTGACATAGTTTACTAAATTAATCAGACACAGTGACAATGTCTTTTTCATCTCTATACCCATACTACAAAGTGCATACTATCAGACTAGGGCTGGGCCCAAATCTACAGATGAAAATCACTTCCTCTCTGTTTCTGTCGCCTGTGACATTTGTTTCTCATTGGATAAAGCTTAATCTGCATTTGGATAGAGGCTCATTCAGATGTTTCTCTCAAAATCAGCCTAAGAACTATCCAAAGTTTGACCATCAGATACTATGCTACTGAATTCTAGGAGCTCTCACTACAGTTTCACCTTTTCTAGGTGGGCCAATATGTTGCTGTAAATTTTGTAATATTTTCTCTCTTTTTCTTTCCTTCTCCCTTCACTTGCCACGGGTATCACTTTTTGTCCAGAATAGAGCCCTTGGTATTCAATATTTATTTATTAAATAGTTAATTATCATAAAAAATATGCCAGGCATAAGTCTTAATCTTAGCAATACCGCAATGAACAAGATGGCCTCTGCTGTCAAGGCACTACTGCCTGGTAAGGCAGACTGACACATAAAAAGGCAATTATAAATCAGTGGAACAGTGTTTGAATGGAATAGAATTGTGGTAGGAGAAACTTTCCTCTTGGAGGAGCTGAGTTTTAAATAGAAGTGAGCCCTTTTTGTCAGGTTCTCTCTCGAATGGAGATAGAAAAGCATATGAAAGACAACTCATAAGGAAATACAAATGGTTTTTAAGCACATTATCTTATTTCTTCCAAATATACTATAATTTCTATAACTATGAGCTCATAATGATAAAATTTTAGTCCTTATAGCTGATCATAGAAGATGAAGTTTTTAAAGAAATGGATCTTTTTTAGTTTTCTTAAATCACTTGAAGTCAGTAACCACTGACTTTGCTTTTTGTGTAGCCAATCTTTTGTCCATATCTTAGTCTGAAACTCATTATTTCCTTCCTTGAATTTGGTGAGAAGTTATTTTGGTGAAACCTTAGCAAACCCTTACAAAGTATCACTCTATGCTGAATTTAGTCTTTGTAAAGACATCAGTCAACAAGACAGACAAGCTCCCTGCCCTCCCTGCAGCTTGCTGTCCTAGGAAAAGAAAGAATTGTCTTTCTCAGAGAATTACTTGCATCCTCATTTGAATTGTGCCCAAGATTTGCTAGAGGAGATATAACCACAGCTGTGAGATTTTTTAAGGCTATTCCACCACAAAGGCAACAATGGGTGGAAATAGAAGCGTTCTGGTTGTTTTTGTTTACTTGAAGTCAGCAAGCGCTTGGCCTGATATAACCCCTACCTTGATAACCAATAGAATTTAAACCAAGTGGTGAACTTAGCCCAGTCTCTAAGTATTTCAATCTTTTGATCTTTTGTGGCTACACAAAAAGCAAAGTCAGTGGTTACTGACTTCAAGTGATTTAAGAAAACTGAAAAAAGATCCGTTTCTTTAAAAACTTCATTTTCTATGACCAGCTATAAGGACTAAAATTTTATCATTATGAGCTCAGTTATAGAAATTACAGTATATTTGGAAGAAATAAGATAATGTGCTTAAAAACCATTTGTATTTCCTTATGAGTTATCTTTCATATGCTTTTCTATCTCCATTCGAGAGAGAACCTGACAAAAAGGGCTCACTTCTATTTAAAACCCAGCTCCTCCAAGAGGAAAGTTTCTCTTACCACAATTCTATTCCATTCAAACACTATTCCACTGATTTATAATTGCCTTTTTATGTGTCAGTCTGCCTTACCAGGCAGTAGTGCCTTGACAGCAGAGGCCATCTTATTCATTGCAGTGTTGCTAAGATTTGCATCTTTGTAGATGCAAAAAAAAGAAGACAGAAAAAAAAAGAAAAAAAAATCCCAATTAAAAGCTCAAAAGTATTTGGTTGCTTTCTTTTGAGACTTTAACTGTTTATTACTCTTCAACTACTCCAGAGCACAGTATTTTTTATTGGTGACAGACTGTCCAAACCATTGCCAGTGACCTAATCTCCCTCAGCAAACATGACTGCAAACTGCGGAAAGGTGTTCTCTTGAATGAGAAAAAGGTGTGCGTCTCTCTTATGGCAAGTGTACCACTCTTTGTTGCCCCAAATATGTATCATGGGTTCATGCAGAACTACTATGTCGTTCATCATTTTTCACTTAAAATCTTGGCATTGGATGTGGCTTGATATGCATTTATATGGCTTAGTTCTTTGAATCAGTTCCTCCTTATGTTTTGTTGGTGGAAATTTGGTATTTGGTGTCCGAAGTTATTTACGACATGTGATTTGTGGTTCTAAGAAGAAGCCTAAGTCTAGATCCCTAGCTTCAAAAGCAAGTGTCAGAAAAAAAAAAAAAAAAAAAAAAAAAGCCCTATTTTTAACTTCCCTAATCACCTTTAGACAACTCACTGGCCTTTGTACCTCAGTTTTCATGTGTATTAAACAGTACTATTCATAGCTTTGCTTATGTATGGAGTTCAGATGAGAGCCCGCTCATATAAGATAAGGGTTAATTATTGCTGTCAAAGATAGTGGCAGGATCCACTGGCTTAATAATCACATTTTATTATCTCTTTCTTTCTCAGCACTTCATGAGGTAGTGTTCATTGATTTAAATTACTTGAGTCAGAATAAAATTAGTTTAATGTGTCGCATCAGTAAAGAAGCAAGTAATGACAGATTTGAATGAAAAATAATATTAAAGAGTCTATGGGATCTTTCCTGCCTTATCTCCTTGTATATAATACATGTAATCATGTATATGTGTATAATATATAATCTCTTAATTATTAACATTTCAAAAGATTATTTGGCACTTGCTATCAATGAGTCCTTGCAGGAACCTGGCACAATAATGTATAGAGAGATAACAGGTGATCTGACAAAGAATTTTTGAGGAAAAAAATATGTTCAGTTCATGCATATAAATCTCAATCATGTGTCCTCTTACTCCTTTACTAGCTATAGATTATAAGACGAAGAAAAGTGAGGAAAAAAAGAAACAGAAATCTTCTATATCCACCATTCTAATTTTCAATCCCAAAGATTAAAATGTTTCAATGTTATGATTGGTAGGGATGTAACTGACTTTAAATTATGTATACATAAGTAACATCATAGGGGCTAGAGAGCTTTTCTAGGCAGGCATGGTCTACAGTACTATGAAACTGAAGTGGCAATGCTTACTGACCAAAGAGTATATGAAGGTGAATTCATTCCTTTATAAGCAAAAGGCTAATAAGTTATGATTCTTATGCAACCTTGATCAGACTTATAATATGTTTGTAAAAGGTTACATTTTGCATGTATGAAATAATTACACGGACACTAAGAATTTTACTTCCATTTGTGTATGCTTTGCTGATATATGAGCTTTGGTAGAAGTTCAACTACAAGAGGCTGATGGGGTTAAATAAATTTCAGGTAACATCCAAAGCATGGTTAGTTAGAACTGTCCCCCAACAACCTCTTTCTACATACACACTCACTCTCTTCTCTCTTATACAAACATTATATGTTTGATATTGTCACAATCATAGGTTAAGAAAAAATCATTGCTAACTTTTAGGAAAAATTAAAAACATTGAACACATATATACAAATAACAATTCGTATATTTTCGGGCCTATGTATTTAAGGTTCTACTAATATTATTGACTGTTTTATATTTTTAAGATATGTATCGTAATCTACTCAAAGTTTATGTTTAATTTTTCAATAACAAAAGATAACGAATATACTTTCCAAAATTGAAATATTCATACAGTATAAAAGAAAATATAATCAAACCTGGGCTTTCACACTAATTATCTAAATTGAGAATTTGTTTACTTTACTTTGAGAACAGATGTGATCCATCACAGTAGTCCATAAATATGGTGTCAGAATGTTTGGCTGATCAATGAATATGAATTATTAAGAAATAGTGTAACTCTAAGGTCACCAAGGAATTGAGTTTAGTGTTATTTAAAAGGAAGAATTTCCTTTCTTAAAAATATATGTGCAGACTTAAGAATGAGTGGTTCTATTCTAAATGGAATTTCTAGCCTTCAAAGGGAGATTTGTGTTTGCTCATAAGAATAAATGATAATTCTCAGAGTCTCTTTCAGCAACTTCATTAGGGACAATTCTTTTAGAATTCTTACATAATTTTCTGTGGTAATTAAAATATGTCCACATCTGCAAATCCTTTGTTGCTCTTCCCTTTAAAGGTATAGACTGATTTCTCTCTCCTTGAATGTGGGCTATTTATTATATTCAGTAATTCAACTTTTAATTAATCGAATATGGGGGACATAATTGTGTGTGACTTCCAGGGCTAGTCCTGAAAGACATTGTCACTTCTGCCTTGCTCTCTCTTGAACTATCTGATCTGGGGGAAGCCCAGCTGCCATGTTGTGAGGACACTCAAGCATTCTGTGAAGATGCCAACACTGAGGGAAACTAAGGTCTCCTTGACAAATAGCACAACTCACCAAACATGTAGGTCAGTGTGTCCTTTAGCCCCAGTCAACCTTCGGATGAGACTTTATCTTTGGGAGATGTGTTAATTGTAATGTCATGAAAGAGCTAGTTAAGTTGCTCCTGAATTCCTGACCCACAGAAACTGGATAAGAAGTGTTTACTATGGTTTGAAATCTCCAACTTTTGGAGGAATTTGTGAATGCAGCAATAGATAACTAAAAAATAAAAACTCATTTATTTATTTATTTGTGACCCTGCAAGGCTGGTGAAGTGGAGAACATTTTTCACCTTTACCAATAGTAGCCTGTGGGCATTAACTGTACAGAATAACTCTATTGGTGGCAGGCCAGCAGAAAACATACTTTAGGAAAAGAAGGGTCTTTAAATTGTAATAGGCAGGCCGGGCATGATGTCTCACACCTGTAACGTCAGCACTTCAGGAGGCTGAGGCGGGTGGATCAGCTGAGGTCAGGAGTTTGAGACCAGCCTGGCCAACATGGTAAAATCCTGTCTCTAGTAAAAATACAAAAATTAGCCAGCTGTGGTTGTGCACGCCTGTCGACCAAGCTACTTGGGAGGCCGAGGCAAGAGAATCCTTTGTACCTGGGAGGAAGATGTTGCAGTGAGTTGAGATCCTCCACTGCACTCCAGCCTGGGTGACAGATCCAGACTCTGTCTCAAAAAACAAAAACACAAACAAACAAACAAAAATTATAATAAGTAAACTGCTGCCAAATTCATAGTGTATAACTTGGTTTTTCTGTTTTGTGCATTGCTGTCATGCTTCTAGTAATGAGATTGCTATCAGTCAGGGCCTATATACTTTTCAAAAGCCTACAAAAAAAAAAAAAAAAAATTAAAACCAACAAAGATTCCAAAAATTATGAACAAGTGAAAAGCAGTTAGAAAATAAAAATTTTACATCATGCTAAACTTGAAAAAATAAAAAGAAATTACAAAACAGACATTAGTAGTTAATGTAATGTTTACAGAGTATCACTAATCAACTACATCTTAAGTAAGCTCTTCTGATTATATAAAAATTATACTTAATGTAGGATGTGTCTGCAAAGTGAGAGTTCTTGAGGCCTGCAAAGGTCCTGAGTGCCTCTGAATTTATTGGGTCTGTATAGAATAAATTCTGTATTTATCGATATTTCTATTTGTGGATGCCCCTGGAACAAAAAAGGAATTACATATTCTTCATACAAATTGAGACTATTTACTCTTTTCTCTTGGTAGCTTTTGACAGACATACCCTTTCAGGAAGTGAGACTTGGAATTTTATAAATGGCAATTATTTAAATGGTGTATCTAAATAAGTATAAGAGAAGTGTTGAAGGGAAAAATGGAATCCTAATAAGCCTTGATAGTCCTTTCTTCTTTCTTCACCTCTCCCTTTTTCCTTTTCTTCCTCACTCCCTTCCTTCCTTTTGTCGTTTTTTCTTTTGGGTCATTAGAGCAAGCATTTTTTGAAGGATTTTGGATGACACATTGCAAGATAAAGTAAAAAAAGCTTGGTAGAAAAGTTTAAGTATGGGCAGAAAGTTGGAAGTCTGAACAGTCATATTTTAATGTTTTATTCATTTCATGGCCTGAGGTGAATTTCTTACTTTTGATAATTTTTCTCATCTACATAGTGAAATAATAATAGCTCAGATTTTTATAGAGTGTTGCGAATACATTTTTGTAAGTCCCTTTGAAAATAAAAGTGTCACATAAATGCAAAGTATCTTGATAAGAATACCATTGAAGGAAATAATATCTCTGAGCCACACCACAGGGTGTCCCACAAAGGAACTGGATGCCATCTAAGTTTCAGCTTGGACAATAGAGTCCTGTGGTGCTTAGTTTTCTTTATATTCTGATCATAGAAATGTGTCCAATTTTACACACTTTCTTCTTTCTGCTCTTCCACTGCTGAAATGGAAATTTGATGAAAGATTTGATAAGTGGAAGAACAACAGTGGCCGCATTTGGCTTTGGGAGAATGTAAAAATAAAAAAAAAAAAAACCTTATTCATCCAAGTAGATTTTGGGGACGCCAAAAATATTTGTGTGCCTACTTGAGCAGAAATCATATTGCTGTTCAAAGAGAAGGGTGTGCTCCCAAGACTCTCTGTGAGGAATTTGCTGGTGGTTGTTTTCTGAGGAGAAGTGACAGTTTCACTTTAGGCTGTTCATTAAATTCCAGTCTTCTTAAGAGGTGTGTAAGTTCATGATATAGTCTTTGGTTTATAAAAATTTTCAGATAAATGGGCAGCTCTAAGGCCATCGATAAGGCCAATAATCATAAGATTGTCTGTTAGAATTAGACTTCTCAGGTACATTTTCTGTTCCAAATTTTTTCTTTCCTAGCGATCCATGTAATTAAGAGTATAATCTGATACTATGTTCATTTGAAGAAATCTGAATCATTGATATTTCTTTCAATTCTTTTTTTCTTTTTTTTTTTTTTTTTTTTTTGAGACGGAGTCTTGCTCTGCCGCCCAGGCTGGAGTGCAGTGGCCGGATCTCAGCTCACTGCAAGCTCCGCCTCCCGGGTTCACGCCATTCTCCTGTCTCAGCCTCCCGAGTAGCTGGGACTACAGGCGCCCGCCTCGTCGCCCGGCTAGTTTTTGTATTTTTAGTAGAGACGGGGTTCACCGTATTAGCCAGGAGAGTCTCGATCTCCTGACCTCATGATCCGCCCGTCTCGGCCTCCCAAAGTGCTGGGATTACAGGCTTGAGCCACCGCGCCCGGCCCGATATTTCTTTCAATTCTAAGACAAGACGAATGTGGAAAAGATATTTTGAGGCAAATAACACCAGTATTCTATTCTCATTAGATAGAATAGATGTGATTTATATTATATAAATATAATTCAATAAGTAAATGAGTGAGCTACAGGAAAAATTAGTTTTGGTCTACTTTTAGTTTTCAAAACCACTTTTCTGTCCTAGGTATGAGTTAGTTATGAACTTGATTATATGGGAGTTTTGGTAAAAGAGTTGCATTTTAGGAAATGAGGTGAAATGAGGTGAAAGGGTAATCAATATGCCATAGGCAGAATGCTACTACAGTCCCCAAGATTCCTGGCCCCTGGTGCATACACATGCACACACATCTTTTCTCAGTTATTCCAACACCAATCTATGTAGTACTATGAGGGGATTTGCAGATATAATCTAGGTCCCAAATAAGTTTACCTTAAGATAAGAGGATTACCCAGGTGGGCATGACCTAATCACATGATCTCTTTAAATCTGGATTTAGAGTTCAAAGACTAGAGACATCAGAGATTTGAAGCATGAAACCAAAGCATTTCTGGCTTGATGATGGGGGTGGCCACATAGCAAGGACTGCATCTAGGTGTCCAGGACAGCCACAGGTTGGCAGCCATCAAAGAAACAGGGATCTCAGTCCTACGATTGCAAGGAACTTAATTCTCTCAACCACAAAAATGAGTATGGAAGTGTATGTTTTGCTGAAGCCATCAGATGAGAACAGCCTGGCTGACCGAGGCCTTATATCTTCAGCCCTGCAGTACTCTGAGCAGAGAACTCAGTCACTCTGTCCTACAAAACTATGAGCTAATAAATGTATGTTGCTGTAAGCTGCTAAGTTTGTGGGATCTTCTTACACAGAAATAGAAAACTAATACATGATAAAATTAGTACTGTATTTGTATTTTTTTTTTTTTTTTTTTTTTTTTGAGGCGGAGTCTCGCTCTGTCGCCCGGACTGGAGTGCAGTGGCCGGATCTCAGCTCACTGCAAGCTCCGCCTCCCGGGTTCACGCCATTCTCCTGCCTCAGCCTCCCGAGTAGCTGGGACTACAGGCGCCCGCCACTTCGCCCGGCTAGTTTTTGTATTTTTAGTAGAGATGGGGTTTCACCGTGTTAGCCAGTATGGTCTCGATCTCCTGACCTCGTGATCCGCCCGTCTCGGCCTCCCAAAGTGCTGGGATTACAGGCTTGAGCCACCGCGCCCGGCTGTATTTGTATTTAATTTTAGCTCACGGCCACAGCAAGAAAGAACAATTAACTGATTCTTGAGATGGGTTGTTTGATACACTAGCATGCAATCGTTTTTATCTAGATACATATTGGTCATCCTTCAAACTTCAGGAACCAACAGGAACAATGTATATGGCATTTTCAGTAATACACTGATTGCTCTGCTCAGAAATGCTATCTAATCAGTGGAAGAAAATCCAACATCTTCTAGGCGGTTCTCTCTCCAAATGTTTCTGAGATGCCCTCAGTTGTGAAGGTTGTGTATGTGTAACCCTGTGGTTGGGTGATTAGCACGGTGGCTTTCCCTCTCAGAGTGTCAGGGCACCTTTCTGAAATGCCACATTCCTTCATTCCATGCCCACCTTCGTGTTGCTGATCTTGGACCATGTGCACCGATTGTTAATTTTTTTCAGGCAGCTGCCTTTTCCACTGCCTGTGGGCCCCTGTGCAGTCAGTTGCTTGTTCGGAATCATGCGCAGACCAGGCAGGGTGTTATCTCAGCACGTGGCCTTTGTACTTTCTCTCCCTTCCTACCGCTCTCACAATCTGCCGCTGGGTCTCTGTAGCTTGTCCTTCTGCTTCTGGCCACTAGGAAACTGTCTACCCGTTCATGCACAAATCTTTTGCTGTTTTGGATGTGAGAGGCAGAAGAAAGGGGGTGATGAAGGCTAGCACGTCACTGATCTCTAGGGATGAATTCTGGCTCTTTATGGCATAGCCATTGACTTCCTCAGAGTGACAGGCTCTCCAAACAGGTGGAGTCCAGAGTGGTCAGGGACTGCCTGAAAGCCTTTCTACAAGCAACCAGGCCCAGCTGCTGAGTGTAGCTCCCATCTGCCCCTACTCATAGGGGTTCCCCCTCAGAGGCTTAGTTTTCCTCTCTGAAACACATTCAGTCATATTTGTGTGCGTCTAGATTTCAATGATAGACACACCTTAGTCCTTTCCCATGAGCTCGTGGCTTCAGTCAAACCAAGGAGGTGATTGGACATTTATTCAAGTCCCAAATACTTGATGATAGGAATCTTTTCACTAAAAACATAAAAAAGGGAGATGGGGGAGCAGTGTGATGGCTGGAGTTGCCTAACTCTACCTACAGACAGTCTGGTTGGATCTGAGGGGCAGTCAAGCTAGAACACCCATAACTCCTATTTAAATAGCATTTCCGAACTATATCTATAGACAAGCAGCTAAAAACATAGCCTACACCTGGTTCCCCAGTGCAATGTGAAAGACTTCAGAAACTAAAAAATATTTATGAATTGCAAATACACATGCAATTACTAATGATTTCCACCAGATTGCAGTTCTTAGCTTCTAAATTTAGACTTCTAAATAATCAATCATGGACAGACCATCACTTTGTTAAATTTCTGTCGTGACGATTAACCAGAAATGAGCCATTGTTTTGTTTTGCTTTCTGAGAAAAGGGCATTTAGGAACAAAGTTTACATTGAGTGGATATAGTTACCTTTGTTGTGCACCTGTTGTGTCTCTAAATGCAAGTAACTTCCATGGATTTAAACCTCAGGGTAAACTTTTACTACAGATGAATTATCTGTTGAATTAGGAAGAAAAGAGATTAAACAATAAAAGAACCCATTTTACCATTGTGCACTTCCTACATGCTTTTGTGGGAGAAATAAATATCATAGGATAAAGATACAGAAATGGATTATGGTAGAAAATAAATACGAAAAAAATACAAGTGACTTTTCAACTCAAAATGTCTCTGGTTTGAAAGGCACAGAGTCTGTTTAAAGTGTTCACTGTCTTGAAAGCGTTTTAATTTTTTTTAATTTTTTATTTTTGTGAGTGCATGGTAGGTGTGTACATTTATAGATTCCATGAGATATTTTGATGCAGGCATGCAATGATAATAATCATATCAGTATAAATGGTGTATCATCATGCCAATTATTCATCCTTTGTGTTGAAAGCTTTTTTAAAAAACTTACATTTTATTGAGATACACTTTATATTAAATACATTATTTTAGCCAATTGAACTTAAAATAGTACATGGAACCCTTAAAGGCAACTAACGGAGTTAGACATAGCACTCTATTTAATTGTTTGACCCTTTCCCTGGAAGATAGTTTTATGAAAGGATTAGATTTGGCACCTTAAAACTACATTAGTCTCTGAAAAATACAGAAAACATTGGTACAAGTACTTATTCTTTAGCACAGCTAAAGTAGAATAATCACCTCTATTTTTGTTCATTAGATTACAAGTTTAAAAACTGTATTAAATACCTAGTGACATTGTTATTTTCCTGAAACTGTTATTCTTGGAAACAATCATGTGAATAATTTTTCTTGGCTCCTTTTGAGTTTTTCTTTTTCCTGCAAAATGTATGAGATAATTCATGTACATGCATTCATATATATATGTTGTCAGTTTGAATTGATTACATATTTTACAATGAACTGGATTATGTTGGTCTCATCATCTCACGCATACTGCCTCACCTCACTTATTGCTCAATATCCTGGCCCAAAAAGCTGGACTATCACACACAAATGGACACGCACACACACACACACACACACACACATGCAAATAGAATCACACAAAAAATAGAAGCCAAGAGAAATGGTGATGAAGTTTAGAGTTGTCATTGTCCCAGACATTCCTAATACTTTATAAAAACAAAAGTAGTATGTCTAATTTCTGCTTTAGAGTTGTTAAGTTAAATAAAAATAAATCACCTAATCTTGCAGTTTTAGTGAAAGTATAAGAGAAAAAAAATGAGCTTTTTTCTTTTCACTCATGAGTGCAAGAATATTGGTGTGTGTAGTTCTGAGAAAACCCTTTCGTGTCATAAGTTTCAGAGTCTGGTCAATGTAAAAAAATAATCCTATAAGCCCTGTATCTACTGTCTGAAGCAACTACCACTTCTACACATGTTTGAAAAACCACTTATATCTGAGTTTTGAATCACTGAGACATGAAGTAGAATTTATTTTGTGTGGCTTTGTGGTGCCAGCAACTCTATTCTTTTTCTACACAGCGTTAGTATTGTATTACTGAATTAGAATGAAAATGCAAGATATGTTGCTGTAATAAGTGTCTTGCCATTAATCACTTCCCTTGTCGCTTTGCCTCACCATCACTCCTTTGTGGCAATACCTTAGGGGCTATTTCAATTGTCCGCCTCTACTGGTGGATCTCACGACCAAAGGGCTTGGTGCTGTGTAAGTCAGGGTCCAGATAGAAAATAGAAACCAATATCTCTATTTAAAACAAGGGAATTTCATGTGAGAATTGGTTAGTTAGGACTGAAAAACCCATCTGAAATTGCAAATACACTCATAGATGAGCAAGAACAGGAAATCACATTGCAGTAGGCTACAGGGACAAAGGTAGGAGGGCTATTATCGGAACAAGGGAATGTCTAGGATAGATATGACATTAAATAAAGTTTGGCTAGGCACAAAAAACATTAAAGTATTAATTAATGGCAATTGGAACTTTGAGAACCCTTCTGTCCTTCTGTAGTCTGTTGATATACATCGGATGTGTGTTCCCTCCAGATCTCATGTTGAAATGTGATCCCCAATGTTGGAGCTGGGGTCTAATGGGAAGTATTGGATCATGGGAGCACATCCCACATAAATGGCTTAGTAACATCCCTTTGGTGATAAGTGAGTTCCTTCTCTGAGTTCATGCGAGGTCTGGTTGTCTAAAAGAGTATGGCACCTCTCCCCAGTTCTCTCTTGTTCCTTCTCACCATATATCATGGTAGCTCCCCTTTTGACTTTCACCATGATTGTAAGTTTCCTAAGGCCTCACCAGCAACAGATGCCAGCACCATGCTTCCTGCATAGCTGTTCACTCTTATTCTTCAGAATGGCTACTGCAAACATTCTCCAGATGTCAAAGCTCCCTACTCCACTCTGTGCACCTCCCACACTCAATTTGTTGACACTCTTCACTCCCGATGCAAACCCACTTGTCCTTTCTGTCATCATGGATGTCTCTCTCCTCCCAGTACAGTTACCTTCTTGCGCTTTGGTTTCCATTTCCTTTCCTTTCATTAGGAACTTTAGATCATTCATTTTAAACTCTCCTCTGTGTCCTTAAGTCTTTCCACTTGTCGTTGGCATCCACATTTTAACATGCTCAAGTCTCCTCTATTTCTCTCTCCCTCCAAAAAATAAATAGATAAATAAATAAATAAATAAAAACAAGAAAGAAAGAAAAATAAGAAGAAAAGGCCCACTCCTCCATCCTCCCAGTCACAGTCAAGATTTTGCAAACATTGTTTATCCTCACTTCCCATTCACTTGTCAGCTCACTGGAGTCAGCTCACTGCACTGGATTCTGAATCCTCAGCATCCATTTACATATACATGCAAATCTCTGATTTTTAGTTATCCTTTAGCTTTCAAATCAAGAAGCAGAATTGAAGGACTCAGAAAAATACTGTAGTGAATAATATGTTACTGTTTAGAGAGAACCTTCCAAATTTTAGACAGATGCCTTGAGGCTTAATTCAACCCCTTCTTCTGCCTTCACCACCAATAGGCTATAAAACAGTAATTCACTAAGTGAGGCTTTGGGACCAGCAACATCACCACCTAGAAGCTTATTAGAAATGCAGAGACTCAGAATGTACCCTAGTCTAGCAATCTGGGTTTTAATAATTTATTCAGGTTATCCAATGTATGCTAAATTTGATAACTACTGAGGAAGGGAACGCTCTTTTCCAGAAGGAAAAGAAAATAGAAAATACCAAAGACAAGAGATGGAGGTAGAATAAGGTTGTTAGGTTCCAGAATGTTTGTTCCATTCACTCTGGCATGGCAGGAATGGGGAACATCTGGGGCTGAAGGGTGGGGACAAGGGGCATCAAGGGCTGAGGGGTATAGCAGAAACCACCAAGGAGTAATGAAAGATCCTTAGAACATTACAAGGAAGGGAAATAGATAAGTTGAGTGCTTCTCCAGGCAAAACGCTTGGAGGAGATTCATGCCATCATGACAAATGTGGCTCTGCAGAGGCTGTGGCCACAAATGCATTGCAGCCAATGCCTAAATTCCAAACCCACCTTGGTGAGCTGCAGGTACAGCTGGAATGCTAGACCATGTGATCACTAAGGTCAAGAACAGGCAACCGAGGGCACATTCCTTGGTGACTAGAATCAGTTTTCATGGCTGGTTCTGAGCAGTGGTGAATGTTTATATTTGGCCAAAGGTCCATATGCAAGCAGACATAGCTTGGCAGTGAACAGTGCTAGTGCAGGATAAAGTAAGTCCCCGCTGCAGAGATAAGAGTATATGAGTAAAGGTCTAAGTCATTTCTTCCCCTCCACTAAGAGGACTCAGTAAGTTTGTGTACACTCCCACATCCTAGGGAATGATAAAGTTGGGGAGGAAATTAATTTGGAAGACTGAAGAATTCATCTGAAAGGGACTTTTGTCAAATGTATTAAGAAACTTTAAACTAGAAGAGCTTGTGTTGTCATTATTTGGAGAACCTAAGTTTCTCCATTTCTCCGTAGGGTGAGAACTTGTGGAGAAGTTTGGATAACTGATGAGAAAATAAGCCACTTTTTCTTTGTATCCTGAGGATGCCTGAACATCACCTTTCTTGGTGTCTGCTGCTTTGCATGCAGTTTGCCACCCCTCCCTTGAATGCTTTCTCCCCTTGGCCTCAGTATCACCAGATGTTCACTGCCTTCTCCTTCCTCTAGGATAACCCCTTCTCCATTTGCATAACAGATTGGTCTTCCTCCGTTAATTCCTAAAATATTGATATCATACAAAATGTTATGTCCCCACCTTTTCTCTTTATTCCTCGCAATCTTTGTGTTTTTATTCTTATAAACACAAAATGACTCTGGTGTCCTCAGAATCCAGTCTTCAGTTCAGGAGAAGGGAAGAAAAGAGGAAAGAAGAAAGAGGAAAGGCAAAAGAACTCTACTTGTGAAGCCTTGCTTTTTCATTTAGAAAGGTAAGCACTTTCCAAGGAATTCCTGTCTATATCTGAACAGTTAAAATTGTGTCACACGGCCATTTCTAACTGCAAGAACTTTGGAAGGTAAGTATTACAGCTTGGTTTATTTACGTTAACAGAAAAAAGTGGAGCAGAGGGAGAAAAGATTTTAAGTAGTAAACTGTTAATGTCTGTCTCAATCCCTTATAATCAGTTCTTCATTAAGAAACCACAGTGATTTGACTTAAAATGAGAATTTTAATTCTCTCTAAAAAAAATCTTTCATTAGCTTTAACAACATAACCCAGGATAAAAAATTCAAGTTTCTTGGCATAACATATGAATCCCTTTATGATCTGGCCTCTTCTTTCTTGTTTCTTTTTAAATTTCATGTATTTTACTTCATTTTTTAGAAACAGGATCTCACTCTGTCACCCAGGCTGGAGTGCAGCAGCATAATCATAGCTGACTTTAGCCTCTAACTCATGGGCTTAAGCAATACTCCTGCCTCAGCCTCCCAATTAGCTAGGACTATAAGTGTGTGCCACCATGCCCAGCTAAACTTTCTTGTCTCTTAATACTCTCCTTCCATCATTTGCTGCTTTAATCCATTTGAAGTGCTCAAAGTGCTATTTGTATCTTTGCCTATATTGTTTTAGCTGTCTAGAACAATTTTTTTCTGCATTTTCATCTGGGGAACTCATATTTATTCATAGGGATTCCAGTGAAGTGGTCAGAAACCTCCTGTGTCATCTGAGGCTGGGTCAGGAGTCCTCCTATATTCTCTCTTACTCATATCAAGCACAGTTACACTCTATTGTAATCTTCTGTTTACTTGTCTGTCTTCTCTCATATGACTTGATAGAAGGTATTGTATCTCATTTATTATTATACATGCATCCTGTAACATAGTACATACACAATACATATTTGTTGTTTGAACAAATAAAGTAGAATCAAAGTTCAACTTTGAGTTAGTCTACTATGAACAATCAATTCAAATATATAATGAAGTTTATTTGCACTTTAACTAGAATTTGCATTTGACCTTTGTGTTACTGCTGGAGAAGACCAGGGATAACTATCTGGAAACTGTCTAGAGAAAGACGACCACCAGTAAGTAATTTTGGTTCTAGTTTGAAGTGTTGCCAGTTTTAATCATCTTTTAACTTCCATTCTTGTTTAGTAGGGCTTTTACAATTCTGATATCTTTCTGTGCAAAATCATTCAACCAATCCTCATAACTATATTTTGGAGATACTTTAGTTTAGATTGTCAAATAATGATCCTTTTCAATGCAGTTAAATGGTTTCAACTGTTAATAGTGGCAACATATGAATCAAACACAGAGCTTTGGTTCACTGTATAAAGACTATGATACTGAACGTCCCGATAGTTTTTATATTATATATAAACTCATGCATGACACTCATAAGTTCATGAACATGTGTTCACATATAAATAAAGATACTAATGTGCTAAAGTCCAAAACCCACACAAGTTCAGCCATTCACCCAAGCAGCTGTAGAAGTCTTATCAAAGACATTGTCCAGTATATCAGTCAATACTGCATTTATAAACTTTCATGTTAATTTTTTTTTAACATTTAGTGCCAGGACATATTCTGTTTTTCTAACAAATTGGTAATGTTTCCACCCTCCCCTCCCCTTCCTCTTCACTTGATCTTAGCCAAAAGACTGAGAAGCAACGCCCTTCTTCTTTTTAACAAACAATGTGTATTACATACTTGACCTCTCTTTAGTAGCTACAATGAACAGGGCCAAACTAGCAATTTTATTATTGTGTTTACATTAGTTCGTATACTCTAATTTCTTGCCTTCTCATTTTACATGGATGATCTTTGAATTTTTGCCTAAGCTTACATAAGCTTTAACACTTCTTTGATATTTCCACTTTTATCATAGTTTTATTATAGATGGTTTTGTTGTAATTTTCCTTAAATTCTCTGTGGAATGAGTGGTGATACAAACAAGTAACAAACTTCTACGTGTATATTCATACTTGCATAAGATTGAAAATGCATAAAGGAGAAACTTGTTTTTGCTTGTGCTGAGAACGCTTCATAGAATAATTGTAAATGCAACACTGAGTCTAATCTGTCTGTCTTTATATTTCCTTGCTTGGGTGTTTTCTTAGTTAACATGCTTTTGCTTCCCCTGATTATATCACCATGTTGACTAATCTGACTACAATTCATACTTGCAGAAGTTCCTGAAATTATCCTGCCAGCTTAAGCATCAACAATACAAGGGAGAATGGGGAGATTTTGTGAAAAACAATGACATAATAAACATTCTGATCTATGATAATTGATTTCAGATGTATTGTAGCAAGAGAATGGAAATGGATTTATTCAGAATGTTTAAATAACTATAATAAAGCTTACATGTTGCTATCTCTCATGTTATATGTTAGGAAACTGAGGTTCGGAGAGATTAAAGAACTTGCTCACTGCCACAGAGGCAGTAAGAAATATCCTCCAAAAATGTGATGAGATAAAAAAAATCATGCTTCACCATTCCTCTGGAGGCGAGAGGAATGTGCTTTGATCCCAGACACATCTGTGAATCCTGCCACCTAATCCAGCTGTGTGAACCTGGGCAATTATGTAATTCTTTGTGCCAGAACTTCATTATCTGAATTGGATGACATTTTATGAAGATTTTTTCAGCAGTAAATGAGACAAATATAGAGATTTGACAGCACAGAGTCTGGCACATAGGTGGTGTTTAATAAATGTTAACTCTTGTAAGTGAACAGGAAGATGAAATATTTTCTTTCTATAAAAAACAGTGAACTACATATCCTTAAAATATATTTCCATAGAATATATATATGTATACATATATACACAGTCATATGCCTTAGTTAGTAGGTCATTTTAAGCATAAGCTACTTCATATTCCCCCTCAGTGAAATGAGTGTACTCTTAATTTTAATGTCCTAAAACACCTAGTGTGATGCATGTGATCTCCAATCTTGGCCTCCCAAAGTGCTCACATATATTTATCTAATTTAATATATAACAATATAATATTATAATAATTCAAGATGGAATGATACAATGATAATTCAAGGTGGAATGATATCTGTGAATAGCAAGATCAAAACTGATGGGGCTTAAATTAGTTAGGTGGGGCATGTATAAGTGTGTGTATGGAGGTCTGTGGAAGGCAGTGGTGGGAGATAAGAGATAAGAAGATTTGGACATCTCTCCAGATGGAATGATTCTTAAGAATTTTGGACAGGAATCAGAACCAAGAAATTTCTCTTATCTGATGTTAAAGAGACTTTCTAATTAAATCAAGTTTGATCTCCAAGTGGCTAGGACTTCAGGATGAGTTTCAGCTTGATGGAAGTTTATTTTTTCATGCCATTTAAAACCAAAGTTCAAATTCTACATCTTTTAAATTTTATGTGAAAGGGTTGGAAAGTCAAAGTGCATGACTGGGAATGGGAGGATGGATGGGATTTCTAGATTATAGGAGAACAGCTTTCAATTTAGAGTAGGTATAAGATTTGAAATGTCATTACTGGAGTAAGATTTTTGACAATAAAGGTGTCTGTGTCTATGTTTAGTTCTGTAAAGTTGTTTGTTTCTAAGAGGAAACTTTACAATCCTGTATGGCTATTTTGGCTCAATTGTTTATATACTTCTACCAATTCGCCTAATTTGTTTAAAACTTGGAATATAGGATACCAGAACATGCTTGAAATTGATCCTCTCATCATGAAAGAGCATCTTTAAATTTCTCTTTAAAAATGTTATTCCTGACCTCCATAATACTCCAGTTACTACGATACATACAAAAACATAGGACAAGTCTGGTGATCTACTTATTTGTTAATAGGAACCTGGAGCAGGAGAGAAAATACTATACAAACACGCCTGGTTTCAGGCTCATGTGAGTGGGAAAGAAGTAAATAAACCATGGCTGTTCTATCAAATATCTCCAAGGACAATAGGAATGGGTCTATTATATTTCCCATTTCCCGTTTTCCTGGCTATTGCCCATTTTCTTAGCAGAGATAAATGGATTTGCTCAAAGAACCCTGACTGACTACATGGGTGGCCCATTTAATTGGTAAAAAGAGTCGCAGTCAGGAAAATATTCAGTTGGTAAATTACACACACGTACATATACACATACAGACACATCACTTTTATTTGATCTGGCCTAGTATAAATATTGTGTATGCCCTTGGTATCCCTTCTATGGGTTGCAAATGTAGCTATCATTTGTATACACATTCATTAATTTTCTTATTCTATGTACAGTAATACTGCTGTTTCTGACTCCGAACAAATAGCACAACACATTTAAATGAGAATCTTTGCAAGCTCAGAAGTACAAAAATAGCAATGATACATCACACTTTTAAAGAGCATTTCATTAATAGATGGATCAGAACATACTTTTGGTTGTACTTCATTTAATTGTTATGTGTTTAAAATGAGACATATATCTAATATTCTTTTCAAGCTTTCATATGTCTCAAATTTATTATGTCAGTTGTTAGTGGCAATGACATCACAAGATGAATTCGAAGCAATGATTGCTTTAACATTTAAAAAGCTTAGAGTGTGCCGATTATTCAGGCTGCTAAGTGAAAGTACAAATGTCAGTTTAGCTATCTATAATCTCATACTGTTTAAAGGTTCATGAATTACACATGCAGTGGATAGAAATGGAGGAACTGAATTTGACTAAAAGACCTTTTTCACAAAAAAAATTTGCTGAAACGATTTCTTCTAATGTATTTTAGTGATTAATCAATTTGATTTAAAATGTTAGAATTATTTAAGGTCTGGACTTTGAATTTACTGTGAACTCAAAGCATGTTTATATTTATTGCATCAACTAAGTAAACAGCATATGCTTAATGCTTTTAAAATGTTCTCCAGTAAAATTTAGGTCAGTACTTACTTGTTAGCTATCAGCCCTGGAGATACATTGACATATTTGATTAACAGTGTGCTTTTCCCACACTGCTTTGTGTAATTTCTGCAATTTTATGTCACTGACAAAAATTCAGTACCAGCTGCTATCATACACTTAAAGATGTTTTACTTGCATTAATTTTTCATATTTTTCAATATTTATACTTAAAAATTATGTTTATCTTCTTTGAAGAATAAACAATTCTAACATGTAGATTTTTTTTGAGCATAAAAATAGAGATACTCAAGATGCATTGATTTCCTGCTAACACAGAGTGTTGATAGATCTGGTTTCAAATATAGTGAGGACTAATAATTATTGAAAATTAAGATTATTTGAAGTTTTAACCACTACCTGGCCCTATTAAGCACTGTATATCACTATTACTATATAGGTGTATTAATGGAACCAAACTACTGAATTGTCTGGAAAGAAAGATCTTACTTCCCTTCTTCAGCAAACAATTCTTGGTTTTGATCCAAATTATTACTGGTAAATATTAATGGATAAGTGCTATAATGGACACCAAGAAAAATAGGGGGAGATAACTCAGCTAGAGATATTAGGAGGAGAAATGGTTTCATTATATGTTATCAACCACCAAATCTCACTTTTTTGTACTGAAGAAGATGCTTCCTGCTTATAAATCCTTCCACCCACTTAGGAAAGAAAAGAGGAAAGGAAAATGACAAATGTCAGCCCCAAACATTGAAATCCTTCCTCTCCCTCTCTCTTTCTCTCTCTTTCTATCTACGTCACGTAAAAGAATGTATGAATATATAAATAATCTTACCAGTTCTGGCATTGAAAAATGCTGATATGGCTACATTTATTCAGCAAGCAAAATGCCCTGCTGGATAATGGACATTTGGTTTAAGGTTGAAGAGTATAGAACCACAGGCTGATAAATGGGAATTACAAGGCTGATTTCACCCAGTTAAAAACTGAGGCCACTGGACACTCCTGGCTTAGCTGAATAGTCTCCCTTAGGGTGAACAATGTTAGCCTAAACTGATGAGGTATTTCACCATTGGTATCTATCTATAAGAGGCCAACTAAAAATTATAGGATTGTTTCGCTTTTGGATTTTGAAAAGGTAGATGAACCAGTAAGCAACTCACTGGGTTTATTTATATCTTAGTAGAAGAAAGGGAAACAGGATTCAAAGATTCTGCCTCATGTTTTGGAATTGTCTCTATTGTCCATGTTTTTAAATAGTTCACATTGTTTGCTTGGAGTTACCTGAGTCAGAGCATCCTTAATTTTCACCCAGATATCTTCCATGCATTCCCACTTAAGTCAAAAGTCTTCAGGATATTTTCTCTTGGAGGTCACTTTATACTTGGTATGTTCAAATCAGAACTCATTATGTTGTCACTTTAAGTGAATCTCCTTCTCAGTGTGTCCTTCCTATGACTGGTGTTACTAATTTTTTAAGTCAGAAAAGTATTCGCAGTAAATTTTATTGACATTTCCCACTCTATTGAAAAGATGATGGCATCTTTCAAATCTGCCATCGACCCGACGTTCCACTGTCATTTCTACCTTACCTTGGCTTCAATATTTTAAATTTATTTTTTTAACTGACCACCTTCTTCCAGGCGATCCAGCCACTGCTATTCTTAAAAGTGCCATACAACTAACATATCTAAAATATGTTCATGTTCAGAAGTTGTAGTAATGTAACACTTACAATTAGCTCCAAATTCACCTGTGTCTAGTTTTCAAAGATCTCTTAAGTTTGACTTCCTTTGTTTGAGATTAGTCTCTTCTGGCTCCAACCAGGTTAATTCCTTCCTGAGCTTTGCATATACAATTTTAATTTCAGATTGGAATTTAGATCTAATATTCAGAGTAACATACATATTTTCTCAGTCTATCCAAAACCTACCTCTTTTTTTCTAAGTCCTTCTATGCCTCCCAAACCCAACTTTATGTTACTTAGTCCAGTCCTTTTCATTTCATGACTATGCATTTGTTTTTGACAATCATACTTCCCATCTGAAGCTTTCTGGAGTATATGGAACCATAGCTATATTTTCTAAGTCTCTTCTACATTTCTCTTTGTAATCCCATTTCCTTTTCCCTCCTAGCAACTGCATTTCAAGCTCCCTGCAAACTTCAGTCTCCCAGACCTGATATTAAAACCCTTCTTCACTTGTTCAGTTCTCCTGAGGTCAATTCAGTTACGGTACTCACTACTAGGGCTCAATCACATTTTTTCTTAATTAATTAATTAATTTGAGATGGAGTCTTGCTTTGTCACCCAGGCTTGGGTGCAGCAGCCCAATCTCTGCTCACTGCAACCTCCACTTCCTGGGTTCCAGTGATTCTCCTGCCTCCCGGGTAGCTGGGACTACAGGCGCCTGCCACAATGCCCGGCTAATTTTGTATTTTTCAAAGAGATGGGGTTTCATCATGTTGGCCAGGCTGGTCTCGAGCTCCTGACCTCAGGTATCCACCTGCCTCGGCCTCTCGAAGTGCTGGGATTACAGATGTGGGCCACCGTGCCTGGCCAAAATTTTTTTAACTAACAAAATAATAATGTATATTTATAGGGTACAGTGTAATGTTTTGCTGTAAGTTTACATGTGGAATGATTAAATGAAGCTAATTAATGTATGTGGCATATATATACAAAATTATACTATTTAGCTGTAACAAAGATGGAAATTCTGTCATTTGCAACAACATGGATGAACCTGGATGACCTTATGCTAAGTGAAATAAATTAGGCACAGGAAGACAAATGCTTCATGATGTCACTTATATGTGGGACCTAAAAAGTCAAACTCAAGGAAGCAGAGAGTAGAATGGCAGTTACTAGAAGCTGGGAGAAGAAGGCAGTAAAAGGTGGTAATAGGGGATGGTCAAAGAATATAAAATTTCAATTAGACAAGAAGAAATAAGTTTTAGAGGCCTACTGCACAGCATAGTGACTATAGTTAATAGTAATGCACTGTATATTTCAAACTTGCTAAAGAATAGACTTTAAATGTTCTCAATGCTACTTTCTGACCTTGGATTTCACTGATTTTAAAAAACTTTTCCTGGTAAACCTAATCAAGACCTCTACTTTCTGGAAATCAACAACACTATTTTGTGTGGGAATTGAGCACGATAAGTTGCAGCCCTTTACAATAATTTCCCAGATTCTTTCAATAAGATCTATATTTCCTCGGACATAGGAGAAATTTGGTTCTCCTGACTCCTTCCTGATTTCATCAGGCAATGAAGTGATACGTATGCGATTGAACTAAACTGAAAAACAGGTAGAGGAATAGGAATGATGTAACACGGAGTAAGAAGCTGGTTGTTGAGCCGACAGAACACCAGAGAGTCAGAAGAGGACTTCAGCAGCTTGCTCTGAAGACTTGGCAGTTTGTGGAATGGGACAGATAAATGAAGGCCATTTGATTGTACCAGCTATTAGAACAGATCAGTGGGTCTCAAACGTGGTTGCACTTTTCCACCCTATGAGAGCTTTTGCAAAGTGTTATTACTTGTTTCACTCACTCACCACCCCCTGAACATGCCCCCATTCTTATTTTGGTTTAATTGATCTGGGATGGAGCACTGATTATTTTTTAAAGGTTTTGTAGGTAATTCTAAGGTACACAGAGATCTAAGAACCACTGATATAGGACCTGGTCACTCAATATGTGGTCCCAGGATAGACAGCACAGGCATCATCTGGGAGATTAAATCTCCTCCCCCCATCCCACCCCTAAACTTTCTGAATCAGAATCTCTAGTTTAAACAGGATTTCCAGGTTATTTATAAGTATGTTTAAGTTTCAGAAGCACTGTTTTATGGGACCTACAACAATTTCATCCTAGGGGACTTCTGTGACAAGCTGAGACTCTAGTTTGATATTACTTTGGGCAGATTCCCCACACCGGGATTAGACACGGCCCATCAAACTCTTGATGGCTGCTGGCATGCTGAATGGGTGTAAGAGAGGCAGAGAGCGGGAGAAAGAAATTGGGGCCAAGAGGAAGGCACAGCTCCCCCAACCCAGGCAATTACTCCAATTAGCCCTGGGTCTCTATGTTTTTTTCAGGATCAATTTGATGTACTGTGACTCAGCACCTCCGCCTCCTTCCTGTCTTCTAACAATTTCACCCTCCCCCAAGAAAATCTATTTCTTTGTTGATCATCCTGAGTTTTAAAGCTACTTATCCAAAGCTTCTTATGGGGAGTATTAATGCTAATGGATTTAGGGCTAACCACACCAGTCAAGATGGCAACCACATCCATGAAAGGATATTCCTGTTTCCTGCCTCTTTCATGCTGGGGAAGTAATCAATAGGAAATTTGGAAAGGATATGAGTGTCAAGGAAAGAGGACATAATCTCCTAATATTGACAAGGGCTTTCTGTCTTTCAGTAACTAACTCAAAGTTTCCTTTTAAACTTTGAAAATGTGAAACACTACTTCTGACTGAGGAGCTCAGTCCTGGTTTACTTCCAAAGCCATCTGGAGCAGAATGGTGTAGAGCTGCACTGTCCAAACTTAAGCCACCAGTCACAGGTGGCTTCTGAGCATTTGGAATATGGTTAGTCCAAATCAAGGTGTGCTGCATCAGTGAAATACACACTGCATTTGGAAGATTGTATAAAAACAGAATGCAAAATACCTGAGTAAAAATTTTATGTTGATTGCCTATTAAAACCATGGTATTTGGATATATTGGACTAAATACAAATATGAATAATATTAATTTCACTTGTTACTTTTTTTTTTAAATGAAACAATAGAAAATTTAAAATTACATATGTGGCTTGCGTTATTTTTCTATTAGACACACCAGTCTAAAATAGCTGAGCTGTCCTTCCAGGAAGAAAAACATCTACGTTGGCATTCACCCTCACGCTGATTTAATTATAATGCTAATTTACAATGAAGTAGTGGGCCTCATAGACTTAAGCTATGGTTTTAGGAAGCAGCTATGTCTTGGGTGGCTAGGGCAGAGGCAGGAAATGGCAGAAACATCAAATCATAGTTAATTTAGTTTGAATGTAATTTTTTTTCCTTTTACACCAGGCTGTCCAGAAAATTTGCAAGCCTTCATAAACAGTCTTGGGGTGATTCTCACGAGTTCAGAGAAAATTTTGGAGATGGTTTGTTGAAATGATGACATTTAGTGTTTGAAAGCACATACAGGAGATAAGTCCTATCTAAATAGCCAATATTTATAGAACCTACTTTGTGCAAGACGCTGTGCTAAGTGATGCTTCATGCTGAAAGGATTTCATATTTTATAGCAGAGATGGAAAACAGGAAAGCATGAAGATACTCTGCCTATTAGCCCAGTATCTCCAAACAAAAAAGGTAGGTCGATGTCAAGACTATATCACACTATGGAAGTTGTGCTTTCATGAACTGGGCGGATTGAATGCTCAACATCTGTATTCAGTTTGTTTTTAACATACTGACACTTTCAAATCAGCCTTCAAAATCATGTCGTGTTTTCTTTACTCTTTCTACATTACTGAGAGTTTTAGCTGTTTTTTCTCTTTCTACATTACTGAGAGTATTAGCCATGTTCTTTCTTGGGCTTCAGTAGGTCAAGCATCAGGCTAACCTTGTGTCAAATTTCACTACTTAGGAAAGATGAATTGTCAATACTCGCAACAAATATGGTATATTTTGTCTTTCTTGAGGGAAGAACGTGATGATGAAATTATAGTCATATTAATCTGTGGTTGCCAAATATTAAATTCTTAGAATATCACAGGTAGGACATTTATTTAGCTATGCATCAAGTGTAATATTTTTTTCATGATATCAACATCTTTCAATATCTATAACAGCTTTTCCTTTGACATTTAAAAAGAACAATTTAAAAGGCATGATATAATCTACCAATGCTTGGTAAAGAAGTGACACAATATGAACAAACAGAGACCAATTATTATCAGTCTTCACTTAAAAGTTTTGATGCTGAAACAAATCAATTCTAAATGAAAAAAAAAAAATCGAAAACACCTCACAAACCAAAAGAGAACTGATAGTGTATAATAGCATTAATGGCAAAAGTGAGCAAATGTACTATCAGAGTCCATGAGAAACAACATATTCACATAAACCATTGTGAGGAAGGTAGAGATGGACCATGCTTTAGACATCTTGGCTTTTTTTTTCCAAACATCAAGAGCAAAACCTAATGAGTTGTAACTAGAATTTTTTAAAAAGATACAAAATATGAATATTCATTACAAGTTGTAAGGGTATGTACTGGTTCATGAAAAATCTTGCTTTAGTTGTCTGCGTGTGTATATGTGCGGGAGGTGTGTGCATGTTTGTGAGTACTGGATCATCATGTAAAATATCTCTTTATTATGAGTGGTCAAAATTATTTCAAGAGCATTATAAAACACATTTTAATGGATAACTATCAAAATGATGAGTCTGAGGTCTAGAAAAATCAAGTACTTCCCCAAAGCTACAGAACTGATTTTATGTTTATGTTTTTTTTTTTAATTTTTAATGTTTGTGGGCTTATAGTAGTTATATATATTTATGGGGCACATGAGATATTTTGACACAGGCATGCAATGTATAATGATCACATCATAGAAAGGGTTATCCATTCCCTCAAGCATTTATCCTTTGTGTTACAAATAATCCAATTATACTATTTTAGTTATTTTTGAATGTGAGATTAAATTATTATTGACTATAGTCACCCTATTGTACTATCAAGAGAATTGATTTTAATAAAAGAAATGGGCATAGAAACTTAATGACCCCCTATAAACTTCACCACACTAGGCTGGTATTTCATTTTAATCTCAAAGATCCTACATTTGAATATGGAGAGAAGATTCTGCTTCAACATTTATAAAATTTGAAAAGCTCATTACTTCATAGATCCTTTTGTACATGACTTTGTGGACTATACAAATAAGGTGAAGGTGTACTGATACAAAGTTTTCTTCTAGTTCTATTTAGGTTTAAGTAACAGCAATGGTTTTCGTATTTAAGAAACAGGTGGGCAGGAGGCGGTGGCTCACCCCTGTAATCCCAACACTTTGGGAGGCTGAGGCAGGTGGATCACGAGGTTAGGAAATGGAGACCAGCCTGGCCAACATGGCGAAACCCCATCCCTACTAAAAACACAAAAATTAGCCAGGCCTGGTGGCAGGCACCTGTAATTCCAGCTACTCGGGAGGCTGAGGCAGGAGAATTGCTTGAACCCAGGAGGTGGAGGTTGCTGTAAGCCAAGATCACGCCAGTGCACTCCAGCCTGGGTGACAGAGCAAGACTCCGTCTTAAAAAAAAAAAATAAAGAAAGAAAGAAAAAGAAAAGAAAAAGAAAAAAGAAAAGAAAAGGGTGGATGCTGATTTTCTCTTTTCTGACCTAATTCTAGGTGATAATACAAGTAGTTATATCATGAAAGTGTTTTCTGCTTTTCTTCAGCTAGTTAGGAGTTTCTGATCCAATAGAGAGCACAATCATGAGTTTTAACCAACTGCCAAAGGGTTCATTCAATAGATTTGGGTGTAGGATTCAGTATGAGTGTTGCGTGAACAGAAAAATGTATGAACTGAAGTACTTAAAGAGATTAAGCCATTTTAAGCTACTGTAAACCATTGCAAACCACCATCAGTCATTGAAAAAAGCTAAATAGAAGGGAAAGACATTTTGTAACTATAAAAATGTATGTTCCAAATGGAAAAATAGTTGAGCACGTGTCTCAATAAATGGGAATGTAAGATATTAAATTTTTACCATATTACAAAGATATTTTTTATGATCTTTAAGATTATGAGGGTGGAGCAAGATGGCCGAATAGGAACAGCTCAAGTCTCCAACTCCCAGCGCCAGCGACACAGAAGACCGGTGATTTCTGCATTTTCAACTGAGGTACTGGGGTCATCTCACTAGGGAGTGCTGGACAATCGGTGCTGGTCAGCTGCTGCAGCCTGACCAGCGTGAGCTGAAGCAGGGCGAGGCATCGCCTCACCTGGAAGTGCAAGGGGGAAGGAAATCCGTTTTCCTAGCCAGGGGAACTGAGACACACAACACCTGGAAAATCGGGTAACTCCCACCCCAATACTGCGCTTTAAGGAAACAGGCACACCAGGAGAATATATCCCACACCTGGCCGGGAGGGTCCCACGCCCACAGAGCCTCCCTCACTGCTAACACAGCAGTCTGCGGCGATCTATCCACAAGGCAGCAGCGAGGCTGGGGGAGGGGCGCCCACCATTGCTGAGGCTTAAGTAGGTAAACAAAGCTGCTGGGAAGCTCGAACTGGGTGGAGCTCACAGCAGCTCAAGGAAGCCTGCCTGTCTCTGTAGACTCCACCTCTGGGGACAGTGCACAGCTGAAGTCCAATAGGGGAAGCAGCAGGGGCCGGTGCAGACGCGAACGACTCTGTCTGACAGCTTTGGGGAGAGCCGTGGATCTCCCAACGCGGAGGTTGAGATCTGAGAACGGACAGACTGCCTGCTCAGGTGGGTCCCTGATCTCTGAGTAGCCTAGCTGGGAGACATCCCCCACTAGGGGCAGTCTGACACCCCACACCTCACAGGGTGGAGTCACCCCTCAGAGGAAACTTCCAAAGGAAGAATCAGACAGGTACACTCGCTGTTCAGCAATATTCTATCTTTGGCAACCTCTGCTGCTGATACCCAGGCAAACAGGGTCTGGAGTGGACCTCAAGCAATCTCCAACAGACGAACAGACAGTCCTTCTGACTGTCAGAAGGAAAACTATCAAACAGGAAGGACACCTATACCAAAACCCCATCAGTACGTCACCATCATCAAAGACCAGAGACAGATAAAACCACAAAGATGGGGAAGAAGCAGGGCAGAAAAGCTGGAAATTCAAAAAAATAAGAGCGCATCTCCCCCTGCAAAGGAGCACAACCCATCGCCAGCAACGGATGAAAGCTGGTCAGAGAATGACTTTGACGAGATGAGAGAAGAAGGCTTCAGTCCATCAAACTTCTCAGAGCTAAAGGAGGAATTACGTACCCAGCACAAAGAAACTAAAAATCTTGAAAAAAGAGTGGAAGAATTGACAGCTAGACTAATTAATGCAGAGAAGATCATAAACGAAATGACAGAGATGAAAACCATGACACGAGAAATACGTGACAAATGCACAAGCTTCAGTAACCGACTCGATCAACTGGAAGAAAGAGTATCAGCGATTGAGGATCAAATGAATGAAATGAAGCGAGAAGAGAAACCAAAAGAAAAAAGAAGAAAAAGAAATGAACAAAGCCTGCAAGAAGTATGGGATTATGTAAAAAGACCAAATCTACGTCTGATTGGGGTGCCTGAAAGTGAGGGGGGAAATGGAACCAAGTTGGAAAACACTCTTCAGGATATCATCCAGGAGAACTTCCCCAACCTAGTAGGGCAGGCCAACATTCAAATTCAGGAAATACAGAGAATGCCACAAAGATACTCCTCCAGAAGAGCAACTCCAAGACACATAATTGCCAGATTCACCAAAGTTGAAATGAAGGAAAAAATCTTAAGGGCAGCCAGAGAGAAAGGTCGGGTTACCCACAAAGGGAAGCCCATCAGACTAACAGCAGAACTCTCGGCAGAAACTCTGCAAGCCAGAAGAGAGTGGGGACCAATATTCAACGTTCTTAAAGAAAATAGTTTTAGGCCGGGCACGGTGGCTCAAGCCTGTAATCCCAGCACTTTGGGAGGCCGAGACGGGCGGATCACGAGGTCAGGAGATCGAGACCATCCTGGCTAACACGGTGAAACCCCGTCTCTACTAAAAAATACAAAAAAAAACTAGCCGGGCGAGGTGGCGGGCGCCTGTAGTCCCAGCTACTCGGGAGGCTGAGGCAGGAGAATGGCGTAAACCCGGGAGGCGGAGCTTGCAGTGAGCTGAGATCTGGCCACTGCACTCCAGTCCGGGCGACAGAGCGAGACTCCGCCTCAAAAAAAAAAAATAAAATAAAAAATAATAATTTTAAACCTAGAATTTCATATTCAGCCAAACTAAGTTTCATCAGTGAAGGAGAAATAAAATCCTTTACAGAGAAGCAAATGCTTAGAGATTTTGTCACCACCAGGCCTGCCTTACAAGAGACCCTGAAGGAAGCCCTAAACATGGAAAGGAACAACCGGTACCAGCCATTGCAAAAACATGCCAAAATGTAAAGACCATCGAGGCTAGGAAGAAACTGCATCAACTAACGAGCACAATAACCAGTTAATATCATAATGGCAGGATCATGTTCACACATAACAATATTAACCTTAAATGTAAATGGACTAAATGGTCCAATTAAAAGACACAGACTGGCAAACTGGATAAAGAGTCAAGACTGATTAGTCTGCTGTATTCAGGAGACCCATCTCACATGCAGAGACATACATAGGCTGAAATTAAAGGGATGGAGGAAGATCTACCAAGCAAATGGAGAACAAAAAAAAGCAGGGGTTGCAATACTAGTCTCTGATAAAACAGACTTTAAGCCATCAAAGATCAAAAGAGACAAAGAAGGCCATTACATAATGGTAAAGGGATCAATTCAACAGGAAGAGCTAACTCTCCTAAATATATATGCACCCAATACAGGAGCACCCAGATTCCTAAAGCAAGTCCTTAGAGACCTACAAAGAGACTTAGACTCCCATACAATAATAATGGGAGACTTCAACACTCCACTGTCAACATTAGACAGATCAACGAGACAGAAAGTTCACAAGGATATCCAGGAATTGAACTCATCTCTGTACCAAGTGGACCTAATAGACATCTATAGAACTCTCCACCATAATCAACAGAATATACATTCTTCTCAGTACCACATCACACTTATTCCAAAATTGACCACATAATTGGAAGTCAAGCACTCCTCAGCAAATGTCAAAGAACAGAAATTATAAGAAACTGTCTCTCAGACCACAGTGCAATCAAACTAGAACTCAGGACTAAGAAACTCAATCAAAACTGCTCAACTACATGGAAACTGAACAACCTGCTCCTGAATGACGACTGGGTACATAACGAAATGAAAGCAGAAATAAAGATGTTCTTTGAAACCAATGAGAACAAAGATACAACATACCAGAATCTCTGGGACACATTTAAAGCAGTGTGTAGAGGGAAATTTATAGCACTAAATGCCCACAAGAGAAAGCAGGCAAGATCTAAAATTGACACTCTAACATCGCAATTAAAAGAACTAGAGAGGCAAGAGCAAACACATTCAAAAGCTAGCAGAAGGCAAGAAATAACTAAGATCAGAGCAGAACTGAAGGAAATAGAGACACAAAAAACCCTCCAAAAAATCAATGAATCCAGGAGTTGGTTTTTTGAAAAGATCAACAAAATTGACAGGCCGCTAGCAAGAATAATAAAGAAGAAAAGAGAGAGGAATCAAATAGATGCAATAAGAAATGATAAAGGGGATATCACCACTGACCCCACAGAAATACAAACAACCATCAGAGAATACTATAAATGCCTCTACACAAATCAACTAGAAAATCTAGAAGAAATGGATAATTCCTGGACACTTACACTCTCCCAAGACTAAACCAGGAAGAAGTTGAATCCCTGAATAGACCAATAGCAGGCTCTGAAATTGAGGCAACAATTAATAGCCTACCACCAAAAAAAGTCCAGGACCAGATGGATTCACAGCTGAATTCTACCAGAGGTACAAGGAGGAGCTGGTACCATTCCTTCTGAAACTATTCCAATCAATAGAAAAAGAGGGAATCCTCCCTAACTCATTTTATGAGGCCAACATCATCCTGATACCAAAGCCTGGCAGAGACACAACAAAAAAAGAGAATTTTAGACCAATATCCCTGATGAACATCGATGCAAAAATTCTCAATAAAATACTGGCAAACCGGATTCAGCAGCACATCAAAAAGCTTATCCACCATGATCAAGTGGGCTTCATCCCTGGGATGCAAGGCTGGTTCAACATTCACAAATCAATAAACGTAATCCAACATATAAACAGAACCAAAGACAAGAACCACATGATTATCTCAATAGATGCAGAAAAGGCTTTTGACAAAATTCAACAGCCCTTTATGCTAAAAGCGCTCAATAAATTCGTTATTGATGGAACGTACCTCAAAATGATAAGAGCTATTTATGACAAACCCACAGCTAATATCATACTGAATGGGCAAAAACTGGAAAAATTCCCTTTGAAAACTGGCACAAGACAGGGATGCCCTCTCTCACCACTCCTATTCAACATAGTGTTGGAAGTTCTGGCTAGGGCAATCAGGCAAGAGAAAGAAATCAAGGGTATCCAGTTAGGAAAAGAAGAAGTCAAATTGTCCCTGTTTGCAGATGACATGATTGTATATTTAGAAAACCCCATCGTCTCAGCCCAAAATCTCCTTAAGCTGATAAGCAACTTCAGCAACGTCTCAGGATACAAAATTAATGTGCAAAAATCACAAGCATTCTTATACACCAGTAACAGACAAGCAGAGAGCCAAATCAGGAATCAACTTCCGTTCACAATTGCGTCAAAGACCATAAAATACCTAGGAATCCAACTTACAAGGGATGTAAAGGACCTCTTCAAGGAGAACTACAAACCACTGCTCAGTGAAATAAAAGAGGACACAAACAAATGGAAGAACATACCACGCTCATGGATAGGAAGAATGAATATCGTGAAAATGGCCATACTGCCCAAGGTTATTTATAGATTCAATGCCATCCCCTCAAGCTACCAATGACTTTCTTCACAGAATTGGAAAAAACGGCTTTAAAGTTCATATGGAACCAAAAAAGAGCCCGCATTGCAAGACAATCCTAAGTCAAAAGGACAAAGCTGGAGGTGTCACGCTACCTGACTTCAAACTATACTACAAGGCTACAGTAACCAAAACAGCATGGTACTGGTACCACAACAGAGATATAGACCAATGGAACAGAACAGAGTCCTCAGAAATAATACCACACATCTACAGCCATCTGATCTTTGACAAACCTGAGAGACACAAGAAATGGGGAAAGGATTCCCTATTTAATAAATGGTGCTGGGAAAATTGGCTAGCCATAAGTAGAAAGCTGAAACTGGATCCTTTCCTTACCCCTTATACGAAGATTAATTCAAGATGGATTAGAGACTTAAATGTTAGACCTAATACCATAAAAACCCTAGAAGAAAATCTAGGTAGTACCATTCAGGACATAGGCATGGGGAAGGACTTCATGTCTAAAACACCAAAAGCAACGGCAGCAAAAGCCAAAATTGACACATGGGATCTCATTAAACTAAAGAGCTTTTGCACAGCTAAAGAAACTACCATCAGAGTGAACAGGCAACCTACAGAATGGGAGAAAATTTTTGCAACCTACTCATCTGACTAAGGGCTAATATCCAGAATCTACAAAGAACTCAAACAAATATACAAGAAAAAAACAAACAACCCCATCAAAAAGTGGGGAAAGGATATGAACAGACATTTCTCAAAAGAAGACATCCATACAGCCAACATGAAAAAATGCTCATCATCACTCGCCATCAGAGAAATGCAAATCAAAACCACAATGAGATACCATCTCACACCAGTTAGAATGACAATCATTAAGAAGTCAGGAAACAACAGGTGTTGGAGAGGATGTGGAGAAATAGGAACACTTTTACACTGTTGGTGGGATTGGAAACTAGTTCAACCATTATGGAAAACAGTATGGCGATTCCTCAAGGATCTAGAACTAGATGTACCATCTGACCCAGCCATCCCACTACTGGGTATATACCCAAAGGATTATAAATTACTCTACTACAAAGACACATGCACACGTATGTTTCTTGCGGCACTATTCACAATAGCAAAGACTTGGAATCAACCCAAATGTCCATCTGTGACAGACTGGATTAAGAAAATGTGGCACATATACACCATGGAATACTATGCAGCCATAAAAAACGATGAGTTTGCATCCTTTGTAGGGACATGGATGCAGCTGGAAACCATCGTTCTTAGCAAACTATCACAAGAAGAGAAAACCAAACACCGCATGTTCTCACTCATAGGTGGGAACTGAACAATGAGATCACTTGGACTCGGGAAGGGGAACATCACACACTGGGGCCTATCATGGGGAGGGGGGAGGAGGGAGGGATTGCATTGGGGAGTTATACATGATATAAATGATGAATTGTTGGATGCTGACGAGTTGACGGGTGCAGCACACCAACATGGCATAAGTATACATATGTAACAAACCTGCACCTTATGCACATGTACCCTAGAACTTAAAGTATAAAAAAAAAAAAAAAAGATTATTAGCATCCACTTTAGGTGTATATTAAGAATGCCGTATCATAATACTTTATAATGTCTCCAGGGGCGAAATTTAGGTTGAGACAATACAAAGAACTTTGGACAAATCTTGTTACAGGATGCATTCTCTTCTTTTCACCAACCTACTCTGAGACCCTGAATATTAATAAGATACACACAAAATGAACTCTGTTATTTCAAGTAACCCTGGCAATTTGCTTGTTTTCTTTCAGTAATAAGCATGAAAACATGTACCTCTTTCTAGGAAAGTACCCTCTTATCCCTTGATTCCATAATATCTTAGGGTTGACTTAGATACTTTTTTCCAAAGAATGTATGAACTACTTCTATATATGTGTAGATACATGCACATGTAACTTAGACAATTATATTAGAATATTTATGGAATTATTTTTAAATTACTGGTGGAATAAATATTTTTTAAGTATAGCTGTATTAACCTCACCAGCATTTTTATTGACATCTTAATTGTTGCAAAAACATATATTTTCATATAATTATCATTAACCTACAAACAATAACATTCTGCATGTTTAAAGTGGTTGCAGAGCTTGTTATTATAGACTGCTTTCAGTGCTGTTCATTTAGTATGTTGTGTTTTTAACACAAATGTAATCCACTCTGCATTTTCCATTTAAAATGCATAAGGCAAAGTGCATCATAACAGGATGTAACTATGTATTAATCAAATTAGCACAACACTTCAAAGGCTTGGGCTTTTTGCTGGGCTACTGTTAGATCACAATTCATGAAGGAAAGAAGCAGCATAATGAAAGGCTTGGCAAGGGAGCAGTTTGTTTTCTTTCCAGAAGGATATAGAGTGGGTTAATTTTCATGATGGGAAAACATGTCGAGAAAGGGTAACAGTAAGCATTAAGCTAAAGAACAATAAGTGGAATTTAGAATACTAGGGTAGTTTTGCTGCTGATAAAACATAAATTCTATAATTATTTGATGACACAACAGAACTCCAATGACCTATGGTTAAATTATTAAATCTACATGACCCAAACAAATAAAACCCAGTATAGTTGATATTAATATTCAGAACATGGCAGATCAGATGGTTCTTTGTCATTGCGAACAGCGTGCTGTATAGCAATGGAGAATATAAAGTATAGTGTATCCAAATACAGGACTCGATGCAAACATAACATGTGTCATGTAATATGGCATAATTGAAATTGATTATTGATCTTTTGGCCAGTGTTTTATTTTGCATAATCCTAAATATGTACACAGGATAGTGCACAAACAAAATAAACTGGAGAGAACTTAACTAGGACAAGTGATAAAGAAGAAATCAGAAAGCCAAATAAATGGAAGTCAATTATTTTGTAGACCATTCAACTGATTGTTATCATTCGATGCCTGATGCTCTGCAAATGTCCTCTGTATTGCTACTGACAGATAACAAATGAGCAACTAATTTCCTTTTAACCTAAAACTTTATATTTCTTGGCATGGGGCTTAGAATGAGGGGGGCACAGTGAGAAGCACTCACCCTGCTCCAGCATTTTTCTAAATGGCAGTACAATGTTGTTTTAATGGTAGGTTCCATTGTTTTTCTTCCTCTGTGTAAGATCATGTGGTCTACTTGATGCAAGAGAGAAAACAGAATTTTCAAGACTAGATCTAGATGAAAGTAATTTTTATTTCTGAGTGATTATAGGTGTGTGCTGCTGTATCCAAACAAAGTCCTCTTTCATGGTACATAAATCCAGATACCTGCACATGGGCAGAAGATGTGTGGTATTTAGATTAAGAAGTGTAGAAGGAAAGAGAGCTGAGCTTGTTTCAGAAAGTTGACAAAGGGGAGAAACAGGAGATAGGAAAGAAATGGGAAGGACAACTGAGGTGATTTAAAGGAGAAATGATAAGGACATAAAGGCAAGAGGAGAGAAATTGACGGGGAAGGGAAAGAAGCAGAGAGGTCAAGGAGCGACATAAAAGACTCATCCCCAGGGCAAGCAGGTGAGTTTAACTGGACACCTCATCTCTGCTCTCTGCTATCTATAAAATGATGATCATTGTGGTTGTGGTGATGGATTAGAGGAGCCCTAAGGAGTTTATAATTCTTTCTTCTTTTTCATTCATGTTCCACTTTAATCGTTTATTCAAAATTCTTGAATTTGTAAATACAAAAACACTGTAGCTTACTACTGACACAAGAATGGCAATGCACTAACGATAAAATCAAAGTAGATGCTAAACTATTTAGAGTAGCAGCTTAAAATTCAAAAGTTCTGTAACCTCTGGCTCTATGACTTTTTCTACAAGTACCCATCAATTTTTCCTTTTGTTTAATAAGAGAATGGCTTTCTTTCATTCTTTCTGTCTTTTTTTTTTTTGGAGACAGGGTCTCACTCTGAAACCCAGTCTGGACTGCAGTGGTGCGATCCAGGCTCACTGCAGCCTTGACCTCCTGGGCTCAAATGATCCTCTAGCCTCAGCCTCCCAAAGTTCTGTGATGATAGGTGTGAGCCACTGCACCAGGTCATTTTTTTTTAAATTCTGTAGAGATAGGGTTTCACTATGTTGCTCAGGCTGGTATCAAACTCCTGGGCTCAAGGGATCCTCCCACTTCAGCTCCCCAAAGTTCTGGGATTATTGGTGTGAGGATTTCTATTTTTAAAAGGGAGGTTGCTACTTGCAGCAAAACCAGCATTGGTCTCATAAACAAACTAAAAAATCAGGAATGTTCACATTGCTAAATCTTACACTTTGCTTTTTTAGTTGTTCAGCTTTCTCTTTGATAGAGAGTGGAATCCACATGAACTAAATGAAAAACTTTTTAGATTTCATAGCATATAACAGCAAGTGGTCCAGGTAAGTTGAAAAATATCTCCAGGTTGTAAGATACATTTGTATTAGACCAAATTTATTTGAAAAACAAAATAGGGCCTGGTGCAGTGGCTCACACCTATAACGTCAGTACTTTGGGAAGCCAAGGCGGGTGGATCACCTGAGGTCAGGAGTTCAAAACCAGCCTGACCAACATGGAGAAACCCAGTCTCTACCAAAAATTCAAAATTAGCTGGGCGTGGTGGCATACGCCTGTAGTCCCAGACACTTGGGAGGCTGAGGCAAGAGACTCGCTTGAACTTGGGAAGCAGAGGTAGCGGTGAGCTGAGATTGCTCCGTTGCACTTCAGCCTGGGCAACAAGAGTGAAACTTTGTCTAAAAAATAAAATAAAATAAAATAAAATAAAATAAAATAAAAAACACCCAAACAGAGTGCATAGCAAAAATAAATGAGTTTTAAGTAATATCTGAGAGTAAAAGAATTACAAATACAATTATAACAGGTTTGACAGAGAGAGAAAGAGAGTGTGTGTCTGACTCCATTTTGGTCAACGTCCACATGATTTGACTGTGACACACTTTGAAACACACCAAATGAATTTGGTAAAAACATGATTTGCTGCTCTGAAAACCTTCCCAGAAAGACTAAAAATTAGAGTTAGCCAAGTTTATGCTTACATCAGTCACTGATTAGAATCCTGTAGCAGCAGGAAGCAACATATCCCTTAATCTGACCACTTTCGGGTGAGGGAAGAATCAAATATTCTGTGCTGATCTTGCTTGAAGCTGGTTTTTCTCCATAGCTTTGCTGGGGGTCAGAGGATTTAAATGACAGGACTGTGACACTGCAGGCTAAGTCTGGGAATCATTTTGTTGAAGACCCTGTTTTTTAGGCACTCAGATACCTAAGGGAGGCACATTACATAGGACAGGTAAGTGGGTTCTGGGACATTGAGATTTTCTCTGTGGTCGTTCTCAAAGTCCAGTGTGCATCAGAATCACGTGGAGGCTTTGTTAAAGTAAAGTTTGCTAGACACCAACCCAGAGCTTCTGATTCATAGATTTGGAGCGGGACCTGACAAAGTGCATTTCGAACAAATTCCCAGGTAATACTGCTGATGCTGTGGTCTAGGGCCACATGCTGGGTGCATCTGCCTCAGTGTTTTCCTAAATTAACCCTACACAAAGTTATTATTTCTTTCAGCTATTTTTTTTATTGCTTCCGTTTTAGCTATTGTACCTTTCTCACATTTGCTTATATGTTGCCTCTGAATATGTCACTAATTTTTTTCATGGTAAAAACCTTGTCTCCTCCTATAGAATATTTGCTCTGCCTTTCACTTATCACATAGTGCTGAGTACACAATAGATTCCTGATAAATGACTCCTGAATATAGAATGAATGAAGACAATGGAAAGTGTAAACTGCAGTGTATTTTATCCTTTTGATTTTTCTTCATCAAAAGTAGCTATGTTTTAGCTTGGCCTAATACCAACTCCATTTTCTTCCCACTTGAAATCTTTTTTTTTTCTGCATATAGACCTCATTTAGGAAGAAGAGGAACACATATTATGGCTTACATACTTCAACATGAAAAGCATATAAAAGGACTTTATAGCCATACTTCTATTTTCATTATCTAAGTGTATTAGTAAAAGCAAACCTATTACATCTTCCTTTTGAGAAGCCAAAAACATTTGGAATTTATGTTATGAGAAACAGCTTTGACAGACTTTATTTGACATGCACATCAACTGCTGAGAAAAAAAATCACTAGAGGAAATGTTAAACTAAGTTATGATGCTGTCCTGCCAACAGAAGATTGAAGTTGGTTTGTTGGCTGTATCTTGAAGATGCATTAAAATATGAAGGCACAAAATGGACAGCTGTTTCAGAGAGATCAACCCCGCATTATCCTAACTGATAAATAAATGTGCAATATAATATATAATTCCTGTGTGGGGCTCTAGATCTGAGATAATTCTTAAGAGCAGGGCTCAAGTGATTTGTCATCAGACCCTTAGAAGCAATGTTTTGTGTTACATTGCTGCACACTCTGCTTTTATTTAATGGGAACTATATCATTTTTATTTGATTTCTTATTTATATTTCAGAATTCTTGAAAGGTTATTCTGCTATCAAAGTGAAACTATGTATATACTGCCAAGTCATTTGAGCTCATATATGTATAAATAAGAGATTTCCCCTGCCCCTGGCTCCTTGATGTTCACTGAGATGTTCCACCTTTCATACTGTGATCTATAAGAGGGAATGGACATCATATATCTGTCCATTTCCGCCCCCCTCACTCCAGAACACACTTCAAGATGTCCTCTGAAACTGTAGAAAGGAGAAAAACCTTTTTCCTTTTCTATATTCCTCTTATTTCTGCATAAGGTGGCATATATACATATATACACACACATATATACACATATATATGCATACATATATACTTGAATTTCAAATTGAGAAACATAAAATGATACTTCAACTTAAGATTGTCTCAGAAAATGCAGGATACAAGACCATTGCAAGTATTTCATTTAGATACATGGGTTTTCTAAGAAACGTACGCTGTTAGCGTCATGGATGCCTGTAAGGAAGAGCCAGAAGTGTTTGCACTCAAGCTCTCTTACCTTCTCTTCGGTATCTGTCCATTTTCCTTCATGGTCAGATTTCAACGTTGCTTCCTGGAAAGACCATGGTGCTTCAAGGGACACAGAGCAAAGGGACCCCAAAGCAATGACACACGTGTCTGGTTGTGTTGTGGGCCAACGATCTGATGGCACATTTCCCTCTCCTCTTCAAATAAACCTGCAAAGAGCTGTTCTCCATTGTTGTGCATGTATGTCCTTTTCAAAGTCACTGGAGAGAGTTAGGTCAGAAGATCCTAAACATTAAAAAAAAATTAAGAAAAGCCAACACATGCTTGGCTTTTAAATTAAAGTATATAGTACAAAATTAAAGTATATAGTACAAAAATTAAATTAAAGTATATAGTAAATGTTCATATTTAATAATGCTTTTAATCATTCAAATTCAAGACAACATAATCAGGCAACTCAACAAGCAACAAATTAAGATATATTAATTTATAATGTGTTGGGTTCTATGTTCTAATGGCATGCACGTTTAAAGTGATATAAAGAATATCAACTTATTTTTCCATCTTCGCAGCTTGTCTATTGTAATCTCATATGAAAATAACATCACAAATCTAAATCTGAGGCCTTTCACGATACCTTGAATAGGAGCTGGATACAAGATATTCTCCAGTCCATTTTGGGGAATTAAGCTCATTATTTCACAGATTTATAGCATCCTATAAAATGCTTTACATCCAGCTTGCTCAACCTGCGGCCAGTGGGCAACATGCACCCTAGGACTGCTTTGGATGGCATCCAATACAAATTCATAAACTTTCCTAAGACATAATGGTTTTTCTTTTTCTTTTTTTTCTAATCAGCTGTCATTAGTGTTAGTGTATTTTATATGTGGCCCAAGACAATTCTTCTTCCAATGTGGCCCAAGGAAGTCAAAATATTGGATATCCCTGCTTGACATGAAAGAAACCAATCACTGAAAAAAATCTAGACTTTACTTTTTATATAGTAACTGAACTAAATTTATGCTTTAAGCAATGTATATATATTGTATACATATAGTGTATGTATATATATACACATATATATTGTGTATATATATACAATGTATATATATTGCTCAAAGCATAAATTTAGTTTAGTTACTAAACTATATATACTATATACATATACTCATGTATATGTATATATTTGTGTGTATATATATTGCTCAAAGCATAAATTTAGTTTAGTTACTAAACTCTATGTATACTATAAACACATGTATATATATATATGCTGTACTACTGGTTAACAGAAGAGAAAATTCTGGTGCTTAGGCCCTAGTACCTATCAATCAACATAGTTAAATACCAGTAAATGTTATGTCCAAGTCTCTGATCAAATGTTAGTTGCATCCAACTAGAATATTTTGTTGGAGAAACTTTAGTGGTTCAACCCATTAAACTCTACATAGAGGCATTTTATCTTTCACTATAATTATCACGATCAAATGAGCTCTCTTGTTTTTTTTAAATAAAATAAATCCTTGCTACTTTTTCTTTCTATTTTAATACTTCATTTCTAAAGAATGTTCAGAATGGTCACACAACTGAAAATCAAGTAAACGACCCCTTTTCTGTCTTTAGCTAAAGAAACATATTGTTAACAATAACTTTAAAGGAATTTCTTTTTGTTACAAACCAAGACAAAAGAGGAAACATCCATCAATTTTCTTAGGTGTGGCCCACACCATTGAATGTACTTCAGAAAACATTTGGAGAGTGGACCCCAGTATATTCTCACTGAAATGCAGCCCCCTATAGATAATGTTCCCTGTTCCAAGTCAAGAAGTTATATGTGTACTTCTATGACTTTGCCTTTTCAGGATTTTGGAAATGATTATCTTGAATAAGGTGTTATGCTTTGTTTTCAGATTGTATATGTTCTTGAAAGAGCTAAGATCAATAGCACAACAGGATGACTATAGTCAACAATAATTTAACTGTACATTTAAAAATAACTAAAGGAGTGTAATTGGATTGTTTGTGACACAATGGATAAATGCTTGAGGGAATGGATAGGCAACTTCCATGATGTGATCATTTCACATTGCATGTCTGTATCAAAACATCTTATATACCCTGTGAGTATACGGGATAAATATATACACCTACCGTGTACCTACAAAAATTAGAAATCAAAAAAGAAAAAGAAAAAAGTGCTAAGAACATTGTAGCGATTTTGTTACCACGTCATTTCAAGTGAATAAGTTAGATTTGTCTGGTCAAGCCATGTTTCACATTGCCGTTAGGATTTTATTAACACAGCAGGGTTTTTATGCTCATTTTCGGTTTCGACATCCTAATTATTCCTAATTTCTCTGTCTCAAAGCTTTCTAGTTGCCTCTCTGAACAAGGTAGGTATACAGTTATTTTTATGTGGAGCAAAATTCTAGAAATTCCAGCCTACTTTTGATAGCTTTTTCATATTCATCCTCCCAAATTTTCCTTAACTAGATGCTCCTTTCACTAACCTGAGTATACTTAAGAAATGTTTCTCTGCTCACACTGTTCACCAAATATTTATGGTTTCAAACTCAAATTCTCTACAATTCCTCATTTTCTTTTGCTTCCTACTGACTGTCTTTTGAAATGCCAACTTCATCTGCTTCCAATTTTACCATTCCTAAGGGAACACTAGAGGTCTAATCTGGAGACACGGATATCAGTTATTTTTCCCTTCCCAACGACTTTTCTCCCATCACTCTTGGTAACAGTCAATCAGTTTCCCTTTAATCAATCATCCTTCTTCACATCAATCATCTGGGTGGGGTTAATTTTACCCCTTGCTCCAGCAATGGACATGTGCCCAACCTTAGCCAACAAGACTGTGACCTGGAACTTCAGCTGCAACAATTGGGAAAGAAATGCTCTCTTTCTTTTTCTCTTCTTCTTTAAAAACTTCAATCATGACATGGAATTTATTAGACAAAATTTTGATTGACAAGTAAATAAAACCATGCTATAGAAGTTCAGAGTCCACAAAAATACCCAGTCTACTTCACAAAAACTCCCACAAAATTGCAAAAGAGACAATCCACAAAAGAGCAACTAACCATTGTGCCTTATTCTATTTAACGTGCATTCTATAATGCAGAATTCTGCTTCCAGATACTCCGATCTTCACACTCCACAAGGTATAAAATCCTCTACTTAAAGACTGTTCATAGTCTAGTTTCACATGGCCTGACCAACCTTATCATACAGCATTTTCAATACAACCTCTTTGTAGGCTGATGGGTACAGGTACATACACAGTATTTCACTGAGGAAGGGTTCTTGAATTATTAAGACTCTTTAAGGTGGTCAGAACAGCTGAAAGGGATTAGAAACCAAAAGTGCCAATGCAATGAGCAAGTAAAGCGAGAAAGTCAGATACACATTTAGAAGGGGGAAATGGACAACAAAGTTATTTGTCTGTTTCTCTGGGAGCAAAATTGAGGGTAAAAATAGACAGCCCAAGAGGGTGATGAATATTTCTTTAGAATTGGCTTTTGGTCTTCATCCATTTTCAGAAGTGACTATTATCCTATATTATCCCAGTTCCATAAGGATTCTAAAATTGTGAATGTTTATAGATTTGCTCCTGAGGGAAAGAAAAGCTATTTCTACTACGGAGACTTAGCTGGGAAGAAGTATGCCTGAAGATGCAAAAGGCCACAACCTGGAAGGGTGTGCCCAAGAATGAAACTAATACCAAGAGAGGCAGAGTTAATGTGCCTGAGTTTTTAGTTAGTTTAGCTAAAACATACCTCCCTTTCCTCAGATCTCTCCCTATATTAATTTATGAGTACCCACTATGGACCCACAAATGTAGTAAGAAGTGGGGTAGAATACAAAGAAGTACACTACAAGTTAGTTTCGTAGATGAGACCAATTCCCATGATGCAGAAAGCAGCAAACAGGATGCATTTAAATCTCAATTGCAAAGACCCAGATGATAAATGTAGTAAGTCTGAAGATGGCGGAGACCACCAAGGTGAAGTTAGCTGAAAGTACCTTTGGACAAGAGGTGTTAATTAAACTGAAAATTTAAGAATACACAGAATTTTGACAGTTGTAGAAGAGGGTAAAGTTCTCTAGCTGGATACTGAGGAGATCTCCTGCCTACAAAGAGGCTGTGTTGAAAGTGCTAAAGTTGGATAGGTCATGTGAAACTAGACTATAAAGAGTCTTTAAGATAAGAAGAGGGTTTTATACCTTATGGAGTTTGAAGATGGGAGCAATTCTAATTTGGTAAGAAAGTAATGATATGGTGAAAGCAGTGATTTAAGACTGCTGAATCCTCAAAGCTGGCCTGCATTAAACTGCCTTAAGTGTTTGATAAAAATACAGATTTCTGCTACTGCTTCAGATCCACTGAATCAGAATCACTGGGTGGGGAGACAAGGATCTTTATTTTCAACAAACACCTGTGGAGATTTAAATATGAAGCCAGATTTAGTGGTTTGCAAATTGAGCATGGATTAACTTCACAATCATATTGACTTCTATGCTTTCCCCAGTGTTTTTCATAGTGTAATTTCATTAACTCTCTCTATCACGAGATCCCTCATCTGCCTCCTCTTCATCTTAACATATACTCTAAGATGCACTATTAAAAACAGTGAAGGCTCCCTACCCTCTATATGACTCAGTTTCCTCATTTGCAAAATGGGCTTAATTATGTTAATTGAAATTTCCTAGTACTTCATGGGGCTGATAATTGTTATCTTTCTCTATTTTCTCATTCTTATTTTCAATGGCATTGGAAGTCATTTATTTTCTCTTGCTTATTTCCACTATGCTGTGCCATCAATCTCTGTTTCTTGCCTCGATTTTCAAAACCTTGCCCACTCAGTGACAAAGTCTTTTATTGTATCTCCCTAACAAGCCTATCAAGCCTCCCTAACACTGCACTGTAAGGGCCCTACCGTGGTTTTAAAAGAAAGATTTCTTTTCTTCTTACAGCCAAAATATCTTGAAATTTTATTCATTCTCATGTTCTTCATTTCTTGATAGTCTATTCACTTCTTAGCTTCTTCTGTTGGTGTTTCGTAGAGCTAGCAAATAGTTCCCTTCTCTCCCCTTCCTTAAATTTGGTGCAAATTAAGGGAGAGAAATAGGGATCAGTGTGAAGGAGATCAAACTATCAACCAATAAAAAATAGATTGGAGTATATGGTTACCTAGGAACTTTACTGAGCTTGATAGCAATATTGAAATAAACTTGTTCCACCAGATTGCAGACTTTAGGAATGTGTGTCATGGGAAGGTGACAGTACCTATCCCACATCCTACATTGCTTGCAGTCTAGCTATGCAGACCGGATGGGCACTGTCTGTAGACAAGTGAATGACAAAAAATAATCTACAAGTAACTAAGCTGAACATACTCATTTTGGGGGGAACATGCCAATCAAGCAAATCACACCCACCCTTACCCCTGGAGGTGCAAGTGGGGGGCTAGAAGGAGACCTAAAGTGATTTGTATATGGAAGCAATTCTATAGGAGAATGGGTGGAAAGAAGTATCACCTCAACATCCAATGAAATGAAACTGCGTAACTGAGTAACACAAATGCCAAGCCTCTGTTGGTTGCCTTCCTCTACTCTCTTTTTCATGCACTCCTCTGAAGTGTTGACTACACATTGCGCTTTTGCCAAAGGCACCTGGCTGACGGAAGGGTGGGAGGCTGAATTCTGGCTCCTGTGGAGCTTGCCCTTAGGATTGTAGCCACTCAGGGAAGGGGCATCATTTTCTACTTGCAAGGCAGGTGCAGCTCGGATAGAGTCTATTTGTAAAGGCCACCTGCTTAAAATTTGTCTGACCAGAGGCAGCTTTTAAAAAATTGGTGTAAAAGAGCTCACACTGCACACCCCTAAAAACTCTTCTACCTTTTCCTCCCAAAGGGCGTAAAGCTCTCCTTTTCACTTCCTATCTCCCTGACAGTCCCCTGCATTCTTTTCTGCTTGTTTTACTCCTTGCAACCCCTTTGGTCATCATTGTTTGGTCTTTGGCCTCAGCTAAGTTTTCTTTTGCTTTGTTTAAACAGTATTTAAGGCAGGGCTGGCATGTTGCAATACTCTGTAAGGATGGTCTGCACAAATCACAGTGGACTGAGACCATCAGTTCTGTTAGGATGTTGTAGGTTTCTTTTTTACTTTAGCATCAATCATGCCACACCATTGGCTCAAAATCACACACAGTGAACAAACAATAGCCCTGCAGTCTTGCGTATATGTGCTCTTATTACTAGCATCTCTTCTGCTATTCCTGAACTTGAACTTATTAGGTTATATATGCCATTCACTTCTGCAAACTTGACCCTGCAATGTGCTAAGTTAGGAAGATTATAAGAAAAGAAGAGACGCACTACTTGGGATGAAAGAAGAAGCAGAGATTCCTATTTTATGTCCACTTTCTCATCCACTTACTGACTCACCACATGAACATTAAGCTAGGCCTTATGGATACAGAAGAATGGCACTCTGTCCACACATTCTCTACCCAAGATAAAATCTTCAGATTAGAAAGCCAAGGGAAAATGCTGGCAAGAGGCACCAAACAGCAAAGCAGAGGAGATAATAAGAGAATCCTGGCTGGGTTAATTGTGATTAAGTCTATTTATGTGGATGAAACACATTCCCTTTTCCATATCTCTATTTTCTTCTTTGTGATCCCTTCCCTATGCATTCCTGCCCTCTTGTAGTCTCATGTGTGGTTAGATACTTGTTATTCTATCTTTATATAGGCCCTTTTCTGCCTGCACCTGATGAGGAGCTCCTTGTCCTGCTACACTGGCTTTTTTTTTTTTTTCTTTTGAGACAGAGTCTCACTCTGTCACCCAGGCTGGAGGGCAGTGGTGCAATCTCCGCCTCCTGGGTTCAAGCGATTCTCCCGCCTCAGCCTCCCAAGTAGATGGGACTACATGTGCGTGCCACCATGCCAGGCTAATTTTTTATATATTTTTAGTAGAGACAGAGTTTCACCGTGTTAGCCAGGATGGTCTTGATCTCCTGACCTCGTGATCCACCCACCTTGGCCTCCCAAAGTGGTGGTATTAGAGGCATGAGCCACTGCGTCCGGACTACACTGGCTTCTTAGGTGTTTGTTCACCATCTTCTTCTAGGTAAGTCAGAATTATCATTGTTACTTTTTAGAAGATTCACATAAACAACTCTTCTCAGGATCAGAGATTATTTTTACCGTTGCAGCTTTTGAAATCTGATTTCCTAGAGTCTACAATGCATGTCTGACTTCTTGTTTATCACAAGTTCTGAAGTTATACTACTACTAATGGTAATAAACACAGACATTTCATTATTATGAGCTTTTAATTTATCCAGTTTGACTATTATCTTTTTTAAAAATTTGAGAGCAAGAGTCCTTTCAGCAAAGATTACTGTCCCTTTTGCTTCACTACTACAGTCCTCCTAGTAAGTCAAAGTGGTGACTGTATCTCCTGCCACTTCTACATCTTAACATATTAAATTGTCACCAAGGCACGTTGGGAAACAGCTAGATATCTTTCTTGTATTTGAAGGAGGTGTCTAGCAAGTGTCTGAACTACACAAACCCCTTTTGCCTTGTTAGATTTTTTAATAAGTCTTATATTTTCTACCCTTACATATCTTTGGAATATTTCTCCTCTTCATTAGCAGTTAAGGACACTTCAAAGTGGATCAATGAAAAAAGCTTCTAATTGGAATCTCTGTCCTCAGGTACTTTTCATTTAAATTTATTCTGAAATCAACTATCAGATTAATCTTAAAATTGTACTTTTAATACCTAACACTCCTATTCAAAAATCTACAATATATTTCAAGTAACAGTAGGATAACGCCTGAACTCCTCAGCTTGACTTTCAAAGTCTCCAAGAACAACTTTACAGATTCGTTTTCTATTTCTCATTACTTCTTGGTGGTATTCCACAGGCCCAACCACATTTACATATCCTTGTCTTTTTGCCACCATTTCAATGACTTCTCCCCTCTGGCCATCCCGGACATTCTAGCTCTACTAATTTTGGCATACCTTCTTGATTCAACCAGCAATGTATTTCTGCTACCATTACTTATTATATTATGTTATGAGTTAGGCAAAATTTCTGCCAGAGGGACTTATGACATACAGTTTATTGAAGGAGATAGATTCCTAGCTAGAATTCTGTAGTGTGAGGAGAATACACTGATATACAAGAGAGAATGTGATGTGCTAATGCAAATGTCTTTACATAAGTTTTGGTAAAACAAGATAAGAAATAATAATTTCTGTCTGGAGCTTTGTGAAAGACTTTATGGAAGCAGAACCATGTGAGTTGGGCTTTGATTAATGGGTAAGATTTTGATGTATCATAGTATGGGCATTCTAGGTTAAAGAAGTAGTCAACAGTTCAGTTTGCTGAAGTACAGCATGTATGTCTGTGGTGGGTGGAGAGAAACTAATTTGAGATAAGGCTGGAGAGTTAGATGGAATAGTGTTAAAGGGTTTGCATTTTGCTGTCTAGTCAAGGGGATACTTTGGAAGGTTCTGAGCAATGGAATAAAATGATAGAATTGGTGCTTAGTGAGGATATATTTGGCAGCAATATACAAATCAGGGATGGCTTTGAGAGAAGGAGAAACTAAAATTGGTGATCAGATGGGCAGTTGTTGTATGGTCTGTGCCAATGGTAATGAACACTTGATCCAGAGAAAGCAGTGAGACAGGAAAGGAAGGGTTAGTGGGCAAGACATTTCTGCAATAGATTCTGTAAGCTTGGAAAGGGACAGAAGCTAAACATTGGGAATTGGGGAGGAACATTAATTTATTCAATAAGATTTCATAAGACACAATATTTGTCAGGAACTCTATTATGAGCTAGAAATACAGAAATGAATAATATAGTCTGGAATTGAAAAACTTCACAATCTAGTCAAATACAGGAATATAAACAAATACCACACAGTATATTTAACATCGATCTATCTGTCTATCTATCTATCTATCTATCTATCTATCTATCTATCATCTTTTTTCCTCAGGGCACAGAGATATGAAAGATATGTCTTAGTAACATGCCTTTTGAACTAGTTCTTTAAAGATAAGTAGAAGTTTGATAAATAATATGGAGTAGATAGGATATTGAGGCAGAGAGAACTTTTGCAAATACACAAATAAATTAAAGTACATGGTGTGTTTCTAGTGTCCCTAAACAAATAGGGAAGGCAGCGGAAGTACCTGGTAGAAAGCAAGAAAGAAAATTAACTAGATTGCACTCAGCATTTCCATTTATTCTAAAGGTAATCATAAAACATGAAAGGGTTTTAAAAGATGTTTGTGTTTAGAAAGGTAACATTGAGCTGAATAGGAACTAGGGGTGAAGATTGAAGGCAGATAATTCAGTAGAACATTGTTGCAATAATTCAGGTTTAAGACAATGAAGTTCTGGTCTTGAGCATTATCAAAGGGAAAAAACAGAAGATTAAACATTTATGTTGTTGGTGGAATCTGGATTAATTTACTCAGTTTGTCTATTGACAAACTGAACTGAATGTGGAAAGAGGTTAGAAGGTGATTGAAAGTTTTGATATAAATGATTGAGCTGACACTGTTGCCATTGGTTGAGAAAGAATATTCAGCCTGAAGAACAGGATTTATGCAAGAAAAGGTCAGTGATCATCATAATGGTTAATGTTTACTGAGCATTTATGTAGTGGGTTCATTCTGGTACTTTGTGTGACTTATCTGTTTAACCAACACAAAAGTGATATGAAATAAGTACACTCATTATCTCCATTTTACAGATGAAGAAATCATGCATACAGAGTTTAACTTCTCCAAGGTTGCACAAATAGTAAGATATAGAGCCAGAATTTGAACCTACACAGTATTTAATTAATTATTTTTAATTATTATACTTTAAGTTCTGGGATACATGTGCAGAATGTGCAGATTTGTTATGTAGGGATACAGGTGCCATGAGATGGTTTGTTGTACCCATCAACCTATCATCTACATTAGGTATTTCTCCTAATGCTATCATTCTCCTAAGTCCCACCCCCCAACAGGTCCCGGTGTGTAACTTTCACCTCCTGTGACCACGTGATCTCATTGTTCAACTCCCACTTACGAGTGAGAACATGCAGTGTTTGGTTTTCTGTTCCTGTGTTAGTTTGCTGAGAATAATGGTTTCTAGCTTCATCCATGTCCCTGCAAAGGACATGAACACATCTTTTTTATGGCTGCATAGTATTCCATGGTGTCGAAAGTATTCAATGGCGTGGTAAGTATTCCATACTGTGGAAAAAAATGTGCCACATTTTCTTTATCCAGTCTATCATTGATGGGCATTTGGGTTGATTCCAAATCTTTATGGTTTTTACAGCAACTTTTGCCTACCCTTGCATCCGACTTTAGACACTTGGAGTTTTCTTTATTGGTAGAGAGTTGAAATTCTGAAGGGTGGGAGAGAGGTGAAAGGTAGAGATGTGAAAATAATAGTAACATAGATTAATAGGTAAAGTGGAAGTTGAGTGAAAAAGGGAAAGGACTGAGGATTGAGCTTTACAAAATGTTTCTAAGTAGTGTTTGGAAGTGGTATGTGAGTCAAGGCGAGACTCAGTTGTGATCAGAGACATAGGACGAGAGGAAGATGAGTGATGTGTTAGAATTCAAGAGATACTGCCAGTAAGAAAGATGTGTTCCTTGGCACTGAGACCAAGGTGGTCAGACTGCATGAGATTCGGCATCTGAGAAGGGAGAGAAGCTAGAGATGAATGGGTGGGGTCATCTTTTGCAAGTGAGGAGGGAAGGTAGTAAGCACAGACTTTGCTTTTTTGTAGTAAGAAACACATGTGATCTATCCTTTAAAAATTTTAAGTATAAAATACAATATTGTTAACTATAGGCACAATGTTGTACAGAAATTTTGATAACCAAAACTTAGACCTCTAGAAATTTTCATAACCAAAACTTTATACCCGTTGAACAGCTAGAAGTAAAGGTAGGTAAGCAGTTGGGGAGAACAAGGAATTAAGGGAGGCTTTAACTTTTTTTTTTTTTTAGTATTGCTGGGACAATTAATAGAGTAGGCCAACAAGGAGCTATAAGTAGTGAAGAAGATGAAGACACAAAGGAAAGAGATTGCAAAAAATAGAATAATTTTTGGATGGCAGAGACTGGTTCCAGTATACGGACTAAAGATTAAAGTGCTGTTTTTTAAAAGAAAGATGAACACATCCTTCTATGAAAGATTAGGAATTTTTGAGAAATTGTAGGACCTACTCTAATCCATTTAAATGAACTTAAATGAAGTTTTTAAACAATATCAGAATATTCATCTGGGAGTGTTTTATATCACTGTAGTGATACTAAAAAACTGTTTCAGGGCTTTACTACATCATCTGTGCGATTCATCCAGACAACCTCCCAGTGGACAGGCGCATCTTCCTTCTCAGTATTCTCAGTCCCTTGACATCCTTTTACTGAGGCTCTGTTTGGGTTTGCCCTCCCTCCTTGAACAGACTCTCCATATCCGGTCTTCGTGTCTGTGTCCCACAACCCCATGTAAGAAGCGCTGCTTCTATTCCCTCCCCCATCCCTGGCAGGACACACTGGCTGGATCTTCTTCTGGTCTTATGCTCTGCATTAAGGGAGTGTAGTAAGATAGGACTAATCTACGAAGATCACTTTAAAAAGTGCATGTTGGATGACTTCAGTCTCCTCAGGGAAGCAAAAGGTGAAGTCATTTGCAAACAGCAAGGGAAGGGAGTGTGCTCAAGGGTTTGAGGAAAATGGAGGAAATTTGCAAGAGTCACTGTGGAGAATTTGATTGAGAGTCAAATGAATAAGAGGATTTCCAAGCAGTCCTGAGGGGCTAAATGAGATTAGATATCATCAATTTGCAGTAGAGCCAACTGACAGCTTCTTGACTTTCTCCAATAATACTTGGCAGTGGGATAACAGGAGCAAAGGAAACATGTGTTTGGATTTGCCCAACATTGGGATTGGCAGGACAGCTGCAGAGGAAGCTTGAGCTGGGCTAAAGGCTCTTGATTACTAGTGAGAGAGTGCCCAGGGTGTTCAGGCAAGGCAGAGAAACAAATGATCCAGCTGAGGCCAGAAGCTGACCAGGGAACAAAGGAGAGGAGTGAGGAGGGAAGGGTATAGAGACAAACTTGAGTCTAGAGGACAATGAACATATGTGAGGAGGTGTGAGAAAGAGCTGAAATGGTGGAGGGACTAGGCATTACTTTCAGAGGGGTCTTCAGCATCTGTGAAGCTGGTGGCAAAAAAGAAAATGTTCAGGTGATGATAGGATGTAATGTATGCTTCCTACATGTGGCTTATAGAGTAGAATAAAGAAAAAGGTCATCCTAATGGGAAAAGAGAAATAATTGAAGGTCTAGGATGTTGAAAAAGCTCTCATCTGTAATGTTGAAATCAGCTGGGGGGGATTGGAAAATCTGTGAGATAAGTGTGAAATTCCTCAAGGAAGATGAAAAATGAACATTGTGAGAGGTTAGAAAGGCCTAGCATGAAAGTCTTACCAACCTGGGTTTTTATCCTTGAACCCCGTTCAGCCATGCACTAGCTGTGTGGAAAGATGGATGATGAGAGAATAACAAGAAACAAATAGTTCCTTTAAATTTTATTGCACAGGAACAAAAACATTTAAAGAAAAACAAACAAAAATATCCTCCTCAGTGGAGATTTTTCTTAAGTGAGATGTATGTGTATATTTAAGGTACTTTTATTATATTTAATGCCATCAAAAAGCAATCATTAGTTCTCTTTTTCTGAATAATGTCAAAGAAAATATAAAGAAGGTTCTTTTTTGGATGTCTGTAGAAAAATTCTTGATCAGATTTATGTGTCAGGCCTCCAACTCTGTTATCGACTTATTAGTTGTTCAGCTTTATTTCTGGACCATGGACATTGTTTTGTAAATTCTGAAAATTAAAAATTCCCTGTTTAATACAGGTCTTTTTAGCCACATGACCAACACATTTCATGAGTAATACTGTCTTCTCTCTCAGTTCTCTTCTCGAGATTACTTCACCCATGGGAATAATTATCAGGCAGCAATTTTGCAACACTTAGAATAACAGAAAATGATCACCTTGTTGTCATGGTTTTGGATGATGTTATCCGTTTTCCCATCCAGTCAGCAATCACACACCTCACCACAGCCACAGTGGGAGTAGGAGCTTTGCTGACTGCCAAATGGAAAGACGTATTATGTTATCAAATCCATTCCCAATCAATAAAATAGTATCTTCATTTACATATACTGGAGTGTTTTATTCACCATGCTTTTAAATAAGCAACATGACTTTAGCTACTTAGAATAGTCTAAGTATTCTGATAGTGTCTAAGAAAACACCTTCATATTTGGTTTAATTGTCCTTTGTTTCACTAAAGTCAGTAAAACCTTGATTTAAATGATTATATTTCACTAAAGACATGTAAGAATGAGTTATCTTTTAATGTATTTTCAAGGTGGCACTCCAAATAGTGGATCACTTTAGGTTAATGTTAATATGACATTTATTAATTTGTAGTGAGTAGGAATTTCTTGTCATTGAAAAAAATGTTCTCCATATGTCAGACTGATTTGGTCATCTCTCTGATACAATTTTGACCAAAATTTTATGTACTAAAAAAACTTTAAAAATCTGGCTTACAGATGGTTTTCCCTGGTTGTCTTCATGTAACTCACTTCCAGTTAAATTCTTGCAGTCACATGTTTGTCTCACTCTCATGCTGAGAACTGGCTCTTCCTAAGCTGATCAATTGTTCAATGTCCATTTTTTAGCCTTTAAATTACTGGAAGTCCCTGACGCACTTGGTTTGCTGGTGTTCTTTTACACATCACTATTTCTTACTCATCTTATAATCTTTGGCTAAAGGGTCAACTTCTTCAGTAAATCTTTGTGTCTCCCTCTCCCAATCTCCTGGGCTGGGCAAAGTGTCTCCCTTAGGTAATCTTATAATATTCAATATGTTACTCTATCCATGCACTGGTCACGTTGTGTATATATATATGTGTGTGTGTATATATATATGCATGTGTGTGTGTGTGTGTGTATATATATATAATTACTTGTTCATATCTCCATTTCTATTACTGGATTTTTGAAGGTAAAATTATATCTAATTCTTCTTTGTATTTTTAGTATTTAAGCTTAGACTAGGGAACCAGAGCATGCATTTGAATAAAATAATGTACAAAAAATAGCAAAATACAGAATATTTTATACTATGTGGTCAATTAATTTGGATTCTTAATAACCTCAATATACAATAGTTAGTAAAGCAGTAGACTTATTTTGATTAAGAAAAAATCAAGGCAAGATAAATAGGCTGTTGTATATTACTGTGTATTTATGAACAGATAAACTAGTTTCCTCTACTATCCCTGTAAATGCCAAAAACAAACAAACAAAAAAACAAAAAAGTTGGTGACAGTGTCTGTTGGGAGATAGAGAAATAGCTCTAGAATGCATACTTTTATTGTTATCCACAGTTTGATCTTCAAGCCCAGTTCTACTTAGGGAATTGATTGAATCACCTGTGAACCAAAATAACTTTGTCCACTGAGGATCAAACATTGAGCTAGATAGCATATCCACATTTACTTGCAGCATTAGTCACAATAGCCAATAAGTAGAAACAACTTACATGCCTATATATGGATGAATGGATAAAGAAAATATGGTATGTACATATAATGTGATATTATTCAGCCTCTAAAAAGGAGAAAATCCTGTCGTATGCTGCAATATGGATGAACCTTGAGAATATTATGCTAATTGAAACAAGCCAGTCATTAAAAAAACAAAACAAAACAAAACAAACAAATACTGCAAGATTCCACTTACATGAGTTATCTAAAGCAGCCAAACTCATAGAATAGATAGTAGAATGGTAGTTGCCAAGAGCTAGGGGAGAGGGAAAATGGAGAGTTGTTCAATGGGTATAGAGTTTCAGTTTTGTAAGATGAAAATATTCTAGAGATTTGTTACACAACAATGTGATATAGTTAATGCTACTGAAAAGCACACTCAAAAATAGTAGAGATAAATTTTATGTTTTGTGTTCTTTACCACAAATAAAAGTAAAATTAAGAAAAATAACTACTCTGAAAAAAAAAAAATCAGCTCAAAGCTAGCAAGGTGATGCCTTTGATTTTCTCCCCAAGCCCACATCCTGATACTGGTTCTCTGATACCTCATGCTTTAATGTTAACAAGAGAAATGGAAGAGTTAATCCAAGAGGAGAGAGTTTTTCCTGCTTCCACAGCAACAATAGGTGAGGTCTAATATCACAGTTTATCAGTCTTTTACCATGAGCCTCACACTGGTGCCCATGAGAAAATTCAAGAGGCCAGTACTCTTGCTCTAAAGTATGAGGTACAAAAGAGGTTCATCCATTGATCCAGCTGCGAGAGTAGCCAGGGATAAAGAACTCAGACAAGAGACATGTTAAGGAATGTACACTTTATTCTGTGAATATTTTCAGCTTCTCATAGCCTTTTAGCATTATAAGTGATCAGATATGTGAGTTAATGCAATTGATCTGGCAGAAGTATAGAAGAGGGATTGGAATGGTGTCAGAGAAGCTAAAGGAAAAGCCACTGCCTAACATTGAAAGAGAGTTTAAATGTATCATTTCATTTTAGCTTCAATGATTAGATAGCCATTGGAACAACTGATTTAAATTTAACGTCATGATGGAGGTAAAATGGCAAGCTTATTGGCCTAAGAAGTAAATGAGAGTTAACAAATAAGAAAGAGCAAGCATACCTGGTCTCCTGGGAATGGAGGCAGGTAAAGTATTATTTAGGGGTGAGAAGATTGCATTGATGTTTTCTTTCTTTTCTTTTTTTTTTTTTTTTTTGCTTAAGGAGGAAGAGACTTAAGCAGACTAGATTTAGGGTAAAGAGTTAATAGAGAGGGGGAATTAGAAGATACAAGAAGCAGAGGGGATAACTGACATATGGAGTTACCAAAGGGACCATGAATATCTAGAGTTAGGAAGAGGAATTAACATTCAATAGGAGAGGGGTGCATATATTTTCAGAAAAAGTAAGAGAAAGAAGGAGAGATGTGAGATACTGGGCTTCTGAGGTTGAACAACGACGCCAATTTCCATTCTTGATTTGCAAACTGATAGCTTAGAGCCAACTTTTCATAAGTATTATTTTGCTTAATCTGAACAAGATTGACTTAGATTGTTTTCTAGTCAAGATAAGTTTGACTAAAATAATGGGGGAAATCTTTGAAGTGATTAAGGGTGAGTTATAGATGTTTCTCATCGTCACTGGAAGATAGGGCAAGACAGACAAAGAGGTTTTCCAAAAATGTCCATTATTGTGTTGAGCATAATGACCATTTACCAGGCAGTCTGGTCTCTTGGGGAAGTGCAGGGAAGGGCTCAAGTCAGCCCAAGGGATGCCAGTAAAGGACATGTCCAGCAAAAAGGAAAATTGCTGAAATAATGCAGACTGTGGCTTGGACAGAAATTCAAATCATTTTCTTATTAGGTGATTTCCCCGTGATCTGTCTATAGGAGATACTGGAAGGTTGGAAATCTTTTAGAAATGGCTTTGAAGTTATTTCATAATGATTCAGTTTCTATTTTTGTTCAGAGTACTAAGGTTATTTATAATCTTCTATCTGCTTTTTTCAGTTATTTTTATATCATTACAAAAGAACTCCTTCAAAATGGTAAATTGCTGACACCTCTTCATATTGGCTTGACTCTTCCTCCTCATTTCATTAGTTTTGATTATGTAAAAAACTGTATCATAAAATTCCCATTACAAGATCCTGTTGAGATGTGAAGGACAAGCATTCTCAAGAAATACAATCTTATTAAAATGCGTTACTTCATAGGGAACACTAACGTCCATTGTGAGCACAACAACATGCAGTCATAAAATGATTTAAATGTCCGTGGCAATAAAATTCTGACCTTAAGTTAGTGACAGCAGATGGGTATCTTTTAAACATCAACCACTACCTGTTACTGTGGGAGGTAGAGGTAGAGAAGTAGAATGTCATGAAACTCTGATGCAGAGACTAGATAAATTCTCAAACATAGCTGAAACATAACTAATCGATGTCATTTTCCATTATACAATCTGACACATTCTCCAAAACACCTGGTTATTTACATCTATTTTGACTATCTTCTTGTCTCATTGGAAGAATATTCAGCACGACTGTATGTGGGTTCTCAGGGCATTTGTTGCACCATGTTAATAAATGATACTTTGACATTAATGCATTCCTCAATACATTTTCTTTTTGGTCAGGAAGACTAAAATGTCTAAACTGAGATATATACATGCACACATATATGCATATATATTGCAAAATGTTGATGGATGTTTTGTTGCATAATCATTGTAATAGCTTGAAGGATTTCTGAGAAATATGCAAATGAAAATAATCATCTGAAATCCCCCGGTCTAGATGTTAATGAATTAATAACATTTTTGACCTAACAGATATCTATGTTGGGGGGACAAAACAGAGCAAAGTTAGCATGGTTCCTCCCATCATTAGAACAGCACTACATAAATATTTGAGCTCATTCCCTTCCGGATATCTCCTTGTGAGGATGGCTATACGTAAGTGTGTGTTCATATTTTAAATACACAAACATACATGTATACTTTATAAAATTAAATAAACTACAACTCATTATCCATATCTTTCTTTTCCCAGGGAACAAGAGATTGTAACGTCTCAATCTGTCAATAATACAGAGTATGGTATCAGTTTCCTTGACTGCATAGTCCTTTATTGAATTACTGTCTTAAGTTGGGTTCCTTGGTAAATAGAGTCTGATTCGTGTTACAGAAAGATTATGGGAAAGTGATTGTGAGATCACCTTTGAGAGAGCAAGAGCTGTAGCACTGGTCACACAAAAGAGATGGACTGCAATGCAGTTGCAGCCAAAGTCTCATACAATGACAAAGGAAGCTCAGGAGCCGGGATGGCCCTTTAGGAATATCTCCAACTGAGACTGCACCCACCACCACTCAGAAGGAAGCACAACACCTGGCAGGTCTCTACAGGTTCTCAAGACAGCATATTTTATTCTAAAAAATACTGCTCCAATCCGTTTCCTGGGTGCAAGAAAAACTACACATTTTGAGTGGGACCTAGGAAAGAAAACGGTTCTGCTACAGGCTCAGGCTGCATTTCAAGTGGTCCTGCCAATGGGGACCTTTAACCTGATATTAGAGATATCCTTGCCTAAGACAGAGACTACTGTAATAATAAAGGTAGTACTTGGTGGTAGTTTGAACCAAGATGGGAGAAGTAAAAGTGGTAAGAAGGAACTGAATATGTTTTGAAGATGGAGCTAACAGGATTTTCTGACTAGTTGGATGTGGCTTATAAGAGGAAAAGATGAGTCCAGAAGGACAACAAAGTTACCTATCATAAACTATTAGTTTAAATAGTTGTTTAAGTATCACCTCCAGGAACAAGACAGTAAATTTCTAGAGAGAAGCAATCATGTCTCATTTATCTTAAGTTTCGTGGACCTTATTTAATGACTGGTGCATAGCAGGGCCTCAGAGAATGTGCTGAGGGTATTTTAATACACATATGTGTGAAGTATTGCCTCTGCAAATATTGTGATATATTTTATTCACTTAAATAAAGATTACTTAATTTAATACTCGCTAATTATTTATGGTTGTCAAAACGTTAATATTCTTAGCCCGATTATGATTTTTTTGGCACAGAAATATAGGAGATAAATGAACAAGACATGACCTGGAATAGTTCAACGTTATTTTTCCTGATTCCAAAAGTGCAATTATTGATTTTATTTTTATCATGGTTAGAATAATACTAACATTTGTCATCTCTGTCTTTTAGCACTCAGCTCATGTGGAACTATTAAAAATTGCCCTTATAGATTGTTCCATAAATAAAACCGGGTTGCAGTATATGGTGCAACATACCCTTTTAGAAGGTTAGACAAATGCAGTTGTATGCTATAATGCTAGTATGACTAAGACATTTGGGTAGCAATCAGCAAAGATAATGAGGAAGACACTTTATCAATGAGTTGTGTATCAATTGTTTTCTTGACAAAGAAATATAGTGGAGATGAACTTTATTTATGACTGGATTTCTTTAAAAGGGTTAGGAAGGTTGCTGTTTTATTGTATGCTCTAGATTCTCAAATCAATATTTACTTTGTCCTATGCTAATGCAATCCTATCTATTTGCTAAAATAAACATTAAAATGTGACCTACTTACTGTGCTCTCAAGTCAACTTGCCTAAGGGTAGATATTGGAGAATTAGTACCATAGGACTTCTTTTTCCCATGGTATTTTAGAATATTTGATGAATACATTACTTAAGTATTGTCACTCTTACTTCTATATTTATTCTCTGGCTACTCATACTTCCAAGTGTCTTTATCTATCATGTAATTATTCTGGAATTAGTGTCTGGAGTCCTTGTGAAAAAATATTTCTCTACCAAACAAAAAGATTTTTTTAACAAGCTCTAGATGTCAACTTCACTTTGATCTGTGGATGCCTGGTCCCACCCCCATCCCTTTCTTATGAATGAAGAAGATATTTTTGTCCATTTGCACACTTGTCTTTGGTGTTCTTTTTAAAACCAGGATGACAGATTGGCATGGCCAGGGTACACTTTGGATAACATTAATTTAGCTGGCTCAGATCTAAACAGAAACTACTAATACCCCTACACCTTTTTATAACCTGAGCTCTCTGTTCAGTGTGAGAAAAATGACTCCTATATGCTTTTTCTGATTTGCACTCAGAGTAGCTACTCGGTATGGCAGCCTAGTGAGAAATTCATCAGTTGAATCCACCATTTGTCTCATTTGATTGGGAATTATCTTAAATCATTCTTGTTTAACAATTTAATTCCAGGAAGTTCAGGTTTAATTCATGAGAACTCATTTACCAATAATGATTATAATTGCTTTTTTTTGTTTTACTTTTAGGTTGCTCTCTAAAAGGGGTATGAATCATGTAGATTTTTGGTCAGAAGACAGGCAATAGATTTAGATGTTTCAAATGTAAACACAGCAATTTCTAAATCCCCCAGTAGGGGTTGTATAGTCAACCTTTGGCTTAATAGGTCAATAATCACTATAAGGGACACCAAAATTCTACTTATGGCATAGTATTCCACAGACGTTTAGTATCATGGAAAATATCAATATGCTACAATACAAGTCTAGATCAGAAATTTTCATCCTTTTGTAATAGTAGCACTGTATATTTTGATTTAATTTTGAGATTCTTCCGCTTCACTACTTTAAGAATTCTAAAATATTCTTATAGAATGTTAATTAATAATGATTAAAAATATGCTAACAAGGAGAAATTGAACAATTTAATAATTTTTACAATGTTGAAGGAACTGCTCATTGAAACATCAAAAATGTTACAATTAAATAAACTTTGATATTCAAGTCATTACGAGTGAAGTAGAAAACTTTAAGCTCAGATTTATTGTAAAAATCTATCATTAAAAATTATTTTATAGTTTCTTATAAGCCTATAATATTTATATATGGACATTTTAAACTTTATAAACAGCAATTGTGTAAATACTTAAATGACATAAGCATATTAATAAGACACAATGAATCTACCCTTTATGACATATTTCTTTTGCAAAAAAGAAACTGTAGGGAAGAGATTAGATGATTTATCCACCCAGTAATCAGATGTTGTTTATTAAAAAACAAAAGTCGAAGGACTGTTACACTGCAGCAAAAATAAGTACAGGAGAGCAAACAATGTGTAAACTATATTTACTTCACAATGTCTCCTTCTGAGGTGAAGCTGAATAAAATCAGAGATTTCAAGATGTTTCCTATATCCTAGTAGAAAAACATGGAAGAATATAAGAGAAAGAACATTTTATTCAACTTTAAAATTGGCCACTTATTTACATTTTAAAACACTTTGGACAAAATATTATCATTATTAAAGTTACTTTTCCTTAGATTTTTTTCTTGTTACCTTTGATTTACGTTAGGTTCTCACTGAGTTACCTAACAAGGGGAACACTAATTTTAAGAAATCAGTTTTGCTGACAACCTTTTAAAAATTTTCTATAGGGCCAGGCATGGTGGCTCACGTCCAGCACTTTGAGAGGCCAAGGCAGGAGGATCACTTGAGCCCAACAGTTCAAGGACACAATGAGCTATGACTGCCTCATTGCACTGTAGCCTGAGCAACAGAGAGAGAGATTCTGTCTCTTAAAAAATGTATTAAAGTTTTCTAACATGATGGGAAGTAGTAAGAAACCTTCAAGCAAATCCTTTCCAAATCCCCTGAAGTTTGCCTTTTTTTAAATGAACTTTAACAAAGTTCAATGTTGGTTATGAAATAGAAAACTAGACAAGTTTTGATATGACTTTCCACTAGGGGAAAATATTTATAGTGTTTTGGGAAAAGAGAAATCGAGTAAATCAACGTGATCACTACAGAAATTATAACAGCCAGAATTACAAAATATAGATTTCTTTTCTTTTCTGTATTAGCTTAGTTGATTCTTGCAATAACCTATTGAGGTCCCTATTACTATATCTTAATATGAAAAATATTTTAAAAGGCTTTTTTATTATTTATTTTCAATCAGTTAATTCAATTTGGCATACCAACTGTGATAATATGAATGATAAAAATTACAGGTTTTTTTGTCTACAGAAGCAAGACTTTTTTGTGTTGGATAATATCACATATATTACACAACTTTCATTTGGAGGATGTTTTACTTCACCACTTACTTTACCATTTGGTAGGAATTACAGGATATTTTGTATTCCCTATTTTATAGGAGGAAACTAAGGCTAAGGAAGTTTCAATGATTTCAATAAGGTAAAAACTGAGATGAGGGGTAGCAGGTACTCACTGTTGAGTGGTCTGGCCTTAATAATGTAAAGTGCTGGGTAGGGAAAGAACAGGCACTCAAGGAAGCTGACTAATTCAGGCAAAGGGGTCGTTAAGCAAATAATTACTGTGAGTAGTGGAAATATTGAGGGAATACTCATAAAGATATTTATAAATATTATCAAAACAAATCAGCTAAATGCTGATTTTGTCAGTTCCATAAGCTCAATGTACCTCGTAACTTCCTACCATTTTCATGAAGGAATATATACATCAAGAAAATCACATCCATGTTAGGTTAATAATTCTTGCTCTTAATCTACATAATTTTGGTTTTGTGTGGAATAAAGCAATATAACAAAATCCTCTGAACATCACAGAAAAAAGGCACTATATAATTATTGATATTAGTATTATTAGCATTTATAATGCTTGTCACCTCTCTACCTCAGAGATGCATTGTGGACATTTGAATGAGGTAATGTCTGTGAATTCTTATGAGTTTTCTAAATGAGAATTAAGATGTAAACACAAAATGTTTTTATCACTAAAGTATTAGGTGAATCTAGTCTAGATAGAAAGTAATAAAATTTGGGTAGTTGAATAGATGCTGACAGCTTTTTGCAAATAATGCTGGTGATTCGGTACTACTAGTTTGGATTTCAAAGTATAAATTTTTGTTTTCCTAAGATCATATTAGCATGAATTAAAATTTTAAATATGAATCTTTTACATACTCTATCCAGAGTAAACTTACGTTTAGCAATCCCGTCTTAAAAACACAATTTTCATTATTATATTATATACTTACGTTATCAAAGAAAGTTTCTGTATAAAGAAAGGGCTACTACCATTTAATGCACTGCATCTCTTAATTTTTTTTTTTTTTTTGTATTTTTCCTTGATGGGACTTGCATATATCCCATAAAAAGAGTCAACTGGGTTAAGTTTGCAGGTAGAACAGACAGAGTGTGGTCACTGAATGAGATTATTTATTTCTCCATTCATCATTCTTGTGATCTTGCATCAATTTACAAGTAAGCTAAAATACATTTTCAGAATATATATACAGTAGTCATAATCTCCCTACTCAAGGAAATTTGCAATACTCCTTTGAAAACAGCATTTAAAGTACCTCTAATAAAACCACATGGATTATTTTAAGAAATCTTGCTTGAAAAGCAATTTGCTGTTGCTTTCACTAGTTCCTCTGCTGTTGATAGTTATCATTAGCAAAACGATCATCTCCTCACAGGGAATCCTGGAGTGATATTTTAGGAGTTTAATATTTACTGCTGTGATGTTATATTTGCTTTATTCAAACTGACAATGGATGTCTAACCTAAATTAATTAATTAAATGATCCTCTTCCAGAAAGAAAAAAAATCAAGACTTTAATTGTAAGTTGGAGTCTTCATTACCATTTTAAAGATTTCTTCTTTTGGTTCTAGTCTTTACACATCAACTCATGTCTTCATACATAGAAGTTTGAGAATTAAACTCCATGATCACACAATGACAAATGCACCATGGATGCTTCTGTTCTTGCCTGTTGTTACAACATCACAAAGCCTAGGGAAACAGTATGATAGAACTGAGGTGTCTTTATGCTGAAGTGGTAACTTCAGAGTCATACTGAAGGAGGAAATCAAGATGTATTCATGGACAATGAATTGTTTACCAACAAACCAACAATAAAAGGCATCATATTTGCTTGAGCCATTTAGATGACTTAAAAAATTATTTAAGGAGTGACTAAACTATAGAGATACTACAGCCTCAATCTGTTTCACTGCAGTAGGGAAAAGGTTACTCTTTGGTAGCAAGTTACATTTCAAGGCCTTGATATCTAATGATCATTGGGAATAATAACGCAGGAAAGCCTGGGCTTGCGTCATGTTTTGTACTTCAGATATGCTTAATCATCTCCTGATTTCTTAATATCTGAAAAGCCAGATGCTACATCAAGTCACCTGTTATTTAAAAGGACACTTTAAAAGTATACGGAGGTAACTTTTTAAATTAATAGTCCCAAGAAGTTCCCTGAATAATTTCTTTGGCATCCATTTGATTAAGTATTTTTCCATAACTATTATCTAACTCATGCATTGAATGTGGACTTCTTTCCACCCCTTCCCCACTTTCCCCATTGGAGGAATAATTGCTGTTCTTTTCAAATCTCCTAGGACAGTCTTTGCTCTGCAAAGTTGTAACAAGATGTGACATCCAGTCCTACTTAATCAGTGTTCAGTCCAAACCCACAGTGGTAGTGAAAGAGGTGGTACTTACAGTTTGCCTGTGACACTGACCAGGTTTTTAAGGAATAAGAGTGAGGGAAAATAGCATAAAATACTTAAATTTTTATGGAAAAGGTATAACTTGGTGAAAAAGCACCATCATAAATTCCCAAAAAGTGTATCTTAATGATACACTTAGAGTAAATCATTTGCCTTGAGAGACAGGAGGTCTCTGGTGACCCGCATTGCAGCCACAAGAGACTCCTAGACTAGCTACTTTCAGCTAAATGTACTCTCATATTAATATTTTAAAATGCCATAATGCCTCTCTGAAAACCTCAGAGGACAGATACATCAATTTGCGAGGTCTTCACTCCAGGAAATAGAAACAGGGATAATCTGCCATTAAAAGAAATAGTTCATTATGTCTGCTTCTTGGGAGCACATAAACTATGTCCCTCACATACTTAAGTTGCAAATCCTCACTTTAATGTGAAGGGAAACACCATGCCCCAGAGCTTTATTGTCCCACTGTTTATTAGTACAAAAAGGTTTGTTGTGGTATGAAATCTTAAGCTTGTTGCAGTGATCAATCAGCTTCAAAGACTCTTTACCCCGAGCCAGATTCATTACAAATAAATCAATTAAACATAAAGTTTCTATTTTCGGGAGGTTCACAATGCAGAATAGAAGCAAATGCATCACAGTTAGAGAAAGGAATTTTCCTGGAGCAATGTCTCTTCACAAAGAGCCCTTTTGCCTTTATTATCCCATGGAGCACATGCTGTAGTTTGCTCTTTTATTTTAGTTAATTGCGGACATTCTTCTTCTTAGCATATATTTTTCATTGGGGAAAAAATCACGTCCATATGAAAAAGATATGTGGTAAGCTAAAAATATTGCTGCAGGCAGGAAAAAATAAACAATTGGTTTGTGTCTTCTTGTCATTACCAGCCTGAACCTCTAGAGAAGCATTGGGCAATTTTCACTCTCTAAGCTTTATTGCATTTATTTTTCCACCCTCTGTGCTACAGTTGTTTATAGTACAGGCAGCTTGGTGGCAGAAACAAAAACAACAATTACAACAACAACAAATCAAATCCAAAAACAAACGACAACAAGAAAAATCAAAACCAAAACCAAAACCAAAAACAACAACAACAAAAAAACCAATAAATATCTGAAATCTCAGTATCTCGATATGACTTCTTCATTAGTGAAACAAATACAGGCCTAAGCATTCTAAACCGGAAGGCCTCTTTGATTCATTTTGGGGGTTTAGTAATTGGGAAAAATAGGATTGCAGACACATTTTTCATCTAAGTCAAACTTACTAAGTGAACACTATAAGAACACTCATCAGTGATGTCCTTATTTTTCAGATATCTTGTCCCAGTGAGTTTTTAATAAAACTAGCTGTTTGCAAAGACACCTAAGAAGTGAAAACCTTTGGCTGTGAAAGGGGCCAAAAGCAAATGATTCCTTATAGAAATACAGTCAAAATCATTCATGTCACTGGGAGAAGGGGTGGGGTTGGATGGGGAGATAGAGCTGGGGTGTGGGTTGTGGGAGGGTGGGGATGGTGATTTGGTATTAGACATCTATATAATAAATGTGAAGAAAAAAATTGGAGCATATCTTTCTTATTTATTACTCTACTCATATAATAAAATGCTGGCCAGTACAGACCCCAAAACAAAACAATGAAAAAGCTTCAGCAATCTAAATAAGTCTCTCTCTCTCTGGTCAACCATTACTAATAGTTGTTTTGATGACATATGATATGCTCTACATATGGTGACATGTGCAGTGCCCTTCTGGAGCCATCCCAGAGACAAAGATGGAGGCACAACCAAATATAACAGCAGGACCCTGTGAGCTCACACCCTCTGTCAGCCTCCATGAAGGGTATGGACTCAGTAGGAAGTATAAAGCCTACGGTAAAGCATTTTCTCTTAAGAGTACTAGTCTTTTTGAGAGAGGTGGGGGAAAATCACCTTTTTCTAGGAACTAGCAGTGTGACAGTGCTTATTTGTTTGTCCGTGATGAGGTGCATCAAGACCTTCAGTTGTAGTAAATCATGTGTTCTAATAATAAAAAAAATATGCTGGAAAGATAAAGGAAAATCCCCATTGGCATTCTCACCCAATGTGCATCACAGACTTCTATGATGCACCATTTTTGGACTGAGCATTCCTTCAATTTATCATCTTCAACAGGAAAAAAAGCTTCTGAAAGTATGTGGCACTGCTAAAATACACTAATGACAGCATCAGCTACCTGATATCTATGTTATTAGACTATGAATGCTCAAGGGAATAGTGAATTGTGTTTTAATCAAACAAATCAGAACTTACCATTGAAAGTTTTAGTATTTACTAATGAGCAGCATGTATGTATTCTACAGATAAGTGATTCAGTTATAAAAGCAATTTTTTTCACATTTATTATATAAATATCTAATACCAACTCAGGTATTTATTTTCAAGAAACTGTAAACTTCCTAGAACTGGTTTGGAACATATTTCATATACTACAGAGATCATTTATATATTGATTTACTTACATATCTTGATCTAAAAGGTATTTGAGGTGAAATACAGAAAATACTTCTTGAAAAGTCAGGGTGTTTAAATTAGAACCCATATCAGGAAACACTGGCTAAAACATAGAGTATAATAAAATAAGTAGTTTACTTTTATAAAGAAGGTTAATTCAGATTACCATCATTAAATAAGCTCTTACTACTTCCTCCTATATCTTTATTAGAATTATCTCATCTGACCGTGTATTCTCCTATAAAAATTGAGAGCCACTTGAGGAGCATGGAACTGATTTTTATAAATATTTTTCTATTTTTATGGAATATTCTATTAGAAGATTGACTTTCATCCTTTGTCATTAAGATAATTAAGAAATATAATTAAAATATCACACAACAAATTTTTAAGATTACATTACCTAAAATATGATATGTGCTTTTACAGTTCTGAAAACACACCTGCTTTGGCCATTTTAACTAAATTAGTAATAGACCAGTTTGGTAAATGGGTCAAACTGAAAGTGTAAGCAAAACCAAAATAGCATCATGTTCTTGACAAATGTGCTGTCACAGAGAAAGAAAAAAAGATGATGACAATGACGGCAGTGATGATGAAAGAGGTAGAGATTAGAAAGATAGTGTAATTTTGGCACCTTTAATACTGAAAATTTCTTTTCCACTATAAATAACCCACAAGTCAACTGACTTTAAAAGGAGATTCGGAATTGTGGGAGATAGATAATAAGATATATCCTATCCCTCTACACTATTATCAATGCAGAAGAGAATATTGATCTTCATATTTGTTATGATCAGGAAGCTTGTGCCTAATCGTTCAAAAATATGTAACTAAGTTATTTACAGAAAAATTCAACAGATATTCTGATTAGATAATTCAAGAGAATAATTTAACCTAATTTTGATAACCAATTTCTAGCTCTTTTAATTGCAATCTTGATATTATGACAAAAAATTAGGAAAAACAATTCAACGGGAATGTTATCACTTCTTTGTCTAACACATAGATTTAAAAAGAGAAACAAAGTATGATGATGGAGAAATAAATATCCTTATTGTTCTTACACATTTTCTGAGTAAGGAGTTTGAACAGTCAGTAGGTTATCTGTGCTTGAAGACAACCTGCTGCTCATGCAGGCGATTAGTCTGAGAACCCAGACCTGTAGATCAGTGGGAAGAAAGTGGGTAAAGCCCTTTGATGCTGAATCCAGGGAGCCTGTATGCATGTATATATGTATATAGTATGGCATATGAAAAATCTCCTTTTTATTAATTGATCAGTTTATGTATTATTCCTATTTTCACAAATTATTCCTAGGGAGGCAGTGCAAATACGATTGCTGGAATAGGTGTCTATCACTCAGTAGACAATTTAAATAGTTCAGGAGGCAAAGGATTTTCTCTTGGCTGTCTTTTTAAATTCTTCTTTATTAAATAGCACATGCCTCCCTGACTCCAATCAGGGATAATTTTTTATCTGTAAAATAATACAGAGATTGTCATATGGCTGTGGATTCATGAGAAGTCAGTTACTAAGTCATCCAGGAACATTTGTGACTCTCTACATCCTCCATACTTCGTACTTGAAATTATTCCTTAGGAAACTATGGTCCCACATCTCAATTACCATGGTAAATAATTTTGAATCCCAGGACTTTCCACTGAAGTTTGCTACAATCTATGTAATAAAATACGTTATTATATAAACATGCAATGCCTTTTCTGCCTAGTCTGATTCTGCTTACTTTACCATGGTATTTCTGGCTTCTTGGCAGCTAGTATCAAGAGAAGGGGTGACCAGTCTGCTATCTCAACCCTACAAAAAGAGCATTCAGGGCATGTGTGGGCCTGCCTAGATCTGTTGAAGTGTCATTAGTGGGAAAGCTTCTCCTAGAAGACAGTTGAAGCAGAGTGCTTTGAATTCTTTACACTATAATAGAAGATTACTTATAGTATTAGAGAAAAAAATCATTCCATCTCAGCCTAACTAAACCTCTGAGTTCACCATTCCAATTAAATGTTTAGAATTCTGAGTACCATTGTTAAGCTATAACCAACTAACTTACAAATAAGTTTAATGAAAAAATTCTAGCATATTCACTTTATGCAGAAATTTATTTATCTAAAGGCTGATTATTAAATATCCAATATTGGCTTATGTATCAAAGATGTTATTTAGATTTCTTGGGCTAGCAAGTAGAGAAAGACTTCAGAGGCAAACTGAAAAAACTGGATAGGAGGTGGATGCAGTGGAGACAGCTATTTTTAAAGTCTACCAGTGAAAGGAGAGAGAAAAGTAAGATGGTAGAAAAGAGTAACTTCAGGATTGAATAAAAGCAAAATGTTTTTCCAAAGTGTGGTATTGAGGGCAATGGGAAAAAGGTAGAGGTTCTCATATTCATATTTTCCAGAGGCACAAGAGGGACCATTGTAAAGGGACAAGCTGGGTTCCTGCAGTGGGACTAGGCCCTGAGTTTAGAGAAGTTCACTGGGATGGTTTCGCTCTTCTAAGGAAAGTAAATGATGCGTTTTTCTGTTCAAAGCGAAAGAGAGGAGGGTAGATTGGGGATTAGGAGTGCGTGCTAAGATAGTTAGAACTGTTTTTGTGGAGAATATGTGAGAAGATTCATGAGACCAAGGAAGAGTTAAAGAGATTTGGAAGAGCCACTGTGAGCCCAGATCAAGTGAGAAAACTCTGATTTTGATTCTGTCTTTAGGCTGCTTTGACTTACTTTGAAACCTCCCAAAAGGTCACAACTTTTCTGCTTTGTCCCTGGACCACCATGGTAAGGTCTTACATGGCCTGCTTGTCTCATGAATAAAAAAAAAACATGTTTTAAACCTTTCTCACTTCCAAAAACAACATTCATATTTGTTTCTTGCACCAACCGTATCAAGCTAATGTGGTAAATGTATAATGTAAAAAGGGATTAACATTACTTCACCTATCCCTACAAGATTTTTATCATTCTCTCCCAAGTTACATTGTTTTTCAATAGGTTAATTTAGAAAAGAATTCTATACCCCAGAAGAGAAAGACAAAGTTGGAGAGTTTCAGGCAAGATGGGGGGATTTATAAGGCAACCTATGTAGGCAGTGGGTTTTGAAAGATTTCTTATATCACATCACATCATATAACTGGCCACAGCAAATATATTTGTGTATATATCTGTCTATACAATATCTATATGATTATATATAAATATTACCTGTGCATTAGGGCTATTCTTTCCTAAAATCCTAGAGAGAAAAGATTGTGCTGAGCTGTATAAATATTTCTCCCTGATTGCACAGTATATAAAAATAAAATGACACTTTCAAAATATTTTATCCTGAAAACTTTTCTATTACTTGGGGAAGCTCTTCTTAACTGCTTCCTTCGAGTTTGGTTTGTGATTTACTGGGACCATTTAGAGACAGCTCATATTTTCTAGACTTACTGTAGGTATTTTAATGCCTTAATCAATTTTTGCCACTTTAGTTCCTCTGCTGAGCTAGATTAATATTTCCCTAGGTTCCCAACTTTCAAAGAAGAACACTTGTCAAAATCATCTTTACAGGAAAAAATGAAGCTGCAATTAAAAAAAAGAAAAATGCTCATCTCTCTCAAGTCATATATCACAAATATTGTTAACTATGATATAAACAGTCTTTTGAATGAAGACTCAAAATAAACACATGTTCTTCAGTTCTAGAAACTGTGTAAAAGTAAATACTCTTTCCTTTCCAATTTAAGCTAATTTGATTTTCATTTTTACTCCACTGATAAATTACAATATGTCACTCCCAAAGTAGTTGTGGCATTATACCCAAAACTTGCGGTATGGGTGAAAATGACATTGTAAAGCAGGGAAGAAGAAAGAAAGTAGGAGAGGGCATGGGAAACCCCCTATAAATGAATCTCCAATGTCTAATTAGGGGGATGTTTTATTAAGCCTGTTTATCTTTCTAGGCTCATTTGGTTTCAGCATATATATGATCTGTTCTTTTGACAAGTCTTTCCCATCTTACTTTTCCAAAAGGCCTTGGCTATCATGCAAAGAAACTCAGAAGAAAAGGAAAATCATTTTTTTGTTGTTGTTCTTCTGTGATAAGGACAGAGACAATACATTGGATTGACCACATTTCTTTCCCCTTTCTTCAGAAATAAAGGGGTGGCAGAAATACTAAGTTTGAACTAACTTATAATGTAACTTATAATGTAAGAGACTAAGGTATATGTCTCTTACAATTTCCTTTGTGATGGCATTCCTCTTGGCTAACTGTTAGCAACAAAAGAAACGACATTCTTAATTCAGACATAAGCTAAAGATCTAGGTCTTTTTGATGTCTATACCAGTAAGAGTATCTAAAGATACACAATATTGACAGTCCAGTCTTGAAATCCCAGGACTGTTCTCAAATAAATATTTTTAAACATTAAAAATTTGACAAGAACATATATTTTCAAGAAATGAAATAGAGCTTAGGTCACCTCTAACATAAATTTAAAATTATTCCTCTCAAGATAAATTTTAACATGGGAAAATTTCTACCCATCTTTCCTCAAAAACAAATTACAGCAATATTTGATGTCATTTCACAAATTTTACTGATAGGAAATATGGTTTTGGTCAGTAACTTTTATGAACATTATCTAGAGATGTATTAATTCCTCAAATACCTTGTGGCCATCATTTGTTGCTTTTATCAGCCTAGGAATATGTTAACTACAGATGAGAGGCAAGAGAGGAAGAAAACTTTGGGTTGAGAATCAAGAAAATTGGGAAAGATGAGTTCCTGGCTGGACTCCAATGTTGATTTTTGAAGTCAGTCACACAGTCTCAATGGACCTCAGTTTCCCCGCCTGTAAAATGAGGAGTTAGAGCTAAAATACTCTCTGGGGTCCCTCCCAGCGTTAAGAGTCTATGTTTGAAAGCCTTGTCAAAAGTAGCAGTCTCAACTATTCAAAAAGTTTCTGCAACAAGGAAACTCTGATAAAAGATTATAAACCTGGTAATTTATTGACTTCTCAGTGTTTCTGATTTACCTCGAGGTATTTAAAAAAATATACATGCAGATGCCATTAGGTGAAGTGCATATTTTCTTTTCTTGCTTTTGTATACTGAGGTCTCTGCCCAATCGAACTGTGAGAGTCCATAGCAGTGCAATGAAGTGAGACAGGAAAGGCAGTTTATGTCCATCACTTAGAAGGAAAAATCTGGCTGCTGGGAGACATTCTGAGTGGGATGTTGGTGCTCTTTCCTGCTCATGTTTAATTGAGGATGCATATTTGAAAATCTCTCGGTAGGTTAAGTAGAAATCTGATTCTGTCCTTTGAAAGAAAACGGTTAATAACATGCAATGTGAATATGTTTTCCTTTTCTGCTTAGCAATTTGCATAGGCCAGCACTCCCTGTTTATCTCTTGATAACCTCATCAATCTCATCCATGACCTCCTGACCATAGTGCCTGATTGCAGTAATCCCATTTTAGTGGGGCTTTCAGGAGGACTTGGCTTCTGCATTTAGCTAGTACTGCACATTGGTGTGATCCTGTCTTCCCCAGAGTGAGCAGCTGAGAGCATATTATGCCTCCCTTGATTTCTTTGTAAAGGTTGCCTATAGAATTTCATATTGATTTTAAGCTGGTGGTGGTTCATTTTTAACTCTTTTGTAAGTCAGGAGTCCAGTTGTATTAGTGTCTCCTCCCTGTCATTCTGACAGGCATTGGTTATCTGCTCTTTTTCTTGTAGTCCTTGCCCTTCATTCTGTGGCAGCTCTTTTGGTATTGAACTTGTTGCCTTTACTCTTTTGTTGTTGTTGACGTTGGCGTGTTTTAAAAATCTCAGGGCAGTATAGCACAAGGATGTAAGGCAGAGCACAATTTTAAAAGTCTAATATATAAATGAGCAAGCAAAAAGCTAAAACAACCAGAAAGGTCAATAGAGGATGGGTATTCATGCTAAGGAGGCACAGTAGCTTTGGCAGCCTTACATTATTCTAGAGAGGGTTTTGTAGATGCAAGGTTTGCCAAGTAATGAAGCAGAGCCCAGTTGTTAGTTGAACGGTAGCCATTTGGCTACAGGTGTGACTTGTTGAAAGCATATCTTAGTTTTAATGTTTATTAACTGACTGCTTTTCAGAACCTTAATTTGGTGTTATTTGGCATAAAATCTGTCCTAAAGCAATGCAATATAAAGATTTATAAGTGACACTGCACTCCATAAACATGGATTGTGTAGTGCCTTAGAATTTACATAGCCTTTCAAATCAATTGTCTTATTTGGTATTCACATAGGCCCTGTGATACAGGCAGGGTAGCTATTAATATGCCCATTTTAGAGGTAAGGAAGCAGATACCAAGAGAGCACACACATATAATAGAACTGAGGCTGGAATTTTAGTTTCCTAAAACCAAACTTGTTGCTCTTTAATTATGTGGCAGTATCAAGTAATGCAAGCAAAAATATAACTATTGCATATCTTTGCATCACCTTTAGATTTACAATTCCTTATTTATTTCCTTGTCTTTGTACTTTCTGAGTGTACTTTCAGATTTATCTCCAGCAGAGCAGAGTTACTTTTAGCACAAAAGAGAATGACAGAAATCAAGGTCTCCGTGTTAAGCAGATTATTCTTAACTGCTTAGGGAATTTTCCCACTGGATTGCCCTATTGTACTTAAAATTTTATTTTAGCTCCATTTTCTTGTCTGTAAAGTGAAGAGGTTAGGCTATGTTCCTCTCATTCTATGGTAGTGTGATTAGGAGAGTGGAAGGTGAAGAAAGAATCAGAGCTGCAAGTGAATATGATTATCATGGAATCACAAGTACAGGGTATAATGCATGTTTTAAAACTGGAGATAGTATTTATATTCTAAAATGTTTCCTTATGAATTACCTTCATCCTTCAGTGTACTGTTTAGTGTTACTGCAAACATATTCCTTTTATAAATCCGAATCAATTTGTTTGTCTTCTGTGTAAGATACTTAAAATTTTCAAAATGTGTCCAAAAACAACATGCTTAGTTTTAGATAATTCTTTCAGTTGATACACGGTTTTGTGAGACTAAGTGTAAATATTCTCTAAAATAGCTACATTTTTCCCCTTAGTCGTCACTTTCTAGAATGCTTAAGCATTAGCAATCATATTTAATATAGTGATTTTATCTTCTTTATTTAACGGCTCACTGCTATATTTGAAACTAAACCATGTATATTTCAACTTTCAAGAGCCAATAGGCTTTGAAAAAACTTGGGTTGGAGTCAGTAATTTCCTTTTAAAAATATTTCAAATTGTAAATAAGATAAATATCTGTTTCATATTTTAATAATTTCCCTTATTGCGTACAGCAAAACTGATTTATGTGTTACACTAAATATCTCTTAGCTAATCGAACTAGAATAATTTAAAATATTCAGAGATTTGGATAAAAATAAGATTCAGAAATATGCTCTTACAAGTCTTTGGATAAACACTGGGTTTTGCGAGACTCATGGGTTATGTATCCCAGGCTCCAATATGGCACTTTGGAAACTAGCATCCTGAGCATCAACAAGATAACGACCACATCACAAAGCCTAGAGAAATATATTTAAGTAGTAAAACTTTCTCTTTTTTTCCTTCAAATGTAACTTTTATAATGTCGTTAGACTATCCCTAATAATAAGCTCATAATTCACCCTTTTTATCTGGATTTTTTAATGTTCTTAAATAAATACAAACTCAAATTGAGAGGAAACTTAGGGCTTAATTTCTGCTTGTAACTTCTAATATTTTATGTGCAGAAATACAAATCCAGTCTGCATGACTCTTTTTCAACTTTTGTGCATTATTTCCTCAGCAAATTTATTTGCTGCAAAGGCCACCAGACCATCCATTTTTTCTTCTTAACACATACACTGACTTTGTTCCCAAGGTTTTTTTTTTTTTTTTTTTTTGACATGATGGCTTTTCATTCCCTTAAGTTTAACCATAAGGGGGATATGATCAAAATTGGCAAACAGCAAACATATTCCCTTAATAAAATATATAGTCATACTTTAATTTGTGTACAATCATGACAGCAAAACCAAAAACCAGGCAAAACTCACTACTTTTTCTTAAAAAATAAAACAGTTCGATATGCAGCTCAGGTTCATTAAATGGCTTGTAGATGTCTCAATGTCTTTCCCAACCTGGGTCACCTCTTGCACACACTATGGATAATGTCTGATTTTAGGTGGAACCATTACTAAACTTCAGTATGCTGAGATTTGCTTTGAGTCTTAGAGTTTATTCATATTGAAACTTGGGAGATATAAACTGAAATAAAAATCCCACATTCAAAGAGTTGCCTGAAAGTTGAAACCACCCAGCCTCAGGCAGCTGCAGCCACTGTGATCCTATGACCAAAGTTTCTGAGAGGCTTACTCTCAGTGAAGTCATTAACAGAGTAATTGTCCCAAATTTTTATAGACACGTCAACTGGCAATGATAGAACATGAGTTATTTTTTTTGGCTTTCTTGCTTATGATTTGAATTTATCTTGTGTGTGTTGTTCCAGTAGTATTAAAAGAAAAGGAAAAAAAAAAAATCAGGGAGATAGAGAGCACATTCTCAGAGAGCACATCTCTCAATTCCAGAAAGCACATTCTCACTCTGATGTTTCTGATATAGAATCTTAGAGTGGACTTAAGAGGAGCCAGCTGTGTGGGAACACATATTGATGACTTAGTTGGCAGTACTTCCCCGCTGAGTGCCAAGCTACAGATGCACTTCCAATCAATTCCCACACAGCTACAGTTCAGTAAACTATTCTGAATGAAAAAAACATGGCACTGGGGGCTGTGAGATCCAGAAACATCAGGGAAGAGTCCAAAGACAGCATATCTCCAAACAAAGCAGAGTGGCAGTAGACCTAAAGAGACAAAGTGACAAGAAAATAAGGAAGAAGTAAACTAAGGCAAAGTGTGTGTGTATGTGTGAGTGTAAAATAGATATGATAAAAATAGACATTGGTTTCTTATTAACGTCATAAAATGAGTTTGTTAGTTGTAAGATAAAATACAGGGGATTGCCCTATGTAGTAGACACCATATACTGCTTGTTGAATTAAATGAAATGGAATAAACAAATACAGTTCTTTAAAAAAAGGACAAATATGAAACCAACAAAAAAGTGAAAATATTTACATACATAATATACAATTTTTTTAGTGAAATTTTTAAATAATAACAAAATCTGATTGTATAGCAATTGTAGCATGCAAACTGACTTCATTTACATTTTTTCTGTGAACACTGGATGTTGTGTTCTGTAATCTCTTTCTAGCTTGGGGTGGGGGGGGGCTCTGAGTGTCGTTTCTGTGTTTACAAATGTATATATACCATTTATGATCTCCTAAGTGGGACCTTTTGAAGAATGGAAAAAAAATCTGAAGCTAATTTAAAAATACAAAATATTTTATATTTTTTTAAAGTTAGAATTCACCTTTTAAAATTCAAAAATAAAAATATTTAATTTTTATCTAGTTTAAATGCTTAAATTGATCAACAATGTATAAAAATTCACTCAAGATAATAACTTTAAACTCAATATCAAGTGATTTTTAAAATAATTTTCTAGTACAAAAATGGCAGAGCCATTTTTGTTTCAATGCCAGAGCCATTTTTGTTTCAATGCCATCGATTTTTAACTCAATGATAAAAAAAAGGCACTTCATTTAGAAATTCCTCAATATTTTCTTGATGTTTATGGTCTATTGTTAAATTGGAAAATAATTTCTACCTAAGACAACATAGGTAGAAATTCACAATGAACTAAAAACTAAATGTTACTATTTTTTTTTTTAGTAAGCATCATGAAATAAATAAATCAGGATCAATGAACAAAAATGGTCCTATTTAGCTAACGCAAAAATGTACACATACATTTTTAGTAGGTTTTATATAACATGAAAGATAAGATAGATATAGAAAAAAATGTCAGAGCTAAAGTTTCTAAGTGGAATATGAGTTGTTTATAATATTGCAAAGTTTCTCTAGAAAGTGTCTGGGACAAGCCACTTTTTAAGGTAGCCCAGACACAATTAAGTAGGCAGAACAATTCAATTGCACATAAGATTATAATCAAAGATACCTTTTGCCTTAGGCACTTTTATATTTTGCATTTGTATAAATATACATTTCTTTTTATGTAAATTTTTAATAATATTATTGAGCAATTACTCTAATATTTACTTAATTCATATAACCTCAATTTTCTCATTGTTTCTTTCAATCACATTGTGAGATTATTGTTCCATTTTGCAGACAAGAATCCTTTGTAAATGAGGTGAATGGGAACACCATTTATTTCAATCATTATTTTCCTTGACTCACCTACTTTCTGGAGTATAGTGCTGCATGTATATTATGCACTTAATATATACTTCATGATTGATTGATTGACTGAAAATTATTTAAGGTTCTTGTCCTGTGAGATATCTACAACAGCATCTAAGAAAACAGAATAAACACCTCCTATTTTTTGAAAGCTTCCTGTGCTTTTTCTATCTTTCCAGGAGTTGAGCCCAGCAATGATGATATCAGCAAACCTCCCTCAAGGTAAAAATATCTTTCTCTTCCTCTGAACTCCCCTTATCTGTCCCCATGACACCCTGCTCAATGAAGTACAAACAATCGACGGGTTTGCTATCAATCAATGAGTGTCTCTTCTAAGAGGCACAGAAATGTGGAAAATAGTCCTGGACTGTGAGGGGCTGGGGAAAGAATAGCTGGCATTTCTTTACAGCTTAATGGCGGTAAGAATTTGGTGACATCACTTCTCACCTGCTCTAGACCTCTATCAGCTCATCTGCAAAGTGATAATATTTAATTCTAAGATTCCTTCTAGCTCTCATGATCTCTGCTTCTATTTACAACATCTTTATTTCTTGGGGTAGGGAGTGGGAGGGCATTCAAAGAAATAAATTCAGAAGGTAGAAATGTTCTGAAATACAGTTTGTTAAACTCAGTCCAAATAATTCTATTTTTCTCCTCAACTGCTTTCTTGTTTTAAGATTTATATTTTCAAAATGATGCTTTCTGAATAAATATATGGGGGTAATAAAACCAGCCATAAAAGCAAACCAGTAAGGTGGCAATAAAATATGAATCACGGTTCCCAGGATCAGTAGAATTGTTAGAATGTACATATCACCGTGTATGACACTAACAATTGTTGTGTTCTCTAGGGGAGGAGGCATGTACTAACCTAGGACTGAGCAGATGTTGAAGTATATAATGGGGAAAACAACATAAAAGAATCTCTCTATGTCTTAGAGCCAGTATGGCTCAAAAATTTACCATTTGGAAGAGTTGTAGTTGGATCCAGTTATGATCCAGCAGATAAAATGGTGTCAAACAAACTGAGGGAATTACTTTCTGTCTTTGATTCTGTACTTAACAGGATGAGTGATGTTGAAGAAGGTTATCGGCCTTTATATATCAACTTCTTCACAGTGAACTAGTGAAATAACACTCGACTTCCCTCAGTTGTATGTGTTTCTTCATAAGACTAATATTTGTAAAAGGTTTCAGTCTCTTTATAAGGAAAAACTCTGTAATAATAATAATAGTAATAATAAGGACTGTAGTCATTTCCCACCACAGATGTTCAGGAAATAAAATGAATAGTGTCACAGGGTAATTTGTTAAACTATATTTTGTAAGTACAAACGGGAATTTTCTGCATCACATATAATTCAGTCTATCGAATTTGTATGAACATTAACCAAGGAGAATACAATACATGAGCTGTAATTTAATGATCACACAAGACAGCCACCTCCCACATAGCAAGAGGTTATCATAATTATTTACATTTGGGTGTAGAAAGAAGACAAAATGTGTCATCTTTTTGGCTATTGCTTACATTAAAAAAGAGAAACGCTTGTCTCGAAAGGATGCAGTAAGCAGTATGAATTAATTAAAACTCACTAACTTTGATACTGGAAGCAGAAATTTATATCCAATAAATAATTTCTCTAATGTAAGACAAGAGGGTCTCTTGGGAAGAGAAAATCTTCAAACGATATAGAGAAAGGAAATCATGACTTTTGACGTATCACTGCAGCCACATATCCAACAACTGGCTGATACAGTTTTGAGAATACGCTGGAGAACCACAGATTCTGAGGGGTCTACACCTTGCCTCCAGTTTCTTCCACTCAGAATTTCCAAGGTGTATACTTGTATGTACGCTGCTCCCTTCATATAGATAGGTGTTTACAGAACATGTATTAGAACCAGGGAGAGTAAACAGAGTGTCTGAATTAACTTGAAATAGAAACCTTTTCCAGTCCAGCCACTTTGGGATAATCTGATTTTTATTTGAATAGAAATGAGATTTAGGGATAGAAGATGATCATAGATAGAGGTGTTTTCCCCAATATTGTAATGAAATCACCTTACACTATTTTTACATTTTCTAAAATATTGAATTGAGCAAGAGATTAAGAAAAGTCTTACTTTGGTGTGTATTCTCTGCCATGAATATGGTTTTAAGGATAAAAACGTATTCCATGCTCATGAATACATCCTCACCAGTTTACAAGGGTGAGTGAGGTTATGAAATTCAGCAAGCACATCTGAGCAAACCATGTAATCAGGGTAATGGAGGTTTTCTAGCTTTATTTAGGAAAAAAGAGGACTCTAAAAGGCCAGGACTAGGACCAGTTAGGCAAAATGTAAAGCAGAGTGGAGTATTAAAATGTACTAAAAATAGAACATTTCCAAAGAAGATATATGGAGTCGCTTTTAGAAGTAAGAAAATTATGCAACTAGGAGAAAGTAGGAGGTTACCGGGAATATTTTATGTAAAAAAGAACTTAGAGATCAATTTACCTATTTCACATCTCTTCTGAGATCATGCTCTGAAAACTCTATTTAGTAGCCAGACTTATTATTATTATTATTTATTTTACTTTAAGTTCTGGGACACATGTGCAGAAAAATATGGAATGCTTCACAAATTTGTATGTCATCCCTGCGCAGGGGCCATGCTTATTTTCTCTATATCATTCCAATTTTAGTATATGTGCTGTTGAAGCAAGCACCAGACTTATTTTTATTTCATATTCTCTGAATACCAGGTATATGATTAGATTTAGCAAACAAGTTACTTATCATGTTATATGATGCTTTCCAAACAACATAGTAAAACTGCATTTCTTTGGAAGTCAACTATTGTACTCAAATTCATATGAGTTACATGAGACAAATAAAAAATACATCTATAAATTTAAACATATTTATTGAGTGACTACAATATATGCCAGGTGCCATTCTAGGTGCTGAGTACATCTTGGAGAACAACTGCAAATAGCCCTGAACTTTTTCTACTGGGGAAGGAGATAGATGGTAAATATGCAACACGTGTACTGTGTCAGAATATGATATGTTTATGGAGGAAAGTAAAACAGGAAGGTGGCCTACAGAGCACCAAGCCTGGTCAATGGGCTGGGGATGTGCAATGTTATCTAGAAAATTCTAAGATAGGTGCTCTGAGAAGGTGGCTTTTAGGCCACAACTTGAAGCTCAGATGAGCCCACTGTCAATGAAGCTTAGTTAAATTTTAAGTTGATTATTTTTACCTTTATCAATGCAGATTCCCTCTCATGAAGTGCATAAGGCAAAATATAATTATTCCATCTTGTCTTATGTTTTATCTAAGAAAGATGCAAATCTAAGATCTTGAGGAATTTAACTTTCTTAAATCTTTACACTTCTCTATGAAAGCACTTACTCCATAAGAAAAAATGTAATCTTTGTCCTGTACTGTAATGCAGTGCAGTGTGTGACAGAAAGCATAAAAGTGAGAACTAAGAAACCTGGGTTCTTGTTGTATGATTTGTATATTAATTAATAACCTCAGTTTGTTCATTTGGGAAATGAGGGCATTGGACTGTTTCAATATTTCCAAAAGAAGCATAACATTCCATGGAGCACTTGTGCTGGAGACACTTGAAAATCAAGAGTGGACAATTAAATCTGGAAGCATCATATGTCAGATGACCCCTAACTGAAGAGTCCAAAGGCATTTCATCACGTTAAAGAAACTGAGGAGGTAGTGGATAAAAGAAAGCCATTTGATGATAAACTTTGTTTAACTCAAAATTTCCTAAACATATTAGAACAAACTTGGGAAACACTGAAATAGACCATCAATGCTAGTGTTTTTACAGTTAAGAAATTCTATAAGTGTTCTTTTTCATTGTTAGTTCCATTCTACTGTATCCATAAAGATGATCTAATTATGCAGAGATTGACAACTACATGAAAATCTCAGACACTTAAAACAAAACTTATTCCTTTCTTATGCGACATGTCCATTGAGGATTGGCTCCAGCCTTTGTTCCACAGTTTTCTCACTGCATTTTCCAATAAGCAGACCAACCACAGTCTGATTATCCATCAGTCTGGCATAAAAAAGAGACGCTACTGTGACCTAATTTGAAGTTCATTTGGAAGTATATGCTGTATTTGTGCTTGAAAAAATACAGTTATTGGTGAAAGCACTAATGACTCCATATTTACCTCCTGAAAAAACCTCATGGTTACATTAAATCTAATAAATGCTAGATTTTATAAGTTTTATGTTGTCGACTGCTGAATTTTGTGGTCTTTATTCTGGTAGGCAATAGGTTTCCCGTGGATAAGCTTTATCTTTTTGAGACTTAATTTCAAGTTCTTTTTGGATAGGCCTGGAGTATCTGTTTTTCCTAATGCTAATTTAGCCCTGTTTCTGAAGCATGGCCCTCCTTTCATGGCCCCTATTGAATGGTTTCATGTGTCAATAAGGTTTCTCTATTCTAGCTAGTGGAAATTTCAACAATTCTTGACCCTGTGTAAACTCTGAATATTATTCAGTACCCGCTCTCCAGCAATTTTTGTTTCTTCAGAAGTTGTTGCTGCCTAGCCTCTTGGGGATTCACACTATGCATGCAGAGGTTGATAGTAAGCTAAAGATTCAAGGGACTGCTATGCATATTTTTGGAATTCTTCCCCTGTATAGCTCCCTCCTGTAAATGGTCTGCAAATTCTACCCACCTCTTCACTCAGGGAGGCCAGCAGGATCTATTTGGATTTCCCGTCCCTGAATTGCAGTCTAGAAATTTTCTCTAGGCAGAAAGTCTGGGCAGCAGTAAGTCTCATTTCTTTGGTTCTTTTCTGTCAGGGATCACAGTGCTGTGCTGTCTGCTGCTCAAAGTGTGAAAATAGTTATTTCCTACATTTTGTCCAGTTTTCTAGTTGTTTATGGCAGGAGGCTAATTTCAAACCCCTCATGGCTGGAAACTCAAGTTTCCTAAATCTAAATTTAGCCCTTATTTTATAAATACTTGGTTTTTCAGCATGGCGAAGCATCATGTCTTGAATGTCAACAAAATGGATTTCTTGTTTTTCCCTGGGAGAACAGAAAGCTATAAACATGAGAAACTCCAAATACTATATTTCCAATTTCCTGAAATGTAACTCCTGCAGCCAATGGGAAAAGTATATGCTGACCTAAGTAACTGTCAAGATATGTAGACAAAGAGACCATTTCTAAGGCAACCAACTTACTTTTTTCCCGAAGCATCAATACACAGTAAAAATATTCGTTTCTATAAATATTTGTCTTGAAGTCAAATAGAAACTAAAATATATGATCAAGGAAGTAGTACAAACCTAATCTAGAAAAATAGCAATAATTTTATTATACATGATATTTCTTGGTAAGCCAATGATTTGAATTCTTACATTGGAATATCAAGTATCTCCTGGTACTAAACATTAAGTAATAACCTTAGAAATTGTATGAAAGGGCCAAAATAGAAACTGTAGTTTGTAGTGTTGCAGTATCCTAGTGCCTAGAGCATATTAGGTTACCCAATAGATATTACTTGAATATTGGATGAATGAAAGAAAAATGACAAGAAAAAGTGAGGTGTTATGATGTAGTAAAAATTATTTCTTAGAAGGAAGGTGTTTCTGTTTACTTCCTTGTAGTAGTGAGATCTGAGAAAGTGTCTAAGGCCAAGAATGATTGGGTTTAGCATCAGACGGATGGATATACTTCTCCCAAGAATTCTGGAGACTGCAATAATAATAATAACAGTAAATAATGATGCAATAATGATATAGTAATAATAAATAATGAATAATCATGATGGCAAATAATGATAATGAATTATTCTTGTGTGCCTTCTATGCACCAAATGCTGTTCTATGCACTTTTAATGTTTACCTCATTGATCCTTTATCAGACTATGAAATGAATACTACTGCCTCATTTTATAGTTATGGAGATTAAGGAATAGGGATAATGAGTAACTTGAGCATGGTGACAGAGGAAGTAGTGGCAGATAAAGGCTGAAAATCTACAGTATGGTCCTAGTGCCATCAATTTTAACTACAGAGCTATACTGACTCTCTGTGCACAGGGACCAAATATAGGGGAGCTCACCAATATGAAAAGTATAGAAAATCATTCCAGAAGTTAAAATATAAAACAAACAATGAATTTTAAATTTTTAAAAAGTTTTAGTAGAGACAAGTTCTCAATATGTTGCTCAGACTGGCTTCCAACTCCTGAGCTCAAGTGATGCTCCTGTAATCCCAAAGTTCTGGGATTACAGGTATGAGCCACCCTGCCTGGCTATAGTTCTTTAATGTCAGTTCAAGTGTTCCATTCAATATTGGAAGTTCAGTGGCAGTCTGCTTCCATTCTATTTCTTTCTCTGTACATGTTGTGATGAATGATAAATTGTTTTCCTTTTATTTTATTTATTCCTGTGATTTAGCTTATGGAGAAGAATAAAAGGGTTAAAGCTCCTAGGCCCCAAAACAGAATTTACCAGAAATGAAGATACGTGTAATAATTTCCAAATTGTATTTACGGATACCATTTTATTCTATCGATTGGAACTGTACTTAGCAAAGGGGATCATACAAAGGAGATAAGAGAGAATGAGAAATTGAAACAAAGCATTGATGAAAGTTTCCTAACAGCAAAATGAGAAGGCTTTGCCATCCCAGGGGAAGTGGGGGTGGATCTGATGCCTGAAACAATGAGAGCTGTGATGGAATCAATGGCAGCAGATCCCGTAATTACTAAATTAGACTGTTCCATTTCTGGATAATGCACGCTGCATTTTGATCTTGATTTGAAATCCAATTAGTTCAGGATCATCATTCCTTTTAGTTCTAGCTTCTCTCTGGTGACTTTGAGACTAGAGCAATAGTGTAGTATTTTTGTGTTTGTTCTTTCATGTCTTTGAAGACATGGTTTTTTAAATCCATGGCAACAGGTGTCCTCCGCTCCCACTCTTACATATTTTACTGATTACTCTCTTGGTTTATTCTCACATGCTCTCAAGTCATAGTAACCAGTGAAATGCTACATTGATACACATTTGGCTTTTCCAGTAAATAATGACAATAAACCATGAAACACTTGTCTTTGAAATCACCACTACCTTTTAAGTTTTTTTAAGAAAGTTTTATTTACTAGATAATTTGCCTTTGTGGATTGATGTTATTCTTAATTCTCTTGCTTTCCTTCACTGAAATTAAAGGGGCAAGCTTTATATTATCTTTTCATTTAAGATAAATGAAAGAACATATTTTAGGTATGTCACGTATAAGAGATGAAGATTTCTGACAACATAGCGTTTGTTTTTTCATTTTCTGGTGAGGGTGAGAAGGGAACTTCAGGCAGCCCATTGAAATAGCTTCAGTTTGCTCACATGACTATATTAGCAAATAGTTGATTAAAGATAATCTGAAATAGTTTCAGCAAAAGACCTTAGGATGTATACATTAGAAATATATACACCTGTGGTTCATGATTATGAAATTATTTTGAATGTAGTTTTGCTTTTTCATGTTGAATACATTAAGAGAAACCTCTGGAATTGTGGTATAATATAAATTATAAAAATATAATTTTTGTACTGAAGCATGAATGGTTATAGTCTACAATAATTTTATACCATAAGAAAGAAAATAGGCACTGTTTTCCTCCATGGGCTTGCTGAAGAAAATGTGAAACATTGATTGAGAGCTGCTTGTTAATTCACCCTAGGGAACCATGTAGATCACTTAATTTTGAAAATTACAATGTAAACAAAACCAATGCCATAAAGGAGTTCAAGGGCCCTACATCAAAATAATATTTTGTTCATTTACTTTGATAAGTGTGGTTCATATACTCAAGTATTACTTATGAGTATATTGCATTTGAATTAACATAGTGCATTTCATCAAAATAATAAAATCTTAGTGACATAATAACATCTAAAGAGAGTTCATCACATTTTTCTGATACAGATATTTTAAATAATCTATATACATTTATGCGTGCATTAATGTTACACCATTTCTCAGTCTGTCTCTTCTTCCTCTCTCTTCCTCTCACTTTTTCTCACACACACACAGAACTAAAAGTAAATTTAAAAATTTTACTGCCTTTTGTGAAACTCAGAGATTATTAAAACTGATTGTGCGGTTGATAATTCATATATTGCTGTATTAGTCTGATTTTACACTGCTATGAAGATACTTTGTGAGATTAGGTAATTTATAAACAAAGAGGTTTGATTGACTCACAGTTCCGCATGGCTGGGGAGGCCTCGGGAAACCTAGAATCATGCTGCAAAATGAAAGGAAAGCAGGCAGCTTCTTACACAGCAGCAGGAGAGACAGAAGTGCTTCAGCGGGGGAACTTCCGAACACTTTTAAAACCATCAACTTTCCTGAGAAGTCCCTCACTGTCGCAAGAACAGCATGGGAGAAACCACCCCCATGATCCAATCACCTCCCACTAGATCCCTCCCTTGACACCTGGGACTACAATTCAGATTACAATTCAAGATGAGATTTGGGTGGGAAAACAGAGCCAAACCATATCAATTGCTGTATTGTCAGTCTGCATTCTTCCTGTTCAAAAGCAGTTTCTATGTTTATGGTTGCATAGCAAATATAACATTGTGACTGATTTTTAAACAAAATTAAATCTATTAAAATTATGAGCCTAGTAAATTACATAGACTAATATTATGAATGAACCAAGAAATGGGGAGATGGGAATATTATTAGGCTGGTGCAAAAATAATTGAAGTTTTGCCATTAAAAGTAATGGCAAAAATCGCAACTACTTTTGCATCAGCCTAATAGCATATTGATATTGAGAAGGCAGAGATGTAAAGGTTCATCATTTTTAAAGTTCTATCTTTGTAAAGCTTACATTTCATAAAATTGATAAATGTTGCCACTAGATCAGAGTTCAATTTTTTATATTAATTTTGTACATATTCAGAGAAAGAGCACAGATATGTTATTTTTAAAACTACTATTATTTAAACTTTATCCTAGTTATCAAAATGCTAGACTAGACAATAAAAATTAGGTGGAAAATGAAAACAATTATAAATTATATTAAATATATCTATGTCTAAATAGAGAAAAATGCCAATTTATGCATATCTATTTATGTTGTGATGTATCATAGCAGTTATTTTAAAAAGAGATTTCTAAAATAAATTATGTCAGTATTACTTCAGTTCTGTTTTGTGAATAGATTTCGTTTTCATTATAAATGACATAAAGGATACCAAGATGCTTTTCTGCTATTTTCTTCAAGTAATTTCACAATTTCAAGTCTTACATTTAAGTCTTTTAATACATTTTGAGTTGATTTTTATATATGGTTTGAGATATGAGTTTAATTTCATTATTCTGTATGGAAATATCAAGTTTTCTTATCACCATTTATTGAAGACACTATCCTTCCCCCATTGTGCTTTCTTGGCACCTTTGTTGAAGATCAGTTTATAGTAAATGCAAAGACTTATTTTTGGACTTTCTGTTCAGTTCTATTGCTCTATATGTGTGTATTTATACTAGTACCATACTGTTTTGATTACTGTAGCTTTCTAGCACATTTTGAAATCAGGTGGTGTGATGCCTCCAGCTTTCTTTTTGATCAAGATTGCTTTGTTTATTTAGGGCCTTTTCTGTGTGAAGATTAGGATTGTTTTTTCTATTATTGTGAAAAGTGCCATTGAAATTATAATAGGAATTGCATTGATTCTGTAGACTGCTTTGGGTACTGTAGACATTTTAACAATATTTATTCTTCTAATATATAAATATAAAATATCTTTTCATTAATTTGTATCTTCTTTAATTTCTTTTATCAGTGTTTCATAGTTTGCAGTGTATAGATCATTCACTTTCTTGGTTAGATTTATTCTTAGGTATTTTAGTGTTATTGTAAATAGAATTGTTTTCTTAATTTATTTTTTGGATAGTTCATTGTTATTGTATTAAGACGCAACCAATTTTTGTACGTTAATTTTGATCTTGCAACTTTACTGAATTTGATTAGTTCTCACAGTTTTTTTTTTTTTTTTTTTTTTTTTGGTAGAGTCTTCAGGGTTTTCTACATGTAAGATCATGTCATCTGCAGAGAAAATTTTACTTTTTCCTTTTTGGTTTGGAGGCCTTCTTTTTATTTTATTTTATTTTTTTTTCTGGTCTAATTGTTCTGAATAGAACTTTCAGAACTATGCTGAATAGAATTGGTAAGAATTAGCTTCCTTGTCTTGCTTCTGATCTTAGAAGAAAAGTTTTCAGGTTTCCATTGTTGACTGCTGATAACAGTGGGCTCGTCACAAATGACCTTTATGATTTTGAGGTATATTTCATTTATACCAAATTTTTGATCATGAAAAGAATTTTGTCAGGGGAATCCAACCAGGAACTCAGGCCTTGGGTGGTTACTTTTTAAAGCTCTCAAGGAACAAATACTCTTGCACCCACCAATCTCTGGTAGCCACTGACCATGTGAAATGGTTTTTAGAAGCCATACCCTTCAAGATCCCCCTGAATTTGCCAGCATCATCTTGACTTGGTAGTTGGTTAAAATAGGATGATAGGAAGCAGGGCCAAGATAGACAACTAGAAGCAGTGGTGATCAGAGGCTCCCACTGCAAAGACCCAAAACAGTGTGTGAATCTGGCAGTGGCAACCGAGGTATCCAGTTTCTGTTATTAGGACTGACTAGGGAGGTGGAATGACCAACAGAGAGATAAGAAGAGCAGTGTGGTGTGGCAGCCCACGTGAGAGCCACAAGGGGTGAAGGAGCCCCCATCTCCACCCAAGGGAGTCAGCAAATGAGAGTACTACCCAGCCTGGGAAATCATGCTTTTTCCATGGAACTGCGTAACCCATGGATTGGAAAATCCCACTTGGGAGCCCACACTGCCTGGGCCTTGGGCCCCAACCATGGAGCTGTGCAGATTCTCAAAACCCACTTGGCTAGAATTGGCCAAAGCCTGCCCAGTTCCTGGTGTGTGAGGGTGTGGGGGGTTTGAGGATTGTGAGGGTGGAGGTTTGGGAAACTGACATCACCACCACTGTGGCTGCCTGTGGTGTAAGCCACAGGTCTGAGCTCCTTAAGGGAGCTCAGGTCTGAGGTCCTAAAGCGAGGGGTGGCAGCTAACACTGTGGCTGCAGGGGCTCCCTGAAGGAACCCCAATCCAGCTAGGGGCTCAAGGACAGAACTCTGGTCTCCCTGGGCCTGAGCCCATAGAGGGAGTGGTGGTCATAGTCTCTGCAAATCAGCAGACTTAGTCTTTCCTCCTGTTAGCTCTGAGGAATCCAGGCAGCCCAGATGAATGGGTTTTCCCTGAGTGCATTGCACTAACTGCACCAAGGGACAGCCACAGTGCCTCATTAAAAGGGTCCAGCTTCCTGTGTCACCCAGCTAGGTAAGATCCCCCAACAGAGGTTATCAGACATCTTACTAAACAGGAGCATTCCAATTGGCATCAGATTGGTGCCCCTTGAGGTCAGAGATCCCAGAGGAAGGAGCAGGCATCCATCTTTGTTGTTCTCCAGCCTCCTCGAACGACATCTCCAGGTACAGGAGCGAACCAGATGAACAGGTCCTGAAGTGAACCCCCAGCAAACCACAGCAGCCCTACAGGAGAGGGACCTGACCATTGAAAGACAAACAAACAAACTGAAAGCAACAACAACAGCATCAACAAAAAAAGTCTCCATAAAACCTCATCCAAGGGTCAGTAGGCTCAAAGATCAAAACTAAACAAACTCATGAAAATGAGAAAGAATCTACAAAAAATATGCTGAAAAGCCAAAAGGTCAGAGTGCCTCATCCCCTCCAAATGATCACAACACGTCTCCAGCAAGGGTGCAGAACTGGACAGAGGATAACATGGATGAATTGGCAGAAGTAGATTTCAGAAGGTGGGTAACGACAAACTTAGCTGAGGTAAAAAAAAAAAAAAGAAAAAAAAAGAAAAAAAGCATGTTCTAACCCAGTGCAAAGAAGCTAAGAACCTTGATAAAAGATTACTGGAGCTGCTATCTAGAATAACCAATTTAGAGAGGAGCGTAAATGACCTGATGGAGTTGAAAAATGGAGGACAAGAACTTTGTGAAGCACACACAAGTATCAACAGAAAAATCAGTCAAGAGGAACAAAGAGCATCAGAGATGGAAGACTATCTTGGTGAAATAAGGCAGGCAGACAAGATTAGAGAAAAAAGAATGAAAAGGAATGAATGAAACCACCAAGAAATATGGGACTATGTAGAAAGACCAAACCTACGACTGATTAGAGTACCTGGAAGAGATGAAGAGAATAGACCCAAGTTGGAAAAACACACTTCAGGATATCATTCAGAAGAACTTCCCCAACCTAGCAACACAGGCAAACATTCAAGTTCAGGAAATACAGAGAACCCCACTAATATATTTCACAATAAGTTCAACCCCAAGGCAAATAATCAACAGATTCTCCAAGGTTGCAATTAAGGAAAAAATGTTAAGGGCAGTCAGAGAGAAAGGCCAGGTCACCTACAAAAAGAAGTCCATCAGACTAAGGGTGGATCTGTCAGCAGAAATCCTTAAAGCCAGAAGAGAGTGGGGGCCAATATTCAACACTCTTAAAGAAAAGAACTTTCAACCCAGAATATCATATCCAGCTAAACTAAGCTTCATAAACGAAGGCAAAATAAAATCCTTTTTCTGATAAGCAAATGCTGAGGGAATTTGTCACAACCGGGCCTGCCCTGCAAGAGCTCCTGAAGGAAGCACTAAATATGGAAAGAAAGAACCATTATAAGCCACTTGCAAAACACATGAAAATATAAAGATCAATGAAATTATGAAGAAATGACATCAATGAGTGTGCAAAATAACCAGCTAGCATCATAATAACAGGATCAAATTCACACATAACAATATTACTTTAAATGTAAATAGGCTAACTGTCCCAGTTAAAAGACATAGACTGACAAATCTGATCAAGAGTCAAGACCCATGGGTGTACTGTATTAGGAGATGCATCTCACATGCAAAGACACACATAGGCTCAAAATAAAGGGACAGAGGAAAATTTACCAAGCAAATGGAAAGGAGAAAAAAGCAGGGGTTGTAATCTTAGTCTCTGACAAAACAGACTTTAAACCAATAAAGATAAGAAAAAGACAAAGAAAGACATTACATAATGGTAAAGGGATCAATTCACCAAGAGGAGCTAACTATTCTAAATATATATGCACTCAATACAGGAGCACCCAGATTCATGAAACAAGTTCTTAGAGACTGACACAGGGACTTAGACTCCCACACAATAGTAGTGGGAGATTTTAACACCTCATTGTCAAGATTAGACAGATCAATGAGACAGAAAATTAACAAGGATATTCATGACTTGAACTCAGCTCTGGATCAAGTGGACCTAAGAGATATCTACCTAACTCTCCACTCCAAAACAAGAGATTATACATTCTTCTCAGTACCGTATGACACTTACTTTAAAACTGACCACATAATTGAAAGTAAAATACTTCTCAGCAAGTGCAAAAGAATGGAAATCATAACAGTCTCTCAGACCACGGTGCAATCAAATTAGAACTCAGGATTAAGGAACTCACTCAAAACCACACAACTAGGTGGAATCTGAACAACATGCTCCTGAATGACACCTGGGTATATGATGAAATTAAGGGAGTAATCAAGAAGTTCTTTGAAACCAATGAGAGCAAAGTTACAATGTACCAGAGTCTCTGGGATGCAGCTAAAGCAGTGTTAAAAGGGAAATTTATAGCACTAAATGCCCACATCAGAAAGCTAGAAAGATTCAAATCAGCACCCTATCATCACAATTGAAAGAACTAGAGAAGCAAGAGCAAACAAATCCAAAAGCTAGCAGAGGACAAGAAATCATTAAGGTCAGAGTGGAAATGAAGGAGATAGAGACAAGGAAAACCCTTCAAAAAAAATCATTGAGTCCAGATGTTTTCTTTTTTTTTGAAAAAGTTAATAAAATAGACCACTAGCTAGACTAATAAAGAAGAAAAGAAAGAAGAATCAAATAGACACAATAAAATGATAAAGGGGATATCACCATTGACCCCCAAAAAATTCAAACTATCATCAGAGAATACTATAAACACCTCTACATAAAGAAACTAGAAAATCTAGAAGAAATGGATAAATTCATGATGCATACACCCTTCCAACATCAAACCAGCAAGTAGTTGAATCCCCGAATAGACCAATAGCAAGTTCTGAAATTGAGACTGTAATAAATAGCCCACCAACCAAAAAAAGCCCAGGACCAGACAGATTCACAATGAAATCTACTAGAGCTACAAACAGGAACTGGTACCATCCCTTCAGAAACTATTCCAAACAATCGAAAAGGAGAGACTTCTCCCTAATTCATTTCATGAGGCCAGCATCATCCTGATACCAAAGCCTGGAAGAGACACAACAAAAAAAGAAAACTTCAGGCCAATATCCCTGATGAACATCAATGGAAAAGTCTTCAATAAAACCCTAGAAAAACAAATCCAGTAGCATATCAAAAAGCTTAACCACCATGATCAAGTCGGCTTCATCCTTAGGATGCAAGGCTTGTTCAATATACACAAAGCAATAAATGTAATCCATCACATATAGAGAATCAATTACAAAAACCAAGATTATCTCAATAGATACAGAAAAGGCCTTCAATAAAATTCAACCTCCCTTCATGCTAAAAATCGAATAAATTAGGTATTGATGGAACTTATCTCAAAATAATAAGAACAATTTATGGCAAACCCACAGCCAATATCATACTGAATGGGCAAAAACTGGAAGCATTCCCTTTGAAAACCAGCACAAGACAAGGATGACCTCTTTCACCACTCCTATTCAGCCTAGTATTGAAAGTTCTGGCTAGGGCAATCAGTCAAGCAAAAGAAATAAAGGGTATTCAAATAGGAAGAGAGGAAGTCAAATTGTCTCTGTTTGAAGATGACATGATCCCATACTTAGAATACCTCATTTTCTCAGCTCCAAAACTCAGTAAGCTGATAAGCAACTTCTGCAAAGTCTCAAGATAGAAAATCAATGTGCAAAAATCACAAACATTCCTGTATACCAACAATAGACAAGAAGAGGGCCAAATCATGAATGAACTCCCATTCACAATTGCTACAAACAGAACAAAATACCTAGGAATACAGCAAACAAGGGATATGAAGGACCTCTTCAAAGAGAACTACAAACCACTGCTCAGTGAAATAAACGAGGACACAAACAAATGGAAGAACATACCATGCTCATGGATAGAAAGAATCAATATCATGAAAATGGCCATACTGCCCAAAGTAATTAATAGATTCAATGCTATTCCCATCAAATTACCAATGCCACGCTTCACAGAATTACAAAAAAACTAGTTCAAATATCATATGGAACCAAAAAAAGAACCCACATAGCTGAGACAATCCTATGGGGAAAAAAAAAAAAAGCTGGAGGCATCACGCTACCTGACTTCAAACTATACTACACGTCTACAGTAAACAAAACAGCATGATACTGGTACCAAAACAGATATATAGACCAACAGAACAGAACAGAGACCTCAGAACTAAGTTCACACATCTGCGACCACCTGATTTTTGACAAACCTGACAAAGGCAATAGGGAAAGGATTTTCTATTTAATAAATGGTGCTAGGAAAACTGGCTAGCCATATGCAGAAAACTGCTAATGGACACCTTTCTTACACCTTATACAAAAATTAACTCAAGATAGATTAAAGACTTGAATATAAAACCCTAGAAAAAAAAATCCTAGGCAAAACCATTTAGGACATAGGCATAGTCAAAGATTTTTTTATTAAATTGGCAAAAGCAATTGCAGCAAAAGCTAAAATTGACAAATGGGATCTAATTAAACTAAAAAGCTTCTGTACAACAAAAGAAACTATCATCAGACCAAACAGGTGACCTATAGAATGGGAGAAAATTTTGCACACTACCCATTGGACAAAGGTCTAATATCTAGAATCTACAAGGAACTTAAACAAATTTACAAGAAAAAAGCAGCCCCATCAAAAAGTGGGCAAATAATATGAACAAACACTTCTCAAAACAAGAGATTCATGTGGTCAAGAAATATATTTAAAAAAAAAAAAAGGTCAACATCACCTATCACTAGAGAAACGCAAATCAAAACCACAATGAGACACCATCTCACGCCAGGCAGAATGGTGATTATTAAAGAGTCAAGAAACAACAGATGATAGTGAGCCTGTGGAGAAATAGGAAAGGTTTTATATTGTTAATGAGAATGTAAATTAGTTCAATCTTTGTGGAAGACACTGTGGTGATTCCTCAACAATCTAGAACCAGAAATACCATTTGAACCAAAAATCCCATTACTGAGTATATACCCAAAGGAATATAAATAATTCTATTATAAAGCTGCATGCACACACATGTTTATTTCAGCACTATTCACAATAACAAATACATGGAACCAACCCAAATGCCCACCAATGATAGACTGGATAAAGAAAATGTGGTACATATATACCATGAAATACTATGCAGTCAGAAAAAGGAATGAGATCGTGTCCTTTGCAGGGACATGGATGAAGTTGTAAACCATCAGCTTCAGCAGACGAACACAAACACCGCATGTTCTCACCCATAAGTGTTAGTGGAACAATGAAAACACATGAACACAGGGAGGGGAGCAACACACTGAGTCCTGCTGTTGGACAGGGGAGAGTTGAGGGGAGAGAGAGCATCAGGACAAACAGCTAATGCATGTCGGGCTTAAAACCTAGGTGACAGGTTGATAGGTGCAGCAAACTACTATGCCACAGGTATACCTATGTAAAAAATCTGCACATTCTGCACATGTATCCCAGGACTTAATTTTTTTTTTTTATTATACTTTAAGTTCTAGGGTACATGTGCATAACGTGCAGGTTTGTTACATATGTATACTTATGACATGTTGGTGTGCTGCACCCATTAACTCGTCAGCAACCATCAAGTCATCATTTATATCATGTATAACTCCCTAGTGAAATCCCTCCCTCCTCCCCCCTCCCCATGATAGGCCCCAGTGTGTGATGTTCCCCTTCCCCAGTCCAAGTGACCTCATTGTTCAGTTCCCACCTATGAGTGAGAACATGCGGTGTTTGGTTTTCTGTTCTTGTGATAGTTTGCTAAGAATGATGGTTTCCAGTTGCATCCATGTCCCTACAAAGGACGCAAACTCATCCATTTTTATGGCTGCATAGTATTGCATGGTGTATATATGCCACAGTTTCTTAATCCAGTCTGTCACAGATGGACATTTGGGTTGATTCCAAGTCTTTGCTATTGTGAATAGTGCCGCAATAAACATACGTGTGCATGTGTCTTTGTAGTAGAGTAATTTATAATCCTTTGGGTATATACCCAGTAGTGGGATGGCTGGGTCATGTGGTACATCTAGTTCTAGATCCTTGAGGAATCGCCATACTGTTTTCCATAATGGTTGAACTAGTTTACAATCCCACCAACAGTGTAAAAGTGTTCCTTTTTCTCCACATCCTCTCCAACACCTGTTGTTTCCTGACTTCTTAATGATTGCCATTCTGACTGGTGTGAGATGGTATCTCATTGTGGTTTTGATTTGCATTTCTCTGATGGCGAGTGATGATGAGCATTTTTTCATGTTGGCTGTATGGATGTCTTCTTTTGAGAAATGTCTGTTCATATCCTTTCCCCACTTTTTGATGGGGTTGTTTTTTTCCTGTATATTTGTTTGAGTTCTTTGTAGATTCTGGATATTAGCCCTTTGTCAGATGAGTAGGTTGCAAAATTTTCTCCCATTCTGTAGGTTGCCTGTTCACTCTAATGGTAGTTTCTTTTGCTGTGCAGAAGCTCTTTAGTTTAATTAGATCCCATTTGTCAATTTTGGCTTTTGCTGCCATTGCTCTTGGTGTTTTAGACATGAAGTCCTTGCCCATGCCTATGTCCTGAATGGTACTAACTAGATATTCTTCTAGGGTTTTTATGGTATTAGGTCTAACATTTAAGTCTCTAATCCATCTTGAATTAATCTTCGTATAAGGGGTAAGGAAAGGATCCAGTTTCAGCTTTCTACTTATGGCTAGCCAATTTTCCCAGCACCATTTATTAAATAGGGAATCCTTTCCCCATTTCTTGTTTCTCTCAGGTTTGTCAAAGATCAGATGGCTGTAGATGTGTGGTATTATTTCTGAGGACTCTGTTCTGTTCCATTGGTCTGTATCTCTGTTGTGGTACCAGTACCATGCTGTTTTGGTTACTGTAGCCTTGCAGTATAGTTTGAAGTCAGGTAGCGTGACGCCTCCAGCTTTGTCCTTTTGACTTAGGATTGTCTTGGCAATGCGGGCTCTTCTTTGGTTCCATATGAATTTTAAAGCCGTTTTTTCCAATTCTGTGAAGAAACTCATTGGTAACTTGATGGGGATGGCATTGAATCTATAAATAACCTTGGGCAGTATGGCCATTTTCACGATATTCATTCTTCCTATCCATGAGCATGGTATGTTCTTCCATTTGTTTGTGTCCTCTTTTATTTCACTGAGCAGTGGTTTGTAGTTCTCCTTGAAGAGGTCCTTTACATCTCTTCTAAGCTGGATTCCTAGGTATTTTATTCTCATTCAAGCAATTGTGAATGGAAGTTCATTCCTGATTTGGCTCTCTGCTTGTCTGTTACTGGTGTATAAGAATGCTTGTGATTTTTGCACATTAATTTTGTATCCTGAGACTTTGCTGAAGTTGCTTATCACCTTAAGGAGATTTTGGGCTGAGACAATGGGGTTTTCTAAATATACCATCATGTCATCTGCAAACAGGGACAATTTCACTTCTTCTTTTCCTAACTGGATACCCTTGATTTCTTTCTCTTGCCTGATTGCCCTAGCCAGAATTTCCAACACTATGTTGAATAGGAGTGGTGAGAGAGGGCATCCCTGTCTTGTGCCAGTTTTCAAAGGGAATTTTTCCAGTTTTTGCCCATTCAGTATGATATTAGCTGTGGGTTTGTCATAAATAGCTTTTATTATTTTGAGGTACGTTCCATCAATACCGAATTTATTGAGCGCTTTTAGCATAAAGGGCTGTTAAATTTTGTCAAAAGCCTTTTCTGCATCTATTGAGATAATCATGTGGTTCTTGTCTTTGATTCTGTTTATATGCTGGATTACGTTTATTGATTTGCGAATGTTGAACCAGCCTTGTATCCCAGGGATGAAGCCCACTTGATCATGGTGGATAAGCTTTTTGATGTGCTGCTGAATCCGGTTTGCCAGTATTTTATTGAGAATTTTTGCATCGATGTTCATCAGGGATATTGGTCTAAAATTCTCTTTTTTTGTTGTGTCTCTGCCAGGATTAGGTATCACGATGACGTTGGCCTCATAAAATGAGTTAGGGAGGATTCCCTCTTTTTCTATTGATTGGAATAGTTTCAGAAGGAATGGTACCAGCTCCTCCTTGTACCTCTGGTAGAATTCAGCTGTGAATCCATCTGGTCCTGGACTTTTTTTGGTGGGTAGGCTATTAATTGTTGCCTCAATTTCAGAGCCTGCTATTGGTCTATTCAGGGATTCAACTTCTTCCTGGTTTAGTCTTGGGAGAGTGTAATTGTCCAGGAAATTATCCATTTCTTCTAGATTTTCTAGTTGATTTGTGTAGAGGCATTTATAGTATTCTCTGATGGTTGTTTGTATTTCTGTGGGGTCAGTGGTGATATCCCCTTTATCATTTCTTATTGCATCTATTTGATTCCTCTCTCTTTTCTTCTTTATTATTCTTGCTAGCGGCCTGTCAATTTTGTTGATCTTTTCAAAAAACCAACTCCTGGATTCATTGATTTTTTGGAGGGTTTTTTGTGTCTCTATTTCCTTCAGTTCTGTTCTGATCTTAGTTATTTCTTGCCTTCTGCTAGCTTTTGAATGTGTTTGCTCTTGCTTCTCTAGTTCTTTTAATTGTGATGTTAGAGTGTCAATTTTAGATCTTTCCTGCTTTCTCTTGTGGGCATTTAGTGCTATAAATTTCCCTCTACACACTACTTTAAATGTGTCCCAGAGATTCTGGTATGTTGTATCTTTGTTCTCATTGGTTTCAAAGAACATCTTTATTTCTGCCTTCATTTTGTTATGTACCCAGTCGTCATTCAGGAGCAGGTTGTTCAGTTTCCATGTAGTTGAGCGGTTTTGATTGAGTTTCTCAGTCCTGAGTTCTAGTTTGATTGCACTGTGGTCTGAGAGACAGTTTGTTATAATTTCTGTTCTTGTACATTTGCTGAGGAGTGCTTTACTTCCAATTATGTGGTCAATTTTGGAATAAGTGCGATGTGGTGCTCAGAAGAATGTATATTCTGTTGATTTGGGGTGGAGCGTTCTGTAGATGTCTATTAGGTCTGCTTGGTGCAGAGATGAGTTCAATTCCTGGATATCCTTGTTAACTTTCTGTCTCGTTGATCTGTCTAATGTTGACAGTGGAGTGTTGAAGTCTCCCATTATTATTGTATGGGAGTCTAAGTCTCTTTGTAGGTCTCTAAGGACTTGCTTTAGGAATCTGGGTGCTCCTGTATTGGGTGCATATATATTTAGGAGAGTTAGCTCTTCCTGTTGAATTGATCCCTTTACCATTATGTAATGGCCTTCTTTGTCTCTTTTGATGTTTGATGGCTTAAAGTCTGTTTTATCAGAGACTAGGATTGCAACCCCTGCTTTTTTTTGTTCTCCATTTGCTTGGTAGATCTTCCTCCATCCCTTTATTTTCAGCCTATGTATGTCTCTGCATGTGAGATGGGTCTCCTGAATACAGCAGACTAATCAGTCTTGACTCTTCATCCAGTTTGCCAGTCTGTGTCTTTTAATTGGACAATTTAGTCCATTTACATTTAAGGTTAATATTGTTATGTGTGAACTTGATCCTGCCATTATGATATTAACTGGTTATTTTGCTCGTTAGTTGATGGAGTTTCTTCCTAGCCTCAATGGTCTTTACATTTTGGCATGTTTTTGCAATGGCTGGTACTGGTTGTTCCTTTCCATGTTTAGTGCTTCCTTCAGGGTCTCTTGTAAGGCAGGCCTGGTGGTGACAAAATCTCTAAGCATTTGCTTGTCTGTAAAGGATTTTATTTCTCCTTCACTGATGAAACTTAGTTTGGCTGGATATGAAATTCTGGTGAAAATTCTTTTCTTTAAGAACGTCGAATATTGGCCCCCACTCTCTTCTGTCTTGTAGAGTTTCTGCCGAGAGATCTGCTGTTAGTCTGATGGGCTTCCCTTTGTGGGTAACCCGACCTTTCTCTCTGGCTGCCCTTAAGATTTTTTCCTTCATTTCAACTTTGGTGAATCTGGCAATTATGAGTCTTGGAGTTGCTCTTCTGGATGAGTATCTTTGTGGCGTTCTCTGTATTTCATGAATTTGAATGTTGGCCTGCCCTACTCGTTGGGGAAGTTCTCCTGGATGATATCCTGAAGAGTGTTTTCCAACTTGGTTCCATTTTCCCCCTCACTTTCAGGCACCCCAATCAGACGTAGATTTGGTCTTTTTACATAATCCCATACTTCTTGCAGGCTTTGTTCATTTCTTTTTCTTCTCTTTTCTTTTGGTTTCTCTTCTCACTTCATTTCATTCATTTGATCCTCAATCGCTGATACTCTTTCTTCCAGTTGTTCGAGTCGGTTACTGAAGCTTGTGCATTTGTCACGTATTTCTCATGTCATGGTTTTCATCTCTGTCATTTCGTTTATGATCTTCTCTGCATTAATTAGTCTAGTTGTCAATTCTTCCACTCTTTTTTCAAGATTTTTAGTTTCTTTGCGCTGGGTACGTAATTCCTCCTTTAGCTCTGAGAAGTTTGATGGACTGAAGCCTTCTTCTCTCATCTCGTCAAAGTCATTCTCTGACCAGCTTTGATCCGTTGCTGGCGATGGGCGGCGCTCCTTTGCAGGGGGAGATGCGCTCTTATTTTTTGAATTTCCAGCTTTTCTGCCCTGCTTCTTCCCCATCTTTGTGGTTTTATCTGTCTCTGGTCTTTGATGATGGTGACGTACTGATGGGGTTTTGGTATAGGTGTCCTTCCTGTTTGATAGTTTTCTGTCTGACAGTCAGAAGGTGTCTGTTGGTCTGTTGGAGATTGCTTGAGGTCCACTCCAGACGCTGTTTGCCTGGGTATCAGCAGCAGAGGTTGCCGAGATAGAATATTGCTGAACAGCGAGTGTACCTGTCTGATTCTTCCTTTGGAAGTTTCCTCTCAGGGGTGACTCCACCCTGTGAGGTGTGGGGTGTCAGACTGCCCCTAGTGGGGGATGTCTCCCAGCTAGGCTACTCAGGGTTCAGGGACCCACCTGAGCAGGCAGTCTGTCCGTTCTTGGATCTCAACCTCTGCATTGGGAGATCCACGGCTCTCCCCAAAGCTGTCAGACAGAGTCGTCGCGTCTGCGCCGGCCCCCGCTGCTTCCCCTATTGGACTGCAGCTGTGCGCTGTCTGCAGAGGTAGAGTCTACAGAGACAGGCAGGCTTCCTTGAGCTTCTGTGAGCTCCACCCAGTTGGAGCTTCCCAGAGGCTTTGTTTACCTACTTAAGCCTCAGCATGGCGGGGCCCCTCCCCTAGCCTCGCTGCTGCCTTGCGGATCGATGGCCACAGACTGCTGTGTTAGCAGTGAGGGAGGCTTGGGCAGGGGACCCTCCGCCAGGTGTGGGATATATTCTCCTGGTGTGCCTGTTTCCTTAAAGTGCAGTATTGGGGTGGGAGTTACCCGATTTTCCAGGTGTTGTGTGTCTCAGTTCCCCTGGCTAGGAAAACGGATTTCCTTCCCCCTTGTGCTTCCAGGTGAGGTGATGCCTCGCCCTGCTTCAGCTCTCGCTGGTCAGGCTGCAGCAGCTGACCAGCACCGATTGTCCGGCACTCCCTAGTGAGATGACCCCAGTACCTCAGTTGAAAATGCAGAAATCACCGGTCTTCTGTGTCGCTCGCGCTGGGAGTTGGAGACTGGAGCTGTTCCTATTTGGCCATCTTGCTCCGCCCCCCAGACTTAAAATTTAAAAAAAAAAAAGAATTTTGGTTTTTTGGGATGGAGCAAGATTGCCGAATTAGAATAGCTCCAGTCTCCAACTCCCAACGCAAGCGACACAAAAGACCGGTGATTTCTGCAATTTCACCTGAGGTACTGGGTTCATCTCACTAGGGAGTGCCAGACAATCGGTGCTGTTCAGGTGCTGCAGCCCGACCAGTGAGAACTGAAGCAGAGCGAGGCATGGCCTCACCTGGGAAGCCCAAGGGGGAAGGGAATCCCTTTTCCTAGCCAGGGGAACGGAGACACACAACACCTGGAAAATCGGGTAACTCCCACCCCAATACTGCACTTTACCAAGGGTCTTAGCAAATGGGCACACCAGGAGATTATATCCCACACCTGGCCGGGAGGGTCCCATGCCCATGGAGCCTCCCTCATTGCTAGCACAGCAGTCTGTGATCTAACCAAAAGGCAGCAGTGAGGCTGGGGGAGGGGCGCCTGCCATTGCTGAGGTTTAAGTAGGTAAACAAAGCCGCTGGGAAGCTCGAACTGGGTGGAGCTCAGAGCAGCTCAAGGAAGCCTGTGTGTCTCTATAGACTCCACCTCTGGAGACAGGGCACAGCTAAACAACAACAGCAACAACAACAACAAAAAGCAGCAGAAACCTCTGCAGACGCAAACGACTCTGTCTGACAGCTTTGAAGAGAACAGAGGATCTCCCAACACTGAGGTTGAGATCTGAGAAGGGACAGACTGCCTGCTCAAGTGGGTCCCTGACCCCTGAGTAGCCTAACTAGGAGACATCCTCCACTAGGGGCTGATCGACACTCCACACCTCACACGGTGGAATACACCCCTGAGAGGAAGCTTCCAAAGCAAGAATCAGACAGGTACACTCGCTGTTCATCAGTATTCTATCTTCTGCAGCCTCTGCTGCTGACACCCAGGCAAACAGGGTCTGGAGTGGACCTCAAGTAATCTCCAACAGACCTACAGCTGAGGGTCCTGACTGTTAGAAGGAAAACTAACAAACAGGAAGGACACCCACACCAAAACCCCATCAGTACGTCACCATCATCAATGACCAGAGGCAGATAAAACCACAAAGATGGGGAAAAAGCAGGGCAGAAAAGCTGGAAATTAAAAGAATAAGAGTGCATCTCCCTCTCCAAAGAAACGCAGCTCATCACCAGCAACGGATCAAAGCTGGACAGAGAATGACTTTGAGGAGATAAGAGAAGAAGGCTTCAGTCCATCAAACGTCTCAGAGCTAAAGGAGGAATTACGTACCCAGCACAAAGAAACTAAAAATCTTGAAAAAAGAGTGGAAGAATTGATAACCAGAATAATTAATGCAGAGAAGGCCATAAATGAACTGACAGAGATGAAAACCATGACACGAGAACTATGTGACAAATGCACAAGCTTCAGTAACCGTCTTCATCAACTGGAAGGAAGAGTATCAGCAATTGAGGATCAAATGAATGAAATGAAGCGAGAAGAGAAGTGTAAAGAAAAAAGAAAAAAAGAAATGAACAAAGCCTGCAAGAAGTATGGGAGTATGTAAAAAGACCAAATCTACGTCTGATTGGGGTGCCTGAAAGTGAGGGAGAAAATGGAAGCAAGTCGCAAAACACTCTTCAGTATATCATCCAGGAGAACTTCCCCAACCTAGTAGGGCAGGCCAACATTCAAAGTCAGGAAATACAGGGAACACCACAAAGATACTCCTCGAGAAGAGCAACTCCAAGACACATAATTGCCAGATTCACCAAAGTTGAAATGAAGGAAAAAATCTTAAGGGCAGCCAGAGAGAAAGGTCGGGTTACTCACAAAAGGAAGCCCATCAGACTAACAGCAGATCTCTCGGCAGAAACTCTACAAGCCAGAAGAGAGTGGGGGCCAATATTCAACGTTCTTAAAGAAAAGAATTTTCAACCCAGAATTTCATATACAGCCAAATTAAGTTTCATAAGTGAAGGAGAAATAAAATCCTTTACAGATAAGCAAATGCTTAGAGATTTTGTCACCACCAGGCCTGCCTTACAAGAGACCCTGAAGGAAGCACTAAACATGGAAAGGAACAACCGGTACCAGCCATTGCAAAAACATGCCAAAATGTAAAGACCACCGAGGCTAGGAAGAAACTGTATCAACTAATGAGCAAAATAACCAGTTAATATCATAATGGCAGGATCAAGTTCACACATAACAATATTAACCTTAAATGTAAATGCACTAAATGCTCCAATTAAAAGACACAGACTGGCAAACTGGATAAAGAGGCAAGACCCATCAATTTGCTGTATTCAGGACAACCATTTCACATGCAGAGACTCAAAATAAAGGCTGAAAATAAAGGGATGGAGGAAGATCTACCAAGCAAATGGAGAACAAAAAAAAGCAGGGGTTGCAATCCTAGTCTCTGATAAAACAGACTTTAAGCCATCAAACATCAAAAGAGACAAAGAAGGCCATTGCATAATGGTAAAGGGATCAGTTCAACAGGAAGAGCTAACTCTCCTAAATATATATGCACCCAATACAGGAGCACCCAGATTCCTAAAGCAAGTCCTTAGAGACCTACAAAGAGACTTAGACTCCCATACAATAATAATGGGAGACTTCAACACCACACTGTCAACATTAGACAGATCAACGAGACAGAAAGTTAACAAGGATATCCAGGAATTGAACTCATCTCTGCACCAAGCAGACCTAATAGACATCTACAGAACGCTCCACCCCAAATCAACAGAATATACATTCTTCTGAGCACCACATCACACTTATTCCAAAATTGACCACATAAATGTAAGTAAAGCACTCCTCAGCAAATGTACAAGAACAGAAATTATAACAAACTGTCTCTCAGACCACAGTGCAATCAAACTAGAACTCAGGACTAAGAAGCTCTGCCAAAACCACTCAACTACATGGAAACTGAACAACCTGCTCCTGAATGACTACTGAGTACGTAACGAAATGAAGGCAGAAATAAAGATGTTCTTTGAAACTAATGAGAACACAGATACAACATACCAGAATCTCTGGGACACATTAAAGCAGTGTGTAGAGGGAAATTTATAGCACTAAATGCCCACAAGAGAAAGCAGGAAAGATCTAAAATTGACACTCTAACATCACAATTAAAAGAACTAGAGAAGCAAGAGCAAACACATTCAAAAGCTAGCAGAAGGCAAGAAATAACTAAGATCAGAGCAGAACTGAAGGAGATAGAGACACAAAAAACCCTCAAAAAATCAATGAATCCAGGAGTTGGTTTTTTGAAAAGATCAACAAAATTGACAGACCGCTAGCAAGAATAATAAAGAAGAAAAGAGAGAAGAATCAAACAGATGCAATAAAAAATGATAAAGGAGATATCACCACCGACCCCACAGAAGTACAAATTACCATCAGAGAATACTAAAAACACCTCTACGTAAATAAACTAGAAAATCTAGAAGAAATGGATAATTTCCTGGAAACTTACGCTCTCCGAAGACTCAACCAGGAAGAAGCTGAATTCCTGAATAGACCAATAGCTGGCTCTGAAATTGAGGCAATAATTAATAGCCTACCAACCAAAGAAAGTCCATGACCAGATGCATTCATAGCTGAATTCTACCAGAGGTACAAGGAGGAGCTGGTACCATTCCTTCTGAAACTATTCCAATCAATAGAAAAAGAGGGAATCCTCCCTAACTCATTTTATGAGGCCAACGTCATCTTGATACCAAAGCCTGGCAGAGACACAGCAAAAAAAGAGAATTTTAGACCAAAATCTTTGATGAACATCGATGCAAAAATCCTCAATAAAATGCTGGCAAATCGGATCCAGCAGCACGTCAAAAAGCTTATCCACCATGATCAAGTGGGCTTCATCCCTGGGATGCAAGGCTGGTTCAACATATGCAAATCAATAAACGTAATCCAGCATATAAACAGAACCAAAGACAAGAACCACATGATTATCTCAATAGATGCAGAAAAGGCCTTTGACAAAATTCAACAGCCCTTCATGCTAAAAACGCTCAATAAATTCGGTATTGATGGAACATATCTCAAAATAATAAGAGCTATTTATGACAAACCACAGCCAATATCATACTGAATGGGCAAAAACTGGAAAAAAATCCCTTTGAAAACTGGCACAAGACAGGGATGCCCTCTCTCACCACTCCTATTCAACATGGTGTTGGAAGTTCTGGCTAGGGCAATCAGGCAAGAGAAAGAAATCACGGGTATTCAGTTAGGAAAAGAAGAAGTGAAATTGTCCCTGTTTGCAGATGACATGATTGTATATTTAGAAAACCCCATTGTCTCAGCCCAAAATTTCCTTAAGCTGATAAGAAACTTCAGCAAATTCTCAGGATACAAAATTAATGTGCAAAAATCACAAGCATTCTTATACACCAGTAACAGAAAAACAGAGAGCCAAATCAGGAATGAACTTCCATTCACAATTGCTTCAAAGAGAATAAAATACCTAGGAATCCAGCTTACAAGGGATGTAAAGGACCTCTTCAAGGAGAACTACAAACCACTGCTCAGTGAAATAAAACAGGACACAAACAAATGGAAGAACATACCATGTGGTGCTGGGAAAATTGGCTAGCCATAAGTAGAAAGCTGAAACTGGATCCTTTCCTTACTCCTTATACGAAAATTAATTCAAGGTGGATTAGAGACTTAAATGTTAGACCTAATACCATAAAAACCCTAGAAGAAAATCTAGGTAATACCATTCAGGACATAGGCATGGGCAAGGACTTCATGTCTAAAACACCAAAAGCAACGGCAACAAAAGCAAAAATTGACAAATGGGATCTAGTTAAACTAACGAGCTTCTGCACAGCAAAAGAAACTACCATCAGAGTGAACAGGCAACCTACAGAATGGGAGAAAATTTTTGCAATCTGCTCATCTGACAAAGGGCTAATATCCAGAACCTACAAAGAACTCAAACAAATATACAAGAAAAAAACAAACAACCCCATCAAAAAGTGGGCAAAGGATATGAACAGACATTTCTCAAAAGAAGACATTCATACAGCCAACAGACACATGAAAAAATGCTCATCATCACTCGCCATCAGAGAAATGCAAATCAAAACCACAATGAGATACCATCTCACACCAGTTAGAATGGCAATAATTAAGAAGTCAGGAAACAACAGGTGCTGGAGAGGATGTGGAGAAATAGGAACACTTTTACACTGTTGGTGGGATTGTAAACTAGTTCAACCATTATGGACAACAGTATGGTGATTCCTCAAGGATCTACAACTGGAAGTATCATATGACCCAGCCATCCCATTACTGGTTATATACCCAAAGGATTACAAATCATGCTGCTATAAAGACACATGCACACGTATGTTTATTGCGGCACTATTCACAATAGCAAAGACTTGGAGTCAACCCAAATGTCCATCAGTGACAGACTGGATTAAGAAAATGTGCACATATACACCATGGAATACTATGCAGCCATAAAAAAGATGAGTTTGAGTCCTTTGTAGGGACATGGATGCAGCTGGAAACCATCATTCTCCTCAAACTATCGCAAGAACAGAAAACCAAGCACCATATGTTCTCACTCATAGGTGGGGACTGAATAATGAGATCACTTGGACTCGGGAAGGGGAACATCACACACCAGGGCCTATCACAGGGAGAGGGGAGGGGGGAGGGATTGCATTGGGAGTTATACTTGATGTAAATGACGAGTTGATGGATGCTGATGAGTTGATGGGTGCAGCCCACCAACATGGCACAAGTATACATATGTAACAAACCTGCATGTTATGCACATGTACCCTAGAACTTAAAGTATAATAAAATAAATTAAAAAAAAAGAAAGAAAATCCATGTAAAACATAATAATATCTAGGGCATAGTAAGTGCTCAGTGGAAGCTCTTATTATTTCCTTAGTTAGACTATCCTTTCCTAATTTTACTCTCCCCCTGTTAACAATTCTCCAAAGTCTCCATCACTGAAATACTTTTCCCATTGACTTTGACACACAGAATTTATTATTCTCTCATTTTTCCTCTGCTACCACATATCTTTAGTTGTAAGTCCCTTTCTACACTACTACACTACTACCTCCTTTAACAACTAGGTTGCTCTTTGTCTTTTGCCATCTAAGATTTTTTTATGCATTACTCTACTAAAAGTTCTACAGAACACTCTCTAAATGCCTAAAGTAGTAACCAAATAAAATGACAGTTCCTCAAAGCTATGCAAACTTTTTACAGCATTTTGAACCTTTTTGTTGATCCTCTTTGAAATTTTCTTTTCTCTTGGTTTTCTTCACAATTTTCTCTGTCTATCATTATTTTTATACATTTAGGGGATACAAGGGCAGATTTCTTACGTGCATGTATGGTATAGCGATGGAGCCTGGGCTTTTATTGTACCCATCACCTGAATGGTCAACATTTGTACCTGATAGACAAATTTCAATCCTCCCTCACCTCTCACTCTCCCACCTTTTGTAGCCTTTAATGTCTGTTATTCAACTCGAAATGTCCACGTATACCTGTAATCGTCAGGGTTCTCTAGAGAAACAGAACTAATAGGAGATATATATATATATATATCATATATATGATACCGATATAGGAGATATATATATAGGAGATATGTACATAGGATATATATTTATCTCTTATTAGTATATATGTGAGTTTATTAGTATATATATAATATACATATGAGTTTATTAAATATTAACTTTCAAGACCACAAGTTCCCACAATAAGCTGTCTGCAAGTTTGAGGAGCAAGGAGAGTCAGTCTGAGTCTCAAAACCGAAGAATTTGTAGTCCCACATTTGAGGGCAGGAGGCATCCAGCACAGGAGAAAGATATGGCTGGAAACCTAGGCAAGTCTCGCTCTTTCACGTTTTTCTGCCTGCTTTATATTCACTGGCAGCTGATTAGATGGTGCCCATCAGATTAAGGGTGTGTCTGCCTTCCCTAGCCCACTGACTCAAATGTTAGTCTCCTTTGGTAACACCCTCACAGACACACCCAGGATAAACACGTTACATCCTTCAATTCAATCAAGTTGACACTCAGTATTAACCATCACAGTATCCTTTGTTTAGCTCCTACTTATAAAGGAGAACATGCAGTATTTGACATTTTTTCTGAGTTATCTCACTCAGGATCATGACCTCTAATTGTATCCACATTGCTGCAAGGGACAAAATTTCATTATTTTCCCTGAGGCTAAGTAGTATTCCATAATTCCTTGATTTTGCTATTGTGAATAGCACTGCAATAAACATACAAATGCAGGCATTATATATATATATATATATATATATATATATATATATATATACACACACACACACACACATACACACACACACACACATATAATTTGATATAATGATTTCTTTCCCTTTGGAAAGGGAATTGGTATTTTTAGATTTTTGAGAAGTCTCCATACTGTTTTCCATAAGGCTGTTCTAATTTACATTTCCACTAACAGTGTCTAAGTGTTCATTTTTTTCCACATACTCACCAACATCTGTTGTTTTTTGACTTTTTAGTAATAGCCGTTTTGACTTGTATAAGATGGTATCTCAAGAATGGGAAGGGGGCGCACCCAAGATGGCTGAATAGGAACAGCTCCAGCCTCCATCTCCCAGCGTGAGTGACACAGAAGATGGGTGATTTCTGCATTTTCAACAGAGGTACCAGGTTCATCTCACTGGGGCATGTCGGACAGTTGGTGCTGGTCCACGGGTGCAGTCGGACCAGCGAGAGCTGAAGCAGGGTGAGGCATTGCCTCACCTGGGAAGCACAAGGGGGAAGGGAATTCCCTTTCCTAGCCAAAGGAAATTGAGACACACAACACCTGGAAAATCAGGTAACTGCCACCCTAATACTGCACTTTACCAAGGGTCTTAGCAAGAGGCACACCAGGAGATTATATCCCACACCTGGCCCAGAGGGTCCAACGCCCATGGAGCCTCCCTCATTTCTAGCACAGCAGTCTGAGATCTAACTGCAAGGTGGCAGCGAGGCTGGGGGAGGGGCACCCGCCACTGCTGAGGCTTAAGTAGGTAAACAAAGCTGCTGGGAAGCTCTATTTGGGTGGAGCCCACCACAGGTCAAGGACGCCTGCCTGCCTCTGTAGACTCCACCTCTGGGGACAGGGCATAGCTAAACAAAAAGCAGCAGAAACCTCTGCAGATGTAAATGTCCTTGTCTGACAGCACTGAAGAGAGCAGTGGTTCTCTCAGCACAGAGATTGAGATCTGAGAACGGACAGACTGCCTGCTCAAGTGGGTCCCTGACCCCTGAGTAGCCTAACTGGGAGACATCTCCCACTAGTTGTAGACTGACACCTCACACCTCACACGGCTGGGTACACCCCTGAGAGGAAGCTTCCAGAGCAGAATCAGACAGCAACACTCGCTGTTCAGCAATATTCTATCTTCTGCAGCCTCCGCTGTTGAGGCCCAGTCAAACAGGGTCTGGAGTGGACCTCAAGCAAACTCCAACAGCCCTGCAGCTAAGGGTCCAGACTGTTAGAAGGAAAACTAACAAACAGAAAGGACACCCACACCAAAACCCCATCAGTACATCACCATCATCAAAGACCAAAGGCAGATAAAACCACAAAGATGGGGGAAAAAGCAGTGCAGAACAGCTGGAAATTAAAAATTCAGAGCGTATCTCCCCCTCCAAAGGAACGCAGCTCATCACCAGCAACAGAACAAAGCTGGATGGAGAAAGACTTTGACGAGTTGAGAGAAGAAGGCTTCAGTTGATGAAACTTCTCAGAGCTAAAGGAGAAACTGTGTAACTAGTGCAAAGAAACTAAAAACCTTGAAAAAATATTTCATGAATGGCAAACTAGAATAACCAATATAGAGAAGTCTGTAAAAGAACTGAAGAGGTGAAAACCATAACATGAGAACTACGTGACAAATGCACAAGCTTCAGTAACCAATTCGATCAACTGGAAGAAAGAGCATCAGTGATTCAAGATCAAATGAATGAAATGAAGTGAGAAGAGAAGTGTAGAGAAAAAAGGGTAAGAAGAAATGAACAAAGCCTCCAAGAAATATGGGATTATGTGAAAAGACCAAATGTACATCTGATTGGTGTGCCTGAAAGTGATGGAGAAAATGGAACCAAGTTGAAAAACGCTCTTCAGGATATCATCCAGGAGAACTTCCCCAACCTAGAAAGGCAGGCCAACATTCAAACTCAGGAAATACAGAGAACACTACAAAGATACTCCTCGAGAAGAGCAACTCCAAGACACATAATTGTCAGATTCACCAAAGTTGAAATGAAGGAAAAACTATTAAGGGCAGCCAGAGAGAAAGATCGGGTTACCCACAAAGGGAAGCCCATCAGACTAACAGCAGATCTCTCAGCAGAAACTCTACAAGTCAGAAGAGAGTGGGGACCAATATTCAATATTCTTAATGAAAAGAATTTTAAACCCAGAATTTCATATCCAGCCAAACTAAGTTTCATAAGTGAAGGAGAAATAAAATCGTTTACAGACAAGCAAATGCTTAGAGATTTTTGTCACTACCAGGCCTGCCCTACAAGAGATCCTGAAGGAAGCACTAAACATGGAAAGGAACAACTGGTACTAGCCATTGCAAAAACATGCCAAAATGTAAAGACCATCGATGCTAGAAAGAAACTGCATCAAGTAGCGAGCAAAATAACCAGCTAATATCATAATGACAGGATCAAATTCACACACAACAATATTAACCTTAAATGTAAATGGGCTAAATGGTCCAATTAAAAGACACAGACTGGCAAATTGGATAAAAAGTCAAGACCCATCAGTTTGCTGTATTTAGGAGATCCATCTCACATGCAGAGACACACATAGGCTCAAAATAAAGGGATGCAGGAAGTTCTACCAAGCAAATGGAAAACAAAAAAAAAGCAGGGGTTGCAATCCTAGTCTCTGATAAAACAGACTTTAAACCATCAAACATCAAAAGAGACAAAGAAGGCCATTATAAAATGGTAAAGGGATCAATTCAACAGGAAGAGCTAACTCTCCTAAATAGATATGCACCCAATACAGGAGCACCCAGATTCATAAAGCATGTCCTCAGAGTCTTACAAAGAGACTTAGACTCCCATACAATAATAATGGAAACTTTAACATCCCACTGTCAACGTTAGACAGAACAATGCGACAGAAATTTAACAAGGATATCTAGGAATTGAACTCAACTCTGCACCAAGTGGACCTAATAGACATCTACAGAACTCTCCACCCCAAAGCAACAGAATATACATTCTTCTCAGCACCACACCACACTTATTTCAAAATTGACCACATAATTGGAATTAAAGCACTCCTCAGCAAATATAAGAGAACAGAAATTATAGCAAACTGTTTCTCAGACCACAGTGCAATCAAACTAGAACTCAGGACTAAGAAACTCAATCAAAACCACTCAACTACATGGAAATTGAACAACCTGCTCCTGAATGACTACTGGGTACATAACGAAATGAAGGCAGAAATAAAGATGTCCTTTGAAACCAATGAGAACACAGGTACAACATACCAAAATCTCTGGGACACATTTAAAGTAGTGTGTAGAGGGAAATTTCTAGCACTGAATGCCCACAAGAGAAAGCTGGAAAGATCTGAAATTGACACCCTAACATCACAATTAAAAGAACTAGAGAAGCAAGAGCAAACGCATTCAAAATCTAGCAGAAGACAAGAAATAACTAAGATCAGAGCAGAACTGAAGGAGATAGAGACAAAAAACTCTCCAAAAAATCAATTAATCCAGGATCTGGTTTTTTGAAAAGATCAACAAAATTGACAGACCGGTAGCAAGACTAATAAAGAAGAAAACAGAGAAGAATCAAATACACACACACACACACACAAATGATAAAGGGGATATCATCACTGACCACACAGAAATACAAACTACCATCAGAGAATACTATAAACACCTCTACACAAATAAACTAGAAAACCTAGAAGAAATGGATAATTTCCTGGAAACTTACAGTCTCCCAAGAGTAAACCAGGAAGAAGTTGAATTGCTGAATAGACCAATAGCAGGCTCTAAAATGGAGGCAATAATTAATAACCTACCAACCAAAAAAGTCCAGGACCAGACGGATTCACAGGGGTAGCATTAGGAGATATACCTAATGTAAATGATGAGTTAATGGGTGCAGCACACCAACATGGCACATGTATACATATGTAACAAACCTGCACGTTGTGCACATGAACCCTAGAACTTAAAGTATATTAAAAAAAAAGGTATCTCATTTGCCTTTTCATTTGCATTTCTCTGATGATTAACAGCGTGCACAGTTTTTTCATATGTTTGTTGGTCGTTTGTCTTCTTTTGAAAAATGTCTGTTCACATCCTTTGCCCACTCTTAAAAGAAGTCATTTATTTTTTTCTTATTGAGTTGTTTGAGTTTCTTACATTGTTTGGGTTCTGGATATTAGCCCTTTTACAGACGCATAGTTTGCAAGTATTTTTTCCCATCCTGTAGGTTGTCTGTTTACTCTGTTGACTGTTTCTTTTGCTGTGCACAAGATCTTTAGTTTTATTAAGTTCCATTTGTTTATTTTTTTAAATTCTATTTGGTTTTGAGGACTTGATCTTAAGTTCCTTGCTTAGTCAAACGTCTAGAAAAGTTTTTCCTACTTTTTCTTCCAGGATATTTACAGCTTCATATCTTACATTTAAGTCTTTAATCCATCTTGAGTTAATTTTTCTATATAGTTAAAACATGAGTTTAGTTTCATTCTTCTGCATATGACTATCCAGTTTTCCCGGGACAATTTGCTGAATAGGGTGTCCTTTCCCCAATGTATATTTTTGTTCAATTTGTCAAAGATTAGTTGCTCATAGATATGTGACTTGACTTCCAGGTTCTTTCTTCTGTTTCATTGATCTATATGTCTATTTTTATACCAGTAACATGCTCTTTTGATTAATATAGTCTTATAGTGTAATTTGAAGTGAAGTAATGTGATGCCTCCAGCTTGTTCTTTTTGCTTAGGATTGTTTTGGCTATTCAGGTTTTCTTTTTTTATATATGAATTTTGGCTTGATTTTTTCTAATTCTGTGAAAAATGGCATTGGTAATTTGATAGGGATTGTGTTGAATCTGTAGATTGCTTTGAGCAATATGACTATTTTAACCATAATGATTCTTTAAATCAATGAGCATGGTATGTTTTTCCATTTGTCTGTGACATCTATAATTTCTTTCATCAGTGTTATGTAGTTCTCCTTGTAGAGATATCTCACCTCCTTGGTTAAATGTAGTCCTAGGTATTTTAATTTATATTTTATTTCTGTAGCTATTGTAAATTGGATTGAATTCTTCACAATTTCTTTGCACCCTTCAAATGATCCTTCTTGTCTGTCATCTGCATTCCATATGGTCTTTGACCATTTTGTTTTCTCTTTTATGTTTTATCAATTGGCAAGAACATTGCACCTCAAGGTTTTGAGGACTTCTCCCAAATCTTTATATTCAGCCATGAAATTTCTGCAGTTCATATTTTACACTTCTCGCTAGATATGTCATATCTCTCAGGGGAGATGCTAAATGTCGATCAAGCATTGATCTTCTGAGATGTGTACCTCTATCTGGGATCTCTATTTTTCTCAAGAAAAGCATCTTCTTTTGCCACTTATGATTAAATTCTGAGCTATTGTTGACTCTATCTTTTTCCTTATCCCCATATCCAACTGGTTCCTAACAACCATCAATCTTACTCTTTAAGTTTGCTAAGGTATTTACGACTCCCAGATCACTTTAAAAGCCTTTGAAATAGTTTCTACGCTTTTAATCTCTTTCTCTCTTTAAAGTTTCCTAAACAATACTTTTGAATAAATTTTGTATACTCTAGTTTAGGTCAGTGTCACTCAGCTATTCAGAAACCTTTGACAGCTTCTTCACTTCTTATCATCTACTTCATTGAAGCAGTTTTAGCATCATTATTAAGGGCATTGTCTTTAAAGCCAATCTCCCTGGGTTCGAATTCTACCTTCCCCACTTATTAGCTGAATGAACTTGGGCAAATTACTTAGCCTTCCTGTGCTCCAGGCTGCACAGTGATAAAATGGAGATATCACTTTATAGCATTGTCAGGATGAAATGAGACAATACTTGCTTGCCACAACAAGCAACTGGTTAAATACCACAACATAGGTATTTAACCAGTATTGACTGTTATCATTTTAGGTCAATATTCCAAATACTTGGCTTAACATGATACTGTAATTTCCTAACATGCCCCTACAGTCATTGGTTTTTGTGCCCGTCACAGTGCTTGATATTTTATAAGCATTCAATAACCATCTATGTGTTTCTCAACTTTGTGTTTTTTGTTCATGCTGTTGTTTTTGCCTAGAATTCCTTTCTCTTTTGCATCTCTAAGTGTTCTCCCATTTGAAATCTCAGTCAGAATTCCCCTCCTCCATAGAGGATTTTCTCATCCTCTATCTAGAGATAACACATATTTTTTCAACTCACAGGGAACACTAACTTCATTTTTCAATTTGTGTTAGTATTACTGTTATCATTATTATTTTGGCTTCCTTTGCTGAATAGGTTGTAAATTTTGTATAAACGGACAGCATCCAATTCCTTTTTATCCAGACAACTTCTGGAGTGTCTAATATAGCACTTCCCTTGTGGTAAGGGTCCCATAAATATTTTAATGTAAGTGAATGAATAAATAACCCCATAAATGAAATAAATCTAGAATACAAAATTAAATAGATTCAAAAATGAGTTGTTAACTCCTTCTAAGATAAGATGAATGAATTGAAACTTTAAATATGAATTTGAAAGGTCAAAATACCTTCCCATAATCATTAAATAATTAAATTTGACTAGTAATAAATATGGAGAACCTCTGGAGTCGAATACTTTGTGAATCTTGAAAAACTGAGAAAGGTATATTTCTTATACCTTAAAGTACCCTTTAAGATAAATCCATTACATTAGAAATAATTTACTCTTAAGTTACTTCATAAACATTCACCATAGTTATTTCTGATACACAAAAGTATTAATTAGAATTCAATTGCAAAGGAAAACTAAACAAATAAAAAGAGTTCATTGCTTTAAAATGTTTAGCTTTGAGTGGTACTATAAGAGAGCAGAAGAAACTATAGGTGAACATTAATTTACTAGCAAAAGAAGATTCATATAAATAAGATTACTAGACTTCATCAATAAAAGCACTTTTAAAAATAACATATTAGTGTATTCACAAAACAAACTGGAAAATAATAAAACATATAAGACAGTCAATATTTTCATGTAAAATAGTTATTATTAATTTTTTAAAGATGTGTAACTAAATTAAAATGTGGGCTAATGGCATGAATAGCTCCAATAAAAGCAGAAAGACTGATGTCCAAAAAGTAGTCATTTAGACAACCATAAACATTTGCTTTCCACAAAGAAATAAATACAAATATCCTCTATCAAATTGGATATATTAACAACCCAGTGTTGTTGAGAGTGCAGTAAAAACTACTTATTGTATATATTACTGGAGGGTATATTAACTGGTAGAGCGTGTGGTAAAAATAGTCATTCCATATGTTATTAGAGGATATATTAATTGGTAGAATTTCCTCGAAGTAATTTTTTAACACAGATTTTTAAAATGTACCTTCTGAGAGATTAATGATCAGTGTTTTCAAAGAATTAGGAAAGGGAGAGGATTGAATTGGTGCAGCATAAAGGATTTTTAGAGCAGTGAAACTACTCTGTATGATACTATAATGGTGGATGCATTCACTACACATTTGTGCAGATTCTCAGAATGTACAACACCAAGAGTGAACACTAATATAAACTATGGGCTCTGAGTGATAATTATGTATCAGTGTAGGTTTATCAACTGTAACCAATGCACCGCCCTGGTGGGGATGTTGAAAATGGGGGAGCCTATGCCTGTGTAGGGGATGGGATATATGGGAGCTCTCTGTACCCTCCACTCAACTTTGCTGTGAACCTAGTACTGCTGTAAAAATTAGGTCTATTTTTTAAAAAGTGTACCTTTTCTGTATTTATTCAAAAACATATTGATTATCAGCCAGTGTTTATAGATGCCTGGAATACAGAACAAACAAAGTCTACAAAATACCAAGTAGATATAATGTCAAGGAGTACAAAGGTTTGAAGAAAAGTAAAACAAAATGGGGAAATAGATAATACCGTGGGATGCTCTCTGACTTGTGATGGTTGGGGAACAACCCATGGGGTAGATACTATTTGTGGGTAGACTCAACGAAACGAAAAAGTGAGGCTTGGGGTTCTATGGAAGAGTACTGCAGGCAGAGGGAGTGGTGAGAACAATGACCATGGGTGCACTTGGGAGCAGGCAGCCTGTCTGGGTAATGTGCAGTGCACAGTGGCAGATGAGATCAGGCAGGGGCCAGAGCCCAGGTGTAGTAGAACCTTGTCCTAGGCTATGGTAAGCACATGGAATTTTTCTCTGAGTATAATAAGAAGCCATTAGGAAGTTTCTGTTTAGGCATGACATAATGTAATTTCCTTTTTAAAAGTTGCTGCCTGGAGACTAGACTATGAAGGGATCAGGGCAAAGGTGGATGTAGGGTTAGGAAGACCCAATAATATTTTAGGAATCAGAATCCCTTGGAATCTAAGTTTTCCTCTGTTCTGATATTTTTATTTTAATTAAAAACAGGCAAATCTGTTGTCCCTTTGGCTTCTTCGTATCACATCTGGAATTGTGCTTTAGAGTCCTCCCAGTGGTTTATAAATGTTTTCTAGGAATCAAGTTGCAAGAAAAGTCTTTAACCTAATTCCTGCAATAAGTAGTAACATTTTTTATCAGAATTTTGTAGATAAGGTAGACAAGGCCTGAAGAGATTGAGTTTTCTCAAAAATCTCAGCACTATTAGATGGAGGAATGAAGATCACAACTAAACTCATCTCTTTCCTCTAGCAATTAGAAATCTTTCCTGAAAGACAACACAGAATACTGAAGAAGACAGAGTATTTTGGTGTCTTGATTGTAAAGTGGAGGGGTTTGGTGTAGAGAGTGGATGTTTGATGCTGGTTGGTGTTACTTAAAGCATCTGTCTGCCCATCATAACTACAGAAATCTATCAAAAAAGAGGAAGTAGTCAAATTCCTTAGGCAAAACCAAATTTCTCACTTCTAGGAAAAAGAACATCCAAAAGATTTCTTGGATATGAAATCACTTTGGAAAATCATATTTTGATGACTTAAGTGTGAACAAATCAGAAACACATGTTTTCAGTTTTCTAGGGAATAATGATTGCTTTAAAATTAACCTAAAGGTGCCAGGTGGAGTTTAGATTTTATTAAGTCTCAAACATTTGGCAAATAGTTCAAGATGTAGGACACAGTGTGCATCTGGACTCATCTAGTCCTGATATAAATTAGATATCACAAACATGTGTTGAGTTGTGTGGCTTTGATCTCCTTTCAGAAGGGATTGGATTCTCAGGACCTAACCTGCTCTCATAAATGGAAGTTAAGTGTGTGCCTGGATTTTCCTTCTCTTCACGAATATTTTCTAACTCATGGGAATATGGATGAACATTTGAAAAGTCAGCTTGGGAGTGTGGTGTGATGAAAAACTTTGATACTTTAATAAATAAGATTTTCAATGATAATAATAAACCTACTCAGGGAACCTTTAAAATTGGAGGCTAACTCTTAGAAGATCTTCTTGTTTGAGCAATTATGTATTAGATTTTTGTGAACATTTCATCATAGTTATGATTCATGGTCATATGAAGTGATGAAGGTTATACATGTATAAGAAAACTCTTCCAATCTCATTCACTGTGATCAAAAAGGAAAAAAACTCTACCTCTTAAATAAAATACCTCATTCGACTTCAGCTCACATTGAAATACTGGTTATAAATGGCACAAAACTCACATGATTCTGATTAATGTTATTCAGTCTAAATTAATAATAGTTCATAGGAATTGAGTGAGATATATTTAATTTAGTATAATTTATTATCTTATTTTTCCTACAGTTTTAATTTTTCTCAAGTAACCATGTATATGTGTGTGTATGTATGTCTTTCTAACTTTCTCTCTCTCTCTCTCTATATATGTGTATATATATACATACATACACACACACACATTTATAAATTTTTTATAGGCTCCAATAGCCATAATTTTTCTAATTTGGTGCAGGGAAGCTATGCTATAGAAGGAAGTAGTTACAGTGTCACAGCTGGAAGGGCCAGGCTTACTCCACCTTGAGTTGGATTTCTTCTGTATAGCATCAGGGCATTATGGAGCATATTTTCCTTTACTGATCCTATAATCAGCTATTTCTTCCTTGTATATCAGCTGGACCTAGTTTGTTTATCTTAATGGCATCCAACTTCCATTTTTGTCAGGGAAATTTCAAAGCTATTTAGCTTGTTTAATAATTCTTAAAGTGAGAAAGTAAAATTATTTAAGTGAGTTGATTAGAAAGACGTTGATATGGTTTCATGTGATTAATTTTTTCTCTTTTTATTATGTTTTCCTTGGCGGACACCTAAAGAATGAATAGGAACAGAAAGTGTAACATAAATCTTTGGATTAACCTTATTTCTCTTGTAATTTCATTCTGTAAGTATTACTTAATAATCTATTCTGTGTGTGGCCCTGTGCTATGTATGGTCCTAAAATACGAGACATACTCATCACAAACCATTTACCAGTTTTATAAACTTAAGCTTACTATTTAATTTCTCTGTGATCTAGCTCTCTCATTTATAAGGTGGAGATAATAATATAATTATCAATAAAGTGAATTATCAATGAAGTGATGATAAGGTGAGTTCGCACATGAAAAGCACTTACCAATATCCCTAGCATAATGCTTTATTATTACTATTTAAATGATCTACAGTTCAGACTGAGGTGTATAAAATAACCGGAGAACAATGCAGACAATATGTTATTGTAGTGAAATACTGTATTGACTATATCAAACTAGGCTCTACACTGACGGAAACCTAGGTGTAGAAGCTCACTGAAGAGGCCTAATAGCTTGGCAGCCACACAAAGATATTAGATCCAAATGCTTTTTAAATGTTTTGAAAAAAATAATTGAAGAATAGATTGTAAAGGGACAAGAGTCAATACTGGAAAACCAATTAGGAGACTATTGTAGTTGAGACCTAGTATGACAATTAGAGTAGAAGTAGTGGGTTTAGAGAAAAATGGACATATTGAAGATATGTATTGGAAGTAGACCCTTCAGCACTTGATGGATTACCTATGTCCTGTGAAGATGAGGGAATGTACAGAATCAAGCATGATTCTTCCCCCCATCCCCAACCTTCAAATACATTTTTGGCTTCAACAATGAAAGATTTGGTAACACATTTACTGAGGAACATTTACTGAGATGGAGGCAGTTGAGAGAGAAATGAGTTCTGGACCCATGAGGTTAATGGTACCTATAATGTGTCAAGCAAGGGACCTGGACCAGTTACAAACAACTGCATGTAATGAGTTGTAAAAGACATGTAAAGTCATGGCAGTAAAGTCAATCATAGAGAGACAGGGTTTAGTAAGAGAGGAGAAAGGAACCCAGGACCTCCAACTTTGCAAGATTAGGAGAAAGGGGAAAAAGCAAGGAAGGTTGAGAATTAGTGTTTTGTGGAAAACAAAGATGAGGTGAATTAAGAGGAAAACAAACAAATAAAAACAATAAAAAGAGCTAACCTCTGAAGAGCACATTAAGTCAAGTCTGTGCCTCTTGTATTATTGAATATTAACTATCAAATACCTCTTTACCCCAGTCACAACCAGGAGCTTCATTAACATGAAGCTTTAAAGCAAGGAAGTACGTATTTCAGATAGTAGCTCCCAATTAAAGACAGCCCCTCAATGGTAAAAGTTAAGACAAGATCCAGAGGTCTTCAGGTTTATGGTTCCTTGGTTCTCATGTTTTGGATGAAAGACAAGTCACTATTCCCAATAGAACTTAGAGTAGAACCTCTACCATAAAATGAGCTAGAACTGTCTTTGAAAACAATGCAGCCTGGAACTTTTTAAGTTCACCCTTCATTCCTACCTCCTGATGGCCTATTAAAGGAGGGACAATCAATAAACTCCCCAAAACTATCTGGTGTCATACCAGCCCTTCTGATATTTTCTATCTACCTTGAGATAGAGAATCAGCAAGATTGCAAATAGAAATATGCCCCCATACGATTGCTTTGCCTTAAAGACAGAGAACTTATCTTATTCATTTCTGCAGTTTTGGCACATAACCAGTACCAGGTAGAGAGTGGAAATTTAAATCAGCGTTTCTCAAAAGAGAGAATAAATAAATACCCAATACAGAGTGCTACAGTACTAGAAATAAAATGATACAAAAACATCTCAGCTTCTCTTATGAAAAATTCTTACATCATTTTCATCTATGATATACAGTATTGATATGTTTACTATACTATCAAAATTCCAAAGTCTCTACCAAGGCATCAATATTCTTACAAATCTATGAATCTTCTATCACACATTTTTTTTTTTTTTCCACTAAAGGACACTATTTTGCTAATGCAACAAAGCCAGTAAAAAGAACTGAGCCCAAACGCTCTAATACCAAGGGCTATGGTGAGGCTGATCCAGGACATGGTAAGTAGTATATCTTATTTTATTTTAAAAAAATCAACATTTAATAGTCTGTTAGCTGAGCCAAGAGCACATAGGCTGCAGAAGAAACACTTGTAGATTGCAAAGTGATATTTAAAGAAAAATGCAGACTTGATAAACATTTGCAAGTTTCGTATATTTGGTTTTCAAGAAAAGATGTTGAATAGATCATTTGATATGTTAGTTGAATGCAGCTGTTTAGATATTTGTTTGGTCTGCTATTGAATTTTTCATTAAAAATATGTGGTTAACAGCAGCCAACCTGATTTGCATGTGTGTGTTTCTGATTTGTTCACTGCAATGCCTCCCGTCTCCTACATCTTAATCACACCCAGGCGCCCGCCCCATTACATTACCAGAAGGGAAGTGATGGACATCCTTTGACTCTCTTCATGACCCCCTGATAATCCTGTTTCACACACAGGCTCCCTGCTGTAGGAAACACAAAAGCTGCCACTGTAGTTTTTTACTTCCAGTCGATATTCTGACAGACTTGATCTAGCAAATTAGTATGCTGTGGTAGGGGCACGACAAAAGACCCTTTTGACACACTCTGAATCAATACCAAGGCCGACAGAGAGCCATTTCACCATAGTTCTGTTATTTTTCCCCTTTTGATGACCCTTTGCTTTTTTTCCCCAGTTTATATGACCTTGTCAGATTTAAAAACATAATGTTAGAAAAGTCATCCTTGTACACACATGTGCATGGGTGCACATGCACACACGTGTGCACACAAAGACCATGTAGGAGATACTAAAATTCCTAATAACCATGTAAAAGAGAAAGGCAGTTGGTGACGAAATTCAAGTGCCTTTAAAAAAAAATGTTCCTTCTTTCTACCAAAAAGAAAGGGAAAAATAGGAAAATAATCAGACATCTTGAATAGCTGTGTGTATTAGAGAATATAGTCTAATTAGACCGGGCTAGTTTTCATTTACTTAGTTACTGCTTGCCTTCAAATTCTAAAACTTGTTAAAATGAAACATAATATAATCTCATGGATGTTTTATATTTTAAGCTGCTCATTAGTTATATTAACCAAGGCCCCTGAGTTTAAAATAGAGAAAATTTTGTTAAGTGTTTGAAGTTAAAATCATTAGAAAGTAAACTTCAAATAACTATGGAGAACAAAATAAAATTATTACCAAAATTAAAATTTTACTTTTTAATATCATGCATTTTTGGTACAGAATTTTGATTTTTCCACATTTATAGTGTAAGCCATATCAATGGTATATCCTACTTCCCACATGTATGATAAAACCTCTCCAAATGTTTTTTATTTTTACTTAATCCCCAATGTGATAGCACAAATGTTTGCTTATCAAACAAAAACAGTTACATATTTAGTATAAATGGTGGTCCTCTATTAAGTTTAATATATAAGTGCATCTGGTAAAACAGATATTAGGACTTCATCTTATTTTTATCTTCAAGGCATACTTATATACATTATAAATATGAGTTCACTAAAATAATATATATTTATTTGCTCTTTATATAGCGAATGAGAAACTCATGCTGTAAAAATGAACTCTGTTGAAATATCTGCAGTCTCTTTTTTTTATTGTCATCACAGAACACAAGAAAGTATTTGAAAATGTTTCTCAGCGCTTAATATGTGAATGTTCCAAAGATCAGACCAAATAAAAATAATAAAACATAGAGACATTCTCAGGTTTAAAAAATGCTTTACCTCTACAAAGAAACTCTCTCCTAAAACAAGTGCACAGTTGATTTCTAGTGTTTGCCGGGGAGTAGGTACACCACCTATGTGGCACTTCACTACTTTCAAGGACAGAAACCTTGTCATCTCAAATAAAACAACTCTACAGACTCAATTCAGGTATAAGACTGCTTAAGTCAATCCTTTCTGGAAACACAGTGGCGAAATTACCCAAGCTAATTCCAAATCCTTATTCATTTTTTCTTTAATGAAATATGCTAGGATCTCAAATAGTCTCCAAATCATGCCAGCTTTAGGATAGTATGTGTTCTTTTGCTTTATCAGTACGAATATCAGGGCATACTGATTCAAGACCTTTCTAAATAGGGCACACAGTCATATGATACAAGATAAATAACAATTGTAATGGCATTAATTATATAAATCTTTTTTGTGAAGTCTACATTTGCAGGACAATACAAATCTGGAAATGTATGGTATTCACACTTAAATCAATTATTGTTTAATAAAATTTCTTTTACATAAACCAAGCTATACAGACTTTTGGAGAATAAGTATCTGGTATAAATAATATCTTTATTATTATTATAGTTTAGGTTATTAGTTAAGAAACCAAGTAATAGATAAAGATAAGAAAAACAGTATTCCAAAAATGCTGTGTCTGCAAGATGCAGACATTTTTAATTTTCTGCATTTTTTGTTTCAAAAATATTAATAATTCTTAAAAAAATGAAATAGAAAAAAATACTGACTTATTTTGGATGTCTGTGGCTTCATATCCAAACAAATAACACTTCCAATAGCCTTTTTGGATTTTGACTTCCCCAATCCAATGTGCGCACATACACAACACACACACTCATGTGCGCGCACACACACACACACCACACATACTGCGACCCACTGGACTACAGAGACTGTGACTGTGCTGCTGGTAACAGTGGAATGTATCTGAGTAACATGGCACCAAAGTATGTTACCAGCAGCAAATCCCTATGGGTCTGCAGCAACCTCAATTCTTGCCTCCTCAGAAGAAAGAATTCCACCCAGGGGCATAAGGCAGAAGGAGAGACTGAGGCAAGTTTTGGGACAGAGTGAGTTTATTAAAAAGCTTTAGAGCAGGAGTGAAAGGAAGTTAAGTACACTTGGAAGAGGTCCAAGCAGGCAACTTGAGAAATCAAGTGCCCTGTTTGACCTTTGACCTAGGGTTTTATGTTGGCATACTTTCTGGGTCTTGCATCTCTTCTCCCGATTGTTCCCTAGTGGTGGGCTGTCTACATGCTGCAGTGTCCTGCTACTGCTTGGGAAGGGAGCATGTACTGGAATTGTACACATGCTTGCACTTGAAGCATTCTTCCCTTACCAGTCGAATGGCCCTAGAATGTATCAGTTAATCTCCACCATTTTGCCTCTTAACGTGCATGCTTGAGCCCACTCGCACAACTCCTGAGATCTTATCAGGAAGCTGCTGATCACCAGTTTCAGTTTTTTTCTATTAGGAGACTGCCTTTCCCTGACACTGGCTGCCACCAATTATTATTTTAGAGAAACAGTTAACAACTGTCTGACCATCACCTGATGGTCACCTGACGTTGTTGGTGGGGGATAGAGGGAGCCCTCTCCTGCTCTGCTCATACCTGACTAGCTACCTACTGTAACACTGCCATTAGAGGAAATGATGAAATTCCACTGCAGGTAAGGGAAAACTTTAACTTTAGATGTTGGAATCCAATTACTAGAGAGAGGACTGCTAGACAACGCAGAGAGATATAAAGAAATGGGAAGGATATATATTTAATTGTGATCCAAAGAGCAAATCTCTATCATGATAAACGAAGATCTCTACAGTTTTGCTATTGTTTTCTTCTCTGCAGTAGATTTTATTATTTTTATTTTTCCTAGTGCTAATTGATTTTATCTCTGGATTAGCTTTTTTTTTTTTTTTCTGTTGCATTGTTATTGCCTTTAAACTACTTATTTAAAGTCCTAGGCCTTGGTGAATAGTTATGAAAACTTTCAGTCCAGCCTAACTTTTGTGTTGTAAAGTTTTTTCTTTAGAAAATAATCTGTGGTAAATTCATCAAATTTTTATTTCTAAAGTTTTCCTCATGTAACTTCACACATCACTCACATACTTCAAGTAATTGATTTTACATTAAAATTGAGCTCACAGGAAAGGAGTCATTTACCTGGGCAGGTGGATCTCCTGTCTTTTCAGTGTCTTAATTCATCCTGTACAACCTTTTTGGCTAAACAACTCTTCATGTTGCAACAAAACCCAATGACCTCTTTCAGGTGGCTTGAGGTCAGAGGAGATATTATCTCTATTGTATAAAATAGTCTTTTCAGTTATTGTTGTGTCTCTTTTCCATCTATACAAATCATTATTTGTACATGATTTTCTCAGAGGTGTTTAAACCACAGCGACTCCATCTTGTAAAGGGGCTGAGTAAAATAAGTCTGAGACCTAGTGGGCTATATTCCCAGGAGGTTAGGCATTCTTAGTCACAGGATGAGATAGGAGGTTGACACAAGATACAGGGCGTAAAGACCTTGCTGATAAAACAGGATATATTAAAGAAGCCAGAAGCTGGCCAAAACCCGCCAAAACAAAGATAGTGACAAAAGTGAGCTCTGGTCATCCTCATTACTCATTACACATTAATTATAATGCATTAGCATGCTAAAAGCCATTCCTTCTAGCACCAGGACAGTTTACAAATGCCATGGCAATGTCCAGAAGTTACCCTATACAGTCTAAAAAGGGAAGGGACCCTCAGTTCCAGGAAATACCCTCCTCTTTCCTGGAAAAGTCATTAATAATTCACCCCTTGTTTAGCGTATCATCAAGAAATAACTACAAGTATACTCAGTCGAGCAGCCCATGCTGCTGTTCTGCCTATGGAGTATTTTGCATTCTTTTACTTTCTTAATATGCATGCTTTCACTTTATTCTATGGACTTGCCCTGAATTCTTTCTTGCCCAAGGTCCAAGAACCCTCTTTTGGGGTCTGGATTAAGACTCCTTTCTGGTAACAATTTTAGAGGCATTTCTCATTATTTAAACAAGAGAAAAGTTCAAACATAAAATGCTTGAATCAGATACAGTCTTTGCTGAGGAAAATATCTATCTAAAACTGAAGAGCATGATAAGATAAGAACATTATTTTCTTAAAAATAAATCATTATAATCTGGCATGAGATTTGAAAGAATAAATGTTAAATATTGGAACTATTTCTTTATACACAACATTAATGTACATACCAAAGTTCTTACACAATGAATTCCTGATAATTTAGCAACACTTTATCCATTTGTTTTTTAGGTAAGATCCCCTTTTATTTTTTGAAATACTGCCTGCCTCCTGACAACTTCATTTCCTTTGAGGTTTTTACACCAATGTAGACAAGTGAAGGTAGAGAAAAAAGTAACAAGGCAGTTTCTATGCAGTGATTTCTTTCATGATCATCTTTTATTCTACAGTTTTCAGTATAATTAAAATATTGAAATATTAAGGTAGATGACTACCTAATTTATAAAAGGACTGAATGAGACTAATGTAATACAAATAAGACTTGTCAGAGATTTTCAAGTAATTACTATGAGATACCGTAATTTTCAGGATTGAAAAACAATCCATAAGGAACATTACCGTTGGTGGAAAAAGAAGCTAAACAAAAGAGACAGAATAAAGGTGATATCAAGGTGTATACTGACATGGATTATAACCTACTTGCTAATGATTTCTACATGGTGGTTTTATTTTTATCCTATTTGACCTGATATCTGTTAGGGTCACCTCGACCAGACCATTCCCTTCTCCTCCCACAGGTCTTATAATACAGTCTCTTGCACTCTCCACACAGCTACCCCAGGGCAAAAGACAACCCTCCCCTTCCCTGACCCCTCCAGTAACTGTTTGTCCAGACAGTTACGGGATGTGGTTAACATGTCTGTTAACCTCGCATAACAAAACTGGCAAAAAACATCTCCAGGATGCAGTCAAGACACCTGCACCCGCGACTCAGCTCCCCTACCCTGACTCAGCCCTCCTGCACACCCAACTCAGTTCCCCCACCCTGACCCAGTTCCTCGCCGTATAAAGTCCTGCTGTAGTCTGTAAGCAGGGCTGCCCCTTCTGCTTTTGTCAGGAGGTAACCCGGCAGGACTGACAACAAATCAGCTTGCCTGAACTTGGGTCTACTGGCCTCATTCCTTCCTCAGCTGTCCTTCCAATTATCCCTTACAATATCTTGGACCTTTTCTCCTGCAAATATCTTTAACTTGTAAAGTGATTACAAATTTGGGGAAAATGCCACAAAAATGCCATTAATATCTTCATGGCTTTGAACCAATTGCGGTAATATGGCAAGAGTCTAAGTTCAATGTTTAATGCTACTCTAAAGTTTATTATTCCTCTAGCTATCACTTCAGTGAATCCTTCAGAGATTCGGAAGGCAAAAACATGCATGCAGAGCTAGTCTATTGTGTAAATTAGGCAAGTCTGGTTTGTCTGGAGCACCATTAGCTGGTGCAAAATCCCACTGATGCCTCCCCAAAAGGACAGGAAACACTCTGTGAACTGTGAGTAAAAGCATACAGAGGGATGTAATTCTCTTCACCACCACAAGCCGTGGTGGAGACATATGGAGAACTGTTCCAGCCAGCATTGTGATTAGAAATGGCTGTGGGCTGTTAGGTGGACAGGTAAGCCACAGTACTTGGTGGTCCTGGCTGGTAGAACCATAGTGTTGTGTCTTGTCCAGATACAATGGAGACAACAAGAAGAGCTGAAGTCTTGGAAACAAAGGAGGAGGAATTCTCCTGGTGAGAGGTGCCCTAAGAGTAAGAGGGTTCATTTTCCTGCTGGTTCCTAGTACTACTGCGAGGGAATTCTCCAGGGTCTTTGAAGATGATAGAGAAAATTTCTAGATGAAGTGAAGTACCCTGAGCCCTACTCAAATTTCTCCTTAGGAAAATGTCAGGCAACTCTAATTCATGTGTTTCTACTTTGAAAGAAGGAGCTTAATCAGGGGCATTTTGCAGTAAATCTCTTCATTTCACTCAGAAGGACATGAATGTGGAGTACATTGTTCTGGGTGTCAGACAAACAGACAGTGCTCTCTTGACTCTCAGACTCAGGTACCTGCATGAGTCTCTGCTTTCTTGCATTTGAGAGATGGAGAGGGCAAAATCAGAAGAAGAGGTCAAATGCATTGATTGAAATTAGAAGTCTGAATTATTTTTGTGTGCGTATCTAAGGTCCATATACCTATTAAATACCATGAAAATAGTATTTATTATGGCTCCATGAAGAAATACTAAGTTAGATTTTCTCAACAAACATTCTCTATACTTAAGCAGCACAGAAGTAAATATGTGAGTAAATTAAGACTAATTTCTATTTTAGAATCTGTAATCCATCCTTTTTTCTCCTTAAATAAAGACCCTTACTCCTTGCAACTACACCCTTTTTAAATCACCATCCTATAGTGTTCAGGGTTTGTTTGGTTTTTTAAGATAACATCAAATTATAGAGGACTATTACAGTATAAAATATATTCATTTGGATTAATTGATGTACAACTGTGAAGTCATCTAATTTTATACAGTGCCATGGAACAACTTGAAAACATACAATTTAACTGACTAACATTTCATATTTTTAAGACTGAAGCTGAAAAAGATGAGTGCAGGAAATCCCATAAGAACTGCATATTTCATGAAGTGGCTTTCGCTATTACCGGCCTCTATTTGCTCTTCTTAATCCTTATGGTTTAGTTCCTGTTCTTTTTCTTCTCTCTTGTTTTCCCCTTTGGATTCTAAACACTTACAACTCTAAAGATCATCTCAGTGCAAATGTTTTGACCATCTATATTCTAATAATCTAGACCCAAATGTCTAAGCACATGCTGCATAATTCAATACACCCCAAACTAAATTGACCAGCTTAAGCCAGAAACAATGCACTCCCTTTTGTTCAGGCTAAAAACATCAGGGTCATCATCAACTCTTCTCTCTTCCTTATGCTCCTATCTGGTGAGACAAAACATTCTACTTATATTACCTCTTTCATATATTTTACTTCTGTTTATCCATCCCAATTTCTACCAACACAGTGTTTCTTCATGTTCTCCTTACCAGCAACTCTGAGTATTTCAAGTCTTCTCATGGTTGGTCCTCTCTGTCTTCCACACTGACATCAAAATTATTTTACTGTTGTTTTCTGATTGTATTATTGTCCTGCTTAAAAACCTCCAATAACTGCTCATGGGACAAAGAATCAAGTTTGCACAACTCTTTGCCATTTAATCTCATTCTACCTTATTACCGGTAATGTTTTTATGTGAATGTCCTCCTTTATCTCTAATGCCTGGATTCATAGCCACAACAGGATGCTCGCTACTTCTGCAATACTTGCTTCCAACGCTCTAGTGCTCTTACTCACAGTGCTTTATATTCACATAGTAAATTATCAAAGACTTACCTATTCTTGAAGTTCAGTTCATACATTATCTCCTCCTCAAAGTGTTTAAAGTTTCCACATTTAGAAATATTTTAAACTTTTCTTATAAAACATTCTGCCTTGTGTTAAAACTAAATATATCTTTCTCCTTAAGTCATTCTTGGTCTTGCATTACATAGCATAGGCATCAACAGTGTTTGCTCATTTGAATTGTTCTCTAAGAGGCATTAAGCCTGAGAAAGAGGAAAAACTTGAATGAAGCATACCTGTGAAAACAGGCTGAATTCTCTATTTCTTATAATTCCTTCTCTCTCTAAGTCTTTTGCAGAACTCAGCCTCTTTTGCTCTTCCTGCTGAGTGTAGTTGTACTCTTCTAATTAATGTGTCCTCCATTTTGGTTTTTTGTCAGCAAGCTAAATTTTGACTAAATTTTTGGGCCATATTTCCCAAGGATCCACTGAATCCTTCCCTGTAAACTTCTCTGGGTTTTGGTTTTTCTTCAGTTTCTAAGAAAACATCCACTAGAACAAAGTGCACCCACACTAGTAATTTTTATTTCTCTCTTTAAGTTCCTACATATTATCTCCACAAAGACTTAATCTTTTTTGGATTCTACTTACAGGATAAGTCAAGGTGTGGTAGAATATTCAGTGGTAATTTGATGACAGACATCAGGAGCCAGAGCTTTAGTTTTTAGGAAACTTTACTCCTGACTAAATAGGATTAAGGCTGTTTAAAAATGTAATTCATTTGGATTTCCTTTTTCTTTCAGACACCTGCCTATAGTGCTTATTTTGTCTAGGTGAAAAACATATGACTTGCTGCAGGAAAAAAATTAACTGTTTATGTCTGGTATACTTTTTAGTTTAAAAGGTTAGAATTTCTCAATGAAAAACTGGTTTCAGAAACTAAAACATAAGGGACAACCGGATTGCAGAACCGTAGCACCTTACTCTTCAGTCAGTGAAACTGAAATCTTATCCAAAAGCTTATAGAAATGTGCTACTTTGTCTACTGCCATGAATCTTAGCTAAATAAAACCCCATAGCCTTTTATAGGACATTCCACAGCTGAGAGTAAAGTTCAAGTGAAAAGACAGCAGTGGCTACATGGTAAGCCTGACTCAGCAGAATGAATTGGCCATGTGCTTATTTGATTCCTCATGTTTCTTCTCCTATTTGAGCCTCTTTTCTAGTCTAGATAAATGTTCATACCACTCCTCAACAATCTTCATCCCCATGCTATTTTATTTTATTATTATTTTTTTAATTTTTCGAGATGGAGTCTCTCTCTATAGTCCAGGCTTGAGAGCAATGGCACCATCTCAGCTCCCTGCAACCTCTGCCTCGCAGGTTCAAGTAATTCTCCTGCCTCAGCTGCCTGAGTAGCTGGGATTACACCCACCACGCCCGGCTAATGTTGTATTTTTTGTAGAGATGGGGTTTCACCATGTCAGGCTGGTCTCGAACTCCTGACCTTGTGATCTGCCTGCCTCAGCCTCCCAAAGTATTAGGATTATAGGTGTGAGCCACCACGCCCAGCCCCCATGCTATTTTAAAAGCTTTGTTTCTCACTATTGAAAATATACTTTATCCAAGATTTTTTTCCAGGTACTTATTTCATTTTGAAATATAATTACTGTTTTTTGATAAAAAATAAGATTATTATAAAAGTATGTAGAAAATACTTGGTTGTCTACAGACTACCCTCTACTTTCTTTTTTCCCTAAAGAGAATTTTGAGTTTTTTCAAGCACTTATTCTTCTCCAAAACTGTGTCTCAGGGAAATCTGACTCCACCCCCAGTGCTGAGGCAGGTCTAATGAGTTTTAGGATTATCCTATTGTTTGCTAACCATGGCTGAGAAACGAGAATGTGAACACATTTCGGTTGATGAGACAGAGAGAGATACTGCAGAGGAGTGTGTGGGAAGTTTCCTCAATTTAGGAAAAGAGAAGCACAGGATGCTTTTCTTCTTCCTCAGGACATCACCACTGTATGAGATTCCTGCTGTCTCCCTCAGGATAAAGACAAAACCAAAGATGGCAGAGAGGGCAGATGGAAGCATTCTGCTCCTGAATGACAGATTGAAGTAGCTGGCTCAGCCATCAGCCCAACCTCTGGGTTACTGTTCACGTGGCAGAATGCATTTTCTTCTTGTTAACAACTGTTTTAGTCAGCATAGGCATTGAAGATGAAAATATCCTAACTGATGCAATGGTGCATAGAATTCATGTCCTAAAGATATACATAGAATATTCATGCTAATCGCACTCACTACCCTTATCTTCAGTGCCCATCTGAATGCCCAACTTCTACCAAGAGAGAAAATCTCCTGAAAACTTTATGGATTAAATTACCTCTTTATAGAGTGCAAATCTGCGCTGCTACCACTGCTCCCAATATCTGGTAAACTGGAACTATGAAGAATTGACATTTTAACAGGGAAAACAGAGCAAAGGCTTTCAACTCTAAGATATAAAAGAGCATCTGGGAGAGAAGGGCAGAATTGCAAGAGCAGCATTAACTGTTTCAGGTTTACCTGCAGGCAAATTTGACAACCAACATAGGTTTATATGTTTATTCATGTACAACTACAAAGGGAGCCTTTTAAATTCTAAGGAACAAGCACTGTCCTCTCTTTGATAACACATTTATTCAACATATCTTAGCTGAAGGCACAAGATATCACTATAACCATGGCATATGTTAGACATACCTCTGCAAGCAAAGAGTTTACAAGTGCAGTGTAAGAAGATAGAGACCTGCAATTAATGTGGGAAGACCATGGAGGTGATGTGGACAACAATGCCTCTTCTTTAAAGCCACCCCACAATTATAGGGATGGATGGGAAAACTGCTAATGGTAACAACCATTCTGCTACATACTATGAAATCAATAATAATAATAGTAATAAACACGTTTATTGAGTGTTTGCTATACTCTAGGCACAGAGCTTATTTGTTACTATGTCATTTGACTTTCACAATTGATCTCTGTGGTAAATACTATTATTTTACCCATATTACAGATGATAAAACTGAGGCACAGTAAAATTAAATAATATCCCATGACCTCACAGCCTCTTCCTGGTCCCACTGGCACACAGGCAAACAAAAGTTGGTAGGTAACCTCAATTCCATACCCACGGGAGAATTTTACTGCTGTAGAATTTCCCAGAAATTGGATTGACAGGGATGGGAGGGCAAGGTGGCACTGACAAATTTAAAAATCTGTATATCTTGTAACCTTGCCCTTAAAGAATTCTCAATCTAATGAGAGAGTGAAAGTATTTAAACAGGAAAGAGGTACTAACGATACCAAATGATGTGTTACATAGCTAAACTCATTATCATACCAAGTGATTCACAGCAGGATATCTACAGGTGAAAGGTACCCATACTTCACCTTTGAATCAATGGGCCCAAGATCAGGCATTCAGACACATTAACTAAAGTGACTCCTTTCTTCAATGTCAGAATAAGCAGTGTCTAAGAAATGTGATAAATAGTGCTTAAAATAGATTGGCACCAGAAGGCCCCTGACATCTCAAGATTCATTTTCTAAGGATACGTTTCCCATATTTCTCAAAAGTGACAGAGATAAATAACAGAAAACAGGATAGAAGCACAAAATCCAATACATGTCCTCTCCTCTGTGGTTCCATGCCTCACTCTCCACCGTACTGGGATGCCATCTCCCCTGTCCTCTACCTGTTAAAATTCATCCCATCCAGTCCAAAGAACAGGTCTAAGAAGTCTGCCTAGATCCTGGTTTTGACATGAACTCTTTTTCCTCTGGATTTCTTCCATTCTTTGTGCTTCTCTAATGCCCCTTATCTTTTCTATTTTGGGTCAGAGCTACTTGTTCACCTCCCACTACATAAGCTAAAAGTTTCCTTCCTCATTATTCCAGCTTCTCTGGTAGTTAGGGTTCAGGAATGTGATGTGGACCCAGACAATAAGAGTGCCGGCCCAAGATTTTGAGTCAAGGATTCATGACACGAAAAAGCAGGAATAGCAGAGAATTCATTCTGGAGACAGTGACAACAGTGACTGTCGTGGAAGACTCTCCAGGAGTGGTGGTCAGGATCTGGAGCCAGTGGTGGTGGCAGGGCACACTGTGCATTCTGTGACCAGCAGCAATGACAGTTGTATCTATATGGTACAAGGATTTTTTTGTTGTTTGTTTGTTTTTGTTTGTTTTTGTTTTTTGTTGTTGTTGTTTGTTTGAGACAGAGTCTCCCTCTGTCGCCCATGCTGGAGTGCAGTGGTGCAATCTCGGCTCACTGGAACCTCCGCCTCCTGGGTTCAAGTGATTCTTCTGCCTCACCTCCCAAGTAGCTGGGACTACAGCCATGCACCACCATGCCAGGCTAATTTTTGTACTCTTAGTAGAGACGGGGTTTCACCATACTGGCCAGGCTGGTCACAAACTCCTGACCTTGTGATCTGCCCCCCTCGCCTTCCCAAAGTGCTGGGATTACAGGCATAACCCACCGTGACCAGCCTATGGTACACATTTTGTAACATGGTTTGTCTCTTCATCTGGCTGACCATAGCTTTCTTGTCCATTCCAACTTCTAGTCCTCTATTTTTCCTACTACCACACCCTCCCTAGTAACCCAGTACTTTTTCAAGACATTCCTGTACTGTTCCAATTATCCAGAGATAGTTTCTATTACTTTATCCCAAAAACTCTGGCAGATATACTCACTTAAAGTACTGTTTTCTTGTTCTGCTCTTGGTAAAGAAGGAGTTTTCAAATACCATCCTATGTATGATACACTTCATAACCACAAGGACTGTTGCTATGTCAGTTACCTGTCACCAATGGGAACCTACACAGGTTGTGTAGATGAGAAATGGATATTTGTTGTAATCAAAAAGATTCATAAATCTGTATTATAATTAGCCTCTTCCATGTTTTCATGTCCTTGACCCCTTCCCAACTAAAAGATGGAGAAAATAATCAAATGCTAAGCTAGCTACAGCATTCTCTAGATGCTGGAGAAGAAAGTGTCTCATTCTTTACTCTTAACCACTCAAAGTTTGATAATAAGTGCAACTTTTTTCTCCTTAGGAGGATTATTCTGAGTATTTTGACTACTAAGTTGTTGTATTAAGTCATGAGATGCACAAATAGTTTGTTAAAAGGGCAAATGGGCATACCTCAGTGTGGTGTTTATACTGATAACTTTTTTATTTGCTACATTTGTGATGGGACTGCCTAACATATTATGATTATTCTTTCTTTAAGCATTCTTTACCTAAATTATCTCACTAGATCTTTAAACCAAGTCGAAGAAGTAATTTGTAAAGCAAAAGTCAAGAAGACACTGTATTCTATCTTTGTGAAAAAGTGTTAGCTTTTTAGGTTAAGTGGTTAGCCTCAGGCCACCCAAACTCGTTAGTGAAAAGCCAGAACTAGGCTGTGGTCCTTTGACCCTGAGAAAGTTGTTCCATCAGACTTAAAGGATTGAAATAAGCTCATCAGTCAATCAATGTGTTGGACAAGTATTTTTTTAAGCCTCTGCAGGGTCCTTAACATTGTCGTAACCCCTACCACTTGAGATATAGAAAAAAACCTTTAATACAGTCACTGCCTATGAATATCTTACTCTTCAAATTATCTCTGTGTAGAGAGTCCAAGCAGACTCTAAAGTGAAGGATAAGGACAGAGAAGAAAGAGAGGGCAGAAATCCTCAAATATCTCATTTCTGCAGAAAAATAATAGAGATGACTATCAGCAGGTTCCTTCTACTTTTTTGGGCATGTAAATACATAAAGTCTTAAATGTGGCAATGGAAAGAGCCCAGTCTAAGCGAAATTGTGCATTTTGAGGAATCTCTCTTCACCACACTTTTATGGTTGTTTTCTCTCTTTGGCAATCTCCTTGACTTCCTCTTCCTTCTTCTTCATGCTTATCTCTCACTGTATTCCATTAGATCCTGGGAAATTATTTTCTAAGCTTTTTTTTTTTTTTATAGTAAGTTGTTAAAAATTGGTAATGATTTAATATGTTACCTGTCCCAGCAGAGCTTTCAAAGCCTTAATGAGGAAGACAAATTGCACAGGACAAAAGACATCTTGTTAGTGAATGCCTCTCATTTGAATATGTATTTACTCTTCTCCACCCAAGAACATGTCTGTGTCTACTAAAGATGCTCACATGCATCTGCACCTTGAGTAGTCAGTTCTCTTTCTGATTCTCATTGGCACATTTCCCTTTATTCCTGTTCAGCTCCTGTGTCCTTGAGCAATCTGTCTCATATCTACAGTCACACTTGGCAGCTGCTCTACAAGGTTGTCAGAAATTGAAATATGGGTCATGCTTCTAGCAAGAGCATCAGGGCCCATGGCTTGTCCTTTGAATGGATCCAGGGCTAGCTTTGTACTTGCTTGCAGTGTTGAATGTATCATGGGGTTGTTGGATTGCCTTAAGGGCTCTAGTCAGAAGGTTATGGAGCTGATTTGACTCTGACACTATTGTCTTTTGTTACTGATTTAGTGACTGGCTGTTTTGCTGAGATAGCAATAAATTCTTAACCCCTCTGAAAGCTTTACTTGCCATATCATTTCCCAAGTTAGAAAGGAAGAAAGGAAATACAGTCTTGTGATGAAAGATTTGTTAAAAATATTTCTGCTGGCAATATGACTGTTAAGAATTATTGTGGGAAAAGATTTTAACAAACAAAAATTTGAAAATCACAACAAGCTATACACATTTCTTGGTTGTCACAAAGGAAAAAGCAAGATTTGTGTTGTATTTTATCTGGAGAATTTCTGTTTCCAAGCTCGTGTCTATAGATTGTTTAATCATCACCTAGATCAGTGCCCCATACTCAAAAATTAAAGAATGACATCTATATCTTTATATATATAATATAGATGCATATATAATATACCTCTATATGCACATATACATACATCTTCATATACAAATAAGTATGTATGAAATGACTGCCTCCCCATGTGGTAAAATTTGCCCTTTAAATATTACTCCTGTTTTCAAAATTGAAGAATTAATTTATTCAGATATTTCCTCTTTTTACCCCCCTCTCCATTAGAATGCAATAGATATGCCCAAAAGTCTTCATATCCTTCCATATTTGGGCTCTCCTAGTAATAGTACACCTGCTGAATTTTGGCCTTTCTGGCTCGAATTCTATCCAACCAACAATAGTCATTAAACAAAACCAGCAACACTGCTTAAACACTCCACAGTTCAAAATGTCCTTGTTCTTAATTTTTGTTTTGGTCTCCTCTCATCATATTTTTATCCATATACGCAATTTGTTTGGCACATTTAGCTCTTTGCTCAAATGTCCATTCTCACCTATATCTTCATGCCTGCAGTGCAGGCTCTTCTGACTTAAAAACTTTAGTTGATTTTAACTAGATGTTTGTTAAATAGGAAAATGGTGTCCTAATTCTATTTTCTATTACCTATTGCATTTATTTATTTATTTATTTATTTATTTATTTTACCATTTTCTTTTTTTCCTAGTTAAGGAAAAAACTAGCACAAAATCTGTTTGACCAATCTTGCTTTGTCCTCTAATATTGACTTACAAATTTCCCACAGGTTTGCCTTTGATTCTACTTCTCTTATTTTTCATTCCTGGATTATTGCTACATTGTCTTCCTTTCTAAATATTTGCCATTTCTCACTGGGTCATCTATCTCTTCTCTACCATCAATAGTGTCTCCCATTTGTACATTTTTATTTTTTGTTTTGTCCAATTAATGCCTTGGTTCTTCTAATAATACCTGCCGTATTTTCTAAATTTAGAGTTCTTCCCTATCAAGTATTTCATCCACAGAAACTGTGCCTAAACTTAGCCCACAAATTACTAGCCTTTGATGATAATTATTCTTTCCTCAAAAATATTAAATGACTTATTTTAAGATTGGCATGTCTGTTGAGCACACATATAAGAAAAATCTGCATAAAGAGTCAATGTGCCTTTCTCCTTCTGGCATATAAATTTCATTTCTCAACCCACCATTGAGTAAAAATACACTGGTCATATTAGTACATGATCTTTATATATTTCAGTGATCTCATGGGGAAAAATCTTGGCTGGTCAATCAAAATCCTTTCTTTATTGATATATAATTGACATCCCCGCACCTCTAGTCCTGAACATAGTCTACCAAACAGCATCTGTTTTCCACTTCTTTTACCATTCTGGTCTATTATACCTACTGATATTATTTCAGATCTTTCAATAAGAGACATTCCCAATGCTTTTTAAATTAGAGTTTAACATTAGCAGTCCTAAGTTTTGGTCATCTTTCCTCTCTCTTTTAACACATACGTTTTTATTAACGTTTCATGTTTCATTTTGCTTTCCCTTTTTTTTTTTTTTTTTTTTTTTTTTTGAGACAGAGTCTCGCTCTGCCGCCCAGGCTAGAGTGCAGTGGCCGGATCTCGGCTCACTGCAAGCTCCGCATCCCGGGTTTACGCCATTCTCCTGCCTCAGTCTCCCGAGTAGCTGGGACTACAGGCGCCCGCCACCTCGCCCGGCTAGTTTTTTGTATTTTTTTAGTAGAGACGGGGTTTCAGCTTGTTAGCCAGGATGGTCTCGATCTCCTGACCTCGTGATCCGCCCGTCTCGGCCTCCCAAAGTGCTGGGATTACAGGCTTGAGCCACCGCACCCGGCCTTTGCTTTCCCTTTTACTCATAATTTTATTCGATTATCTTCAACCACATACTGCTTAGAGATACTATCCTAATGACAGAAAGGAATATAAAAATAAATCAGACACAGACTTTAAGATCTTATAACCTGGTAGCCGTTTTTAAGCACAAATATTAGAAAGGTATCATCTATTCATAACTCTAAAACAAAGTAGAGGGTGACAAGTACCATAAACATTTCCAGATCAATGGCTGGGAGGATTATACAACTACCATTGGTTTGTTCAAGTTGTGCTCAAAACACATGCAGCAGTCGTCTCTGAGGTTAGCAGACCGAGGAACACTTCCCAGCTGCAGTTGCTTCATGCTGCTCATTTCATTTCTTAAGCAGTGATGCCCACTGCTAAGTAATTTGTTTCATCATACTTTGGTTGATGGATACCCAGAATTAGCCCATGTCATTTCTCAATTCTTCAATTCTCCATTCGCTTCATCCTTATCCACCGTATGGTGTTTCTGCTTTAAGTTCTGCACTGTCAACAACAACTTCCCTCTACCTTTCTTCACTCTCAAGGGTAGGCTACTCTCTTGCCTGAATGTATGATTCACTTATAGATGAAGCTGATGTGATATGCAGAAGATGTTGTCTAAATAAGGCAGGTATTTTTATGCCAGTTTAATAATAGCTAAGATACTTGAGACAGAGTATATGCCACGTCCTTAAGGTTATATAGTTGCTTAGTGAAACAAATGAGATTCACTCTGTCATTAAAGATGTGTTTGCTTTTGCACTGTGCATCAAAATTCAAATATCTTACTAGGAAGAAGTAGTAGAAAACCTAAAACCTTGAAGATGAGTAGGACTAAAAGGAAGAGAAATATTAGTTCCTAATAATTGGTTTTATAACAGGTATACTTTATAACAATAGAGAGATAGATAGAGATATCATTTAATTCTCACAGTAACACTGTGAGGTATTAATGTCTCCATTTTTACAGATGAAGAAAATGAGACCTAGACAAATTTTATTCACAACTAGCATTTATTAAGCAGGCACTGTAATTGATTTTATCTATATTATTACATTCAACACTCAACAATAAAACTGTATGAAAGGAATGTTATTCTCATTTTACAGAGAACAAAACTAAGGTTCAGAAGGTGGATGAAATTTGCTTGATGCAAAATCTTTCATTACTTTCATAATTGTTACTCTTTCATTTTCTTTATTTTTCCCTGAAATTCTTATTAGCTTAATACTTTTTATATGAATGTACTCAACTTGTCTGTTATATTTTTTCTCATTTTCTTTGCCTGTTTAGCTCTAAGTTCTAAAACATTTCCTCAACGTTGTCTTTCAAACTCTTTATTGACCTTCTTACATTGTCAATCTTGTTTTTATTTACCAAGATCTTATATTGTTTTGGATAGTTTTTTGTTTAATAACATTATTTTCTTGTTTTGTTGTTGTAATACATTCTAGGATCTCTCTGTGGATATGAGTAGAATTTTCAAAGATCTTTCCTGAATTATTTATAACCTTTGGAGTTAGTGGCCTTATTTATTCATTTTGGATTTTCTTTTTCATAATGTTAAATGTCATCAAATTTCATTCATCTTAATTCTCTTACATGTTATAAATGTTTGTCTAGTGATTACTGACTTTCTGTGATTGTATAGAATAAAGACATAGACTAATAAAGTATCTAGTACAAGTTCCCTTTTCTAATACATAGGCAGCTCTATGATCCTACAAGTCCTCTCCATTGAAGCGGTTGGTTGCCTGGGGGTTCTACGTATGTGAACAGAAAATGTCACTTAATAAACTTACCTTTAGTTAGCGTAGATATAGAGAAAGCCCTTCTTATGCTAAAATAAAGAGGTTTTCTCTCTAGGGCTCCAATACCCTCCAGAAGTCCTAGCTTCTCTGAGACAGATGGTTCACTTTCTGTAGAGAACCGTTGTCCATTTCCTGCCTCAGGGTAAACCGAAGACAGCCAGTTAGTTTGGGTAAAGGAGCTGAGAGAAAGGATAGAGAGATATCCAGAGCAACTGCTCTGGAAGCAGTCCGTCAGTGAATCACTCTGTTTTCTTCTCCTCCACTCATTCCTGATCTCCCTATTTGCCAAGAGAAACTGTAGGTCTTCTCAAGGATTCTGTTGGAAAGATATATTCTCACATATGTGGCAAGACTTATCTTCTGTGTATTCTGGACATCAGATTCTTCCAACTTCTTTTATTCAGCAAGTCATTCTCATTCATTTGATTCTTCCAGAAGAAAATTACCCATGCTTCTCCTCTCTAATGACTCCAACTCCCATTTCATCTTTTTTTTTTTTTTCTGAATGTACTTCCTTTTGAACTCACTGCTACCATTTTGATGAAGTGTTAGAAAAGAAAGGAGGTCATACCTTGAGTATGTACTTCCTGTTGAATGTACTTCCTTTTGAACTCACTGCTACCATTTTGATGAAATGTTAGAAAAGAAAGGAGGTCATACCTTGAGCTCATCTTCATCTTTATTTTGAACTAAAATAACTTTAAGGTGAAAGGTGAAACTTAAAAATCAATGAAAAAAAATACTTATGTTTTGCCTACATTGAAGTTTTCATTAAGACTTTGAAAAGGGGAGTAAGAGAGCCACTACAGTAGCAAAACAGTTCAGTTCAGGGTGTTGATTTTAAATGGCTTTCGCCCAGATGACCAACTTAGATAAAATCACTCTTAATTAATAACGTATATTAATGCTGTAAGGGCATATATCCTAAGGTTATTTGGTTGTCAAGTCTATATTACTTCAGAGTAGAAGCAATGCCTTTCAAACTAAATTTCTATATGTTACATAAATTTTATTCGTTTGAAGCTTGCCATTCTGCAAACATTTATGCAAATTCCCAGGTGCACTCTAAAACAGCAAATAAAAGACAAGCAGCTCACAATCTAGCAATCCCAACTGAGGCAGGGCTATGTGTGCCAAATAGAAGCCACAGTTGTGCCACCATTTTTCTCCCTATCAATGGTTTAAATTACTCAGTTCAAAACTTGTTTTCATTTTGGAAATAAACCAATTGTTGGACATTCTCGACACATCATTCCGTTTTAATAATTATAAAGATTTTAATGTGTAACATTTTCAGGGTCTATTCAATCAACTTGATAATTTTTAGGTAAATATTGGTATACCTTTTAGTAACATACTAATACAACTTGCTTCCTCAGTTCTACTCTTAAATGCATCAGCTTTACCCAAATTCTGAAAAAGATGGATTCACACAATCTTTTGGCCTTGTCTTTTAAGAATCCTGTGAGACTAGATTAAAGCATTCATCATGCATCACAGTTCTCAAGTTAAATTGTGAGATAACATATTGAGAGCAAAACACTTAAATGATAATTAAATTGTTTTAAATTTTTAATTGCTATTTTATTAATAACTTTCTTTTATGTAATTTTATTTGTACACAGAGTCAGCAAGTTGATACTAATCAATCAAATGTTCTTAGAATCCTGAAGATCAGAAAGATCCCTTGAGCAGTTGACCCTGGCATATAGTGTCATGTAGTTCCCAATGAAGATAAGAATCAGAACACTTTCTTTTTCATTAGCCATATTCATGAAAAGCAGCAACAACAACAGGAAAAAGATGATAAATGAGTGAATGAAGAAATGAATGACTTATTTGTGGAGGAGAAACTACAATGTCAGTAGAAATGATCATAGGTTCTCTCAAATTATTTCTTGGTAGTTGTCCCTGTGTATTTAAAATTAAAAACAAGAAAATAATTACTACCTTTTTTGGGGTGAGACATTTAAATCCCAATCAAATATTATCATATGATAGTAACATTTCAATTCAATTCACCTTATCAGATTAGAAAATTACTCACCAAACACAGCTTACAAAATATCAATTTATGATCTTTCTTCTTGACTGTGTTTTATTTTTTATAGTCTCTCAGTTGGAGGCATCGCTGTCCACCAGGAGGCCTTCAAGTTAGAAACCTAGATGTCATCCCTATCATGTCTGGTTCTTACCTCTCACATAAATCATTCATTGGACCTAAAAGTATTTATTGAGTGCTGCTTGTGTCAGGTGCTATTCAGGTGGTAGATTTGGAGTAGTGATCAGAATAGACAATGTCTTTATTTCTCATAGAGTTTGCCTTCCAATCAGAGCAGTTAAAATAAACAGATATGCCAGATGCTAGGTAGAGAAAGACACTATGAGGAAAAATGAACAAGATATAGATCAGGTATGGAATTTCTCCACATCACTCTTTCTACCCCTTGATTCAGAGTTTCTCGTCATCTCTAAGACTGTTGCAACGGTCTTCTACTTCATCATATCTGACCCCATTAGTCTTTAAAGAATCTATCTAATATGATTGTCAGATCTTTTCAATTATCTCCTTAAATTCGTCAAAGTTTCCCCTCACCTTAAAGAAAAGCCTTAGCTTCTGGGAGGCCAAGGCGGGAGAATCACGAGGTCAAGGATCGAGACCATCCTGGCGAACACGGTGAAACTCCGTCTTTACTAAAGATACAAAAAAAATTAGCCAGGCATGATGGCGGGCGCCTGTAGCCCCAGCTACTCCGGAGGCTGAGGCAGGAGAATGGCGTGAACCTGGGAGGCGGAGCTTGCAGTGAGCAGAGATCGCGCCACTGAACTCCAGCCTGGGCCACAGACCGAAAACTCTGTCTCAAAAAAAAAAAAAAAGCCTTAACTTCTTAACAATGGATATCAGCTCTCCATGATCTTGCCTCTGTCCCTACCTCCAGCCTCATAATGTTATCTCTTGCTTTTCTGTCACTGGTGAAAATACCACATCAAGCTAATAGTTTAATATTCACCACTTACTGCTATGTCCATTGTGAAGGATGTTGACCCTACCCCTTCACCTGCCTGATATCTGATCTCCCCATCTTCTCTGTGCTATTAAATGTGTGACAATTTTATAGCTCTCATAATGCCCAATGTTTATCTCTGTCACTTTGTTTACATATTGTATTGTAGTATTTAAAATGTATGTAAAATATTTCACTCCTACTGTGAACTGCTTGAGAGCGAGGACCCTGTTTCTTTGTTCTATCTACTTAGTGCTTAGCACAGTGCTTGGCCCATATTATATGGTATGCAAGGCATATTTGTTAAATGAATGAATGAAATTCTAAGGGTCTGTATCTGGACATCAAGAAAATTCTGAAATATGGGGCTATTGTGCAAGGGGGCAGAACAAGGAGAAGGAAAGCATTTAAAAATCCTGAAAACCCAGAGACAAAATGACTTAGTGCATACTAAAGTCATGCAGCAAATACAAGAGAAATAAAAGCTGTGGTGCCAAGCCATTGATAACGCTCTCATTTTATTCATAAATTAAAGGGAAAGCATGTTACCCATAAGATAATAAATATCAAAGTGATTACTCGAAAGGTAGAAGCATTTAGAGAACAGCATTGTAAACAAGGCAATACCTTTAACAAAACGCAAAAAGGTATTTATGGTTAATCAGTTATTCCAGCACCATTTATCGAATAAGGAGTGCTTTCCCCATTGCTGTTTTTTGTTGATCTTATCAAAGATGAGATGACTGTAGCTGTGTGGCTTTATTTCTGAGTTTTCTATTCTGTCTCACTGGTCTATGTGTCTGTTTTTGTACCAATACCATGCTATTTTGGTTAAAATTAACTCAAAGTGGATTAAAGATTTAAATGTAAGACCTCAAACTATAAAAATCCTAGAAGACAACCCAGAAAATACTCTACTTGACATTGGCCTTGGCAACAAATTTTTGGCTAAGTCTCCAAAAGCAATTGCAACACAAACAAAAATAGACAGATGGGACCTAATTAAACTAAAGAGCTTCTGCACAGCAAAGAAACTATCAACAGAGTAAACAGACAACCTACAGAATGGGAGAAGAACTTTGCGGCCGGGCGCGGTGGCTCAAGCCTGTAATCCCAGCACTTTGGGAGGCCGAGGCGGGCGGATCACGAGGTCAGGAGATCGAGACCCTCCTGGCTAACACGGTGAAACCCCGTCTCTACTAAAAATACAAAAAAAAAAAAAACTAGCCGGGCGCGGTGGCGGACGCCTGTAGTCCCAGCTACTCGGAGGCTGAGGCAGGAGAATGGCTGGAACCCGGGAGGCGAAGCTTGCAGTGAGCCGAGATCGCGCCACTGCACTCCAGCCTGGGCGACACAGTGAGACTCCGTCTCAAAAAAAAAAAAAAAAAAAAAAAGAACTTTGCATACTATGCATCCAACATAGGCCTAATATCTGGAGTCTACAGGAAACTTAAACAAATCAACAAGGAAAAACAAGGGAAAATCAAACAACCCCATTAAAAAGAGGCAAAGGTCATGAACAGAATCTTCTCAAAACAAGACATACAAGCGACCAACAAACATATGAAAAAAATGCTCAGTATCACTAATCATCAGAGAAATGCAAATCAAAACCACATGGAGATGGACACCATCTCATACTAGTCAGAATGACTTTTATTAAAAAGTTAAGAAACAACAGTTGCTGGTGAGCTTGAAGAGAAAAGAGAGCAAAGGAACACTTACACACTGTTGGTGAGAATGTAAATTAGTTCAGTCACTGTGGAAAGCAGTCTGGAGATTCCTCAAAGAACTTAAAACAGAGTTACCATTCAACCCAGTAATCCCATTACTGGGTATCTTCCAAAGGAGAATGAATCATTCTACCAAAAAGATACCTGCCCTTGTATCTTCATCACTGAGCTATCACAATAGCAAACACATGAAATAAACCTCGGTGCTCATCAATGGTAGATTGAATAAAGAAAATGTGGTACATATACACCATGGAATACTATGCAGCCACAAAGAAGAATGAAATCATGTTCTTTTCAGCAACATGGATGCAACTGAATGCCATAATCCTAAGCAAATTAACGCAGGAACAGAAAATGAAATACTGCATGTTCTTACTTAGTAGTGGGAGCTAAACACTGAGCAAACATGGACATCAACAGTAGATTGGATAATTTGTGATGGGTTGAAAAAATGTATGAGAGGTTGAACAATGGAATATAGCAATGGAAATGATTATTACTACTTGTAATAATCTGGATGAATCCTCAAAACATTTAACTGAAGGAATTTTTTTAATGATTAAGTAGTAAACTCACCATAAATCTTGATATTTAAACATCCAAAACAAGAGAACTAAGTAATATGTTATTTACAGATTAATAGATCAAAGAAAAGTGTGGAAATTATTTTTTTATGAGGCTACAAATTTACAATTAGGTTACCTCTTGGAGGAGGAAGGGAGATTCAATAATAGAAAGGTGCCTAGGGAATTTAAAGGTCCTGGTTACATTCTATTAAGCTTGTGGTGGATGTATGGGTATTTCTTTTAGCTTTCTTTAACTGTACATTATACACACATATTGTAAATAATGTATACAACATATACACATCATCATACATATATGATAGAGGGTATAATTTCATTTACGATGTAACACTTTCCCTCTAAGAAACAACTCTATGTTAGTTGACACTTTTATGAATCAGGAGTTTCAAAATGCATGTTAAATAGGTCTCTGCTGGCACGTGATAGACTAAGTGAATTGTTAGAAAGCTAAGAGCATTATTTCAGTTAGCTGGCAATTGATCCAATCATCACAGCTGACTTTTCCACCTAGCAATCTGTGCCAATTGTTAACATGGGTGATGTGAGCCAATTGCTTCAGACCAGGTTTCCTTAATTTATATTAAAATTTAGCCTTAAACAGACATGTTGAGGAATTAAGAAAATAAAAAGGAAAAACCAAAAATGCCAGAAAAAAATGTAGAATATTTTGAAGTCAGTGCTTTCATTTCAAATATAAACCTTTATTCAGAGTGATTGGAAATCAAAAGCCTATTGAATGCACATCATTTCTGGCAATTGTATAATTCATAAATAGACAAATGGCTTAAGAAACACGATGAAAAAGTGTACTCCCAAGGAGGTATCATCTATGCCAAGTTTACTGCTGAGATCATGAACCAGTGACAATAGGGGTTAATAATGGAAATGTTGGTAGTCCTCTACTTATAATAGAATGAACAGTGCTGCTATAATTACAATTTTCTCTTTTTTTTCCCTGTTATATAGAAATGAATCAATATCCAAGTAGAGAGAGGATAAAAATGTCTTTAATAATTTGCTTTGCTCTTCAAAAGAATTGGCTTCCTAGGTCTGCAAGTCAATTGTATCATTCAAAATTATCACAAGGCTATTTATCAAATAGCGTAAATTAAAATTTGTTTTGACCTACTGAAGGCTATTTTATGTGATTTTCAGTAGAGACTGAATAATCATGAACAATTTCCTTTTCTCTACCAAGTTACTTTAAAAAAGAATCAATATGTTATTTCAGCAGATATTTAGAATAATCAACTCTTCATGTGATCTTTTGCTAAGTTATGTCAACACCAAGACTGTTATATATGAATTCTTGTTGCCTTGTCTTGTTTTTAATTAGGACCAGAGAAATATTTGATTAGTGACTACAGCAATAACTGATATATCTGATATATCTTACTTGGACTGTTATTATTTCCACGAAAAGTAATAACCCATCTGATTTGCCAATGGAGCAATATTATAGGATAAGTAAGTAAAATTGGGAATATACACAATGAAAAAATGTACGTTTTCCACATACCACAGACTTTAAATTTGTTTGAGTTGTGTAAATAATCTGGCATGTAGTCTAAGTTAAATCTATAATAGTAGTCTCAAATTATCCTTGATACTCTGTTTCTTTTATTTTCTTTATTAACTTGAGAATCTGTATTTGCAGGAGGAGCCTGGAATAAAAGATTGCTGAAATTTTGCACTAAATAAATCTTTCTAGAGGTGAATAATATTAAACCTCCTTTAAACCTACATAATGAATTCAATTTAATAAAATTTAAAGACAAAAATAAAACTCAAAGAAGGAAGAAAACTCTGAGTTTTTGTATATCTCTAATTTTTCTACTAATGGATATTTCATTACCATCTTCATGTACAGCAATACCATTTTAAAGAATATTGTTGATTGATGTTCTGTTCTTTCTGTTTAGTCTTTTACCTGATGAGCTAATTTTCTCTTTCTCTTATTAATCTGCTAGGTCTCTGCCCTGTGACTCTGTGCTCACTTTCCTCTAACTTTTTTAGCTCTTCCTCAAGTTGTATTCACTATAGGGTCACAAATTGTGCTCATGGGAGCCCCAGCACCCCACTTAACAGATCTGTGATTGTAAGGTAGGACTTATTCTCGCTGGTACTCATTCACTCATTCCTAAGAGCCTCAAATAAGGAAGTGTTTCTGAAACAAATGTGAAAACGCTCAAAAAGCCTCTAAAATTCCATTTGACTTGCAAACAATGTCATAACTACACAACTAATAACAAATAAAAAAACAGACAATGCTGTTAGGTACCAGGTACTCTCTCCTAAGTGTTTTTTCTATTTTAACTCCTTTGATTTTTCATAGATATAAAAACTGAGTCCTCAAGAGGTAAAGTATTTTACCCAGTGCTTATAGTTTCCAGATCCCTCCCAATAAACACTATTTAGCCTCTCCAAATTTCTGTTCATTAATTTATGAAAACATCCAATAAAACAAAGGAAAGGCCAATACACTTTTAAAACTTCAGTACAACTGACTTCTTTTCTTCCTGAACTACTTGTCCATATTGAACAATGAATAGACATTGCTTCTACCTCTGCGATCTCTCATTTTCCAGCTTTAGGTTCAATTTCTCTGCAGATGGCACTTAATTTCAACAAGTTAACCTTGGTATCTTTCTAAATGACACATTCTATTTAGAGTCTCTGGCAAATTTACTATCTTGCTGAATTCTCAAGTTTGACTCTGGAAAATGTCAACTTTCTGACATTCTCCTCCAGCTTCACTTTTGAAGAATTTTCTCATAAATCTGAATGAAGTAAAGACGCCATCATCTTTCATGTGTACTTCTCTGATCCCTATCACCAAGCTAAGAGTGTGGGCTCCTTTGGCTCGTTGTTTCCTGTACCAAAATGCTGCTATTTATTCTTTCTTGAAATTGTTCATATTTCTTTATCCTTGATTTCAGAAACAAATCTATGTTGGCTTATTTATAAACTCCTATTTCTGCATGTTAATATAGATCTTTGTTTTGTTCTCGCACTTAAGTAATTACATCAAGATTCTTATGCTATTAATATAACCTGTTGATAGGCTTAATGCCCTGAAATTCATTTGTATATAAGACTGTTAATGTTCTTTAGGCATGTATTATGTCTTTCAACTTTTTATGTGTTCATCGTAACTAGCATAGTGCTCAATGCTATAAAATTTTGATAATAAAGACTGAAGAAGCATTATAGAGCCTTCAATTCAGTCTCTTCATTTTACACAAACAGAAGCTGAGTCCTTGCTTGTGAATTGGAAATTAAAAGCATTATTTTTCCATTCACATATTTATTCAGTGTTCACATTATTGATAGCCTGTGATGTTCACATATCTTAAGACATTAAGTTTCACAGCTCTCAGTGGGGTGGCCATTTACCACTATTAACAGACATGGAGACTGACGGAGAGTTTCACAGCTTGCTCATGATCACCCATGTAGTGGTGACAGCTGAGATTCAAAGTCACTTTGTCCTGCTCCAGATCCTATTTTGCTTCATTATATTCCTTTTCTAATGTACCATAATACACATTTTACTTGCAGTTTTCGGGCTGAAAGTACCTAGCCATGTAAGACCCCCACCATTTGAAGCAATCAACCCTTTCAAACCATTTCATGAAGTCCAACCAAAATTTAATCATTTAACTGAAAAAAAAAGATGATTTCTTTCAGAGTATATTAGCATGTATAAATAAAAATTACTAGGAATTGGTTGTAAGGAATTCAGAGGTGCCTTTTAAAATATGTTTCTTTACTCAGTAGCCTCAGAGAACATGGCATGATTGGGGAAATGGAAGCATTCTGGGATATTGCTGTATAGGGCCATTGAGAGGGGAATTTGAGAGATGAGGTTCAACAGGTATTAAGGAGTTCAGTCATGAAAGGCATCGTGTTTCATGTTAAAGGATTCATGTCTTCCCAGGGATAAAGGATGCCTAAAAGACCAGATTCACCTACATACCTTTTCCAGGACAATTCATCATCTCAGTGTCAAGGGCACATGTCGTGTTGCTCTTTCTTGCTGCTTACCAAGATAAGTAGGTGGAATTCCTAGATAGTCCCACAGATTTTCTACCCTAATCCTTGGGAATGTGAATACAAGGAATTGTTTCTCCTATAATCGGGTTATGTTGTAGGGCACAGTTAACTATGAGAAAGAGAGCTTATCTGAAAGGAGCTAACCTACTTAAATAAACCCTTTAAAACCAGAGACGTTTCTCTGGACGCTAGCAGAAGAGCAAATCAGAGACTGTAAGCATGAGAAAGATTTCATACCCTATTTCTGGCTTAAAGGTGGATGGAGCCATGTGCCAAGGAATACAGGAGAAAATTACCATAACATGTTGACTGATTTCACTTTAAAATTCAAAGATCAAATAGACACTCAATAATGCCCTGAAATCTTATGTTCCTATAGCAGGCTTACTTTTCCTAAAAAGACTGTTTTAGATTTTTTAGATTTTTCCTAAAAAGACTAAAAAGACTATTTTAGATATTCTTCCCTTTTCTCAAACAGTCCTCACCTCTACTACACTATTATTATCAGGGGATGGCCTTTTTTCACATTTTATTGAGAAAATAGAAGCCGTATGATAGGACATATTTTACATTTTCTCTGGCAAATCTAAAATCCTACCTATACTGAAATCTATCTTCTTTTTTTCCTATTATTTCAAATGAGGCTATTTCATCTCCACCAGCATCAAATACAAATTCCTACACTCCTTCTTTATCTCGTTCGTCTCCAACACTCAAAGTTCCTGGGGCTCTACCTCTTTCAGTTATTTTCTCTCTCCCCTTCTACTGTATCATTCTCATCAGCACATAAACATAGTCTATAATCTCCCATCATAAATAAGAATGCATCCCTTTTCCTCAACTACAATCTCATTTCTCTGTGTCCCTTCAGAGTTAAACTTCTAAAAGAGTTGTCTACATTAGTTATTTGTGTGTCTTCACCTTCCACAACTCAACCCACAACAGAGTGATTTTCACCCCATAATTCCACTGAAAGTGCCCTTATCAAAATACAAGGATGTCCAAAAACCTATTTCCAAAGAGCACTCTCTGAATTATTACTTAAACTTTGACTACTCTTCAGAAGTCAACCACACCCTTCTTGAAATACTGTCCTCTCTTAACATTCACAGCAGCACTCTCCTGGTTTGCCTCAACTCAGTGGTTGCTTCTTTTCTTCCTCTCTGGTTTCTTCATTATTATTATTTTTGCTTCCAAATGCCTAGATTCCTTCATGCTCATTCTTGAGTCCTCTTATTAATTTTATACACATTTACCTTGGAGATTGTTACCCATTTGCAAGAATTTAAATGTATCTTCATGTTAATAATGTTTATAATTTATGCTTGATCCAGATTTCTCCTCTAAAGAATACTCCAGTAAAGGAAATGAATTAAATTTTGCTCTCCCAAGATATGGAACAGGAAGAAATATAAGAGTATATGTGGACTTCAAGTGCTTCAGATGGCACCCCAATAGTTCATCATTTATGATAGAAATAGGGCCAGCTGTTTTCCAGCTGTTATATAACTGTCTTATTGGACTAGATTGTAAGATTATTTGAATATCTTCTAGGCCTATGACCTTGGACAAGTTATTTAACCTTAACAAACCTTAATATGTGCATTTATAAAATGAATTTATCATTACCATGTTATAATTTACATTGAGGAAACTATGTAAAATGTGAATTTGCTTAGTATGATGCCTGAGATATTCCAGATTTTCAGAAAACATTAGTTATTTTTTATATTGAAGATAAAGTTCTTTACATTTTTCTGAATTATTGCTGCTGCTTATATTTTGTAGCATGTTACAATACCTATAATCTATGTAGAAATGATAATACAGTTGTATAAGAATATTCTGTTGATGCCTTCTGGTAAGATCAAGTATGAAAGAGTCTTAGATTTGATGAACTAAATGTATTAGTCTATGGTTTATAGTACCAATTATTTAAATCATCAAGCCCTTAAACTCTGTCTTACTAGAGCAATGCTTTGTCAATAATAGAAGTAGAGAAATTGAAGATGTGTTATCAGCCTCCAGAAAACTTAAAATCTAATTGGTGCAAAAAAAAAAAAGTTAAAATTAGAGAAATGAATGGAGTATTTTGTTTATGGGCAGCAAGTATATAAAGGTGTAACCCAAACTATGAAATAATGAGAAAATTTAGCATGATCCAAGATGTCATGGCAATACTTACAAGAAGAGGAGTTTGCATGGAAATTTGTGAAGAGCAATCAATGAAGGGAAGGCAAGGGGAAGAAACTATGGAAGAACTACATGATCAGTTTTGGAAAGATGGGAGTGAGCATGCTTTGTTGAAAAATGTAAGAAACTGGCTAAACCAACTCTCACAGAGTTGTTTACTTATTTATTTACTTATTTATTATACTTTAAGTTCTAGGGTACATGTGCACAATGTGCAGGTTTGTTACATATGTATACATGTGCCATGTTGGTGTGCTGCACCCATTAACTCGTCATTTACATTAGGTATATCTCCTAATGCTATCCCTGTCCCCTCCCCCCAATGCACGACAGGCCCCAGTGTGTAATATTCCCCTTCCTGTGTCCAGGTGTTCTCATTGTTCAATTCCCACCTATGAGTGAGAACATGCGGTGTTTTTCTGCTCTTGCGACAGTTTGCTGAGAATGATGGTTTCCAGCTGCATCCATGTCCCTACAAAGGACATGAACTCATCCTTTTTTATGGCTGCATAGTATTTCATGGTATATATGTGCCACATTTTCTTAATCCAGTCTGTCATTGATGGACATTTGGGTTGGTTCCAAGTCTTTGCCTTTGTAAATAGTGCCGCAATAAACATACACCCAACTCTCATAGAGTTTTATAAGAGAAGGTTGCATAACCTGTCTTCAGATTGATTAACAAAATCTGTATATTCTAAGTTGAGTTTATAATTGGGGTAAGAAAAAGAGGGAAGAAGAGTGGCTCAGAGGCTGTAGTTGCTGCTCAAGTGTACTTATTCTTGAATAAGAATGGCAGCTGAGGAAACAGTAAATCAGTTGAATCTTAGAAAGACTAAGAAGCAAGAGTTAGAAAGATCTGATGACTCTAAAGGCAAAGAAAGGCTGTAATCTAGCCTGGCTGTAGATGGTAAACCTGGAAGACTGTGAGTCTGGAGGCTATTGTAATCAGAATGCCAAAATAAGGAAGAAGAAATTTGTAGGTTTAGATAGATGAAGATTTTAATCAAATGGAATGGGTTCAAAAATCATGAAGACACACGGGAGGGAAATTTGTGAACTGGAGAAATGAAACAGGAGGAAGATTATCAAGACCCATCTACATTTGTTATTTTTTTTCTCACTTTTAGTGCAGTATTCTTAGTTCAGTGTAATGTGCTAAATTAATGCTTACACTAAGCTGATGTAATTAGATGATGAAGTTCCTTGCCAAACAAAGAGAAGATGGCAGAAACACTGGAAACTTTAATGGTCAGTGTGAACTATCACAAATCTAGAACAGAAAATCTGACATTTAGATCTATGCTTTGAACTGTATGTCTCTGGGATGATATGGTTTGTCTGTGTCCTCACCCAAATCTCATGTTGAATTGTACTTCCCATAATCCATACGTGTTGTGGGAGAGACCCAATGGGAAGTGATTGGATCATGGGAGCAGTTTCCCCCATACTGTTCTCATGTTAATGAGTGAGTTCTCATGAGATCTGCTGGTTTTATAAGTGTCACACTTCCTCTGCAGGTACCTCTCTCTCCTGCCACCTTGTAAAAAGGATGCCTTCCTTCCCCGTTGCCTTCTGCCATGATTGTAAATTTCTTGAGACCTTCCCAGCCATGTGGGACTATGAGTCAGTCAAACTTCTTTCCTTTATACATTACCCAGTCTCAGGTATTTTCTTAGAGCAATGTGAGAACAGACTAATACAGTAAATTGGCACCAAGGATGGGGTGCTGCTATAAGGATACCCCAAAAAGGCTGAGACTGTAATCCCAGCACTTTGGGAGGCCAAGGTGGACTGATCATAATGTTAGAAGATTGAGACCATCCTGGCCAACACAATGAAACTCCATCTCTACTACAACACAAAAAATTAGCCTGGCATGGTGACACGTGCCTATAGTCCCAGCTACTCAGGAGGCTAAGGCAGGGGAATCGCTTGAACCTGGGGGGCAGAGGTTGCAGTGAGCCGAGATCGTGCCACTGCATTCCAGCCTGGTGACAGAGCAAGACTCCATCTCTTAAAAAAAAAAATGATACTCCAAAATGTGGAAGTGTGGAATTGACTTTGGAACTGGGTAACAGGCAGAGTTTTGAACAGTTTAGAGGGCTCAGAAGAAGACAGGAAGACGTGGGAAAGTTTGGAACTTCCTGGAGACTTGCTGAATGACTAAAATGCTGTCAGTGATATGGACAATGAAGTCCAGGCTGAGGATGTCTCAAATGGAGATGAGGAACTTGTTGGGAACTGGAATAAAGGTGAGTCTTGTTATGCTTTGCTTTAGCGAAGAGACTGGTGGCATTTTGCCCTGCCCTAGAGATCTGAGGAACTTTGAACTTGAGATAGATGATTTAGGGTAACTGGTGGAAGAAATTTCTGAGAACCAAATTGCTCAAGAGGTGACAGAACATAAAAGTTTGAAAAATTTGCAGCCTGAGGATGTGGTAGAAAAGAAAAACCCATTTTGTGGGGAGAAATTCAAGCCAGCAGCAGAAGTTTGCCTAAGTAACAAGGAGCTGAATGTTAATCACCAAGACAATGGGAGAAAATGTCTCCAGGACATGTCACAGAGTTTCACAGCAGCCCCTCCCATCACAGGCCCAAAAGCCTAGGAGGAAAAAATGGTTTCGTGGGCCAGGCCCAGGGCCCCCCTGCTCTGTGCAGCCTCGAGATACGGTGCCCTGTGTCTCAGCTGCTTCAGCTCCGGCCGTGGCTGACAAGGCCAAGCACAGCTCGGGTCATTGCTACAGAGGATGTAAGCCCCAAGTCTTATAGATTCCATGTGGTGTTGAGCCTGTGGGTGCACAGAAGACAAGAATTGAGGTTTGAAAACCTCTGTCTAAATTTCAGAGAACCTATAGAAATGCATGGATGTCCAGACAGAAGTTTTGGCTGAAGAAGCAGATTCCTCATGGGTAACCTCTGCTTGGGCAGTGCAGAAGGGAAATGTGGAGTCAGAGCCCTCATACAGAGTCCCCCCTGGGGCACTGCCTACTGGAGCTGTGAGAAAAAGGCCACCATCCTACAGACCCCAGAATGGTAGATCCACTGACAGATTGCACTGTGTGCCTGGGAAAAGCTGCAGACACTCAGTGCCAGCCAGTGAAAGCAGCTGGGATAGGGGCTGTACCCTGTAAAGCTACAGGGGTGGAGCTGTCCAAGGCCATGGGAGCCCACATCTTGCATCAGTATGACCTGAATGTGAGACCGAGTCAAAGGAGAACATTTTGGAATTTTAAGGTTTAATGACTGCCCTATTAGATTTTGAACTCACATGGGGCCTGCAGCCTCTTTGTTTTGGCCAATTTCTCTCATTTGTCTATACTTACCCAAAGCTTGTACCCCCATTGTATCTAGGAAGTAACTAACTTGCTTTTGATTTTACAGGTTCGTAGGCAGAAGGGACTTGTCTTGCCTCAGATGACACTTTGGACTTGGACTTTTGGGTTAACACTGGAATGAGTTAAAACTTTGGGGACTGTTGGAAAGGCATGATTGTGTCTTGAAATGTGAGAAGGACATGAAATTTGGGAAGGACCAGGGGTGTAATGATATAGTTTTGCTGTGTCCCCACACAAATCTCATCTTGAATTGTAGTTCCCATAATCCCCATGTGTTGTGGGAGGGACCTGTGGGAAGGGATTGTATCATGGGGGCAGTTTCCCCCATGCTATTCTTGTGACAGAGAGTGAGTTCTCACGAGATCTGATGGTTTTGTAAGAATCTGGCATTTGCCCTGCTGGTGTATCTTCCTCCTGCTGCCTTGTGAAGAAGGTGCCTTGCTTCCCCTTCGCTTTCTGCCATAATTGTATGTTTCCTAAAGCCTTCCCAGCCATGTGGAATTGTGAGTCAATTAAACCCTTTTCCTTTATGAATTACCTAGTCTCAGGTATTTCCTTATAGCAATGCGAGAACAGACTAATATATGGAGAAAAGATAAGAAGTTCAGGAAACAGGGAATATGAGTGAATTTTCATTTCCTGATTTTTGCCCTTTATTTGAGGTAGAGATAAATCATATTGCCCTATTTTTGTTGCAGTAATTTCTTTAAAATAATAAACTTTTACCAGGATTGAAATGTAGATTATTTTAGGTCTAAAGAATTAAAGCTGGCAGTAATGAAAGAATAAATTAACAAATGAAAACATATTATATTTATAATTGCCAGATATGTTTCCCCTTTACTTAAGTGCCCTCTAATGATATAGCAGTAGCATATTTCTTCACATTGCCTATACAATGTAATTCAATTCAATACATACTTCCTAAAAACATGTTATTCGGTAATTGCAAATAACAGAATAGAGAAATATGAAAACAATTTAAAATAAAATCAAAAGTGTATTATGAGAATTTGAGCACTGACTTTTATTTGCAAATTTTAAAAAGACTTCCATAAATGATTCCCTTAAAGAGTTCAATGAAGGAAAATTAAAACCATGTTTTCAGTGTATTACATTTTCCTCTCTTAACGGCAAAAGGTTTGAGTCTTTCGGTGTATGGTCATTAACTGTTACTAACCATAGGATGCTTCAGTCTCTTTCCTTAAAGGATCAGCCCTCCTCCCACCTTTTTTTACATCTGGAAAATAAACTTAAAGTCAGGCATCAGAGGAGAATTGTTTCGTTAATTTAGAAGACAATCTTAAAAACAATACTCTTTCCTGAATATTCATACTGTGATATGAACATCATTTTATTAGTCAAAACATACTTTATTTGTGATATTATTGTGCTATCATTTTCAGTCACATGCAAATCAAGGGAACACTTTGACCTAATGAGGTACTTACCTGAAAAACAGCTCAGTCACTTATGGCTCTATTTTTTGTTTTTGTTTGTTTAGGTATGGGTTGAGTAGATTTGGCCCCTTCTTCCAAATCTAGTAATTATTCCTTGGGAATCAATCCATAAAATAGCAAAATTAGTGTACATACATAGGAGGAGAAGATAACTCATAAACTCAAGAAATTTGTATGATAGAATAACCAAATATTGAGGTGGATGAGGTAGACTGTAAAATACTACAGATAATAATGACTGCAAAATGAACACAAACATGGCTTTCCAAGCCTTTAAAAAATGTATATTATTGGGGGGCGGAGCAAGATGGCCAAATAGGAACAGCTCCAGTCTCCAACTCCCAGCGCGAGCGACACAGAAGACCGGTGATTTCTGCATTTTCAACTGAGGTACTGGGGTCATCTCACTAGGGAGTGCCGGACAATCGGTGCTGGTCAGCTGCTGCAGCCTGACCAGCGAGAGCTGAAGCAGGGCGAGGCATCACCTCACCTGGGAAGTGCAAGGGGGAAGGGAATCCGTTTTCCTAGCCAGGGGAACTGAGACACACAACACCTGGAAAATCGGGTAACTCCCACCCCCAATACTGCGCTTTAAGCAAACTGACAAACCAGGAGAATATATCCCACACCTGGCCGGGAGGGTCCCATGCCCACGGAGCCTACCTCATTGCTAACACAGCAGTCTGAGGCGATCTATCCACAAGGCAGCAGCGAAGCTGGGGGAGGGGCGCCCGCCATTGCTGAGGCTTAAGTAGGTAAACAAAGCTGCTGGGAAGCTCGAACTGGGTGGAGCTCACAGCAGCTCAAGGAAGCCTGCCTGTCTCTGTAGACTCCACCTCTGGGGACAGGGCACAGCTAAAAAAACAACAGGGGAAGCAGCAGAGGCCTGTGCAGAGGCGAACGACTCTGTCTGACAGCTTTGAAGAGAGCAGTGGATCTACCAACATACAGGTTGAGATCTGAGAACGGACAGACTGCCTGCTCAGGTGGGTCCCTGACCCCTGAGTAGCCTAACTGGGAGACATACCCCACTAGGGGCAGTCTGATACCCCACAACTCACAGAGTGGAGTACACCCCTGAGAGGAAGCTTCCAAAGGAAGAATCAGACAGGTACACTCGCTGTTCAGCAATATTTTATCTTCTGCAACCTCTGCTGCTGATACCCAGGCAAACAGGGTCTGGAGTGGACCTCAAGCACTCTCCAACAGACCTATAGCTGAGGGTCCTGACTGTCAGAAGGAAAACTATCAAACAGGAAGGACACCTATACCAAAACCCCATCAGTACATCACCATCATCAAAGACCAGAGACAGATAAAACCACAAAGATGGGGAAGAAGCAGGGCAGAAAAGCTGGAAATTCAAAAAATAAGAGCGCATCTCCCCCTGCAAAGGAGAGCAGCCCATCGCCAGCAACAGATCAAAGCTGGTCAGAGAATGACTTTGACGAGATGAGAGAAGAAGGCTTCAGTCCATCAAACTTCTCAGAGCTAAAGGAGGAATTACGTACCCAGCGCAAAGAAACTAAAAATCTTGAAAAAAGAGTGGAAGAATTGACAGCTAGACTAATTAACGCAGAGAAGTTCATAAACGAAATGACAGAGATGAAAACCATGACACGAGAAATACGTGACAAATGCACAAGCTTCAGTAACTGACTCGATCAACTGGAAGAGAGAGTATCAGCAATTGAGGATCAAATGAATGAAATGAAGTGAGAAGAGAAACCAAAAGAAAAAAGAAGAAAAAGAAATGAACAAAGCCTGCAAGAAGTATGGGATTATGTAAAAAGACCAAATCTACGTCTGATTGGGGTGCCTGAAAGTGAGGGGGGAAATGGAACCAAGTTGGAAAACACTCTTCAGGATATCATCCAGGAGAACTTCCCCAACCTAGTAGGGCAGGCCAACATTCAAATTCAGGAAATACAGAGAATGCCACAAAGATACTCCTCCAGAAGAGCAACTCCAAGACACATAATTGCCAGATTCACCAAAACTGAAATGAAGGAAAAAATCTTAAGGGCAGCCAGAGAGAAAGGTCGGGTTACCCACAAAGGGAAGCCCATCAGACTAACAGCAGATCTCTCGGCAGAAACTCTGCAAGCCAGAAGAGAGTGGGGGCCAATATTCAATATTCTTAAAGAAAAGAATTTTCAACCCAGAATTTCATATCCAGCCAAACTAAGTTTCATAAGTGAAGGAGAAATAAAATCCTTTACAGAGAAGCAAATGCTTAGAGATTTTGTCACCACCAGGCCTGCCTTACAAGAGACCCTGAAGGAAGCACTAACATGGAAAGGAACAACCGGTACCAGCCATTGCAAAAACATGCCAAAATGTAAAGACCATCGAGGCTAGGAAGAAACTGCATCAACTAACGAGCAAAATAACCAGTTAATATCATAATGGCAGGATCAAGTTCACACATAACAATATTAACCTTAAATGTAAATGGACTAAATGCTCCAATTAAAAGACACAGACTGGCAAACTGGATAAAGAGTCAAGACCCATCAGTCTGCTGTATTCAGGAGACCCATCTCACATGCAGAGACATACATAGGCTGAAAATAAAGGGATGGAGGAAGATCTACCAAGTAAATGGAGAACAAAAAAAAGCAGGGGTTGCAATCCTAGTCTCCGATAAAACAGACTTTAAACCATCAAAGATCAAAAGAGACAAAGAAGGCCATTACATAATGCTAAAGGGATCAATTCAATAGGAAGAGCTAACGATCCTAAATAGATATGCACCCAATACAGGAGCACCCACATTCATAAACCAAGTCCTTAGAGACTTACAAAGAGACTTAGACTCCCATACAATAATAATGGGAGACTTCAACACTCCACTGTCAACATTAGACAGATCAACGAGACAGACATTTCATAAGGATATCCAGGAATTGAACTCATCTCTGCACCAAGCGGACCTAATAGACAACTATAGAACTCTCCACCCCCAATCAACAGAATATACATTCTTCTCAGCACCACATCGCACTTATTCCAAAATTGACCACATAATTGGAAGTCAAGCACTCCTCAGCAAATGTCAAAGAACAGAAATTATGACGAACTGTCTCTCAGACCACAGTGCAATCAAACTAGAACTCAGGACTAAGAAACTCAATCAAAACCACTCAAATACATGGAAACTGAACAACCTGGTCCTGAATGACTACTGGGTACATAATGAAATGAAAGCAGAAATAAAATGTTGTTTGAAACCAATGAGAACAAAGATACAACATACCAGAATCCCTGGGACACATTTAAAGCAGTGTGGAGAGGGAAATTTATAGCACTAAATGCCCACAAGTGAAAGCAGGAAAGATCTAAAATTGACACTCTAACATCACAATTAAAAGAACTAGAGAAGCAAGAGCAAACACATTCAAAAGCTAGCAGAAGGCAGAGAAATAACTAAGATCAGAGCAGAACTGAAGGAGATAGAGACACAAAAAACCCTCCAAAAATCAATGAATCCAGGAGTTGGTTTTTTGAAAAGATCAACAAAATTGACAGACCGCTAGCAAGACTAATAAAGAAGAGAAGAGAGAGGAATCAAATAGACGCAATAGAAAATGATAAAGGGGATATCACCACCAACCCCACAGAAATACAAACTACCATCGGAGAATACTATAAACGCCTCTACGCAAATCAATTAGAAAATCTAGAAGAAATGGATAATTTCCTGGACACGTACACTCTCCCAAGACTAAACCAAGAAGAAGTTGAATCCCTGAATAGACCAATAGCAGGATCTGAAATTGAGGCAACAATCAATAGTCTACCCACCAAAAAAAGTCCAGGACCAGATGGATTCACAGCTGAATTCTACCAGAGGTACAAGGAGGAGCTGGTACCATTCCTTCTGAAACTATTCCAATCAATAGAAAAAGAGGGAATCCTCCCTAACTCATTTTATGAGGCCAACATCATCCTGATACCAAAGCCTGGCAGAGACACAACAAAAAAAGAGAATTTTAGACCAATATCCCCGATGAACATTGATACAGAAATTCTCAATAAAATACTGGCAAACCGGATTCAGCAGCATATCAAAAAGCTTATCCACCATGATCAAGTGGGCTTCATCCCTGGGATGCAAGGCTGTTTCAACATATGCAAATCAATAAACGTAATCCAGCATATAAACAGAACCAAAGATAAGAACCACATGATTATCTCAATAGATGCAGAAAAGGCTTTTGTCAAAATTCAACAGTCCTTCATGCTAAAAGCGCTCAATAAATTCGGTATTGATGGAACGTACCTCAAAATAATAAGAGCTATTTATGACAAACCCACAGCTAATATCATACTGAATGGGCAAAAACTGGAAAAATTCCCTTTGAAAACTGGCACAAGACAGGGATGCCCTCTCTCACCACTCCTATTCAACATAGTGTTGGAAGTTCTGGCTAGGGCAATCAGGCAAGAGAAAGAATCAAGGGTATCCAGTTAGGAAAAGAAGAAGTCAAATTGTCCCTGTTTGCAGATGACATGATGGTATATTTAGAAAACCCCGTTGTCTCAGCCCAAAATCTCCTTAAGGTGATAAACAACTTCAGCAAAGTCTCAGGATACAAAATCAACGTGCAAAAATCACAAGCATTCTTATACACCAGTAACAGACAAACAGAGAGCCAAATCAGGAATGAACTTCCATTCACAATTGCGTCAAAGAGAATAAAATACCTAGGAATCCAACTTACAAGGGATGTAAAGGACCTCTTCAAGGAGAACTACAAACCACTGCTCAGTGAAATAAAAGAGGACACAAACAAATGGAAGAGCATACCATGCTCATGGATAGGAAGAATCAATATCATTAAAATGGCCATACTGCCCAAGGTTATTTATAGATTCAATGCCATCCCCATCAAGCTACCAATGAGTTTCTTCACAGAATTGGAAAAAACTGCTTTAAAGTTCATATGGAATCAAAAAAGAGCCCGCATTGCCAAGACAATCCTAAGTCAAAAGGACAAAGCTGGAGGCATCACGCTACCTGACTTCAAACTATACTACAAGGCTACAGTAACCAAAACAGCATGGTACTGGTACCAAAACTGAGATATAGACCAATGCAACAGAACAGAGTCCTCGGAAAGAATATCACACATCTACAGCCATCTGATCTTTGAGAAACCTGAGAGAAACAAGAAATGGGGAAAGGATTCCCTATTTAACAAATGGTGCTGGGAAAATTGGCTAGCCATAAGTAGAAAGCTGAAACTGGATCCTTTCCTTACTCCTTATATGAAGATTAATTCAAGATGGATTAGAGACTTAAATGTTAGACCTAATACCATAAAAACCCTAGAAGAAAATCTAGGTAGTACCATTCCGGACATAGGCATGGGCAAGGACTTCATGTCTAAAACACCAAAAGCAACGGCAGCAAAAGCAAAAATTGACACATGGGATCTAATTAACTAAAGAGCTTTTGCACAGCTAAAGAAACTACCATCAGAGTGAACAGGCAACCTACAGAATGGGAGAAAATTTTTGCAACCTACTCATCTGACAAAGGGCTAATATCCAGAATCTACAAAGAACTCAAACAAATATACAAGAAAAAAACACACAACCCCATCAAAAAGTGGGCAAAGGATATGAACAGACATTTCTCAAAAGAAGACATTCATACAGCCAACAGACACATGAAAAAATGCTCTTCATCACTGACCATCAGAGAAATGCAAATCAAAACCACAATGAGATACCATCTCACATCAGTTAGAATGGCAATCATTAAAAAGTCAGGAAACAACAGGTGTTGGAAAGGATGTGGAGAAATAGGAACACTTTTACACTGTTGGTGGGATTGTAAACTAGTTCAACCATTATGGAAATCAGTATGGCAATTCCTCAAGGATCTAGAACTAGATGTACCATATGACCCAGCCATCCCACTACTGGGTATATACCGAAAGGATTATAAATTATTCTACTACCAAGACACATGCACACGTATGTTTATTGCGGCACTATTCACAATAGCAGAGACTTGGAATCAACCCAAATGTCCATCTGTGACAGACTGGATTAAGAAAATGTGGCACATATACACCATGGAATACTATGCAGCCATAAAAAAGGATGAGTTTGCGTCCTTTGTAGGGACATGGATGCAGCCGGAAACCATCATTCTTAGCAAACTATCACAAGAAGAGAAAACCAAACACCACATGTTCTCACTCATAGGTGGGAACTGAACAATGAGGAAACTTGGACTCGGGAAGGGGGGCATCACACACTGGGGCCTATCATGGGGAGGGGGGAGGGGGGAGGGATTGCATTGGGGAGTTATACATGATATAAATGATGACTTGATGGGTGCTGGCGAGTTGATGGGTGCAGCCCACCAACATGGCACAAGTATACATATGTAACAAACCTGCACGTTATGCACATGTACCCTAGAACTTAAAGTATAATAAAAAAAGAAAAGAAAAGAAAAAAGATAAATTGATAGAGAAAAGGTTTATATATAATGTGAAAATACAAAAATTCATTTATTTTATCAATATAATTTTCAAATGATAATTTCCTATAATCTGCCCTCCCCTGGAAACCATACTACTGGTGTGGTATTTATAGTATCTAAATAATTTTGTAATGTATATGTCAGCTTACCAAATATTACTTTTAACAATATGATCATACTGTATACTGAGGTTTGCAATTTAATAAATGTTAGATATGTTGCCATGGTACGGCTCTCTCAATAAAAAAAAAAAAAAAAAATGTATATTATTAACTTTAGGATTTAACGAGCCAAATGAAAATTAAGGCCATTCTGAATGCAAAACAAAATCTTCAAAACAGAGCACATATTTTTGGCGGATTCCTAAGAGTGGCAAGACCACCAGTGTACGTGAGAGAAAGGAAAGTCTATTTAGGACAAATACGGTGAGCAATTGCAATATCCACAGGTTTGGCTCATTGGTGGGAGTGCCATCAATAACAGTGATGATGTAATCAGATTGGTAAGACATTCAAGGTAAGTCACCCCCTTAAATATTCCATTTCTAAACGAAAGTAAAGAAATATGATTCGGTGCTCAGAGAAAAGATTTATATTTAAGAAAGCTTTTCACTACTATGGTAGGGTTCAAGGAGGAAAAATTAAAAGAGGAGGTAAAAGATTAGGAATAAAAGTTTTATACCATCAAATCAGTTAATTTTCATATGAGAAAATGTTAATTTAAATTTACATGTTGACTAGAAATACATTTAATTGAAAATTTAGTCACATATTTGGTAGCTAAAGTCCAGAACAGATTTTTGACCACCTATGTCTTAGGGAAAGACATGAATAATGCATCTTTCATCATTTCTTTGGTGTTTGTTTAGTCACACTCATAAAAGGGGAAACGCTTCTCTTTATTTATTTTTTCCAAAGTCATTTTTCCATGAAAATATCTTTATATTAAAAGATAATAAAAATTGAAACAGACACATTAAGTATATCATAGTTTTGGAAAATATTATTTATCTTTTCCTGACTTCTTAAAAATGGATTCTACTATACAAAAGAGAATAGAAACACAACAAAAACATTATTCATAACCATATTCAGCAAGGAGTGATATATCACTTTATTTTCAGAAACAGATTTAATCTTCTCTTTTCCAAAATTAAAATTAATCTTTTTCATTTTTATGATCCTGTATATCGATTTTAAAGTATTTTAAAATAGTATGCCATATTAGTGAAAGTTTTAATTTTTTATATTTGATATGTCTTTGATTACAAGGTACAGTATTATTTATTAAAGTATGTAGTTTTATAAGTGTGGATACTATCATTTTGGAACATTAATTTTGAAGCCATAGCTTTTAGCTGCTCTAAAGTAAGAACATTTTTCATAGAACATCTTACTGTGAATGTTTTGTACCACATTGTGATATGTTGATTAATAAATTCATATGGCAAATCCACAAACACAACATTTTCTAAATATACACTTTTAGAGTGAATTATCTTTTTTTTTTTTTTCTTTTGAGGCAAGGTCTCACTCTGTAGCCCAGGCTGTAGTGCAAAGTGGTACAGTCTCAGCTCACAGAAAACTCTGCCTCCCAGGTTTAAGCAATCCTCCTGCCTCATCCTCCGAAATAGCTGGGATTATAAGCATGAGACATTATGCCAGGATATTATTGGTATTGTTATTATTATTATTATCGTATGTTTAGTAGACACAGGGTTTCACCATGTTGATCAGGCTGGTCTTGAACTCCCAACCTCAAGTGATCCACCTGCCTTGGCCTCCCAAAATTCTGGGATTATAGGCATGAGTCACTTGCACCCAGTCTAAAGTGAATTATCTAATCAAATGTTCTTCTTATCTAGAAAAATGTCCAGAAGAGAAATGTGTATAGAGAAAAGAAGAATAGATTGTACTTCGTTATGCAAGTCCCAGCTCTTATCAACAGTGTATATGCAGGCACATTAGCCAGTATAACAGGAGATTAACCGATAAACCAAACTGCCAACCTCTTAATTTATAGATGAGCCAAAGTCGTTTCATCTGCAGAGAGTGAGCATTTCTCCTCATGCTGCCCTGCATGCCACAATCCAAATTATAATTTCCAGGCATGATAGTGAATCTGGAATCAGGGCAAAGAAAGTTGGGTCATCTCAGTGTCTATTATTTGTTTGTTTGTTTTTTGTTTTGAGATGGAATTTTGCTCTTGTCACCCAGGCTGGAGTGCAATGGCATCCTCTCAGCTCACTGCAACCTCTGCCTACTGGGTTCAAGCAATTCTCCTGCCTCAGTCTCCTGAGTAGCTGAGATTACAGGCAGGTGCAACCACGCCCAGCTAATTTTTGTATTTTTAGTAGAGGTGGGATTTCACTATGTTGGCCAGGCTGATCTTGAACTCCTGACCTCAGGTGATCTGCCCACCTCGGCCTCCCAAAGTGCTGGGATTACAGGCCCCGCCCTCATTGTCTATTTTCATGAAGTCATGATAATCTGGCATCCTTTTGTTTTTTACTCTGGAAATGTTATTATTTAAATGAATCTAATGGTCTGAGATCCAAGCTCACTTTTTGCAAGTATTATTTGTACTCTCCAACACTTGCATTTCTGGATTTTTTGTCCTTCTAATTTTCATTCATTGCTTTGTCTACACCTTTTCCTCATGGCACAATGCAATTTCCAGGATTGGAAATTACTTTATATTTACTATATTCTATAGAGATGGCTTATTTTTTTTTATTTTTTATTTTTTTTTTTAGAGATGGCTTATTGACGTTACTCAAGGAAATTTTTCCATTTTATGAGTAATCTTTGTTCAAATCACAAAGTAGGGTGCTAGAGCTAATCCCTTCTGATGTGTGGATGCAAATGTTGAACAGACATTGTGGAGCAAATGACAAGTAAAGTCTAAGCTGAGTAATGAGGCAGTAAGAGGACATCCACATTTAAAATTATTATTAATTCTCAGATGATTTGCAATCATCCTCCTTAAATTCTGTCTAAAAGAAAACCAAAAACCTTTCATTCCAAAGTGATATAAAATAACCTATAAATGTAATATCAGAGTCACTATGTATAATCTCTAATATTTTCAGAAACAGAAGAGTGAAATGGTGTCCCAAGATTACACAAGATTGTATAGTAGAATTGTAAACACAACAATAATGTTAATGTTAGTTAACACATTTATTCACGATCTGTCATAAATTTACTAAGTATCCCATTCATCTCTCCCATTTTTGGCATTGCCTTCCCCCTGACAGCACCTTCACATTACCTTCCTACTTCCCAAAACCCCTTGGTTATACCACCTCATGTCTCCTTTCCTTACTCCTATGCTTTTCGCAGTTTTATCTTTTCTCAAGGATGAAGCTGTTGCTCCTGTAATAGGATTGCCTTCTCTCACCAGAATGCATTCAAGCTGAGGGGCTGGTACTCTGAATCAAAATGCAAGGTTACAATTTAAGTGAGAGGCAAGGCTACTCACAAAGAATTGTGATACAGCAACTAGGAAGATTATAATTGAAGCAATGATTCATAACTATTTCCTAATACAAAAATATACCAGATGTGAACCTACATATAAGAACTAGGGTTTAAGTGATATCTACATTTCTGGAGACATTGATAATTTCTCTGAAAAAGTCCTGAGGGAACTTCTGATAAAAGAAGAAAAAGTCCATTTTCTAGGTAAAGAAGAAAAAATATTTCAAGGGAATTTATTCTAGTGGTGCAACAAGTATCGGGGAAAATATTTGACTATAGTAGTAGTCAAATAAGACTAATAACATCATATAATATAATGACTTACATTTTAAGTTAACATATTTTAAATAAGCCTTTCTAATGTTGATATAAGACTAGGAAAATCTGTTAGAAAGAAACATTGGAGATTATATTTTTTTACAACAGATTGTTAATATTTGTGAAGAGTTTGATCCACTCAAACTTTGAGAAAAGAGTTATTAATAAAGTTATTTACAGCCATATTATTTAAAATAGCCCCAAACTGAATACACTCTAAAATTCCAACAACTGGGAGCAACAAAAAAAATGGAGTCGTATAATGGTATATAACATAGTATAAAATTATATTAATAATGAGAAGAAAATTATTTTAAAATAATTTTTATTATTATAGAAAAACACATGAACACAGAGATTAGAAATGCTATAAATAAAACATGTTCAACCTTCCTGGGTCCTCCTCAATGTAGCCTGGAAATACTTCTATTTCTCCTCTTAGCTCTCTTTCCTTTTATCCTCAGCAACTATTTAGAAAGTTCTTAAATCTTTTCACAGACCCTACAACCTCACAGATCCCTCTCGGAGAATTTGTTTACTTTCTCTTCCACAAAGCAAATGGATGCTGTCAGATTTCTTCAACTTCTTTTCTCAAAACCTTCACAATTTTGTAGCAGCTGTCCTGGCTCCTTTCCTCATCCTCTCTAGCTGGTGTAGAAAAGGAGCAGTCTGTCTAGCCTAAAGCAGATCCTTCTGCACTCTGAATCCCACCACCTCTGTTTCTTTAACATCCTCTTGTCTCTTTTTCTCTCCCCTTCCTTCAGTATCTTCCTTAATCACCCAAATCCATCATTTTAAAAATTGCTCATTTCTCTAACTTTAAAACAACAATAATAAACACTTAAAGATTTTCTTTTTCTATAATAATCTTGAAAGAATTTATCATTCCTTCGAGTCCCAATCCAGTGCAATCTGACATCTAGTCTTAACCTTACATCTCAGCAGCATTTACCGAGTTGCCATTCCTTTCTTGAGTCACTCTCTTTCCTTAGTTTCTGTGACACCGCTAAATTCTGCCTGCCCTCTCATTCTGACCATCCCCATTAAACCTATCTGTTGGCTCCTCCTCCACTGACTATACCATAACATTGTTTTTCTTTCATAGCTCTGTCCAAGACGCCTTCATGTTTTACTTGGTGCACACTCCCTAGGTGACTTCTGTTACTGCCATAGGCTTCAAGTAGAATTAAAAGAGGATGAGGCTCAGATATTTACCTCTAGTCCTGACCACACTCTCTTACCTTTTAGAGGTGTGTATCCAGTTGACTGGTGGACACTTCTAAGTGGATATCCCACAAAACCTTAGATTGAATATGTCAAAATTTCTGTGTCTAGATCCTCTACTCTCACTTAAATGGACTTCTCCTCACATGTATTTGCTATCTTAGCGATGGATAAACCCAGTTATATAAGTAAGAAATTCAGCAGTAAATTTTAACTCTTTCTACTCCCCTAACCCAATAGTCAATTGATTACCAAATTCTGTATTTCTCCAACCTAAATATTTCATAAATCTCTTGTCTGGGTTTTTACTATCAGAGTCAACTGGTTGCTCTACATCTGTCTTGCTTATATCCTCTATTGGTAGTGTGTAAATGTTTAACAACTGTTTCTCTGAATAAAAGAAAGGCTTCAATTGGTAGTATTCTCCAGTTTTTGTGTGATAAATACAGCATGACTAATTTCGAGCTGCCCAATGTGATTTCACTCACTGACATTGGGTTGAGAAGTGATGATAACATTTGTTTTTTGGGCTTATGAGCTGGTTTCAGCACACTACTGTTTTTAATAGAGTGTTTTTCCATCCTAGTTGTATGCTGGAATAACCAAGAGAACTGTATATATGTATGTATTTATGTATACACACACACATATGCATGCACATGGACCTTGTATACAAAGTTTTACTGGTCTGGGATGGGTCTCAAGAACTAACATATTATGAAACTTCTGCAAGTTTTTCTAACGCGTGACTGTAGTTCATATCAATTCTATGCTGTTTATGTGATCTTTCTAAAATCAATCTGACTGTGATCTTTAACCATCCTCACCCCTACATCCAATTAAATCTTTAATTGCCTTTGAAGTCCCAGCCAAGTTATTGATAAAACTTTTAAGACCCAAATGGACTGGCCTTATTTTATTTTTCTATGCCTAGGGTATTTCTTGCTTCCTTTCAGCTAGCTAGCTCCCCCCAAGTTATCAAGTTTACATTTAGATAGGACTTCTTCCAGGAAGCCTTCCTGCATGAATCAAGTCTAGATTTCATTCTCTTCTTAGTTGTACCATAGCACTTTGTAACTCCCCCATTGAACACTTTGTCTTTAACAGCTCCATGCAAACTATGATCAAGTGAGTCTTATTCTTCATTGTACCGCCAGAGCCTAGAACCTAGTTTTCAAGTAAAATTTCAATAATATATTTTGACTAAAAGAATGAGTTTTAGTTTCTCACTCCATTATTTGTGTATTTGTCAGAATATAATACAATATTAAGAAATTAGAAAATATACAAAATCTGAAAGAAGGACACTCATAGACCTATCTCCTCCAAAGCTGTTCACTTGTAAAAATATATGTTGGCATATATTTTTTCCAACTTTTTCTGGGCATAGATAACTTAATGGTCTAATATATTATATAATATGTTATCAAGGATTTTCATCAATACTTAGAGCCAGTCTGTTTAGATTAACTTCCGCCTTTATAAAAATAAAACAATCAGGGTGGGGCACGGTGGCTCATGCCTGTAATCCCAGTACTATGGGAGGCCAAGACAGGTGGATCACCTGAGGTAAGGAGTTTGAGACCAGCCTGGGCAACATGGTTAAACCCCATCTTTACTAAAAATGTAAAATTTATCTGGGCATAGTGGTGCAGGCCTGTAATCCCAGCGACTCAGGAGGCTGAGGCAGGGGAGCCACTTGAACCCAGGAGGTGGAAGTTGCAGTAGCTGAGATAGCACCACTGCACTGCAGCCTCTGTCTCAAAAAATAAATAAATAAACAAATAAAATGATCAGAACACAATAATCGTACTAAATCTCCCCCATTCTCACTCTATGCTTCTTTGCTTTTGAAAATTAATATGATCTAGTAGAAAGAAATTCATATGAATCCGGCTCCGCCTCTTCAGAGCTGTTATTTAATGCTCCTGAACCTCAATTTTCCCAACTGTAAAATGGGATTAATAATATCTACTTAAAAGGTTTTTGTGTGGATGTTAAGAAATGACAACAGTATAACATAGGTTTGTAGTTCAATAATATTGAATGCTAGAAAGTCCCTGGGAGAATTGGAATGAACAAATACCACTCGTTTTAGGAGAAAAAAAGATCAATCACAGCACCCCTTCTAGAGTGCAGTTTCATAAGTGTGTGGGCGTCAAAGTCAGACTGCAAGAACTGAAAAGAACCTGTAGGTCAAATGTAGACCATACAAGCTGACCCATCCTCAGAACACTTTCACAAAGAAAGAAAGAAGAGAAATTTATGGTATCTAGAGGGGGCAGCAAAGTCAAGTGAAAGTTCTTCAAGTTAAGTGATGGCAAAAAAAAAAAAGTCAGTGGCAAGGAAGAGTGAGCATGTGAGAAAAACATGTCATATGGGAGGCAAGTGCTCAGAAATAGAGAACATCTAAGTGCAGGTATAGGCATTACACTTAGTAGCTGGACTTTATCATTAGAAGGATGCCTTTTCCTTGAGGGACATGAGGAAGCTCAGATTAAAATGAATGCAATTTGGTATTTTTAAGACCTATATTTCATTTCTTCTCAGGGAGATAGATAATTCTATAAAAATGTACTATGACATTAAGATGAGGCAGCATTAATTATTGAAAGGAATTTGAAGGAATAGATGCCAATTTTTCAGGTTACTGGCAATTAGCCACTATATTATCTTTACATGTTTTATCATTGGTTAAGTTCCAGAAATACTTGGCAGCCAGATTTGAAGTAATTGATTGTATCCACCTCAAAATCATTGTTAATTTTGTCAGAAGTTCAAGAGAAATCAAGGACTAATTTATTTCAAGAAATGTGGTCCAATAGAGACCTGGAAAATGTCATACTTCAAACAAGACACTAAGTGTTTTGGTGCCTTTTATTTCTTCATTCAACTTGTATTTTGTGCCCGGCATTGTTTTAAGTTCTCAAAGTTTATTGTTGAGCAAGGTGGACAAAGTCTCTGCTTTCATAGAGTTTATTCTTTAAACAAGGAAACCTGAAAGGCCAGAAGTAAGTAAGTACAACATCCTCTCATGAAAAGTACCCTGTAAAGCAAAGCTGGCAAATGTGGGTACAGAGGGCATGTGGGGTGGGTGGCAGTACCTTCATCAGCCTGGTCTGGGAAGTGCTCTCTGACCAGTGGACATTTGAGCTGACACCTGACTGGCATGAATCAGAGTCATGTGTTCTAATTCTTCACCAAATTCCCAGGCTTGACATAGAAAGGTAAAGGCCATGAAAAGCCAAGCTGCATGAAAGGAAGGCAAGTGTAGTTGAGGCAAAAGAAAGCAAGAGCATGAAGCAAGGTGAATTAGTCAGCATGGCTTGCAGAATAGGGTAAGGAGTCGGGATTGATTGCTAGTGCAACAAGATGTCATTGCAGGGCTCATAAAAAATATGATCTGATTTGTATTTTGCAAAAATTATTCTGGGTAATGTGTGCAGAATAAGTAATGTCATTGATCATGATACTACTTATTATTTCTGCTTGTAAGACTATAGAATGCAATTCAATGGTAGCCTATTTGGAGAAGATTTCAACATGATTTTAATGAAAGAGGACTTGAGTGATCTCTAGTTTCTTCAAGCCTTTATTTCACAGATGAGGAAGGGTGTTAAGGTCTATAGATAAAATAAAACACAAAATCATCCAATATATAAGATAGAAGGTGATTTTATATATTGGATGATCTTGTGTATATGTTGTTGATCTTGAAATAATATGCAAGATCATCCAGTTATTGACTGAGCCAGGATTAGAATATATTCCTCATCCTCATCCATTTTGTTCTTTTCATGATACCTTATCTTTTCATTTGGCTGTGGTACACAAACACACACACACTCATACACACAGAGGTGGAGAGAGTGAGAGAGAGAGAGAGAGAGAGAGGACACTAGCTGTGAATCATTTCAGTACTTATCCCAGAAAACCTAGAAAGTGTTGCTTGAAGTGTGTTCCATAGACCATTTACATCATAACCAGGTTGTTTGTTAAGATGTAGTATTGACACAGAATCACACAGTCTCTGGGAATTACACCTTGAAAGAGGAAAAACTGGAAAACTTCATGAGCTGTCCAGTTTTCAAGATGAAACAACTGTTATTATCAATCTTCAGCAATTTTGATTGAGCTTTCTCTACTGGACATTCTTCCAACATGCAAAAAAAAAGGTGTACTCATTTCATTTCTATTTCCTATGTACTCTTAATACAGCTTGGATCGACTGTCAAAAAAAAAAAAAAAAAAAAACAAGAAGTCATTTTGTGAATGAAATTTGCTCTCAACAATAATTAATAGCTTACCAACGAAAAAAAGCCCAGGACCAGATGGATTCACAGCTGAATTCTACCGGAGGTACAAAGAGGAGCTGCTACCAATCCTTCTGAAACTATTTCAATCAATAGAAAAAGAGAGAATCCTCTCTAATCCATTTTATGAGGTGAACATCATCCTGATACCAAAGCCTGGCAGAGACACAAGAAACAAAGAGAATTTTAGATCAATATCCCTGATGAACACCAATGCAAAAATCCTCAACAAAATACTGGCAAACTGAATCCAGCAGCACACTAAACAGTTTATCCACCACAATCAAGTCGGCTTCATCCCTGGGATGCAAGGCTGGTTCAACATATGCAAATCAATAAACGTAATCCATCATATAAACAGAACCAAGACCAAAACCACATAATTATCTCAATAGATACAGAAAAGACCTTCAAAAAAATTCAACAGCCCTTCATGCTAAAAATTCTCAATAAACTAGGTATTGATGGGATGTATCTCAAAATAATAAGAGCTATTTATGACAAACCCACAGCCGATATCTTACTGGATGGGCAAAAACTGTAAGCATTCCCTTTGAAAACTGGCACAAGGCAGGGATGCCCTTTCTCACCACTCCTATTCAACATAGTGTTGGAAGTTCTGGCCGGGACAATCAGGCAGAAGAAAGAAATAAAGGGTATTCAATTAGGAAAAGAGGAAGTCAAATTGTCCATTTGCAGATGACATGATTGTATATTTAGAAAACCCCATCATCTCAGCCCAAAATCTCCTTAAGCTGATAAGCAACTTCAGCAGTCTCAGGATACAAAATCAATGTGCAAAAATCACAAGCATTCCTACACACCAATAACAGACAAACAGAGAGCCAAATCATGAGTGAACTCCCATTCACACTTGCTTCAAAGAGAATAAAATACCTAGGAATTCAACTTACAAGGCATGTGAAGGACCTTTTCAAGGAGAACTACAAACCACTGCTCAACAAAATCAAATAGGACAGAAACAAATGGAAGAACATTCCATGCTCATGGATAGGAAGAATCAATATCATGAAAATGGCCATACCACCCAAGATAATTTATAGATTCAATGTCATCCCCATCAAGCTACCAATGACTTTCTTCACAGAATTGGAAAAAAATACTTTAAAGTTCATATGGAACCAAAAAAAAGTCCACATTGCCAAGAAAATCCTAAGCCAAATGAACAAAGCTGGAGGCATCATGCTACCTGACTTCAAACTGTACTACAAGGCTACAGTAATCAAAACAGCATGGTACTGGTACCAAAACAGACATACAGACCAATGGAACAGAACAGAGCCCTTGAAAACAATACCACACATCTACAACCATCTGATCTTTGACAAATCTGACAAAACAAAAAATCTGATCTTTGACAAATCTGACAAAAACAAGAAATGGGGAAAGGATTCCCTATTTAATAAATGGTGCTGGAAAAACTGGCTAGCCATATGTAGAAAGCTGAAACTGGATCCCTTCCTTATCCCTTATAAAAAAATTAATTCAAGATGGATTAAAGACTTAAATGTTAGACCTAAAACCATAAAAACCCTAGAAGAAAACCTAGGCAATACCATTCAGGACATAGGCATGGGAAAGAACTTCATGACTAAAACACCAAAAGCCATGGCAACAAAAGCCAAAATTGACAAATGGGATCTAATTAAACTAAAGAGCTTCTACACAGCAAAAGAAACTACCATCAGAGTGAACAGACAAACACAATGGCAGAAAATTTTTACACTCTACCCATCTGACGAAGGGCTAATATCCAGAATTTACAAAGAGCTTAAACAAGTTTACAAGAAAAAATCAAACAACCCCATCAAAAAGTGGGTAAAGGATATGAACAGACACTTCTCAAAAGAAGACATTTATGCAGCTAACAGACACATGAAAAAAGGCTCATCATCACTAGTCATCAGAGAAATGCAAATCAAAACCACAATGAGATACCATCTCATTGGCGATCATTAGCGATCATCTCAATGGTGATCATCTCAATGGCGCCACAGAGAAATGAAAATCAAAACCACAATGAGATAACATCTCATTGGTGATCATTAGCAACCATCTCAAATGGTGATCATCTCAATGGCACCATTAGAATGGCGATCATTAAAAAGTCAGGAAACAACAGGTGCTGGAGAGGATGTGGATAAATAAGAACGCTTTTACACTGTTGATGGGGCTGTAAACTAGTTCAACAATTTGGAAAACAGTGTGATGATTCCTCAAGGATCTAGAACTAGAAATACCATTTGACCCAGCCATCCCATTAGTGGACATATACCCAAAGGATTATAAATCATGCACACATATGTTTATTGCAGCACTATTCACAATAGCAAAGACTTGGAAGCAGCCCAAATGTCCATCAATGAGAGACTGGATTAAGAAAATGTGGCACATATACACCATGGAATACTATGCAGCCATAAAAAAGGATGAGTTCATGTCCTTTGTAGGGACATGCATGAAGCTAGAAACCATCATTCTGAGCAAACTCTCACAAGGACAGAAAACCAAACACCACATGTTCTCACTCATAGGTGGGAAATTGAACAATGAGATCACTTGGACACAGGAAGGGGGACATCACACATGGGGGCCTGTTGTGGGGTGGCAGGAGCGGGAGGGGCAGCATTAGGAGATATACCTAATGTAAATTACGAGTTAACGGGTGCAGCACACCAACACAGCACATGTATACATATGTAACAAATCTGCACTTTGTGCACATGTACCCTAGAACTTAAAGTATTAAAAAAATGAAAAAATAAAAACCTTAAATCCCCAATGCAATAGTATTAAGAGGTGGGGCCTTTAGGAGCTGATTAAATTCATGAGGGCAGAGCCCTCATAAATGTGATAAGCAATTTTATGAAAGGGCTGGAGGGAACTAGCTAGGCTCGTTTATCCTTCTACCTTCCACCATGTAAAGACAAAGCACCCCCTCCAGAGAAAGCAGTACTCAAGGTGCCATCTTGAAAGCAGAGACCAGGCCCTTAGTAGACACTGAACCTGTCAGCACCTTGATGATTTTGGACTTCCTATGCTCTAGAACACTAAGGAAATAAATTTATCTTCTTCATAAACTTAAAAAAAAAAAAAAAGAAAAGAAAAAAAAAAAAAAAGAAAATTGCCCTCAAATCCTGTATTGGCCTATGGGTAAACCCATATGTTTAAGATAGTGGCTGATCTAATTACTGATAGCCTGTCATCCAGATAACAAGAAATTAGAAGTGCTGATTAGGAACGAGCGGGAAATGCAATATAATTTAGAACGGTTTTCATCAAAAATGATTATTTAAGTAGTAAGATTTTGGTATATGGAAAATTCATTTATATAAAACATCACATTTTCCTGAGAATAGTGTATAAGTAAAGGGTTATTGCTAAAGCTTGCATTTTACCATTGGAAAAACATGCCTAGTTTAAATTGTATTTGTTGTTTACCTGCTATAATCTCCATGTTTGTAAATAAAGAATCTTTGTATATACATTGTAAAATTTGTTTTATTCTTGTTTCCCAAACCAGTAGCCAGTGGTTGGATGACTCTAAGGATGAAGCAGCAAACTTTGGGGGAATAGTTTTTGAAAGACATTAATGCAGTAACAGGAAACATATTACTTATTGAACATTTACTTTATGCTAGATGCGTAATATCAACTTTATATGCATTATCTAATTTAATCTTCTCAATCTACCATCTTTCAAGCAAAAAAAAAAAAAAAAAAAATCCACTACCATTTTATTCAGCGTTCTTTCATATTGGAAAGTTAACCTCAGTCCCCCAAGCAGTAGAGAAATTTATTCAGGCTTCTGGATGAGGATGTGCTAAGAGAATTGTGAAGAGCATGAAAATCTCTGACATAGAGGTTACGACTAAAAGCATCACAGCCTAAACAACTCTAAAAATATTGTCTCAGAAATAGCAAATCATAAAGAACATGGAGCTCTATTTTATTACCTTAGGCTGACTTTTTGATCTAACTCTAGTGATTTGACATTGTTGCTGTCGTGAAATGTAATACCAATTTCAGGGATCTGATGTAGGAAAGACTGAAATATAGAAAATTTGGTATCATGTTTTATATTAGCTTACAGTGTTATGAATTGCTTATGTAAAGTCTTTTTAAATTTGGTATAATGATGATAGTAAGTGTATTTTCTATGTATGTGTAAAATTACATTTTAACATAATTAATAACTTAGCCTATACTTTTCAATTTACTTTTAATTTATTTTAATGTAATATTTAAATGTACAATTTGGCCCACATGGGGACCAGATAGATCCCTGAGCCAAGGTGAACTTCTCTCTTGCTTCCCAGGTTGTACTCAGGAAACTGACCAGGTCCGATAATTTTATGAACCCAAACCCTTGGACAGTACAGATATGATTAAAAACAAAAACAAAACAAGTCTAAGGTGATAGGTCTGAAGAAACCCTTTCTTATCCTTCCACTGTTAGTCTGTAATCTCCAAGTACCCAGAGACAGCATTCTCAGGTTTCTAGCACTCTCTAAAGAGGCTTGGATGAGGCATGAAAAAGAGCAGTGACTCATAGAGGTAAGAAGGGCACCCAATGGGGACCCAATACTAAATCAGTTCCAGAAAACATATATGCTATACAATGCCAGCAGAGAGAAATGAAGACAATTCAGTCAATGGCAGCCAATTCAAATGAGAATGACAAAGGTTTGAATGTCTCCTCCCTATCAGGACTGAACGAGGAATGAAGAAAAAACCAAAAAGCCACTTTCCAGTGTCCAGTTTCCTAATGAAATTATTTAAAGCGGATTCAGATGTCACTTCCACTTGTTGAAGAATGCAGAATCTCACTGTGTAGTCCAGGCTGGAGTGCAGTGGTGCAGTCATAACTTACTACAGCCTCAAAATCCTATGCTCAAATTGTCTTCTCACTTCCCAAGTAGCTAGGACTACAAAAGCAACATCTACAGCTTTCAGAAAGGCACGGCAAGAGCAAAAGATCTCCTTCTAGAACATGGTTAAAGAAAATATAAAATACTTACCTGACTAGAGATGATGGCCTTCAAACCCACAGGTGAGGAGATATTCTCCAACACCACTTCCATGCCAATCTTCACCTTCTCCAGGGTAGGGAGAATACCATTTGGTGGAAACCCAGAACACTCACAGAGACAGACACAGAAAAAAAAGTGGCTTATTTCACATATAACCCCTAGAGGGAATCTATGGTCTACCTATTTGGAAAAATCAAAAGGAAATTTGGAGTTGATGATGTTTGAACCAAACTTTTTGACAGCTGAATAAACAAGGACAGTTAGATATGCATGTCTTACAGAATTCCAATTATTACTGAAGATCTGATACTCTTTTAGTCAAACTGAAGTATATATACTTAGGTGTACATGGTTATCTATTTTATGATTACAATGCATTCAATAAAAACTGTTGACAGTGCATGGTTTCAAAGTCTTTCACATGTCAAAAATGTTTTTAAAGATTATTATTTACCCAATTAACTCACAAAATATGTAATTCTAGATAAAATATAAAACAATAGGATTGTCTTGGCAATGCGGGCCCGCATTGCCAAGACAATCCTAAGTCAAAAAAACAAAGCTGGAGGCGTCACGCTACCTGACTTCAAACTATACTACAAGGCTACAGTAACCAAAACAGCATGGTATTGGTACCACAACAGAGATATAGACCAATGGAACAGAACAGAGTCCTCAGAAATAATACCACACATCTACAGCCATCTGATCTTTGACAAACCTGGAGACACAAGAAATGGGGAAAGGATTCCCTATTTAACAAATGGTGCTGGGAAAATTGGCTAGCCATAAGTAGAAAGCTGAAACTGGATCCTTTCCTTACTCCTTATATGAAGATTAATTCAAGATGGATTAGAGACTTAAATGTTAGACCTAATACCATAAAAACCCTAGAAGAAATCTAGGTAGTACCATTCCGGACATAGGCATGGGCAAGGACTTCATGTCTAAAACACAAAAGCAATGGCAGCAAACACCAAAATTGACAAATGGGATCTAATTAACTAAAGAGCTTCTGCACAGCAAAAGAAACTACCATCAGAGTGAACAGGTAACCTACAGAATGGGAGAAAATTTTTGCAACCCACTCATCTGACAAAGGGCTAATATCCAGAATCTACAAAGAACTCAAACAAATATACAAGAAAAAAACAAACAACCCCATCAAAAAGTGGGCAAAGGATATGAACAGACATTTCTCAAAAGAAGACAGTCATACAGCCAACAGACACATGAAAAAATGCTCATCATCACTCGCCATCAGAGAAATGCAAATCAAAACCACAATGAGATACCATCTCACACCAGTTAGAATGGCAATCATTAGGAAGTCAGGAAGCAACAGGTGTTGGAGAGGATGTGGAGAAATAGGAACACTTTTACACTGTTGGTGGGATTGTAAACTAGTTCAACCATTATGGAAATCAGTATGGCAATTCCTCAAGGATCTAGAACTAGATGTACCATATGACCCAGCCATCCCACTACTGGGTATATACCCAAAGGATTATAAATTATTCTACTACAAAGACACATGCACACGTATGTTTATTGCGGCACTATTCACAATAGCAAAGACTTGGAATCAACCCAATGTCCATCTGTGACAGACTGGATTAAGAAAATGTGGCACATATACACCATGGAATACTATGCAGCCATCAAAAAGGATGAGTTTGCGTCCTTTGTAGGGACATGGATGCAGCTGGAAACCATCATTCTTAGCAAACTATCACAAGAAGAGAAAACCAAACACCACATGTTCTCACTCATAGGTGGGAACTGAACAATGAGGAAACTTGGACTCGGGAAGGGGAGCATCACACACTGGGGCCTATCATGGGGAGGGGGGAGGGGGGAGGGATTTCATTGGGGAGTTATACATGATATAAATGATGAATTGATGGGTGCTGACGAGTTGATGGGTGCAGCACACCAACATGGCACAAGTATACATATGTAACAAACCTGCGCGTTATGCACATGTATCCTAGAACTTAAAGTATAATAATTATATATGTATATATATATATATATCATTGCTACCATCCAAAAAAAAAATAGAAATACATTTTAATTAAACGTGCAAAAAGAATGTAAAACTGTGGTTCTATACTATGATTGTTTAGGAAAGAAGGCAAATGTGACCAAGATGACCAAGTAATGATAAAGTGCCTGAAAAAATCAGGTAATACAGAATGAAAGACACACAAACACAGAGACTGGTTTTAATACGATTTCAAACTTTGGAAAATCACCAAGAACCAAAAAGACTATGCTAAAAAAATTAGAGCTGTTGTTCCTATATAAAACCCTATGCAAATGTGAACTTTTGTGAAACAGTTGTTGAAATGTTTATAGTCTCAGGGAAGTGTGTAGGTGTGTGTGTAAATTGAGCACTATAAAAATGTAGACTCCATAAAAAAAAAAAAAAAAAAAAAGAGTAAAGATCCACTTCGTCTAGAATATTGCTGCTCTCTGCCGTCAAGAAAATAGAAATATGGGGGTTGATACTGTCTTATTTTCCAAATCAATTATAGCTCCATAAAGCCCCATACTTAAGTTTTAATAGAAGTAACTGTGTTCATCATTAGGACTCTAAAATATTTCACTTCCAAATAGGTAGAAGAATAAGGTTATACACTCTTTAAAATTTATACTCACTCTTTTAACTAGAAAAATAATCATAAAAGAAAAATAAGAGAAATGAACTTCTCATGCTCATTTTATAATCACTCAAGAATGTACCATAGGAATGCCACTGCTGAAATATGTGACAATAACTGATGTGGTTTTGAAAACAGTTCATTTATAGACCTCTAGATGTGGGGTAGTTCTGAGTAATCAAATGCATTTTAAGATTTCAAGTCACTACATGTGATCAAAACAGTCATTCTACATGATCATAACTGACTTTATCACTTCAGAAAAATTTCCAAAAACTTATTAAACTCTATTTTAAGTGCTGTAATAAATATATTATTGATTCATTATATCACTTAAAAGCTATATGTGTCAATATATTGCTTGTTTTTAAAATACAACACTTTAGTATTAAAAAAGTAAAAAAGCACCAAGATCTTCAATGATAAATACCACATCGAGAAAACTATGGCCGCCCCACACAATGATGGGTCAGCCTGCTACCAGCTTGGTAGAGACATTTCCATTATGCTGAGTAGGGCCCAGGCAAAGGCAGTGAGGAAAAGGTACACAGAAGATGAGCAAGAAGCCATACTTTAATAAAGCCTAAATAACGTAAATTTCAAAGATGATGAATCAAAATGTTGCCAGAATTGTACTTGCTCTTTCAACCTAAACTCTATTTATCAGATACAACATTGACATTTTATGGAGCCCAAAGTCTGACAAATTTGTCTAAGATTATTACAAACAAAATAAAACTGAAATGTCTTTACATGTATTATTAATGGATAAGAAGGTGAAAGAATTAAAGTAATGCCTTTTTTTTTTTTTTTTTTGAGATGGAGTCTCACTCTGTCACCCAGGTTAGAGTGTAGTGGCATGATCTCGGCTCACTGTAACATCCGTCCCCTGGGTTCAAGAGATTTTCCTGCCTCATTCTCCAGAGTGGCTGGGATTACAGGTGCACACCAACACATCTGGCTAACTTTTTATATATTTGGTAGAAATTGGGTTTCACCATGTTGGCCAGGCTGGTCTCAAACTCCTGACCACAAGTGATCTGCCTGCCTTGGCTTCCCAAAGTGCTGGGATTACAGGAATGAGCCACCATGCCCGGCTAAAGTAATGCTTTTAATTAAGTTCACAATCTCAAGCTGACATGATGTTTTAAATTCCTAACACATTCCTCCCATATTTAAATCCAACATTTAATGAAAATCCATATAGCCATATCTGAGACTTCCCAAACATTCAACTCATTGACGTAGATTAATCCTTTCTAGTTTTGAATTATACAATTCTGAAACTGTTATCAAAATAAATGTTCTACCAAATTGTTGCCCTTAAAAATTGATTTAAAGGACTATTTCGGACATTAAGATGTTTCTGTCATAGATAGCATTAAAAAAAAAAAAAAAAAAAGTCCAGTGAACAAAGAGCCTCCATCACCTGTATCATACAGTCCTGCAGAAGATCACAGTAGTAGATGTACTGCTGTACAGAGGTAGAGGGACAGAGGAGAGTGATAAATAAACAATTTTATTCTAAAAAAAAAAAAAGAAAGAAAGAAAATGTGGTACATATATCCCAAGGAATGCTATGAGGACATAAAAAGGAATAAGATTGGCCGGGCGCGGTGGCTCACACCTGTAATCCCAGCACTTTGGGAAGCCAAAGTGGGCAGATCACTAGGTCAAGAGGTATTTTTAACATTCTTAAGAAAAAAAAATTCAAGTAAGAATTTTATATCTTGCCAAACCAAGCCTCATAAGCAAAGCTGAAATAAAATTGTTTCCAGACAAGCAAGCACTAAGGACATTTATTACCATTAGGCTAGTCTTACAAGAGATCCTTAAGGGAGTTCTAAATATGGAAACAAAAGAATGACACCTGTTACCAGAAAACCACTTAATTATATAGCCCACAGGGCCTATAAAGTAACCACACAACAGAAAGTACAAAGCAAACAACTAATAACTTCACAATAGTATCAAAACCTCACGTATCAAGATTAACCTTGATTGTAAACAGTCTAAGCCCCCTACTTAAAAGATACAGAGTAATAAGTTGGAAAAAAAAAAAAAAAAACTTATCCTTTCGCTGTCTTCAAAAGACCTATCTCATACAAAATGACACCCACAGACTTAAAGGGTTGGAGAAAGATCTATCCCAAAAACAGAAAAGAAAAAAAGAGCAAGAGTCCCTACTCTTACATCAGATAAAACAGACCACAAGCCAGCAACAGTAAAAAATGACAAAGAAAGGCACTAAATAATGATTAAAGCATTCAATTCAACAAGACTTAACTATCCTAAATATATACATGCACAGCAATGGAGCATCCAGATTAATAAAACATGTAGTTCTAGACCTATAAAAAGACTGAGATGATCATAGTGGGGGACTTCAACACCCATTGACAGCATTTGACACATCATGGAGATAGAAAACTAACAAAAAGATCCTGGACTTAAATTTGATCCTTCACTGATTGGATCTAATAGACATCTACAGAATACTCCACTCATTAACCACAGAATGTACATTCTTCTAATCTGCATGCATAACATACTCAATCACCTGTATGATTATGAAGCAAGTCTCAGTCAACTCAAAAAATTTGAAATCATATCAACCATACTCTCAGACTACAGTTATATAAAAATAGAAATAAATACCAAGAACTTACCTCAATATCACACAATAACATAGAAATTAAACAACTTACTCCTGAATGACTTTTGTGGAAACAATAAAATAAAGAAACAAAACATTAAATCCTTTGAAATAAATAAAAACAGAGATATGACATACAAGAATCTCTGGGATATAGCAAGAACAGTGTTAAGATGAAAGTTTATAGCACTAAACACCTACCTCGAAAAGTTAGAAAACTCTCAAATTAACAATCTCACATCAAAACTAGAGGAACTAGAAAAACAAGAATCAGCTAACCTCAAAGCTAGCAGAAGGAAAGAAATAACTAAACTCAGAGCAGAACTGAACTGAATGAAATGTCCACACAAAGAATCAACGAAACCAAAGTTTGTTCTTTGGCAGAATAAACAAGATCAATAGACCATTTGCTAGAATAGTAGGGAAAAAAAGAGAAGATTCAAATAAGCTCAACCTGAAATGCCAAGGGTAACACTACAACTGATCTCACAGAAATACAAAAGATCTTCAGAGACTATTACAAACCCCTCTGTGTGCACACAAACTAAAAAATCTAGAAGAAATGGATGAATTCCTGGAAACACAGAGTCTCCCAAGATTCAATCAAGAAGAAATTGAAATACTAAACAGGCCAGCATCACATTGCAAAATTGAATCAGTAATTCAAAAAACCCTACAAACCAAAAAAAAAAAAAAAAAAAGAAGCCCTAGTCCAAATAAAGTCAGAATCAAATTCTACCAAACATACAAAAAGAGCTGGTACAAATTCTACTGGAACAATTCCAAAAAGTTAAGGATGAGAGACTCCTCCCTAACTCATTTTATGTGGCAAACATCATGCTGATACCAAAAACCTGGCAAAGATACCACAAAAAAGAGGAAACTACAGGTCAATATTCCTTATAAACACAGACACAAAAATCCTCAACAAAATACTAGCAAAACAAATCAAACAGCACATCAATTAATTCACCATGATCAATGTGGTTTCATTCCTGGGATGCAAATTTGATTCACTGTATGCATATCAATAAATATGATTTACCACTTAAACAGAATTAAAAACAAAACAAAAAGATGGCCGAATAGGAACAGCTCCAGTCTCCAACTCCCAGTGCGAGCGACACAGAAGACCGGTGATTTCTGCATTTTCAACTGAGGTACTGAGGTCATCTCTCTAGGGAGTGCCGGCCAATGGGTGCCTGACCAGCGTGAGCTGAAGCAGGGCGAGGCATCGCCTCACCTGGAAGCGCAAGGGGGAAGGAAATCCGTTTTCCTAGCCAGGGGAACTGAGACACACAACACCTGGAAAATCGGGTAACTCCCACCCCAATACTGCGCTTTAAGGAAACAGGCACACCAGGAGAATATATCCCACACCTGGCCGGGAGGGTCCCACGCCCACGGAGCCTCCCTCACTGCTAACACAGCAGTCTGTGGCCATCGATCCGCAAGGCAGAAGCGAGGCTGGGGGAGGGGCGCCAGCCATTGCTGAGGCTTAAGTAGGTAAACAAAGCTGCTGGGAAGCTCCAACTGGGTGGAGCTCACAGCAGCTCAAGGAAGCCTGCCTGTCTCTGTAGACTCTACCTCTGCAGACAGCGCACAGCTGCAGTCCAATAGGGGAAGCAGCGGGGGCCAGCGCAAACGCAAACGACTCTGTCTGACAGCTTTGGGGAGAGCCGTGGATCTCCCAACGCGGAGGTTGAGATCTGAGAACGGACAGACTGCCTGCTCAGGTGGGTCCCTGAACCCTGAGTAGCCTACCTGGGAGACATCCCCCACTAGGGGCAGTCTGACACCCCACACCTCACAGGGTGGAGTCACCCCTCAGAGGAAACTTCCAAAGGAAGAATCAGACAGGTACACTCGCTGTTCAGCAATATTCTATCTTCGGCAACCTCTGCTGCTGATACCCAGGCAAACAGGGTCTGGAGTGGACCTCAAGCAATCTCCAACAGACCAACACAGAGTCCTTCTGACTGTCAAAAGGAAAACTATCAAACAGGAAGGACATCCAAACACCATCCCATCAGTACGTCACCATCATCAGACCAGAGACAGATAAAACCACAAAGGGGGAAGAAGCAGGGCAGAAAAGCTGGAAATTCAAAAAATAAGAGCGCATCTCCCCCTACAAAGGAGCGCAGCCCATCGTCAGCAACAGATCAAAGCTGGTCAGAGAATGACTCTGACGAGATGAGAGAAGAAGGCTTCAGTCCATCAAACCTCTCAGAGCTAAAGGAGGAATTACGTACCCAGTGCAAAGAAACTAAAAATCTTGAAAAAAGAGTGGAAGAATTGACAGCTAGACTAATTAATGCAGAGAAGATCAAAAACGAAATGACAGAGATGAAAACCATGACACGAGAAATACGTGACAAATGCACAAGCTTCAGTAACCGACTTGATCAACTGGAAGAAAGAGTATCAGCGATTGAGGATCAAATGAATGAAATGAAGCGAGAAGAGAAACCAAAAGAAAAAAGAAGAAAAAGAAATGAACAAAGCCTGCAAGAAGTATGGGATTATGTAAAAAGACCAAATCTACGTCTGATTGGGGTGCCTGAAAGTGAGGAGGAAAATGGAACCAAGTTGGAAAACACTCTTCAGGATATCATTCAGGAGAACTTCCCCAACCTCGTAGGGCAGGCCAACATTCAAATTCAGGAAACACAGAGAATGCCACAAAGATACTCCTCCAGAAGAGCAACTCCAAGACACATAATTGCCAGATTCACCAAAGTTGAAATGAAGGAAAAAATCTTAAGGGCAGCCAGAGAGAAAGGTCGGGTTACCCACAAAGGGAAGCCCATCAGACTAACAGCAGATCTCTCGGCAGAAACTCTACAAGCCAGAAGAGAGTGGGGGCCAATATTCAACGTTCTTAAAGAAAAGAATTTTCAACCCAGAATTTCATATCCAGCCAAACTAAGTTTCATAAGTGAAGGAGAAATAAAATTCTTTACAGAGAAGCAAATGCTTAGAGATTTTGTCACCACCAGGCCTGCCTTACAAGAGACCCTGAAGGAAGCCCTAAACATGGAAAGGAACAACCGGTACCAGCCATTGCAAAAACATGCCAAAATGTAAAGACCATCGAGGCTAGGAAGAAACTGCATCAACTAACGAGCAAAATAACCAGTTGATATCATAATGGCAGGATCAAGTTCACACATAACAATATTAACCTTAAATGTAAATGGACTAAATGCTCCAATTAAAAGACACAGACTGGCAAACTGGATAAAGAGTCAAGACCCATCAGTCTGCTGTGTTTAGGAGACCCATCTCACATGCAGAGACATACATAGGCTGAAAATAAAGGGATGGAGGAAGATCTACCAAGCAAATGGAGAACAAAAAAAAGCAGGGGTTGCAATCCTAGTCTCTGATAAAACAGACTTTAAACCATGAAAGATCAAAAGAGACAAAGAAGGCCATTACATAATGGTAAAGGGATCAATTCAACAGGAAGAGCTAACTCTCCTAAATATATATGCACCCAATACAGGAACACCCAGATTCATAAAGCAAGTCCTTAGAGACCTACAAAGAGACTTAGACTCCCATATAATAATAATGGGAGACTTCAACACTCCACTGTCAACATTAGACAGATCAACGAGACAGAAATTTCACAAGGATATCCAGGAATTGAACTCATCTCTGCACCAAGCGGACCTAATAGACATCCATAGAACTCTCCACCCCAAATCAACAGAATATACATTCTTCTCAGCACCACATCGCACTTATTCCAAAATTGACCACATAATTGGAAGTAAAGCACTCCTCAGCAAATGTACAAGAACAGAAATCATAACAAACTGTCTCTCAGACCACAGTGCAATCAAACTAGAACTCAGGACTAAGAAACTCAATCAAAACCGCTCAACTACATGGAAACTGAACAACCTGCTCCGGAATGACTACTGGGTACATAACGAAATGAAAGCAGAAATAAAGATGTTCTTTGAAACCAATGAGAACAAAGATACAACATACCAGAATCTCTGGGACACATTTAAAGCAGTGTGTAGAGGAAAATTTATAGCACTAAATGCCCACAAGAGAAAGCAGGAAAGATCTAAAATTGACATTCTAACATCACAATTAAAAGAACTAGAGAGGCAAGAGCAAACACATTCAAAAGCTAGCAGAAGGCAAGAAATAACTAAGATCAGAGCAGAACTGAAGGAGATAGAGACACAAAAAACCCTCCAAAAAATCCATGAATACAGGAGTTGGATTTTCGAAAAGATCAACAAAATTGACAGACCGCTAGCTAGACTCATAAAGAAGAAAAGAGAGAGGAATCAAATAGACGCAATAAAAAATGATAAAGGGGATATCACCACCGACCCCACAGAAATACAAACAACCATCAGAGAATACTATAAATGCCTCTATGCAAGTTAACTGGAAAATCTAGAAGAAATGGATAATTTCCAGGACACTTAGACTCTTCCAAGACTAAACCAGGAAGAAGTTGAATCCCTGAATAGACCAATAGCAGGATCTGAAATTGAGGCAACAATCAATAGCCTACCCACCAAAAAAAGTCCAGGACCAGATGGATTCACAGCTGAATTCTACCAGAGGTACAAGGAGGAGCTGGTACCATTCCTTCTGAAACTATTCCAATCAATAGAAAAAGAGGGAATCCTCCCTAACTCATTTTATGAGGCCAACATCATCCTGATACCAAAGCCTGGCAGAGACACAACAAAAAAAGAGAATTTAGACCATATCCCTATGAACATCAATGCAAAAATCTCAATAAAATACTGGCAAACCGGATTCAGCAGCACATCCGAAAGCTTATCCACCATGATCAAGTGGGCTTCATCCCTGGGATGCAAGGCTGATTCAACATTCGCAAATCAATAAATGTAATCCAGCATATAAACAGAACAAAGACAAGAACCCATGATTATCTCAATAAATGCAGAAAAGGCTTTTGACAAATTTAACAGCGCTTTATGCTAAAAACGCTCAATAAATTCGGTATTGATGGAACGTACCTCAAAATAATAGAGCTATTTATGACAAACCCACAGCTAATATCATACTGAATGGGCAAAAACTGGAAAAATTCCCTTTGAAAACTGGCACAAGACAGGGATGCCCTCTCTCACCACTCCTATTCAACATAGTGTTGGAAGTTCTGGCTAGGGCAATCAGGCAAGAGAAAGAAATCAAGGGTATCCATTAGGAAAAGAAGAAGTCAAATTGTCCCTGTTTGCAGATGACATGATGTATATTGAAACCCCATTGTCTCAGCCCAAAGTCTCCTGAAGCTGATAAGCAACTTCAGCAAAGTCTCAGGATACAAAATTAATGTGCAAAAATCACAAGCATTCTTATACACCAGTAACAGACAAACAGAGAGCCAAATCAGGAATGAACTTCCTTCACAATGCTTGAAAGAGAATAAAATACCTAGGAATCCAGTTACAAGGGATGTAAAGGTCCTCTTCAAGGAGAACTACAACCACTGCTCAGTGAAATCAAAGAGGACACAAACAATGGAAGAACATACCATGCTCATGGATAGGAAGAATCAATATTGTGAAAATGACCATACTGCCCAAGGTTATTTATAGATTCAATGTCATCCCCATCAAGCTACCAATGACTTTCTTCACAGAATTGGAAAAAACGGCTTTAAAGTTCATATGGAACCAAAAAAGAGCCCGCATTGCCAAGACAATCCTAAGTCAAAAGGATAAAGCTGGAGGTGTCACGCTACCTGACTTCAAACTATACTACAAGGCTACAGTAACCAAAACAGCATGGTACTGGTACCACAACAGAGATATAGACCAATGGAACAGAACAGAGTCCTCAGAAATAATACCACACATCTACAGCCATCTGATCTTTGACAAACCTGAGAGACTCAAGAAATGGGGAAAGGATTCCCTATTTAACAAATGGTGCTGGGAAAATTGGCTAGCCATAAGTAGAAAGATGAAACTGGATCCTTTCCTTACCCCTTATATGAAAATTAACTCAAGATGGTTTAGAGACTTAAATGTTAGACCTAATACCATAAAAACCCTAGAAGAAAATCTAGGTAGTACCATTCCGGACATAGGCATGGGCAAGGACTTCATGTCTAAAACACCAAAAGCAACGGCAGCAAAAGCCAAAATTGACAAATGGGATCTAATTAAACTAAAGAGCTTCTGCACAGCAAAAGAAACTACCATCAGAGTGAACAGGCAACCTACAGAATGGGAGAAATTTTTGCAACTACTCATCTGACAAAGGCTAATATCCAGAATCTACCAAGAACTCAAACAAATATACAAGAAAAAAACAAACAACCCCATCAAAAAGTGGGGAAGGATATGAGCAGACATTTCTCAAAAGAAGACATCCATACAGCCAACAGACACATGAAAAAATGCTCAACATCACTGGCCATCAGAGAAATGCAAATCAAAACCACAATGAGATACCATCTCACACCAGTTAGAATGGCAATCATTAAGAAGTCAGGAAGCAACAGGTGTTGGAGAGGATGTGGAGAAATAGGAACACCTTTACACTGTTGGTGGGATTGTAAACTAGTTCAACCATTATGGAAATCAGTATGGCAATTCCTCAAGGATCTAGAACTAGATGTACCATCTGACCCAGCCATCCCACTACTGGGTATATACCCAAAGGATTATAAATTACTCTACTACAAAGACACATGCACACGTATGTTTATTGCGGCACTATTCACAATAGCAAAGACTTGGAATCAACCCAAATGTCCATCTGTGACAGACTGGATTAAGAAAATGTGGCACATATACACCATGGAATACTATGCAGCCATCAAAAAGGATGAGTTTGCGTCCTTTGTAGGGACATGGATGCAGCTGGAAACCATCATTCTTAGCAAACTATCACAAGAAGAGAAAACCAAACACCGCATGTTCTCACTCATAGGTGGGAACTGAACAATGAGATCACTTGGACTCGGGAAGGGGAACATCACACACTGGGGCCTATCATGGGGAGGGGGGAGGAGGGAGGTATTGCATTGGGGAGTTATACATGATATAAACGTTATGCACATGTACCCTAGAACTTAAAGTATAATAAAAAATACATAAATAAATAAATAAATAAATAAATAAATTTAAAAAAAAGATCATCTCAGTACATGCAGCAAGAGCTTTTGATAAAATTCAAGATCCTTTCATGATAAAAACCCTCGAGAAACTAGGCATAGAAGGAACATATCGCAAAATAATAAGACTCATCTATGACAGACTCATATCCAACATCATACTGAATGGGAAAAAGCTGGAAGCATCCACTTTGAGACCTAGAACAAAACAAGGATCCTGTTTTGTCCCACTGCTATGCAACATAGTACTGGAAATCTAAGCCAGAGCAATCAAGCATGAGAAAGAAATAAAAGGCATCTAGGCCGGGCGCGGTGGCTCAAGCCTGTAATCCCAGCACTTTGGGAGGCCGAGGCGGGCGGATCACGAGGTCAGGAGATCGAGACCCTCCTGGCTAACACGGTGAAACCCCGTCTCTACTAAAAAATACAAAAAACTAGCCGGGCGCAGTGGCGGGCGCCTGTAGTCCCAGCTACTCGGAGGCTGAGGCGGGAGAATGGCGGGAACCCGGGAGGCGGAGCTTGCAGTGAGCCGAGATCGCGCCACTGCACTCCAGCCTGGGCGACACAGCGAGACTCCGTCTCAAAAAAAAAAAAAAAAAAAAAAAAAAAGAAATAAAAGGCATCTAAATAGGAAAAGAAGAAACAAATGTTTTTTTTTTCTTCACTGACAATGCGATTCTGTACCTAGGAAGCCCTAAAGACTCCACTAAAATGTTAATGGAACTGGTAAAAAATTTTGGCAAAGTTTCAGGATACAAAATCAACGTACAAAAATCAGTAGCATTTTTATACACCAACAGCATCCAAGAATGCAATTCTATTAAAATATGCAATTCCATTTAAAGTGAACACAAACAAATAAAATAAAATACCTAGGAATACATCTAACAAAAGTGGTGAAAGATCTCCACAAAGAGAACTGAGAAACACAGCTAAAATAAATGATAGGTAACACAAACAAATAGAAAAATATTCTATGCTCATGAATTGCAAGATTCAAGATTGTTAAAATGGCCATACTACTCAAAGCAATCAACAGATTCAATGCCATTCCTATCAAATTCCAAGGTCATTTTTCACAGAACTAGGGAAAAAAAAGTTCTACAATTCATATGGAACCAAAAAAAGAGAGCTTCAAAAGTCAAAACAATGATAAGCAAAAAGAACAAATCCGGAGGCATCACATTACCTGACTTCAAACTATACTATCAGTCCACAGTAACAAAAACAGCATGGTACTGGTACAAAAACACACATAGACCAATGGAACAGAATAGAAAGCCCCAGAAATAAAGCTGCATACCCACAGCCATCTAATTTTGACAAAACAGACAAAAATAAGCTATGGGGAAATGACTCCCTGTTCAATGAATGGTTCTGGGATAGATGGCTAGCCATATGCAGAAGAAACCAGACCCCAACCTTTCATCATATACTGAAGTTATCTCAAGACAGATTAAATATTTAAATGTAAGATCTCAGACTTCAAAGTTCTGGTAGAAAACCTAAGAAACATTATTGAGGAATAATGTTTGGGGAAGAATTTATGACTAGGTCCTCAAAAGTAATTGCAACAAAAAACAAAATTGGCAAGTGGGACCTAACTAAACTAAAGAGCTTCTGCACAGCAAGAGAAACTATCAACTACAGAGTAAACAACCTACAGAATGGGAGGAAATACTTATAAGCTATGCATCTGTCAAAGGCCTAATGTTCAGAATATATAAGGAACTTAATTCAACAAGGAAAAAGCAAATAACCCCATTAAAAGTGGAAGAGGACATAAACAGACACTTCATAAAAGAAAACATACAAGCAACCACCAAAGGTATGAAAATGCTTAACCTTGCTAATCATCAGAGAAATGCAAATCAAAACCACAATGAGATACCATCTCACACCAGTCTGAATGGCAACTATTAAAAAGTCAAAAAACAACAGATGCTGGTGAAGCTGCAGAGAAAAGCGAATGCTTATACACCATTGGTGGGAATATAAATTAGTTCAAGCACTGTAGAAAGCAGTTGAGAATCTTCTCAAAGAACTAAAAACAAAAGTACCATTCAACCCAACAATCCCATTACTGGGTATATATCCAAAGGAAAATAAATCACTCTACCAAAAAGACACATGCATGTGTATGTTAATTATAGCACTGTTCAAAGTAGAAAAGATATAGAATCAATCTAGGTGACCATCAATGGTGAATTGGACAAAGAAAATGTGACACATATACATCAGGGAATCGATGCAGCTATAAAAAAGAATGGAATCATGTCCTTTGCAACAATTTGAGTGCAGCTGGAGGACATTATCCTCAGTGAATTAACGTAGGAACAGAAAACCAAATACCGTATGTTCTCAGTTATAAGTGAGAGCTAAATATTGGGTACACATTGACATAAAGATGGCAACAACAGACACTGGGGACTACTAGAGGAGGGAGGAAGGGGGGTCAAGAGTTACGCTATTGGGTAGTGTGTTTACTACCTGGGTGGTGGGAGTAATCATACCCCAAACCCCAGTATCATGCAATATACCCATGTAACAAACCTGCATATATATCTCCTGGATCCAAAATAAAAGTTGAAATTATAAGGACAGTAACAACAACAAAAACACAAAAATTAGTAGAAAGAAATGAATAACAAAGATCAGAGCAGAACTAAACAAAATAGAGGGTAAAAGAATTCCAAAAAAGTTGTTTTTTTTTTTTTTTTTGGACAGATAAACAAAATTGACAAACCATTAGCTACACTAGAAAAAAAGAGAGAAAATCCAAATAAACAGAAGCAGAAAGAAAAATGGAGACATTAATAACTGATTCCAAATAAGTAAAAAATATCATCAGAGATTATTATGCTATATGCTAACAAACTTGAAAATCTAGAGGAAATAAATACATTACTGGACACATACAACTTCCCAAGTTTGAACCTGTAGGAAATAAGAAAGGATCTAGAGGAAATACATGGCTGGACACATACAACTTAACAAGATTGAACCTGTAAGAAATAAGAAACCTGGGTAGGCCAATTCTGAGTAATGAGTTTGGATCAGTAATAAAGGTCTCCCAACCAAGAAAAGCCTGGGATTGGATGGCTTCACTGTCGAATTTTAACAAACTTACAAAGAACTAACACCAAATTCTCCTCCAACTATTCTAAAAAAATTGAAGAGAAAGAAATTCTCCCTAACTCATCCCACAAGGCCTGTATTACCCTGATATCAAAACCAGACATGGATGCAACAAGAAAAGAAAACTATCAGCCAATATGTCTGATGAACATAGATGCAAAAATCCTCAGCAAAATACTAGAAAATTGAATTTAACAGCATATCAATAAGATAATACACCATGATCTGATGAGATTTATCTCAGGGCTTCAAGGATGGTTCGACATATGCAAATCCATAAATACAATACATCACAGTAAAACGAAGGAGAAAACCAATAGATGGAGAAAAGCATTTGCTAAAATTCAGCATTACTTCTTGGAAAAAACAAAAACAAAAACAAAAAACAAGCTCTCAACAAATTAGGCATAGAAAGACTATATCTCCTCAACATAATAAAGGTCAGATATGACAAACCCACAGGTAATGTCATACTAAATGGGCTTTTCTATATGAACTTGAGTAAGACAAGGATGCTTATTTTCACCACTCTTTTCAACATTGTACTGGAAGTCCTAATCAGAGCAACCGGGCAAGAGAAATAAATAAAAGGCATTCACGTTATCAAGTGGAAGTCAAATTGTCTTTCTTTCCAGATGGCATGATCTTATGTCTAGAAAAACCTAAAGACTCCATCAATAAACTCTTAGATGTTACAAATGAAGTCTGTAAAGTTGCAGGATATAAAATCAACATACAAAAATAAGTAGCATTTCTTTACACTAATAACAATCTCACTCAGAAATAATTCAATAAGGAAATTGCTTTTACAATACCTACAAGAAAATAAAATAGGAATAAATTTAACCATGGGGGTGAAAGGCCCCTACAAGGAAAACTACAAAACACTGATGAAAGAAATTGAAGAGGACACAAATAGAAAGACATTCCATGCTTATGGATCAGAAGAATTAATATTGTAAAAATGGCAATATTGTCTAAAGCAATATACAGATTCAATGCAATCTCTTATCAAAACACGAATGTCATTGTTCACAGAAATTGAGAAAACGTTCCTACAATTCAGATGGAACCAAAAAAGAGCCCAAATAATCAAAGTGATACTGAGCTGGAAACATCTTGCTACCTGACTTTAAAATATATTACTAGGCTATAATAACAAAAATGACATGGTATGGTTACATAAAAATAGACATGTAGACCAATGGAATAGAATAGAAAACCCAGAAATAAAGTCACTTATTTACAGCCAACTGATTTTTGACAAAAGCTCCAAGAACATATATTAGGGAAGGGATACCCTCTTCAATAAAATGGTGCTGGGAGATTTGAATATTCATATGCAGAAAGTGAAACTGCAACCCTATCTTTCACAATATACAAACATCAATGTAACATAGATTAAAGATTTAAATGTAAAACCCAAAACTATAAAACCACTAGAAGTAAACATATGAGAAACTTCACCATATTGTTGTAAGCAAAGATTTTATGGCTAAGGCCTCAAAAGCAAGGCAAATAAACCAAAAACAGACAAAGAAACTATATTAAATTAAAAAGCTTCTGCACAGCAAAGGAAATAATCAACAGAGTTAAGAGATAATCTGATCAATAGGAGAAAATATTTGAAAACTCTTCACCTGATAAGAAATTAATATCCAGAATGTAGAAGGAACTCAAACAATCTTTTTTTAGAATCTCATTAAAAAGTGGGCAAGTGACATAAGTAGACATTTCTCAAAGGAAGACATACAAATGGCCAACAGGCACATGAAAAGTAAATTAAATATCACTAATCATCAAGAGAATGTAAGTCAAAGTCATAATAAGATATCATCTTACCCCAGTTAAAATGGCATTATTAAAAAGACAAAAACAGTGGATACTAGTGAGGATGCAGAGAGAAGAGAGCTCTGTTTGTAGGATTGTAAATTAGTATAGTTATATGAAAGACAAATGGAGAATTTTCAAAAAAATGAAAAATGGGACTCCCATTGGGTTTAGTAATCCCACTATTGGATATTTATCCAAATGAAAAGAAGTCATTTTATGTAAGAGATTCATGCACCTCCATGTTTATTACAGCACTATTTACAATAGCAAAGAAATTGAATCAACCTAAGTGTTCATTAACAGATGAATGGATAAAGAAAATGTGGTATATATACACAAGGGAATACCACGCAGCCATAAAAAAAAATGAAACAATGTCATTTGAAGCCACATGGATGGAACGGGAGGTGATTATGTTAAGTCAAATAGGCCAGGTGCAGAAAGACAAATATCACATGCTCTCCCCCTCATACGTGGGAGTGAAATAGTTGATTTCATGGAAGCAGATAGTTGAATGATGGTTACCAGAGGCTAGAAAGAGTGTGTGTGGGGAGAGGGTCATGAAGGTAAGTTGGTTAATGGGCAGAAACATACAGTTAGATGGACTGAGTAGGTTTTAATGTTCAATAGCAGAGTGGGATGACTATAGCTTAGTAACGATACATGGTATATTTGAAAATAGCTGGAAGAGAGGAGTTTAAAGTTCCTAACACATAGAAGTGATAAAGTATCAAGATGGTGGATACCCTAAATATCCTGACTTGATTATTACACATTCTATGCATGTAATAAAATATCACATGTACTCTATAAATGTGTACAAGTATTACATGGAAATAAATACATACATAAGATGAATATTTAGAAGAACATATTAGCTGGGACCGATGGCTCACACGTATAATCCCAGCAAGTTGCAAGACTGAGGCAGGTGGATGGCTTGAGCCCAGGAGTTCAAGACCAGCCTGGGCAATATAGTGAGACCCCATCTCTGTGTTTTTTTTTTTTTTTTCCTTAAAAAAGGAACTTCTTAAACATGGGTTAAGAAAGAATTCTTTCAGAAATGCACAATAGGATGACCTGTAAGAAAATAAATAGATTAGTCCAGGCACCGTGGCTCATGCCTGTAATCCCAGCACTTTGGGAGGCCAAGGCAAGTGGATCACCTGAGGTCAGGAGTTTGAGACCGCCTGGCCAATATGGTGAAACCCCATTTCTACTAAATATACAAAAATTAGCTGGGCATGGTGGTGCATGCCTGTAGTCCCAGCTACTTGGGAGGCTGAGGCAGGAGAATTGCTTGAACCTGGGAGGTGGAGGTTACAGTGAGCCAAGACTGCACCATTGCACTCCAGCCTGGATGACAGAGTGAGACTCTGTATCAGGAAAAAAAGAAAAAGAAAATAAATAGATTAATATATTTGCTTACCTCAAAATTTAAACTTCTGTATGACCAGAGATATTGTAACCCCAAAATTTAAAAAGTCACACACTGAGAGAATTTTTTTTTTTTTTGAGACAGTTTCGCTCTTGTCACCCAGGTGGGGGTGCAATGGCATGATCTTGGCTCACTGCAACCTCTGCATCAGGGTTCAAGCGATTGTCCTGCCTCAGCCTCCCAACTAACTGGAATTACAGGTGCCCACCACCCTGCCCAGCTAATTTCTGTATGTTTAGCAGAGACAGGGTTCCACTATGTTGGCCAGGCTGGTCTCGAACTCCTTATCTCAGGATTTCCATCGGCCTTGGCCTCCCAAAGTGCTGAGGATACAGGTGTGAGGAGACATTTTTAATAAAGGCTATAATTTTTGATCATCAAAAAATACAAATTAAAAAAAAGAAAAGAAAGAGTCAAGAAAAAAAAATCAGGGCGGGAGAAGGAGAGAAAGAAAAGAAGAAATAAAGCAGCCCAAGAGAAAAAAAAAGTCAAATGTCATAAACAGTAATTCAGGAAGGAAAAATCTGAATGGTCAACAAGAAAATGAAAGATTCTGAAACTTATTAACAACAAGCAAGGAGCTGCAAATTAAAACTACAAGATAACATTTTATACCTATCATGTTACCAAAAAAAAAAAAAAAGTGAGCCTTACAAAATGAAGCATTGGAAAAGGTGTGGAACAATGGAAATATTTATACTCTCCCTCTGATCCTGTGAAATGTACATTGGTACAACCACTTTAGAAAATATCTTGATAATATCTATTGAAGCTAAATATGTGCATACCTTATGGTCCAGCAAGTAGAAACACTTTCAAGCATGTGTACAAGAATGTTCCTTTTAATATTATTTGTAAAGAAAAACAATGACCAAAAAACTGAGCATCAAGAGGAAAAGGGGTGAATAAATTGTGGTATGAAGAGCAGCTGTAACCTAACACACAAACACACACACACAGACACACACACACTCACATACATAAAGGAGGGTACAAAAAACGTATTGTCAGGTAATATGCTGAATGACACAATAGCATTTATATAAACTTTTATAAACACAAAAAGCAATCCAATATATTGTCAGTTGAGATACACACACATATGTATGTGAAAACATTAGAACACAGATTGACTGGAAGGAATCAAAACAATATGTTGGCATTGGTTACAGGAGGGAAAGAGTGGGTAATGGATTTGAGGAATGAAGACCTTTATTTACTCTGTGTTTTTCTACATGAAATAGAGTATGTGTATATTTGTGTAAATGTATATGCATCTGTGTGTATTTGTCTTCTATATATATTAAATATATATTATATATGTTAAAATTATAAAAAGTTATCATTTGTAATTTTGGGAGAGTATTTTTATACAAATATTGCATTTTTCTACTTTTTAGCATTAAAAAAATAAAAACCTAAGTGTGAATCAGATACTGAGTTATGATAATTTGAGGCCAAGACTAACCGAGGCATTAGAATTCTAAGAAGGAGGACTGAAAAACACTGTGCATCAAAAATGGTAATTTACCTGCCCCTCTAAAAGGAAGTCAAATCGCAGTGTCAGGTTCCAACTGTGCTGCTAGTTAACACTGCAGCTCAGAGAATGGAGTGTTTTTGTGGAGAAAGTGTTTCGAGGATGCTGAGGCAGAGTCGCAGCCAGGGACTTTGGGGAAATGAGGTTCAGCAGAAAGTAGAATGCAGAAGAGAATTTTCACTAGGCCAGGGCAAGTCAGCAAGGCAAAGCAAACAAAACCCTGAAGAGCTGAAGACAGAAAATATTTTCTATTTGGAGACCACTGCACATTTTTCTTTAGGCCAGTCCCTCTCCTGCTTCCTCTGTCCTCCTCATTTCATCCTTTCCTCTTTTTCTCTTAAGGGAACAGAAAGAACATGGAAGTTAAGGTGTAAGAGGAGGTGACACAGAAATTTATCTTTTATGTTTTGATTTTTGCACTTTCTAAAATAACGTTTGCTCTTATTATCTCTTCTTGCCTAAAGCAGATGAAAATAACTTGAGTGCCTCCTAAAACTATGAAACTTTAAGGCAAAATAAACTTGGTTTTATGCCTTAGGAAATACCATTTCATGATCTATGCAAAGTCTTTCTGTGAAATTTGAGAAAAATTGTTTACAAGTAAAAATTGGAGGCATTGCCCTAACTTTAAATATAATATACTCCCTGCAAGGGAGTTGGGGGGTCTTCCCAGGCCCCCAAGAGCACAGAGACACTGGGGACCAGAGGGTCCGGAGCCATGGCAGGGCAGCCGCAGTGGCACCGGGGGAGGGCAGGCTCCTGTCTGCTCCATGTAGTAGGGAGAGTGTCTCCTGCCTGCTCCGTGGAACATTATAGCCCCATCGGTGCCTCTCCGCTGCAGCCAGTGTCTTGGTAGCAGCCGCTCTAGATGGGCCACCACTGCCATCAATCTACTGATATTTAAATTGCAAATATTACCATGTATCTTATTTGCTTAAAACACTTTACTGGCTCTGTACTTTTCACAAGATTCATTTTCTTCTCTTTGGCATGGCATGTGTGATTTCTGGCTGCTGTTCTACCTATGCCTGAGGAGTAAACCTCCAGCAATGCCTTAAATACTTGTGGTTTCTCACACACACTATGCTGTTTCTAGTCTCCAAGATGTTGCTGGAACCCCTCTTTACTTGAGGAATCTCTTCTTTTCTTCTTCTACCATCAAGGTAATTGAAAGAACATAGGTATTAAAGTCAAACAAATCCAAGGTTCAGGTTTTAGTCTCACCATGTGATGTTCCTAGAAAGTGAATCATAGAGAATTGGTCAAAATGTTACTCACAGCACTTTGCATGTGACTTATTATCAAACAGCCCATTTAATGAATTTGTAAAAATCAACCTCCTTGCTTTAGGTGAAATTTTAAACTCCACTAAATATCTATTTATGATATTGAGTCTTCATTCACTAATCTTTTACTGGCAGTAACACAGGTTTATATTCTAAATGAATTGAAGGATATATACAAATTATTACCCATAAGCTATTTCACAAAATTCAGAATAAATTGTAAGGGTCTTGTCTTTTCTTTCATATTTTTAATAAATATGCTAAAGGTAATTAAATACGTTATATCAGCTTAGAGTCCTTCAGACAGACTTAGACTTCCACCTAATAACAGTGGGAGACCTCAACACTCCGCTAACAGACAGGTTATCAAGACAGAAAATTAACCAAGATATTCAAGACTTTAACTCAGCACTGAATCAAATGGACCTACTAGACATCTACAGAGCTCTCCACCCTTAAATGACAGAACAAACATTCTTCTCATGGCACATACTCTAAAATTGACCCCACAATGAGATATAAAATAATCCTCAGCAAAGACAGAAGAACTAAAATCATACCAACCACTCTCCCAGACCCTGGCACAATAAAATTAATAATCAAGTCTAAGAAAATTGCTCAAAACCATACGGTTACATGGAAATTAAGTAACCTGCTCCTGAATGACATTTGGGTAAATAATGAAATTAAGGCAGAAGTCAAAAAGTTATTTGAAACTAATAAAAACAAAGATACAACAAACCAGAATCTCTGGGACACAGCTAAGGCAGTGTTAAGAGGGAAATTTATAGCGCTAAACACCCACATCAAAAAGGCAGAAATATCTTAATTTAACAACCTAACATCACAACTAAGAGAACTAGCAAACCAAGAGCAAACTTACTCCAAAATTAGCAGAAGACAAGAAATCACCAAAACCAGAACTGAACTAAAGGAGATTGAAACACACACACACACACACACACACACACACACACAAACATTAAAAAGATCAATAAATCTACAAGTTGTCTTTTTAAAAAATGAATAAAATAGATAGAACACTGGCTAGACTAATAAAGAAGAGAAAAGATCCAAATAAACACAATTAGAATGACAAAGAGGATATTACCACTGACCCCACAGAAATAGAAATAACCATCAGAGAATACTGTGAATACCTCTGTGCATACACACTAGAAAATTTAGAAGAATTGATAAATTCCTGGACATAGATACCCTCCAAAGACTACACCAGGAAGAAATTAATCCCTGAATAGACTGATAACAAGCTTCAAAATGGAATCAGTAATAAATAGCCAGCCAACCAAAAAAATCCCAGGACCAGACAGATTCACAGCTGAATTCTACCAGATGTACAAAGAGGAGCTGGTACCATTTCTACTAAAACTATTCCCAAAAACTGAGAAGTAGGGACTCCTTTCTAACTCGTTCTATAGGCCAGCATCATCCTGATACCAAAACCTGGCAGAGACACAACAAACAAAGAAAACTCAAACCAATATTCTTGATGGACATCAATACAAAAAATTCTCAACAAATACTGGCCAACTAAATCCAGCAGCATGTCAAGAAGCTTTCCATCACAGGCAAGTAGGCTTTATCCCTAGGATGCATGGTTGCTTCAACATATGCAAATCAATAACAGAACTAAAGATAAAAACCATATGATTATTTGAGTAGATTCAGAAAAAGTTTTCAATAAAATTCAACACCTCTTTATATTAAAAACTCTCAATAAACTAGATATTGAGGGAACATTCCTTAAAGTAATAAGAACCATCTATGACAAACCCACAGTCAACATCATACTAAGTGGGCAAAAGCTGGAAGCATTCGCTTTGAAAACAAGTATGAGAAAAGGATGCTCTCTTTCATCACACCTATTCAACATAGTATTGGAAATCTTGACCAGTGCAATCAGGTAAGAGAAAGAAATAAAGGGCATTGAAATAGGGAGAGAGGAAGTCAAACTATCCCTGTTTTCAGATGACATAATTCTATAATAGAAAACCTCACAGTCTGTCCAAAACTCCTTCAGCTGATAAACAACTTGAGCAGAATCTCAGGATACAAAATCAACATACAAAAATCACTAGCATTCCTAAACATTAACAACAGTCAAGGTGAGAGACAAATCACGAATACATTCTCATTCACAATTGCCACAAAAAGAATAAAATACCTAGGAATACAGCTAAACAGGTAGGTATAAGATCTCAACAAAGAGAACTACAAAACACTGGTCAAACAAATCAGAGATGACACAAATAAATGGAAAACCATTTCATACTCATGGATAGGAAGAATCAATATTGTTAACATGGCCATACTGCCCAAAGCAATTTATAGATTCAACACTATTCCTAGCAAACTACCAATGATATTCTTCACAGAACTAGAAAAAACTAGTTTAAAATTCGTATGAAACCGAGACAGAGTCAGAAAAGCCAAGGCATTCCTAAGCAAAAAGATCAAAGTTGGAAGCATCATACAACGCAACTTCAAACTATACTACTGGGCTATAGTAACCAAAACATAATGGTACTGGTACAAAAACAGACACATAGACCAATGGAAAAAAAAAATAGAAAGCACAGTAATAAGTCTGCACACTTACAACCATCTGACCTTCGACAAAGCCGACAAAAGCAAACAACGGGGAAATGACTCCCTATTCAATAAATAGTGCTGGAATAACTGACTAGCCATATGCAAAAGATTGAAACTGGGCCCCTTCATCATACCATATACAAAAATCAACTTGAGATGGATTGAAGACTTAAATGTGAAACCCAAAACTATAAAAAACCTTGGAAGACAACCTAGGCTTCTGCACAGCAAAAGAAACTGTCAACAGAGTAAACAGACAAGCTACAGAATAAGAGAAAATTTTTGCAAACTATGTATTAACAAAAGTCTAATATCTAGCATTTATGTGGAATTTCAACAATTTCAAGGAAAAAACATTAAAAAGTAGGCAGAGAACATGACAGACACTTCTCAAAAAAAGATACGCATGTAGCCAACGAGAATGTGGAAAAAAAAGCTCAATATCACTGATCATTAGAAAAAAGCAAATCAAAACTACGATGAGATATCATCTCACACCAGTTAGGATGGCTGTTATTGAAAAGTCAAAAAATAACACATGCTGGCCAGGTTGTGAAGAGAAAGGAATGCTTACACATTGTTGGTGGGTGTAAACTAGTTCAACCCCTGTGGAAAGCAGTGTGGCAATTCTTCAAAGAGCCAGAAACAAAACTACAATTCGACCCAGCAATCCCATTACTGAGTATGTACCAAAGGAATATAAATTGTTCTGTCAGAAAGACACATGCAAGTGTATGTTCACTGCAGCACTATTAGCAATAGCAAAGGCATGAAATCAACCTAAATGCCCGTCAGTGGTAGACTGGATAAAGAAAAAGTGGTATATATACACCATGGAATACTATGCAGCCCCAAAAGAGACATAAAACAGATCATATCCTTTGCAGGAACATGGATGGAGCTGGAGGCCATAAACCTTAGCAAACTAGAGCAGGAACAGAAAACTAAATATTGCATGTTGTCACTTACAAGTGGGAGGTAAATGATGGGAACCATGGACACATAGAGGGGAACAGCAGACATTAGGGCTACTGGAGGATGGACGGTGGGAGGAGGAAGAGGAGCAAGAAACATAACTAATGGGTACTAGGCCTAATACCTGGGTAATAAAATAATCTGTACCATAAACCCCCATGACAGGAGTTTACCTATGTCACAAACCTGTAGATGCACTCCTGATCCTAAAAGTTTTTTTAAAAGTGCTTATTGTCCAATGTGAATGGCACATATGTAAATACAAATTAATGGTGATAAAACTAATGATACAAATATAAGCAATATCCAGTAAGAGCATAGAGGAAAGAATGAATTTGTTAGTTTATGTTTATTTATTCAATAATGTATTTAAAGTTTCTCACAACATGAAATAAAAGGAAAAAATGAATATTGGAGTAGTAAATCCAGAGAAAAAAATAACTTTACATAGATAATTTGAAGTCAACAATATATGAGCGTACAGAATACATACTTAAGGTCTAGAAAAATGCCAGAATAAGCATTTGACCTCTAAACTTTTTGAAAGGTAAGAAAAATGAGAACATAATAAATTACACTATTTATACTATCTCCGAAGAAAAAGAAAATGAACGTTTTCCTAGTGCTGAAATGAAAGTTTTTCCTTGTAGGTGATCAAAAAAAGAACAATGTGCCATCCTCAACAACATCCATATATTAGATTGACTTCATAGGGCTATTTCTTATAGTGGTTGCTAGCATGGACCAATGATGACATAATGCCAAATTACATACAGTAAAAGCAGTTTTACAAGAGGACAGACCATATGGTCCAGATGTGTAAATTTCTGCTTGTGAAGCTTATTCTTAGGATTTTTTTTTTTTTTTTTTTGTATCTATAGGAACACATAGACTATATATCACTCAGGCAATCCTTTGCAAATTTATGTTGCCCAACGAAGCATTTGATGAGAATTAAGCAACAGTGAGTTCAAGGTTATAGTCCTTAACAATCACTTAGGGTGCAGCTATTTCAGTCTACTTATTAAATAATGCAAGTGCTTAACTCCCTCTGGGGTTGGGTTCAGAGGAAAGAGACCACGGAACTTGTACTAGTTTTAAAAATTGTGGTAAAATACACACACCATGAAATTTATCTTGACCATTTTTGAACGTACTGTTCAGTGGCAATAAATACATTCACATGGTTTTGCTACTAATCTACCTGCACAGAACCTTTTTTATCTTATAAATCTGAATCTCTGTGCCTATTATACAATAACTCCCTGTTCCTCCCTCCCTCAGTCCCTGCCAGTCACCATTTTATCTATCTCTATGAATTTGACTATTCTAGGTGCCCTCATAAAAGTGGAACCATACAGCATAAAAATATAGAATACTTCATGAATCTACATGTCATTCTTTCTCTGGGGCCATGCTAATTGTTTCTCTGTTGTTCTAATTTTAGTATATGTACTGCCCAAGCAATCACTTTGGCTGGTTTTGGACAGAAGAACAGGAGCTCATCAAACTTAAAATGGAGAAAGCTCCTGCACGAAGGCAGGATGGTATAGTAATACTATTTTCCTTGCACCTGAAGACTGGGACAAGAAGGGACACTGAATGAGATGAGGTTAAAGAGACAGGAAGAAGCCAAACTCTAAAGGGCTTTGTAAACCATGTTTCATTAAGAGCTTGGACGTACAGACAGTAAGAATGGAATAGGAAATTAAAATTTGTATTTAAGAAAAATAATTCCAGGAAAAAAAGGAGGCCTGGAAGAGGATAAAATCTAAAAAAAGACCAATTAGAAGGCAACGGCAAATATTTAGACAAGGTTTTCCTTCTACTTTTTTTTTTCCCCCAGCTCACCAGTATTGTTAGAGCAGGAATTACAGAATTGTACAGAACATGGGGAAATTTGTGTCTGTGCTTCTCATGTCCTTACTTCCAGTCTTCTGTTCCAAGCTTAGAAGGAAACTTTAAAAATATCTTATGTCACTAACAAGCAAAAACAAAACAAAACAAAAACACTAAAAAGTGGGCAAAGGATATTAGCCCTTTGTCAGATGAGTAGGTTGCAAAAATTTTTTCCCATTCTGTAGGTTGCCTGTTCACTCTGATGGTAGTTTCTTTAGCTGTGCAAAAGCTCTTTAGTTTAATTAGATCCCATGTGTCAATTTTTGCTTTTGCTGCCATTGCTTTTAGTGTTTTAGACATGAAGTCCTTGCCCATGCCTATGTCCTGAATGGTACTACCTAGATTTTCTTCTAGGGTTTTTATGGTATTAGGTCTAACATTTAAGTCTCTAATCCATCTTGAATTAATTTTCGTATAAGGGGTAAGGAAAGGATCCAGTTTCATCTTTCTACTTATGGCTAGCCAATTTTCCCAGCACCATTTATGAAACAGGGAATCCTTTCCCCATTTCTTGTTTCTCTCAGGTTTGTCAAAGATCAGATGGCTGTAGATGTGTGGTATTATTTCTGAGGACTCTGTTCTGTTCCATTGGTCTATATCTCTGTTGCGGTACCAGTACCATGCTGTTTTGGTTACTGTAGCCTTGTAGTATAGTTTGAAGTGAAATGCAAATCAAAACTACAATGAGATACCATCTCACACCAGTTAGAATGGCAATCATTAAGAAGTCAGGAAACAACAGGTGTTGGAGAGGATGTGGAGAAATAGGAACACTTTTACACTGTTGGTGGGATTGTAAACTAGTTCAACCATTATGGAAAACAGTATGGCGATTCCTCAAGGATCTAGAACTAGATGTACCATATGACCCAGCCATCCCACTACTGGGTATATACCCAAAGGATTATAAATTACTACAAAGACACATGCACACGTATGTTTATTGCGGCACTATTCACAATAGCAAAGACTTGGAATCAACCCAAATGTCCATCTGTGACAGACTGGATTAAGAAAATGTGGCACATATACACCATGGAATACTATGCAGCCATAAAAAAGGATGAGTTTGCATCCTTTGTAGGGACATGGATGCAGCTGGAAACCATCATTCTTAGCAAACTATCACAAGAAGAGAAAACCAAACACCGCATGTTCTCACTCATAGGTGGGAACTGAACAATGAGATCACTTGGACTCGGGAAGGGGAACATCACACACTGGGGCCTATCATGGGGAGGGGGGAGGAGGGAGGGATTGCATTGGGGAGTTATACATGATATAAACGTCATGCACATGTACCCTAGAACTTAAAGTATAATAAAAAAAAAAAAAAAAAAAAAAAAAAAAAAAAGTGGGCAAAGGACATGAATAGACAATTCTTTAAAGAAAACACATAAGTGGCCAACAAGCATATGAAAAAATGCTCAACATGAGCTAATCATTTGAGAAATGCAAATTAAAACCACAGTGAGATACCTTCTCACACTAGTCAGAATGGCTTTTATTAAAAATTCAAAAAACAACAGTTGCTGGTGAAGTTATGGAGAAAAGGAATTGCTTATAGACTCCTGGTGGGAATGTAAATTAGTTCAGCTATTGTGGAAATCAGTGTGGCATTAAGTATGTTAGGAAAGAAACCACGGGCATTTCTTATGCTTTTGTACAAAGAACTTAAAACAGAAACACCACTGGACCCAGCAATCGCGTTATTGGATACAAACCCAAAGGTATAGAAATTGTTCTGCTGTAAAGCAACATGCATGCACATGTTCATTGTGGCATTATTCACAATAGCAAAGACATGGAATCAACCCAAGTGCCCATCAACAGGATAAACTGGATAAAGAAAATGTGATACATATACACCACGGAATACTATGCAGTCATTAAAAAGAACAAGATTATGCCCTTTGCAGCAACATGAATAGAGCTGGAGGCCATAATCCTAAGAAAACTAACATGGGGACAGAAAACCAAATACTGTATGTTCTCACTTATAAGTGCAAGCTAAACATTGAGTACAAAGGGACACAAAGGTGGTGACAACAAGCACCAGGGCCTACTTGAGGGTAGAGGGTGGAGGAGGAAAATAGAAAAAGTACCTAACAGGTACTATGCTTAGTAACTGAGTGACAGAATAGTTTGTATACTGAATTCCCATGACATGCAATTTACTTACATAACAAACCTGCACATACACCCCGAACCTCAAATAAAAGTTAAAAAAAAAAAAAAAAAGAAAATCTTATATTTCAGCAAAGAATCCAGAGAAGTCAAAGTCTAAAATGTACATTTTAATCCAGGAGAACACTTTTGAGGCAGCATTTCTCCCAACTGACCTGCCTAATTCCCCACCTCACATCATTTGTGTAGCAAGTGATATGTACTAAATCATCAATTCATAGCTTTTCTGGAATCCTGTGTGAATCATTGTTATTACAATTCATTTATCCTTAAGAAAATGGAAACTAAATATGGAAGGAAATGTGTTTTCCCTTCATAACAAGCTTTCTGGCTTTATACTCCCTAAAGATCCAGTAATAAATAGGATGAGGGCAGAGGCTCTAGGATTTGACTATACCAGTGTTGGGCTTAAATACTGCTGCTTTATCTCATCCAGTGGTCCTTAAGGAACACGTTTTCCTCTAGTTCTTCCTGGTACACAGCTGTCGTGGAGCACTCTCACTCAAAACATTTCAATGGCCAATGCCTAAGGAATCACGTATGAAGTCACTGTTATCTCCAATGAGCCATCTTTTCCTGACAATGTATCTACCTGGATGCTCTCCCTCACCCCACTTTCACATGTGAAATCATAACTTAATTTAATAACAATGCAGAGAAGAAAATTGTAAAGTTTTCCCCAAAAAATATACTGGACATAATATCTTCATGCTCTAAAGTCTAGTTGGATTTTGTTTCAATCTTTTCCATAGAACCATCTTAGTCCTCAGTGTTTTATTTAAAATTATTTGAGAATGGAAATAATTTCATAATTGTACCTGAATTCTTTATTTGCATATAGGAAATAATAAATGTTGGATAATAAGTGCGTATGTATTCAGTAAATAGCTGTTTCGGGCCTATTAGAGTCCAACAACTTAGTTATGCATTAGAAATACACCAAAGAATAAGAAATAATGTCTGAACTCAAGAAATCTCAGTGCAGGTGGAAGATTCCTCAGAAATGTTTTAGAGCATGAAGAGGATACCCTGAGGAAAAATTAAGAAGGCACATCTAGACTCTTAAGAATTCTGGAAAGGGCTAGAATTTAAAAACTCATTGTGATATCTAAATTTGGCTATCAATAGTGTTTCTTCAGGTGGCAAAAAGAATTGTTCTTAAAATAACAGGAAACTAAATTACAAAAAGGCACATTTCACCTTAAAGTAAGAACTGTTTTTTTAGTAATCAGAGCATTTCCACACTAAAATTAGTTGCTTTGTAAAGATAAAGAGCTTTGTATTATATTAAAAATCTAGAAAACCAGCTGTATAAATGTATAAGTTTAATGTAGAATAAATAATTGTAAGAGGTAAAAAATTTGAGTTGACAATTTTAAAGACTCTAATTTCAAGATCTATTAATTTCATATAAGAATATTAAGAATATCTCATTATATATATGTAAGGATAATATGGATTATTATGTCTGGAAATTGAATGTATTATTGAAAATAGATGCTTTTGAAACTCTAACAGAATTATTCCCAAAAATTACTCTTCACTTTCCAAATATCATGAACTATGACTTTCATTTGCTAAGATATATAAGCCTATTAAACGTGTGTGTGTGTGTTTGTGTGTGTGTGTGTGTGTGTGTAATATCCTAGTGATACTCCAGGTAAATTGGCATTAACAATAAATAGAGGATCTTAAATCAATCATAACCTGTGCCAAGTTGCTGCAGAGTAATTTAGTCTTCTAATGTTTTAACACAGAGGCCCAAAACCATTATTTTGCACAAGTAATTGTCCAAAGGTTAAGCCAGATTATCCAGAAACCTGAGCATTAAGTATGTTAGGAAAGAAAGCACAGGCATTTCTTATGCTTTTGTGCTCATCTTCTCAAATTCCCTTTTCCAAGTGATTAAGTATCAAGGAACCGGGTTCCATGAAAATGTTTGGCTCAATGAAGAGAAAGAAATAGAGAAAGAAGGAAAAAAAAAAAAAAAAAAAAAAAAAAAAGCTGCAACAGAAATCTCTTACATTGAAACACATATCCTAATACAATATTTACAGAAGTGCTTCCAAAGTGTTTCAGAATGCGGGCGGGCGCAGTGGCTCAAGCCTGTAATCCCAGCACTGTGGGAGCCCGAGGGGGGCGGATCACGAGGTCAGGAGATCCAGACCATCCTGGCTAACACGGTGAAATCCCATCTCTACTGAAAATACAAAACAGTGGCGGGTGCCTGTAGTTCCAGCTACTCGGGAGGCTGAGGCAGGAGAATGGCGTGAACCCAGGAGGCGGAGCTTGCAGTGAGCAGAGATTGTGCCACTGCACTCCAGCCTGGGCGACAAAGCGAGACTCCGTCTCGGGGTGGGGGTGGGGGTGGGGGTGGGGGTGGGGGTGGGGGGGAGGGTTCCAGAATGCTTCAAAAGTGAAAAAAAAAAAAAATGGATGGAATATTTAAAATTTCTCACTTCTATTTCTTCCCATTTTTAAAAGTCTTCCTCTGCTCTCTGCTCCGTTCCATCCGACCTGTCATTATTTAAGTCCTAGTCGTGAATACTTGGACTACTGTAGTCTTACACTGTTTGCTGTATCTTTCACAATAACGCCAAACACATGTATCTTTAAAAACACAAATCTAATCTTGTAATCAAGCTCTTTTACAATCACTTTGCAAGAGGAAACTGAAGTTTAATGACGTTTAACTGGATGACCAAGATCAGCGGACTCTGAGTACCAGGCTGGAGCTAGAGCCCAAGTCTGGTTCCTCCTTCAGAATTGTCTTCCTAGATATTGTGTGCATATTATGGATACTAATAGAACGATTTTACCTCAAAAATACAGTAAAATTTGGATGAATATTGGGACTGCATTTATAGATAGAAAGACTGTCAGCTCAGAATTGTATTCACAAAGTACGTAAAACCTATTCAACAAAGTGGTGTTGCAGAACTACTGATCCTAACACATAACTTGCCATTATTTGAAACCATTCCCCCTATTTGACTATTTATATATTTAAATCCCTCTTATATATGCATCAAGAAGCATTTTGATTTTGCTTTTAGCCAACACACAGTTTGACAAATTGCTTAAATATATTAAAGAAAAATATTCTTATTAAGATTAACCCTGTGTATGCTTTCTTTATACTGTATAAAAATTTATAACTATAACTTAAGGGGGAAAATAAAAGGAGTATAAAAATTTCCATATTCTGCTCTTCCTTTTAATTCTCAAGTTTTATTTTCATATTAAAATTATCCAAATTCTACATTGAAAATTTAATAAAGTAATGAATTTGAGTAACTTTGCAAAATTTTAATACATCCAAAATTATAATAAGAAAAATGTGGAATGTAGGAATATTTTGTTTTTTAATTTGGTAAGATCTGAGAGAAATTCTATTATGCAATTCTCGCAAAAGAATTATTAGATGTATTGCAAATGTCATACAATAAACTGAATATAAATAAAACATAAAATTATGATGTTTACCTTTATTTTCAGATTACTGATGCTTCTAAAATGTATTAATAACATTAAAATTAAAAGTTAAATATCCTGATAGTTAATACAAGCACAATTTTGTAAAATTCCACTTTTGTGCAACACACAGCTAACTTTTAATATTTATTTCCCATTTTCTTATTTTTCTGTATGAATATCATTGCTAAAGTGCGACACAAACGCTCAAATTTGTTTTTAAAATTAGCTGATGAGCTATATTTTATAGTAAATAATATGTGTTTAAATTTTAAGTTACATAAGCATCCACTCACTAATATCAAAATGTGTTTATGGCCTGGATACTATAATTTACTTTACTTCTTGTGAATTTGAATAACAAAATACTCAAAACATGGTCTTGAACATTTTAGGTAGATACTAATGTAAAACTACCTAACAGCCAGGAATAAAAACCTGCCATTGATGCTATTTCCATTACTTAAAATACTGAATTAAACCCGGCACACATTGTAAATTGTTTTTGCTTCTTTCTTTTAGGATAGTTGTGAAAAGTGAAATAACCAGGCAGCCTTATCTTAGGTGAGACCATTTCAGCTTGGAAACAAACAAAGGTCTCTCTTGATGAACTAGGTTCATTTCATATTTGTGTAATACCCTGGAAGAAATTAGGTTTCAATAAAGTCCATTTTTGTCACTGCATGTAGCAATGAATATCACACCCAGCAGGGCACAGTGGCACCTGGCTGTCCAGACCCCAGTGTAGCACAAACCATCTGGGGGTAATTACAACAAGGTATTCTTTGAGGACCAGATGGGACCAAGGAACAGAAGCCCCTACCCCTCCCAGTCATTTACAACATAATTCCTTTCAATGATATACTTAATCCTCCCACCAGCTATGCCTTTCAGCTTGCTGTTGTCACTGTTCCTTTATGTAAATTCAGATGCAAGACCGGGAAAAAGAGGGGGTGAGAGAGAGTACAAGATAAAAAGGGAAAGGGTGAGAGAGAGAGCCACTGGTGCCTCTAGGGACCAAAAGAAATTATTCATCCCTAAATTGTTTTCACCACAGCAAGTACAGTAACAAATTTTTTTTAAAAACAGAGGACTGAAATTATCCTAAAGAAGGTCAATGCGACAGCCCTGTGTGGCACCAGCTGAGGTTTACTCAGCCACCTGTTAGCTAGAAAGCGCTCTGCACACGCTTGTGATGCATTTAACCAGTTTAAAGGGTCTTTATTGACAGGCCAGCCACCTCCATTCAGTAGGCTGGAGCCATAGGCCTGCTTTGTGGTCATATGTGGCACACAAGCCTTAATTCAATTATGCTGTAAGCCTATCCAATCTGCATCACTGCCCTTTCACTTTTGTGTCATTTGTCTTGCATATTGTAAAGAATTTTATTTTGAAGAGGGAAAGGCACCCTACAACCCAGTTGTCTTTATTTTTCATTTAAGGTTGTGCCGCAGGTGTGCCGCCACCTTTCAACTCCCGAAATGTATTCATCTTTAAGTGATATTTTAGAGGGAAGCGGTATTCATTGTTTGGTGACATTGCTTTGTGGGTGTTGCTGATTTTTAATTTCTTAAAATTAGGTATATATTCAAACTCTCCAACACACCAGCAAAGAATCTCCAACCTTGATTGTTAAAAATTCAAAAGAAGAAACAAAAAGAAAACATACATGATAAATGAAAATGACAGTTATTAGCTTTGTTCTACAATTTATTTAAAAAGAAAAGTATTTCTCAGAGTGATCATACATTAAATTTTAAATTTTGGATTTTTCCTCAAGTGTCTGACACAAAATATGAATATCTGTATATATGAGTGAGGTTCAGTGCTGCTATGTTGCTTGAAAATTTCTAATCTAAGTTCCATATAAGGTAATTAAATATATCAAGTCTGCTTATATTGTTTTGTATTTTGGTACTTTCAATTTTCCATAACACTGGACCAGTGCATATTATTATTTGATGCTTGGTATTTTCATAATAATGTAGGGACAATGAAAACATAAAGATAGATTTCCCAAAGTCCAGGACTCTATTATTTTTATATCATATTTTTCTTAAATTAAAAGTCTGCCTCATTTAAGCATGCTTAAAATAGCATACAACATTGCAATAATATAGAAATGTGATAACCAACCAAACCTACTTCCTAGAGGTCCTGTGTTTATATTAAGAGTGTGGATCATTTAAAATCAGTGTTCCCCCAAATAATTAAATGACTTATCATGAGAATTGATGGGACTTCAAAGAAGGGAGAGAAGAATCTTCTTTGTTAGGTGATGTCTATTTTCCACCCAAGTAGAAAAGGACAGTAGTGCTAGATTACTTATCAAAGTTATTAAGCGAGTCAGTGTCAATTTTCATCATGGCAACTTCAATGTGTCTTTGGTATGGAAGTTCCCATCTCTTTTAAATTACTGAATCAAAACCACAAATATGAAGCGTTCGAAAGAGACCAAGACACTTTAACTGGCAAGAAAAAATAAAACTATTTGTATCAAATAAAAGGTATTTGAAAAACTACTTTTACATGCATGTAAATTTAACGTATGTGTATCTCTCAGCAATTCTATGCCCATTTCCTTTGTGTTTTCCTACGAGGTTGTATTTTAAAAATGAGAAAAACGAAGGGTTAATAGAAGCTAAATTGCTTGCCCAAGAGCTCAAAATTCTTCTGATTTCTAAGGGTTCTTTCTATTACACCAGGAAGACTTCATATGACTATTCTATAAGCTTTATGATTTTTACCCATCTATGCATGTATGTGTGTTTAATGTATGTGTATTTCTCAGCAATTCTATGCCCAATTCCTTTGTGTTTTCCTATGGGATTGCATTTTATCAATAGGAAAACTAAGGGTATATAGACGCTAAGTTCTTTTGATTTCTAATTGAAATCAAAATTCTTCTGATTTCTAATTGAGGGTTAAGAGCTCAAAATTCTTTTGATTTCTAATTGAGCGTTCTTTTCATTACATCATGAAGACTTCATATTACTATTTTATAAACTTTATGATTTTTATGCATCTGTGCAATTTTCTGTATATATTAGAGATATGCACTATAACATATATACACAGGAAATTGCACAGATGTGTAAGCTTATCAATATATGGAAATATATATGTTAGAGTACACTCTGAACACTCTGTGTACTCTAACATATATATATATACACACACATATATAACATAGATATACATATGTACATACATTGATAAGCTTACCAATATTCTGTGAAGTAGGAATAACAACTGAACTTGTAAGTCTAGAATCACATCAAAACAATGAGAAAAATGACCTGAATTTGTTACATTAAAACATCATTGCTAAGATATAGACATATTTCTTTAGCCACTTTTAACCCCTTATATAGATTTTGAAGTAAAACATAGCCAAAAATACGTGTCTAGTTTTAAAACAGTCTATGTGAATCACATAACCTGTTTGCACTTTGTATCTCTCTACATAATAATACAAAAAAAATTGAGAGTTCATTTTTTAAGGACTTCAGCATCCTGGAATTCAGATTAAAATATCTAAATATTCTTGATATAAATGTAAGAACACAGGTTTTAAAACATTTTAGAAGAAAAGTAGTACAGGAAGTTACTTTCACTATAGAAATCTGTATTTTTATTAGCATTTTAAAATGTAAATTATTTTTCCAAATTTCAAACATATCATATTGCTTTTGAAATAATGTAATCTGTAATAACACCATGAAATAACTGCATTATTATATGCCAAATAGGAGTCTGTTAAAATTTAACTACCTATTATATTTTTATTAAATCACAAAATAAAATGGAATTATACAATGTTTATGTTAAATTTTCACTTTCCAATAAAAATCATGCAAATCTTCCTTTCCGGAAATACTTTATTCAAGGAAATGTTGAAGAAAAAAAAATTTAGGAAAACTAAAATAGTCATAGCTAGTAACCATAACTAAATATGTATGTGTATATATATTTGAGAATCCAAACTTAATATAGCTGAGTAAACCAGAGGACTAAATACCAATTTTGGAAATCTGTTATGAATGGCTAACGTTCACCAAAGATGTTCAAAGTTGAAATTTGAAGAGATAATAAACAATAACAAATTTACGAAACTTCAGATATTTTACTCATAATTTATAAAAACTCTCTTGCCTAAGGATTTAGAAAGAAAAAACTCAGGTAGCAAGAAACTGGTTACTTTCACATGCAGTGAAACATAATTTTAGCTTCACATCCAATTCCTGTCTAACACAATGGTGCCTCCTGAGAATAAAATGTGCTTTGGAGAAAAATTATCACTGTATACCAAGGACTTTCCCATGCAAAACTTCCTTTCTTGTCAGTGAAATTTTCAAGCACACTTGATGGTCACAGAATGAGGATCTCTTTACTAAATTTCTGACCCTAAATATGCATAAAGCTATTTGCCCATCTTGTTTCCAAAGTTTGTTTAGAGAATACAAAAGACATTTTTTGTGTGTTCATTTTGCCATAGTCAATTCTAATATCAAGAAATGTCAACATGATGTGTTTGGGTTTAGTAGAAAAGTAAAAAATCGAGTCAACTAGTTTGTTTGGTGTGCAGAACGCCAAAGAGTGGATTCTGTAATCTTTCTTCTTGAATTTGCCATTTAAACATCATTTGGGAAAGTTGAGTTAACATTTATGTTGCTATGATCAACATGGTTTGGTTTGGCCAAGTACCTAAAAGTAGTAAGTAATATATGGCTATCTAAACTAAAGAATAAAGACAAGTTACTTCTCATTAACCCAAAGACAGATAAAAATTGCAGTATGAAATCTAGAAGACTGATGAACTAATCTCACAGCTACCATTTATTCTTATTTCTCTGCCACCCTAGATACCCCGATGACCTTAGCCAATTGAAAGAGAAAAGTGAGGGGTAAATGATAAATTTTAATTTTCAGAAGAAACCTCTTGGGCATTTTCCTGTTTGTTCCTAAAATGAATTGTAGATTCCTATTAGTTCAACCTTCCACTCTGGAACAATTTTCTTAAATAACGTTAGATTTTGAGATTAGCAGCAGAAGGCAAGCACTATTGAATATGCTAATGTTTCTTTGTATTAAGAATAAAGGAAAATAACAAAACATAAATGTCTTATTAGAGTGAGATGTTATAAATTCACATGAATGAGAGAGTGGAATGTATAGGCTTGTGGGATTGTGCATTTATTGGCTTTGGCACTCTGGAGAGTGTTTATAGATGTTTTGTGTACACACATTTGTCAGAAATGTTCATGTATTCACATGATGCAGAAGGAGAAATTAGCACCAATAGATTAACTCCAGATTTCAATTACATATTTATTAATTATACTATAAACAGTGCAGATTGATAACCATTTAAAACAAAATTATGTAATCATTAATACTCCTGCAGTTTCATTGTACAAATAAATAAACTGAACTTAGAGAACTAAGTAATTTACCCTAGCTCACATTGCTAACAAGGGTGAAAACGGGTTTGAATTGAAAGATGTCTGGATTCTGAGATGGTGCTGTTAACGTCCATATTATACACTTATACCAAAAACACAAATGCCAAGAGTTAAACATATGCTCCATAATAACTGTATGACATGTTTACTGTACTCATATATTTTCCAATTCTTCTTCTCTTTCAGTTATTATAATCATTGTTAGAAGTAGTCATGAAATCTGGAAATCGTTACTGAGGTCACACCTGGATATAAGAGGAGTAGATGATTATCCATAGTTTTAGTAGCTTCCCAGTGTATCTGCCCCATACTGTCTGAAATGCTACCTAACATAAATTAATCAGCTACCTCTCTTGAAATAAAGTTATTATTTCTATTAGAGTAAGAATCTCAATTTTATTTAAGTATTTCTATACCTGTAACAAATATAAACTCTCCATAGTGTTTGAATAAATGTGTAGAGACTTAAGGAACAAAATATTTAATTTAATTATATTTTTCTTTACCACTTCTGAGTGAATAAGCCAGAATGGAGTTTCTTTTGGATTTTTCAGAACCAGGAACATGGGGAAAGGCAGGCCAAGTGGAGTACCATGTAGGTAGTTCAGCATAGTGTGAAGGAGCATGTCAACACACAATAAAGGAGGAAAGAAGCTACAATTTAAAAGACAACAGGGGAATGCCAATGATTTTTTTTTTTTCCAATGGTTTTCTAGCCTTGGTGGAGACTTCTGGCAATCTCATTACAAATTCCGGGGAGCACCTTAACTTCTGGTACTAACTGTGGACTTGTCTAACGGAGCTGTCCAGGCTTGACTTTATTTTTCTATCCTCATTGTCATCCCTTCTTAAGTTAAGAAACATTCTGCCCTTTGCAGAATACAATTGCCAAATTTTAATGGATTTCTTCCATATTGTTGCCATATATGTGCACAGCATGAGAGAGAGGATAGTATATTATAATATCAGCACTACCAACACAACTGACATATGTTACATGCTCACTCTGCGCCAAGCACTCTGCTAAGTACCTTACATTGAATTTCCAAGAAACCCGAAGAAATTTTGTTATCGTCTCCGTCTTACCAATAAAAAAGCTGAGGTTGACATAATTGGGCTAATGTCTAGAAAGTAGCTCAACTAGAATTTGAATCCAAGAAGTCTGACTCCAGAACTACACTCCTGTGCCAGTCTGTCTGCCCATATGTTCACTAGTTAATTAATAAATGGACTCATCAAAACCATTAAACAGTATGTTTTCGGAATTGTGCTAAATCCTAGAGAATGCAAAAAGAAATGAAACAATAACTTTGAGAGCACAGAGAAAGACACCTATTTCTACCTCTGCTGGCCTGGACATCTTTGTGGAGAATGTACTCACAGGAATCTAGAAGAATGAATAAGAAAGCAACAAACAAAATGTAGAGTTGGTGGACACACATCTAGGCAGGTGAAAGGTTGTTCAAAGGAAACAAAACAGAGTGGCTACCCTGGTCTACCTCAGGCCTTTCCTCCTGCGATGCAGCCTTTCTTTCTGCAGATATGCCCTTTCCTTTACTTCTGCTGACTGAAAATATTCATACCCCAAGACTCATTCAAAATCCTATCTCTCCTGAGAAAGTCTTTGAGATTCTCTCTGCTGAGATGATTCTGGGTTCTCACCCTCCTAGAATCCTCTCTGGCTCTTATTTTAATTCAGTTGATAGTATGATTACTTCTGGAGCTGTTTTATTCCCTGTCTCAAGCAGATTGAAGCATTAGACAACCTCATCCTCATGGCCCTTCTTCTCACTGGAGGCCCCAGTCCCCTCGGTTGGCCTTACACCTAAATATTCCCTCTGCCTGATACACTTCTTTCCCCAACCTTGGCTTCTTTTTTTTTTTTTTTTTCTCTTCAAGTTCTTCTTTAATAACTTCTTCCAGTAAGCCTTCTTCTTCTTTTTTTTTTTTTTTTTTTTTTTTAAAATACAGTCTCACTCTGTCACCCAAGCTGCAGTGCAATGGCGCTCTCGGCTCACTGTAACCTCTGCCACCCAGGCTCAAGCGATTCTCCTGCCTCAGCCTGCTGAGTAGCTGGGATTATAGGCACCCGCCATGATGCCCTGCTAATTTTTTGGTATTGTAGTAGAGACGAGGTTTTACCATGTTGGTCAGGGTGGGTTCGAACTCCTGAGCTCAGGCAGTCCTCCGGCCTGGGCCTCCCAAAGTGTTGGGATTACAGGCGTGAGCCACTGAGCCCGGCCCCAGTAAGTCTTTTTTAATTACGCGCAGACTCTATCAGATGACCCTTTGATGTGCTTCTGTAACTCCCACTACAATCCCCTCTATCGCAGGTAATGCCTTGTACCATCATGGCCCGATTACTCTTCTATATTCCCCACCAAGACTGTTCACTCAGACCTCAGGGTAAGAAGTGTTTCTGTCATGCTCAGGTAGCATGAGAGTTACAGGTACTAGTTGAATGAACACATGAATGAATGCTTTGTTGAAGTTGACTGCTCTCTTTTTCAAGTAGGGAGACCCAGATTGAAGAGTGTGAGTGGGAGAACCATGCAAGGGTGATAGGCTGGAGACAAGAAGATGAGGTGCTGAAAAAGATACTATTCAGTTAAGAAAGTTTACGTTAATATCAGTGTATCCTCAATTTGTGACCATTTTAACCCTGACTTTATAGGAGGCCAGCCAGGACCCTAACAGAGTATTTCCTAGATACCCTTTAGAAACTGTCGGCATCCTCAGACTGCTTTTCCCATCTTAGAGTCTCAGTTCTGTCCTCTCCTTTTGCTAAAGAAGTACCCACATGACACCCTACAATCACTGGGAAACAGAGTCACTCCAGCTTAGTGCTCTAATGACTGGTTCCAAATCTCCCTGTTGTGAGACTCCTGTAAAATGAGGAAAGAGCTTTGAACCTCAAAGCTTGTAACCCAACTGGTACATAAAAGTGTTCTCATTCTCCACAGCTTGTTTTCAACATCTCTGCAATACTGAGGACATCTCTTATTTTTGCCTACCCAATTTTTTCCAGTACCATCATCTTCTTAGAGGACTACTGCCCATCTCTTTGCTAAAATCACGAACATCACCCAAATTAGACTTCCTGAATCTTAATCTTGAGGAAAGTGTCACAAAAATGAAAATCTTTCAGAATTCAGTGGAGCCCTAAAGATAGTGGTGAGATTTGGGGCAAGTTACTTAACTTCTCTATGCCTCAATTTCCTTATGGTAATAATACTAATAATACCTATCATATTGCATCATGGTGTAGACTGCGGATGCTAATACACGTAACACTGAGAACAGGGCCGGGTACAGAAAAAGTGCTAAATAAGTGTTATCAATAAGTAATATAGCTATTCGAGTTTTGAAGCTGCTATATTCTTGTCCATTATGTGGCCTGGCTGTACAGTTTTTCCTTCAGTTTTCTGGGTTACTCCCATTCCCTTTCAATGAACATTGTTTTTAGCTGAAATTGGCCTGTGTTGGTTTGTGTTGCTTGCTGCCAGAAAACCCTAATGGCTGTTTCTCTCACACACCATAGGCCTTTTCTCCCCAAAGTGTTTATTAGACCCTAGAGAGCAATAACTATATATTATTAATGTCTACATCATCTAGGACACCAAGAGTGGTGCTTGTATGTAGAAATACTAATTTCAGTGACTGGAAGACCAAAGACATGAATAATACCACTGACCTCTTGTTTTAGGGCTTTACCACAGTTTTTTTTAATCAATAAAAATCTGAACTAAGAGCATCATGATCTCCTTCAGAGGCCTAAAAGCAGCCATTGCCAACTATTTTACTTTCCAGGGAGGCAGCTAGTGCAAGGGAAAGAGAGCTCTGGAGTCCCAGGGGCCTGTGCTCCCTTTCTCACCCTGCCACTTACTCCCCAAGTAACCTTAAGTAAATAACCAAAACTCTCTGAGTTTCAGTTTCCTTATCTGTAAAATGGAGATAATAAAATGTATCCCACAGGGACTTGGCAACCAACAGAACAGATTATACAGGCCATGCTGGATACTCTATTCAGCTAATAGTCTTATTTTTTGAAAGTGTTCTGAAAGTGCACAGGAAGAAAAAGAAAACTAAACTTTTAATGAAAAAAGTCATTTATAGGAGTATACGACTTGAACTGCAACTGAAATGTAAACAAATCCTGCTTAGGTAAAGGAAAAACAATAAGTGAAGGGAACAGGAAATTAAGTTTTTGGGTTGGGGCTTTCAAATGGTGCCATTTTACCATGAATGCAGAACTAAATGCAGCTTTTTTGTTTGTTTTTGTTTTTTACAATTATTACTCGTCCAGCACCTAAGAGATTTCATTTTCATGTACATTTCGTATCATACTCACTTAAAAAGAAACTCATCTAAGATTTACTAAAGGATAAATCTTAATTGTTGAGAACTTGACTCCTCTCTGATTAGTTTTATGAACACATTTTGACAGCAAAAACATTTTGTTTTAAGCTTCCTTTTATTATCCTTCTTTCTTTGTTTTTTTATTCTTCCAGATTGTTTATATTATTTTTGAATGATATAAATACTATAACTACGTAAAACTATTTGGAAATTTAAAAATAGAAACAATTACTAATAATGTCACTATTCTAAGTTGATTCCTTTTAGATTTTTTTCTTTTCTCTTTTTATTTAATTGAAATGTATTCTCACCTAATTTTTAAATTTAGGACATGATAAGCATTTTCTATGTCTCTATAGTTTTCTAATAGTAATTTTTCTAGCTACAAATCTTAAAACTGAATAGATATTCGGACTATCTACACTTAAAAATCTTTTTGCTCTTGTTTTAATTATTTTTATGAATCTACTTGTATTTTGACTTCAATATAAGTCTGATTTTGAAAGTTTAATGATATTTAAAAACTGGTAATAAACATTGTGGCACATACCTTGTTGGTACTCAGAGATACTCATCTGCAGACATAGAAGCCCTTCATGAAAAAATTACATTTATATTTGTGTTATGGAAAATCTTGGAGACAAGAACAGTAAATGCCTCTTTGATCATCAGAACCACTGCCAAATTTGAGATACGAGTGATTACAATATGTAGATTTTCTATTTCCCCTAGTGTTTCTCCTAGCTCCTAATTTATCTGTTGGTAAAGGTGGAGCTGGGGAGGGAGTCTGGGAAAGGGTATGCTTTAGTAATCTATCTCAAAATTATATAACTAGAATCTAGTTTTTATTTTTAATGTTATTTAGCACGATTTTGGAAAAAAGTTAATAGAGATTTTGGCTGTTTAAAAGACCTTGGCTCATGCCTGTAATCCCAGAACTTTGGGAGGCCGAGGCAGGCAGATTACTTGAGGTCAGGAGTTTTAGACCAGTCTGGCCAATATGGTGGAACCCCGTCTCTATTTAAAATACAAAAATTAGCCGGGTGTGGTGGCGCACGCCTGTAGTCCCAGCTACTCTGGAGGCTGGGGCAGGAGAATTGCTTGAACCCGGGAAATGAAGGTTGTAGTGAGCCAGGATCGTGCCACTGTACACCAGCCTGGGCGTCGCAGCAAGACTCCTTATCAAAAATAAAAATAAAAATAAATTAAAAAAAAGCCCTTGCCTCTCCAAATCATGCCTTACTGCTGACTAGACAGGTACATTCTCTGATAAATGTAGTCGCCTACAGACACAGAGTGGAATAATATATTGGGGCTGTCAATCCACACATTAGGGGCAGGGAAGGAAAAAGTGCATCTTCGTCAGGTTTAAATTTGGTAGAAATCAGAGTAGGGACAGGAAGATGGAGACTGAGCACAGAGGGAATGTTCCACAGAAAGATAACAGCAACTACAAGGGCCTGGAGGCTTCTGGAAATTATAGCGTAGAGTGAAGACAAGGATGTCCAAGAGTAGGGAGGCAAAGAGGAGAGACCATAAGGACTTCATACTTCTTTTATAATTAGTTTCAGGATGGATCAGTGCTGAGTACACAGTAGGTTTACTCTCATTATTTATTCAGGAAATATTTATTGGTCACTCAGCAACATGCCAGTGACACAAAAATAAAAAAGACTTCTGTCCTTGTAGAAATTACAACTTTAAAAGATGACATATATTAATTAATCAAATAACTATACAAATAAACATGAAATTAAGTGTGGTACGCTGAATGTGTTGAAAAGGAAGATTTGATTATTCTGAGAACTCAAGAAAGCTTTCTTGGAAAGGATAAGTAAGAATGGACTAAACTATGAGGAAGAGAAGAGCATTCCAAATGGAGAAAACTATGTGTGCAAGGGTCCTGAGGTAAGCACACTAAATGATACAAACTGAAAAAGAGATCCATTAAACGCAAGTGACTGAGTGAGATACAGGGCAAGGAAATGCATTGGAACCATGTTAAGAAATTGTCAGTATTCTAAAAGCAATAGACATTGAAGAGTTCTAGACTGAATGGTGACCTGAGAAGATATGTGTTTTGTAAAAGTTACTCTGGCTACATTGTAGAAAATAGATTTAAAGTCTGAAAGAGTATATTTCATGATAACCCAGAACAGAAGTTTAGCATCTTGGATTTGGGAGGTGGAGATGATTATCAAGCAATTTGGAATATATGGAGAAATATTTAGACGATAAATAGCCACAGGAGCTAATGGATTAGACGTGGGGGTCAGGGAGAAGTAGTAAATGGTTTCTTTGTCATTTGATTTCCATTTGCTTTCTTTATCATAAGGTTTTTAATGTCTATTTTCTTACCCCTTGCTTCTTTGAAAAACATGTAAGTTCAAATGTTCATGCTTTCGATAGTATCAAGCTCTTGCTAGGTACTCTGCACCATGCTAGTTAGTAAATAACATATAAAGATGAATAAGCCAGTAAGACATTATCCTGCCACTTTAAGGATAGCAGAGGTGCAGTCCAAGACCCCAGTCTGGTTGACAGCAAGCTTTGTTGCAAGGTGATCATAAAGCCATATTTTGTAAAATTGGCAGTTTGGAATTCCTAGTGATCAAGTCATACTTCTCTAAGTGTGGACACATACGAAGAAATTTAGTCATTAAGCCATGTTTCTATAGATTGGGTAAATATATGCAAAATAACACTGCATTATTTGCTTGCTGTGAAATGCCACTAATTGTCTCTTTGAGTGGTCTGACTGCACCTTTCACACAAGGAGGTTTTGACAATCATAACTCTTCAAACTATGCCAATACCACAATCAAAGTGTTTACTCCATTTATATTTTAATCTGTTTATAATTGCCATTTTTGTATATTCACGCTATTTCCTTTGTCTCTGTCTTTAGGTAATATATAGGTCATTCTTTCACTTTTGTATTCTAAGGATGCCAGATTGAGGCCACACATGGAGAGTGACTACCAGCTCCTCCTTTTTGCTTTCCTTTCTTAAGATGTTCAGTTTGCCAGCTGATTAAGATTGTGCTTTCCAGACAACTCTCCATAAACACTTGGTAGAAAACAGTGCATGCTGCTTTGTTCACACTCTGGAAAAACTCTTGTATATTCACAAGTGCTTATAGTAGAACTATGGAAGTTTCCCTTGCTTACATCAAGAGCTTTTAACAATTGTAGCATACTTTCTTTAGTTTGCTCACATATGTGACATTTAGGAAGAAATCAAAACATGGTAGAACCTGTTAAAAATAAACAAACACCATAGTAGAACAGAATTGGTAAAACATTGAGCGAATCCCCCAGAACAAAAATCTCACGGATCAATTTTATTTTCATGCATAAATATTTAAAACTCCACAGAAAGAAAATATTCATATGCATCTTTTAGTAAAGCTTGTTAGCTGTCCTTATTATTACCTGCTCCACAAGCCTTGAGGGCATCCCTTCTAAAATAGGAAAAGCGTAATCTGTATGCGAGGAAAACTACAAAGAAGCAATAAATTATTGCTGTAATGACATGCTAATTAAAATTTTGCTTGTAACTCATGTAAGTGTTTGAAGCCCAGCAAATTTCTCTTTTCATTTGTGAAGTGTGAAGGTAAATTGCCCAGTGACAGTGGGACATCGCTAACAAGTACAAATTGAATAACATGCTATCTTGCTCTATTAGCCCTGACTAGCATGTCTGAATTAGATATTCAGCGCACTCTCCATTGTAGGCCTGATTGATAAATGCTAAGGAGAATTTGTCAAAACAACAGGGGCTACACCCAGTGGGACATCAATATGCTCCATTTAGTCACCCCCACAGCACTTCCTACATAGGATTGTCACATAAAATTAAGACTAGCCACTAACCAGCCATCAAGCTTGTAGCAGACGTCAGGCAGCCTGTGTTCTGTATGCATATTAGTCACATGCTTAACAATTTGGGCTGTCAGGACAGAAGCATGCAGTGACCTCTGGAGCAGAGGTTGAATTTTGCAACTATACCAAAACATCATGCTCAGCTGTTCAAGATTTTAGACTCTTTCCTGCCAGATCTGTGCACAGATGCAGTGCCCTAAGCTATAATCTGTGGCAGCGTCCAAATGACAAATGGCATCAGGAAGATTATTGCATTATATATTAAGTACCACAAGTCTGTAAATTATAAGTAAACTACTGTTCAGACTGTCTCCGCCAGCTTTCAGGATACTTTCCCTCTTCATTCTTTTTTAAATAAACCTAATAAATATTGGGTGAACTGGAGATCAAAGCCCAGAGTTTGAATTAGCCATCTCCATTGCTAATTAGCTGCTTGAATATCAAACAGTTTTGGACCAGCTGTAATTTAATAAACTATGGTTGAGGTTGGCCTGATTTTGTTTCCCATTGAAAATTCTTCTCAGGTGCAAGTTTGTATGATTTTAGAATTCATGGTGATAAGTTGTTTTTGGTATTTCCCTTGTAAACATAATTAACCATAAATACAGAGAAACAATAATACAAGTCACTGGGATCTAACAGAATCTTTAGTTAGATCTGTTTTCTTCTTTCTGTTGCATTATATTTAGGCTCCTTACAAAGGAGGTTATCTGCTAATCAAATAAAGAATTAACTAAAATATAATAAAGTCATTTGTTTGAAATAAAAGGTATTCTCTGCAAAATATGTTTTAATATTTTTAACTCAGTGTATATTGTGTAAATGAAAAGCTTGTCATTCTCTAATTTGTCATTAGGCACTGGAGCTAGGATATCTTTTGAAAATAAATTACTTAAGCTTCATTTTATAAATAGCATAATAAACCATATTTTCTGATGTATTAAAAAGAATATATCAAATAGGTCTTATTTTATAGACCATACATCTGTTGGAACTCAAGAGAAATTTTTTTAAGTTGAACTTTTAAACAGCAAATACTGAACGTTTTTCTCTATATATTCTGGGATTCTTGCTTTTATTCTGAGAACCAAAGCAAAATTATCCAAGTAGCATTAGAAGTATATTTCTTATGGTACTTCTGTGGAATTTGGTTACAATAAATATAGGAAATATGATGAAAAAACTATTGTTAAACTTGTGTAGTATTTCTTCTTTCTAGGACACAAAGGCAAGACGTTTAACCTGCTACTACTATTCTGTATTTTTCATTTCAGAGACAGCACATGAGTAGAATCTTGCCTTTTGACACCTTCTAGATTTTATACATTCTAGAGTTCAAAAATGTTTGACTTTTTGATAGTTTCAGTTTTATTGCTATTATAACCATATGATAAATTGACTCATAGGATTCCTCCCAGAAAATTGCTAATTTTTCATGAAAATCAGCGACATTACATTCCTTAGCATATATACATTTTAATTTTCAAAACAACTCATTTAACTTTTAAAAAAATCATTTAATTAAAAAAATTGGTGAGCTTCAGTCTGCTCATAGAGTTATGTTAAACTATATAGTAAGCCTAAGTGGGAAGGCTATATAGAGAACCTGAAATAAAGTTTGTTCAGTGCCATTCAAGTGATAACCACAACGCTAATGATGGTTTAGCACACCAACATGGCATAAGTATGCATATGTAACAAACCTGCACGTTATGCACATGTACCCTAGAACTTAAAGTATAATAAAAAAAAAAAAAAAAAAAAAAAAAAAAAAAAAACAATGGCTAGACACCACCACATTGCTGGAGATTAGTACAAGGTTTATTAAGAAAAGGAAGACATAGGTGAACACTTAGTAGTTAAGCTGAGCAGGTAGAGAGATTTTTTCTTTTAAAGGTTTTATTCTTTAAATTTTTTTAAGTTGAGAACTATCTCAGTGCTGCAGGATATCTCACATTTATTAAAGCTGGAGGAACAACCAACTCCACTTCTAAGAAATGGCCACTTTAAATTATTCAACACCAACTTTTAGCTCAAATAATTTCGGTTATGATGAATTTTATGAATTCCCATTTTGCTCCCCCACCTCTCCCCAATCATCGTCTGAACAGAAAAACAAAGGACAGCAGGGTCCCTTTTGCCTCAGGCAACAGTCTGTTGATGGATATTGTAGCAGCTGAATTGCTCCCCATTCACATTCTCAACCCTTTCTCCTAACTGTCATCTGTATCATCAGTGTCACTAACTGAGGCCACTGCCACAATTCTACAGCCCTTTGGAGCAATATTGCCTTGGTTTTTTTCCTGGGGCTTGCTCCTTGCTTGGTTCAATCTGTGGAGTCACTTAGCACAGGATCTTTGTTGACTTATAACAGGTACCATATGATGCATCCAGACCTCTAGCCTAGTTTTATGCCCTCATGGCTGCTGTGTCTGCCATTAGTGTATGTGTGTGTGCACAGATGTCAGAGAATACATGATGCTTCTGCTGCCATTTTCATGCAAGAGCTTCAGGTTGGTGGGAGGAAATTCAATAGTACATGAGAAAATCTGAGGTCTAAGAGAAATCATATTCTTGTGTTTGATGGCTTTGTTAATTCTTCTTTAATTCAGCCCAGAATTCTCACCATGCATATTTATACTGCTATATCACTGTGATGCTTTAGGAAATAAAATGTAATTGCCTCCCTCTTTCCACTGTTTTCCTTGTTCTTTAAATATTTTTCCTTGTCCTCACAGTTCACAAAAATAAGTTTAAGGAAAAATTATTCATATGAATAAGTTATGTATAAGGGTTTCGAGAAAAACTACTCCCAAATGGCTATTTTTTTATAATAATTTTTATTAATAGCAATAGAGTTAACTTGGTGAGAAAATAAAATTTATTTTCCCATAAATTTATATAAAAGATGTCTTCCTAAATGTCAAATTTGTATTAAAGTTCATCTACAAACAAACATACATAATGTAATTTGAGAAAAATTACATTAAATGTTTATGCAATTGTTATATCTCCTAATAAATAAAATTTATGTATAAAAAATAAAATTAACTTATGAAATATACATGTAACTCAAAAAATACATCAACAATTAAAACAACCGTATTTGTTTTAAAATACAGGTAATGATGTATACAGGTCATGATGCATCTGTGTTTTCTATAGCTGAACTTCCATTATTTCAGTTATTAATTTTGCTGTCTTTATTGAGATTATTTTAGTAAGTACTGTCTTCCCCCATATGATTGCAAATTCCATTAAAGAATCATGTCTTTTTTTTTACTCACCTTTTTTTATCCACAGCGCCTAACAAAAAATGTCTAGTTCATTTTAAGTTTCACAAATATTGGTAGACTTAATATATGAATGAGTGAATGAATGAATTAGTGAATGAAGGAATATATAAAATAACTGAAATTCCTGGAACATTTTTAGCACTTGAAATGGAAGCCTTTTATGGGAAGCTCAACAAGAATGTAGATAATCCTAAATGTTGCTGTGGGCTCATAGTGCTGTCTCTGTTTGGAATATTACAGTCTTCAATCTTCTTTAGAACTTTGAAAGTAGTTCCAAGCTTTGAATTCCATCAGCTTCAGAGGAAACTCTCACTTTAGGTGATCTCTTTAAACAATAAAGCAAAATAAGATAATTCCTAGGATGACTTTACTCTTCAGGAGGGATTCTGATATCTTACTCTCTTTCTTTGTATCTATAGAACGCCACTTCAGTTGGAATATCTTTTTTTTTTTTTTTTTTTTTTTTTTTTTGAGATGGAGTCTCGCTCTGTTGCCCAGGCTGGAGTGCAGTGGCGCGATCTCGGCTCAATGCAAGCTCCGCCTCCCGGGTTCACACCTTTCTCCTGCCTCAGCCTCCCGAGTAGTTTATGAAATATAAGGGATCTCTGTCTTGTAGTTCATATGGTTATGAAATTGTTTCGAAAGCTTTCTGAATGTGGTCAGTATGATGCTTCTGACTTTTAATCAAAAATGTTTGATGCCAATAAATCTATGTGTCTGTGTCTGTGTATGCCTGTGTGTGTTTGTGTGTTGAAGTATTCCACTCTAAAATATCTTTATTTGTGCATTAGTGGCCTATCATGGTCATCTTCCTGTAAAAAGCAATACAACTGGTAAATGCCAATTTATCTTATTCTGCAGGTGAGAAGGAACCTTTCTAAGGTCATGATTCTAAATTTGTTATTGTGATAATACATATTATCTACTAGTTTTTTCTTGTAAGTGTGAATTTAAATTGACTTTAGCCTTGAGCTAATAAATGTTCTGGAAAGTTAAAAACAATTTACTATATCATCAGAAGTGATGTTTTACGATATTTACTACATACTATGATTATTTTCAGTCATAATAATTGTTAAAAATTAAAATATTTATGACTATTAAACTTTTACTTTGAATGCAAATACTTTTAAAATATTTAAATATTTTCAGTAGTTTTTATTGAGAGTAAAAGTAAGTTTTACTTTACACACACACAAACACACACGTTGTTTCTATATGGGAAAGAATGGTAGATTAATAAGTGATAATCATAGTTTCTGCTATAGCAACAAATTTAATAATTCAATTCTAAAAGTATAATGAAAACTGGAATCCATATTAGATTTCCACATTGCTCAAAATAATGAAACGATTATCCCAAATTCACCTTACTTTATGTGTTTTATCGGTATAACTATGATGAAAAATTGCTCTATTCTCCAAAACTACTCTTAAGCCATCATGTCTAAAATAAAGACTGTGGTTTCTTTTTTAAAAAAATGTTCTCTTCTGACTTTCATATTTTGTCCAATATTGTTACTGTCAGAATTTCAATCATCCTAAGAGCCTAGAGTTAATTTGGGGACCTCCCTCCTTTCTAACTGCTGTAGGATTTGGTAACAGTCCATTAGTTAGAAGTATGAAAAATAATTCCTCAGGCCTTTCTCTTCTCTTCTCGGCAGTTCCCACTATCACTACTGTATTCCAGGTCCTTATCATTTACACTCTCATCTAGATTTCTCCTTCGGCAGCCTCCTAAAAATCCTTTTTGCTTCCTATCTCCCAAATGCAGATCCTTGTGCACAAATAATAGATTAATTATAATCTCATCAGAAGTATCTGGAGCTGCCCATGGCTAATTGGGTAACTCTGAACTACTTTGCTAGAATTTAGGGTTCTTGATATCTTGCTTCAACCTCTCTTTTCATCATTATTTCCCATTTGTCACTCAAGCTGGATTGCTCTACTTGTAATGGTCTGATTATTTCTACTTCATTAACTACACCTATACTATCATTACTTCTCACACTTAAAAAGACCTTCTCACTTTTAAACACCTCGGAACCCTGCCTCCAAAGTCAGCCTTCCTAATTTCCCTAACAGTCAGTGTTCTTTCTCACCCCTCCTATCTTTCTTTGTAGCAGTCACTTAGCCCTTGTGCTATATTTCATTGTATTATTATTATTCTTGGGTTAAAAAGGAGGTCTTCATTTCCTCCTTCCCTGCATTTTTCATCATTGAGGGAGATGCCCCCAAACATTTACTGGTTGAATAAGTAAGAAATTCCACACAAAGTTTAAACTATTTTAAGTGTAAAACAATTTATTTGATGACACCAAACATTTTTTAGCCTATTAGTAAGGTAAAACGATCATCTTAAACATATATCAGATAAAGTTTACTTATATTTTCTTTGATATTATACATATGAAACTTTAGTAAAAATTGGGACAACTGAAGTTGAACTCTAATCAAAACGGATCTTTTTTTTTTTTAAAAAAAGAAAGCCCAAATTTAAGTCTCTCATAAATAATAATAAAATTTAACAGCAGAGAGATGAAAAGTTATATTTGAATATATATGAGAATTGCTAAGAAATGAGACTAGGTGAACTTTATATATTTGATTCAAAGACTTGTGGAATGTCCTACATGTAAGATAGGTTCAAAATAATATATATCTGGAAACAAATAAAAATATAAATGAACAAGATCTCACACATTTACAGTCAGAATCTTGTCAAAAGTTCAGATTGGATGGATAATTCAGCACTCTTCAATATAACAGTATTTTAAAAGCCATTACCAACATGATAATTTTAATAAATATAAACATTTAGATATTACACCTACTTTTGTGTGTAACGCTCCACAAAAAACTTCATCTTCAAAAGTTCTTTCTACTGAAAACTCTGCAGCCATAGTAAAGTGTGTATATTTTTGGGTATTTGCCTTGACATTTTCAACAATACTTAAAAGTCTAAAATATGTTTCTCATTTTGCAGCTTTGTTCTGAGAAGTACTAATTACTTAGAAAGTCAACAGAAAACATATTTGCAGAAAAAGGGATACTCCAAGATAGTGCCTTCTCTTTCGTTACTTTAGCAAACGCGTTTTATGGAGTTTAGTGTTCTGGTCATTGGGGGGTTGTGATACTATTGGGTAAATATTTTTTAGTTACTCCTCAATTTCTAAAATCTCGTTGCAAAGTTCATTAGACCAGTTAATTAATATATGACCAAAATGAGAAGCTCATCCTCAAATTCATCACAAAGACTTACTCAGTTGCATAATCACAAATAAACTTGTCATCTCATTTAACTTGCAAACGTGTGCTTCTGATTATAATGGAAGGGAAGATAGTTTGTAACTGTATCCTGACCACTGGAAAAGAAAACGTAGATCAATTCTTTGATGATGAGGAGTGCTGGCACCATCTTTGATGGTAAGAACAAGTTTTTTTAAAAAGTAAATTTGATCAATTTAGTAAAGAAATTATAAAATTATATTCTGATCTTTATCAGACATGCTTTAAATGAAAACATCCAATAGTTATTATTACATATAATACTATATGTAACCTATATATGTTCTATGTATAATATAATATAAAATATTTAATCTATGTGTATTTGCTTTTATGTAAATTTATGTTATACAAATGTGTATGTATGATGTATACGAATATATATCTATCTAGCTAATCTACCTACCTACTGTTAGGTGATCTCTTTGAACAATAAAGCAAAGTAAGATAATTCCTAGGATGACTTTACTGTTTATCTGATAATCCTCCATTATTTGGCTGAAAGTAAGAGCACATGTAATCCAAGTATGAGGACTTAGACCAATATATTTTTATTATCAGACTTAACTTTAAGTTTCTGGCAAATGTACTATATAATTTTTTCATAAGTAAAATTTTACAATATAAATAAATTTGTAGTTCTGAAGTTCCCCTTGTCAATTTTATACTATTCAGCATTGTCTAGTTAGTTCATGCACTTAGTCACTATATGTACTTCTGGAGGACATTTGACTGTTATTTACAAGAAAATTCATTCTTAGCGTTAAGATTAATCATTATGGTAAACTGTCAAGCGATAAATTATTTAACAACCATTATTAGAATAAGTGTTTCTCTTCCAAGACTGTCACACATATATATGCATGTGTGTGTCTATGAACTCATAGCAGAAATCCAAAACTCCTTTATTTTTTACAAGCTTGATAATACTGCTTATATGCTATTATTGTGCGTGTATTTTTCTTTGGTAGGGAAAAGTTCTAATTTTATAGCATTATCTAGCAATTCGCTGTCATAAACAATATTGGATTTTGATATAAAGTAATGGTGGATTCCTCAAGTCACAGGTAAAAATCTATTTATCTTATACTTTTGTTTTTGAGACAGAGTTTCGCTCTTGTTGACCAGGCTGGAGTGCAATGGTGTGATCTTGGCTCACGGCAACCTCCGCCTCCCAGATTCAAGCAATTCTCCTGCCTCAACCTCCTGAGGAGCTAGAATTACAAGTATGCACCACCACACTTGGCTAATTTTGCATTTTCATTAGAGACAGAGTTTCTCCATGTTGGTCAGGCTGGCCTTGAACTCCCAACCTCAGGTGATCTGCCTCCCTTGGCCTCCCAAAGTACTGGGATTACAGGCATGAGCCACTGTGCCCGGCGATTTATTTTATACTCTATCCCTCATATGTTCATGAAAATCTAAGTGATAGGAAACATGATCTAGACTGACTTCAACCTTGTATTAGCTATATCTCCTTGGGCAACTTTTGAGGTATTTCACTCATTTGGGAAATGGGTTATATCTACTTACATGATTTTTGAACTATAAAATAATTGCTTTACTAGGGAATACTCACGTGAAGGAAGAGAACGACAAGAAAATATATCATCCCAAAAGAGTGAGGTTTTACAGCAAAACAAAAGATACAGAAATAAATTTTCATTGATGGTGAGAATAAACTAAAATCCAAAAGTTCTTCCCATTTTTGGTATGCTATTCCTACTAGTTATTTCAAGGTGTATTTTTGTCTTGACCATACTATTCACACAAATGTTAGTACTGAAATATGTATTTTTATTTGTACAAAAGGAAATCTGTGGCGAATGGAAAAATTACTGAAAGTAATGTGGGGGTCATATCTTTAAAAAATATGAAAAATATGATTGAATCACACCGATTGACTTTTTTTCTGCAAAAGGGTTAAAATTTACACCACCGCTGGAGATCTACGTAAGAGCATGTGGGTTAAACACACTGAATCTCCATCCCAAACACAGTAAGGCAGCTACAAGTCAAACATAATGACAGTGCTGATTAATTAGATACTCCTACCCCGCAGCACTTCAGAGTGATTTATGGAGACACATCTCTAGTCTGATCCATTGTGCTGACTGGATTAATGGAGTGAGCTAGAAAAATTCACTGGCAACAGTATCTGGCAGCCCAGCAAAACATTAACCCTTGGAGTTTTCTTATCTAGCCTATTGACAGAATATTAATTATGACAAAACATACACATTTCACCTAATTATCTTTTGATAGCTTTGTTTATATTTGATATATAAATATAGCTGTAGGCATTGTGTTGAATATTTATATATATTGAAATTCCTTGCATTAGAAAGAAATTGCATATAAACATTTAAGAACAGGGTTAAACAGTGTATCCATTATGGAAAGGCAGCTCAGTGAGCATGTAGTTTTCCTCTTTACTATATGAGTAGAGACATAGATTTCTTACAGAATGAAGAGAAGATAAGAATTGTTTTGCAAACAAAAACTATTCCCATTGCATTAAGAAATTATTCATGTGTAGGCTGCCTGGTGGTAGTGAATTCTGAAAGAGTGATTCTGCTTGGGGGAGAAACACGATTTGATATATAAGCAATTAAATTAGAAATATTCTGAAGTGTGCCTAATCATAAGTGAGGATATTAGCACATAAATTGCTTCTGGTGTATATAAATGAAGTATCATATATTATCTGAATCTCAAAATTAAAAAGCTTCATAGAGTTATTTCAGTACAATATTTAAAGCTATGTAAAATTAAAATTGAGTCTTTCCTAAAGTATCAAGAACAATTATGAGATATATCATATAACTTCAGCTTTAATTATTTTTCTGGTATTTGATTAATCCCAGTCACACTTCCTATATGTGTTATGTTAAACACATGGAAACACAACTTGTAAGTAGACATGATTTAAAGGGCTCTGGGGAAAATGTGTCTTTCAATTAGTAGCAAAAGATAGAACCAAGTAATAAACTCTTTGTTATTATTTTTCAACTTTTAGTTTCAGTGAGTACATGTGCTAGAGTGTTACATGGGTAAATTGCATGTCGCTGGGGTTGGGTGTACCTATGATTTTGCCACTCAGGTAGTGAGCATAGTACCTGATAAGTAGATTTTCGAGACTCATCCTCCAGCTACGAAGTGATAAATTCTTAATCAAGTAACTCTACCATACATTGAGACAGAATTTTAAAAAGACTGAAATATTTGTAAAAACTAATTTTAATAGCATAGTTAATTTTAAGTAGTATAAAAACTTACTATACAATAACAAGGTAGAAAGGACAGTTGCAAAAATTTGGATAATCTAAAGAAGACTCTACCTCTCTGATGACTCAAGGTTCACATTGAGAGGGATTAGATTGTTTGTTGTGGATTTCTTCATTCTAATGATGGTGCAAAAGAAAGGAAATATAAAACTAACCAAGTCTAAGTGCATACATTTGTATTTCTCAATCCCACAGCAAATGGAAATTTAATATCAGGCTTTAATGCCCATAGACATACCATGCCTCATGAAACCAATATGTCAGATCAAAGCTGCTGTCTTAAGTTTGCCAGGTTGGAGCATCTGATGGTTCTGCAAGGGAAACCCTATGTCAGTGGTTCTCAACTGGAATGATTTTTGTTTCACAAGGGCATATTTTTCAATGTTCATCGACATAGTTATTTGTCCAAAGGAGGAATGTACTACTGGTTACTAGTGAGTAGAGCCCAGGGATGTTGGTAAACATCCTACAATCTATAAGGCAGAACTCCCACACAGAACCAATTTCGCAGCCTAAAATGTCAATAATGCAGGTTGAGAAACCCTGTCCTTGGTAGAATACACTTAAATCATTTTATCTAAACTTTTCAAACAAACTTATTAATGTTGAAAATCATCTCTAAAAATAAATTAAGACTTGCTGATGAGTTGTCACAAAAAGCAGTAGTGTCTACTTAGGAATTCAAGAGCACCCTGAAAACTAGAAAAGTGAGCATACATCGTCACTAACACAGCCTCAAGATACTAAGAGAACCTGAAAATGAACACAGAATCGTCGAACAAATTTATTAATTAATATTCTACATGCGGAACTTTTGAATTTGAGTATTTTAGACTTCTAAGACCATGTGTTAGTTCGTTTTTACGCTGCTGATAAAGACATACCCCAGACTGGGAAGAAAAACATTTAATTGGACTTAACAGTTCCGCATGGCTGAGGAGGCCTCAGAATCATGGCAGGAGAGGAAAGGCATTCTTACGTGGCGGCAACAAGAGAAAAATGAGGAAGATGCAAAAGCGGAAACCCCTGATAAAACCATCAGATCTTGTGAGACTTATTCACTACAACGGTATGAGACCACTACAACGGTATGGGCGAAACCACCCCCATGATTCAAATTGTCTCCCACCGGGTGCCTCCCACAACACATGAGAATTATGAGAGTACAATTTAAGATGAGATTTTGCTCGGGATACAGAACCAAACCACATCAGATCATGTATGTATGTATGCGTGTATATATGTGTGTGTGTGTGTGTGTGTGTATTCTAAGAGCATATTAAGTACCAGAAAAAAATTTATGTCATTCAATAATGCTAAGACTATGAATGGTACTTGAAAAAAGAAACTCATAAGCTTTTTCAAGCAAAGGACTATAAAAAAATCACATGTTAAGGGGGATAAATATCTTTATTGAATACATGACTGAAGTCAAAATCATGTGCATGAGGGAAAACGTTTCCATTATATTTTCTAATTAGCTAACATATTTTCAAGCCAAATTTCTCATCTCTTATGTAATTCATAGCCTCTAGTTAGCAGAAAATAAACTCCAAAGAGAAAGGCTTCTCCTTCTAATCATTACAGATAACCAATTTGAGAAGTTTATATGGCTTCTAACTTCAAGTCTTTCCATTTCAACAGTTAAGTTTTATTATTGTAACCTTTGTAAATGGCTCCTCAGTTGAGAAGACTGTTTCATGTTTCAAGTCTTTCAAAATTTTTTTGAATTCAAACCTAGTCTCAATCTAGTCAAATCAAAATAAGTTAAATCTAGCCTTTCCCAGCGATTGCAGCTCACAGACATCTTTTCTACTCAGAACTCAGACAATTTAAAATTTTCATTATTCCTTCTGGCACTTAATAGTATACTGTTTCAGTTTTTTTTTTTCTTGACTAATTTTTACTTAATTTTGTATCTTCCTAGTTAGTTACAAACCTCAGGAGGCAGAGACCATATCATAAATATCTGTTTTAAGGATAAATGCTTAGTAAATGTTAGAGGAATGAAGGAAAAAAGATAAGGACAAAAAAAGGGAACAAGAGAGACAAGAATTAAGAAAGGAAGAAAAGGCCGGGCGCGGTGGCTCAAGCCTGTAATCCCAGCACTTTGGGAGGCCGAGACGGGCGGATCACGAGGTCAGGAGATCTAGACCATCCTGGCTAACATGGTGAAACCCCGTCTCTACTAAAAAAATACAAAAAATTAGCCGGGCGATGTGGCGGGCGCCTGTAGTCCCAGCTACTCGGGAGGCTGAGGCGAGAGAATGGCATAAACCCGGGAGGCGGAGCTTGCAGTGAGCTGAGATCCGGCCACTGCACTCCAGCCTGGGCGACAGAGCGAGACTCCATCTCAAAAAAAAAAAAAAAAAAAAAAAGAGGTCAAGGAAGGGAAGAAGGGATGAAAGGAGGGAGACAGAGATGGAGAAAAATCCTTTATATCTTCCTTCTCATGTTTTTCAGAAGTAAAATGTTTTCCTAATGATTATTTAAATGAAAAGTGTTTCCATTGGCTCTAATCCTTCTCAGAGATTCTGAAATTCACCAAACTTTGACCTCAGTTCCCTATGTTTAGCTATCATAACATTTGGGGATTCTTTGAGTTTTCACATTAAAGATCAGTACTACTCAGCTCCAAATTAAGAGTGTAAATCCAACTTCTAGGGAAGAAGGTTGAAATGTGGGAGAGGGTTAATTTGAAAAATAAGAAATTGTTAACATCTTTGCATATTTAGAAAAGAAAATCATAAAACAAAATAAGTAAAGTAAAGCACCCACAATCACAGTATACTTCTTAAATCAGATGCGAGCAAATTATTTCACATTTTAGAACCTTAAATGTCTTCCTATTTCCTGGAAAATGAATTCCAATTCTTAAATTGCACAAGTGGTCCTTTCTTCCTCTTTTTAGTCCCTAATTTAAAAGCTGGCTTGAACCAAGGCAAACTTGTTTCACTTTTCAAATGCTCCAAACTGTCTCTTCCTGGTTTTTGCACATGCCTTTTAATCTCAAACCAGTTCCTAAGCCTCTTGGCCTCCAACATGCATATAAAGTACGCACACACGTACACACATGTTTGTTATCTGTTTCCTACTTCACATTCAAACTCAAGTGTCACTTCCTGCAAGAACTTTTCCAAGGAGCATCCAGGCATCCAAGTGAGGGTCACCTCTCTGTGTTCCTCTCCATACCTACACTTCTTCCTCTCTGCTGATAGCACACTGGGGTGAGATTGCATGCATCCCTGGAATGGAAGCTCTGTTAAGATCTTTTTGCTCTGTTTTCCTCGTATTCATAGTAGCTAGTACTGAGTCAGACATATGATGTTTTCAGTAAGTATGTGTTCAACTGAATTAAAATGAACTGAATTGAATCAGATTAAATAAACTTAAATACACTGTTGGAGCTATGGAGATTTTTATTTTGATAAAAAGGAGAGTTGGAGTTTTTTCTGGTGAAGAGGGGGTGTGGTTTCTAAAGGTTGACAAGTACCTGTGCTCAAATCTTTCTAATTTCTCAATACCTTTCCTCTGTAAAGGAATTCATTTTCTGGTTTTACCTAGATCTTTTTACTTATAAGAGTTAGCTTAAGACAGGTGGCCAAACATCCTGTGGTCACTCAGGATTTTTACATCTGCTGTTTCATAACTGACCTTCTTTCAATCTTAAGGATATTTTCTGCTCTTAAATGACAATCTTTCTATAGAAAGATAATCTATAATTTGTTCTATACTTAACATTACAGGACATTTTCCTATTCACAACATCCTTTTCTCAAAATGTTTCTCTTCATAAAGTTTTTCTTTTCATTTCCAAACACTGAATTATAAACATTAGTAGAAATTTTCAAAGGTAAAGAAATGTAACTAAATAATGATTACACGTAATTCTGATATCCACAGATGACCACCGATAACATTTTGTTTCAATTTGCTTTCTATTTATTTTCTATGCATATATTTTTACACAGTTAAGGTCATACTGGGCAAATATATACTGCATTTAAAAAATAATTTTCTGTCACAAGAATTGCCCCATGCCATTATGCCATTATCTTTGTACACATAATTTTAAGTGACTACATAATGTTATTATGTGAATATATCACAATTTACTTCCTAGTTTCCTTATTAGTGGCCATTTAGATTTCTCTATGCTTTTACAGTTGCTCCTGCTTTCAGGAGACAGAGGCGGCAGAACCCCATATGCCATTGTGCTGGGGTGGGTTTCTTTTTTCCTTCTTTGTTCACGTGACTTACCATACAGCAGTTGCTTCAATTCAATGACACTATTTAGGGAACCATCCTAGAAGTGCATGAATAACATAATTGGGAATTTGGGGTAAGAACTGTGTCTTCTTCTGCCTTACATATTGCTGATAAATACAGTTATGACTCAGGAAATGATACTGAGTCACTTAATTGCTTAAAGCGCTTCTCAGATTTAGTGAAATAGTAAGCCTAAAATTGCAGGCAGGCGAAGATGTTGTTGTAGCTCATTATTTTTAAGGGAGTAGGAGGCTTTCTGCACTGCTTGCCTGAGAATCGATCATTCCAGAAGCATAAAAGATATAATGAGTGCATAGCAGTAACGTTGTATGGCAGTAATACCAATAACAATGTTAAACTGAATAGGTCTCAGTATTCCAAAGGTGTGCAGACATTGGACCAGGTTTTCCCACAACCTGGTGAATTATAGGAAAATCCATTAAAGTGTCTATACAATGAACTTTTTAAAATGGACATATTCTTGGCACAAAGGTCAGTAACATGTCTGTTAAGAAAAGTCATTTATGCCAACAGTTTGCTTCTAGTATTGATGAGAAAGAAGCCAAATAACTGGATTAAATGGCTTTTGCAGTTTGACCTTTCAGAATGGGGTGAAAAGAAACCCAAATGCTCGAAATGTTAAATTATAAAGTGTTTTGATGAAACACCCTTCCTCAGTCCTGGGTATTGTATTCCCATTAAAAGATGAGGTGCATCATTTCCGTATTAAGGACACTTTAATCATGATTTACTGTTTTTGAGATATTGCATTTTCTCATCTACAAAAAAAAAAAATCCACAAAAGGTTACAAAAAGCTCCAACTTCATTCATATAGTTAGGCTAGATTTCAAGAACTCTATCTTTTTATTAAAGCAATCAGTGGAAGTAATAGGAAGAACCATGGTCTTAGATTTGAGCCTGGGGATTTTACTCTCCTGTGGCATGGACAGGAAGGTCTCTGAGTAGAGTTTGGATACAATGGGAGAGGAGAAAAAAATGAGATCTAATTAGGCATGCAGGACAGAGGGAAGCAGCATTCAGGAGGAGTATGAACACCAGCTCTGGTCCAGATAATAGGTGCCCCAGAGAACGCTGTGAAGTGCCAGAGCTGGGGATTGTTGCAGATCGAGTGTGTGTTGACTGCAGTTTCTGCAACAGATGGCCAAATAGGCAGGTGGGTTTCTGAGAGGACGCTCCTGGGCCTTTACCCACATTCTCCATGTACCTGGAATCGCAGATGGCAGTACCAGCTGGCAAATGAAAAGATGCAGTTTATGTGTTTCGTTTACTGTCATAAATTATAGAGAGCAAAGTCCATCCTATATGTAAAAAATTCATTCTCAACACATGTATATTACTTACCTCTGATGATTTACTTAACTATGGCAGAGATTGTATTTTTGTACAACTTTTTTTTAGAAATTATAATTTTTCATTTTTTTAGATTATAGATTTTTTTGAAATACATAATATTTCAACTTGAGCATCTAAGAGAATTCAAAGAAAATTCCCAAGGAAAAAAAGAAACAAAATCTCATTTTGTGCTTAAATTATCTATATTCACAAAAGAAAGAGTTTGAACTGAATATCTAAACATTTTTAGAAATTCGGAAAGGAATTATTTTCTAACTACTAATAATTCTCAAATAAACAGGTTATTATTAAAGTATTATTGTATAAAATACAATTCCATATATTCAAAAATAGTTTTAAATATTTAATATTATTGAACATTTTAGTTGTATACATGCAACATACAGATATAAATAGGAATGCTATCATAAAATAGTTTAATTTTGTTTTAACTAAATAATATTTCTTGATATTTGCTGAAGCATGCTTTTAGAAAATGTCTACGGCTTACAGTTTGGTTGAGAAGACAGAACACATATAAAGGCCCCAAACGAAAGCACGTTCTGAAGAGACAGGACAGGGGAAAACTAATATAGAATAAAATAAATTTTGTTTAAAATGATGAGGAAGTAGTGGGAGTATTCCAATTAGCTGATTTTTGATTAATAACAGATTTCCAAGAACAGCAAAAACTGACTCTTTCCTTTCCTTAAAACAGAAATCCAGTTTATCATGTCAAACTGCATAGAATCAATAATTAATTGCATTTTGAAATCCAAATAGAAACATTTAAACGTGGTTCTTCCTTGGCAACATAAACAATGCCACATATGTACTTTAAAAATTCCTGTTATAAATAGAAGTGTATCATGCACTTGAGTACAAAAAGACAAGGTGATTTTGCTCTCCCAGGGGACAATTGATAATGTCTGGACATGTTGTGTTTGTCACATTTGGGGGAAAGGATGTGTAGAGGCTGAGGATGCTGCTACATTTTGATAATGCATGAGACAGAGTCCCACAATAGAGAATTATACAATTCAAAATATCAATAGTGCCAAGATTGAGAAATCCAGTTTTGTCCTCATAAACAACTGCCAAACACTCAAGGGAAAGATTGGCCAAAAAATTTACAGACATCTGGAATATGAGAGATCAGGCTGTTCTGCAAACACATGTATATTTTAGATAAAATTCAATTACTTTTTAACAGGTTTTCAAATTCCTCTTCAATGCAACCCCACTTTTTGAGTAGTTTTCAAAACTCTCTCAAAATATACCTTCACTCTGGTCCACTGAGTCTCTTTAGCATCTTACAAATATAGTATGGTTATATTTCAAACCATAACATTATTTCTCTTCTTTTACCCTCCAACAATTTATCTTTTCCTATACCTTTCTTTTCTATTTGAATATTTCATATCTTCTAGAAATTGGGTAAAAATACTTAAAATGCTTAAAAATAAAACTGGACTTTTGTGCATGTATTATCTCAGCCATGCAATTTACATTAATCATTGCCCATTGTCTTCTGTTGTTTCATGTCTTGCTTTTTATTAAGAACTGGGCATCACTGGTAATCAGTATGCTTCTTTCAGTACCTTACACAGACTGGCATATACAGTAAGTAATACGTTTGGCTCTATGTCCCCACCCAAATCTCATGTCAAATTGTAATCCCCACACGTCAAGGAAGGGACCTGGTCGAAGGTGATTGGATTATAGGGGTGATTTCCCCAGTGCTGTTCTCGTGAAAGTGAGTGAGTTTTCACGAGATCTGATGGTTTAAAAGGGTGGCACTTCGCCTTCACATTCTCTCTCTCTCTCTCACCTGCCACCATGTAAGACGTGCTTACTTCTCCTTTACCTTCAGCCATGATTGTAAGTGTCCTGAGGCCTCCCCAGCCATGCATGACCATGAGTCAATTAAACCTCTTTCCTTTATAAGTTACCCAGTCTCAGGAAGTTATTTATAGCAGTGTGAAGATGAACTAATATAGTAAGCATTTATTAAATTCTCGTCCTTTTATTCACTTATTCCTTTACAGTGATAGGAAAACAAAAAGGAAGGAAAATAAGGAGGAAAGTAAAGAACAGGTCCTGTACCAAGTTTACTACTTTTTTTTTCAGTGATCTTTGCTCATGTGAGTTTCAGCTCTCTTATAATTTAATTTAATTAACCTTTGTTTAGCTCAACCTCAACCTTTATCTATGGATATTAAATTAAGTTACTCCTTCTTAAGAAATACAAATCTACTAAGAAACTATTATTTCTCTGTAGTCTATATATCCAGGGTTTGACTTTGAGTCACCCACTTATTGACTGTATGACTTTGGGGAAGTTTTCTGACTCAAAATGTTTCATCTGGCTTATGGGAGTATCAGCAGTGGCTAGTTCAGATGGTCATGATGATGACTAAATTAGATAATCAATGTGAAGGACTTAGCATAGTGCCAGGCAAAGAATGAGAGCTCAGTAAATGTTGGATAGCCTCATTACTAAAACAGTAACTTAATCCTGTGATCCTTCAAGATCTTATCTGTTAACATGACCTTAGATCTAAGATCTTCAAATCATCTTAACATTTCAAACATATGTTATACTGTCCTTTAAATCAAATTATTTATTTCTCAATTATTCACGAAGTAACATTTTACAGTTCACTGTGCTTTGTGTTGGGAAGATTCACACCATTTTCAAATGTATTTTATATTTTTTATTCTATCTAACCTCAAAATCTGAAATAAAGAATAAAAATGTTCTTAATCTCACATGCTATAAATCTGCTTTTGTGTGTTCATAAACACTGGGCTCATGGTGAAATAAATTAGCATTGTAAAGTACACATATGTCAACAATTACTGAGTGCAGTAATTTAAGGCCTGATTCACTAAACTTTCCTTTGGCCAGTAGGCACCTCTGCACAAGAAGTGTAATTTAGGGGGAGAAAAAGCCTGAAGTATAAAGGTTGCACTGACTCCATCTTTCATATTGCAAAGTGCTACACCTTTCAGAGTATTATTTCCTATACTGTGACATACTAAATTAACCCCACCCACCCACATTTATTAATGTCATCATTTTCCTTGGATTAGCTCTGATTTATAAATAAGCATGCTTGTTGAAAGCAAAGTAAAAGTCTGATTTAAACCAAGGTAAGAAAACTGTGTAGGTTTTAGTTTATCAAAACTTGCAGCAGGCTTTGGTGAAAAAAAAAAAAAATTCACCTACACAATAAATGGCAAGGTGTTTCAGCTTTACCTCTTGATTTAGCAGGGCAATTAATTCAGAATCCATTCTTCTGTTTTTAAAGGTAAAACCGTAATTGACAAATACTGACTTCCAGTGGTGTAACATAAGACTTCTCAACATGGCGGGAGTATGCTATTTTCTAATATTTCACCTGGATTAGTTTGTTTTTAATTTATGCAAACTATTTTGAAAGTATGACTCTAAGAGAAAGACAAAGTATTTATACATTACAGGCAAATAGCACTTGTGCATTTCTGCACTTTACAAAAAGGAGGAGAGGACATCACTATATTCTAGGCTAAAAAACTCTTGAAACAAGCAACAGGTCTTAGGCAGCAACTTAGATAATTGATTCTTTATAGGCACCCTTTTCCCCACATCACTAAATAAACCAGCAAATAAACACACAACAGCAATGGCAACAAAAACCCAGATAACAAAATCGTCAAAAGCATGTGAAATTTGTTGTAGTTCTTTACTGCAAGGGAACTGGAGAGTCTAATTGAGTACTCAAAGCAGACCAGCAAATATATATTAATTCATGTCTGCTCTTAATAAACATAAATGATTGCAGTGGCCTCTTTATTTTGAGTCTTTTGCTAGCTCTAGTTTATGCAATATATTTTCGCTGGAACTGCCGATTTAATTTCATTCTCTCTTCTGCTTCCAAGCATTTGATTTTTTCATGGTTTATTACCTGTGTAATTTTGAACAAGTTACCTTCTCTGATTTTTAATTTTCTCATCAGTGAAATCCCTTATAAGGGTTTAATGAGATAATGTATGTGAACATAATGGGAGCTAAGTAAATGTGAGCTTAATATGAATCTGAAATATTTCTCTTTTAAGAAGCATGTTATCCTGGCTCATCAGAAATTCAATTAGGCAGAAATCCAGTAGAATTTGAAGAATACGCATTGCGTTGTATTCTAATGACTTCTTACTAATCTTCTCCTCACTTTATGAAATCTTGATACTATTTGCAGATAAATTTTCTTTAACAGGTTTTCTACGGTTGTCACTTAGAAGTGTCACTCCTCTGCGTGAAAACCTCACATTACTTTCAATTGCTTAGAAATTAAAGGCAAACACTTATCAATTGTATTCAAGGCCTTCCATGATCCAGTCTAGGCTCCCTGTTCTCTGATTTCTACAGCGTCCAATATTTAGAGCCAAATTGGACCACGGGCTGCTCTCAAATATTCTGAGTATTTTCTTGCCTTTGAGTATGTTTTACTCTCTCTGCCATATGGACTTGTTGAAATTCTACTGAAGTAATTTCTTGATAACTATTAATATGTGAGAATTGAATGAAATCAACAAATTTACTATAAATTATTCTCCAAGTCTGAAAGATGAACTGTTGTAGTCCCTAAAAATATATAATCAGCTGACTCTAAACTAGAATAAAAATAAGTTTAGTATTTTTAAAAAGTAGTGCAGAGTTTACTTTTGGCTTCATTGACTTCATTTCACTTTTCAGTTAATGAGCTTATGTCAAAAAGACATGCTAGGTGCAGTGTCTCACGCCCATAATCCCAGCTACTGGGGAGGCTGATGTGGGAGGATCCCTTGAGCCTGGAAGTTCGAGGTTGTGGTGAGCTATGACTGTACCACTGCACTCTAGTCTGGGTGATAGAGTAAGATCCTGTCTCTAATAACAACAACAAAAATGAATGGAAACATGCCAAGTTATTAATGTGTCACTTCACACTTTTGTAGAGTTGCTTTAACGACCTCTTACTGCCGTTAATAAATATAAAATATAGAAATTGTGCAGGACATTTTCATGAAGCCTTGGGACACTGGAGGTAATCAGCACACAGCACACTCACACAAAGACATTCACACACACACGCATACACACATCTTCTAATCAAACTAGTAATTTTATTAATGCCACTTGCAGATATACTTCTTTCCAAATTTGAGTGCTAAAATAAATAAGTAAATGAAAGAAAACAGTAATTTAAAAAATATTCGAAATAAGATTGACAAAGCAAGAAGTCTAGTGTGGTCAAATCTGAGTAGTTGCACTGATGTGCTTGGACATGACTTGTTCATAGAGACTAAAAATTTTATATTAAGTTTCAATTTAAAATTTAAAACTATTATTCATATAATTCATGGACAGGAATTCTGGTAGATTCAAAGAATCTTGCAGGTGTAAGATAGTCTAATCACATTGAATAATAGTTATTTAGATGAACTGAAAGCAACTGTCTCTTATAAGGCCTATTTACTCTTCGGCAAGTCTTTTACATATAAAAGTTCTGAGTATGTTTATTGAACAAATGAGTACATGAACAGCCGCTTAGCATTCTGGACAGTGGTGATTTGATTATCTTCCTCTTACATGCAGCTCAAGATTATTTGTAACTGGATCCTAAAATCTTTCTTTCTTATCTTTCCCATTTTTTTTTTTTAGGGACTAGATTTATTAATCCAGCCCCTACCAGGTGACATACATAAGGCTAAGCACTGTGGATAAAAATGAGTAAGTAGATAAAGTCCTTGCTTTATGGATCTTACAGTCAAGTGAAAAAGAAAATACAGACTTTAAGATTTACACGAGAGTTCCCTGAGGAAGTAATCAATCAAGAAAGTAAGTTCTGTTAAAGTTTGGAAGATAGGAAAAAGAGTGTTTGTAGAAAATAAAGACCCTGGGCCACTGAAGCTTTTCAACAGAGTTTATTAATATTAACATTACTTTTTGTTTGCTATTTTTGATTTTTTTTTTTTTTTTTTCAAATGCAGAATTTGGCAAGCTAAGTGATTGTTATAAGTTTGAGACTACTGCTTCTGGCTTTCTGCTAGAATGAATAGAGCAATAATATTAAAATTGTTCTTTTTTTTTTTTTTTGAGACGGAGTCTCGCTCTGTCGCCCAGGCTGGAGGGCAGTGGCGCTATCTCAGCTCACTGCAAGCTCCGCCTCCCGGGTTCACGCCATTCTCCTGCCTCAGCCTCCTGAGTAGCTGGGACTGCAGGCGCCCACCACCGCGCCCGGCTAATTTTTTGTATTTTTAGTAGAGACGGGGTTTCACAATGGTCTCGATCTCCTGACCTTGTGATCCGCCGGTCTTGGCCTCCCAAAGTGCTGGGATTACAGGCGTGAGCCACCGCGCCCGGCCGGTTAAAATTGTTCTTATTCCTGATTCCTATTCTTTATGGAAAAGCATCAGTTCTGAATTTCAGAAGCATTGTATCTCGTCTTAATATACTGTATGACATTGATAATCTAAGATTGTTTTAAGTGAGATCTTAGAATTTCACATTTATTTTCATATGGGTGATTAGCATTTGTCAAAAATGTTCCTAATAGAAACATACTTCAGGATGAAAGGAATTCTTACCTCTGGGAGACATAAGAGGGTAAAAATGGGAAACCTCAGTTCTTATTTTGCTTCTGTATTTTTATAATAATTATGCAAAGTTCTGTGATTAAAAACAAATTAAAAATTGGGCATAACACAAAAGGGAGTCAATATTTATTGGTTTGAGTCCACATCCAGAAAACTGAATCAAGGGATGCTAACGACTCTCATTCAAAAGTAGAATGGCCATGGTGACTTCAAAAAATAATGGAGGGGTAAAATATGACCTTACAGTCAAACAATAAATTCTATGGAAGAAGCAGTTGGTGTGGTTCATGTATCCAATTAATGAAACTCCCATCTGAATAACCTAGTGATTGACTAAATATATTTTCTCAATGTTTGCATAAATGGAGACATGTTACAAGTTTATATCCAAATGCTTAGAGTTATAGAAGAGAATGTATATAATGCTGTGTATCCTATTTTCTTCAAACTCACAGCATTGAGTCATTGTACTTACATGTAAATATGGTCATTGCTCATTCATAATAGAATATATCTATAGAAATCAAATATTCATAATTTTTCTTTATAAATCACATTATCTTAATCTTACACATTTAAATGTATTTTAAGCAGATAACTGAAACATGAAACTGATTACCCACACCATAATTATCACTCAGAGGAGGAAAAAACTAAAGTGATTCCAATTCTGCATTTTCTTTAGCCTCTCAAAACATGATCCTCTGCCCATCGTAGAATTAGCTTAAATATTAAAGTTTGAGGTCAAGGTCCAGGAATGTGGAAGATGCGGTTAAGAGTTATCTTCCTCCCCCAGTTGGCTCCATGTATGTCTTTCAAACAAAAGCTGCTTCTCTAAAACTCCTGTGCAAGTAATTAAACACTTATTGAGCAGATTCTATGTGTATGACTCTCTATTGAGATGTTGGGAATACATACAGAAATAATCGTTGTCACCTAGGAACTTGAAAGTACTTTCTAGAACTGAATCTTCTAATCTTTTTTCCTTTGGAGATATGTCTATAGATGTGTTCTTCAGAATGAATTGGCAATCATATTTCTTGATCTTTGACTTTACCATTCTTCTTATTCTTTACATCATTTTTCTAGTCCTCTATAAAAATCCTCACTCTCCTTCAATATTTTGTCCTAAAGACATACATGTTTGATTTCTAGGCACCTCCTCTTTTTGCTTTGTTCTTTTTAAAAGCACTTTATAGTAAGATATTTATGCATATATCATAATAGGGAAAAGTATATATTTCCAAAACGAGCAGCTTGATGTATTTGTAAAAGGTGAAGACACCTGAGGAACCACCCACCAAAGGGGGAAGAAAGAAGACATTAGCAGCATTACCTACTGAAAGATAACTACTCTATTGACTTCTATAACCTTAGATGAGTTTTGTTTTGAAGTTTGTATAATTGGAATCATATAGTATACACCTTTTGTTTATAGCTCCTTTTGTCCAAAATTGTGTTTGTGATATTCATCCATATTGTTTTAGTATTACGTTGTGTGAATATACAATAATTTATTTATCCATTCTATTGTTGATGAATATTTAGATCTTTTTTAGTTTATAAATGAGTAATACTGCTATGAAAATTTTTGTGCATTCCTACTGGGGATATACCTAGGGATGGAATTGCTGGGTTACAGTATTTGTGTATTAGCTTTAGATACTGTTAAATTGATTGTACCAATTTACATTTCTGCCAGCAGCATATAAGAACTCCAGATGCCCTATAATTTTGTGAGTACTTAGTATTGTCACTTTTAAAAAAATAGTCTTTTTCATGTTAATTTGATGGTATTTTATTGTGGCTTTAATTTATGTTTTTCTATTTACTAATAATGTTGAGCACTTATTCATATGTTTGTTAGTCACTTGAATATCCACTTTGTTACGTGCCTATCCCATGAAGATTGGGATGGGGGTGGTCCTGTAGTGTATTTATTGATTTGAGGAATTCTTTTTATCTTCTAGATTCAAGGCCTGTATTAAATATCAGAATTACAGATACTTTTTCCCATTCTGTGGTTTGTCTTTAACTCTCTTAATGGAGTCTTTGGATAAAAAGTTGTTCTTAATTTTAAAGGAGTCTAATAATTGATCTTTCTTTTATGATCAAAATTTTTTATTCTATTTGCTAGCCATAAAGTAATGAAGCTATTCTGCTATTAAACTTTAGGAGACTCTATTCTTTTATACTTCACATTTAGGTCCATAGTTTACTTAGAACTGTTCATGTGATTAATTTTCCCTCCATTTGATATCAAAAGCATCATTTATTGAAAAATCCATCTTTTTTGTAGTACTGTAGAAGTGCTTTTGACATATATCATTTAACAATGCATATATAGGTCTGTTTTTCTTAAATGTCCTGCAATGTTTGTGGATTAGTCTGTTTTCCCTTTTAGTTTTATATGTGTAAACTTGAGAGGGGCGGAGCAAGATGGCCGAAGAGGAACAGCTCCAGTCTCCAACTCCCAGCGCGAGCGACACAGAAGACCGGTGATTTCTGCATTCTCAACTGAGGTACTGGGGTCATCTCTCTAGGGAGTGCCGGACAATCGGTGCTGGTCAGCTGCTGCAGCCTGACCAGCGTGAGCTGAAGCAGGGCGAGGCATCGCCTCACCTGGAAGCGCAAGGGGGAAGGAAATCCCTTTTCCTAGCCAGGGGAACTGAGACACACAACAGCTGGAAAATCGGGTAACTCCCACCCCAATACTGCACTTTAAGGAAACAGGCACACCAGGAGAATATATCCCACACCTGGCCGGGAGGGTCCCATGCCCACGGAGCCTCCCTCACTGCTAACACAGCCGTCTGCCGCGATCTATCCGCAAGGCAGCAGCGAGGCTGGGGGAGGGGCGCCCGCCATTGCTGAGGCTTAAGTAGGTAAATAAAGCCGCTGGGAAGCTCGACCTGGGTGGAGCTCACAGCAGCTCAAGGAAGCCTGCCTGTCTCTGTAGACTCTACCTCTGCAGACAGCGCACAGCTGCAGTCCATTAGGGGAAAGAGCGGGGGCCACTGCAGACGTGAACGACTCTGTCTGACAGCTTTGGGGAGAGCCGTGGATCTCCTAACGCGGAGGTTGAGATCTGAGAACGGACAGACTGCCTGCTCAGGTGGGTCCCTGACCCCTGAGTAGCCTAGCTGGGAGACATCCCCCACTAGGGGCAGTCTGATACCCCACACCTCACAGGGTGGCGTCACCCCTGAGAGGAAACTTCCAAGAAAGAATCAGACAGGTACACTCGCTGTTCAGCAATATTCTATCTTCGGCAACCTCTGCTGCTGATACCCAGGCAAACAGGGTCTGGAGTGGACCTCAAGCAATCTCTAAAAGACCAACAGACAGTCCTTCTGACTGTCAGACGGAAAACTATCAAACAGGAAGGACACCTATACCAAAACCCCATCAGTACGTCACCATCATCAAAGACCAGAGACAGATAAAACCACAAAGATGGGGAAGAAGCAGGGCAGAAAAGCTGGAATTCAAAAAATAAGAGTGCATCTCCCCCTGCAAAGGAGCGCAGCCCGTCGCCAGCAACGGATCAAAGCTGGTCAGAGAATGACTTTGACGAGATGAGAGAAGAAGGCTTCAGTCCATCAAACCTCTCAGAGCTAAAGGAGGAATTACATACCCAGCGCAAAGAAACTAAAAATCTTGAAAAAAAGTGGAAGAATTGACAGCTAGACTAATTAATGCAGAGAAGATCATAAACGAAATGACAGAGATGAAAACCATGACACGAGAAATACGTGACAAATGCACAAGCTTCAGTAACCGACTCGATCAACTGGAAGAAAGAGTATCAGCGATTGAGGATCAAATGAATGAAATGAAGCGAGAAGAGAAACCAAAAGAAAAAAGAAGAAAAAGAAATGAACAAAGCCTGCAAGAAGTATGGGATTATGTAAAAAGACCAAATCTACATCTGATTGGGGTGCCTGAAAGTGAAGGGGAAAATGGAACCAAGTTGGAAAACACTCTTCAGGATATCATCCAGGAGAACTTCCCCAACCTAGTAGGGCAGGCCAACATGCAAATTCAGGAAATACAGAGAACGCCACAAAGATACTCCTCCAGAAGAGCAACTCCAAGACACATAATTGCCAGATTCACCAAAGTTGAGATGAAGGAAAAAATCTTAATGGCAGCCAGAGAGAAAGGTCGGGTTACCCACAAAGGGAAGCCCATCAGAATAACAGCAGATCTCTCGGCAGAAACTCTACAAGCCAGAAGAGAATGGGGGCCAATATTCAACTTTCTTAAAGAAAAGAATTTTCAACCGAGAATTTCATATCCAGCCAAACTAAGCTTCATCAGTGAAGGAGAAATAAAATCCTTTACAGATAAGCAAATGCTTAGAGATTTTGTCACCACCAGGCCTGCCTTACAAGAGACCCTGAAGGAAGCCCTAAACATGGAAAGGAACAACCGGTACCAGCCATTGCAAAAACATGCCAAAATGTAAAGACCATCGAGGCTAGGAAGAAACTGCATCAACTAACGAGCAAAATAACCAGTTAATATCATAATGACAGGATCAAGTTCACACATAACAATATTAACCTTAAATGTCAATGGACTAAATGCTCCAATTAAAAGACACAGACTGGCAAACTGGATAAAGAATCAAGACCCATCAGTCTGCTGTATTCAGGAGACCCATCTCACATGCAGAGACATACATAGGCTCAAAATAAGGGATGGAGGAAGATCTACCAAGCAAATGGAGAACAAAAAAAAGCAGGGGTTGCAATCCTAGTCTCTGATAAAACAGACTTTAAACCATCAAAGATCAAAAGAGACAAAGAAGGCCATTACATAATGGTAAAGGGATCAATTCAACAGGAAGAGCTAACTCTCCTAAATATATATGCACCCAATACAGGAGCACCCAGATTCATAAAGCAAGTCCTTAGAGACCTACAAAGAGACTTAGACTCCCATACAATAATAATGGGAGACTTCAACACTCCACTGTCAACATTAGACAGATCAACGAGACAGAAAGTTAACAAGGATATCCAGGAATTGAACTCATCTCTGCACCAAGCGGACCTAATAGACATCTATAGAACTCTCCACCCCAAATCAACAGAATATACATTCTTCTCAGCACCACATCGCACTTATTCCAAAATTGACCACATAATTGGAAGTAAAGCACTCCTCAGCAAATGTACAAGAACAGAAATTATAACAAACTGTCTCTCAGACCACAGTGCAATCAAACTAGAACTCAGGACTAAGAAACTCAATCAAAACCGCTCAACTACATGGAAACTGAACAACCTGCTCCTGAATGACTACTGGGTACATAACGAAATGAAAGCAGAAATAAAGATGTTCTTTGAAACCAACGAGAACAAAGATACAACATACCAGAATCTCTGGGACACATTTAAAGCAGTGTGTAGAGGGAAATTTATAGCACTAAATGCCCACAAGAGAAAGCAGGAGAGATCTAAAATTGACACTCTAACATCACAATTAAAAGAACTAGAGAGGCAAGAGCAAACACATTCAAAAGCTAGCAGAAGGCAAGAAATAACTAAGATCAGAGCAGAACTGAAGGAGATAGAGACACAAAAAACCCTCCAAAAATCAATGAATCCAGGAGTTGGTTTTTTGAAAAGATCAACAAAATTGACAGACCGCTAGCTAGACTAATAAAGAAGAAAAGAGAGAGGAATCAAATAGACGCAATAAAAAAGGATAAAGGGGATATCACCACCGACCCCACAGAAATACAAACAACCATCAGAGAATACTATAAATGCCTCTACGCAAATCAACTAGAAAATCTAGAAGAAATGGATAATTTCCTGGACACTTACACTCTCCCAAGACTAAACCAGGAAGAAGTTGAATCCCTGAATAGACCAATAGCAGGCTCTGAAATTGAGGCAACAATTAATAGGCTACCCACCAAAAAAAGTCCAGGACCAGATGGATTCACAGCTGAATTCTACCAGAGGTACAAGGCGGAGCTGGTACCATTCCTTCTGAAACTATTTCAATCAATAGAAAAAGAGGGAATCCTCCCTAACTCTTTTTATGAGGCCAACATCATCCTGATACCAAAGCCTGGCAGAGATACAACAAAAAAAGAGAATTTTAGACCAATATCCCTGATGAACATCGATGCAAAAATCCTCAATAAAATACTGGCAAACCGGATTCAGCAGCACATCAAAAAGCTTATCCACCATGATCAAGTGGGCTTCATCCCTGGGATGCAAGGCTGGTTCAACATTCGCAAATCAATAAACGTAATCCAGCATATAAACAGAACCAAAGACAAGAACCACATGATTATCTCAATAGATGCAGAAAAGGCTTTTGACAAAATTCAACAGCCCTTTATGCTAAAAACGCTCAATAAATTTGGTATTGATGGAACGTACCTCAAAATAATAAGAGCTCTTTATGACAAACCACAGCTAATATCATACTGAATGGGCAAAAACTGGAAAAATTCCCTTTGAAAACTGGCACAAGACAGGGATGCCCTCTCTCACCACTCCTATTCAACATAGTGTTGGAAGTTCTGGCTAGGGCAATCAGGCAAGAGAAAGAAATCAAGGGTATCCAGTTAGGAAAAGAAGAAGTCAAATTGTCCCTGTTTGCAGATGATATGATTGTATATTTAGAAAACCACATCGTCTCAGCCCAAAATCTCCTTAAGCTGATAAGCAACTTCAGCAAAGTCTCAGGATACAAAATTAATGTGCAAAAATCACAAGCATTCTTATACACCAGTAACAGACAAGCAGAGAGCCAAATCAGGAATGAACTTCCATTCACAATTGCTTCAAAGAGAATAAAATACCTAGGAATCCAGCTTACAAGGGATGTAAAGGACCTCTTCAAGGAGAACTACAAACCACTGCTCAGTGAAATCAAAGAGGACACAAACAAATGGAAGAACATACCATGCTCATGGATAGGAAGAATCAATATCGTGAAAATGGCCATACTGCCCAAGGTGATTTATAGAGTCAATGCCATCCCCATCAAGCTACCAATGACTTTCTTCACAGAATTGGAAAAAACGGCTTTAAAATTCATATGGAACCAAAAAAGAGCCCGCATTGCCAAGACAATCCTAAGTCAAAAGGACAAAGCTGGAGGCGTCACGCTACCTGACTTCAAACTATACTACAAGGCTACAGTAACCAAAACAGCATGGTACTGGTACCACAACAGAGATATAGACCAATGGAACAGAACAGAGTCCTCAGAAATAATACCACACATCTACAGCCATCTGATCTTTGACAAACCTGAGAGAAACAAGAAATGGGGAAAGGATTCCCTATTTCATAAATGGTGCTGGGAAAATTGGCTAGCCATAAGTAGAAAGCTGAAACTGGATCCTTTCCTTACCCCTTATACGAAAATTAATTCAAGATGGATTAGAGACTTAAATGTTAGACCTAATACCATAAAAACCCTAGAAGAAAATCTAGGTAGTACCATTCAGGACATAGGCATGGGCAAGGACTTCATGTCTAAAACACCCAAAGCAACGGCAGCAAAAGCAAAAATTGACACATGGGATCTAATTAAACTAAAGAGCTTTTGCACAGCAAAAGAACTACCATCAGAGTGAACAGGCAACCTACATAATGGGAAAAATTTTTGCAACCTACTCATCTGACAAAGGGCTAATATCCAGAATCTACCAAGAACTCAAACAATATACAAGAAAAAAACAAACAATCCCATCAAAAAGTGGGGAAAGGATATGAACAGACATTTCTCAAAAGAAGACATCCATACAGCCAACAGACACATGAAAAAATGCTCATCATCACTTGCCATCAGAGAAATGCAAATCAAAACCACAATGAGATACCATCTCACACCAGTTAGAATGGCAATCATTAAGAAGTCAGGAAACAACAGGTGTTGGAGAGGATGTGGAGAAATAGGAACACTTTTACACTGTTGGTGGGATTGTAAACTAGTTCAACCATTATGGAAAACAGTATGGCGATTCCTCAAGGATCTAGAACTAAATGTACCATATGACCCAGCCATCCCACTACTGGGTATATACCCAAAGGATTATAAATTACTCTACTACAAAGACACATGCACACGTATGTTTATTGCGGCACTATTCACAATAGCAAAGACTTGGAATCAACCCAAATGTCCATCTGTGACAGACTGGATTAAGAAAATGTGGCACATATACACCATGGAATACTATGCAGCCATCAAAAAGGATGAGTTTGCGTCCTTTGTAGGGACATGGATGCAGCTGGAAACCATCATTCTTAGCAAACTATCACAAGAAGAGAAAACCAAACACCACATGTTCTCACTCATAGGTGGGAACTGAACAATGAGGAAACTTGGACTCGGGAAGGGGAGCATCACACACTGGGGCCTATCATGGGGAGGGGGGAGGGGGGAGGGATTTCATTGGGGAGTTATACATGATATAAACGTCATGCACATGTACCCTAGAACTTAAAGTATAATAAAAAAAAAAAAAAAAAAACTTTATATGTTGACTATTTCATTAGGTATGTTGACTATTTCATTAGGTATGTTCATATTCATAATTGTTATATCTTGGTAGTTATTGATTATTTTAACCCTTTATCTCTTGTAATACTTCTGGCTTTAACAACTGCTTTGGTATTTGAACAGCTGCAAACATTTTCCCTGGGCTGGGTTTTCATGTTATAAATTACTTTTACCACATCTCAGACAATGAAAAGAACTTAGAACATTTTAATTCTATTTATGGTTCATCAGTTCTTGTGATAGTATTGTCATGCATTTTAATTCTATGTATATGTATATTTCAATCTGATAAAAACTGTTACTACTGCTTTATACTATAAATATCTGATTCAAGTTACATATTTACTGTTTTTAATGTCCTTTATTTCATTTTCTTAATACCTGTGTCCCCAGCTCTGATCATTTCCCTTCTACCTGAAAGGAAAGTGTGGATCTATTGAAAATATATTATTTAGTGTGGATCTATTGGTAGTATATTATTTCATTTAATGTGGACCTATTGTAATATATTATTTCAGTTTCTGTTTGATTAAGATCCATCTTTATTTCACTTTAATTTTTGAGGCATTTATTCACTGGATTTAAAATCCCAGGCCGGGTTTTCTTTTGTCTTTCAGCACCTTAAAAACAACATTCTATTCTATTCTTCCAAAAATGTGCTTCCATTTTTCTCCATTGAGAAGCCCATTATCAATCTTATTGATCCTGTGAAGGTAATGTGCTTTGTTGCCTGGCGGTTTTTAAGAATATTTCTCTTAGATTTTCGGTTCCAGCAGTTTGGTATATGTACCTAAGTATAGTGTTCTTCATGTATTTTCTGCCTTGTGGTTCTCTTGAATATATGACTTCGTGAATTTATCAGTCCTAGAAAATTTTACTTCATTCTCTTTCTTCTCTCTCTCTGAGATTCCAATTATATCACCAATAGAATTTTTCACCTGACTTCACTTACCTCTTATGTTCTTTTGTACATTTTTCATCAGTTTTTCTCTCTGGCATGATCCTGTATCATTTTATCTGACCTATCTTTCCATACACTAAGCCTCGCTTTCTGCTCAATCTAATTTACACCATCCATCAAAGTCTTAATTTTAGAAGTTTTTTTTTCAATTATCTAGGATTTCTATTTATGCTTTTTTACTTTATTTATTTATTTATTATTTTTTGAGATGGAGTTTTACTCTTGTTGCCCAGGCTGGAGTGCAATGGTGCGATCTCAGCTCACTGCAACCTTGCCCCCCGGGTTCAAGCGATTCTCCTGCCTCAGCCCCCTGAGTAGCTGGGATTACAAGCATGCACCACCACGCTCGGTGAATTTTGTAGTTTTAGTAGAGACAGGATTTCTCCATGTTGGTCAGACTGGTCGCGAACTCCCGACCTCAGGTGGTCCACCCACCTGGGCCACTCAAAGTGCTGGGATTACAGGTGTGAGCCACTGTGCCCGGCCTATGCTTTTTTTACATCAAGTCCAGGGCTCTAGCAAACTTTTCCATTTTGGTGCCTATTTTTAAAAACATATTAATTAAAATTATTTTAAATCCATATTTCATAACATCAAATATCTGGATTGCAATCCTTTCATTTATTTTTTCATTGAATTACTTCTCTTTTTCTCAATAAATTGTTTTTCCTACTTTTTCACAGTAACAACACCACAATAAACATTTTTGTGCATGTTTTCCTGTGCTCATTTGTATCATTTAAAATGAGTATAAGTACAGTAGAATTGCTGGGTAAAAAATCATACATGTTATAGCTTTTTTTCTAGAAACTGACACGTTTTTCAAAGGGGTTGTATTAATTTACCTCCCCATCAAATGTATATTTCCTGTTTTTCCATAATCTCAGCAATATTTGCTATAGTCACAGTTTTAAAGTTTCTAATCTGATATGTATTATGTTTTTACTATAATTTTCCCAAATATCATATTCTTAATAATTGTTATGTTTTTAATGATTATGTTTCTGTTTCAAAACTGTATAGATAAGTTCATCTTGCCAAATCCATAAATAAATAGGTAACAATCATTTAAACTAGTACACTTTTATGTTGTTCATTTGCGGTTGTATACATTTTATTAAATTTCACCACTTTTTAAAGTTATTTAGTTGTGTTACTTCCTTGATTCACCAAAATGAATAAATAGTTCAAAATGGAGGGTAAAGTAACACCAAATATAATAACATAAATACTACTCAAAGCTACCTTGAAAATACAAGTAGAGGGGGGACACGCCCAAGATGGCCAAATAGGAACAGCTCCAGCATCCAGCTGCTAGCGTGAGTGACACAGAAGATGGGTGATTACTGCATTTTCAACTGAGGTACCGGGTTTATCTCACTGGGGCGTGTCGGAGAGTTGGCGTTGGTCTGCGGGTGCAGCCTGACCAGTGAGAGCTAAAGCAGAGCGAGGCATCGCCTCACCTGGGAAGCACAAGGGGGAAGGGAATTCCCTTTCCTAGCCAAAGGAAACTGAGACACACAACACCCAGAAAATCAGGTAACTGTCACCCTAATACTATGCTTTACCAAGGGTCTTAGCAAGCGGCACACCAGGAGATTATATCCCACACCTGGCCCAGAGAGTCCAACGCCCACGGAGCCTCCCTCATTGCTAGCACAGCTGTCTGAGATCTAACTACAAGGCGGCAGCGAGGCTGGGGGAGGGGCGCCTGCCATTGCTGAGGCTTAAGTAGGTAAACAAAGCCACCAGGAAGGTCGAATTGGGTGGAGTTCACCACAGCTCAAGGAGGCTGGCCTGCCTCTGTAGACTCCTCCTCTGGGGACAGGGCATAGCTAAACAAAAAGCAGCAGAAACCTCTGCAGATGTAAATATCCCTGTCTGACAGCTTTGAAGAGAGCTGTGGATCTCCTAGCATGGAGGTTGAGATCTGAGAACGGACAGACTGCCTGCTCAAGTGGGTCCCTGACCCCTGAGTACCCTAACTGGGAGACATCTCCCACTAGGTGCAGACCGACACGTCACATCTCACACGGCTGGGTACACCCCTGAGATGAAGCTTCCAGAGCAAGAATCAGACAGCAGCAATCACTGTTCAGCAATATTCTATCTTCTGCAGCCTCTGCTGCTGATACCTAGGTAAACAGAGTCTGAAGTGGACGTGAAGGAAACTCCAACAGACCTACAGCTGAGGGTCTTGACTGTCAGAAGGAAAACTAACAAGCAGAAAGGACACCCACACCAATACACCATCAGTATGTCACCATCATCAAAGACCAAAGGCGGATAAAACCATAAAGATGGGGAAAAAGCAGGGCAGAAAAGTTGGAAATTCAAAAAATCAGAGTGAATCCCCACCTCCAAAGGAACGCAGCTCATCGCCAGCAATGAAACAAAGCTGGACGGAGAATCATTTTGACGAGTTGAGAGAAGAAGGCTTCAGTCGATCAAACTTCTCAGAGCTAAAGGAGGAACTACGTAACCAGTGCAAAGAAACTAAAAACCTTGAAAAAAAAAATGGATGAAAGGAATAGCTAGAATAATCAATGCAGAGAAGACCTTAAAAGAACTGAGAGAGATGAAAACCATAACATGAGAACTACGTGACAAATGCACAAGCTTCAGTAACTGTCTCGATCAACTGGAAGAAAGAGTATCAGCAATTGCAGATCAAATGAATGAAACGAAGCAAGAAGAGACGTATAGAGAAAAAAGAGTAAAAAGAAATGAACAAAGCCTCCAAGAAATATGGGATTATGTGAAAAGACCAAATCTACGTCTGATTGATGTGCCTGAAAGTGATGGGGAAAATGGAACCAAGTTGGAAAACACTGTGCAGGATATCATCCAGGAGAACTTCCCCAACCTAGAAAGGCAGGCCAACATTCAAATTCAGGAAATACAGAGAATGCCACAAAGATACTCCTCAAGAAGAGGAACTCCAAGACACATAATTGTCAGATTCGCCAAAGATGAAAGGAAGGGAAAAATGTTAAGGGCAGCCAGAGAGAAAGGTCAGGTTACACACAAAGGGAAACCCTGGATCAGACTAACAGCAGATTTCTCAGCAGAAACTCTACAAGCCTGGAGATAGTGGGGGCCAATAATCAACATTTTTAAAGAAAAGAATTTTCAATCCAGAATTTCGTATCCAGCCAAACTAAGTATCATAAGTGAAGGAGAAATAAACTCCTTTACAACAAGCAAATGTTTAGAGAATTTTTCACCACCAGGCCTGCCCTACAAGAGATCTTGAAGGAAGCACTAAACATGGAAAGGAACAACCGGTACCAACCATTGCAAAAAACATGCCAAAATGTAAAGATCATCGATGCTAGAAAGAAACTGCATCAACTAACGAGCAAAATAACCAGCTAATATCATAGTGACAGGATCAAGTTCACACATAACAATGTTAACCTCAAATGTAAATGGACTAAATAGTCCAATTAAAAGACACAGACTGGCAAATTGGATAACGAATCAAGACCCATCAGTTTGCTGTATTCAGGAGACCCATCTCACATGCAGAGAAACACATAGGCTCAAAATAAAGGGATGGAGGAAGATCTGCCAAGCAAATGGAAAACAAAAAAAAAGCAGGGTTGCAATTCTAGTCTCTGATAAAACAGACTTTAAGCCACCAAAGATCAAAAGAGACAAAGAAGGCCATTACATAATGATAAAGGGATCAATTCAACAGGAAGAGCTAACTCTCCTAAATATATATGCACCCAATACAGGAGTACCCACATTCATAAAGCAAGTCCTTAGAGACTTACAAAGAGACTTAGACTCCCATACAATAATAATGGGAGACTTTAACACCCCACTGTCAACATTAGACAGATCAACGAGACAGAAAGTTAACAAGGATATCCAGAAATTGAACTCAACTCTGCAGCAAGCAGACCTAATAGACATCTACAGAACCCTCCACCCCAAATCAACAGAATATACATTATTCTCAGCACCACATCTCACTTATTCCAAAATTGACCACATAGTTGGAAGTAAAGCACTCCTCAGCAAATGTAAGAGAACAGAAATTATAGCAAACTGTTTCTCAGACCACCGTGCAATCAAACTAGAATGCAGGACTAAGAAACTCAATCAAAACCACTCAACTACATGGAAACTGAACAACCTGCTCCTGAATGACTACTGGGTACATAATGAAATGAAGGTAGAAATAAAGATGTTCTTTGAAACCAATGAGAACAAAGATACAACATACCAGAATCTCTGGGACACATTTGAAGCAGTGTGTAGAGGGAAATTTGTAGCACTAAATGCCCACAAGAGAAAGCAAGAAAGATCTAAAATTGACACCCTAACATCACAGTTAAAAGAACTAGAGAAGCAAGAGGAAACACATTCAAAAACTAGCAGAAGGCAAGAAATAACTAAGATCAGAGCAGAACTGAAGGAGATAGAGACACAAAAACTCTCCAAAAAATCAGTGAATCCAGGAGTTGGCTTTTTGAAAAGATCAACAAAATTGACAGGCCGCTAGCAAGACTAATAAAGAAGAAAAGAGAGAAGAATCAAATAGACGCAATAAAAAATGATAAAGGGGATATCACCACCAACCCCACAGAAATACAAACTGCCATCAGAGAATACTATAAACACCTCTATGCAAATAAACTAGAAAACCTAGAGGAAATGGATAATTTCCTGGACACTTACACTCTCCCAAGACTAAACCAGGAAGAAGTTGAATCCCTGAATAGACCAATAGCAGGCTCTGAAATTGAGGCAATAATTAATAGCCTACCAACCAAAAAAAGTCCAGGACCAGACAGATTCACAGCCAAATTCTACCAGAGGTACAAGGAGGAGTTGGTACCATTCCTTCTGAAACTATTCTGATCAATAGAAAAAGAGAGAATCCTCCGTAACTCATTTTATGAGGCCAACCTCATCCTGATACCAAAGCCTGGCAGAGATACAACAAAAAAAGAGAATTTTAGACCAATATCCCTGATGAACATCGATGCAAAATCCTCAATAAAATACTGGCAAACTGAATCCAGCAGCACATCCAAAATTTTATCCACCATGATCAAGTGGGCTTCATCCCTGGGATGCAAGGCTGGTTCAACATATGCAAATCAATAAACGTAATCCAGCATATAAACAGAACCAAAGACAAAAACCACATGATTATCTCAATAGATGCAGAAAAGACCTTTGACAAAATTGAACAGCCCTTCATGCTAAAAACTCTCAGTAAATTCGGTATTGATGGAACAAATCTCAAAATAATAAGAGCTATTTAAGACAAACCCACAACCAATATCATACTGAATTGGCAAAAACTGGAAGCATTCCCTTTGAAAACTGGCACAAGACAGGAATGCCCTCTCTCACCACTCCTATTCAACATAGTGGTGGAAGTTCTGGCTAGGGCAATCAGGCAAGAGAAAGAAATCAAGGGTATTCAGTTAGGAAAAAAAGAAGTCAAAGTGTCTCTGCTTGCAGATGACATGATTGTATATTTAGAAAACCCCATTGTCTCAGCCCAAAATCTCCTGAAGCTGATAAGCAACTTCAGCAAAGTCTCAGGATACAAAATTAATGTGCAAAAATCACAAGCATTCTTATACACCAGTAACAGACAAACAGAGAGCCAAATCATGAATGAACTTCCATTCACAATAGCCTCAAAGAGAATAAAATACCTAGGAATCCAACTTACAAGAGATGTGAAGGACTTCTTCAAGGAGAACTACAAACCACTGCTCAGTGAAATAAAAGAAGACACAAACAAATGGAAGAACATACCATGCCCATGGATAGAAAGACTCAATATCATGAAAGTGCCCATACTGCCCAAGGTAATTTATAGATTCAATGCCATCCCCATTAATACCAATGAGTTTCTTCATAGAATTGGAAAAAACTACTTGAAAGTTCATATGAAACCAAAAAAGAGAGTGCATTGCCAAGACAATCTTAAGCCAAAAGAACAAACCTGGAGGCATCATGCTACATGACTTCAAACTACACTACAAGGCTACAGTTTATGCACATGTACCCTAGAACTTAAAGTATAATAATAAAAAAAAAAAGACAACCAAAACAGCATGGCACTGGCACCAAAACAGAGATACAGACCAATGGAACAGAACTAGTTCAACCATTGTGGAAAACAGTGCGGCGATTTCTCAAGGATCTAGAACTAGAAATACCATTTGACCCAGTCATCCCATTACTGGTGATATACCCAAAGTATTATAAGTCATGCTGCTATAAAGACACATGCACATGTATGTTTATTGCAGCACTATTCACAATAGCAAAGACTTGGAATCAACCCAAATGTCCATCAGTGACAGACTGGATTAAGAAAATGTGGCCACATATATACCATGGAATACTATGCAGCCATAAAAAAGGATGAGTTCGTGTCTTTTATAGGGACATGGATGCAGCTGGAAACCATCATTCTCAGCAAACTATCTCAAGAACAGATAACCAAATACCGCATGTTCTCACTCATAGGTAGGAATTGAACAATGAGATCACTCGGACACAGGAATGGGATCGTCACACACAGGGTCCTATTTTGGGAATTGGGGAGGAGGAATAGCATTAGGAGATATACCTAATGTAAATGACGAATTAATGGGTGCAGCACACCAACATGGCACATGTATGCATATGTAACAAACCTGCACCTTGTGCACATGTACCCTGGAACTCAAAGCATAATAATAATAATAATAATAAAAGAAAATACAAGTAGAGAACAAACATATAGTATGAATATAAAATATGACTGAGTATATGATGGAGCAAGTAAGTTCAAAATGTAAGTATGTACACAAATGAACAAAAAGGAGAAAATTATATCAATTAGGATCATAACCCTCTGAACACTGCATTCTATTGGATTGCCATTCCCTTTTCCCCTTTCCTCCATTGCTTGTCTGATGAGAATATGATATTGGATTTTAAGGAATCTAGTTTTCTCTAATATTCTTTATTTTATACTCACTTTTCCATATCAACCCCTAAAGTGGTGATGCTATGTTGATATTTAGCATTTACCAATACTTTGAAGATACGTTTATTGCTAAGATTATTAACCAAAGTGCAAGCAATGGTTTTAAATCTGTTGTTCATCTTCTTGAGTTATTAGGTCCCATGAATTATGTAGTCTAACCCCCCAAAAATGATGAAGCTACTTTGATGCAAGTAAAGTGAAATCTACTTCATATATTTCTTCCACATGTACCTTTCCAAGTTTACTTGTGTAGAAAGAAATGCATTTATCGTGAAAGTATTTTATCTGAATGTATTCCAAAAACTCTAACTGGATAAAAAGTGAAACAATAGCTAATCAATCTTATTTTTAATTTAATATTATTTTAGGTGATTTCTCTTATATTGGACAGTTTTAAATACCTGTAGCAAGTACATGATAATTTTCTTCTTTCTTCCAAGCCAGTCAGTGCTGACTAATGTCTAAAGATTCCTTGGGATCATTTAGTATTTTGCATACTAAAACCTACTTCTTGTTTTCAGGCTGCCTGATTTCACCCAGAGTGTTCATGGCCTTCTTTTCAAGTTTATTTGTGTTAGGCAAGAAGCCAGTGGTATTATTGCATGGAAACCAGGTAGTTGTCAGAAGGACTGTAGCAGCATGTCTAATTTTGCTATATTACACCTGTCACAAAACGTTAAGTAAGAGATTATAGGAAACATGCATAGAGCACATAGTTTATAACTTAATAAACTCGAAGTGTTGGGAACTAGCTAAAACCCCTCTCTTTTATCTTCTTTTTCTCTTTGGTTTCACCAAGCTCTTTAAACCACTGTTAGAAGAATGGGTGAAAGTATAAAAAATTTTCATGACCACAAGAAAGCTCTCTCCCAAGCAATAGCCATACCAACAGTTAGACAGAAATACTTGAGAAGCTAACAAGAATTTTTTCAAGCCACACAAATTTTTATTTCTTATGTCATGAAAGTACGATGAATCCTTATAATTGCTGATGTCTACTATATTTCTAATGTTCTAGAAATCAGATTAATTCTTAGTGCAGCTAGCAGTTTCTGTTGTAGAAAACAGAGGACATCCAATAAAACTTTTTTTTGGAAACAGAAGCACAAAGCTAAGAAATAAATATTTTAATAATTTTTTTTAAATGAACATAGGTGAATTCAAGCTTTGTGGTGCTGGAAGTGTATACAATCTGGGGGATGCCATTTAAGAAATTTACTAATTCAAAATTAGATATAAAAATGATTATATAATTAGAGTATAAAAATCAAAACAAATTACAGAGTACAAAAAATCACAAAAACAATCGACAAAATATTTTTATTAAATAACTACCTCCTATATTGCTGGTCACGTACTTTGGTACCTGCAACATGGCAGGCTCTCTGCTATGGCCTTGAAATATCTCAGGATCACCTTTGCTTCCTACAATCTTTTCAGAGGTCTTTTTCACCTTGAGAGTCTATCACGTAACAGACACCAAGACACATTTGTAGAATAAAAGTCATCTAAGAAATAAATTAAAATTTTAAAAATGATTTATTCTCTTCTATGCACCCTCATACTTCATAAATTCATGAGTTCATCAAAGCCAAAAAGAATAAGGAATATAACCAAAGCACTGCAAATTGGATTAATAAGTGACATTTTGTATGATACAGAGAAGAATTTTTCTGCACTTGGAAAACAAAACTTAATGAAGACATATTATTTAACTCATTTACAGTAATTTAGTTTCTGAAGAAAAAAAGATGCAAAGTGGAAAATGGTTGCATGATCTCCTTTTCAATAAAGCTGTTTGCATTCTAAAAATGTGAGTGGGGTCAGAGCCTCTATCCTTAGCATGGGAAATCCTAGGAGCAAATGTCAGATAAAGCAATTAGATGTCATGATATAGGCTTTTTCCAGAAGGAAGGTATTGAAACAGAATGTTCAAGTGTGAATAACTAAGTTAAAAAATGGTCAGGCCAACTGGAACGCATGTAGGGGAAGTTTATGCAGGCTGTCTGAAAAGCAACCAGGAGAAAGTCAAAGGCAAGTTTAGCTGAAACAGAAGAGGCAAAGGAATCAGGTGAGGCATAAAAAGGGATGTGTAACTGTGTAATCCTAAAAGCAGGAAGGTCTGTGCTGGCAGATCTGTATCTTTTAACAAGCCAGCATCTTCTGGAGTAGTTTTAAATGAATTGAGAGTTGAGGAAGTCCAGTCCTGGAACTGTAGATGTTGTACAGTCTTTAGTCCAAAAATACTTCTGGCCAGTACTTCCTCTTTGGGGTAACTCGAGTCTAAAAGTTCCAAATTACTTGAATGTTCCCAGGTTTGTAGTTCATTACTGTTTTAAGTCATTGCCCTTCCTTTCCTCACTTCCCATATTAGCCTAACACATAGATCTCACTCAGTGTTCGCAATGTTTTCTCCCTTTATGTTCAGCTAACTGTTTGCCTGGGACTCTTTGCCTGGAACTGCAAGGGTTCCTGAGATGCAGTTCTCTCAGTTTTAAAATTAGGACAGTTCCAGTCAAACAGAGATGAGTTTATAACCTTAACTTCAGGCCAAATAATCTTGCACCTCAGCTCTAATTTCATGATGGATTAGTGAAAGGGGCCAACTCATGCTCAGGGTACTAAATTTCCAATCCAGTACACCATTCGTTACAGTTTGTTCTTATCATGATGGTCAAGTCCCTTTCTTAGATGATATTAGCCTAATCAATGTGCTGGAATTTATTTTCACATGTACATTTGCAATGTATATACGAAGTCTTCTGTTGGTAACACAAATGTATTCCTTTATGAAAGAAGTTGGGATGATTATACAGAGATTTTTGCTTTCATTTCACAATTACACTCTATGCTTATAATATATATGTGTGTGTGTGTTTGTGTGTGTGTGTGTGTTTAAATTACAGTGCTCTTACTGGGACAGAATAAAATTTATACTCAGACATCCGAAACAAAAATTCTCAGTCTGATAACCACTCAATTTTCTTGGAGTGGCACTGCCATGGAAATTGAGCCATTGAGCTACTGAGAAAAGCCATTCTCTGAGCTGCAAAACAAAGTAGATATTGTGAAACCCATAAATTAACATTTGGAATAAGATTAATGCATCATAATGTCACTCCATTTTATAAATTCAATTCTCTATTTCACATACAAGCAAACTGAAACAGTGAAGAACCTCCAAAAGCCCATCTCACCTTAGAAATGTGAAGCCTATGGTATTGTTTATTATTTTATACCAGCATTTGTGGGTATAGATGTGTGATGGGGGAGGGGCTGGAAGTTGTGTGCATGTCAACTTGATCCTCTTAAGGGCTAGGAAGCAAATTATGTATTTTGAATCTACTTGGATGTCTGCAAAAGATCGGGCTGGGCATTTTGGAGATCTTAGCATTTCAAATGTGAACACTTTGTGTTGAGATTTGAATATTATGTTTCTTTGTCAATCATGTTTAACATTTGGGAAAATGCACAGCGAAAGCTGCCTAAGTATTTCTGAGGAAATCTGAGTTGTAAAGTAATCATGCAAAATTGATTGTGATAATCCACGGCCCAGTGAGTGATATATAGGAGCTGTAGAGATTAAGGCATATATTCATCATTATGTTGACTCCTAGGTTCTCAGCCTGATATATAGAGAGAAGCACTGGTTTGGGCAATGGGTCATTTGGCTGCTAGTTTGTTAATAGTGATTGAGATCTTACTACATTTGAGACAGTGTACTAAGTGCTTTTATGTGAATTATTTTATTTAATTCCCATGACTTTATGAGAAGATATTTCCCCATTTACAAAAGAAGACAATGAGAGTTAAAGAGTTTAAACAGCTTGCCCACATTTACTCAATAGCCAAGCCAGAATTTAATTTCATGCTGCGAAGTCCACCAGAATTCTTTCTGTATGTGTGAATGTTTTAACATACAATGTGGGCCTACACATTAGCTAGCCTATCAGCTTCATGCTATGTGAAGATAAAATATGCTAATATTACAAGATTGATAGGAATAATTTTTAAATTCTGTATCTAATAGACACATAAAAAGGCATTATAATGATTGGTTGGGAAGACAATATAGTTTTTACCACGATAGAAAAAAGGATACAAAATTATATTTATACTCTGATTAAAATGAAGTAAAATTATATATTTATATAAATGAAAACCAGAAAAATAAAACATAAACATTGTAAGAGTGGTCACTTTTAGAGTGATAGCGTTATAAATACTTTTTCTGAATTTTCTATAATGTGATATTATTTTAATGATGAAAATGCTAAGCATTTACAAACATTTTTAAAGTTTTTTACTGAGGGAATACTTGGAGAGAAAATCCATCTTTAGGGACATATTAGAAACATAAAATGTGACTATTATTGTACATAGAGTTTTATTAAAAATTAAACCTATAGTAGTCTTCAATTTCTGAAATGAAGTCTATTTCAAGTGCTAGGTGAACTATAGAAGCATTGATTTTAGTCCACAGATTTTAAAAGACAATATCATTAGCCCCTTTCAGTTTTACTGACGAAAAATATTAAAGGGTGTGAACCATTTGTACATGAGGAAGTGGAACTTCTGTAAATATTGACTGACTGATGAACCATACGATATATTTACCTTTTTTCCCTAAATCATGCATCTCCCACCTGTTTTCGTATAACCTCAGTCAGACCATGGACCAATTAATATCTCTGTGGGAGATTATCATTTGCTTACTTAGAAGCATTTTATTTAATTTTTTGTGTTAAATCTTTCCTCTCTTCTCACAGACTCTCCTAACCTTGGGGCCATAGAAGACTTTTCATTAATATCTGCAATTTAGTTTGATTTCACAAGAGAAATCACCTGACATTTATTAACTATGACTTATTAGGCTAGTATCATTTTCTAATAACAGGTTTCCTATAACAATAAAACTCTGCTAAAATATGCTGAGTTTTAAGATCTGTTAAACTATGTTAAAGATCCAATTATGATGATCACACATAAAAGTAGATGGGCTCAACAACAAATATGAGGTGACATTATAGAATAATGGACATTTTAAACTTTGCCATATCTTATGAATGTTTTTCTTCAATACTGTAATTGACAATACCTATCATTTTGAGGTAGGAGTTATTGCCTTCATTGAAAGTTGATGAAACATGTTCATTAAGATCAAGCAACCCAGATATGTCCAACTCCAATGTTAATGCTCTTTACTGCAGTTCAATACTGCCTCTAAAGTAGTCACCTGGGGAGGCTGCTGAAATTATGTTGCCTTCAATCAAAACATTGTTCCACTTTGAGTTGCTTTTGTAGAACCTTAGGAGGAAGAGCAATGATTAAATCCCGTTACTTCATGGGCACACTTCTCTATTTTAGCAGCCTTTCTCAAAACTATTTTCCAAAATCCAATTTACCTATGAAGAATAAAAAAGGAAATCCTGTCATTTATGATAGCTTGGATTAACCCAAAGGACATTACATTAAATTAAATAAACCAGGCACAGAAAGACAAATATTGTATGATCTCGCTTATATATGGAATCTAAAAATGTCCAATGCAGAGTGGAATGGTAAGGCTGGTTACCAAGAGAAGAGGGGTGGGGAGAGGGACATTGACTGGGGAATTATTGGTCAAAGGATTCAAAATTTCAATCAGACAGTAAGATAAATTCAAGAGATCTATTGTACAATATGATGTCTATATTTAACAACAATGTATTATGTATTTGAAACTTGCTAAGAGTAGATTTTATCATAAGCATGTAAAGTAATGCCTGTACACATATTTCAAAACATCATGTTATACACTATACACCATAAAATATATATGATTTTTATTTGTAAATTTTAAAAATTAATTAATTAATTGAAAAATAAAATCCCTTCTAACTGGATAAGAATCAGTTCTGAAGTCTAATCTAAAAGACTAATGTCTAAATATTTTGAACAACATCAACAGTGTTGAAGTTGTGGTACATTCTCCAAAGGTATAACTTTTTATGGCAACAAAATTTTCCACTTAGGAGTTTATATCTGACTTGTAGAGTGGATAAAGGGTTGGCATAAATGTTTTAAAAGTTTTAGAAACTTGAGGTGATAGTTGATAAACTACTTTAAAATATAGAGACACTAAGATGCCCTTTGATTGAATATACATTGAGATTAGCTCTTATTTGAAATTCTTTATGGAGTAAATTAATAACTGATTTACATTTAAGCTAAACATGTAGTTTAAAAACTGCCTTATTGAGATACACTGTAAACTGTTATGAAAGCACTGTAATGTCTTGCTTCTCACGTTTCTGTTGAAATATGTCATGCGATATATGAGAGCTAAACAAGATGACTTATCTTTCTGATGCATCATTTTCATTTATCTGTTTCCATTTTTTGTTTGTAACAAAGATCAGTAGATACAGAAAATGAGAATTGCCAGAGCATGAAACATTATAATCGCCAAAATTAATAACTCATGGATATATTTGCTTATTTCATTACACGTGATAGAATTCTTTTAAAATTCTTTGCTATTTCTCCATATTTCAATTTGATAGCAATCTTCGGTCTTTGGTTGATATCTTGTCCATAATGGAATATTCTGAGTACAGAAGAAAGGTAGAGTTAGTTAAGATAGTGTGGCATATTCCATCTCATTTTGAGTAAGGCTCATTAAAGATGTCCATAAAGCATTATTTTATTTTTCCACCTGACTTTTATAATAAGTCCTTGAAAAGTAGTGAATATATCATGTCTAATTGTAGGATAATGATGCGCTTTCTTATCTTTTGAGTTTATAAATGTTCCAGTTTTGAAAATAAGAACTAAGGACAAGCAAGAAAAATCATCTCATTACAAAAAAAAATGCATTTTCTGTTATTTATGGCATTCGTTCTATAAGCTCTCTTAAAAAATATGGGAGTTGAACAATGAGAACACACGGACATAGTGAGGGGAACATCACACACAGGGGCCTCTCAGGGATTTGGGGGCTAGGAGAGGGATAGAATTAGGAGAAATACCTAAAGTAGATGATGGGTTGATGGGTGCAGCAAACCACCATGGCGCATGCATACCTATGTAACAAACCTGCAGGTTCTGCACATGTATCCCAGAACTTAAAGTATATATATATATATATATGAAATAAGTAACATTATGTAATGGGATGATGTTAAAGAGCAGAGTGGAGATAAAGGTGTGAGAAGTATCTGAGAGATTGAAATGACTGGATTACTGATTTTGGGCCCTTCCCCTAAATTAGGGCCCATTTTCTACTGGCCAAAGGTAAGTTCTTGCAAAAATTGGCAACATTTTTTTTTTCTGTTTTTCTTCCAGAGGGACACTTTCCACAGTAATGCTAATCTATAAATTAAGCATCAAATGTTTATTTCCCTCTATTTTTCCACCTCTTCTTTTTGAGCTGAGAAAAGGTAAATCTGTATGATTTGAAATCAATGTTTACCTCTCCTACAGATAAATTAGTATAATGCTGTGTTTTTCATGGTGGAATAAACTGCTTTGTTTTCAGCTCAGGTATAAGTCAAAAGTAGAAGATTGATCCAGATATCACGTCTTGGTAAATCCCATTGCACCTGCACCGGTGCTTCCTGCCTTCATTCTCTAAAATGATCTGGCCATGGTCCTCTCCTCCAGCATCAATTCTGAAAGGCAAGTGTCTGTGAATCCTGTAATATAAATCAATGTGAACAGCTGCTTCTGAGAAAGGGAACCCCAATACTTCTGTAAATGATGCGTGTGTAGCTTTCTCTGGTTGCCAGTATATTTATTACATTAGAAAAAGAGTATGACAAAATTCCATGCTGGAGCCCATTGGTGCATAAAGCTCCTAACTATGGAACTGGGTAGTGCCCATTTTTCACCATTATCCAGTTTTCACTTGGTTCAATATCCTATTCAATTAACTCAAGGTATATGTTATTTATTTGCTTTGTGTAAAACACACTACTCTGTGCTAAGGAAAAAGGAGTAAAGGAAAAAGTTTACAACATGATATAATGTTGAAGAGTCACTGTTGTTAAGGAGATGGGACTTGAACTAGAGGACAAAGTGATACATATATAAATTTAATATAATCAAGTGCCCAATGCCGTGGAGTTGTGGAAGCATGGAAGTTCAAGATTGAACTTTAACTTCTAGACCTTAAACCCTATACTGGCAGCAATAATCAGATACACTGCTCAACACTCTTACTGGGTGATCTTAAACCCTCTGTTTCTAAACCTCCCATAAAAGAATCCCCACCCCACCTCCCCAGCCAAACAGTGGTCCATTTCATTTTTGAAGAGTTCTAATTGTTTTTAAAAGTTATTTCTTGTACTGAGCCAAAATCGCATTCTCTTGAACATAAACTCTGAAATTTGGAGTCATGTAGAAAATATCTAGCTAATGGTTTTCTTTAAGAGAGTATTTAAAGCATTTAAGGAAAGTTCTTTTTTTAATTATACTTCAAGTTTTGGGATATATGTGCAGAACGTGCAGGTTTGTTGCACGTGCCATGGTGGTTTGCTGCACCCATCAACCCATCATCTACATTGGGTATTTCTCCTAATTCTATCCCTCCCCTAGCCCTCAACCCCCTGACAGGTCCCAATGTGTGATATTCCCCTCGCTATGTCCATGTATTCTCATTGCTCAACTCCCACTTACGAGTGAGAACATATGGTGTTTGGTTTTCTGTTCCTGTGTTACTTTGCTGACAACGATGGTTTCCAGCTTCATCCATGTCCCTGCAAAGGACATGAACTCATCCTTTTTTATGGCTGCATAGTATTCCATGGTGTGTATGTGTCACATTTTCTTTATCCAGTCTATCATTGATGGGCATTTGGGTTGGTTCCAACTCTTTGCTATTGTGAATAGTGCTGCAATAAACATATATGTGCATGTGTCTCTATAGTAGAATGATTTATAATCTTTTGGGTATGTACCCAGTAATGGTATTGCTGGGTCAAAGGGTATTTCTAGTTCTAGATCCTTGAGGAATTGCCACACTGTCTTCCACAATGGCTGAACTAATTTATACTCCCACCAACAGTGTAAAAGCGTTTAGATTTCTCCACATCCTCTCCAGCATCTGTTTCTTCCTGACTTTTTATATTCTAATCTCAAGTTTTAATTTCTTCAAGCTACATAAGCCCAGTTCCTTCAAGTCTTCCTTAATGGCATGGTTTTGAGTTTCCTCATATCCTAGTTGCTCACAATGGACATATTCCCATTTGTCTATAAATGTATATTTTAAAGTGTGCCATCTAAATTTGAACACAAAACTACAAATGGACTAACTGGTGCAATGTCAGTATTACTTCCCAGCTTCCAGAGACTGATATTTGTATTAATCAAATGCATATGAAGGTCATCAATTTTTTCATGATCATATCACACATTAACCTAAGTCTTTCTTGAAAATATTGCTATTTAGCCCTCCATGGCAACCATTACATCAAAGTGTCATAAAATATAAAACATACACAAATTTAAAGAGTTTTGTATCCAAGTCCTTAAACGTTTCTATATTACATTTCATGGTCTTTGTTTTAGGCTAAAACATACATATATTAAATCACTTCACATTCTTATTCTGTTTTCTCATGTATATATTATCCATCCTCACTCCTGATTGCAATCACTTAAAAATCTGATAAAAAAAGATACCAAGGTACATATTTCACAAACAATAAATGGTATAATTGAGACCAGTCCTATAGTTACCCGCTAATATCTTCTCTCCAGGCTGGCATCAACCTGACAATATTCATCCCAGGGATCATTCTACTGTGAATTTATTTTTCTGTACTATTTCTATCTTGTCTTCAAAGACTTTACAAGCTACCTGAGATCCAGATTAATTCTCTTTTAAGAATACTTCTAGGGCCAGGCAGGTGGCTCAGGCCTGTGATCCCAGCACTTTGGGAGACTGAGGCAGGTGGATCACTTAAGCCTGGGAACTCGAGACCAGCCTGGGCAAGATGGTGAGACCCCATTTCTATAAAAAATTAAAAAATTAGCGGGGTGAAGTGGTCCTTGCCTGCAGTTGGTCACACCTACTCAAGAGGCTAAGGCAGGAGGGTCACTTGAGCTCAGGAATTTGTACCATCAGTGAGCTATGATCCTGCCACAGCACTCCAGCCTGGGCAACAAAGCAAGATACTACCTCTAAAAAAAATTTAAATAAATAGTACTCCTGATATGTCCTTGTATAAAAATTAGTTTACACTCTAAGTACTAGTAGTGCTCAGGAAATGGAATGAACACTATTAACTGAAGATTAACTGAAGTTGTTTTGAATTAATTTATGAAGAAATTCTTAAGTTGAACTTTAGAAGATCTGAAGGATTAAAATATTTGTGGATTACTGATAGGAGACTTAACACATTATAGTTGTGGTCTATCCATAGTACCATGTATATAAAATGATGTGTGAATTTATAGGGATTTGCCTATAATAACTTCAATACATTAATATATGCTATAATATATGCTATCCTCAAACTTCTGAAGAAAAAAGTAAAACTAATATACAATCAGAACCAACCTTCAAGGCCCAACTCAATTATTAATTTCTTAGTGGGAATTTTTTTCAATTAAAACAAGCTGTGATTGTCTGCCTTTCCTCTAAATGTCTAATATAACTGGTTGTTTGAAGCGCTCATTTTGGTTTTGTATTGAACATCACATCATCTTTTTAATTTCACTAGCTCTATTACTATATTGTTGTACAATATATCTCCTCAAGATAAACTGTAAACTTCTAGAGAAAAGTGACTATATCCATTAGCTTTGGGTTCCCTGCACGGTAGCTGGCACAACAATAGACTGAATACTGGCAGAGTAAGTGAGCGTAGCCAACATGGTTGTTTTCTGACTATACCAAAAAGTTTGGTATGCCTATTTAAATGTAGGGTTATGTGTATATTACATTTTATATTTTTCCAGTGTAGTTTCTTTTTCTTTTCTTTTCTTTTCTTTTTTTTTTTTTTTTTTTTTTTTGAGTCAGGGTCTCACTTTTTCACTTAGGCTGTAGTGCAGTGGCGCAATCTCAGCTCACTGCAACCTCGACCTCCTGGGTTCAAGTGATCTTCCTGCCTCAGCACCCTGAGTAGCTACTGGGAGGAACACACCACCATACCCAGCTAGTTTTGTATTTTTTGTGGAGATGGCATTTCACCATGTTGTCCAGGCTGATCTCAAACTCCTGAGCTCAAGTGATCTGCCCACCTTGGCCTTCCAAAGTGCAGATGTGAGCCACCGTTCCCGGCCTCAGCATCATTTCTAAACAACAATTTCAATGCAGAAATAAAAGCTTGACTAATATAATATAACATGAGTAACTTGGAAACCATCGGGTTTACATATAAAGTGCTAAATATTATTAAATCATTGCCAACACCGTTGTATTCATTTGCATTTCTGGCATTGTATTGTATTGTATTGTATTGTATTGTATTGTGTTGTATTCGTTTGACATCAGGTTGGAATTCTGTGGGTTTTCTTTTTTTTGTTTGTTTGTTTTTTTATTATTATACTTTAAGTTCTAGGGTACATGTGCATAACGTGCAGGTTTGTTACATATGTATACTTGTGCCATGTTGGTGTGCTGCACCCATCAACTCGTCAGCACCCATCAAGTCATCATTTATATCATGTATAACTCCCAATGCAATCCCTCCCCCCTACCCCCTCCCCATGATAGGCCCCAGTGTGTGATGTTCCCCTTCCCGAGTCCAAGTTTCCTCATTGTTCAGTTCCCACCTATGAGTGAGAACATGCGGCGTTTGGTTTTCTCTTCTTGTGATAGGTGGTTTTTAAATGTTTACCCTATCCTAATGATTAGGTAGAAAGTTACTGAGGACAAACATTAGTCTTCTATATATAGGTAACTCCTCAAAACACACAACAAAGTCCTCTGCTTTCAAAGTGTGCTGAAAGTATTTGAGTAACTGCTGTACTCATGAGGTTTAAACAGAAAAGTTGATATTTTTCCAATCATGTTCTACTTTTTCAATTAGAGTTTGCTGATTTATCATTTTGTTTATTTCCAGTCAATCTATGCAATAGTCATTTTTAAAAGGACCTGCTGTAGGTCAGTGTTTCCCCTTTTCTTTTTAAATTAAACCTGTAGTTTTTAAATGGAGATGTCAGCAAGATGATATTTCAAAAGAACAGAATTTCCTACATTGGGAGCTAATAGACTTGGTTTCATTCCTGGCTTTACCGTCAATTAGTGTGTGACCTTGGATATGTCACTTTGCCTTGCTAGTTTTAGTTTAATTTTCCATAAAGTAGGGAGATTGGATAGGATTACCTTTAAGGAAAAATCAGTTACTGTCTCTCCTTGAATTGCCTAAGACTTACCTTTCATCTTTGATTTTCACATATCCTTTTTTGAAAATGGTGAAGCCTGATAACTTCTAGGAAAGAAATAGCTTATGGCTTTTCCCTGTAACAGTGAATGTTGTTGTAAGAACTCACTTAGAAGATGACTGTTTATTTCTCTAGAATTACCAACTACAAGATAATGTAAATCCTCAACTTACATCTTCACATGAAAGGATGAAGATTTAATCTTTGATTTTGCTACAAAAAATTGGAAGTAAGTAGTTGAATGGCACAAAACTGTAGGACATTAAGACTGCGCCAGAGCTTTTTATCAATACAACCATAAAATGCATTTTTGTATTTAAAAAAATGTGCTTCTGTTCCCAATAGCAAAGAGTTGGAACCAACACAAATGTTCATCAATGACAGACTGGATAAAGAAAATATGATACATGTATACCGAATATCTTGCAGCCATAAAAAAGAATGAGTTCTTGTCCTTTGCAGGGACATGAAAGAAGTTGGAAATCATCATTCTCAGCAAACTAACACAGGAACAGAAAACAAAACACCGCATGTTCTCACTCATAAGTGGGAGTTTAACAATGAGAACACATGGACACAGGGAGAGGGACATCACACATTAAGGCCTGTTGGGGGATGGGGGGCTAGGGGAGAGATGACATTAGAAGAAATACCTAATGTAGATGAAGGGTTGATGGGTGCAGCAAACCACCATGGCACGTGTATACCTATGTAACAAACCTGCACGTTCTGCACCTGTATCCCAAAACTTAAAGTATAATTTAAAAAATGTGCTTATCATTAGGGCACATGACACAGTTTGACTGTCAGGATAAGTTCTGCACCTGTGAAAGGCAGAATTACATCCAAACTGCCACACAGAATGCCACCTCGTATCTCCACAGAGGGTGCTGCTAATTGACACAATGGAAAAAATCTCCCATAAGAAGGATACTCTATGGGATTGCAATGCAATTTGAGGTTTTTTCTTTTGTTCAGTATTTTTTTTTTTTCTGCTCTTCTCATTTCCATATTTGTCATAAATGTCTCCATTTCTTGAGTTTCGTCAACTGCATAAGCAGCAAGAAGTAAAAATCATCAGAATCATTTCAACTGCTGGGAGAACCGGATTAATGCTGGCTGTTAAAAGCTGTTAATTGCAGTTTACAAAAGAGAATCTCTTATCTTTGAAAGTTCACTTGCTTGAGTGACTCATTCTTCCTGGGAGGGATTAATGCTTAATTAGAAAAAGATGCTAAACAATCTGATGTGCTTCCTGAACGAAAATCTCACCTTAGTTTTAAAGATTCTTAACAAGGTAACATGCTAATTATTTAATGAATGATTTGTGCTGAGTACTAGAGATGTGTTAAAATAGCAGTGCTTATCGTATTTGGCACAGCTCCCAGAAATCAGTCCACTGAGTGCTCTAGGATTTGGTGCCAAGCCTATTTTTTGTTGTGCTTGGTCCTTGGTTTTGTTTTCCCACCTTTGACTGTAAACATGTTTGTCAAGGTACACGTAGGGGAAGCAGAGAAGGGCAGGGAGGGAAAGCCTGGTGGTCAAGGAAGTGAGGGTGGTGCAGGAAGAGAAGAGAAGAGAAGAAAGGAAGCAAAAACAGCCAGAACTACATCTTACCTTTGGACTATGACTGCACTGTACTGACAGTCATACTGGAAGTATCTATACTCCAACCTTGCTGTAATAAGGATGTAAAGAAATTAGGAAGAGTAGCATGTATGCTTCAGAGGAAGGTGCAAGGCATTGCAAGCCTGACTTCACACTTTGCTTGGCTGTCAGGGGGCTTTCTCCTTCACAACAATACCACAATGTTTTGGTAGGCTGACTCCAGTTCACTTTACTAAGTGGGGAGGCATGGGTGGAATGCCAGGTATGTCTACAGAGCAAAGCAGTGCAGGCAGGCTGACGCCAGGAGAGAATAGGCAGGTACCTATTGAGTTACAGGATTTCTACAAATCTAATCCACATGTAATGTGAGACTTATTGCAGAGCCAGCCTCTGCTAGGGTTGTGAAGTCTGAGGATATGAACAGTCTCAGCACCAAAGATCCCAGTTAACCCATTGAAATCCAGCTTCAGTTGACCAAAACTAATAGCTTCTTTTCATTGTAATGTTATTTAATTAGAAGTTGTAATTAGAAGTTGCTTGCTAATTGTATAAAAATATTCAGAGTAAGATATTATTGAACAGAGATAGTTAATATGCCTGCAATACAGTGAATACACAATACAGTCAAAGCAACCAGGGCTATTTTAAGTTACTCTCTATTTAATATGTATGACATTGGATAGTCTATACATTACTAATGATGGGTATCAATAATTTATGGTACAGTTTTGCATGTAAGTTTACTATGAAAATTTAAAACAGCAAGTTGTTTATTAGTATTTAAAAAACATCTACTTAAGGGAGACATTGGTTTTCTGGGACATCTTCATTAATTATTGTAATAAGTTGATGATAAATTTATTAAAGGAAGGAAATCAGAACTGCCAACATAAATAGGAAAAAGACCGAGGGACTGAAGTATCAAATAATTATGATGCATGTCATACACTCTTCCTGATGATCAACCAACAAACTTCTTAGGAAAGTGGGTAAAGGAAATGAAAGTGTAGTTTCTATACTTAATATATGATCATAGCAATTTTCTAGGTCTAGTTCTCTAGATTAAAAATGATCAGTCTTCAAGCCACTCTACAATTATACAAAGATAGGACAATTGTTCTTACTTTATCAATTATGATAAAACTCCAACCATAACTCAAAAGCCCACATTAAAAATATTCTTAAGATCAATTAACTAACAAATAACATTTAACCTCAGAAATATTTCAAGAGGCATGACTCCAATTACCTGCAGTGTTTCTTACATGTTGATATCCTCTCCACAGGTATTTATGTTCATTATCATATTTAGACACCTTGAATAAATTGGCAACGTCTTTTTCTAGGGTTTTGTTTATTAACACAAAGATATCAACATCAAGGGTTTAAAAGTCTATATACTGATACAAGAATAAGTGTCTCCTGTGGTCCATGTATTCTAACAGGTACGTTAGGTATGTGAGGTTATTTATACACTTTTGTGATTCTCAGTGTTAGCATGAAGAAATTGAGGCCCAGATCAAATAACTATGAGTAACGCATGCAGACGTGGACCCAAAACAGTTGATTCAAAGCCTTTTTTGGAGCAGTGTTAAATGTGGGAGACAATATAGCACTACCCCCAAAAAGCTAAGGATGAGAATAACATTAGACTTGTTATCTGGAGCTCTGGGTTGAAAAATGTCACTTCTACTTCCTAACTTTTGAACTGACAAATTGTGACATTTCTATGTGCCTCAGTGTCCTTGTCTTTAAATAGGAATATAAAACTTACATGATGATGCTTGTGTAAGAATGAAGTGAGACAACACTAATGAACTTACAACTGTGCCGACAATGTGTAGTGGCTGACAGTAATGTTAGCTCTGCTCTGTAACTTTATAGGCAAGTCTCTCTATGAGTCTTGAGTTGGGTACTGTTTCGATATACACATACTGCATCTCAAGAGCAATCCTGTTTTAAACATGGATGAGGTAGAAAGGGATCAAAAACAGGATATGCCCTGGCTGCTGGCTGAACTACACAGCTCTTGCAGAATTTACTGAAGGAGATTGCCTCTGAACCTCCTTCAAGAAGGTGGCAAGTTACCTTTTAAGTTGATTTGTGACACTAAAGCCAACCCAATCCTAAATTTGTTCACTCCCCCACTCTGCTTGGTTCTTTCAAGCTATTGCCAGTTTTATCCCTGTTTAACCTTTGTGGTAGATAAGAAGATACTCTTAAATCTTGGACTGCTGAGTAGTCCTCTTGGAAACTGCACTCAGGATCTGACAAAAGAATGTGGAGAGATATTCTAAGCAGCTTTTCAAAAACAAAACAAAACAAAACAAAAACATTTATTAAAACTAATAAATTAAGGACATTTGCCAAAATGGCATCTGTTTAATGGTGCTCCTAATCCTCAAGTTATTAATATCTTTAGTGTTTGCTAAAGATAAGAGTTCTCCAGACTTACTGAGTAATTTTACTGGGTGATAATAGTCTATATTAATTGCTGCTCTGACTATATTTTCAATATGGCAACAAACATTTTTCTTTTTCTTTAGGCCAGACTCACATTGAGAATACCAAATATATCTCTCTGTATACTTACATTTCTGTATTTTATTCATGCTAAATTTAAAATTTCCAAAGAAAATGTAGTTTAGAATAGTTTATTTCTATGATAAAGCAGATTAAATGCTTATAAATTGATATTTTAAAGAAAAGCTATAGAGATTTAAAAGTGAAGATTAAAACATCTTAGCAATAAATCATACCTAAGACTTTTAAAAATTCAATTTCATGGTAAATATTTCATGTGCACTCAAAAAAATGTGTATTCCATGGTTATTGGGTGGAGTATTTTTATAAATATTAATTAGATTAAGTTGGATGGTAGTGTTGTTCCTCATTACCATCAACTTGTTGACATCCTGTCTACTTGTTCTATCAATTACTGAGAGGCATTGAAATCTATTTCTATAATAGTAGATTTATCATATCTATATCTTTTTGCAGTTGTATCAGTTTTGCTGCATGTATTTCAAAGTTGTCTTTCTAAGTGCATAATTGTTTAGGATTATAATAAATTGATCCTTTTTTTGTTATGAACTGACCGTCTTAATCCTGGTAATGATTTTGGCCTAAAATCTACTTTGTTCTATGTTAATGTAGTTATACTCTCTTTTTATTAGTGTGGGCCTAGGCATAGTTTTTCCCATCCTTTTACTCTTATCCTATTTGTATCATTATATTTAAAGTGCATTTTTTTATAGGTAACATACACCTATTTTTGTATCCAATCTGGTCATGTTTTTTATCCAGTCTGACAATATCTGCTTTTCAGTTGTGGAGACCATTTAATGTGATTATTAATATAATTTTACATGTAACTCATTCCTCTTCATTATTACTATGTTTCATCCCATCTTTGTTCTCATTTTTCTCTTTTTCTGGCTTCTTTCAGGTTGAGTATTTTTATAATGCCATTTTATCTCCTTTGTCGGTTTATTAATTATAACTCTTTGTTACTTAATTTCATTAGGCTGTGTAGTTTATATATTTAACTCAACACAGTCTACCTTCAAATGATATTACGCTACTCCATATACAGCATACTCTCATTTCTCCTTTCCTAGCTTTTGTGTTCTTGCTGTTGTATATTATATTTTAAACTTAAATTTTAAACTTACAGTACAAACTCTATTTTATTATCTTTGATTAAATAATTACATAATAAGGTAATTTAAATGATAAAAAATCATATACTCATCTAGTCATCATTTAAAATCATCTTCATTCCTTTGTGTAGTTCCACAAAAGATTTCATCTAGTGTCGTTCATTTATATTTCATCTAGTATCATTTTTCTTCTGCTTGAATAACTTCTTTGAACATTCCTTGTAAAACAGTAGTTCCCCTTCATGCATGTGGGATACATTCCAAACTCCCAGTGGATGCCTGAAACTGCAGATAGTACCAAACCCTATATAGGCTATGTTTTTTTCCTATACATATACACTTATGATAAAGTTTAATTCATAAATTTGGTACAGTAAGATATTAATAGCAATAATAATAACATAGAACAATTGTAACATTATATCATAATAAGTTATATAAATGTAGTCTTTCTCTCTCTCTGTTTCTCAAAATATCTTAATATTTTTGAGACATAGTTTACTACCAATAACTGAAACTGCAGAAAGTGAAACTGTGGATGAGGGGAACTACAGTACAGGTTTGCTAATGATTAATTCTTTCAGCTTTTATATGTCTTTATTTTTTCCTTAGCATTTGAATAGTATTTTTGCTGGGTATAGAATTCTTGGCTGACAGATGTTTCTTTACCTTAAATATGTTGCTCCACTATCCTATTATTTCTATTATTTTGAATGGGAAGTCGTCTATAATTCTTGTTTTTGTTCCTTTTTATGTAATATATTTCTTTTCTGCCTGCTTTTAAGATGTTCTCTTTACCAATTTTTTTTATCAACTTGTTTGTGAGGTGCCTTGGTGTAGTTTTCTTCATGCTTCTTATGCTTTGAGTTCATTGAGCTTCTTAGATCTAAGGTTTTATTGTTTTTATTAGATTTGGAATAGTTTTGCCCATTGTCTCTTCAAACATTTATTTCTGCAACCTCTCTACTCAGAGATGTCAAGTATATTTTTATTAAGTGACTTGAAGTTATCCTTCAAGGCACTGAGGCTGTGTTCATTTTAAAAATTTTATTGTCTTTTTCTTTTTGTTTCATTTTGGATATTTTCAGTTGCCACACTTTCAAGTTTGCGAATCTTTTCTTTTGCAGTACTTTATCTGCTATTAATCCCATCCAGTGTATTGTTTCATCTCAAACATTGTAGTTTTCATCTCAAAAATTTGATTAAGATCTCTTTATATTTTCTGTATCTCTACTTAACTTTAGGATCATATAGAATACAGTTAAAATAACTGTTTTAATGCCCTTGTCTACTAATTGTAGCATCTTTGTCAGCTTTGGGTTAGTTTCAATTGATTGATTAGTCTCCCCATTATGAGTTATGTTTTCCTGTTTCTTTGCACATCTGGGTATCTTTGACTGAATGCCCGACATTGTGAATTTTTGCATTGTTAGGTGAGGGATAGCTTACACTCCAATAAATATTCTTGAATTTTGTTTCTTGATGCTAACTTACTTGGAAATAGTTCAATCATTTTGGGTGTAATTTATGATTTTTAGATAGATTTTGAGAAATTTGCCTTCCAGAGCTAATTGTTTTTTACTTCTAATCAAGGTCTTACTGAGTACTCTACCCAATACTTTTTGAAGTCTGAGCTTTTCCAGGCTGGATAGTAGAAAAAAGTACTTTCCCAGACCCTAAGTGAGCAGTGGGCACTGTTTCTTGAGTCGTTTCACTGGTTCTTTCCCTAGATTCAGGTAGTTTGTTCACAGGTATGTGCTGGTCAGTACTCTACTAAATATTCAGATGGCTTTCTGTAGATCTCAGTTTCCCATTTGCACAATATTCTCCTCTCCAGTACTGTTATGAACACTTACCACGTTGGTCTTCCCAGATCCTCTGCTCTGTCTCCTCAATTCACAAACATCCCCAGACTCCTTCTGGGTTGCCCCTTGCTATGGTTTGGACTGGAAACTTTCTCAAGGTAGAAATCTGGGACAATCAGAAGGTTCATCTGTCTTGCTCCTTGTCTCTTGGGGGTTACTGTCTTTTGTAGTATAGTATCTAGTGCCTTGGGGAAAAAAACACTGATTTATTTTCTATGTCTGTCTTTGTTTTTGTTGTATTTGTCTGGAAGGTAGATCTAGTCCCTATTTATTCATCTTGCCCAGAGTGGGGCAAAATTAAGTTTCTAAACCAGACAGAGAAATGCATAGATTCTAGAAACTGGAAATGCTCTTGCCAATTACTAGCTCCTCATTGTGTAGTTATGAATATTAATATATAAGACATTAAGTAGTTTTCACAGTATCACACACAATTAGTTACATTGTTATTGTTGTTACTATTTTATATAATGAAACTGAGAACCAGAAAGGTTATCATAGTGTGAGAAACTCAGAGGCCACTATGGATCTGGGCAACAAAAGAGAATTGGTTTGACTGTCAGTTGTTTTCTTTGTCTGGTTCCTGACCTGTTCTAAACTGAAAGCAGAAAAATAGACATTAGCCTTGGGAAACAGGCCTACTCAACAGCTCCTCAAGCGTAGGACCATGCTAATTACATGGAAAATGTTAAGGATAAGTAGAAGTTGAACAAGTGAATAAGGAATTTATGGACAATGCTCATGCTCTTAAACTACTCATTTTATTATCTTGGCATTTCTTCAGTTCTTTCTTCTAGAAAATCACCTATAAAAATACTCAAAGAGATACTAATTCATATGGCAGATTAAATCTCCTGTAGACAACCACAAGTGTTACCCCACCCAATGTATTTATTTAAAGGAAAAAGCTTGGTAACTGTAAGGCAGCATTTCCAAAAGTATATTCTATAATCATGGCCACAAAATCAGAAACTTTCTGAGCTAAATATTTGGCTTCTCTAAACTAAGCAACTTTCTTCCCTGTGGGTTTTTCGATCTTGACATTAATGGATACTTTGCATCTCTAAGACAGCAAATAAAATACACATCTTTCCCCTAATTTGCTTGTGGAACCATCATCTAAGACAAGTATTCTACGAAAAATAAGCTGGGAAAAATAACCTAGGAAATAAGCTCTGTGGTTAAATTATCAGGTACCACAAAATTTTGATGGAAAGGTATTTCTGGGGCTAAAAATTATTTTTGAGACACTAAGAGAGTTAACAACTTCAGTCCTTGCAAAAGTGGCTATATGGAATTGTCAAATCAATAGTTTTAAAAGTATCTTTCTAAAAGGTCTTCATGAACACTGTACTTGAACAAGAAGAATTAATAGAAATTTTTGCCCATGATGCTTTCCAGGCAGGAAGTGTTACTCATAAGTTAACACTGAAATAGTATTTTGGGGGACAAAGAGAAAAAGCCTTAGATGAGTGGCATAAGAAGAAGGAATTAGGGGTTCGTTTTCATTTCCTTCCAAACTAATTGCCTAAGAAGCTTTTTATATCATCAGGAAGTACACTGTCAAATGGCTTTCTTGACTTTTGCTAATCACTTTATTAATGCGTTAGCCAGATTTTAAAATGTGCGGTAGTGTTAATATCTGAGGAGAAAAACCTTTATTGTGTATAAATTACAAATTTTCTATCTCAATTTCAGTTGAGTTTTAATGTTTCCTTTCCAGAAAAGCCCAAGTGCATATTCTTCAGGGAGCAATTTTGCACTCTTAAGGGAATGAACTGAATGACCTAATGGGTCCTTCCATCTTTAATTTCTGTAATTCAGGAAAGTCTCATAAAACACAAGCTTCCTTTGTGAATTTACTTTTCTCTGAAAGTATTGAAACTACTTTCTTGCTTTCTTTGGAAGTACTTTAAAATGCTGAACAATAATAGAAATATTTACTGGACCCACATTGAAAAAAATCAGCTAAATTATACTCAATAGTTTAAGTGTAAATCTTTCAAAAAATATGACCTCTCCAGTCTTTTTTTAATTATAGGAAGCCAGCCATTCACACCACCAAGAAATATAATGTTAGGGAGAAAGAATCAAAAACAAAAATCAAATCAAGCTAACAACTGATTCTGGAATATCTTTTATGTATAAATTTTATACACAAGTATCATGGTTAAAAGAACAAAAGCATTTGCTAAAAACTCAAAAGAAGTATTACATCCCTGTTTTAAACTTTCTAGTAAATGTAATAAAATATATATAAGAATTTTTGTCGAAAATCAAGTATATGCTAGAGACCATGAAAAAATTAGAAGAAATATAAGTCAGAGCTGTTACCATATATGTTTGCTACTTAGGAGGGAACACAAAACCTATGGTCATAGGATAATTAGTCAGAACATTATAAATCATGAACTGAAGCATAAGAGAGCTCCATTGAAGCTACTAGGGTGCATAAAGAAAAAGGAACTGGGTTATTTGCATCTTCTGTTTCTACCTCCCAGAACTCTTGGTTAAATATCAGTTGAGATTAGAATCTGTTTCCTAGGCCTATACAAGAGCTTAGGAGTTCCGAGAACCACAATGTCATCTGCAGAACACTGCACCTTTGTGTTTTTCCTATGGATTAATGATATTTGTGTTTACATGTTTACACAGTATGCATTATCTTTTTACAACTGTAATTCTAAACCAGCATGAAAATTCATTTAAATCATCAAAATTATAACTTTAAAATAAAAGCTATTTAGACAACTTTCTTTTTTAGATATGGGGCCTCACGATGTTGCCCCATAGTGCAGTGACTATTCACAGGTGCTGTTACAGCTCACTACAGCCTTGAACTCAGAGGTTCAAGCAATCCCCCCACTTCAGCTTCCTCAGTAGCTGGTACTATAAGTAGGCTTAGACGATATTAATGAATTAATAGTAGCCCTGTTTTTTGACAAAATACAAAATGTGAAGTAGTTTCCAATTGCATGTTACTGAATAATTCTTAATATCATTTGATAGTGGTAAACCATGAAATAATTTAATTTTTTGCAGATATCTTTCCAAAGTTCAAATATAAAGCTACACCAAATTGAACATATATTTTGTATGGGCTTTGGACAGATGGAATATCAGAGAATGACATTTCCAGGTTTAAAAAATAATCAAGAGTCCAGCAACAGATGACTGGATAAACAAAATATGGCATACAGCTAAAATGAAATATTAATCAGCCATAAAAAGAAGTAAAGCTTTGACACATGATACAACATGGATGAACCTTGAAAAAGTGAAATAAGCCAAAAACAAATCACACATATAGTATGATTCCACTTATGTGAAATATATAGTAGGCAAATTTGTCGATATAGCAAATAGATTACAGGTAACTAGAGACTGAATTAAGGAGGAAATGGGGAGGTATTGCTTGATCGGTATAGAGTTTCTGTTTGTGGTGATAAAGGGTTTTGGAAATAGAAAGTGGTAATGGTTGAACAACATTGTGCACATAATTAATGCCACTGAATTGTACTCTTAAAATAGTTAAAATGACAGCTTTTATGTTAAGTATATTTTATATATAATAAAAATGTTTAAAAAATAATTAGGAACCTTTGCTTGCTTTGCCCTTTGGCATAAGAATGGTTACTATTTATTTCATCCTTATAATCTAAAAAATTATAAACTATTTATAAAAGCCCTCTACTCTGTAGGCAGTGGCCTTGAGAGTAATTTGCTTTGATTTGTAGCCTATGTTTGAGAAAACAAAGAAATAATGAACAAGATATAAGCATTGATGAGAAATGAGGTAGAAGTCAAACATGCCAAAGACCTTCAACTCATAGAAACAATGAATTAAAACACCATAGTTATAGCATTTTCTGGGGCATTAAGCTCTTTGGTAGAAAAAAGAGAAATGATGTGGTTGATGGAGAAGAAAGGGCTAAGGATAAGGAGATCTACATTTTAGTCTTAATTCTGTTGCTTTCTACATCTAGTAATTCCAGAGACTCACTTCTCTGGGTCTTCCTTTTCTCGCTTGTAATATAAAAGGGCTAGATGAGTATTCTTAGATTTTTATCCCAGTTGTAAAATTTGGATTGTCAATCCAAGGCATTGTGATTCAATGATAGATTACTTGTTGAAACCAAATACACATTTAAATGAAATTTTTGGCCGGGCGCGGTGGCTCAAGCCTGTAATCCCAGCACTTTGGGAGGCCGAGACGGGCGGATCACGAGGTCAGGAGATCGAGACCATCCTGGCTAACACGGTGAAACCTCGTCTCTACTAAAAAATATAAAAAACTAGCCGGGCGACATGGCGGGCGCCTGTAGTCCCAGCTACTTGGGAGGCTGAGGCAGGAGAATGGCGTAAACCCGGGAGGCGGAGCTTGCAGTGAGCTGAGATCCGGCCACTGCACTCCAGCCTGGGCGGCAGAGTAAGACTCCGTCTCCAAAAAAAAAAAAATTGGGAGGCCGAGACGGGCGGATCACGAGGTCAGGAGATCGAGACCATCCTGGCTAACACGGTGAAACCCCGTCTCTACTAAAAATACAAAAACTAGCCGGGCGAGATGGCGGGCGCCTGTAGTCCCAGCTACTGGGGAGGCTGAGGCAGGAGAATGGCGTAAACCCGGGAGGCGGAGCTTGCAGTGAGCTGAGATCCGGCCACTGCACTCCAGCCTGGGCGACAGAGTGAGACTTCGCCTCAAAAAAAAATAAAAAATAAAAATAAAAAATAAATAAATAAATAAACAAATAAATAAATGAAATTTTTATAACTTTGATAAAATTCAAAGAAGGTGCTAAATTTCAAATGCAGATTCTTGTCAGATGCAGCAATTCTGTGTGCACACAAATTACATAAATACTTACTTGTGTGTATGATTTGACATATATAAAGATGTACATTGTAGCAATATAGGAAACAATACAAATGCCCGTTCATAATACGGACTATTAGGCAACAGTAAGGGAAAATAGCTAGATCTATATATTCTGGCAAGAAAAATTATCGACATCACACTATTATTTTTGGAATACAGATGAATCATAGACTTTTTAAAACTTTAAGTACTTAACATTTTTAATTGCCTACTATGAGAACACATTTATGTATTTTTATGCTATTGAAAATGAATAAATAAATACCTAAGAGAAATCTGTTTTTTCAGCAGCTTTAGTGAAGGATACTCAGAAACAACTGATTGTGTCACTGTTGAGGAGAGTGAAGGAGTTTATCATTCTTACCTCCACAAATGTAAAATGCCTTTGTGTTCCACAAACTGTTGCTGTAAACAACTTTCAAAGGACTCCCAAGGAGAAGCCTAGAATGAGGGGTTAGCTTTGCCCTAGGTAAGACAAACATCTGTTTGGAAGTGTAGACAGCACCTTTTTGTTGAAGGGCAGATTAACTTTTTATTTAGTTCATCTTTACTTTTTACTCATGATATTGTTCAACGATGTTGCATGACTATTCTGTGCCAGGCACAGTGCTACCCTCTGCAACTGCAGTGATCACTGGGACAATCCTTGGGACAGCATAGAAATTGTAGCAAACTGGTATATTCTCATTCACTCACTGCACAATAAGCAATACACCTAATAATGTATCTACGATACCCTTTCTTCCATAGTGAGGTCCTTTTGATGCTAAAAGAAAAATGTGCATTATTATTTCTGTTGGTACGGAAAAGGATGTTATGACAACTTAGAATTAACAATTTAGGGTCAAACGTGGTGATTCATGCCTCTAATCCCAGCACTTTGGGAGGCCGAGGCAGGTGGATCGCCTGAAGTCAGGAGTTTGAGACCAGCCTGGCCAATATAGTGAAACCTCATCTTTACTGAAAATACAAAAATTAGCTGGGTGTGGTGGTGCACACCTGTAGTCCCAGCAACTCAGGAGGCTGAGACAGGAGAATTGCTTGAACCCGGGAGTCAGAGGTTACAGTGAGCTAAGATCACACCACTGCACTCCAGCCTGGGCAACAGAGTGAGACATTGTCTCAAAAAAAAAATAAAAAATAAAAAAAATAATAAAATAATAACAACTTAGATATTTTATAAGGCAAAAATAAATGTTGTAAAACAGTCTATGCTAGGCACAGTGACTTATACCTGTAATCTCAACACTTTGGTAGGTTGAGGCAGGTGGATCACTTGGGCTCAGGAGTTCAAGACCAGCCTGGGCAATATGGCAAAAGCTCATTTCTACAAAAAATAGAAAAATTAGCTGAGCATGATGGCTCATGCCTATGGTCCCAGCTACTTGGGAGGCTGAGGCTGCATACCACCCTGGGTGACAGTGAGACCCTGTCTCAAAAGCAAAATAAGCAATCTACTTAAATAAGCCAGTGGTAAATATCTGACAATTTTTTCAGTCATCTGGACACAAGATGACATCACAGGGCTTTTCCATTTAATAGGTAAATTGTCATAGAGTAACTGCATTTGTAGGGATGTTATTTGCAAATGTTTCCCAGAAAATGATGAAGAAAGCTATCCATTTTTAAAATAAATATGGCTTCTCATCGGTTTTCTACAGAACCTTACATTAAAGAATCAACAACTGTGTAAACTTCCTGATTTATCTTCAAAATGAAATATTCAACAGCAATCAGCTTACAAAATGATTTATAAGCCTCAAGAAGGGAGAAGGAAAAAGGCAGGGTGAAGAAGAATACTTATTCAGCTTACTGTAAGTAGACTGTGCTATCCCATCCAGCTCTCTCATATAGCCTTCATTCTCAAAAATGCAAAAGCACAATCTGGGAAGTCTTCCAAAACCATCTGTATAAGGAGGAAGCACTTGCCAGGACATAGGAAGCAGTACTTCTAGTTTGTCACTGTTGTTTCCGTGAGCACTGCCAAAACTATCCAGAAAGGTTTGAGTAATGACAGGTGATAGAACATCTGAAATTTGAAATTTGAGCTATGACCTGAGTCCAATGCAAATCAACTGATTTTCTCTGGAGGCTAATAGTTTTTCTGTCAAATATAAAATGAAAGGTTTCTAGGAAAGTGAAGGCATTAGTGGATACAGGATCTGACTCTCAGAAATCCAGTATATCTAATAATTTGTTTGAAATTTCCTGGATGGTTTCAACAGTGTAGCTGGACTATTAGGTATTATGAAAAGTGAAAAATTCGGGTTTTGTGCTTTAGTCTAGAATTAGCAACTTATTGTATCTGAAATGTTGAAAAGTTCACCGTCTCTGAACCTCAGATTTTTATCTATTGTTGAGTGTTGCACTAAACCATTTGAAAAGTTATACTATGTTAATAGTCCAGTTTCTAGATATATTGAACCCATCATCTTGACCTGGAAACATGTTTTAATTACTTTTGAACAATTAAAATAATTATTATAAAATATTTTCAGGTATTATTGATCGTCTTAATAATCTTATGAACCATATGTTTTAGTTTCATTTTACATAGTTAAATGAGGCTATCAGATAAGATATAACTTTTCAATGGCCACAGATAACTCCTCTATACTTTGTATCATATTAATGGCCATTACAACAATGTTTTCCATAATATAAATACTTCATTTTATTTATTTATTTATTTATTTATTTATTTATTTATTTTTGAGACAGAGTTTCGCTCTTGTTGCCCAGACTGGAGTGCAATAGCGTGATCTCGGCCCACCGCAACCTCTGCCTCCCAGCTTCAAGCAATTCTCCTGCCTCAGCCTCTCGAGTAGCTGGGATTACAGGCATGTGCCACCACACCCAGCTAATTTTGTATTTTTAGTAGAGACGAGGTTTCTCCATGTTGATCAGGCTGGTCTCGAACTCCCAACCTCAGGTGATTCGCCCACCTTGGCCTCCCAAAGTGCTGGGATTACAGGTGTGAGTCACCGCACGTGGGATAAATACTTTGTTTTCATTGCTATACTATATGTTGTATCAGGGAAAATTGTGTATTTCAGTCATATTTTATGCACACAGCACTTGAAAACATTTCTTGTATATTTCCATCTTGAATTGAGGAGTCGCAGAACCAAGATCAGAAAGCGTGTTGGTTTACTAGGGGGCCATGATGGTGTCCAGCATTGTGCACTCTATGTATAGCTGCAAGTGGATTGCATTTGCCTTCACCATCATGTGTTTTGTTTCTAAAAATCTTCATAATTTTAGTTTATGTGTTCTGTGTTACTAACTGATGATATATTTCTAAATTACTGGAGCTCAGTGAGTGATATGTGGTCAATATCTAGCCAACATGCTACTTGCTCTTGAATTTTTGCATTCAGGAAAACTGTCACATTTTAAAGGCTGCAATGAAGGAAGTTATCATTTACAGTTATTCTGTAGCTTGATTTCTATTATTTGTTAATGGTGACATTGTCCTGCATATGGATCTGGAAGTAATTTAATAAAGGTGTGACTGTATCTTTTCAAATATTTTATTCATTTTTTATAAAGTAGATTTTTTTATTTTGTTCTACTTGGTATATATGTATGTATATGTGTATATATACATACATGCAATGTATACATATATATTATGCTCCTGTTGTCTAATAATATAATTTTGTAGATTTCCTAAAATGTGATAAGAATGTATACTTATTAAGGATTCAGAATTCTCTGAATTCTTCTTGAAATCTCTGTTACTTTGTTGAATAACTTTTGTATTATTTGGGTATGATTGGTAGATACTGGGGCCATTAAATATCTGTAGATAAAAATGAATGAGTAAACGTATGACTGAATAAATGAATATTGCAGCTCCTACTGGGTGATGTAGTGGTTTGTTCATTGCTGAATTCTGGCAAGCAGTAGTAAATACTTCTATGTAACTCACAATTAATACTTGTTGAACAAATTTATGAATACAAGAATAAAAATCAGTTTAAATTAATTTATTTTGTAGATGACAAACCAAAATGCAACTCATTAAGGCACCTTTCTAATTAGGTATATTATCAAGGCAAATTTTTAACTCCTAGTACAGTATTCTAAAACTAGGTCAGACAGAATCATTTTCTTTGCCAAAATTCAGTCATGTAAGTACTGTATACTAGGCTTCAATATATAGGTTTCCTATTATTTTAAAATATATTTTATTGGAAGGTTCTAAAAAACAACCACAACTAGCAATAGTAAAAATATATATATAAAAGGTTAAACAATTTTCTAATCAGGGTAAATTAGGCTAATGAGTTCTTATACCAAGGGCCTAAAATAGAGCATTATTTTGACCCTAAAGTAATGTTTTATAATCTATGATACATAATCCCATTAGATAATTGCTTAGCTCTTCATTGACTTTTGAGAAATATTCTTGATTAAAAATTAAAATATGTTAATCCAGTGTGGTTTTTGTAGATGTCAGTCCACTAAGTCTTTAATTCAATTACTTTGTTCTTTTATGAAAATGTATTAATAACTATTATATTCATAGTATCATGTTCAGTACAATGGGGGAACCAAAAAAAGTTAAACACTATCAGCTTCTTGTTCTCAAAATATTTACATCCTCTATACTTTTTCTTTGGAAAAAAAAAGAAAAGCTCGATTTATAATTTAAAATCTCTCTCTCTTTTTTTTTTCTATGTCCTTAACAGCAAAGCCTAATGAGGTAAGTATACGCAGGTCACAGGGTTAAAAGGGAGGTGAGCTCATATCACCACATTGGGTCTGGTGATCTAATTTTTAGCTCTTTGTAAGCCCTATAGCAACTGCAGCTTTTATCTACACAGTTGAACAATCAATATTTGCGTGGCTCGTGTGATTAGCTTATACACTTCCTGAAAGAAGCTGAAGATTGCTGGCAAAACAAATTATGTATTCATTTTTGCTGATTTTTCTCTAATATCCTATGGAATTCAGAAATGGTGCCAGATTACTATATTCACAAAATGTAGTTTAGGAAAGAGCAAAAATCATGTATGCTGAAATAACAGCAATGAAAAGTCTGCATGACTTAACGAGAGTATTAAGAGGATTAAAATGAAAAACATACGTATCTGCTTTATTAATTCTTTAGTAATCTGTTTCTTATTGGGTGATTTCTTCTCATTCAACCTCCCACTGCAACTACACCTATTCAGACCCATGTTATATCACATGCAGACCATTGCAACAGTACTCCTATTGTTTACCACCTCAGTCCACCTTGCACATGCTTTCAGAGTAAACTCCCACATCACCAACGATCTTGTCACACTCCACTCAAAAACATTCAATTACTTACCTATTAATTTGATTCAAGTTTATCTTATTAAATACTTTTTACTAGTCTTTGAAAATAAACTACTTCAAACTGTTCTACTCAACTTCTACCCAAACATTTCTTCTATTTGTATTTGCTCACTTTAATAAATGTCCTTTCAATTTTAGAGAGTAAACATGCCTTTTACTCTCTAAGTGAACAGTACTACTAATAAGTATTGTATTCATAGTATTATGCTCAGTATAATTGGGGAACCAAAAAATTAATCACCTTAGGCATCTTGTTCTCAAAATATTTACATCCCCTCTACTTTTTATTTGAGAAAAAAATACTTGACTTATTTATTTAAGATCATCATATACTTTTTTGACAATTAACAAAAATAATACTAACAGTAAAAATAAAATTTACATGTTTAATGTTTTACCTCAAATGTTACCTATCTTACAAAGGGTTTTGTGATCTACTCAACTGATGGTAGTCTTGTCTCCCTCTTACCTTTTCTAAGCATTGAATGCCTATAATATTCTTATGTGCTAATAATAACCTGACACTCTCCCTATCCTAGGAAAAGTTTAAAATGCTTTCATCTCTCTCTCGGCTTTGCTGCCCCTGAGTCAGGCTGAATAGAATGGAGAAAACCAATTTTTAAGGCAGTTGAAGCAGAGAAAGCATGGCAAAGATATCACTCTGATTGTACAGCTGATCATAGACATATTGGAATGCGCCCTGAATCCCCACAGCTGAGCAATTAAGGGCTGTGTCCTTGATTCATATTTTGATACAAACAAATGAGAAGCCAAGAAAATCCTCCAAGAATCTTTTTCAGAACGATAAGGAATCTATAAAGATATTCGAAAGGGCTTAAAGTTAAATCCTTTCATAAACAATTTACATGAACAGCAAAATTTTACTCCAGCAGATCTCAGTGGAAAGTGCTCGTTTATTCTTTATGTTAAAATTGGTTTGGGGTTTTATTTGCTCATACTGTGGAATCACTGAGGCATACCAGAGAAGTATAGCTTACTGCCTGATGGTTTAAGGTATTTCTCTTAATTTAATAACTCTGTATGTCTATCATCAAAGTCAAAAAGTGTCAACGAGTAGGTTTTTAAAACATAGACTATTTGCAAATACTTGGGAAAAATTATAGGAAAACTGACAAGGAATGATGACACACTCCAGAGGTAGTAATATTTGGGTAATAAGGCTATCCACCTCTCGGTTTGAAGGGTGAAGTAGAGAAAGCAGTTATCGTAATCTAGCAAGAACAATAGCTGTGGTTGTAATGCAAAGGGCCATTTTTTTAGGAGCTATGATCCACAGAAGAAGAATATGGTCATTGCCAAGTTAAAGATAAGCAAGGATGATGTTAGAAGAATAATTCTCCTGACCTCACTTTCTACCCTCCATCTTTGACCAGTACGACCCAAACTGATGAAGGTTACAAAAGCCAACCTCTAGGACACAGGATAGACTGGAGAATAGAGCTGAAGATACAAGCAGAAAATTTCCAACACACCTCCCAAAGTCATGCCAAATGGGAACCAACTGGCACAGTCATTATATCACGTTTGATAAATTAAGTTGAAAAAAAGGCCATAAGAGGAAATCTATGGAAAGTATTGAAAATATTTTCTGAAATCTGGATACTCATACCCAATATGCCTCTTTGTGTAAAGTCTTTCACAGAATAGACCCAAAATGCAAACTTCCTAAAGTTAGAAAACAGAATTTTGCTGGATAGGATCACAAAAATCTGCCTCAGAGTTCTATTCCGTAAATTACTCTTCAACTCAATAACATGTAGTTTATTAGTTTTTATAAGCCACACATTTTAATCTATTGTAACATTCTATTATAATAGATATGTCTTAAAAATAAAACAATTTAATATTTTTGTAGTATTGGTTGATCTACCAGACTTTGATTCTGTGATTTTTGTACATAGTATATCTGTCCTTGAGCTCAGGGGAATGAGTTCAATATGGACTCCAGGTTTTCATGAATCTTTGAATAATTATCATATACATTTACTCATGCATTATAAACTATCTCATGTGCTGGTATATGCCAAACATTCTTCTAACTACTGGGGTGAACAGTAGTGTCAGAGTAAAGACAAATGGAATTTCAACATGTCCTCAAGTATTAGGAAGTTTTTTGATATTCAGGCTGCTTTCTTCTGAACAAGACACAACTATAAGTTTCCAGTATTGACTTCTAACATTATCTTTGTTTAGGCAGTATTCTAGAAGCTAGGAATTTAAGTTCACAGAGTTCTCAGTGAATCAGGATAGACTGATTTGTAAAATGTAGATGTAAACCAGATTGTAAAGAGCCTTGTAAGTTTTGAAAATGAGCTTGATATTGTACTGCATCCAAATGACAATGGGAAGTCATTGACAAGCATGAAAATGACATGATTATATTTACATTTTAGAAAGAGCTCCCAGATTACAACATGGAGAATGGATGTGAAGCAGCCAAGCACTCCTATAATGACATGACACTATTTAATGCACCAGAATGCAAGATGGCCATGGTGTATCCTGGAGGACAATAAAGATGGAGAGAAATAGACTAATTCTAGAGGCATTTAGAAGGTAGAATCCTTGAGATTTAATGATTAATATTAGGTGATGAACCAGCAAGAGGAATCAAGAATGACGCCAACATGTGGAGCTTGGTCAACTGAATAGAAGACAGCATAATTTACCAGAGTAAGAAATGAGGCCACGGGTTGTGGTTCACACCTGTAACCCCAGTGCTTTGGGAGGTGTGCACCTATAGTTCCAGCTACTGGAGAGGTCAAGGTTACAGTGAGCGATGATGGTGCCATTGCATCACTCTAAAGCCTAAGCGATAGAGTGAGACTCTGTCTTTAAGAAAAAAATGAATGATAAGGGTGGGGCATATTTGTTATTGAACCTTGTCATCAGGGTAAAGAAAGTTTCATAAAGTAAATTAAAAATGTCAGGTTACATTACGACCTCTAAAAATGATTTAGTATCATGAAAACTAAATTTTTCTATAAAATATTTATTTAAAAACTTGCCTGTAAATGATTTATATGCAAAAATTTATGGTGAGCATCATTTTAAAATTTTTTACCAATTTTTAACTGTTTTTAACCTACTCATATTAACCCTTTTTAAAACAACTTTGATAATCCAAATTTCCCTTGTCCAGAAATTTTTGAATTACTAAAATAATATCTGAGTGTAGTATACCCCATTTCCAATATGCAAATGTGTTTTTAAAATTAGACTTGTCATAAGATATAAGTTAAGGAGGATTTATTTATCAGCCAATTATTAAAGCCTTTTCGGATTCACTGGTTTATTGCTTTTATACTATTCACCGGTTTTTTGCTTTTACTACGGTTTTTTAATTGTTTTTCAACTTATTTTATTCTTTATCATTCGTCCACATTTAATAATTTATGTACTTAAAGTTATTCGTTTCACTTAAACATATGTTTAACTACAATTTATTTGTTTTGAAAGCAAAAAATGAAAAAAAGGAGAAGATATCAGAATTTATAGTTCATAATTTATGAATATTACTGTACTCACATATTGTTTGATGTATCACATATATTCAGGAAATAATTTTAACTGAAAGTATGCTATATAGGCAGTCATACTTATCGAAATTTCTATCTTGATTAAAAATTTCTTGAGATTTGGCATGTAAATTGTATGAAGCTTTGTCTCATTGATTTTTTTTGCTTTGAATTATATTTTTCTTATGATTTTATCCATAACCATCTATGACTTTAAAAACAACTTCTACTTGTCTTTTACATCTTCTTGTTAATCTCTGTATTTTTACATCTCTGTACCATTTAATTTTAGGTGTCTCTTCTAAATCACATAGCCATTTATAATTTTAAATACAATCTTATATTTTTAATTTAATAAAATAATTTAACACATTAATATTTATTGTGATAACTGATACTTGGTCTATTTTTCTATTAATTAGGCTTTATATATTTTATGTGTTCTTGCTGTTTTCTTTTTCTCACTTTTCTGTCATCAGCTACACAATCCAATTTCTTTCTTCTCCTTATTCTCTAACAATTTAGAAGTTACATATATTATTTCTTTTCTACTAATGATTATATTTACCTTATCTTATCTTGGACCTATGTTTTTGTATCAGTGTCATGAACGAACAGAAATCCAACCATTACCATCACCTTCCCAGTTTCTACCCTTAAACATACTGACCTATATGTTCTTTTCTACACTGTCTTCTTAAGTTTTAACCTTATTTGTTTTTTCTTAGCTAGATTATACAAAGTAATTTATCTAGGAAAAACATAAATAGCATGTTTTATGAGTCTGTATTGTTCCTAACTATTCTAAAGAAGTTAATGGTATAATGGTATAATCTATTCTTGATTGTCCAATTTTTCCCTGTATACATATCACCTCTATTTTAATCACATTAAAATGGAGTAGAGGCAAGTAAAAGAGACTTATGTGAATTCTTTTTTTTTTTTTTTTTTTTTGAGACGGAGTCTCACTCTGTGGCCCAGACTGGAGCGCAATGGCCAGATCTCAGCTCACTGCAACCTCCACTTCCCGGGTTTACGCCATTCTCCTGGCTCCGCCTCCCAAGTAGCTGGGAGTACAGGTGCCCGCTACGTCGCCCGGCTAGTTTTTTGTATTTTTTTTAGTAGAGACGGGGTTTCACCGTGTTAGCCAGGCTGGTCTCAATCTCCTGACCTCGCGATCCGGCCCGTCTCAGCCTCCCAAAGTGCTGGGATTACAGGCTTGAGCCACCGCGCCCAGCCTGACTTATGTGAATTCTAAGACATACTATCTTACAGTTTAAAGATATACTCATACTATAAAGATATGCTATACTAATTTTTGATATTAACAAACTTATTAGGAACATTTAGACATACAAAGTCAAATGGGAATATCATTACCAACCACTGTTACAGCCCAGCATTTAAAAAAACCATTATAATTAAAGCCTTCATAAATTTTTAAAGTCAAAGTTTAACTAAATCATGCATTTCTTGCAATGGAACCAAATATTTGAGTTGATTTCTAGTTTACTTGTTAATCCCAAGGATTTTTCTTTTCAGCTGGAATATACAAAGCCTTATATGGCATTTCAACTGTTGGAAATACGGATGAACCAAAGTATCTAAACTCTAAACCAAGCAACTAAGAGATGTATTTTTATGTTGGGTAGCTAGTAGGGGAAAGAGTATGTTTCTTTTTATGTTACAGTGATGAGCTATTTGCATTAATTGTAGTTTCATATGCATCTGAGGAATTCAAATGATCTATAGTCTTTTTTCCCCTAACGTAGCACTCTTTTCCTGACATTAGGTAATCTTTATTAAATTCAGCAACATCCCTTAACAGGATTAATGATTTTTAAAAAGCAACTCAAATAATGGATGTGTTTCTTTTCAGCATAAATAAGACATACATCTTTAATCATTCAATGGCTTATAAACACCTTCCAGGAACAAGTCCAAGCACGCCATATGACACATGTTTCCATCTTTGCCTACATTCTTCTCTTTTCACTTTATACTCAAGTTACACTAAAATTCTCTCCATCTTTGAAATCATCAAGCTTGCATTCTTTCTTCCTCCTCCATAGCTTCCTCTTCTAGGACTGCTTTTATCCTCTTTCCACCCCTTGAATCTGAACAACTCTTTGTCATTTAAGAATCGAATTTAAGCGGGCGCGGTGGCTCACGCCTGTAATCCCAGCACTTTGGGAGGCCAAGACGGGTGGATCACGAGGTCAGGAGATCGAGATTATCCTGGCTAACATGGTGAAACCCCCATCTCTACTAAAAATAGAAAACAAAAAAACCAACAACAACACAAAAAACAACTAGCAGGGCATAGTGGCGGGCGCCTGTAGTCCCAGCTACTCGGGAGGCTGAGGCAGGAGAGTGGTGTGAATCCAGGAGGCAGAGCTTGCAGTGAGCCCAGATTGCGCCACCACACTTCAGCCTGGGCGACTGAGTAAGACTCCGTCTCAAAAAAACAAAAATATGCCTCTTCCTAAGAGCTTCTTCTGACCATCTCAATATCAGCAAAATTTAGGAGATATTCTTATGTCCTACAATAGCATGCTATGCTTTTCTAGTTTATGGCACTTATGATAGCAACTTATAATAATCTGTTTATTTCTTCGCCTCCTCAATAGAATCTGTTTTTTGATAACAGGGATTGTGTCTCTTTTACCTTCGTTATTTAGTGGCTAAAATGTTTAGCCATTAAAATTCTCCCCTCAAAAATATAATCCATCCCCTCAAAAACCTTAACTGACAACATTTGATGCAATGCTGATGCTGTGATTCTCTTGAAATTTTGAACATTTTCAGTTGTACTTCATTGTCATAATGAAGTGAACCTTCACTTTGAAAAGATGACATATAGTGGAGCAAGATGGGCGAATAGGAACAGCTCTAGTCTCCAGCTCCCAGCGCAAGTGACATAGAAGACAGGTGATTTCTGCATTTTCAACTGAGGTACTGGGTTCATCTCACTGGGGAGTGCCGGAAAATCGGTGCTGGTCAGCGGTTGCAGCCCGACCAGCGAGAGCTGAAGCAGGGCGAGGCATCACCTCACCTGGGAAGCACAAGGGGGAAGGGAATCCCTTTTCTTAGCCAGGGGAACTGAGACACACAACACCTGGAAAATCAGGTAACTCCCACCCCAATACTGCGCTTTAAGCAAACGGGCACACGAGGAGATTATATCCCACACCTGGCCGGGAGGGTCCCAAGCCCACGGAGCCTTCCTCATCGCTAGCACAGTAGTCTGCGATCTAACTGCAAGGCAGCAGCAAGGCTGGGGGAGGGGCGCCCACCATTGCTGAAGCTTAAGTAGGTAAACAAAGCCCTGGAAAGATCGAACTGGGTGGAGCTCACATCAGCTCAAGGAGGCCTGCCAGTCTCTGTAGACCCCACCTCTGGGGACAGGGCACAGCTAAACAACAACAACAACAACAACAACAACAAAGCAACAGAAACCTCTGCAGACGCAAGCAACGTTGTCTGACAGCTTTGAAGAGAGCAGTGGATCTCCCAACACAGAGGTTGAGATCTGAGAACTGTCAGACTGCCTGCTCAAGTGGGTCCTTGACCCCTGAGTAGCCTAATTGGGAGACATCCTACACTAGGGGTAGACTGACACCCCACACCTCACACCGTGGAATACACCCCTGAGAGGAAGCTTCCAAAGCAAGAATCAGACAGGTACACTCACTGTTCAGCAGTATTCTATCTTCTGCAGCCTCTGCTGCTGACACCCAGGCAAACAGGGTCTGGAGTGGACCTCAGGCAATCTCCAACTGACCTACAGCTGAGGGTCCTGACTGTTAGAAGGAAAACTAACAAACACGAAGGACACCCACACCAAAACCCCATCAGTACGTCACCATCATCAAAGACCAGAGGCAGATAAAACCAAAAAGATGGGGAAAAAGCAAGGCAGAAAAGTTGGAAATTCAAAAAATAAGAACGCATCTCCCCCTGCAAAGGAACGCAGCTCATCGCCAGCAACAGATCAAAGCTGGACGGAGAATGACTTTGACGAGATGAGAGAAGAAAGCTTCAGTCCATCAAACTTCTCAGAGCTAAAGGAGGAATTATGTACCCAGTGCAAAGAAACTAAAAATCTTGAAAAAAGAGTGGAAGAATTGATAACCAGAAAAATTAATGCAGAGAAGGCCATAAACGAACTGACAGAGATGAAAACCATGACACGAGAAATACGTGACATGTGCACAAGCTTCAGTAACTGAATCGATCAACTGGAAGAAAGAGTATCAGCGATTGAGGATCAAATGAATGAAATGAAGAGAAGAGAAACCAAAAGAAAAAAGAATAAAAAGAAATGAACAAAGCCTGCAAGAAGTATAGGATTATGTAAAAGTACCAAATCTACGTCTGATTGGGGTGCCTGAAAGTGAGGGGGAAAATGGAACCAAGTTGGAAAACACTCTTCAGGATATCATCCAGGAGAACTTCCCCAACCTAGTAGGGCAGGCCAACATTCAAATTCAGGAAATACAGAGAACGCCACAAAGATACTCCTCCAGAAGAGCAACTCCAAGACACATGATTGCCAGATTCACCAAAGTTGAAATGAAGGAAAAAATCTTAAGGTCACCCAGAGAGAAAGGTCGGGTTACCCACAAAGGGAAGCCCATCAGACTAACAGCAGATCTCTCGGCAGAAACTCTACAAGCCAGAAGAGAGTGGGGGCCAATATTCAACGTTCTTAAAGAAAAGAATTTTCAACCCAGAATTTCATATCCAGCCAAACTAAGTTTCATAAGTGAAGGAGAAATAAAATCCTTTACAGACAAGCAAATGCTTAGAGATTTTGTCACCACCAGGCCTGCCTTACAAGAGACCCTGAAGGAAGCACTAAACATGGAAAGGAACAACCGGTACCAGCCATTGCAAAAACAAGCCAAAATGTAAAGACCATAGAGGCTGGGAAAAAACTGCATCAACTAACGAGCAAAATAACCAGTTAATATCATAATGGCAGGATCAAGTTCACACATAACAATATTAACCTTAAATGTAAACGGACTACATGCTCCAATTAAAAGACACAGACTGGCAAACTGGATAAAGAGTCAAGACCCATCAGTCTGCCGTATTCAGGAGACCCATCTCACATGCAGAGATATATATATGCTGAAAATAAAGGGATGGAGGAAGATCTACCAAGCAAATGGAGAACAAAAAAAAAAAAGCAGGGGTTGCAATCCTAGTCTCTGATAAAACAGACTTTGAACCATCAAAGATCAAAAGAGACAAAGAAGGCCATTATATAATGGTAAAGGGATCAATTCAACAGGAAGAGCTAACTATCCTAAATATGTATGCACCCAATACAGGAGCACCCAGATTCATAAAGCAAGTCCTTAGAGACTTACAAAGAGAATTAGACTCCCATACAATAATAATGGGAGAATTGAACACTCCACTGTCCACACTAGACAGATCAATGAGACAGAAAGTTAACAAGGATATCCAGGAATTGAACTCATCTCTGCAGCAAGCAGACGTAATATACATCTACAGAAGTCTTCACCCTAAATCAACAGAATATACATTCTTCTCAGCACCACATCACATTTATTCCAAAATTGACCACATAACTGGAAGTAAAGCACTCCTCAGCAAATGTACAAGAACAGAAATTATAACAAACTGTCTCTCAGACCACAGTGCAATCAAACTAGAACTCAGGACTAAGAAACTCAATCAAAACCGCTCAACTACATGGAAACTGAACAACCTGCTCCTGAATGACGACTGGGTACATAACGAAATGAAAGCAGAAATAAAGATGTTCTTTGAAACCAATGAGAACAAAGATACAACATACCAGAATCTCTGGCACACATTTGAAGCAGTGTGTAGAGGGAAATTTATAGCACTAAATGCTCACAAGAGAAAGCTGGAAAGATCTAAAATTGACACTCTAACATCACAATTAAAAGAACTAGAGAAGCAAGAGCAAACACATTCAAAAGCTAGCAGAAGGCAAGAAATAACTAAGATCAGAGCAGAACTGAAGGAGATAGAGGCAAAAAATCCCTCAAAAAATCAATGAATCTAGGAGTTGGTTTTTTGAAAAGATCAACAATATTGATAGACCACTAGCAAGACTAATAAAGAAGAAAAGAGAGAAGAATCAAATAGATGCAATAAAAAATGATAAAGGGGATATCACCACCAACACACAGAAATACAAACTACCATCAGAGAACACTATAAACACCTCTATGCAAATAAACTACAAAATCTAAGAGAAATGGATACTTTCCTGGACACTTACACTCTCCCAAGACTAAACCAGGAAGAAGCTGAATCCCTGAATAGACCAATAGCAGGCTCTGAAATTGAGGCAATAATTAATAGCCTACCAACCAAAAAAACTCCAGGACCAGATGGATTCACAGCTGAATTCTACCAGAGGTACAAGGAGGAGCTGGTACCATTCCTTCTGAAACTATTCCAATCAATAGAAAAAGAGGGAATCCTCCCTAACTTATTTTATGAGGCCAACATCATCCTGATACCAAAGCCTGGCAGAGACACAACAAAAAAAGAAAATTTTAGACCAATATCCCTGATGAACATCGATGCAAAAATCCTCAATAAAATACTGGCAAACCGGATTCAGCAGCACATCAAAAAGCTTATCCACCATGATCAAGTGGGCTTCATCCCTGGGATGCAAGGCTGGTTCAACATACACAAATCAATAAACGTAATCCAGCACATAAACAGAACCAAAGACAAGAACCACATGATTTTCTCAATAGATGCAGAAAAGGCCTTTGATAAAATTCAACAGCCCTTCATGCTAAAAACTCTCAATAAATTCGGTATTGATGGAACATATCTCAAAATAAAAAGAGCTATTTATGACAAACCCACAGTCAATATCATACTGAATGGGCAAAAACTGGAAAAATTCCCTTTGAAAACTGGCACAAGACAGGAATGCCCTCTCTCACCACTCCTATTCAACATAGTGGTGGAAGTTCTGGTAGGGCAATCAGGCAAGAGAAAGAAATCAAGGGTATCCAGTTAGGAAAAGAAGAAGTCAAATTGTCCCTGTTTGCAGATGACATGATGGTATATTTAGAAAACCCCATTGTCTCAGTCCAAAATCTCCTTAAGCTGATAAGAAACTTCAGCAAAGTCTCAGGATACAAAATTAATGTGCAAAAATCACAAGCATTCTTATACACCAGTAACAGACAAACAGAGAGCCAAATCATGAATGAACTTCCATTCACAATTGCTTCAAAGAGAATAAAATACCTAGGAATCCAACTTACAAGGGATGTAAAGGACCTCTTCAAGGAGAACTACAAACCACTGCTCAGTGAAATAAAACAGGACATAAACAAATTGAAGAACATACCATGCTCATAGATAGGAAGAATCAATATTGTGAAAATGGCCATACTGCCCAAGGTAATTTATAGATTCAATGCCATCTCCATCAAGCTACCAATGAGTTTCTTCACAGAATTGGAAAAAACTGCTTTAAAGTTCATATGGAACCACAAAAGAGCCCGCATCTCCAAGACAATCCTAAGTCAAAAGAACAAAGCTGGAGGCATCACACTATCTGACTTCAAACTATACTACAAGGCTACAGTAACCAAAACAGCATGGTACTGGTACCAAAACAGAGATATAGACCAATGGAACAGAACAGAGTCCTCAGAAATAATACCACACATCTACATCCATCTGATCTTTGATAAACCTAAGAAAAACAAGAAATGGGGAAAGGATTCCCAAATGGTGCTGGGAAAATTGGCTAGCCATAAGTAGAAAGCTGAAAATGGATCCTTTCCTTACTTCTTATACAAAAATTAAGTCAAGATGGATTAGAGACTTAAATGTTAGACCTAAACCATAAAAACCCTAGAAGAAAACCTAGGTAATACCATTCAGGACATAGGCATGGGCAAGGACTTCATGTCTAAAACACCAAAAGCAACGGCAACAAAAGCCAAAATTGACAAATGGGATCTAATTAAACTAAAGAGTTTCTGCACAGCAAAAGAAACTACCATCAGAGTGAACAGGCAAACTACAGAAGGGGAGAAAATTTTTGCAGTCTACTCATCAAAGGGCTAATATCCAGAACCTACAAAGTACTCAAACAAATTTACAAGAAAAAAACAAACAACCTCATCAAAAAGTGGGCAAAGGATATGAACAGACATTTCTCAAAAGAAGACATTCATACAGCCAACAGACACATGTAAAAATACTCATCATCACTGCCCATCAGAGAAATTGAAATCAAAACCACAATGAAATACCATCTCACACCAGTTAGAATGGCAATCATTAAAAAGTCAGGAAACAACAGGTGTTGGAGAGGATGTGGAGAAATAGGAACACTTTTACACTGTTGGTGGGATTGTAAACTAGTTCAACCATTATGGAAAACAGTATGGCGATTCCTCAGGGATCTAGAACTAGAAGTCCCATATGACCCAGCCATCCCATTACTGGTTATGTACCCAAAGGATTATAAATCATGCTGCTATAAAGACACATGCACACATATGTTTATTGCGGCACTATTCACAATAGCAAAGACTTGGAATCAACCCAAATGTCCATCAGTGACAGACTGGATTAAGAAAATGTGGCACACATACACCATGGAATACTATGCAGCCATAAAAAAGGATGAGTTTGCGTCCTTTGTAGGGACATGGATGCAGCTGGAAACCATCATTCTCAGCAAACTATCGCAAGAACATAAAACCAAGCACTGCATGTTCTCATTCACAGGTGGGAACTGAACAATGAGATCACTTGGACTTGGGAAGGGGAACATCACACACCGGGGCCTATCACGGGGAGCGGGGAGGGGGGAGGGATTGCATCGGGAGTTATACCTGATGTAAATGATGAGTTGATGGGTGCTGACGAGTTGATGGGTGCAGCACACCAACATGGCACAAGTATACATATGTAACAAACCTGCACGTTATGCACATGTACCCTAGAACTTAAAGTATAATAAAAAAAAAAAAAGAAAAAGAAAAGATGACATGATGAAAATCAACATAAAGTAATCTCTATGCTGGTTCTGCTAATACTAACTCATCATGTAAACATGAGTGATTTTATGTCCATTAAGTTTAACTTTCAACATGATATTTTGATATTGACACTTTATAACTGTTTAGCTCAAATCGAAAAGTGATGATTCATGTGAGAGGAGTCACATTTATGTGAGAGGAGTCAGTAAAAAGTTGAGTTAATCTTGTCAAGAACTTTCCTGTCCTTTCTCTTCTCCATATTGAACATCTGTGTTCTTTATCATTGAACTGCTTTCGGTCTAAAAATATTCCAAGAAAGATCTCAAGAGTTTCTGTGCTTTATATACTTGGCTTTTATTTTCAGATGGCAGAAATAGGGTAGATTAATTTTTTGCTCTTGGCAATACCATTTTTGTGTTGGTTTTATTTTTAAATTCCTTATCTTTAAGAGCATTAACAATGGTCTGAAGAACAAGTATTTTAGGGATTTGTGGACTCTGCCTGTGGTGGAGTGGAAAGTACGATAGAAGACTGTCTTAGATTATGATAATAATATGATAATAATTATCGTCATAACAATACAGAAGTTCTGGCCTGGTATCTCAGTCTTGTGGAGCTTTTTAAAAACACAGATGACTCCATTCCCAGATCTATTGAGTTAGAAATTCAAAGCTTGGGGAACTGGTATTTTATGCTTTCTAAAATCTCCAAAGAAAACTCAAATTTGCAGCTGACTTGAACACTGCAAAAATATTATTTTCTATTTCATAGGGCTTGTAACTTTCATGTTGTTTTTCCATGTTGTTTTTCTTTTAATCTTCACAACAACAGTGTGAGGTAAGTAAAATATGTCCCTTTTCATAAACAGCTGAATCTCAGATGTAGTCAGCAATATTTGGGGACTGAAATTCAGTGTTCTGATTCCAAGCCCCAAATTTGCATCCACAAATATAAGTTAGATATGTGGAAATAGCGAAACCCAAGTACCTGTCTTACATTTTTTTAATGCTCTGAAACTTCTTATACCAAAATTAGAAAACATTGTACTTCTTTTTGATGTAAAGATCCTGCTTAAATATTTAAGGACTTGAGATTTTTAGTAATAAAATCTGGGATACAATAGTCATTAGTTTTGTAATAGTCTCTTTTCTGGTGATTAAAAGTCATTATCACCTAGTCATTACTACCAATGAGGATAATTAAGACATTTCAAACAAACCATTTAAAACAAGATCATTCCTTTCACTTCTAAATATGAGATCACTTAAGGATTCTTGTTTTAGTTATTCCAAGGACAAAAGTAAATGTAGAATGTGTTGATTTTTTAAATTAAAATGTGATATATTTTAATTCCATAAACTCACATTTAGTGAACAGAATAAACACTGCCTACATAAAACACACATTCAGTCTCTAAAGGATGAATAGAAAAAGTATTTTTTAAATATATGTACATATATTGTTCTCAGAGGATAGACTGGAAGTATGAAATATTTCAAAAATTTATAGTGATTGGTGACCATTTAAAACAATATTTCTAGAAATAAAAATGTATTTATACTAAAAGAAAACTGAAAAATGTATCATTTCAATATAACAGCCAGTTTCAGAGGCAATATTTAGTGTGCTGTATTATTAAGGCAAATTTTCCTATTGCAGAATGGCTCTACAGAGGAACTCTTTACAAGCCATGGCCTAATCCTTTCATTGTTGTGTGTCAGCTTCTGTGGAGGAAGATGAGAAGAAGGGTTGGGCATTATTTGTAAAGTTCTCCCATTTGAAAAAAATCTTGATAACCCAAACATTCCTGGTTTTCTCAAAATTACTTCATCCACCTATTGAAATTATCATCTTCAGAAATACTGAGAGTGAAATCACTTCTTTACTTCTTAGCTATTCTTTTCAATAGATACAGTGAATGAACTATGACAGTCAGTTAATGACACCGTGAATGAAAGATTTGGACTATGCCAGATATTGAAAGCAATCAAATAGTATGCATAATTTGGTTTCACTTTCATTTTTAAACATGATGAGACACAAATAAGAAGAGTATATGAGCAAGGAGAATATAATCATTTGATAATTCATTAAATATATTCAAGAAGAAATTAATTATGAAGAAAATATTTTTGAATAAAAGTGTATTTATGAAGAATATGTTCTTGAATAAATTTTAAATACATTCAGTATATTTTGACTGTATTCTTTTTTTTTTTTTTTTGAGACGGAGTCTCACTCTGTCGCCCAGGCTGGAGTGCAGTGGCCAGATCTCAGCTCACTGCAAGCTCTGCCTCCTGGGTTCACGCCATTCTCCTGCCTCAGCCTCCCGAGTAGCTGGGACTACAGGCGTCCGCCACCTCGCCCGGCTAGTTTTTTGTATTTTTTAGTAGAGACGGGGTTTCACAGTGTTAGCCAGGATGGTCTCGATCTCCTGATCTCGTGATCCGCCTGTCTCGGCCTCCCAAAGTGCTGGGATTACAGGCTTGAGCCACCGCGCCCGGCCTTGACTGTATTCTTGAACATACTTTTGAATATTTTGTTAAATGTACTCTTGAATATATTCTTAAATATTCTCTTAAATATAGTGAATATACTTAAAATATGTTCTTAACTATATCCTTGAATAAATTCTTCACTATATTGAAAAAAAAGATTTTAAACCTTTAACCTTGAGAATACACTTCATGCTAGTGTACAATCAATTACACTCTTTCACCTGCCCTCCCACTATTCTTAGCTATCTCCTCCAATGAATACACATTTTCTTACAGTGTCTAGAGACATAGTATTAGATCCTAATTTAGGGGTGACAATTACCAGATTCTTATTTCACTAAAGAAAACTTTCCTAAGAAAGAAAATATTAAAATATGTTTAAATGACTTTTTTGTCTGTGAAGCTGAACCTTTTAAAAACAACTTTATTGAGGTATAATTGATACACAAAAATACACATATTCAATATGTACAATTTGATGAAGTTAGATATATGCATAGACATATGAAGCCATTATCATAATCAAGGTAACAGACATATCCATCACCTCTAAAAATTTCCTGTGTCCTTTTAGGTTTCTAGGTGGTAAGAATACAATATAAGACCTACTCTCTTAACAAATGTTTATGTGCACATTACAGCATCGGTAACTCTAAGTGCTATGTTGTATAGCAGACATCTAGAATTTTGCATCTGGTATAACTGAAACTATACAAATTGAACAACCCCCCATTTTCCCCTTCACCCACCCCCAGGTAACCACCATTTCATTCTCTGCTTCTATGAGCCTGATTATTTAGGATATCTCACATAAGTGGAATCATCCTGTAATTATCCTTCTGTGATTGGCTTATTTATTTCACTTGACATAATGTCTTCCAGAATCATCCATGTCATCACAAATATTAAGATTTCCTTCTTTTGCAAGGTCAAATAATTTTCCTTTGAATGTATATACCATATTTTCTTTATCCATTCATTTATCAATGGACATATGGGTTATTTCTGCATCTTGGTATGATGGTTAATACTGAGTGTAAACTTGATTGAAGTATGAAAAGTATTGTTCCAGGATGTGTCTGTGAGGGTGTTGCCAAAGGAAATTAACATTTGGGTCAGCGGACTGGGAAAGGCTGACCCATCCTCTGTCTGGGTGGGCACAATCTAATCAGGTGCCAGCATGGCTGGAATAAAAGCAGGCAGAAGAATGTGGAAAGATTAGACTGGTTTAGTCTTCCGGCTTTCATCTTTCTCCCACCCTAGATGCTTCCTTCCCTCAAACATTGGACTCCAAGTTCTTCATCTTTGGGACTCGTACTGGCTTTTTGCCCCTCAGCGCAGACGACCTATTGTGGGACCTCACCTTGTAATTGTGTGAGTCAATACTCCTTAATAAACTCCCCTTTATATATACATCCCTCCTATTAGTTCTGTCCCTCTAGAGAACCCTAATACACACTTCAACTTCAATGATGCTTGCATTTTTCCTAACACCTTTACTTTCATGTAACATCTGCCCACTACACTTGCCTCTATATAGACGATGTACCTTACAGTAGATAACAAATCTGCCATGGTTCTTGGCCATCCCTGCCCCCAACTTTGTATCAGTTGAGGAATTTCTCCTTTTTTTCTGTTATATTCTTACAAAAGTATATCTGTAAACTATTGTGTAACTGTATATAATAGGACCATTCCAAGTACAGGCTACCCAATCTCAATCGGTCTTTCAATACTGTGTGAAATTCTTTTTTAAAAAAATGTCGTGTGTTGATATACATTCTCTCAAAAGTTCTAGTAACCTACCAATCCTCTTATTTATATTAACATAAATAATAGTTCACATTTATTGAATGCTCTTTGTAATAGGTGTTTTATAAGCATTATCTCATTTAATCCTCACGACGCTATGACAGATATTATTCTTCTCCTTTTCTTCATATTTACTGGCGTATTATGAGAGATATTACAAAGGCTACAGATGAAGAGATGCATAGGATGAGATATGAGGGAATAGGTACAGAGCTTCCATTCTCTACCTGGGCTCACCACCCTCTAGGAATCCCCAGGTGTTCAGCTACCCCAAAGCTCTCGGAACTCGATCTTATTGGGTTTTTATGGATGCTTCATGATGTCAGCATTCCTTCCCCTGGGTATGGAGGAGGACTCTCTCTGGAATGAGGGTTTTATGACCCATAACCAGAAAAGTGGTGAAGATTAGTGTCCTGCCTTGGGGCAGGTGAAAAGAGAGCAGGAGACAGTCAGATAGATTCTGTTTTTTGAGGCTTCCCCCGAGGCCTATTACATGGTTTGGCTGTGTCCTCACCCAAATCTCATCTTAAATTATAGCTCCCACAATTCCCCCATGTTATGGGAGGGACCTGGTGGGAGGCAATTGAATCATGGAGACGGGTCTTTCCTGTGCTGTTCTCATGATAGTGAATAAGTCTCTTGAGATCTAATGGTTTTATAAGGGATACTTTCCCTGCAGAAATTCTCTCTCTCCTGCCGCCATGTAAGACAACCTTTCATCTTCCACCATGTGAGACCTCCCCAACCATTTGGAACTAAGAGTCCATTAAACCTCTTTTTCTTTATAAATTACCCAGTCTCAGGTATGTCTTTACTAGCAGTGTGAGAAGAGACTAATACGCTTGGCTATTGTAGATTATGTTGCAATGAACACAGGAGTACAGATATTTTAAGATCCTGATTTCAATCCTTTAGGGTATATCACGGAAGTGGGATTGCTTAATGATATGGTAGTTCTATTTTAAATGTTTTTAAGAGTCTTCATACTGTTTTCTATAATGGTTGCATCATTTTACTTTCTCACCTACAGTGTACAAGGGTTTCAATTTGTCCACATCCTCAAAAAGACTTATCTTTTTTTTGTTTCACTATGGGCATCCTAACAGATAATATTTCATTGTGGTTTTGATTTGCATTTCCCTGAACTAGTGATCTTGAGTATTTATCTATCTATTTATCTATCATCTATCTATCTACCTATCTTTGAGTATTCTGTCTATCTATCTATCTATCTATCTATCTATCTATCTATCTATCTATCCATCTATATTAGTTGACCATTTGTATGTCTTTTTTAAAGAAAACATATTTTTAATCATGTTATTAGGGTCTTTGCTATTAAGGTGTAGGACTTTCTTATATGTTTTGGAGGTTAATCCCTTATTAGATATATGGTAAGCAAAGATTGTCTCCCACTTCTAAAGTTGTCTTTTTTATTCTATTGTTTCCTTTGCTATGTAGAAATTATTTAGTTTGATGCAAGTCTACTTGTCTAATTTTTCTTTTGTCTCATTTTTCTTTTGTTGCTTGTTCGTTTTTGGTGTCATATCCAAGAAATCACTACCAAGCCCAATGTCATCAAGTTTGTTCTCTCCTCAATATGTATTTTTGTAACCCTTGTCAAAAATCAATATATGCTAAGTTTATTTCTGGCTTTTCTGTTCTGTCCCATTGGTCTACATGTCTGTGTTTATGACAGTACCATACTATTTTGATTACTGTAGCTTTGTAATACATTTTGAAAACTGGAAGGTTGATGCCTTCAGGTTTTTCTTTTTTCTCAAAACTCCTTTGGCCCTTCTGGGTCTTCTGTGTCCCCATACAGATTTTAGCATTACTTTTCAAGTTCTATAAATAATAGCATTTGGATTTTTATAGGGATTGAATTAAAATGTAGATCACTTTTGCTAGTATGGTCATTTTAACAATATTAAAACTTCTGAGCCACAAACACAGCATTTTCAATTTATTGTTCTCCTTTAATTTCTTTCATCAATAATTTGTAGTTTTCAGTGTATATGTCTTTTACTTCCTGGATTAAGCTTATTTCTATGTTTTTACTTTTTTTGATGCTATTGTAAATAGGATCTCTTTCTTAATTTCTGTTGTAGCTATTTCAATGCTAGTATATGGAAACACAACTGATTTTTGTATGTTGATTTTGTTTCCTGCAAATTTACTGATTTTTTTTTCAGTCTAATGGATTTCTTTATGGGGTCATAAACTTTTTTTACATATAAAATAATGTCATCTGCAAACAGAGATCATTTTACTTCTTCCTTTCCAGTCTGGATGCCTTTTGAAATATGGCTTTTAACCTAAATTCAAATAGCTAAGTAACTACATTTCTTAAAAGTATTATTCAACTAATTTGTATGCTCTGCTGACACTCCATAATTTCCTTGCAATGACAATGGCAAATTATCATAATTACAGAATTTCAAAATAGTCTTTCCTGTTTTTCCCAAATAGCTATTCTTTGGTCATTCATTGAACAAACATTCATCAAAATATATTAAGTATAGTATTTATTAATATAAAAATAAAAAATCCATAAAGCAAGTAGAGATTTTTGCTTATTTTCTTCACTGATGTGCTCTGGTTCTGAGTACCAGTTTCTGAGATACTTAATATACTCACAACGAATATTTGTTGAATGAATGAATAAAGTATACATAAGATGTCAATCTCATATAGCTAACTAAGAATTTTAGGTATGAATATGAAATAAGAAATGATCTTGAAACTCAAGAAGGCTATAGTCCTTTCTTACCTAAATTATCTTCCTAAACTAACCTTCACATTCCTAGGAGAACTACAGTCACACTATGTGACGGTACTAGAAGGGTGTGGAATTCTTTTATTTATTTATTTTTTCTTTTTTCGAGATGGAGTCTTGCTGTCACCCAGGCTGGAGTGCATGTGATCTCAGCTCACTACAACCTCCGCCTTAGAAGGGTGAGGAATTCTAGTACACAATTAAGGATAGAAAGTATCTATGCCCACTTTGATGTTTGATGTTGCCCCTACCTGCTGTTAAACACATTCAGTAAATAGTTTAACTTATACTATTTACTTTTGGAAGTTTTACTTTAATTAGGAACATAAAAATCCTGCTCCAATTGGGAAATTACAAAACGTTTCATGTGTTGCCTTGGTCAGATTATTGAGGCGTTTCCAGTAATCCATTTATAGTTAATTTGCTTTTCTATGTTAATTTTGTTCTTACACATTTTTTCACCATTTTCTTGTGTAATTGATGATCTGTCAAGAAGTTTGTTTTCTTGTTAATTAAAAAATATCATCTGTATAGTCCTCCTTTATGAGCTGTTTTATTTTCTGCAGTTTCAGTTACCCATGGTCAACAGCAGTCAGAAAATAGATTGTTATACTATAGTACAGTATAGTACAATAGGATATTTTGAGACAGAGAGATCACATTGCCACATTTTTATTACAGTATCTTGTTATAATTGTTCTATTTTATTATTAGTTAACCGTTTAATGTGCCTAATTTATAAATTAAACTTTATCATAGCTGTGTTGGTATAGGAAAAATACATAGTATACACAGCATTTGGTACTATCCAGGGTTTCATCAGTCCACTGGGGGTCTTGGAACATACCCTTCATGAATAAGGAGAGATCATTACATAGGAAACTATTTACATTTTGAAAATTAGCACACTTTAACATCAAGATATATCATTTAGCACACATTAACAAGATAAATAATCAGTTTGGGGATGTTTATGATTGGCTTACCGGGAAGACTGTTAACTCTTTTGGTTACATAGTATATTACTACTATTTACTCCGTGCATCAGTTGCCTAAAACAGCAAATATATCTCACAGGTGATAACAGTGATACTGACCTGAGAGATTTAATGCATTATTTTATTACAGATAGAATAATCTCTAATAAAATAATAAAATTTTTTATTAATTAAATAACTCAATAATTTATAAATTATAATAAATTATAAATAATAAATTAATAATAATTTAATGAAGTATAAATAATTAACAATTTAATTAATAATAATTTAATGATTTATAAATAATAAATTGATTTAATTAATTAATAAAATTTTTGCAATCCGCTCACCTGACAAAGGGCTAATATCCAGAACCTATAAAGAACTCAATCAAATTTACAAGAAAAAGAAACCCCATCAAAAAGTGGGCAAAGGATATGAACAGACACTTCTCAAAAGAAGACATTCATACAGCCAACAGACACATGATAAAATGCTCATCATCACTCGCCATCAGAGAAATGCAAATCAAAACCACAATGAGATACCATCTCACACCAGTTAGAATGGCAATCACTAAAAAATCGGGAAACAATAGGTGCTGGAGACGATGTGGAGAAATAGGAAAAATTTTACACTGTTGGTGGGACTGTAAACTAGTTCAACCATTGTGGAAAACAGTGTGGAGATTCCTCAAGGATCTAGGACTAGAAGTACCATATGACCCAGCCATCCCATTACTGGGGATATACCCAAAGGATTATAAGTCATGCTGCTATAAAGACACATGCACACATATGTTCATTGCGGTACTATTCACAATAGCAAAGACTTGGAATCAACCCAAATGTCAATCAGTGACAGACTGGATTAAGAAAAGGTGGCACATATACACCTTGGAATACTATGCAGCCATAAAAAAGGATGAGTTCAGCTCCTTTGTAGTGGCATGGACGTAGCTGGAAACCATCATTCTCAGCAAACTATCGCAAGAACAGAAAACCAAATACCACATGTTCTCACTCATAGGTGGGAATTGAACAATGAGATCACTTGGACACAGGAAGGGGATCATCACGCACCGGGTCCTATTTTGGGAAGGGCGGGGAGGGATAGCATTAGGAGATACACCTAATATAAATGATGAGTTAATGGGTGCAGCACACCAACATGACACATGTATACATATGTAACAAACCTGCATGTTGTGCACATGTACTGTAGAACTTAAAGTATAATTTAAAAAAAAGAATAATATTCTGAAGTGTTAAGTTTCATGTAAACATTAAAGTGCAATTTATCATATGGTGAAGTTCACTATAGAGTTTTGTTAAACTTAAAACTCATCAAAATCATATCCTCAGCAAACCATACCTCCAAGCTGTTAAACTACTAAAATAGCATCCCTACAACCTGTTGAAGACACTGAGTTATGAAAATTGTAGATTTTCTCACCTAGACTTAAGTATTGGTCTTACAATTGGTTCTTAAGATCTTCTGCATATTCAAACATTAAGCAATAAAACTGCCATTTGATAAGTAGAGAAAATAAGAAGATAAAAACATTATTAATTCATGATCACAACTGAAAATAGCACTACTCAAATATTAGTGTTTTATAATCTAAATGTTCTACAATCCGAATCAGAGAAGGAAAAAAAGTTATCTTGTCTATGCTCTATTAATAAAAATTGGCTTTGCACATTGAAAGATTTGGAAGAGTCTGTTTTCAAATCAAGTGCATTTTATTTTCTGTGTATAGGTCCCCTAAAGAGTTTCATGTTAGGGTCCCTGAATGTATGCATTGGCAGTATGTGCACAAACACACTGTGGTTCTTGATTCTGGAAGAATTCAAGTACAGAGTTCCAAAATCTCCTTTATCATTTGACATACAGAACCCTTTTGTCTTGATTGGGGAGTTTATTTTGCTCTTTTTCCATATTGTCCACAACCTTTTGTGTAGTCTTTTGTAAATGTAAGCAAATACTGACTATTTACTTTGTGCTAGGCTTATAATCCTTTGCATCCAAGAATAGGATTGCTGACATAGTCTGCATATAAATGTCTTTTTCTGTGTGGTACTATGTCTGAAATGACCATATATGAACTGAAGCCCAGGTCATCCTACTTATCCAAATTTTCTAGCCTATTATTAAACAGGATATGCTCTTCTCTACCATTCTTCTGAAGAGTACAGGAATCAAAGAGACACTAAATGGGAACTAACAATCAAATATTTGGAAATTTTTAAATAAGAAAGTTAACTGTATAATTTTAAACTTGAATTTTAAAAAATAATTTGATTTGATCCCTGTATCATTGGATCCCTGGAGATATTCATGTTCAGATATTCTTAATGTGTTGTTTTCCTGCCTTTTCTTCCCCGTTCTATTTAATTTTTATTGTTTGGTTTTCTTCTGATATAATGAACTCTTCTAAATTGAGCTGTATAGAATACAATTTTATGTCTATGCTTTACAACTGTTCTACAGGTCTTCATTCTGTGACATTTTCTCCATCTGTTACTATTAATGAACAAAATATCTGTTTTGTTACTATTAATGGACAAAATATGTCAATAACAGTAGACATCAGTCTCATCCAAACGTTCAACTTCTTTCCACTTTTGACTACAAAGGCCTACCAGAACTATCACAAATTTAGATTTCCCTCAGGTATCTTGGACTCACTAATTACAGTAGAGGGTTATAGTGAGTTTCTAAAAGAATAGTACCTTGAACTCTCTGAGATAACCTCTAATGTGAACCTTCCATTGAATGTTAACAGAAATCTCCATTCTACTGTGACCAAATAGCTTCTCTAATATCCTTATTTGCAACATTTAGCAATTTTACAATGCAACTTTGCCTTTTAGAAATTACAGTTCACCATCAATCCTGTTGATCTAGAAGAGATATCACCATTTCTCAATAAGGGTCATGCTTAAGGCAGCACGTGGTAGAAATTTTAGTAATCTCAAACACTTGCTTTATTCGGGACCTGAAAAAAAATGCAAGGTTAGAGTAATTTCATTATTAACATACTGCGAATTTTTTTTCTGTATTGTTTCTGCATGTGCCCTCTAGTTTTCTATGGCTTCATATAGAATTCTGGCTATCCAAAGTCTGCAATATGGATTTAAGTTTTGACTTCACCAAAGGTAATTTTTATTAAAGTATGACCTCTTATAGATTCTGCACTTTTAGAAGGAAATCTGGAATCTTACAAAGGGACTTTCATTATTAATATCTCAAATATACATATAAAGGTAAATGTTAGATAGCTGGAAAGCTGAATAGGTGAAGAGAGAGATAGATATGTAGACAAAAATCTTCCTAATCACACTTATCTGCTCAAATTATTTCCCAAAACTAGAGAAACATAACTCACAGAGATCAACAATATATATTCCATCTATAAAAACTTACCCAAATATTTTCTGAATAATTATCATATAAATAAAAGCTAAAGAAGTAGTAAGTCTGTTATCATAATAATTTGATACATGTACATATTATATCATTATAAATATAATTTGATATCTCTTTTATATATATAATTTGATACATGCACATCTTGTATAATTCATGCATATATTATACCATTATACCGTTTTAATATGTGCATATGATGCACAATTCAGGCATCATATTGTATCCATCCTTTGTACTTATGTTTTACAATATGTTTTAAATAAAAATGTGATTTCTAAAATTTTCTTAGTATTAGTACATGTGACCACCACCAGCAGTACAGATTTCTCATTCAACAGGCTACCAACTTTCTGCATGTTCTACATTGAAATTATGACTAGATCAACAAAGCTGAGCATCTTCAAATGTTTCAACATTCTCTATGATACCATCAACATTTGCTGTTTGTTTAGGGGTGAGAGATATTGCTGAATTTCTTAAAAGAAACAGTCTCACTGATACTGTAATGCATAGCATGAAAACCTAGTGCTGGTTTAACTTTTCCAAAAGGGTAGGACTTTCCAATTGTCTCATTCTATCATCATTCAAGAATCATGCATTTATGTTATTATTGGGTGCTATTGTTGATAAGCTACTTGTAACAAATGAGTCAAGCAAAAAGGCATGAATTCTGCAGATGGTGGAATAATTCAGTGGGATAATCTGCATAAGCAGATTCATACTTTCATACAAAACATTTTAATTTAGTGTTTGGCTTTGATCACTAGCTTACTGAACATCCCTAATTTTTTTCATCTAGTTCCCACCTTCTTTTTAATTAAAAATTGTACTGTGATTAATGATTAATCTTTTTCCAAGCAGCGATATGATTATATTATGTTATGTTGTATGGTACAGATTTTCTACTGTTATAATTTCATTCGGATAGCTCAATGTCACCAGCTTCCTCAGTGAAATACTGCTCCCTGTGAAGGAAAAGCAAACAATCAATATTACCTTGGATTTTATTCACCTGGAAAGAAGGCATATCAAAGTTTATCAGACCACATATATTTGACTTGTTTATTCCCATAGAAGAAAGATATATGATGTTCATTATCTGGGTTTCTTGTAGATTTGATCATTCATTGCTCAACAACTAATTTTCGGGGGGATGACAATATTCACATTCAACAAGTCAAAATTCCTCTAACTTAACAGAAACAGCTATTAATGGACTCTCTCCCTCATATTATTTTTCACATCAGGTTGATGATGGAGTATCCAGGAGGCCCCCCACATCTCTGAGATCCCTTAAATAGATGCTGAGCCAAAAAATGATGCTGTGAGTAAAATCTCAGGTCTCTGTCACAGTGGTGAAGAGAGTAGCAACCAAGTTCAAGGCTGGTTCAAGTCATGACATGTTGTGAGAAAAGTTTTTGAACAATAGTCTGTGTTCTCACTCTAGTTATTCATGCTCCTCCTCCATTCACCTGAAGTAGGTTTTTATCAGTTAGTCACCAAAAGGTAACCATCTTGCTTGGCATTATTTGCATTTAGGATTTTGGAAATTTTATTTTTATTTTGAATTCATTTGTTTGTTATCTATTTTATTTTTAGCTTCCAGAGTTAAATTATTCAGTAAAAAGTATAAAATTATTTCATGTTCTTATGTGGGAAATAAGAAATCATAGAGAAATATATTGAGAATAATTTTAAAAAGTAATTTTCATAATAGCAAGAAATATAAAGAATACTTTAAGGGAAACAAAATTCTACTACTGTACCTGGAAGCAATAAGCCAGGACTAGACCAGACGAAGAGCAGCTGCTAGTATTTCAAGTGAGAAAGCTGTCTTTTGATCTCTGTAGGGGTATATCTTTTGACCTCAATAGGAAGATATTTCAGCACAAAGGTTCAAATAGGTAGTTCTTTAGATTTAAATAGCAACTTTTTTATCTTTCTCCAGTTTACTGGATAAAACTGTGGTTTGCAAGTTTTAATGCACATCAGAATAACCCAGAGGGTTTATTAAAGCCAGATTGCTGCTCCCTAACCCCAGATATCCTGATTCAGTAGGTCTTGGGTGAGGCTCGTGAATTTACTTTCCTAATAAGTTTCTGGGGATGTTGATGCTAATTGTCAAGGAACTATATATTGAGAACCACTGGTGTAGAATATACTATTAATTTTATATACATATGTCCTTATAAGGTACTAAATTGTTATTTTATGCCAATAGAGACTCTATTGCCCTCTTTATGTAAATAGCCTTTCTGGTGTGAATCAACATTTTAAAATGGGCCTGTCCTGTAATGGGCAGTAACATTTAAAGAAGAGAGAATATACAGAGGAGCCTTGAATGTGACATAAGGAATTTTGAATCTCAGCTTTTTTCACTTTTCTGTGCTCAGTGGCTTGAGATGATCAACTACAGTCAAAGGCTTTCTTTTTCTATAAAATAGGAACAATATTTATCTCCCAGTATAGAGTAATACAAATTTTGTATCTAGTCTCTTTATATTTTTTAAATTGATTGTATATGGCATAAATGGAGAAATGAAAGACAAGAATAGTATGTGGTAATTAATGGGAGTTGCCTTCGAGGGGAAGAACAGAAGGGAAATACAGCATTTTAGTTTGTACATTTGTGTATTGTCTGTATCTTACAGCAATAATGAATCATTTATGTAGGAATTTTGTACTTAAAACAATTAGAAAGTAAATGATATGTTTTCAAAAAAAGATCAATACATTGACAGGAGGCTTCTGTTTGGAAAGCAGTATTATCTTATTTGACAAGTTTGTATTTCCCTTCTAAAATACCAACCTGCGAATGAATTCTTAGGCTTTCTGCTCATGCTAAACTAGAATCCCAAAGCAATTCCTGTAACCAGTTATTTTTCCTTCAGCCCTAACTCACACAGTTCCTGTGCTCTGTGTCAAAATGTGCTACTGCTGAGCACTGGGCTTCCCTTGGAGCGGTCAGTGAAAGTGATGTCTAATCAAGAATAACTTTCTCTGCAGGTTTCTTTCCTGTAATTTACTTCCCACTGATTCTCACGGAGGTGATTCCGCAGTGAAAATACAGTCGCTGCTTAATCAGTTCCCGTGATTTCTTTCTGAAATCCATAAGAATATAGCATCGCAATAACATCTTGTCACTATGGTGGTTTTAGAAACTTTGGGCATTTTGTCAACAGGCCTTCTTTTAGCAGAACCCTGCACTAGGCACTACAACTGTGTGTATTAGTCTGTTCTCATGCTGGTATGAAGAACTACTTGTGGCTGGGTGATTTATAAAGAAAAGAGATTTAATTGACTCACAGTTGTGCATGGCTGGGGAAGCCTCAGGAAACTTACAATCATGGTGGAAGGCACCTGTTCACAGGGCGGCTGGAGAGAGAATGAGTGCAAGCAGGGGAAATGCCAGACACTCTTGAAACCATCAGATCTCGTGAGACTCACTCATTATCATGAGAACAGCATGGAGAAAACTGCCGCCATGATTCAATTACCTTCACCTGGTCCCACTCTTGACACATGGGGATTATAGGAATTACAATCCAAGGTGAGATTTGGGTGGGGACACAGAGCTAAATAAATGATATCACTGGATAGAGAATACAGTAAAATAGAAAACATGGTCTACACCCTGTCTCTCAGCCTAGAACATAAAGCCTGGAAGAAGGAGTGAGAGATTTGAGTACATGATGAGAAATCAGAATTGGGTGGAAGGCAGTTAGAAAAAATGAGCAGATGAAGCAAGAGGAGTGAAGAAGAAAACTGGATTGCATTTTCTAAAGAAGGAATATTGAAAAGTTTCAGAGTTAGTAACTCTAGCTTTAAAATTTTAATTGTAATGTAAAAGTGAAAATATGCCAAAAATTTCTGAAGCAACCCTAGGAATAGGATGTTATTCCCCAGAGAGAATATATGCAGGTTCTATTTTACTGTACTCCCTCCCAGCTGCCCCCTATGATCCTTAGTTGAGCTGCCTCAGTTAAGGATCATGTTCCAGTGATGGTTTGTCTGAATGTCTGTCTGTATTCTAGACCACAAGTCAGAAGTTCAAAGGTGGAAATTCAGTTCATACTCTGTTTTGCAATGGTTATTGTGTTGCTCAAAGGTCACAAATAGATTGAGTAAATAAAAACAGTATTTTTTTAAAATTAACTTCCTGAAACATAATCTGGTACTGAAAGGTGTTCTGAGTTATTTTTAGAAAAATTATAAATGCTACTAAATTAGGGTCTATGTTTTCCAGTTGCTGTTATTTAGAATTATATGTATTCTAGTGTCATAGTTTCCTTTGGTTGTTTTTCCTTTTTATGGAATTCCTAACATATCCATTCATTTTTTTTTTTAATTTTTTCTCAAACTGTCTTCCAAACTAACCTTTCCTTTGAACCTGTGTTTCTTAATTGTCAATGCGATAAAATGTGTTGATTCCTTTGTTTTGTTCCTGCATTCTTTTTTTTTTTTCCTTTGGAAGTCAAATTTTATTATATGAGATGGAATATAATATTGAGATTACTTATTACTTAGGCATGGGATGGGGGCTTTTAACAACGGATTCCCGCATTCTTTAAACAAACAAACAAACAATTAAATGGAAAGAAATGTGTCAAGGTCACTATTAAGAATAGAAAACAGAACTCTAAAGGAAGATTGCTACCAAGAGAATTGTTTCTAAAGCCAGAGAAAATCACTATGATTTTGTTTTTCTTTGTGTGAGTCTTTTTCTACACATTGATTGTGGCTGTGCCAAGTAACAGAAGGGAAGAGAAAAGCCATTTTAGGACACGCCTGGCAGCATGCAGGTGATTTGGGGCACAGAGGAATTCCAGATCCGCCCACCATAATAGAAGTAAAAAAACCACAAGGCCAGGAAGAGACAAGGAGGAACAATTGAAGACCATTCCAGGCAAGAGATCAGGCCTAATAAGCAGATGCTAACTGGAAGTTCAGTTAAGTCAGAATGGAATCTGGGGCAAGAAGAGAAAAGCTGTCAGAGTGAATGAATTAATTTTATAGAGAAGTATAATGCCACACCCATCCAGGTTTATAATCTCAATATCAAATAACAATCATTCTTCAAGCCTAAATCATAGCTTCTTCTGGAATTCTTTCTTGACAACCTCGAAGTGACATGTTTTCTTCTAGGATCCTTTAGTTCTCAAGGGTGCACTTCTCATTTGTTAGCCAACATAGCCTACCTTGTGTCCTGGTTACTTTTCTTGTGTTATGTGTGAACTCTCTTGTGTTGAAGCTTTTACAATTTCTTTTTTGCAACTTCTAGATTGTTTGTATTTTACTTAAATAAATATTTAACTACTACAGTGACAATTACATCATATGATCATCGGATGACATCAAAATCCCTCCTGTGAGTAACACTGTTATCATCTCAAATCAAGTTCAAAAGATAAAGACTCTATTTCTAGCACCTTGCATTGTGTACAAGATTGGTAAATTGATGCCATGTCATTGGCTTATGGAAGGTGTTCATAAACCAGTCCCAGACATTCTCAGATCAGTTGTATTTCCTTGGTATGCTTCACACTTTCACGCTACCTGAAATTATTGTGTTCCCCTCTTTTGTATTTTTCTCCCCACTAAATTGTAAGCTCTGTGTGTGCTAGGAGGCTTTCTGTTTTGTTCACTGACAAATCTTTAGGGCCTAGAAGAGTAGCACTTATCAGGCACTCCATATCTTTTGAATGGAAAAACTACTGTTGATTCTAACCAGATAATATGAAGCCCTATATTCCAAAAGTCTGGACAGAGCTTATTAAATTAGGGCCTTAGTGTAAGGAATTAGGCAAGGTCTCTATTGATGTAGAAAGATGTTAAAAGGTGCAAAAGCAAATATGCCATAGGCCTGTCGTAAAAAGGAGAAATACTTTTAGGAAGAGGATAGTATACCTCTCAAAGACCAACAGGAAGCTTCCAGCTTTCTATTTACCTGGTAAGTTGAATTGTTATCAGTTGTATGGTCTCTACTGTATTTTATGCCTACCAACATTGATGTTCAAAGTTGTCTTTACAATTAGGCTATACATTTAGTTACACTACTCATACAATTATCCATAGCAGAACGTCAGCCATTTGTCTTGCTTTTTGAAGTCCATCCTTCCATGTTACCTCCTTGGTTTATGTACATTATAGGAGTAACTCATAAAGGACAAAGTGCTCACACGCTGGTCTCTGTTCCCTACTGCACTTCAAGAGTAGAAGCGTAAGTCAGTGCAGCCACAGAAGAGAGCAAAATGACACTAGTATATATGAAGATAGTCACATCCCAAGCCTTGGGGAAATCTGCATGTACATAAAAAGACATATACAAGAAAGTTCTTTGCAGCCTTGTCAATAAAAGCAACAAATTCGACATAACTTAAAGTTTTATTAACTTGAAAACACATAAATACATCATGATATATTCACACCAGGGAATATTTCTCAGCAGTCAAAACAAATGAATTACTGCTATATCTGTCAACATGAATAAATCTAAAAACATAATGTGGAGTGGAAAAAGTTAGATATAACACACTTTGTATACAGTTTAAAATTGCAAAAAGCACCATAAAATTTACATATGCATAAATATATAGCAAATGCTAATGAGAGAATAAGTCCTGATTTAATAAGAGTGCTTACTTCCATGAATAGAAGAAAGGGAGTGGATAAAATAGAAGAAAATACAGACTCACAAATGTATATGTAATGTTTAATTGATTCTTTCAAAGTTTTCCAGAAAAAATATTTCATAATATTAAGGTAGTTATGCACAAGAGTGTTATATCACTTAATGTACTTGCTGTATGGTTGAAACATTGAAATAATAAATACTTATTTAAAAAAAGTTATTTCCAGCCCCGGCCCCAGACCCTACAGCCACCAAGATGTTGATGACTAAGAAAAACCAGATTGCCACTTATGAAGTCTTTTTTAAGGAAGGAGTCACGGTGGCCAAGAAGGATGTCCACATGCCTAAGTAGCCGGAGCCGGCAGATAAGAATGTGCCCAACGTTCACTCACGAAGGCCATGCAGTCTCTGAAGTCCCGAGGCTACGTGAAGGAACAGTTTGCCTGGAGACATTTCTACTGTGACCTCGCCAGTGAGGGTATCCAGTATCTCCGTGATTACCTTCACCTGCCCCCAGAGATTGTGCGCAGCCGTCCAGAGACTGGCAGACCTCGGCCTAAAGGTCTGGAGGGAAAGCGACCTGCAAGACTCACAAGAGGTACGCCGACAGAGAAACCTACAGGCGGAGTGCTGTGCCCCCTGGTGCCTAAAAGAAAGCTGAGACGGGGGCTGCGTCGGCAACCGAGTTCCAGTTTAGAGGTGGATTTGGACGTGGACGTGGTCAACCACCTCAGTAAAATTGGAAAGGATTATTTTTCATTGAATAAACTTACAGAGAAAAAAAATTTGAAAACCCAAAGAAAAAACAGTGTATTCACAAAAAGTGAGTTAAAGTTATTGAGGTTGAAATAAGACTGGCAGAAGGAAAGGAAAGGAAGTGAAACTGAACAAGATAGACAAGGTGGAGGAGAGCTTGAGAAAGAGATCCAGAGAAATAGGTAAGACCTGAAAGAAAAGATGAACTGGGAAAGTCTCAGGTGATAAAGGATGAGAACGGAGAAGTCACACCAATTCAAGGCAGTGGCTCATGAGTCAATGGGAAACAAAATGGAAAACAGAGCCAGCACCGTCTGCAGACCACAATAGGAATATCAGCAAAGACGTGTATACATCACTGTAAAGCAAGCAGTATGAAAACATGATTAGTTCCCTTCGTAAGGGTTGATATGCTAGGATAAAGTTAAGAACATTCTAGGAGCCAATTAGCAAAATGCTGCTATTAGAGTGTCTGGAAGAAAACTATTGTTCTTATTGTTTCTCAAATCTAGTTTAATTGTGCTAGTAGAATGGTGCAGTGATATATGAAATGTAGTAATGGCTCACCCCCTTCCACCTTCATAGGTAAGAGGAGGTAAAAACAAATCGATTGTCTTTCCATCAGAGCAATGAAAGAAGGCAGGGTGACACAATAATGAATCAATGCACGCCAAAAGATTCTATGGCAACATCAAGCAACAGCAGCAACTTTACACAGAGAAATGGGTCTCCACTGGACATTCAAACCAGGATAGTTGATTGTAAATCTATGACTCACCAAAATGTAGAAAATCTTACCTGTCAATGGGAACTAGAAGAATATTACAGTGAGCCAGGCTGCCATTTATTAAATGGGAACTTGCTGACAGGTATCATATTTCTATTAGGGAAGGAAAAAAAAAACAACCTTCTTGGGAATTTCTATTCATATTAACTGCCTAATCTGACTGTGAACCCTTGTTTTTGGCCAGGGAAGAAAAAATCTGATATCTTTTCACAGGACGATTTCTCTTCTTTGAGTAATCTAGAAAGCAAGATAAGAGAGAAAGAAGCATAGAGAACAAGAGAGAAACAGAGAGTGAATGGCAGAGAAATTGAGAAAATAAATGCCTCCAACCAGAATCAGATCCATCGCCAAGAAAATATTGACAGCTATTTTTTCATTAAGGAAATCATAGAAGCTTTTAAACTTCAGACTCTGTTGAACTCTGTAAAAAATCAACTCTGTGCTTTCCTTGTCTATCCTGAAGTGTCACTAAAAAATAAGAACTCATTCCATGAGTTGGTTAACTACCCCCAATGTACCTGTTAATTGACTATTTAGATTAACACTATTTTGGAACAAAGAACTCTTTCTCAAGATTTTTAATGTTTTTAAAGTAAATACATAGAATTTGAATAATTTAAGACCTTCAGTGTTAGCCTTTGAAAAACGTAAAAGCATAAGTAAACATACTTGCGGATAGCCTCTAAAATAGTTTCTTCTTAAGAATAATTAATTATTAAACTTGTCTGTACCAGATTATTTATTTTGGGTTGTTTTGACTCAGTTTTGTAGCCATGTTATCTGCTGTGATAGTCAGTTTTTTTGACTCTACTTTTTTTTTTTTGAGATGGAGTCTCGCTCTGTCGCCCAGGCTGGAGTGCAGTGGCCAGATCTAGGCTCACTGCAAGCTCTGCCTTCCCAGGTTCATGCCATTCTCCTGCCTCAGCCTCCCGAGTAGCTGGGACTACAGGTGCCGCCACCGCGCCCGGCTAGTTTTTTTTTGTATTTTTAGTAGAGACGGGGTTTCACCATGTTAGCCAGGATGGTCTCAATCTCCTGACCTCATGATCCGCCCATCTTGGCCTCCCAAAGTGCTGGGATTACAGGCTTGAGCCACCGTGCCCGGCCTTTTTTAACTCTATTTTTAAATGCTGTAGCTTTAATTTTGTCCAAATTTATTCTACACAATTTATAGGGCATTTGCAGATACCCAGTTCCCTAATGCAGCAGTCCTGACTCTTGGCTTATTTGCTTATTACAAAGCAACAGATGTGATGGTAAAGGTGATGGGGAGTAAACAGTACAATTGACTGTTTTTAAGTTTTACATTTCAACTAGAAGTTAGTACATTTGATTCTGCATTAAAATAATGGGATATGGTTGTAATATACCATAACATTTATGTCTAGAAATGCCAAGGCAACAAGTCAAATGGCTCCTCTAAACTAGTCCTCATTTTAGAAAATCAGAAGACTTTAGAATTCTGTCTCATAGTTCAATTCCCATGTAATGGACATTATTGACAGATGATATTCTAGACTGAAAATGTGAAGTGTGGCCCTTTTTTTTCTTTAGAAACTGTTGATTCAATAACTGAAAAAGTCTTACTGCCCTAAAACACTTGCTTTTATCAAGCTTCATTTTATTTCCCTGTATCCTTTTTTTAAAGTTTTTTTTTTTTTTTTTATCAATATACTTTAAGTTTTGGGATACATGTGCAGAATGTGCAGGTTTGTTACATAGATATACAGGTGCCATGGTGGTTTGCTGCACCCATCAACCCGTCATCTACATCAGGTATTTCTCCCAATGCTATCCCTCCCCTCGTCCACCACCCCTCAACAGGTCCTGTTGCATAACGTTCCCCTCCATGTGTCCATGTGTTCTCATTGTCGAACTCCCACCTATGAGTGAGAACCTGCACTTGGGAACAACCTAGTTCAGAACAACTCCTGCTTCTAAGGTCTTGACAGCCCTCAAAATAATTCATGACTACTTCATTTTCTGTCTCTAGCTTTCCCTACTCTAGGATGCTTATCATTAACGTTTGTCAGCAGCACCTCATGGACACAATACACAGACCCTCCATTACCCTGATTGTCCGTGTGCCAGACCACTTTTGGCTCACATTCAGGATGGTAGTTAAAATTCCTGAGCTTTGGAGACAGAGAGAGCTTGGCTGAAATCTCGGCTTTGCTACATTTTAGCTCCATGGCTACTTAGGGGGATGTCGATCACCCCAGGCCTCCTTCACTGAACTTCCCCTTGAATTGCAGCATCTATACCATTTCCTCCGCAGGAGTGTCCTCAGACTTTAGAAGCCTCCTTTGCCTGCCAATACAAAGAATGGGAAGTACCTAGGAATTTACATGCCCCAGAATGAGCCTTAACAAATCACTGTGTTCGGTGAGGGACAACCTCCACGCCAGAACTTCTCCGCGCTGATAGACTAAGGCTACACTGAGACCTTGAAACTACATCGTTTAAAAATAGAGTGGGAAAAAAAAAAAAAACAAAAAAAACAAAAAAACCTGAATATCGCGCAGAGAACATGGCTACAAAATTGAGTCAAAACAAGCCACAATATATAAATAATCCGGTACAGACAAGTTTAATAATTAATTATTCTTCTTAAGAAGAAACTGATTGTTCAGTTCCCACCTATGAGTGAGAACATGCGGTGTTTGGTTTTCTCTTCTTGTGATAGTTTGCTAAGAATCTGGGGCCTATCATGGGGAGGGGGGAGGAGGGAGGGATTGCATTGGGGAGTTATACATGATATAAATGATGAATTGATGGGTGCTAACGAGTTGATGGGTGCAGCACACCAACATGGCATAAGTATACATATGTAACAAACCTGCACGTTATGCACATGTACCCTAGAACTTAAAGTATAATAAAAAATAAAAAATAAAAAAAAAATTAAAAAAAAGAAGAAACTGTTTTGGAGCCTATCTGAAAATATTTTTACTTATGCTTTTTTTAAAAGACTGACACTGAAGGTCTTAAGTTATTCAAATTCTATGTATTTACTTTAAAAACATTGAAGATCTTGAGAAAGATCTCTTTGTTCCAAAGCAGTGTTAATCTAAATAGTCAATTTACAGATGCATTGAGGGTAGTTAACCAACTCATGGGATGAGTTCTTATTTTTTGGTGCCATTTCAAGATAGACAACGAAAGTGCAGAGTTGATTTTTACAGAATTCAACAGAGTCTGCAGTTTAAAAGCTTCTGTGTTTTCCTTAGTGAAAAAAAAAAAAATAGCTGTCAGTATTTTCGTGGTGATGGACCTGATTCTGGTTGGAAACCTTCATTTTCTCAATCTCTCTGCCTTTCATTCTCTGTTTCTCCTCCCTGCCCAACTTCTCTCATTTTCCTACTGGTTTCTCCTGGAAGCACTTTCTTAATAAAGCACTTGTCCTGGAATCCTCATCTCTGTTTCTGTTTCAGGGAAACCTGACCCAATATGAGGAATTATTATAATCTCTAAACCCCATTCTCCTTAATTGTAAATGGGATCAAAATGATATCTACTGCTAGAATTAATTTAGGGAATGAATAAGAAAAAGCACATAGCATGTCATAGTTTCATGCCTGATGCGAATGCGTACTAAAATGTAACTATTGTTATTAGATTTTCTGGCAGAGATTGAACAGGACATTCACGATGCAGAAAATTCAGGACTTTTCCTTCTCAAGTTTGGGAGACCATTTTTCCACTAAGGAAGTCTGAGAATGCTGGCTTCCCTTGAGAGAGCACGGCACTGTGGACAGCCATAGAATTCAAGCTCCCTGCAAAGGTGTTGAAGGACTTGTGCATGGCTGCCAGACACTGCTCAGCAGCCTGTGCTGCTTTCCTTTCTGTTGGCAATGAGCCAGAAAGCCCAGATTAGCAGTAGCACTATTTTGCTGTCCTCTCTCAGGCATCAAGAGAAGAATGTTTCCTATATAGAACAGAGAAAGTCAAAATCCAGAATACATGTCCTAAATATTGATTTCAAAGAGTTCTTGTACAGGTTAAATGTGATATAAATCTATATGCCAAATTAGGATAGAAAAAAATGAGACTTTCTGTTTTTCATTTGGTTCAGTGTTCTTCATATTTGAGAGGCGTAACATCGTGCAGCCAATTATGAGATTGATATTCGGGGGTCGCACTCACCCAGCTGCAAAGCTCAATGTGGGCTATATAAGCAGCTGAATGGAACTGGGCAGCAATTTTAATTAATTAGCAATTTAGAGTCTCTCATGCTAAAAGCTACCTTAATGATAAAAAGAGAAATGATATGGGAAGGCAAAAGAATTTGAAACATTCAGCCTGAAACAACAGATAGATTACCAAAGTGAGCTTTTAAGCAGGAACCTATCTTTTACTCAGCCATTACATGCTAGCTATTAATATTTTATGGTTATAAAAATTGTACATCAGTGAAAATCAACTTACTATTTTGAGTTCATTAAGAGATTTTTGGCTTCTGAAGAAAATCATTTTAGCTGGACTCTAACATAATTTGCTCTTGAGTAAAAACAACAATCTTCTAATTATTTGTATAATATAGGTCAGGGCTCAGAAAACGCTACCCCAAAGCATTTTTGGAGGGCCTTAGAAATAAGAAAGGCATTCTGACCTTCCCACTTTTCTGTGTGAGATCTGACCATAAATTCTGTGACCCACTTTGCCTGAAAGTAAGTCATAAGACCCTCATCCCAGACAAGTCCTGTCCTGCAACTGGGGAGAAGGAATGCTACACAGAGAAGCCAAGGAGAATCTGAATACACAGCACTCTCTGGGTCCCCCTTTAATCTGTTGCCATTAGAGCATACTCTTTTGTTCAAGCACATTTCTACATGGCTGTCCATTCTTCATTGAATCTAAGCATAAAAATGGACAGTTTTCCCTGGGTCTTTTGGTCTTCATTTTTGAAGGCTCCTGTATCACATAAAATTTTGTTTAAATAAATTTGTTGTGCTTTTCTATTTGTAACCTGTCTGTTATGATAGAAGTGCTGCCTCTGTCCCTTATGATGGGTGTGGAAGGTTATCACAGCTCTCTGCCTCTACATAGTCTTACTATGATTGCTAAAATCATCATAGTGCTTTATGATTTATAAAGTCTTTTTATACATTATAGTCACATTTAATCTTCAAAGCAAAGATAAAGAAGAGAAAAATTATTATTACCCTCAGTATGTGTTAGAGATAAAAATAAGGTTTTCAGTCCATCCAGGATCACAGAGTAAGTGGTGATGCTGTACAGATTCTTTAATTCCAAATTGCATTGATAACTCACTTCACATCAAATATATATGTGATATAAAAATCTTATTAATTTTTATATAAGAGAGTCTGCTTCATAAGTTAAAATGATCAAAATATGGAGCAAGGGAAATCAACTTGTTTTTTTTTTTTTAGGTTCAGGGAATACGTGTATAGGTCTGTTACATGAGTATATTGTGTAATGCTGAGATTTGGGCTTTTGTAAATCCATCACAAAAATAGTGAATATAGTACCTAATAGGAATGGGACTCAACTTGTTTCTTAATCTCAGCCAGTTCAATTCCTACTAAGTGGTAAATACAATTAATCATTTTCCCTTAAACACTGATTTAAGAGAAATCCCTATATCTACCTTACTTCTCCCATTAGACAATGAGGGTTGGAGACATATCAGTAACATACTCATAGTTTTGATACACAAAGCCTAATTTTTGTTTGGAAATATGTTTCTTACATAAATGAATGAATATACTCAGGAATGCCTAGTTATAAGAGCATTATCATCCATGAACAATGCTCAGAAAGAGCTTACAATATTGAATAATTTAGAAAACATATACATGGAAATAGCAAGTAAGTGCAAAACCAAATAATGCTAGCGATGAGTTTATCAGAATTTCATTCAACAGAGAAATGACCTGTTAGAGAAGAGTACATGGAAGCTGTAGGTTATGCTCTCAGTCCTTCATCTACCTATCCTGGTATCGCTTTACCAGTTTTGCTCTCACAGGCTCCGTGTGCTTCCGTTCCCAACAGCTAGCACTCAAGTGTCTCTGGCAGAGAGAAGCTGGAAATGTATGTGAATGTACGTCTCTTCCCATCAGGCACAGCCCATAATCAATGCCCAGTAATACCTGGGCTTTTGTCCCTGAATGAGGCAGATGGAATGTAATCAACACTGTCTCCAAAGCTTCCCTTTGAGACTGAGCCAAAGCGACAGTTCCTGGGACCTCACTCCATCTCATACCCTTACTTGGCCCCCTTCTCACCCAGGCCCCACTTTCTTCCTCCCTTATTTTTTTTCTTGACCCTTCCTAATAAACCACTTTCACAAAAATCCTCTTTTTTAGGTATATTTTGAGGGAACCCAATCTGAAAAAAGAAGGTTGAAACTGAGTTTCAAATTTGACTATTGTGCCAAAAATTTCATTCCAGGGAAGGAGAATGTAATGAGGAAAGGCATGGATCTGTGGAGGTTTTGTATTACTAATGTGGTTGTTAGGAGTTGTAGGTGTTGTTCATGTAGGAGTTCAGGGAAAAGGCTTCCTGACAACTAACATGGGTGTTGTAGATACAGGAGTATAAGCTTGAGTAATGATATGGTTTGGCTGTGTCCCCACCCATAATCTCATCTTGAATTGTAATCTCCATAATGTGCATAATCCCCACATGTCAAAGGAGAGACCAGGTGGAGGTAATTGAATCATGGGGACAGTTTCCCCCATGCTGTTCTTGTGATAATGAGTGAGTTTTCATGAGATCTGATGGTTTTATAAGTCCTTGATCTGATGGTTTTATAAGTGTTTCATGAGATCTGATGGTTTTATAAGTGTTTTGTAAGTCCTGCATTCATTTCTCATTCCTGCCCCCTTGTGAAGAAGGTGTCTTGCTTCCCCTTCACCTTCCACAATGGTTGCAAGTTTCTGAGGCCTCCCCAGCCAGGCTAAACTGTGAGTCAATTAAACCTCTTTCCTTTATAAATTACCTAGTCTTGGGCAGTTCTTTATAGCAGTGTGAAAATGAACTAATAATGGTAGGTAGCACAATAGAGCAGAATCATGTCAGGTAGGGCATGAAAAAAAAAAGAGAGAGATTTGAACTTAATGTAATAAAGACTGTGAAATCATGTTGAATTTCCTAGGAAGAGAAGAACATGAGAAAAGCAGGCAAATCTCAAAACATAGTTACAGAACTCCGGTCTCTGTAGATGCTATGTGGAAAAAAAGTTCTATGGTTAAATAAAGTTTGAAAACACTTTTCATCCTACCTGTAGTCCATGGATGACTATCAAATGACCATATACCTACAAAAGGTGGGGTCAAGAAGCAGTTTTAATTTTGTTCTTCTAGTTTCTATTTTTTTTTTTTTTTTTTTGAGACAGAGTCCCCCTCTGTCACCCAGGCTGGAGTGCAATGGAGCGATCTCGGCTCACTGCAACCTCCACCTCCTAGATTTAAGAGATTTTCCTGCCTTAGCCTCCCAAGTAGCTGGTACTACAGGGACATGCCATCACACCTGGCTAATTTTTGTATTTTTAGTAGAGACAAGTTTTCACCATGTCGGCCAGGCTGGTCTCGAACTCCTGACCTCAGGTGATCCACCAGCCTAGGCCTCCCAAAGTTCTGGGAATACAGGCATGAGTCACTGTGCCCAGTTTTCTAGTTTCAAATCTTATCTTTTGATATCATTTTCTGGGTAGGCTGAGCAAAGGTTTTTTTCAAATAAATGTTTAGAAAATTGTAATGGGCATATGAAACACATGGAGATCTTGCGAAAATGCAGGTTTTAATCTAGAAGGTCTGGATGGAGTCTGAGATTTTGCATTTCACACAAGCTCCCTGGTAATGCAAGGTTGCTCTTCTAATTACTACACTTTGAGCAGCAAGGGGCTCTAAGATAAGGTCTACCTGACTATAACATGCAGAGACTCAAAATTAGAATTTCAATAGAAATTATTTTTCCTCTGTCAAACATTTATTGTATTATTTCTCATACATATTTGTTTGTTTATTTTGTTACTTTTTTATAATATTCAGTGCCAGTCGAGCAGTTAAGAAGGAGTGATAGGGAGAAATGTGTATAGGTAAGGGAATTTAAATGAGATATGAAACCTGTGGGAGGCTCCAGGGAAGAGTAGACGAAGGGTCTACTTTCAGAGAGAGTTCGGCACCAGTGGGAGGTTCCTGTGGCTGATTTACAAGTTTTACAGGGGAAAGGGAACATTTTATCAAGATATATTTTTAACTTCTTTTTTCATTCCATGTTCTTCATTTAACTGTTAATTTTATACATGCTGTGGGCTGAGAAATATGAATAAGGTTTCCCTTTAATAGCAATGTTACCTAAAAGCAGCTATACCAGTTTTTAACGGAATCTTCTTTCTCTATCATATTTTATTTCAATAACCTTCGTTCTTTAAGGAAGTTTTCCAATAGTATTTTCTTCATTTTCGTGTGCCAGTACCTTCTTCTAAAAGTGTAAGAAATAAGATAAAGAGAGAGTATTCTTGCAATCATTTATATTCAGAACACAACGGTAAAAAAAAATTGCCATTTTCATTGGTTTTTAGATATATATTTGTTACTTTCTGGAAACAAAAGGAAGGAAACTTAAATAATAAACGTTTGAAATCTTGATGGTTCCCAAAATAGCAATGATGAAAACATAGGCTCTAACCCTTTTGTTTTTCTTAAGATGGTCCTAACATCTAGATCTATCCATTTTAACCCAGAACTCCAGCTCAAAATTAATAAGGGAGTAATAAAATTAATTATGCATTTAAAAAGTCTCATGACACTACAGGATGTTATATATAAAACAAGTTCTCATTTTACTTTAAAATATGACTATACTTTTATTATATATGTAATGTATTTTTCAGAAGATTTATAGGTAAACTTTCTATTATATATTATTAGCCAGCCATGGCTTCCTCTATGGATTAAAGAATTAAAATGTTAATGGGAAATTCATGACTCAGGACTAAGAACACTTCCTTTTTCCTCTGAATGACTGAATATATATATATATATTCATATATATATATATATATTGCTCTTTTCAATATCATGACCCAGAAAATTCATTAGATTTGCATTAACAAAGTGAGCCATGTATATTAACCTTCTCAGTCTAGAAAAAAAGGTAAGAAAATTAACAACTCTTGAGTATTTCCAATGTCCAGGGAATACTCAAGGCACTTTTACTGAGTCATCTCATAAAACAACCAGAGTCTCAGTCTCCACATTAAAGGATTATAGAGTATCTCTAAAGAGTCAGAGTAAAAAGAGTCAGAGTAAAACCACTGTAAAACATTCTTGTTCAAAGAATACAGTTTATTGTGACAAGTAATTACTGTGTTCCTTACAAGTGATTTGATAACTGACTAGGGAGTCGAGACACTGAAAAGGAAGTCCACATAGGATAAGACTTCACCAGCTCCCCATTCCTAAGATTTGATCATTGCCAATGGATCTGAGAACTTTGAGTTGACTGAGGCCTTCATTTCCCTCCAAGAGAATATTGTGTTTTATATTTACATTTCTTATATCTAAAGGCAAATGAAGGAGACACAGATCCCTGCCTTAGTTAGAATGGATCTTTAATACTTGACTTGGGTTTGCAAGTCTTCTGCTCGTAAACACTTCATATTGAAGCAGCTCAGTCTTTAATTGTAAAAAGGAGTTAATAACTGTAGGAAAATTTTAAAGGCAAGAACTTCATCTAAGGTGGAAAAATTACCCAACTATTGTGAAAATAAATGAAAAATTGAGAATGAGAGTATTTTAACAAAAATAACAGAAGAAGCGAATAAAAGCAAGAGAATATGAATATCATATCAGGAATTCTGTAAGTCAGAAATCTTATAGACAAAGAATTGGTTTACAATCAGTTTACAATCAGTTTACAAATATTGCAGTTACTTCCCTTTGGGAATTACTACTGTAATACGCACACACACACACAAACACACACACACACACACACAGGAAAAATCTTTAATTTGGGAAAACTAAAAGTGAGCTTGTGTTTATTTTCCTAATTTCTATTGACTTTTTCCAACAGAATCCCATCAGATTGCTGCATTTCAGTCTTGAGCGCTCACAGTCTTGTTTTATGTGCTTTATTGGCAAATTTACATGAAAATGCTCCTCATTTTAGATGTTACTATAATACAAACATGCCAAGATGGATATAATAATGGATTTTTTGATACAACTTCAGATGGAGTAGGAAAAAAATATTTGTAGTTATGTTAGTTTTTTCCCATTTATGATTAGATTTTAACATTTTGAATTCCTTCCTAGTCCATAAATTATTCTTATTCTGTATAAACGTTATCTTATCCATCTACTACATTGCTCTTTTTGTCTCACTTTGATTGCTGAAGTTACCTCTAAATTATTTTATGTACAAGTCTTCAAATCATAGTCAAAATTTTTTCATGAAAGACAATATTTGCCACCAATCCCAGAAAATACATTAGTATTTTCAGTGTATACATCAACAAAAAGAGCACAATGGCCACATTATTAAATATGATTAGGGAAAAAGACTAAATTAATAATACACTTAAGTATCACCAGTGTCCCAAAGTGGATACTGGGAAACTCCTATAATTTCATTGAATTCTTATTATAATACCATGAGGTAGATTCTGTTGTTATTATTTCTTGTTACCAATGAAAACGTTTCATTTTTACTTTATTTTTAAGAAAACTACTTTTTTCCAAAAAGTCGTATACCTTTTTTAAGTAAAAAAAATCAAGTAATCCATAAAAGTACGAAGAAGAAAGTAAACTATCTCTAAAATCCCACCACCCAAAAACAAAAGTTATTAATGTTTGCTGAAAAATATTCCAGATGTGTCTCTTTGCATGTATACAAAGAAAGGTTATTGCTATATAGTACAGCCACATAGACAGATAGATAATAGATAAGGATAGACTGGTGAATAGATAATATTAGTGAATACAGAGAGAGAAGAGAAATAACAGATGGATGGAAATCCAGCTAATAGTTAGAAAATTAATGTGTTTTCCTTTCTTATGTTTCCATGTACCTAATCAGTCAAAAGCATCTATGTATGATAGACATGGTAAGGTCAGGATACCTGAAAAAAATGTAAAGAAAAAAAGAATTAACTTTTCAGCATCTAATATTCAAAACAGAATTTTAAGACGCCATTAGGTTTGAAGATCATATATCGTGAAAGGGAGGGAAAGTGATATTTTCTTTTATCTTCTCTTTAGTACATCAAGAGCCAGGCCAGAGTTTTCCAAATGTAATTTCCGTACAGGAACAAGTCCTAAGTAATCTCCATCTTGGCACTTGCATGCCCAATTTCAGTCACCACCTCACAGATGGGTAAAGATGCTTAACTACTGTACAAGTTTGTAATCATAATTACCTTGCATATACAGAGGAGTTTTTTTCTTAGAAATTACTACTATCTTTATGATATATTTCTTTATATTTTTACATAGCCACATTATCTTTTAAAGTTTTTGTGTTTATATTATGCCTCTTTATTGGAAGACAGGTAATTTTCACTCTTCTTAATAAGTTACCAAAGTCCACAATGCTAATGGTAATTTGAATAATAATGCCGATTGCTTCATTAGTAATGATTTGGGTTACTACAAAACTTTTAACTTTTCAAAACTTTTATGAATACTTTTTCACAGGAAGATTTTACTACAAACATCACAGACTTTTTAGAAATTAAGTTGCCATTTTATACAGAATAGAAAATTACATCACAAAGAATGGCAGTGACTTTCCTCCGATCATGCAGCTGGCAGCTGATAAGTAGCTGAGAACAAATTAAGTCAGTTCCCTTAATCCCCAGCCCTGTCTTACTTTCATTAAACATTGTTTTGAAGTTTTTTTGAGACAAGATTCTTTACTTTGGGATCAAGGTAAACAGCATCACTTTAACAAACATCTCATGGCAAGAAGATGTCTTAGGGCTAGGCTATTCTTTCTGATTGGGTAAGCTCATTAATAACCATGCAGAATGAATGGATATGATCTGCATTTCCAAACTAGGGCTTGATCCACATGCAACTACTTCCTTCTTGTGATTTATTTCAGTGCTAAACCTTGCTTATTCAGTAAGTTTCTTCTGTGTAGGCCTCCACACTGATGCACTGATATGACCTGTAATACAAGTACATTTTCTGGTTACCATAGCTTTGGGATAATCTGTCTCTGCCAAACTGTTCATTGCTCAGGCACTTATTCCATCAAAATTGTGTCCAGTCTTATAACAAATATTGAACTTCAAAGAAAACCAATGTATTTTGTATTTTTTAAGTAAGAGAGTCTTTTTTAAAACATTCCTTCTGAGCCAAGAACTAAAAATGCGAAACAGTAATAGGGTACTGAAAAAAATAGTTTAGGACTCCACAAGCCCTTATTTCACCAGATACTGAGTCATTTCTTAGTCCATTCACAGTAACATAGTCTTTTTCTAGCCTGCTCCAGCCTCTGCCCACTACCCAGTTCAAAAGCCACTTCTGTATATTTGTAGGTATTTGTTACAGCAGCATCCCACTTCTTGCTATCAATTTGTCTTAGTCTATCCTTGTAACTGTAACAAGATTCCTGAGATTTGGTAATTTACAAACAATAGGAATTTATTTCTTACAGTTTTGGAGACTGGAAAGTCTAAGACCATGGCATCAGCAGATTCAGTGTCTGGTGAGGGCCTGTTTCATAGATGTCATCTTCTCATGGTGACCTCACATGGCAAAGGGGGCAAAGAGGCTCCCTCAAGCCCTTCTAAAAGGACAATAATCCTATCCATGAGGGGTTCCCAAAGATCCCACCTCTTATTACTATCTCCTTCAGGGTTAGGTTTCAACGTGTGAATTTTGGAGAAACACAGACATTCAGAACATAACAACTTCATATTTATGACAAGGATGTTATTCCTGAAGTTTCTGTATTTTAGTTTGTATATAAATTTTATTTTAATTACAAAAATAAAAGAAGCTTATAAATATTAAATTAAAACTTCAGACTAAAAATATGTAAAATGAAAATGTTTTATAATATCTTAGAACATAAGCTCAAACCACTATAAGATCTGCTTTATAGATTTGGTCTAGAGCTGAACATTTTTTATTCTTATGTGAAATAGAATTAACCACACTTTAAGAAACAGAACTAATGAAAAATAAAATATTAACATCAAATCTCAAAGGTAAACTGACAGACTTTTTATCATAAAATAAAATACTTGAAATATTTCCTGCCAAATAAATGACTATGAAACAATGGAAGAGACTGAAAGAAGGAAGGTCACAGTCAAACTAAAGAACAGGAAATGAAAAAAATCTCTTATAACTGTATAATGTGCTCCTTCATCATTCTAACACATTATAAACTTTAAAATGATGCTCAGACTGGTTTTATAAACACTTCTCTTGATCTTGCCTCATGTTTTGTTGTATTTGATAAAAGGTTTTCCGACTTTAAGCCTCTAAATATCAGGCTGAGGAAGTCTAACTTAAGAGCACTTAATAGAGCATTTCACGCCTATTTAAACTATCTTGAAATCATTGGAGTGTCTCGGTGAGGTTTCCCTTGAACTTATCACCTTAGAAAGGCACATATGAGTCTTCCCCAAAGGCAGCATCTTTTACAAAAGTACCATCTCATATCAACTTATTAGCTACAATGACCACTTCAATCGGATGACAATGTAAGGGGGATAGAAGTCTCAAGTATACTGGAAAGTTTTTAATGACTTAATCATTCTATGATATGATTTTTGTAGTGTTTTGTTTTTTTCAATCTTTCTCTTGGTCTCTCATTGTTAGGATCTAAGAAGACTTTAGCCTAATGTCTAGAACTCTCCAGTAGTATTTAGATTTCGTTTTGTGAAAACTGGTAGAAGGAAAGAGACAGCCTCTCATGGAGTGATAATGGACAACTGCTCATCTACTCCAAGCTCTTGTGTTGTGGGATACTATTGCATGTAGCATCTTCAATCCAATTTTACTGAAGCCACTCAAAATCATGAGGATATTTGCACTTCTACTACCACTCTCAAAACTTTACAGGCCACATTGCCACCACATAAAATTTCTGGTTTAATTGATGGCATGAAGCTTGAAGACTTTTCTCCAAACTTTTATACTTTCCTGATTGTTCTATGACTTGAGATATCCAGAGGTAAGTCAGCTGTTCAGCTACTTTTATGGTCAAGCCCATCTTTATTTAAAACAAGGAACTATACATGTCTATATGTCTCTGTTTAAATATAGAACATTGAAAGCTAAAAGTGATTGTTTCTACCAATCCCAGTTTTATGTAAATGAGGAAACAGATTATTCTGATATTTCTACTCTTAACGTGATTTTTGAGCTCCAGTCTAGGATTTCCAACTGCCTACTGCACTCAAAATCCAGTTGCCCTACAGCCCCCAGCCTTAACAAGTAAATGCTGAACCTCATATTTCTCCACAGAAGTTACTTAACAGTCAGGATCCATAATCACACTAGACGTTTCAACAGAAAGGATGTAATCTAAATGGTTAAATAGGTACTGGGGGATAGAACAAAGATAGTGGCCAAAGTAAGCTGCTTCCTGGGAAGAAGCAAGGGACAGGGCTGAAGTTGAGGTGACTCTGCAGTTTGTAGGGGGAATCCGATGGACTCAGATCTACAAGGAGGGGTGCTGGCCTGGTATCTGTGGTATACCAGGAGTGGAGGAGTGGGTGACAATGGGAAAAGTTGGGATTCAGACCTCTGAACAAGGGGCATTCTAGGTGGCTGCTGGCATCTCTGAGGGATTGTAATGAGGCAGTTTTGGGAATGCAAAAACAATAAACAAGAAAAAAACCAAAAGAGAAAAATAAATAAATAAAAAACAGCAAGGGCACTGGAAAGAACTACTGCTGCCAAGGTGAAGGGATTGGGTGGGGAGACATGGAATAATAGCAAGCACACAGGGAGACGTGAATCCTATCTCCTCTTCTCCTTCTCTCCAGTTTCCCCAATGGCAAAACCTGACAGGAAGCCAGGTGGCAAGAGAACAAGGCAGTTTTCAGAGTTGCAGTCCCAGTATCACAAAGCTGAGGATAGAAAGGCAAACAAATGGAAGAACATTCCATGCTCATGGACAGGAAGAATCAATATCATGAAAATGGCCATACTGCCCAAAGTAATTTATAGATTCAATGCCATCCCCGTTAATACCAATGACTTTCTTCACAGAATTGGAAAAAACTACTTTAAAGTTCATATGAAACCCAAAAAGAGAGTACATTGCCAAGACAATCCTAAGCCAAAAGAACAAACCTGGAGGCATCATGCTACATGACTTCAAACTACACTACAAGGCTACAGTAACCAAAACAGCATGGTACTGGCACCAAATCAGAGATACAGACCAATGGAACAGAACAGAGCCCTCAGAAATAATACCACACATCTACAACCATCTGGTCTTTGACAAACCTGACAAAAACAAGAAATGGGGAAAGGATTCCCTATTTAATAAATGGTGCTGGGAAAACTGGCTAGCCATAAGAAGAAAGCTGAAACGGGATCCTTTCCTTACACCTTATACAAAAATTAATTCAAGATGGATTAGAGACTTAAATGTTAGACCTAATCCATAAAAACCCTAGAAGAAAACCTAGATAATACCATGCAGAACATAGGTATGGGCAATGACTTCATGTCTAAAACACCAAAAGCAACGGCCAAAAAGGCCAAAATTGACAAATGGGATCTAATTAAACTAAAGAGCTTCTGCACAGCAAAATAAATTACCACCAGAGTGAACAGGCAGCCTACAGAATGGGAGAAAATTGTTGCAGTCTACTCATATGACAAAGGGCTAATATCCAGAACCTACAAAGAACTCAAACACATTCACAAGAAAAAAACAAACAACCCCATCAAAAAGTGTGCAAACAAAAGTAGACAGACACTTCTCAAAAGAAGACATTTATGCAGCCAACAGACATGAAAAAATGCTCATCATCACTGCCCATCAGAGAAATGCAAATTAAAACCACAATGAGATACCATATCACACCAGTTAGAATGGCGATCATTAAAAAGTCAGGAAACAATAGGTGCTGGAGAGAATGGGGAGAAATAGGAACACTTTTACACTGTTGGTGGGACTGTAAACTAGTTTAACCATTGTGGAAGACAGTGTGGCGACTCCTCAGGGATCTAGAACTAGAAATACCAGTTGACCCAGCCATCCCATTACTGGGTATATACCCAAAGGATTATAAATCATGCTGCTCTAAAGACACATGCACATGTATGTTTATTGTGGCACTATTCACAATAGCGAAGACTTGGAACTAACCCAAATGTCCATCAGTGACAGACTGGATTAAGAAAATGTGGCACATATACACCATGGAATACTATGCAGCCATAAAAAAGGATGAGTTCATGTCCTTTGTAGGGACATGGATGCAGCTGGAAACCATCATTCTCAGCAAACTATCGCAAGAACAGAAAACCAAACACCGCATGCTCTCACTCATAGGTGGGAATTGAACAATGAGAACAGTTGGACACAGGAAGGGGAACATCACACACCAGGGCCAGTTGTGGGGTGGGGGAAGCGGGGAGGGATAGCATTAGGAGATATACCTAATGTAAATGACGAGTTAATGGGTGCAGCACACCAACATGGCACATGTATACATATGTACTAAACCTGCACCTTGTGCACATGTACCCTAGAACATAAAGTATAATAATAAACAAAAAGAGAATATGAACCTCTAAAACTTCATCACAGCAGAGGTGCTTAGTAAAGATGTTGCTGAGTTAAAGAATAAAGGAAATTATGGGATGTTCCTGAGGTCAGAGCGTGAATGGAGAAGACAGAATAAGAATCCTAGATTCTTGGATTTCATTCCAGGAGTCCTGGCACAAAATCACCCCAGTTAAGGTCCATACATTTCACATGCGTATAAATATCTCAGTGAAGAAATTTAGAAGTTGTATTCATTTTTGAATATAGAAATGTATAAAGAACAAAACAAACAACCCTATAATTTGACCATCGAGATAATCTCAGTTGCCTTTTTAAAAATAAGTTATAGATATGCATAGTTCGAAAAAAATAAAGCTCTTTAGAGAAGCAAAAAATAAGAATGTGTTTGATTCAAGAGTTTTATTTTCAGTTTAAATTACATGAATTGCACTCCTGGACCTATATGTACTCCAAAGCCATCATATTATAATGGCCCATGATATAGTAACATGGCAAAATGGAATAAGCCTTCAGTAATATATAATTTAATTATTTCATCACAGAGATGAAAAAACTGAGACACAGAAAGTTGTGTTACTACCCTAAATAAGGCCAATAGCTAATAGAGCCACTAATACAATTCCAGGCTCCTGTGTTTCCATCCATAATGAATACTTTACCCCCAAATTCAAGAAATAGAGACACTAATTAAAAATGTATGCCTTAAATTTAATAGCAGATAACTTATGATTATTTTGCATTGATACAGTACTAAGTACTAATTTTTAGACAAAAGATTATACTTCCTAATATTTGTGCAGTACTAATGTTAGAACTATTCAAGCAAAAAAATTTACATCTCACCAGGTGTTTCACATGAGTCTGACACTTGTTTTTAAAACACTGCTAACCCCTTAAGCTTGTATCCTAACATAATTTGTGTTTGTGTGACTCATTACAAATAGAAACAGGAATATTCTCTAAATATTAGACTCAATGAGAATTTCCTCAGCAATATCCCAGGCTCACATGCCCCAGGCTGTTAATGAAAGAAGAAAACAGTTCTTTTATATTAGCAATATTATAACTGAGATGCAAATGCCTTATTCTTCGGCTTTCGTTGCCGTCATTGACTATCATTATGTTGACAGATTGAGGAACTAGAGGGATAGTATTGCAGGAGAGACAAAAGATATAAGAATGCTCTGGTAAATTTTTAAGAATACTAAGTGGCAAATAAATGTAAATATGCACTAAATGCATCTGTGTTTTTAAGAGGTAGGACTTAGAAATAATTGCCAAATACCTAGAAAAATTAATAAATACAATCTGTGTTCTTTCAGGGTTCATGTCTTGATAAAAAACAAAGATTTTATTAGGTATTTTGCCAAAGAAAAAATATAGATGATCCATTTAAATAGAAGATTATCTAATAATCAGTTTTGTTAAATGGATAACAATATCCAATGTTATAAAAAATGGGAAAACGGAGACTTCCACACATTGTTGCTATAGATGCAAATTGGTCCAATTTTCTGGAAGGCAGTTTAGCTTGTCTATTAACATTTTAAACGTGTATGCCCTTTGAGGCATCAGGTCCAATGCTAGAATCTTTCCCAAGGAATTAATTGGAAGGGGTGCCAAAAAAGTCTAAGTGAAAGGATGTTTATTGAATTGTTTGTAACTGTAAACAGCTGGATAATGTCCTAAATGTCCATCAACACAATATAGGTCATTTATTTAATGAATATACAGCCATTAATAATAATGAAATAGAACTATTTGTGTTGACAGAGAAAGATGTTAATGATATATAATTAATCAAAAAGAAAGAAAAATAGGGAATGGCTATGAAAAAATATGTTCAGAACTGTTTCAATTTTGTGTGTGTATATATATTAATAGATGTATAGATATAGATATACACTTAGCTTGTCATGGGATATTTGTGTTACTTCTTTATACATTTTTGTATTGTTAAATTATTTTTACAATGAGCTTTTATTATATTTATAACCAGCAAACATAATAAAGGTATCCTGATTTTGGAGAAAGAAGAGACTGAGAATGAGTGAAGGCTTCAGAAAGATGGCGATACAGGAGTGTTGGAGAGGATGTGGAGAAATAGGAACACTTTTACACTGTTGGTGGGATTGTAAACTAATTCAACCATTATGGAAAACAGTATGGCGATTCCTCAAGGATCTAGAACTAGATGTACCATATGACCCAGCCATCCCACTACTGGGTATATACCCAAAGGATTATAAATTACTCTACTACAAAGACACATGCACACGTATGTTTATTGCGGCACTATTCACAGTAGCAAAGACTTGGAATCAACCCAAATGTCCATCTGTGACAGACTGGATTAAGAAAATGTGGCACATATACACCATGGAATACTATGCAGCCATCAAAAAGGATGAGTTTGCGTCCTTTGTAGGGACATGGATGCAGCTGGAATCCATCATTCTTAGCAAACTATCACAAGAAGAGAAAACCAAACACCGCATGTTCTCACTCATAGGTGGGAACTGAACAATGAGATCACTTGGACTCGGGAAGGGGAACATCACACACTGGGGCCTATCATGGGGAGGGGGGAGGAGGGAGGGATTGCATTGGGGAGTTATATAAGATATAAACGTCATGCACATGTACCCTAGAACTTAAAGTATAATAAAAAAAAAAAAAAAAGTGAAAGCTAGTAAACCAAAAAAAAAAAAAAAGAAAGACCGAGATTATACACTTCATTATTTCATTCTGAATATTAAAAATTTAGTATAGAAAACTTAGAAAGCACAGAAAATCATAAAAAGTCAATAAAAATTACCACACTCAGAAATAATTATATTTCTAGGTATTATCAGCTAGGTGAAATTTTAATCGGCAGGGATGAGAGTGCAGGCAATTTTGGGAAAACAAAGGTAGAGAATTAAGAAAAATAGCATTGTATTCACGTAAGCTATTTAAATTAACTCAATCAAAAGAAGTGGAAAGTAAATCTGAAAGATTAGATTAGAGGATATCATCATAAATGGCCTTAAATGTGAAGATGACTATAAGTAATGAGGAACAATTGAAGGCTCTAGTGCAAGGAAAGGAGGTGTTTGAAGATATGCTTGAGATTAACCTATAATCCCAGCACTTTGGGAGACCAAGATGGGTGGATCACCTGAAGTCAGGAGTTCAAGACCAGCCTGGCCAATATGGTGAAACCCTGTCTCTACTAAAAATACAAAAATTAGCCAGGCATGGTGGTGAATGCCTGTAATCCCAGCTATCCAGGAGGTTTAAGCGGGAGAATCACTTGAACTTGGGAGGTGGAGGTTGTAGTGAGCCTAGATAACGTCACTGCACTCCAGCCTGGGCAACAGAGCAAAAGAACGAATGAAAAGAATATTAGAAAAATTGAAGAAGAGAATGAAGGGAGTTAGAATATTTAATAGTTTATTATAGTAATCTAGGGAGAAAGCCATGTATTTAAATCCTGAATTAAAGAGAAAATAATACACGGAAAAGGGAAAATATAGGAATGTATCTACAAATATATGTATTTGTAGAGATAATAAAGTTTTACACATTTTGCCTAAAATAACAGTATCTTTGTGTGTGTACTTTTTATTATCTTTCATTCTATTTTTTGTTGTTTGGGGAGAGCTGAAATTTTACAAGATTGTAAAACATCAGCTTTGACAACTGTAAGAGTGATTCACTTCTTACTTATCAAGTTAGTCTATTATTGGAACAAAATAAGTAAGACAAATAAGAATCAGTTACCTTTACAATCTAAGAGTCCATATTACAAACACACAAAGTTTTCACAAGGATTTGAACAAAGGCCCTCATAAATTTTTGCCAAAAATAAAATAATAAAGTGAATTATAAGAATTTGCCTAATGTAAATCTTTTTCTTGACTTTAACTGTTAAATTAATAATAGTTGATATCATATTGCCTATAAATTATATGACATAAGCAGTAGATGTTCAGCAAGTCATTTCTATTTAAACCTAATTATGGGGGAAATAATATTATGATGACAATACTTCAATACTGTCTCTACCTACACTTAATAAGTTGCCTTGGTTTGCTTTGCATTTTGAGGTCGTGTCTATGTTATTTCTTTTTCTATAACTAGTTGGATAATAATATAATTCCTGTTGAAGGTAAACATTTAAGAGCAGTTAGAAGGTTATTTGTCTGTTAGGAATTCTGACCCTTTTCCCCAGATCTGACACTAGAAAATATGCTTCACACTTCTAATTTCTGATGTTGAAATAGAAGTTGCAGAAATTGTAGAAGCTGGAGAAGTTGGAGAAATTGAAGAATTGAAGTTCTCATCTGTATGTGTATTTCTATATGCACTAGTGCCATTCTTTTAGTGTATGTGCAGTATAAATGTACATGGAAAATATTTCTACTAAATTTTGCATGATATATTTGCAGGGGATACTGCAGGCATGTTTCCAGATGCCCTTGAATTCTGTACTGTGCACTGTCACCTTAGCTAATGATTGATTAGTTAATGCTGGAGTAGAAAAACCCAGCTCCCTTGACTGAGATGGGAACAATTCTGAGGCACAATTTATAAAGCTCCCCTGTGGGACACACCTTTAATGACCCCACCTGGGACTTCACCAATATGGTACCCTCCTTAGCTTCTTTTCCTTCCTTGCCCAGCATCCCACAGTTCCTTGACACTCTTTCCTGGGAGCACTAAATAATCTCTTGTACATGAATCCTCTTCTTACACCCTAATTTTGGGGAACTCAACCTAAGGCACTGCAATCTAAAAAACAAACTGGAACTAGTATAAAGCTTACTGAAAACACTTCGTCATTTTCTTCCAAGAGACCAAGCCATGGATATAACAATAGCAACTAGACCACTGGAGAAATACATGAAGCCACAGATTCAATAAAGAACTCTTAAATGTACCTTTCCAAAATATTTTTACATCAAACTTAAGAAGACATTTAGTATTATGCTATTTACCCTTTCATAACAGTAATAGCTGCCATTTGTTGAATTATTAGCTGTGATTGCCATTTTTCTCGTGTTTTTGCATCTTATGCTGTTTAGTCTTCACAACAACCCTATGATGGAGGAATTTTCTTTATTTTTCACATGAGTGGAATGTAGCTCTGAGATCATACAGTTTAGCAAGTAGCTGAACCAGGATTTAAACCCAGGTATAATCTGGCATTACAACTTATAATCTTTCTACTTTATCTCTGTGTTGTTCTTCTGTAAGAACATCCTGAAATACAGTAGGTGCCTATGTTCATTGACTTACTGTTGATTTTCCTCTGTCATTGACAGGAAACTACGAGGCAGTATTTATCCAATGACTTTCATCAAATAACTTACCCTTTGCAAATACAGCCATAGTATTTCAATTACTTCAAAGGGTTAAGATAAGTTTTCTCAAATCTTGTATTTTAAGGACCCCAAGATTTGTCTGGTTTTGGTTATGTCATGAAGACGCCCATTAACAAAGTCATCAACAAGTCGCTCAACCAGCTAGTGCAGAAAAAATAGCAATATACCATTAAAGCACCAAGCCTAGAAAGGGATATTATACTCAATACCCTATGGTTCATGTATAACTACTTAGATTGTTTAGATAATAACCCTAGCCAACTATTTTTCTGTGGTGGTCATTTCTGGCTTCTGAAGACTGATCAACTTATTACATTCCTATTACCAAATGCTCTCAGGAAGCACATTCAGTTGTAATGTATCGTTTATCTGTAACAACTGTGAGAAAAATCAACAACATCCAAGCAAGGGTGGCACAAGAAGCTAGAGCCATTTTGCTCTTTGTGATAAGACACAACAACATGTAATTCATCTCAGTCTTTGACACTGAAAGCAGTATAACTCAAATGGATGGCATTGTGTGTGGCTGGCCTTACAAAATAAAAACACCGGATATCTACACATCCTGTAAGCACTTCCTTTAACCCTACGGAAGCAAATGCTTTTCATCCATGGAATAGTTCTACATTTAACGCATACACTGAGTGTTTTCTGTGTGTTTTACCTTAGTAACTATTTGGGTGATAAGACACAATTTGAGAATGAATGCTAATGAAGTTGAATGAAGGAAAGATTTGTTGAAGACAAGAAGGCCAAATGTTTCATCTGTATCTGTTGATTACTTTGGGAGCATCAGAGGTTATTAATTTCCAACTGTTCCTATAAACATGGAAAGGAATTGGATGCCATTATGTGTTGAATTCTGTCCCCCAAAAATATGTTGAGGCCTAACCCCAAAAACATACGAATGTGGCCTTATTTGGAAATAGGGTCTTTGCAGATGATCAAGGTAAGATATGATCATTAAAGCAGGCCCTAATCCAATATGATTATGCCCTTCTAAAGAGGAGAAATTTGCACACAGAGACAGACTGTACATGGCAGAATCCCATGAGAGGATGAAGGTAGAGACCAGGGTGATGCATCTGTAAGCCAAGGAACACCAAATAAGGAGCACCAAATACTGACAGCAAATCCCCAGAAGTTAGGAAAGAGACATTGAACAGATTCTCCCACAGAGATTTCCAAAGGAAACAACCCTGCTGAAACTTTTATCTCAGACTTGTAACATCCAAAACTGTGAAACAATAAATTTCTGTTGTTAAGCCACCCAGATCTTGGTATTTTCTTATGCCTCCCCTGGGAAACTGATATAGATGTCAAACATAAAATTTAATTATTCTAATGCCTATGTACTCATTAGGATCTTGTCAATTGAAAGTGGCAGAAAACTAAAAAGCTCGACTTTTCCAGGGTTCTAAGTTAGTATTCTCTCCATTCTTTAGGCTGCTTCCTTATGTATTGGCTCCATTCTCGGAAAGGTGTTTCACTGCACATGGCCAGATGACTGCCAGCACTTCCTGCTAGACATTCTGTCTTTTCAGCAATACCAACTTTTCCTCCCTAGTTTTAACCAAAGTTCCAAGACTATGTCTCACTGAGTTGTCTCCATTACTATGTGGTGTTTGGGAGACGACTAATCCAAGACTCTACATCCAGGGGTAAAATCAACATGGCCTGAACCACGTGGACTGAAAGAAGGAAAGACATGAATAGTTGCCAGGATAAAAATCAGTGTGTTACTTTCTAGAACCGGGAGGAATTGGGAATGGGTAGGAAAAAAGCAAAACTGAGCAATTGTCCATTACCTTATAACTCACCACTCCACTAGTTTAATATGAAACCACAGGAAATTCTTCTCTATTAAAAAGATAACCTGTCTGGGTCCAAATTTATTAATTACGTTAATTTCCACTTCTTCTATCTCTACTCACATTATCTCACTACTGGACTCTCTTAATTGGTATTGCAGCTACATTCTCTTCTCCATATTAAGTTGTAGAAGGTAAATATTGTCAAGCTTGAAAGCCTGGCATTCTCATTAATACTGTTTAGTAGGTCTTCAGTCCAGCATGTAAGACCCTATTCACCATCTCAACTTCATTTTCTAACAATACCATATGCAAATCATCCATAGTGTAGTCAAGATGTCCTCATAGTTATGACACACACTGTGCAAATCTCTAACTTTCACCACTTTGATTGTCAAAACTATCTTTTCCTCTCTTTATTTTTCCAGACTTACTCTCACTTCAAGGCCCAGTGTACTTCCCAGCCTTCCCATAAGACTCCTCCTGAATGCCACTGGAATGGGTAATGGTTCTCTGAAATTCTAAGCCACTTATTGCCTTTATACTATTTTATCCTCAACCTATCCAACTATATATCATTAAGTATGCTTTTATGTGTATATCTTATCTCTTTTAGTTTCAAAATTATCCCATTGCAGACATATATAAACAGTTATTACCCCCTAAAAAATAGTTGGCAATAATGATCTCAACAATGGTTATCAATTTTTCAAGATAATTGTCTGAAATTTAAAGATACTTATAAGAAAGTGGTACTCTTTTTGTACCATGCTTATGAGATATATAAGTCAGCATGATTATCTCAATGTATTAGAAGAGAATAGATTGAGATAAATTAAATGGCTTCCTTAAAATTACCCCAATTGTTCAATGTAAGATGGTCATTCAAGAGATAGAGCCTAAATACAAACCCAGTTTTTCTAACTTCAAGCTCAGTACTTATTCATTCACCACTTACAATATATTATTGAGTGTTTAATATGAAGGATACAAGGATGAAAATAGAGTCAATATCCTCAAGAAGCTCAAGATGCTATGTAAGTCACAAATATATAAGTAAATATCATAAATATGCTTCCAGTATACCACTCAATTTCTCTGACATATTAAGAGCTTTTATGAATCACAGTATGGATTAAATAATACACAGGGAAGTACTACGTATTTTGTCTTCCTGTATCACATAACCCTTAGTGTACACTCAAATTGAGTGAACATGGAACTACTGGAGAGAACAAAAGGTTTGGGTAATTCCCAGGCAAAGACTTAACAGGCCTGCCTAGAATACTGAGAGGCAATTCATTTAATCCATGAGGTGAGATGGATAGTGCTAGGAAAAATGTAAATTTGAAGAATTAACTTTTAAAACATTTAATTCAATACTTCTTAGCACTTACACTGGAGGCCTTAGTATATACGTAGAAAGAGAGAATGCACCTTCTACTTCCAGCCAAAATTGTCTACCTTTGTAAGAGCTTAGGCATAGCTTATCAACCTGAAAGAGCAATTATTTTTCTTGTAAAAGTATGGTGTGTTATATAAGCAGGAAGTGCTTAATAGTTGTCATATTTTCCTACCTGCTTGCTGTACTGTACTCTGTTGAAAAGCAGAGAAAGTGTTCAAAAAAAACTTAGGTTTAAAGACCGCTTCCTATAACCAAATTTAATTCTTTTCTTGGCTCTTAGTGTATTTTTCAGTCTACATTGATATAAAGACTTCATCTCCTAGGCACTGAAAAATCAGTATATGAATGTTTGAATAGCAGTTAAAGTACTGCAGTTTTGTTGCTGACAATAGCATCAGTGTATTCCAGTGAACTATGTCTCATTCTCTGCAAATGAATGTACAGTATATAATTTTTAAAAAATTTCCCATTTATTAACTAGTCGGGGAAAAGCTGTACCACTTGTGCACACAACATCCTCTTCCATTAATGAAAATTAAATGAAGGTTATACCCAGAGTTTGTAAGCGAGGATTGACAAAGCAGCCGGGAGAGATGAGGGAGTTTGTGCAATCGAGACTGAGAGAACATTAGCTGATCAAATACTGATTTCCTTCCCTTTGCATCATTCCCACCTTTGTTACTATTCTTTCAAGATGGTAACTAAGTTCTCACCAAACTCACTGAACTCACCTTACACCTTTTTTTTCCCCACTTTATCTACTATATGCTTATGAGAAAATCCACAAATCTAGCACAATATCTTAACATAATATATACATGATTGTACTTGGGTAAGTGATGATCAAGATGGTGTTGTGTGTCCGAGTTTTTTCAGGACTCTTTCTTCTCTCTTTTAGCTCATCATTTGAAAATATTACTTAAGCATTAATTTTAAAATATATACTTTTATTTTATACTTTTTTTTTTTTTTGAGACGGAGTCTCACTCTATCGCCCAGGCTGGAGTGCAGTGGCCAGATCTCAGCTCACTGCAAGCTCCGCCTCCCGGGTTTACACCATTCTCCTGCCTCAGCCTCCCGAGTAGCTGGGACTACAGGCGCCCGCCACCTCGCCCGGCTAGTTTTTTGTATTTTTTAGTAGAGACGGGGTTTCACCGTGTTAGCCAGGATGGTCTCGATCTCCTGACCTTGTGATCCGCCCGTCTCGGCCTCCCATATTTTATACTTTTATATTGTGCTTTTCCGTAGTTTTGTGAGAAAGGAATTTAAAAAAAAAAAAAAAAAGCTAGCCCCACCAAAAAGGATAAAGATGGAGAAAGCCATAATCCTTCTCCTAATGGATATGCTGTAATCAAAAGAAATGTTATGTGGAGCTAGTGTTTCTATTTCTTTATATTTATAGAAAGGTTCAAGACAACTGCTTTTTCATTATCAATTTTAAGTTGCAAACAAGCAGATTACAAACTGTAGGGAGACCATTACCGTCTGGGAGAATTCACGTTTCTCATGTAGGGGTGAAATAAGAACTACATCCTGAGGATTTTTGGAAAGAAGTCACTTGTCTTTCCCAGGGGTCTGGTGGGGTTTCCTGAGCTTTTTACTGGCAACCCTCAAGTGTTGTTTATGGGACCATGCCAAGACACCATGGGATTGAGATACTCTCATTTGGCTGGCAGGCCTGTCTGGCTCTCTCCTTGGTGCTGGCTGCTTCCAAGGAGCTTGCGTCTCTGGGCTTTGTTTTTAGCAAGACACAGAGAAAAGGGGTTACCCTGCAAAGCCCTTAATGGATTTACATCCCCAAATGAGCTCTTGGCTTTGTTATCCCAAATTGACTCACCTCCCTATGAAGTTTTTCTAAATTGCCACTGCCTTATAACACCTAAATTTTATTTTTTCCTTGGCACTTAGCAGGTTTTGTATGGCTTTGAAATTCACATTGTGATTTGGTTTCTACTGAGTCTATAAGCCACTTTAGAGCAAACATCTGAAAATTCTCTTATCCCAACAGTGCCTAAGTTGTAATAAGTTCTTGAAAATATTGTTTGATGATAGGAGTGTTTTCCTGTCTTCTTCCCTGGAAGTGATGCATAGAGTTTTTAAATTATAAGATCCTGTCATATCTAGACAATGTTTAAGATAATAGATTTACATATGTGGCCCACAGTTGGCAAGTATATTATTTTTATATTTCTCTTTCTTTTCCAATAATTACTCAAAACCCCCTGTTGTTCTCTGCCTCTCTGTCTCCTCTCTCTGTCTCTTTCTCTCTCACATACACACATACACATACACACACAAACGGATACAGGATCACAATTTCACTCCCAAATATACTCTCATCTTTCAATGAGATCCTAACATTAGAGGTCAAGAGCATAGAATCTGAAGCTCAACTGCCTCAGATCCTATACCAGCTCCCCTAATTAATACCTACATGAGAGTGAAAAATATCATGTGAGCACGTGAGGCCAGGCATGGTGGCTCATGCCTGTAATCCCAGCACTTTGAGAGTCTGAGGCGGGTGGATCACCTGAGGTCAGGAGTTCGAGATCAGCCTGGCCAACATCATGATGCTCCATCTCTGCTAAAGATACAAAAATTAGCAGGGCATGGTGGCAGGCGCCTGTAATCCCAGCTCCTTGGGTGGCAGGAGTATTGCTTGAACCCGGAGGAGGAGGTTGCAGTGAGCGGAGATAACACCATTGCTCTCCAGCCTGGACAACAAGAGTGAAACTCTATCGAAAAAACAGAAAAGAAAAGGAAAATGTCATGTTATGTGTATCTCTGTGCCTCAGTTTTTTTATTGAGAAAATGAGGATAAAAATAGAAAGTAACCTCATATTTTGTTGAGTTAATCACATAAAGCCTTTAAAAGAATGTCTGGCTCATAATAAGTAGTATATTAATATTTTTCATTGTTACTACTTTGGGGAATGGTTTAGCAAAAGTGTTAGTCGTCTCAGGAGTCATCAGTTCAGACTTACAAAACATGCAATCTCAACTCATGAGGGAAGTGGCAGTGGTAGCAGAAGCAAGAACCTAACTAGAAAAGGTAGATCCTCTTCTTAATTGACAGAGTCCAAATCACCAACATTTACTTCATTAATGGAAAAGATGTTGGCCAATAAAAAGCAACTAATTTAACTAAATAAGTGTCTTTGGGCTGTGAAGAGCTTTATAAATCCTTACATTTTTGATGTATAACTTGCACAACCTGAACTTTATGTAACTTTGCACAATAACTCCTGAAATTTTATGTTTGGAAAATCTAAGGAGAGGATCTGATGTTGGATACATAAGAATAGAAATGAGTCACAGCAGGATAATGTTAAAAGAAAAGACAATTATTAGGTACAATAGCTTGGTTCTAAAATGATGTTTTCTGTAGCTTCATATTTGTACTATTTCTAGGTTACCCTCATAAAAGGCCTACCAGTGAATAAAATAGGTCATCTATTGCTCCATATTTCAAATGATTTCAGAAGTGCATAAAGTGATGGCTAAAAGTGGAGTTCCAGACTTGAAGATCACAGCAAATTTTGTTTGTTTGTTTGTTTTGCTTTGTCACCCAGGCTGGCATGCAGTGGTGCAGTCATAGCTCACTGCAATCTCAAACTCCTGGGCTCAGAAGATCCTCCTGCCTCAGCCTCCCAGCTAGCTCGGACTACAGGTGCACGCCACCATGGCTGGCTAAATTTTTTTTTATTTTAGTAGAGACAGGGTCTCCCTATGTTGCCCAGGCTGGTCTTGAACTCTGGTCTCAAGTGATTCTCCTGTCAGCCTCCCAAAGACCTGGGATTGCAGGTGTGAGCAACTGCAACTGGTCCAAAAGAGGCTTTAGGGCTTGGCTTCTATGAAGCCAAGCGTTTGGCAGTGGTAACTCTGTCTTACTTGAAGGACCCCCAAAACATGTCTATTAATGGGGAATTTTTTTTTACCTGAAACTGTGGAATAAGCCCTAAAGCATGGCTTCCAAGGTTATCTAATAACTGACACCTCTTATAAGTTGGTGAACCTGGTCTAGAGCATGCTCCACCATTTGTCCTGGCAAGATGTATACTGGACTACTTCAATTTTACATAAATAAGGGTAAACCTGGAAGTAGAAAGTTATGTTTACAATAAACTTTGCCTGGAAATCATTCCAACTACTTATGCTACATTTAAAAAAAATCCCAAAACTTTGTGGCTTAAAGCAACATCAATCATTTATTTTGCTCATGAGTCTGCAATTAGGGCAGGACTTGGTAAGGTGGCTTATCTCTATGAGCACCAGCCGAAATGGCTTGATTGGAACTTAAGGGTCCATTTCCAAAATGCACATGGTTGGCAAGTTGCAGTTGGTGGTTAGCTGGGAATTCAGCCAGGGCTGCAGGCTGAGGGTTTTCCTCATGACATTGAAAGCCGAGCTTCAAGAAGAAAGGTTTAAGCAACTTGGTCAGAGGGTATACGGCTTCTTATGAGCTTGCCCTATTATATTGCGTTAGTAACTAGGAAAGTCATTAAGACCAGCTCACATTCAAAGGGAGGGGAGTTAGGCTCTATCTTTACTATCCTGCAGAAGTTATCATGCCCAAATCTCTATGTATAAGTGAGGCTATTTATGATTTCTCTCTTATATACAGTAATGCATCCTTTATTGACAGGGATACACTCTGAGAAATGGACTATTAGGCAACTTTGTCATTGGGCAAATATCACAGAATGTATTTACACAAAACTAGATGGTATAGCCTAGTACACTTCTAGGCTATATGATATAGCCTGTTGTTTATAGACTGTAAACCTGTTCAGCATGTTTCTCTGCTGAATTTTGTAGGCAATTGTAACACAATGGTATTTGTGTATCTAAACATAGCTACACGAAGCAAAGCAAAGGTACAGTAAAAATATGGTTAAAAAGGATTACAAATGATACACCTGTATAGGGCAGCTCCATTATCATTTTATTGGACCACTGTCATGTATTTGGTCTATCACTGGTCAAAACGTTGCTATGCTATATATGACTGTATCTTAATTGTGATTTCCTAATGTTTCTTTTAGGCAAGTGAATCTTGTTTGATATACCAAAGAGGTACCGTTTTTCTGGTTCTTCTTCTGATCAGCCTTTTTTTTCTGTTGACATTTAGTGATAACATCATCTGCATATTTTCACATATGTAAGAAATTGAAATGGCCCCTGAAGAAACTGGATCTCTTAATTTGTTTCTTGCACTTTAATTGTAGATTACAGTTATATTTCCTTAACGAGAGTGTGAGCTCTTTGATACCAGGGACAATGCCTTGCTTCTCTTATCTCCAGCACCTGTCAAAATATGTGGCACATCCGAGTGAATGCTATTATTTGAATGTAAGGAAACTAAAATGATGTTGTTAAGAAATATAGGATAAAACTCACCAGCTTCACACACATACAAAAATACCACACATACCTGGCATCTTCAGGAAGATGAAGAGCACCTGAAAAGTTGTGCTCTACAAAGAAAGAAGAATCATCTCACTTAGCAGCCACTCCATTCTCCTCAGTATGTTGAAAATAGTATCACATTATAGGTGGTGTATGATATGAAAAGGCCAGGAATCCTGATAATCTGTTGGGTGAACAAAACCTATCAGCAGCATTTTGATGAAGGAAATGATATGCTAGCACAAGAGAGAACTGACTTAATCCAGCAGCGACTCCATTTATTTTCAAAGGAAGACTTTTTATTATGTATATCAGAGCTTTAATCTTTTGCTTGTCACTTGATGGTCTGCTCAGAAAACTTCAAATTTATGAATCAAAATAACAATAAGCTTTTTTGGGACTGTCTATTTTCCTGAAATGATCATTTAGTTCAATAAAGATGTATTTAATGCCATTTGATGTGCCAGAAACCATGTTCATCGTGCTGCCTGAAACACTGCCAATCTAATTATTCAGCTTTTTTTCACTTAGTAATGTGCATTTATGTTTCTTAGATCTCTTTTCATGGCTTGATTATCTCATTTCTTTTTAGCACTGAATAATACTCCATTGTCTGCTTGTAGCAAGATTTATTTATCCACTCAACTACTGAAAGACAACTTTGTTGCTTCCAAGGTTTTGGCAATTTTAAATAAAGCTGCTATAAATATTTGTATACAGAGTTTGGTGTAGACATAAGTTCTCAACTCATTTGAGTAGATAACCAAAGATCACAATTGCTGAATCATATGGTTAGTTCCATAAGAAACTGTCAAACTTTTCCATAGTGGCTATATCATTTTGCATTTCCATCAGCAGTGAAGGAGAGTTCCTGTTCCATCCTCGTTAACATTTAATGTTGTCAAAGTTTGGAATTCTAATCATTCAAATAAGTGTGGAGTAGTGTCTCACTGTCATGTTAATATGCAATTCCCTAATGACATATGCTGTTGCACATCTTTTCATATGCTTACTTGCTATCTGGATTATCTTCTTTGTTTAGATGTCTGTCAAGATCTTTGGCCCATTTTAAAAATTAGATCATTCACTTTCTTAGTTTTGAGTTTTAAAAGTTCCTTTTTTATTTTGGCTAACAGTCTTTTATCAGATGTGTCTTTTGCAAATATTTTCTTTTAGGCTGTGACTTTCCATACTTTCTTGTCTTTCCCAGGCAGGGATTTTTAATTTTAATGAAGTCCCACTTATGAATTATTTCATTGATGAATAGTGTCTTTGGTGTTGTATCTAAACAGTCATTGTCATATTCAAGGTCACCTAGGTTTTATCCCATGTTGTCGTCTAGGAATTTTACAGCTCTGATTTTACATTTTGGTTTATGAACCGTTTTGAGTTAATTTCTGTGAAGGGTGTGAGGTCTAGATTTATTGTTTTACATGTGGATGCCCAGTCATTTCAGTACCATTTGTTGAAAATACTATCTATTCCACTTTATTGCCTTTGTTCTTTTGTCAAAGATCAGTTGACTATATTTATGTGGGTCTATTTCCAGACTCTCCATTCTGTGCCATGGATCTACTTGTCTGTTCTTTTGCCAATACCACACTCTCTTGATTGCTGTAGTTTTATATTCTTGGAGCTGTGTATTGTCAGCCCACTGATTTTATTATTCTTCAATATTGAGTTGGCTATTCTGGGGCAGTATTTCCACATAAATTTTAGAATCACATTGTTGATATCTACAAAATTACTTTCCTAGATTTTGATTGAGATTACATTGTATCTATATATCAAGTTGGGAAGAACTGATATCTTGACAATACTGGGTCTTCCTATCTATGAACATGGAATATCTCTCCTATTAGTTCTTTGATATCTTTAATGAACTTTTAGTTTTCCTTTTACAAGCCTTATGCATATTTAATTAGGTTTATATCTAACTATTTTATTTTGGAGATATTACTATAAATGTTAATGTGTTTTTAATTTCAAATTCTACCTATTCATTGCTGGTATATAAGAAAAAAATTGACTTTAACCTTGTATACTGAAATGTTACTAAAATTGCTTATCAGTTCTAGGAGGGATTTTTCTTGTTGACTCTTTTGAATTTTCTATATACAATCATGTTATCTGCAAACAAAGACAGCTTGATTTCTTCCTTTTAAATCTATACTTTTTAAAAAAATCTTGTCTCACTACATTATCTAGGACGTTCATTACAATGTTAAAAAGCAGTGGTAGGAGAGGATATCTTTGCCGTATTCCTGCTCTTGGAGAGAAAACTTCAAAATTTTCACCATTAAGTATGTTAGCTGTAGGTTTCTTATAAATGCTGTTTTTACAAGTGGAGGCTATGCCCCTTTACTCCTAGTTTACTGAGAATTTTTAATCATAAATGGGTACTGGTGCTTGTGACATGTTTGTTCTGCATCTATTTATATCTTCATATGATTTTGTTTTCTATAGTCTGTTAATATGATAATTATATTAATTGATTGTTGAAATGTTCAAATAGACTCACATTTCTGCAATAAATCTCACTTGGTCATGTTGTATAATTCCTTTTTTTTTTTTTTTACATTGTTGGATTTGATTTGCTTATAATTTGTTGAGAATTTTTGCATCTATGTTCATGAGAGGTGTTGGTCTATAGTTTTCTTTTGTTGTAATGTAGTCGTTTGAGTTTGATATAGGGGAGTGCTGAGCTCATAGAATGAGATAGGAAGTCTTTCCTTGCTTATATCTTCTGAAGGAGATTTCAGAGAATTGATTTAATTTCTTCCTTGAATATTTGGTAGTTTTCACCAGTGAATCCATCTTGGTGCTTGCATTTTGGAAGATAGTTAACTGTTGATTAAGTTCCTTTAACAAATATATTCAGGTCTATTTAGATTATCTATTTATTCTTGTGTGAGTTTTGGCAAGCTGTGTCTTTCAAAAACTTGATCCATTTCACCTAGATTATCAAATTTGTGGGCATGGGCTTTGTTCATAATATGCCTTTATTATCCTTTTAATGTCCATAGGATCTGTATGTCTCCTCTTTCATTTCTGATATTATTAATTTGTGTCTTCTCGCTTTTTTCCTTAGTTATTCTGGCTATAAATTTGTTAATTTTATTGATCTTTTCAAAGAAGCAGCTATTAGTCTTACTGATTTTCTGCATTAATTTCCTGTTTTACATTTTATTGATTTGTGCTCTAATTTTTAAAATTATTTCTTTCTTCTGCTTACTTTGAATTTAATTTGCTGTTCTTTTTCTATTTTTCCTAATGTGAAAGTTTAGATTATTAATTTTAGAACTTTCTTTAATGTATGCATTTCATGCTATAAATTTCCCTCTAAGCACTGCTTTTCCCACATTCCACAAATACTGATAATTTGTGTTTTCATTTATTTTTACTTTCTCCTGAGATTTCTTTTTATGACCCACATGTTACTTAGAAGTCTGTTGTTTAATCTTCAAGAATTTTGGAATTTTCCAACTATCTTTCTATTATCGAATTGCAATTTAACTTTACTGTGGTCTGAGAGCAGATATTGTAGGTTTTCTATTCTTTTACATTTGTTAAAGCATGTTTTATGACCCAGAAAATTGTCTGTCTTGGTAAGTGTTTCCTATGAGTTTGAGAAGAATGTGTGTTCTGTTGTTTGATAATGTTGTCTATAGATGTCAATTATATCAGTTGGTTGTTAGTACTTTTGAGTTCAACTATGTCCTTAATGATTCTTTTGCCAGCCAGATAGGGTTTTTTGTTTGTTTGTTTGTTTTGAGACGGAGTCTCGTTCTGTTGCCCAGGCTGGAGTGCAGTGGTGCAATCTCAGCTCACTGAAACCTCTGTCTCCCAGGTTCAAGCGATTCTCCCGCCTCAGCCTCCCGAGTAGCTGGGACTACAGGTGTGTGCCACTACACCCGGCTAATTTTTTGTATTTTTTTAAATAGAGTCGGGGTTTCACCATGTTAGCCAGGATGGCCTAGATCTCCTGACCTTGTGATCTGCCCTCCTCGGCCTCCCCCAGATTGGGGTCTTAAAGTCTCCAACTATAATAATGGATTAATCTATTTCTCCATGCAGTTCTCACATTTTTTTTTCTCATGTATGTTGATGCTGTATGTTAGGCACCTACACGTTAAGGATTGTTTTATCTTCTTGAAGTATTGACCCTTTTAGCATTATATAATGGCTTTTTTATCCTTGATAACTTTCCATGAAGTTAGTTGTCTAAAGTTCATAGTTAATACAGCTATGAGCACTTTATTTTTATTAGTATTATCATAATATATATCTCTCTATCCTTTTACCTTTAATCTATATGTATCTTTATATTTAAAGTGGATTTCTTATTGACAACATACCGTTGGGTCTTGTTTTGTTTTTTTTTTTTAATCTACTCTGACAATCTCTGTCATTTAATTGGCTTATTCAGGCCTTTGTTGTTTAAAGAGATTATTGATATAGTTGGACTAATCTACCATATTTGTTATTGTTTTCTATTCGTTGCACTTGTTCTTTTCTCCTATATTTGTCATTTACACTTTTTCTGACTTTTGCTTTTTTTTTTTCCAGAGAGGGCCTCACTCTGTCACCTAGACTGGAGTACAGTGTCATGATCACAGCTCACTGCAGTCTTGAACTCCTGGGCTCAAGTGATCCTTCCACTTCAGCCTCCCAAGTAGCTGGGACTACAGGTGTACACCACCACACCTGGCTAATTTTTTAAATTTTTTGTAGAGACAGGTTCTCTGTTGGTTTCCCAGGCTCTTCTGTTATTTTAATTGAACATTTTATATGATTTTATTTTCTCTTCTTTCTTAGTATATAAATTGTCCCCTTTTAAAAAACTTTTTAGTGATTTCCCTATCACATTTATAACTAATACACGTCCAGTTTCAAATAACACTATACTACTTCATGGGTTGTTCAAGTAACCTATAATAATAAAATATTCTACATTTACCAGTCTTATCTCTTGTATCTTTGCTGGTATTTATTTCACTTGAATATATATGTTATATATTACACACATGTTTGCATGCATAATCAAATACAGTGTTATATTTGAAGCAAACTGATTTCTGTTAGATTAGTTAAGAAAAAATGATAAAAGTTTTCATTTATTTTCACTTATTTATTCTTTGATGATCTTCCTTTCTTCACGTAGATACAAGTTTCTGACATATCATTTTCCTTCTCTTTGAATAAGTCCGCTTAATATTTCTTCCAAGGCAGGTCTACTGGCAAAAAATTCCCTCAATCTTTGTCTGACATAATCCTTATTTCTCCTTCACTTTTAAAGAGTAATTTTTCAGAGTACCTAACTTTAGGTTGGTAGTTTTCTCTCTCACCACGTTAAATGTTGCATTGCATTCTCTTCTTACTTGCATGGTTTCTGCATAGTCAGATATAATTCTTATCTTTGCTTCTCTGTAGTTAGGATATTTTTCTCCTTGATTTCTTTCAAGGTTGTTTTTTTTTAAATTTATCTTTGATTTTGTAAAGCTTGAATATAATAAGTCTAGGTGGTTGAGGTTTTTTTCTCTTTGGATTTTGTTTTGTTTTTTGTTTGTTTGTTTGATTTATCCTGCTTTGTGTTCTCTGAGTTTCCTGCATCTGTGCTTGGTGCCTGACATTAAACTGGGGAAAGTCTCAGTCGTTATTGCTTCAAATATTGTTTCCGTTCCTTTCTCGTTTTCTCTCATTACATCATTTGTAGTTGTTCCACAGTTCTTGTTTCCATTCATGTTCCATTCAACTCATATTCTGTTCTTGTTTTTTCACTTTGCCTTTCAGTTTTGGAGGTTTCTATTGTCATGTCCTTTAGCTCAGAGATTCTTCCCTCAGCCATGTCCAATAATATACTAATGAGCCCATCAAAGGCATTCTTCATCTTGTTACATTTTTATTCTATCTCTAGCATTTTGTTTTCTTTTTGTAATTTCAACTTTTATTTTAGATACAAGGAGTATTTGTATAGCCGATCCTTTCTTAGAATTTCCATCTCTCTGCTGACATTATCTATGTGTTTTTGCATGTTGTCTACTTTTTCCATTAAAGCCTTAGCATATTTAATAATAGCTTTTTTAAAAAAAATTCCTGGTCCAATAATTCCTACATGACTGCCATATCTGACTCAGATTCTGATGCTTTTTCAGTTTCTTCTATGTGTTTATAATGTGTTATAATCTTTTGTCAAAGGTGGGCACGAAGTACTGGTTAAAAGGAACTGCAGCAAATGGCCTTTAGCAATTTAGTGGTAAGATGTCAGGGAAGGAGACACAGTCTATAGTCCTAAGATTAGGTCTCGGCTTTTTTGTGGAGCCTGTACCCCTTCTCAGTCTTCATCTTGCTTCAGGTGGGACAGAATGCCTAGTGGCGGCTGGCTGGAAGTTGGATTTCCCTGCCCTATGTTAGGCTCTGATAAAATAGTTTCTCCTGAGGACAGGGCTTGTTAAGAAGAAGAGGATGCTCTGATGTATTTCAAAGTGGTTTCTTTTCTACTCCCCATGTCAGAAGCACAAGGGAATTTTTCTCTGCTCTTCACTGTGAGGACCTGATAGAGCTCCTGGAAATACAACTCACAAAGTTTCTCCCTCTCTCTCTCTCTCTCTCTCTCTCACACACACACACGCACACACACACACAGTCTCTCTCACACACGCACACACACATACACACACACACACACACACACCCCTGAGTTCCCCTAGTGTTTTTATCTCTTAGATTTGTCTACAAGGAGCCTCCAGGGTAATTTTTCAATTACACTTCAGGTTTTCCTACCCCAGCTTTGGTTCCTGTGGAAGATTCTACTCACGGCCTCACTGGAAAGTTGTGATTCTCTGCAGCCACCTTTCTGTTTCTTCCATTTTAAGGGTAACAGTTCACCCTGTGTCCTCCTTTCCCTGACAGATCTAAGACAAGTTGTTAATTTTTCAGTAATTTTGTTAATTTTCTGCTTCTTGTTAGGATGAGGTTGTGACTCCTAAGCTCCTCACAGCCTGAACTACAAGCCAGAAGTTCTGATTCATTACATCTATAATGACAAATATCTGAATTCCAACAAAAGAACCAGGCACTTAGATACTTTGACAGCAATAGCTATTGAAATACAAGTTTTAAGTAAATTCTGGTCTTTGAATACCATCCGTTTAGTAAATGTTTGAAGGATATATTGGGAAGAGTTTGGGCAACCTTTTCACCTGAAGAATACATGACTATCTTACAAAGGTAGACATTCAATTAGAAGAGACAGAAAAAAAAGAAAAAGAAAAAAAAAGAAAATTGTGACTTCTGTACCGACTGATGCCAACACCATCATTTCTTTTATTTCATAAAGCTAGTGTTTGAATCTTTCCCCATGGTTTTCATCTCTATGAAAAAAGTACTATTGATGCCTTAACGCTAACATGAAGAATATGTACATGGGTGCTTGTACTTCTAACCACCGGGAACGGAGTGTGTTATCTTTTAGGGAAAAGCTGTTTTATTGTTGCAGTCGTTGTGACTGGTATTGAATCCTTGGGAGCAGGCAGCATGTGGCACAGCTTGACCTTTCAGATCAGGCAGATTAAGAACATTATATTTTCCACCCAGTCAATGCAGGGCCTATGGTTAATGATTACTTAGAGCCTAAATCCCACAGCTGATTTTCTGTCATTTGGAAATGATCAGAGCCCATGTCCAGCAAAATCTGGCAGTGACATTTTTGGCAAGCTCTTTCAACAGCAGATGCTTTCAGGAAAGACAGAGGGCAAATGGGGATGAGGGGAGGAAAATCCTATATTTCATGTAAAATTTATTTTGCTTCTAGGTCAATCATGCACCTTCATTCTTTCAAAGTGATGTGTTGATACTGGTGACTTTTAGCATGGTAATATATTACATGTCATTATTAGGATAAAATGATATTGTCTGCTTGCTTATTCTAATTTCATAATTGCACATTCTCTTTCTATTGAAAAATAGCATTCATTGTGAGAAGAGCACTAAAATAACTTCAACACTTCAAGCAACAACTTTTTCATTAACATTCATCATAATAAGTTTCATATGTCACTAAAAAGAGAAACCTGAAAGGCCTGTCTTTATTAAAGTAGAGAAGAGAAGATAGAAAAGTAGAATCAAGGCAAGGAGTCATATAAAGAAAATAAAGTGAATTTCCTTCCAATAGCAGTGTCTGGTAAATATTCCCTCCCACTGTTCATTGTTTCTGCTCTTATTCTGGCTTTTTTTCTCCCCTCTCTCCTTATCCTTCTTTAAATTCAAACTGTAAATTCTGGTATAGAGTAGACAGCACTGTATGTCTACTAGACAAAGGGCCTGGGCTGAGTTGGGATTGACTAATGTTTCTAGCCTGCAAGATTTTCCTTATGGCTCTCATTAGGCACTACACCTTGTGCCACAAAAAGCCAAAAATAGGCCTTGGTGGCCTTTGTTTCCCTATATGTAGAATGTGATCCAAAAATGCAATGCATACAAGTAGATCTCTGATCAAACTGCAAAAGAGCCAGAGTTAACTTTTGGTCCTGCTAATTCTATTTTTCTCAACTTTTGCCTTTTTATTTTTTATTCAATCACACAGGGCCCTGATAGTGGCCTATTTACAGCTATGCAAATCTACTAATTTCACCTAACAACACTCTTAATCAAGTACTCCATTCTCCAAAACTAAATATCTGCCGCTCATCCAACTCATCCACAGTCTAAATTCTGATTATTCTGAGTTCTGTTATTGTCAACAATATGTTTATTATATTCTATGATTATACTCCTATACATCAGATTATGAATGGCTGATAGATAACACTTTCTAAAGTATCCACATGTAAGAGAAGTACCTATTGATCCTTTTGTAGTTCATAAACAGGATGATTGGGTTTTCATGTTTATTGCGAGATGTGCTTTCCTCCAACCTTGTTATGATGTTGATCCATCTGATGTGAACTTAGGGGAAAAAAAGAAGTATCTATTGGCATAAATTATCATTAAACAATAAAATTGCTAAATTGGAAGATAAATAGTACACGTATCAAACACTTGATAATTCTTCTCTTTTGTCTGCTATATGTGATATAAGTGGCTATATTAAAGTTGCCTAAAAATGTGAAAATAGACAGTAGAAGGCAATAGAAACTTCCATAATTGACATGTGGCTTCCATCAGGTCCAAGGCAACTGCTTGACTTGTCATCTCCCAGTAAGTGGGAAGAGAAGGAAAATACATAGATTATTTGACTCTCGTCCCATTGATCAGACATAGTTATATGGCCACACAAATTACAAAGGAGGCTGGGAAATATACTTTCTAGCTAAAAAAACATATTACTAAATGAAACTGCCACATTTTAAAAGAATATGATCATTACATTATCAAAGAATAGGAGAGTGGTTAGTGTTAGACAAAGGCACTGGCAAACTAACTGGTAAAATGAATAGAGAATTTGGTCCAGAACACAGTACCATAAGATGGATTTGATGTTGCTTAAACAGTAGTACCTGTGAAGCTCTGATTCATATATTGACCGCAACCTTCCATGGTTATTTCTTGAAGTAAGCCCAAGAAAGGCTTTACTTGGGTACTACCTCATGTACCACAAAAAGCAAAGATAGAAAATATGTTCCCATCAATTTTGTGGATGACACAAATGTGAGCAGGGAAGGGCCTTCACAAGATAAGAGAAGTGAAATTACAGAAAATCTGGGCAGACTAAAATCGTGAGCTGAAATTTAAATATATTAAATGGAAAGTGACTTTAAGCTCAAAAGTACTGTGCAAGTATAAAATGACTTAGCAGCTCACATACTAAGGATATAGATTCCCTTAAGAATAAATCCAATAAGCATTAGCACTGAGGCATAGCTCTCCCAAGAGCTAAATCCATTTAAATAAGGCAAGTCATCCTTCTACTAAATGTTGCATCAGAATCAACACGTCTGTGTGGTTGTCATTGGGATAAATGCCACATTTGAAAGGGTCTGCAACAATATGGAGTACATAAATATAAGGGCAGTTATTTCATATGTGAAATGATTGAAAGAACAATAAATATTTTCCTTGAGGAAGACAAGGCTTATAAGGGACAATGAATGATAAAAATCTTCACATATTTGAAGAATTGTCAACAGAGTGTAAAGCCCTCTGGGGCCAAACTGGGACAATTGGGTTATACAGAGATAGATTTTAAACTTAGTATAGAGATATCATTTCCAACAATTAGGCTATTTTTAAAATGGTTTGTCTTTGAAAGGAAGAAAGTTTCTAATCTGTATTATTTCATGATCTCCAAGGTTTCTTCCACCTCAGAGATTCTATACAATCATTATGTATTTGTGAACAAAGTGTTTCCCTCAGCTTCTCATATGCATAAACTCAGAGGCATGTATACAAACATGCATAAGAACAATCCATTAGAAATGAGATAAATAGCACTGATACGATTGCCTAGTGGGGTGTACTGTCCAACTACTCCCAGCACCAATCTTTCACCTCTGCCATGACTTTTTCTTCTCTTAGGGTTTGGTTAAAACATAACTATGGCTGTTGAAATGTATGTGTCTAGCACAACACAGAATACACAAGGCCCCTAGAAAAAGGGGACTTTTCCATTTATGGGGCTTCAGGTTTTTTTTTTAACCATTTAGAATGCTTAAACAGCTGACATATTTATGTAGTATCAAGGAGTAGGTGGTATGCAGCTTTGAAAACTAAACTATCCAGTGCAAGTCACTAGGAAGCCAGAATGCATTTTTTTCACTTCAATTTCAACGTTATAGATATGGTGCTTATTTCATTACTGGGGTGTAAAGATACAAGCACATCCTTGAAAGCAGATGACTTGCGTTTAAGTCATTGTCGTGGGACAATTTTAGTCCTGTGAATTTTGGTAAATCACTTTGACTCTTTTATCCTTGATTTCTTCATTTTAAAATGAGAATAATGACTGTCTTATAGTATTATCCTAGATGTCAAATGATATAACCATGCAAAACATTTTATAAGTTATATACAAGTAAAATATTATTAATATTATTCCTGGAAGTGGTTTCAAAGACTAAATTTTCTCTAATTCTAAAATTTCTTATTTATCTCTGTGGATTATCTGTATCCTCTTTTCAATTTCAGTCTAGCTTTTCTCTGCCACCTGTCATACATCTGGGCCAGTTCCTGGATTTCCACATTTGCTCCTCCATCCATTTTCGTCAATTACTATTTTCTCAAATTAAAATTTGTTTATAAAAGATGAAAGATAAGTGGCTGTGAAATCGCATATAAGCAGAAGTCCAAATAAAATTACTCTTTAAATTGATAGAAAGCATTGGACAAACCCAAATAACAGACAGTTAGCTAGAGCGCAAAAATTCAGAAGGGTTTGGAAGATTCAGAAGATTATAAACTGCTTAATATTTAGAAGAGCTGGCAATCCGCCAGCAGGGAAGAAATTGTTCACCACAATGCCCTGTATATCTTTACTGTTGTCACCTCTTCATCTAATGTAGTTCCAGAAACTTTTGTGTAGGATATCAGATAATCACTCCCACCTTCTGGGGAGTATGTCTGTCCCTGGGACAGAAGCAGATGGAAATGTGGAAATCTAAGGTAAAGAGAGTTGAGCAATTACTTCTTACCAATGGCAGTAGTGACCACTGTAGTGACTAAGATGCCCATGACAAGAGGCAGTAAGAGCCCACGAAGTAGCGGTGTAAGAGGGACTAAGTTTTATCTCAGTAGGAAGTGGGAACCATTTCTGGCACAGAGAAAGATAAGAAGGAGAAAGATGCTCACTCCGTCCCACCTGAGGTTCAAGTTTAGTCGACTGAAATGAAAGGTCCACACCACCTTGATGATGGTGAATGACCTTGCCAGACTGCTATAAAGAAGAGGAGGTAATTGAATGAACTAATTAGCATTCTAGGCATCTTGTCTTTAAAATGAGAACTGTGATGGGTAAAATTTTAAACTTAAATTGCAGGCCCAGGAGAACAACTATTTACAAAAAAACTCTCTTTTTATATATCTGTTGACCATTTGTATGTCTTCTTTGGAAAAATGTCTATTCAGGTTCATTGTTCATTTTTGAATTGGACTATTTGCTTTTTGGTTGGGTTGAGGGTTTATTGTTTGTTTTTTGCTATTGAGTCGTATAAATTCCTTACATATTTTGGATACTATATAATTTTTTAGTTTTTAGTCATACTTTAGTATAACTGAAAAAAGTAAAATAAAAATAAAAAGCTAAAAGAGACTCTATTCTTCTCTAAGGATTATTTTAGTTCTCTGCAATTTAGAAAGGAAAACTGAAAACTGCTATCCACAGTTGCTTACCTGAAAGCATCATCTCACTCTTCTTGAGGTCAAGTGAAGATTTGGTGCTTAGAACTCATTACAAATATAAATTGTGTACTAAAGTGGACAATCCTGTAAATCAGCATATTCTGCATCTAAGATGCAAAGAGGGCCACAGTCAAATGATCTGCCTGCCTCAGCATCCCAAAAAAAAAAAAAAAAAAAAAAAATAGCTGACCTGGTGGCACACGCCTGTAATCCCAGCTACTGGGGAGGCTGAGGCAGGAGAATTGCTTGAACCCAGGAGATGGAGGTCACAGTGAGCCGAGATTGTGCTACTACACTCCAGCCTGGGTGACAGTGTGAGACTTCATCTCAAAAACAACAACAACAACAACTGCAGATTTTTCTGATATTAGCCTCAAAAACTATAGTTGACACATTAACAAAATTTACCTTCCTTGAACTCGAAGGGAAATGCTGGGGTGATATTACATCTCTCATTTTTATGGACAGCACTTTATAATATTTCTCAGAACAGAAATTCAGAAACATCTTAAGCCCCTCTTTAGTGACTCCTCTAGTCCAAGTTAATTATTTTAACTTCTATGTTCTTAAGTATCTTGTCCATATGCTAATTATAGCACTTATCACACTGAATTTAATACAAAGTAAGTAAGCATGTAGTTTGTACATTATAGATGGTTTTTCATACTGAGTGTAAGGGAATTCCATTTCACTGAATGTGATCTCCATTTAAATAACATCTTTATCATTCATTTCTTCCTTATTCAATGAATTGTGCCAAATACCGTTTGGGCTCACAGGAGGTATTTGAGGAGTTAACATCAAAATGCATCTTTGCAATTCAAAATGATACACACTGTTTCAATAAATCAATTTTAAATTATGTGAGAATCAAAAGGATCATAAAGAGAAAGTCGTAATAATATATGAGATGAATTTGAGGGAAAATCAGGATTTTGCACATAACATGGAGGTACTATAGACACACTGGACTAAAAATACATCATTTCCCATTTACCCACTAGGCTTCGCATTTCTCAGAGCCAAAAATAATGTCTACATAGTGTGCTCATTTGCTAGGGCTACTGCAAAAAGGAACTACAAATTGGGTGGCTTAAAACAATAGACATTTATTGTCTCACAGTTCTTGAGGCTAGCAGTCCAAACTGAAGGTTTTGGCCAGGCCATGTATTCCATGAAGAATCTAGAGAACAATTTTCACTGCTTCTTCCAGCTTCCAGCAGCCAAGGCTCGCTGCAGCATAACTCCAGTTTCTGTCCCCATCTTCACATGGCTGACCTCCCTGTGGATGAGGTGATGTCTCTACATCGTCTTCTTTCTATGAGTATCTCTGTGTTTTCACGTGGCATTCTCCTCTCTCTGTGCGTCTATGTCCACATTTCCCTTTGCTTATGAGGACACCATTCCTATTGGATAAGGGCTCACCCTAATGATTTCATCTTAACTTGATTACATCTGTAAAAACTTGGCCGGGCGCGGTGGCTCAAGCCTGTAATCCCAGCACTTTGGGAGGCCGAGACGGGCGGATCACGAGGTCAGGAGATCGAGACCATCCTGGCTAACACGGTGAAACCCCGTCTCTACTAAAAATACAAAAAAATCTAGCCGGGCGAGGTGGCGGGCGCCTGTAGTCCCAGCTACTCGGGAGGCTGAGGCAGGAGAATGGCGTAAACCTGGGAGGCGGAGCTTGCAGTGAGCTGAGATCTGGCCACTGCACTCCAGTCCGGGCGACAGAGCGAGACTCCACCTCAAAAAAAAAAAAAAAAAAAAATCTGTAAAAACTCAATTTCCAAATAAGGTCACATTCACAGATACTACAATTAAGACTCCAACATATGTTTTTGGGGGATACAGTTTAACCCAAACATTCATAATTATAACCCCAATATTTATCAGAGAATATACAAAATTCTACGCATTCAATACATGTTAGCTAAATTTTGAAATGTTCATTTTTACATCCTACTATAACCCTTGCACTATCATTTAAAATTGTATAAATTGTTCTTGATTCAGGAAAATTGAGAAATAAATGATTACCATCATCTGAGAAATATTCAACCTACTTGAAAGTTGTTGTCATCCTTAGCCAGGTGTTTCTCCAATTAAATTATTCAAATACATTTATCTTCTACATAAATCCTATTTTATAGTTCTTCAATCATCTTTTTTCCCACCCACTGTATCCTAACTGTATCCTAAGATGGAACTTGCAATTTATCCTTTCAGAAATAAATTTTGGGTTACCTCAGACCTCTAAAATGTTTATATGCACAATATCACTTTTCCTAAACTCCTGTTTCCTTTGTAATTTATTTTCTCTATGTAGTTCTCATGAAGACAGTGAAGCCTTTATAATAACTTTGGATTTGAATTTAATATTTTTTCATGTGGAATTGTCAAAAATATGGCCTGGAAGTTTTTCTGTGAACTTGCTGACTTTTTGTCCTTTTTACTTTAAAATAAGAAAAGAGTCACATTGAAAACTGCAGAAGTTAAACTGGCATGTTTCACCTAGTACCCCCCAGGTAACATCAGCTGTGTTTTAGTAAATGCCGTGAGTCACAGTGCTCTCTCTCGGTTCAGAGCTCTTTGGGACCTATGGGTCTTATTTCACATCAGAAGCAGCTGGATTTCACACCTATATTTGTCACCCTTCTAGATCCTTCCTTCTGAGCTTATTAACACCATCCAGCAGCTACCTTGAAGATATGCTGCCAGAAAAAATAAATGTTTTCTGCAAAGAGCGAAAAGGTTTTCTATTCCCATATGTCAGCACTTCAGTTCAGGCCCATTGCCAATAACTAATAGCATTTAAACAATAGTTCATTCAGGTGAGAGTTACGAAAATGCTCCTCTTCTGAGATGATTCACTAGATATTGTTACTCAAAAGTGAGAGGAAAATTGGTTGATTTTTGCATCTAAAAACTACTGAAGCACACTGAAAATGAAGCTACAGATCAGGTTCCCAGTCCATGCTTTACATTCAACTTGCTATTTGACAATGAATTTTCACATGACTTTTCAATGTCTCCCTTTTCTCATATGCAAAATTAAGAGAATACCATATTTTTACTTACTCATTGTGAGGTTGAAGAGATATTATGTGGAAAATCACTCCACAATTAGAAGGCACTGAGCATATTTTGGGCATATTTCAGATGTTATTCATATTCCAACTTAGAAGTTTAAAGAATTAAAATCTATAACTCAAGAAAGGTGACTAAAGAGAATCATTGGTGATTAGTGATTACGCACCTGATTTCTTATTCCATTGTTGCATTTTGGGAAATTAGCTATTTATATTCTAATCAAGTGTTGACTTTCAACTTAGAATATAATATGAAAACTTCATTTTTTTCTAATAAACCTCAATTTTCTGATAAATCTTAGAGTACATTGCAGGAGGGAGACAACTATTTGCAAGTAAGTTGAGCTCAGGATCACAGAAAGTCACATACCCAATCTCCTGTGCAGAGAGGTTAATAAACTTAGTAAGATATTCACTCCTGGGTTGAACCTTAAATCTGTTGCCATCTAGAAATAAAATCGTAACCTTGTATATAGAATCCAAACACATGTGAATAGGAGAAGTAGAGTTATGATCATACAATAAACTATGATCATAATAAAGGAGAGATGACTCTAACTCTGAGTCTTTGCTGAGTACCAAATCAGCAACATATTCACCTATAAAATTTAAATATATATGTACATAAATACATAATCACTACCCAATCTTTAAGGTCAAACTTTAATGCTATCTTCAACATGAAGCCTTTACCAAGCCCTGAGTCAACAGGACTAGCGTTCTTATTGAATCATAAATATGTTCTACATATCTTATTTCTCTTACAAACTTGGAATTTGTTTTCACAAAGCAATTCAATAAATATCCAAGGTCTGTATTGTGTTTATATGTGTATACCCCAGTGTGTCCACTACAGTCCCTTGTCACAAATAAACATTTATTGAATTTTTTGGATTGAGAAGTCATAACGACAAAATAATAAATCATTGATACTGACTACAACCATCTGATATTATTTGATTGCAGAATGATAAATCTCATATATTAGATGTGAAGGTTTTTTTTTAAGCATTTGAAAATACATTTTGAAAGAGATGTTAAAATAAGTGAACAACCAGTGGAGTTTTTGAGTAGAGGACTGATGTTCTCTATGCATGAATTCAGTTTCAGATAAATACACTTAATTATCTGACGGAAAATGTCACCATAAAATATTACAACTCAGAGAGAATACAGAAGTTCAAACTATTGAGAGATCAATGTGATGAGTACCCTTGAAAAGGTTAAGGCTCTCAAAAAGCTATTTGAAATTGTCATTAGTAATAGTATTCTAGAGGGAGAAATGTAATTGTGTGATATTTTGAGGTGATAAGTTGTCTTATCAGGGGTCTGTTAGGGCAGAGTTCATAAGAAAAATGCACTTCTGATTTATGTCCCTAAACTTTGCAGGATTTGTTCTGGCATTTAAACAAATATTAAACTACATGGCTATAGACAGGAGCCGTTTGCTCTTCGGTGATAACCTTGCTGCTTCTTCCACTTCTCCATGGGATATAAAGAAGGTCATTTTCTAGAATAAAACTCATTCCCCTGTGCATGCTTCATCACACAGATTGCTGACAGTTGGGGGTCTCTGCTCTCCACCATGGGACACAGAACCCTGTTTCTGACACTGTGAATTGGTTCTGGTCAATAGAAGATACAGAATACTTAGATCATGTTGTTGAGCTCAGTTAGCTAGTTTTGCTTTTTGGATATGTGATGTATAAGGGAATGCACTTCCCAGATCCTCAATAAAATACTTGTCCCAGCTATTGAGAGTGCTGTTAGAACCCAGCCTGCATGCATTTGCCTTTCAGAAGCCGCTTAAGCTTCAGAGAACCACCTTGGTCAAGCTCACACCCTTCAGAACAGGGATCCATATTAACTGATAGATTGACGCAGGATTATAAAGGCCAGACCATTTCAGCCTCATTTAGGAAAATTGTGATGATTCATGTTATCTCTAGAGTTCCCTGTGGGGTTAGCGGAAGTTGTTGTTGGGACTGTTTTGCACCTTGACTTCTCCCTTGGCCCAATACTGTTTCTTTAGCTTGCCTTCTACGAGTATTGATTACAGGAAACTTCGTAATATACATCCTGAACATTGAACTTCATGATAAAATTGGCTTTGGAGAACCTATGTGCAATAGGGTGAAACAGATAAACTTGTAGTTTTCTTAAGTGCACAGCAAGGATTCAGAGGACATAATAATCCTGGAATGCTAGAGAGAATTCTGGGCAGTATAAATAGTTTATAGGAATGTCCTCAGCAGGGCAGAGCATGGCATGGGTGAAGCTAGGAAAGGTAAGCTTGTCAAAGTGAGAGTGGCACAAAAAGAAGCAGGAGAAACAGGTGACTTTGAAGTTACAAAGACCACAGCTGACAGTAGATGACCCCTGGCAGTAGGAGGGTGTGACTACCACTAAGAATACTGAATGATAGCAAGAGAAAGGTGAATTTCATCTGGTAATCAAAGAGAAATTAGTGACGTTTAAAAAAAAAAACAAAAATCATGAGAATTGTGTTTTAGGAAACTGAAGGAGTCAGTACATAAAGTAAATTTGAGAGGGAGGAAAGATGGAGAAGCCAAAGATGACATTAGAAAGTTGTTAGAACAATCCTGCCATGATGAAAGCCAGAATGTAAACTTTAAAATTGCATGTATATGTGTGTATGTATGTAGAGAGACAGAAACAGAAAATTTGAAAGAGGAAATGGCAGTAAGAATTGATTATAAGAGGTGCTATATGGGAATTAAATTTAGCAGCAATCCTTCTAAAATCTTCTCTACATGCCAGCGACCATATAATGAATATCATTTATTGAACACTGAAATAAACTCAGAATTTTACCAGGAAACTTTAGATATATTTCATTATTTTAATATCCCCTTTGACATAGCTATTTCTTTTTATAGTTTGTAAATAAAAAGACTAAATTTAGAAATGTTTGAGAACCCAGTCCAACGTTATGCAGTTAATAAATGTCAGAATTGGAATTTGAACACAGGCCTATTTAAATTAATTTTCAGTACTTTTAACCACTGTACTACCAAGATCTAAAATATAAAAAATATAAATATTTTTATTTTAAAAAGTTTCCTTTTATGAGTAAGTAATGTGAGGTAAAAATTGCAGATCATGCATGCATGATTACTTACTGCTGCCAACATATTTTTGAACTAATCTAACTCTAGCCATTACATCACATGAATACAGGAGTCCAAGGGGAATACATGATCTAAAACTAAACCTGCCCGGCAAATACAAGTTCCCTCTTCTTCTACTGGCATAATCTGTTAACATATCTGGGTGTATTCATTCATAAATGTGTCTTTATATTTAGGATATTTAGGTAGGAGCAGAAATTCTTTGTCCTCTACTTCAGCAGTTGGATTCTTCAGAGACTCATCAGTCTCTTCACTTTGAAGTTTCATGCCACTGGAAGAAAGCACCGCATGTTCCCAAAATGCTTTGTATTATTTTCGCTGGTATCCAGTCCCCAGTGGAAAAGCAATCTTGCAGCAGCTCAAGGGTGAAAATGGACAATACATTTGCAATCTGGAACCTGGAACTGACCTTGGGCCAGTAACAGAGCTGTATAATCATTATAATAAAGATTTGCCAAAAAGGACATATAGAAGAGTATTCATATTACATTATCATTTGTATTATAAGTCCCCAATTATGTCTCGAAGGAGATACCAAGTCATATCTTCAAATATTACCTAATTCAGAATGACAGTGGTATTTAGACAACAGAGTGATCTATTGAATGATAAAAAGGCTACTTACATTTGTTGGGCAGTTGTGTCCCAACAAGCCTATTCAAGCCTTTATATATCCATATTAATTTTATAATCTGGTCTTAAGTTTATAAAAGGGACCTATTTACAAATTTCTTAAACTCAGTTGATTGTATATTTACGTATTCCATATATTTTGCTTTTATAGAAGAGGTTAATGACAACTCCAGAACCTCTTTGTAACATCTGTAAAAGGACACTATCAAAACGTAGAAGAGTTCTATAGGGTCAGCATGGATTCATAAAAAGGCTTCTTGGTCACCTCCCATGGAAGTGCAGCTGCCTTGTCAGGTAATAACGTGTGTCTTAGTACACTCTCTTTGTTTTCAATCTCTTAAGCCCCAAAATCAACTTGAGGCCTCAGACAGAACTGCTATTCAAGGCAACATCACACACAATTCATTAATGTACTGCAGGAAATCACAAGCAGTGGAAGGGTAGTCCTGCAAAGAATTATGGAACCGTGTTCACTCCTGTGACTATCACCAGAACACTCTTCAGATAACATGCTTCCAATTGTTGAAAATAAAAATGTGATAGTCAATAAATCTCAACATTCTGAAAGTTGTCATTGTGATGACAGGTCAATTGCATGGGATAATCATTTCAAGTAGAAAATCAAGCAGGTTAGCAATAATTGTATTTTGTAATACACACATGCAGTATACCCTCACACACACAAGAAAAATGAGATTCCCCAAGGAAGCATTAGGCTTTTGTTTGGGTTTCTTTAGTTCATGAGATGGATATATATTGTTTGAGAAGTCACTATCGGTGATCTTGAAGGAGCATATAAATAACTAATGTATGCTCATTAGGAACTTCCGGAAATCTTTAAATTGTCCTTTGATGAACATACATGATCAGAATGTAGCTAGCACCTTATTACTCAGCTTTCAGCTTTAATATCACTCCTTCAGATATCATGCCTTCAGAAGGCCTCCCAGACTTGACCACCTGGTCTAAAGTAACTCTTTCTCTCTCTTCAACACATAACTGTGCTTTTAAAAACTGTCAATAATTCATGCCTGTAATCCTAGCATTTTGGGGGACTGAGGTGGATGGATGACGAGGTCAGGAGATTGAGACCATTCTGGCTAACACGGTGAAACCTCGTCTCTACTAAAAACACACACACAAAAAGTTAGCGGGGCGTAGTCCCAGTTACTCGGGAGGCTGAGGCAGTGAACCCGGGAGGTGGAGCTTGCAGTGAGCCGAGATTGCGCCACTGCACTCCAGCCTGGGCAACAGAGCGAAACTCCGTCTGAAAAAAAAAAAAAAAAAATGTCAATAACATGTCACTGCTTGACATTTGTTTTCTGTTTGCTTATGTAATTATTTTCTCTCTTTTCCAGCTAGAATTTCAGCTCTGTGAAAGTACAATTCTCTTTATTTTGTTCACCATTGTACACTTAATATCTTGATTTCCATGTAACAGAGTAACTTCATATAAATGTATGGAAAAATATTTTTAAATTACATCAAGCCTGGATGATGTTTCTACTAACGTTTATTAAGGGCATATAATGTTCCCGACTCTTAGAACAAATAATTATACCATTTACTCTTCATAACCATTCTGTGAGGTGAGCATTAACATAGATTCTACAGATGAGAAACCTAAGCTTCAGAACTTACTGGAGTTTGTTTTCTTTATACTCCAGTGTGCCAGATGGTACATTTCCACCCATTCTATCACATGATCACACAATTGTTTTTGTTTCTAGTGTTTGCTATATTTGGGGCTACCTATCCAACTGTACTTTAAGCTCCTTAATGATAGGGATAGTATCTTCTATTGCTTTTGTCTTCATAGCAGTATTCATGACAGTTGTGGGCATGTAGATGTTAAGAAATAAAATGGTTTCAGTGGTTATGTAGGAAGATGGAAAATGCATCCCCATAACTGGGAGTGGAACGTGACCCTTCACACAGGTCACAGAATCTCTCCTCATATCCTCCAGAGAATGGATCTCTAAGAGCTGAGGATCAACTCACATATCTAATCTGACTTAAAGCTAATAGGGCATCATGAAATTCTCTATTCATTGATAGTCCTTGAAGGGAGAAAAGTATGTATGGTCGCACTGTATCCCTACCTCTACATTTGTATATAATTCACTAATTGTTCATATTCCATGCCTGTCCTTGTTCCTGCTCCCACTGATCTCAAAATCTGAAATAAACATGCAGCTTCTCTCAAAAAGACTAGTGCAGGGACTCTCCTGGAAGCAACATTTTGGTTATGTTTCTTAGGGTTCTTTGTTTGTTTTGAGATAGAGTCTCACTCTGTCACCCAGGCTGGAGTGCAGTGGCACAAACACAGTTCACTGCAGCCTTGACCTCCCAGGCTCAAGCGGTCCGCCCGCCTTCACCTTCCCGGTAGCTAGGACTATAGACGCATACTACCATGCCTGGCTAATTTTCCTTATTTTTTGTGGAGATCGGGTCTTGCCATGTTGCCCAGGATGGTTTCAAACTCTTGGGCTCAAGTGATCCTCATGCCTTGACTTCACAAAGTGCTGGAATTACAGACATGAGCCACCATGTCCAGCCTTAAGCAAGGCTTACAAATACAGAAGCCTGGTCCTTGGTCAGTAGCATGAAAAGTATGACTAATTTTAAACCTGTGTTGATGATTCTGGCTTCTTTCCAGGAAACAAGACAGAGAACAATGAAGGCTCCAGTTCCTTCTAAATCTAAGACAGTGTGGCGCACAAGGCATGGGTATAACTATGATGTTAATAAAAAATAGTTACCATTTACTCAGTGTTGGAAATGTGTCAGGCACTTTAGGGCATTGACCTATTAATCCTCCCAAGTATTTTCATGTCTACATTTACAGTCTAGAAAACTGAGGCACAGAGACACTGAGTAACTTGTGTAATGTCATATAGTCAGTTAATGGCTGATGCAAAATTTTAGCAGAGATACTGTAATTGCAATGCCTAAAAATCAAGATATGAGCAAGTTCTCCTGGGTGCATCTTCCACCTCCAAAATAAATTCAGAATATGTTGATCCTATGAATGCAATAAATTTCTTCCCATTTAAATTTGGTCTACATGTGCTTTCCAGCAAATTATGATGAATTAAACATGCGATTGCATGCATTTTTGGTAAGCTTCAAAAGGGAGGTAATGAGGAACAGTTGTCATTTCCAGTTGCATAATTCTAGCACATAATGACATTTAAATAACATGACTGATAAAATAGGTGTTAGAGCTTGAATAATACTGTCCCTTAAGATTCCTAAATAATAATGTAGGTTCATTATTTTAGGTGATTCTATTGTCATATATAGCCATGATATATTCCACTTCCATTGCATCTGGTATAAGATATGTATAAGCTACTGAAAATATACTTTATCTCCACGAAGTAGTTATATATTCAATATAATTAATGCATTTCTACTGACTTAGGATTCCTAACTAGGAGAAATTTCTTCCTTCTTGTTTTCTAAAATAGAACTCTCGTTAGCCAGAGGAAATAAACTAGAGGAAACACAGTCATTAAATTACCTAGTTTAGTAAAGATACTTTCCTCGAACACCACCTTTGTAACAGACAATTTTTTCCTTACTTATAATTCATTATTCCTTCCTAGTATTTCTAGCTTAGTTTTCTTTTTGTCCTTTAATAAGACAATTTTGTCAATTCCAGATGTGATTATTAAAAGATTACATTGTATTTTTTTCTAAAGATTTTTGAATGTATTACAAAAATGAGAAAGACTTAATTCAAAGGAGTAAAATAGATTCTCTTCGCACAAAAACATGGCACTTGTATACAAATTGTTCATTTGAATCACAAAACCCATAAATATACGCTGGGTAACATATTTGCACGCCAATGAAAATATAACCTGAAACTATATTATCATATTTCAGTTGCTTTATTTAAAACACCATTTTTTAAATTAGCTATAAAATATCACACTTAAATTTTCTATATGTAATAAAATGTATGTATTTGTAATCATGGGACAATATTTAATAGATTCCTTACTTGGAAAAGCAAATTAAGCAAAATCCATTATTTATTTTTCTAGTGAAAGAATAGGAAAATCTGGCAAGGGAGTGAGCTGTCAAATATGTAACTCATTTTAAATTACTATTGGGTTTCCTTTGTTTACATGACAATAGTAGTCTCCCTCTACAATAGTACGAAATGTTTTCCCCATTTTCAGAAATTCTATTTGAGACTTAGCACTAGTTCCAAAACTACAGTGTGCCCTGCCATGCAACTAAATCTACATCTTCCAGTTTACAGATAAAGGGAATGAATTGTGCTGTTAAAATCCATACTTTCGGAGCAGATTCTTTCAGAATAATTTTCTGGTGTATGTACATAAGTGTTCAGCATGTGCTTAATATTTATCTTTTATGGGTTCATTATTTTATTTATACATCAAGCACAGCACATTCATCAAGAGAGCAAAGCAATGTGGCAAATGGGCCATTTATCATTTGGATCTGACAAATTATTAAATCTTATCAATTTGTCCAGTTTTAACTTATCTAGGATATAGGAAAGCCTGATTTTAGAGACATGTTTTTAATGCATTTATTTTCCATACAGAAATTGTATCATTTGGTGTTAAAGAAAAGAGATTTTTATTTTAGAAAGGCATAATTTCTAGCTTAAAAATTACCAGAGGAGGTTTTACACAGTTTGTGTTTATAAAGTCACATTATTGGAGTGTTGATAGAAATAAACAGATAGATCAATTGATTAATCTACTACTTGTAACATAAAGTGCATAATGCCAGATCACCTTAAAAGGATTTGGTATTCTCTTAGAAAAATTTATGCACAATTTCCAATTAATACTACATTATTTTGTATATTCTGACATTTTATTTTCTATTGCTCCCCAGGAATTTAACGAGGGCAGGTTTTTCCTCTCTCCATAGACCTCAAGGCCTTCAAAACTAAGGAATCCATCTCCCAAGGTATTTAATTCTGTGCTCTTAACACAGTAGGAAATACATTCTTGTTAATAAGGTAAATCTGTATGAATAGACCTTTGACAACTGATAAGATGTTCTCTCATTCATGAAGAGTTCAAGCATTTTCAAAAAAATAGTTTCCATTCAATATATTCAATATGTTTGTAAAAATCTGTCATTTAGGTTTTCAATGACTATGCACATGATAATTTGAATATGATCTTCAAATTTGTATTAAGGTAACAATATTGGTGTAACTATTTTGGAAAAAAATAAGTTGTAAATGATGCTAATTCCAAAGATTGGTGGAGTGCACCTATGTGCCAGGGACAGTACTAGATACGAAAGCCAGCTTACAGTGTAACGGTGGGGACACAATTCCAAAATCAAATTATTCCAATATATTACAGTGTCTCAGCCAAGTTTTCTCCAAAAATTATAGACTTGGGTGAAGATCTGAATATTAGCAATTTATATGGGAATATGACCTCAGGAAGTAGAAGTGTAGAATGGGGAAAGTAAACATGCTGGGATTATCCAATGAGCCTTACAAAGCACATTTCACAACTCAGCCCCAACAGTCAAAGAGAAGAAGCATTTATCTGTCAGTTCCAGTCACACATAGGTCAAGGGTGACTCCCCTGGCATTACTTTCAGAAAAATTCAGGTTGCATGTGCACGAGTGCTGGCAGGTTCTCACAGTCATCCCATATTAAGGCAACCCAGAAGCCGGGGCAGAAAATGGGCAGTGAACGAGAGGTAAGAATCGCTGGCCTAAAGTGAGGTACTGTCCAGTTGCACATGCATGACTACAGATAAACATTTCTTGGGTTCTCTCAATCCTGTTGGAACATGGTCTGAATGACAAGGTGGAGCGAGAGAATATTGAACTGTCCGATACATAAGGTAAATGTTAAGATCAAAGGTAGTGTCAAAGCAGAGAGGAGGAACCTTTTTAGGCAAACCTTGGCTTTCGGGAAGACTTCTGAGATAATATTATGCCCAGGTTAAAAATAAAATAAAATGTAAGATGATATTAGATGCTAAGCATGGAACTGGACCCTAAGGATTGGGGTTAAGAATATATGGCTTTAAGTGCCCTAAGCTACAAATTCAGAACCACCAGCTACCTCTCCATGGGACTTACTGAAATGAGAGTCATTTCACAATACCAACATCACTCCACCCTTTGTCCACATAAAAGGAATATGTTATTTCTTGATAAAATGGGGTGTTAATGAAGAGAGGTCGTTTACTCCTTTAAAATCCCTGTAGAAGAGCAGTACTTTCATCTTCCAAACTAAGAGAAAAAAGGGCCCAAAAGAGTCACTTGGTTGGATATGTTTGGGGGCAGAGTATCTGAAAAGAGGATTTCATGGTGGGCACTTCTAGAAGTGAAATTCCACAAGATACTCTGGCTCCCAAATGGAACTGTCCTTTTGAATTAAGCATCCTCATTGTGTCTGATTTTCCTACTGCCTCAGTAAAGCTTTTCAAAAGACTTAAAACACAAATCATGAAGAACAATGGCTATGTACATTAAATATAACATCATCTATTTCACCTTCTTAAATACTTCTGTCAGTCCTGACAGAGACCCCAATTAGTTTGGAGATTCTCATTTATTTTCTTTTGGGCATTTGGCTACAATACAATAAAAATAGCAAATTTTAATATATTTTTAAAGATCCCACTTGCTCGAAGTATAGATGCTGAAGCCAAAATTGAATATGACTGGATTTTTCTATAAACTAGTTGACCTGTCTCTTCCAGAAATGATCACAATGCAACCACACTAATGATGACAAATCATTCAGATTGGAGATTTACTGAACATCCCAGTTCATGTTCGGTGACTGCTCATGTTTATGGTTTTATGTAGATCTGGCTTATTCTTTAGTTATTATAAATTACTAACTACTTCAGATTTTTTAAATAAAATTCTTGAGTAAGAATAATGGTAGATGAATTGTAACTTAAAATATTTTCTAATTCTGAGAACTGGAAGTAGAAAATGAGGAAAAGTACAAAGTGGGTGAAATTAACAGAGTTTATTGAATGTGAAGATTAATTTGAAAACACTCAAGTTCAGAATATGCTGGTATCACTCAAATCAGGGGGTGGGATGTATATCCAAGCTGGAAACGAGATGGGTGGTCTTCCAACTGACGTTTCTTGGTGAAATTTCTTCATGAATTTTCATAGCCATGTGACTGATCCTCAGAATAGAACCAGTGCTCGAGGAACAGAAAGTAGAAAGGATGACTGAGAAGGAATATCTAAATACACGTCTAACTTTGCCCTTTGGAGAACAGAAAGAAATGCTCTTGAAGATCAGTCTATAAGGTTTAAAAATGAGTTTTCAAGAAAAGGGTAAGTAGAACTTCTCTAATTTCTATAAAGGGGTAAATAGCAAATGGCAATGAGTGTCTTATTTGTTTCATCATATGTTTAACACAAGCTAAAGTGAACTAACTGTGATGGAGGGTAGGAAAAAAAAACAACAAAGTTCTCTTAAAGTTTCCAGACCCAATGCCAACATTAAAACAACAATATTAAGTATATATAAATGGAGGCAGTTTGGCCCAGGCAGGCTGGAAAATATAATATTTAAGTGAAAAAGGCACCAAAATGTTTCCTCTTCTATTAAAAACCCAAAGAATTTTAATTTAAACTTAATTACAGTTTTAAGTAAAACATTACACATTAATTATCCAGTCTCCAAGGACATGCAAAATAATGTCCTTTTGCAGGAAGTTGGTTGAGCATTGACTAGTTGCCAACTGCCAAACTAAAGAATTTTTAAAGGGACTTGTATGCAAAGGTTTGAAAAGTTAAAAGAAATAATATACACATGTATGAATAATTAGCATAACTCCAATAATAATTCTCTGTGAAACCATAACTCATAATGAAAGAGAATCACATTGCAAACCACAAAGTATTCTTTTAAAGATGAAAAAATGTATTATCATTTTACATAAATGTTCACTTTTTTCCTGTTATAAGGGAAGTAACTTCAAGAAAATATTCAAGTTTAGAGATTCATGTCTTTATAACTCACAAATTTTTTCTAATTTACTCTAAAATATGTATTTGTGTATTCAAAAGAACAAATAATGAATTTACAAACTAAATACTTATATAAATGATGACTAATGTTATCTAAATTAATGTATAAGCTAAATGCAGGAATATCTGACATGTGAAATATGTCATTTATATTCATTGCCTTCAAATTTTACACGTACATAATACAAGTAATTGAACTCAAAACACAGGAAATAATCATTCTTAAAGGTCTAATATTGATTATGAGCCTAGACCTTGGCCGGTCTTCAACAAATAAGAAACTTTAATCAAAGAGCATTTGCAAAAGTTGCAGACCACCATTAGCTGTTTGAATAGAAACCAAAGCAAAGCTTCCACTGGGAGAGTTTCATGTTGCCTGAAATTCTTGCTCTTAGGAAAGTAATGGAGTTGCTGTCTATCTTCATTTTCCAATAGTAGTTTGCATATTATGATGTGAACATCATTTTGAAATATAAATGGTTATATGTAAATGGAAAATTACATTTGAAGTAAACATTTGTTAAAACAAAAGATATTTTGTTTTTCAGATTGTTATTCCTATTTCTCATTATCATCCTGCTTCTCTCCCTATACCAGCCATTCTAAAATGTTTGATTCATAACTTTTTGTTGTATGTATTCTTATAAGATACGTATTGTAGTTTGGTGTTTATGTACGTATTTGACATTGATAAAAGTATTTTCTTTTGCTTCTTTGTTTTAACACAACATTTTCAAGATATATCCATTTTTCTGTGTTACATTTAGACTGAGGTAACTAGTGTCTTAAGATGGCTACCAGTGATCTACACTGCTTGGTAATCATGTCTGTATGTGATTGCCTCCCACAATGAGTCAGAGTTGGCCCTGTGTATGGCAAATAGGATGCAGTAGATACGATGTTTTGTGACTTCTGAGGCTAGGTCAAAAAAGGTAACAAGGCTTCTGTCTGACTATTTCTCTCTTAGGACTTGGAGTCAAGGAAATATGTTGGGAGAAATCCAGCCACAGGGAGAAGCCACATGTAGGCATTCTAGTTGACAGCCACAGACAAGGTCTTAGCCAAGAGCCAATTTCAAATGCCAAAGCTGTGAATCAGTCTTCAGATAACTCTAGTTCCTAGGCTTTGAGTAGCCCCAGCTGAGGCCAAGTGTAATGAGATGTGCTATCTGCACCAAATTTCAGACCTGTGAGTGTGTCAGTTTGGAAGCTGTGAGAAGTAAGCGATAAGAGATTTGCAGTGGAAAATGCTTGTGAAGTATAGAGTACAGGATCATAAGGAGGAGGGAGGAACCTTCAGACTACTATGCAGGTATGACACTTTTGAAAAGAGACAAGGAAGAAATGAGGATGGGGCAAGAGCTTCAGATTACATAGCATTTTGGAAAAAATCTTGGTCAGGTTGGTAGGGAGCCCCTAAGCAAAGGGGCCTGTAGAAGCATCCATCATTAGGCAAAAATGACCTGACACTAGTTCTCTTGCAGTGTTCAGTCATTGGCTGTGAAGAACTCTGGGAGAAGGCAGCCTTGGCAAGAACACCACAGTTGATTGGATGGTATGGCAGCTGGGGGTATCAGTCATCTATGCTCTGTACTAACTCTCTTCATGGCTGCCACAGTCTACTCTTTCAATGCATGAATCTACTTCTCCATGCGTCTTTAAGATTCAGGTACTTCATTCTTCTCATGGACTTCACCTCCTAGGGGCCTTCCTTCTTAAAATGTTCTCTTCTATTGGCTCTGATAGTGCTAGACATCATTTATTTTCCCCCAGCCATTCCCTGGTTTCCTGGGTTGACTCATCTTTCTCTGAATAAGTTTTCAAATAAGGGATCTCCTCAGGAACTTTCTATAGGTCTTCCTCTTAAAGATGGAGACAAGCAAGACAAATTACAGCCCTCATCAATGCAGTTGTTCTCAGGACCATAACTGAAATTCACTATCTCCCTTCTCCATTATCTATTATATCTATTCATCTTTCATCTTTAGACGTCTTTTTTTTTTTTTTTTTTTTTTTTTTTTTTTTTTTTTTTTTTTTTTTTTTGAGATGGAATCTCTCTCTATCACCAGGCTGGAGTGCAATGGCACGATCTCTGCTCACTGTAACCTCCACCTCCCAGGCTCAAGTGATTCTCCTGCCTAAGCCTCCCAAGCAGCTGGGATTACAGGCATGCGCCAACATGCCCAGACCTCTTTTCTTTGTAAATTACCCAGTCTGCCATAATGCAGCAGAAAATGGACCAAGACAAGGTTTTTCCTAATTATCTGAAATAAACCTACATGATGGCATTCATCTCCAAAGACATTCATTTCATCAATATTGAAATTTTGCTTTGCACAATAACCACACTCATCAATAATTTTCTGCAATTCACTAAGGGAGACCACCCTAGTCTCAGTATCAGTGGCAGCTGATTCATGCATGACCTTCAAACTACATGGTCTTGCATGATTTTCAAATGTTCTGAGGCAGCCCAGACCTGCTCAACCTGAGGTCTTATCTTGAATCATCTCTCTCCTACATTGCTTTTTTTATTCAGATCTTTGAAGATGTTTGACGCCTTCTGCTGTATCAACATGTTTCTCCATGGCATTTCACAATGAATGATGTTTTCAATATACTTTGTGTTCAAATAGTGTGGAAAAGCATTCTGGTACCAACAACACTTTTCATATTTTTTTGCATTTTTAAAAAATTTCTCACTTATGGAAAGTCATTGCATGCCTGGTAAATGAAGACAAGAACATAGTCAAGGAAATATCTTTTATGAGTTCTCCTCTTTCAATTCAAGTTGATACTTACACTTTTTCTTCCAATGAATGGGGTTTCTTCTGGACCTTTAAGTAAACCTAATCTCTTAAACCCATATTTTCACTTAACAATGAATAATACACAATAATTTTAAACAACCATCCTATTAGGAGAAGAGCTAAGATATGACTGAAACACAATCTACATCCTCTCAATCAGACTCTTAAGCAACTTATAAGTTTTTACTGATACATTAAACTATGTTTTCAATACAGATAATGAATGTGGGAGAAATATCACAAGCAGTTATAAAAACATGAGGTTAAGATTTTGGATACTTATATACAAACCTATATTTGTAATATTATATGATTCACTGATGACTCATTCACATGAGAAGAACACATGTTTTTATTTAGATCTTTAAGCAAGTGTGAGTGGGATGTGACTGTCAAGAAGATTTGAATTTCTAGAGTGTGGGTAGAACAATGCTTTCAAAACCAGAAAGAAAATACAATTTACACTTAAAAATATGAGACAAGTGGAACAAAGAAAGATTGATCTGAAAAATAAAAAGTTCAAAAGAGCATCCTGTCATAAAAGCAAACAGAAGTGAGATTATATAACAAATCATGCCAAAATCTGAGAAAATGTCTAGTTTTATTTTCTCATGAAAAGTTGGGACAGCCCTTAATTATCCTAAAGCAGTGTAATTTTTACTCCAAATAATCTTTACATTCTTGGTATCTCTTAAAAATAACAAGATAAATGATTTAATTATACTTTGTTAGTAAATAATATTTTCATATAGCACATCAAATAATGACTTCAGAAGGATGCCAAAAAGGAAGCAAATAGTTGTTTTTACATTCCTGTTAATAATTTGAAACCTGAAGTCTACACTACCTAATAAGAATGCATCACCACCTTGTGGAAATTCCTTCAAACTACAGACACACGATCCCAAGATCCAGATTGGAAGAGATGAGCAGATCAAGCTATTTAATTTCCATTTACTTTAGTTTGACTGTTATTCCTTGTAGCTCACAATCAAATCTTAGTATCTGAAACTAGCCTCTAACTTTAACTCTAGACTTACATTTTCAACTGTTTGGTTTACTTTCTCACCTGATGCTTTGTTGCCACTTAACATGCCATAGCTTCTAAACCAAATTCTTCCTAATCGTTCTATTTAAATTAGTGGGTATTCATATAGTGTTCAGTCACCTAGGCTAAAATTTTTGATCTTCTTCGATTTATTTTCCCATGAAGGTCCACTTCGCCTTAAAATTAATCACCAAGTTCTGTTAGCTCTCATTCCTTTCTTTGTCACTTATTCTCTCCATTTTATGGCTACTAACAAGACTAGATTATGCCTTTTAACTGCATATCTAGGCTATTACAACAGTCTTATAATCTGTACTTCCAGCATCTCCTCTTCCATCATTGCCACTGTTCTCTTGTGTGAATCTAACAAATTTTGTTTAGCTTAAATTTGCTTTAGACTTTATGGCCTCCAAAGCTCTTATCAGTTTCTATACATTTCTTGCCTTTTCTTTCACCAGAACACTAATTATCTGATGCTCCAACCATAGTCTACTGACTATGCCCAAATATGTTCTGATGGCTTTTCACTTCTGCTCTTAAGGTCATACTCCCTCTCTCTGGTATGCTCTTCCATTATATCTGAATGCCAAAATTCTTGGGAAGAGTGTTTGAACATTCTCGCAGTGAAATATCATGAACTTAAAGACCTTTGATTTGAAAAACAGTTCTTAATCTGAAAAGATATTTCAATCTAGTTGTTACAGATACACACATGGTGTAATGGCTGTTTATTTGACAAAGTGGGGAGCTAAATCCATATTGATAATGAATGACATTTAAAAATGTTGCAATCATGTGATTCTTGAATGCAGGAATCAGGTCTTTCCCAAGCATTAGGGTAAGTTCTTTGCGAAGATTTTCCTTACATACCCAAACAGATGAGATAGATCATTTCTCTTTACTCTCATAGTAACTTTGAATTACACTGATGTGAGTTATTCTTGTATCTACTTCAAGAGTATAAGCACTGTATAGAATATAGCTTTCTTTTATCTAAATTGCTATGATATAAAAGCTGTGAATTCTCTCCTCACAGATACTAACGAAACATAACTGTGTATCCACACTTAGTTCAATTCTCAACCAAACCTAAAGAGTAGGAAATGGTGTCTGTTCATCATCACCCTTCCTTCCTATAAGACTTGTCTTTATCCTATAAAACTGAAAGGAGGGCATGACACGTGAAGGAAGAAAGTGTACCCTAACATATGTTAATTCTCTTTTTTTTTTTTTTTTTTTGAGACAAAGTCTGGCTCTGTCGCCCAGGCTGGAGTGCAGTGGCACGATCTCGGCTCACTGCAACCTCTGCCTACCGGGTTCACACCATTCTCCTGCCTCAGCCTCCAGAGTAGCTGAGACTACCGGCGCCCGCCACCACACCCGGCTATTTTTTTGTATTTTTAGTAGAAACGGGGTTTCACCGTGTTCTCCAGGATGGTCTCGATCTCCTGACCTTGTGATCCGTCCGCCTTGGCCTCCCAAAGTGCTGAGATTACGGGCGTGAGCCACCGCACTCGGCTGACATATGTTAATTCTGACTCATTTAGTTTGCTATATAATTTTGTTCCTTCTGTGTAAAATCCTGAATAATTATTTTACTTACAGTTTAGCAGGCGTTTTGATCTTCTAGTTTTATTTACTAGCCTAAATCTCCTTATTGATCGAACTTGTACTTTAATAAAATTAATCTTATCATATTCCAAAGAATAATGCAGCTGTGCATGGTGGCTCGTGCCTGTAATCCCAGCACTTTGGGAGGACGAGGCAGGCGGATCACGAGGTCAGGAGATCGAGACCATCCTGGCTAACACAGTGAAACCCTGTCTCTACTAAAAATACAAAAAATTAGCTGGGCATGGTGGCAGGCGCCTGTAGTCCCAGCTACTTGGGAGGCTGAGGCAGGAGAATGGCGTGAACCGGGGAGATGGAGCTTGCAGTGAGCCAAGATCATGCCACTGCACTCCAGCCTGGGCAACAGAGTAAGACTCCATCTCCAAAAAAAGAATAATGCATATAATTTTAGTTTTCAATAAATGAGTTCTTTGTACTGAGTAAGAGAGTATAGAATGAATTGGTCATTGGGTGGTGGTTCCAGGTGACAACTAGAACTGAGCATATGTTTAGAATCACATCAGGTCATAACTGCAACAGGACTTTTTCAAGAGATTTGCTGAGATTGGAATGAAGCAAGATAAGTAACATTTTAAGCAAGATACACTAGAAACAGATCAGACGAGCATATTCACAAGATCAAACAAAGGAGGGAGTCTTTAGTCAAGTGTTTAAGCTGCACCAGGGAGTGTTCCCTGTGCACATGATTATCAACATTCAGGAAATGAATGGTCAGTTCTTTTACAACTGGTGGCCAGGAACTTGTCAAACGAACCTAATTCTCAAAAATAGTCTGTCAGATAGCATAGGTCTCTGGCCTGTTTAGTCAGCTCCCAATCCTCAATGGAAGTGATTCCATTCTCATCTATCTAAAACGTATTAGGATACATAATTCAGGTTAATTGGGAGCTCAGCTGAAAGGGCTAAAAAGAATCACCTTACCTAAGGTTACACTCCCCTTCCCAGAGCAGCCCAAACCCAATGACTCATTGATTCTGCGTTATAAATGTCAAGCTCTCTTTTCTCAACTCTGGGAAATTCTGAAGAGCCATTAATCCATTTATGCTGGAGGTTGCAAACTTTTGTGTGAAAAATCAGACCCTGGAGATGACCTTGAGCAGTAGGATGTAAATAATTCCCACAAGCTTAGTGTTCCAATAATGGAACACTAGGCATAAATGGGTTTAAAACTTCAAGCCCCTCCTGGGGTCAGCTAAGGCCCTATTGTGACTATAGCCAATTCAGCTCAATCCTGCTTCATTTCTCCCTCCCAAAAGTGTTGATCCTGAGAACATCCACCACCATAGAAAGTACAATGAACAAGCAGACACATAGAACTATTCAGCCAGCTGAAAGGAGTCAACATCTGTCATCAACCATGACAGTGCTGGTACAATGACTGCACAAATGGAATAGCCAGAGAGGTAGGAATGGTTGGCAAGCAGGGACTAAGCAAGGTGGCTTCACATTCACCAATGCTAATAACCATTACTGCTGCAAAATTCCAACCTGCTGACAACAAAGACCAATATTAAGTATCTAATATGGCACTGTCCCTTGAGGAAACAAGCTGGACACTTGGTGACAAGTCTATTACATTTGATCCTTTTTATCCCAGGAAAGGGCAGTGATTTAGTTTGTCAGTAACTGACACATATTCTAATTGTGGGTGTGACATTCTTATCCACAGAGCCTCAACTAGCCACCGCTATCCAGGGACTTACAAAATGTTTGATATGCTGGCACATCATCTCCTATAACTTTGCATCAGACCTATGAGCCCACTTTATAGCAAAGCTGGTGTGATAGCTTTGCTATGACCATAAAATCTACTGACCCTATCACCACGGTAGGTGATATCCCCAGAGAGCATTTAATGGCCTATTACAGGTACAGCTGAGGTGTTAGCTTAGGGATGATGCCCTCCAAAGACAGGTGTTATGTTTCAGGACACATTTACACACTAAATCAATTACTATTAAATAGCACAAAGATCCCAATAGATAATATACACAGGTCTGGAATCAAATGCTAGAAGCAGGAGTAGTCCTGCTTACCATCATTCTCAGTGACTCACTTGAGAAATTCACATTTCCTGGCTCTGTAATCCTGTCACCGGGGAACACAGAAAGAGTCTCGTTGCACTTTAAGTTACAACTCTTGCCTGGACACTATGTATTCCTCGTACCAAGGTACCAACAAACAAAAGAAAAAATTTCAGCCTGGAGGGAGCAATTAACTCAGATCATCAAGAGGAGGTAGGGCTGCTGTTACACAATGGGGACAAGAAGGAATATGTCTGGCACTCAGGTGGTCAGCTGGAATATTTCTTGGCACCCCCTTGTCCAATGTCAATGGCAAATGGACAAATGCAGTATCTTCAAAAGAGCATGGTAACCAGCAGTATGGACCTCCCTGAGGTGAGGATATTGGTCACCCAACTAAATAACCATCTAGACTAGCAGGGTTGCTAACTGAACATGAGGCACTCTAAAATGGATAGCAGGGAAAGGAGATGCTGTTTCAACGGCAGCCCTGAGACCAGCTGCGGCAGCAAAGGCTGTGGATCCTCCACTAAACTTTCTCTTATTGGTTTTCCTGAAGAAAAGAGGCCCCTAGAGTTCACAATGAAGAAACCAATTAGCCACATATATGAAGCAAGTGGAGTCAAGTAGCTCAAGGGTTGGATGGTCAGAGATGCTGTGATGTCCTTCCCAAATTCTCCTTTCAGGACTGAGAAAATGATTCTCCAGCTTCTGACAAGTTTGTTGAAGGCTTTCAGACCTGTGCTCAGCCCTTTTTAGAATTACCACTGGTTGAAGAGAACTGCCTTACCTCTCACAGAAGCCCAAATCCAATGCCTAGTAAACATGGGGCTGTAAAGGCTAGAACCCCTCTTCAAAATTTGGGAAAACCTAAAAGGGCCATCCCAGCTTAGAGCTACCAAGAGGTTGGCTGAGGCCTTTGTTGCATTTGTATCAACAAAGACATGGCCCAAATTCTCTCCCTGCCCAATCCTATCTCCTTTCCTTTCCAAAGGACATGCTAATGAAATGCCTTCATACTAATCTTCCATTTCAATGTCTGCTTCAGAGGGGACTCAAACTGTGACATCTCTGGTTTACTTTCAAATAGTTCCCCTGTTGAGTTCTGCTGTGGCTGGGGAGCAGGACCACTGGTGTGAGATTCTGCTGGGACCTCAGAGAGCCTGCATCCCAGGATGCTGGGTGGCCCTGTGGCCTCCTCCACCTCATCTCCATGGCAGCAGTAGAAGTTTGTGACAGTTGGGAACCTCTGGTCTGTTGAAGTCACCTTGTGTGTTCCAAGTTTTCAAACAACAGAAAGTCATTCCTTCTTTTATAACGGTGCTTAAGTTCCAGCAGATGCCACATAAGGGGTTTGCCATTGGATACCCTTGGGGAACATTTCTGTAAACACCATCGACACATCCGCCTTTTGTATACATCTTGGGTAATAAGAGGTGGCTTTTGCGGCCAATATTAGGTTGGAAGTTCATATCCAAGAACTGTAATAATACCTCAAAGTTTGAGTAGCATGTTTTGTATACAAATATATTGTTAATCTCTGTTATGTAGTGTGCTAATTCTTACACTGCCTGTATACCTTAGTATGATGCTAATACATAACTAAATTTGATACTTACATTTTTGTATGAAAATGAGTTGTGAAAGTTTTGAGTAGATATTACTTTATCACTTTTTGAACTAAGAAATTTTGGTAAAGAAATTTACTCTCTCTCTCTCTCTACATATATATATATATATATATATATATATATATGCCTTTTTCTTAGCCTGTTTCTTCCTGTTATGTATTTGCTCGTGTTTGGTGCGTAGAAGTGGATGAATGAAAAGTTCTGTGTTTAAGTTCTTCAAAATGTATATATTTAGTGCTGCATCTTTCAGCTCTTTGAAATATCTCATGTTTATAAAAATAAATAGCAATTAAATTATGCAACTAAAAAACTGTGACATCTACTAACAGCGAATTAATTCAATATTTCTGTGGATAATATAAGCCCTTATTTACAACTAAAAGAGACAGTCTTCATGGTCTGTGAAAGAAATTCATATTATATTATGTGTACTTAGTTATATCCTCAATGTGCTTAATTGATAGAAAAGTGTAAGTTTCCTGAATCAATTATCATTTTTTTCCAATAGGAATGTAGGTATGCCTCTTTTAATTTTTTTATTTTAATTTTTTATTTTTAAATGTGGGTACATAATAATTGTACACAGTTATCAGACATATGTGAGTTTTTGATAGAGGGATACGATGTGTAATGATCAAATCAGGGTATTGTGGTATCCATCACCTCAGGCCTTTACCATTTCTTTGTGTTAAGAACATTCCAATTTTACTCCTTTAGTTACTTTTAAATATGCAATAAATTATTGTTAACTATAGTCACCCTACTGTGTTACTAACACTAGGTCTTATTCACTCTATCAGACTGTATGTTTGCACCATTAACCATCACCACATTCTCCCCTCTATGCTTCTCTCCCACTGTGCTTCCCAGCCTCTAGCATCTATCATTGCACTCCCTATCTTCATGGTTCAATTTTGTATATGAACCCATGAAGCACATATTTAAAAAGTTATATGCTTTGGAGAACATCCTTAAACGTTTGGAAAATCTCTTTACTATTAAAGAGAATTAAAATTATAAATCCTTAATACACATACACCATAATTGTAGCCAAAGATTACATCATTTATAAAATTTAATTTTTAACCGAAGCATCCCAGATGTTTCAGTTTCAGGAGGATCATTAGTCAAATAGAGTAAACTCTTTATCTGTCATGATCAGGAAAAGGAATGCGTTAGCTAATTATATTCTCCTTAATAGATATTCCATACTCACCATGTTTGAATTAACAACTTTCAAATAATTAGAATACATCAATATACATTTAACATCCAATGACTATAATAACAATCTAATAGCTTTTTTATGATTCATAAGTAGTTTTAGGATCTTATTACATCAGAGGTTTATCAATACAGACATTGTAATTTAGACTTACAGGAACAACTGCTTAGGAAGGCTTCTGGTTGATCTGCTGTGATATCCCAGAATAATTATTATACTGTTATAATATTTTTGAACTACACATTTTAGATACAAAGACCCCTGGAGATGTTCAGGCTATACCTTAATTGTGTCCCACAATCAAAAAGGAAGAGATCAAGTGTTTGCTTAGCTTCCAAGTAGTAAACTAGTTGGTCAGGATGTGTACTTAAGAAATAACTAGGGGAAAAGAAATGAACAGTAGTAGTAAACAAATGTAAAAATGTAATAGGCCAGTGTTGAGTGTCATGTGTATCTGGCTACTGGCTCCATAGAAACCACCTGCAATGTGAAGCTCCTTCATTAGCATCTTTGCTCACAAAAGAAGACAGGGTTGCTCTGATGTATTTCTTCTGAACAACTACAACTCACTTTGCGAATATACCTGACATGCACTCGGTATCATTTCAGTGCTCACCCTACCTTGTTGTCAAGGAAACAGACATCAGCACCACTTAGACAGTGGTAAGAAACCTTTAAAAGAACAGACATATACTGTATATTGTGATGGGTGAGAGTCCCTTTCTCTGAGGGACAACTTGATGAGATTCCAATGTTAATGAATCACACCCAAACTCTCTGCAAAGGATGGAATCAGAGAATGATAGATAAGATGCTATAAACAATGCTTAGTGATGGCAGAATGACAACAAGGGTGAGCTGACCTTACATTTACAGATAGGTTTATTAACTGATACACTCATTATACACAACATAAAGTATGCTATGTTCACATAGTGAAAATTGTAAAACTGGCTTAATTCAGTTAGTCATTGTTTTGAAAAAACTAGTAACTAAAATCAAGTATACAAGCAATTGACTATATGCGACTAATTTATTTCAAGCTATAAATTCATTTGCTTGGGGGATATGTTTTTGTTCAAGTCAATATATTGGAGTGATTAAGGTCTCAGGTTCTAAAGTCAATTTTCCTTTTAATCAAATTGCAGCTACTTCCAAAGGGAGAAAAAAGATGCACGTTCAAAGCAGTTAAACTGGAAATAATTTAAGGAAGGAATTATGCGCAGAGGTTTTGGGAGGATTGAGAAAAACAACAAGGGATAGTGAAGAAACAAGGGGCTAGCAAAAATGGGAAGCCATTGGATGGGGGCAGTGGCTCACGCCTGTAATCCCAGCACTTTGGGAGGTCGAGGCGGGCAGATCACTTGAGGTCAGGGCAGCCTGGCCAACATGGCAAAACCCCGTCTCTACCAAAAATACAAAAATTAGCCAGGCACGGTGGTGGGCGCCTGTGATCCCAGCTACTTGCGAGGTTGAGGCAGGAGAACTGCTTGAACCCAGGAGGTGGAAGTTGCAGTAAGCCGGTATCGTGTCACTGCACTCCAGCCTGGGTGACAAGAGCAAAACTCTGTCTCAAAAAGAAAAAAAAAAAAAAAGGAAGCCATTATGACCCACCAAGAGCTCAAGAAATGGTGTTACCAGAATGTAGTAGAAGTGGAATGGGCACCAGTAAGAGTTATGGTTGTATAGGGAAGCAGACCCTCCCTAGCAAGGCAGGAAAGGAACAGGAAGTGGCAGTAGGATAGGGGAAAATCACTCCTTTTCTTTCTTCTTTCACCATTAAGACCCTGCTAATATGTCCCATTGGCTAAAGCCAACCAGAAGCCAGGGGAAAAGAGAATGTGGTTGAGACAGTGTGAATAGTTCAGCCTCTCACAGGAGGGCAGAGAAGGGTGGAAAGTTGATCTAGGGAAAACAAATAGAAAATGATAACATATCCATGCTTTACACATTAGTTACACTACCTGAAGCATATTATTTAACTTATGCTTCTGCCTCAACATCTTTAAAATACTGCTGTCCAGGCACGGTGGCTCATTCCTGTAATCCCAGTGTTTTGGGAGGCCAAGACAGAAGAATCACTTGAGGCTAGGAGTTCGATACCAGCCTGCACAACATATGAGACCCGCCCCCCCATCTCTACAAAAAATTAAAAAAAAAAAAAATAGCCCGGCACAGTGGTGTGAACTTGTAGTTCCAGCTACTCTGAAGGCTGAGGTGGCAGGATTACTTCAGCCCAGGAGTTTGAGGTTGCAGTGAGCTATGATCGCGTCACTACACTCCAGCTGGATGACAGAGCAAGATTTTGTCTCTAAATAATAATAATATTAATAGTAATAAATAAAATAAATTATTGCTAATAGTATCTTATTTTTATTGATATTGTAGAAATGGCATATGAAAGTGGGTAGAAAATCATAATAACTCAATAAAACCTAGCTGTTATAATTTTTCCAAGTCAGTTTATGAAAAATCTCAAAGTATTCTTGCCATGAGATGTGGAGAGGGTAACTTGGAAGGTGGAAACTTTAGAAAGCATTCGAACATAAAGGACTAAATGTATACAACAGTTAAAATTCAATGGAACACTGGGTCAATAATTTTTGCATCCTTCAGAAAAGAAAATACTTTTCAAATTATAAAAAGCAATTCCTTCTTCACTGTAAAATGTGTAAACAGTCTTTAGTTTTACTCTCCCTATAGCAGAGATGTCAACTTCTTTCATAGGCATAATTAGTTGGGATCTGTGGTCTGTACATAGAAAATTCGCTTCCTAAAGATGTTCACCTGCCAATCCTCAAAACCTGTGAATATATTACCATGCATTGCAATGTATGGGACTAAGTTAAGAATCTTAAAATAAAGAGATTACCCAGGTGGGCTCAACGAATCAGAAGGGTCCTTATGAGAGGAAGCAGGAGAGTCAGAGTGAAAGAGGATGTGACAATGGAAGCAGAAGTTGAAGTGATTGGAGGAAGGAGTCAAAAGTGAAGCAAAGTATGTAGCCTCTAGAAAATAAATCTCCCCTGAGCTTCCATAAGGAAGGCATCCCTGCTTATCTGTTTTCTTCTTTTTTCTTTTTTTTTTTTCTAGATAGACTCTCCTCTGTCACCCAGGCTGGAGTGCATGGTGTGATCTTGGCTCACTGAAACATCTGCCTCCTGGGTTCAAGCGATTCTCCTGCCTCAGCCTCTTGAGTAGCTGGGATTACAGGCATGAGCCACCACATCCAGCTAATTTTTGTATTTTTAGTAGAGATACGGTTTTACCATCTTGGCCAGGCTGGTCTCGAATTCCTGACCTCACGTGATCAGTCCGCCTCGGCCTCCCAAAGTGCTGGGATTACAGGCATGAGCCACTGCTAACACAGCCTCCTGCCAGCCTCTTGAATGTAGGACTTCTGATCTCCAGGACTGTATAATAAACTTGTGTTGATATTAGCCTCTAAACTTGTGATAATTTGTTACCACAAAAATAAAAAACTAACACTAATTGTTTTTCTCTGATTCAGCAGATCCACTTCCATCCTCATCTGACTTGGTCTGTGCCACAGTAGGCTGACCTCTGGCTTCTACTTGAGATCAATGAATAGAAGGTACTAGCAGGCAATGGGAAGGCTGGAAGAAAGAGGCCACGGTATTTATCCTTTTGTTACCTTTAGATCACTGCAGTTTTGGTAGTGATACTGTTTCCCTACAGCCACCACTCATAACACCATCCTCTCTCCTCCAGCTTTCAGGATCCTAGGCCAGGACTCAGAATTCCCCACTGTTGCTAGTCTCATGTGCTTCCCTAGCCCTGTTGGGGTATATATATAATATATTACATATTATATGTAATATAAGACTTAATCCCTTCATAAATAGTCCTCATTTAAACCTTTGGAGTGTGCTGTCTCTTTGATGCCAGTCCACTGACTCAACATAAAATATATTTTTCATAACTATTCATTTAAAACTCAACGAGTTGAGTCTTAAAATTCCCCTGAGGTACTCTGAAATAATACAAAGCTAAAAGAAGTTTACGACAGCACAATGGTTCATCAGTAATTCGATTTTTAATTTTTTCATCTTTCAAACTGAGTTATAACATAGCTGCCCTTTGGCTGGGTGAGATGTCTCATGTCTGTAATCTCAGCACTTTGGAAGGCCGAGGTGGGCGAATCCCTTGAGTCCAGGAGTTTGAGACGAGCCTGGGGAACATGGAGAAACTCTGTCTCTACAAAAAATACAAAAATTAGCTAGGCATGGTGGCACATGCCTATAGTCCTGGTTGCTTCGGAAGCTGAGGCAGGAGGATCATTTGAGCTCAGGATGTGGAGGTTGCAGTGAGTCAAGATTGTGCCATTGCACTCCAGTCTCGGTGACAGAAGAAGACCTTGTCTCCAAAAATAAAAATAAAAATAAAATAAAATAAAATAAAATAAAATAAAATAAACCATAGCTGCCCCCACTTCAGAAAAATTGAATCATCATTTAAAAAAATTATGATTGTTCATATCTATGTATAAAAATAACATCTATAAAAGACTTACAAAAATGCTTTCAAAGAACAAAAAATGTGTTTTAGGTACTTTTTTAATTAATTAGCAAAGGTATAAAGAAGAATAGAGACACTTTATGAAGTTACACAATTTACCGTAATATAAATGGATCAGAAAATGGTCAGATAAATGGATCATTACAGAAAGGTAAATAGAACATGATTTTTCAAATGTATGCGCCTATCAGTTGCACATTTATTTTGTGTGCAGTTTATCAAAACTATTACCATAGTTGCTTTTAAAAATTATATCAATTCAATGCCAACTATCTGGATTGATCAAAAATATTTAGTCAGCCAGGTAAATAATACAATTTTTAAAATGTATGTGTCCATCAGCTGCACATTTATTTTGTGTGCAGTCTATCAAAACTCTTACTATATTGCTTTTAAAAGCTATACCAATGCAATGCAACTATCTGGATTGATCAAAAATATTTAGTCAGCTGGGCATAGTTACTCATTCCTGTAATCCCAGTACTTTGGGAAGCCAAGGTGGGAGGATCGCTTGAGGCTAGGAATGTTAGAGACCAGCCTGAGCAACATAGCAAGACCCTGTCTCTACAAAAAAAGTTTTTAAACATTAGCTAGGCACGGTGGTGTGTACCTGTAATCCTAGCTACTCAGGAGGTTGAGGTGGGAGGATTGCTCAAGCTCAGGAGTTCAAAGCTGAAGTGAGTTATGATTGCACCACTGCACTCCAGCCTGGATGACAGAATGAGATCTTGTTTCTTAAAAAGAAGTCTATTTTCTAGAGATTTTTCTCTCATACGAAAATAAATATTGAAAATGACTGTCACTTTACATCTAGCTCTTTTGAAATTCATTGATCTGTATATAGAAAGACCAACCTAATTATGCCCTGTAAGAACTGGGTCAAAGTTGCCAATAGAAGGAAACATATTTTATTATGTATCTAAATCACAAACATTTACACTTCATTGAATTAGATAAGTTAGGTAAAGTAATAATAAATCATAATCCTTAAAACTATTCACCAGTCCCTCAAATTGGTTGAATAACTGTATTTCATACAAATCATGGAGTTATCTCTCCATCTCTCAAATATCAAACCCTAAAGGTTAACTTCTGCTCTAAGGCATATGGTGAAAGACTACGGAAAATACAGCCAAAGTGGGCTTGAGACTTTTCACACAAATTAAAATTGTCTTAGGTTACCATTTTGCTATAGCTTCTACCTCAACTCTGAACTCCACTCGCCTCTTCCTACCTTATTCATGAATGAATATCACAAAAGACAACAGGATTTGTGGATGACTAAATACACATTATTGCTCCTGGAAATGCTACAGAGCCTTACATATAGAGACACCATAGAGTAAGTTCTACATTCTCACTGAAATGAAGGTACAAGAACAGGCTTTACTCTCTAGATAAGGCATATTTTTTAAATGCCTTGAGTCAAAGTATTGTGACAATATAAAGTCAATTAAATATGCACATTAAGATTATACTTTTAGCACTTGCATTTACCCATAAAATAGGTTCCTATCTCTACAGGTATATTAAGAGCAGAAAAGATTTATGCCCATATTGTCTACACTAATCGTTTGTTTAAACTACCCTGAGCTGCTTTCCTTAGATTTATTGTTGGTACTCATTAGTAAAATATTACATAACATGCTCGAAGTGTACAAGTAAGCATGAATGCTTGCCTAAGGTCAATTTAACATTTTACACAATATTATAATAAACAATTTGTGCTTAGCAAAGAAACTAAAGATAGGTTTCTAATTAAAATATATGATAATTGATATCTTTGATATGAGGTTTAACTCCATTTTAACTTGATGTGTATTTTATTATAATGTGTGTGGAGTCTACGTTAAAATTTTGTAATATAATATTATGCATTACACCATGGCTGATACTTATATACGTACATTAGTGATTATGTGTTCACATTAGTATTTATTTGCATATTATACATAATATGATATAATATTTTATATTATTTTCCCAGGATCACTGAGAAAATAATAAATATATATATTTCTACAGAGCTAGAATAAATCATCAGCAAGCCATTAACAATTAAATCTCTAGTGTATTTCCCATTCTTAAGTCTTCTGCCATTTGAACAGAAATTGACTATCACCACCACCAGTAATAGTAACAAGAGTAAAATAATAGTAATAATGTTATCACTACTATTGTAACTGTACTGCTTACAGAACTAAGCTGCTTTGTATTTACAAATTATTTTCACATCAATTATCTTATTTTTGCAGATCAACCACGTATATTGAAATATAATATTTAATGGTAGAGGAACTTATTGCAGTAGTAGAAAAAGAAAATTTGCTTTGTTTATATCTCATCTGTATTGCCACTAAGACTTATATTAACCTTCTTTAGGAGTAGACTTTCCATTTCTGCCTTTGTGAAATCTGCTTCTTTATTACTTCTTTATGAAGCAATTACCTGCAAAATGCTTTTTCTGGTTTGGTGCTGGAAAACCAACCAAACTTTAAATGATATGGGGCTGCCTCAACCCACCAGAGACATTACCTGAGAGTAATAAATGCACTTCAACAGCCTGATCTGATAGGTGTTGGGAATAAGCCTTAAATAGACAAATCAGGGCTGGGAGGGAGAACTTGCCCACCACCCCCCTCCCCCACCACCAACTTTTTGGGCCCTTGAGCTCTATTGGAACCAGCAGGGCATCCAAATTCTCCTCAGAGTTTAGAGACTGTTAAGATGCCTCAGCGGGGTCCTCATGCATCCTGGTCACAGTACTTGACTGAGCAAGAGAAGACACATTAAGAAGAGGAGGATGCTAAAAATCAACTTGCTTCTTCATTCTGCCTTCTCAAGAGTCATTCCTTTCCTTTCAATTTACCATGTGAACTGGACATAAAGCAGTGTTCCAGTTTACAGACTGTGGAAGGCAAGAGGATAGGATACCTGTCAAGAACAAAGACTGGAAGACGGAACAGTGAATTTGGTTCCCTTTTGTCTGCTAAGCTGATCAACAGTAATTTCTTACTAATGTCAAGCAAGGACTAGATGTAAACTGCATGTTCTGTGGCATCTTTCCAGGAGTTACAGAGGGGAAATAAGGTGTAGTAGCATGCTTATATTACACTTTTTTAAACCATATTACATGGAAAATTTTGTGAGAGATTTCTTCTTTTGGATACTGGAATTCCATACAGAGATAACTTTCATTTTCTGAATTTTCTTCCCAAGATATTACAAGTTATCTTAACTAATGTAGACAAGCAGCCCATATTCCCTTTCAGATAACTCTAATTACTTTATAGACAAGATTTATAACACTTGCTTGAAAGACTAGATACGTGAGATACATACATTTTCCAGTGGGAACTTCAGAATAAGTTTGGAAGGGGCCTCTTTCTAGCTGCTGGAGTGGAACATCTCTTGCTCCAATTTTAGAGAGAAAATCATTATAGACAACGTATTTTAGACCAAGAAAGTTTAGAATACTAGATAAGAAGAGAATCTCTCTGTAAATGCTAGAGGAGAGTGGAACTGTTCTTCATTTCGTTTCTGCTGGAAGTATTTATTTGTCCACCCAAAAAGATTCCAAAAGTATAGCTTACTGAGATAATTTTTAAAAGATAAATATTTAGAAGAACACAACGTACTCAACATATTTTTAGAAAATGTTGATATTAGCAGCAGCAGCTAGTTGTTTATTTTATACAATTTTGAAACAAAGACTAATCAAGATAAATCCTACAAATTCTAACTTGATACTGATTCAGAATGTCAGAGTTGATGCTTTCTCTTTAAAAAGTATATATATTATGTATGTTATATACATTTTCTAGACATACTTAGAGTTATGCTGTCTCTTTAAAAGTATATTTATATAAAATACATAGAAAACATGTATTTCATATATGTATATGTGTGTACATTTTTGCATATATGAAACACATGTCCTATGTTGATAGGAGAATATATATATATATATAGCTCCCACTAACAAAGGACATTTTTTGCACAACATTGAAATGTACCTAAAAAAGTCTGGAATTATCAACCACAGTATGACCCTATATAATATGAATTATATGTGTAATGGACAATTTATAATTATTCTATCCCCAATGCAGTGCAATATATAATATAATTTGTATCTTTCTTTTTTTCTCATCAGAGATGTTGTTTGGGACGAAAATAAAAACAGCCCCTGACATATGGGAACTGGTCTGACACTTACAGCTGGGTCTCAGCATTATCAGGAGTAGGCTTGGCTCTCATAGCCAGGGCTTGATGTTCTCCTCTTGGACCAAGACATTCTCAGGGAATATCAGCACGAGATGACATAACTCTGTGACTGTGAAGAAGTGATACAAAAAAAGAGATGATTCATAATTTTGTCTAAGCACAAGAAAAAAACAAGGTCACTGTAGAAACCACAGAAATATCAAACATCTTGCTCTCCTGGCTAATTTAAGTGATTGCTTCTGCTTTATCAATTACAGTTTTATTTTCCTTCTAGTCTTTCCTCCTTCTGGAAAAGATTTATTAAGGTGCTCAATAATAGAATTATCTCTATTTCCTGATAGCATCCAACCCAAAGTGAGCAAACCCCCATTTCCTCGAACTCTCCCCAAATCACCCAAACAAAGCACAAATTCTCTAAATCCCAATACCCTTACTCAGACACTCCACAATACCCCATGACGTGTAGTCTCTCCTGTGGCAATGAACAAGGAACTCAGTTTGTTCAAGTGCAGGTGAATTCCTGGTGGTCTTTGGCTGGGAGTCATTAACATATGTTAAAACTTTACCAGAATATTATGTATTGTATGATTTGATTTATAGTACATAGAGATGTGTAAAGGTTTATGAATATACAATTATCTATGTTATTATATATAATACATACCTATTTGTATTGTAAATCCACATTTTGTCCTTTTTGGGCTAGGATAATAAAAAATGGCTAACAGTGCCTACCCTGAGAGAGTAAAGACATATTGGCATATTTGAAGAGGAGACTTCACTTTTGACTCTACTTTTTGAAACTTATTGTTATTTTTTGAGACAGCGTCTCACTCTGTTACCGAGGCTAGAGTGCAGTGGTGCAACCATAGCTCACTGCAGACTCAACCTCCCAGGTTCAAGTGATCCTCCCACCTCAGCCTCTCGAGGAGCTGGGACTACAGGCATGTGCCACCATGCCCTGCTAACTTTTTAAAGTTATTTTGGTAAGATATAGATGGTCTCACTATGTTGCCCTGGTTGGTCTCAAATTCCTGGGCTCAAGCAATCCTCCTACCTCATCCTCCCAAAGAGCTGGGATTTTGGGAGGATGTGAGCTACCACACCTGGCCTCAATTTCTTTTTCTTTCTTTTTTTTTTTTTTTTTTTTAGACAGAGTCTCACTCTATTGCCCAAGCTGGATGGAGTGCAGTGGCAAGATCTTGGCTCACTGCAGCCTCCGCCTCCCCTGTTCAAGTGATCCTCCTGCCTCAGCTTCTCAAGTAGCTGGGACCACAGGTGCCCACCACCATGCCCCGGCTAATTTTTTATTTTTAGTAGAGACGGGGTTTCACTATGTTGGTCAGACTGGTCTCAAACTCCTGACCTCAAATGATCTGCCTGCCTCGGCCTCCCAAAGTGCTAGGATTACAGGCGTGAGCAACTGCTCCCAGACTGAAATCAGGTTTTTTTTTTAACTCAATTATTCCTTTACATTCCGGAATAAAGGAAATAATTTGTAAAATTAAGGGAAATAATTGAGTATATCTTACTGTATTATTTTCCTTACATTTCCAGAGCTTGTAACAGGAATTGTTTGGCTGCAGGTATTAGAGATGTGCCTATCTACTTTGGCAAAGGAAGGGAAGGGCTTATCATCTTAATGTGCAGGAAGTCCACAGGTAAAGAATTGTGATAGACAGAATTCAAAGATAGCCTCCAACAGTCTCACTTCCTGTTTATACATATGTCATTTGAGTGTCGACAGGACCTGTGAATATGATAGGATGTCACTCTCATGATTAGGTTACATTGTATGGAAAAAGTGAAAGGATTTTGCAGACGTAATTAAGGTCCCAAATCAGTTGATTTGGAGTAAATAAAAAGGGAGATTATCCTGGGTTAACCAACTTCATCAGGTGAAATCCCTTAAAAGAGGAGCGAAATTCCTGAAGAAAGAAAGATTCTACTGTTGGCCCTAAAGATGCTAATAGCCATGTTATAAACTATGGAGATCAAGGTCCTAAACTAGTTGCTGACAAGTAGTCTCTGACCAACAGTCAACAAGAAAACAAAATGGTGACCTCGGTCATACAACTGCAAAAAAAAAAAAAAAAAGAATTCTTTCAACAATCTGAGTGATTTCAGAAGCTGATTCTTTGCCTAGTCAAGCCTCCAGATGAGAGAATGATGCCTGGTTAACACCTTGATGATGTTTTGTTAGACCTTGGGCAAAGGCACTGGTCAAGCCATGCTCAGACTTCTGACCCAAAGAAACTGAGATAATAAATGGATGTTGTTTTAAGCTGCTACAGTTGAAGTAACTTGTTATACAGCAATATGACAATATGATGGTTCTTGAAAATAATCAGTGATCCAGTCAACACCCATTGCATCTGACTTCCATCCTCAATGTCACCCCAAAGTGAAAAGAAAGTGATGGAATTCCAGCCACAATACTTGGGTTCTAGTCAAGAAGAAGGGAAAGAAAAAAACGTCAGAGAAGTTTGTGCCAGTTGTCTGTCCCTCTTGTAAGTAGTTTTCCCCGAAGACTCACATGACAACTTGTATTTATCAGCCCCACTCCTAGCTATAAGAGAGGCTAGAAAACAGAGTATTTTAGCTGGGAATATAGCCAATAGGTAAACAAACACAAATATCAGGATTATATTAGAAAGGAAGAATGACGTCAAGGGAACAAGGACATTTTTTATACAAATAGCAATCTCTTCCTCAGAGAGAAAAAAATAGGAAAAATTTTCTTCACATAAATCTTTTAATGTCATTTTTTTTGTTTTAAAAGTTTCTGATAAGAGAAAATTTTCAAAGCAGAATGCTTCTAGCAAACACAGAAATATATTACAAGACATGTCAGCTGTGTGCTTCTGATCAGAGTATAAAGAAAGGATTCTAGCCAATACTAATGCTCTTAATCTAGCTCCATCTCTTCTGCCCCTAAATGCTTCATACCCATCCCTCTCCTTAATGAAGTTATTTGTTCCCTCACTGGGTACATGTCCTGCCCTGTGGAAGGACTCACAAATATGATCCACAAAGCAACTGACTGATCTTTTCCCTTATCAGTGATGTTTAAACCCCAAATCCAAAACACGGAAAGAAATCTTGTATTTAAACACATCACAATTAAGTCATTTCCCTTCTCCCTTCCCTCTGCCTCACAGAAAAGTCTGTCTGTGGCTGATTGATTTACCACAGAGCCAATATGACTACTTGAAAATCAGATATTGAAGTCAGTTCATAGCAAATTAAGTTTATGAGGAAAAAGGAGTGGGATATGGACATGCTGGAGCCTCATTCACAAGGGTCAGAAAGAGAAGGTGGCGAAACTGTCTGGAAAGCCTTGGGGCGCAGCCAAGTGTCAGAGGGAGTGCCCAAGGGTATGAAGAGTTCAGATATGGATCAGGCTGACTCCAGGGTCCTATGGGCCAAGAGAACAGGGTACCCAGGAAACAGTTTGTTTGTTCAGGTGAGCATTTAGGTGAACCAGTAGTTGATGTCTGAGGAATTTCAAAGGCAGCAGGAGCCCAACTATCTGGCTGGGGGACCATTTGATAATTCACCAAAAATTTGTAGAGACAATAGTTTACAGTAATGGTTCAGATATGGACTCTCTCCTCAAAAACTTTTTTTTTTTTTTGAGTCTTGGAAGATGATGTTAAACCCTATATGTAAACAAATTATAAAGTGATGTGTTTAAAAAAATAATACTCACAGAGTGCTAGGAATTATAGAATTAATTTGACCTTGGGAAAAGTAAAATATAGAGATGTTTTCTGGAAAGCCTATCTTGGGATCCTAAATAGTAGTATTACAAGATAGGAAAGTGCTTAAAATTGTAGTATTAGGCAATAGAAAATTCAGATTGGTGTTCCCGAGTAACCACTGATCAAACACCAATTAGGCTGAATTAAACTCCTTTTTTTCTCCCTTCAAGTACCTTATTTCATAAACACAATGCTGCGTATTTGCCCTTTCCCTAAAACTTTATTGTAAAAATTATGTAATAATACTAATAACAATAACAAAGAATAGGACAACACAATGCAGTTTCTTTTCTATTTTAATAGCTTTATTGAGGTATAAATGATATACAATGAACTGCCCATATTTGAAATATAATTTGGTAAGTTTTACCATAGCATACCCCCATTAAGCTATCACCACAATCAAAATAAGGAATATAAATAAGGAATATGTCTACCACTTCCAAAAATTTCCTCCAGCCCCTTTTTAATCTCTGCCCTTTACCTACTCCATCCTATAGCCACCACTGATCTGATTTCTTTCACTATCAGTTTGTCAAACATTAGTTTGTATATCCTAGAGTTTTACATAAGTGGAATTATAGTGTCCATTTTTGTTCTGGATTCTTTTACTCAGCATATTGAGACTCACCCATGTTAAAGTATGCATCAATTGTTCTTTCCTTTTAATTGGTGAATAGTATTCCATTGTGTATCACTTACTTTTAGGCCTATCATCTTTGTTTCCTTTTCAACTCCTTCTTTCCTTCTTTTTTCTTATTATTGACATGCTTATTATAGAAATCTTCATAATGGTACAAATGGGTGAGGAAGCAGGAAAAATCAATTATAGAAAGCTTTGGCATTAGAATTAAAAACCAACCAACAAAACTAAACTAAACTGAAAACTAAAGAGTCTTTATTATTGTCAAAGTAGTAAATCTTTCTTAGAGTTATTTGAGATGCTTTGACAGATACAGAGGGGCTACTATTTCAGTCTGGGTGGCCTTGCCTAGAGCCCTCTAAACTGCACAATTTAGTGGCGCCTATTCAGTCTTACAAAGACTGTCATGTAACATGTTTTGCTTATACAAATGATCTCAATGAGGGGAGATTATGAAATGAGGCAAAATGTTAAATCTAGAAAGATAAGAAGAATACATTAAAAGTAAGGTCCTGGAAAGCCACAGGCTAATAGCTACCAATAATATTTTTAAAATGGTATTACCCCAAAGTGAATGTCATGAGAACTGAGGGGGAATGCAATTTTGATCACGTGTTACCAGGAGTATTTCTACTGTTGAAACACAAATTATTTTTTTTAACAGTAAAAAAATACTTAGGTGTTCTCCATCTGCCATGGGAAACATTTAGCAGCTGCTTCTTTTAGCCTAGCAAAGATCAACCTGACCTTGGCCAACAGCTTGCACTTTGAGGAGTGTATTTTGTGAAATCTGTGAGTAGAGAAGGATTCATGCTTGGTAGAATTTGTTGTCTCTTTTGCTCAGTATCTTACCATGATTAATCCCCAATCCATCTTTCTCTGCTGCTGCTGTTGCTGCTGTCAGACTCATATTTCTTCTCCATAGCAGACGCTGTTCAAACGTTGCTGGATTCTGGCTGGGTGTGACCTTTTATGGGGCACTGCTGCCTCCTATCAGGCTTTTATGGGCATGTTGGTTTATGCACATGTGCATTCTGACCTTGTGACCTCCAGAATAGATTCTAAGAGAACAACTGTATCTGATTTTTCTGACATTTTGGGCACCCAAACTCTTCCCAAGTACATAGGTGCAATGAATACTCCCTTGTGGTTTGGGTTTACATTCTTCTCACATCAGAAGAACTCATTTAGGAGAATGTGAAGCCAGGTCAGAACTGCTAACATAACAACAGTGTTGCTGGCAGCCTTTCAAGTTGTTTTGCATACATTTGAGCATGAGGCAGTGTTTTCACAACATCTTTCCCTTTTTATTGTGGTTTAAGTAAGCAGTGCAAATATTTGAACTACATTTTCTGATATAACCAAGTCTGTGGAAAGGACAATGGCTAACAAAACTCTGGAAAACTTTGAAACCATTTTTTAAAATTCCTTCTCAGATCTGGTCTTTTTTCCTTTCTGAATCCTGAATCTTATTGTTAGATAAACCTAGTTATATTAAAAAGAGAAATCCATATTATGATATTTCTAGTACTTTTAGTTTGTATTTTCTGTACTGACAGTATACCGATAGTGAGTTTACAAAGGTGAACAGTCTAGTATGACTAAAGATGCGACACAAGTTTTTCAAATTATTGCCAAATAAGCTGCTTTTCTACCATTAAAAAAAAACTCTCAACTCAGATTTTAAAGTTTTAAATACCAAGTTAAAATAATTATGAATCTACTGTTCCCTAGTTCCATCCACTACCTGTTTTTGATCTAAGTTTTGCCCTTAAATACCTATTCTATCAGAATGAACTGGGTCACCATGCCCCATCTCTTTATGTTCCTCTTGACATTTACTCCATGTTTTCTTTTTCTAAATAAGCTTTTCCTTTCTGTTTTCAAAATTGAATACTTTTCTCATCTTAGCCAAGCACCTATTTTCACTCTTTCATCTGATGGCTGATAAAGTCACCCACACTCAATTCTTTCTCCAATACTATATTCAAAAGTGTAATTTTTTCTATCCACTTACATTTTCCTTTGCTTTGAGAGCTCTACTCATGTTTCTTCCTCACTGACGGCCTAACCCAAAAGAAAATGCTTGCCCTCACATGGCATATCCAAAGTCACATCAGATCTGCTACGGCTCAGGTATAGGACAACAAAGAGACATATCACATGACATTACGGACAACTACACTAACACTTCAGAATTGGAAGAAACACATCGTCAAGACCTAAAAGATATGACTTATACTTTTTCATACATTACATGACAATCCAAAGTCAGTGAAACTATACAGAGTGGTTCTCACTGTCACCAATGGTTTGTGCAGCTTGTAACATGGAGAGTATAGAGTAAACCCAAAGACTGGGCCAAGAAGATAAAATAGCACATTGTACTACGTTCTGAAGTGAGACATAAAATAATTTAGGTCCTGATATTTAAGTGAAAGTCAGAAGGATTCTATTTATGGGTAACGACATAGTTTCTGATTTAGCATTACTGTTCAAGATGCAAGGATCTTCCTGGGCTAGTACATGTATCTGGAAAGAGGAGGGAGATTCTTAAAATATAGCATAGCATCAATTTAGCAACATTCAAGTGATGGCACACATCATATGATAGTTCAATGTGTTTATAACTAGACTTCAGTCATTTTAGAGTCAGAGTTCAGTCACTCTCCAATAATAGAGTGATAGCTACATATTTGTTACACATATATGAATCCTATTATTACTATATTTTGGTAATTGGTCCTTAAATAGACATTACAGAAAGTAAAGCAATTTGTTATACTTGCTTTTACATTTTTTATAAATTAGGAGGTGATGAAATTATCTACTCATATTAATTTCAATATATCAATATTTGCATTTAAAGATCAGTACAACATTGTTAAGCTACAAAAGTTAAATCGTAATTATTCCTTACACATTGCCTAGGACTTATTCAGGTTTTATGTCCTGCTGAAATGGTGTGACTCAAGATTTCAGAATAAGTGGTAAAACAAACACTGAAATGCACAACTTTAAAATGTGCATTTTGTGCACACAAAGTTACAAAAACAAGAGTATTTTGTTATCATTAACTCAAAGCAACTTAATTATGGACCACCTTGCTTGATACGATTTTAGTTCATGAAGCTTTAGATTTTGTTCTGTTGATAAAAGTGCCCTTGAATATCATTTTTAAGCCTGACAATTATTTTCCTGTAAAAGAAGATGTTATATATATCGAAAATAGAACTTCAAGTTTACAGAATTACCTTGTAACATTAAACGATGGTATCATTAGCATATAATTATAACATATATAATTATACATAAATGATATGTTATATACTTTCGACATCTCCCCTGTATATGACTGTCAGGTATAGACTATTAACAAAGACAGGTAAAATTAAAGTAGACCTATTATCATTATTACCTTTTTAACTTACGATTTATTTTTCATTTTTGGATCGAATTTTGTACAATGGAAGCATACCAGAAATAAGTCAACAATACATGGTTAAGAAGAGGCAAAAAGATAATTGTTCCATCTTGCCTGGTGAACTCTTAAATCAACAAAGGAGGCCACCCCTCTGGCTAATCACCCAGTGTGGGTTCTGCGCCTGACCGGAGAGCACAGAAGTGCATCTCTGCTGCAGGGAGATTTCTCTTGTTTTCTAATTCAAACATTTGCAACACAAAGTGAATAAACCTGAAAAATGCCAACTAAGAAGTTGGGTATCTGTATTTTGGAGTGATATTTAGAATTAAGTTAGTCACGAAAATATTCTGTACCAATAACTGTGCAGTTATCGTTTTCATACGTTGCCAACAAGGCAGACAGATGCAGAAGAAACGTCCTTACAATTTTCTGGAATGTAGACACGAAGCGCAAATTGAACCTCTGGCAGATAGCAGAAAAAGTGACTTGACAATGAGTTTGAAACAATTAAAGTGATATTCTCATGCATTCATTTCCACAATTTTATTCATTTCGAGGAAAGCCCAGATGATTGGAACATGGACATAAAGGAGGACAAACCTAAGACTGCGAGTTTCATCTTCCGAAAGGTTGCATTTACAAGCAGGCTGCCGGAGGCTGCGCGTTCTTTCTCATTCTTTGCATCCAGGAGGCTGGAGGGTCTTGCAGCCTACCCCGGTTCCCCCACACTCCAACCCCATAAGGAAGGGACACCGCCGCCCCTTGTTTAGTAATCCTTGGGTTTTCTGATCACTATCCTCTAGGCCAGCGATCGGATTCACCTCTTCTTTCGCGTCCCTACGGGAAACCAAGGCCATCAGGGGCCCTGGTCCCGAACGTAAGCAGCGAGATATTCACAATAAGGAACTAAGTGTGGCCTCTCAGGGGTTGCGCTTGCCATCCAGGGACTGAAAGAGACCTGCGGGATGATTTTCTCCTTTCCTCTAGCAGGAGTCAGGACAAGGGGCATGGATTCGGTTCAATTTTTCTGCTTCGGTCAATGGGAAGATGAAATAGAAAAATTCCCTTTCACTCGCAACACTGACTTAGGGGGCTATCTAGCTAGAAGGCTAGCAAATTGCAAAACGGCGGGGGCCAAAGAGACGGTTGGGGTCTCTGTTTAGCGCTTCTCTCATCCCTGGACTCAGGCTAGGTTAAATTTCCAGCGACGTGTGTGCTTGAAAGCAGACAGGTCGGGTTCTTGGAAACAACATATAGCAGAGTTTCTGAGCCCCAGAAGGATCTTAAGACAGGAGTTCCTGAGCCCTGAACAAGAGGCTACCTGGGGTACAGCGATTGATCTCTGTGCGGTGAGGCTGGGAAGGGAAGGCATTGTTGACCTTCTGGGGAGCAAGTGAACAACTCAGTCGAGTTGATGAACTGACGTTCTTTCTGAAAGGGGTCGTCTCCTGGGCCCCTTTTCTTTTCTCAGTCGGCCTTTAGCAGGTAGGGAGGCAGGGCAAATTCTTCTCTCAATGTGAAGTCACAAAGAATTGATGAGTTTTAACAGCATGGATCTTAAGTCGTAGATAATTCTAAACACACCCGCGCCAGAGTTCACACCCTTGTTCCTCTCCACGGAGTCGGAGCAGACAGCGACCTTCAAAATTGTCCCTAAAATCTCTCTCGAACTGACTGGGCACTTACTGGGATTTCAGGGGTTTTTCTTCAGCTTCCAAACTACTATTACGCGCAGAATACACTGGTAGTTGTCAGCAATGATTGCCCCCCACCTCTTTTTAAAAGTAGCCCCCGTCCACGCACCATTCAGCTTACACTAAACTGTCCCGACATGCCTTAGCCGTCAGTTTAATTCACAAAGTAGCTGTAACTCTTGGCATCACCTCCGCAGCCCACCCGAGGACTCCTTTCCAGGACACCTTATGAGGCTGTTTTTCGAGCGCTGAATTCTGAGACTTAAAGGAAGGTTACTTGAGGCATCCTGGTAGATTTCCGGGCTTCCAACTCCCTCCCCTGCTTGGCTGGTAATTTTCTGCTGCTCCACCTCCTCCCCCACTTGACCTCCTCCAAGGTACCTTCGCCTCCCCTCCCCCGCTTGTCCCCAGTAAATCTCCAGCGGGTGGGGGAAATCAACCCTTTGGCGCTAAAGCTAAACTCAGAGCTGCCTGTTGGACAGGATTGCAGTGGGGGAAATGGTGTCCGTCCTTTCAGAAAGAATGATCAACTAGATGGAGGTAACTTGCTCCACGTTTCCCGATATCTCAGGCGCACCCATGAGTGTTTTGCTAGATTCAGTGCAAATGTAGATTTCAGCTGAACCGCTCAGGGCTTGAGAGATAACTATTTCACTCTCCGGACTGCAACCACTTCCGCGAGAATCTGATACATTTAATGAAGGCTTTGCCAGATGTACGGGTCAGCGTGTCCTTGGCCCACCACAACTTGGGTCAGCACACTGCACTCACTAGCACCAACCTGGGCTCCACGCAGCAGAACTCGGTTAAAAATCGTCTTTCCTGGTCACTTAGGAGTTCTAGGGGGCAGGGGGAAGCAAGAAAAAGGTTTCACTTGACACTGCCGGCCGCTTTTGATAAGTCATAGCAAATACTTTCAGAAGCACAATTTTAAAGGGAGAATCCAAATTTCCATCCTCGCTCGGCGGAACTCCTCCCTGCAATCAGCTGCAGACCATCGCAGGCTCAGGACTGAACTGAGGTTTGTGGCTTCGCAGCTGCCCCGATGCGATGCTGGGAGCATGAAATTCTATCTCGGCTGAGAACCGAGCAACAGACCGCACAAGAACAGTGCCTTCTGGCCTGTCATCTGCCAAGAAATACCAGGAACGCTGGTGTCAGAAACAACAACCTGAACCCAGAAAGTAAGGCTAGGAAGCTCTGTGTGCAGAGAAAATTATTGCTAATTCACCCAGACTGTTTTAACTGGTTAATAAAGCAACTGACACTCAACAAAACCACAATCGCAGCAGGAGTCCTAGGCATCAAAATAAGAATCACAACTAAAGGTTTGTTGTTGTTGTTAACAACTGCCTTTATTATCACTGCTTAGTATTTTCTTAAGTAAAAGGAAAGAAAAGGAGATAATCATTTCATACCCAGTGGTATCTCTTCCTTTTCTCCGAAATTAGAGCACAGATTCTCTTGATTGTTCCTCAATAAGCCACCACCACCAACGGGAAGAGAGGCAAATTGGTTCTAAACACCCGACCCCGTTCCTGGTGGAATACAGTTAATCGTAACTCCTTTAAAAAGCACATAATTTTATCTGACCCTTGGACATGCTTAAAGATACTGGGGACTTATATAGCCTTATTCTACATGACTAGAGACTACACATAAAAGATAAAAACGGGAAAAGGGATATATATGCATCTACTCAATATCCATTTTTAGAGGTAAATAAAATGTTCCTGTTTCACTTTGGCCCCCAAACTATATATGATTGTGGACATCAGAAAATATAAACCCTTCAGGTATATATATATTTTTTCATCTGAATACTTTACTCAGTGAAAGTAGCAGTGTAACTGTTATTCTACTCTTTCAAACTTGATTCTGATGTGAGCTAAACATACAGCATCATCTCCCTGGGAACAAATTCCCAAATTTATACCTTCATTGGAAAGCTGATGAAAGCCCCTCTTCCCTTCCCAATCTTGGTTAGATGAGAAGGAATAAGCTGTCTGTTTGTGACCTCCCAAAGAACCAATTTAAAATTCATTTATATCTGCCAGAGGTTATTGGGAGATCAATAAATGCTAAATGTGTAATTTTATCTTTCAATTGGAATTAAAACCTATTCAGATTTTTAAAGTGTAACTTGGGAGCATGATGTTTGTTCAGGAATCTGTATCTGACATTAAGTTTGATGTGGAATGTTTAAATTGTAATTAAAGCAGAGAAAGCAACAGTATACAAAAACACAGGTCTAAGGGCCCACCAGGAGGTTGGGTGTTAACAGCCACATTTTGGAAGTTGTATACAAGTGCACATGGGCAGATGCCACAGACTCCAGAGGAACTTACGTTTCAGTATCCCTTTTACATTGAAAGACACTGTCGGATATATTGAGGCAGTCTGGAGGTGATGGGGACTATACATAATAACTATTCATCCTCCTCTTTTTCTCAGTAAAGGAACTCAAACCAGAGATTCACACTATTGCCGTTTTCAAGGATATATTTTCGACCTAACAATATACAAAGGTCAAAACGAGTCCATTTTTGAGAGGAGAGGGTCTAATCCCCCCTTTGAACACAAGAGGTCGCTCCTGTAATCAAGTATTAAGGAAAAATTGCTAATCAGTTTTATGTATTCTCTTGAAAACAAAATTTTACAGATATATTTGATGTACTAAATCCACATACAGCAATCAGCTGAGGAAATGAGAATAGTCCATGATCAATTTAGAACTTCAAGGTGAGGTGAAACTACAAAGCCTGCTATTCTAACTTGGATTTTAATGTAAAATGTATCATGATACATGCACTGAACTTCAGAGCATGTCCATGATGGTGAGGGTCCCTCAAACGTCTCCTTTTAATGCGGGTATCTTCACCATGCGTCTTACTTCTATCAGTTTAGGAACTTACTGTTTAGAAAATACTTGTTTACAACAATGGTGCAGAATGAAAAGAGGAAAATGTTGTCTTCACCATTAAGGTGAAATTGCCTGTTACTAAATGTTTCCCCCAAGCCACACGCCAGTTTTTCTACTTGGAATTGCTATCATTTGCAATAATTCTTTGTAATGTAATAGCTTATTGGTTTAGAGAGTTAAAATACCACACTATGTGTGGGAGGTGGGGGCTGGTTTGAAGGAAGATGGATAGTGAGGGTGCTTTGTGGATCTCAAATGTAAGTCATCAGGCTTCTGGTAGCTTCTGGTGTTTAATTACATCTTATAAACGTGGCATGATAGAATATGACTGGGTAAAACTCTCCATTTTCTGGCATTGTGGTGGTTATCTTTTTTTACTAGGGTCAACATGTTTATCTATATGGGAAACATGCCCGAATACTGGGAAGATTTGCTTCGTGTTGAGATTATCAGCATCAGCTTTACAAAAGCAGCTTGACAAAAGGCTCCATACATTTAACATCAGAGACTAGAAACAGACCAAAAAAAAAAAAGAAAAACTCACAACTGGTAAACTTATCAGCCTAGGTCTATTCAACTTTCGCTTTCATACAAGTGCTACAAAATAAGTTATAATAAAAATGGAAGGGAAGAGAGATCCAATTTGAAATTCTCCTTGAGAAAAAACAAAATAAATCAAAACGAGTTCCTGGGGAAGAAAGCCTCAGCTAGGTCAAGAGGAAACTTTTGCATCTTAGATTCCCTTTCCGCTTTGGAGAGGCATTACCCGTTCAAGCCCAGCCAGTGCGACCGGCCAGGACTTACAGCTTTTATCAAGGGTTAGATTTTGCGAAAGATACAAAGAAAGGAGTTTCCTAACACACCGGGTCCTCTCACAGCAACAAGACACCGAAATTAAGCCTACTATGGTTTGTGTCTGTAGGCCTTTTTAGATAAAACTGGCAGTCCCATTAGATAAGAAATGGCTTTTTAGAAGCTTTGGGGGAAGCGCGGGGGTTCTTCGTGGCCTTCCTGTTACTTTGTCTTTGGCAGACCGTAAGAGATGATGGGAACATGTAAGAATGATTGAAAAAGGTTACCGGCGAGTTGCACCCAACAATCTTCTCTCTCCAACTAGTTTCCTGAGAGAAATTATATATCAACGCCTAGGGACGTGAAACAGATCTTCCACTGTTCTGTAATAGAATCCCTCCCTACTCGCGCCCTTACACTAATGCATTGTTTAAAAATCTCCAGTCATGGAGACTTGTCCTTATAATTATCAAAACACCACAGCTAGCTGCACAAGTCTGCTTAAAAACAAAGGGAAGGAGAACAGCAGAGAGAGGAATTGGACAGTATATAAAAACCTTACAAACTTTAGACTACTTAAAGATCATTTCGCTCTTTGGCTTCGTGTTAGTGAACTTCAACTCTAGAGTTAAACTGAAAATCAGACCTCGCGGTTCTGAAAGACAAAAAGTCAGTCCGCGGAGTCAACTTCGTTTTACCGGTGCGTTCCAACCTGATTGTCCGCAACAGCAAGAAGCGCTTTTCCTCCCACCCCACGTTTTTAGATATCTGAGGTCGGGGATGACGGAGTTACGGTGTAGCAGTCAGGAAACAGTTCCTCTGGGTTTAATCATCCCATTCCCAATTCTTCTTCCCCTAGCGCGCCGAGCGCAGCCAGTTCTGGAGGGAACTCACCCTCCCGAGCAGCCAAGGAGGGCCAGGCCCCGGGGATGTGCGCCACGGCGTGGGACCAAACCAAGATAAGCGGCCTGCTCCAAGTTCCCCCCGTTTCCTAGAGCCCGGGAGGGACCTCGTCAACAGGTAGACCTACCCACCAGCCACTCGCCACGAGAGGCAGAAAGTGAGCCCCGCGCGCAACGCTGCCATTCGGACTGCGGGGACCCCAGGAGCGGAGGGCGGAGGAGTAGCGCGACAGGAGGCGAGGGCGCAGACGGCACGGCCGGGAAGGAACGCGGGAGGGGGCAGAAGGAAGAGGAGGAGAAGGAGAAGGAGGTCAGAGCCAGAACAGCCCGGCAGCCCGACCATCGGGGGAGAACGGGCTGAGCCCGGAGCAAGTTGCCTCGGGAGCCCTAATCCTCTCCCGCGAGCTCGCCGAGCGGTCAGTGGCGCACAGCGGCGCCGAGACTGAAATATGATAATCAGAACAGCTGCGCCGCGCGCCCTGCAGCCAATGGGCGCGGCGCTCGCCTGACGTCCCCGCGCGCTGCGTCAGACCAATGGCGATGGAGCTGAGTTGGAGCAGAGAAGTTTGAGTAAGAGATAAGGAAGAGAGGTGCCCGAGCCGCGCCGAGTCCGCCGCCGCCGCAGCGCCTCCGCTCCACCAACTTCGCCGGCTTAAATTGGACTCCCAGATCCGCGAGGGCGCTGCGCAGCCGAGCAGCGGCTCTTTCAGCTTTGGCAACCCCAGGGGCCACTATTTCCCACTTAGCCACAGCTCCAGCATCCTCTCTGTGGGCTGTTCACCAACTGTACAACCACCATTTCACTGTGGACATTACTCCCTCTTACAGATATGGGAGACATGGGAGATCCACCAAAAAGTAAGAGGCTATTTTACCTTGTGGGGCTCGGTGTGCTGTTCTTGTGCGGGGTTCTCTCTCAGGCACCGGCTGAGGTGCCAAGGGCTCTTTGGAGTTGGAGTCATTGCCTGGAGAAAGAGAAAAGGTGGCTTTTTCTTGTTGCCGCTGCGCCTGCATGCTTACTGTCGGTTCTTATCTTCGGGAAACTGATCGTACCTTGTGTTTGAATTCGCCTGTGTACCCTCCAAAACCCTAGCTTTCTGGTGCTAAGCGGTGATTTCCTCCTGGGGAATCCTGAGCTCTCCGAGAAGGTTATTATGTTGCAAAGGTCTGCCTGCACAGTCAATACCCAGAGATGTGAATTAGCATTAGACTTGCAAAAGAGTGACAACTGTATTTATGCCTGCTCTTGCTAACAATATCCAGTCCTATGTGCTATTTAAGAGCGTGCTTCATGGAAAATATAGACATCCCTGCATTCACTTAACGGTTCTAGCCAAACCTTTTCTTTGACTTGACTTATTCATAATCTTTCCCAATGATTATAGCAAAGAGGAAGGAGGGGGATAAAAAGAAATACAAAATAAACGGGTTTGATTGCGTGCTAGGCGTACAAATGTAGACTATTCCAATCTGCATTTTACATATATTCCACCTCCTTTAAAAATGAGTCAAGGTTTTGATGGCACACTTCAATTACCATCCCAAAGTGCAATACTCTTAAAAAAAAAAAAAAAAAAAAAAAGGAAAGGAAAAAAAAAACCTCCCAGAGTACGCCCTATAAGAGAACGACACTAAAAGTGTGTTTATCTCTGTAGGAAGTAAACGGTTAGTCAATCATGTATTTATTTTCATTTCAGAAAAACGTCTGATTTCCCTATGTGTTGGTTGCGGCAATCAGATTCACGATCAGTATATTCTGAGGGTTTCTCCGGATTTGGAATGGCATGCGGCATGTTTGAAATGTGCGGAGTGTAATCAGTATTTGGACGAGAGCTGTACATGCTTTGTTAGGGATGGGAAAACCTACTGTAAAAGAGATTATATCAGGTATGGCATTTACACTTCTTCCTTAATTTTGTGAGATTTCCCTTACTCTCCCCACTCTTTATGTATTATTTGGTGTGGCTTTGTCTTTTTGTGAAGTTTGCCTCTGTGGAGTCATGCAAGCCAAAGTTACCCTGTACATGTGTTACAAAAATCAAGCTATGCTGTTCATTTCATTTTATAGTGGAGAAAAACAAAAACCCTTAACAGTGGTATTCATAATTCTGGGGTATTGAGGCTTGTTTAATTACTTTTGGAATTTATGATGCACAAATTATTTTCGTCTTTCACCCACCCCCTTACAAAACAAAATTTTTAAAAGATGGAGAAGTTTGGGTTTTTAACTTTAAAATAGGGTCGATTTTTATTGTATAGTGCAGTGTTCTGTTTGTTTTTAGTCCTTTTTAAAATTAGTAACTTAAACAAATTTTTTGGTGACATCAATGCAATAGGTGAAATAAAAGTTTGACCGAAGCATGTTTAGAAATCTACTTTGAAAGAGCGAGTACAGGTATTGCTCCTTTTATTTTTTGGGTAAGACCTCCTTCTGAGAAAAATTTAAAACCAACCTAAATATTCCTTGCAGAAAACACCGGAAACTTAATCTTTTTAAATATTAACCCTTTGGTGACATCTGTCTCTTCTTTCTTATCTTATCTGAGCTGATGAATTAAAGCAGATCAAATTGCCCATCATCTGTCTACGAACAATTGGTATATTTAGATAATTGAACAGCTTCCTTTCTCACATTAAAATCTGGTAACTGATAAAATGAGCGAATTGTCCAAATTGACAAGACTGAAACCACATGGGAACTTTCTGAGTTTGGTTTTGTTGTTTTGGAGAGGTTTTTTTTTTTTTTTCCTCCAATTTATTCTGCATCAGGCTTTGCTAATCTCAAGTTTTCTCTGACTTGTGTGTATATATCAGAAACTTTGTTTTCTGCCTTAGAAAGCCAGTAGAGTCTCTAAAGAAAATTGTATTTGTTTTATTAACAAACAGAAGAGGTATCACCATCATTATTATGTAAAATAGCAAAATATCACTTTTTAAATGTCTGATGGCTATTAACAAATAATTAATTAGCTTTTGTAAGGCAAATGGTTTCTGAAGCTTGAGAACTTTTATTAAAGTTTAATTAAGATTTAATATACAGTCACAGTTTGCTCCTGCTCACTTAGTATCCAGCATTTTTTTCTTCTTTTTTATAAATCATGACACGGAGAGGATAATCTTGGTAGATAAAATTAACCTGGTTGGGGGAGGTTAATACTTTAGAGAGGGAGTAAAAGGAAGTAAGGGAAGTCGGGGTACCGGAAGGGGGAGGGATTTTATAAATTGTTTGGTCACCGCCAAAGTCAAGTCTTCACCCTATGAAATGGAAGATCTCACATTGAGTAGGCGGAGGGAGGAAAAACTTTTGAATCCACCTTCTAACCTCTGACAAATGAGCGTTTTCATGGTTTACTAGATTGGTGTGTAAACGCCAGATTCTAGAGAAGGAGAGTCCACTTCAGGAGTATCTTTACTCCTGTGGAAATAGTATTTTGCTCAATTGCACACAGGTTTGCATGTGCCTACTTCTGGATATACACATTTGTAGAAGGACCTAATCATTTTTACCTTCTCTCCACTCTCTCTCAACTCCCTCTCTCTCTCTCTCTCTCTGTGTGTGTGTGTGTGTGTGTGTGTGTGTAAACTTGTAGTTGTAAAAGCAGAACAGACTGAACAGTTAGATTTCCACATCTCTCCTTGGAGAAGCAGTATGCGTCCTCCTCTTGTGTGGATCTTGTCCTCTCTCTTCCATTCTTTATGTTTGTAGGAATGCCCCAGCTTCTGTTATTCCTGAAAGATGCAGAAGGGGCCAGGGAAGTGCAGCCTAGATGGAACCTATAAAGATTGTCCCTTGGTAAGGAAAGGCCAGCAGTGAGAAAGACCTGAGAAGTGGGTCTTTGCATTTTTTCAGTCTGGTCATGGTTTTCAAGAAAATTGAAATAGAGGTAGATGATTTAACAACTTGAAAAAGATTGAGGGAACAGACACAGATTTTTAAAAAATAATAATAATACAAGGAAGAATGAAGAGGAAATGTTCTGTTAACATTGCTGCCTGAAGAAAGTCTATAGTTGGAGAAAAACTGGAAAGTACTTGTGCAAAAGGAGATGTGGAAACGCTCAGAGGTTTCATTTTGTTATTCTGCTTGTTTATTTGTGAGTGTTTGCAAACCGAGTGGGGTGACAATCCCCTTCTCCTACCTCCTTTTTCTTGGAAGGAGGACTTTGTGTTGCAGTTTTAGACATTTCTAGCAGCAGAATTTGGGGGATAGGGAAGTGAAAGTGTGGGTGTCAGTGGCCACCAGAGTCTTTCTGGCTTCCCTCCTGCCAAGATCTGCAAGATCAACCTGGGACTGATGGCTAGAGCAGCAGCCCGAGTCTGGAATCCAATACATTTTCTGTGGTACAGCCTAGGTGTTTTGAACTAAGAGTTACCGCCTGAGACAGAGGTTCATCGGAAAGGAAACGGGAGTAAAAGAAAGGGAGGAGGGAGGAAGGGGAAAAGAGAGATGGGGGAAGGAAGAGAGACAGGGAGGGAGAGAGCAGGGTTTCATTTCTGTCCTTCTGTTCCCAACTTCTGTTTGGAAATGCTGTTTACTTGGGGCGTCTTGCCCGGGATCTTGGGCCAGGGAAGTGCCCGCCTGAAGTGACCCCCTCTTCCTGTGCTTCTCTCCCTGCTCTGGGCTGCCCCCCCCGCCCCCCCCCCCCCCCCCCCCCCCCGCACAGGTTGTACGGGATCAAATGCGCCAAGTGCAGCATCGGCTTCAGCAAGAACGACTTCGTGATGCGTGCCCGCTCCAAGGTGTATCACATCGAGTGTTTCCGCTGTGTGGCCTGCAGCCGCCAGCTCATCCCTGGGGACGAATTTGCGCTTCGGGAGGACGGTCTCTTCTGCCGAGCAGACCACGATGTGGTGGAGAGGGCCAGTCTGGGCGCTGGCGACCCGCTTAGTCCCCTGCATCCAGCGCGGCCACTGCAAATGGCAGGTACTCCTCTGCCCGGCTCGGGTAGGCAGGCGCCAGGTTAAGCCAGCCTGTGTGCCAGCGGCCACAACAACGGTGGTAGCTACAGGGGTGGTGGTAGTGTTTGCCTGCAGTTAAATGAAGTGTTTTGTACGCAATTTGCTTGCGCTGTGCTCTGCTCCTTTGCAGCAAGGTTCAGTGCACTTACTGTCTCCCTTGATTCCCCAAGCACACCTACACCACCGTCTGTGTCTATATGGTTACACATAAATGTACACCACTTGTGTACACGTGTATACACAAGCCCAAACATTACTTCCAGTTCGCTTTGGTCTCCAAACCTTGGCTTGCTGAAAATGGGCTTCAGCTCCCAGCCAGGTATTCTCCTGCTGCCTAATTAAAGGGGCGGAGCCCCGGGTCCCTGGAGCTTCATCCTTTAACCCAATGAAGGAAGCTTAGGTGGCCTGAAGTCATTTAGTCTCCCAAATCCTTTTTCCTTGTGAGTTGCTTCACGGTCGAAAATTTTTTTAAATTTTTTATCTTTTTGTGAGAGAACAGGACTGAAAAGATACAATTTTAAAAACTGCAGGCCATTTCACAGAGCTATAATTTAAAACTGTCAACAAGCTAATCTGCAGTAATTGCCTTTTAAAGGGAGCCTGTTTCTTTAAATCATTCATTCTATATGATTTGGTGAGAGTTTCATCTTCAGGCCCATGGTTGTAGCTCTAAATTGACCCCATAGGTGTTGGCCTGACACTAGGGGGTTGTAGAAGGTGCAGGATGTGTATCATATAGATAAGAGGACTCATTCCCAAGGAAGAGGAGTGGAAACCTGGCAAGGTTGGTCAGGACCAAAGAAGGTGGACAGTGTTTCCAAACCTGACTTTCTGTCATGAATAGATCGACTCTTTTGCAGTTTTAAAGTATAAATTCCCACTAAACACAGAAGGTGAGGAAACTGTAGTGCTCCCTTACCCTTCTGCCTTCTGGCAGCTCTAAGAATTCTGTTCAGGGGGATTTGTGACTAGTTTGCACTGGGGCAAGGCCAGGGGTGGTGCTCCTGTTCAGTGGAGCCTGCACTCTGCTTGCCGGGAAGCACAGAGGAAGCTAAAATACCGGGAGGGAGGCAGGGGACATATCCCAGCCACCGTTTATCTAGAGCCTAGGCAGCTCAACAGAGTTTCTGTTTTCTACTGCTTGGGGTCTGCCCATCTCAGGAACATCCATGTATTACTTTAGATTTAATACGAAGGAAGAGCAAGGATTGGAGATATGGCAGAAATAGCGAAAATCTTCAGCCCCTTGACATGATTGTCCTCTCGGACTGAAGTTCAAGGCGTTTTGGCAGAGTTCTCAGCCTTCCCCTTGCAGAAATCCCTGCTCGTGTAGTATTTACGGCTGTCACTGAAGTGCTCTGCGTTCTTCCTTGTACCCTCTGTGGCCTTGGCCCAAGAGAAAATTCTGAGCCTGGAGAGGGTGGTAATCAATGTAACTGGGGCCCAGTCTGGTCACAAGGAAACGTGAGAAAGGAGGAGAAACAGTGCTGAAAAATGCCACGCCTGCTGTGAACAGGGGGACAGATTTTAAACCTGCTTCCCTTGGCTAACACTTTGTTGACACGAGGAGGGGCGGGTGCTGCATTCCGGCCCGGTATTACTCAGCATTGACCTCTGCAGATTAGAGAGGAAGATTTTATTCTCCCTTTCACCCTCTTCGCCCCACCTCTGCCGCCCCCTGCTTTGTGTGCCGAGGCTGCAAACGCTAGCAATTGTCCTGGAGTATCTCAGGCGGGCGAGCAAGCGGGCGGGCGGGCGAGCGAGCTAGCGCGGGCGGGCAGGCGACTGAGGGCGGGCGGGCGAGCGAGTGGCCAGCCCAGCGCTCATGGCGCTCCTTGCCCCGCAGCGGAGCCCATCTCCGCCAGGCAGCCGGCCCTGCGGCCCCACGTCCACAAGCAGCCGGAGAAGACCACCCGCGTGCGGACTGTGCTGAACGAGAAGCAGCTGCACACCTTGCGGACCTGCTACGCCGCAAACCCGCGGCCGGATGCGCTCATGAAGGAGCAACTGGTAGAGATGACGGGCCTCAGTCCCCGTGTGATCCGGGTCTGGTTTCAAAACAAGCGGTGCAAGGACAAGAAGCGAAGCATCATGATGAAGCAACTCCAGCAGCAGCAGCCCAATGACAAAACTGTGAGTGGCTCTGGGGCCAGGCAGGGAATGCGAGGGGGAAGTAGATGCGGCGTGCGAGGTGCGTTCCTGGTGCCCAGTCTGGCCGGCGCGCGGTTTTCGATCCTGCTCCTGGGCAGGAGTTTGGCTGGGGCTGCCCCTTATCCCCACCCCCACCCCTGCTTTGGGGAGAGGTTACCCGGCGCGGGCCGCCAGCCGAAGGCGGGGAAGCTTGGAGGCTCCGTACGCCAGGGGAGCGGTAGCCAGGTCCCAACCTCGTGGGTGGGCTCATGCCCTTCCTCCTCGCCTGTACCTGCGAACTGGAGAAACGCCGTCCTCCCCTCCGAGGGCAGGCGGCAATGAGGTTTGGCCCGGGTTTTGCCAACATTCAGATCGTCAGTTCCTCACGTACAGTAGAAGAGGGAGGGATAACACCTTGGGTTCCTACCTACATCCAGGGGTTCCGTGAGCAGGTCACCCTGTGAGCCCCCAGGGCGCACTGTACTTTTGAGTAAGGTTGGCCGCTGCGCACCTTCAGGCTGAGGAGTTCCCCCAAGGTGACCCGCATGCCCAGAGCACCCTCTGCTCCAGGTGAAGCCCAGGCCTCCACAGAGACTTGCACCAGTATCCACTGTTATCTTGGGCCCACGGAAGCACCCACTCTGCAGGCCTCCTGGTGAAGTTAAGCTAGAGTTTCTTTTCTTTCTTTTTTTTTTTTTTTTCTTTTTTTCTTTTACTGCTTTGGCCCTATTTTTAAATGCCATAAAACCTGCTGTCATTAAACTTGGCAGGCTGGCCAAGACTGGGTCAGGGCACTTTCTGAGTTGGTTAGTGCGTAATAGCACAATAGGAACCAGACCCAAATGCTTTGGGGGGATGAGGTGGGGGGCTGGCTCTTCCTTGAGGATAACTGCTTGGAAAAAATCTGCAGCTTACTGAAACTGCCCAGAAAACCACCCTGTCTAGAGGCTGAAGGGAAACCCTGCTTACCTCAGCTTTCTAGTTCTGGGAAGCTATGGCCTGAGAAGGCAGAGGGGAGGAATTGGGCTGAGCTGTGAAGGTAAAGGGGAAGAAGAAAATTATAGTAGAATTTGGTTTAATAAGGTCCATGCAGACCTAATAGTCCAGCCCACAGAGGCAGAAACATAAAACACAATAAAACAAAACTGCATTCTAGCTAATATCTATAGGTACAGCAGATTAACTGAGTCAATAAAGGCCACTAGATAGATAAGATAATACCAGGGTATATTTGCTTAGCCTGTGCAGGCAATGGAGGGAGGGAATTTGCTCATTAACATGTTGGGATTGGTGGGGGGGGGGGCCTATTCACAGAATATCCAGGGGATGACAGGAACTCCCATGGTGGCTGCCAGTCCAGAGAGGCACGACGGTGGCTTACAGGCTAACCCAGTGGAGGTACAAAGTTACCAGCCACCTTGGAAAGTACTGAGCGACTTCGCCTTGCAGAGTGACATAGATCAGCCTGCTTTTCAGCAACTGGTAAGTGTCAGCTCCCAGATGGAAGAGGCTGAATTCCCAACAGGGGACTCTGGTTTAACTGTCACACACTGAAAGATTCAGTGGGGAGGGTGCCTTCTTGGGCTCAGGGTTGGGGAGAAACCAAGGAGATGGGTAATGAAGAGAAGGGAGACAAAAAGAGAAGGAAAACGAACCTCTTGTGCATCTTTTTTTTTTTTTTTATGAGACTGCATAATTTGACCATATAGGTTGAATTTTCTATCAATCAGGACTTCTTTGAAGGATTAATTTCAAGGTACCTAACTCTAGGTAGCATGTGCCAGAAGATGTACAGTGTTGGAGAATCATACATCTTAGAATTTTAGAGTTGTCCAGGACTTCAGGAAATCGTCTTGGCATTTCAATCAGCAATTAGTAAGTTTATCCTTCCTGAGCATCTAGACAATGGGCTATATAAGGACCCAAATCAAGGTGATTGTAGTACATAATCAATGCTATAATACATAATCAGTGTCATTATCAATAAACAGCAGCCACATGTCTGGGTGCAGTTTTCAAATATATCAATAAAGATTATTCAAAGAGATCAATACTTTTTGTTACGGTATCCCTTGCTGGGAATATCTTAATCTAAAATGTAGAATCGTTTAAACGTTTTCAAGTGTATGAGTTCAAATGTCATAGAGACACACACCGTGTACCATGTATAGCAAAAGGGACATGAGCTCTACCAATCAGAAGTAAAGTGTTCAATCTGTGAAAACCTTAACATGTTTTCCACATCCAGTGAAGAGAAAATTAATTCACTTTTTGCCTACAAAAGGCATAAGGGATCAAGATGAATAAGAACAATAAATATATATCCTTCGTAATATGCTGTATGTATATATATGATTTTTTTTCTTGAAGAGTAATCAGCCTTATAGAATCTTGTTTCGTAAAATTTAAAGATGTATCCCAAAACCTTATTCCTTTTTTTGGAAATAAACCTTTAGTTGAGGTTAGCTTTTTACCCTCATATTTACCTGAAGGGTGTTTACTTTCTCAATGTCAACAGTTAGGTAATTGGCCAGAGGCAAGTGGTTAAAAGGGCTTAGCCCCAGGCTGGTGTTTGCAAATGCTAAGTGGGTACAGAGGCTAGAAGTCCCTTAATCTCATATTGGAAAAATTTACTGTAGAAAGAAATGTGGGCTCTGGAACTAGGAAAAAAAAATATTTTAAGGCCATTAATCTGTTGAGTTATTTGAACAAAACCTGAATCACAGAAGGAAGCTAAGGGGAGGGTTCAGGGCAGCCAAATGTTTGCACTTTCTGAAACTTTAGTGTCAGATGAGAGCTGTGGAAGGGAAGCTGAGGCAGGGGTGGGCATGGTTAGAGAAGGTTTACAACAGCAGTCCGGTATGTTTACGGTTAAAGAAGGTGTCAGATATTTAAGAAGGAGTCAGATATTAGGGTTAAAAGAAGGAATCAGAATGGGATGATGTCATAATATATGGGTCTCATTTTGGAAGGAAGAGCCTGATGTAAAGAGAGAGAGAGAGAAAGGCCAAAAAGCAGCAGGACCAACAAGGAAGAATGCCCAAGCTATGAGCCTGCTGAGGGGTTAATCTTTGTTCTGTGGAGCCTTCTCTCAATCTCCCGTCAAAGGATCTGAGCCTGTTAACAGATTTTTCAACTGAAGAAGAGAGTCTTTGATGGCTAGAGACTGAGAGCTCGCCTACTCCCAGGGCAACATGTAGCCAGCAGGATAATTTTATCTTGAACATGCATAGTAGAGTTGTGATGCCATTTTACAGTGGGAAACACATTTGTTCTTAAATAATTTAATGTAACATAATGTTGGGATTTCAGTTTCAGTTAAAACAGAGATCTTTTGGAAGATGGGAAAGTGAGAGGATTTCTTCTCAAGTTTTTCTTCTCTAGGCTTTCTCTAAGCTTGTTAAAATTCAGTTATCTATGTGGGTATCTTTACCTATCTATCTACACAAACATTTCTACATACACAATATGATGAGTTTATAATCTTTTTATGAATACTATTCCAGCGTCCTTTATTTATTTCTCAACCTTCTATGCAGGTCAATTTTTCAGAAGGAGGACCGGGCTCTAATTCCACTGGCAGTGAAGTAGCATCAATGTCCTCTCAACTTCCAGATACACCTAACAGCATGGTAGCCAGTCCTATTGAGGCATGAGGAACATTCATTCTGTATTTTTTTTCCCTGTTGGAGAAAGTGGGAAATTATAATGTTGAACTCTGAAACGAAAGTATTTAACAACCCAGTCAGTGAAAACTGAATCAAGAAATGAATGCTCCATGAAATGCACGAAGTCTGTTTTAATGACAAGGTGGTATGGTAGCAACACTGTGAAGACAATCATGGGATTTTACTAGAATTGAACAACAAACAAAACGCAAAACCCAGTATATGCTATTCAATGATCTTAGAAGTACTGAGAAAAATAAAAAGACGTTTTTAAAACGTAGAGGATTTATATTCAAGGATCTCAAAAAAAGCATTTTCATTTCACTGCACATCTAGAGAAAAACAAAAATAGAAAATTTTCTAGTCCATCCTAATCTGAATGGTGCTGTCATTGCCTTGCCAAATAGGAGCTCCAGCAAAAGCGCAGGAAGAGAGACTGGCCTCCTTGGCTGAAAGAGTCCTTTCAGGAAGGTGGAGCTGCATTGGTTTGCGATGTTTTAAGTTGACTTTAACAAGGGGTTAGTTGAAATCCTGGGTCTCTTGGCCTATCCTGTAGCTGGTTTATTTTTTACTTTGCCCCCTCCCCCCCTTTTTTGAGATCCATCCTTTATCAAGAAGTCTGAAGCGACTTTAAAGGTTTTTGAATTCAGATTTAAAAACCAACTTATAAAGCATTGCAACAAGGTTACCTCTATTTTGCCACAAGCGTCTCGGGATTGTGTTTGACTTGTGTCTGTCCAAGAACTTTTCCCCCAAAGATGTGTATAGTTATTGGTTTAAATGACTGTTTTTTCTCTCTATGGAAATAAAAAGGAAAAAAAGGAAAAATTTTTTGTTCGCTCTTGCATTGCAAAAATTATAAAGTAATTTATTATTTATTGTCAGAAGACTTGCCACTTTTCATGTCATTTGACATTTTTTGTTTGCTGAAGTAAAAAAAAAAAAGATAAAGGTTGTATGGTGGTCTTTGAATTATATGTCTAATTGTATGTGTTTTGTCTTTTTCTTAAATATTATGTGAAATCAAAGCGCCATATGTAGAATTATATCTTCAGGACTATTTCACTAATAAACATTTGGCATAGATAAATATATAAACACAGTGATCCAGGGTCCCTCTTTTATGTTTACAAACAAGCTATTCAAATGTCTGAAAGTAAGGATTGCATGTGAATTGGAGTAAACTGACACACAATAGGAGTGATGTTGTATTGCAAGTAGTTAAGGTTGAGTTTGCAAGTTTGCATTTCAATAGTTGGATCAGAGTTGGTTGGAAACCCCTTAGCTCTCAGCTATGATAATGCTACTGGTTTTGTGAAAATGAGATGCTGTTCTCTGTCCTGACCCCTCTCTTTCCTTCCCCCAGTCTCTTCCTTGCCGTACCCCACCCATCCACCCACCCCAAATAGGAAAAGGGTCTTGCTTAAAATGGCTTTTGATTCAGAGTCACTATTTTATTTTCTTAGAATAAGTGATTTATACCAAAGGCTCTTGCTTGGGATTGTTGAAATGACCTGTATGTCAAATATATAAGCTCTTGGTAAAAGAGAGGCTTTCTGCCTAGCCAGTGAGGTATGACCATTATTTACCAGTGGCGGCTGTCAGCCGATTGAGAAATGCTGCTGTATTTGTGCAGAAGGAACAGGCCTAGAGAAGAGAGTATGCTCTGCAATTCCCAGACCAGTCAGTGTATGCATTTTCTTGCCTCTTCTCCCGTCTCCCACCTCTGATTTGTCCCTTCCCCAAGTCTAATTTCAAAAATCTTGGGAAAGCTGACTGGCTATGGGGAGACGGTTCTGTTGGGAAACCACCTTTTATGGGGTGGGGTAGCAGGTCGTGTGCTTTGCTGAACCCATCAGCTATCAGAGTTACCGGCATGCTCTCTGGGGTAGACTACTCCCTGCCGCTCCCCCCGCCCCCAGCAATAGTTCAAGTCCTAGAGCCAGAACCCTGGAAAAGATAAATGGCACTGCCCGAAATTGGGCTTCTTGGTGCTTCTTCGTTTGCTGGTGTCGAATTAGGATTTGGGTATTCACCCTGTTCCCTCGCCTCCCTTTACCCCCACCCCAGGATGATGCTTTGACTCTGGAAACTGCATTCATTTGTATGCGCGAGTGTAATGCCATTTTCAGTACCTGACAATTCTTAATAAATGTGAAAACTAAAGTACCCTAATCGTGTGTCGTGTGGCATACCCCTCCGGGCTCCATAGGGTGAGGTGGAGGCTCTGCCCCCCAGCTCTCAAGTTGCTTTCACCCTCTCCAAACCTGCCGCAAGTCTGGAAGCCAGCCTCAATTAGGCTTTTGTTTGGCTTGGTTCTACGTAACGGGTTAATTACAGGCTCTAACGTGGGGGCAGAGAGAAAACAAACTTTGCATTGAAAATGTTACAGTGCATTAGACATGCCCGTTGATTACTTTGATTGTTGTGTCTAATTCTTGACAGAGGGTTAATAATTTGGCGGGTGGTAATAATGGCTTGCAGTCTTCTGCTGAGGAAAACAAGAGTTGTGTCTTATCTCACACGGATCTTCTCCGGGAAAGGTTTTTTGTTTGTTTGTTTGTTGTTGTTGTTGTTTTTAACTCAGATCTCCCTCCTCTAATCTCTTGCCAAGGGACTTTACTGTTTTAGCTTCCCATTCACTATTTCTATTGTTCTCTTTTTTCCTTTTTCCTCACCATGATAGCTGAAATGGCAACTAATATTCATGTATAAGGATGGCAGGTTCAATGTGAATATTGGTGTCATGCCTGCAAAGTTACTGAGAGTCCAAGCCTTCCTTACTTGGAAAACACTGGACCCGCTTCCCCAGCCATAGCCTCTGGAGGACTCAAAAATGTTAGGGACTAGAGATGGAAAACACTTTCTTTAGGGTTTGAATGCAATAGAGGTCCTTAAGTGAGGCACCCATCTTTGTGAAGCTTTTTCCTCCTCAAATTGATTTCTAAGATTAAGAATATGTTTGCATGTTTTGGTGGGGGGCAGTGATGTTTTACATATATAGATGTCAGTCTATTCTGAAGTCCATCGCTTGAATTTAGCCACAATAATTTAGGGAGGGGGTGATGAATGATTTGGTTTCACTTGCTAGATTCAAGATATTTGTTGCCTGGTGGCTGAGAATGGACTAATGGGTCAATAGCATTCTAGTTCTTTCATTTTTTGTATGAAGGTGTGTCTTCCCCTTTTAGACTCCTCAGCCTGCACTCTAAAATGTGTAGCAGAAATGTCATTTTGTTCACAAATCATCTCTTACATACTCTCCTCTTCTCTGCACACCTCTGGAGACTGAGTTTTGAGCTCTGCTCTTGTAATGAAATTCCTCTTGTTCGTTATTATCTCTGATCATCCCTCCCTTATTACTCTGAATTCTTCCTTCTGGACATTATGACTCATTTCCTCCAGCTTCTGCAAGCTAAAATTTAATGCAGCTAAAAACATCTAGTATGCTCCCCTTAAATCAGAAAATTCATATCAGTATACACAGTCTTAAAGACAGGATATTGTTTCCCCTATAGTTTCAGCACAATACTGTCTTCCATTTCAGCCTATTTTCCCTCTATCCCATTCATGAAATAAACTTGGGTTTTCTTACAAATCAAAAAAGTTCTTTTCTAAGTTAGAATCATGTTTGAAGATTTTTTTCTCCTTTGAAACAAGTTTTGTGGTTACTCGTAATTCTGTGTGGGTATGTGTAGCCACTTGCCCATTGACAACTTTCCTGGAGTTCAAGATTAAGTAGATGACTTTGTGATGTCTGACTGCTATTCACCCTGATCAACTTGTTAAACTCATAATGTTGACCTCTATTCTGGTGTATCTTATCCTTTTGAAACTAGCTGAAAAGACAATGTGCTTTCAGGTTACCTTGGAAGTACTTTGTATTTCCCTAGCACCTTGAATTTTAAGTCAAAAGATCCATCTCATGAAATGTAACTGTGGTAAATCCCATGTGGCTTTACTTAGCCTTTTCTTTTTTCAAAAAAAAAAAAAAGAAAAAAGTTTAAAGAGCTAAGTTTGGATGGCACCCAGCCACTTTGGGTTTTTAATCTCATTCCTAAAACAAGTGAACTGTCTAAGCAGAAAGTACTTATTTTCTTACTGGTAAAGTTCAGTTTAGTCAACTTTTGTAAGTGAGATTCATCATCCAAATGATGCCTGAGTTCTATTTCTCTAGGAATATTTACTTCCTTTTCACTAATCAACAACTAAAGATTTACGTTGCAACAGGGCAAATTGTTTTTCTTGGGGGAGCACAAGAAGAAAAAGGAGGGAGCAATTTTTGTGTATTTATTTTCAAAGTGTTCTCTTAAAAAACGGCCCCACATCTTGAATTCTCAACAACTATGTAAAATGAAAAGTAACTTGTACAGTGTGAGTTGGTATTTTTAAGCTAAAATGCAAGTAGTTAATTCAAGGCTCTGGCAGCCGATTTTGTTTACTGATCTTTTCTGATTGTTGTTTTCTTGATATGGAGCAAGCCACTGAATGGCTGTTTGAGCCCAGGCGCCACAAACATAAACTTCACAGCTTACAATGTCCCAAGCCATGATGGAGGATCTCTCCACACCTCCCAGAGACTTCTGAAGTGTAGACAGAGAAGTTGGTTCACAGGGAGCGAAGGAGGGGGAGGGGCGGCAGGGAAGGCTGCTGAGTGTTTGCTGTGAGCATTGTTACTAACACATCCTTTAATTTTTATGGTACTTAAGCTGTTGTCTCCAAGAAGCCAGTTTCTGTGTCTCAAGGAAACCAGTTTCTTCCCGGAACTGCACTTAGGACTCCTTGATTCTAATTTCTAAAAATTTATTTTGCAAATCTTTCTGCTTAATTATCTGTCTGCAAGAGCGCTCAGCATTGATAAGCAAACGGTTCTAAAAAGAAAATTATATATATATATATGTGTGTGTGTGCATACCTACATATATACATACATATATACACATACTTATATTTTTCTTTATAACATTTATATGTGTATGTAAACACACACACACACACAGCCCCCAAAAGAGACCACCTGGATTTGGAAGAAAGATGTGGGGTAAGATTGCTTTTCGCCAGGTGGGGAAGAAAGACACATTGACCCTCCCTTTCCGAAGCCATGTAAGATTCTGCTTAGCCTTAGAGCTGCTTATTCCTTGCCTGGGATCCTCTTTCCATTCCATTGATTAAAAGTTAGTGTTCATTTTGAAGTGATGTTATTTGTGGATTTGACCGAATTAGCTACTTAATTTTGCGGGTTGTCCGAGTGCTTCTATCCCCAGGTGCGTTGCTCGAGTCCAGCAGGCAGGGCAGCGCCTGTCCGCACTCAGGTTAGGGGTGGGAAGTGCTGGGAATCGGGGACCCGGACACTAGTCTAACCAGCCCCGCCGCTTCCGCGGGCAAGTCAGCCCTTGATCCCTTAAAGCAGGGACAATCGAAGTGGTCCGAGAGAGAAAAATAAGGGTATTTCTAGGCCCTTCTCTTTCAGGAGCTGATCAGGTTGGCAGATCTGGAGGGCTAATCCAAACAAGGTGCTTGACTTGTGAGGTCGCGAGTCTAGACAGAGCTGGTGGCTCGGCGGCTCCTTATCTTTCCCTGGAATCAGCCGAAGAGGCGCTCCCTGGCCCACTCTGCTCCGCTCGCCCGGGTCCTGAGCCACCGCTCGACGCAGACTGCACAACAAACACAGCACCTGAGACTTTTACAGCTCGCTTTATTGTTTAATAGAGAATGCTGTATAACATTCATTTGTCTTCTTGGTTCCGCAATCTGGCCGCTTTGCAGCACAGACGCTGGGTATGAGCGTGCGTCAGCGCCGTCCGTTTTGGTCCCCACGTTGAGCAGCGCGTTCCACTCCAGCACCGCGCGTGTAAGCGCGCACAACTGTATCCCTGCGCCCTCAGGCCCCTGGAAAGGTACCTAGCTGCAGTCCCTTTCTTGCTTCCAAAGCCCGAGGCGGAAAGTTGGAGGGACAGTGGAAGAAAGCTTAGGCGAGGTGTCTGACTAATCCAGTATCTCCTCTTGCTGCCTGGAAATGAGAGTTTTGCGCTAAAGCCATTTATGGTTCTCAGGGTCAGTGGGCTCTGACTCAAGGGCAGTCAATAAAAACATTTAGTTCAGTAATAAGCTGAGTTTTTTTTTTTTTTTTTTCCCCCGAATGTACCGAGAAGGATGTGTTACCATCTTGGACAAGGTGTCCCTGCATAGCCATCGCCCTTTCCGCACGAGTATAAACAAGTGGCGTGACTTTCCAGTGTTTTCGTGACCACTTTACAGGGAACATCATGGAAGCCTTGGTGCTCTCTAACCGGCTGCCATCACAAAGAGCCTGGCAGTGTTATCCACTTGGGAACAAGGGAACTATTGGGACAGATTTTGTAAAGCCCGTTTTGGAGAAGCAAATAGCTGGGCTTGGAGATTTGTAGTGAAGGATTTTGTGGCTCGAATTCCAAATTAATTGAGATTAAGTTGTTTATAATTTTGGCCCTTCCCTATGGGATTTGTTTTTTGTTGTTTCAAGAAAAGGCGGTTTCTAGTTACATCTGAGAACTGACTATTCTAGTTTGCAAGTGTGTGTGTGTGTGTGTGTGTGTGTGTGTGTGCGCGCGTGCGCGCGCCAGACAGAGCTTGGCATAGAATAGGTAATACTGCTTCTGTCTGAAAACTACCTATAGATGTAGGTGAGAGTAATTTGGTTATGATCTTAACGTGGTGTTAATATAAACACCAGATTTCCCAGCTTTGGTGACACCGAAAATCCACACCTTCGTCTTTTCCTTGCTTGTTTTCTGTGTCACAGCTGTGTGTCAGAAGAAAAAAGAAAAAAAAAAAAAACAAAAAACGACAAAACAAGGCAAAACATAAGTTTTGTGAAATTGAAGAATTTCTGTATGGAGATTTTTTATTAATATTTATTTCTTTCTTCAGAAAACAATCCTTAGCAATAACTCAGGCACAGACTTTTCTTTTTCTCATGGGTAAAGGTTACTGTTTATTTTGACCTGTCACAAATACAATGTGTTGTTTGAAACATGTTAAAGTTAGTAGGTATGCAGAGATAATACTAGACAGGCCACTGAATATGATAAAGTAAAATATGGTGGGAATTAACTTTTAAAGGCTATGAAAGATTTCACTTTTTTCTAATAGCTTTTAAATTTTCTTTCAAAAAGTATTATCTATTTTCTCGGAATTCTGTAATAACAGTCAACTTGTTCAATGCACACAGTAAAGATATGATTTGCCGAACGTTACTTGTGCAGGTTCTATTCTGTTATTTTTTTCCTAATTTTGATTACTCATATTCTCGATTAGTTTTAAATAAGTTTCCTTTCCGCCCATAAAAAAAAAATTGCCCGCACCTAGGTAAAGACATGTTTTGTCTTAAAATTTTCAATTCTTATTTATTAGAACAACTATTAATTTGGTTTATTAATTATAAATAGAAGGTTTACTCTACAAGCAGTTTTAACCAAAAAAATTTATACCTGATTTTTGGAAGGATTAGGAAGAAACAGAAAAAAAATGAATTAGATTTGTAAAAATAATATATACTTTGAAACAGTATGTTTTAAGTATGGAAAAATTTGGGGGCCCAAGTAGTAAAAATCTCATATTCAACTCTAAAGGCATAACTGATGGTTACTTAAGTTTTTATTTCAGTAGTCCAAGAATTTGTGTTATGGGAGATCAGTTCTCAAAAAGAAATAGTTGAAATAAAAATAGGCTGGCAACCTAAAGAACAGTGTTTCATTTACAAAACAAAATGAGTGATTTTGTTTTTAAAATACAGCAGTTTATTTTCATTAACATGGAATGGCTGATATCTAAAAAGATTACGTGTGGAAAATATGGATTAGCAGTTTCTGAAGAATAAAACTTTTTAGTAAATTTTGAAATAATTCATTTACTTTCCTCCATAACATATGGAGATATTTTGGAGATTGCTACTTAGAATTCTGTTTTTGTATCAAGCACATTTCATATTTTAAGACTATGATGTAATCTTAAAATCTTTGTAACTTCATCTTAAAATCTTTGTAACTTCAAAGACGCTAATCACGTTAACAGTTTATACATGGGCAAATTTCTATCTATTTACTAGAAGTTGAACACTTGGGTAAAGGATGCTTTACTGCTGATAAAAACTTACCTTTTAGTTCTGTTATCCCATCAGGATGGACTCATAAGTCTCATTAATGTTCATGGAAAATGTCCTTGTCTGTCATGTGCAAAAAAGGGCTTGGAGATATTTCAGCCAGCAGTTTCTTTGTAGCAAGTATGCTAGGGCTAAAACTACCTAAGAAGTAATTTTGATCCCATCTAGGCCGTGGGAATGTTAGTCTAATAAATGAAAATAAGCATATGAAATGGTAGGACTGGAATTGACTTTAAAGACAAATACATTATAGAAGGGGGGAAAAAAGGCCTGAAAATATTGTTCTCACATTTTAGAATTTTAGGAGTAACCCCTTAGTTAACTGATAGTTCATAAATACTGCTGCTAGGTAGATGATATAACTTCTCTGCTGCTAAGATCTAGAACCAAAGTTGCTCTATACTGCTTACTTAACCACATAGGAAGTTGTTTGTATTGAACTATTTAGTGGAATTTGAGTGATGCTTTGTTTATGTTTTCATTTTGTAGTGGTGATAAATTATATGAAATCAGTCTTGTGGATAAACATATGAATTCCTAATGTGTATTGTGGCAGCCTTTGGCTGTGGCCTAGAGTTTTCTCTAGGGCAAAACTAAGTGACTGGTATTAGACGAGATTCTCTAACATTATAGAACTGAGTGATAGTCCAAGAGTATAAATGCTGAATGTTATTCACATTCAATGTTGTTTTGGTTATTCAAGCTAAAATATTCTAGAAGCACTACATAGACTTTTAATTCTTCTTTATAGGGAACATCAAGAAAGGAGTCAGTTTCTTCTAGAGTGAGAGGTGCGTAGTGGTTGTTTCTGCCATGGCATAACACTTTTCTATCTGTAAAGAACTTCACAGTCATCAGTTATGCATGAAAGCCACCAGAGCCTGTTTTCCTAATGACCTCTGTACCTGTTTTTCAGAACAACTCTTAGTTTCCTTGTTTTTCCTTCATATGTGTAAAAGCAGAACTTCAAAGAAGTCCTTGGTGACTCGAGTGAGGACTATGCTAGATCAGATAATGAAAATTATTTTACCAACATTTTCGGTGATTTCCAGTCTTCTTCTAGGAAGTGAGGAAAGAAGATGAAAGGGAAAGGGATGGTTGCCAAAAACTGTAGCAAAACTATAATTTATCACCTTAAAGCAGTGGCTCCCAAATCTGCTTTACACTCTTAGAAATTATCGAGGACAAAAACGGAACATAGGAAGGAACAAATAAGGGAATAAAAGCTGGCCATCCCAGCCAGCAGTGGCAACCCGCTTGGGTCCCCTTCCATGCTGTGGAAGCTTTGTCCTTTCACTCTTCACAATAAACCTTGCTACCACTCAAAAAAAAAAAAAAAAAAAAAAAGGAAATTATTGAGGACCTCAAAGGTTTCATTTATGGGAGTTATATCTATGAGTACATACCTTATAATATATTAAAATAATTTGCAAATATTAATTCATTAAAAATAATACTACATGATAATGTAAACAACTTTTTAATAAAAATAACCATAGTTTAACAAAACAAAAAAATTTAATGTGAAGAATGGAATTCTACTTTTGCAAATCTTTGAAATATCTGACTCAAATGAAGATAATTGAATTCTCGTATCTGCTTCCTCATTCAAACTATAGTGATATCATGTGGCCTCTGAAACTCCAGGTTCACTTGTGAAAGAATGAAAGTAAAAAGGCAAATGAGGTCTTAACTTTTTTTTTTTCCTTTGAGACGGTGGCTCACTCCGTCACCCAGGCTGGAGTGCAATGACATGATGTTGGCTCACTGACCCCTCCTGGGTTCAAGCTATTCTCCTGCCTCAGCCTCCCAAGTAGCTGGGATTGCAGATACCCACCACCATGCTTGACTAATTTTTGTATTTTAGTAGAGACAGGGTTTCACTGTGTTGGCCAGGCTGATCTTGAACTCCTCTCCTCAAGTGATCCACCCACCTTGGCCTCCAAAGTGCTGGGATTGCAGGCATGAGCCACCACGCATGGCCCAACATTATCCTGAAAAGAGTTTTGACCTCACAGATTCCCTGAAAATATTTCAGGAACACCTTGTTAGAGTTCCCCAGAGCACATATTAAGAACCATTGCCTTTAAAAGATGGACTTTTGCAAAATAATTACAGAGAAACTATTGCTTGAGGAAATTTATAATAATTGCTTGTATTAATGCTCTGGTAATATAGATTTGTTTTTTACATCAAATCTAGGTTGCAGTTTTGTTTTGTGACTTTTCAGTTACATCGTCAAACACTGTTCAAAAAGCCCCTTATACACAGGGCCTTGAAGAAAAATATACAATGATGTTCTATAACTGAAAATTTAAGTCTCCACTTTAAGAAACTCTAGGAGAGAAAGCCACATGAACTTTAGCTTGTGTATGTAAAATGTGCTGGACTTTAACAATTTTTTCGAGCCTAATTTTATGAAGTTGTGGAGGATATGATCACTGAAGAGAATTTTGAAATTCATCCCAAATAATTTGAACTTGTTATAGGTAGGAATTGCTAGCCACAGGATTTTGAGACCAGGAATTAAAAGTCACAGTTATAATTCAGAAAAGTCATTTGGCTTTTGAAATGAAATAGGGTGGTAAGATGAAAGACTGAAGGCCAGGAAGATAACAAGTGAAGGATCCTAGTGGTTCAGGCATGGGGTGGCATGAAGAGAAGGGAAGAAATTGAACTGAGACAAATTCCAAGGAACTGGCTCATATGGGGAGTCTGGTAGTTGTGCATCAGAATTTGTTTTTCCCTTCTTTATAAGCATATGGATAGGCTGCATATGCCAGGCTCCCTTACAGTTAGTTGGGTGGGTCACATGACTACATGTTGCTAATGGAATCTAAACAGATTTGTTTTTTGATGTGAAAAAAAATCCTATATCACTAGAGCATTAATACAAAAGAAGTACTATGGGTCATTCTAGACTTAGATCTTGAGATAGTGAGTATGCTTCCTTTATACTGTCTTTTTCCATTCAACTAGCTGGTACTCGCAAAGGTATACATATAGAAGAGCAACATGACAGAAATAACCAATGTCCCAAATAACATCAGAGAGTGGAGCTGCCTGCCACCTTGAAACATTCAGCTCAAACTGTAAAGGATAAATAAATGTTTTAGTTTCTTTAAGCCACTGAATTATTGTGTCTTATTTGTTGCATTTCCCTAGCCTAGACTAAGCCACATATAGACTAAAGCATTAAGGTAGCATTAAGAAGTCAAGGGTAACTCAGAGGTTCTGAATGTGAATTACAGCATCTGAAGGAAATGTGGATTTACTCACTTACTCACTATTTCATTAATCCATTCAAATTTTTCTCTAGTGTTTACTATGTGTCATGCACTATTCTATGTGCTAGTTATGTAGGAGTGAACAAAACAAAAAGTTCTGCCTTCATGGAGCTTACATTTTTGTGGTGCATTCAAAGAACATACAAATAAGTGCATACTATAATGAGGGAAGGGATAGACACTATAAGGAAAAATCACTCAGAGAAAGGGGATAGAGAGATTGATATCAAGTAATGCTTCTTTGAGGAGTTGACCTTTGAAGAGGTGATGAATGCTCAAAAAAGGTGAAAATGAGATAAATGTGTATGCATCAATTGTGCTAATATATTGAAGCTGTGTCTTTGAGTTTTGATATACCCTTGTTGTATCTAAGACTGTACATAAAGAAATAGATCAGTGTTACGTATCTGGAAGTTATTCTGTTATATAACAGTGAAAATTAAAAAATCCGTGAAGAATTTGAAAAAGCAGAAAGATACAAGTAATGTAGTAATTCTTCCAAGATACATTGAAAGAAAAGTGACTGGAAAGGTATAAGAAGAAAAAGAAAGACATAAATGTGAGAAATAAGTGAAGAGATCAGGATGGTGATGAGGAAAAATAAAAGACAATAGAAATGTCTCAGGAACTGAAGCCAGAAGTCTTCAAAGGGGTAGGTATGAAAAGCTGTGCCCCATACATCAGAAAGATCAAGGAAGATAAGGACAGAGAAAATGCCTTTGAACTTGGCTGAATGGAGGTCATTGGATACCATAAAGAGCCAAAGATGGAAGCCAGATTTAGGAGGGGAATTAGGGAGAAAATATTTTAAATATAGTTCATCTAACTCTTCACTATTGTTATTGGACATTTATTGAGTGAGGTGATTCTATAGAGCTCTACTCTAATAACCAAACATTTGCTGAGTCTAGTTACCAGGCTTGTGAAGAATGACTGAAGAAGTACCTAAGGCTGGTACTTCTATTAATCCTTTTAGATGGGTTCCAGAGGGTAGAACTAACTAAAATATTTTTAACTCCTTTGGCTGTCTGACTTTGCTGAGTTCAAGAAGACTCAAGATTCCACAGTCTCAGCAAACAAACCAATTAGATGTCAAACTCCCAGAGGCTAGAACTAAGCTGTCAAAAGAAAGTGAATATGGAGAGGCAATTATCCAATAATTACAAGAGTCTAGGCAAAAATCTAAGAGAAATGTCCGTTGGCATGTTGTAAAACTGTTTAAGAAGTTAGCAATTTGCTTGGTTTCGTTGCCACTAGGCTAAAATATGTGGTGTTTCATCAGAAGGTAATATTCCTAGAACTATATATTACCATACTGTTAAAAACTCAGCTGCAAAGTCTTTGAAAACAAGCAACAGACCTAAAAACCACAATAAGTTTTTAATCTGTTGAGCCTTTGAAATTCAGGTGGCAAGAAGCAAAGTTTTTATATATTGTGTACTGTGACATATCATCCAGCTGATACTTTGCAAGCCTGATAACACTGGGCAATCAGAGGGTAAAGTATCATTTTGTGTTGCTGAGGTGTCCATGGTAATAGAAAATCAGTAATACTATCTGCTATAATTTATCTCTCCTGGGATGGATACCTACCAAGAATGTATAGTTTATCTTAGTTCTTTGCTTTTTGCAAAATGATAGGGCATCTGCAACTATAGGTGCACCCTAGAATGCAAGCTCGTTGGGGGAAGTAAAGACTAAACCTAGTAGCACATACAATTACACTAGGTTAGCTATTATTTGTAATTCAAAATAACTTTAAAAGGTTAGTGACTCACTACCCAATACTTTAGAGTACATACAAGAGGATAAATCATAAAGTCTCTAGTAAATGTGGAAATGAATAGAGGAAGAAAAGACTTATTTGAAGATTTTTGAGGGTCAGTGTAGAGCACATAGAAAGGAAAAACCCATCTGATGGGTAAGAAAATGCATAAGGAGTAGTGTAGATAAGTGTGTCAAGTTAAAGCAAAATAATTTGATAAGTCTAATTGAAAACACTCAGTTTTAAAAATGTTTGGTTATCGTGACTTCTTTAATACCACTTCCTTCCAGAATGATAAGGACTCCATCTTTTTTCCTTTGAGCTCTAATTTTGATTATGCTAAAATTATACAAAGCAATAAAAATGAGAGTACTTCCATAATTATAAATATTTTAATTATTCCATTCCTTGTAGAATCCACATTTGACATGTAAAAGTCTTCTAATCTAAGTCTTGATTTTTTCTGAATGAGCTATCATTCAGTGTTCACCCATGCGATTTCTAAAATGCACATCATGTACAAAGTATATTAATAACGGAAAAATAGTTTACCTCTTCTAACTGTATTAGTTTGATATTGTGATAATAATTATCTGTTTTCAAAGACACACTTGATTGTCCATATGTGGGGGGGAAAAAAAAACGCAACAATTCAAACTACATTCGTTTTCACCAAACTGGTGTTCTTCTAGAAAGGAAAAAGAAACATTTTTCTTCAAAATTAGTGATATAAAAAAAAATGTATTTTTAAACTTGAGAGTTAATGAGAATCATTTTTTTTTCTCATCACCCACTATCTCAGGGTGGCGGTCCTAATTATTCATTATCGCTTAGCAAGAATACATATATGACGTATCCTGGAAAGTTGTAGAATTAAATAAAGGTCTAGTTTTTACAAGGCATAACACAATTAACTGTCTCAGAAGGATGCCTAGATAAATTCATGACAGTCAGACTTTCTACAAGACTTCCCAGACCTCTTGGCATTGAACTGATTAGCTCTATAGTAAACCACTCATAAGCCCGATGGGTAGCTAGAAGACAGAGCGAACAAGAACTTTTGGGACACCTTTTGCTAGCCTAAGAGTGTCCTAGCTGTCCCTAGAGTCCTTATCTTGAATGTGTCAAGACTTCTGACTTGAAGCTGTTGATCCATAGCATATATTCTTATTAAAACATAAACAAACATGAAGTAGGGCAAAGTCAGGAAGGCTTTGGAATCAAAGCAAAATTGAACTCTGCTCTTAGTGAAATATTCACATATTTGAACAACCAGTCAGCACTGAGGACCAAGGATGAAGCAGATGAGAAAATGACTTTTTCTGCTTCTTGTCACTAAATTGAGATTTAAAGACATTTGACTTTCTAAACTCTTCTACTATAGCTACCATTTAATGGTTATCATCTATGTGCCAGGCCCCTGGCTAGGTGATAATTTTACATTGTTTCTCATTCTCATCTGCAAACATGTAAGATAGGTTGCTACAGTTTGAATGTGTCCCACAAAAGTTCATACGTTAGAAACCTAATGGCCATTGTGACAGTGTTGAGAGGCAGGACCTTTAGGAGGGGATTAGGTCATGAAGGCTCCACCTTCATGAATGGATTAATGGTGTTATTGCAAGAGAGGATTGGTAATAGCGAGAGTGAGCTCCTGATAAAAAGAATGAATGTGGCCCAATTTCCTCTCTCTGTCTCACCATGTGATATCTTCTGATATGGGATGATCATCACCAGATAACAGCTCTGTACTCTTGAATTTATCAACCTCTAGAACTGTGAGCCAAATAAATTTCCTGTCTTTGTAAATTACCTGTCTGTGGTGCTCTGTTCTAGCAGCAGAAAACAAACTAAGACATACATGTATTCCATTTTGCAGAACAGGAAAATAATCTCTAGTCAAGATAACATGCCCAAGGCCTCACAGAATTTGTGGATACAAGCAACAATTATTTAAGTTAATTGCATCAGTAATTTGTACAGCAACACTTAATTTAGATGTGCTTATTCAAAAAGCAGTTTTTATTTATTTTAATACAAAATTATATATAGTTGGTTAGGTGCAATGGCTCATGCCTATAATGCCAGCCCTTTGGGAGGCCAAAGCAGGTGGATTACTTAAGGCCAGGAGTTTGAGACCAGCCTGGTCAACATGGTGAAACCTCATCTCTACAAAAATACAAAAATTAGCCAAGCATAGTAATCCCAGCTACATGAGTGGATAATCGCTTGAACCCAGGAGGTGGAGGTTGCAGTGAGTTGAGATTGTGCCACTGCATTCCAGCCTGGGTGACAAAGTGAGACTCCATCTCAAAAAAAAAAAAAAAAAATTCATATTTACTTAGGAGCTTTCAGAATGTCAACAAAAGAACTGCAAGAACTGTAACTTTGTTTTTTTTGCAATCACAGTGTAGTATTTTGTTAACAGTACAACAATTATTTCCTAATATAAGCTGTATCAGAGACAACTGAAGGTGAAAACACTACTATCCTCATATAAAACTAATTTGTGCTGTGCACCGAGAAGAACATGCTTTAAATGTCCATGCCAATTTACAACGCCCATACTGTACCAGGCAAAGTTAATGGCTATTAAAAATGCTACCAGGACAGGTCTATCTAAAGACACATTCAGCAGTGTGCTGACTATACGCAAAATGAATGGTTTAAAAACAAATCTTAGTCTTAGATTTCAGGGTTTTTTTGGGGGGGCTTAAAAGGAAGGTGTTGTATACAGGGGGAGTTAAATGTTTTATAGACAGAAGAGAAAAACTGTTAGAACCATCTTATTCATCATTCATCATCATCTTTTTTTATTTTAATTTTCCTCCTCTTCCTTCTTTTTCTGGCTTTTTTCAGCCTAAGTAACACCCCTTTTTGTTGCATCAGGCTTTCCTTTAGCTTAGTATACAGCAATATCCTCTTAGTTTTCCTTCAGCTTTGCAGCTTTCTTTTCATAAAGCTTCTTGTCATCTGCAGCAGTGTTATTCCGCCTCTCCCAATTTCTTTGCGACATCACCTACGCATAGGCCAGGATGTTCTTTGATTTTGGGGTGACAATCAGAAGAGAACAAGAAGGCCAAAGGAGGCCTATAGGGTGCACTGGGATCCTTGACTTCTTTTTTGTTTCCCTTGTAGGAGGGATGTTTGTTTTCATTTCCCTCTCATAAACTGACCTTGTCTGCCTTTGCCCTATCTTCAGATTTCCTTTTCTGTTTTGAACCCATGGTCTTTCACCTCTCTGAGCATTTCTTAAAAAATTCTGAGAAGTTGACGGAAACATCTGAGTGCTGCTTCTTGTGCTGTTCCCGGCAAGATTTCATGAAGAATGCATATGATGACATTTGCCTCTTGGCTTCTAAGGCTCTCCTTTGACCATGCTTAGTTATTTTTTTCTCAGTGAAGAAGAGTTGTCCAGGGACTGTCCACCTCTCACTTGTCCCAGCACTTAACTCTGTAGAGCTCAATGTATAGAAATGGCTGTCTCACAAGGCAGTTTTTACTGTTGACATGCAACAAGGCAAATCCTAAAAAGTGTAATGTGTTGCTTTTGAGATCTTTAATCATTTTTTTCCTGGAAAAGCAAACCCTCCAGGTCTTTAAAAATGTGACTGTTCCAGTTACAAAAGTTCTGATGGTTATTATTGCACTCTAAGTCTGGCTAGATGGATCACTTTCAAGTTTCTGGAATGTACCATGGTCTTTTATTTTGGTTTTGTTTGCTTTTGTTTTTGTCTTCTTTTTATTTTTTTCCCTTTCACCATCTACAGAGATTTTTTTGCTACCTTGCAGCATTCATCTGCCTTTCCTGTCTCATCCTTTAGTTTCTCAGTTCAGATGCCAGTTTCTCAAGAAGCATAGGTCATGTGCTCTTGTGACAGACTGTATTTGGCTGTTTGCATATTTGTATTCCTGACATGTCTGTAGGTTCCCAAAGTGGGTTTTTTTTTTTTCAGCTTTGTATCTCACAATCTTTGTACCATCACAATGAATAGAAGATACTGAAATATTTATTTACTGGATATGAACTAAAGTATGAGTAAATATCAGACTGTCTAATGCCAGATGAAATCTGTACTGCTTTATTAGAGGCTAAGGTCAAGGCAAGAAACAGAGAAGAGGGCTACTTCAAAATTATCACTGGGACTTCAAGATTCTGAACAGCAGAGAGAGACAGAGACAGACAGAAAGGAGAGAGAGAGAGAAAGAAAGAGAGAGAGAAAGCGAGGTTGTAGCAGAGGTTAAGGGCATGGAGTCAGGCAGTCTGGGATATGAATACTTGCTATTTGACCTTGGGCATGTTACTTAGTTTCTCTGAACCACAGTTCCACATGCAGGATAAATGCTTGCAGGATAAATCTGATGTGTACCTACTACACAATCAACCCTATACATGGGATTGTTATTAATATTATTAAGAAGGTGTGAGAAAAGCATTATTCTCTTGAATGAATTTGCCTGGTGTTCTTTGCATCTTTCTTTTTTCTGTCTGTTGAGATGGATGCTAAATCTTTATGTTTTTCCCTAAAGATGAAGTGGGAAATACTTTGTGTTTTTATATTTGATTTCTTTCTTTTTTCACTGTTTCCTTCATAAGAATGCTTGTATACATATATTAATACTTTTGTAGTTTCCTTTAACTGAGGAGAATATGCAACATTAAAGGAATTTTAGCAAATAATTAAAGGACAATTTACAAAAATCACAGCACCTTACCACAACCCATTTATTCCTACATAGTTATGATTATAATATGTATTTATAGTGTTCTGCTCTTTTTGCTTAATATCCCAGAATAAATATTGTCCATGTGCACCTTTGGAATGAAAACTATCTTGGGAAAATGGTTTTGTTACATCAGTTGTCCCTTAAGCGTTTCTCATTGGTTCCCATGGTACCGTCTAAACGCAATGTTTCATCTAGCATTATTGTGCATGTTTCATTATTTCATCATGTTTCTTGTGGGATAGATCCCTAACCTTTTAATTATGGTGAAATATTCAAAAGGTTAGTCAAATGACCCCCAAAGGAGCTTCTGGCACAATGTAGTAGCAGAGGCTTATTGTCCCTGACTTAAAACTGATTATGTGAAAGAATAGTGTGCACCTCGAGAAAGGCTAGCAGTTCTGCCATCAGATAAATGATTGCAGCCTTCAGTGCACTGGCTCTCCCTTTATTTTTGACACTGGTTGTGAAGCTGGGAAAACAGAAGCCTGTGTGGAGAATGAGGGCCCAGACTTTTTTTTTTTTTTTTTAACTGAAATGTCAAACTATGTGACTATGCCCGGCAGAAGACGACCCCCTGCGAGATGTGATAAGCCCCAGGCCTGCTCCGCACACTACACTGAAAATGCCGTGGGAGGGCTTCCCGGGCTGATGGAACTAATGACAGTAATAGCTCTGGGTAATTTGTCTTTTCCCTTACTGTGCACATTCTCTACATGTGGTGCACTTTACACCTACCACCAGGCACACATCTGGAATGCTATGACCCTCTCAGGCCTGATTCAGATAGGTTGAATTCTCCTGTAAAGTAAATCTGACCTCTAATTTTCTTAATAATTCAGGATTATGCTAATGTTACTCAGTAACCATTGTAGAATGGTGTGGGAACACCGAAGAAAGCTTAAGCCCTTGTACTGCAAGCGTGACCAAGGTTTCTTTGCATATTTGGCTATAACGTTTCCCCTCTGTCATTCTAGTAGGGAAAATGTAAATTTTGAAAAGTGTGTAATTTACATTATTTATTCATTGTTTCAAGTCGTAGGACATCCTCTACTTAAGAAGAAATTTTCTGTTTCCTTTCTTTGGTGTACAGATTTTCTACTAAGAATTTATAAAACTACTAATGATAGGTTTGGGTTCTTAATTCTAACCTGTAAAAAATACTTAGATAGTTAAAGAGACTGACAAAATAATTTCAGGGATGGATAAAACAGACTTCACAGCAGCTTAATCTCATCAATGCAGAGTGCTCTTAGGAAGATTTTAACACTAAAAGTCCTATTTTAGTGCTGGCTCCATAGCAAGATTGTACATTTAATATTGTATTTGTATCCTGTATTTTCTGTATTTATGTAAAAACAATCTATATTATTTAAAGTGTAAACATCTAAACATATCTTTTAGAAAAACATAAATGATCTTAAGTTTTAAGAAACGTTCACACTACATTAAAAAGATAGGTTATTCAATCCTAGCTCTCTGTGAATAAAAAGAGAATAAAAGTATCTCTGTAAATTAGTATGTGCAAGATTCCCCCAGAGAGCAAAATATTTTCAACCATTGTGTAGGTATGAGAACCACATGTTTGCCTGGAAAAAAAAAGTATGCTCATTACTATGAATTTCTGAATCATTCTGTCAAAATATTTGTAGTTATTTCTAAGTTATAAATAGACAAGTAATTTTATTACTTTTTTCTTTTAATTCATATCACTAAGAAGGTGCTAGTGAAGCATTTCCCCCCTGCAGACTAAAGATTATACACAGAAATATAATAAACAAAAAATTGTTTATTTGGGTCAATAATTTATGTTTCTCACAAACAATGTAGATATTGTAAACTTCTTTCTACAAATAATATCTGTGTAATTGACCAATAACAAGGTAATAGTTTATCAAGAATGTTAATCTCTCTCCTGGCACCTCTGACCACCAACTCAGTTACTCAAACTCCACCCCAGTTTGAAGGCAGAAAAGTGTGTGTATCTAAGTATTGGGTTCTCCTAGAATTTAATCATGGATTCAGACCACTCCAGAAAACTCCATGTGTACCTGCTGGATGGATGGTACAGATGGATCGTAGAAGAGATTTTTTTCCCCCTAATTTAAGTATCCTAAAAGGTATGTCCCTACCCAGACACACTTATGGAAAAATCAATCCAATTAGAGAGAGAGAGAGATGAGGGAGGAATGGCATGCCGAGTGTCCCACTGCCCTCTCAGTACCATTCCTTCTTGTCAGGCCTGAGCCTTTTGGAAGGATTGCTCTGGGAAAGTAATGACCACCATTATCCCTGGGTGAAGCAAAGCAGGCTGCAAAAGGACTGCTAGACAGGCTAATTGTGACAGGTGTACTGTATTGACTCTTCCAGGGCCATGTTCCTTTGGGCATGATTTGTGCACAGAGTAGATCATTTGACCTATATGACAGATTGTGTGAAGTATGATTACTGACAGCTACTTAACTCATGGGTTTGGAATTAGATGAAAGTTTGAAACATTTTGAATATTACACTCTCTTTTATACCTAATGCTTTACGATATTTGATACAAAATCTCCCCAAAGAATAACAACAAATTAGATGATATCTGTGTGACTTTAGCAGAATCTGCACAGGCTGAAAAATCAGTCAGTGCTTTTCACTGAATTATATGATAATCCAGTAACAAGAAATATGCAAGGACACACAGCTCATGACAATGCCAAAGTTGGTGACACTGGCTGTTATTACCAATACCTCCGGTTTGTTAAGCCGGGGACTTCACATGCATCATCTTACACAGCTCCTTACAACAGCTCCAAATGGCCCATATTGTTATAGAGAAGGGAGCTGAAGATCAGAGAGGTGCATACAGGGACAAGAGTAAGACATAAACTGAGATTTGTCTGGCAGCCAAGCCTTCAGCTCACCTTGTCCGTCATCCTCTAGTCCACCCTCCTTCCTTCTCCCTGCCCACTTCCCCAGCTCTTGGTGGTTTTATTCCCAATAGACAGCAGAGTGCCAAGAAAGCAAGGGTCTGTAGAAACAATCAGGTATATAGGGCCTTGATGCCAGTTCTGCCAGTTCAATGACTGTGCAATTACCCAACCCCTCCAGATCCCCCTGTTCTCGTCCATAAACCACAAACAAGCCCAACTCATAAGAATGTTGTTGAGAAGACTAAGTGAGAGAATGATGTAAACTGCTGAGCATAGCACCTGGTGTACAGTCAGCAGTCAGTGAGGGCTATCCACTAATTTTTAATGATAAACTTCTCTGTCAAAGTTTAAAGTTTTTTTTTTTTTTTCCTTTAGGAATCTGAAGTAGAAGTGTTTATAAAAATACATCACTTTTTTTAGAAGCCTTATAAAATTGAAGTACGCTTATACATAAAGGCATATTTATTTACATTTTTATAAAACATAACCTGTTAGGATGCTCAACACTTTTTGGACACATTTATTATAAGTAAAATAGTACTTTGGAATATTTTTCTTTAAACCAATTTCTTTCATTTGGAAAAATGGTAAGTGTGGCATTTTGATTTAGAAAGTAGTTAAGGTTTTATAGCTGATTTAGCTGATTCTTGAGAAATGTTGATAGTCATTTATCTTGAGTTGTCTTCCTCTCACTACCATCTTTCCCTGAGAGGGACTTCCTTGCATCTTTCCCTGAGAGGGACTTCCTTGCATATTTCGGATGGTGTAGAGTTATGTTAATTAGCGCTTAAAAGAAGAGCACATAATGGGCAAGCATTGTATTCTGGATGCTATCCACTGCTATATTTTCGTTGAGTCATAGATTCAGCATATGTCTTAACAGTGCCTAAATTACAAAAATATGAAAAAAAGGCACATTGACCTAAAGCAGCTTCTTGCTGAGTAAAGGAGCTGAAGCATTATGTATGAACAGATATCATTCTATGCACAGGGGACAAAACTGAGTTAGCAGGAGGAAGGAGTCACTTCCCTGAAGGGATTAGGCTTCATGGATGAGTGATTTGTGAACTTGGTTATAGAGCAGGCATGATTTAGATAAAGATAAGGGGAATACATTTCAGGTGGAGAAGGAAGGAATAAAATGAACAAAGGCACGGGAGTGATAGGGCTAGGGTTGTATACAGGGAACAATGGGAGTCCTGCTCCGTTGAGCACAGGGGTGGTTTTTATCTTGAGTTTATAGCAGAATCACCCACAGGGCTTATGAAATATACATATTCCCAGGATTCACTCCAACCTTCCAAGAGTCTGTTTTAGTTACTTTGGGGTGAGGCCCAGGAATCAGCATTTTTAACATGGAGCCCAGTTGTTTTTGATAGAACCACTGAGAAGTACAAACATTCCTGAGTCGCTGGAAAAAAATGGAATGACTGGAGTGGAGGCAAATGGTTCTAGGCCCAAACAGTGCAGTAGGGTCACACACAGAGCCTGCTTGCTCTTTTTCTCCTTCCCTCCCTTCTTTCTCCTCCCTCCCTCCCTCCCTCTCTTCCTTCCTTCCTTCCTTCCTTCCTTCCTTCCTTCCTTCCTTCCTTCCTTCCTTCCTCCTTCCTTCCTTCCTTCCTTTCTTCCTTCCTTCTTTTCACCCTTCCTTTCAGTACCTGAGTCCCAGACCAATTAAGTTAGAATCTCTGGGGGTGGGGCCTTTGTATCAATACATGTTTTTTAAACTTTTTATTATGAAAAAAATTTAAATATATACAAAAGTAGGCAGAACAATATAGTGAATGCTCATGCACCCATCACCTAACTTCAATAATTGCACACTTATGGCCAGTCTTGTGTCATTTGTACTGCTACAGCTCCCCCTACCTTCTATATTATTTTGAAGCCAATCTCTGAGATTATAATACTCCATCCATAACATTTCAATATGTATCTCTAAGTACAGACTTTAAAGTGCCACAATGCCATTACTACACATTATAAAACAATAATTTTTAAATATCAAGTGCTCAGTCTTCTAATTATTTTACTCATTCATAAATGTGGGTTTGTGTATGCCTGTATCAAAACTCTCATGTACACCATAAATATGAACACCCACAAATTTTTAAAAATTAATTAAAGAATTTATCCAATACTTTTGATTCAAATTCATTGTAGGGTTTTATTTTGGTATCTCCTTTTTTCCAGGTTTCTCCAGAATCCCAGCTTTCAGTGACACTAGGAATATTAGAATGAGATTATATAATGAAACATTTGCTTTGTCCTACAATGCACAAATGGAAGTTTTAGATTAACAATATTAATAATACGTTTTCTAATTATCTTACCACTGGAAAATATTTGTAAAAAATTCTTTTTGTTCTAGTGCATATGCCACTAGAGGAAGACAACCAATTTGCTCTGTCTTAAAGTTACTTTGAATCATTTCTCTGTTTGATTACACCAATTGGTTACATGTCAAGGCTCATCTCTTTTATTTTATTTTCATTTTAGAGATGAATTTATAAATTTAATTTTGTTTTATAATAGCATATAGAATATTTATAGGGTTCCAAATTTAAATTTGCAAAACAAATTATTGTCAAAGTAATCAAGTCTGTTCCTCCCATCTGCTTCCTCTCTCTATAAATCACTATTTAAACAATGTATGGTTTATCATTTTATTGTTTATTTTCGGTAAATAATTATAAAACTCTCCCAGCTTCTTGTAAGAATTTCTCCCTTCTTACAAGAAGTCAGATTGGAGATTCCTTACTGTAGAAAATGATGAGCTAGAATATTTGTCTAATGGAACTGGGACTTTTTACACCATTTATATTTTCTACATCTAGATTAGTGGCTGGTACATTTCACGTGATCAGTAAATATTGAATGAGTGGATGAATTCTTTTTTTTTTCTTTTTTTTATTTATTTATTATACTTTAAGTTCTAGGGTACATGTGCATAACGTTTATATCATGTATAACTCCCCAATGCAATCCCTCCCTCCTCCCCCCTCCCCATGATAGGCCCCAGTGGGTGATGTTCCCCTTCCCGAGTCCAAGTGATCTCATTGTTCAGTTCCCACCTATGAGTGAGAACATGCGGTGTTTGGTTTTCTCTTCTTGTGATAGTTTGCTAAGAATGATGGTTTCCAGCTGCATCCATGTCCCTACAAAGGACGCAAACTCATCCTTTTTGATGGCTGCATAGTATTCCATGGTGTATATGTGCCACATTTTCTTAATCCAGTCTGTCACAGATGGACATTTGGGTTGATTCCAAGTCTTTGCTATTGTGAATAGTGCCGCAATAAACATACGTGTGCATGTGTCTTTGTAGTAGAGTAATTTATAATCCTTTGGGTATATACCCAGTAGTGGGATGGCTGGGTCATATGGTACATCTAGTTCTAGATCCTTGAGGAATTGCCATACTGATTTCCATAATGGTTGAACTAGTTTACAATCCCACCAACAGTGTAAAAGTGTTCCTATTTCTCCACATCTCTCCAACACCTGTTGTTTCCTGACTTCTTAATGATTGCCATTCTAACTGGTGTGAGATGGTATCTCATTGTGGTTTTGATTTGCATTTCTCTGATGGCGAGTGATGATGAGCATTTTTTCATGTGTCTGTTGGCTGTATGGATGTCTTCTTTTGAGAAATGTCTGTTCATATCCTTTCCCCACTTTTTGATGGGGTTGTTTGTTTTTTTCTTGTATATTTGTTTGAGTTCTTTGTAGATTCTGGATATTAGCCCTTTGTCAGATGAGTAGGTTGCAAAAATTTTCTCCCATTCTGTGGGTTGCCTGTTCACTCTGATGGTAGTTTCTTTTGCTGTGCAGAAGCTCTTTAGTTTAATGAGATCCCATTTGTCAATTTTGGCTTTTGCTGCCGTTGCTTTTGGTGTTTTAGACGTGAAGTCCTTGCCCATGCCTATGTCCTGAATGGTACTACCTAGATTTTCTTCTAGGGTTTTTATGGTATTAGGTCTAACATTTAAGTCTCTAATCCATCTTGAATTAATTTTCGTATAAGGGGTAAGGAAAGGATCCAGTTTCAGCTTTCTACTTATGGCTAGCCAATTTTCCCAGCACCATTTATTAAATAGGGAATCCTTTCCCCATTTCTTGTGTCTCTCAGGTTTGTCAAAGATCAGATGGCTGTAGATGTGTGGTATTAATTTCTGAGGACTCTGTTCTGTTCCATTGGTCTATATCTCTGTTGTGGTACCAGTACCATGCTGTTTTGGTTACTGTAGCCTTGTAGTATAGTTTGAAGTCAGGTAGCGTGACGCCTCCAGCTTTGTCCTTTTGACTTAGGATTGTCTTGGCAATGCGGGCTCTTTTTGGTTCCATATGAACTTTAAAGCCGTTTTTTCCAATTCTGTGAAGAAACTCATTGGTAGCTTGATGGGGATGGCATTGAATCTATAAATCACCTTGGGCAGTATGGCCATTTTCACGATATTGATTCTTCCTATCCATGAGCATGGTATGTTCTTCCATTTGTTTGTGTCCTCTTTGATTTCACTGAGCAGTGGTTTGTAGTTCTCCTTGAAGAGGTCCTTTACATCTCTTGTAAGCTGGATTCCTAGGTATTTTATTCTCTTTGAAGCAATTGTGAATGGAAGTTCATTCCTGATTTGGCTCTCTGCTTGTCTGTTACTGGTGTATAAGAATGCTTGTGATTTTTGCACATTAATTTTGTATCCTGAGACTTTGCTGAAGTTGCTTATCAGCTTAAGGAGATTTCTGGCTGAGACGATGGGGTTTTCTAAATATACCATCATGTCATCTGCAAACAGGGACAATTTGACTTCTTCTTTTCCTAACTGGATACCCTTGATTTCTTTCTCTTGCCTGATTGCCCTAGCCAGAACTTCCAACACTATGTTGAATAGGAGTGGTGAGAGAGGGCATCCCTGTCTTGTGCCAGTTTTCAAGGGAATTTTTCCAGTTTTTGCCCATTCAGTATGATATTAGCTGTGGTTTGTCATAAATAGCTCTTATTATTTTGAGGTACGTTCCATCAATACCGAATTTATTGAGCGTTTTTAGCATAAAGGGCTGTTGAATTTTGTCAAAAGCCTTTTCTGCATCTATTGAGATAATCATGTGGTTCTTGTCTTTGGTTCTGTTTATATGCTGGATTACGTTTATTGATTTGCGAATGTTGAACCAGCCTTGCATCCCAGGGATGAAGCCCACTTGATCATGGTGGATAAGCTTTTTGATGTGCTGCTGAATCCGGTTTGCCAGTATTTTATTGAGAATTTTTGCATCGATGTTCATCAGGGATATTGGTCTAAAATTCTCTTTTTTTGTTGTGTCTCTGCCAGGCTTTGGTATCAGGATGATGTCGGCCTCATAAAAGGAGTTGGGGAGGATTCCCTCTTTTTCTATTGATTGGAATAGTTTCAGAAGGAATGGTACCAGCTCCTCCTTGTACCTCTGGTAGAATTCAGCTGTGAATCCATCTGGTCCTGGACTTTTTTTGGTGGGTAGGCTATTAATTGTTGCCTCAATTTCAGAGCCTGCTATTGGTCTATTCAGGGATTCAACTTCTTCCTGGTTTAGTCTTGGAAGAGTGTAAGTGTCCAGGAAATGATCCATTTCTTCTAGATTTTCTAGTTGACTTGCGTAGAGGCATTTATAGTATTCTCTGATGGTTGTTTGTATTTCTGTGGGGTCGGTGGTGATATCCCCTTTATCATTTTTTATTGCGTCTATTTGATTCCTCTCTCTTTTCTTCTTTATTAGTCTAGCTAGCGGTCTGTCAATTTTGTTGATCTTTTCAAAAAACCAACTCCTGGATTCATTGATTTTTTGGAGGGTTTTTTGTGTCTCTATCTCCTTCAGTTCTGCTCTGATCTTAGTTATTTCTTGCCTTCTGCTAGCTTTTGAATGTGTTTGCTCTTGCCTCTCTAGTTGTTTTAATTGTGATGTTAGAGTGTCAATTTTAGATCTTTCCTGCTTTCTCTTGTGGGCATTTAGTGCTATAAATTTCCCTCTACACACTGCTTTAAATGTGTCCCAGGGATTCTGGTATGTTGTATCTTTGTTCTCATTGGTTTCAAAGAACATCTTTATTTCTGCTTTCATTTCATTATGTACCCAGTAGTCATTCAGGAGCAGGTTGTTCAGTTTCCATGTAGTTGAGCGGTTTTGATTGAGTTTCTTAGTCCTGAGTTCTAGTTTGATTGCACTGTGGTCTGAGAGACAGTTTGTTATAATTTCTGTTCTTGTACATTTGCTGAGGAGTGCTTTACTTCCAATTATGTGGTCAATTTTGGAATAAGTGCGATGTGGTGCTGAGAAGAATGTATATTCTGTTGATTTGGGGTGGAGAGTTCTATAGATGTCTATTAGGTCCGCTTGGTGCAGAGCTGAGTTCAATTCCTGGATATCCTTGTTAACTTTCTGTCTCGTTGATCTGTCTAATGTTGACAGTGGAGTGTTGAAGTCTCCCATTATTATTGTATGGGAGTCTAAGTCTCTTTGTAGGTCTCTAAGGACTTGCTTTATGAATCTGGGTGCTCCTGTATTGGGTGCATATATATTTAGGAGAGTTAGCTCTTCCTGTTGAATTGATCCCTTTACCATTATGTAATGGCCTTCTTTGTCTCTTTTGATCTTTGATGGTTTAAAGTCTGTTTTATCAGAGACTAGGATTGCAACCCCTGCTTTTTTTTGTTCTCCATTTGCTTGGTAGATCTTCCTCCATCCCTTTATTTTGATCCTATGTATGTCTCTGCATGTGAGATGGGTCTCCTGAATACAGCAGACTGATGGGTCTTGACTCTTTATCCAGTTTGCCAGTCTGTGTCTTTTAATTGGAGCATTTAGTCCATTGACATTTAAGGTTAATATTGTTATGTGTGAACTTGATCCTGTCATTATGATATTAACTGGTTATTTTGCTCGTTAGTTGATGCAGTTTCTTCCTAGCCTCGATGGTCTTTACATTTTGGCATGTTTTTGCAATGGCTGGTACCGGTTGTTCCTTTCCATGTTTAGGGCTTCCTTCAGGGTCTCTTGTAAGGCAGGCCTGGTGGTGACAAAATCTGTAAGCATTTACTTCTCTGTAAAGTATTTTATTTCTCCTTCACTTATGAAACTTAGTTTGGCTGGATATGAAACTCTGGGTTGAAAATTCTTTTCTTTAAGAATGTTGAATATTGGCCCCCACTCTCTTCTGGCTTGTAGAGTTTCTGCTGAGAGATCTGCTGTTAGTCTGATGGGCTTCCCTTTGTGGGTAACCCGACCTTTCTCTCTGGCTGCCCTTAAGATTTTTTCCTTCATTTCAACTTTGGTGAATCTGGCAATTATGTGTCTTGGAGTTGCTGTTCTGGGGGAGTATCTTTGTGGCGTTCTCTGTATTTCCTGAATTTGAATGTTGGCCTGCCCTACTAGGTTGGGGAAGTTCTCCTGGATGATATCCTGAAGAGTGTTTTCCAACTTGGTTCCATTTTCCCCCTCACTTTCAGGCACCCCAATCAGACGTAGATTTGGTATTTTTACATAATCCCATACTTCTTGCAGGCTTTGTTCATTTCTTTTTCTTCTTTTTTCTTTTGGTTTCTCTTCCCGCTTAATTTCATTCATTTGATCCTCAATCGCTGATACTCTTTCTTCCAGTTGATCGAGTCGGTTACTGAAGCTTGTGCATTTGTCACGTATTTCTCGTGTCATGGTTTTCATCTCTGTCATTTCGTTTATGATCTTCTCTGCATTAATTAGTCTAGCTGTCAATTCTTCCACTCTTTTTTCAAGATTTTTAGTTTCGGCTGGGCGCGGTGGCTCAAGCCTGTAATCCCAGCAGTTTGGGAGGCCGAGACGGGCGGATCACAAGGTCAGGAGATCGAGACCATCCTGGCTAAAACGGTGAAACCCCGTCTTTACTAAAAACTACAAAAAACTAGCCGGGCAAGGTGGCGGCGCCTGTAGTCCCAGCTACTTGGGAGGCTGAGGCAGGAGAATGGCGTGAACCCGGGAGGCGGAGCTTGCAGTGAGCTGAGATCTGGCCACTGCACTCCAGCCTGGGTGACAGAGCGAGACTCCGTCTCAAAAAAAAAAAAAAAAAAAAATGTTTTTAGTTTCTTTGCACTGGGTACGTAATTCCTCCTTTAGCTCTGAGAGGTTTGATGGACTGAAGCCTTCTTCTCTCATCTCGTCAAAGTCATTCTCTGACCAGCTTTGATCCGTTGCTGGCGATGGGCTGCGCTCCTTTGCAGGTGGAGATGTGCTCTTATTTTTTGAATTTCCAGCTTTTCTGCCCTGCTTCTTCCCCATCTTTGTGGTTTTATCTGTCTCTGGTCTTTGATGATGGTGACGTACGGATGGGGTTTTGGTATAGGTGTCCTTCCTGTTTGATAGTTTTCCATCTGACAGTCAGAAGGACTGTCTGTTGGTCTGTTGGAGATTGCTTGAGGTCCACTCCAGACCCTGTTTGCCTGGGTATCAGCAGCAGAGGTTGCCGAAGATAGAATATTGCTGAACAGCGAGTGTACCTGTCTGATTCTTCCTTTGGAAGTTTCCTCTGCGCGGTGACTCCACCCCGTGAGGTGTGGGGTGTCAGACTGCCCCTAGTGGGGGATGTCTCCCAGCTAGGCTACTCAGGGGTCAGGGACCCACCTGAGCACGCAGTCTGTCCGTTCTCAGATCTCAACCTCCGCGTTAGGAGATCCACGGCTCTCCCCAAAGCTGTCAGACAGAGTCGTTCGCGTCTGCACCGGCCCCCGCTGCTTTCCCTATTGGACTGCAGCTGTGCGCTGTCCACAGAGGTAGAGTCTATGGCAGGCTTCCTTGAGCTGCTGTGAGCTCCACCCAGTTCGAGCTTCCCAGCGGCTTTGTTTACCTACTTAAGCCTCAGCAATGGCGGGCGCCCCTCCCCTAGCCTCGCTGCTGCCTTGCGGATCGATGGCCACAGACTGCTGTGTTAGCAGTGAGGGAGGCTCCGTGGCCGTGGGAACCTCTCGGCCAGGTGTGGGATATATTCTCCTGGTGTGCCTGTTTCCTTAAAGCGCAGTATTGGGGTGGGAGTTACCCGATTTTCCAGGTGTTGTGTGTCTCAGTTCCCCTGGCTAGGAAAACGGATTTCTTTCCCCCTTGCGCTTCCAGGTGAGGCGATGCCTCGCCCTGCTTCAGCTCACGCTGGTCAGGCTGCAGCAGCTGACCAGCACCGATTTTCCGGCACTCCCTAGAGAGATGACCCCAGTACCTCAGTTGAAAATGCCGAAATCACCGGTCTTCTGTGTAGCTCGCGCTGGGAGTTGGAGACTGGAGCTGTTCCTATTCGGCCATCTTGCTCCGCCCTCTCTGAGTGGATGAATTCTTATTTGAAGTTTGAAATCAGAAGAGTGAGAGGACCAAAATTCTATTTATTTTTTGACAAGTTAATCTAATAGCAGTGGTTAAGGGGGTTAGAAAGACTGAAAAGTGGATGATCAGTTTGGAGACTTATTTAGTTAACTGGATGGCAGTAATTTTGAATAAGGAAACAAAAAACTGAAATCTGTGTGTGTGTGTGTTTTGTGTGCTTTTGCTGTTAAACAAAACACTCCAAAACTTAATGCTTAAAACAACAACTGTTCACTTAGTTCACAATTTTGTGGATTGGCACATTTCTTTGTCTAGGCTGGCTCCATGGGTGTCTGTGGGGTTCACTCAGGTGTCCTTGGTCAGGTGGCAAGTGCTGGCCTCATATCACGGGCAGTTGGCAGGGTTGTGCCTGGGGGGGCTGTCTGATGGTTGTCTGTGTTATCTCAGTTCTCTCCCTTGAAGTCTTTTATCTTTCATCTTCCAGTGGATAGCTTGTATTCTTTTCCATTGGTGGTGGTCTCAGGACAACAGTTATAGCAAAAGACTGGTAACGTACAGGTGTTTTTCAAATCTCTGATTGTGTTCTGTTTGCTGATTGGCCCAAGGACCACGACACTAACAATCTTGATGTAAAAGGTAGAGAGAAATCACCACAGTTAAAATGGCTTATCTCCAAAAGACAGGCAGTAACAAATGTTGGCAAGGATATGGAGAAAAGGGAACTCTTGTATACTGTTGTTGGGAATGTAAATCAGTACAACCACTATACAGAACAGTTTGGTGGTTCATTAAAAGACTAAAAATTGAGATACCTTATGATCCATCGTCCCACCACTGGATATATGCCCACAAGAAAGGAAATCAGTGTAACAAAGAGATATCTGCCTTACTGTGTTTGTTGCAGCAGTGTTTACAATAGCTCAGATTTGGAAGCAACGTAAGTGTCTATCAACAGTTGAATGGAAAAAGAAAATGTGGTACATGTATACAATGGAGTACTATATACCCATAAATAAGAATGAGATCCAGTCATTTGCAACAACATGGATGGAACTGGAAATCATTATGTTAAGTGAAATAAGTCAGGCACAGAAAGAAACAACATTACATGTTCTCACTTATTTGTGGCATCTAAGAATTAAAACAATTTAGTTCATGAACACGGAGAGAAGAAAGATGGTTACCAGAGGTTGGAAAAAGCAGTAGGAGGCTGGAGGGTAGGTAGGGATGGTTAATGGGTACAAAAAAAAGTAGTTAAAAGTAAGACCCACTATTTGATAGCACAATAAGGTGACTATAGTCAATAATAACTTAAGTGTACATTTTAAAATAACTTGAAGAGTACAATTGGATTCTTTGTAACTAAAAGGGTAAATGCTTGAGGGGATGGATACCTCATTCTTCATGATGTGCTTATTTCACATTGCATACCTGTATCAAAACATCTCATGTAAATACATACACCTACTATGTACTGACAAAAATTTAAAAAGAATGAAATGTAGAAAGAGAGAGACTAGCTCTTGATGGAGAGGGAAGAATTTGTAGCCACTTTCAGTTTCCCATGGTGTGGGATGTGAATGAACTCAGTGACTCCTCATAGCTTTTAGTTCCCAGAACCTTATATGATTGTTAATTTCTACTTCTGTGTCCTTTCTCGTGTTCTTTCCTGAAATGTTTCTCATCCACATAGTCCATTTTGAGTTCCATACCCTCCATAAAACATCCTTTTACTAATTTTTCACTTGAACATTTCATTAAACACTTATTCAGTATTTCTGGTTTTTCATTTGGTAATTTTCTTTTTATTATGTGCTATTTTACATGTTCCCCTTGTTTTCTAATTTTTTTGTGTGTATATTTCCTGAGTTCTCACCCAATTCACCTTATTTTGCTATTGTAACACACAATAAAGTTATACTAGTACTAAAATCTAAGTACTCTATAATGATTGTTACTTGAATTGGGGATTGACTTAGATAATCCTTCTAAAATTGGATATTACCAAAACTGTCTTTACTTTGGTTTTTCATAGGTCTGTCCAATTCTGATTTTGCCATGCCTAAGTTAAAAACATCTGGTTGAATTCAGTAGAATCCCTGATTTTAAGCACTTTGGCAACTGGGTTGAATCTGTTAAAAAGAATATACTTGTGATTGCTTATGTATAATTGTGTTTTGGTGTATAATAAAACCAATTAAAAGTAAGACATATACAGTACGCTTGCTAAGCCATGTACGGCTGAGATGGACTCTATCAGTGGTCCTGAGTGGTTTTTAAAAAAGGCACACACACACACACACACACCAGTGACTGCAGTGACCTAGAGAGTGTGTTATTGGGAGACCTCCTTTATTTCTTTTAAAGCTAAGCCATATTGTGGGGGATGGATCTCAAGAAGGGTTGGTGGTGTTTATGTGAACTGGAGAATCAAGATGAAGGCTAGGAGAAAAAGAGAAAAGGAGGAAGAAAAGAGAGAAAAGTAGTGCAATGTTTAGGACATCATTATCAACTTCTATGTGACTCTGATTTAGCTTCCTGTGGTCTGGGAAAGAGTACTCAAGAATTCCCAGAGGAGAAAGAACTAAAAGAAGTCCTTTCCTTCTCATCCTTACTGAAAATTTTAGACAAGAGTGAAACAAGGGGAGATGTTGCTGAGAGAGGTGAGTCAGAGATCTTTATAGGTCCTAGGCAGAGGAAGAAGGGGAGGTGAAATAAAATTTGTGTGAAACTCTTCCCATAAACCATTAGAGCTCTTTGCACCATGGTTGAAGAGATCCGTACACAATCAGGGGTGAAGTAAATTCAAGTGAAACTTGCCTATGAGATCTGGCTTTCATAGGTTAATTGTTAAATGCTCAACCATTTGGAGGGTAGGGTGGTGGGTGTATTGTAAATTGTGCAATTTTTCTGAATAAGGAAAGATATATAGAAAGTTCATTTTGTGTGTCTGGAGGCTTTCAACCTAGACTAAAGTGAACCCCAAAAGTCTACATTGATCTCCCATAAAGGAAAAGGACCCTAAAGGAGTTACTATGTATATATGGAAAGAAATTAAATGTAACAAAATCCACAGCAATTCATCATTGAGAGCTGCATTAGAATACAGAGTATAATGGATGTTATCATCGTCAATAATTGTTGGAGATTGCTTGTCAACAGATTGGATTGTTTATCATGGATATTGACAAACTATAGCATAAGAGCCTTGAATTTGTTACATATGTTTTAAATATTTATATAAATATACATGTGCACATGTATATTTTGGAGACTAAAATTTTTATGCAATATAAAATTCCGGAATTTGTGTAATAAGGCTTAAAATATTTTTAATAAATGATAGAACTTACCACAACATTTACATACTCTATCATCCAATCATCTTGGTTTTAATGAAAATATTTGTCTTAAATATTTTGAAAGTAAAGCATCTTCATCGAATCAAAACTGACATTTTAATTTGAACTTTCCACTCTGAAAAGAATTTGCAGTCCAAACTTGTCATGAAGAAAACTCAATGAAATGAAAAATGATGATATGCTGGATAGCTCTAAAAATATCCAGAATAGGATTCTTGTGATAGTATAGTTATTTAATATTAAGTTGACTTGTTTTACTGCCATGCAGAGATTAAGTGGAAGCCAACTTTCAGTATAGCAGAAAGGGCCATGGACTTTAAGAAGAATTCCATTTATGATAGAGCTGTCTCCTTTATTTGTGAAATGACTTTGTTCAAGTCACTCGGTTTTAAGACAATATTGTATGGAAAATTACAAATAATATGTAAATATAAGATTATTGAAGATATACTTTACACATTTTCTAATAAATGGTATTGTTTATAAGTAGGTTATATACAAATCAATATACATTCATTTCCATTATGTTTTCTATTGTAAAAGGGCTATGTGGTGAAGGTAAAGAATGCAGAAAATTAAAATAGGCAAAAAGAAGAAATCGAGAATCACCCAAAATAATTCCAAATAATTGTTATCACATGTCCATATAATTTGCATCTAAATTTTTATATGTGCATGTAGTTTTTTAAAGTATGCTTTCTTCTTTATCTACTGTTATTGTGATGTTCAATATTCAATACATGTTTTGTTGCTTTTCCCTTAACGTTATATTATGATCATGTTTTTTGGACCATGTGTATACATGCTTTAATTGCATAAATTAATATATACTACTTAATGTAAGCCGTAATTTACAATTCATTTAACCATTTTCATATTAATTGAACACAAACAATGATATTTTCAGTCTATAAGAGGTGAATATTCTTTTGTATTAACTCTTGAATATGTTCTTTAGTATAACTGGATGAAAGAATAAACATTTTGAAGCTTTTGATATAAATTGGGAACCTGCCTTACAGGCAGACTAGCAGTGTATAAAAATGCCTATTTCCCCACATCCTAGTCAATGTATATGTGTAATATATATACATATATACACCAGTTATCATTCATTCTACTTCTGTTCCACAATGTTTTTGTATTAACTCTTAGGATAGCTTTACATATTAAGGTGATGAATCTTTTTTTGTATATGTTTTTCTATGTTTTAAGTTTCCCAGCTTTACTGAGGTAGAATTAACTATTAAAATTGTATATATTTAAGGAGTACCTCTTGATGATTTTATATATATATAATATATAGTGAAATAATCACTAAAATCCAATATTTGCCTTTAACTTGTGTTTACAATGCTTTTAAAAATGGTGTGTGTGTTTCTAATTCATAGATAGTAATGCTTTATTTGTCTAACATTGTCTAAGAATGAAGAATTCTACCTGAATAAAGTCTCTGGATCATTGAGGCTTATAGTTTTTAATGCAAAACCTTAAAAAGAGAAAAACCTTTTTTTTTTTTTTCGAGACGGAGTCTTCTTCTGTCACCCAGGCTGGAGCGCGATCTCAAAGCTCCGCCTCCCGGATTCACGCTGTTCTCCTGCCTCAGCCTCCCGAATAGCTGGGACTATAGCCGCCCACCACCACGCCGGGCTTATGTTTTGTATTTTTAGTAGAGACAGGGTTTCACCGTGTTAGCCAGGATGGTCTCTGTCTCCTGACATCGTGATTCGCCCGCCTCGGCCTCCGAAAGTGCTGGGATTACAGGCGTGAGCCACCGCGCCCTGCCAAAAAAAGAAAACTTTTAAGTAAAAAATTAAATTATTCTAAATTGTATTATCCATCTCTTTGCCACCTTACGCAATGTGTACTAAATACACTTATGTGCCAGGCACTTCACACATATATTTGGTCTTCAAAACAACCTTGCGAAGTAGTTATTGTTATCTCCCTTTATCTGCTGGGGCCACTGAGGTTACAGAGTGAGTAAACATTTTTCTGAGGCTCACACAGCTTATGAGAGGAAGACCTTGATTGGAGACTAAGCCTAGATCCATTGCTTTTTATACACTGAACACACTCCTATTGTGTGTAAATATTCTGAGTCCCTCAATGTCTACATAAATGTGTGTAGGGCTATATTTGCATGATACTGGCTTTGAGGTTCATGATTACTTCTTTACAATGTGTTTTTTATACGTGCCTCCTCAAGCACCTGGCTGAGGCAAGGTGACTGTAAATGTCCTGCTCTTAGCTGACAATGGCAATGATAACAAATAAACATTTATAGAAGAGCCACTGTGTGCCAGCCAAAGTGATGGGTGCTCTGAGCTTTCCCCTACCAATGTTTCACTTTGCTAATCTTAGTCTGTTGTAGCCTGGAAAACAGATAACCAGGTTTCTAAGAGCTATGTACAAAAAAAATGAATAAAACATTTTTTGAACAGAAGTCTGAGAGACTTTTCTATAGTAAAGCTCATGCTTTGTTTTAATCTGCTTCTCTCAAATACATTGGTATTTGTGTCACTATCTGCAGTAAACACTTTAGTGACTTTATCTCATTTAGTCCTTAGTACAATACTGCAGATTAGAATTATTATTCATTTTCATTTTACAACTAAGGACACTGCAGTTTGAAGAAAATAAATAACTTACCCGAGATTCTGTTTCATAGAGTTTATGGTTTCTGTTTGGAACTCTTTGTCTGCTGACTTTCAGCTGGGTTGTCAGATAAGTAACTTTAAAATAACCTATGAGTTACTGTATCAAAGCATTCAGTGGTAGGGTCTGCCTGGAGAATGTCAAAGATGGGAATATGGTCAAACTTTTTGTTTATGTGTGTCTAGCTATAAAGAAAATCGATGTATTTTAAAATAAGGTTGAATTTAATGCAATAGTATGATAGCCAGGCTGAAAGTGTGTATTCCTTGCTGAAAGACAAGTATCCACTCCTTTGCTAAAGATACTACGAGTGTACTAAAAAATAAGTTTCCTAATATGATGAGAATGTTTATATACAATGAAGTACACAGAACTTACAATAGTAGAATAGTGATAGTGATGCTTCAATTCAATATGAATTTGTTGAATGCTTATTACTACATCCAGAACCATATCATATGATAGAGTTGGGGAAGATGTAAATATAAGTGGACAAAAAGCACCAAAATATTGGATAACTATACATTACAGAATAAAGTTAGTATACATACCTGTAGTACAAATGGCTGTCACTTCAAATTTATTCCTAATAAAGGAAATTTCAAATCAAAATTCTTAAATACAAAATCTAAGAAGTACTATTTACTCATTTTTAACAGGGTTTTGATAAAGAAGGTGACGGAATGAGAGATAACTTTTTCAGTTTAGGGGAGACTAATATTGTATTGGTTGGAAGTGTTTTGTGGCAACTCTTGGTAACCAGAATTAAACAGAGACACTGCATAGAGGTAAGAACAGAAAGCAGAGTTTTAAAAGCTGTTCTTTGGAATAAAGGAACGAGGGGAAAATTGAGGGTCTAGGAAGTAGGAATTACCATCACCAGTGCAATAATTCAGCTCCATCTGTTTACTATGTCTGTTTCATTCTGACAGAGAAAAATTATCTGAATGTGTTAAAATCATTGTGAGGTGGTTAAAGAACTTATTTGTATCTTCCTCAGTCAGGAGCTCAATTCATAAATGATTTTAGTTATTTGTATCATAATCAGTACTTGTGATCAGAAAGTCAAATCAAAGGGCTTAAAATGAAAGATCTAAAGTGTAAGAATCACTGATTTATTCTATACATCATCTTGACTGCTCTTGCTGATTTTTCTGTTCTGACTGCCCTGACCATCCTAGACCATGTGCACGCACCTCTCTGTCACATTGGCTTTGACCACATACCAGTCTAGACCTGTGGTGGTGTCTGGGGTCTGCCAAGCTGATTCCTAGCTTCGCTTCCTCGTGGCTGGCCCCCCTTATTTCTCCAACAATTTTCCAGATTTAGTCAAATATGTTTGGCTTGGGCTTTAATCTGGTACTTCACTGAAGAGAGAATATTATTGATAATCCTCATTCCTCCTCTCCCTTCAAAGCAAAAAGGCACACATATCACTCACATATTTGTACTGCTCTAATTTTTACATGTGTTCTCATCAGTAAAAAAGGGAGGCAATATACCATTGTAGTAAAAAGCATGGAATCTGGAGCCAGTCTGCCAGGTTCAAATCTTAGGTCCACCTCATACTTTTTGACCTTGGGCAAGTCACCTACCCCCTTCAAATCTTAATTTTATTATGTATAAAATGGAATAACAGTACAGCCTAACATTTAGGATTGCCACAAATATTAAAAGAATTCCTCCATATGAAATTCTTATGTCTTTTCATGACACATAAAATTCCATATATACATTAACTGTCATTATTTGGGAAAAATTCAAATGAATCCTGGTCAGTATCAGAGAATCTTAGGCTCACTCAAAATAGATGGAATCATATTTCTAATAAGAATTAAGGCCGGGCGCGGTGGCTCACGCCTGTAATCCCAGCACTTTGGGAGGCCGAGGCGGGCGGATCACAAGGTCAGGAGATCGAGACCACAGTGAAACCCCGTCTCTACTAAAAATACAAAAAATTAGCCGGGCGCGGTGGCGGGTGCCTATAGTCCCAGCTACTCAGGAGGCTGAGGCAGGAGAATGGCGTGAACCCAGGAGGCGGAGCTTGCAGTGAGCTGAGATCCGGCCACTGTACTCCAGCCTGGGCGGCAGAGCGAGACTCCGTCTCAAAAAAAAAAAAAAAAAAAAAAAAAAAAGAATTAATCATTCAAAAAACTATAAATGTCTTAATTTTTAAAATTTCAAATCAAAATTCTTAATACAAAATCTAAAAAGTACTATTTATTCATTTTTAATTTTATTCTAATTTGTCAGTTATTAATTTCCTTTATCAAAGTATACTATTAATTCGAAGTATTCAAAAATGTTCTGAACATTATGGGATTTCTACCTTAAATCATTAGATAGCCACAACCACTTATTGTAAAAAACTAGTGAATATTACATATATATTTCTTACATCATAGTATTGTAGAATCCATGCATATTTTCAAACAGTAATTCCATGAAACCATGGCCAAGGCAGGAAAAATGAGCAACTAATATGGTTATAAGAGGCCTAAATGGGCACTTATGTGGTGCAAAGAGGCCTAGCATTCTCTTTTCACCAAGCCAGACCACTCATTCTATGTTAGAGTTAGATGGCCCACCTCCATTCTGCTCAAATAAAGAGAAACTTTTTTTTTTTTTTTTTTTTTTTTTTGAGACGGAGTCTCCTTCTGTCGCCCATGCTGGAGTTCAGTGGCGCGATCTCTGCTCACTGCAAGCTCCGGTTCACGCCATTCTCCTGCCTCAGCCGCCTGAGTAGCTGGGACCACAGGCGCCCGCCACCATGCCCGGCTGATTTTTTGTATTTTTAGTAGAGATGGGGTTTCACCGTGTTAGCCAGGATGGTCACGATCTCCTGACCTCGTGATCCGCCCTCCTCGGCCTCCCAAAGTGCTGGGACTACAGGCGTAAGAGAAACATATTTTAAACTTCAGCAGTGTACTCATGTATGAAAGGTGCTGTGGGGGTCTACTTTACATGGCATAACTCTTTCCGTCTTAACCTGAGGTATGGAATGGTACCACACATACTTAAAACCCTTCAATGGGGGCTCTGTCACTTACAGGATAAAGATTCAACCCTTTAGCTCATATATCCAACCCTCTGGGAGTTACAAAGTGCTTAGAATTCTTAAAAGGGGCCATGCATTTTTTTTTTTTTTTTGGTACAGGTTGGCCCTTCCACCCAGAATGTCTTTATGCCTCTTGTTTGCCTGAAAAAATCTTACCCATTCGTTCTTAACTCAAATGGTATACATTCAGGGAGTCTTTGCAGATAACCTGTTAAAGCTAAATGCTTCTGATTTGGAAGCACCTCTTCATCGTCTTGAGCCATTTATTTCATTGCTATAGGTATTGGTTTACATGTCCCCTATCAAACTTCAAACTTCATGAGAATAATCATATAATCTATAGTATTTAGTGAAATTCCTGGCAGTATTAACAACAGCAATAATACAAGCCATCATTTACTAGATATTTATTACATAGTAGGCACTGTGCTGTTTTACCCAAATTATCTAGTTTAGATTATCTCCATTTTGAAAATGAGGAAATTAAGCCAAAGAGGGGCTAAGCCTGCTCATAAAGGTTACATAAGTAGTGAGGACTGAGACTTGGTTATTTAGCAGTTAACAAATACTTTCCCACTTCTCAGTGGTTTACAATCACTAGGGTTCATTACTTAGCCCTATTCCATGTTTATGGCAGACTGGCTATCATTTTGCGCCATGATCTCTTCACTAGGGCACCCAAGCTCATAGAATTGATGTTTTATCTAAAATATTTTCAGGTATATGACAGACATAAGAAGATATCCTGTAAACCATGGTGCACTGGCTCTTAAACATTCTACTCCGAAGTGAAAAATGTCACTTGCTCACACTTCATTAGCAAGAACAAGGTTAGTCATACTATCATAGGGTGGAGTAGTTGGATCTTTCCCCAGAGAGTAGCAGGGAATACCCTTAACAATAAAATAGTCCACCGCAGATACTAATTCAGACTTTCCAGACTCTAGGGCCCATATTTAACCCCTATGCTATACATTCTCCTACTACATATCTATTTGTGAATAAACACTACCAAATAGATTTCAGCTTTCCAATCTTCTAATAAAAGAATGAATAGTAAAAATAATAGAAGAACAGCACATGTAAATAATGAAATAAAAACCATCCAGATGAACTAAATCGTCTATAGTACTATTTAAGTAGTACTTAAATGTCATTTTTTCAAGCCCCTTTCCTGATAGATTCACTGGCCAATAGAAATACAATGAGTTATGTCCAAGTTGGCTGGCAGAGAGGACCTGTATTATCACAATTTACTCTCAAAGTGAGACAAAATTTATTTCATTCAGAATTTGATAACAAAGCTATCAATCACTCCATCTGAGGATGAAGGAGGAACATCCATTTGTTCTCCAGATATAAAACAATTTTTTTTTTTTTTGCTTAGAATAAAGGTTGCTCTTTGGAAAGAAGAAAATATACAAATTCCTTAAATAAAATCAGTAAAAAGCAAAAAGAAAGTGACAAGAATTATATACTAGCCCATACTGGTATAGGATTCTTCCAGTAGAAGACCTCAGTCATCTGTGCTATATATGAATAAGTAGTCTATTGAGAATATTAATGATTGTTGGAGCCTGAATTTTTTGTGAATTCTTATTGCCATGGAATTTAGAATATATTCCAATACTTGCAAGTGATATATCAAAGTTAAATAGAGTATTTATTTAAAATAACATGCATTTTACAGTATCTTCAGAAATGACCTTTGAGGCCCTTAGGATTACAAATAGGTTTTTAAGTTTACTTGTTATTCTTATCAATATTTATTAGACACAATCATTTATAGTTTATAAAAATATTACTCCGATGTACACAAAAATTTTCTGATAATGTTTATTAAAAACAGCTATATCCACCCTCTTTGTGTCCACATCAATGTTTAATCTAGATTGGCTTAATCTTGAAGTATAATTCAGTAACACTGAAGACCATATACTTCCTGTTCAAGATAAAACATATACTTCCTGAGCAAGATAATAAAATATTCTTAAGCCTTCTGGATCCTTGGATTGCTTAACATCAATAATGGAACCAATTTTAGATGTTGCGAAAGAAATGTCTTCATGTCCAATGACGATTTCAAACTCCTCCTAGTCAGGAGGAGGCCACAGAGCATCATACTCTTTGGTAGTTTCACTGTCATTAATTATTCTCTTCAGCTCCTCCATCATACTTTTATATATGTAAACCTCTTTTCTGATCATGACATTATCCTTGTAATTACTGTCGTTGGCACATCTTAGTTTTTTGTCTGGTTGGAATTCAATCTCCAGGAACTCGTGGTCGAATTTGTCCTTATGACTCACGTAGTAACGCAGATAAAAGTTACTCTTATGGCTTGCAAAAGGCACCCAAGATCAAAAAGCAAACGGTACCTCTGTGGTCTGTGCCCTACTCAAATAGGTGTTTGTTGTTGTTGTTGTTGTTTCTGTTTTTGTTTTTTTTTTTTGACAGTTTTGCTCTGTTGCCCAGGCTGCAGTGCAGTGGCGCGATCTCGGCTCACTGCAACCTCTGCCTCCTGGGTTCAAGCAAATCTTCAAATCTCCTGTCTCAGCCTCCCGGGTAGCTGGGATTACAGGCATGCGCCACCACGGCTGGCTAATTTTTTTTGTTTCGTTTTTAGTAGAGACGGGATTTCGCCATGGTGGCCAGACTGGTCTCAAACTCCTGACTTCAGGTGATCCGCCCACCTCCGCCTCTCAAAGTGCTGGGATTATAGGCGTGAGCCACCGCACTCGGCCTCAGATAGATTTTTAGAAGATTCGTCATGATATATTGAAAACACAGATCAATAAAGGATTTTCTCCCTATCACAATAGAATTCTCCATTTTCATAAAGTGTGTTAAATTATACCTCATTGACAGAGTGGTTACTAAGAAATATAAAATTCCAGTTTAGGAACCCCTGCCAAAAGGAAGATCAGTCTGAAATCACAATGAGAAAAAATGGACCCACATTGACAAAAATTGCATTAATTAGCATATCTCAGAACACATATTTATTAAATGAAGTTGGCTTTATCTGAACTGTCTAACAGAGGAGAGATCAGGGGAAAGGAGTTAAGGGGAATCTGGTGACTGTAAATCACTAAATAACCATATGCTCTTTCCAAGTGAGTTTTTCTTTTTTTTATATATAAAAAAGTTGAGTTCTCTGTAAATAAAGCTTTTTGGGGCTTGCAACCTCTTCTGAGGCATCTATTTTGTTTGCCATCTCACCATCAAATCACTCTTCATATAAAACTGCAGAACCGTCGTTCTTAATGTCCTTTTTAGCTCACACAAATCACTGCTTGAATCTTTGTTTCTGGCAGATGCAAACAGTAGGATCAGTTCCCTCAACTATCATTTTTTGATACGAGGTGCAATTTTATAAATTCAATACTATTGCCTAATGCTAAGGATTTAAAGTGAGTTTGATTTTCCAAATGTGAACTCTTCAAATGTATTAAGTATATGAAAAATTAAATTATATATATACACATTTACATGCATATATGGATATCAGTATGACTTCAAAAGGACCAAGAATTGAATAATAACTGCCTGAAAGGGAAACATTATCATCAAAGGGATCGCAATTTATCTTGATTGACAATTTTTAAGTATTATAGTACTTATATATACTTCACCCTGCTCTGCTGTCTTAGGCTAGTTTGTTTACTTGCAATATTACTACTACTTCTGATAATGAATTTTCTAATAACACAACATGCTGCTGAAGTACATTCTTCTTGTGAATGAAGACTTGGTGGTTCTTTTCAATGGGGTCTGATACCAAGTTCTGTGCATCTCCATGTGTTCATCTCCAATGATGATAATGGGGGAAAAATAAAGTAGTCTTCTGAAAGTATAAAGCTCTTGCTCTGTTCATGCTCTAAATCCTTCAGGTCAATCAGATCTTTGCACAACTCCTCCTAAGAATTTGCCTTGGTATCCCTGCAGAGACAAACCTTGATGTAGGATTACTGAGCAAAGGCTTTCTGTTTAGAATTACTGCTAGTTGAGGCAGCATTTACTGGGCCCAAGGTGCACCCAGAACTCTGTTCTGCCTCTTCAGAGTGAGAGTGGGACCCAGTTGCAACAACTTTAAGTACTATTTACATTGTTTCCTTGTTACTTATGTGTATAGATTTTCATCATTTTTAATAGTTACATAGTATTCCACACACTGATTAGCCATTGATTTACTTGCCTGTTTCTTATTGTTGGAACATCTTTGTACATAAATTTCTGCAAACTGCTGTTACTACTTTCTTGGAATCTTTTCCAGATGTGTAGTTGCTGAGTTAAAGTATATGTATAGTTGTAAAGTCTTTGATCTATATTGTCAAATTGCCTTCTAGAAATGTACTAATTTCGAGTTGTACTAGTCACGTATAATTAGTCAATGTCCTGCCTCTTCTCCCAAAATAGGTGTTATTTTTAACATTCACTCTTAACACTTTGTAGAAGAAACTATAATGCATTTATTAAGATAACGAATTGTTTCTGAGTTCAATGATGAAATAACCTTTGAAATTCTATTGCCATATCTTTTTCCAATGCATGCTTCTTATTCAAAATTTTGATTTTAACAATAATGATACCTTTTCTTCATCAAATAGTGAAAATGACTAAAGAAAAATTAAGAGTAAATTCTCTATTATACAATGGTTGATTGACTTATATATTAGAAAAGCTTTCATATTGTTGGAACTTTAGCTCACTGAAAGAAACTTTTGCTTCACTTTGCTTTTAATGTCTGCGAAAGACTAAGCAACAATTCAGTGAAGACTATATAACAAGATCTTAACTAATTTGAATTATTTATTCAAATGTCTTTAGCCTATAATAAGAAAAAGAAAGCCCATATATTTACAGTAGTCTTATAATAAAATGAATTAAAAAGTCTATTTTTTTTTTTTAAATAGTGATGTGCTCTGATTTTTTCAGAATGGAGAAAGATAATAAGTATAAAAAAGGAAGGCTAGTCAGGCATGGTGGCTCACACCTGTAATCCCAGCACTTTGGGAGGCTGAGGCAGGTGGATCATGAGGTCAGGAGTTTGAGACTAGCCTGGCCAACATGGTAAAACCCTGTCTCTACTAAAAACACAAAAATTAGCCGGGCGTGGTGGTGGCGCCTGTAATCCCAGCTACTCTGGAGGCTGAGGCAGGATAATTGCTTGAACACGGGAGATGGAGGCTGCAGTGAGCTGAGATGGCGCCACTGCACTCCAGCCTGGGTGAGAGAGCAAGAGTCTGTCTTGGGGAAAATAAAAATAAAAAAGACTTGTGTAAATTCTCCTTTTTGAAAATTTAGTTTTAGATTCTCTGAGATTATTGTCTCAACATTTGCACCATGGAATAATTGTATAATTGAGTTTAGTAGCTGGTAAATGTGTGGCATATATCATTGAAATAGGAACAGCATTAAAATCAATGACATGATATGGTTTTTATTTAAGAATTTTAAGTTAAAACAGATGTTCAGGTTTTTAATTAATTTTATTAATTTTGTATAATTATTTTAAGAAGTACATTCCTTGAAAACATTATAATCTTTTTGTATTAACTTCTGCCAATTTTAGCAGCCTATCATTTTGCTGAAGTAAATGCTATGCCTCCAAGTAATATGCATATGTAAATCATAGCCTTCAAGGATGACCCTCTGCTATGTTAAAGCCCAAATTCCTTATTAGATGTATAATAGAAAAAAATACATTCTCAGGGGCTTCCTTCTCTTCTGCTGGATGCACAATTACCATGAATATAATTGGAAGTCTCACTTCTGACAAATAGGAAGTAAACAACTTGGGCCAAATTGCATGTAAGAGAGACAAAGTGAAAGTCTGGACAGTTATGCAGGCAATACAGATGCTGTCTCTACTTTGGTGTGTGACTGCATTGTACAGACGATTCAGTAAGACGTGTTTTAATACTCTTTCTTTTTACAGCACCTTATATGGTTATGTCAACATCCTCTTGTTATTATTTCATGTTGTTATAATTTTATCGTGCTGGATGACAGGTGCTGTAAAAGATACCCTCTTTCCCAATGGTAAAGAGCTGAAGAGAGGCAGCAGTAAGGTACAGGGATGAGATATTTGAAACACACCTTGCCTATAAAGTCCTTGGTTGCTAGGAAGCAGCACAGCAAACAAACCACACTAAAACCGAAGAAAAATATTGTGTGTGTGTGTGTGTGTGTGTGTGTGTGTGTGAGAGAGAGAGAGAGAGAGAGAGAGAGAGAGAGAGAGACAGAGAGTGAGAGAGCGGGAGAGAGAGATACTCTATGCAGATGCAATTCATAGCAAAATCTACATTAACCCTGAAAAAACCCACCACAATTCTTGTGTTAGATTTGTTTCTGGCAGATGTAAACAGTAGGATCAGTTCCCTCAACTATCATTTTTTGATAGGAGGTGCAATTTTATAAATTCAATACTATTGCCTAATGCTAAAGATTTAAAGTGAATTTTATTTTCCAATTGTGAACAGATTTAAAGACCATTTTCCATATGTAGAATATTATTTAAATATTTAATGTTTTATATATTTTAATGTCCGTGCTATATAAAATCAAAACTGTTATGTTCTTTCTGTTTCATTGTACTTTCCATTTTCTATGAGGGGTGCAAAAAAAAAATATATCCCACCAATGTCACTCTACCTGGAACCAAAGCACAGTGCTTGTATTGTATATGAGAACCACCAAAAGTATGTGAGGGAATCCTAGTATCACGGGCTGAGCACCATCCTAACCTGTTTGATATAAGATATCACTGGAAAATAAAGTCTTCAAGGAAAATTGAAAATCATGGAATTAGATGAGCTGGAAAGTCTACATTAGTTTGATCATGTTAAGTTCAACCTTTTCCTGAATTTAAGACCCTATTCCTTGGCTCAATGTTCCTGGGTTTTGGAGATGGTTTCAGGAGATTGCTGAGAGAAGTCCATTTTGAAACGTTCAGCCCTTGATTGGTAACATAATTATACATAAGACATGTGCTTTTTATTTTGACATGACCTCTTATCTACACTACTAACATCACAGATATTTGCAGTATTGTGTCATCTGGGTGGATTCAACTAGATAATAATAAATATGTGTGTTTTCTTCAATTAATACATGAGACAGGAGTAACTATAATAACTGTTTGTGCCCTAACCTGCTCTAAGTGTCTGTTGCATAAGGAAGGAAAAGTATGTTGTGTTCTATTAGGCCCATAAATTTCTTTAGAAAAAATTCAGATGTTTTCAGCATATTGATTGTGACTCATACATTTATTTCCTGTAAAAATAATAGTTCCTTTGTACTCAGAGTTAGCCTTCCAGGGAATGACCATAGTGGAGGATGAATGCTGTATTTAAGGTGTATTTTATCTGTTCCTTCAGGCAACTTTCCAAGGTAGGATGGGTTAAATATTAACGCTCTGAAACTTTTTGGAAGAATTGAACTGATAATACAGAAAAAATAATTAGACACCAATTTCTAATCTTTCTTTCTCCAGAGCTAAAACTTACCTATGCTAATATCTGAGTTTTCCTTCCTTATTCTGTCATAATGGAGAAAACTTTTCTCTTCCCACCGAAGATCTGATCCCATCTGTGACTTCCTTCTCAATTTCCTTATTCATTTGATGTTTTCTTCAATTAATATATGAGACAGGGGTAACTATAATACGTGTTTGTGCCCTAACCTGCTCTAAGTGTCTGTTGCATAAGGAAGGAAAATGTTGTGTTCTATTAGACCCATAAATTTCTTTAGGAAAAATTCAGATTTTTTGTCTTGCAGTATTCAGTATTTTTCTTGCATTGTTTTCCATCACTTCCTTCTGGATTATTACCACTAGCATCATCCATCATGCTGTGCTGCTTTCCATCTTAAAAAAATCAAAATCTTCCTGATCTGAGAAAACTCACAAGAACTGTCTACACGTGTCCTCATCTTCTTTCTTCTCATTCACTTCTCGCAGTTGTAGCTTCACCGCACCATGTACACGGCTCTTGTCAAGGTCACCAATAACTTGCACATGTCATATTTAGCCAACTCTTTGTCCTCAATTTAATACTCTTTATTCTTCAAATATTCTGTAGGAGTAGGGGACTTGCCTCTTCCCTAGTTTTTCTTCTTCATAACTAACCCTTACTACTGGTGTCCTTGGCTGGTTTCTTCTTGGCAATGCTTACAAATGTTGGCATTCTTCCAGGCTTACTACTGGGCCCACTTTTCCACACTACACATAAACTTCTTTTGTCCAAAATTTCCAAAGAATGGAAACTTTGATTCTTTATCCCCACCAAGCACATTTACTTCTCCTATTTGCCTCTGATTCAGTAAATAGTACCATCATCCACTTTGTTGTGGAAACCAGATCCTAGGCGCCAACACTGATTTCTTTCTTCTTCTATGCTCTACTCTATCTATTAGCAATCCTGCTTATACGCTCTACAAAATAGATATAATCCCATCCTCTCTTCTAGTTCCACCACTATCACCTCAACCCAGGTCGTCATTATTTCTCTCCTGAATGACTGCAACAATCTTCTGATACTAGACTTCCTAACAAACTTTTGCTCTCATCTAACCCAATTTACACACTGCAGGAAAAAAAGGCCTTATCAAAATGTTAACAGAACCACATCATTTCCCTTGTAAAGGCCCTTTAATGATTTCCCACTGCACTTTGAATGAACTTAAAAACCTCTTTCCAAGGTCTAAAAATCCCTATGTGACCTGACCCTTGCCTAACACCACTATCTTCCTCCCTTGCTGGGCTCCAGCCCTGCCAGCTCTTTTGCTTTTTCAAGAGGCCTGACCTCTTTCTCTCTAGAGCCCTTGCAGACCTCACCTCTGCCTGGAAAATTCACCCCAATGTATAGTTAATTGAGTTTTTCTTTTGGGGGTTCTCTGATTAAATGGTGTCATCTCTAGAAGGCCTTCTGTGATTACCCTTCATCATCCTTTTCCTCAGACCCTTGCTTATTTTCCTTCCTATCACTTATTACAATTTATTTTTTTCATGTTTCCTCCAATCATGTAAGCTTTATGAAGACAGAGAAGATGTATATATAGTGTATTGGTTTGTCTTCAATGAGTAGCAATACCCAGCACATAGTAGGTGCTCAATAAATATTGAATAAACAAATACTGTATTTTATTTTATATACAATTATTCCAACTTTTTTTGTCTTTTAGGAATAAAAAAGTACACTGATTCTGACAGAATTAAGCGAAATGCAAAGTAGAATAAATACTTGGCTGATTCAGAAAAAAATTCCATTTTTATTCTATTTATCTTTTGCTATGAAGGTAATGAACAATACAATGATTTTAGGCACTTTGAGAATATAAACACTTCAACTGCAATTTATAACCATAAATATTTTATAATCTAGTTTTCTTCAATTCTATAAATCAATTATATAAGAATAATAATTTTTGCTTGAATTAAGGAATTACTTCAATAGTCCAGTGACAACATTCATAGATAACTTTCTTTATTGACTTTAGTTTCTCTTTTGTGTTGACTTTTTCACACTCTGCTAAGCAGAGGGTAAAGGAAATTTTACTCAGTTAACCTAGAGTACTTTTCAGTCAGGCATTTTCATGTTCTACTTCAATTAAAAATGTCCTACTAACCCAAAATCAGTGGGATATGAATTTCAAGTTTTATTCAGGCAGGGGTTAGGAATTAATATTATTTTATGATTTCCATCTGCCCCTCGACATGTATAGGGAAGGTGTTCATTGGGGATAACTTCCCACCAAAGGCTGTTGCTGCTGCAATTTTCTCTCTGTGAAAATAAATGTGTTTTCAACCATAGCACTGACTTTGTTGCTAATATCCTCTCATGAACTTCTCTAAAGCCAGGCAACCACACAAGATCCCCCTTATCCTGTGTCTCATCCTGGCACAAGGCCTTTGCTAGTGTTCCTTTTTAAACACCTGGAATGGAAGTATGAGTTCCTGCATTCATGGAAAAGACAGAATGACTTAAGTGTGCCTTTCATATGTTAAGATTTTAAATAGATATAATTGTGAACTTTTTTCACCTTTTTTACATATGGAATTTCTGTGAAATTCCCTTCCTCACTTTCTCTAAATTTTAAGAGGTAAGTATTGATGGTTTCAACTGTTGCTTTGAATATAACATTGATTGTGAATCATATCACATATGATAAAATATTCTGCATGATCATGTACTGCCCAGTTTAATGTATGAATAAATATAAATGAGTAATCTATTTTTATATTATTTATCTTCCACATTTTTGAACAACAAATCTCTTGAATTTTCCATATTTATGAAAAATAAAACTTTGGAAAATATTATTTCATAAAATTCTGGTTCACTTAAAAAAATCATTCTCTTGAGATATAATCTACACACAATAAAATGTTACCAGTTTTTAAAATACAGTTCAGTGAGTTTTGAAAAATGCATTAACCCTCACAACAACTACCACATCCAGGTGTAGAATATCATCATCCCAAAATGTTTCTCCAGCCCCTTTGCAGCAACTGCTGATTGGTTTTCTGTCACTATAGGTTGGTTTGCATTTTCTAAAATTCCAAATAAATAGAATCATATTTTAAACAGCCTTTTGAGTTCTGGTTTCTGTTACTCAATCTATGTTTTTGTGTTCATTCATGGTGTTGTGTGTACCTATGGTTAATTTTATTTTATTTTTGAGTAGTATTGCATTTTATAAATATAACACATTTTATGTATTCACTCACCTATTGTTGGACTCACATATTAGTTCTTAACTAATATGAATTAAATTTTCTATGAATGGTATGCATACGTTTGCATCTAGAGAGTAAAGGATCAAAATTAAAATTATGTTTGTAAGAGCCTCACACTCAAGAAATGGAACTAGATTAATAAAAACTGACAATAAGACAAACTGATAAATTCTATAACAGGTATCAGTAAAGTGTTTGAGAACAGAGTAGGAAGATATTCAAGCAAAGACTTTGTGTAGACATGTGTTTTCATCTCTTTTGGGTGTATACCTATGATTGAAATTACTGTGTTGTGGCTGCTTGAAAAAGTGCTGCTCATACTTCTTGCTGTGGTGAGCATAGTGACAGACAGCTGTAGCTGTTGCCCCTATGTATCCACCACCAAATCTGCACAGAGGCCACACTAGCCACCATCTTTCCATGCTTCCCAGCCAATGATTTAGCACAGCCGAGGAACTAGAGTGGGCCCATGCCTGCGAGATGTAGAACTGAATTCCTCTAATGGGTGATTTTTATGTGTACAAATTTGTGGGGTACATGAGAAATTTTCTTACATGTGTATAATGTGTACTGAATAAGTCAGGCTATTTAGGGTGTCCATCATCCGAGTGAAATATGTTTTTGTTAAGTTTAGTCACCCTACCCTGGATCAAACACTGGATTTATTCATTCTGTCTTACTGTGTGTTTGTACCCTTTAATCCACTTCTCTTCATTCTCCCCTCCACCCACCATTTGCCATTTTCAGTCTTTGTTATCTAATTTTTCCACTCTCTGCCTCCATGTGATCAAACAATTTAGCTACCACCTAGATTTGAAAATATGTGATATTTATCTTTTTGTGCCTGGTTTATATTAGTCAAGCTAATGATCTCCAGCTCCATCCATGTTGCTGCAAATGACAATATTTTAATTTTTTTACAGTGGAATAGGATTCCATTTGTGTGTACATACCACATTTTGTTTATCCAGTTGGATGAGTTTTGATTAAGGACTCTGACTGAATCTTTCTTGGCACTGTATGACGCTTCCTACTAATTCTTTCTTCCTTTCCTCTCTCTTTCACAAGTGTCAGAGCTGCATCATGGTTTGAAGTTTCTCCTCACTTTTTCTGGGTCCCACTCCTGTATTTCAAAGGTATTTCCACCTCCAGGCCCCCAAATCTTTTGTATCTTTAATACCAGTCATAGCATCTTCTTCTTAGACAACTCAAACTAGTAACACATGGGTCATATTGAAAGTGTATGTTTAAATCCATTATAAAATGCCAAACTCATTTCTAAAGTTGTTTTATCATCTTACATTCTTACCAGACATGTATGAGAGTTCAAATTGTTCCACAGCTTCACCAGCACTGGGTACTGTCAGTGCATTTTCTTTACTTTAGCAGGTGTGTGATGGTATCTTCTTATGGTTCTGAATTTACATGTGCTTGATGACTGAAGATGCCAAATGTTCTTTTCATCTCTTTGAATTTGATGTCATATGTAGTACCTATGTTTGTGAAATGCTTTCCTGAGGGGCAACAGATGGAGATAATGGGAGGCTGACTGAGAGGGAAGTCCAGGAGAGAGCAAGAGGTGACCCAATGGTGAAAAAAAATAAAGAGAAAAAAAAGCCATTGGTGGAATTTGTGTCTTTTGTTTTCCTGTTCTTGTATTAGGAAATCCAGTAATTGTTTTAGATGTTAGTGTTTGAGTATTTATGAATAAATGTATAAAGATAAGAAAGTGGTGAATGGTGTGTGTGTGTGTGTCTCTCTCTCTCTATATGTATATATATAATGTATAATATGTATATTTCAATATAATGCAAGCAGCTAAACAGTGCATGTTATTTATTATAAGAATATAATTATAAGAAAGAAAGAAGAGAAAGAGAAAGAAAGAAATAAAGAGAAAGAAAGAAAGAAAGAAGAGAAAGAGAAAGAAAGAAAGAAAGAAAGGAAGGAAGGAAGGAAGGAAGGAAGGAAGGAAGGGAGGGACTTCTGGGTCAATTTTTTCCCTACTTCTCTTTAAAATATAAATTTTCATAGAAAAGTTGCTAATAGATATAGTGGCTCTGAGATCAGATTTAGATAGAGTGACTCTGACTTCATTTGATCCAGATTACTGATCACACTGAGCTTATTCTGTTTGAATTTCTGTTAATTATGAATTAAATACATATTAAATAATAATATCAACATTTTAAGGTAATCTAAAAGCTTAAAATTAAAGGAAAATAAGAGAGCCATATTGAGTTATTGATGTAAGATTTCAACAATTTATTTGTAGTCAAATGTAGGCTCAAATGGGGATGGCAACATCAATGAATTTTTAAAATATCAGGTTTTCATTTTCTCCTCCTCAAAGAAGCAAATGGAGGGAGAATCAATGGATGTATTTTCGTTGCAGCATACCTCTTGGGAAGCTTTCATATGTAAATCAATACAAAAATTTCCGTCTACATGCTAGCATGACATGGTGTAGTTTTAGACACTGTGTTTTGCTGATTAGCACATAACCCAACTGCCACATAAATTATCTTTATAAATAAAACTTTGCATACATATGCAACATCCAGAATGGAGCAATAAATTGGTCTTGACTCCTTGTCTCTAATGGCACCACTTCATTGCTTCCTCTAGCAAGTTGGGACTGAGGGCACACTGGTGAATGCATTTGACTAATCTCCTATCATGATGCACCTCATATTTCAATATGCAACTGGCACAGTTGGCATTTGGAGGAAAGAAAAGTTCAGTTTTCTGCACTGTCAGTCTTTTTACCTTCCTGCCTACAGCAAACTTAAAAAAAATTACTTGGGAGAAATGTTAAGCAACCCAACCTTTTATAAAACATGTCAAGATTAATTGCTAGTTTCACTCATGAGTTGTGTAGATTGTTTCCTAAGATTCTCAACTTATTAGGCACAGTGATTCATATTCCCTTTCTTGGCAAAACATCTGCTTCTTTTCAGATATCCCCATCAATAATGTAGGCAGTGATGGGGTTCTGCCAACTCTGAACTCACTCAAAAATGCAAAGAATAAAATCCTTTCAAGCTATCTCTTTGGTCTTTGGTACCTTAGACTTTTAATATTTGATGCTTTGGTACTTTAGAACTTTCATTCTAGTTAACTATATTACAGGAATGATCTGAATCCTAAATTTGCTTTTTATTTAACCCAAATTGGAAAGCTGTTAGTATGAGTTAGTGAGCATTTTTATCCATATTATTCTTTCCTATGATCTTGCAGTGTTAACTCTAAAACTTCTATGTTTCCAAATAATTTCTTCCCCTTATCTTTGTATAGTGTTACTGTGGCAGACCCTGAGACTGACTGTTTCAGCATCAATTTCCAACTCTCCTGGAAACTTTTATATGTGTTCCACTAAACTACTTGCTTTCCTGGCTTCTCATATCAAAAGAAGGTTGTGTGATATAGTTTTGGCTAATTAGAAATCAGTGAAATTCTGTAATAGAGGTTTCTAAAACGTTTTTGCTTTCTTTATACAAAGGAGATACATGGCTGGAATCACTCTGTCTCCCGTCTTCCCATCTTGAAAGTGGATATGATGTTGTGAGCTGCAACAGCAAACTTGTGGCAATGAGATGACAGGCTTGAGAATCAGAAACTTAATGGCCTTAACAGAGCTGGTCCTCTGAACCACTGCCAACAGCCTTCTAACTTCAGACTTTTGTCCTATGAGAAAAATAGACCCCTAGTTATTCAAACCATTCTGTGACAGGTTCTCTTTTCTCACAAGCTGAAAATAAACTGATACAATTACCATTGCATACAGTGATAGAAGTCAGCTTTGCATTTGCACCCCAAGTGTCCCACTGAATTGACAGGAGATCTTTCATCTAAGTATAAGATCTAAAGAGTATCTGAATAAACATAGGTTTTATTTGTAACTTCCTTCAGACAAATTGTATGATAGCTGATACTGGGTTAGCACTAAAACCAAGCTTCATATTTGCAGCTGTGATGAAAGCTTATTAAAATTCCAACTCTTGAGACAGACTCTCCTCCAATACAGGGGTGGTTGATTCATAGTTTCCAAAAAAAGGAAAAAGTGAGATGGATTCTGACCTCTGCTTCCTTCTCATGACTTCTTCAAAATGACACACCCTTTTATTTGCTTTACCCACATTTCTTCCTTTCACTCAAAACCACCCAAGTTTTACCTTACCTGTACAGTAGGACTTACCTGACCATGCAAACTCACAATGACCACTCCCTCCCCTGATGCAGTCCTTAATTACGTGACCATTCATTTAGCATTTTTCATACTGTGATCTTCTGTATTTTGATCTTCAACTAAGGTCACATGCTTCTTGGGAGTAGAGAATGTTTTATACCCCATATCCACGAATAGTGCCTTTCTTGTACTAAACACTCAATAACCGTTTGCCAGATTTATGTGCATTAGTATAGACACTTCTAATTTTTATTTATTCAAGCTTTTTGTACAGCTACCACAATGCTACATATTTGCCTGCTTTTAAAATACCAATCTGTTAAAGAAAAATCAAGCACTCTTAGAATTCTCAATACGAAATCACTAAAGTCCAAGTAGAAAAGGGCAAAAGAGCTTGATTAGATAATTCACAAATAAATTCAAATGACCAAAAATTCAAATAAAACAATCAACTTTACTAATATTGAGAAAATATAAGTTGAAACAACAAGATGCCATTTTTCACCTATCAGGTTAAAAACAATTTTTACTTCTAAGGTAATGTTGGCTGTGATGAAATAAGTGGGCCACTCTTGTACACTGCTTTAGGAGTGTCGTTCTTACCTCTGGAAAGCATTTTGGCAACACACTTGAGTTTTAAAATAGTTTGTAGTGCATGACCTGTTTTAAGGTATATTCCCAAGGAAAATAATGAAAGAGTAAAAATTCACTGCAGCTTTTTTTTTTTTTTTTTTTTTTTGGTAAACATGAATTATTGAGACAACCTTACCTCTTGAGCAATAGGTAAATTGTTAATCTGAGAAAAGGCCACCTTGAGAAGGCAGTCAAAATATTTTCTAGGAGCTCTAGAAAAGGGAAGGATTAGAGATTAATGTTTCTCAAAGTCTGATACTAAAAGAAAGAGAAAGGGACAGAAGAGAATGTAATAACATCCAGGTGGGGAAGAAACTAAGGATAATGTTAACCTTTATCTGACTATCTCATAACTATGTTTGTTAGAAATGAAAAATTTGGCCGGGTGCGGTGGCTCACACCTGTAATCCCAGCACTTTGGGAGACCAAGGCAGGCGGATCACAAGGTCAAGATATCGAGACCGTTCTGGCCAACATGGTGAAACCCCCTATCTACTAAAAGTACAAAAATTAGCTGGGCGTGGTGGCGCTCCCCTGTAGTCCCAGCTACTTGGGAGGCTGAGGCAGGAGAATTGCTTGAACCCAGGAGGCGGAAGTTGCAGTGATCCGAGATCACACCACTGCACTGCAGCCTGGGTGACAGAGTGAGACTCCATCTCAAAAAAATAAAAAAAGGAAAAAAAAAGAAAAAGAAATGAAAAATTTAACATAAGTTATATTGATAATAAAAACATTTGGATCAGTTGTGACTACTAATATATCTGTGTTTTGGTAAAATAATGATAAACATAATACCTAATGTTTATTGAGTGTGCAGATTCAGAGTCCTGTACTGAGTTCTCTCTCTCTCTCCCTATATACATATTTCTCATTTATTTCTCTCCATAGCCCTATGAAGTAGACAAGCTCATTCCAATATTACCATTTTACAAATGAAAAAACTGAAACTTCAGAAACCGAATAACTTTGCCAAAGTAACAGTTATCGAGGAATGGTGCCAGAATTTGAATTTATATCTATCTGACTCTAGACTCCTAAGTTTGCAATCACTGTTTTATAATCTATGTTTCATGTTGACCTATATATGTCTTAGAGTTATATCATAGGACTAGTTAATTGCTTAATACCAAGGTACATATCTATTTATATGGGGGGGCTTCTTGTGGAGCAGAGAATGTAAAATTTCTTTGACTCTAAGTTCCATCTCATGGTTTTGGGCAAGTTACTTAACCTCTCTGACCCCTGGATTTTCATATTAAATATAGATCATAATTTCTACCTTGAAAGATTATTGTGAAAGTTTAAGTTGTGAAGGATCCATCACAATGCCTGACATATGCATATGGTAGTCTTTACCCACCTATGCTGTGCTTTAGTTCAAAACTACTGGGAAGATGCATCATTGGTTATATAAAGTACACATAGATGGGAATAAACTTTTAAACATAAAGATTCAGTGTTCAAATTGCACTACCAATATATGTATGTAAGGGTTTCTGGTCATGGCTTTCCAAAAATGAGATAATAAAATAAATACTTTTCTTATTGTCTAGATTAATCAATATCTTGTGGAAATATTTCCAGGTCAACTGAGGCAGTGTCAATGTGCCTTTTTAGGACTGCATACTCTTCCAATGGTAGTACTTTGAAACTGAACAATTTATTTTAAATGACCCTTTCTGCATATATTTACATACTGGTACTTTAGCTCCTTTGTGATACATTCTTAAAAGTAGGGATGCTGAGTGGAAGGGGGTCTGTATTTTTAATTTTAGGAGTCTTTGGTTACTTTCTACAAAGTCTGTGAAAATGTGCATTTCACCAAAAACATATAAGAAAATACTTTTCTGAAAAATTCCCCTATTGTTCATATTTGGTTTTGGCAATATGTCAAAACAAAGTAAAGCAAGACAGCAGAAAACTGGGCACAGGAAATTAATATTTTGAAGTATATTGCAAATATTTTCCTTTTCCAAAAACACTAGGAAAGAAAATTAAATAACAATAAGGTATAACATTGTATCTAATAGACTGACAAACTTTTCCCAGGAATTGCTCTTTTTGAATCTCTCCTGTGGACTTTATTTTGCTGATCTTCACAAGGGGCTCAGAGGTCAGGAAGCACCACTTTGCCTCGGTGGTCTCCAACTCCTCCTCCCTTGCCTTGCCTTTCTCTTCATTCTAGCAACTGCTTAGTTTGGCTGATGAGGGTGGAGTTAGAGAAGAGAGTGGCTATGTTAACAAGTTTATCTCGGCCCAGAATTCCCTGTCTGTCTTTTGGGGAAGTTCATCAAACTTAGAATTTTATGAAGACAATAAAATGTTCATTGAAATGACTGAATTCCTATTAGAGAGTAAAACTATATGCTTTTCGCTATGTGAGGATATCTCACATATTTATGTTACTTTCCTGGCCTCTGAAAAATATTGTGTTTGGAACCCTTTGTCTAGCTGTAGCAGAGTTGTTTGATGCTCACCACCACCTATTTGCAATCCTTACAGCTGGGCTGTCTAACTAGTTTTGGCGATCAGATAGTGGACATTCGTACACGTGACACTTCCGTGATGACACAAGGACCATCCCCCTCACCCTGAGTCCCAGCACAATCTTCATAGTCTTCCTGCCTGGAAGCCATCTGTTGAGAATGCGGGGACATAGGATGGAAGTATGCTGAATCCTTGAGGATTAGCTCCTGGACGAAAGCTCCTGTGGAGAACTTCCAGATCCACAGAGGACTTTGAAGTAACTGAGAATTAAATTAAACTGAATTCTTATGTGCTAAGCCACAGAGATTATGGTGTTTGTTATCACAGCTTAGCTTAGCCTTCCCTGACTAATATGCTATCATATTATACTACTAGACCTGTGCTGGGAACAAGTACTGCATGTAATTAAGGTCTCAAGGATCGACAGTCATTGCAGGCATCAGTGACTAGCAGCATACATAAGTCTAGATATCACGAATGAGAATCCCTAGGTGACTGCTAAACACAAAGGAATTTGAATGTTTCAGTCCTAATATAAGGTAACATATCTTAGAGGGCTGTTTCCTGATTATTAGGGTTAAGATGGCACAAGCCATACAGCGGCAGACAAAGGGGTGGAAATATGAAGTCCAGTCTAGGGTAACTGCAAATTTGTTCCAGCTTTTCAGTGCTCAAGTGAAGATATATTAAATTCTTGTCAGCAAGACAGGTTTATTACTTTTACAATTTTTATTTCTATTTTATTTTCTCCTAATATTCAGTAAGATGCTTGTGAAAATGTCAGCCAGTCTGTTAGTAGTAGTCAAAAGAGGAGTTTTGTCAACACTTGGAAAAGAACTCTAAGGGGAGATTGATACAACCCTAGTGTCAGGTGTCTGGTGATAGTGGTGAGGGCAGTGAGACAATCCCAAGAGGGTACCATTCACAGGAACAGAATTCTTCCAGTGCTGACGTTAGATCGAGGTTCTAGGCATTGACCTGGTTGTTGAAACACAGATGGAATTTCCAAAGATTGAGCTGGGGTTGAGAATTCTAGGCGAAGGATACAGAGTGAGTGAAGAGGCAAGAGCGTGACTGCTGGGTAATCATGGGTGAGGTGCCCAGGGAAAATCCTTCTCCTATCCTCTTCTTCCGTGGATACAAAAAGGAAGAACTACCCATCTATCTCTTTCTGATGTGGGGCGTCGAATTGAGTCCTATTTAGCAGGGAACCAGATCACTACTGGGAAATGGCCACTCACATGCCACACTCCTTTCGTGAAGCTGATGCAGAAATCTACTGCCCTGTCTGCTCCCTGAGCTGCCCTGTCCACTCCGGCATCCACCCTCTCTCTGCTTCCCCCAGTGAGCTAAGGCACACTTATCTCTTTAGCTCCCAGCAGCAAGCTGATGGGGAAGTTTTTGGTTCAATAAAAGGAGAGAGGAGGTTAGGCTTAGGGAGCCAGAGGGCTCTTCACTGAGCATAACAGGCATGATTTTATTAGGAATGAAATGACTGCGTGTTCCATATACTATATTATTCAGGGAACTCCTGAAGAGAGGAAGGGGAAGGAGCTGGGCATTCCTTGTTTCTGGTTAGCCACTGTCAAAAACCAACAAAACTCCATGAAAAATTCTTAAACAGTGATGTCAGTTTCTGAACCTAGTAAATAAGGATATTGATGATTTAATCACCTCTTACGAGAGTGGATAAATGATAAATGATTGAAAATGTATGTCATCATTTTGATACATGTATACATTTTTTCTTCAGTTTTGAATTAACATGGGTGAGGGCTTGAATCAGATAAGCCTTTCACAATTCTACAAAGTAATGAATCTTATTTTTAGATTTTTTATTTTTCATGGTGTGATGAAAATAACTTGAATATATAATGAAATGTTCTCAGTTTTCTAATTCTTAAATATATCCAAATACTCAAAATAGTGCTCATAGATTCAGATCAGTAATCATATGTCATCCATTTGCATTAAGTAAAGGCTTTTCAAGCAAAAATCCAGCTTCCATAACTTCATTCTATTAGTGGTGTACTAGCTTCTGAGATTTTAGGAAAGAGGTGAGCATGAAAATGTAAAAGTGGAACAAATTCCCATTTTTACTCTAAGAGAGCACTAGGCATGGACAAGCCTCCCACTGCTCAGTACATATCTGTGAACAGTAGGATAGAAATGATTACTTTAAAGATGGTCTTCCAGATGAATTCTTTACAGTTCAGCAGTATTACTCTATGTACAAAGCAATCAAGGGGTAAAGAAAGTATCCTTTACTTAAAAAAAAAAAAAAAACGCAATGGATTTTGTATTTTTGGAGACCTCCTAAAGTTTTTTTTTTTAAATTTTAAATGTCTGAAGATTTTCTTTAGACATTTGAGACCCTCAACTGACGTTTTCCAGGTACTTAGAACTTTATCTTCCTTCAGAGGATAGGGACGCATGATAGTTACATTATTCTTTTCTAATGTCTGCAGTTACTGACTAAATAATTCAATACTTATTAAAAAATACTTTCCCAGTGAATATGTTTCCAGTTAATATATATTCCAATTAACAATAAAAACTCAAGTCCATAGTATATATAGGCTAGATTTAAAACAGTATTTAAATACTATTTAAAATATTAATTCTATTTACTTCTAAAAATGACTTAATTTTATCTCTTTCAAAAAATGAGTTGTGGCAGGTAATATAGCAGATAAAAACATGGTCTTTAAAGTCAGCAAGATGATAGGAAGTTAGGCATTTTAATGTCCCCATAAGTTAAGTTTTGCCATTTGTAAAATTAGAAATAATTCATATTTCAACAGTTTTTAAAATGAGGAATAAGACTTTTTATCAAAGTCATTAACGACTTAAAACTTATACGTCTATGGTCCTCACTTTTCTCAATACCTCGCCAGTGTTTGGTGGAATTCAGCATTCCTTGCTTCTTCCCCTTTAGGTCCTGGGATAGCTTGTGCCTTATTTTGGTTTTCCTGCTGTCTCACTGGCTGCTTACTCTAGCCAACTCCTGTTTTGGGAGAATATCAGCAGCCTCATCAGCTCTTGTAGAACTTCACACGCTAACTCAAGGTTGGCTGTATGTGGATAAGACTTTGATTTCTATCACCAGCCCAGATATTTCTCTTAAATTCCAGAATCATATATCAAACTCCCTGCCTCACGTCTGGATATCTAATAGACATCACAGCCTTAACATGACCAAGTCAGAACTATTGATAAACCCTCTAAGCCTTTTTCATTCCAGTAAATTGTTCATCCAGTTGCTCAGACCAATAACTTAGGAGTCATTGTTTTCTTTTCTTTTCCTCTCACCCCATACTTCTGTAAGTTCAGTTAGCTCGACCTCCAAAATATATCTTTGATCTGTCCCTTTCTCACCAATTTTCCTGCTACAATCCTAGTACAAGGCATCCTTGTCACATTCCTGTAAAACTGCAACAGTCTTCTAACTTGTTCTTTCATCTTCACATTTGCTCAGTTGCAGTTCATTTTCTACCTAACGCCTAAGGTGACCTTAAAGCAGCAGATATCACATTATACCTTGCATAAAGCCTTGGAGTGATTTACCATTACAAGTAGACTTATACGCAAACTCATCACAAGGCTTCTCATGATCCAGCCCCTACCTACCTGACAGACCTCCTCTCCCTGCTTTCTGTCCTTCTGCTTTAGCATTCTGGTATTTGTTCTGTCTTCCAAACATGCTGAGTTTGTTCCTTTTCAGGAGCTTTTACCACATGCTTCAAAGTTGGTTCCCAGATCTGATATGGCTACTTTCTCATTCCTTCAGGTGTTAATTGTAAGGTTGACTTTCAAAGAAAGTCTTAAGTACTCAAATCAAAGCAATTCTCCAACTCACTCTCTACCATGTTATTTTATTTTATTTGTATAGAGCACTTATCAATACCTGAAACTGTTTGGTAATGTCTTTCTTTATTGCCTGTGTCTCCTACCCCTACCACTATGTTGTGAACGTTTTACATTTAATATTTAGTTTTCCTGAATATTGCTGTAAGCAATATTGCCAGCACTACCTTGGCACATTGTAAGGGCACATTGTAAGGGCTGAATAAATGGCTACTGAAGTTGTATTGCTATTTCAGTTTAAGCTCAAACTCTCACTAATGCATTAATTAGTCGATGTTGTCTATTAATATTTTTTACCTTTATACTTCTGTTTATTTTCAAAAATGAGTGTTACATCTAGATTAAAGTTGGTACTACCTGGAAATATTGCTTAACCTTGACTTCATTAGGAAAGGAAAAGACTTCTAACTATAGGATTGTGTGTTATTTACACACCTTCAGTTACCATCAGTATATATTATTGTAGAGCCACAGAAATGCAAAGATCTTGGAGATCAGCTAGTTCAACCACTTTACATTAAAGGATATAATCTAAGTAGAACCTTAACCCTAAATAAATAGCTTTATTAAATAATTGAAAATAGAATTAATTATATGACTAATTGTTTTTCCCTGCTGTAGGCATAAATCAGGTTTCATTTTTAGTTAATACCTCTTCCTTGCCCCCTTCTTCCAAGGTTCATCTGTTCATTTTTATAAAATATTTCATTAATTTTAGTCATTTGAGGTTTTGGTTCTTGACAGTGTTATTGAAAAATTGTGTAGATATATTCCATTGATTATATAATATTTTATAAAGGCTCAGAATTTACTTTTACTAGGAGTATTGTAGTCCAACTGTGGATCTGATATTTCTCTATAATATCAAAATGCATTAAAATGAACTTTTAACGCGTTAAATATCTTGATTAAAAGTTAACAGAATTACAGTTCAGAATTTACTTTCATAAAGTTTAAGCCACCTTGTTTGCCAAATTGAATTCAGGTAGATTATGAACCTGGGTTTTTCTTTTGTAATTTGATATGCAATAGTTCTTTCCAGGTATTTAATTGTCTGCACTAGATACTCTGCATCTCTGGGGCCCCTGCAAATACTACAGTCAATTGAGAATCTGGCTATTCGTGCCATACTGCTCTTAATCTATCTTATTTTTACATTTGTATCAAACTAAATTAGTAAGTGGACCCATATACTAATATAAATGCAGCTAATGAAACTAAAAATTCATAATATATATGTATGTATTTCCATTTTAAACATCTATTGAATTTGTCTTTTAAAAGAATTCTCTTTTTAGAAATTGGAATATTCACAATGGCAGAGGAAAAAATCAGCTATAGAAAAAAAGTACAAGGGATGTCAAACCAGTGAGAGAAAAAAATAAAGTTGTTATTGATTCCCACTTGGATTAACTGTATGAGAATGAAGAATAAACTGTAATGAACATCTGCTACTAGCTCCTAAGATGGTAGGAAAGGGAGAATAAAATAAGAATTGCTGGATCAACTGCTCAGGAATTTGAAACCACAGGATATTGTAGTCCTTTGGGATTCTAAATATTCAGGCATCTGTTAGGTAGTAGATTCAGCTAAACATGGATCATCAAAGGAATTCCAGAGTTATGTTGAGGACAAGTTTATAATCCATAAAGAAGAAAATCAGCCACTGGGGAAGTTATCCTGGAAGAATGTAACTATTTGAAGTAGTTGTGCTACTAAGTAGTTGTTCTTGGAAAAAAGTATTTCCAAAAATTTAACCCCTTCACTTCTTTCCATCCTCACCTTGACAAAAAAGAATGCTAGCTAGCACGGAGGAGGCTGGTTTGAGAAAACCAGTTGGGATATGTAGAAAGAAAATAACATCTATCATTAGGTGCTAATGGACTATCCCAAATAAACTGTAATCTAGGATCATTGCCTTAGTTATTTTCCAGCTACATTTTATAGTCACAAAGGGTAAGTGGTTTCCTTATTCTTCATAAGTATTTTATTTTCTTAAATTATTCTTTAAGTCATAGATTTCTAGAAGCAGAAATTGAAATGAGAAGCCCAGCCTTTCAAGGATGGAATAGAGATTGAAATCTCAAACTATGGACTCATAAAATGGTGTGGAATCTCTCATATGATTCTCACTTTATCATCTCAGTGATGTTAGTAATTCATTCTTTCATTCAACAAATTCTCTTCAAGCACCTGCTATGTTAGGTTTTAAGAATACATTACTGAAGAGAAACAGGCAAGAGTTTCTATTACTATGGAAATTTCCTTCTTTCTCATAGGAAAAAGTGATTAGAAGTTTGCAGAGGGAAGGGTCTTCCAGAGAAGGGTGATGATCAGGTTACATCACATCAACCCATCTACCCCCGCTTCTCTTCCCTTCAAGGGTAGGAGTTCTCTCAGGGAAACACCATTCTGAGGTACTTTTAAACATGTTTCTCCATTTTTATTAATTTTTTATTGTATTTAAGGCTGTATGTTTTGATGTACATCATGATCCACGTATCTTAAACCCTCAAATGTATGTTCATATACATTTAGAAGTATATTTTTTAAATTTTTCTTTATGCTCACCGTTTTTTCCCAAATAAGGAACCGACAATAAAAATGTGAACCTTCACACGTTTGATTAAATGGAAAATAATATACAGCTACCTTTTTATGTGCCTACTTGTAGGCTTGTGTAATCGCCGATTCTTCGTCCCTTCACTGCTGGTAGGTCCATGAATCCAGAGAAGACTTTTGGGGTACATGATGAAGATGCTTTGGTGAGGGATCAGAGGGAAGGCAAAAAGTCAGTTACAAGTCAGCTTCTTTACAAAATACATCATGGATTAGGATTTTGCCCTTTCTCCAGGATTCTTCTCATTAATGTTCATCGACCCTGTCTCTCCTCTGTCTCTTTCATATATCCCCTTTGTTTGCTTTGACTAATTTTATCTCCTAATCTGTAGAGTCCTTTGAAAAATTTAGTACCATATTAGAGAAACATTTTGTATGTTGGAAACCAAAATATGGCTCTGATGAACAGTTGATTTACCTGTAAGTGATGCGATTTTCAGTCTTTTAAAGCATTATAGCCTTAGTGTTATTGTCATTTAAGAAACATTCTCTTGGCTCGACGCATTTATCACCACCAATTGCTAATGTACCAAGTTGAGCAATATTTAGACTCTTTGGTTTTCCTCTCCCCAGTTAGCATTGTTACATCCTGGTCATTTTATTGCTCACTGACAGCTCTATTATCTATTCCTCAAATTAATCAATTTTGATAGTTGGCTGGTTAAGTTTGGTGTGGTAAGGAAGTATAAAACATTTGCTGACATAGGTTTGGTGGCCTATTTATAATTTTGATAACTGGGAACTTGCAGCAAATTTAGCACAGGTAAAATACATTAAAGCTCTAACCCTTCTGAAAATTCCCAGGGCTTATTTTAACGGGGTAGACATAGTCTCACTGTATAGCTCAGATGGAGCCTTCATATTTACTTTTACAGCGCACCTCTTTAAGAGAGAACATTCACAATGGAAAACAGCGGCAAGGGTTAGAAGACTTTTAAAAGGAAGCTGTTAGTGCAGCAGTAAAATTTGGCCAGGTAATTTCTTTTTCTCTCTCTCATTAGGTTTCAATCTTCTTTAGTATTATGACTTATCCAAAACAGACTAGCATTGAATCAGAGCTTTCAGTTTTTCAAAAATTATGACATGTTTGTCTAAACTCTATTTTAACTTGCCTAACTGTACTCTGGGCTTGAACCTCAATAATTCTTTTATTAACATTTTCAGAATGAGAACTTCAGAAGTAAATGCTTGAGCTATGTCACTAGTTAGGTCTTCTAAAGATTTATTGAACTTAAAATTATTGGAATCTCTTTAATAGCTCCATCAGTATAGAAACATGAGCTCTTATGTTTATGTATTTTTCTTTAGAAAAAACTTTTTATTATGAAACTTTCCAAACATAACCCAAAGTAGGAAGTACAATAAACCTCCACGTATGCATTCCCTGGCTTAAACAACCATCAACATTTCGCCATTTATGTTTATGTTTTAACAATAATGATTACTGGATATTAAGAGGAACGATCATGTGCTATTTTTAAAAGTGCTAGTAATAATCCTTAGTTGGTAAAAAACCATGATTTTTGGTAAATTTTATTTTAACAAGTAGAATTTATGAATTACAGTATGCTAACTAGATATGCTATATTTTAAAAATTAGTTACTATTTCTGTATTTTTGTAAATATCACTGAAAATATTGGTGGAATTGGAAGTTTTGTTTTCCAAATGTCAGTTGTTCTTTTCTCCAATCCTGGTTCAAAGCCAACATTATCAGAAGGGAGACAAGTTGGCAACTGGCCTAAATACCAGTGGGGATACATCGTTTCTTCTGGACTTATATTCTTAAATAACACCTTAAAAATCTGTAGATAATTAGTGTAGCAATCTTGAAAATATTAATTAAGAAAAGAGCTAATAATTACTATGCTTGAAACTGAAAGTGATATAATTAGACTTAAACTGTGAGGTTTTTATTTGAAATTCATTAAGACCTTGAATGACTTAGTTGGCAAAGAGAAATTCTCCATTTCTATTATTAAGTCTTCACTAGTTAATAGAAATATAAACAAGTTCAAATGTCTGTTTACTTATAGATTGTCTTGCCTAATTTCATCTCATTTTAATTATCTGTAGATAAAATGTTTTATGTACAATAACGGAATTTATAGCAGAGCTGGTCACATTTTGACAGAAAGTGAAGAAATTTGATCATGCCAAACAGTAGTATACTTTAGGCATACAGATTTTTTAACTAAAATTTTGAAATATTTTCTACAGGTATACATTAAGTTTTTCCCAAATCATTTTTTATGTACATTAAACAATGCTTTGAATTTCTTCCCTCCCCACCCATGCTCAAAACAAAGAAACCTGTAATAGTACAGTAGAAAAAGACAGAAGAACTTTCTCTCTCGAGCTGAATGATGCCAGTTTGAATAGCTTGGTGCTGACAGGCTGGGTGAGAGTTGAGGAGCTTTGATTGCTTACACTACCCTTGTTCTAATGGATGATGATATCCCTGTGAAATACATTGCCCCGGTCTGCCTGCAGAGAACTTAACCGCATCAGTCAGCCTCTCTTGCCTGAACCTATGAGGTCATCGTTATTACTTCATTTTTTTATTCCTACATAATCCAAGCTGAACTTTAGAAGACTTTCTGCTTTTCCCATCAGAAGTTATTACTCTGAAATACAGAAATAACCTGAGAGATCTTTTATGAAATGTATCCTCTTCTGTTTATCCTAAGTATGCAGTTGAATCTATGAACTAATTTTCTGGGCAACAGATTCACCAAATCCAAATTAATCTCAGGTGAATCAAATAGCTTCTTTCAATGCAGATATTCATTTGGATAAAAAAGAGACATAATGTTAACAGAACAAGAGTGGTAGCACAGTGGAGAAGGAAGATGGAGTTTGGTAAGAATGAAAAAAGTTTTTTTTGAAAGAAAACAATTTTTAAACTAATGAAAGAATGAAAGAGATTGTTAACATCACCAACTCAAGCAAACTATTTGAGAAATAGTAAATGTTATAAAATAAAATTCTAAAAAATGGTTAAGATGGCAAAAGAAAAACTAACCAGGTTGTATATTTTAAATCTATGCAGTTTATCGTTGGTAAAATATACTTCAACAAAGCTGCTTTAAAAAAGAAATAGTGAATTGTGTCATCTTAGGGAAAGGGTAAAGAATATGGGTTTTAAAATTTGATGTGAATATGAACCTCAACACTACCACTTATAATTATAGTATCTTAGATCTTGCTTCCATCTATGACAGGAGTTGACTTTTTTTTTTTTTTTCTGTGAAATGCTGTATAGTAAATATAGTAAATATGTTAGTCTTTTTGGGCTGTGCTGTCTCTTTAGTAACTCTCAACTCTGCCTTTGTGTGTGAAAGCAGCAATAGGCAATAAATGAATAAGCATGCTGTATTTCAATAAAATCTTATTTATGGATACCAAATTTTGACTTTCACATAATATTTATGTGTTACAACTTATTGTGTGAAATGCTTTCCATTGTTTAAAAGTAAAACCCAATCTCAGCTTGCCAACAAGAAAAACTCAGTGGAATGGATTTGGCCTTTGGGCCATGGTTTTCTGAAACCTGATTTAAGATAGTGGCTTTCATAGAGATGCCAATAACACCAGCATTGCCTGTGAAAGTCTTCAAGATGCAAATTATTAGGCCTTACCCTAGACTTACTGAAAAATCAGAAACTGTAGAGTGGGGTGCAACAAGGGTTTTAACAAGCTCTCTCTAGTTGATTCTGATGTATGTTAAAGTTTAAGAACCATAGCTCTGTAGATAATGCTACATAGCTGCTTTGAGTTCTTTTAAGAATTAATGAGATAATGAGTTGCTGGTGCCTAGCCTGATGTTTAACCACCTCAGCTGTGCTAAACACCTTTTAGCTGTTTATAATAGCTACAGTAAATTGGTTAAATTTTGATCAAATTTTCCCTTCTTCTTAAAGCGGTAACTGTGTAAAATAGTTTTTTTGCAAGAATTCCAAAAGAAGTTTGCAAAAGAATGAAAAGTAGATCATTTTAATCTTCTTTTAACTAGATTGATAAAATATGAGAATTAAGAAAAATCAAGTCTCAACAATGTGACAGGAAATGAGTTTCCTGGAAAACAATCTCTTTAATGCTAACATTTCCTTTGGCCTGTTAATAATTAGAAAATAATAGAAATAGAGGTTTTGATGTCATAAATATTATAACAGAATATGTTCTTGCTAAAAGAGCAAAATAGGAATTTAAATGTATAGAACAAAGGCACCTGCTACTCAGTGTTTCCTGTCTTTCCTTTCTCCATGAATGTGTGGGCACATGGAATATACTGGGACATGCTCAGTCAGCTTAACAGTCAGCAGCTGATGACCCATCCTGAGCCTGCTTCAGATAGGACTGATGTGAATGACAATGGCTGACACGGTATTACCTTGTAAAATAATTTATTTGTGCTTTTGTAGAACTGATGTCGTGGAAGCCTGCTTTCTTATGGAAACATTCATCATTACCGATTTAGGCATATTGATTTACATTTCTTTGACTTTGAGCTTAATACTGAGTGTAAACATTCTCAAATAGTCACAAGTGAACAGAAAACATAATGAATGTAAGAGCTGACATTTTTTATGAGTATGAACTTCATAGCAAGTCATACCTACCCCAGTGGAGGGAAGAAAGAGAAATTCTACTTTTCTTGCAATTATCTAGATAAACACAAATTGAAAGCTTTTGCTGTGATTTATCTGGATAATTTTGACAACATAGGCTTATTAAAATGCTTCATACAAAGCATTCTGAATTTCATTTTGCTTTTATATTTGTTTATTTCTTGCAGATGATCACAAAATGTCTTGGATAACAGCTGACCTTGTAATATCCTCATCATGATCGGTGAGTCTGCAAAAGCATTTTTCTGTAAATTCAAGTGAGCTAGAAGTTAAAAAAAAAAAAAAAAAAAAAAAAAAAAAAGCTCGTACAAGTCCTCAGTAGTAGAAGAGTTTTGTTAAAAGTTTTCTGTGTTTTGGTATTTTAATAAAAACCACATGTTATGAGGTTTATTTCTCAGTTGTATTCATTCCAATTGCCATTTTTGTGACAAACTTAGTAAACAAAGTTCAGACATTTTTTTCAGATTTTTTTTCATCATTTAGCCAGGAATCACAAGAAATACAACAGGAATGATATCACAGCATGCCTTTTGTAGCACATTAACGCATTTTTGACAGCTGAATATTTCTGATGAAAAGAATATTTAGATTTCGGCCGGGCGCGGTGGCTCAAGCCTGTAATACCAGCACTTTGGGAGGTCATCCTGGCTAACACAGTGAAACCCCGTCTCTACTAAAAAAAAATGCAAAAAAACTAGCCGGGCGAGGTGGCGGGCGCCTGTAGTCCCAGCTACTTCGGAGGCTGAGGCAGGAGAATGGCGTGAACCCGGGAGGCGGAGCTTGCAGTGAGCTGAGATCCGGCCACTGCACTCCAGCCTGGGCGACAGAGCAAGACTCTGTCTCAACAAAAAAAATAAAAAATAAAAAAAAATAAAGAATATTTAGATTTCATTTTTGTATCTTATACAACATCTGGAACTGGAACTTTAGAATATTTCTTTATTCAGTAAGCTATTTGTTGTGTCTGCAAAAAAAGCCCTGATAGAAACTTATGAAAATGATTGTCAAGACTTTGCGTGGATCAGAGTGAAGATTAAATAGTAATAACCATCAAGCAGTACAACATAGACTTTAACCTCAAATATAAACAATACAATAAAGATGCTTCCTCCTTTCATATCTGCAAATTTCCTATGGTCATCCATAACTTTAATAACTAAATTAAATGCCTTGAACTCTACTGTGGGAAGCCCTGAATCCTCCCCATTATCTGTGGATTTTCTGGCATGCACAAGCTTCTGTGCAAGTGCACCTATGTACTGACACTCACTCCAAGCTACCACCATTTGTTCTGTGGGTGCTCCCTGCCTGGACTGGCCCAGTGCACAGTGCTACCCCTCTCATTTCACTCAAGCAAAGAACCACAAACTGGGGTTCATATGAGTGGCAACATTTTATTATGGATTTGTGAGTTGCAGAAAGTAGTTAGGGATCAGAAAACACTTCAGCGTTAACGTCAGGTACAGATATGTTCCAAGTAATTTGTCAACGCCCCCCCCCCCACCCCCCAACAAGGAGTTTTTCCTCTCTGGGTGTACTTGTTGGCTCCAGCCTCCAACTACATGCATGCCAGAAGTCCTCCTGCATTTTTTCCTAGCTCTTCCTTGCAACTCCCCTTTCTTCTCAATACTGGGTCCCTCTCTTAGGTTGCCTGTAGCAAAGTCAAATTCTTCTCCTTTTAATAATAAAATAGAGTAACAGTTCAGCACTGTTTTTTTTTTTTTTTTTTTTTTTTTTAATCTCATACTACCCATGCAGCCCTGCCCAGGGACCTGACTTTTCTCAACCAAAGGAAACAGCATACACCATTAAGGTATTTTTGTCTAAAAAAAAAAAAGAGTCATCTTTTTAGGGGTGAATTATTTCCCTTCTCTGGAAGACAAACCAACTGTAGTTTTTCCTTCCAGTTGCCATTGCTCTTTTTGTGATGTATAGGGGCATTTCTCTCCAAGGAAGCCTCTGTGCTGTCTTGTAGGCACATTATTTTTTACCCTCTTCAGTACGTTCTCCACACTGCTGCCACATGATCTTTCTAAAGGGATAATTTGATCTTGATGTTCTTTTGGTTAACCTATGAGTAACATCTCACTGGTCTCAGGACAAAGTTTCAAATCCCTAACAGATCTGACAGAGCTCTATGAACACCTGGTCCCCGCCCCACCACCTGCCTTGCACTAGGCTTAACTTGCAGGACTCTCTTTTCTCTCCTTTCTCTCAAGGTGCAGAGACTTTTGACTTCTGGAACAGAGCATGCTCCTTGCTACCACTGGTTCTCTGTGACTGTTATTTCTCTGCCTCAAAGATTCTCCCTGCTCATGTAGTGATGTCTTAGTTATGTTCCAGATCTCAGCTTAAAAGTTTCTTAAGTTTGGGGCTTCTCTGTGTCTCTATTGGCATTCTGCACTCTCCTTTGAACATTCATCAGAATTGTAATTCATTCATTTTGAAAGCAGGGTATCAGGTTGCTGTGGAAACTCCAGGCAGGGTTGCCAAGCATTGTCTGTGTACCTCTACTTAAGGCTTCTATGACGAAGTTTCCCTTTTCTGTTTTATTTACTGCCCCCCTCCCTCCACTGCCCCTCCAAATTTAGGGTAGCAGTGCCTCCCTTCTGTTGACCTATCCATGTTGCTCAAAACTGTCAAGCACTCTTCATCTCCTCTCTACACCTTCATGCTATTCTCTACCTGTTGAGATTCTGATAACATACTCCTAAACTGTTACTATTTTTTTCTAAGGTCTTGCATGAGTGCTTAATCATTTGGGTTTTTCTTTTGTCACCATCTTCTTATCCTCAAAATCTCTGCTCCAGCCATTCTTGATTATTTTTCTTATGTCTTCCTATGGGCCATGGTCTCTTTTACTCCTAGGGCCTCACACATGCTGTTTCTACAGTCAGAAAGGAGCAACCCACTCTTACACTGCTACATTCTCCCTTTATCTACCTAAACTCTGCTTATCCTTCAAGCTTTATTTTACATTTCAATTCCTCTGAGAAGTTTGTCCTCACTTTTTGTCTTTCCAACCCCCAGTCTAGGTAGAATAATAGCCCTCAAAGATGTCTGCATCCTAATTCCTGGAACCTGTGAATATGTTAGGTTACATGGCCAGGAAGAATTAAGGTTGTATATGGAATTGACGTTGTGAATCAGGTGACCCTGAGATGGAGGACAATTCTGGACTATCTAGGTGGGCCCAGTGTAATCACAAGGGTTCTTATGGGTGAAATAGGGAGACAGGAGGGTCAGTGTCAGAGAAAATTCCACTGGCCGTTGATGGCTTTGAAGACAGGAAGGGACCGCAAGTTAAGGAATGCAAGTGGCCTCTAGAAAGAAGCTGGAAAAGACAAGGAAATGGACAGATTCTCCCCTAGAGACTCCAGCAGGAACACAGTCCTACTGAAACTTGATTTTAGCCCAGTGGGACTTATGAATTTTGACCTTAAGAACTCTAATCTAACAAATTTGTGTTTTTTCTTTTTTTTTTTTCTTGTCTCAGATTGAGATGCAAAAATTTGTGTTGTTCTATGTGGCAATTTGTTACAGCAGCAGAAACTGTACTGTATTTTTTTCAGGAGTTTCCATAGTCTACAGTTTTTAATCATCCTGTATTTTAATTGCCTATCGGTTTATCTGGCCCTTTTAGTAGACTCTGAAGCCCACAGGACAGGACAATCACTGTTTTATTCACTGTCATTTAGCCTGTGTTAACTACAATGCCTGGAAGGTAGTAGGCTTTCAGTAAGTATTTGTTGAGTAAATTAATGGCAGATACAGAATTCAAACATGGCATCTTTGATACAGTCCAGCAGCAGTAGCTCTTTGGCTCTGAAGCAGATACTACTTGATTTTTTTTTTCTCTTGGAAATCTGCCTAAGATCATCTGAAATCAGATATAGCTTAGCCAACTTTAGTTATTTGAGAAAATTTTTCCAAATAATATTGATCCACTGTGTTATGACATCTTGGTTTTCATCTGGACAGAAACACATCATAAATGAATTTATTGGGTCCCCTTAACTTCTTCAAGCAGGAGAATGGCACATTTCTCATTGGCCATTAAGATCAGTTACATGTATTTCCATGACACATTGTTCAGAAATGGCCAGAGCAGCTGAGTAGTGCAAGGAATGGCTGCCTATGGGTAAGACATTGTGTTTCAGATCCCCAGTTGTTCACTCTTTCTGGGGCAAACAGTCTCATTTGAAGGTTATTTTCTCAGGTGAAATAGACACAGTTTCATCTGTTTCAGCCACTTACACAGAAAGACAGGAACGTCCTAGGATTCCTAGAGCAAATGCTACGGCAAAGGGTGTTCAGGACCTCCGCTAGCCTAGACTTTTTATTCTTTTCTTTTTAGTATTTCTCTCTGATGAACAATTTGATGGGTGAATATCAAAAGCTATTGGAATTTAGTACATTATCACTCTCGATGCCTTATATTTCTAAGATCCAGTGAAAGAAAGGAAGAAAAAATACCTCTTAATTGACTCTTTTTTATCTTTGCCAAATACAGTAACTCTTATCAACTAAAATCTCTAAGAAATTAAAGCTGATTAGGGAACATTAGGAATGCTGTCAATGGATGTTTTAAAGTCAGGGAAAAAGTTTCAGCAGTCATTAAGCCCTCAGGGGAGGAAAGATGTATTCTAGGAAATCATAACAATTGAAATGTATTTCTATTATTTTTTCTGAAGACTCTTCAAGCACTTACACTGAATTCCAGAATGCTTCAACTTCCAACTGATAGAGTATTAAACACTGTGAAGAATGTTAGTGTGGGAGACAGAGAAAGAACAGCATTTTAAATTTTTGTCCAATCAACTAGTTGTTTTGCAGAAAATAATTTTGATAATGTTTATATGACCTTGAACATTTACACATATTTCATGGGGAGCTTAGAAGTAAACATTTTGATATAATATTGGGAGTTAAGATTTAATAAAAGGGGAATTTATTTCCTTCAAAAAGAGCCTAATTACAGAAAATTAGGAGATTCAAAAAGTAGTCAATGGAACAACTTTTGAATCATGGGAAGCTTCACCAGATAGTTCTCTACTTCAGTTTCTGCAAAGATGGTTTTGTGAGAGGAAGCAAAGAGGCTGGGCTGCTTACTGAAGTGTGAAACCAAAGCATTAAACAGGCTACTTTAACTCATCTCAGGCTGTCCTGAATTCATCTGGAGTGTGGGTAGGAACCTAAAATCTGGCTTCAGAGCAAAACCCACGTGGCAAGATGATCAGAAAGAAAATTTCTTTCCATATATCAGCAACATAAGATCAGTAAGGTGAAAGATTTTGCAAAATAGTATGGGAAGCAAAACAGAGGAAAATAAGAATAAAAGTGAGCCATCTCAAAATTGGTTTTTATGTAAGAAGTGAAAAGGCAAATAAATCCCCTTGAAAAATATATCATATATCTACCATAATCTACCCTCCCTTGAATCAGGCTGTCTAGGGATTGATGAACATATACCAAAATACATCCAGCCTTCCCAATGTCCTCATTTCACATTTACCCAACTAACCAGTACTTCTTTATCTCTTAGTTGTTCTATGGCTGAAAATAGAATTTAGGGTTGATAATGCCCAGATTTCTAGGCTATGAAGCAGTAGCATGTTTGCAGTGTTGGGTATTCCATTTGTGCATGGAATCCCTTCACACTGTCTTCTCTTTCTGTACTGTCAGAACTGCCTGCCTTCCACAGTGTGTTTGTTGTGTTTTACAGGGTCCGACTAACTCTCTGTGTCATATCACTCTCCCAAGCATTCCCATGTGGAAATACAATGTTGTAATAATTCAGAAACAATTTAACGTTTAGTGCATTTAAAAGCAGATAGCATATATTGGCTTTGATCATGCTAGTATGATAAAAATGAACAAAATTTGTGTAAGAAGACATATGCTGTGTGTAGAAAAGACAAGAAATGCACAGTTTATATTTTAAGCTCACCAGAATTTACATTTATTATTAAATATGATGCATTATTTTGGAAGCTGATTTTCTTGGAAAATAAAGGCTTGTTTTTGAAAATAGGTGAAGAGTATAAAATAAGCCCAAATTAGAAATATGTAACAAGAAAGTCTACTACAGCAAGAAAAATCTTACACTAAGTTAAATATTATATCTACAAGTAGGCATCTTGTAAAAGAAACTCCTTACTATACGCAGTGGCTGTGTTACTAAATATTGGATGAGTTTGGTGATACTCTATTTATCTGGCCTTTTTGTTGGCCAAGAGAAAATTTTTTGAATTAAGAAATTTCCCAATTAATTAAAGATCATGCTAATGAAGAATGTAAAATTGTTTCCCTTTCCATCTAACACCACAGACTGTCAGGTATTGAGTTCTTGCCTTTTCTCTTTCATGCTCTGATATCAGAATGATTGTTTTTGACAATAGCCTTTATAGTGGCATAGTTATTACTTGCTTTTTTGGATTTGTTGTGGGCTGTTTGAATTTTAATTTACGCTGTTAATAGTGTGCCTTCACATTAGTACTGCATTGTTTTAACTTGCAATTTTGTTATTTTCCTTGGAATGCATATTTTTGGTTTACAGATGGTGTTGGTCACAAAAAAGAAATATAAATTGGTAGAAACTCAGACTTTTCTTTTTCTTTTTTTTTTTTTTTTTCATGACAGGAGGGGACAAAGAGGCTGAATTCCTATACCAGTCTATCTCCCAAAGACTATTCAAACACTTCATCAATTGTATCTGCACTAATATTAATCAAGACACAAAGGTCAAACCAGTAGAGCTGCTGGCTTATTCTGGGCCTGCAGGTCCTATCCTCAAAATTTTGCTTTCTTCTTGTTGAGCTCCTTGAATTTGAGGAAGGCCAAGTGTGAGAGAGGATGGTGAAGAAAGGGTAAAAGTTGCTTGTAGCTGGGCATGGGAAACTTCAATGCCACCACAGAGAAAAGTCTCTACCAGCTCAGGAGCTGGGAGAGGGCCCCGGTGGAGGAGAATTTGCATAAGGAAATCAGCAGCTCTGTAGTACACTTGTAGCACGTGACAGGAAAAATTTGTCATTGGCTATTTATGAATTAAATCTTAATAAAATCCCTAGGTCTTCCCTAACCAAGTGCAAATGTCTTAAGAGGTTACTTATAATTTTGAACATCCTTTCAGCACATTTTCTGCGTGGTTAATGTGTGCAGTTGTGTCTAGGCACAGGACAGATTTACTTCTGTATCAATATTTGAGGCACTGTATATGGTACAGAGACCCCATTAGTCAGTGAAATTATGGCCTATTCAAGGAGATGAAAGTTTAGTGAGAATCTTAACTAGGAAGACAACAAAGTTACTCTTTCAAAGAAATAATTTAAATGACTTTGAAGAGAAAATAAGATTTTTTTTAATGGAAAGTTTATTTTCCAAACTACAAGACAGTTAAATAGTTAGCATATCTCTTAAACCCTAAATTTTAATTTAGCACTCAGTGATGTCACTGATAGTCTCTAGCTATTAATAAATGCAGTTCATCTTCTCGTGTGTCAGTTTTCTCATTTTAAAAATTAATTATAATGATAAAGCTATCTTTAAGTGATTTTTTTTTTTTTTTTTTCTGAGACAGAGTCTCCCTCTGCTCCCTCTGCTCCCTCTGTCACCCAGGCTAGAATGCAATGGTGTGATCTTGGCTCACTGCAACCTCTGCCTTCCAGGTTCAAACGATTCTCTTGCCTCAGCCTCCCCAGTAGCTGGGATTGCAGGCGCCTGTCACCACTCCTAGCTAATTTTTGTATTTTTTTGTAGAGACGGGGTTTCACCATGTTGGCCAGGCTGGTCTCGAACTCCTGACTTCAAGTGATCCACCTGCCTTGGCCTCCCAAAGTGCTGGGATTACAGATGTGAGCTACCATGCCCAGCTCTAAATGATTCATAGCATAATAGTAACACATTTGATGATACATGAACAACTATAGGTAGAGCTAGAGGTAGAAAAAAAATAAAATGAAATTATTTCCCTGGCTTTTTCTGGGTTGTAACAAATTCCCAGAACATTTGAACCCTCCACTGAATCTAGGTTTATGATATATAATTGAAGAGTAGACAGACATCTTAGGAACAAAAGTACAAAAAAGAAAGGGGTACATCAAATTGGTGAGTGAGCAGAAATAACAACATCCGGAAGGAATTTTCTACCCTGACTCTTATTTTTAGGAACACTTTCTACTCCACCTCCCTGACTTCTGCCTTCCTAAGCCCTAGCTTATCATCAACACTAAATGTAAGATCAGTTTAGAGACCAGGGGAAGTGAAATATAATTTATTCAGCAAAAATTATAGAGATGATTTAAGGAAGGTAAAAGTAATTTCATAATTTGGATTTTGGCCAGCAAATAAAAACTAATATCCAACTCCTTTTCCAGCGACTAGGAGTAAGAATCATGATTTCATATCTCCTGTGAATTGCAACAATTACAACAATATTGTTGAATATTGAAGTAATTTTCCAGCCCTACAGGAATATGTAAGAGTTTTTAAAAGCAGAAAAAAAAAAAAAAAAGACATCTAGAAGCAAGGTCAGACAGGAAAATAACATTTTAAGGCACCACTAAGTAATTTTTGAAACCTCATTTGAAATTTATAAACTGATCATTTAATGGTTTTGGCTTTTATAAATATGATGTGTATTCTTGTTTCTTGAATTCTATAATCAAATGATAAACGATAATATAATATAAATAGCAGCAGATAATTTTGGACATGATCATCAAATGAAGTTTTCTAACTGAAAAATTGAAGTGGATTCAAATATACAAAGGAAATTTATGCACGATTTTAGACTAAAGAACAATCCATCTGACCAAAAGACATCTTATTATTTGTAATAGATAACTTCAATTGCAAGCAAATGACAAATGTATATATATATATGTATATATACATTTGATTGTCATTTGATATTATATACGTATATAATATACTATCCAAATATATTTGATTTAAAGAAAACTATCATAAAAACTATGGTTAGAATTCACTTTAGCAACTAAGTACAATGATTACACAGCAGCTATATGTCAAATGATTCTATGATGAACTACACAATTAGATATAAAAATACACTGTGATAGCTAAAGACCTTGAAATACAATTTTAAAATACATTAACTAGTATATACAGTTGATTTTAATCTATCAAATATTATTGGAATGTTAATTTCAGTTATGTATTACTTAGAGTGGTCTATCAGATCACAAAATGTGCCTCTGCAAATTTTAAAAATCACTTGAATTGTAGTTTTTGTGCCTGCATTCTCTCCTTACACTATTTCGAAAATTGCCAAATTAGTTGTCTGTTTAGTAGTAAGTATAATGTGGAGAAAAAGCATATTGCCAAAAGATATTTAATCAGAATTTATATATGCACCCCTCCATAACACATACCATACCTTGAGGTATTTTCTTGATCATAGTATTAAAATTAAGTATTATGCTCAGTATATACAAAAGCTAAAAAATATGAGAATCATAAACAATAAAGCTCTCATAAGATTGTTATTGATCAAAATATTAAATCATTCTGGCTTTTAATCTGCTGAAAGTATACACTGAAAAACATATTTTCAGCTTCAAAAAATTTGTTAAATCTAGCTTAACATATAATAATCTAATTATAAATGATAAAAATCTGTACCGGTTATTTTTGGTAGAAACTTTATTTTCCAGTGTATATAAGTAACTTTTGTTAATTCACCATACTTTTAAACTGAATATGTTTAAACAAGCTACTTTTCATCTTAATTTTCAAATTATAATCATGGAATGTCTAATAAATCTTAATGCCAGTTATTTCTGTCTGAACTAAATTGAGATCTTTATTGACACATGGAAAGGGAGGGGTGTTTCTTTCCTTGCTGAGAATTATATTGTTCTGGTTGTTAGAATTATAGTGTAACTGCTTTGTTCAAAGCTGGCAGGGCAAGTTTTTGAACTTGGGTTTATTACCACGTACTTGTCTTAGGTCTACCACAGCCTCAAAACTTGTGACAGAGACTCTTCAACTTATACCTTAGCAAATTGCAAAGACAGGAACATCAACAGGAACTCTCGGTACAAAGAAGATTTAGGAATATTTATTTGTGCAAGAGAAAACATGCTTTGTGGCTTTGTGCCACTTAAAAAAAAAAGTAGTCTTGCTTTAGGTTTCAATTTTCTCAAATGGAAGAAATAGACAGAATATGTTCCCTGGACTTTATATTTATATTATGCCAAAGAAAATGAGCCAATGCATCTTAGTGGATAAGCATTAAAATATTCTTGAGCACATTTTTTTTCCTGGAATTGATTTTTTCCTCTAATCTTTAAGTCGGTACTTTTTTTTTTTTTTAAACTACATTGATGCTTTTCTATTGCGACTTTACCTGTCTCTTCCACCCCCACCTTTCTCTTTCAAAGCATTTTTTCAATCAACATATGAGGTTCTGAAAGAATACTTAGTCTTGGCTTTTCCCTCAACTTTATTCAGCAAAGCTACTGACTTGAACAAAAGCAGTACTGTACCTGCTCCTGGCCGCCAGAAACAATGACGAGCGCCTTGATAAGATTAGATGTAATTTTAAATGCAGTGGGGACAAAGACTCCCTCCCATTCGCCCCACTCTTAACCCCCTACTGTAATTCCACCACAGAGAGCAGTTGAAAAATCCCGGGCCAGAGCCAGACTGCTTGGTAAGCGCCACCTAACAGACATAGAAACATGATCTGCATCATTTTCAGGCCTGGCAGACACTTTGTGCATAAAAAAGAGAAGAAAAGAAAAGAAAAAAAAAAAAAAGGCCATCTTTGAAACCAGACACAAGCCAACTTTATACATTCCCAGTTTTATAGTTTCAAGAAAGACTTTAAATTTGAAATAATCAAAGAAAAAAAGAAATTATGTTGAAAACCTATAAAATCAATTTAGTTTTGTTTTTGAGAAGAAATGTTGTCACTATATCTAAGTTAAATTTTGCTATGGATTGTTTTCATCTTTTGGAGTAGGCATAAATGTTTGTGGATTCTTTATTAATCTAAGAAGTTAGGTGCCCAACGTTCTTTTTTTTTTTTTAACTGGTGAAAATTTATTTTGTAATTTTGTGAGAGTATCAATGAAATGTCTGTGTGCTTTCCGTTTTCTTCTATTTTTTGGATAAGAAGATGTCTTCACATTTATGTATTTATTTGTTCTCATCACAAAACTTTATTGACTCCTTCATACCTCAATACTGAAATAACAATTTAATCTTGGTCATATTCCACTCTCTCTCTCTTTCTCTATCTACCTATCTATCGTAAAAACAAAACACTGATATTTAGATTTTAAGAGAAGAAATTATATTAATAAGGAAAATATATTTGTTTAACTATACAGATATAACTCACTTTGCACACACAAAGGCTTTCATAGCATTATATTGTTTGAATTTGTGTGAAACAAATCATCTAAACTGTGCTGTATAAACTGTTTTTAATCTAAGGTAACTCTTTTATTAGGTGGATAAGATCTCCTTAATCTATCAGTCCTAAGATGCTTTTTTGGTATCAAATGTTCTTTATAGGGGGCATGACAGCATGCTGAAGAAAAGTCAGATGTTGAAACTGGATAAAGAGTCTTAACCGACCACATTTGAGAGGCTTACTAATCTCTGAACTTCTGATCCCATAGTAGTAGGTGTTTTTGAGTTAATACAAGAGGACAAATCTCTACACTTGCCTAGTTATGGAAATTAGCAGCATTCAGAGCTTACCCATTAACCTGACAAATACACTGCATACGTGTTATTACCCTTATTTCTTGTCATAAAACTTCAGAAAGCTGAGAAAATACCTTTAGGATATTAATCCCTATTCCAACTCACCCTACATTTATATTGTTTTTTCCTCTGAGAAATGAGAGAGGCCTACACAATAAGAAATTTCACAAGATTTCAGTTAACTGGATGCCACTAAGCATTACTAAAATGTATTATCCTTGAAAGTAGTGAACTATATTGATTTTTAAATTGTTTTGGTGGGAAAGAAAGTTTTTTTTTGGCCGGGCGCGGTGGCTCAAGCCTGTAATCCCAGCACTTTGGGAGGCCGAGACGGGCGGATCACGAGGTCAGCAGATCGAGACCATCCTGGCTAACACTGTGAAACCCCGTCTCTACTAAAAAAAAAATACAAAAAACTAGCCGGGCGACGTGGCGGGCGCCTACAGTCCCAGCTACTCGGGAGGCTGAGGCAGGAGAATGGCGAGAACCCGGAAGGCGGAGCTTGCAGTGAGCTGAGATCCGGCCACTGCACTCCAGCCCGGGCGACAGAGCGAGACTCCACCTCAAAAAAAAAAAAAAAAAAAAAAAAAAAGAAAGTTTTTTTTCTTTCCTTCTTCCGTCCTTTCTGCTTGTTTTTGTTTGTCCTTCAACCTGCCATTAGTGTTACCAAATATCTTCAGTGCTCTTCTTTCTCTCTTTTTTCTTCTATCTGTTCTATCTCTTGTTTCTTCTATCTGTTCCTGGAAAGATGTGGATAGGTCCTCCTGACCACCTGTTCCCAGGTTCTCAGCAGCCTCTGGAAGCTTATAGATCCCTAGCGATTTTCCTGAGCAGTTGTCTCTCCCCTTCGTCCCTCCCTGACTCCCTCCCTGCCTCCCTCCCTTCTTTCCTTCCTTCCTCCCTCCCTCCCTCCCTTCCTTCCTTCCTCCCTCCCTCCCTCCTCCCTCCCTCCCTCCCTCCCTCCCTCCCTCCCTCCCTTCCTTCCTTCCTTCCTTCCTTCCTTCCTCCCTTCCTTCCTTCTTTTCTTCCTTCTTCCTACAATGCACCAGACACTGTCTTATGGATTGGGGATTACAGAAGAGATGACTGCAATGTAGTTCCTCCTCTCAAGGAACTCATAGCCTTGTGTCAAGGGAATCATGAAAAGAAGCAATCTCTACTTCCGACCTTTCTCTTAACACTTTGTGCCCCCAATCCAGGTGAAGCTTCCCATTTTTCCATTTCTTCTATCTACCAGGAATCTGAGAAATGAATGCAAGCTAAAATAACTGATAGCTTTTAAATATGGCTCATCTCTGGATTTAAATTTTAACTCTTGGCCTTCAAAAGTGGAATAAGTAGTAAGGGATTTTGTCAGTAAAGAACACAGATGAAGAGGAGAGATATTTTATATTAGAGAAACTTTCTCAGAATCTCTCAATCATGATAAAAATGTGTTATACTTAAGATTATTGGCCCTATCTTCCTGGTCCAGAATTTATATAAAGCTCTCTGGATTCAAACTCAGAGAAATTCACTACAATTTTCTAAATTTACTATTTGATTTTTACATTTATCATTTTCAATATATACTTTGTATGAAAGAAAACTAGGTCAAATAACTACTTATATGCCAATAAATACTTATCATTAAACAATGAAACTTATATATTGAAATAATTCTTTTCTGTGTTGCTAACATATCCATGTATGTTATGGAAATCAAAGATGATATCCATCAGATTCAGAAAATCTGTGCCTGGAAACTATATCAGCTCTTTTCAGTATATTCCTGCTAGCATTATTTTAATTGTTTTAATTATTTGTCGTGCTAATATTACAAGATCTACAAAAACAAAAGGAATAAAAATTAGAAAAAAGAATAAAATTTTATTATATGCCTAGCATTCAGAAAGAGAAATTCTTAACATCTTCTTTCAACTTTTTTCTATCCAAATATTTTCATATTTTTATACAAGGGAGATAATAGTGTACATAGCCATTTTTAGCCATTTTAACATACTAATATATATTGCAAGTGTTTATAATGCACTAGAAGGATGATACTTAACATTTGTAAATAGTTTCTACTTTTTAAATACTGCATTTTATGAATGCAGAATGTATTAAGATCATCCCTTTTGTTTCTTGTCTTCCTCTTTCTCCATTTTCTATTAGACTAATGTCTTCTATTTTTGGCTCTTTACTCTCTGTCCTCCAGGTCTTTTTTGGTCCAACCCTGTCTAAATGGAATGCCCTTTCCCCCTTTATCTGCCTGTCTGGAAATTGTGTTCACTCTACAAGACCCAACTGATAGGCCCCTTTCTCAACAGAACCTCAAATTCAGCTTCATCCTCTGCATTCCTCTCATGGCTTTGGGTGCTTTCTTTATGGAATTTATCATACTCTGTGTATGAAATGACATCAACTGGAGCATAATCAGATTCTGCAAGTGTCCTAGGGGTCTATCTTGCATGCTCTGGGCAGAGCAGCCTCTAGATGGCATAGAATGTTTTAGAAACTTCTCACTTGCCATGAAAAGCAGAGGACCCTGGAGCAGCTGCCTGGCTAAGTTGTGTAATTTGTATCAGCTCGGGGAACCCTGTGTGAGAAGATATGAATCCTGATAATAAATGAGGTCCTGGATAAAACAAACCTGTTGCAATACTGTGAGTTCCTCCAAAGAGATTCAATTGCAGGAGATCACAGCTCCCCAAAAGAACATCACTAGTGAGTTGAGAACCTGACTAATATGGGTGAAATGATAGAGAAATCAGTGGCTACTGTTGTATCAAAAGACTGCCTGACTTGGCCATGCCTGGCCATCCCTGCTACATTCTGGGAAGGAGACTACCATCGTATAAACAGAAAGACTTGCACCACAAGGGACCTACAGTTTGCTGTGGAAGCCACCCTGAAAGAGTAACTCAGGCTCAAGACAGAAGTGCACATCTGGAATGCAGCCTACATTCTGTTGAGATCCCTGTGCAATTTACTCTGGTCACCAGCAGCATGGAGATCAGCTTGGGCAGAAAAATGCTGGTGGTAGAGTGCTGAGGTCCAAGGTGCAGAAGAACTGAGCAAGGGCAAAAGCCTGAGCAGAGGGATCCTCTTGGAGAAACCCCCTCCTCCGTGACTCCATTTGGCCTACTTAGGACTCCTGGAGGGGTCCAAAGCAAAAATCACACTTCCTCCAGGCAGAGTGGTAGGATTTAGGGTATGGCTGTCAGTGTGATACGCAGATACACACAGAAATGACATCTTTTTATTACCCTTGCATGTCCTGTGGCAACTTAGTATGATGTGTTATATAGACCCAACAGATCCACTTATTTATTACACTCACAGATATTGCTGAGGCCTAAAATATGTCTCACATTATTCTAGGTAATGGGACAAAAATGGTTAGCAAAAACCAGACATAGGTTTTGCCCTCATGGAGCTAAATGTTCATTGAGCTATAATCCATGCAAATAGATTTACATTTCATTATTCTCTTAACTCTCCATGCAGGCTATTTTGAAATATAGCAACACATGTTTCATTTAACTTTTATAATATGCTCTTAAAAATGTGGAGAATTAAGCTATGCTAAAACATAAATAAGCTAACAGGTTACAAATATTCCTTTATAGGTGTTGTTAGGTAAGTTAACCCTTTGGAAGCTATATTAATTTTTCCAAGTCCCTAGGCCAGTTACTTGCTTTGGAACACTAAATTGTCACAGGCAAGTGGGGAAGTGCACATTTTGTATATACACAATGCAATTTATTTGAAATTGTAATTCTAAATCTCTTTTCTTTGATCTGACCGTGAAACATAAAATGAACATTGATAAATTACTTTGGATTAAATTATTTAATAAATATTATTAATTTCTTAATGTATTCAAGATCCAATGCTTAATTCTGGGGAGAACAAAAGGTGAATAAAAGAAAGTTTCTACTGTCAATATAGTATAAGAACTAGTAGATTTGGCCAAAGATGCAGTCTTTCAAAATTAATGAGCTACAAAGTGCTACTTTCCCCTACTGTTGACAGATCAGAGCCTTAATCCACTGTGCTCAGCCTGAATGGGAGACAGGACGAGAGGGATGTGCTGGACACAGCAGGAAGCAGTGTCCAGATAAGCACAAAGTTGTCTCAGGATGCCTGGGCATTCGTTTGCACAAAATAAATGTATCCAAGGTGTTTCTAGTTCTCATTCGAGTTTGTTATTTTTAAAATCATAAAATAGATGAATTTTTTGTAAAGTAAGAGAAAATGGACAGTAATTAGAAAAAGAACAAAAGCCATCTCTTTTCCAAAGCTGTATTTACTCCTGTAGATAGCTTAATCACAAAAGTAACTGACATGTATATCATTTCATGTTTCATAAAGAGCAATCACACATTTAATCTTTGTAGCAATTCTGTGAGCCTGGTATTATATCTTCATTTTAGAGATGACAAAACTGAGCTATAGCTATTAAGCAATTTGCCAAATTTGACTAAGACATGATAAGAATTTGGCCAGTAAGCAGAAAGCGAACATACAAACAATAACCACTTATTTTTCTCCCACTTTGGGCAAAACACAGTATTTCTAGGTGTTTGTGGGAGATGCTCATGTTATGGATGTCATGACCTCTGTCCACAAAGGTTTTATATTTGAATGGGCATAAATGAAACCACATATGTAAAAGATATAGATCATCATATTAAGCAGTGTAAAATAATATAGTGCAAGTTACAGTCATAAATTCTGAAGTCATATGGAGTAATACTATAGCTCAGTGAGGTTAATGCTATTAATACTGGAGATACTGTTTTCTGCATGTGTAGGAGAGGTGTTGGGTGACTACCTTTGAGTCACTAGAAGTTTATCATAAAATAATAGCAGAGAAACCACGAAAAGTGGATGTCGCTGAGCAGTGGAGAGGCATTCCCATTTAAAACTTCAAATTTCATTACTAGTGAAATGAAAATGACAGGAATTAGAATGCCATTACATTTTTTTAACCAAGTAGATGATATTTTCCATATGAAAAAATCCATATAAATATTTACAAATAAGTATGAAAGATTATTTAAACACATCAGATTTTAAAGCAGAACATTCTTTAGTCTGAATTTTTTGGGCCAGGATAGAAAAATTGGTCCTTCCACCACTTCTTCGCTCTTCTCTCTGGGTGCTTGAAGTAAATTGTACCGGGATGCATATTCCCTTCTAGAAAAGCCTTGAAGGAAAGGAGAATGCAATACCTCACCTCCATGTAATGCAAGGTGATACTTTTTAAAGTAGGGGTTTTATTTTACAGCAGATCTACAGCATATATTCTCACAGGTGTCACACTGATCTACACCAAGAGGTTCTGAGATATATACTAATCAGGTAGTGAAGTTTTTAAAGAGAAAAAGATTTGAAAAGGGGAAAAAAAGTTACCTACATCTCCTAAGCCCCAGGACAGCTACTATTTACTTGTACAGTAATGAGTTATGCAGGTCAAGGCATCTCAGCTTGCTGTTCATGGAGAAATAATAGAAGCAGGTTTTGCTGAAACAATTTTTTCCATTAGACTCCCATCTTTCAGTTTTGACTGAAAACAAAATACTTATGAAGGTGTTAAACAAGGAAGCATGTTTAAATGTAGACAGTTGAGTGTGATTTTTTTTCTTTCATTTATTTTTGTAGCCAACAGTTTTATAATTAATATTCTCTAAAATTTCTATTCCTTGAATCATTCTTCAGATGTTTTGCCTAGATGCTAGCTGATAAGGCCCAGGGTAGTAATCTAACATTTGAAACAGTATTTGCTTAAATCACACCAGCATCCTGAATTATAAGCACAGAAATCAAATATTTTGGATGATGTCATTGGCTGAATGTTTTTTGTTTTATAATTTTTTGTTTTATGTATTCACCTATTTTTTTAGAAATAGGGTCTTAATCTGTTGCCCAGGTCTGGTGTGCTCACTGTAATCTTCAACTTCTGTACTCAAGCCATCCTCCTGCCTGGGCCTCCCAAAGTGCTGGGATTAAAAGCACGAGTCATGGCTCTTGGTCCCAAGTTTTGTTGAATTTTAATGTTCTCAATGAACATTGCTTTTGTGAATAATGTTAAGATCTCATGATATTTCACATTATTTAGACCTATTATTTTGTCTTTAAAAACTGTTAGGTACCATGTTAAGTGGAAGTCAACAGGGAGTCTCAGTTTGACCTTCTCATTAATTTAGTCTATATGTGACTTTACCCAGGTCACCTAGTTTCTTTTTGTCTTAGTTTTCCTCATGTGTCCAACAATGCAAATAAAAGCCCTTCCCTAAGTTATACGATTTGGAAAACATATGCAATATTATTTGTAAATGGAATCTGAAAAAGGTGAAACATTCACATACAAGTGATGTAGCATACAATATTCATTTTAGCTCTTTGTATTAACCAAAGTATAATACACAATGTTATTGATACTATCCCTGATACCTTAAAATTTATTTAAAAGTAAAAATATACTTTGGCCCTGTGGAGATCCTAAGACATAATGTGGTATAGTATAAAATACATAGCTTTTTATATCAGGGAGAATATAGCTGAAATCCTATCTTTGCAACTTAATAGTGAAGTGATCTTGGCAAGCTATTTATCTTAATTGAGCCCCGATTTCCCTATCTGCAAAACAGAGATAGTGATGTCTCTATAACTGCGTTTTTATGTAGATTATATAAGCTTCAGTGTTGGCCATAAAATGTACTGACTACTTACAGAATAGGCACTTTAAGAAAGTTGATTAATCCATGACAATAGCACATATTAATCATTAATTAGACATTAACTAGTTACTGATAAACTTTTTTTCATTGTTTTAAAATATGTGATCAGCATGGTAGTCTGAACAAATCCATGTTCTCCAAAATGCCTGAAGTTAGCAGTATTTAGTTTGTAATTCCTTAAGAAATAATGATTTTAGAATTGACATATGTAAATGTTAGCTATGTTGCAAAGAGTTTTTTAAAATCAGATATTTATCTAGACATAGAGTATATGCAATAATGGCAATATTTACCTAGAGATAAACAAAACAAGTTCTTCTATTCCATGCTGATTTCGACACAGGATGTATTTTTAGTCTCTAAGTTTTTAAGAGTAAGAATCGTTATGTATTTACCTTTTATACAAATGAATAAAATTATAAGCTGATCTTAAATTATTAGCTGTCACTATTTTATAAGTAGTTGGTTTTACTCATCACTTAGTAACTTAAACATTGTAAAAATTGTAAGAGCTTGATATGTTTCCTTATTATTAGGTTTCTGAGGAAAAAATATAAAAGTTTCCTTATAATAATAATAATTTGGTATGGTAGGTACCATTGTCATAATGATGACAGAATTCTGAAATATTTGTATTACTTTGGACCTTTTCTGGTTCTATTTCTATCCTTCCAATCATAAACAAAGAGTCATATTAGTTACTGTAGTTAAATTTTAAAAAATGGAATGAAAGTCGTGCATCTTTGTGGACATTAGAATAAGACACGTGGGGTATCATAATTGCTCTTGACTATTTGTAATTTATTTAATCTTTCAAGAAGCTAATAGAAGGTCTATGCTAGTTTTAAACAAGATATAAAACAAACATTCAATACAGTTAAAAATTTCTTTTGGAAACAGTAATTCAGCTATGGAAGCAAATTTGAGTGTATAATCATACAGTAATTTTGTTTATTGTGGGTGAAGTTTTGAAAAAGAATATGGAAAATAAATACCTTGAGAAATCATTTTATACATCTGTTCAATATGACTACATATCAAAATGATTCAAGAGATAGTGGTAATATCAAATGTAAGCTCATTAGGGTATTCTTTAGAGACAGAAAAGTTACAACACTTATTTAAGAGTTGTAATAACAGAGTTAGGGTTAAAAATGAAAAAAGTTTTTTTCAGTTGGTAATAATATGGTGCCAGATCTACTCTGCCAGTGGCAGAGGGGCATGGTGTTGGTGAATTGTTTTCTTCACCTCTGGGCAAGCCAAGAGAAGGTTTACTTCCAACTTAGAAGGATATACTATTAGAAAAAGTAATGAAAAGATGCCTGGCAATCTAAAAAGGCTGCTTAACTTTTCCTCCAATGTTTTGCTTGGTCATGTTAATATTTTGGGCAGAATCTCTGAAAAACAGAACTTTTCATGTGTGGACACTTCAAAATATCTCTTGCATGAATATTGAATAAGAGTAGATAATTTAGAAGAATGTCAGGACTCTACATTATTTCTCCTCTGATAAAGGGTTAATTTTCAGAATCCTGACCCATCCTTTCTACAGTGAATTGCTGATGTACTCATAAATTGACCAGGAAATGTTAACACTTCCTGCTAAAGCTAACTTCAAATAGCAAAGAGTGTATCCGTGTTAAACTATGGTTCAAGTGGAAGCCATTAAGAATAGAGTCAAACTACTGTTTTTTAAAAAAGGAATATCATTTTAATAATGAATATGCCTATTTTAGAAAAGTGACTGATACAGAAAAAGTGAATAATGCTTATGTGCTTTCTTAGTAATTCTAATTGAGTTTTACAATATTTTAATTCATTAATGAAAGTAGACAAGGTGAAATACTGACGTGTTTTATCTCTCTACTTATTCATATAATATTTTTTCAATAAAATGACTACAGCACACTTTAGTGTTTTTGAAAAAATATATTCTTATAAAATAAACTTAGTCCTCATATATTGAAAGTATGAAGTTAGTTTTTATTAAAAATTCAAGCAATTTATGTTTTAAAATCATAAGAGATGAACAGATTGGGTAAAAGTCTATAATTCATGATGGAAGATTTGAGGATGAAAACCTTGAAATGTAAATCAAGCATTAAAATATTTTGATATATGATATAGTTCATTTTTTCACTTAAATTTTCAGATATTAAAGAAATAACACCAAGCAGTAAAAACATTTTCAGTATATAAAGAAAAATAGAGAAACATATTAACAACTGGATGGGCAAAAATCTACGCATACACACACCACTTTGATCAATTGTCTAGATATATTAGGCATTAATCATTCATTTTTTACCTGTTCATGAGCATTAGCTTTGTACATTATTTCAAACTTCCACTAAGGCTGCTAGTTGTGTCACAGTTACTAAAGTAGTAAATTAAACAGTTACTAAATTAAAATCACCTGCTTGTTTTAGAACTATCACTAAATATCTTGTAAGTGATTATAACCTCCAAATACAAACTGGGCATCTCAAATGAAAATGGTAGGCCCAATAGGACCAAAGATTAAAATCTAATTTAAGGCAAGTAAGCTAGTATGTCCTTTTAATAAATGCTTTTACCTCAACATTGTTGAAGCCTAAACAATATATTACATATTTTCTATATAGGCAATGTGCTTATTCTGTGAATATGTCATCCTGTACCTTACTGATAAAATGGTCTTGTGCATAAGTGATACTCACACTGCAGCAGTTTTAAGAGTTAAAGTGGCCAGAGAAATTAACAGTGCTGATAGTGCTAAGTTACACATTTAAAAGTGACACCTTTGTCCTTTGATATCATTTCCCAACAAGGTTATCACTGAAACTTCTTCCATTCCAAAGAATTGTAATTCTCAGTCAGCTAAAGTAGCTGACAACACAGTGTGACTTGACGTGCAGCTCTAGTTCCTTTCCTCTTTTTTTTTTTTTTTTTTTTTTTTCTTTTTGGAGTTCTCGTAAAAGATTTCAGTTATCTGTCATCAGGCCCAAGTTTAGATTCTCCCAAGCCAAAGCAGCTTGGAATGTGTTGGTGAAGAGGACACTCCAGACAGGACAATATGCTTGTCTATGGGGTGAGCATGAAGAAGAATGCTAAGAGCTTGTAGCAATGTTGCTTTGGCTGGGGTAAGCCACAGAGAGGAGAATGGATCTGCTGGAAACAAATCCTGGTGCTGAAAGGCTACACTTCAACCTTTCAGTTTGTACACAAACCTCAGAGCAACAGCATTATCTGGCAATTGGCCTTCTTATGCCTAATTTTCAACCCACAAGTAGGAGTGAGGTTGTTGAGGATATCCTCACCCTTAGAGGTATTCACTTTGCATAATGACTCTACTTAGCACCTTAGGAGGGAGTGCTGATGTCTAAGTGCTCCATAGTCATGACTGTGTACCCTTCAATTAAGCAGTCCAGATATGAGTTCTTTTAAGATAAACTGAAAGTGATTATGTTGGTGGTTACAGGGGTATGTACATTTGTCAAAACTCAACTAACACTTGAAATAGGTGAATTTTATTGTAAATTATAACTCAATAGAGCTGATAAGAAGCAAGTTTAGGAATCTTGAAGCATGAAGAATTGTTAGATAAAACAAGAAAGCTGCTGTCATCAGGAGCATACTAATTTTAGTTATTATTGAGTAGAGAATATATTAATCATTTGAAGATTTTTTTGAAAATATATTTATTTTCTAATGGACATATTGTAATTGTACTTATCCATGGGGTACAATTTGATGTCTCCATACATATTTGTGTTATACAATGATCCAATTATGGTATTTAGTGTCTCCATCACCTCATGTGTTTATCATTTTTTTTGTGTTGAGAACATTCATAAACCTCTTTTCTAGGTATTTTGTAATATACAATATTTTACTGTTAACCATAGTCAGCCTACTGTGCAATACATGAGAATTTATTCCTCCTATCTGATAATAACTTTGTACCTGTTGATCAACCTGTCATCATGCTCCATCTCTCCTCCCTATTAATTGTTTATAATAAACAATAAAACCATTCCATAACTGACTTATTTTATAATGATTATATTAATTTAAAAAGTGTGCCTTCCTTTTTAGCCATTGTATTCCCAGGGATTTGTTTGATTTATGGCAAATAGTAGGTACTCAATAAATACTAATGGAATAGTTGATGCCTAAAATTGTAATCACTAGCGTGTAAAATGTTATTATGCATTCCTTTTTTTGTTGTTGTTTTTTTTAAGAGAGATTGAGGCCTCACTGTGTCACTCAGGCTGGTCTCAAACTATTGGGTTCAAGTGATCCTCCTGCCTTGGCCTCCCACAGCGCTGAGATTACAGGCATGAGCTACTGTGTCTGTCTTCATAATGCATTACTGACTTAAATATATACTATATATAATATGCAATATATAAAATACATATAAAGCAAATGGAAATAGCTGAAAGTTAATTAGAACTGCTTTGCTAAATATCCTTTAACACTGTCCTAGTTTACTCATTATATCATAAGTTTCCCATGTTGGATTTTAGTGCACTAAACTGATGGTCAACATCACAAGTAGCAACCCAAGCTCTTTATATTGTGCTTGATTCTGATGTGTCCTCATGGGAGAATCAAGAGATGTCCTGTCTATTTCATTTTGAGGATATGAAGCTTTCTATAACCTGATGCATAACGATGTGCTTATTTTGGGAGGTGGTTGAGAAAAATAACAATGTATGAAACTTTCAGCCTCTGTTTCTTCAAGAAGGTGGTGGTGGAAATGAGTGAGAGTGAGAAGCTTTGCCCTTTAAACATAGTTCCAATGCTCTGTTCTGTGCCATAGAGTCACAGGTATTTTCAATGATTTGGGGAGCATGCCGAAGGAAAATCATACCTTGATTTCTGAAGAACTCTTTGCCAGTTTGATTGCTTTCAGAAAACATTTAAGTCATTTTGGAGTCTAAAGAGACCCCCCCGCCCCCCGCCCAAAGAAAGAGAGAGTGAAAGAAATAGGCAAATCTTTTTGGTTGAGGGATGATGACAGATAGTGATCACAATGTTTGGAGAAAATGAATTATTTTAGGGTGAAATGTACAACTGAGGACTTGTCTTACTTTGCAGCTCAAAGCAATAGTTTAGGTTGGCCCTGAGTTGAGTATCCCACAGTTCAGAACACAACCCTGAAGAATATGGGAACAGAGAAGAGACACTCCATTCTACTGTATTTAAAGCTTACCTAAAGACAGTATAGGGGAAGGGACTAGAAACATCATTTTGAAGTGGTATATATGAGACCCTGCATCAATAGTACAAATATTTAAGACACATATTTAAGATAAAAACTAAAGCGTTTCTCAAAATATTTATAAATTAAGACTTCTTCCTAGAATGTTTCCAACCGGATTTGGTTACAAATACAAATACTTTGTAATAAGCTCTTATTTGGGTAAGTAAAATCACTTTACTTAATTTTTATGTGAATATTTGCAGACAGGCGATACATGAATACATACAGTGTTGCAGACATCAGGAATCCTCTGTGGACTAAAGTTTGGACCTAATATTATCTTACCAATTATGACTACCATCATCAAAGACTCATTACATTTTCATATTTTTTTCTATTACACTATAAGCAGTTTCATGACTGGGACAAGTTTGCATCACAGGCAGTATCAAGCATGTATATAATGCTCATTGATTATTTGTGGAATTGTTGAATGAATAAATTAACAAACAAATAGAATATATGTATGTAAACACCTGTGGTAAAACCTATCAATTGCTCCCTGGTTTTCTTTTTTCCTTCCTTTCTTTTATTACTAGAATCATCCAAGTACAAGTGGAGCATATGATTGCTCAGATAGTTTCCGCTTTCAATTTTTCTTGCAGCTAATTTTGATCATATCACTAAGTTTGAACCATTCTGATATCATCAGAAAAGATGTCTGCAAATTTTGTGATTTCCAACTGAAGACAATCTACCAGCCCTGGGTTTCCACTCTTTTCCCTCATCATGAAGTGGACTGCTAACTAGATTGTGAGTCAGGTCCAAATATGCAGAGGGAGACAACACCCTATGAGATAACAGAGCATGAATATGGGGGGTATTTGGACCTCTTAGTGATGACGTGTAACACAATCACCGCTCCAACCTGAATTACTCAAACTGGAACAAAAAGGAAAAGTAAGTATCTATTTAATTTAAACTATTCTATTTGAGAAACTTTGTTATAGCAGCTTAACATAACTTCTGCCAATATATGCAGACAAGTTTATGGTATACTATGCAATCACAAATGTATGAGTTGAGTTACAAGGGAGAGGAAGAGAGTGATCTCATTAAAATTTTTTAAAAACTATTTTGCCATTATTTACTTTATATGTGAACACACAATGCTTATGCAGTAATTCACCAGTTTTTCAACATACAAAATGACTATTATAGAATAAAAGTTAGAAGTTAATGCCTTAATTTTGAACTTGGGACTTAGTCTTATGGGTCCCATTTTCAAAATTGAAAATTTAAGCAATAAAATTTTATTTATCTAGAAATTTTAGGAATCATTCTTTTTTTATTATACTTTAAGTTCTAGGGTACATGTGCACAATGTGCAGGTTTGTTAAATATGTATACATGTACCATGTTGGTGTGCTGCACCCATTAACTTGTCATTTACAATAGATATATCTCCTAATGCTATCATTTCCCCCTACCCCCACCCCACAACAGGCCCTGGTGTGTGATGTTCCCCTTCCTGTGTCCAAGTGATCTTATTGTTCAGTTCCCACCTATGAGTGAAAACACGTGGTGTTTGGTTTACTGTCCTTGCAATAGTTTGCTGAGAATGGTGGTTTCCAGCTGCATCCATGTCCCTACAAAGGACACAAACTCATCCTTTTCTATGGCTACATAGTATTCCATGGTGTATATGTGCCACATTTTCTTAATCCAGTCTGTCACTGATGGACATTTGGGTTGATTCCAAGTCTTTGCTATTGTGAATAGGGCTGCAATAAACATATGTGTGCATGTGTCTTTATAGCAGCATGATTTATAATCCTTTGGGTATATCCCCAGTAATGGGATGGCTGGGTCAAATGGTGTTTCTAGTTCTAGATCCTTGAGGAATTGCCACACTGTCTTCCAAAATGGTTGAACTAGTTTACAGTCTCACCAACAGTGTAAAAGTGTTCCTATTTCTCCACACCCTCTCCAGTACCTGTTGTTTCCTGACTTTTTACTGATTGCCATTCTAACTGGTGTGAGATGGTATCTCATTGTGGTTTTGATTTGCATTTCTCTGATGGCGAGTGATGATGAGCATTATTTCATGTGTCTGTTGGCTGTATGAATGTCTTTTTTTGAGAGATGTCTGTTCATATCCTTTGCCCACGTTTTGATGGGGTTGTTTGTTTTTTTCCTGTAAATTTGATTGAGTTCTTTGTAGATTCTGGATATTAGCCCTTTGTCTGATGAGTAGATTGCAAAAATTTTCTCCCATTCTGTAGGTTGCCTGTTCACTCTGATGGTAGTTTCTTTTGCTGTGCAGAAGCTCTTTAGTTTAATTAGATCCCATTTGTCAATTTTGGCTTTTGTTGCCGTTGCTTTTGGTGTTTTAGACTTGAAGTCCTTGCCCATACCTATGTCCTGAATGGCATTACCTAGGTTTTCTTCTAGGGTTTTTAAGGTTTTAGGTCTAACATTTAAGTCTCTAATCCATTTTGAATTAATTTTCGTATAAGGAGTAAGGAAAGGATCCAGTTTCAGATTTTTGCTTATGGCTGGCCAGTTTTCCCAGCACCATTTATTAAATAGGGAATCCTTTCCACATTTCTTGTTTTTGTCAGGTTTGTCAAAGATCAGATGGCTGTAGATGTGTGGTGTTATTTCTGAGGACTCTGTTCTGTTCCATTGGTCTATATCTCTGTTTTGGTACCAGTACCACGCTGTTTTGGTTATTGTAGCCTTGTAGTATAGTTTGACGTCAGGTAGTGTGATGCCTCCAGCTTTGTTCTTTTGGCTTAGGATTGTCTTGGCAATGTGTGGTCTTTTTTGGTTCCATATGAATTTTAAAGCAGTTTTTTCCAATTTCTGTGAAGAAAGTCATTGGTGTCTTAATGGGGATGGCATTGAATCTATAAATTACCTTGGGCATTATGGCCATTTTCACAATATTGATTCTTCCTATCCATGAGCATGGTATGTTCTTCCATTTGTTTGTGTCCTCTTTTATTTCAATGAGCAGTGGTTTTGTAGTTCTCCTTGAAGAGGTGTTTTACATCCCTTTTAAGTTGGATTCCTAGGTATTTTATTCTCTTTGAAGCTGTTGTGAATGGGAGTTCATTCATGATTTGGCTCTCTGTTTGTCTGTTACTGGTGTACAAGAATACTTGTGATATTTGCACATTGATTTTGTATTCTGAGACTTTGCTGAAGTTTCTTATCAGCTTAAGAAGATTTTGGGCCGAGACGATGGGGTTTTCTAAATATACAATCATATCATCTGCAAACAGGGACAATTTGACTTTTTCTTTTCCTAACTGAATATGCTTTATTTCTTTCTCTTGCCTGATTGTCCTAGCCAGAACTTCCAACACTATGTTGAATAGGAGTTGTGAGAGAGGTCATCCCTGTCTTGTGCCAGTTTTCAAAGGGAATGCTTCCAGTTTTTGCCCATTCAGTATGATATTAGCTGTGGGTTTGTCATAAAGAGCTCTTATTATTTTGAGATACGTCCCATCAATACCTAGTTTATTGAGAGTTTTAACATGAAGCACTGCTGAATTTTATCAAAGGCCTTTACTGCATCTATTGGGATAATCATGTGGTTTTTAACTTTGGTTCTGCTTATATGCTGGATTGCATTTATTGATTTGCGTATGTTGAACCAGCTTTGCATCCCAGGGACGAAGCCCACTTGTTCATGGTGGATAAGCATTTTGATGTGCTGCTGGATTCGGTTTGCCAGTATTTTATTGAGGATTTTTGCATAGATGCTCATCAGGGATATTGGTCAAAAATTCTCTTTTTTTGTTGTATCTCTGTCAGGCTTTGGTATCAGGATGATGTTGGCCTCATAAAATGAGTTATGGAGGATTTTCTCTTTTTCTATTGATTGGAATAGTTTCAGAATGAATGGTACCAGCTCCTCCTTGTACCTCTGGTAGAATTCAGCTGTGAATCCATCTGGTCCTGGACATTTTTTGGTTGGTAGGCTATTAATTATTGCCTCAATTTCAGAGCCTGGTATTGGTCTATTCAGGGATTCAGTTTCTTCCTGGTTTAGTCTTGGGAGAGTGTAAGTGTCCAGGAAATTATCCATTTCTTCTAGGTTGTCTAGTTTATTTGCATAGAGGTGTTTATAGTATTCTCTGATGGTAGTTTGTATTTCTGTGGGGTCGGTGGCGATATCCCCTTTATCATTTTTTATTGTGTCTATTTGATTCTTCTCTCTTTTCTTCTTTATTAGTCTTGCTAGTAGTCAATCAATTTTTTTGATTTTTTCAAAAAATCAGATCCTGGATTCATCGATATTTTGGAGGGTTTTTTGTGTCTCTATCTCATTCAGTTCTGCTCTGATCTTAGTTATTTCTTGCCTTCGGCTAGCTTTTGAATGTGTTTGCTTTTGCTTCTCTAGTTTTTTTAATTATGATGTTAAGGTGTCAATTTTAGATCTTTTCTGCTTTCTCTTGTGGGCATTTAGTGCTATAAGTTTCTCTCTATACACTGCTTTAAATGTGTCCCAGAGATTCTGGTATGTTGTATCTTTATTCTCATCAGTTTCAAAGAACATCTTTATTTCTGCCTTCATTTCGTTATGTACCCAGTAGTCATTCAGGAGCAGGTTGTTCAGTTTCGATGTAGTTGAGCTGTTTTGATTGAATTTCTTAGTCCTGAGTTCTAGTTTGATTGCACTGTGATCTGAGAGACAGTTTGTTATCATTTCTGTTCTTTTAAATTTGCTGAGGAGTGCTTTACTTCCAACTATGTAGTCGATTTTGGAATAAGTGTGATTTGGTGCTGAGAAGAATGTATATTCTGTTGATTTGGGGTAGAGAGTTCTGTAGATGTCTATTAGGTCCACTTGGTGCAGAGTTGAGTTCAATTCCTGGTTATCCTTGTTAACTTCTGTCTTGTTGATCTGTCTAATGTTGACACTGGGGTGTTAAAATCTCCCATAATTATTGTAGGGGAGTCTAAATCTCTTTGTAAGTCTCTAAGGACTTGCTTTATGAATCTGGGTGCTCCTGTATTGAGTGCATAGATATTTAAGGTTAGCTCTTCCTGATGAATTGATCCTTTTTCCATTATGTAATGGCCTTCTTTGTCTCCTTTGATCTATGATGGTTTAAAGTCTGTTTTATCAGAGACTAGGATTGCAACCCCTGCTTTTTTTGTTTTCCATTTGCTTGGTAGATCTTCCTCCATCCCTTTATTTTGAGCCTATATGTGTCTCTGCATGTGAAATGGGTCTCCTGATACAGCAAACTGATGGGTCTTGACTCTTTATCCAATTTGCCAGTCTGTGTCTTTTAATTGGACCATTGAGTCCATTTACATTTCAGGTTAATATTGGTTTATGTGAACTTGATTCTGTCATTATGATATTAGCTGTTTATTTTGCTCATTAGTTGATGTAGTTTCTTCCTAGCATCATTGGCCTTTATATTTTGGCATGTTTTTGCAATGGCTGGTACCGGTTGTTCCTTTCCGTGCTTCCTTCAGGATCTCTTGTAGGGGAGGCCTGGTGGTGATAAAATCTCTAAGCATTTGCTTGTCTGTAAAGGATTTTATTTCTCCTTCACTATGAAACTTAGTTTGGCTGGATATGAAATTCTGGGTTGAAAATTCTTTTCTTTAAGAACGTTGAATATTGGCCCCCACTCTCTTCTGGCTTGTAGAGTTTCTGCCGAGAGGTCTGCTGTTAGTCTGATGGGCTTCCCTTTGTGGGTAACCCGACCTTTCTCTCTGGCTGCCCTTAACATTTTTTCCTTCATTTCAACTTTGGTGAATCTGACAATTATGTGTCTTGGAGTTGCTCTTCTCGAGGAGTATCACTGTGGCGTTCTCTGTATTTCCTGAATTTGAATGTTGGCCTGCCTTACTAGGTTGGGGAAGTTCTCCTGGATGATATCCTGCAGAGTGTTTTCCAACTTGGTTCCATTTTCCCCGTCACTTTCAGGCACACCAATCAGGCATAAATTTGGTCTTTTCACATAATCCCATATTTATTGGAGGCTTGTTCATTTCTTTTAACTCTTTTTTCTCTACACTTCTCTTCTCACTTCATTTCGTTCATTTGATCTTCAATCACTGATACTCTCTCTTCCAGTTGATCGAGTCAGTTACTGAAGCTTGTGCATTTGTCACATAGTTCTTGTATCATGGTTTTCATCTCTATCAGTTCATTTATGGTTTTCTCTGCATTGATTATTCTAGTCATCCATTCTTCCATTCTTTTTTCAAGGTTTTTAGTTTCTTTGCCCTGGGTACATAGTTTCTCCTTTAGCTCTGAGAAGTTTGATCAACTGAAGCCTTCTTCTCTCTACTTGTCAAAGTTATTCTCTGTCCAGCTTTGTTCTGTTGCTTGCAATGAGCTGTGTTCCTTTGGAGGAGGAGATGTGCTCTGATTTTTTGAGTTTCCAACTTTTCTGCTCTGCTTTTTCCCCATCTTTGTGGTTTTATCTGCCTTTGGTCTTTGATGATGGTGCCATACTGCTGGGGTTTTGGTGTGGGTGTCCTTTCTGTTTGTTAGTTTTCCTTCTAACTGTCAGAACCCTCAACTGCAGGTCTGTTGGAGTTTGCTTGAAGTCCACTCCAGACCCTGTTTGCCTGGGTATCTGCAGCGGAGGCTGCAGAAGACAGAATATTGCTGAACAGCAGGTGTTGCTGTCTGATTCGTGCTCTTGACGCTTCATGTCAGAGGTGTACCTAGCCATGTGAGGTGTGAGGTGTTGGTCTGCACTTAGTGGGTGATGTCTCCCAGTTTGGCTACTCAGGGGTCAGGGACCCACTTGAGCAGGCAATCTGTCCATTCTCAGATCTCAACCTCTGTGCTGGGAGAACCACTGCTCTCTTCAAAGCTGTCAGACAGGACATTTACATCTGCAGAGGTTTCTGCTGCTTTTTGTTTACCTATGCCCTGTCCTCAGAGGTGGAGTCTACAGAGGCAGGCAGGCCTCATTGAGTTGCGGTGGGCTCCACCCAATTTGAGCTTCCCAGCAGGTTTGTTTACCTACTTAAGCCTCAGCAATGGGCCCCCTCCCCCAACCTCGCTGCCGCCTTGCAGTTAGATCTCAGACTGCTGTGCTAGCAATGAGGGAGGCTCCGTGGGCATGGGACCCTCCAGGCCAGGTGTGGGATATGATCTCCTGGTGTGCCGTTTGCTAAGACCCTTGGTAAAGCACAGTATTAGGGTGGGAGTTACCCAATTTTCCAGGTGTTGTGTGTCTCAGTTTCCCTTGGCTAGGATAAGGAATTCCCTTCCCCTTTGTGCTTCCCAGGTGAGGAGATGCCTCGCCCTGCTTCAGCTCTTGCTGGTTGGGCTGCATCTGCTGACCTGCACCGAGTGTCCGACATGCCCCAGTGAGATGAACCCAGTTTCTGCATTTTCAACTGAAAATGCAGTCTTCTGTGTCACTCATGCTGGGAACTGGAGGCTGGAGCTCTTCCTATTTGGCCATCTTGGGCACTTCCCCAGGAATCATTCTTAATGTTGTAATCATATAAATTTTAAAAAATTCCAGTGAAGTAATTTCCCATTGATTTTGGATACAACTAAAATATTTCCAAACTTAACCACAGGGCTCATTAGAAAAAAATCTACACACTTTCTAAGATGCTTCCTCCACAGTCAATTATAGACACTTAGCCTTATTTTCTTATAATAGAATATAAGGTTCAATCTATCTTTTAAATAATTAATTTATATTCTAAGTAATAGAATATAAGGTTCTATTTATATTCAAAATAATAAAATTTATTTATAGTCTCTCTGATATAATTTATTAAGGTCCTTTGGATCTGTTCTTTATATTCTCATCTATCTGTAAGGACAATCTAACAAGATTTACACTAGTATAGATCTAAGAATGGTAGGAAGTAAACTTTTCTTTGTTTTCTTCTAAATTTTGCTATGTGAGCAATTTTCACATCTGAATTGAGACTGTGTATTTCACTTATGGAGTATCAAAAATTTATCTTCTTAGTTTTCAGTTCTCCCAATATTTATCACTCTAAAATTGTTGTAAACATCTATAAATGTTATAATAATGTAATACAAGGCAACTGTGATTGTTCAATGAGGAATACAAAGAGATTTCAAATATGCTTTCTGTTTTAAGGGTTCCTGCAGACTCATGAGAGAATAGAATACACACCTACACACACAAAACAAACAAAAGTAGTGTTACAGATCTTTGCACAGCACTTGGGTAGCTCAGATGTGAGAGAGATATGAGTGAAATGGGGAACTGAAATTTCAATAGTCTACTAGTCAATGGGAAATTGAAATGGAACTTGAGGTTATGAATAGGCACTGACCAAGAGCCTGGAAATGTATTTCAGTCAGATGGGGACAAGGTGGGAATGTACATAATATTTGCAAAGGAGTAGCCTGGTTTAACTGAAGCAGTAGGTTTGGTTGGAGTATATGGGGAATATAGGCTTTGGGGCTAATTTGGGGCCAAATCACATCAGTTCTTGAAGACAAACATGGGGAGCATGAATTTTATTCATTTTTTAAGGATAAAATGGGACATGAAAATTGGCTCTTTAGAAAGAAGAATTTGAGAGTATTATGCGACAGGGATTAGAGAAAACAAACTGAAGGGAGATAATTAAATTGGGGGAAAGTTATCATTACCCAGGCAGGTGGGGATGTTGATTTGAACAAGATGAAGTGACAGGCTGTGTGCATTTCAGAACCTTATTGTATTGACAAAGAATTTAATGGAATGTGTTTCCTGGTTGTTTTTATTATATTGTCTTTACTGTCTTGCCTTAATTGAGACCTGTTTTCTCATTGTTACTTCTGAAACTCTTTAGACTCTGCCACATTAAGAATTTATATTTTACTAGTTGTACCAGTACTGGTAGTAATAGTAGTAGTAGCTATCCTTTCATAGTAATTTTTGTTGATCACTTATTATGTGCCATGCTCTATCTTAAACAATGTGCATGTATTATTAGGTTGAACTATATAAAATTGCTATTCTTACAGGTCAAAAATGATTGAAGAGCAGCAATTTCATGTGGTTCACTTAATCTTCACAACTACCATATGAGTTAGTTACTATTATTATGCGCATTTTCATGCAAGAAAATTGAAGCACAGAGAGGTTAATATTTGCCTAAGGTTGTAAAACCAGTAAGTGGCACAGCTGGGATTCAAGCACAAGCAGTGCTTCTCCAGAGTCCATGCCCCAAACCACCTGCTCTCAGCTTACACTGTACTTAACTCTTTTATCTCATGTAATCTTCCCAGCAACCTTAGGAAGCAGGCACATTCCTGTTTTACAGATAAGGAAAGTGAGGCACAGAAAACTATCTTGCCTGTGGTTACCTACATAAGGAGAAACAGTCATGATTTGAACCTAGCTGTGTCTGATTCCAGAATGGTAACATTCACCCTTCATTCTGTTGTTTGAGAGAGCAGGCAGGATGAGGATTCTTCTGGCTGCCTTTCAGTGTTTTCAAGAGATTGTTCTACAAATTCCTTTTCATTATTCCACTTTCCTTTTTAATTTATGGACTTTATCTGTGTTCCAAAGTATTCTATATCTATAATGTTTTGAAATTTTCTTGACACTACAGCTTGCCGCCATTCTCTCTCTCTCATGTTTACTAAACATTGCTTTTGACCTTACACTTAACATCAGTTTCTTAATCCAATTTGATTTTACAAGTCCCTTTCTTGTTTCACTTAATATGAAAACTATAATGGATTCCATGCTCAGTTATCTCATCTCTATCTTCCTTATCATTTTCCTAACCCTAGCAAACTGACACATTATTTCAGTTTGTCAGTTAATTCTCCAAACCTAGCTCAACCAAATGATCAATTTTCTCTAATTCCACTCACAAGCAATTTGGATAGAGCTGGAGAAAATGACAGAAGGGGATTAAGTTCAATGTAAATGTGTAATCTAAGCTGGACCCTTGATAGTGTACAGTAATCTTAATTTAAAAAACTAATTTATCGCAGTTATTTATTTTTTATTCAAGTTTCCAAATACCTGCAGAAGTTATTTTAAACTGTTTCTTCTTTTCTCAAACCACCAATTCTTTTTCTATCTTTTTCATTCTCCATTCCTAATTTAACACAAAATCTTGCATTCCCTGTCTTACAACCATGCTTGTTCACTTCTTTTCCCAACCTCATAGTATCTCATCCTATTCAGAAGAAAATATTGCCCCCCTTTGTCCCCTCCTTCACAAAGTTAAATCTCCCAGAATTTCACCCCTTTCTAGAAGTTTGAACATTAGGTTATCTTTTATCTTTGGAGTCATCATCTCCCACTCAGTTGTGATTGAATCTCTTGTTGCTGCTTAAAAAATATACTCAAAGTGGTGTTCGGTTTTGTGTTCCTGTGTTACTTTAATGAGGATGATAGTTTCCAGCTTCATTCATGCCCCTGCAAAGTGGGAGTTGAACAATGAGAACACATGGACACAGGGAGAGCAACATCACACACCAGGGCCTGAAAGGGCATGCGGGGGGAGAGGGACAGCATTAGGACAAATACCTAATACATGAAGGGCTTAAAACCTACATGATGGGTTGATGGGGTGCAGCAAACCACCATGGCACATGTATACCTATGTAACAAATATGTATGTTCAGCACATCTATCCCAGAACTTAAAGTAAAATAAAAAACATTATAAAATCAAATGGGAAACAAACAAACAAAACTACCCAAAGCTTCAGCCACTCCTTCCTAAGAAGAAAACAGATCTTTCCTTGATGTGGATTCCATGAAGACTTCTATAGCTACTTAAAGTTGCCATCTCCAACACAATGCTGGAAAGTGGCAGCCTATTCCTCAACCATTTGTCTGTCTTACTTCCCCTCACAAAATGCTTCCTAAACTTCTCCACATCTTTCCCAGTTCTCATCACATGCTCTATTTGCCATTTATAGCCTTATCTTGCTCTTTATCTCATGAGCTCAGCATTGTCTCTACTTAAATCTGCTGCTTTTTGCTAAATACTAACTTAACTCAATTTAGTGTAGACTTTCTGCTGGAGGATTCTCTAGCCATCTGATTGGAATGCAAGTAATTTTTATTTTACTATCTGCCACTCTGACTCCTTTTTTACGTTAACTCTGAAATCTGTCTCCAGAGTGGTCTGCCTGTATCACCTACTATAAAACTGTGTTTGATGTTTCAACCTCTTGCAATCTGGCTTTATTCTCAACACTCTACTAACTATTCTTACTATCATCATCAATAACCTTCAAGTTAAGTTTTCAAATCAAATGTTCTGATTTCATTTTCCCTCCTTTATTCCATGTTGTTAAGGCATCTTTCTCCAATATTTTTTGTTTTCTGAATTCTTGGATAACACTGTCATTTATTAATTAAGCCAGTAAAATTTTTGAGCATGTTTTATATTACAGGCAATACACTAGGCACTAAAGAGAGAGAGATTAACCAAACACAATTTTTGTCCTCAAAAAACTGATGGTCTATGAAGGGAGAGAGACAAGAAAATCAACATTTAAAATAAAGTATGTAAATGGTTTAATAGAGCATTAAACAACCTGAAGAGGGCTGGGCATGGTGGCTCGGGCCTATAATCCCAGCACTTTGGGAAGCCGAGGTGGACGGATCACTTGAGATCAGAAGTTTTAAACCAGCTTGGCCAACATGTGAAACCCTGTCTCTACTGAAAATACAAAAATTATCCAGGCATGGTGGTGCATGCCTATAATCCCAGGTATTCGGGAAGCTGAGGCAGGAGAATTGCTTGAACCCAGGAGGCGGAGGCTGCAGTGAGCTGAGATCATGCCACTGCACTCCAGCCTAAGTGATAGAACCAGACTCCATCAAAAAAAAAAAAAAAAGAAAGAAAGAAAGAAAAGAAAACACCACCACCACCACCAACAACAAAAAACAAACAACCTGCAGAGGATATGGTAGAAAGAGAATAAAAGGATATTTTCTCAGCTTAGAAAAGTTTTCAACGTCCCTTGTTTCATATTCATTCACTAATTTCTCTCCTCTTCCTGCTCCTTAAATATCAGCACTCTACATTCTTCTTTTCTAACACTATTATATTTTATCTTTCAAATTATCTTCCACACACCCATATTTTACCTTACCTTTTAATGTCCGGAAGAGTATCAGTAGCCTAGTTCCATCTGCCAAGTTCAACATAAATTGGTGCTGTCTCTTCACTATGTTAAAAAAAAAAGGAAGTTCATTTGTCCTTCTCTAAAATCTATAGAAAAAAAGACAAAGAAAGTTGTCTTTCTTTGTTGATAGTCTCATCTATTTAGTCCCCAAGTTAGTGATCTCACATTATCTGAATTACCACCATGTTATTTACATATTTAGAGCCCCAATTAGGTAATGAGTTAAAGACAGACACATTGCTTCTTCAATTTGTGATTGAACTTAGCCTAACCAATTGAAGGCATGAAAATGTTTATAAATGAACTCATGAAAGTGAGAAAACAGATTAAGAATTATTTACAACTTATTCAGAATACGCTGTGTGGTGATTTGCAGGCTTGAGCCTTGGTAACTGGGAGAAAGGCAATGTCATTAATACCAAGTGAGGGAAGAAGGAAACATAAACTCTTGGTTTGCTTTTATATTTTTAAGTTTGATGTATTGATAGGCATTCAGACAGAGGGCTGCAGATTGCATTTGGAAATACTGCTCTGGACTTGAAGAAGGCTGAGAACACTTCCTGACAATGGGAGTGGTACAGTCAGTACTTGGAGGCGGGGAAAAGAATAAATGACTCAAAGCTTAAGAATGGTTGATAGCATCATCTCAGTACTATTACAGACATAGAGAAACGTAGGGGCTTTTTAATTTTAGATATACTGTGTGTGGGGTCAAAATTGAATACCCAAGTGGAAAAGTCCCTGCAGATTTGTTTCGATAACTGTGGAGAAGCTACAGAGACAACTGTTGAATTGGACCAGTGTCCTGTCACAAACATCGAAGCTGATAGAATATAAGGGTCTGTTTGGTTTGACTAACCTGGAGAATAACAGTGGTGTCCTCTCTTCACTCTTCTATTGAACAACCGAGAAAATGGAATTTTATAAGGAAGTGATGAATCTCAGTGAAAGGAATTAAAGCTGAACCTGAATGAAGTGAGAAAAAAGCAAAACAAAACAAAACATCACCAACTGATTGTCCCATTTGATTTAGTAACCATGCAGTACAAAATTACACTAGAATGGTAGGGGGAGGAGTTAGGCAATGAGTGATGAAGAAGAAACAGATGAGGCAGTAAACACAAAGCACATTTCAAGAAATTTGGCAGAAAATGGAAGGAGAAATGTATGAAATAGTAACTCCAGAAGCAGCAAAGTCAAAATAACTTAATTTTAATTTCCTTTGTTTCTTCCTTTTCCTTTCTTTTATTTGAAAGTGGGGTGGGGTGGGGAAGGGAGTATCTATTATGTTCATGAGCAGATAGAGAGTAGGTAGCATAGAAGAGAAGGGGGAAATTGGCAATTGAGTACGAACCAAATGGAATGGATAGCTAGCTTAGAAGATGCTTTTCAGTTGAACATAACACTCAATTGATGTTTAATAAGTCTCTTCATAACACCAAGCTGCAAATTGTTTTTTCTCGAGGGCATAATGCTACTTTGGTGGCCTGAGTCCAGGATTCTAAGGCATTTTTTTTCTTAAGTTGGGAATGTTCAAGCATGTAGAGATCTAATCCTTCCTCTGACCTTTACATACCTTACTTTGTGGTTTTTAGGAAAATGGGCCAAAGGAATGAATGGAGACATGGGATTCACAGGTCAGAGACTGGTTATGCATATAGCAGACACAATTTGCAATCATGATTTTAACATTGTTTTGCTAACAATTTTTGGGGGGAACCCGAAGTTAATATTTGCTTCAGTGTACCCCATAGGGATTTTATCAAGTGTAGTAAAATAATTAAAATCTTTTGTAGAAATTAAAGGAAATACATTTATATTTTACTATAAGTTGCCTTTGTGAATACCAACTCATTGATGTAAATGTTATCTACTTTTCTGTGGAAAATCTCCTTACAAAACAGATAATTGACTGGTGTTACTGTGTTTCATCAAGCTGGAAGTACCCCTGTATCAATGTGGGATTCTTTATTTAGGAGAAAAAAATTTAAAACCTGCCACATATATTAATGTGTATTTAAAAAATAATTCAATACATTCATTCCAGAATTTACATTTATTTGTTAGGCTGGTGCAAAAGTAATTGCAGTTTTTGCCAATAATACCATTTTTTAAAATTACAATTTTGTTTTGTGACTTACCTGATTACCACAGGTAAAACATATTGGAGTTCCAGGACTCAAGCACATAAAATGCCTATGACTGATTTAAGCTGTTTCCCAGAAAATGTTAACACGATATCACATAATGAAGCACTCTTATGTTTAGTATGTAATACTTTCATATTGTCAAATTAGACTGTAAACAAATCACAAATTTTTATTAATTAGAAATATATATATGTATGTTTTCTATTCTATATAAGTATGTGATCTTAAGAAAGTTTAGAACTACAGCATTTGACAATCTAAACAAACAATGGAATATATATATATATATGCTCCAGAAAAATGCCTATAACTTCATAAAAATATTCAATTATTTCTTTCTTGGTGCTGTCATCATTTGTAAAGAGATTAATGGAAGATGACACCATGTGCCAATTATGTGTCAGGCTGGTTAGCAAAATCTTTTGATATACAGAATCATTTGTCAGGTAACACATTTCTAGTTCACTCTTCACCTTTAAGTATATCTATCTACTTTGGGTCACTCCTATCTGTATCTGATAGAACAGCTTTAGCACAAATCAGCCCCATGAATTTTGTATTCCTCCCTTATTCTCCTTTCCTATAAACACTCAACAAATCTTATTTTTCAATTACCTATTATACTTTTCTCAGCAGTAGCACAACACAAATGAAGTAAAAGCACAGATGATAGGTTCTAGTGACTAACTTGAACATTTGAGCAGTTAATCTCAATTATTTGAATAATTATTTTAGTTTGCTATCTAGTTCATATTTTAATTTAGATGTATAATATAGTATATAAAATTTCAAAAGGGACTCAAAGTGATGTTACCAAGATTTTTCTATTCTATATAAGTATTTGATCTTAAGATAGTTTAGAACTACAGCATTTGACAATCTAAACAAACAATGGAACAAAAAAACAAAGCAACCCTATTTTTTCACTAATTCTAATATTCTCACTTGCTATATTTTCATTGTCTTGAACGTTTTTATGATTGTGCAGTTTTTGATAGTAGAAAATAAATCCATGAACTCAAAGTAAAAGTAATTTCTTTAGATATCATTTCTATTTGGGGTATTATCAGTAAATTCAATCCCAGCTATGTTTTCTGGGATTGGTAATATTTGATGCAATTCCTTTTTTATTATCAAAGTCACTATACTTATATTTTGATGAGGTGTAAAGTTAATAAATCAATGGCTTTAGAAGTCTATACTGACTGGTAAAAGAAGTCAGGAGCAGGAAGAAAGTATATTTTTGGACCATATTTCATTGGCATGCTATTTATTTAGAGAACTGTGTCTCTATTCTAATTGGGTATGTAAATCATTAGTTTTTTTTTTGTAAAATTGACAGTTTATTATATATTTGGGAATTACTGCTTCTTAATATTTTTATAACAATGGGTCATACAACTTTTTTTCTTGACTAAGTAAAAATTAAGTTGTATTCATATGTTTTCAAACTCAAATGTAACAGTTCCTAAAACAGAATGCAAACTTTTAAATATAAAGAAAAGTACATTTCCAGTGTGTTATTGCAATATTTGGAGTAGTCTAGATATTTCAGAAAAAAAACCTATACATCTTTTATAGTGATTAAATGTATCTTCCAACTTCTCAAATTCAACTTTCAATTATTTTTATTACTTCAACTAATTTTGCATTAAATTTGATTTTGATATATTCTATAAGATATGACTCATCTTTTTATAAAGTTGTATTTTTCCAACATATGGAACATGCTTTTATGTCACATTTTCTAAAGGTTATAATGTAATGAACTGGCAATTAAAGGGTTATTGAATTGAAGAAGTTCAGAGTTGAATCAGCATTTCCCAGTGGCACGTATCTTTAGCAGTAAGTATAGAAGCAAACTCGGAAGAAACACGTTTGAAGTGGCAGAACTAATCATGCAGAAGCAATTTGTGATTTTTTTCTCTCAGCCTAGATAAAGCAGAGCATTATGACATTGGCTCTGCTGAACAAGGTCAATTTACTGTGAAAAGCCAGCTATAGACTACAACTTCAAATAGTCTTTTATCCTGCATAGCTAAAAACAGGATTTAGCCTATTGCTTACACTGCAGAATGGGCAAAATGAAGTGGACAATTCAATTAGGATGCACCCGTATCTGTCACTAATTTTTTTTTTTTTTAACTGTTTCAGATAATCAGCTTGTAACTGGATCCAAAGATTTCTCCCACCCTGGGAACAAAGTCTAAATGTAAATGCTTGGTTGTTCATGTTCTCTGCAAGAAAGTATTTTTTTTAGTGTTATAAATGTAATCAATAAGAATCCACCAATTACGGGTAAATAAATTTTAGCATCCATTTTCTTTTCTTCCATTTAATTTTAATTTAGACTTTAAAATGCAAAGTTTCTCTCAGAAATACATATGAAACTGTTTTTACAAATTATATATTAAAAACATAAAATAACTTTTTGAATTTAGCATTTATATTATATGCTATATGAATATTTACCTATTATCCCTAAAATAGAAGACGCTTCATAAAGATGATTCTGCCTCTTTTGTTGGACTAGATGTAAAATTCTCATTAATTTTTCAAAATGATTATATTTATGGGAGTAATCATATAAATTGTTTGGCTAATCACAGTGAATAAACAGTCTTCTCTCTTAGCAATGGGGAAAAAACTCTCCTACTTTGTTTCCTGGCTGATGTCCAGAATAGATTATTCTTATGAAAAATGAAATAAGAGTGTACCTTAATTATCTGTTCAAGGATTCAGCCATCTGGAATATTCATGTTTTAGTGCATTTAACTTTATTAGGTGCATCTGATTGACTTCCTTTGGGCACAATTTATATTGATAATGGTGTCAATAATCAATTATATTCAAAATATCATGAAAGCTGATGGCACTTATTCCTGGAAGCTGAGCTAGAAAGTTAATGAAGATATGATTAAATGTCATTGTTAATATAGTTTGTAATAAAAATATACATCCATACCTAAAGCATAATAGCTCTAAAATTTAACATATCAGTCAACAGTTTGTGGGCCATAATCTGCTGCTGCCGTTAAACGTTTGGCAGGTGATGGAACTCCATGGTGTTGACATTCACTCCTGGAAGATTGTAGAAGTCAGTCTTTTAATGTTTTCATTGGCTCACAGAGATGCTGAAGTCATGCATCTCAGTAAGACAAGCATCACTGGAGTCTGCTTTTGCTGATCCAATGATTGACAGTAACACACTGTTCTTTTAGAGTTTATGACTCTGGGTAAAGGACAGAGTAAAATATGTGACTCAGGTCAAAAATGGGGATGAAGGAAATCAGGGATGAGGCAGTCATTTTAAAAAGAAATGTACAATCACTGCTTGTTACTATTACATATTAAAACTAGAACTCCAGATAATTGAAAACAGATATATTTTTCCCACAGATGCTAATGTTTGTATTCAGTAACAATCGAAAATATATTTAAAAATTAAAACACATGTAAATTAATTTTGTCTTTATTTTTTCAAATTTAGGCATTTCACATCATTTGTATATGTAGCTACTTCTTTTTGTTTTGTAAGACATTACTGCTTAAATGATCCTCCAAAATTCAGTTTCTATTGTGAACTTTTAGTGGTTAGGACTGGTGGGTTATAAACTTTGTATTTCTGTTGTACTATAGCATAACTATACTATGTAATGTTATATATTCACAAAGTAATATTTTAGATTTTAAAAAATAGACAATTTTTAGATATAGAGAGTATGCGTTTTGAATATGATTTTAATATATGTGTAATATTCTGTAACTGTGATAGTTTTACATTAAAATAGATGACGTGAATACTGTTACATCACCAGATCACATCACAGTTCTCAGCCTTCATTGGAATCACCTGGATACCTTCAAAATATAACGTGGTTGATTCCAATCCATGGAAGTGTGATTTAATTGATCTGATATATTGCCTAACACTATTTAGAAAGCAAAACATGCCAACCAATCTTTATTGTTGATCTGGATAGTAACAATTCAACTGGCTAGTTCATTACAAATTTTGAGGGTAAATATCATAGGTTTTAAATTTCTTTTTTCGATTTTTTTACCCAGATAATTTCTTCAGTTGTCCACTTTGCTGAAGTACAGCCTGAATTATAATACATTTTTGTGTGTCTATGTGTGGAGTAGACTAATTTCTGAGAAATCAGTTTTAATACAAGCATTCCAGTGTTGCATATACTAAAGAACTTTAAATGTACTACTTGTAATGCATCTATACAGATTGTTTCTTTAAATTATTTGCGGTTTAATAATCACTATTATGGCAATTTTATGTTGAATAAAATAACATATAAAATGATATAATAGATGTGAAAGTGCTTTTAAAACTTAAAAAAGCTAAACAAATGTGAAATATTAGTATTACGTACCATTGTGTATTAACAAATTCACTTAATTGAGAAGCCTTTATATTCATATTCAACTATAATCCAATCATTCTCATGGTAAAGAATGTTTAAGTACCTACTTATACAATCTCTTTGACATTTTACATTTTATCCAACATCAGTGAAACTTCATAAGGCTTTAAATTTCAGAATTTTCGTATGCTTATGTTTGTGTGTTTATCTTCAAAGCAATCTCTACGGTGGCATATGTTTTGTGTTTAGATAATCCAATATTGGTAAGTTAATACTCCTGATTTAGTGACCAAATAAGATACGTCTTCAGGCTTAGTAATTATCAAACAAGTTATGAAATTATTTCACTTTCTAACCTGCCATGGCCAAGATAGTTGACCTGCATAATGTAGTTTAATTACTCTTAAAATTGCACACAGTCCTTCAAAAAGAAATGAGAGAAGTCAGTCATCTGTAACAAAGCCAGCTTTCAGTCTCTCATTGACCAACCAAACAACAAACATCAGTTTTGTTTACATTTTGAATTACATGATCCCCAATGTCTTACAATCTAATTGACAACATACTGTCTGTTAACAATACAATGCAGCAAATGAACAAAAATGAACAAAGTCATCATCACCTCTATCCCTACTCTCATCACAGGAAATAATCTTGTCACTCTGGAAAATGTAAAACCTATTGGGATAAGCCAGGGTCAATATACTTCTCTTGAACACAGGCATGCAATAATTTTTGAAATTAAATCATAAAATATCCTCATTAAACGTTACATAGAAAGTTTTTAATATTAGGTATGAAATTAACAATTCTGAATAATCAAAAGAAAGCAAGAGAAAACAAGAGAAAAGCTATTTTGATTGACATTATGTTTGTCTAACCCCCAAATATTCAAGAACAGAAATTTTCAGTACGATATAATGAGAAAATGAGGGGTAAGCACTGTATAGAAATATAGAAGAGGAAGGTGACAGAGACATGTGAATCTATAGTTTTATAAAAAACTATTTAAAAAAAAATGAGCACAGGAGCTGGTATCGACACTATGCCACAACCTATGCGTTGAAACTTTGTAGACATATATTTCGCCTTGTGATATTCAGCTAAGTGTGTATTTTTTTTTATGTGTGTGAGAGAAGAATAGGGGATAGAGAGAGAGAGAGAGCAAAGGAGAGAGAGAAAGTGCTGGGGGAGGGCAAAATAGCAAGTGCTGTGTTTTACTTTTTTAAAGTAAGAGCTATAACCAGAATAAAAAGTAAGATAAATATATTAATAGTTAATTTTACCTGTAGAAAAGTTAGAGTATAAAATATTTTTTGAATATTCCAAGATATTTAGAATAGTGTAGCAGGCTTATGAAACTACAATGTTTTCCCTCATTTCTGAATTACAATTTTAAGTAGGTGTAAATGGAAGTTGCTTATTGGTGAATAGCAATTTTTAATATTCAGGTGTCTGAACTGAGATGATCCAGAATGATAAACAAACCAGAAAATGAATAAACAAGCAAGCAGACAGTCCTCCTTTAGTTCCTCTTCCACGGTCTGTATCTCTTTTTGGTCTATTCACAGATACGTCCTAGAGTTATCCTCCTTCATAGGAGTTTGTAAATCATGTCAGTCCCATGACCAGATGGGACCCCTGTCTGCTTTAAGTATATTGAAAAGAGGGAGAGCCAGTATATTTTAGTTCATTATTAAATGGCAGTAGATTCTATTGATGTCTTCTTTTTAAACTCCTTCCTACTGCTATTTTGCTGCTGTTATTCTAGAAACCTAGCATGTAACTTCTGAGAACTGCTTATGTTTAACTCTTTACCTAAAAGTATTTCAAGGCTTTCTCCTCATTATTTTCTTTCCTATAATGGATACTGTGAGCACAAGGACAATGGTGACAAGAGATTGCAGGCATCAGTAAACTGGCTACCAAGGGAACAACAATTCATTAATTTCAACAAGAGTTTTGAGTTACTATGAGATAGAAATGGTACTGGCCTTGATGGACTGATAAACACTGAGTGTTCTGACTTTCCTACTATAAAATGACACAGCCTTAAGTGTTAAGAATTATTTGTGTTGGAATAATTGGTGTTTATTTTGAAAAACATTAACTCTGAGACTATAAAGGAATAAGAAAGTTAGAAAACAGCATAGCCTAGTGGGAAGGAACATGATAGAGTGTCAGAACATCTGGATTCTGGCTTGAACTCTGTAACATTACACAACCTGTTGGATTTTGCCAAGTCTGCTGTTCCTCTTTGCAAAATGAGATTTCGTTCTTTTACCTAATAAAGAAGTGCTATGAATATACGTGATCTTAAGGACTGAAGATGTTTTGCTCCTACTGAGGGAACGTTAGACAGCTCTGCATACTCCTTGACCTATCAAGCAGAGTTTGTCCTTCTCCCCCTCCTTTCCTCTCTTCCTTCATCGATGGAGATCCTCTTTCTACAGAATGCCAACCAGGACTACTGTGGGTGCTTGTTTGTGATATGTGTAGTTCACGGAGCACCATTTTTGCTGGATATTTATTTAAACAAACTTCAGGCAGATGGCAGTAAAGTGTTTTGTTCCAAAAAATATCCGACTATTACAACACTATTCTGACATGTGGAAATAAAGTGTTTTGACAAAGGGATATATATTTTTTTCTAATTATCACAAAATCATTTGGCGGTATTCTAATTGGATATAGGTCTGTCTTCCTCATTAGAGACTGGCAATAAGAGATATACAAGAACTTAACAAAACATTGTGGAGGAGACTTCTGCATCTAGATAGAAGAGGACTGAGTGAAGTAGGAAGTGATGACGAATTTTAAGCTTCTGTGTCTTGTGAAAGGTTTTACATAAATTTAAGATTTTGTTGTTACCAATTTTAACAGCTCTGAAGTCTCCAATAGCTCTTAGGCTGTTATAATTAAATGCTATGAATTATATTTTGTGGACTTCGGTGGAAAGAACCTGGAAAGGTTTATTTCTTTTCTTTTAATATCTCTAACTCCTCTACTTCCAGAAATATATTAAAGGAATTCTTTCTTAAAAAATTTTTAGCAAGTTAATTCATACTTGGAGTTGATCATATATGCAATATGTGGAGAGAGTGTAACAAGGTGTTACACTCTTCTGAAAATTAGAAAATAAATTTGCTCTCTGAGAGTTAAACCACAAATCAAGATATGAGGAATCAAAGCAGACATGTTCAAAAGCAGATATTTAAAAGGAGCCGAGCAAGATCTGACTTTACCCTGATAAAAGACATTAATAGATCTAAAGAAGGAATGGGTCAATCAGAGGGGGCCTGGTCACCTGTGTAACGTTAGAAAAAAAAAGAGGATTTCCACAAACTTCTGCCTCTCTCAGAAGAGTCCACGCCGCATCGTTCCCTTTAAATTTTTCTTTTAGAACCCAATGTCCTGTCCCCTAAAATCCAGAGCAGTCATTTAAAATAAAATAAAATTAGGTTGTGCCCTTGTTAAAACTCACATGGCTTTCTCTTGCGCTGAGAATTCCTCACCCTGGCCTCCAAAGCCTCCTGGGATATTTTCCCTGTCTATCTCTCCATCGACGTCTCTGAGTTCTCTATCCCCTGCCATACATTCCAGCCTTCTTGAGTTTCTCAAGCTTGCCACCAATTTTCAGTAGGGGCCTTTGTACTTGCTTTCTCCCCTGCCTGGAAGGATCCTCCAGGGCAAGCCCATTCTTAATCAGTCAGTTTAAAAGTCATTTCCTCAAAGCTGTTTTCCCACACCATCTGAATAGAAACCCAGCCACTCTCTGTAAGATTAATTTACTGTAATTATCTCCATAATTAGCAGACACCTATCCCTATCTGATTGTTTATTTGTTTGCAACAAATACTCCCAAGCTAGTTGCTAATATTTGTTTACTTTTCTTTCTGGGGACACACTTAGGTAGGTGAACACAGTGCCTACTGCCTGGTTGTAGAGACAGACATATGGAGACCTCCCTGGAAATCAGAACCATGGGCAAAAGCTGAGGTGGGGGATCCAAGCAAAACGCGGGATTCATGCAGAGGCCACAGAGGGTATGGCCTAGTGGAGTTCCAGGCGTTTGGTTTCCATGGCAGAGTTAGGTAAGCTGTCTCAGGTGGAGCCAAGTCACATCGTTGGGCCTGCACTAGGCAGGCAGCTGGCGCTGGGAAAGCCACAGAACTCAGAAGAGGAGGTCGAAGCACTGAACTTGGCAGGTGGTCTGAGCAGAAGACATAGGGTTCCAACTTCAAAGTACTTTTCCTCTGAGGTACATTTCAGCTCTCAAACGTTTCCTAAGAAGACAAGAGCAAATCCCAGAATGCAGGCTGACTTTGGCTAGTAACTCAACAGTGAGCTAAGGGCCCGATTATATGCTCTCGCTATATCATGTTTGCATTTGGCCATATAATGAGCCAAATTATGCACTCTTTACTCTGGGTCTCCAGGTACTTAGGCAGAGTTTCAAATAGATTTGAACTTAATCTAAATTACACTGTTTTGACTCCATTCTCCTCCAACAAGTCTTCAGATACCCCCACTAAGTTGTTGTCTATTGATTGCAACGTTGTAGTTGTTGTGGAAAAGCAAAGCACAATGTCAGAATTTTTGTATGTCTGCATGTTTATTCACCCTCACAATCTCCAAAATCCTTGTGTTTAACAAGTCAGCATGTTTTTCAAATATACTTCAAAACCTGTCTTGTTTTGTTTTAAATTTTGACTACCGTGAATTCCATCTTAACTGAGATTAAAGATAGGATAGCAATAGGAAAAAGTTAAAATAAGTCAGTCAACTTAATAATCAGGAACCTACACAGAAGAAAGTTTGTAATTGCTGCCTGATAATCCCCATGGCATGTATAACTGGAGCACACCAGAATGCTGCAGGGAAATTGTTAGAATGAGAATCAAGGACTTCGGCTTCAGGCTAAAAAAGTCAGGATTAGCTTGTGACTTACGTTGCCACCCATGACTCAAAGAACATCTATTCTTTCAAATGACAGGTTTTCTAGTTTAAACCATACGAATGAAAAGGAACATGCCTTTCACTGATGCATCATTGTTACTGTGGTTTAACTTCTTAACCCCTCTTCCTGTTGAAGATTCCTTCAATCTGAAGAGTGTCTACAGCTTCAGTCACTAATTATGTATTATACCTACTGGAATCAAAAAATTATGTATTATACCTACTGGAATCAAAAAAATAAAATTTAGGAAAGCATTCTTTATTTAAGGTGTGCATTGAAATTATTTTAAAAATATTAATATTTTAGTTTATTCTGCAAAGAAAAAAAGGTCTTTCTGACAATCTGTGTAATTAATGGATAGTGGGTTTTGGTGAGCTTTATTTTAATTTATTAAAACTAAGACACACTTTAAAAACACAACTACTATAATTATATATATGGATCCATAAACTTGCTCACTTGAATAATTTTTATATTACATGCCAGAAAAGTATTAAATTGTTCAGAAAAAGGTTGTGTTAGTATTTACAAATTAATTTCATGTATCATATTTGAATCAGTAAGGTGTTATTGCTGCCTTTAAGAGAAATTATATTCTGTCTGGTTTTAGATATTTTCACACAGATAAGAATGTCCTTAATATCCTGACCCCATTTACTTAACATTGCTTAATATATCCCATACCTTATTGTCTATACCCTTCTCTTAGCTGCCCCTGGTATTCTTGCCTACAATACATCTACAATAAATTCACCTGTAGTATAAATCTCAAGTAGTTTCAGACTTGCTAACAGTATCCCACCCTTACAAGACACAAATTGACCAATAAGAGTGCAGTGTTTGTATGCAGATCTTTTTGTTTTGAGCCTTACAAAAAAACACTGTTTTACAAAGTTACTTAGGTCAGTTCCTTCCTTTCCTTTTCCCCTTTATTGTGCTGATATCATATACGTATAACACACTTAGATTCACTTGTCATCGTCTGCAGTCAAATTTGGCTTTCTCATTTTATTGATTTTATGTTTAAAAATTTTTTACAATGATGTTTGTTTCTTGTGGTGTACAGTTCTATGGGTTTTGACAAATGAACAAAGTCACGTGTCATACAGAATGATCACAGAATCATACAGAACAATTCCATCTCCCCAAATATTTCCTCATGCTGCATCCCCACTCCACATACCCAGTAATCACTCATGTCTTTTGTTTACAGTTTTATCATTTCCAGAAGGTCATATAAATGGAATCATTATAAATGGAATCATATGTAACACAGATTTATAATTCATTTATATTGTGTAGATTAATAACTTATTCCTTTTTATGGCTGAGTAGTATTCCATTGTATAGATGTACCACAGTTTGTGTATTCAATCACTGGTTAAAGGAAATGTGTCTTGTATCCAGTTTTTGTTAAATATGAATAAAAGTGCTATAAACATGAATGTTTAGATTTTTATGTAAACATAAGTTTTCAATGTGCTTGCATAAATATCTAAAAATGAGAATACTAGGTCATATGATAAATGTATATTTCATTTTAAAATAAATTGCAAAGCTGTTTTCTGAAGTTGCTATTCTATTTCGAATTCCACCAGGAATGTTTAGATTCTTCTTGACTTATGGTGGGGTCACCTCCCCAGAAATCTCTCATCAGTCAAAAATATTGTGAGTCAAAAATGTATTTGATACCATAAAAACCCATTGTAAAATTGAAAAATAATAAGTCAAACCATCACAACTTGGGGACCATCTGTATAAGAATTAGTTACTCTTAATCCTTGTTAGTGCTTTGCATTGTCCATTTTTTGGGTTGAATTTCAGCCATTCTAATACATGTATCATAATAGATATAGAGTGGCATATAGTTGTGCTTTTACTTCATTCATTTCCCTAAGGACTAATTCATTCATTTATCTCTTACTTTCACATATTTCTCATTTATATATCTTCTTTGGTGAAGTGTATTTTCAGATATTTTGCCTATTTAAAAAATCAGATTTTTTTTGTTATTTAGTTGTTAAGAGTGTTTATATATTCAGTGTACAAGTTACTTTACCAGATAGTTTATATTTTTTTCCCCAAATTTTGGCTTGTCTTCTCATTCTTTGTCTTTTGCAGAGAAAAATAATCGAAACAATTAACTTTGAAAGAGTCTGATTTATCAATTTCTTCTTTTATGAATTGTATTTTTGGTGTTACAGCTACCGTTTTACAAAAACCAAAGTCATGCAGAACTTCTATGATTTCTTCTCAAATTTTTATAGCTTTACATTTTACATTTAGGTTTATAATTTATTTTGAGTTATTTTAAAAATAAGGTAGTAGGTATGTTTTTATTCATATGTATGTCTAATTGTCCTAGAACTTTTTGACTGTCCTTTCCCCGTAAGTTGCCTTTGTACTTTTGTCAAAAGTTACTTAACTATATTTATATGTGTCCATTTTGAAGTTCCCTATAATATCCCATTGATATATGAGTCTATCCTTTCACCAGTTCCACACTGTGTTGATTACCAAAGTTTCATAGTACATCCTGAAATCGTGTAGTGTGGTTTCTCCAATTTTATTTATCTTTTTCAGAATTATTTTCTTTGATTTAGATCCTTCCCATTGCTCTATAAAATTTTAAACCAGCTATTCTGTATCTGCAAAAATACCTGCTGGTATTTCATTTGCGATGCATTGACCTTATAGATTAAGTTAGGAAAACCGACATCTTAAAAACATTGATTCTTCCAATCTAAATTCTATCCAGTGTATTTCTCCTTACTTAAGTCTTCAACTTATTCCATCAGTACTTATTGCAATATTCTTCATATATTTTGTTAGATTTGTACTTAGTATTTTATGTTGTTGTTTTTTGTTTGTTTGTTTGTTTTTGGAGGGGAGGATATTATATTTTTTAAAATTTAAAACATTAAATATTCCTTGCTGGCATTGTAAGAATAAAATTGACATTTATATACTTATTGATTTTGTATTCTGTAACCTTGCTAAAGACACGTATAGTTTAGAAGATTTTTAGTAAAATCTAAAAGAAAATTTTTAGTAAAATCTAAAACAAAATCTAATTTTCTTTCTTTTTTTTTTTTTTTTGTTTTTTGAGACGGAGTCTTGCTCTGTCACCCAGGCTGGAGTGCTGTGGCCGGATCTCAGCTCACTGCAAGCTCCGCCTCCCGGGTTCACGCCATTCTCCTGCCTCAGCCTCCCGGGTAGCTGGGACTACAGACGCCGCCACGTCGCCCGGCTAGTTTTTTGTAGTTTTTAGTAGAGACAGGGTTTCACCGTGTTAGTCAGGATGGTCTCGATCTCCTGACCTCGTGATCCGCCCGTCTCGGCCTCCCAAAGTGCTGGGATTACAGGCTTGAGCCACCGCACCCGGCCTATACATTTTCTAAATAAACAGTTACGCTGTCTGTAAAAAGAGACAGTTTTATTGCTTCCTTTCTTTTTTTTTTTTTTTTTTTTTTTTGAGACGGAGTCTCGCTCTGTCGCCCAGGCTGGAGTGCAGTGGCCGGATCTCAGCTCACTGCAAGCTCCGCCTCCCGGGTTTACGCCATTCTCTCGCCTCAGCCTCCCGAGTAGCTGGGACTACAGGCGCCCGCCATCTCGCCCGGCTAATTTTTTGTATATATTAGTAGAGACGGGGTTTCACCGTGTTAGCCAGGATGGTCTCGATCTCCTGACCTCGTGATCCGCCCGTCTCGGCCTCCCAAAGTGCTGGGATTACAGGCTTGAGCCACCGCGCCCGGCCCTTCCTTTCTTATATATATGACTTTTTTTCTTTATTGTCGTACTGAACTACCTCGAACTTTAAGTATGTTGAATTGCAATGTTGAGAGAGTACAACTTTACCTTGCTCCTACTCCTGACCTTAAAAGTATTTAGTTTCTCACCATTCTGTATGATGTTCATCATAGGTTTATGTATATGCTCTTCATTAGGTTAAGAAACTTCCTTCCAGTTCTGAATTTGCTAAGTATCATAAATACATACTAAATTTTTCAAACAAATTTTCTGAAACTATGGAGAAAAATCATATGACTTTTCTGCTTTTGTTTGTAAATATTGTGAATTTCATTGATTTTTTTAACATTAATTGACCATACATTCCTGAGAAAACCTCCAATCAATTGTTCATGACATACTTTTCTTTCTCTTGTTTTCTTTCTTTCTTTTTTTTTTTTCAAACCGGGTCTCTGTTACCTGAGCTGGAGTGCAGTGGCATAATCACAGTTCACTGCAGCCTTAACTTCTTGGGCTCAAGAGATGTTCTTGCCTCATACTCCTGAGTAGCTGGGACTATATATGTATATATATATATATACACACACACATATAAAACTATAATATATAATATATATGATATATTAGCCCATAATATACTAATATATGTATATATTAGCATATTACAGAATTTGGTTGAAAAATAGTTTGTTGTGGATTTTTGTGTTATACTCATGAGGTATGTTGTCTAGTAGTTTTCTTATAATGACTTTGCATGATTTTGGTATAAGTGTAATACTGTCTTCATAAAAGCCGTTGAGAAGTGTTCCTTCCTCTTCTATTTATTTGGAAGAAATTGCTTAGAATTGGTATTTATAGTCCTTGTGTATCGATTTTCTTTTTACTTTAAGTATCTATTTTAAAATTTTTCTTTAATTCTATTGGGTACTGTCTCATATATTTTGAAGTTTTGTTTTAGGTAAATTTACAGTTAGCAGTTTTACGTCTTCTTGAAAAATTAACCTCCTTGTCAATATATAATGTCTCCTTTTATCCCCTAAGTACTCCTGAAATCTGCATTGTTTGGTATTAACATAGTGAATTCAGATTTCTTTTGCTTAGTGTTTGTATGATATATTTCTTGCCATTCTTTTACTTTACCTTCATATTAAATTAGATTTCTTGAAGACAGCATATGATTGGGTCTTACTTTTATATAAAATCTGACAATCTCTCTTTTTAACTGGTGTGTTTGAACCATTCACATTTAAAATTGTCACTGATATAAATACATCAAATTCTACCATCTTGCTGGCAATTTTTTATTTGTTCCATTTTATTTTTCTGCCTTCTTTTGATCTGTACATGTTATAAACTAGTTTTATCTCCTCTATTGACATTTGTTTATGCTTCATTTGAAAATAATTATTGATTTCCAGGGTTTGCAATATAAAATTTTATTTAATCTGAGTTTACATTTTAACTTAATTGTACTAAATCAAGTATAACGTACAGACCTTACAATAGTATATTTCCAATTTTTCGCTCCCATGGTCTATGGTATTGTCAAAATTGTCTTTTTACTCATGCTGTAAACACATAGAATGTTGGTCCTAATTTTGCTTTAGGCAGTCAGATGTTAAAACAAATTAAACAGAAGGAAAGTTATAGATTTTATACTATCATGATTTATTCCATTCCTGACACACTTTATCTTTGTGTAGATCCAAATTTCTGATTGATGTCATACATCTTTACCTGAAGAACTTCCTGAAGACTTGCCAGTATAGGTGTATTCTCAAAGCAGTCCCTCCACTTTTCCTTGTGTGAAAAAAATTCATTAATTTAAAAACGTTATTTTTGCTAGATACAGAGTTTCCAAGATTGACAATTTTTTTTTTTGTTTTGTTTTTTCTTTTAACACTTTAAGAATATGACTCAATTGTCTTCTATTTTGCCTAGGTTTCTTACAAGGAATTCTGCTATCATCCTTACATTTGTTCCTCTGCAGGTAATGAATGTAGTTTTCTCCTCTGGCTATCTTCAAGATAGTTTCTCTCTCTTTGGTTTTTTGCAGTTTATACTTAGATGTTCATTTTTTTTTTCTATATTTATCCTACTTGCTTTTTTCTAAGCTCTTGCATCTGTGGTTTCGTGTCTGTCACTAATTATGAGAAATTCTTGGAAATTATTTCTTCACATATATCTCTGCCTGGCCAGGCATGGTGCCTCACGTCAGTAATCCTAGCACTCTGGGAGGCCGAGGCAGGTGGATCACTTGAGGCCAGGAGTTTGAGAGCAGCTTCATCAACATGGTGAAACCCCATCTCTACTAAAAATACAAAAATTAGCCTGGTATGGTGGTACACGCCTATAATCCCAGCTACTCAGGAGGCTGAGGCCGAAGAATAGCTTGAACACTGGAGGTAGAGGTTGCAGAGAGCTGATTGGCACCACTGTACTCCAGCCTGGATAACAGAGCAAGAATCCATCTCAAACAACAACAACAACAACAACAACCCCATATATACATATAATATATATATGTAATGTAATATATAAAATATATTTCTCTGCCCATTTTTTTCTTTCTTCTGCTAGAAATCCAAAGATCCATATGTTAGTCTTTGATGTTTTTCCGGAGCTCTTAGGTACTCTGTTCTTTTTAATGCTCCATTTTTTTTCTCTTTGCATTTTATTTTGAGAGATTTCTATCAACTCTCTTTGTGTTCACTTAGTCTTTCCTTGACTGCATTGAGTCTGCTTACTAATGAATCTGTCAAAAGGATACTTCATTTCTGTTACTATATTTTTAGTTTATAGCATTGCTATTTGATTATTTCTTACAGGGTCAGTATTTTTTGTATTACCTGTCTGATAGTTTATGTTTTTTGTCTTTCCCATCAGAGACTTTAACACATGCATAATAATTATTTTAAATTCTTTGTCACCCAGCCATATTTGAGTCTGACTCTGATGGTTGCATTTTCTCTTCAGAGTTTTTTTTGTTGACTTTTTCAATAACTTGTGCTTTTATTTTTGAAATCTGGGCATCTTGCTCAAAACAGTAGATACTGAGGTAAATATGTTTTTGATGCTCAAAGATGAGCCCACCTCTATTTTTTCCTGCCATGGATTAGTGTGGGAGTTTCATTAATCTAGACAGTAGTTGGGCTGACTTTAATATTTGCTGTTGCTATGGTTTCTCAGCACACCACAGTTTACATTCTTCTAGTGGTAATATGTGTTTAAGGTGTTGACTGGTTTATTAGCTGCTATTTTCTCATTGCCATCTCCTCCTTCTCTTTGAGTGTTCTCTTACTGTTGCTCTCCAGAGAGAATCTGTCTCTTTTGTAGCCCTCTCAGCTACATCCCATTAGTATTTTCACTTGATGCTTATTAGCCTGATGATATAAGGCAGGGAAGGAGGGTACTCTCAGATGTTCTGGTGAAGCCTCAGTCTTTCATAGGTGCTGTACCCTGTTTCAGAGTATGGCCGTTACAAGTACTCTTGCCACTCCTCCACCTATAGTGCTGGGCCTATGATATATTCCTGCCTCTCCTCCATACATAATGCATTTTCTCCTTTGCTTCCTTCCCTAGCTGCTTTTTCTAGTACCCTAAAGCAACAATTTTGTTGCTCTTCCTCCCTTACATCAAGGCTTTTCTTCCCTAGGGGAGATAAAGGACAGGGGTCTAGTTCTAGTTCCTGCAGTGGTTACTTGTCCTCTCCCCTAGTCAGTGCTAAGAAAATATATTTTTCAGGATTATCCCTGATCGTCCCTGTGAGTGCCTGGTAAGGTTTATGGAGAAAAGCTTACAAAGGGTGCACATTACCCTATATCTATGATCCCCAGGTGCTGTATATCTATCAATAGCCTATAATTGTTATTTAGCGTTAAAAAATTTAACTGTATGTTCTTACCATATAAAGCATAAGTTAGCATCTTCCTCAGATGTGGAAGTAGTCAGATCCTGTCTTCACCTATGCAGACCTATTTCTCCCCAGATTTGGGGCTACATTTTTGCCGGGCAGCCTCAATTTTCTGGTGGTTTTAAGAAGTTATTAATGTGCAGTTTGTGTACTACTTATTTGTTGGGAAGGTAGAAGCAATGCTCTTGCCAGCTCTCTAAATCCCTGTGCTAGAACCAGAACAACTAATTGTTAATGATTTTGAAAATGAGAGGTTCAAAGTCCAGAGCATAAATATGATTAAAGATTGCCTCCTAACTTTCCTAAATCTATTTCCAATAGCCATGAAATTCATTTTGTACTGTTGAGTATGGGCTGATATTAAAATTGACTACAGTTTACTTTGCCGAACAGCACCCATTTAGGGTTCAAGTAGCAGAAATTTGATGGCATCAGTGTCTTCTTTTCCCACAACAGCATTAATGTGCTATATAAATCAGTTCTGTCAGTGGAGAATTCTTGCTGCTCCTTAAACACTGTCCTCTGTGGCTGTGCAGGTGTTTCTGTGTCTTTATGTAGTATAATCCTATTAGCATTGCCTGTGTAACACTTCACACATTTACCAGTTCTTTTTAGGTATAGAACTCATTAATAATAACAAATCTGAATATTTAGGTATTACTCTTATTATTACTATTATTGTCTCTCTTTTACTGAGCAAGCAACTAAACATTACATGAGAGGATTTACCTATGGTCATAAGCAAGTATCAAGTAGAACTGAACCCCTGACTTGCAGCTCCCATTTTGTTTCCCTAAGTTGCATAGTAAAGTTCTCATATAATTCATTCACTTGTTCATTAATTCAACACACATTTATTAGACATCTTCTCTGTTTATGACATATACTTAGACTGGGAACTAAAATTAGACTCCAGTCTTAAGCTCCTTGGAATTTATAACACAGTGAAAAAAAAAAACATGCCCAAGTAAAACATTGTAATGGTATCTGTATTAGTTCATTTTCACACTGCTATAAACAACTTCCCAAGATGTGGTAAATAAAGGAAGTTTAATTGACTCACAGTTTTGCATGGCTGGAGAGAAACTTACAATCATGGTGGAAGGGAAGCAGCCACCTTCTTGATAAGGTGGCAGGAGAGAGAGGAGGTGAGTGAAGGAGGAACTTTCCAAACACTTGTAAAACCATCAGATCTCGTCAGAACTCACTATTATGAGAACAGCCTGAGGGAAACACCCCCACAATCCAATCATCTCCCACCAGGTTCCTGGGGGTTACAATTCAATATGAGATTTGGGTGGGGACACAAAGCCTAACCATATCAGTATCTGATGTTGAAAGGAAGAGCATAGATTTTGGGGCCACACAAAGAGCTATTCAAATTCCTATTTTGTTACTTTCTAGCTAGGTGAACTTAGAAAATTAGTTTACTTTTTAAAGCTTTTATTCAAATGAGACAGCAATTAGTTTTGCAAGATCTTTACCAGCACTGGGAATATATCCTTCCTTGCCCATATCAGAGGAGAGAGAAGGATGACCTCTTCCCTCAATCGTCTAATGAAAGAACTAAGGTTTGCTTTGATTGGACCATCTCTGAAACAATCACTGCGGTAGAGGAAAAAGGTCAGTCCCTCATAAAAATGCATGGTTGTTGTCCCATTGGGAAGGAGTAGAATCAATGCTGTGGAGACACCCATTGTTGTTCTTCCTAATTTTTTCGTCATTAGCAGTAGGGATTCTTCATATGCTTTCAGCTATTTCTTTTCTTCATTTAACATTATTGATGTTTCAGTTTTTCATTTCTAAGAATTAGGTAGCCTATGTGTGTGTGTGTGTGTGTGTGTGTGTGTGTGTGTATGTGTGTGCGCATATTTTTGTAGAACATTGTAGAGAAGAACTGATTCTCCCTTAAGAAAAAAATACTCATGAAGCCTCAGTGAATACACCCATATTGGTCTGCTTTCATGCTGCTAATAGTGACATACCTGAAACTGGGTAGTTTAGGGAAAGAAGTTTAATGGACTCACAGTTCCACATGACTGAGGAGGCTTCACAATCATGTTGGAAGGCAAAGCAGAAGCAAAGGCACATCTTACATGGCAGCAGGCAAGAGAGCTTGTGCAGGGGAACTCCCACGTATAAATACATCAGATCTTGACACAGGAAATATTACAATTCAAGGGGAGATTTGGGTGGGGACACAGCCAACCCATATAAACACCTAAATTCCATAATAATATCAATGATGATAATATGTAATAGTGTGACTACTTTTAGTTGTTTTTTTTTTTTTCTTTCCAGGTGTGGTTAAATCCATGATTCTATACTGATCTTTATACATTATGAAAGTAGATTTTTTTTTTTTTTTTTTTGCCACTTATTTTGTTCACCCTTAGGTGAGACAAGAATACCAGCAGGGGCTGGAGTTGAGTATTTCCTGTCTCTTAAGTTGGTGAAGTCCTGGAAAAAACTGTCAGGCTCTGATAAAATAGTTTTCCTTGAAAAAATGACACATTAAGAACAGGACACGTTAAGAACGGAACACATTAAGAACAGAATGCTCTCAGCATATTTCACAATGGTTACTTTTCCCCTTCCCCTGCCAGAAGTATGAGGATATTTTTCTCTCATCTTCCCTGTGAGAACCTGGTAGGATTCCTGAGAAGTCCAAGATCAAGGCAGTGGCCGGTTTAGTTGTCTAGTGAGGGCTGCATCTCCTGGAAGAGAGGAAAACTGTGTGTTGACGTGCCAGAAAGCAGAAGGGCAAAAGGGACTCCATGAGGCAAGCTTGAGGGCACTTAATCCCATTCTTGAGGACAGAACCCTCATGATTCAATCACCTCTCAAAGGCCAAATCTCCCAATATTTATTGTGCTGGAGATAAAGTTTCAGCATGAATTTTTGGGAGAGACAAAAACATTCAAACCATAGCAGCTTCAATAAAGTTTCAGCATGAATTTTGGAAGAGACAAAAACATTCAAACCACAGCACCTTCTAACATCAATCCTCCAACCCCCTTCCCCACAAGAATTTCAAACTCTCAATCTTCCCTACACTGAACTCCCAGTAATTTGCAAATTATATAGTTTAAGTCCCCACTCCCCCCACCAAGCCCCCTGTATTGGCTCTAGCAGAAGTTTTTCTCCTGGACTTCTGCTCCAATAAATTGTGATTCTTTGTATCTACCTGTCTCATGAATTTTGAGGGCAGTGGTTTGCCCCGTGACCTCAATTATCTGATGAACCTAAGAAAAGCTGTTGATTTTCAGTTTAAGTTTTTTCTTGTTGTAAGGATGAGAGTTATAACTTCTATGCTCCTTATAAGCTGGACAGGAAACTGGAAATAAAATTAAATAATTTTTCAAAGGTAAATAACTAGTAAGTGATTCTGATGTTGATCTTTTTTATAATCAAAAGGAAAAATTTACTTTAGTTTTGGTAAACACGTCTTTCCTTATTATTAACTTGACATAAAGCTGTCTTATACCTTCACTTGAAGTACATGCCACCGCAGTCTTTACTGTACTTTATGACTTTAGTGAATTCAGTATTGCAACTAGCAAACTTCACCAGTATACACAGTATGTAAGCAGATGTTGCAAAAATTAAATTTGCTTCAAATTTGTTGGCACTAATTTTGTTTTGGTTGCAGATCGGTGACATATGTGCAGTTAGGTAGAAATTCAGAACCAAAAGTATAGTTGTTTGGATTCCATACTTTTTAAAGTGCTAAGATTTGCAATGAAATTGACTCGTGTTTTAATTTGGCTGTATATCCTGGTGTTGGTTACTAAACTTCTCTCGGCTTCACTTTCTCACCTGGGAAATGGGGATAATAATATCTAACTCGAAGAGTTATTTTGAAGATTAAATAAGATGATATGTGAAGGGCTAAGTACAATGTCCAGTATACAGAGTGCCCCAAATTATTATCATTATTCTGCGTGGATCTGAGATGGATCTCAGAACAAGGCAAGAAAGGTTAGTTCATCTTGACAATCTGTAGTGTGGCATGGGCATATTTAAGGACAAATCACCTCTCAGCTCCTGGAAGTATTTAAGGAAGAATATTCTCCTCTGAGGATGTAGCAAAAGAGATTTTTGCGTTGGGTAAGAGTTCACTAGATGACCTGTAAGAGCCCATACAACTTTGAGTATCTGATTTAATTAGAAAATGGCATCATTAGTGTTCTGTTTATATTTGAGATGTCAAATTTAATTACTGGTTTGAAGAATGGTTTTCTTACCTCATTACAGTTATTAGTACCTATTATGCCTTTCAGGGATTATTAATTGATTTGAATTTTTCAAGTAGCATTCAGAGACACATAAGATCACTGCCTAGGCTATGAATTTTTTAAAAAAATATAAAGTTCTTCTGATTCGAGGTCTCAGAAATGTTTTGTGTTGCCAGCACAGATTTTTCTCCTAATTAAAATTAGTTTCAGCATGTAAGGACTGTACACATAGTGGTTTGGAAGTGATATTGCCAAAGTTAATTGTTTCAGGACTCTGTATAGAACATATGCTCTCCAGCAAGCCACAGTCCCTACCACTCCCTAATGTTCTATACAGAGCCAGCTTTATTCATTTTTATTGCTTGCTTTTTCTCTCTGGGAATTTGAGTTTGCAACTTCCACTCTATTTTTTTTTAATTGTTCCTATTCATTCTTTCCAGTTACTGAAATTGAACCCTTAATTTTTAAACATAGTATGAATATTCAGGACAAGGACAAATTGGATTATATAAAAAGTTGTTGAACTTTCAGTGGTGTATTTTGATCTAATTTTCTAAAGACTGGTGAGATTTTTTAAAAAGAAATGATTCTATGTTCTCAAAGGGGGAAGGGCAGCAGCTACATTGTCAAAAGGAGCTAAATATAATACATATATATACATATACATATATATACATATATATAACCGTTACATCACAAGTCAATAAAAGCTCAGAGAAAGTTTGAAAAGAAGAAAAAGAATGAGCCTGAAAAGTTAGATCTATCCCTAGTTATATAGATCAAACTGGAAGAATTTGGCATTACAATGATTCAATAGAAGATAAATATATTTAGGTGTGCTATCAAATAACTTCATGCATGTGGGTGTGAAAAGATGAGCTAAAAATTATAGATTGAATACAAAAACGTCTGACTTTGGGATTGGGTTGCAGATTAAGCATACTGATTTGCAATGAAAAAAAAAAGTCCTAAAAAATGTATTTAGATGAAGGCCTTAAAACCAAAACAGTGTCATTGTGAGTAAAAGTTTTTTGAAAAAAAACACAATATGATAAAGTGTATCTACCTTGCTATGTTTTAAATGGAAACATTCTATAATCTCATCTACTATTCTTTGTTCATTCACTTGACATCTGGATTAATTAACAGTGAACACAATATCAATTTTATATTCTTGGCTCAAAATGTGTGAAGTCACTATAGTTCTAAATAGATAATTTATTTGTGGTATTCATATATCTTCCAAGAAAAATAGATTTTTCAGTAACAGATGTAAGTACACACTAAATATAGATATTTTAAAATATTGATGAAAATCTAGAATAATGTTTTAACTGTAATGTAATTCTTAAGTTATGTAAAAAAGAATTGACTCATGGCTTTTGTAAGTAAATTTTACACAAAGTATATATAGGCTACAAAATGATACAAATATGGTTGTGCTGCAACAACTGTACCTTTCATATTATTCTATCAATAGTTACATTAAATCCTATTTAAGAGGCTAGTTCTGGTGCATACACCTATTTGGGTTTTTTTGTTTTTATTTTTATTTTTATTTTATTTTATTTTTTTTTTTTTGAGACAGAGTCTGGCTCTGCCGCCCAGGCTGGAGTGCAGTGGCCGGATCTCAGCTCACTGCAAGCTCCGCCTCCCAGGTTCACGCCATTCTCCTGCCTCAGCCTCCCGAGTAACTGGGACTACAGGCGCCCGCCACCTCGCCCGGCTAATTTTTTTGTATTTTTTAGTCGAGACGGGGTTTCACCGTGTTAGCCAGGATGGTCTCGATCTCCTGACCTCGTGATCCGCCCGTCTCGGCCTCCCAAAGTGCTGGGATTACAGGCTTGAGCCACCGCGCCCGGCCTTGTTTTTATTTTTGAGACAGAGTTTCACTCTTGTCGACCAGGCTGGAGTGCAATGGTGCGATCTCGCGGCTCACTGCAACCTCCGCCTCCTGGGTTCAAGCAATTCTTCTGCCTCATTCTCCCGAGTAGCTGGGATTACAGGTGCCTGCTACCATGCCCAGCTAATTTTTGTATTTTTAGTAGAGACGGGGTTTCACCACGTTGGCCAGGCTGGTGTTGAACTCCTGACCTCAAGTGATCCGCCCATCTCGGCCTCCCAAAATGTTGGGATTACAGGCATGAGCCACTGCGCCCGGCTGTATACACCTATTTTAAATGTAACTTCTTATAATTTTATAGACAAAATCCTTCAATGAGCAGTGGAAAGATGATTTTAAAAAAAGGTTGAATAGAAAAACAGCCAGCAACAGTAATCCATTTTGAATACAATTTTGCTTTTTATGAATAAGTCTGTAAAATATCAACGTAAAGAGAGTAGCTTTTTTATGAACACAGCCACAATACTGAAAGCCAGTTCAAATAGTGAACATTTTACAATTCTTATGACTTGGGATTACACCCTTGTGGCTCACGCAGCATATGTTGCGTTGGTTTGATTTTACAATTCAAAGAGGAGGAAAATACAAAGTAAATCATTTGGTTGTTTTTTTTTTGTTTAAAAATCTGTCATTGAATTTTTCTATGCTGTTTAGGAAATGCAATGCAAAAGTGCTATCTGAATATTTATGGGTATTTCAAATTTCATGTGTATTAAAATACCGGTATCATTAATAAATGTTCACTTTATATGAGGTAGTATCCAGAACCACCAGAACAACAAGAATTTTGTGACTAAAGCAGGAACACTATAAGGGATATTTACTAGCCCATATAAACATTTACCAGCTCATTCTGTCCCATGGAAGTATAGTGAAAAGAACCGGCATTTGTAACTGCTGTCCAGTATCAATGGTTGTAGACTAGTACGGTAGGCAATAACTTTCATTTCTTCTGGCTTGAGGAAACGGTAAATAAATTAAACACATCAGAATTCTGCCATCTTTCTAACTTCCACAGGCCAAAGACACATAAAATGGGACAGAGTCTCTCTTTATACTAGCTGATCAAATAAACATGAAATCTTAAAAATATTCTTTTTTCAAAATACATTCTGCAATTTCTTCTATGAAGAAATTCCAGAGTGATCACTCTTTCCAGAAGAGAGTAAAAAGAATCAGAATGATCTACCCAGAGAAGTGAGTTCTGAAGTATAGGTCTATTGGTACATATAAAGTAAGATTTTACCAAATGGAAATCATACTAATAAGTTTGTTAAAGCTGAGCCTAAAGCGTTGTTACTGTAAAAGTTATATAATTGGAATTATTACCAAATTCTTACTAAGTTCTTGATATAGACCAAGCTTGTCCAACTCCTGGCCTATGGACTGCACGCAGCCCAGTATGGCTTTGAATGCAGCCCAACACAAATTTGTGAACTTTCTTAAAACATTATGAGATTTATATTATGCGTGCACCTTGTTATTATTATTAAATTTTTAGCTCATCAGTTATCATTAGTGCTAGTGTATTTTATGTGTGGCCCAAGACAATTCTTCTTCCAGTGTGGCCCAGGGAAGCCAAAAGATTGGACACCCCTGATCTAGGCTATAGCAACAAGAGAGAAAATACACTAAATGTTTATTAAAACAATTATCTTGGGGAAGAAGGTAAAGGGGAGAGTCTTTGCTGAGAAAGCTTGAATTCTGATTACGTTTTTCGGTATATTTAAATTTGGTTAATAACATTTCAACATTTGATATACTTAACTTGTAATAGGCAATATTTCCATGTGGAATTCCTGTTTCCCTAAATGTGTTTAAATTAAGGCCAGGAATAACGAGTTTCAGCCAGTATAAAGAAAGATAGTCAGAGGATTCACTTAAAATAATGGCAGCCTGGAGTTTCAATTATCTTTTATTTATAATTTTCCAAAAACAGTAGTATGAATTAACTGTAGTAAAGACATGGAAAAATATACAAAAATATAAAAAATTTAAGAATACTTGCAATTTCAGCACCCAGAAAGAAGCTTGTTCATAGTTTAGTCTATTCCTTCTCATTGTTTAAAAATATATATTCATGGAAATATAAAAGCTGTATATTAATTATTTAATGGCTGAGATCATACTAGATATACAGTATTGTTGACAATTGTCTAATGTAATTAAATATTAAACAATGGCCCCATAATATTTTAAATTTGTAGATGAAAAAAATGTATTCATTTCTCTATTCATGAACATTAAGGTTGCTTCCATTTTCTTACTCTTATGAATAGCTCTACACAAAAATAAGCATTCTTAAACATAAATTCCTGATGAAACCTTTGGGAATGTTCATGACAAAAATTTCTGAGTTATGTATCCGACAGTGTATTATTTGAATTGTCTTGGTCTATATTTCTCAATTGTTTCCAGAAACTTTGCTGCATTTAAAACACCTCCAGAGTGTATGAAAGTGTTCATTTCATTTTACTTTTACCAGAGTTGAGTATTATCAATTTAGTATTTGCCTTTTAAAAATGTCAATAAAACAATTTTTACTTTACTATTTTTAATGTATATTTAGTAGTTACCTCTGTGAATTGTTCAAATGTTTTTGTCTTTGCTATTCTTTTTTTACAGAATCGTTGGTCTTTTAATGGACTTACAAGATCTCTTTACACTTCTAGACTGTTCAAACTTTGTTATATTTGGAGCAGCATTAAAACTGAGTTTGTGGTTTGATTTTAATGTCTTTCATAGTGGAGTAAACACAAACCTAAAACTTACATCACATTTAAATAGATTTTTGTCTTTGTAATTTTTCCATTGATTTATATTTAGAAACTCCCTAATGTAAATGCAATATATACTTAATATAGCTATGAATCAGTCAGGAAAATATTTAGAAGGAAGGAAGATTGAAAATGGAAATATATGCCATATCAGAGATTAAAGTAAACTTTTAACAATGCATTTAAGATAACAATGTAACTAAAATAATTACAACTAAAATAATACTATCTTTAAATATAAAGTAGTTAATACATTTGGAATTTAATATATTATATGATGTGGGGAAATCTAGTTTAATCTATTCACTCACCCAGTGACTCTTTAATACCAGGCACTATGTTAAGTGCTGAGAATAGAGCTGGGACTAAAATAGACAAAAATGCACACTGGTGGCGTATATATTTTACTAATATCTAATTTTTTAATGGAGTGCTTAACCAATTTTCCAGCATCATTTCCTTACTATGCCTTTCTTTCTCCATTGATTTCTGAAGATTTTTCTCAATTATTATAAAAAGTAAGATCTGCTTCTGGGTAATGTTTTTCTTTTATTGATTAGACTATTGATACATAAATACAATTGCACATTTATACTACAATCTAATTTCTGACATGGTATATATTCCCTTCTGCAATCTTTCTTTTTCTAAAAAAAATTCCCGGCCTATTTATAGCCATTTGTTTTCACTGAATAAAATTTAGAATCACTGATAGTATACTAAAATGCTAGTGCTGAAATTTGGATTCGAATTCAAATTATTTCCAAAAGACAAGGAATCTTTACTCATCCAGAAACTTGGAAAGTCTTTCTTTTATTCACATCTCCATTTATATCTGTTAGTAAAGTTTCAACAAATTTTCTTCTTTTAGGTTTTATATATTTCTTGTTAAAGTTTTGCTTTATATTTTAATTGCTCTTATGAATAGAATATTTTCATATATTTAACAGTTGTTACTATATGAGAAATGGTATCTACACTTTTCCATTATGTCTTGTCAATTTGCTGGTCAACCTTATTAATTCTAAGAGCTTTTCAGTTCAATTTGTAGGATTTTCTAGACAATTTTGTATCAGCAATAATTGTAATTTTTGTTTCTTTTTTCCAGTAACTATATTCCTTCTTCATGTTTTATGTTGAATAATTGACTAAAATATCCAAACTTGTAATATCTAATCTTATTTCTAAATTTATTTCTAAAAACCTTGAATGTTATTCCATTAAATAAGAAGTTGGCTATTAGATTAGGTTTGGTATTCTTGATCATGATGAAGAAATGGTTATTTTTCCCAAGGTTACTAAAAGTTCCTGTGTTTTGGTTTTGTGCTTGGGCAACAATTTATGGTAAAGTGATAGCTTTTTTCTTTTAACCTCTATTGAGTTTTGTCCCCTTAACTCGTTGATGTTATATGTAAGATTCTTTTATTCTTGTTACAAATTCCACCTCGTTATTCTGAATAACTTTAGAAATTCACTGCTACATTAACTTTAGAAATGTGTGTATATATAGGCAAGAAGTGAGAGTGATCTATAGTATTATTTTTCTATCTGTGTAATATTTTGGATCTATAACTATGATTAACTTGAAAGCTTTTAATTGTGTGTGTATGTGTGTACTCTAGAATTGTTATTATAGCACAAAATATGCTCAATTACAGAAATTTGGAAAGAACTCCCCTGTGAAACTACTTTGGCAAAAGTCTCTTAGGAAGATAATTCTTCAGCACTTTGTCCATTTTTTTCTAGTTTTGTTTTACTTTAGCAAGTACTTTTGGATCAAAATCAATGAGAACAGACTCAGAAGATAAGTGAAATAAATAAATATAGGAAGCACTTCTCTGGAAGAACATTTCAGTAGTTACATCTAAAATTATGAACAGTTGGGTTGGGTAATTTCTTTCAGAACTTTTCTCTATATATCTTGTATAGGTAAGCAAGGAAAAATACAGCAATTAACTCACGCTGACAAGAACTAAAGGAAAGGTTGAACTGATTTTGATAGGGATTATAAGCAGTGGGAACATGAAGCCATGGTTTCCTGTGAACAGTCTAGTTTAGAGAGTTTGCAGAGCTAACTTGTGAAAGCTACTAAAATAGAATGAGAACCATAGAGTAACTGAGGAAAATGAGAAGCAGCACCAGAAGAGCAAGGGAGGTATGACCAAGAACAACTTTCCAGTTGTATTTGTATTATATTCAATAGTTAATTCATATTTGTTTTGTGCCCTCTCCTCTACTTTATCAACATTGTCATCATTTTTATTATTATTATAATCATGATGTTGTAGAGACAATCTATGTAGTATTACAGATCCTGTATGTTGATTAATGTTTCATATATTTAATGACTAATTACTCTGCTTACATTTCTATATAAGACATGGAGAATACCAAGGAAAATGATAATCACAATAATATATAGAGTATATTATACTTTACAAAACATCATTTTTCATTCATTCCTGAATTATAATTTGAGGATATAGTATAACCATTTATCAAGGGTGTGGGTTGAACAATAAGTCTTAAGGACTTGCCATTTTTAGCTGCTGAGGCCAAGGAAGGCCTCAGAGAGGAAGGAGAATGTGAATAAGCCTTTGAGATAGATCATCCTACTTGGAAGAATTGTCTTTCTTTGGCACTAGTGTATCATTGAACGATGTGGAGTAAAAGAGTGTCATGATAAAATGAATACTTAGGATCTAAAAGTCATAGATCTGAAAGTCATGAAGTATACAAAAGGAAAGACCAGGGAAAGGCAAACTAGTTGAGAAGCCACTTTTATAATCTTGAGCAATGGTGAAGTGGCTCAAATACAGAAGCCTTGTGTTGGAGAAGAATATCACTGTTTTGTTGCATCAGAATATTTAAATGGTTCTATAATGTCTACTGTTTCACAATTTGTATGGTGTAGAGTTTGGATTATTTAGAAACTGTTTCCGTGTCTAAAGCATGGTGATCCTATGATTCAACGTGTAGCTTCCCTCCTCATTCTACACTGGAAAGTAACCAAGGGAAAAAGTTATTTTTAGTGTTTTTGTCCTCTCAGAGTTTGGGACAGACCTTTGGGATAGGTCTTAGTGTTTATTAACAAGATGTCAAAGCCTTCAGTTATTAACTTCACTTCAGTCAACTTCAAGCAGTCAAACTGATGAATAACCAGAAAGCTGTTTATGATCCACCTGGTCATGGAGTTTAACATAATACAGAGAAGGTATGGCTAGCAATAGTACATTTATATAAGAAGTTTTACGTTTGGACCCAAAAAAGTTTTATTCTTATCTAAGATGTTAACAAGGATTTAGACAATATAAATTTGGATTTCAAAAACTAAAGCTAGACAACATTTTATTTATTTTTTAATTTAGGCTTATTGTTCCTCCCTCTACTGGGAATCCTACCCCTCACGCCTATCTCAGGTGGCCATAGAAATTAAGAAATAAAAGCAATAGAGGATGGAACCTTGTTTTCTGGGAAATAGACACAAATAACATACACTACAAAAGAAATGGCTGTAGAAATGGAAGATGTTACATTAAACTAATTTTCATTCTCCTTTCTTGGACTCCTTATCCCTTTTTCATATCCCAGTTATTATATTTTCGATTCAAACCACAAGAAATATTTCCATGATAAAAACATGAATCAATTTTTAAAGACCTTTTAAAAATTAAAATGCACCCAACCTGTGAGAGTCGGAATGAATGACAAAGGTTTTCAGGAGTATTTAGGAAGTTCCAGGAAATATTACAAACTTCAGGCAGAAGTATCAGGTCATACTTTTCAGAGAGAAAAGAGGTTCAGTGTCCATAAAAGTTAGAAAAAAGTAAATGTTTTCAATGGACTAAGTGGTTGGAAAATATCAAGAATAACTTTTAAGCTTAAATTCCAGGCTACATTTTACTTTTTAAAAAAGTTATGACATTTGATAATTTCTCCTCTTAAATCTTGGTACTTGGCAGAAACAGAACTCATAGATGTCCTTAATTTAGAGATATTCCAGAGCCTGGATTTAGATGGGTGCAGTGAAGTTTGTAGTTTCACTGATAGAGAGATGTAATAAAGATTTGAAGGTAGCAGCTGGTTTCTTGGGAAAAATAGACCTCAGGCAAAGAGATACAGGACAAGAGATCTCAGGTCAAAAGAATGATGGTAGTCTTCCAATTATATTAAGATATATTTTATAAGAGGCTTTTATGTAGACAATTATATGTGGGAAGTTTAACTTTAAAGAAAGACAGACTTGGAAACAATGATAAAATGCAATTAATTATGACAGGTTTTGTCACGTTGTTTTTCTAAAGGTTAAATTTAATCCAAAAATATCACACTTGATATTTTGAAATTATTTTGTCATCAAAATCAGTGATACTTACAGTATGAATCAACATACATAGAGCTAATATTTTATAATATTTCCCTTATATGTGTATTATGTTATCAATACAATTATTCAGCTCTCCCCATGAGTACTTAGATGTTACTAGATGTGAAATGTACATGACAAAATATTTCAATAGATATTTGAGTGTATTTTTAAAGTGGGCATTTATTTTTTTCTTGCTCGCTTTTTCATGTGAAATTTTAATAATGTAGAATTCATTCTTCCTCTGAAATGTAGCTAGTTCAAAGGTTTTGGAAAACTGAAGTGTTCTTTGAAGTGCTTTGAAATATTTTAAAAACGTCTTTCACGAACAAATTTGTTTTTTACAGACTGCTCTGCTCATTGACACACCAAGATACCACTTCAAACGTTACAGCAGAACTGTAGACAGGCAGGCAGCCACAACAGACAGGACAGTCTTGAGACAGACAAGCTGCAATCATGGGGAGAGGGACTTAAAAAAAAATCTCAGGAGTCTCTCAGACTGGAGGTGAAAAGTCACTCACCAAGTACACCAGGTTCTGTAAACAGAACCTATAGGCCCAGGAAGGTGCTAGGGATATTATGAAATATGCTGCTAGATCCAGTGTTTTCTGCAGCTAACCAGATTCTCCAAACAGAATATGATTTCTTGCAGCAGCGTCTTTGAACTTGGAGATTAGCAATAACAGCTCTACTTATCAGTTAAAATATATTTTCAGGTACATTTGCAGTATTAACAATATGAACTAAAATGAAACATTCTGATACTTTCCAAATAAAAAGACCTCTTTAAAAAAAGTTTTTAGAAATCCCATTTGACCCTAAGAAGCTCTCAATGCGTATTGATTGGGAAAGTATTTATTTAAAAACTAAAGCTATCGAAAATGTATAATACCTTCAATAAATTTCAATTTTGTTAGTCATGAGAATATTTATGGTCTTCTGAACTTGTTATGTACATGTTGATAATATAGTTTATTTAAACGTTTCTTATAGCTTTGAACATCTTGAAATAGCATTGAGGTCCAGATTGTGGGGAAAAAATACCCTACTCTTTGTTCTCTAGAATTTTCTTTTTGGTTTTACATTTAATCTTACAGATTTGGAATTTTCAACTATGGATATGGTTCCATTTACAAGTCTCTGACAAGAGATTTTATAAAGCAAGTTATGTTGAAATGCATTCAATAGTTTATTTTAAGAAATTTTTTCGTAAGATCTTTGGAAAATAAAGGAATATTTTATAAAGTGAATAATGTATATTTCCCATGATTGGCATCTCCCATATTGGGTACCAATTTAAGAACTTGTTTATATACAAAGATAGACACTTAGAAGATGAGAGAAAGGCCTTTAATACCAGTACTGCAATAACTCACTATCTGGCTGGTAGGAGAGTAAATGTAATAGATTTAGGATAATATGATCAAAGATTAAATGACAATTTAGATATTCTCACCACATTTATAAGTATCAGTTTGAAAAAAAAAAAAAAAACACCTAGTATTTGGAATAGAAAGGACTGGGACTCAGAAGTAGGAACTGGATCACAGAACTAGTTCAATCAGAAGAGAGTAAATTATGAAATATATTGACAACTTAAAAAGGTAGATGGGAAAAGAGAGGCAGACATTGAATTTGTACATTTGAGTCACTTACAAGGAGGTACATAGGGTTCAATTTTAAAATTATTCAGTGGGAAGATAAATATTTTTAGGGTATTGATGATATTTACAGTAAAAATTACCCATACTATCCAACATATGAATAAAAATGAGGAATCTTGGTCTGTCCTCCTAAAATCTAAGAAAGCCTGTGAATCCATCAATGGGAAATTTCTTAACTCAATGACATTATATAATAAGTATGACAAAATTAAATGATATAAAAACAATTATTCAAAATTATTCTCGAAAAGATTTGATTCATCAAAAGAAACATAAACAGCTATCAAAGTAGCTATCAAAACTCAGCCACAGAAACTAAGAATTAACAGATCATTGATTTTAAACCACAGAGAGAAGAAAAAATGTCGTGTTACATGCCAAAAAGTGCCAAATATTTGAGGTGATGAATAATTAGCTTGATTTAATCATTCCGTGTTTTATTTAAAAATCATAACATCATTTTGTAGCCCTTAAATATTTACAACTATAATTTTCAATATATAATAATTTGATTTTTAAACTGAATGTTGTATTTACGCTCAGAGTATTGAAGACCTTTTCTCTTGGTGTTAATTTTTTAAAATGTTATTACAGTTCTTAGATGCTCAAGAGGTAAAGTAAAAAATACCTCTAAGCATCCCATCATTATTAATTATGACAGTGAATTTAATGAAGAGACATTTTAAAATTAACACTCTTCTTAACCTCCATCCACCACTTGGCCAGCAAATTAAAGACCAGTCTTTTGTATTGTTGTTACAGTTGGTAATCAAGATAAAGCAACTCCGCAGAACCCTGCTGCTCTTAATGTAGGCTTATCTTTGATGGCTGAAGCAGCATTACTTGAAGAAATTGCCCTCCATTTCTATTTACCTTATTCCTAAAAAACACTGTCTCTGTGTTTTGGGGAAAAGGATATCAATATATTGTGAATATTAAATAAATGACAATGAGAGAATATAGTATGTTCTTTTTCTATGTTAAATTGCTTATTTGCATTTTTTCTCTTCCTAAAATTGATACAATCTCTGTTTAGCTTTCTTCATTTATTCAATTTATACTGTTGCAATCTAAATTAAGACCATTAGAAGAAAAAGATAAAATACTATGGAATTAGAGTTAAGGAACCCATTAGGTGTTAAGAATATTCTAGGTACTTACATTTTTTAAAATGAAGATTCATTTTTAAATAAAGAAGCATAGGCAAAGAGAGAACGTGATATTTTCTGTGTTGTATATTACGAATTATTTGATTTTTATATATCCAAAGAGAGAATGGAATAACTTTCTTTATATAGAAGCTGTTGCTCACAAGCTCTCATCTCCCTAGTAGCTGATGGATTGGGTTTTTCCACTGCCATTATGAACAATGGCTGTCAGGAAAAAAAAAAAAAAAAAAAATCAGTCTTTGAGACCCAGCGAAAGGATTTTTGTTTGTTTTTGTTACTAAAGAGTAGAAAAAAGCATGCATGTATATATACAGCAAATACTTCAGTTGAACTTGAGGTCTTAGATGAAGTTTACACTAGACATCAAAATGCAGGGACAGATAGGTAAAATATTTTGTGAAGAAGAAGCAGAGGATTTTTATATTGCTGAAAATGTACATAGACTTTTCTATGTGAAGATTGGGCTTATAGGGAAAAGTCTGGGTAAAATTTCAGGATTTAAGAGAATACCAATAAAGTGAAGATTGACATTAACCAGACCAGGCTATAAATACCACACAAAGAGACCAAACAAGTCCTCCCCTGACAGGTCTGACCACCTCTCCTGTTCTATAATGAACAACACTGGAAAGAAAACTGTTGTTCTTTCTGGATCAGCGAAACTCAATATGTTAGTTAGAGAACTTTTTTTTTTGTATGATTTTGCATTTGCGAATTTACCTAATACCGTCATACTGATATGTGTAGGTTAAATAATGCAGTGTGATGGTATAGTCAAGCCTCTACAAGTGTCATCATTTAATTATCTCTATTGTCTTCCTTATCACTCAAACTAATATGACTTAATTTTTCTCAATATCAGTTTAGTGTGGAGGAGGAAGCCACTTTCATGTTTAAGAAAAAGCTTTAATTGCCTGTACTGTAAAAAAGGAAAATGTTAACATGAAGGTAAACATACCATTTTCTCTGCTCTATTTTATGTGCTTGAAAAACGGTAGTTCACAAAGCTTGCTTTGTATTAATATCACTGATTTATATATATTTTATTCTCTTTTTTAGTCTTTAAAATATGCATTACATTCTAATAAGACTACTGCAGCTGTAACAAATGGTGATTAATTATATATTATTGACTGTGAAAATATTGTATTATTTAATGTTCAATATCCAATGATTTTAAGAGTATAAATTCTAATAGTATTCTTAAAAAAACTTCCAGAATTTTATTCATAATCAATATAAATATGAGCAACATATAAAAGCATTGATATTTCATTATTTAACATTTTCAAATAATTTTTATCTAAAATGTGTTTTGGTTGAAAGTTCTAAATTCCATTTTAAATTATTCCCTGATATAAGAAATATCCAACAAATATTAATTGAAGATTTGCCTCATACACTTGTTATGGAAGTTTCAAAATTAAATCTTATATGGTCAGCAAAAAGAAGTGATGTTGACATATGTAATTTTCCAAATTAAAATGTTTTATGAAAGGAACATTAATAAATAATATATAAAGTGAATATGTCAATCTTACAAGTGGCTCAAACTGCAAATGTTTTGCAAAGAAATATACTTCATTGCAGATAATTGATAATAAAATTAAAATGATCTCTGATACAACCTTCAAAGTATGGTCTCCTTTATAGAACAGGATTAATTCACTATATTTAACTAATTGTGGTCTAAGAATAGCCAAAGCCCCATTTGTGTTCCTTAAAAATGATGATGAAAATGTAAGTCTGTGTTACATAAAATTCAAACTGGATCTTATGAAGTTAAGACAAATGTATGGCTCCAACATGAAGGAAATACATTACTTATCAAAATTTATTTATTTCTCTAGTAATTCATCAACCACTACTCTTGTAATTTCTTCTGACCACATATGATGCTGGTAAGATCCAAAGTTTTCACCAGAGAATGTCGATGATATCTGTATTCTTGTTATCATTTTCTAAAATGTCACTAAAACAATTTGTCCAATGCAGATTGGAATACTAAATTTTACTATATCTTTATTATTTCACATTAGTCTTAATTTCTCTCTGCATCTTCTAAGCAACTTGAGGTCAGAGCTTATCTGCTTTTGGTTAGCCTAGTAGTTGTACTAGAGTAAATATTCAATAAATAATTTAAAAATTAACAAATGAATAAATGTGTTATGCTGCAGAAGTATTTGTATCAAAAAGACATTTAGTATCTTCCTTGGAATGTAGTTTGATGTACTGTTTTCTAAAGTAGATGAGAAGGCCCAAATCAAGTGTAAATAAGACAAGATTTCCAAAGTGGTAATTTTGTTTTCTTTTTTTATATTTAATTTTAATTTTTGTGGATACATAACAGTTGTACCTATTATGGGGTACATATTGTATTCTGATACAAGCATATACCTTAAACAGTAATCACTTCTTTGTGTTAGGAAGATTCCAATTTCACTCTCTTAGTTAACAATATACAATAAATTATTGTTAACTATAGTCACCCTTTTGTGCTACTTAACACTATATCTTATTCCTTCTATTTAACTATATTTTCGTATCCATTAATCAAAGCAGTGATTTTCAAATGGTGTTCCATGAATTCCTAGTGGGTTTTAGAATGTTGCTCAAAAGGTGAAGAGGTAAAAGGAGAGATATTAGGTAGCGAATATAATTTATATATTGGCATTAATAAGACATTCTTTGAAGAAAGAGCTGTGCTGTTAAAGAGTGATTTGAAAATCCTGTTTAATACTCTGTAGAGATAGTTTGGAGGTAAAAGAAATGTTTGATTTTATCATGATGAGAGCTTGGACTGTTTTCATACCCTATTGTATCTCCAGTATGAAGCATAGTCCTTGCACATTATAGTCGTCCAATAAATATTTATTTTTATCAGGCATGACAATGACAAATTGGTTAACATTTTGGTTATATACCATGATATTTAATTCCAATAAGCTCAGTAAACAATAGCACCAGATTACTTATAATTGTTTATTCTCTTTCTGTGTTCATGATTAAGTTTGGTGCACTTCTAACGGTCACTTTTAAATTTGTAAATTTTTACGTGGGTTCAAGGTAAAGTGAAACAGTATTTCTTGAAACTGCATATTTAAAGAGAGAACATTTAAAATAATAAATTTAGCAATAAAACTAAGACTGTTCAGGCTCAAAATAAAGTGACGGGTGGAATCATATTCACACTCATCAATTAATTGTGCAGCTATTATTATCCATACTAATAAGCATATATCCATGAAAGTAATATTCCAAAAACTCACACAAAAACCATTGGTCATCTGGGCTCATTTTTTAGAGGATATAATTTCTGCAGTTTCTCAATAAGTCTTACATAGTACAATTTTACAAAATTGTTCTATGTTTCCTGCCAAATCATTTTTGAACACAAATAAACAAGAATAAATATAAAATTATCATTTTATCTCAGCATAAATTGAACAACATAGTGTTATAAAAATGTATGCAACAAAATTTAATTATGAAAATTGAAATGCATTTATAGAGTTTTTTTTTAAACTAAATGCATTAGATGTGAGGAAGAATCATATACTATTAGAGAAAATGCTTTGAATCTTCCTCTACAGATATTGCAACAAGAATGTGAAATGGACAGGCAATGATGAAAATACTATTATTCCTATTGTCTCATGATATAATCTACAGACAGTCTGAGGGTGCACATCCTAGATGCTATTAAAGTCTTATCTCATGTGAAGTCTAACAATTCAGCTAGGCAAGAGGAGGGTGTTACAGATATTCTCATATTTTTTTGTACAATACATTCTACAGTCCAATTAAAAGAAGGTCTAGCACTTGTAAATCACTGGAAAAATATATAACATTAAAACAATATTTAAAGTTTTTATTGCATCATTAAATAAGTTGGTCAATATCTAGTGATGGTTGTAACAACCAAGAGCAATGGTAAATAATGTAGAAGTAGTGGTTTTTCCAAAAGCTGTTGCAGAAAAATATGTTCAAGTTTTCTGTTATTGTATGTTGCATAGATAAATTTAATGGTTATACGATGCATCAACTTTCATCACAGTGTTAGATAAATGTCATATAAATTACGTATTTTGTTAAGGTCTCATCTTTCAATTGCAGATTTTTCAGAGCTTTTTGAAATTATATAGCAATGAATTTTAAAACTTCCTTTGTTTTTATGGTAGAGTTTGTTGACTGCCCCAAGGCAAGGTGTTAGTACAGATATTTCAAATGAGACAATAAATGCTCCTGTGTTTTAATAAAGAGACTCCATTAATTAAAATTGGCTCAGATATCACATGACTTTCCCCCATACATATCTTGCTAATATTCGGAGTAAGCCAAAGAAACTCCCTGTAGTCATGTATTATCGCAATGTCATTTTACTTACTTAAAACTGCAGATGAAGTGTCAGCAATCAAAACAGAGCTTTAAAGTTTTGATTTGAAATGCAAGTAACATATATTTATTGTTTTGAAACTTTGATAGAGATAGGGTGATTTAGCTAATTTTAGACACTGACATTGTTGAACGCAGAATGACTAAACGATACATTCAGAAATTATTTTCCCAAGAATGATCATTTAAAATGGCTGAGGAACTGTTCATCAAACAATTCCAACTTGAAAATTTAACAATTAAGGTTTGAGAGCAGATGTTAGATAATGTTAGTAATTCAACCTTGAAACAATTTTCTGCTACTTCTCCTTTAGTCTTCCAGATGAGTTAAATTGAAGAGCATCATGAAATTGCAGGATGAGCTGTTAAAAAACTGTTATCATTTGCAATTGTTCTATGTAATACAGAATTGTTTTTATATGATGCAACCCAAAATAAAACAGAAATAATTTGGATGTTAAGGCTGATATAAGATACTAGCTTGCATTTACCATCTCTACATAGAAATTTTTGTTTAGAAAATAACCTTTGGGTTATCATTGATTGCCATTGCTATTATACATTAATAAATAAGAAATAAATGCATACAAATAAATTACCACTTTACTGTTTGTGGTTGTATGCTAATTTTCATTTGGCAAAGAAAGTCATCTGCTAAAAGTGTTGGAAAATAATGTCCTAGATGTCCTATTCAAGTATTAAATATCAAGACACGTCTCTAATTTCTCCTTTAAAATATGATGACTATAATAGCTAATCTCCAGGATTGTTGTAAGAATTAAAGAAAATATGTGAAATGTTTACAGAGAATTTATGAAGCAGTATTGAAGCACTTAGCAAAGTGTCTGTCCTCAAATAATCATGTCATAAATTCTGTTATTATTATTACTCTAGGAAGTATCTGCCTTGTGAATGAATGAAAAAAATTCAATGAGAACACACTGGACAGTTCTGGCTTTTTTGGTCTTGATATCATAGCTCGGCCACTAAAATTTCTTAATATAATTTGTTACAGTTCCATCTGAGAATATGACAGAAACTACAGACCTGCTTCCACTCATGTCAATTTTTGTATTTTTCCACGGCGTTCACAGTTTTCTAGGGATTGAGTCTATCCAGAGACTCCAGATTAAGATCCCTGCCTTAAGTTTGATCTTTAGAGATATCAGTAATGCAACCAGTTATTCAATAAAGTAAGCCTAGACTTATACAATTTCCAATATACACTTAACCATCACCACAACTACACAAGATTTTAGAACTCAGCTCATTGGCTTTTTTGTTTTGTTGTTTGTAAAGAACATTCTTACAGCCATTAAATTGGCTATTCAGAGATCCAAGTTCAGATGTCTGTCAGTTTTGTTTCTTCTCTTAAAATAGAGAAGACAGCTGTGAAAAAAGAACATGGAAACTGTTCTTTTTATTCTTTCAGCAATAAACCTGTACTTTTTCAAAACTTCTTTCCTCAAGTTATGATCCGATACAAAAATTAGAAAAGTGTGTATCATTGATGTGTGAAAAATAAATGAGGATTGCAAATGAGCTGAAATGCTGTAACTTAGATCAGTAATTTCTGTTTACCAAAATTAGAAATTTTGTTAAGTGCAACACAGAGTATGTCACTCATTCCTTTTTTAAAATGTTTTAAAGGGTTTTCAGAGATGAACATAAAAAATTTCCTTCTTCTTTCTTTTAAAGAAATAAAAGATGTAGATGATTAACATTACGGTACATCAATTAGTGCCTCTGTTCTCTTATAATATATCATATGTCAAAACTTCTGTCTTTGGAATAACAAAAATGACCTTTTGGTGCCATAAGCTCTGGCTGACCTTTGAGTAGCCATAACAGTGGCAGAGAAACAATAAAGATACATCAAGCAAGAGTTACTTCTTGCCACTGGGATTCTCAGGGAATGAACCAGGATGCTATAAGGAACTTGCTCAACTAAAGTTGTAAGTAAAAATGGACAAAAAGACTTTCTATTATGAGAATCAACTCCATGACCTTGAAGTGGTATTTAAATATTTCAGTTAACATAAAGCTTACAGCAGTGTGCACTTTAGAGAAAGTGCAATGTTCAGAATATACTTAGTGAGTGATGTAAATATCAACATTTTGAAAGTTACCTATATAGTTTAAAGTAAATTTATTAATGGAAAATATAATTTAAACACAAGAGTAGTGTAGCTTAATTTAGAAAAATGTAATAGAGAATGATAGTTTTTTATTTGACTTCCTCTCATCAATTAAAATGTTAACATCAGCTTGTCACAGAGAAACCATTTCTTTTCAAAAAGCTTGGAACCACACACTGGGCTGATGTTTGAAATCTGTATCTGTATGATTTATCTATAGGGCACCATTTGAACATTTATTATCTTTGCTGTCCAGAGTGTCTAATTTTGTTTATGTTTTTCATGAAGTGTGGAATCACAATTATGAATTTATATAAACCCAAGCTCTGTAGTTAAATAAGATGAAAGACCTGAACTGCTTCAGTACATTCCAGTGTAAGCAAATTGGGATTCTGGTTACCATGAGGCTCCAGCTTCTAGTGAAGTTGTTGTGGGGAGAGAGAGTGGGGGGTGAGGAGTAGAGAGGGAGACAATTTCATCAAAGGAAGCGGGGTTTGTGTGAGAATTTGACCTGCTAAAGAACAATGAGTTTAGCTCTTCAAATATGGTTTCAGTAATTATTTTCATGATGTTGTTTTGTTATCTGATAGACACCTGTGATCACTTTTCTGTTGGTTAATTTTGCTGTAATCTTTTAGTATATATTTTTAATGCTCAGTCTTTTTTATTTTTAACACAAACAATCTCAAAGTCTATAGCAAAATACTCTTAAAATAGTGGAATCATCATTCAATTCTCTTGCACATTTGTATTTAAATTCATTTTCAAAGCAACATGTTCTTATTCTGATATTTTCTTCATTTGATTAAAACTTATATTTAAGTATGTAATCACTTTTATTATAAAAATTCTTATAAATAACTCTTAGCTTCATTCCTTTATTCAATTGGCATTCTACTAAATATCAGCTATTCTGGGCTCTGTGCTAAGATTTGTGAGACAAAAATGAATAAAACTAAGACAATGCTCAGAAACAGCAAATCTTGTTGAGTTGTGCTTCTCCTCTCTAGTTCAGCTACATCATACTAAAATAATTGGTGGATTCACAAAATCCATTCTTTAAAACATGCATCATTTGCAGCAGGAGGTGGGGAGATGGGAAAGAGAATAGAATAGACATTATATTAAGTAGTTTTTAATATAAATAATTTTAAAGGCATCAGTAGTCTCCAGACTGCCTCTCATCACTGTCACCCTAAGTAGAAACTCCCTTTCTTTTCTTGTCTTCCTTTCAAGGTTCAGGTCATACAACATGTTCCAAGCAGCCATCCTCTTCTCTAGTCTTTAATGAGCATGTGGAACTTTGCAAGACCCTTATTGATGGTACACTCAATTAATATTAGAACATACTACCATGAATAATTTATCTTTATTTACTGTTTGCCCTAAATTTGCAATCAGGATTTAAATCCTGCAAGGAGGGATCCATATTTTCTGGGGTTTCATATCCCCAGTGAGGTGCTTTATTCAAACCTGATACTCTAGATGTGGTTGTGATGATATTTTCTATTAGATGTAACAAATACAGCACCTGATTTTTTACTGGTTGGTAACATATTTTTGTATCCTATTGAGTAATACACATGACCATAAGAGGGAGTGAAAGGACCTAAGTCTCATCAAGCCTCAAGTGACACAAATAATGATAGGTTCAACTTCCACAGTGGTCATTGAAAGGATGATACCTCGACTAAAGTAATGAATTTTGGCATAGGAGGGAATTTTAATGGGCATCCAAGTAAGAAACTATTTTCTTCCTACAAAAGTTTAGGAAGGCTTAAGAAATCCATCGTGCAATAATTGCAAACTATCTATCCAATCTGTATTCCAAATAACCACCTCTTTAATTCAGAAATCTGAGACTTACATCCTTCTATTTAAAATTCCTTCAGTTACCCCCTCATTATGAAGTACAAACTCCTTAACATATCATGTACAAGTCTTCTCATGATTGGCTCCTGACTAACTCTGTGGTTTCATGGTCAGTATTGTTTCTCAGGATCTCCATTCTGTTTGATTGTCAAGTTGAATTCCTGACACCCTATAAGAGCATCTCTTCCTCTCAACCTTTGTTGGTGTCCCTCTCTTTTTACATAGCACCTTAGGCAAAGGCATGCATAGTACTGCTTAGCTGCTCAACTCCAGGGCCACTGTTCACATTTTAGTCTATTCATATTGCACTGTGAAAAGCCATTTATCTAGAATAAAGTGTGAATTTTCTACCACTCTGAGGCCCTATCTGTGTCATGATTTTAACTTACTACATACTTTGTTATTATCTTTTCACTTATTTTCACTTCCTCTTCCCCAGGATCAGTGTTTGTAGAATTGTGGTGTGAGGATGCCAGGCATCAGAGCCACATAAGAGTGCTTATAAAAACTTCAGAGTGCTTTAATTGACCCTATAGCATCAAAGTTGCTATTTATGGGATTTGAACATCTCCTTTTTAAACAAGATGCCCAGGAGACAACTTTGCTTCTTATAGTTTGAGAACTATTACAGTTGACTTAGAACTCCTTGAGGCACCAACTATGTCCTACTCATTTTTGTATCTTCAACACGTATTCTGGCATGCAGCAGAACTGAATACATATCCCCAAATATGAATTATTGTGACTATATTATGAATGGAACAATAACTGTAAGACTGTGGTTCTTGGATGTTTCAAAAATAACTGTGCTGTGGATGGAGCTGGAAGCCATTATCCTAAGCAAAGTAATGCAATAACAGAAAAGCAAATACTGCATGTTCTCGTTTGTAAGTGGGAGCTAAACAGTGAGAACACATGGACACAAAGGAGGGAGCAATAGTCACTAGGGCCTAGTTGAGGGTAGTAAATGGAAGGAGAGAGAGGTTCAACAAACTACCTATCAGGTGCTATGCTTATTACCTTGGCAATGAAATCATTTGTACACCAAACCCACATGGCATGTAATTTACCTATATAACAAACCTGCACATGTTTCCCTGAACCTCAAATAAAAGCAAAAAAAAAAAAAATCAAGATATCAACTATGCTGGACATGACATCAGTACTTCTTATCCTGCCTCTAGCTACACTTTGTGAAAGCTAAGTTTCAGGCAAGTATGGTAAAGAGGTAAGGGTTCTTTTCTCCCACCCAACCCCAACTGATAAGACACAGACTCTTCCTTGGACACAGCAACACTGAGACTACTGTGAAACATTTGCCTTTGCCCTGGCTCATAAGGTACTGATTTCACATTGGGAGAGAGAAATTGAGAAGATCTGAGGCTACTGCACCCCCCTCCTTTTAGCACACGACTCCTAAAGCAAGGATGTCTGTCTTAGAGAAGCCTGCTATTGTTTCTGTTCTAACGTCAGAGTCATAGCTCAGAGATTTTGCTCAGGAGAAGAAGCAGGTTCAAGAACAGAGAGCTCCAAATCACTCTTCTCCCAATCTTATTTTATTTACAATATAACATGAAGAAGTTCAAGCCTAAGGATGTTCTCAAAAATAATGCAGGTGATTATGGGGAAAGGTAATTGAAAGGAAAGTGGTAGATTCATTGGACAAGTAGGCTGAACTGCAGCTGATTTGTTTATACAAGGGAACCACAGCAAGAACCCGCTTGGGGTCATAAGAAATCTGAAATACTAACTGCAGTCTGAATTTTATTGGTTTAGTTTGTGGGGCAATTTATGTACTAATACATTTTTGACAACAATAGAGTGCAACTGACCAGTGATTAGTGGATATTAACAACTGGGATTGAACAGGGAAAGAAACAATCAACGAGAGGCTCGATAAAATCACTTTCATTGAGGATGACTGCGGGCATATACAAGGCTGCAGTTTTTGAGGAATATCAGAGGCTTACTACTTCTGAGATAAGTAGACACCACTAAAATAATTAACTAAATTACAGTTAATTATAAACTGAACAAATAAATAACCATGACAACCTTGGGGAGGTGGTGGTTACCAGCACCCAGTATTACAACAACATGTTATTTAAAATATCTGTTCTCCAAAAAATCATGAGATATGCAAAGAAACAGAAAAGTATGACCATACACCAGAAAAAAAACCAGGTAATAGATACTATGTCTGAGAGTAATCAAATGTTATATTTAAAAGAAAAAGAAAACTTCAAAGTAGCCATTATAAATATGTTCAAATAAATTAGTTCTTGATTAAATAAAATAAGGTATGATGTCAATGTCACATCAAATAGAAAATATCAATGATAGAACTCATAATAACCAAATGGAAATTTTAAATTTGAGAAATGCAAAACTAAAATGAAACATTTTTTATGGGAGCTACACAGTTTTAAAATGGCAGAAGAAGGAACTAAACTTGAAGATAGATTTATAGAAATTATGCAATACAAAGAACAAAGATAAAAAATAGCTAAGAAAATGAACCGAGCCTTAGAGAAACATGGGATACTATCAATCACCCATGTGTCATGTGATTATCAAAAGAGGAGAGAGAGAAAAGGAGCATAAAAATGTTCAAAACACTAATGGCAAAAACTTTCCAATCAGTTGAAAAATGTTGAAATATACATCCACAAATCTCAACAAACTCCAAAAGGGTAAACGCAAAGAGGTATACAAATAGAGACATTATAGTACAAATTCTGAAAGTCAAAAGACAAAAAGTAAAAGCCAAACCTTTCAAAGAGAACCCCAATAATAATGCAGGTTGACTTGTCTGCAGAAACAATGAGGTTGGGGAAACAGTGAGGTAACATATTCCAAGTGCTCTAAGGAAAACACACACACACACACACACACATACCCCAAAAGCTGTCAACCAAGAATCCTCTAACTATGAAAGCTATCTTTCAAAAGCAATTAGAGAATGAATATTGCAACAAAGAATGAAGCTTATTTTCGGCAGAAACACAATATAAGAAATACTAAAAGAAATTCTTTAGGCTGAAAGCAAGCGATCCCAGAAAATAATTCAAATTGACACACCTACAAAATAAAAAGCACCAGTAAAGATAAACATGTAATTATAAAACATAGTAGGAATGCATGTTTATCTCCCTTTTAAAATGATTTGTATAAAATAATATGCATATAATGTACTATTTGACCTATAACATATAATCATGTGTCACATCACAAGGTTTCAGTCAAGGACAGATCGCACATACAACAGTGGTCCCATAAGATTATGATGGAGCTGAAAGATTTTTATTGCCTAGTGACATTGCAGCTATGTGTACAGTTGTAATGCAATGCATGACCCACATGTTTGTGGTAATGCTGGTGTATGTAAGCAGACCTACTGCATTGCCAGTCATATGAAGAGTATAGCATATACAATTATAGAGTATATAAGACTTGATAATGATTAATAAACAAATCTGTTAAATGTCTATGTGCATATTATACTATACTTTCTGTTATCTCAGAGTGTCCTCTTACTTATTTTTTTAAATGTTATTGTAAAGCAGCATAAGGAAGGTCCTTCCCAATAATACTTCTGGAACTATTCCAGAAGAAGGCATAGTTTTCACAGGAGAGGAAAATTCCGTGCATGTGATTGCCCTGAAGACCTTCCAGTGGGGCAAGATGTGGAAGTGGAAGACACGGATATTGATGATTCTGACCCTGTGTAGGCCTAGGCTAATGTGTGTGTTTATGTCTTAGTTTATTATTATTATTATTATACTTTACGTTCTGGGATACATGTGCAGAATGTGCAGTTTTGTTACATAGGTATACACCTGCCATGGTGGTTTGCTACACCCATCAACCGGTCACCTACCCTAGGTATTTCTCCTAATACTATCCCTCCCCTAGTTCGCCAGTAGGTTATATGTGCCTAGGGATTTATCTATTTCTTCTAGCTTGTCTTGTTTGTTTGGCATATAATTCTACATAACAATCTCTTATAATCCTTTTTATTTCTATGGTATCAGTTGTAATGTCTTCCCTTTCATTTATGATCTTATTTATTAGTCTTCTCTCTTTTTTCTTCATCTAACTAAGGGTTTGTCAATTTTGTTTATCTTTTCAGAAAACTTACTCTTGATTTTGTTGACTTAATTGTTTTTTAAGTCTTTATTGTATTTATTTTTGTTCTGATCTTTGATATTTTCTTCCTTCTGCTCACTTTGGGCTTAGTTTTGTTTTGTTTTTCTTTTTCTAGCTCATTGAGATATAATGTTAGATTGTTTATTTGAGATCTTTCTTTTTATTTTGATATAGGCATTTATTGCTATACATTTTCCTCTTAGAATGGCTTCTGGTACATGCCATAGGTTTTAGTATGGTGTGTTTCCGTTTTCATTGTCTCAATATAATTCTAAATTTCCCTTTTGATTCCTTTTGACCCATTGGTTGTTCAATTTTTACATATTTGTGAATTTTCCAACATTTCTCCTTTTATTGATTTCTAGTTTTATATCACTGAGATCATAAAAAATGCAAGATATGATTTCAAACCTCTGAAATTTGTTCAGACTTGTTTTGTGACCCAAATTATTATCTATCTTGGAGAAATTTCTGTGTGTGCTTGAGAAGAATGTGAACTCTGTTGCTGCTGGATAACATGTTATATATATATGTACTTTAAACTAAAAGACCTAACAGATGTGTGTGTGTGTGTGTATATATATCAGTCTACATATGTATATGTCTCTCTCTCTATATCTGTCATATATACATATACACATATATGTATATATAAATGTCATATATATGTATATATGTGTGCATGTGTGTGTGTGTGTGTGTGTGTGTGTGTCTGTTAGGTTCTTTAGTTTAAAGTATAGTCCAAGTCTAATGTTTCCAGAAAGATTTTCTGTTTGGATGATCTGTTTATTGTTGAAAGTGGGGGTATTGAAGTCCCCTACTATTATTGTATTACATTCTTTCTCTCCCTTCAGATCTATTAACGTTTACTTTATATACTTAGGTTCCCTGACTTGTAGTACCTCTGTATTTGCATTTATTATACTCAACAAATTGACCTCTTTATCAATATGTAATGACCTTCTTTGTTTCATTTTACAGTTTTTGACTTAAAGTCTATATTGTCTGATATAAGTATAGCTACATCTGCTGTCTTTTATTTTGCGTTTGTATAGACTATCTTTATTTATTCCTTCATTTTCAGTCTATGTGCATCCTTAAAGGTGAGGTGAGCCTATTGTAGGCAGCATGTAGTTGGGCCTTTAAAAAAGAAAAAACAACAAAACTATTCAACCACCATATATCTAATTACTGAAAAGTTTAATCCATAATCCATGTACATGCAATGAAATTATTGATAGGTAAAGACTTACTATTCCCATTTTATAATTTTTGTCTTTTTTTTTTTTTTTTTTTTTTTTTTTTGAGATGGAGTCTCGCTCTGTCACCCAGGCTGGAGTACAGTGGCCGGATCTCAGCTCACTGCAAGCTCCGCCTCCCGGGTTTACGCCATTCTCCTGCCTCAGCCTCCCGAGTAGCTGGGACTACAGGCGCCCGCCACCTCACCCGGCTAGTTTTTTGTATTTTTTAGTAGAGACGGGGTTTCACCGTGTTAGCCAGGATGGTCTTGATCTCCTGACCTCGTGATCCGCCCGTCTCGGCCTCCCAAAGTGCTGGGATTACAGGCTTGAGCCACCGGATATACTTTGTTTCCTCCTCTCTTGCTCCCTTCCTTTGTGGCTTGATGGTTTTCTGTAGTGATGTGCCTTGAATCCTTTGTATTTTTGTTTTGTTGATCTGCTATAGATTTTTGCTTTCTGGTTACTATGAGGCTTACATAAAATACCTGATACTTATAACAGGCTATTCCAAACAGAGAACAACTTAACTTTGATTGCATACAACTCTATAATTTTACTCATCCCCCAAATTCAATGTTCGTGGTGTTAAAATTTACATTATTTTGTAATTTATGTTTCTTTACAATTTATTTTAGCTGTAGTTTTTAAATAGTTGTGTCCTTTAACCATCATACTAGAGTTAAAATTGCTTTTAGCACTAAAATTACAATCCTAAAGTATTCTGAATATGACTCTATGTTACTTAGACAATTGAGATTTGCATGTTTGTATATTTTATGTAGTTAATTAACAGGTTTTTTAGTGCTTACAACTCCCTTTAGTAATTCCTCTAAGGCAGGCCTAGGGATGAGGAACTCTCTTCGCTTTGTTTTTCTGGGAAATTTTTCATTTCTCACTATTGAAGAATAGTTTTGCTGGGTAAATTATTCCTGGTTGTTGAGATTTTTTTGTCTTTTTTGGTCTTTTTTTTTCCTTCAGCACTTTGAATATATCATTTATTTCTGCCTTGGCCTGCAGGTTTTCTGCTAAACCAAGTTGGAACTCCTTTGTGTGGGATATGTTTCTTAACTCTTGTTGCTTTTAGAATTTTTTTGTCTTTGATTTTTTCATGGTGTGATTATCAATGTATCTTAGTGAACTCTTCTTTTCGTTGAATTTAATTGGAGAATTCTGTGATTCCTGAACCTGGATGTCAGCACCTTTCCCCAGATTTTGGAAATCTTCAGTCATTGTTTCTTTAAATATATTTTCTGGATTTTTTTCCTCTTTTTATTTTTCCTTTGGGAAATCCTATCATGCAAAATGTTAGGCCTCTTTATGGTGTACCATAGTTCCAGAAGGTTTTCTTCATTCTTTTTTTTTTTTATTATTATACTTTAAGTTCTGAGGTACATGTGTATAATGTGCATGTTTGTTATAGGTATACACTCACCATGGTGGTTTGCTGCACCCATCAATCTGTCATCTACATTAAGTATTTCTCGTAATGCTATCCCTCTCCTAACCCCCAACCCCCCGACAGAACTCAGTGTGTGATGTTCCCCTCCCTGTGTCCATGTGTTCTCATTGTTCAACTCCCACTTATGAGTGAGAACATGCAGTGTTTGGTTTTCTGTTCTTGCGTTTGTTTGCTGAGAATGATGGTTTCCAGCTTCATCCATGTCCCTGCAAAGGGATGAACTCATCCTTTTTTATGACTGCATGGTATTCCATGGTGTATATGTGTCACATTTTCTTTATCCAGTCTATCTTTGATGGAAATTTGGGTTGGTTCCAAGTCTTTGCTATTGTGAACAGTGCTGCAATAAACATATGTGTGCATGTGTATTTATTTACTGTGTCTATTTCCACACAAAACGCCAAAGACCAGGGTGGCGGGAAAAGATGAGTACAGAAGAGATGGTATGTTAAGTTTGACTTTACAGAATCTTAATCAAATGCAGTTGAACAACATGGGAGATAAGCTGTGCCTTATTAGAAAATAGGGTATTTGCAGATGTAAATGGTTAGGCAATGAAAATACAAAAGAGGTGTACACTGAGGTCACACTGAATTAGAGTAGGCTTTAAGTTCAATTACTGGTGTCCTCAAGAGGAGAAAGACATTTGAAGACATAGACACACAAAAGGAAAAATGCAATGTGACCACAGAGGCAGAGACTGGAGAGATGCAGCTGTAAGTCAAGGAGCACCAAGGATTGCCAACACCCAGAAGCTATGAACCAGCAAGGGATCCTTTCCTAGAACTTTCAATGGGAGCATGCCCCTATTCGGCCATCTTGCTGATGTCACTCAGTATGTGTTATTTATCAAGTTAAGGAAGTTGCTCTCTGTTTCTAGCTTGCAGAAGGTTGTTTAATCATTAATGAGTGTTGGAATTTGTCAAATGCTTTCTATACACATATTGTTATAATCGTATTATTTTTCTTTCTTGGAATGTTGATGTCAGGTATTACATTAATTGCTTTCAATTGTTGAAATAGTCGTCAAATACCTGTAATACATCCCACTTGGTCATGGAGCATAATTAATTTTATGCATTGTTGCATTCAATTTGCTAATATTTTGTTGAGGTTTTGCATCCATATTTAAAAGGCATATTGGTCTTTAGTTTTCCTATTTTAAAATGATCCCATGTTCTTTGTCTGGTTTTGGTATTAAGATAATGTTTACCTCAGAGTAAGTTAAGTAGTCTTGCCTCTACTTCTATTTTCTGAAATATTTTGTAGGAAATTAGGGTGATTTTCCATAAATAGTTGGTAGAATTCACTAGAAAACTATCTGAACTTTTTTTTTCTATTTTGGAAGCTTATGAATTATTTAATTTTCTTAACAGATATAGACCTACACATGTTGTATATTTCTCCTTTAATGAATTTTGATAGATTATTTCTTTCAAGGAACTGGTTCTTTCATCTGGGTTATCAAATCTGTGGGCATAGAATTGTTAATAATATTTCTTTATTATTCTTTTAATGTCCAAGGATCAATAATGGTGACATAATTTCATATGTTAAATTATGTTTGTAATTTGTTTCTTCTTTCTTTTTTTTCCTTGACTAGACTGATAACATTTTAACTACATCAATTTTGTTTCTCTGTCCAAATAATCAGTTTTTGATTTTAATGATTTTTCTCTAATTATTTTCTCCATTTCATTGAATTCTGCTTGAATTTTTATTATCTCATCTCTTCTGCTCACTTTAGACTTAATTTGCTCTTCTAATTTACTAAGATGGAAGCTAATATTATCATTTTTAGACATATCCAATGCTATAAATTTTTCTTTAAGCACAGCTTTAACTCCATCCCATAAGTTTTTATAAGTTGTATTTTCATTTGAAAAAATTTCAGAATATTTCAAGATATTTAAAACTTTTTCTTGAGACTTCTTTTACCCATTCACTCTTTAGAAGTGTATTGTTTAATCCCAAAACATTTTGGGATTTTTCAGTTATCTTTCTGTTATTGATTTCTGGTTTAATTCCATTGTGGTCTGAGAGTATATTGGTATATATATGTTATTTCTTTTATTTTATATCTGTTAAGGTGTTTTATCATCTAGAATATACTCTGTCTTAGTGTATATTCCATGTGAGCTTTAGAAGAATATGTGCATCCTACTGTTCTGCCTGACTTTATGATTGTCAAGTAGATCCAATTTGGTTGATGGTGCTATTTCACTCAACTATAACCTACTGATGTTCTGCCTGCTGAGTCTGTCAATTACTGATTGAGTGTGTTGAAATCAACTAAATTAGGAGATGTGCCTTTTTCAGGTTTTGTACCATTGTCTTCTTTACTCCTGATAATTTCCCCTTCTCTGAAGTCTGCTTTGTCAAAAATATTATAGCTAGTTCAGCTTTCTTTTGATTAGTATTAATATGATATATCTTTATCATTTGAATTTTAGTCTACCTGATTATTTATTTAAAGTGAGTTTCTTGTAGACAACACATAGTGGGTTTTGTTTTATTATGAACTCTAGCCGTCTCTCTCTTTTAACTAGTATATTTATATAATTCATATGCAAAATGATGATTGATGTATTTGTATTCATATCTGTTATATTTTTAATTGTTTCATATTTACTTCCCATGCTCTTCATTTCATTTTTGTCTTTCACCTTTTTTCTATACTCTCTGGTTTTATTTGAGCATTTTGTATAATTTTATGTCTTTTATACCATGTCAGTTATGTTTTTTTAAAGTTTTTTTCAGTGGTTACTCTGGAGTTTGCAGTATATATTTACAACTAATTTAAGTTCACTCTCAAAAAATGATATACCGCTTCATGGATAGTGTAGGTACCTTATAGTAGAGCGTTCCCAATTCTTCCCTCCCATTCTTTGCTGCAATGTAGTCATTTATTTCACTTACCCATCAACTGTATAAATGAATATATTATTGTTATAACTATTTCAGTGAAATCTATCAGATTAATTAAAACCAGTGCTATCAGAAATATTATATTATCTTTAGTTATTCTTTCTGCCATGCTCTTCTCTTCTGTAGGTCTGAATCTCTATCATTGTTGTTGTCTCTGAAGCACTTTCTAACATTTCTTGCAAGTCAGGTTCTTTGGTGACAAATTCCCTCAACTTTTATTTTTCTGAGAAAGTTGTTGGTTCTCCTTTATTCCTGATGAATAACTTCCCTGGATGCATAATTCTAGGTCTGCTTGGTAGCTTCTACTTGCAAGACTTTAAAAGTTTCTATCCAACTTCTTATTGCTTGTGTGGTTTCTAAAGAGATGTCCAAATGTAATTCTTATTGCTCTATAAGTAACATCTTTTCTTCCCAGTAGTTTATTTCAAGAGTTTTCTTTGTCTTTGACATTCTACAATTTGAATATACTATAATGGTATGCCTAAGTGTGAGACTTTTGGTATTACCTTGCTTGGTATCCTCTGAGCTTCCTGGATTTGTGTTTTGATGTCTGCCATTAATTTTGAAAAATACTCAGCTATTGTTACTTCAAAATTTTTGTTCCTCTTTCTTTTTATTTTTCTGGTATTCTCATTATGTGTATTTTACACCTGTGTAGTTGAATATTCTGTTGTTTTTAAAATTTATGTTTCCCTGTTTTCATTTTGGGAATATCTATTTACATATCTTCAAGTTTACTGATTCTTTTCCTTGACTATGTCCAGTCCACTAATGAGTCCATTAAAGGCATTTTTTATTTATATGCAATGCTTTTGGTTTGTATTTCCTCTTTATTTTTTTTCTTAGAGTTCCCATCTCTCTGCGTATGTAACCAATTTATTCTTGCATGTTGTCCATCTTTTCTATTAAAGTCTTTGGCATATAATTCATACTTTAAAAAAAAATCCCCAAAGATCTGATAATTCCAAAACCTCTGTTGTAGCTGGGTCTGGTTCTGATGCTTGCTTTGTATCTTCCAACTGATTATTTTTTGTCTCTTACAATACCTTGTAATTTTTTGTTAAAAGCCAGACATAAAGTACTGGGTACAAGGAACTGAGGTAGATGGGTCTTTAATGTGAAGTTAATACATTTATCTGGCTAAAAGTTAGGTTGTGTTTACTAGTCACTATTGCTATGGTACGAAAGGTTAAAATTTCCAATACTGTCCTTGTTTTTTGTCTCCTTTTTGTCTTGGGTTTCTCTAGAAACTACTTCAGTAGTGTCAGAAACTTGCAATTTGTTCAGCTGTCATGCCTCTTATTATACAAGAACCTTACTGATGAGGTCAAATTCATAAAAAGAGAAACTAGATTGGTATTGCCAGGTTCTGGGGTGAGAATGAAGAGGAGTGATGGCTAATGAGTATAAGACTTTTTGGGAGGTGATTAAAATGTCCTGAAATTAGATAGCAGTGATTGCATAACTCTGATTATGCTAATAATCAGTGAATTGTACCCTTTAAGAGGGTACAATTTTTTTTTGGTATGTGAATTATAACTCAACAAAGTTGGTATATTAAAAAAAATAGGTGAACACATTATATTGGCGGTGGGGAAAATTCAGAATTTTTATATAATGTGTACTTTGGGGAAATTGGAATATCCTAAATTGTATTATATCCAAACTACAAAGTTTTAGGGAGTCATTAAAAACTATATTACCAAAGATATTACAAGCTAAGTAAAACCTCAAGGTAAAACTAGGTGCATAGGGTAATTTGAATATTATAAAATAAAATATGTTTTTATCTCTATGTGTATATATTTCCAAATCTAGCTTTAAAATTATGTATTTTTAAGTGAAAATAGCATAAGAAAATTCATTTTAATGTTAACAGTATTTATGAAGATTAATACTATGGGTGATGGTATTCTTTAAAAATGTAAACACTTTTAAAATTCCATGTAATGAGTATGCATTACTTTTACAATCATAAAAATACATCACTAAAAGATACATTATCTTGGCCGGGCGCGGTGGCTCAAGCCTGTAATCCCAGCACTTTGGGAGGCCGAGACGGGCGGATCACGAGGTCAGGAGATCGAGACCATCCTGGCTAACACGGTGAAACTCCGTCTCTACTAAAAAAAATACAAAAACTAGCCGGGCGAGGTGGCGGGCGCCTGTAGTCCCAGCTACTCGGGAGGCTGAGGCAGGAGAATAGCCTAAACCCGGGAGGCGGAGCTTGCAGTGAGCCGAGATCGCGCCACTGCACTCCAGCCTGGGTGACAGAGCGAGACTCCGTCTCAAAAAAAAAAAAAAAAAAAAAAAAAAAAAAGATACATTATCTTTTTATTTTTGATTCTTAAATACATAGTATACAGTGTGAGATGAGGCTCCAGTATATAACTTAATTATTTAAGTAATAATTATAATAACAACAATAACTGATTAATCAACACCTATCATCAAGTTCTCACTTTTTTTATCCCATTGATTGGTTTTGCCAATGCTGTTGTTATGTTCAAGTAAATGGACACAATGACACTGCTCAGTCAGTCGGACTTGTGAAAAGCCATTTGAAGACTAGGGTTAAGCAATGTACTATATGGTAAGGCAAGGCTATTTATAGCACACCCTTGGAGCTAAACTTAATTGTATCCTCATTATGAGGCAATCTTTACAGAGTCCTGTGAAATGCATTCTATAATTGTAAAAATTGCATTTGCAAATGTCCCTTTAGTAACTAACCACAAGATAGAGGCAGTAGGGAAAAATTTAATTTAAGAAAATAGAATAGAGTTGAAAATTTATGGGAAATTCTGAATAAAGTTCATAATTTTACCCATTACTCGTAATGATTACTCAAAAACCAGAACAGGAAGAAACTGGACTTATTAAAAGAAGCATTAAATAAAGCACTAAACAATGTAGACTGGTAGACTACTGTATCTAGAAGCCTTCTTCCCCTGTGGACACATAAAAGACTAAAAAATGTTGATGATATAAACTTAAGAAACAAAATATCCCACCTGGAGCAGTTTTCTCAAAAGTTACTTAGACTTTGCTACTCTACTTAAAAGCAGTTCCCATTATACTAATAGGCACAAGCAAGCAGTTCAGGTTGCATAGTACCCATGCTGGCTCAGAGGCTAAAAGCAGTTGGCTTTTCTGGCTTCCTATTTTTGTTTCCTTTGATGACCTAAGTCCTAATGACATACTTTTTCAAAAGTTCAACAGCACTTATGTTTTTATTTAAAATTTTATTATATTTTATTGTATACAGTTCTCTTTAATTAAATCAAGATGTGTTTCTTATTTGAAATGAAGTCCCTCCAAGGAAAGAATTGTGTGTGTTGCGTTTTTTAAAATATATTTTTCCCAAGGATCCAGGATTGTGTGGGACAATGCTTAAGAAATACATAATCTCATTTTATTGTGTTAGTCTCTTATCTAAAAACCTCAGTTTTATTGAACTCAGATTCAGAACTTCACCCCATTACCTATGCATTTAAGCAATACCATACCATATCACCACATAATATCTTCTTCATGTTCTTTTATACATCCATCCGTCTATTCAACAATCCATATCCACACTGGCTTTTTTTCTCTTTAGTTCAGGGCTTGGGCTACTTTTCTGTAAAGGTCCAGAAAGTAAAATTGTAGGCTTTCTGGCCCATATCATCTCTGTAGCAATTACTTAATTCTGCCATTATAACACAAAAGCAGCCAAAACAATTCGTAAGCAAATAATCTTGGCCGGGTTCCAATAAAACTTTATTTATGAAACGCAGGCATAGGCTGGATTTGGTCATGGATTATAGTTTGCAGATCCATGCTCTAGTCCACTTTCTTCCTCACTTACCAATTTACAAGATACGTATTTTAATCAGCAAGAGACAGAATATTCTGAAGATGATGCTACATTATTGCTGATAAATCTTCAGTAACATTAATGACATTCTCAGCCTGGTTTTAAATAACTTATTTCTGATTTCTAACATTCCTAAAGATCTGCTACTTCAACTACTACTTGCTTGTTCCCCAGAGTTCAGAGATACCTTGAGTCTTCCCAGCACATTATATTTATCTACACTCCATTCTATTGTTACTAAACTGCCCCTTGTTTATTTATTCAAGAGCCACTTCCCTTATCAAACTTACAAAAGCTACTCTCCCTGACCACTTAGCAGGAAGTGGCTTAGCTATGGTTATTTGTATAAATTTTGTAGCCATCTATCATTGCCTGTATATTCTACATCTTTTTGTTAAGCAACGTTTTAATTTAAATCCTCATATTAATTTTTGTTTATAATGTTATGTTTCTAAGTACAATAAAATTTCCTGAGGAAAAGAAATGTATTACACTTATAAAACTTCCCCATTGCATCTAGCATAGTAATTAACAAATAATAGATGCTCCTCACTGTTTGACTTGGTGGCTATTACTCTGAAGAACCAGCTCTTCTCAATAGCATATTCATTGAAGTTTCTTAACATGACACAGTAGATTGCAACTGATGATTGGTAAAGTTTTTCTCCCTTCAGAGAAAATAAAATTTTCGTGGGACAAATGAATAATTTTTCATAAAATGGATAATATTGAGGCATATTATTTACTTTCTGATTACCTTAAAGAATGTTCAGTACTGTACATATAAAATAAAGTTTACTAATTGCCATAATAATTATAAATAGTTGATAAAATTTTAACAGTATTTGATCTTGTTACTATAAATTTATCAAAATAACTGCCATTTATCAAAATAACTGATACTGAAGCTTATAAAATGTGATTTAAAATAACAGGTTAAAACAACATATAGGTAAAAATTCACCTAAAGCTCTTTTTCACTGGATAACGTGTTTTTTTTTTTTTTTGGTTGAAAGAAGAATGCTTTATTGTTCTTTATTCCCCTTAAGCAATGCTTAACTTGTTTTAAGTTTCAGTGAGATTATTTTACTGTACTGTTACTTTTAGTGCATATATTATGAATGCAGTTTTTTTGAATTCTTATTGTTACAGTAATGACTACCATAACAAAAGTCAGTCACATTTTATATTTTCTGTAAATAGAAGTTTATATTGACTTACTCTCTAAGTAGTCCATAAAGTTATTGCTGGAAATGAGATCTTTGGAAAACATAGATGTGATGGTTAATTTTAGGTATCAACTTGACTGGTTCATGGGGTGCCCAGATATTTCATTAAACATTATTCTGTGTGTGTTTGTGAGGGTGTTTCTGGATGAGATTAACATTTGCATCAGTAGATGGAGTAGAGCAGAGGGTCCTCCCCAATGTAGGTGGTCCTCATCCAATCTGTTGAACATCTGGATAGAAAAAATAGTCCGAGTAAGGCAGAGTTTCCTCTCTTTTCAATTGCCTTTGAGCTGGGGTATCAGTCTTCTCTTGGCTTTGGACTTTAACACAGCGTGGAACTTATACCTTCAGCTCTCCTAATTCCCAGGACTCTGGACTCAGACAGGAATTACACAATTACCTCTCCTGGTCTCCAGCTTGCCAACTATTACATGTTAGGACTCCTTACTTTCCCAAATCACATGGAACATAATCCTTATAATAAATATCTTTGTATAGTTAAAAGTAAATAGATTTTAACTTGGCTTAGGCTAACTCTTTGTCTAAAACCCCATTCTGGTGCCCTCTATGCTATCCCTACAGGCTGTTTGGTGGTGTTTTACATGTTTCCAAATTAATCTGTGTCTCAGTCTTTGCACACATATGATTTTTGCAGGTTTTTCATCAAATATATATGGAGCAACTGGAAGACAAAATTGATATCATTTTCATCTTGCCTGGTGCAGTGCCTGACATTTAGTAATGACTCTGTATACTAAACTCTGTATCTACATATGAAAATGTATGGAGCTTAAACTTGCCTTAATCTTCATACTCTCTTCCAATTTATCTGCATGTTTCTAAAAATCAAATCTATATTTAAAGGACTAACAGAAGCAGATAAATACACAGTAATGACTCCCTAAAAGATAAGGATTCTTTTAAAGTCAAGTTTAAATTACTAAGAAGCTCATTATTTTGAATAAGCATTAATTAGAAGACACCTTTTTCTGGACTCTACTATCTATGCTAAAAATTAGATATGTAAATATTATCTTCCTCCATTCATGGAACTATTTTAATATTCACATCTGCTTTTATAGTAGATACAACTTCTATATGTAAGTTATGGGTTTTGTAGATACTTATAATGATATTTATATTATAAATGTGATTCTTATAAGAAATTTAAGAATAGTAGCCAAATGGGTAGGCATGGAAATAGCTTCAGGGAAGAAATAATGAGCTAAACAAAAGATATCTTCATGAATGAAAGAAAATAATGAGGTAAAATAAACCGATGCAGATAAAGGAGCCTCATTCTAAGTTTCTATAGACAGGCGGGAGGAGAAATATGAGTGTTTGGTGTGGTTGTAGTCTATTAGGAAATTTTGCAGGAGTGCCAAAGAAGAAGGAGAAGCCCCAAATGGCTTCACAAAGGGCATAATAGATTGAGATTTAAGCAGAAGCCATATTATAAAAGGGGCAAGGGCATTGCCTAGCTTTCCTGTGTTGAAACAGATTGGGTTTAAGAAGTTCAGATCCAACTTAATGGTTATCAAAATAAAACTGTAATTAATCTATGTCGCTGCTTGGAGAGCAGGGGCTAATTTTCATCTAAATCACATGTGAGAATCTAAGTACCAAGCTGAAAAGGGAGCTGAATAAATAATTACTTGCACAAGTTTTTTTATTTTCTAAAAAGAAAAAGCATGTTTTTAATTGAAAATTCTGTGTTGTTTCAAGCTCCAGATTAGAGATGATCTTTGAGTAAATGTCCCAGTGAAGACATTTACTCAATGTCAATCATTAAACAAAATTAAATAAATAAAGTACACAGAATGTTAAAAAGTAATGAATATGAAGGAGAAAAGTCAGAAAGAGCAGGAGGCTAAGTGTTGGAGGGGTTGACATTTTAGGTAGAGTGGGCAGAGAAGCAGATGAGATTGAATAAAGATATGAAGGAAGTGAGGGAAGAATTCATCAACTATCTGGGGCAAGAGATCTGAAAGACAGGCAGCAATTGATAATGCAAAGACCCCGAGGCAGATGGGGCCTTTAGATTTCACTAGAGTGAAATCTAAAATGCAGGGAATGCATTGGAAGCAAGATCCCTTTGGAGTTAGGAATTATTAAGTTCTTTTTTTTTTTTTTTTTGAGAGGGAGTCTCGCTGTGTCGCCCAGGCTGGAGTGCAGTGGCGCGATCTCGGCTCACTGCAAGCTCCGCCTCCCGGGTTCCCGCCATTCTCCGGCCTCAGCCTCCGAGTAGCTGGGACTACAGGCGCCCGCCATCGCGCCCAGCTAGTTTTTTGTATTTTTAGTAGAGACGGGGTTTCACCGTGTTAGCCAGGAGGGTGTCGATCTCCTGACCTCGTGATCCGCCCGCCTCGGCCTCCCAAAGTGCTGGGATTACAGGCTTGAGCCACCGCGCCCGGCCAGGAAATATTAAGTTCTTAACAAACAAGATGAATTTCTGTCTTTGTTGCTTTAAATCATAGCTCATAAACTCACATACTTACAGAAGTCAGGGTAATAATGTAGATATCTGAAGCATGGTGGGTGTTTTAACTTCCTGGGGCTACCATAGCAAATTACTACGAACTGGGTTGATTAACAACAGAAATGTATTCTCTCACAGTTTTGTAGGCGGAAAGTCTGAAATCATGTCAGCAGGGTCATGTTCCCATTGAAGGATCTAGGGAAGGATACCTTGCTGGTTCTTAGCAAGGGTGTTGGCAATCCTTGGTGCTCCTTGACTTACAGCTGCATCTTTCCAATCTCTGCCTCTGTGGTCACATCACCTTTTTCCCTTTGTGTGTGTCTATGTCTTCAAATGTCTTTCTCCTCTTGAGAACACCAGTAATTGAACTTAAAGCCTACTCTAATTCAGTGTGACCTCATCGTACACCTGTTTTGTATTTTCATTGCCTAACCATTTACAGCTTCTAATACCCTATTTTCAAACAAGGTCACATTCACAAGTACTGGCAGTTAGGACTTGAACATATTTTGGGGCAGGGGGATGCAATTCATCTCACAATAATGGGGAAAGTGGAAAAATCCTGGGCAGATGTTGACTCTAATGGGGTTAGCTTTGACTCAGCTTAGCAGATTGTTGTCAGTTTACATACTTTGCTTTCAGGAAAGGATTTGCCTTGAGGAGGGTAGTTTATTACTAGGATTTAACAGAGGGGGTCAGTTGTGAGTGTGCAGGATCTAGTTCACATGGCTTTAGAAAACTTAGGGAGTACTTCCTACCTGTGGTGGAAAAAATGTTTGAGAGAATGTCAAGACTGTCAGAGATACTTCGACTTTGGAATGTCAGACAGCCCTATGATAAGAATTTGGAGTCATAATTAAAAATTACATCCAAAAGATGTAGTTAACATGGATTCTTGTGACATATGTAACATTCTCATCAAATTTTCTTAGCAAGTTTGCCCCTACATGTACCTTAATCCATAGTTGTTGGTTTCATCTCTTTCCCTAGGCTCACATTTATTAGCTTGACAAGGTGGCTTCTATGCAATGAATCTTATTTGAACAAGCAATCTCCAAAGACATGAAATGGGACTGTAGTGTGCTTAGACTTAGAATCCCTAGAGTGAAATCTAAAATGCATCCCTTGATCTAAAAAATGCAATTTGGTAGTTCCTAGCGGTATATTTCCCTCAAGACAGAAATTATTTATCTCAAGAAATTATCTATCTTAGGGGATAATTCCTTAACTATAACTTAAAGACATTATGCAATTATGAGACTATATTTTCCACTGGTAGTGAGAGACAGGACTTGAAATCTAGAGACATTGCAAGTGAAATCAGAGTTCATGTCTGAGGCCTGTAATGCTACCAGGGATTAAATGAAAGAGATTCAATCCAATTGTCTCTTCTAGGATTCAATTCTGAATAGCTGCCTTGTTGATGAGTATACATTTTGTAAGGCCTTATATTTCTCATCTCTATTAAGTTTTCCTTCAGAATTGGGTAGATCATTTTTCCTTGGCACAGATAATTTGTATATTATCTCAATCTTCTTTTTTTTTTTTTTTTTCTTCCAGAAGCAGTAAGGCACTGAACTATGAACTTTACTGCCAGAACGAAATTTAAAGGTGGTCTTTTTAGTGGAATTTCATTCTTTCATTCCTTAACCAAAGATAGACTTTCTAATATCTACAGTCCAGTTGTTGCAGGATTTATTAATCACACTGTAATGCAAATGTTTCAATTTATAACTCCCAAGTTGACAAATTCCACAATTAATTTTAGCAATTACCTTCTCTATCATCTTTACTCATTTCTTATATTAATTTTGTGTCCACTATTATATGGTAAATTCTTCTGAAGACAATGAATCCTTTTCCTCTCCTTCCCTCTCAACTTGGTGTGCTTTGTACATTATATTCACTTAGTAAATACTGGAATAGCTTTAAAATACTCCTTTGTAAATAAAAATAATACAATTAAATCACCATAAAACCATTAGTGTAAAGCAGCAACAAAATACAGTTTTAAGATAAGGCTACCTAATATATTTACATTGTTATTAATCACCTAGTGAATGCCAAAGTCAAGAAAGTGAATTATTTGCGTCGAGGGTAAATTTTATATTATGACTTCTCCCATATGTCTCATGAAGGAAATACATTTATTAATTGACAGCTCTGCTTTTTACTTTATTAAGTACCAAGTTGAGTTTAGTTTGAAATTTAGAAAGGATTTTCTCTTACCTGAAGCAGTGAAATAAATTTGTTATACTTATGTCTTGGAAGAAGAATAAATGCAGACTCTGAAAAGATTTAGCTCTTTGGGGATTGCAGTATTTCAATTAATGACACTCTTTCAAATCTCTTAAATCCTGCCTCTTTGCTCAAAATTCTTTCTATTATCATAAATTTATTCTCTTGTGTTAGGACAAGTCTAAACTAGCAAAGTGAAGTGGAAAATGGAGCCAATTATTCAGATAATTGAAGTAAAATACTTTTTTTCTCATTACTATATATTTCAGATACAATCTTCTTTTTTTAAACCTGAGTATGTAGAATTACCCCAGTTTCCTCTCGAATAATGTATATAGTTAGATCATATTATTTAAAGTTTCAAATTCTTGTGATCTTTTCTGACTTTGAGACTTGGTCTATATAGGTAAACAACTCCATTAGCAGGGCGAAAATATGTCTGGGGAATTGAGTCAGAAGTAGAATGTTAGCCTTCAGTTGATTAATTTAAGGCACTAGAAAGTTTATTCAAACAGACATATAAACATCTTTTCCTTGGAGTCTGGATCCACGTATGTAAAATAAAATAATGAACCAAAGTAATTGTCTCAATAAATAAAATCCCACATTCTTCTCTTAAATGCAAAAAAAAAAAAAAAAAAAAAAAAACAGATAATATAAGATTTTTCTTTTAAATTTTACTTTAATCATTCAAATTGTCTCTCATTTTGATACTAATTTTTACTACTTAAAACTTTAAGTTGCAAAGATTTTTTTTAGAGTGATATAGAGTAGGAAAGCAACAAATATTTGCTTTCTGGAACAGAAATTATCTGCTAATAATCCAGAAAATTATCAATTATATTCCATCTCCTTATTTGCTATAGTAATTATCCTATTATGTTAGTTTCCTTTTTGCTTAAAAATCCTACAATTCCACATTTTTCTATTGTGCCACTAAAATATTTATTTAAGGCTGCAGATATGATGATTTTGGGACAGCTAGCTTATTATAAAAGAAAACTAAAATTTTAACAAATAAAAAGGAATAATTGGGGTAAATAAAAAATATAATGTGAATGAATAAATCTATAAGGAATTACAATTTTGTAGTAAAGAATTTCTTAAATGAGACACCCAAAGAAATACCATAAGGAAAATATAAGAGACTGACCACATCAAAATTAAGAACTTTTATTCAAAAAATAGCAGAATTGAGAATGCCACTAGCAGGCAATGAGAATACATTTGCATTCTTCTAAAACTGACAAAGATTTAATACCTAAATATAACTCATACAAATCAAAAAGAAAAAAAAAAAGAAAAATTTTCAAAAAAGAGAAGCAAAATCCAAATGATTCACAAATATATGAAAAAAGATTAATCACACAGCTAATCAGATCAATGTAAATTGACAATAAATATACATTTATATGCATCCAATTATTGAAAATTAGAAAGTCAGTACCAGCATGTTCAGGATATTGGAAAAGACAATTTTGTATGAACTGCCTGAGGCAAGAGAAGATGATATAATTCTTTATGAGATATATTTTAAAGGTTTGATGAAATGAAGTATACATGTAATCTGTGATCCAATCTATGATCTAGTCATATTATACTGCTGGGTATTTATTGAAATAAAGCTTTGTATAGCCAATTGTTACATGTTTTGCCATAGCAAAGATATAGAAACAAACTAGGTTTCCATCACTGTAGGAACAAATAAGTGAAAAAGAGGTACATACAAACAATATGATGTCATGAAGGAGTTACAATCAGTAAACTAGATAAATATACAGCAAAATGGATAGATCTTAAAGTGGTGAGTAAAAACTAATACAAGAAATAGAACATTTATAGACTGATATAACATCTGGAATCAAAATACATCCCTATGTAAAACAGCATTACATTATTCAGGAATATAAATATTTCTGAGTACTATATTACATGAGAATGAAATATGTGTAGAATGGAAGTGATTTTGGTAATGAAAAAAATCATAAAAAAGATAAATCTCACATAGATTAAAGATGATTGTGTTTCTGTGTTTCAAGTAAATAACAACAAAAATAAGCCTTCATACTTCATCCCTAGTGAGATCAGAGACTCTTGCCTTCTCCTCTATGATGACATCATTTTGCTAGTTCACCCAGTGACATTTGTGCTTCTCAGTTCTGGCATTTCTCTGACAGACCTCTGCTTCATCCGTCTTACATTTCTTGGTTTCTTTGTATTATCTGGCTCTTGTTGACTCAATGTCTATTGTTTTGTTGTACCACTTTAAAATCAACTTATTTTGTTGTTTAGATAGTAAACTCAATGTAACAAATACATTTGTAATTTCACAACTTTGAAATATTCCTATAAGAGTTTCAGATTTAAAAGAAGATATTTTAACTCAACAATACACAGTGAGTCCATTATCATTCATGGATTGTATCTAACTGGAATGGTTCCATTACTTGAATTATTTACTGTCTACAGAGGATGACATTGGAGGACCCAGGAAGACTCTGCCCTGCAAAATTTTTTCCCCATGTGCCCAGTATTACCTACAGTTTATTTACATGGGATTTAGCTTTTCATTCCACAGTTAGTCACAGAGTTCACATGTGAACACCTCTGTTGAGAGCAATGGGCCTCAAGAGAACAAGTAAGAGCATCAGGGAATACAGGACAGAACAAAAGGATAAAATTTTCAATTAGTTTTTTGAAAGATTGGCTGTTATCATATCAGAGTATGAAGAATTCTTTAGTGCAAAACTAGATCTTTCTCTTTAACTTGAAAAAAGCATGTGTGTGTGTGTGAGAGAGAGAGAGAGAGAGAGAGAAACAGAGAGAGAGAGAGAGAGAGAGACAGAGAGAGAGTGTCAGCGAAGACTGCATATTGATTCTGGACTTCTGCTCCCAACAGAAGATAACAGGGCATCACGCTCCTGCCTTGCTGATGTCATGTTAGATGAGGCCTAGTGGAGAGTCAAGACTTCCATCACCATCCCACAGTAATGAGGGCATTTGCCCATGGTGTCAGTGGAGGCCACATGGGGAAGAGTAACAAGGAGCTGCTCTCCTTCTCAGAGGGTGGTATCAGTGGAGGCCTAGTAGGGAGCCAGAACTCTCACTCCTGACCAGCAATAATTAGCAGCCCTTCTCTGGGTATGGAAGGAAGCTGAGATGGGAACTTGGAATTCCTCACCCAAGTGGCAATAACTCAGTCACTTATCAGTTCCTATGTTCAGATTATTGTCAAAAAAAGATCTCCTAAAGCAAGATATTTAAATAAGATCCAGAGATTCATGATACTCTCAATATGTCCAAGTTTCAGTTACAAATTACCCATCATACTATGAGCAGGGAAAATCTCAAATGCAAAGAGAAAAACAATCAACAGATGTCAACACTGAGAGAAAACAAATGGCAGACTTGTCTGACAAGCATTTTAAAGCATCTATCGTGAAAATGTTCAACAAGTATTTAGGCATGTACCTGAAATAAACACACATACAAAAATAGAAAGTCTCAGCAAAAAATTTGAAAATCTGAAGAATCAAAATAAAATTGCAGAACTAAAAAGTATAATGAATAAAATAAAAAACTCAGCAACAGAATGGAAAGTGCAGATGAAAGAACCAATGAGCCTGAAGATAGGATAATAGAATTACTCAGTCTAAACAACAGAGAGAAAACATATGGAAACAAACAAACAAACAAACAAAAAAAAAAACAGAACCTGTAATTATTCTACAAGATTAATATTCTTGCTATTGGAGTCCTGAGAGAGAAGAAAAGAGGGTGGATCTGAAAAGTATTGAAATAAATAATAGGTTAAAACTTACCAGATTTTTCAAAAGACACAAATCTACAAATCCAATTAGCTGAGCAAACACCAAGTAGGATTTAAAAAATCTATGCAAAGGTGCATCATAAAATTCTGAAAACCAAAGAAATATAAAATCTCTTGAAAGTGGTGAGAAAAACTGAGCTCTTACCTATATGGGGAAAACACTTTGAATGACAGATGATTTCTCATCAGAAACTATGAGACCAGAGGAAATAATGCTAAAACATTTTACAAATGCTGAAAGAAAAGAAATCTGTCAATCCAGATTTCTATATATAGTGAAAATAGTCTTCAGGAATTAAGAGGAAATCAAAACAATCTCAGATGAAATAAAATGAAGAGAATTTGTAGCCAGCAGATAAAATTTAGGCTAAAAGAATGGATAAAGGAGGTTCAGGAAACTGAAAGAAAATGTTCAAAGAAAAAAAACATTGGAACACTAAAAAGAAAGAAGATAGTGAAAACATAGATAAATACAATAGACTATCTTTTTTTTCTTGAGTTTTCAGAATTATTCTGAATCATTGGGACATAATTATAGCATTATCTGACATGGTCCTTAACATACATAGAAGATGGAGTGATAATAGGGAAATAAGGTTTTTATACTTTATAAAACATGCTAAAACGTTGACAGCAATAAAATGTTATTTTATATATAATATATATACATATATGTAATATGTATATGCATACACATATGCATACAAATATATTCATATATACACAAACATATTTTTGTGTGATTTCTGTGTTTATATACACACATATATAAACTACTAACAAATTATAAAAAGAGATAAACCAAAAATATGATAAAGTCAAGATAGAATTTAATAAATTTTCAAGTACCTCACAAGAAAGCATGAAAAAGGAAAAAGTGAAGGGTGGAGCAAGACGGCTGAATAGGAACAGCTCCAGTCTCCAGCTCCCAGTGTGAGTGACACAGAAGACGGGTAATTTCTGCATTTTTCAACTGAGATACCAGGTTCATCTCATGAGGGAGTGCCATACAATTGGTGCTGGTCAGCTGCTGCAGCCCGCCCAGCAAGAGCTGAAGCAGGGTGAGGCATCGCGTCACCTGGGAAGCGCAAGAAAGAAGGGAATCCCTTTTCCTAGCCAGGGGAACTGAGACACACAACACCTGGAAAATCAGGTAACTCCCACCCCAATACTGTGCTTTATCAAGGGTCTTTGCAAATGGCACACCAGGAGATTATATCCCACATCTGGCCGGGAGGGTCCCACGCCAGTGCAGCCTCCCTCATTGCTAGCACAGCAGTCTGCGATCTAACTGCAAGGCAGCAGTGAGGCTGCAGGAGGGGCACCTGCCATTGCTGAGGTTTATTATTATTATTATTTTTTATTTTTTTTATTTTTGAGACGGAGTCTCGTTCTGATGCCCAGGCTGGAATGCAGTGGCCGGATCTCAGCTCACTGCAAGCTCCGCCTCCTGGGTTCACGCCATTCTCCTGCCTCAGCCTCCCCAGTAGCTGGGACTACAGGCGCCCGCCACCTCGCCCGGCTAGTTTTTTGTATTTTTTAGTAGAGACGGGGTTTCACCGTGTTAGCCAGGATGGTCTCGATCTCCTGACCTCGTGATCCGCCCGCCTCGGCCTCCCAAAGTGCTGGGATTACAGGCTTGAGCCACCGCGCCCGGCCTGCTGAGGTTTAAGTGGGTAAACAAAGCCACTGGGAAACTTGAACTGGGTGAAGCCCACGGTAGCTCAAGGAGGCCTGGAGTCTACTCCACCTCTGGGGACAGGGCACAGCTAAACAAACAAACAAAAAAAGCAACAGAAACCTCTGTAGACACAAACGACCTCATCTGACAGCTTTGAAGAAAGCAGTGGATCTCACAACGCGGAGGTTGAGATCTGAGAATGGACAGACTGCCTGCTCAAGTGGGTACCTGACCCCTGAGTAGCCGAACTGGGAGACATCCCCCACTAGGGGCAGACCGACACCCCACACCTCACACAGCGGGGTACACCCCTGAGACGAAGACTCCAAAGCAAGAATCAGACAGGTACACTCGCTGTTCAGCAATACTCTATCTTCTGCAGCCTCTGCTGCTGATACCCAGGCAAACAGGGTCTGGAGTGGATCTCAAACAATTTCCAGCAGACCTACAGCTGAGAGTCCTGACTTTTAGAAGGAAAACTAACAAACAGGAAGGACACCCACACCAAAACCCCATCAGTACATCACCATCATCAAAGAACAAAGGCAGATAAAACCACAAAGATGGGGAAAAAGCAGGGCAGAAAAGCTGGAAATTCAAAAAATAAAAGCACATCTCCCCCTCCAAAGGAACGCAGCTTGTTGCCAGCAACGGATCAAAGCTGGATGGAGAATGATTTTGACAAGTTGAGAGAAGAAGGCTTCAGTTGATCAAACTTCTCAGAGCTAAAGGAGGATTTATGTACCCAGCACAAAGAAACTAAAAATCTTGAAAAAAGAATGGAAGAATAGATAACTAGAATAACCAATGCAGAGAAGGCCATAAACGAACTGACAGAGATAAAAACCATGACACGAGAAAGACGCAACAAATACACAAGCTTCAGTAACCGATTCGATCAACTGGAAGAAAGAGTATCAGCAATTGAGGATCAAATGAATGAAATGAAGCGAGAAGAGAAACCAAAAGAAAAAAGAGGAAAAAGAAATGAACAAAGCCTTCAAGAAGTATGGGATTATGTGAAAAGACCAAATCTACGACTGTTTGGGGTGCCTGAAAGTGAGGGAGAAAATGGAATCAAGTTGGAAAACACTCTGCAGGATATCATCCAGGAGAACTTCCCCAACATAGTAAGGCAGGCCAACATTCAAATTCAGGAAATACAGAGAACACCACAAAGATACTCCTCGAGAAGAGCAACTCCAAGACACATAATTGCCAGATTCACCAAAGTTCAAATGAAGGAAAAAATCTTAAGGGCACCCAGAGAGAAAGGTCGGGTTACTCACAAAGGGAAGCCCATCAGACTAACAGCAGATCTCTCGGCAGAAACTCTACAAGCCAGAAGAGAGTGGGGACCAATATTCAACGTTCTTAAAGAAAAGAATTTTAAACCCAGAATTTCATATCCAGCCAAACTAAGTTTCATAAGTGAAGGAGAAATAAAATCCTTTACAGATAAGCAAATGCTTAGAGATTTTGTCACCACCAGGCCTGCCTTACAAGAGACCCTGAAGGAAGCACTAAACATGAAAAGGAACAACCGGTACCAGCCATTGCAAAAACATACAAAAATGTAAAGAAATCAATGCTAGGAAGAAACTGCATCAACTAACAAGCAAAATAACCAGTTAATATCATAATGACAGGATCAAGTTCACACATAACAATATTAACCTTAAATTTAAATGGACTAAATGCTCCAATTAAAAGACAGACTCGCAAACTGGATAAAGAGTCAAGACCCATCAGTTTACTGTATTCAGGAGACCCATCTCACATGCAGAGAAATACATAGGCTCAAAATAAAGGGATGGAAGAAGATTTACCAAGCAGATGGAGAACAAAAAAAAAAGTAGAGGTTGAAAGCCTAGTCTCTAATAAAACAGACTTTAAACCATCAAAGATCAAAAGAGACAAAGAAGGCCATTACATAATGGTAAAGGGATCAATTCAACAGGAAGAGCTAACAATGCTAAATATATATGCACCCAATACAGGAGCACCCAGATTGATAAAGCAAGTCCTTAGAGACTTACAAAGAGACTTAGACTCCCATACAATAATAATGGGAGATTTCAACACCCCACTATAAACATTAGACAGATCAACGAGACAGAAAGTTAACAAGGATATCCAGGAATGGAACTCATCTCTGCACCAAGCGGACCTAATAGACATCTACAGAACTCTCCACCCCAAATCAACAGAATATACATTCTTCTCAGCACTACATTGCACTTATTCCAAAATTGACCACATAGTTGGAAGTAAAGCACTCCTCAGCAAATGTAACAGAACAGAAATTATAACAAACTGTCTCTCAGACCACAGTGCAATCAAACTAGAACTCAGGATTAAGAAACTCAATCAAAACCACTCAACTACATGGAAACTGAACAACCTGCTCCTGAATGGTTACTGGGTACATAACGAAATGAAGGCAGAAATAAAGATGTTCTTTGAAACCAATGAGAACAAAGATACAACATACCAGAATCTCTGGGACACATTTAAAGCAGTGTGTAGAGGGAAATTTATAGCACTAAATGCCCACAAAAGAAAGCTGGGAAGATCTAAAATGGACACTGTAACATCACAATTAAAAGAACTAGAGAAGCAAGAGGAAACACATTCAAAAGCTAGCAGACGGCAAGAGATAATTAAGATCAGAGCAGAACTGAAGGAGATAGAGACACAAAATACCCTCCAAAAAATCAATGAATCCAGGAGTTGGTTTTCTGAAAAGATCAACAACATTGATAGACTGCTAGCAAGACTAATAAAGAAGAAAAGAGAGAAGAATCAAATAGATGCAATAAAAAATGATAAAGGTGATATGACCACCGACTCCACAGAAATACGAACTACCATCAGAGAATACTATAAACACCTCTATGAAAATAAACTAGAAAATCTAGAAGAAATGGATAATTTCCTGGACACTTACTCCCAAGCCTGAACCATGAAGAAGTTGAATCCCTAAATAGACCAATAGCAGGCTCTGAAATTGAGACAATAATTAATAGCCTACCAACCAAAAAAAGTCCAGGACCAGACGGATTCACAGCTGAATTCTACCAGAGGTACAAGGAGGAGCTGGTACCATTCCTTCTGAAACTATTCCAATCAATAGAAAAAGAGAGAATCCTCCTTAACTCATTTTATGAGGCCAACATCATCCTGATACCAAAGCCTGGCAGAGACAACAAAAAAAGAGAATTTTAGACCAATATCCCTGATGAACATCGATGCAAAAATCCTCAATAAAATACTGGCAAACCGGATCCAGCAGCACATCAAAAAGTATATCCACCATGATCAAGTGGGCTTCATTCCTGGTATGCAAGGCCGGTTCAACATACGCAAATCAATAAATGTAATCCAGCATATAAACAGAACCAAAGACAAGAACCATAGGATTATCTCAATAGATGCAGTGAAGGTCTTTGACAAAATTCAACAGTGCTTCATGCTAAAAACTCTCAATAAATTCGGTATTGATGGAACATATCTCAAAATAATAAGAGCTATTTATGACAAACCCACAGTTAATATCATACTGAATGGGCAAAAACTGGAAGCATTCCCTTTGAAAACTGGCACAAGACAGGGATGCCCTCTCTCACCACTCCTCTTCAACATAGTGTTGGAAGTTCTGGCTAAGGCAATCAGGCAAGATAAAGAAATAACGTGTATTCAGTTAGGAAAAGAAGAAGTCAAATTGTCCCTGTTTGCAGATGACATGATTGTATATTTAGAAAACCCCATCATCTCAGCTGAAAATCTCCTTAAGCTGATAAGCAACTTCAGCAAAGTCTCAGGATACAAAATTAATGTGCATAAATCACAAGCATTCTTATACACCAGTAACAGACAAAGGGAGATCCAAATCATGAATGAACTTCCATTCACAATAGCTTCAAAGAGAATAAAATATCTAGGAATCCAACTTACAAGGGATGTAAAGGAGCTCTTCAAAGAGAACTACAAACCACTGCTCAGTGAAATCAAAGAGGACACAAACAAATGGAAGAACTTACCATGCTCATGGATAGGAAGAATCAATATCGTGAAAATGGCCATACTGCCCAAGGTTATTTATAGATTCAATGCCATCCCCATCAAGCTACCAATGACTTTCTTCACAGAATTGGAAAAAACGGCTTTAAAGTTCATATGGAACCAAAAAAGAGCCCGCATTGCCAAGACAATCCTAAGTCAAAAGGACAAAGCTGGAGGCGTCACGCTACCTGACTTCAAACTATACTACAAGGCTATAGTAACCAAAACAGCATGATACTGGTACCAAAACAGAGATATAGACCAGTGGAACAGAACAGAGTCCTCAGAAATAATACCACACATCTACAGCCATCTGGTCTTTGACAAACCTGAGAAAAACAAGAAATCGGGAAAGGATTCCCTATTCAATAAATGGTGCCGGGAAAATTGGCTAGCCATAAGTAGAAAGCTGAAACTGGATCCTTTCCTTAGTCCTTATACGAAAATTAATTCAAGATGGTTTAGAGACTTAAATATTAGTCCTAATACCATAAAAACCCTAGAAGAAAACCTAAGTAATACCATTCAGGACATAGGCATGTGCCAGGACTTCATGTCTAAAACACCAAAAGCAACGGCAGCAAAAGCCAAAATTGACAAATGGGATCTAATTAAACTAAAGAGCTTCTGCACAGCAAAAGAAACTGCCATCAGAGTGAACAGGCACCCTACAGAATGGGAGAAAATTTTTGCAACCTACTCATCTGACACAGGGCTAATATCCAGAACCTACAAAGAACTTAATCAAATTTAAAAGAAAAAAACAACCCCATCAAAAAGTGGGCAAAGTATATGAACACACATTTCTCAAAAGAAGACATCCATACAGCCTACAAACACATGAAAATATGCTCATCATCACTGGCCATCAGAGAAATGCAAATCAAAACCACAATGAGATACCATCTCACACCAGTTAGAATGGCAATCATTAAAACGTCAGGAAACAACAGGTACTGGAGAGGATGTGGAGAAATAGGAACACTTACACTGTTGGTGGGACTGTAAACTAGTTCAATCTTTATGGAAAGCAGTATGGCAATTCCTCAAGGATCTAGAACTAGAAGTACCATTTGACCCAACCGTCCCACTACTGGGTATATACCCAAAGGATTATAAATCATGCTGCTATAAAGACACACGCACACGTATGTTCATTGCGGCACTATTCACAATAGCAAAGACTTGGAATCAACCCAAATGTCCATCAGTGAGAGACAGGATTAAGAAAATGTGGCACATATACACCATGGAATACTATGCAGCCATTAAAAAGGATGAGTCTGTGTCCTTTGTAGGGACATGGATGCAGCTGGAAACCATCATTCTCAGCAAATTATCACAAGAACAGAAAACCAAACACCACATGTTTTCACTCATAGGTGGGAACTGAACAATGAGATCACTTGGACGCGGGAAGGGGAACATCACACATTGGGGCCTATTATGGGGAGGGGGGAGGGGGAGGGATTGCATTGGGAGTTATACCTGATGTAAACGACGAGTTGATAGGTGCTGACAAGTTGATGGGTGCAGCACACCAACATGGCACAAGTATACATATGTAACAAACCTGCACATTATGCACATGTACCCTAGAACTTAAAGTATAATAATAAAAAATAAATTAAAAAAAAGAAAAAGGAAGTAGTAAGATGAAACAAAAGAGGAAACCCACAACAAAAAATGACACAGCAGACTTAAGCCCTCACCTATTAATATTTCCATTAAATGTAAGTAGTTTAAACACACACACATACTATGTATGCTATCTAAAAGAAACTCATCCAACTGTATGGTGTCTAAGAGGAATTCACTTCAAGTATAATGATATAGGTAGGTTGGAAGTAAAAGGATGAAAAAAAGATATAAACACATATTACAATGGAAATATCAATCAGTGAAAGAAGGATCAGCTCTATGAATATCAGTTAATGTAGCTTTCAAAGCAAAGAAAATTACCAGAGACAGAGATGAACATTACATAATGAAAGTGTCAATCCACCAAGAAAACAGTCATTGAATTTTGTATGAACCAAACCACAATGCTGCAAAATATATGAGGCAAAACCTATTAGAACTGAAAGGAGAGACATACCAATGTGAAATTATAGTTGGATACTTCAACGTGATTCTCCCAGTAATTGATAATACAACTGGGGAAAAGAATTAGTAAGGACATAGAAGAAGTAAGTAACACCAACCCCTGTCAGGAACTAACGAACATTTATAAAGCATTCCACCCAACAACAGCAAGATGCATATTCCTTTCAAGTACAGATGAAATCATACCAAGATAGAGCATATAATGGTCCATAAAAAAAAATCATAACAAATTTTAAAAGATTGAAATTATACAAAGCTCGTTCTTTAATCACAATGAAATAGATATCAGAACCAGAGACATGAAAAGAATATCTACAAACACTCGTAAACAGTAAACTTCAAAATAATCCGTGGGTCAAAGAGAAAGTTTAAAGGGAAATTAAACAAAAACACATTGAAACGAATGACAGTGAAAGACAATATATCAAAATTTGTTGGATTTGGACCGGGCGCGGTGGCTCAAGCCTGTAATCCCAGCACTTTGGGAGGCCGAGACGGGCGGATCACGAGGTCAGGAGATCGAGACCATCCTGGCTAACACGGTGAAACCCCGTCTCTACTAAAAACTATAAAAAACTAGCTGGGCGAGGTGGCGGCGCCTGTAGTCCCAGCTACTCGGGAGGCTGAGGCAGGAGAATGGCGTGAACCCAGGAGGTGGAGCTTGCAGTGAGCTGAGATCCGGCCACAGCACTCCAGCCTGGGTGACAGAGCGAGACTCCGTCTCAAAAAAAAAAAAAAAAAAAAAAAAAATTGTTGGATCCAATTAAAGAGTGTTGAGAGGAAAATTTATAGCACTATATGTTTATATTAGATAAAAGAAAAGTCTCAAATTAATAACCTAATCTCTCATCTCAAGAAAGTGGAAAAATCAGAGCAAAATAAATCAAAACAAGAAGGAATCCGATTGTTAAGACACAAAGAGAAATCAGTGACGTTGAAAATAATAGAGAAAATCAGCAGCAGGGCGATCTCGGCTCAGGGCAAGCTCCGCTTCCCGGGTTCACGCCATTCTCCTGCCTCAGCCTCCCGAGTAGCTGGGACTACAGGCACCTGCCACCACACCCGGCTAATTTTTTGTATTTTTAGTAGAGATAGGGTTTCACCGTGTTAGCCAGGATGGTCTTGATCTCCTGATCTCGTGATCAGCCCACCTTGACCTCCCAAAGTGCTGGGATTACAGACTTGAGCCACCATGCCCGGCCCTAAACTGGTTCTTCAAAAAGAGTAGTGAAATTGGCAAATATTTCCTGTAATAGTTAATTTTATGTGTCAACTTAGCTAAGACATGGTACCCAGTTTTCGGTAAAACACCAGTCTAGATATTGCTGTGAAAGTATTTTTTAGAAGTAATTACCTTGTTAGCCAGCAGACTTTGAGTAAAGCAGATTAGTCTCCACAACATGGCTGGGCCTCATTCAATCAGTTGAAAGTCTTTAGAGAAAAAGACTGAGGTCCCCAGGCAGAAAGAATTCTGCCTCCAGGCTACCTCTGAATTTGAGATGGCAATGTGGACTCTTGCCTGAGTCTCTATCCTGCTAGCCTGCCCTGCAGATTTTGGATTTATCAGCCTCCACTATTGTGTGCACCAATTCCTTCAAATAAATGTTTTTCTGTGTATATTTACACACCCTGTTTGTTCTGTTTCTCTGGAGAACCCTAACTGTACATCTAGCAAAACTGATAAAGAGAGAAGGAGAAGGCACAAATTATCAATATCAGGAAAAATAAACAAACAAAAAATAACCAAGGGTTGTTGCTGTGAACTATTTTACATCAAAAGGACAAGAGAATACTAAGAACAATTCTACATATACATTTCACAAATGACATGACATGAAATAATTCCTAAAAACATAGAAACTATCATAAATTATCCAGTGAGAATTAGATAATTTATATTTGAATAATCCTATAACTATTAAGGTTATTGAATTCTTAATTTTAAAAGTTCATAAAAAAAAAAAAAAAAGGACTCTCTAAGCCTAGATCGTTTCACTGGAGAATTCCGCCAAATACTTAAAGAATTAACATCAATCCTACACATTCTTTTCCAAAAGATGTAAGTGAGAGATAGCATTACAAATGTATTTTATAAAGCCAGTATTACTTTGATACCCAAACCAAAGACAGTACTAAAAAATAAAGAAGAAAAAATAAAAGCAACTTAACAATTCTTGATTATTATTACTAATTAATAGAGTAATAATCCATCGCAAAATATTAGTAGTTAGAATCCTGTAATATATAGAAAGAATTACGTACCCTAACCAATTGGGGTTGATACCAGGGATGCAAAGCTGGCTCAATATTTGAAAATCAATCAATATATTATATTAACATGCCAAATAAGAAAAATCACATGATGACATCAATTGATGCAGAAAAATTATTTAAAGAATTTAACATCCATTCATGATAAAAATCTCTCAGAAACCTAGGTGTAATGTGGAAGTGTCTCAACTTGATGAAGAACATCTATAAAAAGCTACTGTGGTACTCAATGCTAAAAGCCTGAATGCTTTTGCTCTAAGATTCAGAGCAAGGCAAGGATGTTCACTTTTATTGCTGATATTTGGCATTATACTGGAAGTTCTAGCCAGTGCAATAAGGCGTTGAAAGGAAATAAAAGGCATATAAAACAGAAAAGAGGCCGAGCGAGGTGGCTCAAGCCTGTAATCCCAGCACTTTGGGAGGCCGAGACGGGTGGATCACGAGGTCAGGAGATGGAGACCATCCTGGCTAACCCGGTGAAACTCCGTCTCTACTAAAAAAAAATACAAAAAACTAGCCGAGTGGGGTGGCGGGCGCCTGTAGTCCCAGCTACTCCGGAGGCTGAGGCAGGAGAATGGCGTAAACCTGGGAGGCGGAGCTTGCAGGGAGCTGAGATCTGGCACTCCAGCCTGGGAGACAGAGCAAGACTCCGTCTCAAAAAAAAAAAAAAGAAAAAAACAGAAAAGAAGAAATAAAACCATTCCTATTTATATATGCTGTGATGGTCTATAAAAATTTCCAAGGAATTCCCAAAAACTTCGTAGAATTAATAAGTGAGTTTAGCAAGGTCACATGATATAAGATCTACGATTAAAAATCAACTGTGTTTTTACACACTAATAATGAACACGTGGAAACCAAAATTAAAAAATATAATGCATTTATAAGCACTAAAAGACTACTTAGAGATAAGTATCCTAAAATATGTCAAAGCACGCATAGGAGTTACATGCTGGAAGGTATAAAATGTTGATAAAACAAATCGGAGAAGATCAAAATAGGTGGAGGAATATAATGTGTTTGTGGATTGCAAAGCTTAACATAGTAATTATGTCAGTTCTCCACAAATTAATATACAGATTCAACAAAATTCTTATCACAATCCCAGCATGATTTGTAGTAGAAATGAACAAAATTTTTCTAAATTTTAAAAATGAAGTCAAAGTATCTAGAATAGTGAAAATAATATTGTAAAAACAGAATAAAGTGGGAAGGATCACTCTGATTTTGAGATATCATATATTACAGTAATCAAGAGTCTGTGTGTAGGAATAAATATTAAGTTGGTGCAAAAGTAATTGCGGTTTTTGCCACTATTAATGGAGAACACTTCTCAGATATAACATCAAAAGCACTATTCATAAAGAACAAATCATCAACAAACTCGACTTCATCAAAATTTAAAACTTTTGCTCTTCAAGATCCTGTTAAGAGGATGAAAAGATAAATTCCAGGGTGGGAACAATTTTGAAAACCTTATATGAAACCTAGAACTCCTATCTAGAATATATGAAAAATTCTCAGAACTTTAAAGTAAACGCAAACAATGTAATTAGAAAATATTCAAGAGACATAAAGGGTCATTTCACCAAAGAGGTAAGGTATGAATGGCAAATAAGCATGAGAAAATATGTTTAACAATAGTAGACTCTAGGAAAATGTGTAATAATGACACAGTGAGATAGACAGTACTTTCCCCTTACATTTGGGGGGATATATTCCAGGATCCCCAGTGGATGCCTGAAACTAGAGATAGTACCAAACCATATATGTTTGTGTGTGTGCATGTGTGTGGGTGTGTGTGTATATATGTGTGTGTATATATATATAATATTTTTTCCTGTATATATATGTACCTATGATAAAGTTTAATGTATAAATTTGACACAGTAAAAGATTAACAATAACTAGTAAAAAATAGAACAAGTATAACAGTATGCATCACCACTCACACTTTGGAAGTATTTTAAGTAAAGTAAGGGTTACCTGAACACAAGCAATGCAATAATCAAAACAGGCTAGCTGATAACTGAGATAGCTAATGGACTGATAGCATATACAATGTGGATATCTGGGAAAAGGGATGATTAATGTCCTGGGAAGAGATGAGCAAGATGGCTTGAGATTTCATCACACATCTCAGAATGATATGCAATTTAAAATTTATGAGTTGTTTATTTCTGGAATTTTCCATGTAATATTTTTGGAATGCCACTGACAGTGTCAGTTACCCAGGGTTTTAGTTACTGTGGTTAACTGAAACCAGGGAAGGCAAAACCATGGATAAGCAGGACTACTGAACTATATGTCTGCTGAAACCGCTAAACATTTTTTAAAAGTGACAATACCAAATGCTGATGAGGATGCGGAGAAATTGAATCTCTCAGATATTGATGATGGGAATGCAAAATGGTACCGAAACTCTGGAAAACAGTATGGCAGTTTCTTAAAATGTAAACATACACTTACCAAAACACTTTCCTTTCCAGAGAAAGGAAAATTTATGAATACACAACAACTCACACATGAATATTCATTGAAGCTATATTCATAATTGCCCAAATTAGAAAAAACCAAATGGTTTCCTCTGGTCAATTGCTTAAACAAAATGTGGTGTATCCTTACCGTACAACAACTTGGATCTCAAGAGCATTAATCTGATTGCCAAAAATGCCAATTTCGAGAAGTTACAGGCTGCATAATTCCATTTATATAACATTCTTGAAATGACAAAATTACAGAGATGAACAGATTAGTGGTTTCCAAGGTTTAAAGATGGAAGGAAATGAACAGACAGTACTGGCTGTGAATGTAAAAGGTATCAAGAGGGAGCTCATGGTGATCAAATTGTCTGGTGTCTTGATTATGGCTGTGGTTACAAGAATCTAAGCATGTGATAAAATGGCATAAACCTATACATACACATTTTACCAGCATCAATTTCTAGAGGTCTGAGAGACTTCGGAGTTTGAAATTTGGCCTTCCTTTAGGACAAGCACTGCCACCAGATAATTTCTTGAGTGTTCTTTCAGAATTATCACCCCTCCTTTTTTAAGAAATGAACTGAACTGAGGTTTCAGAACATGTGCATCATTGCCTTAATTAAAATAAAACAGAAAATCCAAGAGTGCTTCTGATGATTACCATGTTTGGCTCCATTTCTTCCATAATATTAGTTCTCTTTCTAATTAAAGGTTGACCTTAATGATCAGTCTGAAGATAGCTGGAGCATGGTATTAGTGCATTTATCTCAAACTTCTGTTAAAGTCAGAGTATAAGATAATGGTTAGACAACACAGCACATTTTCCTTTATGTTCCCAGGGATAATTTTTGTTATTTACTCTTAGGACATTTAATGTGTACATTCTTCCATCCCTCTCCAAAGCTACCTGGGGCTGCATAATTGACTATAAAGTAGTCCCAAGCTAAAGATGTTGCTCTACCAGCGTAAGAAGGATGTTTCTGACTCACTTGCTGATGATTCAGGTTAATTTGGTATTTAGACCATTAGTTTTCTCAATTTTTAAAGTGTTCTTTTTGTGACAAGTATGTTTAGCGGATAAGGAAATTTTGTTGTTGCTGTTGTGAAAAGTATGATCAGGTATATACAGTATCAGTAAAGAAATATAAAACTAGCTCTTGACAATTCTACTACTGCACTGTGTTGTGAGAAGTACATGGAAAGAATAATTGTATTCAGTATTACAGAGTCCAAAATTCTAAGGGAATTTGTACTTTTTCTCAGTGAGATATTGCAAATGTTTAGGTAACAAAGTGGCTGGTATTAGGGGTCAGTTAAAAGGACAGTGGGATATTGGGAAGAACACAGATTGAAGGTCAAGAAAGCTAGAATCAAATCTCAGTTCTTCCCATTTTAATGGACAAGTCACTTAATCTCTCTGTGTCTCATTTTTCTCTGTGTTTCATTTGTAGACTGTAGATAATACCCATTTATGATGAAATATATTGGTAAGTCTCACTAGGAGTGGATCTTGCTTTTACTGGGTAAGAGGATGTTTTTAAGCTTGTATTTATTTTATCATTTCTCATTAAAAAATATAAATAGCTTTTACAAAATCAACAATAAAAACAAAGTTAGAAATCTTCTTTAATTTGGCATAATGTATGATTCATCAACATTGGCTGCTATTAATATACCAATCAGTGAAAATGTTCCAAGTTTGATGTTGCTCAATAGATAAGCTAAAACCTGTAAGCCCTCACAAGAATCTGTATTTACAAACAGATGCACCTACCTCTTAAATCAATCAGTTTCTAACAAAGTATTGTTTATATGTTTCATGCAAATTGGTTTGAAGTGTTGCTTAGACAATCTTATTATATTTAAGAATAAAAACTTCCATCAAGAAATTGTGCAAAGAAAATGGACACACCAGCTGGATAAATCTATCATGTGCAGGGGGGAATAGGGGAGGCAAGCACTTTTAATTAGCTGAGTGAATGCAGTTTGCTGAACACAGAAAGCACAGCCTTAGTCATATTAAAATGTGCCTAATTTTCTGTGAAAAAGTCCCATCTGAACAGGCCTGACCACAGTCAATCATACTAAAAGCCACTGGTGCTTAATTTGATTTACCAATATAAAATGCAAATTAGGTTATTAAGTGGAGTGGCAGACAGAGTAGGGCCCCTTTCAAACCATCAAGTTAAATGCAAGCAGACAGCAAACTGGCTGTGCAAAGAAAATTTTAGCATATTCGTTTGATTAGTGCTACAAAAATTTAATTAGGTTGGCTAATTACTTGACAAATTGCTCTACACGAGAGAAAAGGCAGAGGAGTTTTTTTTTTTCTTTTTTCATTGCAAATATCCTGTGTGTATTTTAGCCCAAATGCTATCTGCCAATTTGCAAAAGCCTTATTAAATGAATGGAAGACGGTCCCCAATAATAGCAAATTGTATAATGCATATAATTAGACAAGGCCCACACTCTACCCATATGTCCATACTCTATCATAGTTTAAAATACTTAACACAGTATTTATGTGTAGCTATTGTCAAAACAGATTATTGCAAAGCAGTCAGTTCTTAAGAAAGTATTGTGCATGATATAGAAAATAGACGTTTGTGACATTCCTACCTCCCAGAAGAGTTTGTTTGTTAACTAGTACATGAAGCAGTAGTGACATGCTAAAGTTTGTCATCACAGAACGGACCAGTCAGCCAAACCATGGATGAATGAGGCCAAGGCTAAGATGGAGTAGAGAAAATTGTCTCCTTGTGATACATTCTAAATGTAAAGCTATTAATTTACAATTAGAGTTACTGACATTTCATAAAACAAAATTTATTTTTTCAAAAGCTATTCAAAGTGAAACAATTTCTTTAGAAAAAGGATGTTTATATCAATATTCAAGAGAATAAGATAGATTTCATATAATCACAGTATTATTTGGAGCCTTCTACAATTTTTTCAGATACATTATTTGGTTTTCATTGATTTTCAACAGAACTAGTGAGCCTGTTCTAACTCAAGCCCTGTGATTTTACAAAGCGACAACCACTTTGCCTGTCCAAGTGGAAAAACTAAGTATCATATTTTATAAACATGCTTTGCAGTTAGTAATTAGATACTCTATTTAACCTGTTCTAAAGCAACATCTTATGAAAGTTTGAACTGTAAGAACTATTTGCGGAACCATCATTTATGCAGGCTGCATTACTTTTTTACAATCAGAATCTGCTCTGTTAGTTTAGAACTCAGCTATAGTTACACTGGACAGTGCAGATGCACTTAGGATTTTATGTAACACCCTTATCATTACTGCCATTTTATCTTAACTTGCCTCTTTTACTCTTTTTAGATTCACAATCATTGCCAAAAATAGACTAAAAATTTGTTGAGATTATGATAGAATGTGGATTATGTAGACAATTTTACTTGTATAAAGTCCTGAGATAAAGTTGTGGCCTCCTGAGCAAATATTTGGCCATGAATTGCTGACATTATATTTGAAGACATTGAGGATGTCATACATAGATTCTATAAACACAGAAAGTGCAAAATTTAGTGACAAAGTATTATATTTTAATATAAGAATAATATCAATCACGAGGTTTTTTTTTTTTCTTTAATGTATTGATTATCTTTACTCCCTCCCCTGTCATTTATTTTTAATTTGATAAACTGACTAGTATTTAAAAAATTTAGGCTGGGCACAGTGGCTGACGCCTGTAATCCTAGCACTTTGGGAGGCTGAGGCGGGCGGATCACAAGGTCAGGAGATCAAGACCATCCTGGATAACATGGTGAAACCCGTCTCCACTAAAAAATACAACAAATTAGCCAGGCGTGGCGGCGGGCACCTGTAGTCCCAGCTATTCGGGAGGCTGAGGCAGGAGAATGGCGTAAATGCAGGAGGCAGAGCGTGCAGTGAGCCGAGATGGCGCCACTGCACTACAGCCTGGGCGAGGGAGCCAGACTCCGTCTCAAAAAAAAAAAAAAGAAAAAATTAACAGATGCAGTCTATTAAATAATTGAAACCTGGGACATTTTGTTAGGGTATGCATATAAAACAGTGAAATTATTGGCTTGCAAACATATTAAGGTGCTTCTTATGTGTTAATATTAAATGTTATACTTCAGTGTCCAATGGCAGCTACTGTATTAATTGCTGATAAAACAATAATCTTGATTATTATTTTTATCTGTTACGTAACACAAATTACATGCATGTAAAATAACAGTAGCTACCTTTTATTGAGACCCTACTATGTGAAGATGCAGGGTTTGTTGTTTACAATTCTTCTACACAAATAAAGATAGAAGTATTATTGTTTCAATTTTATAAAGTATAAGATTGAGGTGAGATAGTTTAAGTAAAGAATTCAAAAGCAAAAAATGAGTAACGAATAAATATAGGTTTGAACCATAGCCTGTCTGAATTGTAATACATTCTTCCCAATGCGGTGAATAATTTTTGGATATGTATTTTTTAATACGATTTTATGTATGTATGTATACATGATATACAGTGGTGGGTTTGTATCTACTCAAGAGTTGCCACTGTGATTGTATATAATTGAGATTTAAACCACTAATTGTGATTTGTATATTATACACTTATGATATACAGGTCCTTTTTCTATCTTTCTATGCTAATAACGGAGAAAGGGTTTTTATAAAATATAGTCAAACGTGGCCATTGATATATTTTTACACTATATAATTCATTCATATATCTGAAAAATTTGATGATGGAAGTAAAGAGATTGAAAGCCCACAGATTTCAATAGTTCAAGAACTATGGCAATTCAGGCTGACAAAAACCTTTGGAAACATCATATCCTTTAAATTTGTGTGGGCAGAATCAGATTATTTGCCAAACTGGAGACATCAAAAGGAAAGCAAAATAAGTATGGAATTGGATTAGAAAAAGCAAAGTTTCCATCTACATGACAAGTGTGTTGGGGAGAAATACACCAGTTCATAAGACATGAGCTTAAAACCAGCTTCAGTGTGTTGAAAGGCTTTATTATCATTTTGTTAATTAAGAAAAATAACTTGGTTTCCAGATAGGATGAGATTTTTTTCCTCATTAACATTTTAGATTAAATTTAAGAAGGCTTGTGTAAGGCACATACATATCTAAAAGTAGTAAAGAATGATTAGTCATTTGTGTGATTTTTCATATTACTGACATTCCTGAATATTTTGTTTCAAAAACTTGATAGACAATAAATACTTTTTATACTGAAATACCAATCATTTTGAAGTAGATTTGAATTAATGGTATGAATTTCCAATAAGATTCTAATTTGAAAATAATTTTTCAGATTTTGAACTGACAGATAATATAGGCAACTTTAAAATATATACAGGATTACAACCATTAATTCACTACATTTTAAAAGTCACTGCACTGTAAAATGCATGGTGATAATTCAATCATTAATATATAATAAGTTATAAATTATAGTGAAGGAACTTTTTTCTAGGTATGAAAGTATTACATTCATACATCCATACTGAGAAAAAACATATCTCAATTTAAATTGAAACTTAGAGGAGAAGAATCATGAAGAGTTTTAGAATTTAAAAAATTGTTTAGTGTTTGGATCAAATAATTTTCTAGTCTAGTTTTATTCTTCAAGTTTCTTGATTTTGTAAAAGAAAATAAACACCCTGTTATATAGAGCTCTCAAATTATAATGAGAAGAGTCTTGCAGAGTATAAACTCCACCATCTGCTAGGGCCCGGGAACACTTATTTCGCAAGTCTGGAAACTTCCCTCATAGAAAAGTGGCCATTTGTTCATTGGTTCTTTTCTGTGCTTACTAAGAAAAAAGATTGGCCTATGACATATAGTTTCCTGTTACATATATCACTTATGATGCAAAATATAAACATAAAAACTGGTACATAGTGTAGTAACAGACGCCTGGACTTACTGAGTTGAGAACAAACCAGAAAGAAAACTGCACAATCTTCCTTGGTTATTTCATAACCAGGCAATTTTCCCTGATACTTAAATTCACAAACCTAAAGAAAAATAACTTTACCAGATGAAAGTAAATCTTAAGCATCAGAAAAAAGATAGTAACTTGTTGAGAAATTCATCTGGATTTTCAATTTATAATGAACTAAAGAAAGTACTCTGATTTAAAAAACTAAAACATACATTAATAATTATTGCAATTCCATTTCTGTTTAGATGTTCAAATGTTTGCATTATTAAGACTCAAATTTTCATTTCTTGTCATAAATGTAAAGTTAGCAAAAATGTTATTTATTTGCAGGAGAATTCATAGTTCATTGCATGAGAAAGGATGATCTTTCCCTTAACATTTGAGCAAAATTGTACAATTCATTTGCAGGTGTTTAAGTATGTTGGACAGCATTCAAATGCGCACTGAATAAAGCATAGAAACAAGGACAATTAGGTCTCGGATTTTTTGACTAGTTGGTTTAAAAGCAGTTTTCTGTATCATGGAGCTTCATTTTAACCATCTGACTTAAGAACTTAATAAAACACTAAACTTTGTATAATAAAAACTGTATGATACCCTAGAGTTCTTTATTAGGCAATAGCTATGCTCAGGATATTAGTATATGTGGAGGCTTTGCAATTTGGCATTTATAGTCATGGCTATAATAATAATCATTGAATTTCTGAAAAATTTGATCCTAATAAATTGTAGTTTTAGAAAAAATTCTGAGTCTGACTTACTTGCTGTTGGAATTATAAACAGATCCCTATGTTTGTATTTTAAATTCAGAGGATTTTTATCTCCCGTATACTAAGCCACTTTCTGAAAGTAGCTGAAACTACTGTGTAACACTTAATATATCTGGTACTGAGTAATAACCGTTCTTTCTCTTGCCTTAGCTGTTAGGCCCATTTATTTTTAAATAGTTGAGAGTGACTTAGATATCAAGAACAGAAGCTGTTAAACTGGATTGTCCAAGTTTTGGTGTATCTTTGCTTTACTAGTTATCATCTTGATGGCAATAACCACGGCTTAGACTTGTGCTAAGAACTGAGCACAGAGCCCTGAGAAGCTAGAGCACTTTGCAAAAGTCTCATTAAACTTTTGGCTACATAGTACTAAACTAACAGAACTATTACTAAATATTAACTCCTGATATGATAAAATAAATAAAAATTGTGATTTTTGAAGGGCAAAAACCAAAGTATAGTGCTTTATTAAAACTGTAAATGCAGGAAAATTGTTGTTGCCAAAGAAATCCTTTCCTGTCTTTTCCTCTCACATTGTCAACAGTAATTTTCAATAGTAATTGTTTTCTTTTTTTTCCTTGATGCTGAATAAATTATTGCCTAAGATTAAACAACACACTTTGTTCATTTGAAAGACTTTTTTTCCTTCTACAGATCCAACTACCTTTGAGTTTTAATGAGTTTAAAGATTCCCACAAGGTTTTTGCTGCACTGGAGCTGATTTTGTCTTTGTTTCTTCCAAGAGTTTAAAAACAGTTGGTACAAGTCACATTAACAAAGGCCCACCTGTACTGAAATTCTCAAATGAAATCTAGCTAGGTTTACTGTTATCATATAGGGCATGCATTAATCAGCATGATCTTTCACTGCCTTGAGAAGGCAGCCTTCTTTCTCAAAGGTAATAGTCAAGAAAAGAATCATCTGAATATGCTTCTATAGAAAAGTCCTTCTATAAAACCAAAATATTCACAATAAAACTGCAAATCATCTCTGTCTTTACCTTAAAAGTAAACTACTGATGGGACTATATGAGAATAATATTTTATTTACAATGAACCTGCTATAACTTGATCAATTGTTCACTTCTAAAAATGTTGAAAAGTCTCCATGACTGATAAGGTACTGGCTTCTTTTATTTCCTAATATTCTCTAAAGTATTGGTTACACATATGTGAAACATTCTTAGTTTATCAAGATACTAGAAGTCTAGCATTACCAACTTTTAGATACCTGAGAAAATAGGTACAATGTGCAGAATGACCATTTGACCATCTGGGTCCCAGTGTGGTTTCTTTGCAAAGGAAGAAAAATACTGGATCTTGCAGCAGAATTCTAGCAACTCTATTTTCTTTTCTTGTGTAGGGGAAATTTTACTGAATGTCAAAAAGAAAAGTAGTCCACTAATACCAAGATAAGAAAAATAATCTCCCCCTCCCCAACTTGTGACAATTTAAAACTACCTGATTAAGCAGCTCTTTTCAAAAATAAAAATCAATCTGCTCTGGCATCAAATTACCATATAAGCTTACCTCTTTTCTACTAGTTGACTAAAATAGTTGTAAATACTAATGTTTTTAAATCCTAAAACAAAATTCTAAACTTTGATCTTAATTGAATATCCTTTATAGAGAAAGGTAAGACGTTTAAAAATTCAAAAATTATTATCATAGGTAGATTTTCTTAGTAAACACTTTTAAATTATTATAACTTGTTACATTTCTTTCTCTTCTAATGATAATTATGCCCTTTATACTTAATTATGGAGATCTTGTTATATGTCATTCTTATCTTTGCCTACAATGTAGGACAACATAAACCTTAGATATCCAATGCTTACTGCATTTTGTTTTATATATTTTCAGCAAGTCAGTTTTAGATATAGAAATATTTCTAAATAAACCCTTTTAATAACCAAATATAATAACTACAATAGGAGCAAGAGGGAATATATGCAAACTATTTGTTTTAAATTATCCTATGGTGAAGGCATCATGATTCTAAAATGATATTTTGATTAACATTTTCAAGTGTTTTTCTTCATGTTTTCCATCTAAAAGTAAACTTTTTTAGGATAATCATATATATACATCTATAGATAAATGGCTTTTAAGTTAGGTTAAAACTGTTCAGCTAAATAGTTAAGTGGTATGTAAGTATTAATAAATACTTTTTTTTACCAGTTTCAAAATTTTCCTAAAACTCATTCCTCCCCTCAACCCCTCAAAGAGAGACATATAATAGTGGATAATTTGCAAAAGTCTACTCTTAGAGGAAAAATTTATCAATAAATATAATAATATTGTTTTTTCATTTCAAGTATAAGAGTCTAAAAGTATATATATGTATGTATGTGTGTATATATTATATATATAATTTTGAAAGAGTAACTAGGCCTTACTGTATTTTTCTTATTTTTAAAGTCACTAAAGGAAGGATAATATTGATGTCTTCTATTATTTCAAAGATCTCATTCACTTATTTTTAATTCATTAATCAATCACACAAACTTTTATTTAGTAATGAATTTCACTTACTACAAAACTTTTAATGAGTAAATGAGACAATGGGAAGCTATTAAATTGGTGAATGTGACTATGAAATGTGATAAAAATAAATATACACAATTTTAAATTATTCCAAATATTTGAGAGTAGCAAAAAGTACATAATGCAAAAAGGCAAATTAAATAATTAATTCAACTCTGGAGGTTATTTGTTCAAAACTACGGACTCATTACAGTGCATGTAATGAGAAATGTATTAAAAAATAAGCTATTTCTATGTTGTCAACAAAATTGTATAAATAATTAATATTCAATTGTGAACTGTGAATTTTGGATTCAGGCATTTCCGATAGTAGAAAATTCCCTTCTCAGGGAGCAACCAAACCAACCTCTAAAGACTTAACAACCTGGGTCAGGAAGCTTTCGGATCTGTTTGTCTCAGAAGCCTCTACTTCTCAAACACTTCTTAAGTCCTCTTCATATTGAAGACAGACTTTTTTCCTCAGGTGAATATACATTTATTGCCTTAAACCTTCCCTGAAGCAGGTAAATGAATACTACTAACATTAAGCTTCAAAGAATTTCTCTGCATGTAAGCAATTGAGGTGTCAGAAAAGCTATGATTAATGATATTTCATATGAAAAATAATGGAAAATAACTAGATACAATTAAAAATACTAAAGATAAGAGCATTCTTTCTTGAACACTTGAAAAATTACATATGCTTATCATTACTCAAGGATTAAAATAAAATATTTTGGACAACTTGTTGAGTTATGAGTTATGGTTAACAAATCTGATTTTGCCTGAGGGTACTTATTAGGCCTTGTGATGAAAAATAATAAATAAGAGGTTTATTTTTGTTTAGGAGATTTTTATCACTCACAGAGAGAGGGAGAGAAAGAGAGAGAACTGAGACATATTTCGAGGGCACTTGGCTGTGCTTCCTCTGTAGAGAACATATTGTACAATTACAAACCAGGAAACCAGAACTGTAATGTTTCCAAGTAGAATGAGAACATACATATGAACTTGCCATGTCATAGAATCAGGTAGAGACTTTCTTGTGAATCAGAAACATATATTATACGTATGTATGTGACTGTTTTGTGGATCAGAAACATATATCTATATGTATGTATGTGTTGCTTATATTTCAATATCTTTTTCATTTCATTTTCCTTCTTCATTTTTAATAACTGAAAAAAATAGTATCACATCAGTCATCTGGGTAAAAACAAAAAATGTATTAATTTGGTAGTTTTCAAATCCATCATCCCTTTTTCTGAGCAGAGAGAAAAAAAGTTACATACACCAGAACATATTGCTGTTTTAAAGAAACATGCACCAGTATTTTTTTAAATGACCCTCATTATTATATTCTACTCACTTTAGTAAGAAATACCTCACATATATCTTTCTATGTGTTCATTCCAAACACTGAACAGCTTTCTGATGCTTCTGTTACAACAGCAAGTGAGTCATAATTCCAAGTAGATAAGCATCATTTTAGGTCAGGCCTTTGCATCAACTTGACTTTGCTTGTTGGAAGCTCTAAATACATGACTGTCTTGTTATATAACTTCACCTTTTGTTTTACTGTTATTTGTATGCTTTTATAAAGGTTAAAATAGAAAGACAATGCTTTCTAGGGAAGATAAATAACTTTTTATTGGACCCTCTATTATGGCTCTAAACATTTATAAACAATCACATTTGTAACAGTGTAATTTTCTACATATTACTGAAATAATGAATATTTTAGTATAAAAAACTTGAAAATAGAGAAAAAATAAAGAGGAAATTAAAATAAACAAGTGTTTCCATCCAGAAACAGTTAATATTTTGGGATAGTTTTTCAATAAAGGTGTCTATGTTTGCATTTTGTCTCTTATTTACATAATATTGAAGTCATATTATATGTGTGTGTACCCTACGTTCTTCACATTGCAACATGAACATTTTCCGTGTTATGGAAAAAAATGAAGATGCACTAATGATAGCACGATATTACAAGAAGTGAAATATCATAATTTATTTAAACTAGACTCTTTTTCAATGCTTTTATTTTACAATGATACTGATGGTTCATGTGTGTAAAATATTACATATATTACTGATTTTTCTTCTAATGGATTTTTATTAATACATATTCATAGGGAAAAAGATTCATAAAGTACAGACAGGTTTAAAAATGAATAGGTGTTTTCTTCCCCTCAGATGCCTGATCTGACTTGCAGACTTTTCTACCATTAAAAGTTTTTACGTATTCTTTCAGAATATTTTAAAAATGAGAACATTTTGTATGTGTTGCATCTTGCTGCTTTTTTAAAAAAATATATATCTAAGTCTATCTTGGGGATTTTCCACATCTGAATATAAATAAATAACTTACTTACATAATATTGCATTTTATGCACAAGCAATGCCATAATATATTTAATTACAGATTGAATATCCCTTATCTGAAATACTTGAGACCAGAAGTGTTTCAGATTTCAGATTTTTTTTTTTATTTTGGAATATTTATATATCATAATGAGGTATCTTAGGGATGGGACTCAAGTTTAACGCAAAATTGTTTCACGTTTTATATACACCTTAAATATCTAGCCTGAAAGTAATTTTATAAAATATTTTATGTAACATTGTACATGAAACAAAGTTTTAACCACATTTTGACTGTAACCTATCGCATGAAGTTAGGTGTGGAAGTTTCTGTTTGTGGAGTCATGTGGGAACTCAAAAAATTTTGGATTTCAGAGCATTTCAAACTTATATTTTAGTTGAATTTCTAGTTTAGGCATACTCAATCTGTATTTCAGATAATGACTGAAGTTCTTTCTGATTGTTTTTCTATTGAACAGTGCTATAAAATTTATTCTAATGCATATATGTTTTCCTCTGGTACCAGTGTCTGCAAGAAGAATTTCTAAAATATAAGAAGCTAGATAAACATTTAAGTATATTTAACAGTTTGATAGTTATTTTATATTTTATTCCTAAAACTTTGTATTAATGCCTCTGAAACAAGGCAGGAAAGTGCCTATTTCCCCACTTTCTATATTTTCCCATCTGACAATATCTATTTTTTTATATTGTGCTGCTTTAATAATGAGCAAAGCTAAACATTTATTTTACATTTTATTTGGAATTTTGCTCTTTCTTTTTCTCTCTCAATTTCCATTCTCTCTCCCTCCCTGTCTCCCTTTTTTTATTCGTTTTTTCTTTTGTGAAACTTCAGATACTTTTATTCATAAAGCCCTTATTAATTTATAAGTGCTTTTCATATACATGTACGTGTGTGTATGTGTATATATCTATGTCTGTATATATAAATATAAACATACGTTTTTAATTCTGTAGGTATCTGGACAAACTCTCTCTGTAAAAACTATTAAATGTCCTGGCAACCATTACCCTGAAAATATTCTTGAAAGTATCAAACAATACGCCGGACGCGGTGGCTCACGCTTGTAATCCCAGCACTTTGGCAGGCCGAGGCGGGCAGATCACGAGGTCAGGAGATCGAGACCATCCTGGCTAACACAATGAAACCCTGTCTCTACTGAAAATACAAAACAATTAGCCGGGCATGGTGGCAGGAGCCTTTAGTCTCAGCTACTCTGGAGACTGAGGCAATTGAATGGCCTGAATGCAGGAGGCAGAGCTTGCAGTGAGCTGAGATCGCGCCACTGCACTCCAGCCTGGGCGACAGAGCAAGACTCCATCTCAAAATATATATATATATATCTCAAATAATAAACACAACAATAAGAAGTGATCAGGCCAAAATCTCTCCTCCTAATGGAGGAGAAAATGACATTCATTTTCCAAGGTCCTGTGGGAAGAAAATGACCAAAAACCAAAGCCTGGGTCCACTAAAGTTGGGGACCTAAGTCTCCCTGCTTAAGGCAGGGCCTCAAAGCCTACCTTCTCAGTTCAAGTGGGAAGGAAAGGTAAAGTTCTACACTTCCTCCTTACTCTGCAGGAAATTTGATTTAATGTTGAGCAGAGCAGGAAAGAAGGAAAATTCACAGGGTAGTGTAATGACTAGCCAATCTTTCTATAGACATGCAACAAACTACTATTATCTAGATGGAGCAAAAATATATCAAGTCATATATTTAAAAGAATTATTTTGCTGGTAGTGGCTCCAAAAACCAAGTATAAGCAAAGTCTAGTCTCTCTTGGAGGAAAGAAGCTATATATAAGGCCCAAATAATTTTTTAAAGTAACTGAGTAGCTAAAAGAAAAAAGAAAAAAAAAAAAAAACAGCTCTAAACTCAGATTAAACTCAGATCTAGTAGAAAGAAGAATGCCATAAACCAAACCTGCAAAGATTGCAGATACGGGAACTACTGGACACAGATTATAACATAACTGTGTTTATTTTGTTAAAAAAAATTTAAAGATAACCCAGAAAACACACCCAGAGAACAGTAAACTATGAAAGTGACTGAGAAATTTGAAAAATTGTCCAACAGAATTCTAGATATTATAAGAATGAGATTATTGAAATTATAAGCATAATGATCTACTTAACAGTAAATTAAATACACCTAGAGTGTCCTGGATGATGGGTTAATGGCAACCAATCAGAATGCAGCACAGAAAAATAAAAAATATGAAAGAGAGGTTAATAGATGAGGACAACATAGCAAGACATACTAATACTTACCTAATCAGAATTCCAGAGAGAAGAAAGAGAATGTGACAGAGTTTTTATATTTGAAGAGCAAATAACTCAGAATATTCTACCCTATATAAACTCAAAAATTTCCACATCCAAAGCAAGAAATATAAAAATTAATCTACACTTAGAAACATCAAAGATATAATGTAGAATATGAAAGACAAACAGATGTGGGACGCAGTCAGAGATGATAAATTAATTTCAAAGAAGCAAAAGTTAGACAGACAACTGACTTCTCTGTCACTGAAAATTACAAATAAATGCCAACCTCAAATTCTGCAATAAACAAACATATATTTTAAGAATGCAGGCAAAATAAAAATCAGTCCACCAATGTACCCAGCTGAAGAAAACTTGCATGAATATACTCCATGAATAAGAAACACAAATCCAAATAAAGTTGTCATATGGAAGAAATAACAAGTGAAATAAATAAGTGGCACATACCTAAATAAAACTGAAAATATAAATAATTTATCAAAGGGTTAATATAAAATTAATGTATACAACAGTTACTAACATGTAAGTATTCAAAGTCAAAAAATGAAATTATATCCTGACTACATCCTATACTAAAAAGTCATTTGCTAATCAGACTTTAGAAAATAATTTGGGAGGATATGTCCTTCATCTCATGCCAGTAAAGGATTTCTTAAACATAATAGATAAATTTTGCTAATATTTAATAATTTTACTTCTTGCTGTATACCCCAGAGAAACTCTTGTCAGTGTGAACCAGGTTATATGCACATGAATTTTTATAGCAGCATTGTTCATGATAGCCCCAACCCAGAAAAACTGAAATGTCCACTAATAGTGGAATGGGGCAGGGCGCGGTGGCTCAAGTCTGTAATCCCAGCACTTCGGGAGGCCGAGGAGGGTGGATCACTTGAGGTCAGGAGTTCCAGAGGAGCCTGGCCAACATGTTGAAACCCCGTCTCTATCAAAAATACAAAAAAAAAAAAAAAAAAAAAAAAAAATAGCCGGGCGTGGTGGTGGATGCCTGTAATCCGAGTTACTCAGGAGGCTGAGGCAGGAGAATCGCTTGAATCCTGAGGCGAAGGTTGCAGTGAGCTGAGATCAGTACATTCAGAGGAATAAATATTATGTAGCACACGTTAAAAGTGAGAACTAGAGCTATACATACAACATAGGTGAATTCCTATTCCACAAACCTTATGTAAAAGAAGTACAAACATATTAAATGACATTATTTATGTATAGTTCAAAATCCGACAGAGTGACTCTATATCATTCAGAAACACAAACGCACACACAAATTGTCCTAATCTTTGGGCTGATTTAACAAAATGCCATTGACTGGGTAGCTTATAAACAACAGGAATTTTCTCACCATTCTGGAGGCGGGGAGTCCAAGATCAACACACTGACAGATTTAGTGTCTAATGGAAGCTCTTTCTTGTTCAAAGACAATGCCTTCTCACTGTGTCCTACCATGGTGGAAAGAGCAAGTTAGTTTCCTTGGGCCTCTTTTTTAAATTTTTTTAAAAATTTTTTAAATTTTATTTTTTTTTTTTTTTGTTTTTTTGAGTTTCGCTCTGTAGCCCTGGCTGGAGAATGGTGGCTCGATCTCGGCTCACTGCAAGCTCCGCCTCCCGGGTTCACGCCACTCTCCTGCCTCAGCCTCGCGAGTAGCTGGGACTACAGGCGCCCACCACCACGCCCGGCTAATTTTTTTCTATTTTCAGTTGAGACGAGGTTTCACCGTTTTAGCTAGGATGGTCTCGATCTCCTGAACTCGTGATCCGCCTGCCTCGGCCTTCCACAGTGCTGGGATTACAGACGTGAGTCACCGCACCCGGCCCCCTTGGACCTCTTTTATAAGGACTCAAGGGGCCCTTTTTCTCATGAGGCCTCTGCTCTCATGATCTAATCACCTCCCAAGGGCCCTACCTTCTAATGCCATCACTTTAGGCATTAGAATTTCAACATATGAACTTGTAGGGAATACAAACATTCAAACCAAAACATATATGATACACACACATATATATGCATATGTGTTTGTAATATGTGCACATATGTGTGCTTGTTTGGCCTAAGGATTAGTGCTTTCTGTAATATAAGAGCATGACAGTATCAGAACTCTGTTTACTATGTTATGGTTTTTCTGTAGAAGAAAGCAAAGAAAAATTGTATTCCATTAAGGGAGTAATCCTTTTGTACTAGTCTTTTTGTAGCACACACACACACATACATATATACATATATAATGTATATGTATATACATAGGTGTGTATGTGTGCGCTGCAAAACTAAAATGAAAAGCAAGAATATCATAATTACAAATGTTAGAAGACTGATTAATTCGAGGGAGATGAAGAGAGAACTGCCCCAAGTATGTTATGTGGTTTGTATACAGTTTCCCCTTTGTCTCTTTGTAGTGTCCTGCTCAAAAACTACAAGGGCATAGGCTGATGTATAAATTCACTTATGTAGCACCACAAGACCGAAGAGATAAAATTATTTTGTCAATCAAATGGTGGAGCTGATTTCAAGACAGTTCCAAGACAGCTGATTCCAAGGCAATTAATTCCTTTTAATTTAAATGAACTTAAGCAACCCAAAAGTATTATGACAAGCAGAAGACTGGAGATGTGTATACAAGTGGCACATGCTCTCATAATACATTTGTTGGATTCATTTTTCTTAATGCCTTTTCTAAGATTTCTGGAAAGAATTCTCAGTGTCAAAAATATCTTAGATTGCTATTACTTTTAGGTTTAATATAATACATTGTAAGCCAGTACAATATAAATATAAATTACTTTATCTTACTAATAATTTAGTTTTTCTTCACTGCCAAGTCATACATCATATTTGTGGTGCTTAGACATTTCTTCTTTGATTTTTATCTGATTAAAAATGTTTTTACCAAAAAACATCTTTTGAGTATTATAGAGGTATATCTAAGCAAGAATATGAAAGTAAAACTGTTAATTAAACACTTGGTATTTAATACTAGTGACTGTGACACAATGTAATTTACAGCTTCATAATTCTCCTTGATGGAATACAATCTTTCTTGAAAAAGATCATACTATATTAAACAGAGTTCTGATACTGTCACGCTCTTATTGTATTACAGAAAGCACTAATCCTTAGGCCATTCGTCTAACTCCCTGTTCCTGAAGTAATCCGTGTTGGGTCTTTGGCTGCTCTATTGAGAGTCTGCTGTTTTTTGAGATTAGTCTTATTGTGCAAAGAGATCTAAGTTTTACTCTGAGGTCAGTCTTATTGTGTAAAAAGATCTTAATTTTATGCAAAAGGTGTCTTAGTTCCAGATGTTTAATAAGAGTTTTATTATTTTTCACTAAACAATGCCAACCAGGTGCTTATAAATGTTCATGCTCCTTACTTCTCTTTCTTCCAGTGTCCTCTAATGGAGGACAGTCAGTGAGAGATAGGTGACTTTTGATGCCTTTAGAAATTTTATTAGGAGGTAGAAGAATAGGAATAAGAAAGAGTAGGAGAGGACAGAAAGAATGAAGACTTAGATAAACTTGATTTCATTATTGACCCAATTGTCCTGGAAATTTCTTTTTTTTTTTTTTTTTTTTTTTTGAGACGGAGTCTCGCTCTGCCGCCCAGGCTGGAGTACAGTGGCCGGATCTCAGCTCACTGCAAGCTCCGCCTCCTGGGTTCACGCCATTCTCCTGCCTCAGCCTCCTGAGTAGCTGGGACTATAGGCTCCCGCCACCGCGCCCGGCTAATTTTTTGTATTTTTAGTAGAGACGGGGTTTCACTGTGGTCTCGATCTCCTGACCTTGTGATCCGCCCGCCTCGGCCTCCCAAAGTGCTGGGATTACAGGCGTGAGCCACCGCGCCCGGCCTGTCCTGGAAATTTCAGACTTAGGTATATTCTATATTTGTTTGTAATCATCATGAAATAATATTTGTACATGAGGGGACTCAACACTTTTCTTTGGATCAGGATTGAATATTTCTGACAAAAATAAATCCTTTTGAGGAAACAAGTCAATGGAAATTTGAAGGAATTTGATCAAAGAAAATGCCTATGAATGTAGCTTTAAAATGTTTGAATGAATGTAGTCATTGCTACAAATATGATTCGCATAGGTATTCCTATAGACGATATTCTTGGAAGATGATCTACATTTGTTGGGTTAAAAGCTAGGCATAAATAGAGAAAGCCAGTTATTAAAAATAGCAATATTTGATTATTTACATGAGTAATCCAAAATAAAATGGAATTTAGTCCAGGGATGCAATGATGGACATTTGAAAAGCAGTTCAGGACGATAAAAAAGGCAGGCTAATATAATAATTTTATTTTACATGTGATTTATTTTATATTATGTTATATTAATGAACAATTTCATACTGATGAGCTAGTGTATTATTTTATTACATTACATTTCAGGTAGGCATCTCAAAATTACTATAGCCTCTCCTTTAGAGAAGATGATAATCAATAGCTACTAATTATTTCTATGTCTGGTTTAAAATACTTTATCTAAAATATACGTTATTAAAATTTTACAACTTTGAGCACTGAAAATTTCCTCTCTTTGCACTTAGATATCAATTTGGTCCTGTTAGACCTAACTTGGTGGTAGACATGATCTTATATCATAATCTCTGTTTCCTATTCTCCAAAGATTAATGTCTAGAATTAAAAGACTATCAACAAATCTCAACTGACACAGAAAAACCAGACAGCAACAACAGAAAAGAAAACTGTAGACAACAACCCTAATGAAGATAAACAGAAAAATATTCAACAAAATACTAGCAAACTGAATCCAACAGCATATCCAAAAGACAGTACATAAAATTAAATGGGATTTAGTCCAGGGATGCAATGATGGTTCAACATATGTAAATCAAAAAACATCATAGATTGTATCAATAGAATAAAAGACAAAAATCATATGATCATCTCAATAGACAAAGAAAAAGCATTTGATAAAGTCCAACAATGCTTCATGATATCAACAAACTAGGCACAGAAGTGATATAACTAAACATAATAAAAGCCATATATGACAAAACCACAGGTAACATCACACTGAATGAGAAAAAGACAACAGTCTTTATTCTAAGAACTGGAACAAGACAAGGATGCCCAATTTTGCCATTCCTATTGAATATGATGCTGGAAGTCCTAGCCAGCACAATTAGGCAAAAGAAAGAAATATAAGGCATGCAAATTAGAAAAGAAGTCAATTGCCTCTCTTTGCAGATTACATGATCTTATATTTAGAAAAACCCAAAGACTCCATCAAAACAACTCTTAGACATCATGAACAAATTTAGTAAAGTTGCAGGATACATAACTAACATGAAAAAAATCAGTTGTGTTTCTATACACCAATAAGAAAATAGTCAAAAAAGAAATCAATAAAGCAATCTCATTGACAATAGCTACAAAAAATAGTGAAATACTTAGGAATAAATTTAACTAAGGAGGTGAAAGACCGCTGAAATGAAAACTACGAAACACTGAAGAAAGAAATTGAAAAGGACACCAATACATGGAAAGACATCTCATGCTCATGTATCAGAAAAATTAATACTGTTAAAATGACCACACTATTGCCCAAAACAAACTACAGACTGAATGCAATCTCTGTCAAAATATCAACATCATGGTTCACAGCAGCAGAAAAAAAAAATCATAAAACTGGTATGGAACCAATAAAAGCCCAAACAGTCAAAGCAATACTGCGCAAAAAAGCAAAGCTGGAGGCATCAGGTTACTTGACTTCAAAATATATTACTAAGCTGTAGTAAACAAAACAGAATGGTGTTGATATAAAAAACAGACACATAGACCAATGGAACAGAATAGAGGACCCAAAATAAATCCATATATTTATAGGCAATTGATTTTCAACAAAGTTCCCAAGAAAATACATTGTTCTAGACACCTCTTAATTACATGGCACAAGGAAAACTGGATATCCATCTGCAGAAGAATGAAACCAGACCCATATCTGTCACTATATATAAAAATCAACTCAAAATAGATTGAAGACCTAAATGTAAGACCAAATTATAAAACTATTAAAATAAAACATGGGGGAAACATTACAGGACATTAGTCTAGGTAAAGGTTTTACATCTAACACCTCAAAAGCACAGACAATGAATCAGAAAATAGACAAATGGGACAATACTGAATTAAAAAGCTTCTGTACAGCAAATGAAATAATCAGCAGAATGAAGAGACAACCTGTTGAATGGGAGAAAATATTTGCAAATTATTTATCCAATAAGAGACTAATATCCAGAATATATAAGGAATTCAACTCAACAGTAAAACAACAGCAAACTCCCCCCTCCAGCAAACAAAACCACAAAACCTGATAGTCCAATTAAAAAGTAGACAAAATGTGTGAATGGACATTTCTCAATAAAAAAGGCATACAAATGACCAAGAGGTATATGAAAAAAAATTCTGTTCCATTTACATTTCACTAATTATCAGGGAAATGCAAATCAAAACCACAATGAACTATCATTTTACCCCAATTAGAATGCCTATTACTAAAAGACAGTAAAATGACAGCTGTTGGTGAGGATGTGGAGAAGAGGTAACTCTTATACACCTTTGGCAGGAATGTAAATTAGTAAAGCCATTATGGAAAACAGTATAGAGGGTTCTCAAAGGTTAAAAATAGAACTATTGTATGATCCAGCAGTCCCACTATTTGGTATTTATACAAAGCAAAGGAAACCATTATATCAAAGGGATGCCTGCACCCCTACATTTACTCCAGCACTATTGACAACAGCAAAGATGGAATCAACCTAAGCGTCCGTCAATGAATGAGCAGATAAAGAAAATATGGTATACATACACAAAGGAATACTACTCAGCCATAAAAAATAATGAAATCCTACCATTTGCAGCACCATGAATGAAACTGGATGTCATTGTGTTAAGTGAAATATGCCAGGCACAGAAAGACAAATTTTAAATATTCTCACTCCTATGTGGGAGCTGAAAGAGTTCATCTCACACAGGTTGAGAGTAGAATGATAGATACAAGAAACTGGGAAGATTGTTTGGGGGGATGAAGAGAAGTTGGTTAATGGGTGCCAACATACAGTTAGAATAAGTTCCAATATTCAAACAAGCAGAGTAGGTGACTATTTTTAACAACAATGTATTGTACATTTCAAAGTAGCTACAAGAGAGGACTTGAAATGTTTCCAACACATAAAAATGATAAATACTTGAGGTGATGCATACCCTAAATACACTGATTTCAATCATTGCATATTGTATGAATGTAATAAAATATCACATGTACCCCACAGAAATGTACAAATAGTATATAATAATAAAATATTTTTAAAATAGTCATAGTGGCTTGTCTCATTTATTCTACAATGTAACAAATATTTATTGAGAAAATGTTATGTGCCAAATATTGCTATGATCGTCCCAAACAAAAATGAGGAAGACATCAGCTGTGTCTTCAGGGAGCTTTTTCTCTAATATAATAGGTTAGAGAAGGGTAAGAATTAGATAAATTATCAGAATATACTGAAATGTAAATTGGTGGTCATCTAGGAGAAGATGAAGACGGTGATGGGTTGAGATGCAAGAGGAAATACTTGAACTGGTCTCTTTATTTTACTTTTATTTAAAATATAAGAAATAACTTAGCCGTTTCAGTATTTAATGTGTTGACTGCCTCTGGTGTCTTCTCTGTGTAACTCCTTATGTGATGGCTTATTATGCTGGCTGTGATTAGGGAAGGGTGGGTCTTCCACAAACCAAGAGGGTCTGGGAAAGTCACCTGCACTTGTTGGAGTAAAACTTACTGCAATCTACTAAAATGTGTAGAAAGCTAAGTAAGTGCATGTGTAGATTATATACAGACTTTTTAAACTAAACTAGCACATCATGTACAAGGAGCTTAAAAAGATGTTTGTAATAAAACTGGAGATTAAAGATATTATGCCAAAGCAAGCACAAGGCGGCAAAATCCACAGGATAGCAGACTGACACTTCTACTCAGCCACATTATGAATTTACTTAGGACCTAACTGGAGTGATAAGAAGTCAGGGGAAAAAAATGAAATTATCAAGACAGCTTGAAATTAGATTTGCCGCCACTAATGTTAATGATGAACCTTAGCCTCAGTGTATATACTTGTAAATACACTGATATTAAAATTCATCAGGGTTAACAAGTCATGAGCTACTTATTAATTTCCTATTTATCTCATATCTAAACATTTCTAATTATGTATATATTATAATAAGTTTAACATATGAGTAGACTATTACATGTATATAATTCAAAAACATTTTTTGTAGTGTGTTTGATTTTAAAGTTTTGAAATATTTCTCCGAAATCATTAGAGGTCCCACGCTAACATGTAGAAACAGACAGCAAAGGTTAAGTGAGACAGGGTAAATCTGTAAAAGTGGAAGTGACCATATCTATTACATGAATGAACTTGGGGATGAGAGACTAGGAAGAATAAGAGATGAGATGGAGGTCTTGGAATGTTTGGAGAAGTCTTTAAATATATACACATATTAAATAAGGAAAAAGAGTGCATAACGGTTGAGGATTTACATCTATGCCCATCTTAAAATGTGTTCTCTAGAACACTATGTTCCACAAGATGTTAAGCTGCCCCCCCTTCAAAACAGTCATCCTATGGTTAAATAACTTATAGAAAATATGAATAAAAGAAAAGTTTTGTTGATTTTGATTTTGTAAGACTTCTGCTCATTCCCATTGTAAAGACACAAGGGTAGGAAATAATGTGCAAAATTTTACTTGACCATCCATCAACCAAGTTATAGAATTTCTCTCTATATATACTATCTCCATCTCTATCTCTGTCTATAGATATATACATAGCTATAGAGATAGGTGTGTATATATGTATATATGTCTATAGATATTTGGATATAGCTATAAATACACACACACACACACACACACACATAGAGAGAGAGAAATAGCTAAACAGTTCTGTATGGCTATCTAGCTATTTCTCTCTCTATATATATATATAAAATATATATGTGTATGTATGTATTTATAGCTATGTTCATGTGTGTGTGTATATGTATCTCAAAGAAAGAGAAAAAGAGAGACAGAGAGAGCGAAGGCTAGAGAGAGAAAGGATTCCTTGGTTCATGGCCAAATTCTTGGTATGCTCTTTTCCAATATTAAGTCTTTACCGATGGTAGTGAGTAGAGATCTTACAAAATCAAAATAAGCAAAACTGTTATTTTACCCATGTTTTCTATAATATAGATATAGATATCTATATATTTATAGATATATAGATACATTGATATACTATATATGTATGAATATATACACACATATCAATAATTATACTTTATATATATATTTGTAATCTTGAATATCTGTTAATGTCTTATGCGAAAGAGGAGTCTATGAACAACACTTTGTTGTATTCAAACCAGTGTTTTTGGCAGACAGTTCGGAAATATATCTGGGGATATTCAAAGTCAGTGAGGAGTGTGGACTGAATTCCAGAAAAAGAAGTGTAAACGTTGAAACCTCTGAAAACAAAACTATAAACAAATTTATGCAAGGGACTAACAGGAGCAGTGAGAGACGCTGAAGAATCGGAATAGAAGGGTGCATTGGTGTCACACAGGAGAGAGACAGGCTAGTCACCTCTGTTTACACCATGGCAGGTAAGGGGGGAACATACTGAACAGACACTCTTGAATTTGGTAATGAGAACGCTAATGCTGATCCACAAGTGAGCACTTTTGAACAAATGATGAAAACAAGAAACCAGGCAGCAAATGGTGGACTTGTAGTTAGAAAGAAGAAATAGTGACCAGGCCTAGTGGCTCAGGACTGTAATCTTAGCACTTTGGGAGGATGGGGCGGGCAGATCGCTAGAGCCCAGGAGTTCCAGCCTGGGCAACATGTGGAAAACCTGTCTCTACTAAACAAACAAACAAACATCGCTGGGTGTGGTGGCCCGTGTCTGTAGTCTCAGCTCCTTGGAAGGATGAGGCATAAGGACTCCTTGAGCCCAGGAGTTCAAGGCTGCAGTGAGCCAAGATCACGCCATTGCACACTGCACTCCAGCCTTGGTGGAAGAGTGAGACTCTGTCCCCCACTCCCTGCAAAAAAAAAAAAAAAAAAAGAAAGACAAGAAAAAAAAAGAGAAAAAGCAGCAAATTACAACTATTTTTTTCAGTGGAATTACACCCTGAAGGATGATGGTAAATAGGAGTAGGAAGGTTGTGAGCCTTATTGCAAATATAGGAGAATGAATCAGGGAAGTGAAGGAGATGAAAGGCGACGGAGAGAGAGACAGAAGAGGAAAGTGGAGGGCCCAGGGAGAAAGAGAAGCCACTCTGCTGACAAAGGAAGCAACAAATACGGGTCAAAGTGTCTTAGCATAGTTGTATTTCTCTTTTTGTGAATTCTCTGCATGGAAATTCATAAATGTTTAATTTCACAGGTAAGGTAGCACATACTGCAGAATTTCTCATCATTAATATGGAATATGAAGCATAACATTTTATTTAAAGTTTTCTTTTCACCATTTATTAATTTTAGTAATTGAATTCCATATCTATGTATTAAGCAATGAGATTTATGCAGAGTGACCAATTATGTCTTCATCCTTATTGAGCCTGTAAGCTAGAATACAGTTCAAAAGGAAAACATGGCAAGATAATTGCGCTTTTGTCTAGACATTAGGGGTTAAGCCCCTGACCTGTATGTATTCCTCATTCTGCAACTTTGTAGTTCTGCAAGTGAAAAATTAATGCATTTGGTATTGATATTTTATAATTATGATCAATATTTTAATATCTTCTAAATAGAAAAATATTAACACAGGGCTTGATTTCAGACCTTTTCTAAGAACCACTAATATATTTATTAAAATTAATCTATTTAGATTAAAAACCCATGAACATTTGATTTCTTGGGGGTTTGACTGAGTTTTTCTCAGACATACGTTACAAGGATATGTTTAGATAATTGTCTAAGAATTGATGTTTTAAGTATTTTGATGAAATGATGGACTATTGTTGGTAATAATGAATGCTTTATAAAGCATCTCTGCAACAACCACTAATTAGCTTCATTATAGCCCACAGTTAATTCTTTTGAATAACTTATGTAAATGATGAAACTCTAGTAATTTTTCAGAATTTCCTGACAATGAGATTTTGAGCGTAATAAGTGTGGCAAATTTCTGACAGCAGGTACATTTCTTTGTTGCATTTTGAGAAAGAAATAATCCAAATACTAGAATTTATTTAACTGTGGAGGTTTTTCCTTTTCCAAAAGCTTTGAAAGTATAAAATGAGAAAAGCAGGCCAGAAAAAGAGTCATTACATTTGCATCTTAAGAACAAAGAAATAAATGAAAATGTGACTATTGTCTTTATCTTCACTGTTATTGTGTGCAGTATCCTTCTATAATCTTTTCTTGTAATGAGACTTAATAGCTGCTTTTGAGATATTAATGGAAATTGTCACAGACAAGGGAGATATTACGGCATCTAATGAACTAAAGTAAGACTAAAAGGAAAGGAAAAGGAACAATAAGTAAAATTGACACAAATAAAAAGAATTTAACTAGTTTTTAAAATTTAACCCCATAGATGACTCTGCCATGAAATATAAGGATGAAAATGCATTACTATCCATTTTCTAAAATATCATTTATCAAACACAATTAGCAATTTATTTTTTGTTATTTTGCATTTAAGTGTTATTAAAAAACCCTTTACTTCAATTTTATGCAATATCTATATTTATAAAAATTTCATCTGACTTAAAGGGCAAGTCAGATCATTGGGTTTGTTACAGCAAACAAAAGTACAGATTCCAAGAATTCAAGTAAAATAGTGGGTAGGAATATAGAGAATAATGTAGTGATTATAGTTGAATTTAACTATATATTGAACAGTTGGGAAAATTTGAAGTTTAAATCAGTTTATTTAATAGGAACTATTGACTCTGACTCTTTCAGTGCTTACCTTTGGGTAAAACTGATATTCACAAAAGTTGATGCTTCGGTAAGATAATTTCATAAATGTACACACTTGCCCTTGTTTCTTGAAAGCTGAGTGGTGAGTGGCTGCCATTTAAGCAGGAGTGTATTGCCATCTAATTAAATGAAGGATGTACAATTGAGCTGTCATGTAAAGAATTATGAGGTTAGGACATAAGTTATGATGGCAACCAGACTTTTTTTCTTTCTTTCTTTCTTTTCTAAGGCATTCCCTAAGGAACGAATTGTAAATAACGCCATCCAAATTCCTGAGAACAAGATGCATGCCAGGTTTCTGCCAGGATAGCAGTTGATGCCTAATTGAGCCTGGGATTGTTAAAATGTCTCCTTTTTATAGTCCTGAATAATGTAGAGCTAATGAACAAATTCCATTTTAGATCTGAAAGCATCAGCTCTCTAGCAAAGATTTTTTTTTTTTTAATGATTTGGCTTACTAAAAAAATACATAAATAAAAATAAAAATATAGAGGCTCTTCTTAGCACAACCTCTGTCTTCATATAGATGTTAAATTTTTAATTAAAATTATATGTAAATTGCTATAGCACATACACAGCTATTCTAATAAGAAATGAATGATGAATTGATTGGTCTTGAAAACTGCATTCCATTTTAATCATATATTTTGGTTCAGGAGTGAAAAAATCGAATCCTTGTCTATTGTTGCCTTCTTTTTTCTCTGACTTTCAGACATGTAGAACATTCCCGAAATTTTTAGACAGTTAATGTTTATCCCATGCTTAAGAAGAAATACTTATTTTTTCCTTTCAATTGTGGATATTACAAACAGAGATTAGTCCCTCTCACTTCAGAGCTGTCAGTATTGAAGTAGCATGAGCTATTAACATTCTATTGTAAGTGGTCAGAAGCTTCCTTTGGCATTCTTGTCAAAAGGCCACTAAAACCACCAGTTTGTGCTGTTTTCACTAAGATAATCCATTGCTATCCATTTTGATTGGTTGGTGCCATTTAATATGCCATATTTACTAATAATCCTATGCAACTACTGAATCTTTTCTACTAAAGAGAGAAATAAAAGGTAAGTTTTAAATCAGGCTATACTCACATGAATGCTCTGATTTGATTTGCACATAAATATTTTATTCCAGGAAAGATGAAATTAAATGCAATAAATAATTTTAAACTATCTTTGATTAGTTAAATAGGACTAAATGTACACTTTTTCCCTTTTTTCTTGAAAACTGAGTGGTGAGTGGTCAGGTGTTAGAACAACTAACAAAAATAGAAGATAATTCATGTAACCACAAGCACAGTTATACAGAACACCCAATAGGCTGCCCAAAGGGCAGAATCTATCATTTTCTGGCTCTATCACTCCTCTAACTGTTATGCTCAGTACAGACTTTATAATAGGCCAAAACTGGTCCTTGTTTAAAGGAAGGAATAAAATAACGATATGTATTTGTAAGAGGGATATATACATATTCTTGGTCTTCTTGTTCAGTTAATTTATAAGGTATCATATATTTTTTCTCAAATTTCCAAATCTTAATCTAGGCTAGGAATCAAAAGACAGGATGAATTTTTATATTTTGAATATACATCTGTCCCATGACTTCAGTCTCGTGAACAATATACAATGTATTTTCTCACAAATTAATTAATCTATTTATTAATGATTTTTGTGCCTATATTATGATGGGCATGGCACTAGGCATTGGAGCTAGATCAATGAATAATTAGGAAAAACATTCTACCCTATAGGAAATTACTGCAGAGAGAGGAAATACAAAATAAAGTGTGTCCGACAAGCACCAGTGCTATGAAGAAAAATCAACTAGGAGCAGAGGACAAGGAGGGCCCCATGGGAGCAGGGCAGAGGTTTTGGAATTTTAAGTCTCATGTGACCTAAAGAATCAAAGCTGAGAATTTCTATTTAGGATTTTCCCATATTTGATCATACTCTTTATTTGCCTGAGGTTGATTTTTACATATGAAAAATTTCTGGTGCTGTTAGATAAGTCAAATTTGGTAAGTTTTTCTTCACTCTTCTTTCAGAGTTTTATATGTGTTAATTATTAAAGCTACAGTCAAAATCTCTCACTTTTACATCTTGCTAACATAGTGATGTGAGTTAGCAAATACAATTGTATAATCTCCTTCAGGGAAGACTTTTAAAAACAGGTAAACAAAAATCTGAATTTCATGTAAATTTAGTCCTCTCTTGAGTCTCATTGATCTTTAAATCTTCTTTGATTCTGTTAGTCTAGGATGCATTCCAACTTCCAGAGAGAGAGAGAGAGAGAGAGAGAGAGAGAGAGAATGTTATTTTGATTATTGTGGTAAATATTAGAATTCTAATTAAAAATATAACTCAATACAACTTTCTATGTGTTACTGTCTTCACTGCAAGCAACTCTGATGAACTAGATCCCATTTTTAAATTAGTTTTATTGTGACCAGAAAAGGCTGATTTTGTGGACTTTGAGGAGCCAGACTAATTGTGACCCAGTTAGAGTAGGATGGCTTTGCTTTTATTAAATGGTGTCTGAGGTGAATGTCAAACAGCATACATCAACCTCTGTCCTCCTTCTGGCTTCGATGGGAGTTGTGTGAGTATATAGAGTATGAATTTGGCCCTACAAATCTAAAAGACAGTGGAGTAACCCAGATCACTATTTTAGAGTCCAGTGACTGTTTTTTTAAAAATTAATTAATCTCTTTGACAGATTCCATGTCCTTTTCTTGTGATGTGCAAGTGACTTTCCCTTGAGGAATAATCTTCTAGTAATTCCCATACACAGTTTCATCTACCAAAACATTAGCTTTTCTAATAAGGTACATATTTAAGGATTTTTATCTTAAAAAACTCATTTCATTGCTGATGTGTACCAGTTATTAATTTATATCTTTTGAATTTTAAAATCTACTTAATTCACAAAAATTTCCATTTATTTTAGCTTATACTAGAAACATTTGTTTTATTGCTAATCAAATAAGATTTTGAAATAATTATCAAACTTTTTACACTTTATAAATCTGTTATTCTCCTTCCATCTTCAAAGGAATAAATTATTATATAAAATTAAATTTCCTTCTAATCATAGCTAATTATATACAAGAAGATATATAGCAATAAGAAACAATATGGTGCTGAGATTAGGAACACCATAGCTACATTTAGCTCGTGTTTCCGTTCGTTTCTACTAACAGCCAATTTCTAATTACCTACAATTTATAAATAGCTTTATATGAAATATATAACTACCCTATTACACTGTTGAAAAAATAAAAATGTTTATTTGTAATAAAAAATAGACTGTTCAAATATTTAATTTCATCTCTAACAGTGATTGCTCAGACACCTTCACCTCTATTCTCATATCAAATGCAAATAAAAACAATCACAAAATTTTTTAGAATCCTTGGAAAATTAAACTAATCTTATTAATGCTGATGCTTTGGTTTGAATAAAAATAATCCTACATACTAGGGACATTTTATTTGATAGATGACTGATTGTGTTTATTTTGATAATCTCCTCCCCTTTGGGGTAAATAAAATATATTTTGATATAAAAAGACAGTGTAGATCTTTTAACGAATTAAGACACTACATTTGTTCATTCTTAGATTCAACAAAGATTCATGGGAATGAGATTTGTGTTAAGACTGTGGGCTAAAAACATGTATGAAGAGTTTCCTACCTAATGTGAAAGACATGCCATGAAATTCATAATGAAGATAAAATGGAATTGTGAATAGTAGAAATGTGTACAACACGGTGTAAGAATTTTTAAAATTGAGCAAATTTAGTATCTGAGCTATATGCCTTGAAAGATAACTAGAAATACGCCAGGTAGAAAGTTGTCCGAAAGGGTGCATATGGAAGACATCCCAGACAATGAGGGTGGGAATCAAGGTCCCAAGGAGGGAGTGAGATTAACATGTTTATGAAGCACAAGAGTAGTTTGATGTAATTAAAAGAATCAGGTTTGGGCTAGATCACAAAGAGCTTTTCTTAATGTATTTACTCTAAAAATATAGGTAGAGAATCCAGGAAGTTTCTCTAGTACTGTGTTCTTCATTATGATTGTCTTGTGTCCTTCAAAATTATACCACCACATGCAACAACTATTCCAGAGGTTCCCAACATTCAAGCAGAAAACATAAATATGTAGATATTACAGTTCAAAGGAAAAGAGAAACCACTGCCTTTATGTTGGTTGCACTGAACATTCAGAAGTAAAAACGTATTCCTCATTCTCTTATTTTCTTGTGTTATATTCAGTATAAATAAAAGATATGTGTAATAATCTAAATTAGCTAAATCATTGGCAAAAGCTATGCAATCAGTATGTGGGAGAGAGCACACAACACGATTTAAGTGGACTCAGTAAATACAGATTAAATACCTTGTAAGTGCTGGAAGGTAGAGTACACATATCGATAAGACACACTTCTTGCCCTTGAGACTTTTATGGTCTTCCAAAGTAGACAAATAAACAGGTAATTCAAAAATATTGTGGCAAATTCTAAGAACAGAGCAGCCCATGCAGGATGTCTGGGAACACAGAGCAGGATCTTCCAGGAATTGAGCAAGACGTCTTGGAGGAAGTAGGGCTCAGCTGTCTAGAAGAATGAGTAGTGAATATCCTTCAGTAGATAGAGACTAACTAAAAGACAGGATTTCTGTGGTGCTAGCAGGAGCACAGAGAGTTTGTAATTCTTAGCATATCAAGTATGAAATAACTGGGTGAGGCTGAAGGTTCACAACAGTTGAAGTTATGTAGCTAGACAGGGAACAGTGAGGTCAGAGGGGGCCTTATAGCCACCTGCTGGAATTTGGAATTAGCACTGCAGGTAATGGAGGTGTTACATGGTTTTCAGTAGGGGTAAGGCATAACTAACTGTATTTGTATTTTAAACTGATGTCTCTGGCTGAATTGTTCTGCTGTCCTTCGGGAGTGATGGTGCAAAGACTCTAGGCTTCAGAACTGCAGAAACAGTTTTTCCTATTCACAATGGTCTCAATGACCTGCAAAGTGAGCAGGTGCTCGATAGATTTTTGTTGAATAAACAAACACATATTTTGGTGGTTATTGATAAGAGAGAGAGAGAAGCCTGACTCAGGGCAGTGGTGGTAGACGGTGGAGAATTGTGGATGGATATAAATATAGGAAAAAGGTTGAGGAATTAAGATGAACAAAATGTGGTGCCTGAGTCTGAGAGGGAAAGAGAAACAGATGATTCAGGGCTTGAAAAAAGGAAACATTATTGGTCATGTTAATTTTTATTTAATTCCTTATGGAACACATAAGTGAAACACATATACTTTTGCTTCTAAAGATTCATTTATATTCTTGGCTTTTACACATCCAATAGTAGCAGTATTCCCAAGGAGTCATTGCTTGTTACATTTTTCTGAATATGCACACTATATCTCCAAAGAGATTGTACAATTTCTATGGGCAGAAACTGTGTCTAATACCTCTCTAATCTCTTCACACAGTGCACAGCACAGGTTTTATTAAGTATCTATCAATCACCTGGCATTTTTATTTCCATTTAAGTCAAAACCTCCAATAGAGGATTAAAAAACATATAATTTCATTGCAGAGGCAATAATATTTTCACAGAGTGTCTGAAATACTATCTTCATCATCTACCTGATGGGAACAAGACATAATTAAAAGTTGCATATTTTGTTCCTTTTGGTACTTTGGTACCACAGCTTCAATGATTAGTGCCTTAGATATTGATCACATTTATAATAAACTGTTATCTACAGGAATGATGACAGAGACACAGTTCCCTTTCCCTGCACTACTCATTCCCATTCTCACATAGAGATTTTAATTGCAGAACCTAGATGAGCCCTTCCTGTTTATTACTCTGGTGAGTGGTCTCTAGTTTTTCACTGTGACTTGATGATCTCCACTCAGGCTTCTCTGTCTCACTGCAGGATGACATTTTTAAATAAGCATGCAATGTATCTTAAAGACTCTATTAATGTATATAAGTTAATGTGATTACTTAGGCCGAGTTGATATTATAAAAATAGCCATTTTTTTTTCTTAAGAAGGATGAGGAGAAAATATAATGCAGGAAAAATAGGTCTTTATGTCCTATTATGAAGCAGTATATGTTTTCTTACGTAAAGGGCAAACTTTAATTACTTTTATGCATTGGTAAAGAGAGTCATGCATATCAATAAGAGAAATTTTAAAAGTGAAAAAAAATTTTCACCCATTTTCCTTCTTAAAAACTGTTTAACTTTCACTAAAATAAAAGTTCAGGGGTACATGTGCAGATTTGTTATATAGGTTAACTTGTGTCACAGGGATATCAATAATTTATAATTTAAAATTATAATGTTTATAATTAACAGCTACAAACACCTTGCATTATTTTTGCTAGTAGAAACTAAGTAAATCAATGAAAACTTAAAGGAATAAGAGAGCAACATTAACTACTTGATGTTTAAATTTCATGGTTATTCTAACACCCCAAATTTATTGCTGTGATAGTGAGTAACATAGTCTTGTTTTTGCTGGTGTTCACAGGCATACATTCTGATAGAAACAAATTCATATTGAAGGAGAAACTTCCAATATCACAAAAATCAACAATAGGCTTTAGTCTCATAAATTAACTAATTCATTGTGTTTAACTTGCGAGAGCAATGTAAACCTACAATATCTTTTTTGACTATTAAATAAAACATAAAAAGTATATATATTTAAATCCTGCTATTAGAGGTTGCTGATGAATAGATAATTCATTAATATAAAATTTATTCTGCACTTACTTCTGAAATAGCTTAAGCTAAATTCAATGGTGGGGGCAAGAAGGATATAAGTCCTAAATATTTTTGAATGTATGAATCAACAAATGAAGAAGGATTTGAAATGGCCAGTGCATACTCTCATTATACATAAAAGTTTCTATTTATTAGAAAAGTTGAAAGCATAAAAATACATTTTCTTAATCTATAGATTTACACAACTATTTGTAAACTACATACTATTTGTAGTTTTCTCCAAAAATCTGATTGATTCTAGAAAGTTTCCTTCATTGCTTGAAATGCACATTACAGAATAGTTCTTATATTCTATGAAGACTGTAAATAAGAAAAGAACTATAATTTAACACAACAAAGAATAATTCATGTAGAAGCTTTAAATCAGATTCATTCTTTATGTAGCAGGAAGACAGCCAAATGTATTAAGCATGAAAAGTATCTTTTTAGCCTAGGAAGTTGTGTGGTCATAGAGCCATATATTTCCAATTGTGTAACTTGGCTCTGTGCTTAAGAGAACATCGCTTAGATGTCCTTGTCCTGAGCATTTTGATTTTTTAAAAAATATATGAATCTCCTTTAAAAGCTTTCAGGCATGAGCGTTGAAGTAGTAAATCAAGTTTACCTGAGTATGCATTATAACTGTCTAATCCATGAAAGTGATACTCCATTTGTTTTGTGATATTTGATTCCCTGTTAAATACTTTAAAATGGAGGTTCCTGTCTGGCCATGTGGTGTGAGGGTACTTAATATCTAAGAGGATTCACTTGTCATTAATATATTTAAAGGGTCTTAAAATACTTCTTTAGAGTGAAATCATTTTGAAGAGTCGTCTATTCATTGCCCATCTCTAAAACAGTAAAAGTTAGCAATTATAATGTACTCATAGAGAAGGTATATTTCTCCTCCTCCTGTCGACTTCAAGTATGGGAGTGCACTAAAATGGAGTAAGAAGGGGATGTCAGGAAAAAATAGCCTTACAAACTGTCTACGAGATTTTAGGATGTAACATGAACTGGGAGTAATTGCAATTGACAATTTCATTAGATTTACTGAAATTCTCTCATTAGGCAGAATACATTCATTCAATATAAATTTCATATATATGTTATGAAAGGAAAAGGAGTGGTGACTGAAGTTGTAAGTGAAACCAAGAAGGGATTATTTAACGGAAAATAAAAACATAATTGTGGACTGATGAGAAAAATCCAAAAGAAGTGAAAAATTTGAAAGCACAGTCCCTACTATCATGAAGGACATGAGAGAGAATAATGTAGCAGCTAAATAATTAAGGATATACTCTGATTCTATGATGCAAATAAAACAAGAAGCTGGGTAAGCAAAGAGATGAGGAGGAATTAGTTTTCCTGAGAGGTTTGTAACCAGAAAGAACCAGTTCTGGAAGTGGAATATTCTAGGCTGAGAAACTAACCAGTGTGAAGACTCTAGGGCAGGAATCAGACTGGTTTTTCATGAAACAATGAAGTTTCTTAAAGGCTAGTGTATGGAATTTGCATTTTGTTCTAACAGCAGCAAAAAAGCATGAGAGTTTTTTAAAGTTGTGTTGCTCTCTATGTAGAGAATGGATTTGAGAAAAAGACATGGGTAGAAGCAAGAGAACTACTTAGAAGTGGGTTGTCATAGCACAGATGAAGTTGATGGTGACATGGCTGAGAATGGTCATGGAAAAAGTGAATAAAGATGGAATTTTAATTTTATTTACATAAAAGCATACAAATAAACATTTTTGGAGTATACTTCACAATAACCTTAGAATCACAATAACTGGCATTTATCGAGCACTTGCTATTTCTGTGAGTACTGTGGTCAGCATTTTATAAGCAAAATTTTCTTTATTTTCACATCACTTCTGTGAGATACAGTAATTATCCCCAGATGAGAAAGCTGAACTTTAGAGAGGTACTTTCACTTGCTTGGAGGCACACGGCGAGCACTTGTTGAAGCTGCTCAACTTGGAATCCACATTAACAATCACCTCCCTATTGCCTTCCTAAGTGACCATGTTTTATTTTCCCATATCAGCACTACCATCTACATTTCAGGCCTCATGATAATATTATTTATCAGTTCCAGTGTGTGCTTAGAACTCATGACTAATCAAAAGGGGGAAATGTTTTGCTTTCCTTACCGAAGACTAGATGATTCCTAAAATAAATTAATTACATCAAATGATTATGCAAGTTGCATAGTAGTCAAGAGCCCATATGAACTAGACTGCCTTAATTTGAATCTCTGCTCTGTCAGTTACTATTTGTATTACCTTAGGTGAATTACTTACCTCAGTTTTGTCATCTGTAATATGGATTTATGGTAGTGATGACCTCATAAGGTTATGAGGATTTAATAAATTCACAACTGTAAAATACTTAGGAGTGTGCATGCACCTATTAAGAGCTCTCTGTTTATTAAATACATCATCTCTAATCATTGCTTTATGCTCTGTCGATAGTTTTAGAGTCAAACAGTGGTTCTTCATCTGTTCAGAAATTTTGAAGCTGTAGAGATACAGGTTCAAGAATCCAGGTCAAAGATTGTTTTAGTTGCTTACCAAAGCATTCAGAGGTTCTGCTCATCATAAGAATTAAGAATGTGACAATTTTTATCTGAATGAGATCTTCACATTCTTTTTTTTTTTTTTCTGTTTTTCCAGACGAAATCTCAGTCTGTAGCCCGGGCTGGAGTGCAGTGGTGCAATCTCCGCTCACTGCCAGCTCCACTTCCCAGGTTCACGCCATTCTCCTGCTTCAGCCTCCCGAGTAGCTGGGACTATAGGCGCCTGCCACCACGCCTAGCTAATTTTTTTGTATGTTTAGTAGAGACGGGGTTTCACCGTGTTAGCCAGGGTGGTTTCTATCTCCTGACCTCGTGACCTGCCCTCCTCAGCCTCCCAAAGTGCTGGGATTACAGGCGTGAGCCGCCACACCCGGCCTAGAATTTTCTTCATATAGACAATAAATATCTGGATCAGGTAGAGAGGGGTACAGCTGGTCAGTGCCAGAGCCAGTACTAGAATTCAGGTCTCATGATGTCCAATCTTGTGTGTAAAAAGCACTAAAATGTTTTTCAAACATGATTACATGATCTCCTAGTTAAGACCCTGCTGCAAGTTTATTTCTAGTAACACGAGTATTTGTCACTCTGCAATGCTTTTTTGCTTTACCATCATGGCGTTGGCTTGGGAATTACGCCTATGATCAAAGAGTAGCAAAGTGTATTTTGGAAGCAACGTAAAAGAGCTTCTCAAAATTATTATATTTGTGCCACGTGGTACATATCTCATTATCTCAGGTTTTGCCACAAATATAAAGAGAATTTCAAGTCTCTAAAACACAATGTATAAAAGTATAAGCATGTTGTACTTGACAAGCATTAGTCAATAAGAACTGCTTATTGACCTTGAATTCAATTATTCTAAACATACAGTGACACTCTGTAGTGGAACATAGGGAATTAAAGCATACAATGAATAAAACAGTTTAAAGAGGTACTATGGACTGCAGACAGCATCACTTAAAAAAGTTTTAAATATATTCAACCCAAAATGCTCATGACAGATTATCAGTAAAGGAAATGAAGTTGTTTGGGAGGCCATATATAATATGTAAAGGTGATTTCAAGAAGGATGAAGTCCCTTTCTACAATAAAATTACAGTAGCTACCATGCAAAAAATATGGTCTGTGTTTCAGACTCTGTGTAAAGTGCCTAATCAAGAATCCTTACAATAATTAATTCTCCCAGTGAATTTACGTGGAAAGTATTATGATCAGATGCTTGGCTCATAGTAGTATGCAATAAATAATTGTTTCTCGGATGAGAAAACTGGGGTTCAGTGATACATCTAGCAGCTGGAAGAACTGTCATTCTAACTCAAATTGTCTGATTCCAAAAAGCCAAGCTCTTTATTCCTCAGTGTTCTTTTTTTCAGCATCTTGTTGGAGTAAGAACATTGGATGTTGAATGGGTTAACCTCATTGTGTGGAATATTTAGGTTGATTTATGTACATTTGTGAATGAATAATTCTTTTTTTTTTTTTTTTTTGAAACAGAGTCATGCTTTGTCTCTCAGGCTGGAGTGCAGTGGCACCAATCTCGGCTTGCTGCAACCTTCACCTCCCACATTCAAGCAATTCTCCTACCTCAGCCTCACTGGATTGTAGCTGGGATGACAATAGTGTGCCACATGTCCAGCTAATTTTTTTGTACTTTTAGTAGAGAAAGAGTTTCTCCATATTAGCCAGGCTGGTCTTGAACTCCTGGACTCAAGTGATCCACCCACCGTGGTCTCCCAAAGTGCTGGGATTACAGGCGTAAGCCACCACACCCAATCGAATAGTCTTAAGATCCAGAAAGTTCAAAGAATTTTTAAAAGCACATCTTATTCTTGACAAGTACATGCAATTGTAATGTATTAAAGAGAAAACATAAATAGAAGAAACAGTTTCTGAAATTAAAATTCAGAAGCATTTATTATGGTGCCTTTTATGTTGTATAATTTCTTCTGGTGCTTGTAGTTATGGGCACTAGAAGTTGGGTTTGAAATTCTGTAAGTATACACTAATTTGGTAATATGTGGTTAGCACTTTAGCACTGAGTACTTAGGAAATGAATAAAAGATTAAGAAGTTATCAAAAGCCATTTTAGCTATCAAATTGTTTTGTGCGGAGCTGAATCCCACATATTGGTTTGTGATATGAATACTGAGAAAGATCTAAAATACTATCATATTATTCCAGGAAATTAGCCTCATTATTGGTAGTCACTTTTTTAAACAACTGAAATCCAAACAAATATTGACTAGGGTTTCCAGAACATTTCATTCACTCTTTATTCTCTTTTTCTAAAGATCATATTTCACAAAAGAAACACAATTTTCTTCTACACATACTACTTATAAATTATTAGTTTAAACATAGATTAGACCCCTTGTGAATATTGGTATATCAGTCTTATAATTCATATACAATTATTAATATCATGCAATATTCATTAGAGTATGTAAAATTGCATGCCGAATAAATGCACTACTTTTGTTGTTACACTTTTGGGTGGGTAAATTTCCCAGCAAGCAATCAAGTCATTCACATGCTACAAAGAGGTTCTGAGGTTCTTATTGTTTTTCAATTATTTATAATATGGCTCTAATCCTGTGTTTTCAAAATAACTTTTGTTTGCTATTTTAATGCACCTTAGTTTCTAATACCATATTAATAAAGGACATATGTAGATATTTAAGGAAACATTACCAAGTGGCATATGATAACTAAAGGGAATTCTTCCCCATCAACAAGGGGACCATTCTGTGCAAAAATGATACTGCCTGGCCTGAAGGCCAAAGACAATACAAAAACATGATCAATAACATATAATGAAATAGTGCAACTATGTCTACCATTGCAGACACTGGTTAGAGTTTCATCGTTGAGATGCTACCCTGAAGTAAAAAGGTGCCCCAAATCACCAACTACAAAGTTAACAACTAATACAGAAAAATTATCTGTCATGTCAAAATTGTACATATGTATAGATTGAGTTTTAATTTACAATAGAAATCAGAAAAAAATGTAATAAAATATAGTGCTTGCAGAGATAAACTATGTTCTAAAGAATATAGACATTCTATGAAAAACTCAAAGACAAGGAATTATTTTGAACAGATTCTGTGATGCTTAAGTATTTACAATATTAAAATATTTGTATATATTTGAAAATAAGTAAGTAAAAATTAAAACTCTCCATACCCACCTTTCTACTTCACATAGGTACTATTGCTAATAGGTTCTTCTGTATCCATATCTACATACCCACACACATCTTAAAATATGGTTACTGATTGGATTAGGGTATATAATTACAGTATATACTGTTCTCAACTTGTGCATATGTGTAGATTAAGTTGTACTTTACAATGGAAACCAGAAGATGTATATAATAAAATATAGCACTTGTGTAGAGAAATTATGTTTTTAAAGACTGTAGACAGTCTATGGAAAACTCAAAGACAAAGAATGATTTTGAACAGATTCCATGATGCTTATGTAATTGCAATATTAAAATATTTACTACAAAATTTTATAGTAAAATGAAATAAACAGGTAAAAAGAAGAAATATAAAAAGCTAATAACCAGAGGAAAAGATGCTATCCATATCTACACTCATACACACTTCTTAAAATATTATTACAGATTGGATTATATTATATAATTACAGTATACACTGTTCTCAACTTGATTCTTAACAGTTAGCAATATATTATGGCTATTTTCCATAATAACACTTGCAACATTACTTTGATCTGTTGCCTAGAAACCCATTGTGTAGATGTACCATTGCTTAATTAACTAGTATCCTATGAGTGAATATTTAGTTTGTTTTTAACTTATTATTGTTGAAATATATCTTGATGGTCCTTGCATGTGGGCCTTTGTGTAGCAGTGGGAAAACATTCATAGAAAAAATTCCTAGAATAGGAATCTGGGTCAAAATTTTAAGTGATTCAATTTTTGATATTGACAAAACATCTTCCATAGAGATTGGACCAATTACTAGTGAAGTATGAAAAGATCTATTTTGCCATTTCTTTGTGAAATTTTAATCAACAAAATAGATAAAAGATAGTATTACATTTTGATGCACACGTTGTAAATATTTACTACCTTTTCATATTTCTTTTTTTTTTTTTTTTTTGAGACGGAGTCTCACTCTACTGCCCAGGCTGGAGTGCTGTGGCCAGATCTCAGCTCACTGCAAGCTCCGCCTTCCAGGTTCACGCCATTCTCCTGCCTCAGCCTCCCGAGTAGCTGGGACTACAGGCGCCCGCCACCTCGCCTGGCTAATTTTTTTGTATTTTTTTTTTTTTAGTAGAGACGGGGTTTCACCGTGTTAGCCAGGATGGTCTCGATCTCCTGACCTCGTGATCCGCCCATCTCGGCCTCCCAAAGTGCTGGGATTACAGGCTTGAGCCACCGTACCCGGCCCCTTTTCATATTTCTTTTTTCTTTATCTACTTATTTCATTTTTTTCATCCTTCTATTTCATTTGAGCATCAGTTTGCTATTGAGTTGTAAGTGCTCTTTTCATTTTAAGGCTATCAGCACTTTGACTCTTGTGAGTTGAAAATATTTGTTACTGATTATCATTTGGCTACTGACTTGTTTTATAGCATTTGTTATTGTATAGGATTAAAAAAGAAATCATAGTAAATTTTGAATTGTTTACATTAAGTCTTCTTGCAAAAGCCTTTCCATCCAAGATTTTTAAAAATTAAATATATCTTACTTTTGATTTTACTTCATATATATATATATATATATATATATATATATATATATAGCTTACCTGTCACAGTATCAAGGTAAAGAAAATAAACTAAATATTTTGGTTTGGAATCCAAATTCAGTGTGATCTAAAATGCTTTGTTCTAAATAATTTCTATTATTTTAATATTAATATACACTCTTTGTTTCTTGAATAATTGAAAATATTTATTGTGTCTGCCAACTGATACAATTATCAATGTGCCCACTTCATGCAGTGATCTTTCTTTGTAGTTTTACTTTTAGGGGGCAGTATGAGTTCTCACAGTGTTTTACAGTCTAATTATAAAACTCGAGGGATGATCTCTGAAAATCGTCAACTGTTACCTCCATTGCAATGAGGAGCAATCGAGGTTAGTCAATTCAGAGTAAAGATGCTTCTTTTTCTTCATCTTTCTTATTCAAATATATTATATCTTTTTATATTATCCACAGAAGAGTAGCAGCAATAACAAAAATACAAACTGGTGACTTGGCTGTAGCTGGGCTCCTCGGTTAGGTGCGCTGTCAGTCCTTTCCGAGTGCCTGCCCCAGTTTCTCCCGCCTCGGCCCAACATGGACTTCAGAGAAATTCTCCTGATAGCTTCCAAGGGACAAGGTGTCAACAATGTGCCGAAAAGGTATAGTTTGGCAGTGGGGCCTCCAAAAAAGACCCAAAAGTTAAAGGTGTCCAATCAGCAGCTGTACAAGCTTTTCTTAAAAGGAAAGAAGAGGAGCTTAGACAGAAAGCCTTAGAGGAGAAAAGGAGAAAAGAGGAACTAGTGAAAAAGCGAATTGAGCTCAAATATGACAAGAAAGCAAGAGCTATGGCCAAGAAGACAAAGGATAATTTCCATGGTTACAATGGGATTCCTATTGAGGAAAAGTCAAAGAAGAGGCAGGCAACAGAAAGCCATACCAGCCAAGGAACCGACCGAGAGTATGAAATGGAAGAAGAGAATGAATTCCTTGAGTACAATCACGCAGAGTCAGAGCAGGAGTATGAGGAAGAGCAAGAACCTCCCAAAGTTGAAAGCAAACCAAAGGTCCCCCTTAAAAGTGCCCCACCACCTATGAACTTCACTGATTTACTCAGGCTGGCTGAGAAAAAGCAGTTTGAACCAGTGGAAATCAAGGTAGTGAAGAAATCAGAAGAGCGACCTATGACTGCAGAAGAACTTAGGGAGCGAGAATTCCTTGAACGAAAGCATCGGAGAAAAAAACTTGAGACAGATGGAAAACTACCTCCAACTGTGTCCAAAAAGGCACCCTCTCAGAAAGAAAGTGTGGGCACAAAACTAAGCAAAGGTTCTGGAGACAGGCATCCTTCTTCCAAAGGAATGCCCCTTCCTCATGCTGAGAAAAAATCAAGAGCCAGCATGGCCAATGAGAAACACCTTGCTTTGTCTTCATCCAAATCCATGCCAGGAGAAAGGATCAAGACAGGATCTGGCAATAGCGCCCAACCCTCACTTCGTGAGGGCCACGACAGACCTGTTTTCAATGGAGCTGGAAAGCCTTATTCCAGCACCTCTTCACCAAGTGTCCCAAAGACTCCTGCTAGCAGGACTCAGAAATCTGCTATTAAGCACGAAGCCAAAAAATCTCCATCCCATCCTAGCCATTCCAGGCCTGGGCCCATGGTCACCCCACACAATAAGGCTAAGAGTCCAGGTGTCAGGCAGCCAGGCAGCAGCTCTAGCTCAGCCCCTGGGCAGCCCAGCACAGGAGTTGCTCGACCCACAGTTAGTTCTGGCCCTGTGCCTAAACGCCAGAATGGCAGCTCCAGCTCAGGACCTGAGCGATCAATCAGTGGGTCCAAGAAGCCAACCAATGACTCAAATCCCTCTAGGCGGACAGTCAGTGGTACATGTGGCCCTGGACAACCTGCAAGCAGCTCAAGTGGCCCTGGGCAGCCCATCAGTGGTTCAGGTAGTTCTGCAAGACCCTTGGGCAGCTCTCGTGGCCCTGGCCGACCTGTGAGCAGTCCACATGAACTTCGACGACCAGTGAGTGGCTCAGGCCCCCCTGGGCGGTCTGTCAGTGGCCCTGGGAGATCCGTAAGTGGCTCAGTTCCAGCTGGACGGACTGTCAGTAGTTCAGTCCCAGGAAGACCAGTGAGCAGCTTGAGACCTGGGCGAACAGTTAGTAGCTCAGGTCCCACGATAAAGCCTAAGTGCACTGTTGTCTCTGAAACAATTTCTTCCAAGAATATCATTAGCCGGTCCAGCAATGGACAGATGAATGGAATGAAGCCTCCCCTATCTGGCTACAGATCTGCCCAAGGTCCTCAAAGGCTTCCCTTCCCTACTGGTTACAAAAGGCAGTGAGAATATGAAGAGGAAGATGATGATGATGATGAATACGACTCTGAAATGGAAGATTTTATCGAAGATGAAGGAGAGCCTCAGGAAGAAATATCCAAGCACATTAGAGAAATTTTGGTTATGACCAAAAAAAATACAAAGATGAAAGTGATTATGCCTTACGTTACATGGAAAGTAGTTGGAAAGAGCAGCAGAAGGAAGAAGCAAAGAGCTCAAGACTAGGTATGCAAGAGGACTTAGAGGAAATGAGACGTGAAGAAGAAGAAATGCAACGTCGAAGGGCCAAGAAGCTGAAGAGGAGTTAGCTGCTGCTTTTATTTTTGTGAAATTCTAGAGCTGCTCTGCTGCAAGGATTTCCTGCCTTCAGACTGAAGAAGTACCCTTATCATTTTAGATTTATACTTGGGTACTCAAGGAGAAGGAATGCATACTCTCATTTGCAGGCTGTCATTTGAGCATAAAATATTTTCAGATATTTTCCAGGGTGAAATCTGTAATGCAGATGATATAATGCCCACATGTGCTCTTATGAAGTTAACTGTTCACAGATGCCAGCCTTGATCCTGATGAGCTATGCACTCTTATGTGGGGCCAGTCACCAGTCAGCCAATCTTTTGTTGTTCCTTTGCTACTTTGAAAGGAAAAAAAAGGTTGTCTCTTGATTTCTATAATTCTGCTGATCTGTGAGTAGGGCACTGCCCTGCTCCCAATCAAAATTAGTCTTTTTATGAGAAACCTGGACCTTCCATGAATGTTGCCAGCAATAAAGTGACTTGTCCTAATCTATGGATTGAGAACTTGAAAATGTAGAGTAGAATTTATAACTATCATATGGATGTCATTCTGTGACTTTGAAGTACAAAGTAGAATAAATTCTGTATTCATGGCTTGGATGCTGAGCATTCTTACTTATTAATTTAGGTGCTAGAATTAATGAAAAAATTTTCAAGTTAAAATACAGGTTATGACAGTATAATATTGTTTTCTAAATTTTCCTTTCAGATTTACTGTTATGCTGGCTTTAGTGTAAGATAGACAAGGTCACTGTGCTGATTGATTTTTATCTAAAAAGTTCAATTTTATATTGAAGAAAAAATATTTTATTCAAACATTAGATTTGAAAGAGTAATAGTTTATAAAATAAGGAAGTAACATGTGAGGCTCCCCCCTCCTTCCCTTCCCCATCATAAAAATATTTTGAAATCCCAGAAATAGTGGCAAGATGGCTGAAGTGGAACAGCTCCAGTCTCCAACTCCCAGCGTGAGCGACACAGAAGACCGGTGATTTCTGCATTTTCAATTGAGGAGCACAGCTCATCACCAGCAATGGATCAAAGCTGGTCAGAGAATGACTTTGACGAGATGAGAGAAGAAGGCTTCAGTCCATCAAACTTCTCAGAGCTAAAGGAGGAATTACATACCCAGCGCAAAGAAACTAAAAATCTTGAAAAAAGAGTGGAAGAATTGACAGCTAGACTAATTAATGCAGAGAAGGTCATAAACAAAATGACAGAGATGAAAAGCATGACATAAGAAATATGTGACAAATGCACAAGCTTCAGTAACCGACTCAATCAACTGGAAGAAAGAGTATCAACGATTGAGGATAAATGAATGCAATGAAGCGAGAAGAGAAACCAAAAGAAAAAAGAAGCAAAAGAAATGAACAAAGCCTGCAAGAAGTATGGGATGATGTAAAAAGACCAAATCTACGTCTGATTGGGGTGCCTAAAAGTGAGGGGGAAAGTGGAACCAAGTTGGAAAACACTCTTCAGGATATCATCCAGGAGAACTTCCCCAACCTCGTAGGGCAGGCCAACATTCAAATTCAGGAAACACAGAGAATGCCACAAAGATACTCCTCCAGAAGAGCAACTCCAAGACACATAATTGCCAGATTCACCAAAGTTGAAATGAAGGAAAAAATCTTAAGGGCAGCCAGAGAGAAAGGTCGGGTTACCCACAAAGGGAAGCCCATCAGACTAACAGCAGATCTCTCAGCAGAAACTCTACAAGCCAGACGAGAGTGGGGGCCAATATTCAACGTTCTTAAAGAAAAGAATTTTAAACCCAGAATTTCATATCCAGCCAAACTAAGTTTCATAAGTGAAGGAGAAATAAAATCCTTTACAGAGAAGTAAATGCTTAGAGATTTTGTCACCACCAGGCCTGCCTTACAAGAGACCCTGAAGGAAGCCCTAAATGTGGAAAGGAACAACCGGTACCAGCCATTGCAAAAACATGCCAAAATGTAAAGACCATCGAGGCTAAGAAGAAACTGCATCAACTAACGAGCAAAATAACCAGTTAATATCATAATGGCAGGATCAGGTTCACACATAACAATATTAACCTTAAATGTTAATGGACTAAATGCTCCAATTAAAAGACACAGACTGGCAAACTGGATAAAGAGTCAAGACCCATCAGTCTGCTGTATTCAGGAGACCCATCTCACATGCAGAGACATACATAGGCTCAAAATAAAGGGATGGAGGAAGATCTACCAAGCAAATGGAGAACAAAAAAAAACAGGGGTTGCAATCCTAGTCTCTGATAAAACAGACTTTAAACCATCAAAGATCAAAAGAGACAAAGAAGGCCATTACATAATGTTAAAGGGATCAATTCAACAGGAAGAGCTAACTCTCCTAAATATATATGCACCCAATACGGGAGCACCCAGATTCATAAACCAAGTCCATAGAGACTTACAAAGAGACTTAGACTCCCATACAATAATAAAGGGAGACTTCAACACTCCACTGTCAACATTAGACAGATCAACGAGACAGAAAGTTAACAAAGATATCCAGGAATTGAACCCATCTCTTCACCAAGCGGACCTAATAGACATCTATAGAACTCTCCACCCTAAATCAACAGAATATACATTCTTCTCAACATCACATCGCACTTATTCCAAAATTGACCACATAATTGGAAGTAAAGCACTCCTCAGCAAATGTGCAAGAACAGAAATGATAACAAACTGTCTCTCAGACCACAGTGCAATCAAACTAGAACTCAGGACTAAGAAACTCAATCAAAACCTTTCAACTACATGGAAACTGAACAACCTGGTCCTGAATGACTACTGGGTACATAACAAAATGAAAGCAGAAATGAAGATGTTCCTTGAAACCAATGAGAACAAAGATACAACATACCAGATTCTCTGGGACACATTGAAAGCAGTGTGGAGAGGGAAATTTATAGCATTAAATGCCCACAAGAGAAAGCAGGAAAGATCTAAAATTGATACTCTTACATCACAATTAAAAGAACTAGAGAGGCAAGAGCAAACACATTCAAAAGCTAGCAGAAGGCAAGAAATAACTAAGATCAGAGCAGAACTGAAGGAGATAAAGACACAAAAACCCTCCAAAAAATCAATGAATCCAGGAGTTGGTTTTTTGAAAAGATCAACAAAATTGACAGACCGTTAGCAAGACTAATAAAGAAGAAAAGAGAGAGGAATCAAATAGACACAATAAAAAATGATAAAGGGGATATCACCACCGACCCCACAGAAATACAAACTATCATCAGAGAATACTAGAAACACCTCTACACAAATCAACTAGAAAATCTAGAAGAAATGGATAATTTCCTGGACACTTACACTCTTCCAAGACTAAACCAGGAAGAAGTTGAATCCCTGAATAGACCAATAGCAGGCTCTGAAATTGAGGCAACAATTAATAGCCTACCCACCAAAAAAAGTCCAGGACCAGATGGATTCACAGCTGAATTCTACCAGAGGTACAAGGAGGAGCTGGTGCCATTTCTTCTGAAACTATTCCAATCAATAGAAAAAGAGGGAATCCTCCGTAACTCATTTTATGAGGCCAACATCATCCTGATACCAAAGCCTGGCAGAGACACAACAAAAAAAGAGAATTTTAGACCAATATCCCTGATGAACATCGATGTAAAAATCCTCAGTAAAATACTGGCAAACCGGATTCAGCAGCACATCAAAAAGCTTATCCACCATGATCAATTGGGCTTCATCTCTGGGATGCAAGGTTGGTTCAACATTCCCAAATCAATAAATGTAATCGAGCATATAAACAGAACCAAAGACAAGAACCACATGATTATCTCAATAGATGCAGTAAAGGCTTTTGACAAAATTCAACAGCCCTTCATGCTAAAAACACTCAATAAATTCGGTATTGATGGAACGTACCTCAAAATCATAAGAGCTATTTGTGACAAACCCACAGCTAATATCATACTGAATGGGCAAAAACGGGAAAAATTCCCTTTGAAAACTGGCACAAGACAGGGATGCCCTCTCTCACCACTCCTATTCAACATAGTGTTGGAAGTTCTGGCTAGGGCAATCAGGCAAGAGAAAGAAATCAAGGGTATTCAGTTAGGAAAAGAAGAAGTCAAATTGTCCCTGTTTGCAGATGACATGATTGTATATTTAGAAAACCCCACTGTCTCAGCCCAAAATCTTCTTAAGCTGATAAGCAACATCAGCAAAGTCTCAGGATACAAAATTAATGTGCAAAAATCACAAGCATTCTTATACACCAGTAACAGACAGAGATCCAAATCATGAATGAACTTCCATTCACAATTGCTTCAAAGAGAATAAAATACCTAGGAATCCAACCTACAAGGGATATAAAGGACCTCTTCAAGGAGAACTACAAACCACTGCACAGTGAAATAAAAGAGGACACAAACAAATGGAAGAACATATCATTCTCATGGATAGGAAGAATCAATATCGTGAAAATGGCCATACTGCCCAAGGTTATTTATAGATTCAATGCCATCCCCATCAAGCTACCAATGAGTTTCTTCACAGAATTGGAAAAAAACGCTTTAAAGTTCATATGGAACCAAAAAAGAGCCCGCATTGTCAAGACAATCCTAAGTCAAAAGAACAAAGCTGGAAGCGACACGCTACCTGACTTCAAACTATACTACAAGGCTACAGTAACCAAAACAGCATGGTACTGGTACCAAAACTGAGATATAGACCAATGCAACAGAACAGAGTACTCAGAAATAATACCACACATCTACAGCCATCTGATCTTTGACAAACCTGAGAGACACAAGAAATGGTGAAAGGATTCCCTATTTAATAAATGGTGCTGGGAAAATTGGCTAGCCATAAGTAGAAAGCTGAAACTGGATCCTTTCCTTACTCCTTATTCGAAGATTAATTCAAGATGGATTAGAGACTTAAATGTTAGACCTAATGCCATAAAAACCCTACAAGAAAATCTAAGTAGTACCATTCAGGACATAGGCATGGGCAAGGACTTCATGTCTAAAACACCAAAAGCAATGGCAGCAAAAGCCAAAATTGACAAATGGGATCTAATTAAACTGAAGAGCTTCTGCACAGCAAAAGAAACTACCATCAGAGTGAACAGGCAACCTACAGAATGGGAGAAAATTTTTGCAATCTACTCATCTGACAAAGGGCTAATATCCAGAATCTGCAAAGAACTCAAACAAATATACAAGAAAAAAACAAACAACCCCATCAAAAAGTGGGCAAAGTATATGAACAGACATTTCTCAAAAGAAGACATTCATAGAGCCAACAGACACATGAAAAAATGCTCATCATCACTCCCCATCAGAGAAATGCAAATTAAAACCACAATGAGATACCATCTCATACCAGTTAGAACGGCAATCATTAAAAAATCAGGAAACAACAGGTGTTGGAGAGGATGTGGAGAAATAGGAACACTTTTACACTGTTGGTGGGATTGTAAACTAGTTCAACCATTATGGAAAACAGTATGGCAATTCCTCAAGGATCTAGAACTAGATGTACCATATGACCCAGCCATCCCACTACTGGGTATATACCCAAAGGATTATAAATTATTCTACTACAAAGACACATGCACACGTATGTTTATTGCGGCACTATTCACAATAGCAAAGACTTGGAATCAACCCAAATGTCCATCTGTGACAGACTGGATTAAGAAAATGTGGCACATATACACCATGGAATACTATGCAGCCATAAAAAAGGATGAGTTTGCGTCCTTTGTAGGGACACGGATGCAGCTGGAAACCATCATTCTTAGCAAACTATCACAAGAAGAGAAAACCAAACACCGCATGTTCTCACTCATAGGTGGGAACTGAACAATGAGATCACTTGGACTCGGGAAGGGGAACATCACACACTGGGGCCTATCATGGGGAGGGGGGAGGGGGGAGGGATTGCATGGTGGAGTTATACATGATATAAATGATGAATTGATGGGTGCTTACGAGTTGATGGTTGCAGCACACCAACATGGCACAAGTGTACATATGTAACAAACCTGCACGTTATGCACATGTACCCTAGAACTTAAAGTATAATAAAAATAAATAAAAAAAAATACAAACTGGTGATTGCATGATTAGTGAATGGGAAGGGAAGCTGAATATATGTAATTTAAAACAAAGGACTCACATGTCTTATTATGCCTGAATAACATTACGATGAGTTCATAATTCAAAAGAAAAAATGTACTTTATATCTGACTTATCGTTATGTCATTATGTAAATCATTCATGCAATATTTTATTTATTTATAAATTAATCTCCTATAATATTCCAATTTTTAATCATATGATACTCAACTAGTAGCTCTGTCCACAAAAGCATAAATATATTTAAATCCAGAAGTTTCACATGTCAATAATTTTTTATTGCTGATAGTTTGGTTAGAAACTATGTGTGTATGTATCTTTTCTGTGTGTGTTTTCTTTGAGACAGAGTCTCACTCTGTCACCCAGGCTGGAGTGCAGTGGTGCTATTTTGGCTCACTGCAACCTCTGCCTCCAGGTTCAAGTGATTATCCTGCCTCAGCCTCCCGAGTACCTGGGATTACAGGGATGCACGACCATGCCCAGCTAATGTTTTGTATTTTTAGTAGAGATGGGGTTTACCATGTTGGCCAGGCTGGTCTCGAACTCCTGACCTCAAGTGATCCGCCTGCCTCAGCCTCCCAAAGTGATGGGACTACAAGCGTGAGCCACCACGCCGAGCAGAAATTGTGCTATTATGAACATTTCTTAGGCATGACATTAGGCCCTTCAGAGCTAACAATAATCAATAGAGGCTTTCTCAAAATATAGCCATGCACTGCATAATGACATTTTAATCAATGACAGGCTGCATTTATGATGGTGGTTCCATAAGATTATAATGCAGCTGAAAAACACCTATTGCCTAGTGATTTTGTAGCCATCTTAACATCATAATACAAGGCATTACTCACATGTTTGTGGCAATACCCGTTGCGTAAGAACCTAGCACGTACAATTACACACAGTTATTAATACTTGATAGTGATACTAAACAATTATGTTACTGGCTTATGTATTTACTATACTATACTTTTCACCTTTATTTTAGAGTGCACTTTTTCTACATATAAAATAAATCTAACTGTAGAACAGCCTCAGTTAGGTCCTTCAGGAGGTATCCAAAAGAAGGCATTGTCATAGGAGATGACAACTCCATGCATGTTATTGCCCCAAGACCTTCCAGTGCAACAAGATGTGGAGGTGGCAGGCATTGATATTAATGAACCTGACCCTGTGTAGGCCTAAGCTAGTGTGTGTATTTGTGTCTTACTTTTTAACAAAAAAGTTTTAAAAATAAAAATAACTAAAAATAGAAAAGCTTATATAATAAAGATAGAAAGACAGATGATATTTCTGTGCAGTTGTACAATGTGTTTGTATTTAACCTAAGTGCTTATTTATTTATTTATTTATTTATTTATTTTGAGGCAGAGTTTTGCTCTTGTTGCCTAGGTTGGAGTGCAATGGCACGATCCTGGCTCACTGCAACCTTTGCCTCCCAGGTTCAAGCTATTCTCCTGCTTCAGCCTTCCGAGTAGCTGGTATTACAGGCAGGTGCCACCATGCCCAGTTAATTTGTGTTATTAGTAGAGACAGGGTTTTGCCATGTGGGCCAGGCTGGTCTCGAATTCCTGACCTTAAGTGAGCCGCCCGCCTCAACCTCCTAAAGTGCTGAGATTACAGGCATGAACCACAGTGCCCGGCCAACCAAAGTGTTTTCACAAAAGAGTCAAAATGTTAAAAAACAAAAAAATTTACTAAAAAAGTTACAGTAAGCTAAGGTTAATTTATTAATGAAGAAAGAAAACTATTTTGACATAAATTTAGTATAGCTTATATTTACAGTACTTATAATGTCTACAGTAGTGTACAGTAATGCCTTAGGTCTCCACATTCATTTACGGCTCACTCACTGACTCACCTGCAGTAACTTTCAGTTCTACAAGCGCCATTCATGCTATGTGCCCTATATGGGTATACCACATTTTAAGCTTTATATCCTATTTTTTTTCTGCAACTTTTTTATGATTAGATATGTTTTATATACACAAATATTAAGTATCGTGTTACAATTGCCTACAGTATTCAAAACAGTAACAAGCTGTATAGGTTTGTAGCCTAGGATAACAGACCATACCATGTGACCTAGGGGAGTAGTAGGCTCTACCATTAACGTTTGTATAAGTATACTTTAGATGATCACACAATGACAAAATCACCTAATGACACATTTCTCAGAATATATCCCCCTCTTTAAGTGATGCATGCTTGTACTATGAGAACTGACAGATAAAATAGAGTGACTTCTGCCAACTTTTAATTAGAGATAAGGTAATTTTAATTTAGTTCTTTAGGGGTGTGGTCTGTAAGCTCCACTCTACTGGTACTCCTTTAACCCATGTTGAGAATATGGACAATGATTTGTGTGTATACTATTAGTAGCTAAAAGCTGCCTGGCTCCAGGCCCAGTTTTTCAACCAATTCTTCCCAGTGTAATAACTATTAGGTATTATAATTCACTTGGCTCGTGTCCTTCTGCTGCTTCTGGCTGGAATTCCTAATTCAAATTAAAAAGTGGTGATGCATAAACTTTCAAAGATTTGTAGGTTTGGATAAAACTCCCATGAGGTCAGTGTCTTTTCGATAGCTTATTCTAACTTGTATGAGAATTCTGTACCTAATCTCACTCAAGGATCAGGAAAATTATTAACAATTAATTTGGACAGAAATGAGAATTTTTTCTACTGTCAGAAGTTGGACAAAATATTACTCCGTTGAAATGGTTAAATTTACAAATATTAGAAGGGTTATCTTTTTATTACAGTGAGAATAATTCACAGCTATTCTAAAATGTACACAGATACTACAGTATTTTATGATTCATATCTAAAAATGACCAAGTTTCACAAAATATTTCCTAAATTTAACTTAAATTACTATAGAGGAATCAAATTTGAAAAGATTTCAGATCTCTGACAATTAACTATCAAGGTATAGAAAAGGCTTTCTAAGGCTCTGGAACAGAGATCCTTATTGCATACGTTACTGCTTGTTGGCTTTTAAATTAAAACACCCCATTCCCTATAAGCCATCTAGAAGTGGGAAGGTTTCACAATGGCCTTGTAAATGAAGTCAAGTAAGATCTTTAAATGATGGATAAAACAATAAATCTAGACAAAACCAAAATCTCCAGTGGATTTATTATATGGCCACTATTGTACACAACCTGAAGCCTACATGTGAGATCTTATAAAGTGATCTAAACATTAACCAGACATTCTAGTTCTTTTTAATATGCTCTAAGAGAATATGTTTCAAGGAAATTTGCTACTTGGAGAAAAGCCATTTTTTTCCCATTTGTTCTACTTGGGTCTCTGCTTGTTCATGCCAGTGGTTCTGATTCCAGGACCACATGCTATTATAGGAATACCACTTCTCTTAATCACAATGAAAGCCTATTTCAGACAAAGACCTATACTTTTAGATTTTAAAAGCTTGTTCAAGTTCAATTTGGCCTGGAGTCATTCTATATATGAAGTATTGATTAGCTTGGGTGAACAGAATATTGTAAAAGGAGTAGATTAGTGTGCTTTCTTAGTCATGAGACCATAGGAATGAGCTACAGTGGAATCAGGGGTTCCACTATCTTGCTGTGGAGGTGATTCAAAGACAACAAGTTTTAATAGTGATTAGAAGGAAACTAATAACCTTTTAAGAATCTGTTCTTTCGGCTAATACTTTTCATATATTGAGTTGTATAATCATGGATAAGTATTCTAGAACTTTTAAAATATCACAGTAGTCAAATGGAAATGGTTTTGTTTTCCTCAACTAAAAGCCTGTGAGTATTGATTAGAGCAGATTTACATGTAGGTTGAAGAATAAAAATCTTGGACCCTGTGACATTTCAAGTCACCTGTAAAATGTTCAGTTTCCATTCTGAAACCATAAGGATTCTAACTGAAGAACATTTGTGAAACCATGAAAATGTGGAGGAAATAGTGTCTAATCTGAGGGTATATTTTGACTTTTAATAATGCTAGGACGCAGGGTTGAGAATAGAATTGAGCAATTATTTATTCACTTCTGTTTTATTAGTCGAAGTCTAAGTGGTATAGACACAGACTCCATTAAGGGATAGGGTTTATATTCTGAAACTTTGCTATAAAAAAAGTTGCTGACATGGAATGACTTGCAGTTCCTGACGATCACCCTCTGCTCCCCACTATGGTAAAATGATTCTCGAGACACTGGTCACAACCATAATCTTGAGAAACTCTAAGGCTAATGAACCCAACACCATTTTCCCTACTATGGAACCGTAACACTACTACTATCACTGAGGTAAAGACTTCAAAAAGCTTTTGTGGGAGAATTTTGTTACCCACAAAGTCCTCTCAAATGGAGGCTGCTCATTCTTTCAATTGATCCTTTTTTTTAGAACTATTACAGTTCATTGTCTTCACTCCATTTGGCCATTGCTAGGCTACTGCTCTTTCACCAGCACAAAGAAAAACAAGGTCTGTTCATGGTCTGTGCCATGGGGCTTTGGTTTTTAGATTCTCATTTATATTTTGTCCTTTAAAGAATTAAAGATAAATAATTGGTATTCAAAGATTGCACTGTCACCTAATTGAAAAGTCATCTTTTATTTCAAATCATGTTATCAATATGGATATCTATAATGTCCTCATGAATGAATCCTCTAATAAGCCTCTGAAATATTTCTGCACCAATGATCTTAACTCTTATTTTAATGTGTGTTTTTTACTTGATCTTGACATTATTTGGAACTTGTAATTTTCCAGGTGTGATCCTTAAAAATCTTGAATTAAGCATTTCCAATTTCTGAACCATGTGCCCTCATTCACGCGGAATCTCTTTTACACTATTGAGATCGCCAGTCTTCAAGTACTAGATGTATTTCCTAACCCATTTGTTCAAAGTCCAGCAACCTTGTTCTCTGCCATTGTTTCTTAACTAATTACCAGCATCAGTTACTCCAATTATCTATTTCTATTCTGTTTCTTCTCTTGGTACATATTGTCGTCAGACAAAATGATAAAACCATTGCTAAACTGGCAACACAACAGACTTACGAGTCCACAGTAAATGAATTGTTTAAAACTGCTGAAAAGTACTTGTAGTTATTATTTTGTCCTGGAAAACTATAAATAGCATGGATTTTTTCTCATGTTTTCCCTAAAATTTAAAAGCCATCACTTGCAAAATCATTTTGTTTTATTCTGAAAGATTATATTCTATTTCTCATTCACAATTTTATATGTTTGCATTTTATCTCTTATTTTGTGGGTTATAATAACTACAGTGAGGTCTGCTGCCTTTTTCTGTTAAATAAATCAATTCTACTTTTTCTGTTCTTTAATTTAATCATGTCTACTTTTATTATCATTTTTCCTGCTTTCCTGAGGTTTGTTTTTGTTCAACTACTTTTATCCTTTTTATTTTGTAATAAAAACACTTAAAGCTTTAAAATTTTCTCTGTGATAACTATGTCAGCATCTTATATGTTTTAATATGCCCTGCCTTCATTATTAGTAGTTTCTAATTAGGATAAACATAAATCTTTTATTTCCTATTGATAGATATCATAGGTTATAACATAATAAAATTTACATTGGTTGGTCTTTGAGTGTTTAAACTGTTTACTAATTTCTAGTTTTGCTAATTTTTCAGGAGGTAATGGTGAACTACAAGTTCAACTTTTCCATGTTGCAGATTTAGCTGATATGTAAGGAGTTTTACACACACCACCTGCTCTCAAAACACACCCACTCCCACACACTAACACACAGACTAAAAACACATGTAAATAATGGAAAAATTGTTGAAATATCATTGTGGATAGAAAAGAAAGTAAGGGCTATGATATGGTTTGGCTGTGTTTCCCCACCCAAATTTTCATGTTGAATTGTAATTCCAATTATTGGGGAAAGTACTTGGTGGTAGGTGATTGGATCATGGGGGTGGATTTCCCCCCATACTGTTCTCATGAGAGTGAATGAGTACTCACGAAGACTGATGGTTTAAAAGAGTGTGTCACCTGCCCCCCACCGTTGCTCCAACATGTGAAGAAAGTACTTGCCTGCTCTCCACCTTCTGCCATGACTGTAAGTTTCCTGAGGCCTTCCAATAATGCTTCCCTCTTAAGCCTGCAGAACTGTGAGTTAATTAAACTTCTTTTTATCATGAATTATCCAGGTGCAGGTAGTTCTTTATAGCAGTGTGAGAACAGACTAATACAGGCTGTCTGCTTTATATATGATAGCATAAATCCATTACAAACTAGCCCACCACAAGATAATAACTCTGGAAAAACTCTAAATTAAATCCCTACTACCTGAAGGAACTAATGAGAAAATGAACACAAATAAAATATGAGGTGGAGTTAAAACTTTGAACGGTAACTGACAGTGTGTGAGTTTCCTGGGTTTTGTCTCATTTCATTTAGCTTGGTAGCTTTGCCTTAAGTATGGGCAGCAGTTGCTGAGTACTATAGCATGGATGGGTGAAATTCTAAAAGAAATTAAAAGCCTAATATTCTTCTGGCTAGGAAAAAAACAGAGAAAGGGGCCCAAGTAACCAAGGGCACTGGAGAGTAAGGGGTGAATGCTGGAGAAGAAAGAGCTAGAGAAAGGGGTTCATTAACTTTATGTATGAAATCTGCCCAGGTCTCAGGCTGACACCACTGAATCATGCATGCATCGGTAATACCTGTTTCAATATTGAACTTCAACAATTGACAAAGATTTGAGTTACAAACCAGAGGAGCAAGACAGAGCTTCAAATCTGAGTCTAACAAAGTTAATTTCTCCCTAAAACAAAACCACCAACATTCTTCAGAAGACTATAATAGAACACAGAGTCTTTCTAACATAACATGCGTAACAGTTAGGACATAATCCAAAATTACTTGACATAAAAAAATCAGAAAATAACACACACTCCCAAGAGAAAATGCAATCATTAGACTCACATCATGAGATGACTCAACGTTGCAATTATCAAAGATGAAATTTAAATCAACTGTTAGAGTTGAAATTTGTCTCCCCAAAAGATTTTGAAGTCCTAACCCTCAGTACCTGTGAATGTGACCTTATTTACAAATGTGCTCTTTCCAAATCAAGTTGAGATGAAGTCATAAGGGTTGGCCTCAATCCAATAGGACCCCATAATTATAAAAAAGGCAAAATTTAGATGCAGAGATAGATATATATAGAGGAACGATGATGTAAACACACATGAAAAATGTCATATACAAAACAAGAAATACCTGGGGCTATCAGGAGGTAGGAGGGAGGAATGGAAGAGATTATCCCTCAGAGTTCTCAGAATGAATCAGCCTTACAGACATGTTGATTTTGGACTTCTATCCTCCAGAATTGTAGGACAAATTTTTGCTGTTTGAGTCACCCTCTTTGTGGCACTTTGCTTTAGCAGCTCCAAGAAAGTTATACAGCAGATTAAAAAAAAGCTATACTGGATGAAGTAAAATGAAATGACTCTAAGTGAATGAAAAAAAAGTTATGCTTGGCAGATAAACGTAAGGAACAAAACATCAGCTCATGGATATTTGGAAATTGAAAAGTGCAATATTTGAAATACAAGTTTTACCAGATGTGGTCAATAGCAAAATAAAAATGACACAGGAAGGGATCTGTGAACTCGAACATAAGAAAATGAAAATTATCCACTCTGAGAAAGAGAGAGAAAATAAACATTGCCTCAGAGACTTGTGAGACAACATCAAAAGGTATAATATATGCATAATCAGAGTCTCAGAAAGATAAGAGAGAATGGAGCTAAAAAATTATTGAAAGAAATAATGGTCAAAGACTTTGTAAATTTGGCAAAATACCTGGTTCAGTAAGATCAACAACCAAGAAGAAAAAAAATCAAAGAAAATTACTCCTACATACTTTAAAATCAAACTGTATAAAACTAAAGATATAGAAAAAATGTCCTGAAAGCAACAATACGAAAACATTACATTCCATACAAGGAAACATAAAGTTGAATGATAACAGACTTCATATCAGAAACTATAGAGGTAAAAAACAGTGGAAGAACATTTTTAAATTGCAGAGATAAAAATTGTATACTCAAAATTCTGTATCAAGCCAACTTTTCTTTAAGAATGAAATAAAAACAAATGCAATTTCAAATAAAGAAAATTTCAGACAAAATTTTTACTAGCAGACCTGTGCTATTAGAAATCATAATGGATAGAAAAGATAGCAAAAGGAAAGTTGGATTTTCAGTAACAAAAGCAAAAAAAAAAGAAAATAAATATTTGGGTAAATACAAAATAATAACCCATCAGTATCTCTAAAACATGTAGCACAATTGATAGAAAAATTATAACCTTCTTTGGGGGGTTATAATCCATGTAAAGATAATTTATATGAAAACAATATCAGAAAGTTTAGTAGCAAGAGTTGGTAAAATAATTTTATTTTTGTAAATCTTGTAACAATATTATAATAGTAACTCTAAACAGTCTAGGAGAAGGTAAGAATGGATGTTGCCATTACTACAGCAACCATCAAAATAGTTCCTTCTCATGTCTACAGAGGAGAGGTGGAGAAACTGGATTTCCACCCCATACTTGGCAATAATGAGGCAATGTTCCCCTTTGCCTACTGAAACTGCATGGGCTAAACACATATTTAATTAAGCACCCGGGTCTTATAATGCTCATCATATGCAGGTTCCAATCCAAAGTTAAATCTATGTATATTAATTATAGTAATCAACATTTTTGGTATTATATCTTTAATCTTACTTTTTTTTGGTTATGTTTACTTCTTGTTTCCTTCTCTTTTAACCTCTGTGCCTTGCCAAAGTGTTCCATTTTCTTTATTTTTTCCTCTCTTTATTTGGGAAGAATAAATTCTGACAGTTATTTTTAAAAAATAATTGAAGTATATTTTACATCCAGCAAAATTTAGTTTTTTTGGAGTATGGATCTATGAGGTTGTACAAATGCATACAGGCATGTAACTACAGCCACAATCCAAAAATATCATCATCTGAAAAATCCGTCATCTGAAAAAAAAAAAGCAAAAAATAGTTCTATTATCTGAAAAAAAAAAAAAAAAATCCTCTTACTGCCCCTTTGTCACTTTCCCGCTGCCTGTCCCGGTAATGATTAATTTATTTTCATTCTTATAGTTTTGCCTTTCAAGAACGGTGTGCAAATTGACACATACAGGAAGTAGCCCTTTAAGTATAACTTCTTTTAGTTAGTCTTATACATTTGATTTTATGCATATTGTAGTATATATCAGCAGTTTGTTCCTTTTAAAATTAATGAGCAGTATTCCATTGATTAGAGGTGCAGCAGTTTGTTTACCCATTTACTAGTTTAAGGACATTTGGATTGTTTCCAGTTTGGAGTATTAATAAATAAAGCTACTATAAATATCCATATAGAGACTTTTAAGTAAAAATTTATTTCTCAAAAGTTTTAAATTTACAAAAAAGTTAATTTTGTAGAGTTTCCATATATTCCACACTAGTTTCCTCTATTAACAAGTTAAATTAGTAAGATACATTTGTTACAACTAATAAATATTTGTATCTTATTATTAATATCTGTATTTTATTCAGATTTTCTTACTTTTTACTTAATGTCCTTTTTTGCGACCATACTCTTATCCAGAATAGCATATTGCAGTTAGTTCTTATGTCTCCTTAACTTCCTATGGACTATGACAGTTTTTCAGACTCTCCTTGTTTTTGATGACGTTGGTAGTTTTGAGGAGTACCCATCAGGTAGAAGGTCCTTCAATTTTGGTTGTCCAACGTGTTTCTCATGGGGTTATTGGATTTGGGGAAGGAAAACCACAGAGGTAAAATTTCATTTCCCTACGTATCATATAAGGGGGCAGATTATTAGTGAGACTTATCATTGTTAATCACTTGGCTGATGTATCATTTGTTGAGTTTCTTCCCTATAAATTTTCCTGTTCTCCTACTTGTTAAACAGAATTATTTAGAAAGAAGTAACTGTGAACAACCCACATGTAATGGCTAGGATATTCTACTCTGCCTGTTAACGGGGAACTGTCTACATAAATTATTTAGATTATTCTGCACAGGAAATTTTTCTATTCACTCCCATTTATTTATTCCCTTATTTATTTGTATCAGCGCAGACTCATAAATGCGTATTTTATACTTTGTATTATAAACTAATATTACATTATCTTGATTTTCATATTGCTCCAATTTTAGCCATTGGGGGCCTTTTGAGCTGACTTCTGTGTTCCTTTGACATACTCCTATTGTTACATTTCTCCTCTTTTTTTTTCTTCTTTTTGTGACTTTCTTGTTTTCCGGCTCTATACAATATTGTATTCCTATCAACAATGTTTCATTGTTCCAGTTGCTCTGCATTTTTTTGCCTGAAGATGGCTTTCAAATGCTGTTTATTTTATTTTAGCCATTTTAGTAGCTATGCAGTGATACCTTTTTGATTTTTAGATTTCGATTTATGATGACTAATGACTGTGCATTATTTGATGTGATTTTGACGTGCTTATTTTTCCATATGTATATCTTTAGTGAAAAGTATGTTCAAAACATTTTACTCATTTTTAATAGAATTCTTTCTTATAAATTTTGAGAGTTATTTATATATTCTGGATACAAGTTCTTTGTCAGAAGCGATTTTTTAAAGCTTTATTGTGGTATAATATACCTATTGTAAGTGTACAATTTAATGAACCTTAGTTAATTTCTAGAGTTATATGACTATTATTATCACTGTCATTTTACACTTGAAAACAACACTCAAGCTTATTTGGATATATTTATAAACAACAACATGAGCTCTCTATTCAAAGATAAGAATTTTGCATGTCTCTATGTCTTTGTGCTTCTCTCTTTACCAGCTAAAGAAATTTGAATTTCAATTGTGGTTTTGAACCAAAACAATGAATTTTGCATACTATAATGTAGAAAGCTTTTAATATTTTATTAAAAAAACTATTTTTGCATTAACCTTAAGTTTTATAAATTTATAAATGACTATATTACTTTAATTTGATGTTCAATTTTGTTTACAGTACTTTTTTATATTTGACTCTCACTAAATTTGCAAACAACCAACAACTGCTATTAAACACCACAAAGTAAAGATGAAATAAAGGGACATTTGATAGTGGGTACAAATGTAGATTCCTTCACCAATACTAAAAATTTACTTTTATCTATATTGAACATAATCATTATGTTTGTTGACTATAAATCAGAGAAGAGATTCAATAGAAAATCATTTATCAGCCAATAGTAAGCTAAATCTTAGACTACCTTAACCAATTTGAATGACTGGAACACAGAGAAGAAAATTTCTACTTCAGCATACACTGATTTGAGGCATTCTGGAAGGCTGGGTTCAGTTTGATTTGCCATTCTTTAAGAGAGACATTGACAAATTGGAGATAATACATAGGGCAACCAAGATAGTAAAAGGCTAGACATGGTGTCACATAAGAAATGTTTAGAAAAAACTGGAATGTTTAGTCTGCAGAAGGAAAGAATGATGGGGCTATGGATTGGTGGAGGAACATGATAGCCATCTATTTTTAAACATTTACAGGACCAACAAAATAAAGAGGATTTGTTTTGGGGGGTCACAAAAGGTCTCACTAGTAGTGGTAGATTAAGTTCAAAGGAGGCAGGGCATGACTTATAAAAAGAAGAACTTTTTAAAATTTAGAAATTCTAAAATGGCATGGATTTTCTAATTTAGATGCAAGTTTAGCCAAAAAAATTGACTCCAAGGTCAATAACATGCGTGAATCCTGTCTAAATAATCTTGAAGTTTGCTGATTGAGATTCTTCATGAATGTATACTCCCTCAAGCAGTATTTTCTATGACAATTAATAAATATGTGGTTTTGATAGTAAACCTGTTGTCCTGGATACTGAATAGAAAGTATGCTGCAGAAAATGGTTACAGGATAATGAGATTAGTACTTTAAAGATGCATAGCTTTTGAATAGGTAGAGAAGTAACTATTTTAATTGTGGAATATACATCTAAGAGTACAGAAAGAAGCATAACCGAATATGCCATTTTCATAAGACACTGAGTAGGCAAATCTAACTGGAAAAAAAGCATGTATGTAAATGTTTATGAAATAATTGTTTGGAAGGAGAGATTGAGTTTGTCATTAATGGTCTCCAGTGACGTTCATGGTCTAAGTTAAATACTCAGTTCACAGTCATCATCTTACCTGACCAAACACCAGCACTGATACACCTGATCACTCCCTCCTGTTTGAAACAAACTCATCATTTGGCTTCCAAACATTATCCATGCTTTACTTTTATTCTTCCTTTCTGGACACTCCCTCTAGTTTCCTTTACTGGTTTTTCTGTACTTATTTCAGATGTGGTATTGTTTCAATCACATAGTTTTTTATGCCATATATAAACTGGTATCTCCTACACTTATATCTCTACCCTCTACTTCCCTGAACTTCACATTCAGCTATAAAACCACCTACTTGATCATCTGTAACATATAATCTCTTGAATATTTAATACACATATTAAATGAAACATATCCAAAACTGAACTTCTGTTATCTACCTTACCTCCCCTCACTGCTGTGTCCTTCTCTTGTAGTGTTCCCTGTCTTGCTACGTTGTAGTTCTAATACATATATATAATATATATAAAAATATATAGATATATATAAAAATATAGAGATATATATGTCACTTGCACAGTAAACTAGATTTATTCTTCATTTTCATTTTCCCTTATTACCACTTATTCAATCCATCAGTAAGTCCTGTTGAATCTACTTTCAAAGTATATTCAGAATGCAGCCACTTCTCATCTCCTCTACAACACCCTGATCCAGCCATCATTATTTCTTACCCAAATTACTATAGCCTCCTAGTCTGCTCTTCCTTTCCACTTTTCCTCCTTCAGTACATTCTCAACAGAGTAGCTTTTTAAATGAAGGTCAAATCATCTTACAACTCTGCTCAACATCTTTTAATGGCTTCTATCTCACTCAGAGATTACTGGAAAAAAGGTTTTTACAATAACCCCAACATTTTGAGTGATCTAGCATTCTTCACCTCTCTGACCTCATCTCTTAGTACTCTCCTTACTCATTCTACTCCAGTCACATGGTTCTTTTTACTGCTTTTCAAATATACAGATAAGGTCTGCAGAATAGTGACCTTAGACTAACCCAGTTCTTCCTTCTTTCTTACTTGTAGTTCTCAAGAATGTTCTGGGAATGCAACATCTTGCAATAAGAGGGAGCTGACCAGAACAGCCCAGGCTTTGTTCCTCACAGGAAAAAGTGTCCCTCAATGCTTTAGAGTTCTTTCACCCTCAGGTAGAAGACACACAGTGGGCTACTTTTGGGGGTCGCTCAGCTGTGGGGCAAGTAGAACACAGGCAGATGAGATCCCATTTAACCCAAGCAGCTTTCCTGAGCCTTGGGAGACAGGTTGACAATGAATCTTAGACTTCTATTATCCCTTGCTGTTTATGTGTTTGAAATAAACATGCTTTATGTAAATTGTTTTATGTGGGTGTTCTATCTCGCCAGACTCACACATGTTGGTAACCAATGCACAGTGAACCTGCTTTACAAGTTCTTTTATCAGGACATTTGAAATTACTGTTCCCTTTTCCTCCAGATATCTATATGACATGTGCTCTCATTTCCTTCAACAGTCCCAATTTTGGTGAATTCTGCATCTATGAACTGAATATTTGCCCTTCCAAAATTTATGTGCTGCAGCCCTGAGCCCCATTGTGATTGTATATGGAGATGGAGCCTTTATGGAGTCAATCAGTCATGAGGGTAGAGCCCTCATGAATGGAATTAGTGTCCTTTTTAAGAGAGACATGAGAGAGATGATCTCTCTCTCTCTCTACCATGTGAGGATACAACAGAAGGTGACCATGTGAACATGAAAGAAATGGTTCTCTCCCAATGCCAGATCTGCTGGCACCTTGATCTTGGACTTTGCTATCTCCAAAATGATGAGAAATAAATGTTTGTTGTTTAAGGTATCCTGTCTATCAGACTTGTAATGCAAAACCAACTAGGGCACCAACCCTGTATAAAATCACAACACTTTCTCCCAGTACTTAATATCCCTTTGCCTGTTTTGTTTTTCCCCCTTGGTACTTATAAGTCTACTACTTACATCCTAAATATTTTATTATTTATCTAGATTATTGTGTCACTTCTTCAATAGTTGTAAGCAAGAATTTGTGTCCATGTTGCTCACTAGTGTAATTCAGTTCCTGGAAGAGTACATGGCATATCGTGGTTGTTCAATTTTGACTGTATTTTCCAAGTCCTGAGAATTAGGCCAAACATTGAAAATTGTGTTTGCTTGGTTCTGAGACACCTGTGGTATCTTTTTCACAGTAAAGTGTTATGTTAAAGAGGTATTATAGTAAGGTTAATTTCCAAAATTATTATTTGAATATACTATCATGACTCAAATGCCCCAAAGCTGTAAAGGATTAAGACAAGAAGCCCATCTTCTCGAAGTGTGTTATGGAAATTTAGTGCATATTTTGTGGTCAAGATGAAATAGAACAAAACAAAGAAGATAGCAATTACTTCGAATTAATATTTTATGGCTGGTTATTGGATAAGAGGAAGAAAAAAATCACAATTAATTCTGATGCAAAATTAGGTATTTAGGGAAAGAAGATCCACTGGAATACATAAAGATACTTAGTGAAAGAGTTCATGAAAGGGGAAGTGGAAGCAGGGGTTGGCATTACTTATATTAAATCATTAATAATAATATAGTGATAATAATAAAATAACACTAGCTTTATCACTAATAAAATGGTATTGGTTTGCTGTTTTAAAAGTGTCTTACTACTTTCAAATGTTTCCTTTGACATAATGGAAAGAAATATTCAAGCGAAAGTATCCAACATGAATTTGGAAATAAAAGAGTCATCTGTAAGTGTGGACAACTTGGAGATGTCCATTTGGTATACCCTTCATATACCCTGAGAACTAAACTGCAAGAGGATGAATCATCTGATAGAAAGAGAATAATGAGAACAAGTACAAGGCAGGAGAAAGTAGCATTTGGAGTAGGAAAAGATCTCTGAAGAATATAAAACAAGAGTAGAGAATTTTTCAAGATATTGTGGCTCAATTATAGACAAAAATGTTGAGTATTGAAAAATAAAGGTATCAATGATGTCTGATTTTTTTTTTTTTAGTAGAGTGGTGAGGAACGAATTACCAGATGACAAAGGATTGAAATAAAAATAGTGTAGTAGCTGATGTAGTGTAACACTTAGATCCCCTTTGGGACTGAAGCGCTCATTCCTCCAGCTGCTGGTAATGTTGGTGGTTGACAATCCTTAGTTGAGTCCTTCTCTTAGAACTACCCTTTTCTGAAGAAAGTTTGCTCACCCAAAGTCATGCCCCCTCCTCTGTGGGTAGACTGCATTCAAGACTGGTCGATGAGGAAGTATTAAGGCAAACCTCCTTTCCTTAAAGTGGGACAACTCTGGAGATGGAAGGCATAGCAGCCCTAGAGCCATCAGTTACATCCAGTAAGGTCTTTCTGGTGACTGTATTACACTTCAACTACTTCTCCTTCTTTCCAATATATCCACTCTCCCACTAATGTTATTCCTGAAGACCCCCCCTTTGTAAACCGTACTTGACTCTCCACTCCAAGGAATCTCATCTTTGACAAATGGATATGTTAGACATTTAAGAAACACTGACAAAAATGATTGGGCTAAAAAATGGGACTAATAGTATTCATATTTATGAATTCACCAGAAATCCTTTCAATTCAACATGGATTTGTTAAAATCAGGTGTATATAGAATACTATACCATGTATTACTAGAAGCATAACAAGAACGAGATGGCCCTTGCCCCTACACCTCATGATAAATGCATTAAACTTATGAAAGAGCATTGACTCAAACTAAGACTGAAATCCTCCCAGATTACAATCACACTCATGATTAACAACCTGCAGATGTGCATGAATATGTGAAAGAAGATGAGACTGTAAAGGATTTGAAATGATTCTAGTCTGTGTTTGCAAGACATACTTCTAAAGATGTTCCCAGAATTTGTAGACTATTTAGTATTTTAACTACCTTCTTATTTCCTTAAACAGTTATGCATCTGTGGTTCCAAGGACACAAAGAGAATATAATTTGACTTATAGCCATTTCATCTTGTAAGGTTATCTTTTCTGATATTGCATTAAGGTAGTATACGGATGGGTGATTCTTAAGGACATTCTGAAAATGTTAATTAAGAGTCCAAAGACAACTAATTGCCACAACTTCTGGGAAATATAATATGTGAATTCTAATACTAGGAACAGTCCCATGATGATATTGGCTCAGCCTTTTAACTTTGAACATTGTCTAATAAAACAGTTCCTTTTCCTCTTCCTAACAATTTAGGAAAACAGCAAGAACTCAGTGTCTGAACATTCAGCATTTCCATGATCACATATGTACACTGCAAGCAATCTTCGTTACTGGATAGTTAAGAATTGTGTAAACTAGGCTTGCAATAAAACAAGATAAAAAGAGCACTGGCTGCTAAGTTGAGAGGACCTACAGAAAGCAGAGAAATCACAGGATTATATAACTGATAAAGTAGGAAATGGCATTCACAGACAAAGGTGTTGTAAAATACTGCAAACAGCTATCCTCTATATTCTTAAATACTTTTCAGGAAAGAAACTCAGAATTTAATAGTCTCTGCCATCAGTCTTAAATAAATCCTCTATGACAATTGAAGTCCATTTCCTGTTTTTATATCTTTAATGCTCTCAGTGATCCATATAGCAGCCTATAATAAATTTTCTATTTTTATAGAAAAAATAGAACTGAGTAATCATTGAATCTGTGGTTTTCTGTCTCCCTTTTCTGTCACCTCACATTCAATATGGATGACCTAATTTATTTTGCCATCCGAAATATGTATAAACCATTTTCATCTACATCGTTCTTATAGTTCTTGTCCAGAGAAATCTTACATCAATGTTAATATCATGACTAGGATCGCTACATCATGATGGGACAACCATAGGAATTATTTTCAAGCTAAGGACATTCATCCCATCATGATGGCATATTATTTCATCCCCAGTGCATTCCTAAATGGCTTCCTACCTACTTTTGAGTGAGAAATATGAAGGAATTATAAAATATTCTGTCTAAAGAAAGTGTTCCAAAATGACAATGCTTGCTTTATTCCTTATTTTTAACCCGAAGTCTCATCTTTTGTTTTAAACCTGATTTGTTCCCCATTAGGAGATAAAAGAGGTGCTTCTATATCATTCCTGTTTTTCTCATGTTAGAAATGTTTACACAATTTCTAGGGAATGGTCTGTTAACAATTTCTGGATTAAATTTTATTTACAGAGTGCTGGTTTTGTAGTAAGATTGAATCAGGGAGTTTCCTAGGTGAATAAGCTTACGTGGCTTATTCCTACCCATAGTCCCCTTTTAGATAGTACATTATCTTAATTAGTATACACTATGTGTTTGACATTGTAGAATGATATACAGAAGTTCTACTTTTCCAGGTAGATATTTATTGACCATGACATTTAAGCAAGGCAGATGCTTCCTTTGTTAAGAGACTTAAGAATCGGCCGGGCGCGGTGGCTCAAGCCTGTAATCCCAGCACTTTGGGAGGCCGAGACGGCGGATCACGAGGTCAGGAGATCGAGACCATACTGGCTAACACGGTGAAACCCATCTCTACTAAAAATACAAAAACTAGCCGGGCGAAGTGGCGGGCGCCTGTAGTCCCAGCTACTCGGGAGGCTGAGGCAGGAGATGGCGTGAACCCGGGAGGCGGAGCTTGCAGTGAGCTGAGATCCGGCCACTGCACTCCAGTCCGGGCGACAGAGCGAGACTCCGCCTCAAAAAAAAAAAAAAAAAAAAAAAAAAAAAAAAAGAGACTTAAGAATCGAGCTTATCATGACAAGTATAAATGTTTAGCCCAGGTACTAATTAAGAACTTTTTCCTGTGAACATCTGTAAGAACAACATGATTGTGGTGGCAGACATCTAATGAGGAATCCAAAAGGGTGATTAATTCAACTCCACTTGGGGCTTTTTGTGTAATCCCAAGTTTTCCAGAAATATTTTATAACAAAGTTATGGTGACTATGAAATCTCAATCACTACTGGATTATTTGTCTATCTATCTGTTCATTTTTTCAAATGTGTTTGGTTAGAGCATAACAATTTTTTTTTATATTTGTCTCTATAGTTCAAGAAAGAAATGGACTTAAATGGTAGTAGCATTGCTTACTGTATATCGCTATTATCTAAGCTGTGTAATATATACAAAAAATCAATTATGTATGAAAAGAGTGCGGATATATTGTTAAACTGAAAAAGCAAGCAGGGTGCCCAGTATGTATAATATGATCCCTTTATATAATATACATATATGTGTATATATGTGTATACATATATGTGTATATGTGTATACATACATGTGTATATGTGTATACACATACATATTCATGTTATATTATAAAAGTAATATTTAAATACCTAAAAATCAATCTTGCAGAATACTCATAAAAATATTGAGTGATAAAAAAAATATTGAGTGATTATTTGTGGAGAGAGAAGTGAGATGGGGTACAAATTAAAAGTGATATTACTATTTATCTACATAAATTCTCAGTGTTTGAATTTTTAAGTACGTATAAACATCATTTTAACATGCATTAAATTGTTTTTTAATTTGAAACATATATAAGAATGAAGGCTGGGCACATTGGCTCATGCCTGTAATCCCAGCAATTTGGAAAGCCGAGGTAGGCAGATTGTTTGAGGCTGGGAGTTCGAGGCCAGCCTGGGCAACATGGTATAACCTCGTCTCTACAAGAAATGAAAAAAATTAACTGTGTGTCGTGGTGCAATCCTGTAGGCCCAGCTACTTGGGATACTGAGGCAGGAGGATCTATTGACCGTGGGAATCAAGGGTACAGTGAGCTATGATCATGCCACTGCACTCCTGCCTGGGGGAAAGAGTGAGGCTCTATTTCGAAAACAAACAAAACAAAACCAAGCAAAAACAAAAAAAATGCAGTGAAATACATCGTTTTGCTGTTCAGCAAATGAGGAAGTGGTAGCTTTTTTACATTCCTTTGTATTCTTTCATGTGGACATTTTAGCTAGTAGTCAGTTTGAAGGATAATATTTATATGTAACTTTTCTGATTTTTTTTCTTTTTTGTTAATACAGCTTTTAAATTGTTTCCCTAAGATTTTAAAATAAACTAACTGGCGTTATCTTTTCTAAACTGAGGCCAAAGAAATCAGTGTCAATGTCTACCAGTTTTTGAAATTGTAGAATCATTTTTTTAAGGTGAAATGTTTAGAAATCTCCTAACAAAGAAATTAAATATAGTCTAAAGACCTAGGAAAACTCATCTAGAGTTTTCCTCATTTAGAGATATAAGTGTCCTCTAAATTATATTAAAACAACAACATAAACAATTCATGAGTCAGTATTGTTGAAGTACTGACAGCCACAGCCCGTAAAACGCTAAGAATTTTTTATAGCACCAGGTGTGAACATTATGAGGTGGAAAACAGCTTCATTTAGAATTCACAATGTGCTGTTAAATAAGCCAATAAAAAAATCAACCTACTATCTTCTTTTTGCTACATTTATTTTGGGTAACACTTTTCTTTTCTTCATTAAAATTATTTCTTCCTCTCGAATGCTGGATATAATTCTTCTACCTTAATGGTAACATGTGGTTGATAATATCCCAGTGATTGAAGCAATGAGTTTCTAATAGCAAGTTCAGTTATAGACACTCTGAATTTTGGCCCAATGACCCATGACTTCCCTTTTAGGATCATTAGTTAGGACACAGTTGGTTTTAATGGTGGTGATAATTACCTATATTCTTGGAGCTTCTAACCCTTTGTAGAGACATTTTCATCTGTAACTTGTACCCAGAGTCCCTATAGAAGAGTAAAGCAGAATATTGGAGATTGTCACAGCTGGGTTCTTGGGATACCACATCAGATCCCCTAGAGACTGATTCTCCAATGTTTTTAAGTGCTAAGTCATTTGAAATATATTGACATTTAGATAGAAAGTCATAAAAGAACTAAATATTAAGCATATAATAAAAATATTGAGTGACATTTGTGTGTGTTTGGATTTGTATTTATAGCACATATATGTTTCTCATATATAATTATCTATCTATTGCCAGACTCTAATGTAGATAAGTGAAAATGTGAGAAAAAATATATTAGGATAAAATGTACATTTGAGAAGATTCTTGTATAAACGTTTCTCCCATTTATTTATTGAATGAAGGACATTTATTTAATTTGTACAATCATAAAATCTTGGTGTTCTGACAAAGAACAATTTAAGATGCTTCCATGAGGCATTAGTAAATTAATTAACTTATCAATATTGAGATCTACATTTGCATATTCAACCACCTACTTGTGGTTTCACTTAGAAGTTTAAAAGGCATCTAAAATTAAATGTGGACACAAAACACGTCAAAACAAAAACGCCTTCTGATACCATACACACAGTCCAACCCTTTCTCGACTCATGCCATTGCATAAATGATACAATATGCCCAGTTACTGAAACCAAATACCCTTGAGAGAGCCTCGGTTGCTTTCTTTCTGCCATCTCATATATCCATTCAGAACATTCCTTCTATAACATGAAACCAACCTCTCTCCATCTCCTCTACTGATACCCTAGTTCAAGCTACTTGAAGCTTCCTAATGGTCCTCCCAAATTTATAGTCTTCTTTTGTTTTGTTTTTCATTGTTTTGTTTTTTTCCCATTGTTTTCATGATACTTTAATGCCTATTCTTCATGTATCAGAGTGAGCTTTAAAAAACATCAATCAGATCATATCTCTCCTGTTGGAAACCTCTGATGCCTTCCCACTTCACTTAAAATAATAAAATGTATTAATGCCTACAATACCCAATATGATTGACTCCTAGTCTGTCTCATCTCCTACCTCCCCCACTTTGTTATCTCTTCTCAAGCTACACTAGCTTTCTTTCAATCGCTTGAACACACCAAACTCATGCTCGCAACATATTTCATAATAATTATTTTTGAAATGAGTGAAGTACTTTTTGATCTGGAGGACACCAAGATGATGAGCACATAGACACTGCTGTCAAGAAACTTAACAGACTAGTAGAAAGAGATGCACCAGTAAAAAACAAGGACAATATTCCGGGAGCCATGAGAAAATTATGCATAGGTTATAGAGCTACAAAGAGGAGTGATAATTTTACTTGTGAGAAGTCTGTTGAATTAGCTTCCAAAAAGCTAACTTGGTGGATATTTGCCAGGAGAGCCCAGACTGGGGAGGGCAATGGAGGCAGGTGTCATGCTTCCTGAGGTTCACACAGGACTGAAATCACATCGTGAGTAAGGAGACACACAAATCCTTCAGCCTGTCTTGATCAAAGCATTACATTTAAATAAGGACCTTTTGTTCCATTTTATTATAAACAATATAGAAATGAAGAAAGATACTCTGTGAACCAAGCAGCAGTGTCACCCGGTTAAAAATGTATTTCTTATACCCAGTCTAGCATTCGTTTGTTCCCTGAATTGATATTTACATATTTATTTATCTTCTACAGTTTATATACGGCACTGCTCTAACTTGGAGATAGCACACCAGACTAAGTCCCTGCTCTCGTAGACTTTACAGTCTACTGTGGGAAACAGATCAAAAACGAAAATATACTTATTTACTATTTCAAGCAATGATGAGTGCTGAGAAGAAACAAGACGGGATGAAGGAAAAGAGAATGGTTGGGGAGGGGAATTGCTGTTTTACTTGGAGTGATCAGGAAAGGGCTCTCTGATGAGGCAAAATTTGAACAGAAACTTGAATACTCTGAGGAAGAACGATGCAATTATCTGGGGAACCAGCATCCTTGACCACTGAAATGGCAATGGCAGAAGTCCTGACACACACGTGAGCCTGAGTAACTAGAGGAAGAGCAAAGAGGCAAGTACCCCTGAAGCAAAGTGTACCAGTGAGAGAGGGACAAAATTGTAGGTCAAAGTTCCAGCCTGTGCAAGATTATAGAAAGCGTGGTAGAACCTTTGCTTTTATTGAGAGTAAGATGGGAGCCACTGGAAGTTTTTGAGTAGAGGGAAGATACTGTATGACTTATGTTGTAAAAGAATGGCTCCATAGAGTGTAGAATGGAGTGCAAGAAGGGAACTTGGGAGGATGAATTAGTCGTAGGAGTCCAGGCAACAGAAGATTGTGTCTAGACCCAGGGAAGTATAAATGGAGATAATGAGAAGTGAATTCAAGTGGGTTTTATTTTTAGCGGGGAGAATTCAAGATTGCTTGTGTGTTGGGAATGGGAAAAAGAGAAATCAAGGAATGGCTCCTAGTGTTTTTGTTTAGTTGTTTTGTTAGAATAAATGGCTGGATGGTTGTGCCATTTTCTTACACAGTGAGACAGATTTGGAATTGAAAGGAAAAAATTCTGTTTTAGTCATATTAAGTTCATGATGCCTATTAGATAGGCAAATAGATATTTTCTGACTAGAGGCAGAGAGTCATTTTGGTGGAGTTAAAATGACCAAGGTTTCCAAGTTCAGAATTTTGATTTTAACACTTCAGCCTGAGTTAACAAGATTTAAGCATTTGGGCACATCTTCACCCAGGTTGTAACAATAGATTTAAAACAAAAACTGAAGTTTTATTGGTTTTCAGTGAGGAGTATGTAAGTCTAGTGGTGAGACTTCCCCAGATCATTCCTTTTCAGTTAGCAATAGCACTGAATTAGCAGTTGGGTAGCTACACATTAAACCTGGAAGGTGATAAAAAGGCATCTCATGATTTTATGAGGGTTTTCATTAAGAAAATCATGAATGATCAGTCATGCTTTAGTATCAAATATTCTATACTTCCCTCTGTCCAGGATATTAAATTTTGAATACATACCATATCCTTGGCTTGTGCCAACACACATTGACTTTGGGTCAGAAGAGACATAATTCATAACTATTCCTGTATAAGTCACATTTCAATCCCATCATTAAGTTCATAACCCTGTCCTTGATAAATCTTGGTAAATCCTTCAGGATCAATAATCGTAACAATAAAAAAGAATCAATTAAGACATCTAAGGGCATTTATTCTATTTAAATTTGACCAATCATTGATATCCAAAAGAGTGTTCTAGGTAGACTTCTCAATGTCGAATTCAGTATGCTTTTCTCCATATATCTACTTTTATGTTCATTCATTTAGGCTAATGAAACTAACAAACCAGAAAAAATTCAAACTTGAATAATCTTCTATGGCTTAGATACTAAGGAGATTTTAAACTCACAATAATGCATACACACAAAGTCAGAACATAACTAGAATGTGATTTTGAGTGAATTTAAGCCAAATTTTTTAAATTGAAACTGACATCCTAATGTAATAATTTTACTAGCTAAACATCTCTTCATTTTGTTTAAATTATTGTCTTCTAAATTAAAAAGAGAAATTGAAGATGATTTCTAAAAATAAAACCGTAATAAATCTGGCCTTGGAATTTTAGCCCTTTCTATTTAATGAATAAAATTAATATTCTGTAGGGGCAGTTTATCTGAAACTACTGTATTCATTATGTTAAACTGTCTCTAATTATTATTTTCAGTCCATTTGGCACAAATAGACCAAGTTCAAAATTACAATCCTCATGAAATCTATGGTGTTTGATAAACAGAAAGTTAAAACTTTATGTATATAATCATGATGTCAAATAAGCAAGGGATTGAGTGGAACTCAGTGAGGCTAGTGCTTTCTAGTAGCTGGAATGTTGAAGAGGAATTCAGTAGATGTGCATTTTATTTCCACCTGGCCTCCTTTTGTGATACACAGAACTGCTCTCCTAAATAGGAATGAGCTCTACTGCTTTACTCATATAACCACCAAGATTAGATTCAGTTTTGAACTCATTAGTTGAAAGGAGGTACTTTATTGTGGTAGGATAATACAGTTGTGTTCAGAACTGGAAAAAAATACAGCCAATGATACAGATATGTTTTGGTAATGATTGGTCCCATTAGTAACTCTAGCCAGTACTGAATTTTCAGAGAAGAAAATAAATATTCTCACTGACTATATAAAAACTCTGGTTTGTAACCTGGGTTCACACTTGATTTCATTCTTTTTCTAAGAAGTTGTGAGTTACTCACATTGACAGTGGGAACAAGGAGTCTAATAAAATGAACCTCCAGAAGAGGCTTTGCCTTCTCAGTGCTGAAGAGTATCCCAGCCCTCAGAAAGGTCTTTTTATAATGGGAGCTGGCCCAACAAATGCTTTCTGCCCTAGGGGCCTGTCTTACAAACAGCGATTCAAAAGAAGTACAAGGAACTGACTGACAGGAGGGGAAAGAAATGTGGTTAGGTTCAAGGGAGGTTATGTTTGGTTAAAAAAAAAAAAACTGGTTTAAGAATTTCCTTTAATGCTCTAGAATCTCAAAATGCTGTAATCAAAAGCAATTGCAAAAATTTACTTTGACATTTGTTTTACATTTTGTAATCTTGTGGAAATCACATTTCAACCTTTAATGATTTTTTTTATTGAACACACTTTTAAAAATTATTTTGGGAATGCATGCATTAAAGATGTATTTCTATAAAGTCAGAAACTTAGACAGTATATGCATATTTTCTTCAAATTAGTATGAAATCTTTTGTTCTAAATCACTGAATCATTCTGAAACTAGAAAACATGCATTGTTTATAATTTCCTACAAAGAATTTGAATGTATATATATATATATATATATACTAAATACACACCAATAGCTGAATTCTAGAAGTGATATAAATATGAGAACAAATAGAATTCCATTCCAAGCATTCTATCTTATCCCCCAGTACAGCTGGAAATGCTGGCATTTTATACCACTCAGTCCCCATCTAACACAATTCCACAGTCACTTTGCAAGCCAGATATAGTCTACTAATTACATTTAAATAATATTAGTCTCTGCTCATATACTGGTTGTAGATTCTGAAGATTTTACCTTTTCCTTTGCAAAGCTCCATTCTAGGGCTGTCAGATTTTGGGGAATTCTCAGGACTCTGTAACTTAACACTTCTTGTGAAATCATTTCACTGGAACGATTGTTTTATCTCCCCAATGATCCTAAGCCTGGCCCTGATCTCAGGAACATTTGTGAATGCCACCTTGCCCTTCCCCACCTGTTTTAAGTTTCTCCTCCTCCCTTTATCTACCTTTTCCACACAACAAGACAATCCAAAGTGTGTGTCATTTAGGTGTCAGCAGGTCTGTGAGACGTGAAAAGCTCTGCCAGTTAACATAAAACAGAATCCTGGTGGTTTCATGGAATCACATTTCCCTACTGCAAAGAAAGTTGAGAAGAAGGGCAAGGTAGCTTTAGAGTGGGAGTTTGAATGAGGACACTTTGTCCATGAATGGAAACTCTACATTCTTTGTTATTTTAACAGGCTGTGTCTGTTCTCCTTGAAATAAACTGTATAAGAGAAGATTGGATTAAGTAGTTTTTATTTTATTTCAAAGCACTTGTACGCTTTTCCAAAGATCAACTTACTTAGCCAGGTAATAAGCTCTTGTTTTACAATAATACTAGTGTATATTATATCATTCTAGCTTACTACAAAATACAGAATTAGAATTGGGAAACAAAACATTTGTTTCTTTGGTGAATGAGGCGTATATCATTACCTATTCACTCTGCCAGATATAACTTGAACCTTTTAAAGTATTCAAAGAAATACCCAACTAGTTAATCTGCTTTAGAAAGAAAATAGTTTGCACCTATTCAAACTCCTTTAAAAAAATTTAGCCTTTTGCAGTTCAATGGAGGTCTAAGTTTATATATTGTTTTTGCATTTGTATCTTTTGAAAAGTTCAAAAGTGTATTTGCATGCTTCCCAATTCCATTTTTTATACTTTTTATAAGATTACAGTATCATGGGAAATGAATGAGCTAATTGGATCAAATATTTATTTCGCTGCCTCATTACATAGATGCTAGCGTATGCAGATTGTCAGATTGTAAATAAACTCAGGTTGTAATATAGTTTACTTCTTTCTCTGAAGACTATCCAAGCAGATGAAAATTATCTATTTGTTTTTCAAAAGTTGTAAATGTCACTCATTTTAGTCTGTTTATATATCTCTAAATCTTTATATTTAGAAAGGACTCTGTTATTACGAATTTAACATTTTCTTAGATACTGACATTTGAAGATATATTTTTCTAATTTCTGTTTAATTAATTACTGCACTACTTGAATTTTTCTTTCTTGCTCACATTGGCGAATTCTTTGATCATTTGCTTTATTTTTACTGCTTTGCATAATAGCTTTATTGCAGAAAAATGAGACAATTTGCGTAGCTTTTGCTAAGTGTTTTTTTTTCAAAAGAGATCTATATATTTCTGATTAATGCCATTTTTATTAAATTCTAGTAACTTGCTTACAAATGCTACACTCTCCCTGGATTCCTATTCTACTGTGGTGGTCGCTATGGCTTTGTTTACAAAACAACCACAGAAAAACTTCTGGGTGATCTTAGCAGATACTTGAGTTAACCACTTAACTTCCATTTCCACTAAATGCTTCAGGTTCAGTCAGAAGTGACGCTTTTCAGACGTGTTACTGCAGGTGAATTGATTGAACCAAGCATCTGTACAGCCTTTTATGCATGTTATTGGCTACATCACCAAGAGCCTTAACATCCCATCTGAGTCAATAATGGTAACAATGTGTTGACTTTTCCTAAATGAAAATAAGTATTGGTACTAAAATGTCTCATCATCTCAAATTGTTCTTTAAGTCTTCAGAAAATTTGAGATATTATTGGGTTTTGAAGAATGCTGCCAGTCACAGGTCCAAACAGCTTGATCTCACCCTCAGGAAACTGCATTTCCCTGTTTGAATCTATTTTAAAAAGGTAACTTTTATTTTTCATATGCTGAAATGACTTTCTGCATCTTTTTATATATTTTTCAGAACTCAAGATAAAAAACTGGAGAAATGATATAATATAGGATAGGGTGTGAACACTCCAAAGTTCTGCATCAAGGCTTATATAAACTGCATGTGATTTTATTGTTGTTGTGGTTGTTATTGGGTATTCAGGGGACATGCAAGGGCATATATACTACCACCCTGACAGAAAAGTTTTCTTGGGGAGAATCATCCTTGAAATCAATCAAAGGTCCCCCACTGGAGTTTGTAATTAAACAGTTATTTAATCCAGTATTTCCTATACTTCGATTGTAAACGAACTTATAGGAATACAAAGAGAGGAGGTAGAAAAACAAGATGAGAGCAAGATGTAAGGAAGGAAAGAAAGAGAAAGGAGGAAGCAATAAATAGTGATGGAAGTTAGTGTGAAACAATTAACCAAACATTTCTTGGCATTTGTCTTATCAGTAAGTAGTATGCGAATAAAAACAAACAAAAATAAATTCTGTATAAATCTCCCAAATTTGGGGAGGATGATTGCAAAGATGAGTGGATAAATGAGAATGTTTCTCAGCAGTGAGAATAGTGTTGGGCATAGATTAGAAGTTTCAGAAATTGGCAGAAATAATAAAGCTTTGTGCTGAGAGTGTTCAAAGATGTAGTACTCAGGATAACAGGAGAAGAGACGATCATGGTGAAGTGTAGAGTTCACTGCCGACGGGGTTTGCCTTTTCTGAATGTGTTATATCATGAAACAAGTGAATTTAAACAGCAAGTGCATGGTCAAATTTGGTGAAAATTATGATGTTTTTAAAGTAACACTCTAGGGATAGGACTCAGACTGTAACATTAATTTCAGGTAAAATTAGGTCTGATTTCTGGGGCAGGCCTTCTCAAATAATTAATAATGTTTTCTTTGAGTTATTTAAATTCCAGAATGATAATGATGAAAAAAATCAAATATTTATTTTTTAATAATTTTATGTAAATTATACTTTCAAAAACCCAAAATATGATTAAAAGAGAATCACTCACATTTTGTTTGATATTATTATAAAATACCATACAAAGGCAACAAATTAGGGCAATTATAATTTTAAAATAAGAAGTTGAGCAAATATCAGATGGATGAAGGCTTCTTTTTCGCCTTTTTTCTTTCTTAAGAACATTTTCAGGTTCATAACAAATTGAGCAAAAGTAGAGTTCCCATACTCCCCTCCCTGCACACATGCACAGCCTCCCCAACTATCAATGAGCCAATATTGACTCATCATTATCACCCAAAGTCCATAGCTTACCTTTGAGTTCACTCACTCTTGGTATTGCACATTCTATGGGTTTTGACAAATGCACAGTAACATGTTTCCACCATTATAGTGTCATACACAGTAGTTCCATTGTCCTAAAAATCCTCTGTGTTCTGCTTATTTATCCTTCCTGCCCCACTAATCCTTGGCAACCACTGATCTTTTTACCGTCTCCACAATTTTACCTTTTCCAGAATGGCATAAAGTTGAAATTATACAGTATGTAGCCTTTTTGAATTGGCTTAATTCTCTTAGTAATATGCATTTAAGTTTCTTTCATGCCTTTTCATGGCTTGACAGATTCTTTCTTTTCAGTGATGTTTAATATTCCATTTTTTGAATATGCCACAGTTTACTTATCCATTCACCTACTAAAGGGCATCTTGGCTGCTTCCAAGTTTTGTCAATTATGAGTAAAGCTGCTATAAACATTCATTTACAAGTGCAGAGTCCTTTCTTTTAAAAAATTCCAATGGTTACAAATAAATGAATTTATGGAATTTAAAATAATTAGAGAAAAAAATTGTATGCAAAGACTTCACACCATCTACCGGTAGGAAATAAGTCATTTCAAATTCCTTTATATCAGTTTTCGCATCATTTCTCTTATGTTATAGAATATAGATTAAGTATTTTTTTAATACTGGGAAGCAACATGGAAAGATTGAATTTTAATCTTGTTTCCAGCACCCCAGCACCTAAAAGCTCTTGGATTTTGGAGGAGCAATTAACTACTTTTCTCATCTGTAAAGTGGAGAACGATAACCACAGACACTTACATAGGAAGCACACAGTTCTTAAAGCTAAACACACACACACAGACACACACACACTCATTTATTTCTTACATCAAATATACAAGTAAAGAATTATTGTTATCATTTTATAAGTGAGGAAGTAGAGGCATAGAGAGGTTAAATGTGTTTTCTAATCCCACAGTTTGGATGGTGAGTTTATGCTCTAAGCCATTATTATACTGCTTCTGGCATGCTTACATGCTAGGAATAATGTGAAAATTAAATGAGATAATTCATATAATGAAGTTAGAATAATTTAGGACATGTAATCAGATCTCTATAAAGGTTAAATATGATTACAATTATGTACATGGCATATAAAGAGTTTCAAATTGATTATATCATTTACTCTTCCACAAAATCTTGTCAGGTAATATTTTAACAATGGGGAAATTAAAACTAAAGGAAATTAAGTGAATCATTCTTGGTCACATAGCAGAAATATGGCTGACTCAAGACTCAAATCTCTTTGGACTTCAAATATTTTAATTCTAGCCCCTGATCTTCATAACTCCTTGAGGTTATAGCTGTAGATGTATTAATAAGTAGCTTTCTCTTGCTATCATTCTGTTTTTACTTTGCTAAGAATAAGATGAAGTTTGGAAGTGAGTTAGAATGATGTTGCATGTATAGGTATGTTGTTACGTTTTAACAAAGTAACTGGTTTCCCTTAAGATGGGAACTTGAGATAGAAGTCTCCACAGAGACACCTTGGAATCATGGAAAGTGTAGTGTTTGGAGTTAGACAGATGGAAGGTGGTTCTCGTTCCCCATTTACTAGACACTTAATCTTGGGCAAGTTACAAATGCTTTTTAACTTCATTATCTTGCCTATAGAATCAGTACAATAACACCTTGCCTGACTTTATTTGAGGATTCAGGGCATTAAAATCAGAACTTTTAAAATCATGGCTTTTTCAGCTTCTAATGGCAGTCCCTATTTCTTGGCACGTGGCCAGCTCCTCAGTCTTAAGGTACATCACTCTAATCTCTGCTTCTGTCATCATATTGCCCACTAGTCTGAATCTGACTTCTGTGTCCTCTTATAAGGACCACTGTGAGTATCTTGACCTATCCAGACACTCCAGGGTAACCTCCCCATCTCAAGATTGTTAATTTAATCACAACTACAATGTCCCATTTGTCATATAAGGTAAGATTCACAGATTCTGATAGATATATTTGGAGGGCATTAATCAGTCTACCGCAAAGAACTCATGTCTCATTATTAGTTCATGTCAACCAAAGGCTGTGTCATGATAAATTTTACAGTAGGAACTCATACCCATGTGTCCAAAAATCCTATGAACTTCCCATGTGCTCATATTTCTGATTCTCACAACAGCACTATAAAATTCTCTAGTGAGAACATTGAGGCACAGACAGGTTAATCAACTTGCTTTTGATTACTCCACTATGATTCTAAGGAATAGCTAGGACTCTGAGTGTGGCAGTCAGATTACAGAGGCTTTGAGTTATTAATAATAGTGCTGCTCTAGGGCTGTGCTTTTCAAGCTGTTGGGTTCCTTAGAGAATGGTAGATCAACAGCCAGTGGATTGTTAAGCAGGATTTTTCACAAGTGGACCGCTGGCAAATGGTAGCTCTATGCTGAGGCCCCTGGAGGAAGGGCTACCCAGTTGGCAGGTTGAAACAAAGAAAGCTTGTCCTCAGCCAACACGATCTCTCCTCCATGACACCCTCATCAGCAGAGGTTGCTTGCCATCATTAAGGTAAGAGTCTCAAACCTCCTCCAGGTGTAAACCATAAAACTCAATGTGTCTGTTCTCTTCCTTAGGACTCTGTTTCCGATAGACCTGAACTTCCCTCCACATTCCAGCATTTGATGACAATTATGTTAGTAAGAGAATAATCCCAGAAGGTTTTAGGTAAGGAGGGTTGATCAACAATAAGCACTCCAGCTACCACGGGATTGTTTTTAGAACTAGATAATTGGCTTAAATAATTATACTCACCTTTGCATATGACACTCTATCTCAATTCCTACTGGATCCAAATCTACCTACAATAGCCTTCAAACACTGATTCACTATATATTCACCTTACAACTTGATTACTCTTGAGCACAGTCCTCTGTGTTAGCTGGACCAAGCTGGTTACTGTTTCTTTCTTATACAAGGTTGCTGGGCTCATGCTTCTCACTCCCATCTGTAGAATCAGGCTGCCTCAAAAGCCAGTAATTTGACTCCTTTGTTGGCTCTGTATTTCTCTTAATATATCCTTTCCCTGAGATATGAATTTGGAAGAAGCTAGCTCTGTGAGCTCTGGAAAGATCATGAGATACACATACTTACAGGCAGAAATCCTGTCGGCTAATATATCAAAATATTAACCTGCAACAGTATTTGAACTACTTTTCTAAGAAAAAAATCCATGAAAGGCTTGCAAAAGAAAGAAGAGATGTCTAACCTATTAGGTTCTTATCAATGAGAATACCAACATTTTTACGTAACGTATTTCTACTTGGAAACCAAAATAATTGCCTGAACAGCTTCAAGATGGCAGTGCTTATGAGTCAAACATATTCTCTTCATTCAAATGTTGTCTCGAAAGATTTTTGATAAATACATGCTGTTTATCTGTGTGGTGAGGCCGTACGCACAGTCTGCTTTCATGTTCTATAAGCACATAATCTTGAGACAGATATATGTAAGTTATTGAAAATATTTTGCATATTTTCTCCAACAGTGTCCACCAACAGAATGACTATAAAAGGAGGGACAGCTGGGGAGCTACTAATGACCAACATTTCCCAAATCTACTTATTTCTTTCAATTAATAGATTTTGCCTGCCAATATAAGTAAGTCTCAGTTTTATTGCCAAATAAAAAATTGTTAACATAGATTATAAAGAAAAAATATCACCGAAGAAACGATGGACTCACAATCCCTGACAGGCTGAAAGTAAATTTAATAGAACCAAATGAGAACTGATTTTTAACTTGTATTTTCTAAATAATTGTATGATTCATTCAATTTGCAGTAGAAAATAGAGCCTATTTAGATTGCTTCAAGACCAAAAACATAATGCAAAGTATAACCCCATCAAATTTTGTATTTAGTGGAACAGAAAACCCAATTAAATACCTAAAAGCCTAACTTGAAATGACTATATTGGTGGTGCAGCTGAGAAATTAGACTAGGTTTTGAAACATAAGAATAAATATAAAAAATGACAATATACTTCTGCCATAGTGCACCAAGGAGGAGGAGGCATAAGCATAGTGTTCCTTAGTGGGGAGGAATATTTTACCAGTAAGATTGTTTAATATTACTAGCACATGGTATTAATAAAAGACAGATTTGTGCTTAGATGGTTATTTTAAAATTTTCCATGGGTACAGAAAATGCAGCCCCTTAATGTATAGATCCCAGGTACCCTGCTTCCATCTCTCCCCTTTTGCTACACCATGGTCTTTTGGTCATCTAGTATCTGGAGTATGTGTTTTCTTAAATGAATGCCTTGCCAACCCACAAAATTGTTTCAACCATTGATCCAGCATCTTCTTCCCTCTCTTTCTCATCCATCACTCTCTCTCCTCACCATGCTTGACTTTTCTTTATACCATCTGTCACTACTTGACAATATAGAGGTTTGTTTGTTTGTTTGTTTTTTGCTCACTATCTAGCTGCCACAGGGTGATGTAAGCTCCATGGGACAGGTCCCATTTATTTCCCCCACTGTCTGCTGCACTGACTTCTCTGTGCTAGAGCAGAGCCCAGCACACAGCAGGTGCTCAGTCAATATGCGTGTAATGAGCAAGTCAGCCATTTTGACTGAATTCACATGAGGTTAGATACAGGGCTGACTTATACTCTAGGTAAGATAGTAAAGAAAGATTTGCTATTTTTGGTACTGATTTCATCATTAAATCTTTTTAGAAACATATTTGAACATCCACTATACTAATGTGCTGCTGTAGATCCTGAGAATATAAAGATAAATACAAATCAGACTTAGTCCTACTCATTGGCCTAAAGGAGGTCACAGTTCAATAGGGATAACAGACACCTGTAAACTGCTAATTATAAAGCACAGTAATATATGCTATGATAACAGTGAATATAAAGCCTATGGTAGCCAGGAGAAAGAAGTAGTTGATTTCCCTTGAGGTAGAAATACCATTCAGTATGATATTGGCTAAGGGTTTGCCATAAATAGCTAATATTATTTTGAGATTTTTCATCAATACCTAGTTCATTGAGAGTTTTTAGCATGAAGGGATGTTGAATTTTGTCAAAGGCCTTTTCTGTATCTATTGAGATGACTATATGGTTTTTGTCATTGGTTCTGTTTATGTGATGGATTACATTAGCTGATTTGCATATGTTGAACCAGCCTTGCATCCCAGGGATGAAGCCGACCTGATCATGGTGGTTAAGCTTTTTGATGTGCTTCTCGCAAAAAGAACAAAGTTGGAGACATCACCCTACTTGACTTCAAACTATACTGCAAGGCTGCAGTAACTAAAACAGCATGGTACTGGTACTAAAACAGATCTATAGACCAATGGAACAGAACAGATGCCTCAGAAATAAAACCACACATCTGCAACCATCTGATCTTTCCCAAACCTGATAAAAACAAGCAATGGGGAAAGGATTCCCTATTAATGGTGCTGGGAAAACTGGCTAGCCATATGTAGAAAACTGAAAGTGGACCTCTTCTTTACACATTATACAAAAATTAACTCATGATGGATTAAAGACTTAAATGTAAGACCTAAAACCATAAAAACCCTACAAGAAAACCTAGGCAATACCATTCAGGACATAGGCATGGGCAAAGACTTCATGACTAAAACACCAAAGCAGTGGTAACAAAAGCCAAAATTGACAAATGGGATCTAATTAAACTAAAGAGCTCCAGCACAACAAAAGCAACTATTATCAGAGTTAACAGGCTACCTACAAGGTGGGAGAAAATTTTTGCACTCTATCTCTCTGACAAAGTTCTCATATCCAGAATCTACAAGGTACTTAAACAAATTTACAAACCAAATAACGCCATCAAAAAGTGGGCAAAGGATATGAACAGACATTTCTCAAAAGAAGACATGCAGTCAACAAACATATGAAAAAAAGCTTGTTATCACTGGTCATTAGAGAAATGCAAATCAAAACCACAATGTGATGCCATCTTATGCCAATTAGAATGGCGATCATTAAAAAATCAATAAACAACAGGCCAGCGTAGTGGCTCATGCCTGTAATCCCAGCATTTTGGGAGGCCGAGACGGGTGGATCATGAGGTTAGGAATTTGAGACCAGCCTGGCCAATACGGTGAAACCCCATCTCTACTAAAAATATAAAAAATTAGTCGAGAGTGGTGGTGCACGCCTGTAGTCCTAGCTACTTGGGAAGCTGAGGCAGGAGAATCACTAGAACCCAGGAGGTGGAGATTGCAGTGAGCCAAGATTGTAGCACTGCACTTCAGCCTGGACCACAGGGTGAGACTCTGTCTCAAAAAAAAAAAAAAAAAAAAAATCAGGAAGCAACAGATGCTGGAGAGACTGTGGAGAAATAGGAATGCTTTTACACTGTTTGTGGGAGTGTAATTAGTTTAACCATTGTGGAAGACAGTGTGGCAATTCCTCAAGGATCTAGAATCAGAAATACCATTTGACCCCGGAAGCCCATTACTAAGTATATACCCAAAGGATTATATATAAATCACTCAACTATAAAGACACATGCACACGTATGTTTATTGCAGCACTACTTAAAGTATCAAAGACTTGGAACGAACCCAAATGCCCATCAATGATAGACTGGATAAAGAAAACATGGCACATATACACCATGGAATAGTATCCAGCCATAAAAAAGAATGACTTCATGTCTTTTGTGGGGACATGGATGAAGCTGGAAACCATCATTCTCAGCAAACTAACACAGGAACAGAAAACCAAACACCACACGTTCTCACTCATAAGTGGGAGTTGAACAATGAGAACATATGGACAAGGAAGGGGAACATCACACACTGGGGCGTATCAGGGGATTGGGGGAAGGGGAGGGAGAGCATTAGGACAAATACCTAATGCATGTGGTTCTTAAAACCTAGATGATGGGTTGATAGGTGCAGCAAACCACCATGGCACATGTAACAAACCTGAATTTCTGCATATGTATCCGAGAACTTAAAGTAAAATAAAATAAAGAAATACCAAAATCATGTAATTAAACTGGATTTTGAGGTGTAAAAATTACTTTGCCTGTTGCAAGGAGAAGGATCGTCTGTTTCTGTGTTGATAATTTAAGGAGAAAATAACTGGACAACTTCTTTCATTCCAAGGCTGTACTTATCTCGGAAGCAATGTTTTCTTGCAAAAGAGGACATTTGACAGTGAGATTGTGTTAGCCACAGAATCACCCAATAGTGGATACTCAGACAATGTAGGAGGTAACATTTTTATTCTGGGACAGTCTTCTGGTACCTCTCAAATCATACCCTTAAGTCATCACTTGTCTTACAGATGCAAAAGTCTGAGCCAGGTTAGGTTTCTCTAATTGAGCCATTACAATAAAAAGAAGACATGGGGTAATTTTTACTAAATAAATAATGTACTTTTAATATTTGGAAAAAGCTAATGAACACTGAATTGTTTTGAAATATATGGGTTTAGTTTTTGATAAAGAAATCACCTCAGTATCCCAATAGAGTTATAAAACACAAATACTAGAAAATGTCAATGCAAGTTGTAAAAAATTTGGTAGGACTGGAAATAACATATGTAATCCTGGTTTATAGGATTTCCATTTCAGGGAAATACTTATTAAGATTACTACACTGTGGGCCACTGACATCATTTTTCTTGTAACTTAACTCTATATCAGGATCTCAGAATGCGGTGCAGGCAACATTCTCATCAGCATAGCTCTGCCCCATGACTGTCTAATAAGTGGTGGTGGTCAGAGTAGCTCAGCAATGATCTAAAGATGACAGTTGCTATTCTTCTTTAGAGAAAGTGAGGTTTTTCATCTCACTTTTTTTAAAATTAGGTTTGTTATTTGCTTTTAAATATTTAACTGACAAAAATTATACATACTTATATTGTACAACCTGATGTTATAAAATATATACATCATGGAATAGCTAAGTCAAGCTAATTAACATTGACTTATTTCTTATTTCTCTTTCAATCTATGGGATTCAAAGTAAGTGAACACAAAACATTGACAGAGAGAAAGACCAGGATCCTCAAATTCAAACTTATTAAGAATTTGTGATTCTTGCTGTAAAAGAATTGCTCTGTTGTGCTCTGTTGATGTACCAGTGTGTAAATGGCTTTTAAACTTGGAATTCTATCCAGCATGTTTTGAGATACCATTCAATGAATGTGTTTTTTCATGGAAAATACAAATATTTGCAAATCTAGCTTTACGCAGCAAAGAAAAACCTTTATTCAAAAACTACTAACTAAAATTCATTTGTTAGGTTTCAGGTATATACTTCTGGGCCACAGTTGGTTTTAAAGCTTTTCAGAAGTCCATGTCTCAGAAAATAAACATTACCATCTACTTGTTATTAAATTACGAGTGACATTTAGTTCACTTCAACACACCTTCCCTTTTTGGGATTGATTTTATTTTTGTTCAGGTGCAAATGTCTCTGCATGGCTGTCTGAAGCAACCTTCAAAGGGTGTGGCAGAAAATAAAATTATTTTCCTCTTCAGTTAAAGCATCAAAAGAAAAAAGAAAAATAAAGTCTTGCCTTTTCTATTTTCTGAGCATGCAAGTAGCAGTTCCACATTGTCCTCTCATGGGAGTCTGGCCCCAAACATCACACCGCAGGCTGACTGCCAATCCGTTTTGTGTAGAATTAGCATTGGCAGCAGTTCATTTTGGCAAAGGAAGTATCTGTTTCTTTCTCAATCTAAGGCTTTTACAAGCTTCCTGTTGCATCTGCTCTGTGCAATAGGTTGCCGTTATTCTGCCCTGACCACCACTGCATCCTGATTTACTTAGTGTGTGAGGGGACTATAGCAGATCCTTCAATTACTTTGTCTTATTCCAGGCTGCTCTGCCAGTCTTTCTCTGTTTTTAAAGTTTGTCTTTCTGGTACTGGGGTTAGAAACTATCCAAAAATCAGCATGTCTTACTCCTCATCAATATTTAGGCAACCTTGTAACTAGCCACTCTTTTGCTCTGTCGCCCAGGCTGGAGAGCAGTGGTGGGATCTCAGCTCACTGCCACGTCTGCCTCCCAGGTTCAAGTAATTCTCATGCCTCAGCCACCAAAGTAGCTGGGATTACAGGTGCATGCCACCACACTTGAACTGGCCATTCTTGAGCGTCTATTGCCTCTCCTAAATCTGTGTAGTCTGCTTACAAACATTCAAAAGTGAACACAGATCTCACAGTTGGGTCAGTCTTGTCAGAATATGATAGAAAACTTTTAAAAGAACTCATTTTCTTATTTTAGTAATATTTTATTTAACAAGTTTTGTTTGAAACCCAGAACATTTATACTAATCTCATTGCTTTCTTGAGATATTCCTCAGTTAATCAATGGTGTAATGATTAAGTATCTGGTCTCTGTAATCAATTATAATTTTGTATAATTTCTGGTCACATAAATTTCCAAGCAACTGTGTGCAAATAACCACTCCTGCTTTAAACTGTGTCATCTCTAAAGATGGGGACAGAAGTACAATTTAATGATATAGTTTACAAACAGTATTTAGCACATTGCCTGGCTTTTCATGCTTCATGATAACGATGTGGATGATGATGATGATGATGATGATGATGATAATTAAGTGATTCCAGTTAGAAGCAAAGATAAGAAAATTTTAAAAAAATAATAATCCTGTCAGTGCTTAAGCATACTTTGGTCACTATGTAGCAGAATCATAATGAGATGATAAAATATAGCCCTGAATGGAATCTTTTGCCACTTCCTCATTTACAGGTAAGGAAATTAAGATTTATAATTAAAGAGAGAGACCCTGACTTTAGAATTAGCAGCAGAGCCAAGAATAAAACCTCAAATCGTTATCCAGGTATCTAAGTTCTTTTTTTTCCTCTATATTGTGTTATTGCTGTCTGAAAAGCTTATTTTATCCTTTGCTTCAAACATTTAAAAAAAAAAAACATTGCAAGTGGACAACAGATACTAAGGCCAAATTTAGAGAAGAGAGAAAAAAGAGAGACAGAGAGCAGTGAGAGAGAGAGATAATATTCTTAACTCTCACATTGCCACAAGCTCATTAAAATCTACCCTCATACACAAACAAATGGAAGAACATACCATGCTCATGGATAGGAAGAATCAATATCGTGAAAATGGCCATACTGCCCAAGGTGATTTATAGATTCAATGCCATCCCCATCAAGCTACCAATGACTTTTTCACAGAATTGGAAAAAAACTGCTTTAAAGTTCATATGGAACCAAAAAAGAGCCCGCATTGCCAAGACAATCCTAGGTCAAAGGACAAAGCTGGAGGCATCATGCTACCTGACTTCAAACTATACTACAAGGCTACAGTAACCAAAACAGCATGGTACTGGTACCACAACAGAGAAATAGACCAATGGAACAGAACAGAGTCCTCAGAAATAATACCACACATCTACAGCCATCTGATCTTTGACAAACCTGAGAGAAACAAGAAATGGGAAAGGATTCCCTATTTAATAAATGGTGCTGGGAAAATTGGCTAGCCATAAGTAGAAAGCTGAAACTGGATCCTTTCCTTACCCCTTATACGAAATTAATTCAAGATGGATAGAGACTTAAATGTTAGACCTAATACCATAAAAACCCTAGAAAAATCTAGGTAGGACCATTCAGGACATAGGCATGGGCAAGGACTTCATGTCTAAAACACAAAAGCAACGGCAGCAAAAGCCAAAATTGACAAATGGGATCTCATTAAACTAAAGAGCTTTTGCACAGCAAAAGAAACTACCATCAGAGTGAACAGGCAACCTACAGAATGGGAGAAATTTTTGCAATCTACTCATCTGACAAAGGGCTAATATCCAGAATCTACAAAGAACTCAAACAAATATACAAGAAAAAAACAAACAACCCCATCAAAAAGTGGGGAAAGGATATGAACAGACATTTCTCAAAAGAAGACATCCATACAGCCAACAGACACATGAAAAAATGCTCATCATCACTCGCCATCAGAGAAATGCAAATCAAAACCACAATGAGATACCATCTCACACCAGTTAGAATGGCAATCATTAAGAAGTCAGGAAACATAGATGTTGGAGAGGATGTGGAGAAATAAACACTTTTACACTGTTGGTGGAATTGTAAACTAGTTCAACCATTATGGAAAACAGTATGGCGATTCCTCAAGGATCTAGAACTAGATGTACCATATGACCCAGCCATCCACTACTGGGTATATACCCAAGGGATTATAAATTACTCTACTACAAAGACACATGCACACGTATGTTTATTGCGGCACTATTCACAATAGCAAAGACTTGGAATCAACCCAAATGTCCATCTGTGACAGACTGGATTAAGAAAATGTGGCACATATACACCATGGAATACTATGCAGCCATCAAAAAGGATGAGTTTGCGTCCTTTTAGGGACATGGATGCAGCTGGAAACCATCATTCTTAGCAAACTATCACAAGAAGAAAACCAAACACCGCATGTTCTCACTCATAGGTGGGAACTGAACAATGAGATCACTTGGACTCGGGAAGGGGAACATCCCACACTGGGGCCTATCGGGGGAGGGGGGAGGAGGGAGGGATTGCATTGGGGTGTTATACATGATATAAACGTTATGCACATGTACCCTAGAACTTAAAGTATAATAAAAAATAAAAAATAAAAAAATAAAAAATTAAAAAAAAAAAATCTACCCTCATTAGGTCTTCAAGAAAAGTGATCTTGGGTAAGAACCAAGACTGTAAGAATACCTTGGGTTTCATTATTCGCTAGATCTGTATTGGGGAATTAGATTGGACCATACATAACCTGTAAAGGCTTCTTTTTCCTTTTATAAATACATTCTTGAGTGTGATTCTTCAAACTTACCTCAAAACTCAATCTGCTTTCTGTTTTGTCTTACATAGTAGAATTGTTGGTTCACTACCAGAAAGCAATACCCATCTCCTTCTTCTTTACCTACTCACAACAGAAAGTCAGGTAATCTCTTTTTCAGCTTCCTTGAAGACAAAGGGTAACCAAGTATAGCTGAAGAGGTGCCTACTGGGAGTTTTAAAGTATCTTAAAAAAGGGAACAAGATGAGAAAAAAACTCATTCTCCATTCTTTAAGCTTTGAGCATGAAAATACTGTCTGGAGCTAAGGCAGCCATTTTTCCCCACGAGGCAATAAAGATGAGAACAATCAGCCAACAGATAAGAATAGAGGAGTGGAAAGATAGAAATTGAATCCTTGATAATATCATGGAACTGCTGACCTATCTTGAGACTACCTATTCCCTGGCTTGTTAAGTAAAACTAAATGTTATATTTTGAGTCACAGTTAGTCGGTTTCTCTCTTGCTTGTAGCCAGATAAAGGTTAATATTTGTAAATTAAACTTTTAGAGTTGGAGTGTTAGACATGTGGATAGCATCTCCATCTAAGTGGAGGAAGGTTCTGAGTTCTTCATACCTCATCAGCTTCAGGGAAGGGAAGAAAATATGGAAAGCAATCCACGGAAATGATCTAAAGAAGATTTGGAAAGCAAAAAGATTTCTTGCCTCAGTATAGGTCTCATTCTAATATGGTTAATACCACCGTTTAACCTCCCAGCATAGCAGTTCGATGATCTACCTTCAGGAGATAGACCTGAACATATTGCAAACCATATAAAAATCAGCCTGATAGGATTTCAGTGAGCTTTTCAGATAAAAGAGAATTCTGACTTGTTTCTCTTGATATTGTTTTTTAATATCCTGATTATAGATAAAATGTTTATACCAAAAGTCACATTTTATGTGCTCAGCTGCATGTACCGTCACAAGTGAACCCTTCCTGAAGATGCTGGATGGCCTTGAGGGCTCTTCAGAGACAACGAACATGTCAATGCATATATCTATTTTCAAGGTGCTCTTGGAGATTTCCTTAAATTTTGTTTCATACAAACTTTGTGGAAAGTGATTTTTTTTCTTTTAGTGTAATGAAGTTATACTGCAAACCTAAAACTTGGTGAACCAAGGGGTACAAACAGGAATTTGGATTCACACTGAAACAACACAACAAAAGGAACAAAAGCCAGGAGGTAGGGAGGGAGAAGGGGGGAAAAGAGAGGAAGGAGATTCTATTAAAACAAAAACAAAAACCAAAACAAACACAGGAACACACACACACACAGTAAAAACAAATAAGCAGAATTGAAGATTCTGTTCTTCTCTCTTCCAAGGACAAAAAAAAAGAAAAGAAAAGAAAAAGGAAAGAAAAGAAACAAAAGGAAATGCAGGACTTGTGGCTGCATCCCTCAGAGCCATAGGTGCAAATGGGTGACAGGAATGCATAGACCCTTTGACCCTGTAACTGCACTTCAAGGTACTCTAGACTTACAACTTATGTTTAGTAAAAGATGGTTGCAAATTATTTACTATGTTTCTGGAGAGGTAGAATTTATTTCTCCTCTCCTCAACTTTGGGCTGGTGTTAGTGGAGTTCTTGACCAGTAGAAAGTAGAAAAAGTGATGTTATGGGACTTCTAAAATTAGGTCATAAAACACCTTGTAGCTTCCATCTGGACCTCTTAGGATATATATATTCTGAACTCTAAGTTACCAACTGGGAAGCCCCAAAATACTAACACTACTGTGCTGAAGAGATTACACATAGGTACTCCTTTCAAGAGCCTGCTGAGTCCAGCTTTCCAGGATTTCCTGTCTAGGTGCCAGTCCTAGGAGGGAAGCAACCTTAGACACTGGACCAGCACTTCTGCACCTAAATACCACTTAGTGACTTGCATTCATGGCATATGTAATTAAAGAATCACCCAAGAATTCCTGACACACAACATCTTGATACAGAATAAATTATTGTTTTAAGTTACTACATTTTGTGGTAGTATGTTTTGTAGCAATACGTAAGTTAAAAAAGACATATATGCAAGAATCTTCACTGAAGCATTATCTGTAAAATGTGAAGTCTGTGAACAATTTAAATTCCATTTTTAAGGGACTAGTTAAGAAATTTATAGCAAACCCATATAAAAAACTACCATGTGTCTGGCTGTTGGAATGATTAGAATAAATACATGTATTTTATGAAAAAATGACAAGAAGCCGATATCATTACAAATTAAGAGATAATACATATTGTATGAATTCACACACACTTGGATATGTTGGAATAGGTGTGGGTATCACATACATGTACAAGTCTACACACAAAATTGTTTGTGACTTTAGCATCATAGGAATCATTTTTCTCCCCTACTGCCAGTTTGTTTAGTGTTATTGTTTCCAGATAATTTTACTGTTTTCATTTACCTGTTGAAACATTACATATGTATTAAGAAATTTGGGAAATCTACAAAAGGTAGAAAAAAAACAGATACTACAATTCTTCTCTCCAAAGACACTCTTTATACTCTAGTCTTTTTCTATATATAAGTTTCATTTTTAGTGAGGTTCAATTGTTACATTGCTTTGTATACATTTGGGAGTTCCAGATTTAACATGGTATCATCTGCAAAAAAATTATTTTACTGTCTCCTTTCCAGGTTTCACTAGCCAGACTTAGGACAATATTCCATAGTAATGGTGTCTTCCTGTGGCTTTGGGTTAAGTGTCACATTGTCTCCTGGTCTCAGGTTGATAGTTTTCATGTTGAGAAAGCATCTTTACTTACGTATATTAAAATCATATACCAGCTAATTGTCCTCGATTTTTGTTGTTGCCTTTTTGAGGATCCAATGGAAAACATTATGTTATTTTTCTTACTTATCTATGTGACAAATTTTATTAGTAGATTTCATAATGATGAGTAGCTTGATTCTTAGACTACAGACCATTTTGTTATAGTCTGTTTAGGATTTTACATGTCTGCAGTCATAAATAATTGGATACACCTCTTTATTTTCTCCATATCTCAGCCAGCTTTAATTGTCACAGTAGTTATTGCTTTATAAAGTGAATTTGGTAATGTTCCACTTTTTAAATCTACTTTTTGCACCATTTCTTTAAGCATAGACATCTGTGTCTTGAAAAGTTCAAATAAGTCAAGTGTAAAAGCCTCTGTCTCTGAAGATGCTTTTCTGTGCTAAGTTTTTGACATCTTTTTTTTTTTTTGGTTTACATTTTCTTTTCTTAAATTCTTGTTGAATTAGTTTTGGCTATTTGTGTGTTTTTTTTTTTAGAAAATTGCATTTTCTTGAGATAATTAAATATATTAGCATAAATTTTTCTCAGAAAAATCTTACCTTAAAACATATTCTATAGTTGTTAAAATATTATTTTTCTCATTTTCAAAATAATTTGGTTAATCAGTTTTTTCTGTATAATTATTTATGTCTCATATTGATCATATCTATTGTTTTGTCATATACTTGTTTCTGCTTAAAGCATCATTATTTCCTTCTGACTTATTCAGAAGGAAATTCAGATTTTGCTTATTTTTCTTCTTATGTATTAAGCTCTTAATAAAATATTTCATTTATTTCAAAAATAGCAAAAATAACATTTACTCTGCATGTAGTTTGGTTGCATCTCATATATCTGAGGCCAATGTTATCTCCTACTTGTTCTGCTCATGGAAACCCAATTATTTTCTTGAATAATAGTTATTCACAAACGGTGCATAGACAAATTGTGGCTGTGATGATCTTTCAGAAATAGAAAATGAAATACAGACCTACTGAAATGTAATATCTTAATTCAATGTAATATGTAAAGGAAAGTAATAACATTTGGGGTCATATAGGTAAGTACTAAAGAACTAGAGCAAAAATTTTAAGCAACTATTGATGGAACAAAATGCATATGGACAATTACAGGCACATGATCAATTCCCAGTGATTATTGTACAGTAACCAAGCTCTCTGATTCTACCTCTAAAATCTTTAAAAAATAGTTTAAATTTCCTTATGTTAAGTACAACATTTTTTCATTTAATAATTCTATTAATGATGTACATACCCTTAGACTATCATTAAAACCTTACTTTTTTGATATTAAACAAATAAGCACGGGGGGCAGAGCAAGATGGCCGAATAGGAACAGCTCCAGTCTCCAACTCCCAGTGCCAGTGACACAGAAGACCGGTGATTTCTGCATTTTCAACTGAGGTACTGGGGTCATCTCACTAGGGAGTGCCGGACAATCGGTGCTGGTAAGCTGCTGCAGCCTGACCAGCCAGAGCTGAAGCAGGGCGAGGCATCGCCTCACCTGGGAAGCGCAAGGGGGAAGGGAATCCCTTTTCCTAGCCAGGGGAACTGAGATACACAACACCTGGAAAATCGGGTAACTCCCACCCCAATACTGCGCTTTAAGCAAAGGGGCACACCAGGAGAATATATCCCACACCTGGCCGGGAGGGTCCCATGCCAACGGAGCCTCCCTCATTGCTAACACAGCAGTCTGTGGCCATCTATCTGCAAGGCAGCAGCGAGGCTGGGGGAGGGGCGCCAGCCATTGCTGAGGCTTAAGTAGGTAAACAAAGCTGCTGGGAAGCTCAAACTGGGTGGAGCTCACAGCAGCTCAAGGAAGCCTGCCTGTTTCTGTAGACTCTACCTCTGGGGACAGGGCACAGCTGAAGATCAACAGGGGAGGCAGCAGGGGCGTGTGCAGACGCGAACGACTCTTTCTGACAGCTTTGGGGAGAGCGGTGGATCTCCCAACACGGAGGCTGAGATCTGAGAACGGACAGACTGCCTGCTCAAGTGGGTCCCTGACCCCTGAGTAGCCTAGCGGGGAGACATCCCCCACTAGGGGCAGTCTGACACCCCACACCTCACAGGGTGGAGTACATCCCTGAGAGGAAGCTTCCAAAGGAAGAATCAGACAGGTACACTCGCTGTTCAGCAATATTCTATCTTCTGCAACCTCTGCTGCTGATACCCAGGCAAACAGGGTCTGGAGTGGACCTCAAGCAATCTCCAACAGACCTATAGCTGAGAGTCCTGACTGTCAGAAGGAAAACTATCAAACAGGAAGGACACCTATACCAAAACCCCATCAGTACGTCACCATCATCAAAGACCAGAGACAGATAAAACCACAAAGATAGGGAAAAAGCAGGGCAGAAAAGCTGGAAATTCAAAAAATAAGAGCGCATCTCCCCCTGCAAAGGAGCGCAGCCCATCGCCAGCAACGGATCAAAGCTGGTCAGAGAATGACTTTGACGAGATGAGAGAAGAAGGCTTCAGTCCATCAAACTTCTCAGAGCTAAAGGAGGAATTACATACCCAGCACAAAGAAATGAAAAATCTTGAAAAAAGAGTGGAAGAATTGACAGCTAGACTAATTAATGCAGAGAAGGTCATAAACGAAATGACAGAGATGAAAACCATGACACGAGAAATACATGACAGATGCACAAGCTTCAGTAACCGACTCAATCAACTGGTAGAAAGAGTATCAGCGATTTAGGCTAAAATGAATGCAATGAAGCGAGAAGAGAAACCAAAAGAAAAAACAAGAAAAAGAAATGAACAAAGCCTGCAAGAAGTATGGGATGATGTAAAAAGACCAAATCTACGTCTGATTGGGGTGCCTGTAAGTGAGGGGGAAAGTGGAACCAAGTTGGAAAACACTCTTCAGGATATCATCTAGGAGAACTTCCCCAACCTAGTAGGGCAGGCCAACATTCAAATTCAGGAAATACAGAGAACGCCACAAAGATACTCCTCCAGAAGAGCAACTCCAAGACACATAATTGCCAGATTCACCAAAGTTGAAATGAAGGAAAAAATCTTAAGGGCAGCCAGAGAGAAAGGTCGGATTACCCACAAACGGAAGCCCATCAGACTAACAGCAGATCTCTCAGCAGAAACTCTACAAGCCAGAAGAGAGTGGTGGCCAATATTCAATGTTCTTAAAGAAAAGAATTTTAAACCCAGAATTTCATATCCAGCCAAACTAAGTTTCATCAGTGAAGGAGAAATAAAATCCTTTACAGATAAGCAAATGCTTAGAGATTTTGTCACCACCAGGCCTGCCTAACAGGAAACCCTGAAGGAAGCCCTAAACATGGAAAGGAACAACCGGTACCAGCCATTGCAAAAACATGCCAAAATGTAAAGACCATCGAGGCTAGGAAGAAACTGCATCAACTAACGAGCAAAATAATCAGTTAATATCATCATGGCAGGATCAAGTTCACACATAACAATATTAACCTTAAATGTAAATGGACTAAATGCTCCAATTAAAAGACACAGACTGGCAAACTGGATAAAGAGTCAAGACCCATCAGTCTGCTGTATTCAGGAGACCCATCTCACATGCAGAGACATACATAGGCTCAAAATAAAGGGATGGAGGAAGATCTACCAAGCAAATGGAGAACAAAAAAAACCAGGGGTTGCAATCCTAGTCTCTGATAAAACAGACTTTAAACCATCAAAGATCAAAAGAGACAAAGAAGGCCATTACATAATGGTAAAGGGATCAATTCAACAGGAAGAGCTAACTATCCTAAATATATATGCACCCAATACAGGAGCACCCAGATTCATAAAGCAAGTCCTTAGAGACTTTCAAAGAGACTTAAACTCCCATACAATAATAATGGGAGTCTTCAACACTCCACTGTCAACATTAGGCAGATCAACGAGACAGAAAGTTAACAAGGATATCCAGGAATTGAACTCATCTCTGCACCAAGTGGACCTAATAGACATCTACAGAACTCTCCACCCCAAATCAACAGAATATACATTCTTCTCAGCACCACATCGCACTTATTCCAAAATTGACCACATAATTGGAAGTAAAGCACTCCTCAGCAAATATCAAAGAACAGAAATTATAACAAACTGTCTCTCAGACCACAGTGCAATCAAACTAGAACTCAGGACTAAGAAACTCAATCAAAACCGCTCAACTACATGGAAACTGAACAACCTGCTCCTGAATGACTACTGGGTACATAACGAAATGAAAGCAGAAATAAAGGTGTTCTTTGAAACCAATCAGAACAAAGATACAACATACCAGAATCTCTGGGACACATTTCAAGCAGTGTGTAGAGGGAAATTTATAGTACTAAATGCCCACAAGAGAAAGCGGGAAAGATCTAAAATTGACACTCTAACATCACAATTAAAAGAACTAGAGAGGCAAGAGCAAACACATTCAAAAGCTAGCAGAAGGCAAGAAATATCTAAGATCAGAGCAGAACTGAAGGAGATAGCGACACAAAAAAAATCCTCCAAAAAAATCAATGAATCCAGAAGTTGGTTTTTTGAGAAGATCAACAAAATTGAAAGACTGCTAGCAAGACTAATAAAGAAGAAAAGAGATAGGAATCAAATAGATGCAATAAAAAATGATAAAGGGGATATCACCACCGACCTCACAGAAATACAAACTACCATCAGAGAATACTAGAAATGCCTCTACGCAAGTCAACTAGAAAATCTAGAAGAAATGGATAATTTCCTGGACACTTACACTCTCCCAAGACTAAACCAGGTAGAAGTTGAATCCCTGAGTAGACCAATAGCAGGCTCTGAAATTGAGGCAACAATTAATAGCCTACCCACCAAAAAAGTCCAGGACCAGATGGATTCACAGCTGAATTCTACCAGAGGTACAAGGAGGAGCTGGTACCATTCCTTCTGAAACTATTCCAATCAATAGAAAAAGAGGGAATCCTCCCTAACTCATTTTATGAGGCCAACATCATCCTGATACCAAAGCCTGGCAGAGACACAACAAAAAAAGAGAATTTTAGACCAATATCCCTGATGAACATGGATGCAAAAATCCTCAATAAAATACTGGCAAACCGGATTCAGCAGCACATCAAAAAGCTTATCCACCATGATCAAGTGGGCTTCATCCCTGGGATGCAAGGCTGGTTCAACATTCGCAAATCAATAAACGTAATCCAGCATATAAACAGAACCAAAGACAAGAACCACGTGATTATCTCAATAGATGCAGAAAAGGCTTTTGACAAAATTCAACAGCCCTTCATGCTAAAAACGCTCAATAAATTCAGTATTGATGGAACGTACCTCAAAATCATAAGAGCTATTTATGACAAACCCACAGCTAATATCATACTGAATGGGCAAAAACTGGAAAAATTCCCTTTGAAAACTGGCACAAGACAGAGATGCCCTCTCTCACCACTCCTATTCAACATAGTGTTGGAAGTTCTGGATAGGGCAATCAGGCAAGAGAAAGAAATCAAGGGTATTCAGTTAGGAAAAGAAGAAGTCAAATTGTCCCTGTTTGCAGATGACATGATTGTATATTTAGAAAACCCTATTGTCTCAGCCCAAAATCTCCTTAAGCTGATAAGCAACTTCAGCAAATTCTCAGGATACAAAATTAATGTGCAAAAATCACAAGCATTCTTATACACCAGTAACAGACAAGCAGAGAGCCAAATCAGGAATGAACTTCCATTCACAATTGCTTCAAAGAGAATAAAATACCTAGGAATCCAACTTACAAGGGATGTAAAGGACCTCTTCAAAGAGAACTACAAACCACTGCTCAGTGAAATCAAAGAGGACTCAAACAAATGGAAGAACATACCATGCTCATGGATAGGAAGAATCAATATCGTGAAAATGGCCATACTGTCCAAGGTTATCTATAGATTCAATGCCATCCCCATCAAGCTACCAAAGAGTTTCTTCACAGAATTGGAAAAAACGGCTTTAAAGTTCATATGGAACCAAAAAAGAGCCCGCATTGCCAAGATAATCCTAAGTCAAAAGGACAAAGCTGGAGGTGTCATGCTACCTGACTTCAAACTATACTGCAAGGCTACAGTAACCAAAACAGCATGGTACTGGTACCACAACAGAGATATAGACCAATGGAACAGAACAGAATCCTCAGAAATAATACCACACATCTACAGCCATCTGATCTTTGAGAAACCTGAGAGAAACAAGAAATGGGGAAAGGATTCCCTATTTAATAAATGGTGCTGGGAAAATTGGCTAGCCATAAGTAGAAAGCTGAACCTGGATCCTTTCCTTTCTCCTTGTACGAAGATTAATTCAAGATGGATTAGAGACTTAAATGTTAGACCTAATACCATAAAAACCCTAGAAGAAAACCTAGGTAGTACCATTCAGGACATAGGCATGGGCAAGGACTTCATGTCTAAAACACCAAAAGCAACGGCAGCAAAAGCCAAAATTGACAAATGGGATCTAATTAAACTAAAGAGCTTCTGCACAGCAAAAGAAACTACCATCAGAGTGAACAGACAACCTACAGAATGGGAGAAAATTTTTGCAATCTACTCATCTGACAAACGGCTAATATCCAGAATCTACAAAGAACTCAAACAAATATACAAGAAAAAAACAAACAACCCCATCAAAAAGTGGGGAAAGTATATGAACAGACATTTATCAAAAGAAGACATTCATATAGCCAACAGAGACATGAAAAAATGCTCATCATCACTGGCCATCAGAGAAATGCAAATCAAAACCACAATGAGATACCATCTCACACCAGTTAGAATGGCAATCATTAAAAAATCAGGAAACAACAGGTGCTGGAGAGGATGTGGAGAAATAGGAACACTTTTACACTGTTGGTGGGATTGTAAACTAGTTCAACCATTATGGAAAACAGTATGGCAATTCCTCAAGGATCTAGAACTAGATGTACCATATGACCCAGCCATCCCACTATTGGGTATATACCCAAAGGATTATAAATTATTCTACTACAAAGACACATGCACATGTATGTTTATTGCGGCACTATTCACAATAGCAAAGACTTGGAATCAACCCAAATGTCCATCTGTGACAGACTGGATTAAGAAAATGTGGCACATATACACCATGGAATACTATGCAGCCATAAAAAAAGATGAGTTTGCGTCCTTTGTAGGGACATGGATGCAGCTGGAAACCATCATTCTTAGCAAACTATCACAAGAACAGAAAACCAAACACCGCATGTTCTCACTCATAGGTGGGAACTGAACAATGTGATCACTTGGACTCGGGAAGGGGAACATCACACACTGGGGCCTATTATGGGGAGGAGGGAGGGGGAAGGGATTGCATTGGGAGTTATACATGATATAAATGATGAATTGATGGGTGCTGACGAGTTGATGGGTGCAGCACACCAACATGGCACAAGTATACATATGTAACAAACCTGCACGTTATGCACATGTACCCTAAAAGTTAAAGTATAATAAATTTAAAAAAAAACTTACTTTTTTCTTAAGTAAATAATATAATAAATCTTTCTTTTTTTGGTTTGTTCATTTAATATCAGATATAAATAAATTATTGAAATATCACAGACAATGCATGCAATTGTTTTGGATAAATCGGTGGGATAATATTTTCTTTTATATTTAGTTATCAAAATAGATTAAGGGCAAGTAAAGTTAGTGAGACTGACTTTCTTTGTATTTTCTTTATAATTTTCCAGAAATTTTTCTGTTACAGAATTAGCTTGTTATTTACCTGCCAAATATATGTTTTTTAGTCCTTGTTCCCAAGAATGTTCTTTCACATCAATAATAAAATATTTAGGTTGATAAATGTAAGAACCATTTAAAATCAAATTACCTCTGTATGTGCATAAAGGCTAGAGCTTGTCAAAATTTCCCTCTCCCCTCTTTCTCTGTGTATGTGTGTGTGCATCAGCCTGAATATGCTAGTTATTCTATGCTTTTGGGAGTATTTTTGCTGACAAATTAAAAGTTTATCAAGACTATTTTTCTGTTTACTTTATTGAGGAGTAAATCGTTACATAACTAGCAAAAACAAGATCTGAAAAGCACAACAATTTTAAAAATTGACACCAACGATATTTAAACAGTGTGGTTCCTTCTTTATATTTCTAAACATCTCGATAGATGACTGTAAGTTCATTGATTTGGCTATAAACCATGGGGACATTCTCATTTTATCTAGAAAGATATTGTCAAATTTTTTCCCTAAGAATTGATTTAAGTATAAATTTTACTCTGTGGTATGTACATCTTAGCCATTCACAACCAATGAGATCATCACCATTTCTTCTTTATTGATGGCTGAATTAAAAAATTAAAAAAGCTATTTAAGTTGTCATACTTCTAGACTTAAACTATATATTTATATAACTAATTTAAGTCACAAATTTACTATAATTAGATAATGAAAATAAATGCTTCAAGAACAGCACAGATGAAAAATTTTATTCATTTGGTTTTACATGTAAATTAGTATATTACATTATTTTTCTGGAAGGCAATGCAATATTCAGGAATGATCTATTTTAAAGTAATGTTCTGATATTAACTGTGGGATTTTTGGATATATTACTTACAGTTTTGGTCTTTGATTTCCTCATTTGTAAAATAATAAGCACAGTAATGCTCACCTTTTTGTGGGGAATAATACAATTATGTGTAAAGAGTATCATATAAAATAGTAGGCATTCAATAAATGGTGATTACTTTTAATGATTTAGATTCTTGGAGGTTTTTCCATAAAATACAGGAAAACTTTAAAAATTTTTCTAAGAATGATTGCTTATAAACACAAAAATATAGATCAAGAATTATGTCTATCTGAAAGCACATATATGCAATCTTATTTTGAAAATAAAAAATTGCCAGTCACGTAATAGTTTCCTGCATGTGTAATAAATACCACAACTTTTACTTTGGGGTGTTTAATTTTATTTAAGAAAGTAAAATTAAGTGGTTCTGAGTACATCTTTAAAACATTATAATTAAAATATCACCAGCTGCTTTTCAATTGAAGTAGTTTTCTCCACACTTGCCTGATCATGGGAATCCTCTGGGTTGGGCGCAAGAAAGATTTCTTGAGAATATAGAGTCCTAGAGTCCCCTGTAGACTTGCCAAAAATATTGAGATGCTTGGCAGCTTGGCACAGGATCATGAAGTATTTTTTAGTGGGGTATTATGTATTTCTAAATGTTTTAAGATTAGGAAAGTTGGGGAAACTTGAATGGAAAAATATATACAAATAATATGGCTATCGATATGAATTAATGATTGTAAATGTTTTTTTTTTAAATAGGTATCAGAAATGGCAAGAACTCTTATACTAAATAACATCATTCAATAGGTCAATTTGTCCTGTTATTCAGGTCGCATTTCAAAGCTGGCAGGCCCAACAGAAGTCTGTATCGTTGCTTTAAACTAGATATTCCATACAACATAACTGATGTTTTCTACAGATGACAGGACGGTGTCAGTGCATGTTCTGAAAATTGTCTAAGTTAAATACTACCCATACTTAATAGAATAACAGTTTGGGGTCTCAGTGAAGTACTTGTCTGAGCAGTTGAAAGAAACCTTGATGAAAATGGTAACTTTGTCAGCAAGTATAACTGTGACCTTCTAGAAGGGTAAGAAGTATTCTTTTCAAAATAGAATTTTGACTTCCTCAACTGCCAACCTTATATCAAAATAAGGGTATAGTTTTTCTCTTAAGTGATGATATAGAATTTTAGTACTGCTATTCCTGGATGGAAAACTATAACTGATAACAAAGTCTCAACCAAACATGAATAGAACAAAAAAATGCGATCTATCTGATATGGCTTTCTGTGCCCCCACCCAAATCTCATCTCAAATTGTAATCCCCACATGTAGAGGGGGGGACATAGTGGGAGGTAATTGTATCATGGGGGCAGTTTCCCTCCTGTTGTTCTTGTGATAGTGAGTGAGTTCTCACAAGAGCTGATGGTTTTAGAGTGTGGCACTTCCTTATGCTCTCACTCCCTTGTCTGCCACCATGTAAGATGTGCCTTGCTTCCCCTAAGCCTTCTGCCATGATTGTAAGTTCTTCCCTAGCCATATGCAACTGTCAGTCAATTAAACCTCTTTTGTTTATAAATTACCTAGTCTCAGGTAGTATCTTCATAGTAGTGTTGAGAATGGACTAATGCATTGTCCTATTTCTTTGAGTATTGTTTTGGTTCAAAAATTGTATGGCATATATTATTCTAAGAGGCTGGACTCAACTCCACCTGAGAGTAGGAATGGGCTAGGAGTAGGAGGACAGTTGTCAAAGCTTTCCCGGAAAGATGCATTGATTTTTGTAAGGAATTTTTTTCTTGGTGGTTGAGTAGATATTATCCAGATCAAGAAAAGCTAGAGAATGGTCATATCCAAGGTAAGGTCAGGTCACTGACAGCATGAGAAATGTTCAGAGCCTAGAAATAAACACAGTCTCATGCATATATTTCTGTTTTTTGAACCATTTGCCTATACAAATTAAGCTATATAGTGGACAGATATATAATAAAGTACTGAAAGAATAATCTGTGATATTTTATACCTGAGTTTTACATTTTTCTCCAGAGTTTTAACTAACCAAAAACCACTGCTAAGATAAAAATTAGTGTCAAATGTCAAAGGTTGCAAAATAGCATTCTTTTCTTATTAAATTCGAATCTTTTGGCAATTTCCCCTAAATTATCCAATTTCCCATTTTCGAGAAATATATTTAGGCACTCATTGCCTTTTAATTTAAATCTTATTCATTGCAAAAAATTATAATTTTTATTCATAAATTAATCAAAAGAGAAACTTAGGCACTATAATCTCTCTATATCTACCACATATTCTTTTATCCTTCTACTACATTATGACTCTCCTGGATTTCTATTTCCACTACAGAGCTTATTCCATATTGATGCTCTTCTTTCTGATGGAGCATATCTTATTTAATTAACCACCTTGCTGTTGTGGTTTCCCATATCATATGATTTTTCCCATTGGTCCCTATGCTTATTTACACTGCTTTAGACATTAGACAAAATAATCCTGGATAAAAATAGTTTCCTAAATGTGTTAACTTTCTTTATTATATATTTTTTTTTTCCAAATTCATTCTCCATCTTTCTCTGAGTCATTGCACGTGAAGTTCTGTTTGCAGGTAGGTTGGACCAGTTGAGGAGGTCTTAAGGTGCGGGGAAAGAGAGGTATCAGGATACTTCTTCCCTACTATTTCCCTGCCTGGCACTGCATTCCTGATCACAGGTAACTCTGAAGACTTCCTACTCCTTGACTCTACCTGTTTTGCATTCTGTTAAAACCATTTCAAACCTTTTTCTATCAGTCTTGGCAGTGGTAATGACATTGTGTTGCTCCTAGGCTTTGTTCCTTGTTTTGATTTTGTTGTTAATCTTGTCTTTCATTAAATCTTATTTGAATCATCTAGGAAATATTCTTTCAACAGGGCCTCAGATTGACGCAGGTTAAAAAAAGAATCAAAAATGCTAAAAGTTATAAAAAAGGCAATTTTAATTTTAAAACTCCTATGATTATGTGGTTTATGTATACATTTTCAAGCTAAATGTCAAATGCAAATATTTACAAAATATCTGTTTCATATTGACTTACGTTGATAATGTGTAGCATCTCAGATAAAGTATACCTTATGAGCAAATAACAGCAAGGGATCAACAATTAGTTTTCACTTTCACCTTGGTTCCATTTCAGACATTTCTTTTCACAGGAAAAATAGCTGCTGGTGGTAAGAGCTGCTATGATTTCTTCAGGTTTTTCAGGTTGGATTTTATTCTCAATTATTTAAATTGAGGCAAGGATATTGAAATATAGAAATATCCTTCAAAAGTAATGTTTTGAAGTTTCAAAAGTAGTTTTTTTTCAGAATTGATGACATTATTTTCAGTTCACTTAAAATTAAAAGACTCCCCAAATCAAAAACATAGAGATTAAAGAGGATTAAAGATCCTATTGTGGTAATATTAAATATAAATAACATATGTAACCATCTTATCAACCAGCACTCTGTAATAGACATACAAATAAAAGCCATATATATAAATTTAAAATTTGTGGTAGTCACATTTTAAAAGGTAAAAAAGAAACAGGTGAAATTAATTTTAATAATATATTTTATTTAACCCAATGTGCCTAGAATATTATTTCAACACCATCAACATCATTCATGAAATCCTTTACATTCTTTTTTCATGTTAAGTCTTTAGAATCCGATGTGTATTTTACATTTCAGGTGTATCTCCATTCAGACAAGCCACATTTCAAGTTTTCAAGAGCTGTATGTGAACAGGGGCAACTATATTGAACAGCATAGTTATTATCCTTCTGGGTGCCTACAACTCTAGGACGGGAATAAGAGAAATTGCTTTCTGAGATTTTTTCCCCCTACTTCTTCTTTATTACCCTACCTATTTCATCCAGCCCTAAAGATGCTGTTTCTTCGAAAGCCTGTTACCCAAGCGCTTCTGTTCTGTTTCAATAAGAATCTGCAAAACTAATCTCTTTGTAAAGACAACAAAAAAGTTTTGTTCACAATACTTCCTACTAAAGAGAGTTAGTAATCAGAGTCTTGAAGGCTCTTGCTATCACTTATCCTGCCTGGTAACAGGTGGTAGATGAACCTTTAAACTGCACTTCCCCTTCAATCACAGTATTAAAAGACACAGCCTTGAGCTGGGCTGGGGGTGGGCCGGCTGCGACCCACCCTGCTCCCTGCACGCAGGCCACCTTTCTGACACCAAGACGAATGGTTGCATATGGATTATAGCTGTTTTGCTTCTTCTTCACTCAAGTTTGGCTGTAATTCCCCGCTTTTAATACGTCCTTCTACACACGCCACATGAGTGTTGCTCAGGACCTAGTCATCAGTTGACCCCCACACGGTGTCTTCCCTTCATTAGTAAAAACATTCAGCAGCTTGCACACTTAATCTTACATTAAATTTGAGTGAATAGAAGTTTGTACCTTAATTTATCCACTGCTGTGAACTGTTTTTTACTTTTCACCCTGACAATCTCATGGATAGTTTTATGACAGCAGTTCCTGATTGTACAATGGTAACTCTAAATAGCCAAAGAAAGAAGGGTGGTTGTTGCTGATATAAAGTTAGGGCACACTTATTCAGGCATAGTAAGCTCTCAGGGAATAATAAAAATAAATAAAACTAAGAATACTTATAAATTAAGTTCAGTTCAGCCTCTGAAGTCATATAGACCTCAATCCAAATTCCAGCTTCTAAACTTCTAGCTGTGTGATATTAAGAATTTTTATTTTTTTCATCTGTTATATATGGATTATGATAGTATTTAGCATATAGTTGTGAATGTAAATCAGATAATAACTTTAATGTGCTTAACAAGTGTCAGGTACACAATAGAAGTGTAGTGAGTATTGGTTATCTTTGTAATTATCATTATAATTTTTATCACAGAGACACCTGGGGAAGTTTCTAGGCTAAGATAAATTCTTCATCCACTCATTCATTCACTTAATATTTACTAAACAGCTACCACATGCTGAGTGCTTACCACAGGTTCTAAGCAGTGAAGATACCAAAGTAAACTGTATAGATACTGTCCCTGCCCTCCTGAATCTTATTCTAGTAGGGGGTACAGACAAATACTTAAATGACCAAGAAAAGTGCTTTGATAGAGAATGCACAGGGTGCCATGATGGAACATTGATCCTAGATTTTGAAGGTGGTAGTGAGAGTCAAAATAGCTCTCTGGTGCCAGTGATGCCTAAACTGAAACACAGGAAGTTGTAGAACAATCAAAGGGCAGGGGAAGAAAGCGCCAGTGTTCCACGTTTAGGAGTGGTAAATACCCAGAGATAAACAAAGGTACATGTTCCGGGAGCAAAAAGTAGTTCAATAAAGCTGAAAAGAAAAGCACAGAGCAGGGCTGGCAAGGTTTGATTCTAGAAATCTAAGGAGTTGCTTATCCATATTAAACAAGGCAAGACTGGGTCCTTAGGCTGAGTAGGGGCCTCTGTCCGCCCTTTGCTTCCAAGGCTGCCATTTTATTTGTGACTTCGTTTTGTCTTCAGGACCATTACAGAGACTCATTCGATATCAGGTTTTCTCTTTTAGGGGATTTCCTTGTGCCCCACATTCTGCCCTCCTACTTCTTTGCAAGTGGCAAGCTCGTGGCACATTTGGGTTCTAAAACACTTGACTGCCTCTGTCTTCAGATCTTTTCTTTACCTAAAAAACACTGCTCGATCTCATCTGTCTGAGGCTGATACCAAGTAACTATTTCTTTTGAACAATTTGGGTCTGGTGGTTCTGTGTCCTGACTTGAGTGTGAGAAGATCTTGTCCTGGCAGGGAGTTTCTGGAAAGCAGCCACTTGAAACCAGTCTGATCAGACATAGACAGGAAAATCTCACAGGCAGTTTGTTGTCATGGTGGACTGAGCTACCAGAATTTACGGTTGAAGGGTGCTTTCCACTCTTCCAGGAGTATATAGAGTGGAATTGTTTCAGAATGCAGAAATTCAAACCTCTTAATTTTGAATAAGACTGTGATTTGGAGGTCAAATGGGTAGGGAATATGTGTAATAGCTTGTATAAAACTTATGTTCACTGTGTCAAAATTTTCTGTATGTTAGTCAACTTCCTTTAATATTCTGGCTATTAAAGTTACCTAATTTTTTTTGCACAAGATAAAACAATACTGATATACGATATTTATCTTCTTTTTTTTTTTGCTTTCATTATTAGAATAATATTCATCATTAAGCTATATATTAGAGTTACTGCCAAAACCTTTTCAGGGTTGAGAGTGACTAATAGAATTAGATAATCTACTGGAATGTGCATTGTGTATATGGTGAATAGTAGTGAAGTTTTATAAGGATGGAAATGGAATGTAAGAGATGAGGAATTTCATCCCCCCTTTTTTTTGAACACACAACAACTTTCTTCATTTCTTTTTGTATCATCTTTCTTTATCTTTTAGAATATTTGCTATTTAAATTTCCTTGGCCTATAAAATGTTGTTTTTCTTCCAGGCACAATCATTTTCTAGTTCTTTAGATATGCGTCAGAATCATGCTCTCCAAAGAGTCTTTCCTATTTCTCTTACTTTAGGTTAATAATTCAAAATGTATAGGTATACTTAATGATTTCTTAGTACTTAATATTCTCTTGCTTTGCTCCTGTGTGTGTGTGTGTGTGTCTGAGTGTGTTGAGCACAAGGAGTACGTTCTACATTCTATTTGTCTTTTCATATATCCTTACCACAGAAAACATTTTATAAAATCTTACTGCATGTGAGTATAAACTTGAATGTTATTCCTAAATACATGAGTTATTTGCTTGGTGAAGTAGAGAGTACTGGTGTATTTCCCTTGTTTCTGTTTCTGCACCCATAAAATAATAATATTGGCTGCTTACATTCCAGTTAAAAATTAATGATTATACTAATAACATAATAGTTTCCTCTGTGTGTGTGTGTGGAAAAATGCGGGTTGGAGAGGAAAATTACAGACTCTTCCACTGTATCAATTACTTTGAAATACAGATGAAGCTGTTTGGGGGGAAATTAAATTTCATAGTCCACATTGGTCCTATTAGTATACTCTAGTAATAATTCATTAACGATTTTTCCTTAAGACTCTTAGGGCTAACCAATGGACCTTCTGAGAACCTTAACTGACTCATGGGAATAACTTGTTCACTTTCACACATTCTGACATTATTTGCCCCGTTCTCTAGTATGTGCAGGAGAGTCCAGATCAGTGTGTAATCCTAATTAGAGGCAAATATTTCTTCTTTGATGTAGGCAATTGATGACTTCCTTTCCTGAGCAGATTTTGATTTTGTATTATTGTGCTGTGAAGTTCAGGCTCACTAATTTACTTCTACAGCACTGAGTACTGGGTGAAAGGGCAGCCTCAGGAACCACACATTCCTCTGTTTAAATCCTGACTCACTTTTTCAGTGTGTTCTAGAGTATGTTAAATATCTTCCCTAAACCTCCACTTTCCCTCCTATGAATTAAACATAGTAACAGCACTGACATAATAGGTTAGTTGTGAGGATTACAAAGAGTCAAGCACAGAGTATGGAAAATAGAAAATACTCAATTTAAAAAAAAGTATGACTAATACTTCCACTACAGCTACTATTATTCTTAATATTCCTACAATTGTTATTGTATAGAGAAACATAATCTTTCTCAGTAGAAGAGCTCTTAGAGATCATCTAAGTAAACTCTTCTGTTTTCCATTCCAGCAAATATTTACATTTCTTCTACATTATCCCTGGCACATGATTTTCCAATATAGTTTTCATTGCTTGTTAAGTTTACTTGAAACCTGCTCCTACTGGGAACTCTAATTGAAAGTTCATTTTATCTTTGAGCGATTCTAATTTCTGATTGTTAGAAAGTATGTGTGTGTGGCCGGGCGCGGTGACTCACGCCTGGAATCCCAGCACTTCGGGAGGCCGAGATGGGTGGATCACGAGGTCAGGAGATCGAGACCATCCTGGCTAACACGGTGAAACCCCGTCTCTACTAAAAATACAAAAAAACTAGCTGGGCGAGGTGGCGGGCGCCTGTAGTCCCAGCTACTCGGGAGGCTGAGGCGAGAGAATGGCGTAAACCCGGGAGGCGGAGCTTGCAGTGAGCTGAGATCCGGCCACTGCACTCCAGCCGGGGCGACAGAGCGAGACTCCGTCTCAACAAAAAAAAAAAAATTAGCCGGGCCTGGTGGCAGGCGCCTGTAGTCCCAGCTACTCGGGAGGCTGAGGCAGGAGAATGGTGTGAACCCAGGAGGCGGAGCTTACAGTGAGCTGAGATCACGCCACTGCACTCCAGCCTGGGCGACAGAGCGAGATTCCGTCTCAAACAAACAAACAAAAAAATAAAATAAAGAAAGAAAAGAAAGTATGTGTGTGTGCACATGTGTGTATGTGTATGTGTGCGTTTTGCTTATGTCTTTTGTGGCCTTCGCCCTTTGAGTTCAGTTCAGCTGAATGGGTGTGTCACAGAACAATTACAATCCCTCTTCGTTACGACAATCTTTTATGTATGGGAAGGGAACAATCATTCTACTTCTAGCTCCATGAAATTATTTTCTGCTGTCTTCAAAACTGTTTTATTCCCATTCTGATCACCACCCCAGTCATGACCCAGTATTTGAACACTTCCTAAAGAATGTGGTGCTTAAGACTTGATAAGTAACCCAGGTTGTTTATTGCAAACCAAGGTTTATTTAGCTATTTGAGAAGTGCTTTACATTATTGATTCATATTAGGCTCACAGGACACTATAATCTCCATGTTTTTCCATTTTCAAATTTGCAAAGTTTTGTTGTTGTTGTTGTTGTTATCCTTTCTCACTTAATCTTAATAGCTGGGCCAAAAAGCAAAGTTAATGTACATTCTCATCTAGCCCATTTTCAAGATGTTGAATAGACAAGATTGTGGGTAGAGTCCTGAAAAGTATCTCCCTTTATAGTAAAAGCAACTGTAAATAAGCACTCTTTGGGAACGGTCTCACTTTCAACTTATCGTTTTACCACCTAGACCACATATATGGCTTGTAACCACCAAAATATCATCAGAAATGTTGTCAAGTGTATTGCAAGAATTCTGACACACTAAATCTGTAGAAGTCTCCTTCTCTATCTGGATGGTCACTGTACACAATGAAATGTGCTCCTGATCCATTTGTTTCCTCTTTGCTGACCTCCAGTAGTTATAGCTCCTTCTCAATGCTCAAAAAAGATGGTTTTAAAATCCAGTCCAGAATTTTCTCTCAATATTGATAATGAGGTCACATATTTGTGGTTCAAGAAATGTATAATTATTTTTAAAATTGGAACCTTTTTTTTAATCTCAGAAAACAAATGTACCCTATGTTCTCTCCATAACCACTAAAATAGTTCAATAGTACTCTCAGTACCATTCATATGCAAAAATCACCTATATTTCTTTTGTTTTACTGCCTTCAAATCAATACAGTTTTACCCTTTCTCATTGAAAGGTCACTTTCTTATAAAAGAAAAATAGAGAGAGGAAAACATACAGACATGTAACTGGCTAAATTAATTACTACTTCATTTGGCGCTGGTTTTGGCTGTGAGGAGGTTAGCATAATTGTATTTTGCATTCTTCCTTTTCCATTTTTGTTATGGTTCCTCTGTACATATAATTTATGTTTCTCCAGAATCATGAGCATCTAACTCACTGTAGAAGTAAGGAAATACTATCTTTAAAACTCTTTTATACTTATTAAAATGAGAACACGTTAAAAAGAAACAGCACAAAGGCAGTCAATGCCTATTAGCCTTTCCAAATAAATATTTACCAAACAAAATATAAAATCTGGACAGTACTTTATTGTTTCAGAAAATGTGATTGTGTTAGGAATAAGAAAGAAGAACTAAAAGACTTATTTAGCTGCATTTAACATTACCTCTTTTCTTCTAGATTCACTCACAAAATTAACAGACATTTATTGAGCATCTACTATTCAGCACATAGTGTTAGAAAAATAAAGATAACTAAAATGTAATCTCAACTGCAGCGCATTCATAATTTAATAGAGAAAATGCCAATAAAGGGAAGTAGACTGTATTATATTATTTAAGAGTAGCATGAATGTAAGCATAAGAAATTACTGGAGAATATAGGATTCCTGAATCTAACTACCAATTGGGAATGGCTAGAAAGCCTTCCTAGAACATATAACACCCAAAATAATATTCAAAAGACAAGTAGAAAATAGCCAGGCATTTGCAGAGGTCCTGGGAACACAGAAGCAGAGCATAACGGAATTAAAAAAGAGGTTGAGGAAGGGGATTCTAGGAAGAGGAAACTACATGGTTAAAAGCATGGAGGCAAAATGCTATCAGAATGTTCAGGAAACTAAGCACTTTGAGATGGCCAGGGAGGAAGGTGGTTTTTTGATGTGTGGCAAGTCGTGGTGAACAGGGGTTGTGGTGAGAGATGAATCTAGATGGTGATTTGCGGCCTGATAGTGAAGAAACTTTTCTACCATGTTTCATCTTTGTAAGCTTTTAAGAAGGAGAATGACATGTTCAGATGGGTGTTTTAGGAACAACAAATTTGCACTACATTACTCAGGATGTATGGAATGTGTCTGAGAAAGTAGAAGACATTGACCTGTTTCACCCACACAGGTTTGGTTTCTACGACTCAATATGCATATTATACAAACTTATTCATAGTGACTGCCAAATCTCAAGGTCAAGGGACTTTCTAAGCAGCTGATGTAAAACCTACAAGCTCAGCAGAATATTATATCATGTATGTGTACTCTATAGACAGAGTTTTTAAAGATTTATCTTTTGTTCTATTCTGTGTTGACACAGTCAACTGATCTTTTGTGAAGAATCATATAAATTTCCAAACTGTCTGAGTGATCTCTACATGCCATGAATTTTTGCCAATTTATTTCCCCTCTAGAAATACTTTGGAAAATATATATGTAAGTTGATGTATAAAACAGTTTACAGAGTTATTTAGCCCCTTCTACAAATATAATACAAAAAATATTTGCTTTCAGAAACAAAAAAAAAGATATATTTTCCAGACAAGCAATTTTTTGTTATTGTTGTTAAACCAAAGCAAGTAGGTGGTTATAATTCACCTGTCTGGGGCCATTCATCTGGTGTATTCACCTGTCTGGAACACAGCTGAGAACCCACAGATACGGAAAAAATGTCTACAGACACGACAAATAAATCTTGTCACTCTCCACACAAACGTTTGTGTAGCTTCCCAAAACTTGTCTTCATGCAAATATTCACTAAATCCTACGGACTCATATTTTACCGAAAATCCAAAGAAGTTTGGTGGTTATGATTTTCTAGACTGTAGCTGATGAATGACACTTATGATTGTGAATTAACATATTTGTATTTAGAGGTCAGTTGTATATGTGTTTTGGAATTTTACTAAGTTGAATTTTGGAAGCAGATAGATTAACCGGTATTAATGATTGGTGGAATGCAAGGATGAAAGACAAGAAAAAATCCTGAAAGTGGACAAAAAACTTTCAAACGGCAGTAATCTGTAATTTATAGCATTACTATATTTTGCCTCAAAACAGTCACTCCAAGTCATTATTTTGACTCTGTTACTATAAAAATGTGGAAGAGTATAATCTTACAAGGATTTTTCATACCAAATGCCCAAAAGATATTATAAATATTAAGATAACCTACAGTTATCTTCTAAAGCACTCACATTGAATACCTACTTCCAGATGATGAATGAATAAATAAAATTCTGCAGTTTGTGCTTAAATGATCATTTACATTGTATATGTTCAATATTATTTCTAATTAATATATTCAGTAAGCAGTAATTTATTGTTTCATTTTCCAAAACACTTTTCATAATAAAAATCAATAGTTCTAATAAATGGCAGAGAACCCAGAGCTAAACAACATAAAAACAACATTATTTTCTGAGCACTCACTATGTGCTTTTGGTTTTGTACTAAACATATGTGGTTTTATTTATTATTTATCATAACCATATAAGGCAGATATCATTTATTATTCCTAATTTACATATTTGGAAATTGAGGCTTGAGATTTTGGCTTAAAGTCACAGAGCCAGTTAGGTAATGGAGCCGATTTTCAAAGTCATGTTTGTGTTACTGAGCACTGTGTGTCTTTCACTGTACTGTCTTGTGTCTTCAAGCCTCCTGAGTCTCAGTGATTGGCATGCGTGCAGATGACACACTGAAGCTCTTTAGGGAATATGTATCAGGTCGCAATTGGCGGCTGTTCCCCAGCATCCAGTTATCTAGTCAAGTGCCAAATTGCTCTATCTTTTATCTTTTTAACACTTTCCATTGTCAGAGTGTCTGTAATTTGCTGCCTGGCACTGGTTGGAAAAAGAAACATTTGTTGCTTTTGTTGCCACCAATCCTATTGTGAATCATTTTCCTTATGGTCACAGCTACCATCAGTTTCTCATCTCTATCACTTACCCTACCAATTGGGCACTTTCTCCCTTCTTGAAACTTCTTTCTACTGTTTAGATATTGAACCTGAGTAGTGGATATTGTTACCTAATGCAAAGTTCCACGTTATTCCTTAACAATAAAAGTCAGAATTTAGTCTCTATTTTTTTCCATCAGTTTTGAACTGTATTTGTAATTCCTGGGGATATTAAGACCACTTCATCCTTGAAGACTGTCCTTTGGCTGTTGTCATAGCAGGCTAGTTCTGGAAACCTGAGGGTTTTTGAAGGCTACGTGGCAAGTACTTAGTGAGTGTGTGTGTGGGCGGTGTGTGTGTGTGTGTGTGTGTGTGTGTATGTACTGAATAAAAGGCATAGCATTAGAAGAATGAGGAAATTCAGGGATTTACAACCAAAGCTACTCAGCTTTTAATTAATTAAACTGATTAAGGAAACTACCACTTAAATTTATATTACTCATTTAAATACAGCTTAATTGCCAATAGTTTATAAAGCGACACTATGATTATAAAACAATATTTAGGTAAACTTGATTTAGTTCATCACCTAAATCTCAAGCTACTCATGGCTGGGTCTAGTGGAGGTGGAAGAGCATTTGAAAGTGTGACACAGAACGTAGACAGAGACATCTCTCTTTTGACTAATAGGGGGAAAGTCCTTGAGGTTGTAGGTTCCAGCCCAGATGGTGTTCTACTCCTCAGAGCCAAGGCATTCTATAAATCTTTCCTAATAACTAGATCCAGGCACACATTGCCCTGCCTCTCTTGCATAATTCTGGGAACAGAAATAGGCAGGGATATTGAGAAAACATAGTTCAAATCCAAGCACAGGTATTTGCAAACTTAGAGACAAGAATCCCTTTCATTGGATGGCTTGTTCTGACACAAGTTAAGGATCAGAGTGATGAGAATCTCATTATTATCTTCTTAGTTAAAGAAAAACATGAGGAAGAGCCAGTGTTGAAGGCAGAAGAGCCCAGGGGAAGAGTAGCAGCAGCAGAGTATTCTCCTCACTCATATTTAGCTCAGGCTTTCACCAACACTTCAAATATTGAAAATTAATACCAAAAACCACACTGCGGTCACATTGTCACATCATTTTAGTTTATATATTTATTGTCCTTAGAGGGCATTTTATCATGCATGTTCCTAACCAAGGCATATCTTTACTTTCACATTTGTGTGATGGCTTGACTCAAGTCCATGTTTCCTGAGGAGCTTTGATAAGCATTCTAGGACATAGTGATTTCTATTTTTCTTATTCTCTAATTATATATTGTCTTAAAATATGTGGTCTCAGCCGGGCGCGGTGGCTCAGGCCTGTAATCCTAGCATTTTGGGAGGCCAAGGCAGGCAAATTACCTGATGTCAGGAATTCAAGACCAGTCTGGCCAACATGGTAAAATCCTGTCTCTACTAAAATAAAAAATCAGCCAGGTGTGGTGGCACATGCCTGTAGTCCCAGCTACTCGGGAGGCTGAGGCAGGAGAATTGCTTGAACCCGGGAGGCAGAGGTTGCAGTGAGCCAAGATTACACCACTGCACTCCAGCCTGGTGATAGAGTGAGACTGTCACGGAAAAAAAAAAAAAAAAAAAGTATGCTCTCTCAAAGTTCACTACGATACTATGTAGGATAGATTTTGATAAGGGAGCAATTGGAGGCAAAGAGACTCCTTTGAAATATATGGTGCTAAGTATCTGATAAAGAGACATGGAAGTAGAGAGAAAAAAGGTAGTTCTCTCAATCCCTGATGTTCATGAAATATTGAAATTAAACCATGCCTATCCGTTATAATTTTAACTTCTAAAACATTTTCTGTAGCAAGGTCTAGCCCTTGGGAAAACTCTTTTGCTTTATACTTTTTAAGAAATTTAAAACCATCTGCACTGTGACTGAATGTTTTGGTTCCCCGACCCCTAGTTAATTTATGTATGCATAATTTGTCTCCACCTACTACTAAAATAGAATAGCATTTTCCAACATGAGTTTCATTGAAATATTGTCCAATTAGAGTTTCTCTGAATAAAGTTGATCAGTCAAATGACTTAGGAAAATTCTTCACAGCCTAGGTTTGTGTTGATCAGCATTAAAAAATATTTGACATTCTCTAATGTGATATTAATGTATAACTTAAAACTATAGCAAATCTCCTCTCCTTAATAGACTAATTTTCATTGAGAAGATTAATTTACAAATACATAAGGAATTCATCATGTTGTTTATTTTTTGGTCAATCTTCAAGTCTGTAAGCCACATCACAAAGAACAATGTATCTTTGAGGGAGGAACTTAGTGTCATCACAACTTTAAATATAACCCATAGAGATAGCCTGTTATCACCAGTGTAACCAGCTCCCTTCCTTCTATCTCTCCATTTCTTTAATCACTTTGGGAAAGCAAATCCCAATGGTGGCATGCCATTAAGACAAAAGATGATAACAAAACTACTCAAGTAGAAAATGCTCAAAGTTTAAACTGCTTTTCCTCTACTCATTTCCCATTCCATTGCCAAAATGGGACCAAAATAACTGATTGATTCAAGGGGAAGAATTTCATTATTTTAGTTAAATGGTTTAAAACTCAAAGTTATTGTGTGTGCATAGCATAAGTAGCTTAAAAGAGACATTTAGTAATTCTCAGAGTCCCCTTCTTCCTCCATATAAAATATATTCTAATGAAAGTACATTGTAGCTTCCATACTATATTAAAGATAAATTGACAACCTTAGCATAATTTGCCTTTTGTCCTTGATTTCAACTGAATTGCATGAGTGCTGTTCTGTCAGTAGGTATGGACAGGCGTATCACATCCTTAGTGTGGCTACAGAAAGAAATTTCCAGAATACACAGTGGGAAATATGATAAAAAAGGAATAAAAAGTATTTTTAAGAGCATATTTAATTCAAAATTTGATGTCTGGTTCTTGATACAAAGTTTAGCTTGACATACTTTTCCTGCTTATACCTCTATTCTCTCTACTTATAGTACATTCTGGAACATCATTATAATGTTTCCAGCAGATGGCATTTTTTTTTTTTTTTTTTTTTTTTTTACTTCAAGTACAGGAAAATAGGCAAAGGGGCAACAGGTCTCTATGAACACAGGGAGAAGCGTCAGAGAATAGGACAACACTTAAATGATGGGATGGAGAGCATACGCTAGAAAAAATACTTTTTAGAGCCTGGGCACGTTGGCTCATACCTGTAATTCCAGCAGTTTGGGAGGCCGAGGCAGGTGGAACTCCTGAGGTCAGAAGTTTGGGACCAACCTGGCCAAAATGACAAAACCCCATCTCTACTAAAATACCAAAATTAGCTGCACATGATGGCAGGAGCCTGTAATCCAAGCTACTCAGGAGGCTGAGGCATGAGAATCACTTGCACCCGTGAGGCAGAGGTTGCAGTGAGCCGAGACTGCACCAGTGGACTCCAGCCTGGGAGACAAAGTGAGACTCCATCTCAAAAAAAAAAAAAAAAAAAAAAAAAAAAATACATTTTAGGACTTTATTACCATTAATATGAAAATTAAGTTTCTAGACACTTCTGAATATGTACGGTAAAATAAAATAATATAAAATTTTCTAAGTTTAAAATTAAAAATCTCTTGCTCTTAAACACACTTTAGTGTTCTTCATGCCTCTGAGGTCATGGCTCTGCTGGCAAGCACTACAGTTTTAGCTGTACTTACTCACAGTGGAGGGCCACAGTGCTAAAAATGTCAACTGTTCTCATTGATTGCTCATCTGCATGAGTGGAACTCTCTGGAGGTCCATGTGTCTTCCATTTTTAACACTCTTTTCCCAAATGAGTAAATAGGGCTGACTCTATCTTTTGCTCATATCTACGTGAAACCTACCCAGAGAGATCTTTTATGTTATACATTTTACAAAATAATTGTATGAAATAATAATTAATCATTCATATATTTAAGTTTGGTGTAATTTAATATTTTATAAATTATCAGTTCTAATATAATACACCTTAATTTACTGAGACAGAAGGAACTACCAAATATAACTTCAAGATGAACAAAAACAACCTAACTTACCACAGTTTTACTTCGCTGGTATTTAAAAAGCCAGATGATCCAAGAATATATACATTTGCTTATCTCACAAAGACATAATCACACTGTCATCCATATTTGAACCACAAAAGATGGATAGTATAATGTGTGCTTAAAATGGCTTCATTAATTATCAAAATAGATAAGTGTTTCATCAGGTATATACAGCAGATAACATTTATCTTTTCTCATAGAAGAAAGAGATTAAAGTAATTCCTCCATACATATTGGGAAGAAAAGAGCCTGCTCTACTGGGACTTTCATAATGTGACACTAGATAATATGTTTTGCCAGAGATGGTAAAGTTACACAAACACGATACAGATGACTTATTTCACATCAACTAGAGTGGCTGAATGCTGGAGGAAAGCCATTCATTCCCACCATAAATATTATACAACATTTATTTCATGTCTTGATAAATATGTAGTCACCTTAAAAATCTCACATTTGAGAGAGTTTTAAAAATCTTCCATGCCTTTTATAAATTGCAGAACATTCCCCTAAGATAGGGGTTGCCAATGGCAATGGGAGGGTAAAATGCAACACATCTGATCTCAGTGGCAATTGTTGTCATATAGGACATTAGACTTACAAGGATGGGCACCATCAATACCAATATTTAGTGATTCTTTCTGTGTATGAAGGGTGATAGGCAAACAAATAAGCATTTTTTTCTGAAAATTTAAATGTAGTTATTAAAATTACTATATTGTTTCATTATTTTCTCAACTTAAACTTATGCTTTTTTCATAAAGTATTTAGAACTTCAGAATTCTAACCATTTAAGTAAGTTTAAATGCATCTGAAAGGAGAACAATAATATGCTTTAATTGTTAATAGTTATGGTCAGAAATAGTTAATTTTGGGTTGAATGAGCCTAACAGGATAAATGGAAGTGAAATCTATTTTCCGCTTGAAAACAGACTGATGTTATTTAACACAATGCATGATCACAACATATTTCATATGAATTACTAAGCTCATTGATAAAATAGATTTTGTAAATGTATTCATTTACCTTCACCTGAGCAGCCTTAAATTGCTCAATTCTTGATGAATACATGCCTCTTGATTATGTGTGTTCCATATTTCATGTTGTTAGTTAAGGAGCACCCAGATCACATGACCAAGCATTTCTCTAATCCCTTAAGTGCCTTTACTTTGGCACTATAAATATTTTGCAATGTTTTCTAACAAGTTATAAACAAATTTCATGTATAAGAATTGTATGAATCTATTTATGCAATTTTGAATCAGCTTTATCTTTTGTACTATATTATAAAATACTGTATTATATTATTTGTTTCTGCCATTTGCTGACTGTAAGTGATCTTATTATACAAGCACCCTTTAGGAATGCTCTCTATGAAAGCTGAAAAAAAATTTTCTTTCCCTATTAGTTTCTAAATATCTGATAGATGCAACATTTGTGTGCTTGTGGCATTTAGTTTAACCACATTATCTCACTGTCAGATTTACACTTATAAAATTCTATGCAATCAAGTAAGTTCTTTTAAACTTAGTGTATATTGTGATATTGATCATGCCAAACATTTTGAATTGTAACACCTTTGACTAGATAATGTACCATTCTCAACATGCAATTCACTGAATAATGTATTGCTGCTTAGGGTGGAGACACATGAAATAACTCAGTTGTTAGTAAACTACTTAAATGCACTTTGCCAACCTGAATGAAACAAATGTGTAGGGATATTAAAAGGAAAATACCAGAAATGAAAGCAGTCAGATTTGTGTGTTGTTTAATTTTAACTGCACTACACTAGCGGAATTCAAGTTTGCCCTTTTGAATCATTATCAATTCATTTGAGGACTCATATAAACATTGATAAATGGCTCCAGGGAAATATAAATGGCAAGAATGCTCAGAACAGAATAGAGACTTAGGCCATTGTTTTGGGAAGACAAAGCTTTTCTTGCAAATGTTGTACTGACAGTTTGTGTTCCTATAGATTCTTACAAATGATTTAATGGCATTAAAAAATAAATTAACTAGGTTAAATAAAGGAAAGGCAATTACTCTTTTGCTTATTCTGCTAAAGCTGAGATAATATTTTTAAAAATATGATCTTAAAGTTATAGGACTTAAAGTGCATAATTGTCATTGGGAACTAGAAAAACAATTATACAAAAATTAAATAATTTTTGAACCATTCTTTGGGTAACCAGATATATTTTATTCAATGCCAACCATCTCCCCCAAATAAAAATTAGTCATGGTTTACCCACCAAATAGGATTTCTCATGCTGAACTAAGTTTAACTGAGAAAGTTCAAAAGCCAATTTTGTGAAAAGTATTTTTAGAAGACTACTTAAAATAATTTTTATAATAAATAATATAAAATAATATATTATAACAATTAAGATAATTTGCTTTAAAATAATCTTTCTAAAAACATCAACACTTCTTTTTTTAATTTGTATCCTTTTAAAACATCAGGTATACTTTTTTATCCATGTGTGCTTAGCTATTTTAGTTCTAATCCACGGGTTAATGTGCATAAGGTTGTGAAGATTTATAAGATGTAGACAAAATACATTTTATGTATTTTTACATTTTAATGTATTTTATTGATTAAAATGAATATTTTTTCACAGCAAGTATATACTTTCACTTTAAAAGTCAATGTAAATAACAAGTTAGTACTAAATTTACTAATTATGTTAGACTTAGCTTGCTGCAGATTTGAGTGACAGCCATTTTTTTAACTCTGTCTCTTCTACCCTCACTCCAGATTAGAACTGGCACTTTCCCCTATGCAAATGAACATCTAATTAGAGACACCTCCCAGTCAATAAGCCACTTTCTTATCACCAGTTATATTACCTGACAAGCCCTTTCTCTGCAGTCTTGGCCCACCAAGAATCTTCATTCATTTTCTCTTCTTCTTCTCTGCAAAGTGAACTGATCCCGCATAATCCCTGGAATAATGTAGCTTCTCTTGTGGAAGAGCAGCTTCCCTCGCCCCCTTTTACATCAAGCTAATGGAGCCAGTAGGTATCCTATTGATCTTTTCTCTATATGGTTTCCACAAGGATTTGACAGACTTCCTTACAGGTTAAACATCCAGGCTTTCTGAAGTGGCTATAAAGCTATAAAGCTTTGTTTTTGATTTTTCTAACTTTTTTTTTTGAAACCCTTGCTCATCTGTAATCTTTAAAAGCTCAGTTGATGCCATGCACAGCAAAGCCTTATTTCTTTGCAGAACTAATCTCGACACTGTCTAGTGTTGAGTACAGTTGTCTGATTCAAATCTTCTGTTACAAAGCAGATGACATCTGGCTAGATGTCATGAGAAGAGCCTAACAATGACAATTCACTTATCCCTTAGAAAGAATCAATTCTCCCACAATGCATTTGTCAGAGAACTCTCACTCAGTAAAAGCAATTTTTCTAGCTGTCTGACACTGTAATTGCTCTTAAATTTTCAATGAACGTTTTACAAGGACTCCCCTGAACCATGATGAAAAACTTAACTTTTTTCTAAAAATGAGAGGCTGACAGGATGAAAGAGGTCTTTCTCTTTAAAGCCTTGCTTGCTTGAGTAAGAATTCTTTCATATCATCAACAAGCTGTTGAATAGAGGATAGATTACTTTCCATTTATTTCATCAATCAGATTAAAGGCTCTCCTTCACAATGCCCTTTAAACAAGAGCTGTTTATGATGTCCTTCCAGATTTGACTTTAATGTAGTATTAAATCACTATGGACAGTGGAGTCAGTAGAGAATATAAATATGACGAATATCTGACAATATTTAAGTATTGCATATATTTGGGTCATTATCTCCATTCTTGCCACAAAAGAGATGTAAACAAAAAATAAAAACAACCACAGATTTGCTATTCTTCAGTCTGAGAAAAATTCAACACAATTTTCTTGTATGTATCAGTAAGCAGAAATGCCAAGCATACTAGTGATTCTTTTTTCTCAGATCAGCAATTTAAAAAGAAAAAAGAAAGAAGTAGAGATCTGTTCGTTTCTATTTTATTCTAAATATGTGTTTACAAGCTTTAAAAATAGAACTCTGAGTTCATGCATTCTTTGCTAATTCAGACTAAAAGACTGAACTATAAGGTAGTTTGAATAATCCTCTATTTTTAGATTTTCCAAAACTAAAATAGAGCCAAAAAGCTGTTTATTACCAGCAATATAATAATCTGAGAGAGAAGTGGATGTGTCAATTAGGTGAAAATAATTGCTTTAATATGTAAGTGTATATGAATGTATTTGCTGAGTATTTTTTTTTAATTAAATGCATCCAAAGTTTCTGTTTTAGGTGTGTGGTAATATTACAACCGTCGTAAGATAAAAATAAAATTTAAATTTCAAACTCTAATATGAATTGCCCCGAATGAGAGGAAATTTTTTTTATCACAATTGTAGAATTAAAAAAAAAAAAATCTAACTGTGAAAGAGAGTTTCACAACCATCTTCTTTTATCTTTAACCCTATATAAGCAGTTCCTGAACAACAGCTCTGATATTTTTCCATCTTCTAGTAGAATGCCTTCAAAACCGCATCTCACTATATTCCAGGGCAGTTTATATATTTTCACACAATTTTATTTGTCAGACAATATTTTGTTCAAACATTGAGTCCAAATATTCATTCTGTGATATATTACCATTGTTCTATAAGCTATTGTTTTTACATAAACTGAAACAATATATATATATACATTTTAAAATGTGTGATTTGAAACAATGAGTATTCAAGTATTGATACAATTAATTTTTTGGAGATAATTCTCTTGTCCTCTCCACCTTCTTTCTTGGAGGCTAATCACTGTGAATTCCTACAACATTAATTCATGTAGTCAGTAATTTTTTTTTTTTTTTTTTTTTTTTTGAGAGACAGAGTCTCACTTTGTTTCCCAGGCTGGAGTGCAGTGGCTATTCACAGGCACAGTCATAGTGCACTGCAGCTCTGAACTCCTGGGCTCAGGCAGTGCTCCTCTCTTATCCTCCTAAGTAACCAGGCCTACAGGTGAGCGCCACCACGTCTGGCTGTCATCGCAACAGTTTAGTAAAAACAAGTCCCTGGCAGGGCGTGGTGGCTCACGCTTGTAATCCCAGTACTTTGGAAGGCTTAGATGGGTGATCACTTGAGCCCAGGAGTTCAAGACCAGCCTGGGCAACATAGTAAAACCCTGTCTCTACTAAAAATACAAAAATCAGCCAAGTGTGGTGACATATGCCTATAGTCCCAGCTACTCAGGAGGCTTAGGTGTGAGGATTGCTTGAGCCCAGGAGGTCGAGGCTGCAGTGAGCCATGATGGCACCACTACATGGCGTAGTGTGAGTGGCAGAGTGAGACCTTGTCTGAAATCAAACAAACAAACAAACAAACAACACGAAAACAACAACAACAACAAAATGAGTCACCTAGGTGTTTAATCTACATAATCTCATTGAATCCTATAGCAGGATATCTGTGATCAACATGTCTTTTATTCAGAAAAGGAAGTGAGGCAAAAAAAGTTTAAGTACAATGACTAAGTCACACAGTAACTGGAAAGGCAAAATTCAAGCTCACATCTGTCAGATGTTCAGGGCTATCATCAGTACACGATTCCACACTGTCACTAGTCCTTTTTGTGCCACTCTTTTTTTGTGTTTACCTTCTGAATTTATTTTCCTCTAAAATGGGGAACCATAAAAGTGGAAGCAGTAAAGTAGCTAAGGTAGTGCTGTGGTTCACACAAGAGCTATGATGGCTATGATCAAGATGGTCGCAGTGGATATGAAGTCTGAAGATAAGCAAATTTCATATTTATATCAATTATGAATATATTTTCTCTTTCTCTCTTCATTCCTTCCTCCCTTTTTCATTCTTTTCTTCCCTCCATCTTTTCTTTCATAGTCACTTGCACTTCTGAATATTTTTGTTAGTTTTCTCTTCCTATCATAAACATGCCATGTATTATGACAACCGAGTCATTGATAAAATGTTTGCAATAAGTAAGTTTGAAAACTGCACTTTTCAACATTCCACTTAAACACTTTCCTTCTGGCCACTATCATTCTATTAATTGGCCATCCTTCCGTCAGTAACGATTTCCTGTGGATAAATATAGTCATCAAGTCCACTTTCCTCAACTTGTCAACAAAAATCTCATTAAAGCCTCTATCAGATGCCTGTATTTCATGTACTCAGTGGATGGCATTATCTTAATCAACCCTTTAGGACATACCAAAGAGTGTGGCAAATTTGGTGTGATTTGCTTTATTGCTTTAAAAGAAAACTTTTGTTTCTTATTTTAAAAATCTTATTCAAAGTGTAACTTATATAGACATGAGCCATTAGTTCCTGTCTGCTTTTACTTAATCATGTGATTTGTACAATCTGCACATGCCTTTTTTAAAAAATCTGAATTTATCTCGGAGACTCTTACGCATTGATCTCTTCATGGGGAATTGGAGGTGGAGGAGTAATTTTCAAAAATGGAGTGAGAATTTTCTTCTTGAAAACCTCCTTAATTTCAGGAAATATGTTTCTGTTTAATGTCTTATTTCATAAGTTCATACGTTTATTTCATTTTTTTATTTACCCTGGATTCTGATTATGCTTGGAGAAACCACTTGGGGTAGAGAACTCATTTAATTTTATTTCCCTTCCCTTAATTTGTTCTATTCCTCACTGATTCCAGAGTTTCAGCTGAGATCTCCCTATTTCTTGTACTAACACAAGTTATGTGCATATACCTGCCTAAGACTCTCTGCCATGTTTTGCTATGGCCACCATGCTTCTTATTCTCTGGAGTACTTGCTTCATTGATTATTCTCTCTCTCTCTTTCTCTCTCTCTCTCTCTCTCTGTCTGTCTATAAGCTCTCACTTGCTACTTTGCTCTTAGTAAGTAAACTTACCTAAGTCTCTACCATTAATAATATATAAAACCTGCACAACAAAATGTCCACTCTCTGTAGTTACCCTTGTTTCCCTGTCTGCCCAGTTACAGTCAAGAGTCTTGAAATGATAGACCAACCTCAACCTGACCACATTTCTTTCCTTCCTTTCAGTCCTCAATCCAGTAGAATCCAACTTCAGATCTCTTTTGCTAAACGATCCCCGTTAAGATTACTAATGATACTCCTATTATGGTATCTTCATCTCTTCTTGCCTGAATTTTTCTTTTTTATTTGACACTATAGCTCAGAATGTTGGATTCCAAGATACAATTAATTTTTAGTTGTATTTAATTGTATATAATTAATTTAATTAAATGTTCTGGTTACTTGTTAGTAGGCTTTAGTAGGCTTTTTTTTTTTTTTTTTTTTTTTTTGGTTTGCACTTAAAATACGCATTTTCTTTGGTGTTTCATTTCCAGCTTTCTTCTTTTATGGCAATATTAATATGGTAATATTCTCTCCCTGGATGACTTCATTCAAATCCCAGGCCTTAACCATCTCTATCTCAGGCTCTTCTTTGAGATCCAAATATTTAACTGCATATACTGTATAATTTTACCAAATTTTTACTGCTTGAATGAATAAAGCTGATACTTCTCTTCCCATTTGGCTCCCTGTTCTTATTTTTTCTGGATTTGACCCCAGAGGAGAGGAAATATGACTAACACCTGATGAGCATACCAGGAAATTATTTCAAATATAAATCAAAAGCTTGCATTCTTGGGCCATAGAATCAGCAGAAATAATCAAATGAACCCCTCTACTTTTCCAGCCCTATGATACCTAATGATACCTGAATTTGCCAGATTCTCTACCTTTCATCCGATTACTATGGTTAGGTGGACCTCCTGTATCAGCTCCTATGCAAAGTAATGTTAGGAGATACCATCTGTTCTCACCTTCCCGATAGCTTTGTTCCTTCATGTATTTCCTTTCTTCTGCATCATCAATTTCTCTTTATATGCATTTGATTATTTCCATCAGCATTTCCACCCTCTTTAGTACCTGCCAACCTTAGAGCATGACTTTGACGTCACATCTTTTTTCAACAGTGTCTTGAGATTTTGTTTTCTTTCCAAGCTAACCTTGAAAATATTTTGCTACAATAACAATCTCTAATGTCTCATTTTAAAAATTCATACTAAACCTACTCCATCTGTACAATGCTCTGAAACTGCTCTTGTAATGTCTTCTGTTAACTCAAATCCAGAAGTCACTTTTCTGTCTTCATTTAAAAAAAAAAAAACTTTCAACTGCCTTCACATACGTTCATCATTTCCTATTTTGCCCATACTGTTTAAATTGCAAACCGTTCCCCCCATGATTCTCAGCGCTCTAGGTCCATGCTAACTTGCTTCACCTTTAAAAATATTTTCCATAAAAAAACACTCTCTCTAATATGTTTTTCTTTTTTATTATGTTTATTGTTTTATTATCTGTGTTTCTCAGTTAAACATGACCTCTAAAAGAACCGATTTTATCTGAAGCTGAAGAACTCCATTTTGAACACTGTTATTTTGGTTTTCATTATATTCTATTGGTTTTGCTTCTGCCTTACTGTCCGTGCCTCTTAGTCACTTCTAAATTTTACAGGGTCCAAGTACTGAATTCTTAGTTATTTCTCTTTTTTAGCCATAGTTTTTCCTTAACAATTCTTCAGTTTCATGGATTTAACCATCTCTATTCCATGGACTCCCTAATTTGTAAATACTGTCTTGACTTATACCCTGAGCTTTCCTCTCATATATGTGTCTGTCTACTTGACAGCTCTTGGGTATCTAGAAGAAACTGTAACATGTCAAAAATAGAACTTTTAATTTCTACCTCAAACCTATTTATTCCAGTTTTATCTATCTCATAGTTAACATCTTCCATTGCTCAAGCTCCAAACATAAACTCAATCTTGATTCTCCCATTTTTCTTGTTTCTCATCAGAAAATTTATGCCTATTTGCCTTGCCTAGTCAACATCAACAGTTTCCCATTGCTACTTTCCCCCACCCTTTAACATATTTTCCTCCAATAGTGATCTTTTAAAAACTTAAGTCATGGAATGGCATGCCATGGTACCCACCCCTTCCATTAAAACCTCTTCAATGTCTTCCTATTATACATAGAAAACCATTCCAAGCTCCTCTCCCTGGCCCAAACTAACCTGGCCTCTGTATCTTCACTCTATACCATAGTCTCTCTAACTCATTGCTCTCCAACTACACTTGCTATCTTTCTATTCCTCAGACATTCAAAACTTCTTTATACATTAGACTTTTACATCAGCTATTTTCTTTTCCTAAATCACTCTACTCTCATAGTCACAGGGTACACTCTATGGTCTTTCAGATTTCAGTTGAAGTGTCACTTCCTTAGAGAGACCTTTCCTGATTATTTAGAGTAGCAACTGGCCAGTCTCAATGAGATCATCCTATTTTCCCTCTTTTTTCATGTCATGAATTTTATTTCATTATATTTATTTTTTTAGATTTTTATTTTAAGTTCAAGTGTACATGTGCAGGTTTGTTATATAGGTAAATTGCATGTCGTGAGGGTTTTCTGTACAGATTATTTTGTCGCCCAGGTGATAAGCATAGTACCCAATAGGTAGATTTTTCTTTTTTCTTTTTTCTTTTTAATTATACATAAGTTCTGGGATAAATGGGCAGGATGTGCAGGTTTGCTGCATAGGTATACATGTGCCATGGTGGTTTGTGGCACCTGTCAACCCGTCATCTAGGTTTTAAGCTCCACATGCATCAGGTATTTGCCCTAATGCTCTCCCTCCCCTTGCCCCACACCCCCAACAGTCCTCAGTGTGAGATGTTCCCCTACCCTGTGTCCATGTGTTCTCATTGTTCAACTCCCATTTATTAGTGAGAACACACAGTGTTTGGCTTTCTGTTCCTGTGTTAGTTTGCTGAGAGTGATGGTTTCCAGCTTTATCCATCCAAAGGACATGAACTCATGCTTTTTTATGGCTGCACAGTATTCCATGGTGTCTATGTGACACATTTCCTTCATGCAGTCTATCACTGGTGGGTATTTGGGTTGGTTCCAAGTCTTTGCTATTGTAAGTAGTGCTGCAATAAACATAGGTGTGCATGTGTCTTAATAGTAGAATGATTTATAACCCTTTGGGTATATACCCAGTAATGGGATTGCTGTGTCAAATAGTATTTCTGGTTCTAGATCCTTGAGGAATTGCCACACTGTCTTCCACAATGGTTTAACTAATTTAAAATGTTCCTATTTCTCCACATCCTCTCCAGCATCTGTTGTGTCCTGATTTTTTAGTGATCACCATTCTAATTGGAATGAGATGGTATCTCATTGTGGTTTTGATATGTATTTCTGTAATTATCAGTGATGATGGACTTTTTTTCATATGCTAGTTGGCCGCATAAATGTTTTCTTTTGAGAAGTGTCTGTTCATATCTTTTGCCCACTTTTTGATGGTTTTTTTTTTTTCTTGTAAATTTATTTAAGTTCCTTGTAGATTCTGGATATTAGACCTTTGTTAGATAGCTAGATTGCAAATATTTTCTCCCATTCAGTAGGTTTCCTGTTCACTCTGTTGATAGTTTATTTTGTTGTGCAGAGCTCTTTAGTTTAATTAGATCCCATTTGTCAATTTTGGCTTTTGTTGCAATTGCCTTTGGCATTTCGTCATGAAGTCTTTGCCCATGCTTACGTCCTGAATGGTATTGCCTAGGTTTTCTTCTAGAGTTTTCATGGTTTTAGGTTTTAGGTTTAAGTCTTTAATCCATCTGGAGTTAATTTTTGTATAAGGTGTAAGGAATGGGTCCAGTTTCATTTTTCTGCATATGGCTAGCCATTTTTCCCAGCATTCTTTATAAAATAGGAAATCCTTTCCCCATTGCTTGTTTTTGTCAGGTTTGTTGAAGATCAGATGGTTGTAGATTTGTGGTGTCATTTCTGAGGCCTCTGTTCTGTTCCACTGGCTATATATCCGTTTTGGTACCAGTACCAGGCTGTTTTGGTTACTGTAACCTTGTAGTTTGAAGTCAGATAGTTTGATGCCTCCAGCTTTGTTGTTTTTGCTTAGGATTGCCTTGGCTATACGGGCCGTTTGGTGAAATATGAAATTTAAAGTAGTTTTTTTTCTAATTCTGTGAAGAAAGTCAATGGTAGCTTGATGGGAATAACATTTAATCTATAAATTATTTTGGGCAGTATGGCCATTTTCATTATATTGATTCTTCCTATCCATGAGCATGGAATTTTTTTCCCCAATAGGTAGTTTTTTATTCATTATCTTCCTTCCACACTGCACGCTCAAGTAGGCCATCGTATCTATTGTTCTCTTCTGTAGATATTGCTTGATTTTGTTTTCACCAGAATACTTACAAGATAGATGTTTAAAATTGTTAGTTCAGTGCTAGTTTCCATAGATAGAATAAGTTTCACGAAATTAGAAACCTTGTCTGTCTTCTTCAACTCTGTCTCCAACTCCTAAAGCAGTGGCACATAGTAAGTACTCAAAATTTTACTTTTCACTAAATGCATGATATTTTTTGTTGACCCTTCTGGTTGGTTAATAGCAGTTTTCATTTTTCCCTTCCTGGGCATTCCAACTGGCATTGCCATGGTTTGGGCTCCATTTCCACACACACTATATCTCCTGGTACAATCTCACAGATCTTTAAGCTTTTATTTCCCTTTTCAGTCCTCTATTTGTGTTTTCATTTGTATCATATTTATATATCTGTCTTACAATATCATGAATTCTGTGTGTTTGTGTGTACATCTGCTATTAAACCCATCTGATCATTTTTAAGTTGAGATATATATATTATATTTATGTACATTTTATATATAGAGTTCTAGGATTTCCATTTGCTTCTTACTTACAGTCTTCATACTATCTCTTCATTCATTATATTTATCTTTTCTTGCAAATTATTTAATAGATTCATCATATGTATTATAAAATCTTGTCTGCTAATCTCAACTCTTTGCTATAATTTCCACATTGTTACTTCTGGGTCTCCTCCTTTTTCCACCCTTTCCCTTGTCCTACTCTGATCTGTGGGGTAAATTTCTGTTTTGTTCCCTTGTCTAGTATTTTTGGATTTTATGCTGAGTATTGTGAATCATAGACTGAAGAAACTGAATTCTATTATCTTCCTTTGAAAAACAGTAAATTTTGTTTTAGCAGGCCATTAAATTATTGAGTACATAAATTTAGTATTATGAAGGCTTGCTTTAGGCTTTACTTCAGTTGAATCTATTTCAGTTGTGACCTTACTTCTAGACAATTTTCCTTAATTTGGGGATTTGGTCTTTATTCTTTATGTATGGCCTTTTCAGAGTTCAGTGTAAAGCCATCTTTATCATACTCCTCCAACTTAGTGAAATTTTAAGTCTAAGCTCTGTCTTTTCAGAAGCAGGCAATTTTTGAAATGTCATCTCAGCTCTTTCAACCTTCCACCTATTGTATTCTTTGGTGCTTGGAGTCTCATCCATGCATGGATCCTTCAGGCACAAGCTTTTGAATTGAAGATAATTTTTTTTTATTTCTTTATTTTTTCTTTTTCTTTTTCTTTTTTTTTCATATCTATTACTTCTTTGTGCCTACCTCTTTTCTGGCATTGCTCATTTCATTTTCCTGTTGTCCTAGCTACCCTAAATTCCACCTTCTGATCCCTCATACCTTTTCTGTATGCAATGTGAACTAGCAGTGGCCCTGTGACACCAAAAAATGTGTAAGCCTGCATCTCACCTAAATGATTCTCCCTTTTCCAGGGTCAAATTATCTCCAGTTTCTGTTTACTATTGATTAAATTTCAGTGCCTTTAAAGAGTTTTTTTTTTTTTTAAACATATTTTTCCAAAGTTTCTCATATTTTCAGTGGAATGTTTACTGTAATACAGACTACATTTACATTACCCTATTACTGGTTTATTACATATATGATTTTTAGCAATTGTAACTTATCAGGAATATTTTTAGTTCATTATTTTTATATTATTAATCACAATACCTTGTTTACAATTCTGAAATCTCTAAAGGTTTTTTTTTTTTTTTTTTTTTTTAGTTGGAGTTTTGTTCTTTGTTGCCCAGGTTGGAGGGCAATGACATGAACTCGACTCATTGCAACCTCTGCCTCCCAGGTTCAAGTGATTCTCCTACCTCAGCCTCCTGAGTAGCTGGGATTACAAGCATGCACCACCATGCCCAGATAATTTTGAATTTTTAGTCGAGATGGGGTTTCTCCATGTTGACCAGACTGGTCGCAAACTCCTGATCTCAGGGGATCTGCCTGCCTCAGCCTCCCAAAGTGCTGGATTACAGGTGTAAGCCACTGAGCCCAGCCAAAATCTCTAAAGCTCTTTAAAGCAAATGTTTTTAGTTAACTTATTTGGTGACTTTATATGCTATTTTGCTCTAGTTGGTACAAATATCTATATACTTATGTTGAAGGCATATTAATATTTTTCATTGCAATATCCTACCTCACACCCTGCTGGGAGTATTATGAAGTATAACTATATATGGAAAACAATTATTTCTAAAATACAGGAAATCCAAAATTCCCAAACATAGCTGGCTTCAAGGGTTTCAGATAAATGATTGTCAAATTATATCAAATTTTAGCAGGAAAATAAATGTCTTGCTTCTGATCTAGATTAGAAACATAGATAAAAGTGTATTTGGTAGGAAGTACTTCCAGTTTTGCCCAAATAATCAGCACATAGTTGATCTGGAAAGAGACGGTGATGAGCTGATAAAAAGCTAGTGTTAACATACCTTCCCATTTTAAAAAGTCTTTGCTAATAGTGTTAGTTGTAAACTACCCATTTGAGTCAGGCAGTTTGTCTATACTATTTTATTTTTCTGATAATGATTAGGGTTTGACCAGACTACGTATGTGGAACTAAGTTCAACAAAGTCTGCTGACCTCTCCAGTCTGAAGTCATTAATTTGCCACTCAGTGAGCTCTCGTCTGTTATATTAGCATTATTGCCTGTGACTTTATGTTCTGTAGTTATTATTGTCTCTTTTCTTATGTTAGGTCTAATATAACTGAACAAGTTCGGTTGAACATTTTAAATCAGTAAGTTTAGAGCATCTCTACAGTAAACATTTCCAATTGTGAACACTAATAACAAGTATGTAGGGATCTTTGATAAATTTCTGTTTATGATCTTTTATTTATTATGAAGTGAGGACTGTTTCTGAGAAGTCCTTTTGAAAATGGAATGTGTTTTTGTGTTTTTAAATTTCCAGAGAAGATTCTCGGTAAATTTATGTTAGGGCACTTTCCAAAGTCAATCAGGAATATTCTAGAAATGAAAAATGTTTAAGTCCAAATCCCCTCATATTACTGTTAAAAAAAAAAAAAAAAAACTCACAAAACTGCAGACCACGCAATTAGAATGTTGCAGCCGTTAAAATATGAGGCCATATTTCTACTACAGTTAATTGATTTTGCATCTGGCATGTTAAAAAAATTTATGAATTTTTTTGAATAGTGTCTTTGTTTATACTTTAAAGCCTGAAAATGAATTCTTTATATCATCCTTGAGCCAAAATAATCTGCTTAAAAATGTAATGTGACTTTAAAAGTAAATCTGAATAAGTATTTCATAAGCTGCTGAATAGGAGTGATTTCTTTAAAATGCATGGAGAGTTTTGGAAATCTTTCATGTATAGAAAAATAACAATAATTTATAACAATTAATTAACAAATTATGATAAGAAGGAAGACCAGTGGCAAGTGTTTAAAAGAAAAATGACATTTAAGTATATTAAAAAGTATTTAAAAATAAGAATTCACATTTATAATCAATCAAATATCTCCTCTTTTAGGTAAGCAGAGAAGGAAAAGGAGAGAGAAAAGGCTAACATGTATTAAGTACTATGTACGTAGTAATAATGGCTAATAATTATTGAGTCCTTTCTATAGGGCAGGTGCTGCTCTAAACAGTTAACATGCATTTATTATTTTAATCCTCATAAATATTCTATGAAGTCACTTGATTATTATCCTCACTTCTCAGGTGAAAACAAACAAACAAAACTGAGATGCAAAGAGGTTAAGTACTTGCCCAAAGTCATATGCCAAGATGTGGTAGAACTGGGATTCACACCCACGCAGTCTGGCTCCAGAGAGTATGCACTTAAACCTTATGATATATGGCCTCTTCCAGTATTGAATGCTTACTCTGCTAAAACAGTTTTAAAGGATATACGTCCATTATATCTTTTAAATTCAATAGAAAAGGGGTAAAGCATAGACTCGGTGGAGTATCTTACGTCAATACATTAGGTAGCTGCCTATGTCTGTCAGGACTGCCACTCTGGCTTCTACCACAAAGTGATTAAGAGACAAGTAAGATATTTGTAGAATGATAAGTTTCTGGTGTTTCTTTATCAGGAACTTTTCCTGAATGTGTATCTTGTGTAGTTTTAGCTAAAATATACAAAATATTTTCAAATGTCTCTCCACTAAGAACTACCTTGTATTTTGCCATAGAAATCAAGCCATCTTTATCCGGAAAAAAAAAAAAAAAATGTCTTTGGCTCAAAGAAACATAGTGAAACCAGCTTTTTATTTTTTCTTGGCATTCTTTTTTTTTTTTTTTTTTTTTGAGACGGAGTCTCGTTCTGTCGTCCAGGCTGGAGTGCAGTGGCCTGATCTCAGCTCACTGCAAGCTCCGCCTCCCGGGTTTATGCCATTCTCCTGCCTCAGCCTCCCGAGTAGCTGGGACTACAGGCGCCCGCCACCTCGCCCAGCTAGTTTTTTGTATTTTTAGTAGAGACGGGGTTTCACCGTGTTACCCAGGATGGTCTCGATCTTCTGACCTCGTGATCCAACCGTCTCGGCCTCCCAAAGTGCTGGGATTACAGGCTTGAGCCACCATGCCCGGCCGGCATTCTTTTAAAATTTACTTAAAGATGAGTTTGAATGATTCACTGAGTACTGATTGGATTATAATGCAATGTCTTTGTACAAAAAGTAGAATGTCTTTGATTAAGTTACATTTTTTCGTAACTCATTTATTTGGCTTGAACGTTCATTGAAACCATATATCATTAAGACAACTTATGAGTATTGGATGATATGTGCACATAGGTTTTTATAAAAAATGTTTGTATGTTAAAACTGTGTTGACATAGTTAACATAGTTTATGTTATTTTCTGCCTTTAATGTTTTATAGATATGAAAAGTATGTGATAGAGGAAGTTCAATGATCTTTTCAATAAATTACTCATTCTGAAGAGTTCACAATTTTTTACTTTAATGTTGTAAAGTTATAAGCCAGTTTGATAATCACTATTAGAGATCTAATTATAAGCAATATATTATATAGGAAGAACGTATGTCTTAAACTGAGAATGATCAGAGAAGCGTACTAATTGGAATTCAATCAGGAAAACAGAAACCATTCTAAGGAAGAAGGAGCCGTAGCAATAATGAATACAAAAATTGTGACTATCTGAGTGAAATCATTGGCAAATTAACTGAAGGAAAGGAAGATGAAAAAATACAAAAGAGAAATATTTGTCAGCATAATACATGAATGATTCAGGGAAGGGCAAGAGCTTCTGGTTTGGCAGCTGAGCAGATGTTACCAATCACCAAGATAGGAACACAGGAGGAGAAACAGGCTGGGAAGGAGTGAGGAAGGAAACACAGTTTGAATGTGAGTCTCTTTCATTTTGGTCATCTGTATAGGCAAGAACAATAGATAGATAAATATCTGGATATGGAGTCAAGCCAGGAGAGAGGTTAAGAGCCAAAATTATGGATAAAATGAATCAGAGTTCTCCAGAGAGAAACAGAACCAATTGCGTGTGTGCATGTGTGTGTGTGTTTCTGCATGTGAGTGTGTGTGAGATTTATTTTAAAGACTTGGCTCACAAAACTGTGGGAGCTGGCAAGTCCAAAATCTTTAGAACAGTCTGTCAATCTGGGAACTAAGAAAGGAGTTGATATATAGTCTTAAGGATAAACTTCTATTTCTCTGAGAAACCTCAGTTTTTGCTCTTAAGACCTTTCAGCTGATTGAACGAGGCCCACCCACATTAGTAGAAGGTAACTCCTTTAGTTAAAGTCAACTGTTTGAAGGTGTTAACCACATCTTCAAATTACCTTCACAATAAAACTGAGATCAGTGCTTGATTACATAACTGTGTACCCCATGCTAGGCAAGTTGACACATAAAAACTAACCACCAACCTATGGAAGCAACAGATGAACTCCTCAAACAGAGAAAGCAATGAGTAAATATCAAGGTGGTTAAAAGCTTGGGCTTTGGAACAAAAAGGGGCCTGAGCTCAAATTTCAGTTTTACTATTTTGTGAGTGTGATTTGCTTTGTAAACCCAGCTTCAGCATCTATAAAGTGGTGATAATATTTTCTATCTCAGAGTAATTGTGAGTATGAAATGAAATGATATGTAAAGGAATTGTCACAATGCCTAGCATGCATTAAAGTGCTCAGGTGATAGCAGCTTCAAAATGGATTATTTTTATGATGGGAAATTTATAACGATAACTATGTGCTGATGAGTGAAAGTTTATGTTAAGAGAAAGTTAAAGCCAGCGAGATAATAATTGATTGAGTAAAGGTCAGTGGTGGAGCGGGGGGTGGTGAAGGGAAGAAAGTGAGACTTGCAACACAGCTCAAAGGATTAATCCTGAACAAAAAGATGGGAGAAAAGTTGAATATAGTCATACGTGCTGGCCTGACTTGTCTCAGTGAAAAATGGTGAAAGGTTATTTGCTGAGAGACTTTGATGGCTTAAAAACTGGTGATGATTTTCTGAGGAATGAAAGAGTTTAAAAAAGATATTAATACATTTATGACAATAATATCATATAATACATAGGACTTGTCCCATACATAGTCCCAAGATTTAAGAAAGATATTATTATACTTTAAGTTCTGGGGTGAATGTGCAGAACGTGCAATTTTGTTACATAGGTATACATGTGCCATGGTGGTTTGCTGCTGATATGTAAAATAACACTTAGGGTCGGTTAAGATTTGTGTGGTTAGGTAATTGTAAATACTTTTAGGGCAGGGGACATATTTTCCTGTTTGTGATTTTGCAAACCATAAGTAATTGGTAAAGGTTTCCTTGATTGTAACACTCTTTTCTCTACCTGCCAAGCAGCTGGGTTATAAAAGTAGAATGTCAAATGGAATAATTGACCCAATTATGAGACTTTGATGTGTGCAGTTGAATAATATAAGGACCAGAATAACAAATATGCTAGTGTTTATCTTTAAGAAAATATAGTGTAAGTTAAAAAAAAAAAAAAAAAAAAAAACCTACAGGAGCAAAAATGGACAGATAAAAGGGCATTCTGGGAGTAAGTGTAATGGAGACCAGAAAGGATGGAAGGTAGTGGTTGGAGACTGGAGTTGTAATAGAAGACTTCAGAAGAAAGTGAAGTGAAGAAAATCAGCAGGTTAACACTATAGTAAAAGTGGGATTGAGGGGAAGGAAGGATGCTAGTGTTCAGAAAATCACTAAACTTAGGCACAAGTTCAGCCAGAATGAAGAGCAGTAAAGGACTTGGGAGAAGCCTTCCCCAGTGATGGCAAGAAGAGCAACAAAGTCTGCATGGGATCTCAACTACTAGATGGCGCAGAACACTTTAGCATCAGGATGAAGGACGTTGGCTTAACCTCAGTCTTTTACTCCCAAGTGCTGTGGTTTTCCATAAAAAAAAAAAAAAAATAAGATTTATTACCTAAAGCTAATTCTGGATAAAGCCAGTGGGAGAACATAAGATGAAAACACCTGGAAATTCTATCTTCTTCTAAAGTCCAGTTGACTGTCAAGTGTTCCCTCAATTTACCAATTAACTTCTATTTATGAAGCCAACCCCAAAGGTCTTCCCTGCAATATGGCAAATCCTTTGTATCAGAAGTTTTCATATAATGTTAGCTCTCGAAGAGAAAGACTAGTGAGCTTGTTTCCAGTCTAATATGAATGACAATAACTGACTGAGAGTAATAGAGAGAAATCCAGTGAAGCAAAAGAGGAGGTTTCCAATAGACAAGAGGAGTAAAATATATGGTGCTATACTGTGAAGCTGGGAAGATACAGTGTCTACTCTAGGTAAGACGGATGATCCTCACGACAAGTTAGGCTTTAGCTAAACAAGGAGGTGGTGGGGGTAGTCTAAGAGGAGGGTGGGAATCAAGAAAATATTATTTTTAAATTAAATCTGAGCTCAGAAAATATCATGGAAAGAAAGAGAAGCAGTGGAATAATCAGGGAAGGAAATTGAGGAGAATTGGTATGAGGGCACTGCATCATTAATGGTCATATCATTTCCATAATATTGCAGAGCAATGTAGCTTCATACTAAATGCTATTAATGAGAAGACTATGTGTCAGGATTAATAATCTACACAGACAATACAAAAAATCTGCCTTATGTATTTGTATGCAGAATCTTCCTTGATTAACAAATACACTTCTTATGTGGATGGATGTTAATGGAGAACATATATATATACGTTATACATATATATATAATATCCATAATATTATTTTTTTCATACCTTTAAATCACAATCAAATGTATAATGCTTGAATACATCCAGACTATTATACAATTAGTTTCCATTTGTTCAATAGTACCCTGGTGACCTGAAAGAGAATCAAGATAGTCTGCAAAAGTAGTTAACTTACAACCAGCAGGTAGTTAGAAGAATTTGCTGGCACATGTTCTCAACAAAATATTTAGTAGAAGAAACAGAAAAAGGAAAACTATGCCATTTTCCAAAACATGGCAACCAATGAAACTCAACACATATATCAGTTTGCTCATCTTATTGGTAATAAATATAATTTTTAAAATATGTTGCTCATAAAAAGGATGCATATTCCTTAATCAATAGGTTATTTTTGCCACTTGTAATTCTCTTTCTATTACCTGCATTTAATCATTTTATTTATTTATTTATTTTGCATATGTGTGATTCACCTCATCAAAGCAACTATAAGCTTGTTTAAAATCTGAGAGAATTCCTGGGGTTAAACTCCTGTAATTGTTAATGGAGATAAGACTGGAAAATTTGTGGAGCAAGGGGCATAATTAATATGCTGTGTAAACATGGTGCATCCAATTTGGTATTCTGTCTGTGCAAGGAACTCTCATAGCTGATTTGGAGAAAGCCAGATAGGATATATGTGATGACATAAAGCACTTGAGACTATCACTAAAGTCCTCTTACTTTCTGCCAATAGCTCTCATTCTATCCATGTACATTCTCCTCATTATTTTTTAGTTATGAAGAGTTGTGTATATGTTTAAGATAAGGTGTTACTTCATTTTATTTTCCACCTGAATGTTTTCAGTCTATACAAATGTCTCTTGCATCTCCTTTCATAATGTTATATTTTGCAGTGATATCATATCTCCGTATCTACCTTGTCCCAGTGTGCTGAGCCTATCCTTTTATGGATGGCCCTCATTTGTTGATTGTATTACTTGCTTTCTTTTGGGTGATGTTCAGTTATTTAAAGTACTGATGCATCAGGGGAGGACAACCTTTTGTCTTTAGTTTCTGTCATCCTTCCAGATGCTGCCCAGGAGTCAGCATTCCCTTTTTACTCACACAGCTTTATTTCTCTGGGAGCAGCCTATTTCATCCACATTGTTTCCTAGATGGTAACTGATTACTTGGTCACCACTGGGTTAGAATGAAGTTTGGTTTCTATTCCCCTAAATATGTATGCTGACATTTTTCTATCTTGATCTTATTTGCTGCTATCTTGTAGCTTACAGAGCCTTCTCATGAATGAATGTAATGAGGAGAATCCCTATCAGCTTGATTTTTCTCAAAATTTTTAAAACGTGAATTATGTTGAATAAAAGCCTGTGGTAAAGACAATGCTACAGAATGAAATCTCTGCTTTTCTTCTCCCATTTAGTGGAGGAAAGGCAGTTCTACAAGAGTTAGCCCACAATGATTCTCTAAGTATGTAATTTTATCATTGATCAAACCTGTTCATCAGTAAAAGAAAAATATACATCAAAGAAGAATCTTTCAATAATTATAAGACCTTTCTCCACAGTACTTTGTTACTGCGCATCAAGAGAATGCAGGGTATTGCATAAGCGTGGACTCAAGAGTCAATGGCCCAGCTCCAAATCCTGGCCGAATCATCATGTGTCTTTTGTAGAGAATACACTTAACTTCTCCGTACCTGTATTTTCCCATTTGTAAGAGGAAAAATAGTAGATATGTCCAGGGGCATTGTGAAGCTAAAATGATTTGAAAATTAGTCCTTAAAACACTGCTTGCCACACAGTTAGTGTTCAATGTAAGTATGCTTACTAGGTTGATGAAATAATGCAGAGTAATTCTATAAAAGAAACATGTTTATAAATACTACACACAGTTTTCATGTCCTGTTTGGTTATCTTATTTTCTTCTTAAAATAAAAAACATTTGCAAGTTTGAAATTTCAAGAGGTTTTCAGAGTATTTTTATGGATAAGGGTATAAAGAAATAAAAGTAATATAGCCCACCTTGAAATGGAATAAAAAATATGTAGTGATGGTTATGAACAATAAGTGCCCAGAATAAATTCTTCATTTATTAACAAAGATTTTCCTAAAATAATGCAATGTAAGTACTTAGTGGTGACTTTGGAGGTATGCATGTTATAATATATAACAAATACGTGATTAAAACACCATGTAACTCTAAATGTAATAACTTTTGTTTGACTGATGATACAAGATTTATGGGAAAAATATCAGAGGGAGGAACTGTTATTTTAAGGCAATTAGCATAAAGAATAAGGCAACTATTCAGTTAATATCAGCCTCAGAATAGTTTTAAACAAATTATTAGGCAAAAAATGGCACCATGGAGTTTAAACATTTTGTTAAAGATCAGATTAAACATTAATTCTGTTTTTTTATATCAATAAATCAAAGCCTATTGTTGTTTTAAGGAAATTAAGACACAATTTTAGTGGGCTATTTAGACTTTATATACTTTTCTTAATAAAATTAAAATATATGAAACACACCACACATATATATAAACATTTCAAATTATCAGCCTTTTCTCCTAAGGTACTGCAAGGACACCTACAGGTGGCAAAGATGAGAGCAATAAGCCATTTAATTTGAGATGATTTTGACAACTTGCTGACATTGAGGTTTTTTTTACTTAGGTTATGAAATCATATTTGTTATGTCAAATACAAGCATAGAAGAAAATTTATGAATACAGAATTGTAATGATGAATAAGCATCTTCATTTTTAATTGCAGCAGTGGAAGGAGATATCTGGAAAATTTAGAATCTACACATTTTCTTTGCCTATCTAGTAAGCAGCTTTTTACCTAGACATATAAATTTTCCTCAATGAGAAAGCAAATGCATTTGTGTGGTCTTGTAAACCCATTAGAATTTATGTTAATATTCCTACCATAAAATAAGAATTTTGGTGGGGAGGAAATTTGCAGATGAATGTTAGAGAAATATAAGAATGTGCTGGAAGGGAGATTGAAAATGAATATCATTTCTTGATAAAGAAATGGACCAAAATGTGTAACATGGTTTTAAGGTAGAAGGAATTCTACATACTGTAAGCAGCTTACAGATACTGGTACATTATTTAAACAAAAAGAGTGCTTGCTAAAACACTACCATACAATAGATTCATACATTTCAGTTTCAATTAGCAGCCTCATTTATTACCCACCAAGATGTGAAACAGCAAGGTGAGGTTAAAGTGTCACCCCGGGTGTCTTCATCACTTCAATATCATTGCCTTAAAAGGCACTGACCAGAAGAAGCAGATGACCTCATTGCAAAATTATTACAGTACAGAGAACTCAGTTTCAACATTATAATTCATTTTATCATGGAATATTTCAAATTTATTATCAGTTTCCTAACACATAATGGTTAATCGTTAAGGATAGCCACTTTAACATAATATGAATACGCATTTCTCCATAGGTAATACAACAGTTCCTGCATTAGCATTATTGACTAAGGTACATTTAACTTCTTCACTAATACTTAATGGAAGGTTAATGTACAAGTCAGGAGATTAAATGGCTTTTACTTAAAACAAGTATATTGATTAAAATAACTTAGTGAGATTTTTAAGGTTGATGATATAAAAACAGTCACACGTTAATATTTTATTTAATATTAAGAGCAAATTGTAGGGTGCAACAGATCAAGATTAGTGGAAGTTATTGCACTAATTACTTGTGGAACTAATTCTTGCTCAGTGTTAACAAATGGATATTGTATACTGAAAGGCAACAAATCATCCTGGTTATTTCTAGTGTTCAAGGAGTTTCTCTGTTTAAGAATTTCTATTGTTTCTTGCAATGTTCTTCAGGAATGTCTTCCTTGTGTCTTACACCTGGCACCATTAAAAGATAAAATAACCTTCCCAAAACAGAGCTACTATTCAATGTCATTGACATGTAACTCCATTTCCTTTTTTTCATTCTATTATTATTTAAATCTGTGTTAAACCAAATACTTGCAGTGAATTAACCAATGCTACTTTACCATTTCCTTTCTTTGCTCAATCCCCAATATTCCACCAAGCATAGTAGACTGACAAATTGGCCTTGTAATAGTATGACATGTGATGCCCTAGATCGTTTGTTTCTTTGATTCTGTCTCTGTCCAGACATACTCAGCCACCTCATCTATTCATCTCTTTTGTTTAGGTAGCACAAAGTTACACCTGCAGGGTCTTGCTCAGTTTTAACCTGAGCTTTGTATCAAAGGAATTTGATTGTAAGAAAAAGTGACCAGGGCCTGTGTAAACATTGTGCGAGCGTAACTGCAGAGTGAATAACATATAGCAGGTTTGCAGTATATTCTAGAACTGAAAGCAGAGTGGTAAATTAGGCAATAAAAATTTACAATGCTAAATATATAGCATAATATGGATGCAATCTGTGCTAATAAAAATGGTAACACTTACCTAGTACTTACCAGAGCCAGGGAATAATTCTAAGTGCTTTGAGTGTAATAAGTCATTTACAACTCAACACAGTCTCATACATGGGTAATTCTCACTATCTCTAATTTACAAATGGAAAACTAAGGCACAGGAATGTTAAGATACTGAGGCTTAGAATTATTCCATAAATTGTCCATGGCCATGCAGCTAATAAGAGGCTTAACCAGGAATCTAACCCAGGCAGTGTGTTCTGCAGGCCAGACTCTTGACAACTATGCCATACCAAGTCTCAAGATTTGAAAACAGAAAGACTTCAGTTGAAGCTCCAAGACTGCTGTTTATTGTTTCAAGTCTGATATAGTTATCTAGTGAATAGGTAACGGTAACATCTCTAATACAAGGTTGTTGTGAGAAGAAAGCAAAGCAATCTATATAACCAGACTAGCATGCTACCTATCACATAATAAGGTCTCAGTAAATTAGAACTGTTACTACTATAATTACTTTAATTATTTTAATTGCATACACTCTTTTATTCATCCAACAGACTTTTATTTAGTTAATGCTAACTATATGATTGTGCTAAATGTTGGTAAATAGGAGCCCTTGGGCTCGTAGTTTGTAAGGGGCAACAGACATACAAACAATTAATTCTGGTCACATGATAAGTACTGTGATAGATGTATTCAGGCACAGCAGAGAAAGTAAAACATCTGGTAGCATCAAGGAAAGCCTCACCGATATGATATGTGGCATTCTTATATGGTTTACCATCCTGTACGTTTTCTCAGGTTGAATAATGAATAAACCAGCTAGAAACATTGCAGATTTATTCAGTTCACCGCTAGATTAGAAAAATCTTAAAATAAAAGGAAAAAAATTCAAGTTTTGTGCTATCAAACAGATGAATTTGATAAATATATTTTACTAAAGATTCTAGTAAGCTGAATTTATAACACTCTTTCTTAAAACATGATAATCTGTGAAATATATGAACAGTAGCCTTTCATAATGTTATTCTCGTGGTCATGATATAAATTACATTCTACCTGGTGAAGCGTTTTCTTACTTTAAATGAAAATTGCTGTAGCTAAATTAGTGTGAAATTTTAAAAATTACAGACATAGGAATACCATTTTATCAGAAAATTATATAAGACGGAACTTATAAGATTTACACATACACAAAGTATATCCAAGATAATTAATGTTGAAATATGATTAAATCTTTATCAAATTGTTTTAACATTTTTGCTTTCTTCAAGTATGAGGGGAAGAACAGTGATTTGATTCTTAATATGTCCTAATAAACAGGACCAGGGTTTTGTGCTAACCAAGGGTGATTGTTCCTGAGAGAGTAGAGAATAGTCCCCTAAGAGCTTTGCTAATAAAACATGGTTTTAAACGAGCGTTTTAGAAAAAAAAAAAAAATCACTTTCATTATTCAAAGTGAATTTCAATGCATCCATTAAGCATTCTGAATTGGAAAATATTTTAAAATATGGTTCCAAATTTATTCTCTTCTTTTTTCCTGTTTGATCTACATTTGAAATATTAGAGAGGGAGATGAAATAACACTTTTAGGAGTTTACCTATCTCACTCGCATGCTTTCTTTTATTTGTCACACTGAGACTTAGTTTGGAGGGAGTCGGAATCTTGGCTCTACTGAGATTTCCAATATCTAAATCTATGAGTAGTTAATAAGTCTCTCAAGTAACTAACTCTTAAAACTCATACTGGCAATATAAAAGCACATTTAAGTTGGAATATTTCTTATTCATAATCTAAATGCCACACTGGTTCTCATTGTTCTCATGGTCAGTATCTCATTCTCATCCTCCTCAGTCTTTTCCAGATCTTCTTTTCAATACTTACGGGCTGTATCGCGTCCTCCTCCTGCCAAATTTTATATGCTGAAGTATCTCAGTATATACCACATCCTCAGTACCTCAGAATGTGACTGTATTTGAAGTCAGGCTCTTTACAGAGATAATTACGTTAAAATGAGGTCATGAAGATGTGTTCTAATCCAGTATAACTGGTGCCTATTGTGGGAAAAGAAAATTTGGACATAGACACATACAGAGGAAGACAGTGTGAAGACACAGGAAGAACACAGCCATCTACAAGCCAAGGAGAGAGGGCTAGAATAGATCCTTCCCACAGGGTCTTCAGAAAAAAACAACCCTGCCAACCCTTTGGTCTTGGATTTCCAGTCTCTAGAACTGTGAGAAGATATGTTGCTGTTTTTAAGCCTTCCAGTTTGTGGTATCTTGTTATGACAGCCCTAGCAAACTCATATGCCAGCTGATATTTTTGTGTTTTTGTTTATAAATACATATGTTCCTGAGACCTTCAAAATTCATCTACCATATTGTGTGCATTTGGAATGTGTCATTTTAAAAGAATCCCAAATACAGATTCTGTATACAGAAACAACAATGACTAAAAAAGTGCATGTGTATATGTGTATTTAATACATACATTATACTGGTATGGTTGCCAGATATAATATAAGATGACCAGATAAACATGAATAAATAGCAAATACATTTTTAGTATAAGTATATCCCAGATATTCATGAAACATGCTTGTACTAAAAACAGAATTCAAATTTAGTTAAGAATCCTATAATTTTATTTACTGAATCAGGCAACCATATTTACTGTCACATTTTTAAATGATGAATTTATGGATTCTTTGTTATTTTTACTTATTGATATTTATGATTGATGTGGTTTGGCTGTGTTCCCACTGACATCTTATCTTGAATTGTAACTCCCACAGTTCTGACATGTTGTGGGAGGAACCCAGTGAGAGGTGATTGAGTTATGGGGGTGGGTCTTTCCTGTGCTGTTCTCATGATAGTGAAATAGTCTCACAAGATCTGATGGTTTTAAAAAGGAGCATTTCCCTACACAAACTGTCTCTTTGCCTGCCACCATTCACATAGGATATAACTTGCTCCTCCTTGCCTTCTGCCATGATTGTGAGGCCTCCCCAGCCATGTGGAACTGTAAGTCCAATGAAACCTCTTCCTTTAGCAGCAAGAAAACAGAGTAATACAATGACCTTTCTCAGCTAAGGGTATTTCTCTTTTTTCCATCATCTTTCTGTAATGAATGGATCTCAAATCCCATTATAGTACCTATGCTATTTGTTATACCTTCCTCAAATTATAACCTCTACACTTAGAGACTCCAGTTTGTTTTACATAATTTTTTTTTTTGTAAAAAAACACTTCATTTGAAAAAGTATTTTGACAAATTAAACCATGCAGAATATATTGATAATATAGTTTAATAATTAAAAAATACTTTCCATAAGCTTTCACAAAACATGAAAATTATTTTGAAACATAATGCCTGAAAATAATGTTGAAACACAGTATGTTATCAAAAGGTAAATGAGACCATACAAGTACTTTTATACTATAAAAAGTATAATTTGTATTAATTTGCAATCATAGACTTTATAATTCATTGCATTCTACAGGGATTTATCCAGCAGAATTAAAGAAGAAAATATAAATAACTATGTGTTGGGAGGATATGGAACACGTAAAACTCTCATATGTTTCTATTGGAACTGTTGATTCATCCACTTTGGAAAATAGCTTGTTTATTTTGTATAATTAAGCAGATACCTTGTGACCCAGCAATTCCACTGATATTTAATTTTAAAAATTATAACATATGTTCACATAGACTTATTCATGAATGTTCCTAGTGCTTTCTTTCATAGTAGTCCAATATTGGGATAAAACTCAAGTGCCCAGCAGAATTTATCAGCAAGTAGTGGTGTATTTATACAATAGAATACTACTCAGCAATAAAGAGGAACAAAGTACTCATACATTCATCACGTGGGTGGATCTCAAAAATTGTGTACTGAGGGAAAGAACCAGATACAAAACAGTACAATTTATTGATTTCTATATGAAATTCTGTAATGTGTAAAATGAATCTATAGTAACAGATATCAGGAAGTGGTTACCTGGAGTAGTTAGAAAGGGCATAGGAGGCAAAAAAAGCAGGCGGAAGCTTTCTGGAGTAATGGACATTTGGGGTGACTGGAGTGATGGTAAAATAGGTATACATATTCTCTACGATTTATCAAACAACACGCTTAAAATCTGTGCATTTTACTGCATATAAATTGTACTTCAATATAAAAGGATTATTAAGGGTAAAACAAATCAAAATAAAAAGATTTAAAACATTTTAAGCTTTGGCTTTATGTATCTACATATCAAAACAACAAGGTTTGGTTTTAAAAGACTCTTCTATGAAAGTTTAAATAATCAGATTATAATGCACACAGATGGGTCCTTTCTCTGCTGGTCTTTTCACTGGTCAAATCGATAGCGATCACAGGCTAGGTTGAACTGGACGCCTTCTAAGATGTGCTTTCCAAGTATTTTAATGCATTATAAAACTTGCCATACCTCTGTAAAAGGATCTTGAATCCACAGAATGCTTTTTATGGAAAGTTTGCCTCCAGAATGAAAAGAATGTTTCTGGTTTATAGACACTTTCATTTAGTCACTCTTCCTGCTATTTGTTTTACCAGGTCAACATAATTCAATAGTGTAAAGTAGGTATTATAGATTGTATCTGTTTTGTGATGTACATCAAGCATTGATGCAATTGCTCTCAAGTAGTATTTAAACACTGCATATTCATGAGTCTATTCAGAGTTCTGCATAGAGCTGCCTAGGTAAAAGCTCTAGTCTCTAAGACTCTGTGATCTGAAACAAATTATAAATATTCAGAATCTCTTGTAAATGAAGGTGTGAACATAACATTGAAAATACTACCAAGACAATGTGGCTTAACAAAATAATCATGAACTTAATTCCTGGGGCTTCCTTGCCCATGCAAAGCAGGAAGTTGAAGCATTCTCTTTGCCTGTATTTTAGTTGCTTTTGGCAAAAACAGAAACTCTAATTTTTATATAAACTACTAAGATTTTCTGTATTATGCTTATATTACAGCTAACATTTGTTGAGCACTTATTCTGCACCAGGCATAGTTCTAAGCAGTTTATGCATACTTATTTATTGTCTACTAACATCAAATCCTAATAAGGAGGTTTTAATATCCCCATTCTAAAGGTAGAGAAAATGAAGAACAGAGAAAAAAAAGAATAAAGAGACTATTATCCTTGGAGGAATATTAGGTACATCTAAAATATGATTATAAGTGAATTGTCATGTTGCTCAGGCTGTTAAAAAAACTCTTAAAGACTGGGTGTCTAAAATGATAGATAATGTATTTCTCACAGTTCTTCAGGCTGGGAAGTCAGCTGTCAGAATTCCAGGGTCTGTTGGTCCCTTTCTGGCTTGCAAGTTGCTGCCTTCTTGCTGCATCCTCATATGATGGAGAGAGAGGGATCTCTGTTCTCATTTTCCTCTTATAGGGAAACTAATTCCCTTTACCTCATCTAAACTTAGTTACCACCTGTGTTTGAGTGTTTCTGCTGCCATAACAAAATATCTGAGACTGAGCAATTTGTGAATAATAAAAATTTATTTCTTACAGTTCTGGAGACCAGAAAGTACAAGATCAAGGTCCTGGCAAATTTGGCATCTGGTCAGGACCTGCTCTCTACTTCCGGGATAGCACCTTGTTGCTACATCCTGCAGAGGGGATGAATACTATGCTCTCAGGCAATGAAAGGGATGAAGGTACAGAGCAACCCCTAGAAACCTATTTTATAAAGGCATTAATCCCACTCATGAAGATGGAGACCTCATATTCTAATCACTCCCCTCAAAGCCCTCCCTCTTAATACCACCACAATGTGGATTAAGTTTCAACATTTTATAGGGACACAAACATCCAAATTACTGCACCTCCCAAAGGCTCCACCTGCAGATACTGTCATGTTGGTGATTAGGCCTTCAATATATGAACATTAGGGGTTGTAAACATTTAGTCCATCACACGAATCTTTTGGAAAATCATACACACCTTTGCATGTATATGTATGAGAAAGAAATGTTTATGACAAAATTATTGTGTGCTTGAAGACTCCTAAATCCCTAAATAGTCAGCTTGAGAGCTCCTAGTGTTACCTCTGCCAAGCACAGTCTCAATCTTGGTCTGAGTCCTCACCAAATCTCTGCCAAGGTGAGTACGAGAGGGATGGAAGGAGTAACTTTCATTTTTATCCCACTGCTCCTCTAAAAGTGTTACTCATATTTGTTTCTTGTTGATTTAATATTTGTGATAAAAACATCTGTATTTGGATATTACCTGGGTGAATGTGAGTCTGGTAATTTTAAAACTATGCTATAAAGTAGTTTTTCATAAAAAAGTATGACCAAAATATAGAAACATACAAGCAGATGTATAAGAGTCACGACTTTACTTTTTAGTGCAGTTTAGCATCTAGGGCTATGGGAGGTTTTTTATGGCTAGAATCTTCTACAAAGATATTTCTTATACCATATACAGTCAGTAAATATTCAAACAATAATTTAAAGATAATGTTGGAAAATGATTCTTCATATATGGCCTGAATGTGAAGGTCTGCTGAGGTTTATTTGTCTAGAAAGGTACACATTAATTTGTATTAAATTTGTGTGTAGACCTTTTCAAATGCTCCTATTGCTTTTATTTTTTGTGCCACTTTAGGATTTTTTTAAACTGCTGTCATATGATCACTTCTTCTCTTTCTTTTGATTTGAAATTTTACTTACAAGTAGAAAGTTACAATTGCCACTCACAGCTTGACACTTTGAATTGGAGCTTTATATTAGTTTTTTCCTGGTTAAAAAAAACAGTCCCCAAAGTTATATTTAAAATATTTTATCTCAGAAACATCATTAAAACATTTGTGACAATTTCTATATGATATTCACATTTTAGAAGTTTTGATTAATGTATCATAAACATTGTATTGGAATAATGTATTTTTATAACTAATGCTTTCTGAATGAAAAATAATCTAAGGTCTTTAGCTCATTCATACATACACTTTCTTAAAATGAAGTTTCTCTCCTGTAACTTATTTGGATTCTCAGGCACTGCAATGTAGTGATTAAGATCATGTTCTCTAGAGATAGACTGTTAGGACTCAAAGCCTGGAGCACTATTTACTGTATCAGGAAATGGCAATGATTTAACTCATCATGCCTTACTTCCTTTATCTGTAAAATGGGGATAAATGAGATAACCTCATAAGTGTTGCTGTGAGGGCAAAGAAGAGATTATGTGATTAGAGTAGTGCCTGGCATATAGTAAACCCACAGAAAGTGATAACTCTAATAATGATGAAAAAATTATTGAATATCTTGACATTTGTAAAATGTATCACCATGAGGTAATTTTTTTAAATGTCAGTAGAGGACCAATCTCATTTTAAAACTAAACACTGTAGTAGCAGAATGGGCAAATATTTTATTAAAAAGACACCAAAAGCAATTGTAACAAAAGCAGAAATTGACAAATGAGATCTAGTTAAACTAAAGAGCTTCTGCACAGCAAAAGAAACTATCAACAGAGTAATCAGACAACCTACAGGATGGGATAAAATTTTTGCAAACTTTTGCATCTAGCAAAGGTCTAATATCCAGCATCTATGAGGAACTTAAACTCATAAGAAAAAAAAAAAAAAAGCTGCATTAAAAAGTGGGCAATGGACATGAACTTTTCTTTTGATGCTTTTCAAAAGAAGACATACATGTGGCTGACAAACATTTGAAAAGAAAGCTTAATATGACTGATCATTAGACAAATGCAAATTGAAACTACAGGGAGATACCATCTCACACCAGTCAGAATGGCTATTATTAAAAAGTCAAAAAAATAACAGGTGCTGGCGAGGTTGTGGAGAAAAAGGAACACTTATACACTGTTGGTGGGAGTGTAAATTAGTTTAACCGTTGTGGAAAACAGAGTGGTAATTCCTCAAAGACTTAAAAACAGGACTATCATTCCACCCAGTAATCCCATTACTGGGTATATACCCAAAGGAATATAAATTGTTCTGTCATAATGACACATGCACCTGTATGTTCATTGCAGCACTAGTCACTATAGCAAAAACACGAAATCAATCTAAATGCCCATCAATTATAAATTGGACAAAGAAAATGTGGTATGTATACCCAATGAAATACTATGCAGCCGTAAGAAAGAATGAGATCGTATCTTTTGCAGGAATATGGATGGAGCTGGAGGCCATTATCCTTAGCAAATTAACATGGAAGAGGAAACCAAACACTGCATGTTCTCACCTACAGGTGAGAGCTAAGTGATGAGAACACATGCACACATAGAAGGGAACGACAGACACTGGGACCCACAGGAAGGTGGAAGGTGAGAGGAAGGAGAGGATTAGGAAAAATAACTAATAGGTACTAGGCTTAATACTAAGGTGACAAAATAATTTGCACAACAAACCCACATAACACAAGTTTGCCTTAAAAGAATTATGATGGGGGGTGGAGCAAAATGGACGAATAGGAGCAGCTCCAGTCTCCAACTCCCAATGCGAGCGACACAGAAGAATGGTGATTTCTGCATTTTCAACTGAGGTACTGGGGTCATCTGACTAGGGAGTGCCGGACAATCGGTGCTGGTCAGCGGCTGCAGCCCGACCAACAAGAGCTGAAGCAGGGTGAGTCATCGCCTCACCTGGGAAGCGCAAGGGGGAAGGGAATCCCTTTTCCTAGCCAGGGAAACTGAGACACACAACACCTGGAAAATCAGGTAACTCCCACCCCAATACTGCGCTTTAAGGAAACGGGCACACCAGGAGAATATATCCCACACCTGACCGGGAGGGTCCCACGTCCACGAGGGTCCCTCATTGCTAACACAGCAGTCTGTGATCTAACGGCAAGGCAGCAGCGAGGCTGGGGGAGGGGTGCCTGCCATTGCTGAGGCTTAAGTAGGTAAACAAAGCCGCTGGGAAACTCAAACTGGGTGGAGCTCACAGCAGCTCAAGGAAACCTGCCTGTCTCTGTAGACTCCACCTCTGGGGACAGGGCACAGCTAAACAACAACAACAACAACAAAAGCAGCAGAAACCTTTGCAGACGCAAACAACTCTGTCTGACAGCTTTGAGGAGAGCAGTGGATCTCCCAACACGGAGGTTGAGATCTGAGAAGGGACAGACTGCCTGCTCAAGTGGGTACCTGACCCCTGAGTAGCCTAACAGGGAGACATCCCCCACTAGGGGCAGACTGACACCCCACACCTCACAGGGTGGAGTACACCCCTGAGAGGAAGCTTCCAAAGTAAGAATCAGACAGATACACTCGCTGTTCAGCAATATTCTATCTTCTGCAACCTCTGCTGCTGATACCCAGGCAAACAGGGTCTGGAGGGGACCTCAAGCAATCTCCAACAGACCTACAGCTGAGGGTCCTGACTGTTAGAAGGAAAACTATCAAACAAGAAGGACACCTATACCAAAACCCCATCAGTACGTCACCATCATCAAAGACCAGAGGCAGATAAAACCACAAAGATGGGGAAAAAGCAGGGCAGAAAAGCTGGAAATTCAAAAAATAAGAGTGCATCTCGCCCTGCAAAGGAGTGCAGCCCATCGCCAGCAATGAATCAAAGCTGGTCAGAGAATGACTTTGACGAGATGAGAGAAGAAGGCTTCAGTCCATCAAACTTCTCAGAGCTAAAGGAGGAATTATGTACCCAGCACAAAGAAACTAAAAATCTTGAAAAAAGAGTGGAAGAATTGACAGCTAGACTAATTAATGCAGAGAAGGTCATAAACAAAATGACAGAGATGAAAACCGTGACACGAGAAATACCTGACAAATGCAAAAGCTTCAGTAACTGACTCGATCAACTGGAAGAAAGAGTATCAGCAATTGAGGATCAAATGAATGAAATGAAGCGAGAAGAGAAACCAAAAGAAAAAAGAAGAAAAAGAAATGAACAAAGCCTGCAAGAAGTATGGGATGATGTAAAAAGACCAAATCTACGTCTGATTGGGGTGCCTGTAAGTGAGGGGGAAAATGGAACCAAGTTGGAAAACACTCTGCAGGATATCATCCAGGAGAACTTCCCCAACCTACTAGGGCAGACCAACATTCAAATTCAGGAAATACAGAGAACGCCAAAAAGATACTCCTCGAGAAGAGCAACTCCAAGACACATAATTGCCAGATTCACCAAAGTTGAAATGAAGGAAAAATCTTAAGGGCAGCCACAGAGAAAGGTCGGGTGACCCACAAAGGGAAGCCCATCAGACTAACAGCAGATCTCTCAGCAGAAACTCTACAAGCCAGAAGAGAGTGGGGGCCAATATTCAACGTTCTTAAAAAAAAGAATTTTAAACCCAGAATTTCATATCCAGCCAAACTAAGTTTCATAAGTGAAGTAGAAATAAAATCCTTTACAGATAAGCAAATGCTTAGAGATTTTGTCACCACCAGGCCTGCCTTACAAGAGACCCTGAAGGAAGCCCTAAACATGGAAAGGAACAACCAGTACCAGCCATTGCAAAAACATGCCAAAATGTAAAGACCATCGAGGCTAGGAAGAAACTGCATCAACTAACGAGCACAATAACCAGTTAATATCATCATGGCAGGATCAAGTTCACACATAACAATATTAACCTTAAATGTAAATGGACTAAATGCTCCAATTAAAAGACACAGACTGGCAGACTGGATAAAGAGTCAAGACCCATCAGTCTGCTGTATTCAGGAGACCCATCTCACATGCAGAGACATACATAGGCTCAAAATAAAGGGATGGAGGAAGATCTACCAAGCAAACGGAGAACAAAAAAAAAGCAGAGATTGCAATCCTAGTCTCTGATAAAACAGACTTTAAACCATCAAAGATCAAAAGAGACAAAGAAGGCCATTACATAATGGTAAAGGGATCAATTCAACAGGAAGAGCTAACTCTCCTAAATATATATGCACCCAATACAGGAGCACCCAGATTCATAAAGCAAGTCCTTAGAGACTTACAAGGAGACTTAGACTCCCATACAATAATAATGGGAGACTTCAACACTCCACTGTCAACATTAGACAGATCAACGAGACAGGATATCCAGGAATTGAACTCATCTCTGCACCAAGCGGACCTAATAGACATCTATAGAACTCTCCACCCTAAATCAACAGAATATACATTCTTCTCAGCACCACATCGCACTTATTCCAAAATTGACCACATAGTTGGAAGTAAAGCACTCCTCAGCAAATGTAAAAGAACAGAAATTATAACAAACTGTCTCTCAGACCACAGTGCAATCAAACTAGAACTCAGGACTAAGAAATTCAATCAAAACCACTCAACTACATGGAAACTGAACAACCTGCTCCTGAATGACCACTGGGTACATGAGGAAATGAAGGCAGAAATAAAGATGTTCTTTGAAACAAATGAGAACAAAGATACAACATACCAGAATCTCTGGGACACATTTAAAGCAGTGTGTAGAGGGAAATTTATAGCACTAAATGCCCACCAGAGAAAGCAGGAAAAATCTAAAATTGGTACTCTAACATCACAATTAAAAGAACTAGAGAGGCAAGAGCAAACACATTCAAAAGCTAGCAGAAGGCAAGAAATAACTAAGATCAGAGCAGAACTGAAGGAGATAGAGACACAAAAAACCCTCCAAAAAGTCAATGAATCCAGGAGTTGGTTTTTTGAAAAGATCAACAAAATTGACAGACCGCTAGCAAGACTAATAAAGAAGAAAAGAGAGAAGAATCAAACAGACGCAATACAAAATGATAAAGGGGATATCACCACTGACCCCACAGAAAGACAAACTACCATCAGAGAATACTATAAACACCTCTACGCAAATCAACTAGAAAATCTAGAAGAAATGGAAAATTTCCTGGACACTTACACTCTTCCAAGACTAAACCAGGAAGAAGTTGAATCCCTGAATAGGCCAATAGCAAGCTTTGAAATTGAGGCAATAATTAATAGCCTACCAAACAAAAAAAGTCCAGGACCAGATGGATTTACAGCTGAATTCTACCAGGGGTACAAGGAGGAGCTGGTACCATTCCTTCTGAAACTATTCCAATCAATAGAAAAAGAGGGAATCCTCCCTAACTCATTTTATGAGGCCAACATCATCCTGATACCAAAGCCTGGCAGAGACACAACAAAAACAGAGAATTTTAGACCAATATCCCTGATGAACATCGATGCAAAAATCCTCAATAAAATACTGGCAAACCGGATTCAGCAGGACATCAAAAAGCTTATCCACCATGATCAAGTGGGGTTCTTCCCTGGGATGCAAAGCTGGTTCAACATTCGCAAATCAATAAACGTAATCCAGCATATAAACAGAACCAAAGACAAGAACCACGTGATTATCTCAATAGATGCAGAAAAGGCTTTTGACAAAATTCAACAGCCCTTCATGCTAAAAACGCTCAAGAAATTTGGTATTGATGGAACATACCTCAAAATAATAAGAGCTATTTATGACAAACCCACAGCTAATATCACACTGAATGGGCAAAAACTGGAAAAATTCCCTTTGAAAACTGGCACAAGACAGGGATGCCCTCTCTCACCACTCCTATTCAACATAGTGTTGGAAGTTCTGGCTAGGGCAATCAGGCAAGAGAAAGAAATCAAGGGTATCCAGTTAGGAAAAGAAGAAGTTAAATTGTCCCTGTTTGCAGATGACATGATTGTATATTTAAAAAACCCCACTGTCTCAGCCCAAAATCTACTTAAGCTGATAAGCAACATCAGCAAAGTCTCAGGATACAAAACTAATGTGCAAAAATCACAAGCATTCTTATACACCAGTAACAGACAAACAGAGAGCCAAATCAGGAATGAACTTCCATTCACAATTGCTTCAAAGAGAATAAAATACCTAGGAATACAACTTACAAGGAATGTAAAGGACCTTTTCAAGGAGAACTACAAACCACTACTCAGTGAAATAAAAGAGGACACAAACAAATGGAAGAACATACCATGCTCATGGATAGGAAGAATCAATATCGTGAAAATGGCCATACTGCCCAAGGTTATTCATAGATTCAATGCCATTCCCATCAAGCTACAAATGAGTTTCTTCACAGAATTGGAAAAAAACTGCTTTAAAGTTCATATGGAACCAAAAAAGAGCCCACATTGCCAAGACAATCCTAAGTCAAAAGAACAAAGCTGGAGGCGTCACGCTACCTGACTTCAAACTATACTACAAGGCTACAGTAACTAAACAGCATGGTACTCATACGAAAACAGAGATATAGACCAATGCAACAGAACAGAGTCCTCAGAAATAATACCACACATCTACAGCCATCTGACCGTTGACAAACCTGAGAGAAACAAGAAATGGGGAAAGGATTCCTATTTAATAAATGGTGCTGGGAAAATTGGCTAGCCATAAGTAGAAAGCTGAAACTGGATCCTTTCCTTATTCCTTTTACGAAGATTAATTCAAGATGGATTAGAGACTTAAATGTTAGACCTAATACCATAAAAACCCTAGAAGAAAACCTAGGTAGTACCATTCAGGACATAGGCATGGGCAAGGACTTCATGTCTAAAACACCAAAAGCAACGGCAGCAAAAGCCAAAATTGACAAATGGGATCTCATTAAACTAAAGAGCTTCTGCACAGCAAAAGAAACTACCATCAGAGTGAACAGACAACCTACAGAATGGGAGAAAATTTTTGCAATCCACTCATCTGACAAAGGGCTAATATCCAGAATCTACAAAGAACTCAAACAAATATACAAGAAAAAACAAACAACCCCATCAAAAAGTGGGCAAAGGATATGAACAGACATTTCTCAAAAGAAGACAATCATACAGCCAACAGACACATGAAAAAATGCTCATCATCACTGGCCATCAGAGAAATGCAAATCAAAACCACAATGAGATACCATCTCACACCCGTTAGAATGACAATCATTAAAAAGTTAGGAAACAACAGGTGTTGGGGAGGATGTGGAAAAATAGGATCACTTTTACACTGTTGGTGGGATTGTAAACTAGTTCAACCATTATGGAAAACAGTATGGCAATTCCTCAAGGATCTAGAACTAGATGTACCATATGACCCAGCCATCCCACTATTGGGTATATACCCAAAGGATTATAAATCATGCTGCTATAAAGACACATGCACACGTATGTTTATTGCGGCACTATTCACAATAGCAAAGACTTGGAATCAACCCAAATGTTCATCTGTGACAGACTGGATTAAGAAAATGTGGCACATATACGCCATGGAATACTATGCAGCCATAAAAAAAGATGAGTTTGCGTCCTTTGTAGGGACATGGATGCAGGTGGAAACCATCACTCTTAGCAAACTATCACAAGAAGAGAAAACCAAACACCGCATGTTCTCACTCATAGGTGGGAACTGAACAATGAGATCACTTGGACTCGGGAAGGGGAACATCACACATCGGGCCCTATCATGGGGAGAGGGGAGGGGGGAGGGATTGCATTGGGAATTATACCTGATATAAATGATGAATTCATGGGTGCTGACGAGTTGATGGGTGCAGCACACCAACATGGCACAAGTATACATATGTAACAAACCTGCACGTTATGCACATGTACCCTAGAACTTAAAGTATAATTAAAAAAATATAAATAAATAAAAAAAAAATTGTGGTAATCCTGGACTTTAAAGAAAGTTTAAAACTTTTGTGATTCCATCATTTTGAACCATGCATGCTTTTGGAAGCCCATCGTGATTGTCTCCTCCTCCTCATCTCCATCTCTGACTGGATTAGGTTTCCCTCCTTCATGCCCCCACAGTAGCCACTGGCTAACCTATGAGCTTATTCAGTTTGTATAGAAATGTCCCCTTTCTTGACTTGTCTCTTCTAACAGGATGTAAGGTCTCTGCATATAGGTTTGCCTCTTGTTTTCTGTTAGAGACACAGGATATACTGTAAGACCTGGCATATAGTAACCACCTAATATATGCTTGTTGAATGAACACTTAAATCGTGCCTTCTCAACCCCAACAGAACTTGTGCTTTTAGGTTACAGGCTTAAGAAGGCAAGCATGACAAGGGTGGGTATGTGTGTATTGACCCTTCCAGACTTTACTGACCTGTTAACAAAGAAAATTACTCTTCTGTCAGATGATTAGAGAGAGGACCCCATTCCCCCATTTAGCACCTGCATCACTAAAGCTCCATCTCTTGGGTTCAAATAGTGGTTGTTGGATTTTTAGGAGACCTCTGCCAAAATGTATGGTGAGAAAGTTCACACACGGATCCCTTTTCAGCTCACATTTCAGTCTTTACTTTTATCAGTTAATGCTTCAGTAAGCATTTTCAGAAATGCAGTAGCAGCCAGAGAGTACCAGAGAAAGAAGAGGCACTTGAATGAGAAATGCAGGAGGACACCAAGACAGTTTTCACCTCCTCTGAAATTTAGCTCAGGTGTGGCCTTGCTAGTATGTATCAGCCTCCTTCTTCTGAATTTGTGTGTGGATTCAGCCTCTTGAATTGAAGCATCCAAGTTTTCAGTTTTGTAGAAAACAAACTTCTCCCTTTTTCCTTTAACTCTCATCAGATGTGATCCTAAAATCTACATATATAATCTTTACCTTTTAGCAGGTGTTGGATTTAGCTCCCACTAACTGCAGAAAATTTTTAAATGAATATACTTCTCTGCCTTCAAATCCAAAATTAATAAGAGCAAATTTGAAATCTTTCTTTCCAATTTTTTTTTTGATAAAGTACTTAGATTAGAAAAGTTTACATTTATCTTCTCCAATTCCTTTTCCTGATAACTCTACATGTACTATTATTTAAAGTAGCTTTTGATTTTTGCCTTATTTACCAGTTTCAGTTAATTGCCACTGTTCTGAGGTTGCACTCTCAAATGCCCTTAAGAGCCAGACAACCACAGTAATTCAATAATATAGTCCATGCAAATAAACAAATTTGTATTTTTTCACGTTAAATTTTCAAACTTTATTCACAGGTGAAATTTTTTTGAAAGCTGAAATATTTTAGAAAAACATCCCCAGGGCCTCCATTTTAAGGCAACAATGTATCACACCTTACTCTTAGGGCCAGCTTCAAGAACAGGTGACCTGTACTGATAAATAGTGCCCCCATGCTACACACACACACAACACACACACACACAATATTAGTTCATTTCACACTGCTATAAGGATACTACCGAGTAGTTTATAAAGGAAAGAGGATTAATTATTTCCGTTCTGCATGGCTGGGGAGGCCTCAGGAAACTTACAATCATGGCGGAAGGCAAAGGGAAAGCAAGTTGTGTCTTATATGGTGGCAGGAGAGAGAGAGAGGAGAAAGTGAAGGGAGAAGTGTCCCTTATGAAACCATCAGCTCTTGTGAGAACTCACTCACTCTCATGAGAACAACATAGGGGAAACTGCTCCCATGATCCAATCACCACACGTGGGGATTACAATTCAAGATGAGGATTTGTGTGGGAATACAGAGCCAAACCATATCAACACACATGTGGAAAGGCCTCTGCTGTTACTGTTATGAAACCTCTTATATGTTATAAACAGAAGCCTGATATTTTCATTTTGTAGTAGGCTCCATAAATTATATTTGTAGTTCCTGTACACTCAAAGCCATTATCATTCTCCACCTGAATTACTAAAACAGTGCCTCAGTTTGTGCCCCTCCCACTGGGGTTTCTGTTCTCAAGCCCTCCTTCATACAGCTATGGAACTGATTTTTTCAGATACCAATTTCATTATGCTGGCCAATGTTCTACAGTTTGTACTCTAAGCTTCTCTACCTGGTGCAGACGTCACTTCAGAACCTGACAGTTCTCTGCATTATTTCTTGCAGTTTCTGATATGATTCTGTAGTCAGGCTGGTCTTACCATTATCCCCTGTTTAGTGGCTTAACTCTATATTAAAGCGCATGCTCCTGGTTAATGAAAAATGTGGCCTTCCCTCCTTTCTGCATATCCAGAATCATCTTCAGCTGGTTAGCCCCAGTGCTTGCTTCTCCACAAATCTTCCTAATTATTCTCACACTTGAGCATTTACCTTACGGGTAAACTTTGTCATGGGCAGCTTTGTCACATAGGTATATGTGTACTATGGTGGTTTGCTGCATCTATTGACCTGTCTCTGAGTTCCTTCCCCTTATCTCCCACCCTCAACAGGCCCTGGTTTGTGTTGTTCCCCTTCCTGTGTCCATGTGTTCTCATTGGTCAACTCCCACTAATGAGTGAGAACATGCAGTATTTGATTTTCTGTTCCTGAGTTAGTTTGCTGAGAATGATGGCTTCCAGCTTCATCCATGTCCCTGCAAATAACATGATCTCATTCCTTTTTATGGCTGCATAGTATTCCATGGTATATATGTACCGTACCATACTTTCTTTATCTAGTCTATTATTGATGGGCACTTGGGTTGGTTCCATGTCTTTGCTATTGTAAATAAATGCTGCAATAAACATACATGTGCATGTGTCTTTATAGTGCAATGATTTATATTCCTTTGGGTATATACCCAGTAATGGGATGGCTGGGTCAAATGGTATTTCTGGTTCTACATCCTTGAGGAATCACCGCACTGTCTTATACAATGGTTGAGCTAATTTACTTTCCCACCAAAGGTGTAAAAGCATTCCTATTTCTCCACAGCCTTGCCAGCATCTATTGTTTCTTGACTTTTTAATAATCATCATTCTGACTGGTGTGAGATGGTATCTCATTGTGGTTTTGATTTGCATTTCTCTAATGATCAGTGATGCTGAGCTTTTTTTTATATATATATTTGTTGGCTGCATAAATGTTTTCCTTTGAGAAGTGTCTGTTCATAACCTTTGCCCACTTTTTGATGGGGTTGTTTGTTTTTTTCTTGTAAATTTGTTTAAGTTCCTTGTAAATTCAGATATTAGACCTTTGTTAGATAGGTAGAGTGCAAAAATTTCCTCTCATTCTGTAGGTTGCCTGTTCACTCTGCTGATAGTTTCTTTTGCTGTACAGAAGCTCTTTAGTTTAATTAGATCCCATTTGTCCCTTTTGGCTTTTGTTGCAATTGCTTTTGGTGTTTTAATCATGAAGTCTGCCCATGCCTATGTCCTGAATGGTATTGCCTAGGTTTTTGTTTAGGTTTCTTATTGTTTTGGGTTTTACATTTAAGTCTGTAATCCATCTTGAATTAATTTTTGAATAAAATATAAGAGAGGCATCCAGTTTCAGTTTTCTGCATCTGGCTAGCCAGCTTTTCCAGCATCATTTATTGAATAGATCCATTCTCCATTGCTTGTTTTTGTCAGGTTTGTCAAAGATCAGATGGTTGTGGATGTGTGGTGTTATTACTGAGGTCTCTGTTCTGTTCCATTGGTCTATTTGTCTGTTTTGGCAACAGTACCATGCTGTTTTGGTTACTGTAGCTTTGTAGTACAGCTTGAAGTCAGGTAGTGTGATGCCTCCAGCTTTGTTCTTTTTGCTTAGGATTGTCTTGGCTATAAGGGGTCTTCTTTGATTCTGTATGAAAGTTATAATCATTTTTTTCTAATTCTGTGAAGAAAATCAATGGTAGTTTGATGATAATAGCATTGAATCTATAAATTAATTTGGGCAGTATGGCCATTTTCATGATATTGATTCTTCCTATCCATGAGGATGGAATGTTTTTCCATTTGTCTGTGTCCTTTCTTATTTCCTTGAGCAGTGGTTTGTAGTTCTCTTTGAAGAGGTCCTTCACATCCCTTGTTAGCTGTATCCCTAGGTATTCTCTTTGTAGCATCTTGAATAGGAGTTCATTAATGATTTGGCTCTCTGCTTGTCTATTGTTGGTGTATAGGAATGCTTATGATTTTGCATATTGATTTTGTATCCTGAGACTTTGCTGAAGTTGCTTATCAGTTTAATGAGTTTTCGGGCTGAGATGATAGGGTTTTCTAACTATAAATCATGTCATCTGTAAACAGAGATAATTTGACTTTCTCTCTTCCTATTTGAATACGCTTTATTTCTTTCTCTTGCCTGATTGCCCTGGCCAGAACTTCCAAAAGTATGTTGAATAGGAGTGGTGAGAGAGGGCAACCTTGTCTTTACTGATTTTCAAAGGGAATGCTTCCTGCTTTTGCCCATTCAAAATGATATTGGCTGTGAGTTTGTCATAAAAAGCTCTTCTTATTTTGAGCTAGGTTCCATCAATACCTAGTTTACTGAGAGTTGAAGTTTTTATTTTATTTTATTTTATTTTATTTTATTTTATTTTATTTTTATTTATTTATCTTTTTTGAGATAGAGTCTTGCTCTGTTGCCCAGGCTAGAGTGCCATCTTGGCTTACTGAAACCTCTGCCTCTGGGTTCAAGTGATTCTCCTGCCTCAACCTCCCTAGTAGCTGGGAATACAGGCACATGCCACCATGCCCAGCTAATTTTTATATTTTTAGTAGAGATGGGGTTTCACCATGTTGGCCATGTCGAACTCTTGACCTCGTGATCTGCCCACTTCGGCCTCCCAAAGTGCTGGGATTACAGGAGAGAGCCACCGTGCTCGGGATGTTGAATATTTCGAAGGTCTTTTCTGCATCTGTCGAGATAATCATGTGGATTTTGTCTTTGGTTCTGTTTATGTGACGGATTATGTTTATCGATTTGTGTATGTTGAACCAGTCTTGCATACCAGGGATGAAGCTGAGTTGATCGAGGTGGATAAGTTTTTTGATGTGCTGCTGGATTTGGTTTGTCAGTATTTAATTGGGAATTTTTGCTTTGATATACATCTGAAGTTTTCTTTTTTATTATGTCTCTGGCCAGTTTTGGTATCGGGATGATGCTGACTTCATAAAATGAGTGAGGAAGGATTCCCTTCTTTTCAATTGTTTGGAATCGTTTCAGAAGAAATGGCCCCAGCTCATCTTTGCACCTCTGGTAGAATTCGGTTGTGAATCAATCTTGTCCTGGGATTTTTTTTGGTAAGTAGGCTATTAATTACTGCCTCAATTTCAGAAATTGTTATTGGTCCATTCAGGGATTCAACTCCTTCCTGGTTTAGTCTTGGGAGGGTGTATGTCACCAGGAATTTATCCGTTTATTCTAGATTAACAAAGATAGTCAGGACTTGAACTCAGCTCTGGACCAAGTGAACCTAATAGACATCTACAGAACTCTCCACCCCAAATCAAAAAAATATACATTCTTCTCAGTGCTACATGGCACTTATTCTAAAATTGACCACAAAATTGGAAGTAACACTCCTCAGCAAATGCAAAAGAACTGAAATCATAACAAACAGTCTTTCAGACCACAATGCAATCAACTAGAACTCAGGATTAAGAAACTCACTCAACTTACAGAATGGGAGAAAATTTTTACAATCTACTCATCTGACAAAGGGCTATTATCCAGAGTCTACAGAGAACTTAAACAAATTTACAAGAAAAAAATCAAACAACCCCATCAAAAAGTGGGCGAAGGATATGAATAGACACTTCTCAAAAGAGGACATTTATGCAACCAACAGACACACGAAAAAATGCTCATCGTCACTGGTCATCAGAGATATGCAAATCAAAACCACAATGAGATGCCATCTCATACGAGTTGGAATGGTAATCATTAAAAAGTCAGGAAACAACAGATGCTGGAGAGGATGGGGAGAAATGGGAACACTTTTACACTGTTGGTGGGACTGTAAACTAGTTCAACCATTGTGGAAGACAGTGTGGCGATTCCTCATGGATCTAGAACTAGAAATACCATTTGACCCAGCCATCCCATTACTGGGTATATACTCAAAGTATTATAAATCATCCTGCTATAAAGACACATGTACACGTATGTTTATTGTGGCACTATTCACAATGGCAAATACTTGGAACCAACCAAAATGTCGATCAATGATAGACTGAATTAAGAAAATGTGGCACATATACACCATTTTTATTGCTATGCAGCCATAAAAAAGGATGAGTTCATGTCCTTTGTAGGGACATGGATGAAGCTGGGAACCACCATTTTGAGCAAACTATCGCAAGGACAGAAAACGAAACACTGAATGTTCTCACTCATAGGTGGCAATTGAACAATGAGACTTGGACACAGGGTGGGGAACATCACACACCAGGGCCTGTCATGGGGTTGGGGGAGGGAGAGGGATAGCATTAGGAGATATACCTAATGTAAATGACGAGTTAATGGGTGCAGCACACCAACATGGCACGTGTTTACATAGGTAACAAACCTGCATGTCGTGCACATGTACCCTAGAACTTAAAGTATAATAAATAAATAAAAGAAACTCACTCAAGCCACACAATTACATGGAAATTGAACAACCTGCTCCTGAATAACTCCTGAGTAAATAATGAAATTAAGGCAGAAATCAAGAAGTTCTTTGAAACCATTGAGAACAAAGAGACAATGTACCAGAATCTCTGGGACACAGCTAAAGCAGTGTTAAGAGGGAAATTTATAGCACTAAATGTCCACATCAGAAAGTAGAAAAATCTCAAATCAACACCCTAACATCACAATTAAAAGAGCTAGAGAGGCAAGAGCAGACTAATTCAAAAGCTAGCAGAAGACAAGAAGTAAGATCAGAGCAGGATTGAAGGAGATAGAGACAGGAGCCAAAAATCAATGAATGCAGGAGCTGTTTTTTTGGAAAAGAAAATATTAACAAAATAGGAGACTGCTAACTATACTAATAAAGAAGAGAGAAGAATCAAATTAACACAATAAAAAATAATAAAGGGGATATCACCACTAACCCTACAGAAATACAAACTACTGTACACTTTTTTATTTTTTAAAACCTGTTATTATGGATTAAGTTTAGGATGAATATACTGACCAGAAATTTTAGAAACTGAGCAACAATAATGCAGCCCCTAAAGCTAGTATTTTTTGCAAGAATCTTACAACTGCACATAGAAAACATTTCTTTCTAGAAGAATTGAATAAATGTGAAAAAATGTATAGCACCAAGCAGAGTGTAAGGTTAAAGTTCCTGCCCCAGAACTGACAACAGGTGACCCTACCATAAGGTGTGCATATGGCTGAGATATGGTGCTACTATGAATTCGGTTCATAGAACCACATCTGGTAACCCATGGGGAATAGAGTCTCTGTCATTGTGACCAGAATTGTGAATCTTATAGGCAACAGATGTGATGGCTTATCACAAAATCTTAGCAATGAAGTGACTTTTATTCTTCTAGTCCATTCCCCTTTTTAGTAAAGACATTTCTTTCATGATATTCTTATCTGATTGACTACTTCAAATTAACTAGTACAAATACATCTTTTATTCTTGTATGTTGAACATTAATTACACTTTTTTGCATAAGATGAATGTCTTAAGTTTTTAGATCATTGATTATTTACACAGATAACACATTTTTCATACAACTGTAATAAATGGAATACCAATGTTCATTTACTTTAAAAAGTGTGATTATATAAGTATGTATGTGTATATTTTCATATATGTATATAAAATTTAGAAGAAAATCAAATTTTGCATTTTCAGGCACGTACTCTTAAACAAGTAATCATTCTCTTGTGTAAGTTGGTCACTCATGTTTATGGAATCATCCTCTTCTTCACTTCAAGACGGGTGGCCATTTATTCATGCGTTGCTTAAATCTGTTTCTTGATGTCATTATTTATTATCTCAATTTGGACAGAAATTCATATAGTCACTTAAATTCAAAGTAGCATTTCATATAGTCACCTATACTATCTATCTACTTTCTATATCCCAACAAGAAATAAAATCTGAGGTGCTAATAATAGACATTTACTTTTGTTTTAATGTTTTAAAGTAGTACATCAGACACTTTAAACTAATTTCCCTTCAATTAAATCAATATATATTAGTGGAGAAAAATGGCAACGCAGTTTCTTAGCAAATATCATAATCAAGCTGTATAATGTTGGAGTAATGATATTACATTTTAAATCTATTATAATGAAGGACAGAGAATTACTTTTTTAAGGAAAAAATTAAGATGTAAAACAACCTAATAAAAACATAATAATAGCTGACAACCACAATCCAGTTCTCCTTTGCACACTTGTCAAACATGCTTGCCATTTCTGATAATACATTTAGATCATATGACTATCTAACTTTTTTGAATCACTGAGGTTTAAATTCAGGTGTGTTCTTCTGAGGTTTCTCTCAAAATTTGTCAAATCCCTAGAAGAGTTTTGAAGTCCTCCACACTCTGTCGTTAATTATGTACACATCCACTTCCCTAAAGGTGAAGAGCAAGAGAAGATGATCTCTGGAGGGCTTTTCTGGCTTTATACTACTATCTCAGATACCCAAGAAGGAAGCTGTAAATGATAAACTTGTTCTCTGATATCTTTCTGTCTTACTTATTAGCCAGTACATATTATTGTTTACAAATTTTCATGCACTGGCTTAACCCTTTCTTTTCAGGATTCTCTTTTCTATTTCTTTTGGGTTTCAGAATTAACCGCTTCTTTCTTCATTGTTCATTCTCTTTGTGGCTTCCTTCAGTATCCTGAATATTGAAAAGAAAGAAATGAATAAAAAGAATGACCTCTTAAAAAGTTTAGACAGAGTCAATGGGTTCTCATATTAAAACCTCAGCCATTAAATAATATAATCACCTAGTCTAAAGTAAAAGACCATTATGGTTCTTTTCTTTTCTACAGCAAGAATAGTAAGTGGACACTGACATGTTTCAGTTACTGCATTCGTTCACTGTACTCCAAGAAGAATCAGTTATGGTATACGTCTGCAAATTCACCTCTCTCTGTTTTTATAAAGAAAGTTTAATGAAACACAGTGATGTCCTTTCCTTTATATATTGTCTATGGCTTCTTTCTGCATCAGGATAGAGAGTAGTTGCTTAGAGATCTTATAGCCCACAAAGCTGAAAATATTTACTATCAAGCCCTTTAATAAAAACTTTGCCAGCCCCTGAATTATAACATACTTTGTTTTAAGAAGACCTGTTGTGCCTTGTTCAAAGTAATAATTTAATATGTTTTCAGAATTTAGGACACTTTTTTCTTATAATTATTAAATAATTTAAGGTAACAATATTTCTAGTCATTATAATCAATACCACTTAATAAAGCATCTGATTACATTCATATAGAGGCTTTTTCTTTGAAGCAACTAATCTTGTTTTTAAATTAGTTCATGCAGTTAAACGTTTTACAGGGAACTATTTTATGTAACTATGTTTTTCTCAGCTTTCACCTTGTTTTCAATATTATGTACAGTTTTATTTTTGGATCAGTAATATGTGGTGTGGTCAACAGTGATTGAAATTATTATCTAGAATGTGACACTCAAATAGACATTCAAACTGGACACTCAAATATTTATTCAATTTATTTATTCAATTTATAGAGGTGTATTCCATTAATAGAAAAAAATAGTTATTTTCAGTCTATGCTACTACAACCCATTGTGAAGTATACTCTAAATTGTAACTTCTTAATGGATTACATTGATATTAATCTTATAAATTATTTGTTATTTTTTGTATTCCAGGTACTGTATTTTTTGTATTCCATGACTGCATATTCATGCGTGTTTGAAAAAGAAATATGACAATATACTCTTTTAAATCATAAATAACCAGCATTTTGAGAGGCCGAGGTGGGCGGATCATGAGGTCAGGAGTTCGAGACCAGTCTGGTCAATATGGTGAAACCCCGTCTCTAATTTTTGTAAGAATACAAAAATTAGCCAGGCATGGTGGTGCTTGCCTGTAGTCTCAGCTACTCAGGAGGCTTAGGCAGGAGAATCGTTTGAACCCAGGAGGCAGGGGTAGTGGTGAGCCAAGATCGCGCCATATATGTATCAGTAGGTTAGAAATTTATTGATAAGCCTTTCATCAGAGAAGACTTTTCTAAAGGTCATTGGATCCCTTTGAGAAAGACAATTTGCCTTATTTCCTTGAATGCCTTTCTAATCTAGAATGCCAGTTCTTGTACTATGTATTTCTTTGTATTTTAGTTTCATTTCTCTTTATATTTCTATTTGACAATAATTTATTTGAGAGCCATCAATTCATATGTGACTATTTCTGTTTCTTCCAGTTCCAAGAGACTGCCATTCTTAATAATTCTCAATATTAAATTAAGAGATATTTAGCAGTCACTATAATTAAATATTATGCAAAACTTCTGGTCAGTTTTATAATTCTAAAAGTCATGTATGTTAATTAATGCTGTTCAAATATAATATCCACTCTGCAAGTACCTCTTCTATTAATTTGTGGTAGATGGGCGAATAAAATGACAATAATTTAAGAAAAATGTATTTAACGCATGTTATGGAACAAGAAATCTGTACTATCTGCTTTATGTTTATGCTATAAGTGTACTTTATTATTGTTGGTTCTCAAATTCTATTTAAATTAGATGTTATTTTCTTTATTTTACATCTGAAGAAAGAGTATTAGAGAAGACGCTAGACCCAAGATTCAGATCCAGTTATTAGATAGATACCCATTTATCTTCCCATGTTTCATTGGCAAAAAGCAAATAATCTTGCTATAAAAGTTTTATGGCTCAAAACTTTGTCAGTTTAATTCACAGACACGAAATGATGATAGAACTGCAAACTACCCCTTCAAAAGGATCCAGCTCAGTCCCTTTATTTTACAAATAAGGATATTGAAGTCCTGTTGAATTTTTAACCAAACAAACAAACAAACTTATCTTTGGTTAGGAAATAAATTTCTGGCACAGCTAAAACTAGAAGACAGCTCTCTTGCCTCCCAATGCAGAGGTCTTTTCACTATATGGCAAGTGTTTGTCTTCTTTCCCATATGTCCTCTATATAATCCAAGTTACCTAAATGCAAGTCTAAAAGGTTTTTGGTCTTGTTCCTACTTGCTGATAAATTTTGGATGCATATGCTGATGTCACCAACATGTACTTACTGGAAAAATAACTTGTATTGTCATATCCTTATTAGATTTCATATTTCTATGACTCATACAGTGAGAACAAACTGCCTGTTTTGAAAATCTTAAGCTAAGAAAAAATAAATATGGCCCTGAAATTTCTTCTGCAAATTAGAGTCAAGAAAATATTTCTCACATTGTGACTCTGAAGTTTATACTCAGACTAAAGAACAAATATATTGTCTAGACAAATGGAAACTTATCAAACACAATGAAAACACTTTTGTGACTTTTTTCATTCTAAGACTAAGAATATATATTGTTTACATTGTATTCATTTTCAGAATTGTGAGCTCTCATGATGATTTAGAAACCTAAAGGATATTTAAGGTTTCATTTCATTTGGTAGTACTATTCCATTACCATTGATGTTAACATTTGACAAATCGGTTAGAGTTTTGACAAGTTTTTTTTTAATTGTAATGAAACAAAGGAAGAATTAATTGATAGTAGTACAAGATTCCACATCAAGGTAAGGTTTCCATGAGAGTTTTACTTGAAAAAAAATTGTAATCACAAGTCTTTATGAAAATGGAAATAATATAAGCAACTCTCACCTCAGAACACTTTTTGCTAATGAGCCACTTAAAAACAATGTTGCTTGTGCAATAGTGAATTACATAGTTTGATACAGAAACAACATAAATTTGCTAGCTACACACATACATAGACAAACAAATATACATATATGTATATATACAGGCATCAGGCACAAAAAATTGAGATAACCATTCTTCATTTTGTTTTCATCATTCTTCAAGTTCCTTCTGTTTCACTTATATATGTTATCTTTTATCCACATCTCCATGCACACCCCTTCCATTCATAAACAATGAATCTAATGTGTTTCGTATAATGTCCTTGGAAAAAAGTCCATTTTAAATATATAGTATTGTAATGTTTTATTTACATATGTGGAACATATAGAGATATATAATATATATTTACATAAATACATGTATGTGTATTTCTCTTTATATTTCTATTTGACAATAATTTCTTTGAGAGCCATCAATATATATATGACTATTTCTGTTTCTTCCGGTTCCAAGAGACTTTCATTCTTAATAATTCTCAGTATTAAATTAAGAGATATTTGGCAGTCACTATAATTAAGTATTATACAAAACTTCTGGTCAGTTTTATAAATCTAAAAGTCAGGTATGTTAATTAATCCTGTTCATATACATGTATATACATGTATTTACGTAAATATATATTATATATCTCTATATGTTCCACATATGTAAATAAAACATTACAATATTATATATTTAAAATGGACTTTTTTTAAGGACGTTATACTAAGCACATTAGATTCATTGTACATATGTGTGTATATATACATGTATTTATGTAAATATATATTATATATCATATATTATACATATATGCCAAATATATATGTGTATATACACACATTTGGAATATGTATACACATATGTATATGTGTGTATACATGTGCATATGTACACATTCCACATATGTATATATGAACGAACATACATACACACATCCGAATGAACAGTCTTGTGCAAAAGCTGTTGTCATATTTCTTAACTTTTTATATGTTAAAATATGGCTAAAAGTAACATTTAATAAGGATATAGAATACATGCTTGAACAAATAATACTTAAATATATAGATAACATACTATATCCTTGAACAGAAAAACTGAAAATATAAAGATGTTAATTCTTCACATTTCAGGTGAAAGTGCCAGTATGAATACCCTGAAACTGCTCACTTTTTCTTGAAACAAAAGAAATAATGAAAGACCTATTGAAAATATTTACAAGTGTCTAGTCATTTTCCAAAACTAAGTGAAAAAAATTTGTAAACTCCAAATAGGGAGGAAATTCAAATAGTGCCGTAAAGCTGACCACCCTGGTTGGAACAAGGCTTCAGTCTGAGAAAGAACAGAGGGTTAAAAAGTGCCTCTGGGCCGGGCACGGTGGCTCACGCAGCACTTTGGGAGGCCGAGACGGGCGGATCAGGAGGTCAGGAGATCAAGACCATCCAGGCTAACACGGTGAAACCCTGTCTCTACTAAAAATACAAAAAATTAGCCAGGCGTAGTGGCGGGTGCCTGTAGTCCCAGCTACGCAGGAGGCTGAGGCAGGAGAATGGTGTGAACCCGGGAGGCGGAGCTTGCAGTGAGTGGAGATCGCGCCACTGCACTCCAGTCTGCACGACAGGGAGAGACTCCGTCTCAAAAAAAAAAAAAAAAAAAAAAAAAAAAGTGCCTCTGGCAGAAATGGAATCAAAGCTGGCCTTCTAGTATGACCAACTTGTGTTTTCCAGGGGAATTAAATACAAATAGTGATTAACATCTGAATCTTGTTATAGAAATAAATGTATATACTTTCTAGTGAAACCTGTACATATAATTTAAAACTGTAAGAGTATTTTCAATCAAACAGAAGGCAGGAATTGATTAAAAAAAAATACAGAAGAAAGTACGGCTAAAATAAAATGCAAAATCATATGGCAGAAATAAATTCACAATTTCAATATTTACCATAAATATAAATGACTTAAAGTTAACTATTGAAAGTTAAAGAGTATAAGATTAGATTCTTAGCCAAATCTAAACACATCTATTAGTAAAACAATGGGGTTTTTAGAGGACACAGAAAGAAACAAAAACAATAAAAATGAGGACGGTAGTAATACTCCCCAGAGAGGGCAATAATTCAAATTTCTGGAAATTAAACCATACCCGGAAGTTTGTTCAGCTGATGAGTGCATCAGACCATCAGGAACTACGATTGTCTGTGAGCTAGGCTCAGCTCCGTATACATAGGCTAGAGCTGTTCTTCATATGGACTAGATTACGTATACTTGGGGGACCTCCTTATTTGGAGATAATGGAATTTTTTTTTATTATTATACTTTAAGTTCTGGGGTACATGTGCACAATGTGCAGGTTTGTTACATAGGTAAACATGTGCCATGTTGGTTTGTGGCGCCTATCAACTCATCATTTACATTAGGAATTTCTCCTAATACTATCTCTCCCCAGCCCCTCCACCCCCGACAGGCGCCGGTGTGTGATGTTCCCCTTCCTATGTCCATGTGTTCTCATTGCTTAACTCCCACTTATGAGTGAGAACATGTGGTGTTTGGTTTTCTCTTCTTGTGTTACTTTGCTGAGAATGATGGTCTCCAGTTTCATCCACGTCGTTGCAAAGGACATGAACTCCTCCTTTGTTATGGCTGCATAGTATTCCATGGTGTATATGTGCCACATTTTCTTAATCCAGTCTATCATTGATGGGCATTTGGGTTGGTTCCATTGTCTTTACTATTGTGAACAGTGCTGCAATAAACATATGTGTGCATGGATCTTTTTAGCAGAATGATTTATAATCCTCTGGGTATGTACCCAGTAATGGGATTGCTGAGTCAAATGGTATTTCTAGTTCTAGATCCTTGAGGACTTGCCACACTGTCTTCTACAATAGTTAAACTAATTTACACTCCCACTAACAGTGTAAAACATTCCTATTTCTCAACATCTGTTCCAGCATCTGTTGTTTCCTGACTTTTTAATGACTGCCATTTTAACTGGCATGATGGTATCTCATTGTGGTTTTGATTTGCATTTCTCTAATGACCAGTGATGATGAGCATTTTTTCATAAGTTTGTTGGTTGCATAAATGTCTTCTTTTGAGAAGTGTCTGTTCATATCCTTCGCCCATTTTTTGATGGGGTTGATTTTTGCTTCTAAATTTGTTTAAGTTCTTTGTAGATTCTGGATATTAGCCCTTTGTGGGATGGATAGATTGCAACAATTTTCTCCCAATCTGTAGGTTGCCTGTTCACTCTGCTGATAGTTTCTTTTGCTGTGCAGAAGCTCTTTAGTTTAATTAGATCCCATTTGTCAATTTTGGCTTTTGTTGCCATTGCTTTCGGTGTTTTAGTCATGAAGTCTTTGCTCATGCCTATGTCCTGAATAGTATTGCCTAGGTTTTCTCCTAAAGTTCTTATGCTTTTAGGTCTTACATTTAAGTCTTTAATCCATCTTTAGTTAATTTTTGTATAAGATGTAAGGATGGGATCCAGTTTCAGCTTTCTGCATATGGCTAGCCAGTTTTCCCAGCACCATTTATTAAATAGGGAATCCTTTCCCCATTGCTTGTTTTTGTCAGGTTTGTCAAAGATCAGATTGTTGTAGATGTGTGGTGTTATTTCTGAGAACTTTGTTCTAGTCCGTTGTTCTATATATCTGTTTTGTTTATATGTCATCTGTCCCAGAACACCCTCTGAGACATTTTTCCCATTTAATGGCAGTCCTTTCTGCAAATGATTTTTTAAAAAGAACTTTTAAAAAAGTAAATCTTTAAGTATTTCTTGTCTTCACGTGGCTGAGCCCTCACATTTAAACATAATTTAGCTATAGATAAAATTCTAGCTCCAAAGATCATTTCTTCAGAATCTTTATAATTAATCCCTCATCTTCTTTTTTCTAGTGCCTTTGTTGAGAAGATTGCCATCAATCTAATTATGTTTTGTTCGTGGGTGATCTCGTCTTTTTTACTAGAAACTTTTAGAATTTCTCTTGGTCTTTGTAGTGTGTATATTACATTCCAGTCTATCTAGATGTGGGCTTTTTCATCTTTTCTGCTTGACACTGCATCATGTCTGTGGTAAGCATTCATTATTTTTCTTTAGTTCTTTGAGACTCTTAGTTATGTTTTCTTCAATTATTCTTCTGATCTTTTTTTTCTACTTTTCTGGGTCTGTAACTATTGCCACAGCTACTCTTAAACTCAAACGTGTGTCAACATTTTAAAACATTTTACACCTTACCATTCCTGCAATTGCTTCCTACAATTGCTCTTCCATTTCCCAAATTCATTTGTATAGTAGTTCTGGCTTGTTTCTGCTTAGCTCATGTGTAGTGTACCTTATTTCAACTATTGTAATTGTTTTTACCAGTATACCTTCTTTTTGTTTGTTGCTTTTTGTTTATTTGTTTGTTTGTTTGTTTGAGATGGGGTCTCACTCTGTCACCCAGACTGGAGTGCAGTGGTGTGATCACAGCTCACTACAGCCTCATCCTCCCCAGGCTCATGTTATTCTTCCACCTCAGCCTCCTGATTACCTGGGACTATAGGTGCACACCACCATGCTTATCTAATTTTTTAATTTTTTTGTAGAGACAGGGTTTCACCACATTGCCCAGGCTGGTCTCAAACTCCTGGGCTCAAGTGTCCCATCCACCTCATCCTCCCAAAGTACTAGGATTGTAGGTGTGAGCAACCGTGCCTGACCTATTACCAGTATACCTTCTTAAGGTACAGTCCTTAGTGACCATTCCCTTTTCAATTATCAGTAGCTCCATCAATATAGTTTTTTTGTGTCTTTTTCCCTTTCTTAAAAATTCTTGATTTACTTGCTCTATTAATGCAGGGTTTTCCAGTATAATATATATTATATTTTTGTGATTCCTCTTCTATTGGTTGTGCTTCTGTATATCTGGCTATTTATTCTGTGTAAATATTTCCCCTGAAGATTTCATCTACCTTGACTATTCTTAGAAAGAATATGAGGGCCAAGAGGTAGCCCCAGCTTGAGATATTTTGATGGGTTTGGAAGTGCAGCAGGCCCGAGGAAGACATTCCCAAAACTTCATAAACTGGCTTTGAGATTCTATTTGTTCTCTCCTCATTAAGTAACTCTGACCCTCAGAGAACTTCCATAGGTATACCTGACACTGCTTTTTGTTGAAAGAGTTTTTTCCAGCTGATTTTCATTTCCAAGTTGCAAAATAGGAGTAGAGTGAGAGAGGAAAGAAGAATCAGTAGCAGCTGGTCTTCACTCACCAGCTATATCCTTGGCAAAGGCTGCTTCATTGGCCCTGCTGCTTTTCTACTTTGAAATAGTAACCTAGCAGTGAGTGATTCCCACAGGAAATACGGCAGAGAAGCAAGCACTCAAAAGCACCTCCATTTTATTTCCCTCTGAGAGTGGCCCTAAGCCTGATTCCATTCCTGATTTCCATTGCCCTTTTGTTGGGCTTTAACAGCATTTAGCTCTGTTCACTTCCTCAAGTATTTCTCACAACTTTACCTTAGTTCTTCAAGTCAATATACGTTTTCCCTACTTCTTTGATATTTCTAGGTTGGACTGGGGAAATTAAGTCAGCAGATGGTGATATAATCTCCTTGTTAGTAACTGAAAGTCACAGTCAAGTTTTTTGCATAAACCGGCACACAACTCAGACACACACATTTAGGAATGGATATTGTAACATTACTATGAGGTAGAAAAAGAGAACGAGAAGCAATTAAAACGTCTAACTGTAGGGTTGTAGTTAAGTTAGCTTAAATTCAGTCACTGGAATAAGATAAAGATTTTAATATCCAAGTGTTAGTACAAATAACTCAAAAAACATTATTAAAGTGGAAAAAATCAAAGTGCAGAACACTATGATAAATGTGTAAGATGAAAGATATATACTGATAAAGGTACTTTAAAATATATGTATATATCCAGAAAAAAAAATCAACTGTACTGACTCTATGGGGAATGATCTCTGTAGAGAGGAGTTTATATATTACCACGTAATTTGAAAATTTAAATGCACATACATATGATTTTTTAAGCTTTAAAATTTATTTTGCTAATACCACATAAAGAGAAATGTTTTATAAGTATTGTATACATTCTCACACATGTGTGCACAGACACATTCTTATTTAGAATTTTATATTCCAATGGAAGACATTGCATAGGACTGTATTAAAACTGTTATGCTAATAGATAAAAATCATAGTAAGAAATGTTAAACAGAAAGACAGTTTAAAAATATTATTTAAATGATTATGTTACAACAACGCATATTTATTTGATTAAAAGTTATTAAAGATTAATGGAAGCTAATACTTTCATTTTAATTATATGTTCAAATTTCATGCCAAATAATTTATTCATCTTGTGTAAAATCCATGTAGAGAAACAGTCTGCGGGCTAACATAAATGAGTTTGTGAAAAGTGTCAAGTGATATTATTGAACAGAAAAAAAAAAAAAGATTTGTTGAGATTAGAGAAACTGAGGCGTCAGTTGTCAGTTCATCTATTTAGAAAAGGTAGACAGAAGAGAAGACAAAAGCCAATATTCAAATTATCTGCATGACTTGTTCTTTTTTTGACTACAAATTGTCAATGTGAGAAGGATGTGAGAAAAGACAGTAAAATCAAAAAGTCACTTTTGGTTAGCAGAATAAAATCTCATTTTTAATGGTATGGGAGCTATAGGGAGCTGTAACAATGGAGCCACACTTACCTCCATTGACTTCTCAGTTTCCATTTTGAAGTATTGTTTTTAATGACCTATCTAGAGAGTCTGGTTTTAAAGAACATGAATATATCTAGATGTTTCATCTATCAAAAACTCACTTGTTCTTTCATGATCAGACTGTATTGTGTACTTGTGGTGGACCTTGACAGATAGTGTCAGTTAATACTAAGGCTATGTCTACATGCATAATAATACAACGTTACCAAAAAAAAGTTCTGACTTTAATCAGAAGTCAAATCAATTAGTGCTATCTTGCTATATGCAGATTAAATCAGAACCTATATACTTCGAGTTTTCAAAATAATTTCACTGATGTGAAATGAATGAATTTGAATGAAAGCAATAGTTATGGAAAGATTCTCAAAAATGTTTGCAAACACAAGTAGACAATAAAATTAAATTAAAATTAAAATAACTCTAAAGTCAATTCATTTTCTTAGAGTGTATTTATAGGTAGAGGAATAGGAATAGATTTTTTCCTGGTAAGTTTCTCTCCTGCTTTCTCCTATTTCAGGTTTTAAGAGGTTAAATACTCTGGTAACTGCATTCAATTATCTACTTTTTAATTATATTTAGGTATTTATATATTTATTTATTAGACACAGGGTCTCACTCTGTCACCCAGGTTTGGGTGCAGTGGTGCAATCAGGGCTCACTGCAGCATTGACCTCCCAGGCTCAAGTGATCCTCCCACCTCAGCCTCCCAAGTAGCTGGGAATACAGGTGCACACCACCATACTTGACTAATTTTTTAAAATTTTGTAGTGTTAATGTTCTCCCAGTGTTGCCCAGGCTGGTCTCAAACTTCTGGGCTAAAGCAATCCTCCCTCCCAAAGTGCTGGGATTACAGATGTAAGCCACCTCAACCAGCCCAATTATTTACTTTATTTTGGAATCTTGAGAGGTTTGAGTTTTGAAGAATGAACCCAACATAGAGAGAAATGCAGGCTTCAAAGATGAGAAAATCTAGTCAATAACAGAGGAATGGAGTGGTGATAAACAGTAAAAATGAGAAAGAGAGAGAGAGAAAGAAAGAAATACAGATTTTGAGATTCCCAGCAAAACATTTAAACAACTACCCTAGCCTTGTCTGAAGCCAGAAAAATTCCTGGGCTTTTAAATCTATGAGCCATTAACCCAAGTATAATCACCTAAACCTGTATATTTATTTTTAGTTTGATTTTAATTGATACATAATAATAACACATATGTATGGGTTACTTGTGATATTTTGATACATGTATGCAATATGTAATAATAAAATTGGACTAATTGGGATATCCATCACCTCAGACATTTACCATTTCTTTGTGTTGGGAACATTCAAAATCCTCTCTTCTAGCTATTTAAAAATATACTGGCCAGGTGCAGTGGCTCACGCCTGTAATCCCAGGACTTTGGGAGGCTGAGGCAGATGGATCACAAGATCAGGAGTTTGAGACCAACCTGGCCAATATGGTGAAACCTCCTCTCTAATAAAAATACAATAATTAGCTGGATATAGTGGCAGGCTCCTGTAGTCTTAGCTATTGGGGAGGCTGAGGCAGGAGAATTGCTTAAACCTGGGAGGTGGAGGTTGCAGTGAGCCGAGATTGCATCACTGCACTCCAGCCTGTGCCACAGAGTGAGACTGTCTCAAAAATAAATAAATATATACAAATAAAAATATACTATAAATTATTGTTATACATAATCACTCTACTGTACTGTAGAACATCCTACCGTACCATAGAACTAAGTCCTTCTCTCGAATTTTGTATCCATTAATGGCCCCTCCTTGTTCTCCTCTCTTCCCTCCCTTCTCAGCCTCTGGGAACTACTATTCTACTCTCTACTTCTGCTTCTCTTCTATATACTCTCAACTTTTTTTTAGCTCCTACGTATGAGTGAGAACATGAGGCTGAAGCTCTGCTCCAAACGTGTAGGTAACTGAAGTTGCTCCTCAGTTGTGCTGAACTGTTGGGAGTTCGCCACCTGCCACTATACCTCAAGATATGGGATCAACTTTATTTCCCTTGTTAAGTCAAAGGGCGATAGTCTTCATAGTTATGTAGTTAGAATGGGGAATGGATCCCCTGCAAGGATGCCTAAGCACTCACTGTCATAGTGTTCAGTGAAACAGCTTTTTGAATCTGCTCACAGTTCTTCTTCTCTGGGGTATGTACACACTGCTAACTGCATGTAGTGAGTTTCGGTGTCATCCACCAGAATATACTGAGAACTTCCACTATTCTCTAATGCTTTCCGAAAAATTTTCTGTACTATTTTCATACATATGACCTTCCATTGTAGCTTTGCCAGGCCTTACTTTCCTCTCTTTCTCATGTTCCTTATCTGCAAAGCAGGGGTAGTCATATACTTACTACCTTGTGGATGAGAATGAACTGAGTTAATACACGTGAAGTACTTAGAACAATGTCTGGTATATAGTAAGAATTCAATAAGTGTTAACTATTACTACTATTATTTTATTGGTGTTACTACTTTGGTTTGGTTTTTGTTATTGTTGTTAATTGTGAATCCCTGGAGTTCAAGAGATCTTAACCTGGGTTCTCTAGAACACAGGGCCTGAGGCCAACTCTGTGATAGTGATTTATTTGGAGGAAGGAAGTTCAATATCAAGAAATCAAGAATAAAGAAAAAGAAAAATATGGAAAGGAAAGAGAGGAAGAAAAGGTAGCAAATGAAAAGGGAGTGTGCTAAACAGCTGTACAAAGCTTCTCAGCATAGTTGGTTTCTTCAGACATCTCTAGAAAGTCCTTGCAAATTGCATCTTGAAACATTAAGAGAGGAAGACAGAACTTGTATCAATTGCCTCCCCTTAGCCGATGCTTATTATACATTGTGTCAACCCTTACACCCTCCGGGTTGTACCCCCAGTTCCTTTGGAAAATGACAAGAAAGATGCTTAAATAGCAGCAGCAGCAGCTCCCCAAAGTACAGGACACAAACAAGCCAGTAAACCAGGGACAGTCTTCCCTAGCTCACCTTCAGCCTGCAGTTGGGCAAGACCTGGGGGGCCAGTATGTAGGGATGGGTGTTGAGTCAATTACAGGACATTTTGAATTTCAGCAGCAGTGGCAATCCCTGAGATAGAAGGCAAGAGGTACACCCCACAAGGTGGAGATAAAGCGTAGTGTGTTGTGTCTTAGGCTAGAGTGACATGACAGAATTAATATATACCATGTTAACCATGAACCCTACATAATGGCCAAAGGACTAAAAGAGCCTCCCTTAATAAATAACAACACTATTTGGTTATGACTGCAAGAATGCAGTTGGGGCCAGGTGATCTTCCTGAAGGGACATCAGGAGCATCAAACAGCAAGAATGGCCAGACAAATCTGGAAAGTCAAAGAAACGGATCCAGGAAAATCACACAAGGAAACAGAATGCTCATTGTGGCTTCTGCCAAAAAAATTGTTTGTACTTTATAATGAAAGAAGAGAGAAATTTTCTCTTCCAGAGCTCTCATACATCTCTAAAAAGTAATTGTGGAGAAATCTACCTGGGTCAAATATCTACCTATGGGTAGTTCTATTTAAGGGAATGGGGCTTTCTTGCCAACCAGATTGATTTGTGTGCTCAAATTGAAGAACACAGAATCCTGGACTGGCAAACACATGTACAAAGGTAGTGCTTAAATGAAAGGGATGTAATGTAAAGCAACAAAATCTATGGTTAATCTCTTCTCTCTCCCTTTCAGAATTTTGTTTATATTTCTGTATTTTCAAACATCCGTATGTGTTTATTGCATGTATTTACTTTAAAATTGTTTATAAAAAGAAGTTAGTGGGTCCTTGTTACCTTAACAAGTCTTTCAGGAAATATTCTATTATTATTTTTCAAATTATATTGTCTTTTAATCATATCCTAGAATAAACATAGTGGTGCTGTTAGATTTCTTATATCTGGCCTTAGTATTTTCTATATTTTTACATTTTGTTTTTTCTTTATTTTCAATTTTCATTGGATTCTGGGAAAAATTTTCCAACTCCATCCTTCAGCTCAATAATATTATCTTCAGACACGTCCATTCTGCTGTTCGGCATATCTATAGAGATTTTCATTTTGGCAATCATTTTGAAACTATTTTTCTTATGCTACAAAGGTTATACCCCAATGTATCACTATAAGTTTACTAGGTATTTCTATTATCAGCCTTATTATTTGACCTCTTTTATTATCTCTGTTTCCTTGGGGATTATTTATCAAATAATAATGGAGATTTCATAATGATGGAGATTTCAGTCATCATGAGTTGAACTATTGCTTCATTATTGTTCTCATGTTACAGGTATTTTATCTCTTAATCATTATATTGGTGTCTTCTATTAGCACTGTCGTTTAGAGAATACTTCTGTTTCTTCAGGCTAGTAAATATCTTTTATTTAGAATGTTAAATGCTATTGAAAACCTGTTAATGTTTACTGATTGTTGGTTATTTATTTCTTTTTCTAAGAAATAATCTAGGTTTATATATATATATATATATATATATATATATATATATAAAATATACATAATATATATAATTTATACTATTTTAAAGTGATTACTTTAGCTAACTGGAGAGTATTTCCTTAGCACAAGCTAAGCACAGCCAATAAATGCTGATTCTGAATAAAGGTACTCAGATTTTAGGATCTGTGCAGATGAGAAGAGTATATGAGTAGCTTGAGTTTTAATTGTGTGAGCTCTTTCTGCTTTCCTCTTTGCTCTTTGTCTATAGTCTTTTAGTCTCCTTCAGTATATATATCGCTGCCTTTGTACAACTCTAGCTGAGTTTGGTCCTGGGGCAAATGCCATAGCAACTGCTATGAAAATGAATCCTAGGGCGGCTGTCCTACTGCCCTTTAACTCAGTATGACCTGATAACTACATCATTGATCACTGTCTTATCTCCTGTGCATCACTCCTTGGAATATTTTCGTGTTTGGTTTCCTGTGAAAATGTACTTATTTGAAAGCTTTATCTGTTTCCTGCTTAAGATTGTAAATCCTTATTTTCTGTGGTGTTTTACCACCAGTCAGATCCCACTTGCATTGTATCTTCCAGAAACTCCAAAATATTCTGATTTGCTTTTGACAATTATTTTGGCTTTCCAGAAATATATGGTTTTCTTCTCATTTTTATATTTATCCTGTCGTATAAGCAGGGTTTGGGAAGAGTAGGAGGGCTAAGTAATTGTGTTCAATAGGCATCATGAGGCAATACATTCTGATTTAACTTTGAAATGCATCAGACTGCTCTTTTAAACAAGTACCCAATAGTAAACACATGTGAGGAATTTTTGTAACCTAAATAAAGATAAAATTTTAATTTCTAGATTTTTTGTTTATTATGTTTAATATTAATTTACAATTAAGTAAACTGATAGAATATTTTAGTTTATCATTTCTCCTTTGTGCACAGTCATCCTCACCAGCAGAATCACAATCAGTGGGTAAAAATGGCTATCATTTCACCACGAATGGTTGCCATTATGTTGTCAAAGCACAATTCAACAACTATTTATTTATATCTATACAAAAATGTAATTATACATATTCCAGTTTTGACAACTGAATAAAAAAATAGATTGAATATCAATGATTTTTTTTTTTTACAAAGTATCTTATAAATCCAGCAGATAGGAACAAATCAAATTTCTCTTTGGATTTGGACTTCGACAGTTCAATTTGCATGCTGCTTAAAATATCTTAAAGAATAACTGTGAAAATCTTTTTAGAATACATTTAGAAGACAAAAGTTATAGCAAAATGGAAATACATGAAAAACAATATCTTGCATTCAACTGAAAAGCAAAAACTTAAACCTTTGTGGAGGAACTGAATTGATTGAAATGTTTATGGAGGAACTGCATTGATTTTCTTTTTTTTTTTTTTTTTTTTTTTTTTTTTTTTTTTTTTTTTTTAGTTGTTCATGCATTTCTTTTCCCGGCATGCAATTTTTGAACTTTTATTGATATATAATATGTATTCAGATAGGAGAACAGATCACAAGAATAAATTTTGTTAGATTTTCACAAACAGAATAATTCCATGTAAGCAGGCAAGGAAACAGAATACTTCCAGGCCCCCAGAAGCCCATGTTATGCCTCTGTTTAGTCATTTCTTACTCAGCCCCCACATGATTGCTCTTCAGACATCTAAAGGTTTACCTGCTTTTGAGCTTTATACAAATTGAGTAATACCATGTACTCTTTTGTGTCTGGATTTTTTTCACTCAACTTTCTGTTGAGTTTCACTCATTTCATTGCAAGAGGTTGTAGTTTGCTTATTTGGGTAATGTCTGGTTTGGGATTATTACAAATAATGTTGCTATAAATATGTTTGTACACAAATTTTGTTGACAATATTTATGCATTTTATTGAGGATGAGCTTAGGAATGAGATGAATCGTTCATAGGGTATTCCCACGTTGGACATTAGTAGATAGTTCCAAACAATTTTCCAGAGTGGTTGCACTAATTTATATTCCTATCTGCAGTTTATGAGAATGCCAGCTGTAAACACTTAGTGTTGACAATTCCAGATCTTTCGAATTTTGCCCTTTCTAGTGAATGCATAGTGGTATTGTATTGTGATTTATTTATTTTTTTCCCTAATGACAAATAAAGTTGAACTTCTTATCGGTGCCTGATGGTCATTTGTCTTTTATTTTGTTTTATTTTATGTTTGCAGAGATGGTATCTCGCTATATCCCAGGCTGGTCTCAAACTCCTGGGCTCAAGCAATCCTCCCATCTCAGCCTCCCAAAGTGTTAGGATTATAGATGTGAGCCACCACACCTGACTAAATGCTGATATTCTTTTCTGAAGTACCATTAATATCTTTTGTCCATTAATTTGCTTATTGGATTATTAGCATGCCATGTTTTGAAGTTTTAGAGAGAGACATTCTCACAATTAAAGAGAAGACCTTACCAATATTAGAAAACCTTAAGAAAAATAATAAAGGTTCTTTTTTTTTTATTATTATACTTTAAGTTCTAGGGTACATGTGCATAACGTGCAGGTTTGTTACATATGTATACTTATGCCATGTTGGTGCACTGCACCCATCATCTCGTCAGCACCCATCAATTCATCATTTATATCATGTATAACTCCCCAATGCAATCCCTCCCTCCTCCCCCCTCCCCATGATAGGCCCCAGTGTGTGATGTTCCCCTTCCCGAGTCCAAATGATCTCATTGTTCAGTTCCCACCTATGAGTGAGAACATGCGGTGTTTGGTTTTCTGTTCTTGTGATAGTTTGCTAAGAATGATGGTTTCCAGCTGCATCCATGTCCCTACAAAGGACGCAAACTCATCCTTTTTATGGCTGCATAGTATTCCATGGTGTATATATGCCACATTTTCTTAATCCAGTCTGTCACAGATGGACATTTGGGTTGATTCCAAGTCTTTGCTATTGTGAATAGTGCCGCAATAAACATACGTGTGCATGTGTCTTTGTAGTAGAGTAATTTATAATCCTTTGGGTATATACCCAGTAGTGGGATGGCTGGGTCATATGGTACATCTAGTTCTAGATTCTTGAGGAATCACCATACTGTTTTCCATAATGGTTGAACTAGTTTACAATCCCACCAACAGTGTAAAAGTGTTCCTATTTCTCCACATCCTCTCCAACACCTGTTGTTTCCTAACTTCTTAATGATTGCCATTCTAACTGGTGTGAGATGGTATCTCATTGTGGTTTTGATTTGCATTTCTCTGATGGCGAGTGATGATGAGCAATTTTTCATGTGTCTGTTGGCTGTATGGATGTCTTCTTTTGAGAAATGTCTGTTCATATCCTTTCCCCACTTTTTGATGGGGTTGTTTGTTTTTTTCTTGTATATTTGTTTGAGTTCTTTGTAGATTCTGGATATTAGCCCTTTGTCAGATGAGTAGGTTGCAAAAATTTTCTCCCATTCTGTAGGTTGCCTGTTTACTCTGATGGTAGTTTCTTTTGCTGTGCAAAAGCTCTTTAGTTTAATGAGATCCCATTTGTCAATTTTGGCTTTTGCTGCCGTTGCTTTTGGTGTTTTAGACATGAAGTCCTTGCCCATGCCTATGTCCTGAATGGTACTACCTAGGTTTTCTTCTAGGGTTTTTATGGTATTAGGTCTAACATTTAAGTCTCTAATCCATCTTGAATTAATCTTCATACAAGGAGAAAGGAAAGGATCCAGTTTCAGCTTTCTACTTATGGCTAGCCAATTTTCCCAGCACCATTTATTAAATAGGGAATCCTTTCCCCATTTCTTGTTTCTCTCAGGTTTGTCAAGATCAGATGGCTGTAGATTTGTGGTATTATTTCTGAGGACTCTGTTCTGTTCCATTGGTCTATATCTCTGTTGTGGTACCAGTACCATGCTGTTTTGGTTACTGTAGCCTTGTAGTATAGTGTGAAGTCAGGTAGCGTGACGCCTCCAGCTTTGTCCTTTTGACTTAGGATTGTCTTGGCAATGCGGGCTCTTTTTTGGTTCCATATGAACTTTAAAGCCATTTTTTCCAATTCTGTGAAGAAAGTCATTGGTAGCTTGATGGGGATGGCATTGAATCTATAAATCACCTTGGGCAGTATGGCCATTTTCACGATATTGATTCTTCCTATCCATGAGCATGGTATGTTCTTCCATTTGTTTGTGTCCTCTTTGATTTCACTGAGCAGTGGTTTGTAGTTCTCCTTGAAGAGGTCCTTTACATCCCTTGTAAGTTGGATTCCTAGGTATTTTATTCTCTTTGAAGCAATTGTGAATGGAAGTTCATTCCTGATTTGGCTCTCTGCTTGTCTGTTACTGGTGTATAAGAATGCTTGTGATTTTTGCACATTGATTTTGTATCCTGAGACTTTGCTGAAGTTGCTTATCAGCTTAAGGAGATTTTGGGCTGAGACAATGGGGGTTTCTAAATATACAATCATGTCATCTGCAAACAGGGACAATTTGACTTCTTCTTTTCCTAACTGGATACCCTTGATTTCTTTCTCTTGCCTGATTGCCCTAGCCAGAACTTCCAACACTATGTTGAATAGGAGTGGTGAGAGAGGGCATCCCTGTCTTGTGCCAGTTTTCAAAGGGAATTTTTCCAGTTTTTGCCCATTCAGTATGATATTAGCTGTGGGTTTGTCATAAATAGCTCTTATTATTTTGAGGTACGTTCCATCAATACCGAATTTATTGAGCGTTTTTTGCATAAAGGGCTGTTGAATTTTGTCAAAAGCCTTTTCTGCATCTATTGAGATAATCACGTGGTTCTTGTCTTTGATTCTGTTTATATGCTGGATTACGTTTATTGATTTGCGAATGTTGAACCAGCCTTGCATCCCAGGGATGAAGCCCACTTGATCATGGTGGACAAGCTTTTTGATGTGCTGCTGAATCGGTTTGCCAGTATTTTATTGAGAATTTTTGCATCGATGTTCATCAGGGATATTGGTCTAAAATTCTCTTTTTTGTTGTGTCTCTGCCAGGCTTTGGTATCAGGATGATGTTGGCCTCATAAAATGAGTTAGGGAGGATTCCCTCTTTTTCTATTGATTGGAATAGTTTCAGAAGGAATGGTACCAGCTCCTCCTTGTACCTCTGGTAGAATTCAGCTGTGAATCCATCTGGTCCTTGACTTTTTTTGGTTGGTAGGCTATTAATTGTTGCCTCAATTTCAGAGCCTGCTATTGATCTATTCAGGGATTCAACTTCTTCCTGGTTTAGTCTTGGGAGAGTGTAAGTGTCCAGGAAATTTTCCATTTCTTCTAGATTTTCTAGTTGATTTGCATAGAGGCATTTATAGTATTCTCTGATGGTTGTTTGTATTTCTGTGGGGTCAGTGGTGATATCCCCTTTATCATTTTTTATTGCATCTATTTGATTCCTCTCTCTTTTCTTCTTTATTAGTCTTGCTAGCGGTCTGTCAATTTTGTTGATCTTTTCAAAAAACCAACTCCTGGATTCATTGATTTTTTGGAGGGTTTTTTGTGTCTCTATCTCCTTCAGTTCTGCTCTGACCTTAGTTATTTCTTGCCTTCTGCTAGCTTTTGAATGTGTTTGCTCTTGCCTCTCTAGTTCTTTTAATTGTGATGTTAGAGTGTCAATTTTAGATCTTTCCTGCTTTCTCTTGTGGGCATTTAGTGCTATAAATTTCCCTCTACACACTGCTTTAAATGTGTCCCAGAGATTCTGGTATGTTGTATCTTTGTTCTCATTGGTTTCAAAGAACATCTTTATTTCTGCCTTCATTTCGTTATGTACCCAGTAGTCATTCAGGAGCAGGTTGTTCAGTTTCCATGCAGTTGAGCGGTTTTGATTGAGTTTCTTAGTCCTGAGTTCTAGTTTGATTGCACTGTGGTCTGAGAGACAGTTTGTTATAATTTCTGTTCTTGTACATTTGCTGAGGAGTGCTTTACTTCCAATTATGTGGTCAATTTTGGAATAAGTGCGATGTGGTGCTCAGAAGAATGTATATTCTGTTGATTTGGGGTGGAGCGTTCTGTAGATGTCTATTAGGTCTGCTTGGTGCAGAGATGAGTTCAATTCCTGGATATCCTTGTTAACTTTCTGTCTCGTTGATCTGTCTAATGTTGAAAGTGGAGTGTTGAAGTCTCCCATTATTATTGTATGGGAGTCTAAGTCTCTTGTAGGTCTCTAAGTACTTGCTTTATGAATCTGGGTGCTCCTGTATTGGGTGCATATATATTTAGGAGAGTTAGCTCTTCCTGTTGAATTGATCCCTTTACCATTATGTAATGGCCTTCTTTGTCTCTTTTGATCTTTGATGGTTTAAAGTCTGTTTTATCAGAGACTAGGATTGCAACCCCTGCTTTTTTTTGTTCTCCATTTGCTTGGTAGATCTTCCTCCATCCCTTTATTTTGAGCCTATGTATGTCTCTGCATGTGAGATGGGTCTCCTGAATACAGCAGACTGATGGGTCTTGACTCTTTATCCAGTTTGCCAGTCTTTTAATTGGAGCATTTAGTCCATTTACATTTAAGGTTAATATTGTTATGTGTGAACTTGATCCTGTCATTATGATATTAACTGGTTATTTTGCCCGTTAGTTGATGCAGTTTCTTCCTAGCCTCGATGGTCTTTACATTTTGGCATGTTTTTGCAATGGCTGGTACCGGTTGTTCCTTTCCCTGTTTAGGGCTTCCTTCAGGGTCTCTTGTAAGGCAGGCCTGGTGGTGACAAAATCTCTAAGCATTTGCTTCTCTGTAAAGGATTTTATTTCTCCTTCACTGATGAAACTTAGTTTGGCTGGATATGAAATTCTGGGTTTAAAATTCTTTTCTTTAAGAACGTTGAATATTGGCCCCCACTCTCTTCTGGCTTGTAGAGTTTCTGCCGAGAGATCTGCTGTTAGTCTGATGGGCTTCCCTTTGTGAGTAACCCGACCTTTCTCTCTGGCTGCCCTTAAGATTTTTTCCTTCATTTCAACTTTGGTGAATCTGGCAATTATGTGTCTTGGAGTTGCTCTTCTGGAGGAGTATCTTTGTGGCATTCTCTGTATTTCCTGAATTTGAATGTTGGCCTGCCCTACTAGGTTGGGGAAATTCTCCTGGATGATATCCTGAAGAGTGTTTTCCAACTTGGTTCCATTTTCCCCCTCACTTTCAGGCACCCCAATCAGACGTAGATTTGGTCTTTTTACATAATCCCATACTTCTTGCAGGCTTTGTTCATTTCTTTTTCTTCTTTTTTCTTTTGGTTTCTCTTCTCGCTTCATTTCATTCATTTGATCCTCAATCGCTGATACTCTTTCTTCCAGTTGATCGAGTCGGTTACTGAAGCTTGTGCATTTGTCACGTATTTCTCGTGTCATGGTTTTCATCTCTGTCATTTCGTTTATGATCTTCTCTGCATTAATTAGTCTAGCTGTCAATTCTTCCACTCTTTTTTCAAGATTTTTAGTTTCTTTGCACTGGGTACGTAATTCCTCCTTTAGCTCTGAGAAGTTTGATGGACTGAAGCCTTCTTCTCTCATCTCGTCAAAGTCATTCTCTGACCAGCTTTGATTCGTTGCTGGAGATGGGCTGCGCTCCTTTGCAGGCGGAGATGCGCTCTTATTTTTTGAATTTCCAGCTTTTCTGCCCTGCTTCTTCCCCATCTTTGTGGTTTTATCTGTCTCTGGTCTTTGATGATGGTGACGTACTGATGGGGTTTTGGTATAGGTGTCCTTCCTGTTTGATAGTTTTCCGTCTGACAGTCAGAAGTCCTGTCTGTTGGTTTGTTGGAGATTGCTTGAGGACCACTCCAGACCCTGTTTGCCTGGGTATCAGCAGCAGAGGTTGCCGAAGATAGAATATTGCTGAACAGCGAGTGTACCTGTCTGATTCTTCCTTTGGAAGTTTCCTCTGAGGGGTGACTCCACCCTGTGAGGTGTGGGGTGTCAGACTGCCCCTAGTGCGGGATGTCTCCCAGCTAGGCTACTCAGGGGTCAGGGACCCACCTGAGCAGGCAGTCTGTCCATTCTCGGATCTCAACCTCCGCGTTGGGAGATCCACGGCTCTCCCCAAAGCTGTCAGACAGAGTCGTTCGTGTCTGCACCAGCCCCCGCTGCTTCCCCTATTGGACTTCAGCTGTGGGCTGTCCCCAGAGGTGGAGTCTACAGAGACAGGCAGGCTTCCTTGAGCTGCTGTGAGCTCCACCCAGTTCGAGCTTCCCAGCGGCTTTGTTTACCTACTTAAGCCTCAGCAATGGCGGCGCCCCTCCCCCAGCCTTGCTGCTGCCTTCCGGATAGATCGCGGCAGACTGCTGAGTTAGCAGTGAGGGAGGCTCCGTGGGCGTGGGACCCTCCCGGCCAGGTGTGGGATATATTCTCCTGGTGTGCCTGTTTCCTTAAAGCGCAGTATTGGGGTGGGAGTTACCTGATTTTCCAGGTGTTGTGTGTCTCAGTTCCCCTGGCTAGGAAAACGGATTTCCTTCCCCCTTGCGCTTCCAGGTGAGGCGATGCCTCGCCCTGCTTCAGCTCTCGCTGGTCAGGCTGCAGCAGCTGACCAGCACCGATTGTCTGGCACTCCCTAGTGAGATGACCCCAGTACCTCAGTTGAAAATGCAGAAATCACCGGTCTTCTGTGTCGCTCGTGCTGGGAGTTGGAGACTGGAGGTGTTCCTATTCGGCCATCTTGCTCCGCCCCCCCCCCCCGATTTTCTTTCAATGTTGTAGTAGAAGATTTGTGTTTTGAGAAGTTGACTTCTCACATGCTGTATTCTATTTATTCTAGGAACTATATCACTAACATTGAGCAGAATAAAATGGATTGTATTTTCTATGGGAACAATTTTGTAATTTGATAATTTCAGTTTGAATTTGAGACTATGGACTCAAAATTAAAGAAGTCATAACAGTAAAAATAGTTATGCAAATTTCTATTAATCAAGATATTAATATCACTAAAATGATAGAGAATTATAATACATGTAACAACTGAAGAATCTCCAAAACATTTTGGTAAGTCAGTGAAGCCAGACGTAAAAGGCAACATATTGTATGATCCTACTTGGGTGAGATAGTAAAAATGGAATAACTGTAGATGGAATTTTGGAGAGATAAAAATGTTTTACATTAACGTTCAGGGATAGCTCCATGACTTTATACTTTCATCAAAGCTCATTCAATTGTACACTTAAATTTGGTAAATTTACAGTATTTAAGTTACACCTCAACCAATATTAAAACAATTTTTTTAAAAAATTCCCATCGATGGCTTATCATTCGGACAATAAAGACCAAATCCTTTAACATGCCTAGAGATGGATTTGCATTTCTGTTTCATGTCATTCCTGAGACTCATCTTACTTAGTGCTCTCTTTTCTTGTTTGTGCTCCTGTAGTACCAGTCCTTCTCCTCCCCATTATTACAGGTAGAAATGTGGTTACCTCTTCCTGAAAAGTATGAGAGCAAAAGTCACTTCCCTAGGATTCTTCCCTAACCACCTATATTAGGTTAGATCTCCTTGTAAAAGACTCTTGACACCCCTCTTTTCCCCCTGGAATGTGTTCCATAATTAACTTGTATAAATTTTGCTTTTGTTCTGACAGTTCTGTACACCTTCCTACAACATACATTTACAATGATAAGAGTAGAAGGTTTGGTAATGTAAAGCAAGGCTAATCAAAGCATAAATTTGTTAGCATGAAACCACCCAAGAAGAAGCTAATCTTTGCTGTGTGAAAGGCTTATCTTGAGGCTAAATTACTGAGGATTTCTCTCCTTTTCCTCCCATTTCCTACTCTGGAGACCCTATGTGGAAATAGATAAGTAACATAATTCACACAAGAAACTGAGAAAAAAAAAAAAAAAAAAAAGCAGGTGCTGGGGGAGGTGGGAGTTAAGAAATAAGAAATGAATGTAGAGAGTGCCCAAGTAAGATACTTTTTGTTCTGGCAACAATGGAGTGTTGGTTGTATTGGGGCATCCCCAGAGTCAAGAATGAAGGCCACTTGCCCATTGAAGAAGCAGCAGGCATGTGATATCACTGAATAGAGTCAAATATTTGACTCTCCATCCACTTATGATTGTGTATGGAGTGGATATAAAAGTCACATTCAAAGGGAAGAAGTGTGTGGACATTGTGCAGGATTTCCTTTTTGTGTGTGTCAAGCAATGTGAATGTGATGAAATGTATTATTTCTCCCTTGAATAATAAAGAAGGTGGAGCAGAACCTAAGGTTATTAAAAAATTACTTGTGAAACGAATATATTGTTATTTATCTCCCTGAAGATATGACCTCAATCTTTATTGTTTGCTATGGTGTATTGTACTCCATGCCTAGCACCTTTGTCCTGCCTACAGTAGACACTAATCAATGAATAGTAATTAAATTAACAAATTATATTTTAAAGGACTAGGGGTCATTTTTAACACTTCTCAAACTGTGCTTCTCGTTCCATTACTGGATTAGAATATGAAGGCTCAAACTTGTCTCTCTACTGAGTAATTAACAAAAGATATGGTGAGTGAAAGCAAGTCTAGTTTTATTTCATTATGATTCAATTGTGTCTGTGATTGGGCAAGTCAAAACCTGTCAGCTTTGATACTTATTTAAATATTCAGGAGATATATTATTCTAATTAAACAAGTTAAACAAATAAACAGTACCTCTGAAAAATCAGGTGCAAATATATAGTCTGAAAAGGACAAGAATTAACTGACTTGTGTTTTGAATTATGCCTTTATAGTATGCATGTTTTGTTGCAATTAAAATATCTTTCTTAAGTGGTATGTAAAATGTTACATTTTCAGCAGCAGGAACTGATGATATTTTGCAGAAACCATAAATATTTTTTAAATGGAAATTTTGTAGTATGGAAAATTGAAGAAATTATTTTAGTTTTCAACATTAAGATTTTCTTTGTGTAGCTCAAAAATGATGAAAATAAGCAAATTTGTAAGATACTATCTAATACTCTTGCCCTCTCCCAGAGTACCATTAAAATTACAGTATGTATGTTTTTTAAAAAGGCAAAACAAAACAAAACAAAACAAAAATATAAATTAATATAATCATGACCAGAGAGAAGAGGAAGAGGATCAAGACTCAAGCAGAGGGGTATATTATCAGAATAGCAAAAACTGAATCCTAAACCTGCAGTTGGATCCCTCAGTGAGGATGCATTGAGTTTTGTAAGAAATATACACACTGTATTCCAAAGTAACTGTTCCATTTTTTATTTCCAGCAGCAATAAATGAGAGTTCCTGCTGTTTCACAACCTTGTCAGCATTTGGTGTTGTCAATGTTCTGGATTTGGGCCATTTCAAAAGGTGTGTAGCTCATTGTTGTTTTAATTTGTATTTCCCCATTGACATATGCTGTAGAGCGTCTTTTTAAATACTTATTTTCCATATGTATATATTTTTTGGTGAAATGTATGTTCAGGTCTTTGGCCCATTTTTAAAAATCAGTGTTTTTTGTATTTTTGAGTTTTATGAGTTCTTGGTAAATTTTGGATAACATTTCTTTATCAGATATAACTTCTGCAAATATCTTCTAGTCTGTGGCTTGTCTTCTTATTCTCTCAACATGGGTTTTGCAGAGCAGAAGTTTTTCATTTTTATGAAGTTCAGTTTATCAATTATTGATTTCATGGATTGTGCCTTTGGGATTGTATCTAAAAAGTTATCTTAATGCACAAGGCGATCTATGTTATTGCCTCTGTTGTCTTTTAGAAGTCTTACGGTTTTGCATTTTATATTTAGGTCTATGATCCATTTGAATTAATTTTGTGAAGGATGTAAGGGCCATGACTGAATTCATTGCTTTATATCTGAGTGTCCAGTTCTTCGAGCACCGTTAATTGAAAAGACCATCCTTCTTCCACTGTATTGCCTTTGCTCCTTTGTCAAACATTAGTTGACTAATGTGTGTCTAGTTTTGGTGTGTATTTTATGTTTCATTAATTTATTCATCTATTTTCTTGCCAATGTCATACTTTCTTGATTGCTGTAGGTTTTTAGTGTTGTTCTTCTCTTTTAATATTGGCTATTCCGTGTCTTTTGCATCCCTGTATAAACATCACAATCAGTTTACTGATATTCACAATAGAACTTCTGGGATTTTGATTAGGATTGGATTGAATCTACAGATTGAATTAGAGAGTACTAACTTTTTGACAATATTGAGTCTTTCTAACCGTGAAGATGAAATATCTCTCCATTTATTTTGTTCTTGTTTGATTTACTTTATCAGAGCTTGGTAGCTTTCCTCATGTAGACCTTATGCATATTTTGTTAAATATATATCTAAATATTTTGTTTTATGGGGGATTCTAATGTAAATCATGTTAAGTTTTAAATTTCAAATTTTACTTGTTTATTGCTGGTATACCAGAAAGTGATTGACTTTGTATATTAATCTTATATCCTGCAAACTTGCTTTAATTTCTTATTAGTTCCAGGAGGTTTGTTTTTTGTAAATTCTTTTGGATTTTCTAAAATAATGTCATCTGCAAGCAAACACACCTTTATTTTTTCCTTCCCAGTCTGTACACCTTCTATCTTCTTATCCTATCTTATTGCATTAGCTAGGACTTCCAATTCAATGTTGAAAAGAAGAGAGAAGAGGGGACATCTTTAATTTCTTCCTGATCTTAGTGAGAAAGTTTCTAGTTTCTCAACATTAAGTATGATATTACCTGTAGATTTAGTAAATATTCTTTATTTGTTTGAGGAAGATACTCTTTTTTTCTTAGTTTGCCAAGAGGCTTTGTCATAAATGGGTGCTGGATTTTGTCAAACACTTTTCCAGTATATATTGATATTATCTTGTTAATTTTCTTCTTTATTGATGTGATGAATTACATTACTTGACTTTCAAATGTTAAACCAGTCTTGCATACTTTTAATACATCTCACTTGGTGATGGTGTATAACTATTTTTATGCATGCTGGATTTAACTTGCTGATATTTTGTTGAGGATTTTTCATTCATTCTCATAAATCTGCAGGAAAAAGTCAACAACCTATACAATTAAGTCTGCAAAACTTCCAAAAGGCTCTGAGATTGGCAATACTGGTTACCTTTAGTAATTAGAGGTCAGGAAGGAATAATGTTGATTAGTTAAATGTCTGACTGAGCAAATATTAGATCCCTGCTTCCCCTTGACCTTTTTTTCTAGCCAGGTAATTTCCTTCACCACAGAAGAAAAGTACACGTTTATTTTTGTGAGAGTATAAAACCAAGAACATCATTTTCCTGGGTTTCCCTGTGTACTTTTGAGGGCAAACACGCCATGTTTACAACTAAGAGATTATGTGAATGTATGCATATCAGATGCCGAGCACCTTTCCCCTTTACATTGTCAACTATGTTACTAGAAAGCTGAAAGCCAGGTTTCTCCCTCCAGACAGGAGAGAAAAAAGTCTTTCCAGAGTGATTTTGACAGCCCTTACAATAAAGACCAAGACACATTGACCCTCAAGGGGATTCCTTAAGAAAACTTCCATTGCATTGTTATTATGGTAAAGTTCACAATCAATAATATTTGTGCTCAGAGATATCAATCAGATTTTTTAGTGTTCTATTCTTAAGTATTTGTGGACAACTGAGGCTTATTAGACAACTGAGGAAGACCCACAGCCAGAAAGACAGATACCAAAAGCAAGAGATGAACACAATAAACAAATGCAAATCAATAAATATATTAAACATACACAAAACAAGCATGGACAAAACACCTATAGAATGAAGCAAACTTTAAAACATTTATCAAAAATATTCTTACAGGGTTAGGAGTGTATCATGTCATGATGTATGAAAGATAGGGTGCCATAGCCAGGAACATTTAAGTTAATAACAATTTTAAAGAATACTAGATTTCATAAATTAAAGAAAATTATTAATAGAAACCTTGAAAGTAAAAATGAGGAAATTTTGTAGTAAATTAATCAAAAAGACAAACTGATACAAATATATAAGATAAAATATAATTAAAAGACTATTTTAGGATACCTAATATATAGCTAATAAAAATTTCAGAAAGAAAAGACATCAGAAGAAATCAGGGGGAAAGAATGATCAAAGAAATAATTCATAGAAAATTTGCCAGAACTGAAGGATTCGTATTAGAATCACAGATTGAAAGTATACAAAAAGTACCTGCATCAAAGCACATCATGGAACAATTATAAAATCCTACAAAGAAAAAGAATTTATATTGGCCTCAGACTTCAGAGTCACATAGAAAGGAAAAGGACACTGGGACAATGACTTTAATAATTTCCAGCCTAAAATTTGACATCAATTAAATTACCAATGAAGGGTGATGGCAGAATTAAAGATATTTTTATATAATTATGAGCACAAATATTTCCTCTCCATGGATTAGTTTCCTGATAAAGATACCTGAGGACAGAACCAGCAAACCAAGTAAGTAAAAAACAAAAAATAATCATATGGATAAAATAAATTGAAGATCCAAAATAGCAAAAAGATAGAGGGATTCACAGATGAAAACTACTCATCTGATATAGAAAGTATAATTGTCAGTACAAATTAGGTCATATCTGCACGTTCCCAGAGAGGTTTTCACAAGAAAATTAATTTGTTATAAAGCTTGACGTGTCTGAGTGTCTTCAAAAGTTTAGATAATTGACAATTTAGTTCAACATTAAATTACTGCTAAGAAAATAGAAAAAAGACTAAAAACAATAACAACAAAAACAGACAATTAAGAATTAATTCCATGGGAGAAAATTGGGCAGAAAAAAAGAATTCTCACTAGTCACTAAATCTGTTCAAAAATAGTTAGTTCTTTCATTCTGGGTGCACAGTAGTCAGGGAACTTCTCCACTCACTTTAACTCAGAGTGGCAATGTGACTTGATTTGCCCAAACTAATATGAGAAGTGATGCATGTTACTTTTAGGCAGAATCTTTGAGACCCAGCCTGTTTCTTTTATTCATACAATCAAACAAAGGCAGGCAGTAGGATGAACAAATCCCTAAGGCCATCATGATGTCCTTGTCTGAGTGACAGCCGTGACAATATGGAGCAGAGTCTCAGCCAACGGTCAGAGGACATGTACAATGAGTGTAAAATAAACCTTTGCTCTGTTGAGCCTCTTTTTCTGAATTACTTGAGATTGTAGTATAATCTAGTCTATCCCAACTCAAACAGAATTTGTTCAGAAGTGAGGTTTTAACATTAAAAAAATTAAAATACATTGCAAAAGCTTTAGGATAGGGAATGAGATGGAGAGAAATATGTATCAGGTTTGTAAATTAAACAATTTATATTACCCTATGTCAAAATATTTGGTAACATTGTTACTTATGATACCTTAAAAGGCAGATAAGATACTTAAATATCCTGTAATTTTAGGAAACATGTTAGAAAGTTAAATATTGATGGCTTGAGTTTATTGTTATTGCCTGCATTTTAAAAAGTGCTACAAGGAAGTGAGGAAGTAAAGGAAAATTGGCTGGTTTCCAAGGATATATGAAAAGAAATAGCAAGAGTTCAGAGTTGCGGGGTTGGAAGCCACAGCGAATTGTCACCCTTACCCAATAAATGGTAAAACTTAGAATGTGTCTGGCTAACAAAGGCCAATTAGGATTTAGTTTTATGGCAATGATAAAATCAATGATACAACTGTTATACTGATTGTTACAATGTCTGACTAAATTAAGATGCTTCCCAATGAATCCTTTCAGCTGGAAGAAAGTGGCAAAAAGTTAACTCTCTCCTGACAACTTATTCAGTCAAGGTAATCATAACTAAGAGAGAGAGAGAGAGAGAGAGAGAGAGAGAAATGTTGGAAAAAGAAGGATGAAAAGAGCTTGGTCTCAAAAAATTGTGGCGTGATAGGCACATGGTTTGAAATAAAATATATAAGCATCTGAATAAATCTGTAGGCGGTATAGTCAAAAGAAAAATTCATGACAGGGAAATAGGCCTGGAAAAATGTTCATTTCCCAAAGAGTGCATATATTCCAATACCCATTCCATGTATAGCCTAAGAAGATAATAAAAAATAAGGGGCTTACCCAAGGTTGGAAGTATGGGCCATGGAGACCAATGGGCTGAACCGCTCAAGGAAGACTTCACTCCCTATTCTCATAACTTTTGCCTGAGAGAATTTAGAATGCCTTTAAATTAGTGACCGCTGTGTGTCTCTCCTTGTTCCTGTTTCTGAAAGTGTTGATTGAGTCATTCCATTTATATTCCACAATTCTATACTGACTGTGTGTGTGTGTGTGCGTGTGTGTGTGTGTGTGTGTGTGTAGGTGAGTGGACATTCTTAGTGAAGCTGATAATTTGTTTTTGTTTTTGGTGTCCATAGGTTTCATAACTGGGAGAAGTGATATCTGTACCAGATGTACACTATCACCAGATTCCTTACTTCATACTCAATGCTATGAATGGCAAGAGTTTTTGAGTTTTATCCCTTGGTGAAAAAAAAAGGAGTGAACTTCTTTTGGTGACTGCAGTATGTCTCTCATCTTCCCACAATTGAATGACAATACTCTTACACTGAGTCTACACCTATCCCAACGTTATAGATTGAGTATATGGGGTGGGGCATGTTTAGAACAAGTTGAAGGATACCAAAAGAACTATATTTAGAGAATTACACCTGAGGAATGGGAACCTCATCTACAGCTAGGCCAGATTTACATAATGAAATCCTACTTCTCAGTCCCAAGCCTGGTGCTGTAATGTGATGAGAATTTGGGGATGTGGGGTTGTCCTGAGGGGTGAGCCTATTTTAACAATGGTAGAAACATAAATAATTTGTACAGGATAAACTGGAGACTTTAAAATAATGCATAGAAATTCTTTGTTACTTCTACTTTGAGTCTTGATGGGCTTTTGATTTTTTTGACCAATACAATATAGAGCAAAAGATGCTATGTGAGTTCTGAAGCTACATAATAAAAACCGTGCAACTACTACCTAGTCCTATTCTCTTGGGACATTATTCTGAGTAAGGGCTACTGTTATATAAAAAGTGTAGAATATCGTCCAGGAAAGGTCACATGTAGGTGCTTTGGTTATCAGCTCAAGTTGACCCCCAGCCAATAGCCAGCATCATTTCCAGCCATCTAAGTGAGCTGTCTTTGTTATCCTGCCCAGTCAGGCTTTCAAATGAGTGCAGCCCCAGCCATTATAGATGTGCAGCTGCCATGAGAAATCCCAAATGAGAACTACCCAGTGGAGAGCTTCCTGAATTTCTGACCTACAAAATCATGACAATTTAAAATCACTGTTTTGAGCCACTAAATTTTGGAACAATTTGTTGTACAACAGTAACCAGAAAATCTGCTTGCAGTTTATTCTCAACATGGGAGTCAGAGTGATCTTTTGAGAAATTAAACAGAATTATGATACACTTGCAATGAAAAAGCTTGCAATGAAGTGGCCCTACTAGATGAGCCCAATTCTCTGACTTCATTAGCTCCTGTCCCCCGCTGCTTACTCATCTTATAGCCATGCTGGCCTCCATATTATTTGCATATCCTCTCCTTGGATATACCTACCTTAGGCCATTTTCTCCACCTGCTTCCTCTACCTGGAACCCACTACATCCACAGGTTCACTTGGCTAGCTCCTTCATGTCTTTTGTAATTTTGCTACAATCTCTCCTCTCACTGAGGTCTGCTCTACACCTCCTCCCTCTATTCCTCCTTTGTTCATGACATACTTGACATACTTGATCCCCAACTGTACTCTCTTCATTCCATTTACTTTTTTGTAGCCTTTTACACCTTCTAACATATTCATTCGTTATGTCTTTTATTCATTTACAATCTCTTCTTGCTAAAATATATCAATGAAGGAAGGAGTGTGTGTGTGTGTGTATGTGTGTGTGTGTGTGAATACATCCCAAATGCCTGTAACAATGTTGGCATATATTATGGCTTATAAAGTTTTGTTAAAGTGTGAGTGATGATATAGAAAAAATTTAGTAGGAAATCTATTGAAGGTTAGCATTTCTTCAGATTAACTTGTTAAATTTTACTCTTACTATTTTCCTTACAATTTTAAAATTTAAAATTTACTTAACATTTTTTACATAACCATTTTACAGTAAAAGTGCATAAATGTCAATTAAATGATGCTTTTTAAAAATGAAAAAGAAATACTCAAATCCCAACATTACGAATAATTCAGAGTTGTAGATCTCAAAGTCACAAATCATTGAATTGTTTAATATGAAGTTACATGATGCTATTTCACTTTTGAATATTTTGGAGTTAAAGTCTGCCTTCTCATTTTATGATAAACTAGGGAAAAAATAACATCCAAATTCAGATTTTGGGTCTTGTCAAGGGTATCATTCATCTACCATAAATAAGAAAATTCCAAAGCAATGCTGATATACTGTCCTCATCTCACTCTATTAAGTTACACCCATGATATCATTGTAGGCTAACATAGTTTTCACTCATAGTAATGCTCCCCAAATAGTATCTTTCCAGAGTTTCCCTATTTTGGGTTAGTTTAACATATGGTAACTGAGATTTTTGATTATTTATTTACTCAGTTTTATTCTGATGACTGTTTATGAAAGTATTTTTAATTAAGCAGAATAAAAAGCCTTTACATTCTTCATTAATCTATTTGCTCACCTCACAAACAAAAAATCGCAAACATAACTTTCATCCATTTCAGAAATATTTTCCATTCACTTTTTAAACTAGTTTTGAAGACTTTGCAATATGTATATGATGATTACTTAGCAAAATTATAGGTGCTGGTAGTGTAAACTGAAACTAATGCTTCATCCTATAAAAATAGGAACATCTATCAGATAGCTAAGAGAACTTCCATAGAGAATACGTCCACTGAAAATCCACTTAATTTGCAAGAGTTCAAAGGATATCCATTCTTAACTGAATGACATCAAAAAAAAAATTGTAAAAATATCTTGTCAAGCAGCATTGTTGTGCTGTCTAGCTTTTTAATCATAACTTAATGTTCATGCTATTAATGTTTCTGCAAAGGCACATAGAGGTCAAGGATGCAGGGAGTGAGAGAAATAGAGAAGAAAAAAATGTGTTAATTACATTTTCTGGGAGTTTGGTAAGATGATGTGACTGCCTTTAGTAAACTACATTAATACTATATTTATAAGCATATGATCCCATTTTAAAGTAATTCCTTGAATATAAGAATTGAAGACATTGGTAAGACAAGAGCGAGTCAAGGGTAAAGTATAAAGGCCTTAATATTAATATTTATCAATATTTATGAAAATACAAAGAAGTATATATAAATAAATGGAATTGATATATTAAAGAAGAAATTCAGTCAATAGTGTGCATATTTGGCATTCAAATTATGTATCTTATTTAATTTTTTAGAATCCAATTTTGAGATAGTGTAACAGTAATATATGTAATTGAATATGAGTGTGTTTATCAAGGTGATTAGAATTAACATTTGATGTGGGCATATTATATATATATCTCTATATAGCTATATATTAAAATCACTCACTATCCCTCAAAAATGTATACACATACATGTGTCCATATACAGGCACATATTAACATTATTTTACTCAAAGAGAAGCAAAGATTACAAGCATTCTAGTTTGCATTGTTCAGATAACTTATGATTTAAACCTAAATGAAAAAACACTTCCCTTTCACTTAAAAATCTTTCTACTTACAAGCATTAATTCTAAAATGTGTTCACAGATTTTTAAATATAGATGCAGTGTGAGGATTTGCCTTGAGTACTATTAAAAGGCTCTAATACAAATTTTGTATTGATAGCTTGTGTGTTTTAATATTGAAAGTAACAGATAACAGTATCAAATACGTGATATGGCCTAGAGTTAGCTTTCCTGAATATCTAACTTTCAATTTTAATGAAGAGATACCTTATTTTTGCCTTCTTTCATCAAAAATTTCAAGAGCTATAATTTTCTTGCTGCTCTCAGAGACAAAGCATGCCGATCTCATACAGCAAGTGTACTCTGAAGGCTATAAATATTTGCTATTCAGAAAACCTCAATGACGGTTTAGTTATTTAAAACTAAAGAAAGAAAATTACTATTAATAATTGGTTTCAGCTAATGAAATGTTTTTATGCAAATAGGCAGACCCTAAATATGACCTGGAAACAAAAGGCTGCTTAACAGTTACTATTAAGCAATACATTAGTAGATCAATTAAACAGAACTTCTTTTTAATGAATGTGCTGTACCCTCGTTGCCATAGTAACCTGGAAAGAGAAAGCTTCCGAATGCTAATAACATGAGAAACACAACAAAATGTTTGTAAACATACACCTTGAAATTTGTACAATCAGTGAAGTAACAAAGGGGTGATGCAAAGAATTTCCCAGCACAAGAGAAAGGATGCAATTCAGAATTCAAAGTGTTACATTATTTTTTTCATTATGTAGATCAACCAAGAAACTGCCAACCATTATAGGTCATACTCACATGCATTAGCTGATATAAGAAACATTCTGCTTTCAGCGTTTGGAAGTAATTATATTTAAAATCATGTAGTATTAAGTATTAGTGAAAAATCCATGTAGGTTATTTTTCGGAGTGAAGATGAAGCTAAGTCAGGGTTAAAACAAACCAAAAAAAAATTAAATTCATCACCTATGTAACATTTTCACCCATAAACATAACCTGTATAAGCCTTTTTTCTCCTTTACCTTTTTCCCTCTAATTCTCTTTTTTGAAACCTCTTTTACCCCTTTGTTTTGGTGCATGCATTAATAATATTTGATTTGGCTTAAACAATTCCTAACAAACTGAAATGTCTGGAGTTCTATAGACAAATACTGTTATTAATGCAAGTACAATTACTGGATTGAACAAGAAAAATAATTTGGGCCACTTTAGGTTCCTGACGTCCAATGATAATTACTCCAATTTAGGTTATACTTTAAAGAGAAACAAAGCAGAGAAATAGCAATTCTATTCATCAAAGAATTTATTTCTTTCCTATTCACTATTACGACAGAGTATTGGATTCTTTTAGAATCTAATAAATAAGAAATTCCCCAACCATTTTGTACCAAATTTCATTCATAATTAACGAGATAGCAGTTAGGACAAAGACAACATTCCTGTGTCAGTGAAAGCAAAGATAAGATAAAGAACTTGGAATTGTCCAAGGACATAAGGTTTGTATCCTGTCTCAGGAACCTACAAATCTGACAGAGTGTGAATCTCCCTGTACAGCAGCCCCTGACTGCTTCCTGATTGGCGAAGAGTAAAAAACCTTTCTGTATACCCCCCAGTTCGCTCAACTTGAGTTAATTACTACAGTATCATTGCATATTGTTGATTTCATGTCAATACCATAAAGGTGGTCAATGTGTTTCCTGCTTCAAATAATTATTATTAGAAATGTACCTTATAATAATACATTCCTTAAGGAAAATCATATTTCTCCAGAATCTTGTCCTGGGACATAGGAAGAAAATTACATGTCCCATGGGCTACTGTTAAGAGGTCCGTATTTTCTTCCTAACCCTATATTTATTCAGGCTCCACTGTCTAAACAGTTGATTGAAAACTGGCACTATTTTGACAACAATCATTAAATATGCATTACCTGATCCTTCTAAGTACTAAAAATTGGGAATTAATTTTTCAAAATTCTGAAGGAAATAAATTTTTTGACATAGTTCACATTAAGTAAATTTTACTGAACAAAAACAGCAACACAGATTACTGTTTTATTACTCTTTTAATATGATAAAAATTAATTACATGAAAATAGCCATCTCCCAAACAACCAAAATAAATAAATGTTAACTTTTGTCATATTTGCTTTAGAGCTTTCCTTTCATATGAGAAATAAACAAACCATCACATACTTAAATTCCTTTTATCATTCTGAGGCTTAATCATTTCTTCTGTGCCAGCAGGTAGCTGTAATCTTGAATTTGGCTTGTAACAATTCGAAACAAAAGTTCCACAGAAAAAAAACTTATAAGTAACAAAGGGAATGTTTTGATTGCCATATGTGTTATGCTATATCTGGATGTCATACTGTGTTTTTTTGTTTTAAAATCTTTTTTATATTTAAACAATAAAATCTAATGAGGTCATTCTAACATAGTATTTCTGAACCCGGCATATTTTGTTTATCCATCTGTTGATATTTAGATAATTTCAGATTTTATCTTATACAAAAATGCTACACTATTTAACATAGCCCTACTATTGTCGTTTCCTGGGAGTAAATTACCCCATTTGTTGGATTGTTTGCTTACATTTTTTTTCCTGTGGTTTTCAGGTTTTAATTGATTAGTATTTGTTTCTGGTTTTCAGCAACTTCTTTTTCTGTTACCTGAACTTGTCCTCCTGGACACAGCAATTACCTGTTGTCTCTATCTGTCCTCCTCGGGTACCTATTTGAGACTAGGTAATATATTGGTAATTGTAGTCTATGCGTCTTTGTGTGTACTGCAAATCCATTAAGTATTTTGTCCCAAGTTAATGTTTTTAGGCTATTTTTCCTTCCTTCTTTTCCCCAAGTCAAGTACCTGTAGTCAGTTGCACACCAGAGTGCCAGATATTGACCATAGGCTTTATTGGGTGTCAGTTATAATGGGAGGCTTTTTCTGAGTGTCTAGTTTTGCTGCATCGAGCCTGACTTGTTATTGGAGGACATAAAAGTACTTTTGATCTCTAATAGGAATTTAACTTCATCTTTTGGAATAAAGGGCTTGAGGAATGTAGGTAGTAAGCTCCAGTAGGGTATTTACATTTTTAATAAGCCTAGGCTATTTGACAAGGCATGTGGGACAGAGGTAATCCTAGTAAGATGTTAAGTAGAATAGATGATCTTCCTTATTGTAAGAGTAGGTTATAGCTAGATGAACAAGGCATTCATTCATTCTTTCATTCACTGGACAATTATTTATTCACTTTATTAATTAAAGTCAATAATATGACTTTATTAATAAAGTCATAAGAATTTGTTGACTAATTATTGATGGGCTTTATGCCAGACCCTGGATAAAACTAGGTCTAGTAAAATGACAAGATGAGGTCTCAATCTTCTTGGTACTTATGAAATTGACCTACTGATAATTTGTGAGACTATCTTGTAGACACATGATAGTTTTAAGAGGAAATACAAAGGGAAATACTTTATTTCTAGTCTCTATACATATATAAGTATATACCTATACCTTCCAATTCAGGAGATTGATAGATATATACTTATACCTTCCAATTCAGGAGATTAATATTATAAAGGCTTACTTCTGGTGTGGGTCTGAGGCGTTTCATTCCTGTATGAAATAATTCAGGCATCCAAACTTCTTTAGTTTGTATTGCTACCATCTTAAAAACATGGTCACCACAGAGGTCACCTCAGAAGAAGAAAAAATATCAGAGGTTTGAACTAGATGTATTTCCAGGGTCACATATGGCTATGAGTTACATCATTCCTATGCATAATATATTTCCAAGAACTTAGTCATGTGGCCCCCAACCTGGCTGCAGGAAAATGTAGCCTTCTAGGGTGCCCAGGAATTGGAATTACATTTGTAAGCTCCTAACTAATGTTTGTTATTTTGTGATTATTTCTGTAGATAAAATATTTACAGATTATTTCTGTAACTAATCACAGAATAAATATTAGTAAGAAAAAAATGAGATGTATAGTGATATAAATATGAATCACTATATTTAAGATAGGAAGAACTCAGTTTGTCATTTTTACTAACTTTACTCCATGCTAAGAGAATGTTTTAAGTCCTTCAGTGGTGTGAAGTTTCGGAGGACATTTGAAGATGCATTCAACAAGTGTAGTTCAATCAAACTGGATTTTTTTTAAAGTTATGACAATTTTGTTTCAAAGTGCAACCATTATGTTTAAAGATTTGTTGAGGGTCTCAATGATTGAATAAACCACTTTGCTCTCCAAAAAATGAATAAAAGCAATGATATTGTATTAGTTTTCTGTTGCTGCATCATGACTGTATAAGTCCATTCTGATGCTGCTAATATAGACATACCAGAGACTGGATAATTTACAAAGAAAAAGAGGTTTAACGGACTCATAGTTTCACATGACCAGGGAGGCCTCACAATCATACTGGAAGACAAAGGAGGAGCAAGGTCACATTCTACATAGAGGCAGGCAAGAGAGAAAGCATGTGCAGGAGAACCCCCCTTTATAAAGCTGTCAGATCTCATGAGATTTATTCACTAACACAAGAACAGCATAGGAAAGACCAACTTTCATGATTCAGTTACCTCCCACTAGATCCCTTCCACAACACATGAGAATTATGAGAGCTACTGTTCACGATTTGGGTGGGGACACAGAAAACCATATCACACAATAGCTGTTACCATACATTTTTCAGCTTAAAAAACACTTCCATTTATTAGGCCACAGTTCTGTAAGTTACAAGTCTAGGTGTACATGGCTGGATTTCTTTAAGGATATCACAGAAATTCAGGTGTTGGTCAGGCTAGGCTCATATCTGGAGGCTGTGGGAAAGAACTCACTTCCAGGTTTTTTAAGTTTTTTGGAAGAATCCAGTTCCTCATGATTTTTAGGTCCTAGGTCAGGGTTTCCTTTACTGCTGTTGAGAAAGGCCATTCTTTTCCCTAGAAGGATGCTCATATTTCTTGCCATTTGGCCAGCAACAGCATATTGAGTCCCTCTCATGCTTCAAATCTTTCTGCTTTTCTTTCCTGCCTTCCTCTTCTGTTTTTATGGGCTCGAGTGATTAGGTCAAGGCTGCACAGAGAATTTTCCTATCTTAAGGTCAACTAGGCCAAATAGCATAACAATATCTCATGAAACTCACCAGTTCCAGAGATTAGGGTGGCACATCTTTTGGGGTGGGGGTAGAAGTGGAGGCATTTTTAAAATTCTGCCTACCACAAATACATTTAAGGAAAGGAATTTTTAAAATCCTAGAAGAAGCTAATGATCCACTAATTGTATTGCAGTACTATTTTCAGGTGAATATGGATATAGTTCTTTCCTAGAAAATCATTAAAAACCCAGGGTCTTTATTTGCTTCTATTCCCTGCACTGCATTTTATTTCTATAGAAACCTTACTTTATTTCATGATTAACTACTCTCATCACAAGGAGTGTAATATAGTATTTTCTCAGTAGGAGATAAATGTAACACTTGAGAATACTTGGATGTTTCCTCCTGTGCAGTAAGGGCTTGGAATAAGCGATAGAAAGACGTATTGGCAAATTCACAAATACAAAGCCTATATATTGTCATTTATATACCGGGAACACAGTACAGGAAAGAGTCTCTGAGCATGTAGGTCCCCCATTAATACCATTTTACATGTTGGATGCTAACAATAAAAAAGTATTCTCTCCTTAAAACTTTGAACATGAAACTATGCGGATCGAGAACTATGTGGATTGAATTGTCACTGCCAAGCACACAACTGAGGTTTATATACAGGAAAAAAATATATAATAGTGGTACCCAAGCATAGTTTGTAAAAGCCAAAGTTAAATGGTATAATTTCAACTAGAAAAACTTCAAAAGCTAACAAAAAAGTCAGCAAATATAAATAAATCATGTTTTTTTAAATTTTTACACAGAAAATTATGAAAACTTTCATAACTTGTGTTCATGGCTGGCACACCTAGGAAACAAAAATTAACTCTATGTAAGTTATATGTAAGTTTCAATTACTATGCATGATAATTTCTTCACACACACAGTATCTATGTTCAGTAGAGCCGTTTAATGTGCTTTTTTTCTTCTCACATTTAGCTGTAGTTTGCACAAGAAATACAAAGTTACTTTATTAACAATCTAAAATATACTAAATGACATTGAAATTATTCAACATTACCAAAAACTATAAGGTCTCTAAATATAAAATCAGTGAATTTGTGGTAAACAAATTAGGATTTTTGTATTCAAGTGAATCTTCTTCAAAAAGTTATCTAAGATGTCTAAAGAGTTATCTTTACTAACATTGCCATTAAGCAATGGATTTTTATAGAGTTGTAATTAAGCAAAATATTTTTGTAACATATCCATTCAATGAATATTTGTCCCAATTACATTGTGTTTTTTATTTTTATTTTTTCCTGTTGGAGTGTGTAGAAGTTGCCCTTAAAACCCACAGTGCGTTTGTGTTAAATGTTCTCATCAGAAGTGACTATTTTTCTTTTGATGATTTAGTTGATTTATTAAACATTTACAATTTAACTTGCTGTTAAGCCTAATTTCTAAGGTAGATGAAAAAGATGTTAATGAGGCCGGGTGCGGTGGCTCACACCTGTAATCCCAGCACTTTAGGGCCAGAGGCAGGAGGATCACCTGAGGTCAGGATTTCGAGACCAGCCTGACCAACATGGAGAAACCCCGTCTCTACTAAAAATTCAAAATTAGCCGGACGTGGTGTCACATATCTGCATACCTGTAATCCCAGCTACTTGGGAGGCTGAGGTAGGAGAATCGCTTGAACCCGGGAGGCAGAGGTTGTGGTGAGCCGAGTTTGTGCCATTGCACTCCAGCCTGGGCAATAAGAGTGAAAGAAAAGAAAGAAGAAGAAGAAAGAAAGAAAGAAAGAAAGAGAGAGAGAGAGAGAGAGAGAGGGAGGGAGGGAGGGAGGGAGGGAGGAGGGAGGGAGGAAAGAAAGGGGGAAAGAAAGAGAGAGACGGAGGAAGGGAGGGAGGGAGGGAGGGAAAGAGACAGTCTTGCTCCCAATATAGTAGAAGGAAGGAAGGAAGGAAGGAAGGAAGGAAGGAAGGACGGAAGAAAGAAAGAGACGGAGGGAGGGAGGGAGGGAAAGAGACAGTCTTGCTCCCAATATAGTATATTAACATTCTTCGCTTGTCCAAAGCAACTTCTAGATTTCAGGCTCTTTGTTTTCCAGTTTCGTATAAAACCCATATTTTCCTTTGTAACTCATGCTGCTTTACTCAGCCAACCACATTATTCCTCCTTCTTCCTTTATACACTAAAAGCCTTACTAGTTTTGTGATGTTGGACAAGTTAACATTTCTATGCTTCATTGCACTAATTGTACCTACCACATATAATTACTGTTTCCTGGACCATGGTCTTCTTTCCAGGATCCAAAGTATCTTTTCAGTTTCATATCGGGTCCCTTTATGTGCTAATGTGCCTCTAAGACTTACAGGTGTACCTCAGTGATTTGGTGGGTTGGCTTCAGACCACAGCAGTAAAGATTGCAATAAAGGTAGTTAAATTTTTTGGTTTCCTGGTGCATATAAAAGTTACGTTTACACTGTACTATAGTCTCTTAAGCACGTAATAGCATTATCTCTAAAAAAAAGCACATCCCTTAATTAGAAATATTTTATTGCTAAAATATGCTTCAATTCATCCAAGCCTTTGGCAAGTCATAATCTTTCCAATTGAAGATCTTGTCTTAATGTTGATGGCTGCTGACTGAACAGGGTAGTGGTTTCTGAAGTTTGCATTGATTGTGGCAATTTCTTAAGATAATACAATGATGCTTGCCGCATCAATTGACCTGTTCACTTATAGCCAAAGATGTCTCTGTAGCGTACAATGCTGTTTGATAGCATTTTATTCAGAGTAGAACTTCTTTTAAAATTGTAGTCAATCCTCTCAAACCCTGCTGCTGCTTTATAAACTAACTTCTAAATCATTTGTTGTCATTTCGGCAATCTTCACAGCATCTTCCCCAGGAATAAATTTCATCTCAAGAAATTAATTTATTCGCTCACTCATAAGAAGAACCTCTTCAACTGTTGAAGTTGTATCATGAGATTGGGGCAATTCAGTTACATCTTCAGGTGCCACTTTTAATTCTAGTTATCTTGCTATTTCTATCACATCTGCTGTGATATCCCCTAGTGAAGTCTTGAAACTTTTAAAGTCATCTATAAGGGATGAAACCAACTTCTTCCAAACTCCAGTTAATGTTGATATCATGACCTTCTCCCATGAATCACCAATGTTCTTAATGGCATTTAGAACAGTGATTTCTTTTCAGAAGGCTTTTAATTTACTTTGCCCTGATCCATCAGAGGACTCACAGCTGTATACTTGCAAAATGCATTTCTGAATAACTGGATTTGATAGTCAAAATTACTCGTTAATTCATAAGCTACAAAATGGATGCCGTGTTAGCAGGTATACAAACAACATTCATCTTCTTCTCCATCTCCATCAGAGCTCTTGGGTGCATTGTCAATGAGCAGTAATATTTTTAGAAGAATCTTTTTATCTGAGCAGTATGTCTAAACAGAAAGCATAAAATACTCAGTAAAACTTGCTGTAAACAGATGTGCTGTTATCCAGGCTTTGATGGATCATTTTAGAACATAGGCAGAGTAAATATTGCAAAATTTTTAAGGCTTCTAGAATTTCTGAAATGGTAAATAAACATTGGCTTCAACTTAAAGTCACCGGATACATTAGCCCCTAACAAAAGCGTCAGCCTGTTTTTCTAAGCCAGGCATTGACTTCTCCTTTCTAGCTATCAGTCCTAGATGGCATCTTCTTCCAATATAAGGGTGTTTCATCCATACTGAAAATCTGTTTAGTGTAGCAACCTTTATCAATTATATTAGCTTGATCTTCTAGGTAACTTGCCACAACTTGCACATTCGAATTTGCTGCTTCACCTGGTACTTTTTTTATTATGTAGATGGCGACTTTCCTAAACCTCATAAACCAACAAACTCTCCTAGCTTCTCTTTGGCAGTTTCCTCACTTCTCTCAGCCTTCATAGAATTGAAAAGAGCCTGGTTCTGGATTAGGCTTTGGCTGAAGGGAATGTTGTAGATGGTTTGATCACCTATCCAGACCACTCAAACTTTCTCTAGCAATAAGGATGTTACCCTATCTTTTCATTCTTGTGTTCACTGGGGTAGCACTTTTAATTTTCTTTAAGAAATATTTCTTTGCATTCGCAAGTTGGGAAACTGTTTGGTGCAAAAGGGCTAGCTTTTGGCCTATTTTGACATTCAACACACTTTCTTCAGCAAGTTTCATAATTTCTAGCATTTTGAATGAAAATGAAAGATATGCAGCTCTTCCTTTCACTTAAACACTTGGAAGCCATGGTAGAGATATTAATTAGTCTAATTTCAATATTGTTGTGTCTCAATGAATAAGGAGGTCCAAGGAAAGGAAGAGAGGTGGACAGACAGTCAGTCAGCAGAGCAGTCAGAACACTGACATTTATCAATTAAGGTCCTCATGTCATATCGGCGTGGTTTGTGGTGTCCCAAACCAATACAATAGTAACATCATAGATCACTGATCACAGATCACCATAACAGATATAATCACAATGAAAAAGTTTGAAATGTTTTTGGAATTGTCAAAATGTGACACAGAAACATGCAGTGAGCACATGATGTTAGAAAAATGTGCCAACAGACTTGCTTGATTCAAGGTTACCACAAACCTTCAATTTGTAACAAATTCAAAATCAGGGAAGTACAATAAAGCAAAATGCAATACAATGAGATATGCTTTTACTTATGTTTATATTATTCGCAGGAAATGTGTTTAGACTTTTCAACAACATATTTACAAACAATGTTTGCTCTACAATATTTTAATAGGTAACGAATTTTCTTTACTAGTACTATATCAGATGAAATACCAATGTCTTTTGAAAGTATACTTTGGTTACTGTAGCCTTGTAGTATAGTTTGAAGTCAGGTAGCGTGATGCCTCCAGCTTTGTTCTTTTGACTTAGGATTGTCTTGGCAATGCGGGCTCTTTTTTGGTTCCATATGAACTTTAAAGCCGTTTTTTCCAGTTCTGTGAATAAGCTCATTGGTAGCTTGATGGGGATGGCATTGAATCTAAAAATAACCTTGGACAGTATGGCCATTTTCACAATATTGATTCTTCCTATCCATGAGCATGGTATGTTCTTCCATTTGTTTGTGTCCTCTTTGATTTCACTGAGCAGTGGTTTATAGTTCTCCTTGAAGAGGTCCTTTACATCCCTTGTAAGTTGGATTCCTAGGTATTGTATTCTCTTTGAAGCAATTGTGAATGGAAGTTCATTCATGATTTAGCTCTCTGTTTGTCTGTTACTGGTGTATAAGAATGCTTGTGATTTTTGCACATTGATTTTGTATCCTGAGACTTTGCTGAAGTTGCTTATCAGCTTAAGGAGATTTTGGGCTGAGACAATGGGGGTTTCTAAATATACAATCATGTCATCTGCAAACAGGGACAATTGACTTCTTCTTTTCCTAACTGGATACCCTTGATTTCTTTCTCTTGCCTGATTGCCCTAGCCAGAACTTCCAACACTATGTTGAATAGGAGTGGTGAGAGAGGGCATCCCTGTCTTGTGCCAGTTTTCAAAGGGAATTTTTCCAGTTTTTGCCCATTCAGTATGATATTGGCTGTGGGTTTGTCATAAATAGCCAAAACAGCATGGTACTGGTACCAAAACAGAGATATAGACCAATGGAACAGAACAGAGTCCTCAGAAATAATACCACACAGCTACAGCCATCTGATCTTTGACAAACCTGAGAGAAACAAGAAATGGGGAAAGGACTCCCTATTTAATAAATGATGCTGGGAAAATTGGCTAGCCATAAGTAGAAAGCTGAAACTGGATCCTTTCCTTACCCTTATATGAAAATTAATTCAAGATGGATTAGAGACTTAAATGTTAGACCTAATACCATAAAAACCCTAGAAGAAAACCTAGGTAGTACCATTTAGGACATAGGCATGGGCAAGGACTTCATGTCTAAAACACCAAAAGCAATGGCAGCAAAAGCCCAAATTGACAAATGGGATATGATTAAACTAAAGAGCTTCTGCACAGCAAAAGAAACTACCATCAGAGTGAACAGGCAACCTACAGAATGGGAGAAAATTTTTGCAATCTACTCATCTGACAAAGGGCTAATATCCAGAATCTACAAAGAACTCAAACAAATATACAAGAAAAAAACAAACAACCCCATCAAAAAGTGGGGAAAGGATATGAACAGACATTTCTCAAAAGAAGACATTCATACAGCCAACAGACACATGAAAAAATGCTCATCATCACTGGCCATCAGAGAGATGCAAATCAAAACTACAATGAAATACCATCTCACACCAGTTAGAATGGCAATCATTAAAAAGTCAGGAAACAACAGGTGCTGGAGAGGATGTGGAGAAATAGGAACACTTTTACACTGTTGGTGGGATTGTAAACTAGTTCAACCATTATGGAAAACAGTATGGCAATTCCTCAAGGATCTAGAACTAGATGTACCATATGACCCAGCCATCCCACTACTGGGTATATACCCAAAGGATTATAAATCATGCTGCTATAAAGACACATGCACACGTATGTTTATTGCAGCACTATTCACAATAGCAAAGACTTGGAATCAACCCAAATGTCCATCTGTGACAGACTGGATTAAGAAAATGTGGCACATATACACCATGGAATATTATGCAGCCATAAAAAAGGATGAGTTTGCATCCTTTGTAGGGACATGGATGCAGCTGGAAACCATCATTCTCAGCAAACTATCACAAGAAGAGAAAACCAAACACCGCATGTTCTCACTCATAGGTGGGAACTGAACAATGAGATCACTTGGACTCGGGAAGGGGAACATCACACACCGGGGCCTATCATGGGGAGGGGGGAGGGGGGAGGGATTGCATTGGGAGTTTTACCTGATATAAATGAAGAATTGATGGGTGCTGACGAATTGATGAGTGCAGCCCACCAACATGGCACAAGTATACATATGTAACAAACCTGCACGTTATGCACATGTACCCTAGAACTTAAAGTATATAAAAAAAAAATTTAAAAAAAAGAAAAAAGTATACTTTGATAAAGTTAAGGAACTTTCATTATTTATCTAAAATTATTACTTTAGCTTTAAGGTTCTATGTGCACAGCGAGAAAGTCAATTAACTTCACAAAGAAACCACTACCGTATCCTTATTAAAGAATAAGTAGCCTTTGCAGGGAGAAAAAAGAGCTATAGTGTTTCTCCATTTAATATAAATAGGAAACCATTGAGCTAAGATGAAACAGTGAAAAAGGTGAGTCCTCGGGGAACATAATAGCCTCAGTCTATGAAAAAAATTAATTAAAGTCCAGGTTATTTTTTTATAATAACAGCCGATTTTCTCATTCTCTTGTTTATCAAGCTTTTACTGTAAAACTTTCTGTGTCCTTTGGATTATTAAGGTTTAATTTGACCCAAGTAGAGAAAAATAGTTTCAGATTTTTCAAAGAACATCTCCATCACTACAAATTTTATTCAACCTCTAAAAAAAAAAAAAACACACAAATGCATGAAAGAGTTTACAATTCACCCCAAATATATTTAACCCTCTTAGCCTTTCAATAATATATTTTAAGTGAGTCATTTTAATAGTGCAGCTATGGTACTATGAACGTTGGCAGCCTGAGACAGAGAAATTGTGTTTTGCTAGAATGCAGCAGTATATTTGCTCCTCTTCTCAAGAATCTAATATGACTGGCTACACATTGCAGAAAAGAAATAAATGCTGCCACCACCATGATAGCTGTGATAGTTTTCTGATGTTTTGTACATAGCAGAGGTTCCTTCGACACTCTTCTGTTACATGTGTTCATTTAGATACGAATAAGGAGTAAGTGGAATGCATCATATGGTTGGATATATCAAAAGGCTTTAGTTCCTTTGGAGAGGTCAATTTCTTAATACTAAAACCTACAAAGTAGGGCCTAGAATTTCCTCTTAGGTCTCAGTTTTATGCCAGTGTTTAATATGCCTTTGGTAATGTATTTCACCAAATATTTTGATTCACTTGCTTCTCTTAAAACAGACAACAGTAAGAGGAACAAGTAATGTATGGGAAAAAATCTTCTGTTTATAATTAAACAAGAAAATATTTATAACATCAAATATTAAACTGGGAAAGGAGAGTGACCAAAACAGTGAGGTTTAAAGTTGAATAATTAAAAATGGCAAGGTCACAAGGCAGATGTTCTTAATAGTAAAAGCACTTGTTCTGAAAAGCTTACCCAGTGATATTTGCACTAAAGTAATAAAATATATGGGTATGACAGGCCTGCAAAAGAAGCTGTGAATGTTCATTTATTTTAATATCCAGCTGCACATTTCAGAACAAGCAGGTGGATCTGCAGAAGAAACTACTTTGTCTTATGATTTGTGCAGTCCAGAAGTCAACATGGTACTAATAGAGGCCGTTAGAAGTGAACAGAGTAAAGGAGAGAAGAGAGAAAAGAACCTACCATGATAATGTGACACAAATAGACCATTAACTCTATGTAACTGTTTCAAGAACTATATTCCAGCATTGACTTCTATGTCAAACAGTCCTGAATCCTTTATTTTCCAGTGAAGAGTTCAGCATGAATCAACCCAAATTTATATTCTTTACCAGCTTGCTCTAACTATATTCTCCTGTAGGGCTTAATGATATCATCACACTTCCTAGTCAAAGGAAGCCTGAAGTCTCTGCATTATTTTAGACTCCTTTTTCTCTTGCTCCTAGAACACAGTTCTAATATGTTTCTCTCCCTCTCAAGAACTTCTCTTAGGTGACATTAAACAAACAAAACAAAACATTTAATTTGCTATGAAAAGATCTATTTTATGAAACTTCCGAACCATTCACTTCAATCTGTTTAGACTTTCACCTAGGAGAGACCTTTCTATGGAAAAACTTTCAAGTTTTCTTGCTCTTTCTATTTCTTGTTTAAAGTCTATTATTTCTCTGTGAAGTATTTCCCAAGCATTTGCATCCATAATATTGTCTTCCTCCTTTGAATTTCTTTTTTTTTTTGAGACGGAGTCTCGCTCTGTCGCCCAGACTGGAGTGCAGTGCTCACCAACATCCACCTCTTGGGTTCCAGCGATTTTCCTGTCTCAGCTTCCTGAGTAGCTGGGATTACAGGTGCACACCACCACGTCTGGCTAATTTTTGTGTTTTCAGTAGAGACGGGGTCAGGCTGGTCTCAAACTCTGGGCCTCATGTGGTCTGTCCACCTCAGCCTCCCAAAGTGTTGGGATTACAGGTGTGAGCCACCATGCCCGACCCCACCTTTGAATTTCAATAGACTATTTGGCTGATACTACTCATACAATACCTATAATATATTTTATTTTTAAACAAACAATCTTTATGTATCAGTCTGTTTTGCTTGGCTCTAAAGAAATACCTGAGGCTTTGTAATTTATAAAGAAAAGAAGTTTATTTGGCTTATGGTTCTTCAGGCTATGCAAAAAGCGTAGTTCCGGCATCTGCTCAGCTTCTGGTGAGGACCTCAGGAAGTTTTTACTCATGGCAGAATGCAAGGGGAGCCAGTGTGTTGCATGGCAAGATGAGGAACAAAATAGACGGGGTGTAGGGGGTGCCAGGCTCTTTCCCACAACCAGCTCTCCCAGTTCTGCTGTAAACTAATAGAATAAGAAGTCACTCATTACTGCAGGACAGTACCAACTCATTCATGAGGTATCTGCCCCCACGACCCAAACACTTCCCACTAGGCCCACTTTCAACACATTTTAACATGAAATTTGGAAGGGATAAATATCCAAACTATATCACTTTATTAGGGGGTTAATAAAACCTACATTATACAAAGAAAAAATGTGAATAACACACCATGTCTGCCCTTTAAGAAATTACTTGTTGATGTGCAAAGAAGAGTGACATAGGCAAGTAAACTAGTTGTTATTATTTATTGTGACACATTTTTTGTGTACTATATCTACTTTGTGTATCTATGTAAATGTATATCAAAATATGCTCTAAGTTAATTCAAGGTTGGGGCTACACATAATAACATTGATTGTGGTAGATAACAATGATATGTTTTTTACTAATTGAAATAAATATTTATCATCTATGAAGTTCTATGCTTTCTGGCTTTACTGTGCTTAAACAAAAGGACATGGTGTCTTGTGTGTGCTTTTACTTTTGAGATGCTGATATACAAAAGTTATATTTGGACCTTCCTTTTAGTTTACTTCAAAATGAACACTACAAGGGCTGAGGAAGAGAGTGATGAGAGGGAGAGGGAACAAGAGGGTGAAGGAGAAGAGGGGAGAGAGAGAGAGAGCAATCACTAAGCACTCCATTATGTAGACTGCAGACTGGGGAACTCCTCCAGACAAACCTGGAGGAAGATGGTGTCTAAGGTGTCAGGCTACTGCGGCATGTTCCTTTATCTCTGTAAAATACATCCCTAGTAATCCATTTCAAAGTCTACCTCGGCCGGGCGCGGTGGCTCAAGCCTGTAATCCCAGCACTTTGGGAGGCCGAGACGGGTGGATCACGAGGTCAGGAGATCGAGACCATCCTGGCTAACATGGTGAAACCCCGTCTCTACTAAAAAAATACAAAAAACTAGCCGGGCGAGGTGGCGGGCGCCTGTAGTCCCAGCTACTTGGGAGGCTGAGGCAGGAGAATGGCGTGAACCCGGGAGGCGGAGCTTGCAGTGAGCTGAGATCCGGCCACTGCACTCCAGCCTGGGCGACAGAGCGAAACTCCGTCTCAAAAAAAAAAACAAAGTCTACCTTGTGAGCCAGAGATTTCCCCTAGGAGGTGACTAGAAAGCCCAGTTGGTGAAGATGGAAGCTAAGGCTGTCACTGAGATGGTGCCTGTCAGTTACATCAGGTCAGACATGCATTTGACCTCTCTTGAGTAGTTTCGTAATTCATGTTCCTAGTGTAGATCTGTATGAATTTACTTTTCCCTTATTTCACTGGCCTCTCATTTATTCTTAGGGTCATTGCTCCAGATTTAGAAAGGTGAGGAATATCAGGCTGCTATGGAGATTAAACAATTCTAGTCACACATTAGTTATTGGAAAAGAAACTGTGCCACCAACAGATCCTCAGAAAGAAAAGATATTCATTCATTTCCAAGGAGCTATAGCTGGCTTTCTAATAATGATATTCGATTTCCCTTCCACACACATCTCTTAGTCAGCAAACTAACTTTTACTACTCTCCTCCCTTCTGTGCTGCATTGTGCTTAACTACATTTCTTCAGTATGGAGGATGGGGACAGAAAATATAATTTAATGCAGCCTTATGCATATTACCTCAGGAAGGAAAAGCAGTATATGGAAGTCCCTCAGGAGATGCAAGTGCTGCCATGTCAAACTTCATCAGAACCCTAGTTTTCTTCATGTCATGGCAAAGTGCCAGTTTAGCTTTAACTCAATTCTCTTGGGTTTAGAAGCAATTGGCAAGGGATGCATTTCAAAATCCAGAAGCACATTTCTTTTGTGCCTTTGCTATTTTAACTTTTATATGTGCTTTAAGTTCACCTGTCAAATCTTTGTATATACATGTATATATCTCATGCAAGTGTGGTCTATTTCCATATAGTGCCAAATCAACAAAATGAGACTACTGGTGTACATGTGCAAACATGCACACATGCACACACACACACAGAAACACAAACACACAAGTGATTCAGTAAATTAAAACTTAACATTTTTAGCAGACTTAATTTTGTCAAGTATTTTACTTTCCAGCTACACTAACCCTTATGTAGATGTTTTTCTCTTTGCTTTAAATAAGTTTGTCAGGTACTTGACAACCAACCTATATGTCTACAGTGTTTTGTGTAAGTTTTCCTGAGGCGAGGTACCACATTTGGAATGACTTTTTAAATTGCTCACCAAGATAGATAAGCAGATGGATAGATAGATGATAGATAGATAGATAGATAGATAGATAGATAGATAATAGATGATTGATAGATGATAGAAAGTTGATAGATATAGATAGATAGATAGATTAGATTAGATTAGATAGATGATAGATAAAAGATAGATAACTTACACAGTGAGTGAGAACAAACATGATAGCAAGCAAATATGCAAGATGTTGACAAATGATGAAATGAAGTAAAGGTCATACAGTATTCATTTTACTCTTTTTTTCACCTTGTAGATTTATTTTTTTCCAGTAAAAGACTGGGAACAACAGTACTTCCTATAAACATAACTTTGGATTTTCTTAAACTTTTAAAGGACAGGTACTGCATGTCTAGAGCTGAGCTTTATGCTTGCTTTGGATTGAGTTCAAAGACTTCTGGAGATTCACCTGGGTTCTAGGGTGCCTTTGTCTAACTGGAAATCTACAGGCCCTAAACCAAATAAAATGAATGGGTCAGAACATCACTAGGGTTGGAATAAAACAAAGGCATTGCAAATAATAGGTTTTCATTTAAGTCAGAAAGAGCTGAATTGGCTATTATTTACAGGGCAAGAGAAAAGAATTTTTAAAAAGCCTGGCCAGCGGTGAAGCATAGAAGAAATGAAATAAAAATTGACTTCCACTGAAACTGGCATATGATTAAACTATCCCCTTTCCAAATCTGTCAACTATTTGGAGGATGGAAGGAGGGATACATGGGGGTGGGTGAAATGAAGAGCGGGTAAAAAAATAGTCAAATCGTAAAGGGTCCTTGGTAAGAATAAAATGAAAGTGGGGGCCATTGTACTCTATAAATAAAATTGACAATCAGTCAGTGCTGTCAAATTCACCTTAATAACAGCCACTGTTCCCCCAGGAGAATGTCAAGAAAATGAAAGTTCTTGTCACTTTTGTGTTTGAAATTTGGGGTTTTCCTTTAATGCCTAGATTCTGAGCTGCTCTCAGAATAAGTAAAGGGAGTAAGAATAATAGCGCAATTCTATGTTCTGGGAATCACTTTGCTTCCCTGTGGGAATCAGGAGGTATCTTAGCATATGAACCAGCAAACTTACACTGGGTTGACTGTGCCAATAAAATCCAAAAGCACCAGGATTCCATAGCTCAATTGTTGTAAAAAGAACTTCTCTAAAAATGACTGCATAGCTGCACTGAGAGTAGAGATTTGATTTAGGGAATACATGAATAATTAAATTTATTTCTAAAACAATTCAATAAACATATATTGAGATTTAATATATTCCAGGAGCTCTGCTAGATGCTGAGGATATCCTAACATGGTGGTCAGGTTCTGCTCACAGGGAGGGCAGTAAGTCTGTTACTTGAGAAGATTCAGTATTTAACAGGAAGCTTTTTCTGAGTCATGGCCTCTTCCATGAGGTTCTCACAAGTCTGTAAAGCATTCTGGTTACACCTAAATGTCCAGTTGACTTGTATGTAAATAGAGGATATGACTGACAATATCTTTGAGAAGCTAAACCCGAATTTAATCTAAACCCTCTAGAAACTTCCTGGAATGGATTAGAGCCTCCAGATAGTATCAAATAAAAAACACAAAGATCAAGACCTCCTTTCAATTAGAAATGCAGCTAGGCTCAGAGAAGCAATTTATGTGGATATTACCAAATCCCTAATTCCTTTACAGATCAATTTAGCCCCAAGATAATAAGCAAAGTTTTCTCAATTTATGGTATCCTGGGGAGGGTGGGGGAGGTTATTGCAGGAGTGGCAGGTTATTGTAATTGAAATACTAACTTGGTTTATGCTGCCCAATGTTCTCTTTCCTTCCCCCAATTTTTTTTTCCACCTCTATTCAGGCACCAAGTGGCATTGTCTGTTCTTTGGGGAAAAGATGTGGTTCAAAAAGTAGTAGAAAGGAGAACATCTCTTCCTGCCCTTTGAATTTGAAAATTTTAATGATTTTACTTTGAAATTTTAAGGAGAAGATCATGAATAATAGCAGCCTATCCACCTATAGACCAGAAAAGTAGTCTCTACATTGTAGGGAAAAAAGAACATTTATTTGTGTCTTTAATTTGTTTTCTCAACGTTTCAAAGCTTTCAGTTTACTAACATTTCACTTATTGGGCTAAGTTTGTTCTTAGGTATTTAATACACTCTGTGTTCATGGACTAGAACAATTACTTTGTTAAAATATCTATATTGCCCAAATCAAGGTACAGATTCATTGGTATCGCCATTAAAATCTCAGTGGCATTTTTTATAGAAATAGAAACAACAATCTTAAAATTGATATGGAACCAGAAAATACCCAAATTAGTCAATGTGATATTGAGAAAAAAGAACAAAGCTGGAGGCATTACACTTCCTCATTTCAAAATATATTACTGAAACTATAATAATCAAAACGTTATGGTACTAACATAAAGGAAAACATAACAACCAATGGAGCAGGAATAGAGAGCTCAGAAATAAACCCTCACATACATGATCACTGATCTTTGACAAAGGTTCCAAGTGTACAGAATGGAGTAAGGATACAATCTTCAACAAGTAGTATTAAGAAAACTGGGCATCCACAGGCAAAATAATAAAAGTGAACCTCTATTTTACATTACACACAAAAAGTCAACTCAAAATGGATTAATGAATATAGAAAATATAGAAGAAAAGCTTCTTGTCACTGGACGTGACAATGATTTCTTGGATATGACACCAAAAACACAGGCAATACAAATAGGTGAGTGTGACTACAACAAACTAAAAAACTTCAGCACAGTAAAGGATGCAATCAACAGAGTGAAAAAGCAACCAATGGAATGAGAAAAAATCGTTGTAAACCATTTACCTGATAAGGGCTTAAGATCCAAAATATATAAGAAAATCCTGCAACTGAATAGCAAAAACAAGCAAAACACTCCAAAACTAAATAATCCAGTTGAAAAATGGGCAAGGATTTGATTACATATCCCTTCAAAGAGGGCATACCCATGGCCACCAGTTATACGAAAAGGTACACAACATCATGAATTATCAGAGAAATGCAAATGAAAACCACAATGAGTTTTATGGATAATCTTTAAAGATAACTTACTTTTGAGGATAACTATTATCAAAAAGGAAACAGATAGCAATTGTTTGTGATGATGTGGAGGAATTGGAACCCTTGTGCATTGGTGACAATGTAAAATGGTGCAGCTACTACAGAAAACGGTATAGTGGTTCCTCAGAAAATTAAAAACATAGCTACCATATGATCCAGCAGTCTCATTTATGGGCATCTATCCAAAAAAATTGAAATCAGGATCTCAAAGAGACAACTGCACCCCAATGTTCATTGTAATTTTATTCACAATAGCCAAGATATAGAAAAAAAACCAAATGTCACATTGATACATGAATAAGAAGAATGTGATACACACACACACACACACACACACGAATATTACCCAGCCTTAAACATAAAGGGGAAATCCTCTTATTTGCAATACCATGGATGAGGCTGGAGGACATTATGCTAAGTGAAAGAAGTCTGTCACAGATGAGCAAACACTGCATGATTCCACTTATATGAAGTACCTAAAATAGTCAAACTCATAGAAGAAGAGAATAAAATGTTGGTTACCAGAGGCCTGGGGAAGGGGAAGTAACAGGAAGTTGTTGTTCAGTAGGTACAAAGTTTCAGTTATGCAGGATGATTAAGAATACAACATAATGCTCACAGTTAACAATATAGTATTGTGCACTTTTACTTGTTAAGAAAATAATGGCCAGGATTGGTAGCTTGCACTTGTAATACCAGAACTTTTGCAGGCTGAGGCAGGAAGACAGCAAGACAGCTTGAGGCCAGGAGTTTTAGAACAGCCTGGACCACATAGCAAGACCTTGTCTCTTCAAAAAATGAAAAAAGTCAGCTGGGTATGGTGGCCTATACCTGTAGTCCCAGCTACTGAGGCTGAAGCAGAAGGATTGTTTGAGCCCAGTAGCTTGAGGTTACACTAAGCTACGATTGTGCCACTACTCTCCAGCCTGGGCGACAGAGAGACACCCTGTCCCTCAAAAAAAAAAAAAAAAAAAAAAAGATCTCGTAAGTATTCTTTACACAATAACACACACACACAACACATAGGGTCACAAGAAAACTTATAGAGATGATGAATGTGTTTATTACTTTGTGGTAATGGTGTCATGAGGATATACGTGTATCCAAACTAATCAAACTGTACATGCAATTGTGTATAGTACATAATACTTGATAATGATAAATGACTATGTTACTGGTTTATGTATCTACTATGCTATAAGTTTTACCTTTATTTTAGACTGACTCCTACATATTTTAAAATACAGTTAACTGTAAAAAACAACAGCGGGAGGTATTCCATAAGAAGGCATAGTTATCATGGGAGATGACAGCTCCATGCATGCTATTGCCTATGAAAATTTTCCAGTGAGACAAGATGTGAAGGTGGAAGACAGTGATATTGATGATCCTGACTCTGTGTAGGCTTAGGCTAGTGTATGTGTTCAAGTCTTAATTTTTAACAAAAAAGCTTAAAAAATAAAAAATAATTATAGAAAAAAGTTTACAGAATAAAAGTATTAAAAATATATTTTGGTACAGTTATACAATATGTTTGTATTTTAAGCTAATTTTATTACAAAAGAATCAAAAGTTTAAAAAATTAAGATATTTATATGGTAAAAAGTTATAGTGCACTAATTTTAATTTATTATTGACAATAAAAGTATTTTTATAAATGTAATGTATATGCAATGTTTATAAAGACCACAGTAGTGTACAGTAATGTTCTAGGTCTTCACATTCATTCACCATTCACTAACTTTTCCAGAGAAGCTTCAAGTTCTACAAATTCCATGTATGGTAAGTGCCCTATATGGATGTACCATATTCAATATTTTATATCATATTTTCAAAGTACTTTTTCCATGTTTACCTGTGTTTTGATATACAAATACTTATCAATCTATTACAATGACCTGTAGTATCCAGTTCAGTCATGTGTTGTACATGTTTACAGCTGAGGAGCAACAGACTACACCATACAGAGTCCCAAGAGGAAATGGGGCTGTAAATGCACATTGAAACGAGACTGTTCATAAATGAGACTGTTAATGCACATTTAAAAAGTATTCCATTGGAAAACATGTTTCTGAGAATTATAAAAGGATTCTCATGTATAAAATTCTTATATGTGACAGTTACAAACTGCTTCCTAAAAATCAAGCTTACCAAGTGTTAAAACTAGCACTAATATATATAATTCTACATACAAAGTGTACCCCAATAGATATATTTTGATTTGAAAGGTATAAAAAAATACTAAAATGTGTTCTGACTTTTAAAAATTTCGCTTAAATTCAAAGGTTATAAAGCTGTTTCAAAAAGTAAATTTGGAAGAGCAATAGAAACAAAGTAAAAAAGAAAACAGTAGGTAAAGAGAGAGAGAGAGAAATGTAAAAATAGTTACAGGTCTAAAGTATTTTTGGGAGAAAGAAAGAAAGAAAGAAAGAAAGAAAGAAAGAAAGAAAGAAAGAAAGAAAGAAAGAAAGAAAGAAAGAAAGAAAACAAAGTTTGAAAAATATTTTTATATGAAAATAACCTTGTGTGGTAAATTTTGACCTAATGTACAATGGCTAGTTATTTAAAAAATGAAAAGTATAGGACAAAGCAAAACGTTCAACCATGTTGTCAAAGTTCTAGCCTTTATTAACTTCATGAAGGATACATTTATGGAAGGAATTTGTGTAATCAAGTTGGCTATCATTAGAAAAAAACGTATACATGTTTCCAAAGATTGAGCTTTAATATTAAAAATACACTAATACAAAACTGAAATGTTAAAACAGCAATGTTTTCTTAAAATAATAATCTATTATTAAAAATTACAAGAGGTTTTTCGTTTACAGTTTTCATTTAATTTCATTAACTTCAGGTTGCAAATGCTGTGTTTTTTACTTAAAATAATGATTTTTTTTCTTGAGACAGTTTTCATCTTAAAGCTATTCAGATTTATATCTCAAAAGTTCAACTTTTTTTGTATGTTGCAACACATGATTTTTAGGTCATGCATCATTGCCTCAGCTCTTTCTTCCCTTGAGAAGGTATAAGATGATAACTCTGTCTTTCAACATTTTAATCAGTTCCTGGAACTTTTTTCTAACTCTACTGTTCTGACCAGATGCGGGAATGCTTATCATGCTTTATACACTACGATTGGTTTCTCTAGTGTAACTTGATTCTGTACTCTTGACTTTTCTTGGTATGTCAGAATTGCTCCATATAACCAGGAACCTTCTCACATTGTTACTAGAAGCCATGTATTTTCCTACACAGGGTACTAGTTTTCTCATTTACACTCCTCTATAATATAATGTATGCTCATTAACTTGGACACATATTCCTCTTGTGTCTGGTTGAATCAAAGGACCCTTTTCAACAGGTTCAGCTTCCAGATTATCTAAATGAGCTTCCCATAGGGAGCAGCAATCACACTACAGGAGGTTTGCCTTTACCTTTTTAGTAACTGGCCTAAAAACAAAGGTTTTATCTTTTATCAAGATAATTTCCTGTGTTGTCATTATTAGGTTTTTGATTACTCAGGAAAACTGAGCTTTAAATGTATTAAGGATTATTTTTTTAATTCACGTAACTTTCTGTATTTCTTATAAAGTCTTTTAATTATCATCCTGATTAAATGAATGACTGTTGTTTAACAGTTACCTGGAATCCTGTTTTAACCAAATGTTTTGAAGCTTTTGACTTATTTGGCAGGACTTTCAGTACCAAAGTTCTATATTATGTCTTTTTGACTATAATTAACTTTGAGATTTATCAGTTGGGACTTTTGACATTCTCAGAGATGTATCTCTCATATAATCTTATATATGTATTAAATCATTAGACTTGCTTTGTAAATTGTATAAGAAACATTGTCAAGAGATAAGTGATACTATATCATCTTTTAGACACATTTATGAATACAGTATTAACAGGAATGGTCCAAAATTGTACAAAACTCTCAGATATCTTTCATTAGTTGAAATTCTGGATATTATATTACATGCCACAAAATAACTAACGTTTCTTGTCTATTGCTAATTATAATAAACTTTAATCAGATTTTAACCATGGCTATTCTAAGTTTTTGTCATCCACAGTTATTGTTTTGATTTTTCTTTAAAAGCATCTGCAATCAGTTACAGTTCAATTTTTTTTAATGGAAAAGACTCTAATAAATACTCTTGAGCATAGATTTCTAATAACTTTAAGGTCAATGAACTAAATAAATTTTTTTCAAAACTCTAATGAAGAAACTGATGGATTCATGAAGCCACTAATCAAGATAAAGCAAAACAAAAACTAATTACTTGAGACCGAATAGTGATGAAGATAATGTTTTTGTGATTTGTATTTAAAACATTGTTCATTCTTTACTTAGATGTTTTATTTTGCAGATATAGGAAAATTTCTCTTTAGCTTTCTATAGTTTATAACAATTTAATAAAGTATACTTTATTAACAAAAATGAAAGCATTTACCTTTTCTCCCTACTTCATTCCTTCAATATTCAAAAACTATTCATGAATATTCTTATGACAATATGGTTATTCACGTAAGTCCAATAAAAGTCTGGTCTCTCCTTATAGCAATATAAAATATAACACTAATTATATTTGCAAGGCTTTCACTAAAATAGCATTTTGAAAATGTATAGAATGCCTGACTTCAAGATTTCTCTGCCTTATAGTGATTAGATAAAAATTGTCACTTGCTGACAGGCTGAGGAACCTTGACTCTAGGTATAATCTAGAGCCTACATTAGTTTGATTTCCTAGCCTCAAGACATTTTATATCTGAGAATCGTATGTGTTCAATGAAGAGAGGAAAAGTTATGTTTCTAAAGAAAGCTATAAAACATGTTTTAAATTGCAGCTCTGTACATTGTTTTCAAGTTTGTTTTATCTACATATAGAAAAAATTAGATACTGAATTCTTCCGGATTCCTCCAATCCAGACTTCTTCCATGAAATTACTAAAATTAGGAACTGCACTCTTCCTAAAATATTATGTGCTACAACTAGATACATTGTAAGAAACATGTCTTGTGCCTGATGTATGGGCCACACAGAAAGTTTACCAAGATGCCCATGACCATAACCATAGACATTCAAACTGCAAGCCAGGATGAAAAGTTGATGTTTTTACATGTAGACAGGTTTTCTCAAGATATCAGAACAAGATTTCATACCACAGTGAGACTCACCCCTCTTAATGTGTGTACCTTTTTCACTTGACAGGATAACAGTTACTTGCTGTATTCAATTGGTTGCCTTTAAACTGAAGTTCATAGCTCAAAACAATTTGTAAACTGGGATTGTTATCTTACTACTAGTTTTACTTAGTATTTTCTTTTTTTAAACCTTATATGTGTTACTCGTTAATTTTTTATAGAAATACAACTCCTAACAGTCTAATGCTGGTCCAGCACTTAAAGATGATAGCAAAAAACTAGGAAACAGAAAAAATTAACCTTAATGATGGACTCTGGTTGGATTTAGCTTCAGAGGCATTCTCTTCAAACTTCCCTTGTTATTCAAATGTGACTAAAAGGGTTTTGATACTACTAGTGCCATTTACTCCCTCCAACATGGAACCAGACCAGTAACCCTGGACAAATTCATGTTGGCACTGAGGAACATCAAAACCTAACTACAGGATGATTTATCAGTGATGCTTTTGAAGAAGTATCTTGATCAAAAGGGAAAAATGTGAAAGCTATCAGAGTCAAAGTGGAGTCACTTGTGTTGAAAACAAAACACAACAAAACACTTGACAAATAGAACTAGGGAAGGCTATGAAAAGGGAGTTTTTATGCATAAATGCCTAACAAGAGCTATCACCAAAGACTGTGCAACCCACAGATTTGCACAAAGGTCATCACAAGCTTACACACAAAATATTTTTCTGAGGCAACTGTATCTAACCTCAAACTACCATCACCCTTGTTACTAATCTTCGTAGCAAACGACACTATTCTCAAAACAATTATATAATCTTCCTTATTTTTCCTTTAAAAACTTTTGTCTTTCTTAACCTTCCTGAATATGCACATAGTTTACTATGGCATGCATATTCTCATTGCCATGCCCTGTTACCTAATAAATATTTTTTTTTAGTGATCCTCTCTGTTTTAGTTATGTAGCTTGACAATGCAAACCAGAAGACCTAGATTTCCTTCCTCCTCTAATATATCAATATACAAAATAGACTGAAAAGAAAAGAGGGAAATGTAGAGCTGCTGATTCTGAATGTAACAGTGAAGTACAGTCATCCTCTCAACCTTTCATATACAAGTCTACTTACGAAGTTGAGAAGACCTGAGGGGCTGGTTAGATTCACATACACACACACACACACACACACACACTCATACATAACACACACATGCAAAGAGAGAAAGATAAATTTTTTCATATGCAAAAAAGAAAGATTGGGGAAATTCAACAAAGGCTACTCATTGCCGGAATAATTAATATAAAATCTCGATATAAACTAAATCTGTGAGCCAACACATAACAGTACTCAACTGGGACTTATGTATCTCTTAATTGGCCTTTTACAGCTTACAGAACTAAATGTGATATAACCTATGATTTTTGCTGTCTACAAACATACTTATAATGAATATGCTGTGAAGAGGGTGTTGCTAATTTTTGATACTTTGATATTTATTATGCCTTTAACATTATTATTTCTTGGCTACTTATCCTTTTTCCACTCCTATTCTTCATATTTATTGCTTCAATCTATTCTCAAATTTAATTCAATAGATAAATTAATAAATTTCATATTCCTAGCCAGTATTTTTGAATGATTATTTTTAAATATATACATTTTAGGTTTATATAGTATACACTCTTCGTATAAAATTTGAAAAATACAGAAAAATATAAAGAGTATAGAAAAAGATCCCCAATAATACCTTACTCAAAGATCATTTTGGCATATTTCATTTATTTATTTTCTATGAGTTCATATATATATATATCTATATATATCTTTCCCGTCAAAATTCTGAATTAAGGAATATACATAATTTGGCACTTTACTCTTTAAGATATGTTTTCATCCATGTTAAAATTCCTCAAAATTACAGTTTTGAAATGGGATATTATTTTATTTAATTTTTTTATTTTGGGATATTTAATTTTTTATTGTTTATATCATAAATAATATTGTAAATATCCTTGTACATAAGTCATTTTCTCGATCTTTGATGCTTTATATATGGTGAGTTCCAAGGAGTGGAATTACTGGAATAATAGATATACATACCAAGCCCTCCTCCCACAAGCCATACTTGAGAATTTCATTCTTACAACTTGTGGAAGTCATCTATTTTTAAATGTAAGTTTTAATTTGGACATTTTGATCACTGTGGAGAAGAAATATTTTCAAACTTGCTGGTTATATGTATTTTTTTAAATTGTCTGTCATGTCCTCTACACACTTGTCTAAGTGGGCTTGTTTACTGATTAATGAAGCATTAACACCCTCTTCTATCATCATCATTGTGACTGCTTATTTACGCAGACGATCCATCCCCACCCATCACCCTAGACCCTCAGCAACTTTTCTTCCCAAACCATTTTTATTTCTTCATTCTGAATTCAGCCAACCATTTTTACGATCAGCATTGTAGCTTTTTATGCCCAATAAAGCTGCCACTTCAGTAGAACTGATTTTGAGAATTATTTTCTGTGGACTTCTCTTCTTTTTCTTTCTCTAGGCTCAGGCTGACATTCTTCACATTTTGCATCATCTGCTTTCTGAATATGTGACCTTTGAACATTTCTGAACTATGTTGTGACTCAGTATCTTCATCTGTAAAATGGGATCAATACCAGTCCTTTGTTACAGCATTGTTATGAGCCCAGTTGACACACAGTAGGTGTTCAGTTACTGTTACCTATTATGATCACAGTAATACCACCTATGTAACAATTTTTCTCCTTCATTAAGAAATTCATTGTAAGTCTACATCTTATATGCTCTCCAAAACTTTTTTCCCCACTCCTAAATTTAGATCCTGTAGTCCAACCTCATTAAAAATAGCCTTACTCCTTTATTTCTACCACTGTTTTTTTTTGTTTTGTTTTGTTTTGTTTTGTACACCCAATCCTAGTTAAATTCAACTATTTATTTTATTGTAGGCTGAACTGGTTCCTCCTCAAAAGCTATCAGTTGAATGTCTAACCCCTGGTGTGACTAAATTTGGAAGCAGGGCCTTTAAGGAGGCAATTAAAGTTAAATGAGGTCACAAGGGTGGGGCCCTTTACTATGACTGGTGTCCTCATAAAAACAGAGAGAGAGAGAGACCATATAGAAAAGGCTATGTAAGGACTTAGCAAGAATGTAGTCCTAAAAGAGAGGCCTCAAGAGAAACCAAACTTGCCATCAGCTTGACCTTGAATTTCTGCCTTAAGAACTATGTGAAATACATTTCTGTCGTTTAAGCCACACAGTCTGTAGCATTTTGTTATGGCAGCCCTGGCAAGTTAATACATATGGCTTTACTCACTCAGGGGAAAAATAGGTACAGAATATTAATTGTACATTATATATCTATAGGAAATTATATAATTAGGTCAACTGATGTCACTTCAGTTTATAATTACATGTGCCTAAAGTGTATTTATCATTAGCCAAACAGTCATATTGCATTTCTTTCTATGTTCTTTGCTTTCATGAAACTGTCTTTTCAGTTTCACCATTGGTTTCCATTTTGCTAAATCTGATGGTCAGTTCTTTGTCTCAATAGTCTACTTTAACATCTCTGGAATGCTTGACACAGTAAAGCTTCGTCTATGAAAGCACTCCATGTTTGTTCGTTTGTTGATGCTTCCCTCTTTTAATATTTTCTTCAATTTCTGTAGGTATGTATTTTTCAGGTTGTTTTTGTTGTTACCTCCTCCTCTTCCTCTATCTAAGCATTAAATATTGAAGAATTGAGCTCAATTCTGGCTGTTGTTATTCTCCCTATTTTCATTTTTCTCTCTAAAGTCTAACCTTATTCTATAAAAACAGTAATTTCTACATATTGTCATTTCTCAAACTTAAATCTCGACCTGTAACTTATTCCCCTTAACTACAGACTCTTACAGTAAGCTGCCTAATTGGCATCATCATTTGTTTAAGGTATTGGGACATTATTTCCTTTCAATAATTTTTAAAGTTGTAAAGTATGTCTATTTTATTATTTTGGTGTGTTTAGAATGGGGATGTTTCTGGATATATTCAGTCTATTTTTCTGGAAATCAAGTGATTTGGTAAGAAAGAAACAACTATAAGAATGGAATCCCCAAGATAAATTTTCTACAGATTTGTCCAAGTACTAGGTCATACACTTAAATTGTTTAAGGACATGCTTATACAAACTTTCCATAGAATAGCCTCTGAAGTATTACTTAACTCTGTCCAATTTTATATCATCTTTGAGGAAAAAAAAGATAGAAAATGTAAAACCTTAAATAGTATTAGTAAAAAACAGTGATTATTCAAAAAAAGTATTCTTTAATACAAATTAATACTAGTGTATTATGTCTGCATATTTTGACCAGTGTATTCAAACAAATTGGTGGATTAATTTTAGATTGTCTTATTAATTTTTATAATGTTTCAATAATAAATTGTTTTAGGAGTCTACCAAATTCTTTAAACCCAATTCTGTTAATGTGTGAATCTGTACAGATTAAAAATGTGACACATGAATCACTTTTTATAAATGAATGAAACAGCATATGTTAAATTAGTGTGTATATTTTCCTATAAAAGTATAAGCAAAAAGCTGATTAGCACTTATAGAGTTACATCCATTGATCAAGACAGGATATACCCTTATGTATTTATTTATTTGATCACTCTTACAAGTAAATTGTACATATTTTCATAGCTACTTTATATAATAATATCACAAACTATTATTTATACCACTGAAACAAATTTAACTGACAGATGAAATAGCAGCAAAAAGCTCTTGAGGTTTCCAGATAAATAATTTTTAAAATGATATATATTTATTCCATGGACTTTAATGGTATTTCTCCCATTTAAAACATACATAATAAATATGTGCAGTTATTTTGTCCAAATGTGTACATGAAAACGGGAACAATGTTTTTAAAATATAACCAGAAAATCACCCAATATATACTTATCAAATCTCAAGTAGCTGTGTTTCAACTTTTCTCTCTTTTAAGTTTCTTACTGGAAAAATGTAAAGTGTAAAGCTCTCCAAAATTCATTTTTGCATAATCAAATAATTGAGTAAATTCAATCTGCATTATGAAAATAAAATGTTACTATTATACCAGAAACCATAAAACTGGAGATTTTTGAAAATCTGTCTCCTACCTACCAAAATGTCTGTCCCCAGAGCTAGTTCAAGCACATTTATAACTGAACAGTATCTCAGTCATTTGAGGGTACTCTTTTAGACTGAAATAGATCTAAGTAACAGAACCATAAAAAGGATTAGGCATGTTATCTAATTTAGCACCTATACTTCAACTAAAATGGGTAGATTAGTCAATTATTTTCTTGTTAGACATTTCCCAAGGTCCCAAATATTTCAGTATTTTGTTATTCTGATGATCAAGAAGTTTTCATTCATTTCCAACAAAACTCTATCCTAAATTTATACTTTTTGAAAAGCTATACTTGAAAATAGACATGGATTAAGAATATATAGTTAAGGTCAGTTTTCTACATAGAATGGAAAGAAATGCATAAAGATATAAAAAAGATATCCTGAGGATGGTGCACACTGATGTGCAGTTCTGCATCGCACAAAGGTCCCTGTCAGAAGAAATGAGAGGGGCCTGATACCTAATCAGCCTTTCACTTGCCAAGCTATGTGGCCTTGTACAGGACTGCCTCACCCTGGTGGAAGGGAGGCCTTTTTGTTTGTTTGTTTTCATTGTTTGGTCATGAAGCAACCAAATGTTAACCAAAAGAAAAGCCTGAAGACTATGTCTTCCTAGAAAAGGTGATTTTTTAAAACACAGTAGATTAGGATCTCCACTTGCAAAATATTGGGTAGCAATGGTGCTCGCTTGACCTATCTGTTTTTTATAGGAAAGGAAGGAGTGAGTAAAATGAAAGCATCTCCAAAAAGCTTTGTAAAACACTCACCTTAATCTATTTTGAACATGATTTAGCCCATAAGAATTGTCAGTTGATTAACTTACACAAGTGCCGAACATAGACAATGCAAAGTTATCTATGGGACGAAACAAAACAAAACAGACAGAAGAAATCAACATTAAAACCTCTCTTCCAAATATTCACTTTTGGGAGGAAGAAAGAGAGGACTGGTTTGGTTTGATAATATTCCCACTCTAGTAGCAGTAGAATTTCACACTTAGGATGGACTTTTGAGATAAGTGAAGACAGAATTTCTATTTTACGATAAAGAAAATCAGTTGGAGGGAAAAAAACACAACAAAACTCAGGGTTATTATGCGATTTTTAGGCTAGTTAATGGAAATACAACTCAGATATGATTTTTTTTCAGATTTGAAAAATTCATTCCATTGTTCCTTCCTATATACCCTTACAATAATTGCTGCATTTATCAACCATTTATATGTATTAACTCTCAAAATACTGTATTTTCCTTATCATCATTTTACAGATGAGGACACTAATACACATTTGTTGGCTAAAATCACACAGCTGGACCAAAGAGGACTGGTCCAAAAGAGATTGATCAAAGAAGCATTCAAGGTCAAACAGTGTAATGCCAGTACCTGTGAACTTAACCTTCAGAGCCTATTGATTCCCTTAAAACTTGGGTTGACGAATTAGGAGATTACATATAAAATAAGGAATAATTCAATTAATGCCATTTAAGACTGACATTGGTGATATCTTTATAGGAGTCCTAAGAATAGAGTAATCCTTCACTGAAAGTAAACTGAAAAGTCATCCTGCAAGTGACTCAAGTTGGACCCTGACAGATGGAAAGGGTTTGAATTGGGTAAAAAGTATATATTGATAGGTGAAGAGGCCATTCTAATCAAGGAAATGACCTGTTAAAAAAAGTTGGGAGTACCGGGCGCGGTGGCTCAAGACTGTAATCCCAGCACTTTGGGAGGCCGAGACGGGCGGATCACAAGGTCAGGAGATCGAGACCATCCTGGCTAACACGGTGAAACCCCGTCTCTACTAAAAAATACAAAAAAAAAAAAAAAAAAAAAAAAAAAAAAACTAGCCGGGCGAGGTGGCGGGCTCTTGTAGTCCCAGCTACTTGGGAGGCTGAGGCAGCAGAATGGCGTAAACCCGGGAGGCGGAGCTTGCAGTGAGCTGAGATTCGGCCACTGCACTCCAGCCTGGGCAACAGAGCGAGACTCCGTCTCAAAAAAAAAAAAAAAAAAAAAAAAGGTGGGAGTTATCAAGCTATATTCGAGAGAGAATTAGGTCATATTATAGAGGTTTTAAAAATCAAATTAGAGATGCTTCCCCCTTCTCGCTCTCTCTCATTCTCTTTCTTTCCTTCCCTTCCTTCCTTCCTTCCTTTCTCTCTTTCTCTTTCTTTCTTTCCTTCCTTCCCTCCCTCCCTCTCTCTCTCTTTCTTTCTTTCTTTCTTTCTTTCTCTTTCTTTCTTTCTTTCTTTCTTTCTTTCTTTCTTTCTTTCTTTCTCTTTCTTCTCTCTCTCCTTCCTCTCTCCCTCTCTCCCTTCTTTCCTTCCTTCCTTCCTTCCTTCCTTCCTTCCTTCCTTCCTTCCTTCCCTCCCTCCCTCCCTCCCTCCTTCCTTCCCTCCCTCCCTCCTTCCTTCCTTCCTCCTTCCTTCCTTCTTTTTCTATTTTTTTTTTTCTTTTTTTGCAATGGAGGAAATGAAAAGCAAATGGTTAGTAAAAGTAATGAGTCATGGTCTTCATCGGACCGTACTATTCTACTTGGTTTCGATTTAAATATAAATATATAGAGAAGATACAGCAAAATTTTTTTTGTTAAACAGTACAGTTGTTCAGCAGAAACAACTTATAAGTGGTATTTGTTAATGTCTTGCCTTGTATTATGCTTCTCATAATGATGTTTTCACTATATATTTCAACTTGCAATCCAATGAACTGAAAAATGATTTTTTAAAAGTGATGACATCATTCAAAACTGTCACTGTGAATTGGCAGAAGTCATTGGCCAAATCAGAAAACATGCACATAGGCAAGAAAATATTAATTTGAGTCAAATGGGCTTTTTAAATGAAACAGAATCAGACAGTGGGAGTTTCAATTTGATTGAATATAGTGAAAATTATAGCAATTGGTTATTTTGGGATGATGGGTTATTTTCTCTACTCTGGTATGGTATGCTTCAACCAGTTTTTAAATTCAATTTAACCTGATTATTTTTAAAAAACACATGTTTTATAAATCATCTTGGATCCAATGTTTTTAACGTAAGTCTTGTCTTATGGGAAGAGTTAAAAAAAGTGTTATTTTGAAATCTCACAAATATTAAAATTATAAATTACATAATAGCATATGTACATACCACAAACTTTTAAAATATGTGTGTTAGTGCTTATGACAATATTTATATAAATCAGAAAACGTGATTATGCATAATATACTAAAAAACATTTGGCTCAATAATTTCTACTGTATTTTTAAGAATAATTATGTTAAATTTTGATTAAACTGTTATTCAAAAACACATTCGCAATTTAAAATACTCTTGTCATTTCAAAATGTTATTTTTACTATAACATTGCTAATAAGTGCTAATAGTTTTTATTGTCACTTACACTTTTTGAAATGTGTAAACAATAATTTTAGAATATAAAAATGCTTAACATAAAATGCAAATAATTCAAAAGTGTTAACTAGGCACGGAGCCTGCTAGGTATTCCTACCAGATTAATTACAGCTGTGTGCGTCTTCAATGTTTTATGAAGAATCATCATTTTAAAGCATTCTTTAAAATATAGTATTGTTTTAATTTGCTCCAATAAACATAAAAACAATTTTTGAAATTGCAAGACATCGGAAATTTTTTACTTTAATTGTAAAAAAAATGAAATATCATAATTATAATGTGCCCTACATTTAAGATAGAAAAACTGATTATAATGAGCTATATCTCTTTCATAACTTTTACAGGAATTTATGTAATAAAACCATTTTAATAATATGAGATGCACGTATTCAGTTTAATCATCCTTAACTTTGACATTTTGAGTAAGACACTATGAAGGATGTGAATCACTCATGGAAGGTTCCAGAGCAATAATTCTCAAACTTTAGCGTGCATCAGAATTACCTGGAGGGTGTGTTCAAACATAGATTTCAGAGCCCCATCGCTAGAGTTTCTGATTTGTTAGATTTTGAACGGGGCTTAAGAATTTGCATTTCTAACAATTTCACCATTGATGGCAACACTACTGATCTTAAACTTTGAAAATTCCTGTTCTAGAGCATGTAAAATCTTGATGTGTACTCTGAATCAAAGAAAAAAATATTTATAATGCTTCTCTTTAACTTTTCCTTTCATCAAACAGGCATGCATTATGTTATGAACCAGTTGTATGACCAAAAGTTCGTCTCTAGTATAACGAAAAAAAAAAAAAAAAGTCTTAAACTAGAAAGAAGGCCTAGTCAAGTCAGATTGGTCATGGACTACATCAACGGCTTTGGATTAGACAATGTCTTTGATTGTTAATTGCTTTTTTATAAAACAAAGATAACAACTCTCAAATTGCAAACTATATGTATGAGTGTTAAATAAATGTGGGATTTTTTGGTAAATTCTATGTCCATGCAAATGGAAGATGCCAAGTTATTTGTTTGAAGCTCAAAATTTCTTATAGAAATGGGTTACATCACACACTGGGCCTATCATGGGGAGGGGGAGGAGGGAGGGATTGCATTGGGGAGTTATACATGATATAAACGTTATGCACATGTACCCTAGAACTTAAAGTATAATAAAAAATAAAAAAAAAAAAAAAAAAAAAAAAAAAAAGAAATGGGTTATGTATGTTGGTGAAGTACTCAGTTTAATCTGTCAAAACCTGTTTGAACAACACAGAGCACTTTTTTTAAAAGTTACTGAACATATATAGATATCAAAACCGTTGGACAGGCACGATGGCTCATGCTTGTAATTCCAGCACTTTGGGAGGCTCAGGCAGGCGGATCACTTGAGGTCAGGAGTTGGAGACCAGCCTGACCAACATGGGGAAATCCCTTCTTTACCAAAAAATATATAAATTGGCCAAAGTAGCCATGCATGGTGGTATGTGTCTGTAGTCCCAGCTACTCGGGAGGCTGAGACATGAGAATTGTTTGAACCTGGGAAGCGAAGGTTGCAGTGAGCCCAGATTGTGTCATTGCACTGCAGCTTGGGCAAAGGAATGAGACCCTGTTTCAACAAACAAGCAAACAAACAAACAAACAAACCCACTCTTTCAAATTCATCTATAGTACTTTTCCCAAAGGCAGAAATCCTTCAATATGTTTCTTTCTAGGGAGTTCTTGAGTCTGTCCAGCTTCCACAGAATCTGTCACAATCTCTCAGAGTAAAATGTGTGTTGCATTGAATGCATATATACCTTTTGAAAAATACAATTGTGTATGTTGAACACTTGTTTTTAATTTATCTTTAATATTAGTATTTGACAGGTACAAAACCATTGTTAGGTTGGAAGGAAGTAGATAGCAATTCATTTGAGTGTAAGGACTTCTGTGTGATTTGAAAAGGCTTCAGAGGTTAATACAAATATTACCGTATTGTGGCTAATTTCACTGCAATATGTCAGATCTCAGTTTTTCTGAAAGTGTCATGAGTTACCAGTACCAGTCTGTACCTTTCAGACATGATCAGAGGCTGATTGGGTCTACAAATTGGCCATACTCATATTACTTTCACTCTAAATGCTCAATAATTTCTTCAATATTCAGAGTAAAGTTACCTTTTAATTATTTTTTTTAGATTCTTCTTTTTTGAACATTTTTTGTGTTTAATTGACATATAATAATTGTAAATATTATGGAGTACACAGTTTGATGTTTTGATCCATGTACACATTGGATAATTTGCATATCCATCACCTCAAACACTTATCATTTCTTTGTGGTAAGAATAATTCAAAATCCTCTCTTCTAGCTATTTTGAAATATACAATACATTATTAACTATAGTCACCCTACTGGGTGATAGAACATTGGAACTTGTTCCTCCTATTTAACTATAACTTTGTACCTACTGAACAGCCTCTCCCAATTTCCCGTTCTCCTTGCTTTCTCCAACCACTGGTAACCACTATTCTCCTATTTCTATAAGATCAGTATTTTTAGATTTCACATGCGATCATGTGGTATTTGTCTTTCTTTGCTTGACTTATTTCACATAACATAATGTCTTCTAGATTCAATGATGTTGCAAATTAGAGAATTTTATTCTTTTTTATGGAGTAATAGCATTCTACTGTTTATGGATCCCACATTTTCGTTTAGCCATTCATCTGTTGATGAACACTTAGGTTGATTCCTTATCTTGGCAATTGTGAGTTGTTCTGCAAGAAACATGGAGGTGTCATATCTCTTTGATGTATTCATTTCATTTATTTTGGTTACAAACTCAGTGATAGGATGGCTAGATCATATATATTTATAATTTTTTGAAGAATTTTCAGATTGTTGTCCATGTGGCTATACTAATTTACATTTCCACCAACAGTGTGACTTTCTTTTCCTCCACATCCTTGCCATATATTTTTATTTTTATTTTTATTTTTTGTCTTTTTGATAATAGCCATCTATCTGGGGTGAAATAGCTCCTAGTTTTACTTTGCATTTCTCTGGAGATTGGTGATGTTGAACATTTTTTCATATACCTATTGGCCATTTATATATCTTCTTTTGATAAATGTTTATTTACATATACAAAAATAAAACTAGACCCTTTTCTCATCACTTAAAAAAAAAACTCAAAATGGATTAAATATTTAAATGTAAGACTCAAAACTGAAACAATAGAAAAAAACACAGGAGAAATGCTTCATGACCTTAGTCTGGGCAATGATTTTTTAAATAAGATCCCAAAAGCCTAGGCAAGAAAAGCACAGTGGGATTATATCCAACTAAAAAGATTTTGCACAGCATAGAAAATAATCAACAGAGTAAAGAGACAACCTACACAATGGGAGACAGTGTTTGTGAACTGTGCATCTGACAACGGGCTAATATTACAAATAATATAAGGAACTCAACTCAAAAGCAAAATAACAAATAATCCAATTAAAAATGGGCAAAAGTTTGAATTATCCCTTTTAATTCTACTTTTTTAGACTGAAGTGCTCTGTTTTTTGTTTTTATGATGATTTTGTTAGTGGTGGATATTGTTGCCTCTCTAACTGGAGAAAGTGACCAGGTACTAGTGAGATGCTTGCACTTTAAGATCTGGATACTTTATCTGTCAGGACTAGTAGAAAGTGGATTTTTCAGTCTTTAGAGCCTATGCTTCACCAGAATTATGCTCCAGGCAGTACTAACAGCATTGTGCTGGGTGAAGTAGTGAAGATGACCTGATCCTCTAAACTCTTGTCACAGATTGGACAGGAATTCTCTGATTTATGTTACTGCCATAACTTTCTAAGCCACAAGAGAAAACATGCTTAGCTTTGGTGAGTCACTAGGCTCTAATTGTTTCTACTTTTAGGAGCTTCATAGTAAATCTCTTTCATATGGGGAGAGAGAAACTCAATTTAGTAAACTTCAAGAAGGTGGCAAGCTATATCTGAAGAGCTGATATTCCAATGCAGCCAAAAAAAAAAAAAAAAAAAAAAAAACAAACAAACAAACAAACAACAAACAAACAAAAAACAGTACACCCTATATAAGATGGAAAGAGATGATGGTTGTGTTAAAGGTGTTAGAAAGGGAAACATTCATTACCAGAGTAGTCCCAAAATTTTCTAAATTTGTAAATCATTTATATTTGAAATATCCTAAAGTTGGGTCACTATTATCAGATTTACTAAACATTAGTAATTGTTGTATGTGTTTAATATAATAGAGTTAACACAGCAGAGATGTGTTTGCACAATGTACTTAGCTCTGACATATCTGTTGACACCCAAGACACCTGAGCATGAGAGGAAACCTCATACCTGGACTGGAATTAGCACTAGAATAAGTACAGTGTGGGGAGTTGTACTGTCTCATTTACTAAGGGACTGGGGATCCAGTGGTATGTGAGGAGGTTTCCAGCCATTGCAATGAGCATGTAAGCTCTATCAAACCACACTTGGGTGAGATTGTCACACATATAATAGTTGCAAAATGTGCTTAGTTCATATAGACAAGAGCAAGATGGATCAAAAAGAGTGTTTAGCTGACCAACTCATTCATTTGAATTTCACAAGACATTGCTTGCCATTGGCTTGCTGAAGTGGATCTCATCAAATATATAGACCCTATCAAGTTTGAGAGGCTGCCTACCTATTCCTAAGTTGCCTTATATTTCCTTTTTTAGTTTATAACTCACTTTAAGTGTGTCTTTCTAATTCAACAGAACATATCTGTATATAACATACTCAAACCAACAGGGCACATCTACACAGAGCACGTTTATGCAACTTATTTTTACTACTTTGGGTAGGTGAATACCTTGGGTGTTCATGGTCCTGAATGTCTTCCATATGAATATTTCCTACTCACCCATTCTCAATTTTTACTATAAATTTTTTTATATATTTAATATGTTTTTTTAACCTAAGGCTGTATTACAAATATTCATTATATAATTCATTACATTTCTGAAATTATCTTTGTAGATACAGAATATTTCATTTTACATATATTATAATTAATCAATCTTTAACTGGCAAATATTTAGGTTGTTTCTCTGCTTTTATTATTATGTAAGACTGATTATTACATAAGACTGAATATTTTTGTATGGGTCTTATGGTTGCCTTACAATATATTTCTCTTACAAAATTGCTTTTAATATAGATTCTTAAATATTGTCTTCTGGGATTTTGCGTCAATAGATACATTCCCACAAGTGTGAGGATGTTTCCTGCCCTGGATTTTGACCAATACTAGATTCTGATTATTTTAAATTGCCATATTGATACATAAAATTATTACCTCATTTGGTTAATTTTTATGTTTTATTTCTTTATTGTAAGTAATGTTAAATATAATAAGAATGTTTATGTGATTGAATTTTTCTTTGGAACAATGTAACATATTTTTACTTTGTGTATACTTGTGTGTCAAAGTATACACATATACAATGTGTATATACAAAGTATATATGTGTGTATATGTGTATATCTACAAAGTAGATATACACAATGTATATATACACAATGTATATATATACAACTATATATTCTATGTATATATACAATGTATATAAACTATATATATACACACACAAATGTGTTTTAATGATTTTAATGATTCAAACTGCTCTCTATATGGGGAAGGTAACTGCTGTGATTTAGATATAATTTGTCCTCACCACAATTCGTGTTGAAATTTGATCTCCACTATGGCAGTGTTGGGAGGTGGAGCCTAGCTGGAGGTGTTTGAGTCATGGGGATGGATCCCTCATGAATTGTTCTGTGTTATTCTTGCACTTGTGAGGTAGTTTTCACTCTGGTGAGACTGAATTAGTTCTCACAGAAATGAGTTAACAAACAGTTGTTATAAAACCACAGTGCTCTTTGGGTTTTGTCTCTTCACACATGTCCACTTCCCCTTTGACCTTCTGCACCATGATATGATGCAACAGGAAAGCCCTTACCAAAATCCAGAGCTGTGCCATTGAACTTGCCAGCCTGCACAGCAGAAAGCTAAAGAAAATGTTCTTCCTGTAATCCCAGCTACTCTGGAGGCTGAGGCAAGAGAATCGCTAGAACCTGGGAGGCGGAGATTACACCATTGCACTTCAGCCTGGGCAACAAGAGCGAAACTCCATCTCAAAACATAAAATAAATAAATAAATAAATAAATAAATAAATAAAACTTTCTTTATCAGTTACCTAGTCTCAGGGATAGCAACACAAAATGGACTGAAACTGTAACTTTGCTGTGTACAATGCAAATTATTTTCTTACTGTATTTTATGCCTTTCATTGTAGTATTTAATATTTTGTAATTTTGGTCTTCTTGACCCATTATTTTTATCTTCATAGTAATCTCATATTCTTTAAAATGTGTTTAATTATCTGAGAAAATATAATGTGTCTATATTCTTATTAGATATTTATGTTTTTGTTTTTTCTTTTAACGTTTAACTGCTTGAGTCAACTGTTGCTTATTTTGTATGATGTGTGTGTGTTTTTTTTCTAATGGAGCTTAAGGCATTTCTCTTCCCAGGAAGAAAATTTTTCTTTTGCATTGATATTTGCCAGTTCATTATACCACTTTTTGCAAATGTCTATTTGTAAATGTTCTATTTCTCCCTGTCAAAAAAGCCTACCTCTCCCATTTTTCATCTTCTGATTAGACCTGTTTATTATTTTATACCTGAAACACATGTTTTTCACGTTTGTCCACCATTTGGGATTGATAACCACATTGTTGACCAAAACTTCTTTAAGCAATTACATGATTTATATTGGCCAATATATGGCATTTTGGTTCACAGTATGGGAAATTCATGTGTGTATTTCAAAAAGCTTTTATCACATTGCACCTGACCTTTCACTTCTAAAATAATCAGTCACAACTCCTTTAAGCAACTCAACTTGTTCCAATTGATTGCAAAAGAAAACTTCTTTTTTAAGCTGTTTTTGTGTTTGTTTGTTTGTTTGTTTAAATTTTTTTAGATGGAGTCTTGCTCTGTCGCCCAGGCTGAGTGCAGTGGCACAATCTCGACTCACTGCAACCTCCACCTCCTGGGTTCAAGCAATTCTCTACCTCAGCCTCCTGAGTAGCTGGTATTACAGGCGTGGCTAATTTTTGTACTTTTAGTAGAGACAGGATTTCACCATCTTGACCAGACTGGTCTTGAACTCCTGATCTTGTGATCCACCCACCTCAGCCTCCCAAAGTACTGGGATTACAGACGAGAACTACTGTGCCTGGCTAAGCTACTGTTTTCTGATATTTTCTTCTTTTTATCCCCAACCTTTATACTTCATTCTATTTATTGCCAAATCAAATCGTATGTTCAATTGTAGTGAGCTATCTCCAAATTTAGAATTTTCTATGTTTTCTTCTATTTTTTTAATGCTTTGACAGAGATGTCTCAAAATTGACTCCAAAATGTAGAAATCCCAATAACCCTTTTGATCACTGATCCTTTTTAAGTGAAAGCAAGTTTAGTAAAAAGTAAAGGAATAAAGAATGGCTACTCTATAGCCAGGAGCAGCTTCTTGAGCTGCTTGACTAAGGATACTTATTGTTATTTCTTGATTATATGCTAAACAAGGCATGGATTATTCATGAATTTTCCGTGAAAGGAGTGGACAATTCCTGGAACTGAGGGTTCCTCCCCTTTTAAGACCATATAGGATAACTTCCTAATATTGCCATGGGATTTGTAAACTGTCTTAGAGCTGCTGGGAGCATCATTTAGCATGCAAATATATTATAACTAGCATACGGTGAGCCATGAGAACAACCAGAGGTCACTCTTTTTGCCATCTTGGTTTTCATGGGTTTTGGTTGGCTTCTTTACTGTAACCCGTTTTATCAGCAAGGTCTTTATGGCCTGTGTCTTGTGTTGACCTCCTATCTCATCCTGTGACTTAGAATGCTTAACCTCCTGGGAATGCAGCCCAGTAGGTCTCAGCCTTATTTTACCCAGCCCTATTCAAGATGGACTGGCTCTGGTTCAAACACCTCTAAGCTATTTTCCCCCTTTCTTTTACAAGAGAACCCTTAATGCTAAGGTTTATAGAGGGATGAAGATTCATCTTCTGTAACTTCCTTGGACTGAATAGGGGTGATGATATCCCTGCCTAACTATTAGGGTCTCTGGCATTTGGGGCAGAAAGGAGCTCAGTCAGAAAGTGTTAGTATGGACTGGGCATGGTGGTTCACACCTGTAAACCCAACACTTTGGGAGGCCAAGGTTTACCGATCATTTGCGGTCAGGAATTTGAGACCAGCCTGGCCAACATGGTGAAACACAGTCTCTACTAAAAATACTGAATTAGTGAGGTGTGGTGGCAGGTGGCTATAATCCCAGCTATTCAAGTACTTGGGAGGCCGAAGCAGGAGACTCTCTTGAACCTAGGAGGTGGAGCTTGCACTGAGACAAGATCTTGCCATTGCACTCCATCCTGCATGACTCCATCTCAAAATGAAAGAAAGAAAGAAAGAAAAAGGAAAAAAAAGCATTAGTACGTCAAGGGCCATTCATAACTCTGAGTTCCGACAAAAGGTCACATACAAAAGATTAATAAACATTCAATATAAGAAAATGTTGAGTAAGCTTATGCTGCATTCATGCAAAAGAGTATAAACAGCAATATATTCCACAACAGTAAAGCAAAATTATCTCCAAAAAAACTAAATTAGAAGGTTTTCCATAAACTGGGCAATGGTTGGAGCCAAGTTGGTACGGGGTTGCTAGCCAATTCCAATATGTACCAGAATTAGAATATTGATTTCAATTTTTTTTTTTTTTTTTAACCTTACCAATCTCTCATTTCTTCTGAGCAGCAGTCAGAGATCACTGATTGGCTCACAAGAATAAGCAAGGTTAGTCTAAATTGCAGGAAACATCTCAAAAACAATTGATGAGACTAGACTCTAGTAACAGGTATACCATTAGTTCTTGAAACAACTTTTTTCTCTCTATAGTCTCCCAGTTTTACTAAAGGCAAATCATGGTAAGATTGATTAGCTTTATTTACTTGGCCTGATAATTTTTATATATAAAGTGCAGCAAAAATAATTATTTTTCACATGGGATTTTAAAATTGGCTTTGATGGAAGTTTATTCCATAAGGAATCTCGGATAAGACTTTTTTAAAGCTGAGTCCAGTCATGGGTTTATACCCTCAAATACCTATATGAGTTGGGTCAATTCCTCTCCTCTTAGGGTCCTGAGATAACCTGGTGTTCCTGGACCTGTCACAAAGTGACATTCTTTATTTAGCACAGCTCAGGAACCCTGTACAGGGGCTATGTAGACAAGATATGCGGCCAGTTGTCCCAGGGGGCTTTTATTGGCTCTACAAGTCAAGTTTGATTCCTTAAAGGAAAACATGAGGTGTGAAGCACCATTCTAGTCAAAGCCTTGGTAAAATAATCAGTTTCTCCAATTGTGTCCTGTTGCAAAATAAAATATTCTTATTGCACTTATGCAAATAACTATATTGCCATAAGAATAGTCACACATAGTTTCCAAATTCTGGAGAAATCCTGTAGAGAGAAACAAATATGCTCCAAATTTTGTTCACAAGAGTATAATTTACTGAAATGTTAAAAGTCATAAATAGCTCAACAGTTTTCTTGTTTCTGAAAAACAACCACAAAGGATGTTTTAAGCAAAAAAAGTCAAAAAAGGTTACTTCAGTCTTCTGTTAGTTCAGTCCATGCAGTTAATTCCTGTTCTATTGATATTCATGAATATTTCAGCTCTCCATGAGTACTGAAAGTTTATTTCTCTAATCTAATGTTACACTCTCCAAAGTTATCAGAAACCTGCATTCAAGAGCACCTGTCAAAGTCCTATAGCTTATTATAAACCACCTTTTGAAGAGAATCAAAACAAGACAATTATTAATGAATGAAAAATGTCTGAGTTAGGACATCCACTATTAAAGTCACGATTGACAAAGAAATTTTGATTACTTCTGTGGCATACAATAATTTTATATAACAATTATCACTATTAATAATGTACACTAAGTCATATCAGGATTACAGCAGTTTCTCATAATTTCAGAACATATACCAATAACATATTTATACAAATACAGCCCAAAGAAAGCCAAATATCATTTCATATTTGACAGTGCTTCCTCTGTGATGTTTATACCAAATAATCCAAATATGTCATTTTTGGACTTTAAAGATATATGTCATTTTTGGACTTTTCTGATCATTTTTGGTCAGAAAATATATAATTTATAATTTGATTTTGCAAAATTTAAAACACTTGATATTATAAAATCAAATCCAAGGTCACCATAAATCATTAACTTAGCCAAAATGGCAACTCAAAAAAATTTTAACGGCATAAACCTTTACTCATAAAGGGAATAATTAGCTTTCCAAATAATCTGTATTTTTTCTTTCCCTTTTTGTTCTATAGTTTATTCAAAAGGCAAACAAAAATCTTTTTTTTAACATAACATGAAAATCCTGTTCAAGAAAGATAGTCAAATCTCACTCTTTGCTCTAGTGCACTATTGATGTCAAACCTAATTCTTAATAATAACTTATAGACAAATCTATCCAATTTTAATGTCTGACTATAAGGTAAGATTTTCACAAACCTTTTATAACCCTTTATAATGTTCGTTAAAGAGTGGATCATTGGCCGGGTGTGGTGGCTCAAGCCTGTAATCCCAGCACTTTTGGAGGCCTAGACGGGCGGATCACAAGGTCAGGAGATCGAGATCATCCTGGCTAACCCGGTGAAACCCCGTCTCTATTAAAAAATACAAAAAAAAAAAAAAAAAAAAAAACTAGCCGGGCGAAGTGGTGGGTGCCTATAGTCCCAGCTACTCGGGAGGCTGAGGCAGGAGAATGGTGTGAACCCGAAAGGCGGAGCTTGCAGTGAGCTGAGATCCGGCCACTGCACTCCAGTTTGGGCGAGAGAGCGAGACTCCGTCTCAAAAAAAAAAAAAAAAGAGTGGATCATTGCTCTCAGGGAATCCTGTTGTCCCTTTGCTTCAATGCTCAAGTTACAAATAAACTGAATAATACCACTTTAATTTCAGCCAATATGTTCACACATAGAATTTCTTTTACAAAAATAAATTTTTCATGAACCTTCCACAACTTGTTCAAACCTTCACCTTATCTTATCTAACATGAAACAATAATTTAACCCTTTAATCTAGGTAGAGAAAATTCACATTCCCATGACTTCTTATAATCTTTTAACAAAAACACATTTTACTTTCCTCACACAACTTGCAAGTAAAACAGTTTCTATGTCATAGAGATTACTTAATTAATGTGAACTAAAAAGAATTACAATTTTTATTTTTCTGATAAAATATTTGAGTTATACTCTTATTATTTTTAAGTCAATTAATCCAATTAATCAATGTTCTTTCATGTCACACACACAACACATATAAATACACAGACACACAGAAGAAGATCCAGTAGTTGTAACATTTTTCATTTGCCAGTTTCTTAATTGGATTACTGCCTTCAGAGTGGATCCCTTGGAGGAACAGGGCGAGGAAAGCATACAGTTTCTGCAGCCTAATAATCAGGCACAGCTAGAAGACAAAACAGATCCCCAAAAGATAATGGTTCCATTTTTGTAGCAGATCATGGATCTCAAAAAGAGAAATACTATGTAACAAGACAGTACAATGCTTTTACTGTACAATTCATGCAAAGCAACCTAAAGCTAATCAGCCCATTTGGTGATCAGCCCATCCCCCACAGGAGTCTTATCTCTCAGTGTGGAGTGGGGACATCTCCATACCTTCCAGGTGGCCAAGAGCATGCATCTCTGATCCTAACATGCAAAGAGCCAAGCATCCCTCCATAACTGCCATTATTTCTGCCCAAAAGTATATTTCCTACCTAGATATTACCCACCAAAGCTCTCTCATAATGCAAAATAATTTCTGATACCTCCAAAAGTCAAAAACATCTGATAATCAATGCAAAACACAATAGAACTTCAGATTTTGAGAAGGATCTATCCACGTCCAATTCCTGGATTTTATGAAGAAAACAGATTTTTCCCAAAACAAGATCTGTGGAAAAACTTCTTGTTTTTCCCAAGGAGTCCCAGGCAGTTAGAGCTTGAATATCAGCTTTTAACTAAGCTGACTTTTAACCATAGAACTCTTTTAAAAAGTTATTTAAATTTCTTACTACCCGATGTTAGCCAGGTCACATGGCTGATATTTCTGACATTTGAACTCTATCAAAAGCAACCTCACCAATGAGCCTTGACTACATTTATGACTTAATCACAAGTGTATGAGATATTTTCAAAGAGGTGGTAAGCCATGTTTACCAGACCTAAAGGTAGTTCAGAGAAAGGAAAATTGAAGATGGTTCATTAAGGGGAGGAGAATTAACAAATGGTCCACACAGATACCAACCAGAAAATACTTATTCCCTAAGCCAGGATTGAGCCCAAGGCTACCATTTTAAAATGGCAAAGCCATAGCTGTTAAGCTATAGCATTGGGCAGTTTCCCTTGCCATTTTCAGAAGGAGCCTAGATCAGCCAATTTTGAGTTTGTGAAGACTTTCAAATGCTCAAGATAATTTTTAGGGCTAACTATGACATGAACCCCCAAATTCTTGTCCACTGCATATTGGAAACCAAGAGAAAGTACCACCACATGATTACAAAATCAAACTCCCACAGGCATTTTTCAACATGTGGTTTCTGGGCAAGACAATCACCCTGAGTAACAGACAAGATAGGAAAGGTAAAGGGGAGAAAGAAAGAAAAGTATTGCCTCATCAGGGTGGGAAAGGTGAGGAGCTCAGGCAGGTCACCCATTATAGTGACACTCAGTCAAAAGTTCAGGTGGCTGCTTGTTAGTTGTGAAAGGATCTTTTCCAGCAGTACTGACAGCTCTCAAGTTTCCCCTTTTAGGGAGGAAAAAGCTCCCCATGTCCCACAATCCTGTAAATAACTAATTCTGTCACCCACAGGCATCAGCAAAGAGTGCAAGGCAGATTAATCCAAAGAGAATAGCGGTTAACATCCCACAGTGTCAAACATGCTCTTAGGAGTAGGGACTTCATTCAGGTCAGGTGGGCTCTAAACCCCTCAATCTTAGGAAGGACTCTAACCTTCCTAATTTGGGCCTCAAACTCACCTTTTCTAAAGAGGGGCCTTTAAAACTGTCTGTCTTAGGAGAGACTCTAACTCCTCTAAGTTGTGCCTGTAATGTAATCCCATCACCACTTACCCAAAGTCAGCCACTTTGTGCTGCAGTCTATTTCCTTTGGGTCAGGGGTCTCCTCAATATCATCTCTTCAGGGTTCACCAGGAAGATGTTACTGGAAAGGAAAGGGGTCCTGATCCATACCTCAAGAGAGGGTTCTTGGATCTCATACAAGAAAGGATTTGGGGTGAATTCATAGGGTAAAGTGAAAGTAAGTTTATTAACAAAGTAAAGGAATAAAGAATGACTATTCCATAGGCAGAGTGTCCTGATCACTGTCCCTTTTTAATGGCATGTATGAATAGAAAGGGGAAAGAAAATCAATATATCATTTTACATAAAATACTACAAATGAAATTATCATTCTATAAGCAATAATAAATTTTACAAAGAAAGATACATTTAGGTACTAGCTAAAGTCCTTCATTAATTTTTCTATTTTGAAACTCATTTAAATCTATTATCTTTCTATTCATGGTTTTCCATCTACTATTGCCATTTGTGTATGTGTGCATATTTGAATTTAATATGCTTTTATTAATTGATCAACCTCAATTGGTCCTAAGTCTCTGTTACCCCAGTGCTGTATCATCTTAATTTCTGTACATTTATCAAGGTTTTAGGATATACAAATTAATGTTCTTAGTTGTCAAAGAAATATGAAGATTATAATTTGAGAACTGTCTTTTAGGCAAGGAACCTAGAGAAAATTGTTATCAGTCTGTATAATTTGTTTCATTTTGCCTAAACCGTAGTGCATAAAAATCTATCCATGAATTGCAAATTCAAAGTCAGATAATAACATATTTCTATTACATTTTCCTAACTCATTAACCCTGTGGGTACCATTGTCAGCAATTTCCAGACTGATTTGAAGCATCCTCTCAAAAACTTGAAAATTGAAAAATAATTTGTGATGCCATTATGCTACTGCTTGTCTCACACATTGTACTGTACTGATATTTAATAACTCATTGATTTCTGAAACATCTAACTTACTAAATTCATCACTTTTTTAAAAAATTTGTTTTGAGAATTTTTTATCTGGGTTTTTATTGGATAGATGATCAGTCTATAATGCTTCTTACCTTTCTATGGTTGTATTATCTTTTGTTTACCAAAATCAATATCTCCCCATTCCCCAAGAGTATCAGAGCTAGCATAAGCAAAATGAGGCCTAGGATATATTGTAATAAGTCCACAACTACTTTTATTTATTTATTTATTCTTCTTTTTTTTTTTGAAACGGAGTTTCACTCCTGTTACCCAGGCTGGAGTGCAATGGCACAATCTCGGTTCACTGATTCACCTCGGCTCACCTCTGCCTCCCAGGTTCAAATGACTCTCTTGCCTCAGCTGCCCAAGTAGCTGAGGTTACAGGAGCCTGCCACCATGTCCGGCTAATTTTTTCTATTTTTAGTAGAGATGGAGTTTTATCACGTGGGCCAAGCTGGTCTCAAACTCTTAACCTAAGGTGATCCACCTGCCTTGACCCCCCAAAGTGCTGGGATTGCAGATGTGAGCCACCACAGCCAGTCTATTTATTTATTTAATCGTATGATACATTATTGCTCATTCTCATTCTTTTTAACCTTTATGTCATCTTATTTTAAATGTATTTTCTATAAACAGCATATATTGTATTTAGGGTTTTTAGTGAATTTGAAATTTTTAACTTATAATAAATGAGTTAATCCTTTAATATTTATTTTCACAACCAATATGTTGCATGTAATGCATATCATAAATTATACACAATTATATTTTGCATAATTTATTTTCAAAAATCATAATTGAGTTCAAATATTTCTTTCTTTATTTGTTATACCGATTTGATTGAAATAGATCCTGACTCATTCTCTTAGTGATTAACCTTTCATTAAAATTTTCAAACAATAGAAACTGCAAAGCAACCAGCTAATAATTTCATGATAAGATTAAAACCGCATATGTCAATATTAACCTTGAATGTAAATGGTTGAAATGTCACACTTAAAAGGCACAGAGTGGTAAGTTGGATAAAAACAAGACCTGCCGTGTGTGGTGGCTCATGACTGTACTCCTAGCACTTTAGGAGGCTGAGGTGGGCGGATTGCCTGAGCTCAGGAGTTCAAGACCAGCCTGGGCAACATGATGAAACCCTGTCAATATTAAAATACAAAACGTTAGCTGGGTGTGGTGGCCTGCACCTGTAGTCCCAGCTACTCAGGAGGCTGAGGCAGGAGTATTGCTTAAACCTGGGAGGTGGAGGTTGCAGTGAGTCGAGATCACACCACTGCTTTCCAGCCCGGGTGACACAATGAGACTTCATCTCAAGAAAAAATAGAAAAAAAAACAAGATCTATTTGTCTGCTGTTTACAAGAGACCCATCTCACACATAATGAAACACATAGACTCAAAGTAAAGGGTTGAAGTAAGATCTGCCACGCAAATCAAAAACAGAAATGTTCTGATATCAGACTTTCAACCAACAACAGTAAAAAAGGATAATGAAAGGCATTATATAATGATAAAGGATTCAGTTCAAGAAGAATATTTAATTATCCTAAATAAATACACATCCAACATTGAAACACCCAGATTCATAAGACAAGTATTCTAGACCTACCAAAAGACTTAGTCACACAAAAATAGTGTGGGGGAGGGTTTCAGCACCCCACTGACAGCATTAGACAGATTATTGATCCAGAAAACTAACAAATAAATTCTGGACTTAAACTAGACCCTTGACCAATTGGACCTAATAGACATTTACCCATCTGCCAGGCATGGTGACTCATGCCTGTAATCCCAGCACTTTGGAGGCCGAGGCGGGTGGATCACTAGGTCAGCAAGAGTTAGAGACTAGCCTGACCAATATAGCGAAACCTTGTCTCTACTAAAAATAGCCAGACATGGTGGTATGGGCCTGTAATCTCAGCTACTCAGGAGGCTGATGCAGGAGAATCACTTGAACCCAGGAAACAGAGGTTGCAATGAGCTGAGATCATGCCATTGCACTCCAGCCTGGGCAACAGGAGTGAAACTCCACCAAATAAATAAATAAATAGAATACTCTACCCATCAATCACAGAATATGCATTCATCTCAGCTTCATACAGAACATGCTCTAAGATCAACCACATGCTTAGTCATAAAGCAAGTCTCAAAAAAAATTAAAAATGTAAATAATAACAACTATACTTATATAACACAGGGGAATAAAAATAGAAATCAATACCAAGAAGATCTCTAAAAAATATACAAATACATGGAAACTAAATGACTTACTCTTGAATGATTTGTGGGTAAACAATAAAATCAAGGTAGAAATTTTAAAAATTCTTTGACATAAGTGAAAATAGAGACACAACATCTCAAAGTATCTTCAATGCAGCAAAATCAGTGTTAAGAGGAAAGCATATAGGGCTAAATGCCTACCTCAAAAATTAAGATGATCTAACATCACACCTAGAGGAACTAGAAAAATAAAAACAAACTAATCCAAAACTAACAGAAGAAAAGAAGTAATTAACATCAGAGAGAAATTGAACAAAATTGAGACCCAAAAGTCCATGCAAAGAATTAACTAAATCAAAAGTTGATTATTTGAAAAAATAAAAACAACATTGATAGATCACTAGCTCTACTGACAAAGAAATAAGAGAGATGATCCAAAGAAGCACAATTAGAAATGACAAAGGTGACATTACAACCTATCACACAAAATACCAAAAAAAAAAAAAAAAATACTCAGAGATAATTATAAATGTCTCTATATACACAAGCTAGAAAACCTAGAGAAATTTGATAAATTCCCGGAAACCCACCACTTCCCAAGATTGGGTTAAGAAGAAATTGAAACACTAAACAGACCAATATTGAGCTCCAAAATTGAATCAGTAATAAAATAACCTACCAACCCTTGGGAGGCTGAGGCAGGAGAATCACTTGAACCTGGGAGGCAAAGGTTGCAGTGAGCTGAGATCATGCCATTGCACTCCAGCCTGGGCAACAAGAGTGAAACTCCATCTCAAAAAAAAAAGAACCTACACCAACGAAAAAAAGCCGTGGACCAGAAAGATTTACAGCCAAATTCTACCAGAAGTACAAAGAAGACCTAGCACCAATTCTACTGAAACTATTCCAAAAAACTGAGGCAGAGAGACTCCTTGCTAACTCATTTTATGAAGCCAGTATCTATCTGACACCAAAACCTGGCAAAGACACAATGATAATGGAAAACTACAGGCCAACATCCCTGATAAATTTAGATGCAAAAATTCTCAAGAAAATACTAGGAATCTGAATTCAACAGCACATAAATAAGTTTATTCATCATGATCAAGTATGCTTCATTCCTGGATGAAGGGTTGCTTCAACATACACGAACCAATAATGATGATTCACCATATAAACAGAATTAAAAACAAAAGCTATAGAATCATTTCAATAGACACAGAAAAATCTTTGAATAAAATCCAGCATTTCTTTATGATAAAAACTCTCAGGAATCTAGGCATTGAAGGAACATATCTCATAATAATAAATGCCATCTATGACAAACCCACAGTCGACATCACACTGAATGGGCAAAAACTGGAAGGAAGCATTCCCCTTGATAACTGGAAAAAGACAAGCATGCACACTCTCACCACTTGTATTCAGCATAGTGCAGGAAGTGATAGAGCAATCAGGTAAGATAAATGAATAAAAGGTATCAAACAGGAAAAAATAAAGTCAAGCTATCTGTCTTTGCAGATGTTATTTTACATTTATAAAACCCTAAAAAGTCCACCTAAAGTTTCCTGAAGCTGAAAAACAACAAACAACTCCATGACAGTCGAGTTTCAGAACATAAAAATAAATTTTAATACAGTTTCAGAATACAAAATCAGTGTACAAATATCAGTAGCATTGCTGTATAACAATAAAGTACATGCTGAGAATCAAATCAAGAGTGCAATGCCATTTACAGTAGACACACACACACAAAATGCCTAGGCAAACATCTAACCAAGAAGGTAAAATATCTCTACAATGGGAATAACAAAACACTGCTGAAATAAATCACATGAAACAAACAAATGGAAAAACATTTCATGGTCATGGATAGGAAAAATCAATGTAATTAAAATGGCCATACAGTCCAAAGAAATCTACAGATTCAGTGGTTATCCCTATTAAACTACCAACGTCATTTTTCACAGATTTGGGAAAAAAAAAAAAAAACTATTCTAAGATTCATATGGAACCAAAAAAGAGCCTGAATAGTTAAAGCAATTCCAAGCAAAAATAACAAAGCTGGAGGCTTCACATTACCTGACTTCAAACTATACTATAAGGCTAAAGTAATCAAAACAGCATGGTACCAGTATAAAAACAGATACATAGACCAATGGAACAGGATAAATAACCCAGAAATAAAGCTGCACACCTACAGCCATCTTATCTTTGACAAAGTTGACAAAAATAAGCAATGGAGAAAGAGCTCTCTAATAAATAGTGCTGGGATAGCTGTATAGTCAAATGTAGAAGAACATAACTGTATTCCAGCCTTTCACCATATACAAAAATTAACTCAAGAAAAATTAAAGACTTAATTGTAATACCTTAAGCTATAAGAAACCTCGAAGAAGACCTAGAAAATACTATTCTTCTATTTCAGTATTGGGAAGGAATTTATAACTAAGTCATCAAAAGCAATTACAACAAAAACCAACATTGACAAGTGGGACCTAATTAAGCTAAAGAACTTATGCACAGCAGAAGAAACTATCAAGAGAGTAAACAAAAATTTACAGAATGGGAGAAAATATTTGCAAACTGTGCATCTGACAAAGGCCTAATATCTGGAATCTATACAGAAATTAAACAATTAAGCAAAAAATCCTATTAAAAATGGGCAAAGAACATGAACAGATACTTCTCAAAAGAAGACGTACAAGTGGCCAATAAACATATTTTTAAAATGTTCCACATCACTAATCATTAGAGAAATGCAGATCAAGACCACAGTGAGATACCATCTCGTTATGGCAGATACATCTGACAGAATGGTTATTATTAAAAGTCTAGAAACAACAGATGTTGGCAAGGTTGCAGAGAAAAGGGAACACTTCCACAATGTTGGTGGGAATGTAAATTAGTTCAACCACTCTAGAAAGTAGTTTGACCATTTCTCAAAGAACTTAGAACTACTAGTCAACCTGGCAATTCCATTATTGAAAACAAAAGAAAACAAATTGTTTTACCAAAAAGACACATGTACTCACATGTTCATCACAGCATTATTCACAAGAGCAAAGACATGGAATCAATCTAGGTTCCCATCAGTGGTAGACTGGATAAATAAAATATGGTACATACACACCATGAATACTATGCAGTCATAAAAATGATCAAATTATTTCCTTTGCTGCAACCTAGATGCAGCTGGAGGTCAGTATCCCCAATGAGTTAACACAGGGGCAGAAAAAAAAAAATTACTGCATATTCTCATTTGTAAGTGGAAACTAAACATTGTGCATTCATGGACATAATGATGGTAACAGTAAATACTGAGAACTGTTAGGGGGGAGAGAGAGAGGGGGTCCAAGGTTGAAAAACTGTTGAACACTATGCTTGGTGCTTGGGTGATGAGATCATTTGTACCCCAAACTTCAGCATCACACAATATACTCAGGCAACAAACCTGCACATATACCCCCTGAATATAAAATAAAAACTGAAAAAAAAATGTAAACAATAGTTCTCTACTTAGTAAGTTATTAATGAAATATTGCCTTTTGAAATACTTTTTATGAGAGCTGCTTTAATTTTTCTCATCTTTTTTCTGATATGGTTTGTTTCACTTAGAAATTTAAGACCCAGATGAATATTTTGTTTTACTTTTATATTGTTGAAGTTTTTCTATTTTAGTATCTAAATTTTGTTCTAAAATTACATATACAAAACTAATCTTAAGTTAAAATATGGCTTTTTCCACATTCACTGCTAGTCCTTTTACAATATAGTTTTTCCTACTTTAAACTTATTTGATTCCTTACCCAATCAGTTACATTGACTCTTTGGGACTTTATTCAGGAAAGGTATTTAGGTGGAATACTTTCTGAATCCTTATAGAATTCAAGGTACGTTTCAATTGCTTTGTCCTGTAACAAAAATATTGCAGAATATTAAAAATTGAGTGATATAATTTTCTCCTTTAATCCATTGTCTTCTAGTATTTAATGTAATAAAAGATAAATCTGGAGTAAGTTTAATTTTTGTGATTTTAAAGATAACTTTTTGCTTCTTTTTAATTATTGAATTTCAAAATATATAACTGGTATATGTATGATTTAATTGTGTTTGAATAAACTGAAGACTTGGATATTAACTTAGTAAAATTTTTTTGTCTTATGATTTTATTCTATTTTTTGTCTCTAATTTAGGAACATCAACTTTATTAATGTTTAGACTATCTTTAATGTCTTCTGTATTATTTTTGCTATTGTTTAACTTTTTTCTTATACACCATTTTGAAATTCTACTTTTTTTACTATATTCCCTGATTTTCTTTAGTTTTACTGTTATTAATGTTCTGTTTCAATTTATTGTAGTTTTGCTTATTATTAATGTATTAATTTTAAATTCAGTTACAAAATGTTTTAAAATGGGAAAAAATGTGTAGAAAATATGAAAATAACAAAGATCCCAGTTAATATATATAATTAAAAACTGTTACTAAGGTATCACTTTTTCTTTCAGAATATAAGCAATATATAAGTCTCTATAAAGGAGAGCATTTATTTTCAGTAGACAGTGGAGTGAAGATTAAATTTCAAAAACGTGCTGGAAGAAAGGCCAGAAGGTAAAATAGGCTTTTGTTGATAAACCTGGAGAGCTGGTGCCATGGGCAGAAGGCCGAGAATTCTATGATAAGTCGGGTACAAATTCTGGTAGAGGTAGGATATTGGGGTCAGAATCAAGCAAAGCTTTTGAAAGAGATCTGGGGTGGGGGAACAAGCCCACAGCAACTTTTTCTCTTCAGCCATTTGCCAAATACAAAGATAGGAGCAGGTGGGAGGTTAAAAACCGAAGCAGAAAATTTTTGAAAAACTGAGTAATTTATTTTGGCAATTGTGATTCAGTGAATTTGGGTCTTACTGGTAGGAAGTGTCTCAAATAAAGCAGTAGAAAACTCTGTAGGTTCAGTAGCAAACCAGAACTAGAATAAGCCTTACTGGCATTAAAACTTAACACAGCCTTCGCACGTATTTCAGCACAGAACCTTATTTGGTTAAGGCGTTCAGAGACAATACTGCCTTCCTGCAAGAATAGAAAGAGGAAATCTTACTACTTAGAGAAGCCCTCATTTGGATGATGCAAAATTTTTAATATACAATTCCTAGCATTTATTTACAAAAATTTTATGCCACTTAAATATATAACAAAACACCTTAAAAACAAGAGAAAAAAATGGGAACACATCCAAATATGATCAGGATATTTGGATTAGCCAGAAAAAGCCTTACAATAACTGTGTAATATGTTCAAGATAATGAATGCAGAAAATAGTCAAAAATAAACAAAAATATGAAGTTTTACCAGAGAATGGAAACTATTTAAGAAAAGAATCAAGTAGTCATTCTAAAGATGATAAACAAAGAATGAAAATTAACTAAACAGGATTAACTTAACAATAGATTTGACACAGCCGGAGATAAGATTAATGTTCTAGGGCTGGGCACAGTGGCTCAGGCCTGTAATCACAGCACTTTGAGAGACCAAGGTGGGAGTATCATGAGGTCAAGGAGTTTGAGACCATCCTGGCTAATCTGGTGAAACCCCCATCTCTAATAAAATACAAAAAATTAGCCAGGTGTGGTGGCATGCACCTGTAGTCCCAGCTACTCAGGAGGCTGAGGCAGGAGAATTGCTTAAACAGGAGGTAGAGGTTGCAGTGAGCCAAGACTGCACCGTTGCACTCTAGCCTGGGTGACTGAGTGAGAGTCCGTCTCAAAAAAAAAAAGAAAGACTAATGTTCTAGAAGGTAGGTCAACAATAAAATACTCAAATACAGAAGGAGAATTAAAGAAAATACGGGAAATATATTACATATGTGTAGGTGTTAGTGAAAAGGTCTAATATGTACGTGATGTAATATCAAAAAAGGAAAAGAAGAAATGGAGTAGAAGCCAATAGATTTTGCAAACTGGTCAAATTCATGAAGCCACAAAGAGGAGAAAGACTATGAATCATAAAACAAATACACAAAAACCAAACTACACAAAGATATTTTATGAAAGACCACTAATTACTAAAGACATGGAAAAAAGCTTAAAAGTAGCCAGGAGATAAAAGTAAGTTTGTCTTCCAATGAGCAACAATACTTACAGATGGCCTTTCTTTTCTTTTCTTTTTTTTTTTTTTTGAGACGGAGTCTTGCTCTGCCACCCAGGCTGGAGTTCAGTGGCCGGATCTCAGCTCACTGCAAGCTCCGCCTCCTGGGTTTACGCCATTCTCCTGCCTCAGCCTCCCAAGTAGCTGGGACTACAGGCGCCCGCCTCGTCGCCCGGCTAGTTTTTTGTATTTTTAAGTAGAGACGGGGTTTCACCATATTAGCCAGGATGGTCTCGATCTCCTGACCTTGTGATCCGCCCGTCTCGGCCTCCCAAAGTGCTGGGATTACAGGCTTGAGCCACCGCGCCCGGCCCAGATGGCCTTTCAACACAGTGGAAGTCACATTAGAAATAACATTTTCAAATCACTAAAAGGAAAACTTGTAACTTATAATTCTCTTTGCAGTGAAAAATATCTTTTAAAGTAAAGTGGAAAAAGACTTTAACAGAAAAGCAGAAATGGAGAAAATAACCAGATCTGAACCAAGAAAAAAAAAAAAAAAACCTCTAAGACACAATTTATAATCAACAAAAACCATCAAATATCTAGGAGAAATATTTTTATTTGTTTAAATTTGCTGGGTACAAGTACATTTTGTTCCATGCATAGATTGGGTAGTGGTCATGTCAGTATTTCTGAATATCCATCACCCAAATAATGTATATATTACCCATTAACTAATATCTTATCATCCAAGCCCCCTCAACCCATCACCTTTCTGAATATTCATTGTATATCATTCCACTCTCTATATCCATGTATTTTTTAGCACCCACTTCTGAGTGAGAACATATAATATTTGACTTTTGTGTCTGGCTTGTTTCACTTAAGATGGTGACCTCTAGCTCCAGCCATGTTACTTCAAAAGACACTATTTTATTTTTTTGATGGTTGAATAGTATTCCACTGTGTATATATACACCATATTTTCCTTATCCGGTTTTCCACTGACGGAAACTTAGGTTGATTTCATATCTTTGCTTTTGTGAATAGTGCTGTGATAAACATAGGAATGTAGGTATAATTTTAATATATTGATTTATTTTTCTTTGAGTAGATATCCAGCATTGGGACTGTCAGATCAAATGGTAGTTCTATTTTTGATTCCTTGAGAAATCTCCATACTGTTTTCCATAGAGGTTGTACTAATTTACATTTTCATTAACAGTGTGTAAGAGTTAGTTCCCTTTGTTTCATATCCTTGCTAACATCTATTCTTATTTTTTTGTATTTGTACTAATAGCCATTCTAACTGGTATAAGATGATATCACATTGTGGTTTTAATTTGCATTTTTTGATGCTTAGTGGTGTTGAGCATTTTTCATATAGCTGTTGGCCATTTGTGTGCCTCTTTTGAAAAATGTCTATTCATGTCCTTTGCCCACCTTTTTAATGGAATTTTGTGTTTTGTTGTTGTTGTTGAGTTGACTTCTTTGTATATTCTGGATGTTGGTGTCCTGTTGGATGCATAGTTTGCCAAAATTTTCTCTAAATCTGCAGGTTGCCTGTTCACTCTGTTGATTATGTCTTTTGCCTAGAAGGAAATTTAATGGAAGCTATATAAGACCTTTATACTAAATAATTGCATAATATTCTACTGAGAGTTATTTAAAAGATTTAGATAAATAAATGAAGTTCATGTATTATAAAGCTATATTTTAAATCTGTCTATTGTTTTTAGTCAATTGATGAATTCAATAACATTTTATTTAAAATCACACCTGTGTGTGTGTGTGTGTGTGTATACAAAGTGAACTGATTCAAAAATTCACACTGAAATGGAAAAGGCCAAACAGATGAACAAATATACAGAACTTATATTACCAGTTATAAAGACAAAAAGCTACAGCAGTATGATGATATTAGGTCAGTGCAAAAGTAATTGGCCTTTTAATGGCAAAACTGCAATTACTTTTGCACCATCTTTCAAGGATACACAAATAGATCAATATAGCAGATAGATTCTGAAAACAGATCCATATATGTTTCCCGATTTATGAGAATAGTGATACTGGATTGTAGTAGGGAAAAGAGTAAATGTTTCAATAAATTGTGTTGATTAAATGGATATCTACAAGTATAATATGTATGTGTGCATGTGTGTGTATGTATAATACCTCTAACTCATATAATACACTAAAATAAAAACTAAACAGATTATAGATCTAAAATGGAATGGTAAAACAATAGTGTTAGTAAAAAATAGTTTTTGGTCTTGGGGGTAGGCAAATATTTATTAAGATGTAAAAAGCAATTATCCATACATTTCTAAAAATGCTAAATTGGACTACTTTGGGCTAGTTCAGTTTTAAAATTTCAGTTCATCAAAAAGCAATATCAGGAAGTAAAAAGGCAAGCCACTAGATAGCAGAATAGGTATGCAATACATTTATATGTTGAAGTACCTATGACCTGAATAGAAACAGTATGTCTACCAATTAACAAGAAACAAAGCAGACAACCCATTGGAAAAATGGACAAACACATTTTTCAGGTCATTCGCAAAAACATATATGTAAATGGTAAAAAAAATAAAGTCATTAGAGAGAGCAATTCAAATCTAAGATCATTACTGATACACCAGCTGCTGAAAGGAAAAAAGACAATACTAAGTATTGGTGAGAACCTGGAGCAATTAGAACTGCTATACCCTTCTGGTGGAAGTTAATTAGCATAGCTATTATAGAAAAATATCTAGTAATACCTAATAAAGCTAAATATGTGCATATCTTATAACTCAGCAATTCCTAGCAACAGTATTACTAATGGCTAAAACTATTCATGCAATGAAATAATACATAGTATTGAAAATCTTTAAATATATTCTAGAGAAAACAAAAAAGATGAAGATAAGTAAGTTTATTTAAATCAAGATCAGTAATAGAACAAACTCAAAAAGGAAAGAAACATTTAAACTAAGTGAAGAAACAAAGCAGATCAAAACACTCAAAATATAGAGAATACCAAATCTTCAAAAGCTATTTGAAAAGATTAATATAATACACGTTGTGCTTGAATTACTTTAGAATTACCCCCAACTTTGAAAATATCTGTTAAATAAAGAAGGAGATGAAACTACTGGTTTTATAAATATAGTATGCCTTAGCTTTCCTCTGAATGCCAATCATGTATTTTTTAAATTTATTATTAAATTTGTATGTTTTATTATCCTAGTTATTTTGGTTTATATTCATTTGGATTTACTGTCTGAATTTATTAATACTTTTTTGTCATTGTTGCCTGTTGCCTCACATTTCTATCTGCTTTCATTTTTTTTTCCTCATTTCGTGTTCATACAGGAAAAAGAGTATTCAGAAAACTTAACCCACTACAGTATTCAGAAAATACTATCCGCTGCATTACTTCTCTTGATTATCAAATTATGATTTGGCTGAGTTAAAATTCTCAGTTCATGGGTTTTATGTTCCCACAACGTTTGACAGCTATCACTCTACTGTATTCTGGTATTCTAGTTGCTGATGATAAATTGGCTGTTGGTTTTCTATCATTCTTTGTAAGTGATCTAACTTTCCTTTCTTGTGGCTTTAGGATTTATTTTATCTCTGATCTCTTGCAATTTTGTTATTATGTGGCCAGATGTGGATTAAACATAATTATTATATTTCTGGGCTTTCTAAATACAACTAATATTTCAATAAGGACAATTATGGCTAACATAAACCCGTTGAATGTTGTCTATCCAACTTTATCCCCATTTTATTCTTCAGGAATATTAGATATAAAATGGAGTTTCTTAATTAATCTTACATATATACTAATTTTTCAGATTTTCCATCTTCTTGTGATACATTATTGCATGTTTTCTATGTTCTGTTTTTTAATTCAATCACTAGTTCTTTTGTTGCTTTCTGGTGACTTTAAGCTCATCTATTCATTTTTGATATTTGAATTATACTTTTTATTTACATATTTTGAGTAGGTCATTTTTCATAGAGGATTATATATTTTAAATAACATATTTTCAATCTTAGTGGTTTATGTTAAAAGCATTTTAAAATATTTTAATGGGAAAAAACTCTTATTTCATGGAGGCTATTCCCTCCATTATACCTTAGACATTTTAAACATTCAATATTAAAGTCATTTACAAATTGTTTCTTTTTTTTGATATAAACTTATTAAGATTGTTGGGTCTATACTATCTCTTTTGTGCTAATGGATTTCCTTATGTGGTAATTCATTTTGGTAATTTCACTTTCCCAGGGAGATTTCTCCAAATGATTCCTCATGTACAAGATTTTAAAGTCATCTAGACCTTACCCCTATCACCTGTGCAGATCAGGCTCCACAGCGGGGACAGCCTGGCATGAATTTTCATTTCCTTCAGGTGATACTACCTCTTCCCCAGCCTTAGTAGGAGGTATTCTGGGTTGATCTATGAACAACAGACTGAGGCCATAGGCTATAGATGGGGGGTCTGCAGTTCTGACCATCAGCATATCAAATGTATTTTTAGTCTCATCTTCATATAGGCTTTGGGATGAGAACTGAGATGACTTGTTTCAAGCACTGGCTCCAATTAACAAAGAAGCTACAGTTTTCATTTATTCCATGAATTCCCTCTCCATTTCTGGTGCACAGAGATTTCCCTTTATAGTATAGTATAACCTATCTACGTATTAAATAATTTTATATTCTGTCCATTATTCCTATGTTTTTGGAGTAGGAATATGTGATCATACTGTCGTTTGAGTTATAATTGCTATCTCTTTGAATTTTTAGTTAAGAAAACATATATTTATCCATCTTATTTAAAAAACATACAATAGTGGTACATATTTGGGGGTAGTGTGATATTTTGATACATGTATACAGTATATAATAAATTACAGTAATTAGGACAGCCATCATTTCAAACATTTATCTCTTTTTATGTTAAAAGCATTACATTTCAAACTAGCTAGAAGAGAAGAAGTACTCATCTCATTTTATTCTCTTTTTTTCTTCTTTCAATCTAAACAATTCTACCTGGGGCTTTTTCACTGTGGAAAATATGTCAGTATAAAATCATCTCACCCCAAAACCCTTTGAATAACTATTATTATATTATTTTATATGCTTGTTTAATACTGAAAAAAAAAACTCTAAAATTTCCTCAGAAATCTTGTTAAAGAATATGTTTTCTTACATACTTATGCTATCTCATTTATTTTTCTAAATATTTATAGTTTTTCTATGATTTTTAAACTTGTTTAGTTAACATCTCCTTATGTGAAGTTTCAAATAAAGGATTATGTTTAAGATATACAAAAGTTTTGGAAGCAATTGTTTAGCATGCGGGCACTGGGTGAATTAGTTTAGTTGACTCAAGATGGCAATGTGACTGAATCTGCGATGGTACTAACAGGTGCTACAGTATGTTCATACTTATTGGCAACACTGATACTACAATTAAATCTTGTGAAAACTTCAAAACAGTAGTAGATTACTCATGACAAAAACATTTAATTTAAAAATACAATATGTCATGGTTTTAAAAATGGAAAATTATATTTCAAGTCATAATTATCTAAAGTTAAATTACCAAACTAGCTGAAAAGGTTAAACTGGATAGCAGTGACTATGCTATTCATGTATTACATATGCACAGTAGTGCTATGACAAATGCATTTAAATATGTTTGATGTTCCCAAACCTGCAAAGGCAATTAGTGGCAATAAAATTTGTATTGAATTTGGATAAATTTTAGACAATTAGCCATCTTCTAAATGTGATTTTAGCCAAGTAATCCAATGGGACACATGACTTATCCACATTTATTACTCATTAGAGGAGAGTAATTCCTGTCATAGCCAAACATCAAGGGATTTATTGTCATAAATTCAGATCAGCTAATGGACTCTGTAACCCTTTTTGCCAAAGTACAAATCCCTGGGTAAGATATATGAAATATAAATTGATTACAGATATGTGCTCTAATACAGACTGAACATACACAAATACCTGAGATTTTCCAACCTACATTTCTAATACTTTATAGTGTTTATAGCTGTATATTATGTGAATTACCTCAATTCACATAGCACATATTCCTCACACATACACACACACAGAGGAAGGAAAATTACAATATTTCTTCTCACAAAATATACTCCAATTGTTTCTGACTAGAATACTTTTAAGTGTTTCATATATAGTATGTAAATGTTTATTTGCATATCATACACACTTTTTTTTTCAAATGTATTTCAATATCGCAAACTGTACAAAAATGTCTCATGGCTACTCTTTAACTGCCCATAAATTTGAAAACTATCACCCCAGAACTCAAACAGCATACCCCCTTAACTGCTTTTCCTTCCCTTATAATTTTTTCCCCTATTACTGCTTATTTTCTAATAATCTGTTACACAGTCTTTAGGAGCAGAATACTTTCCCCTAAGAGTCTTTCAATTCCCTTCTAGCCAAAAATGACACAAACAAGCTCCGGGAAGTCACACATATTCATCCAGGGCACAGGTCACTTTTGTTTACACATGAGCCCCTTCTCCTCGTCTGTCTCTGAGGTGCTGATACTTTGGAGATGGCAGCTAACTGCCTTATTTTCTAGCAAGGACATTTCCTGTCAGCAGCAGAAATGGTGAATCAGGTTTGATTTTATGAGAACTGGTTTGTGGTTTTCCATTAAATTTAAATCATCCTATGCTCCAGTGTGTGGAAGGAACTTAACAGAACTTTTTACTTTACATTTCAACTCAATTATAGTGTCTGACACCGCTGGATATCATCAACAAATAAGAACAAATAATTGAATTGCTCTATTTTATTGTGGAATTTTTATTCTATTACACCTGCAAGAAGGTGTTTTCATTTTGTTTGACGTTTTATTCAACTTGAATAAAATTTTTATTTTATGTAATAACTTTATGAATTATTTGTAATTTTTATAAAATATTTGTGGGAGATTGTCACCAAGAAATTTTTTTCAATGCTAATAAATTCAAGGTATATATTTGTGTGTGTACAAAAACCACCAGAAATTTCAAGCCACTAAATCTACTTATCTTTCAAAAATAAATTTAATACCCATAACACAATACTAATCAAATGTAAAAGCATTTGTTCTCCGCACAGGTTGGGGAAAGCTACAGATATCTGATAAGGAATGGTAATGTTCTGTTTGAAGGCCAGTACAATACTTACCCTGATTTCTTGGTACTCTGCTGTAATCATAAGACAATTTAGCTTTTCTCCGAAAAAGAATGAGATATTACTATTTCTCAGAATGGGAAAACTGGCTACATGAACTAGTCTATGCCTATCCAAATATTGCAACAAATCAATCAGGATATCCACATGACTCAAAGAAAACTTCTCCATCTACCCTTCCTGAGAAGGCAACTTCCTTTCATCCTTATCTAGGACCTCACTCAGCTTTTCATTGGTTCATTTTCTTGGTTTTCATTAAGTTTATTATGACATGGCATATTTTATTTAGTTACGTAGTGTTTGGTCTTTCTGAAAGAATGCAAAGCTTTATGTTCCCAGGGATTTCACTCCAAATCTACAGCATCTAAAATAGGACCAGCACATGCTAAGGCATTTACAAATATATAACAAATGAATGAATGAAGGAAGGAAGAAGTAAATCAATTACATTTCTATAGCTCCTTGAAGTTAAAAATTCTTGTATCCACTCTACCTTTTAAATTAAATTTCCTATTTTTTTGTTTATTTTGTTGTTTAATTTTTCTTCCTATTTTTAGTTCTGCCCAAGTAAAGTAATCACAGAAAGACTATTCAAGTAATATATATGTGTTATCCACAAGAATACAAAATTATACATGGAAGAGAATCATTTATTATAAAATAAATGAGTTATACAGATATTAATTATAGCTTAGAGAATAGTGACATAAATTTAGGAAAGTGAAATCTGGATAGATTTTGGAAAAACAGTAAGAGGTGAACTGGGTTTGGAAAAATTGGATAATATTTAGATACAGGTTAAGATGTTAGAAGGGGACTAAGTGCATGCATAATTTTACAAGCAAGAAAGCTCAGAGATAGGAAGGAGCAATTAGGAGACCAAGTAAGAGAGCTGTTTGCCTAAAATTAAACATGATAAAGGCAGGAAATGGTAAAAGGTAAATTGAGAAAGACTTGTTAAAAAATAATCAAAAAAGAAAACTCAGCAGAGACCACTCTCTGAGAGAATTGGTTGTGAGACAGGCATATTTTGGATTGAAGATGAGAAAAAATACTTTAGTACTGGGCATTTCCAGGGCATAAGTAAACTTCTTTGTGGTGCTTCCTGGGGAGCAGGAGAGCCGTAGAACTGAGGTACAGGAATGGGAAGGGCTAACAATGTGGAAGACATTGTTGAACAGATTATCCGCGTTCTGTCGTTTCTACTTAAGCTGGTCTTGAACATCTTATTTCACAAACGAGAATGACCTCAGCGTTCATCTCATTCAGCTATCTTCAATTCTGGCTGCATATGAGAATCACCTGGGGAGCCCTAAATAACTACCAAAGCCTGGTCCACCCTCAAAGACACTGATTTCATACTGAGCTGCAGTAGGTACCAGGCATTGGTAGTTTTAAAATCTCCCCAGGTAATTCTAATGTGTAGCCAAGGTTGAGAACCACTGATCTAACCTAACATTCACTCTTTTCAAATGAGGAAATTGAGACCCAGAGAAATTAAATGTGGCTCAGGACCACACAGGTTTTAAGTGTTTTTTTTTTTTCTCATCAATTCAAGTTTAGTTCTCTGATTGTCTTTTCTGAAAAATACTTCTCCAAGTGAGCCAAAGGCAGATATACTTCCCATAATATCCTGTACTGCCTTGGCAGATGCTGCCTCTACTCTACCTTCTTCCTCACTGTTGGGATATTTCTTTAAGGGTGGAGGCACAACAATTTTTAAGTCTTGTTTTTCCCAAATAAACAGTACAGTGTTCAGTAAACATCTATGGAATAAAAGAGTAATAGGCCGGGCACAGTGCTCATGCCTGTAATCCCAGAACTTTGGGAGGCCGAGGTGGGCAGATCACTTGCGGTCAGGAGTTTGAGACCAACAGGGAGAAACCCCGTCTCTACTAAAAACACAAAATTAGCTGGGTGTGGCGGTGCATGCCTGTAATCTCAGCTACATGAGAGGCTGAGGCAGGAGAATCACTGGAACCCGGGAGGTGGAGGTTACAGTGAGCCGAGATTGCGTCATTGCTCTCCAGCCTGGGAAATAAGAGTGAAACTCCATCTCAAAACAAAACCAAAAAAAAGGAATAAATGCAAACTAGCCCTGTTCCTGAAGGTTTATTTTAGTGTTTTTCCCATAGTCTCGTCCTATATCCCTATTCTCCAGATGATCACTTCAAATTTGAAGGGCAGGGAGAAACTCTCAGTTCAAATCTTCTTCTTTAGAATCACTCAAGGCCATTGTTGACTGGCTAGCTCCTTTGACCCACTCTTCTCATTTTCTAGAGAATAAAATCTCAAATTCCATATGTGGGATCCAATGTTCTTAACAATAAAGTCACTATCTTCCTAAACTTATTCTCTAGAATAATCTTCAGATGATTTCATATTTCTTTCAAAAAAGGCTTACGCTCTTAAGTCGGTCACTTTTCCCTCTCCAGGGAATTCTCTTCCCCCGGCCCTTTTTTATCCAACTAAGACCCATCCATCCTTTAAATTGCAGCTCAAATATCATTTCCTCTGTGTAACCTTTCCCTGACCTCCCAGACAGAACAGATCACTTCCTATTTCATGCTGTCTTAGCACTCGGGACATTGTGCTGCAGTGCATTGGAGGCAGTCAGTAGTTGCCCCACCTCCATACAGCCCTGTGTGTTACCTCTGGGAGGAGAAGACTCCATAACTTTATTTATTTTATATCTCCAGCAGTTGGAACAATGATAATATCATTGATACTTAATAAATGTTTGTTGGTTGAAGCAGGTAAAAGCTTGTGAATTTTTTCTTTGGGTTTAAATTAGGTGTTCTTTGGGTTTAATATAAAGAATCAAACTCAAATGATAAATTAGCAATGAACCAAAGAACTATATTTTGAAACCCAATTTTGATACTATTAACTGAAATTTAAGACATTCAATATAGTGGCAAAATTCTGGGTCTCCAGTTTTAATGAATTTCTAAACAAGTTAACAGTGGTTCCTAGTTTATAATAGTGTGAAACTGATGTATTCTTTAATGTTAGATTTTTTTTTCCTTTTTGTTTTTTTTTTTTTTGAAACAGAGTCTTGCTCTGTCACTGGGGCTGGAATGCAGTGGTATGATCTCAGCTGACTGTGACCTATGCCTCCCAGGTTCAAGCGATTCTCCTGTCTCAACCTCCCAAGTAGCTGGGACTATAGGCAAGTGCCAGGCCCGGCTAATTTTTTTTTTTTTTTTTTTGTATTTTTAGTAGAGATGAGGGTTTCATCATGTTGGCCAAGATAGTCTCGAACTCCTGACCTCAGATGATCCACCTGCCTCGGCCTCCCAGAGTGCTGGAATTACAGATGAGCCATCGCGCCTGGCCTGATGTTAGATTTTCATGTCCATCCAGGATCTAACTTCAAATTCTGATCACTATGGCCTTCCCTAATTTTAATGACAGAAACATTGAGATTTCTAATCAGTGTGTGTGTATGTGTAATTTCACTGGCAGAGGAAATTAACCCATGTATATTTGAGAACAAATATGTCAAATATATCAAATTTTGAACTTAAGGAATAAGTAGAAAATGAATTATTCTCAGGTGCCTAGTTTCTTTTATAAATATAGATAAAAATGTCACTAAAGCAGGAAATTGCTTCATTAGAGTTATTTCAAAGTTAGAAATAATCTGATTTAAAATGATGATTATTTATTTAGATGAGAAATAATTAATTGAAAAGCAAATGGAGCATTGTCCTGATTTTGTGCAAAAGAGCTCCATTCAATAAAAACATCAACACCACCACCAATGATGTAGAAATTGAGAGAGATGGGTAGGATCTGGGAGATACTTCTATAAATAGGAAAACTAAGTCTTAGGACCATCAATCGAGTTGCCCAGAATCTCACAGCTAGTTCTTAGTATAGTGGGTGCTATAGTGCAAGCCGAGTGTTTGCTTTTTTTTCCATCGCATACTGCTTCTCTTTGTAAAGCTTTATCCTGCGATTCTATTTTCATTGCAGATCAACCACTTGAGTTCATTGTTATAGTTCCATTAAGTCCAATATGAAGAATTATCTAAGAATATTTCTTTGAATATTTATTTTAGCACATACCTTTGCCTGTTTCAGAAATGATAAAATCTCATCAAATTCACAATAAAACGGTTTTGTTCCCACAAGAGCAAACCGTCTCACTACCATATCATCTTTCATGTTTGTAAAACACTGTCCCCTCTTGGCTGTGCTTCCCACTTCCCTGGGTAAAAGTTACCCATTCTTGAATCTCTATGTCAGACGAAGACTTCTCTAGGAAAAAGTTCAAGACCTCCAAAGCTTATGTGCTGTCATTATGCACATCATAAGCACTATACATGCTGTCTCCGTATTTTCACGTATCTGGTGGGCATTCATGTGATTATGTGCCCATCCTCCAGTCTCCCTGATATCTCTCAAACTGGATAATGCATACCTATTCACATGGCAACCTAGGAAATTGCCATATTGTTATGTGACCCTTGTCATCAATTAGCTTCGCGTGGATATCTGATTCCCGCTGAAACTATTATAATACAATATTCTACCTTTTTATAGTTGATCTATTGATCTATTGGTGTGCTTTCGATGCATGCTGATACTGTTTTCTCCCCTCCATTTTTTAGCTACATGGGCTATATTCATCTTACGGGTAGTAAATTGCTAAATATTGAAGTAGATCATGTTATTTTCCAGAATGAGACTATGCTGGGAGGAGTGCAGCATGTTTGGTTGCAAGATACATTTTCAGCTCTGGTTTGGAGTACCGGGTAATTCTGTGCATATGGTGGTTGAAGCCATGATGGAACAACACATCTTATGTCTCAGCATGTGACTTAGTAGATATTAGACTGTGTAATACATTTCTCTCCCACCCAAATGTTCACTAGTGAGCTACACCTGTGGTTTTGCAGCATTCTGGAAATTAATTTTTAAAAATGTTTAGCTGAAGTCTCTTGGTTTATGGAACTTTTCTATTTTGGTGAAAGGCTCAATCCTTGTAGCAAGGACTGAAACAAGTTTAACAAGACACAAAGTTCAACCGTCAATTACCTGGGGCTATGTATTCAACAAATGTTGTAATTAAAAATTAATTTTTGTCCCTTTACATTAAGTTCTTAGTCATACTGATTGTCTATTTCTTCCCATTCTTTGTCCTTCAATCCACTGACCTGAAGGTCCTGTGTCAAAAGTTTAGACACAAATACATCTTCTAGGGTTGGGGGATGTGGCATTTACCAAGGGTTGACAAATGAGAAATGGAACAGAACAGGGGAATAGAAGCTTTGTCTGTCATTTATTGTCAGTATTTGTTGCTTTGAGTACTCACTGTGAAAGGTGAAGGGGCAGACTGATCTCCACATAGCCATGTAAGACTGACTGGAGAGTTTTGTACTCTTTCTAGCAGCAATGACCCATCATCTATAAATGCCTGAAGAGGAGTCTAAAATTCTGGAAGCTTTTAAGACTTGCTTTGTGTAGGTAGTCAGAAGAGCAGTAAGTCAGAATAGATTCCTTCTTATGACTTTCACCTGTAAATTATTCACTTATCCATAGATGTGTTTACTTTTTAATTTGAGTAAGTGTGAAAAAAAAAAAAAAATCCTTTCTCTGGTCTTTCTGATTTGTCCAAATAAGTGCACCTTTGGGGAAAGAGAGAAGTAGATTTAAGGCTTTTCATAATGAGACTGCTTAACCTGTCTCAGCCTCAGTTTTTTCATCTGTAAAAAAGGCATAATAATATATTTTGGGGATGTCACGATGAATAAATGAAATAATATGTGTTGAGCTCCTGACATAGTGCCTGGCGTTTCATACATGCTTTTTAAATTGTTGCAATTTTTAAGCAGTGTGTTAGCATTGTGCCCTATTATGCTATAAAAGAAGGAGCTTCACATCCATGTAACTTGGAGAGTGAGCAAAGAGGTCTTCCTTTCTAGCTGCTTCATGGTCACAGAAAAACAGCCAGTAGTCCCTGGTCCATTTGCAGGGAAATGAGAGAATGAAAGAAAGCAAGAGCAAGTTGCAACTTCCAGACTCAAGAAGAAAAGTTTCTGTTTAGTGCTTCCTGGGAAGCTACAAAAATACTGAATTTCTAAATGTCTTCAAAATTTAATGTTATTATTTGATTATGTTGAATATTTTTAATTCAATTCATTCCTTACTTTATCAGCAACAAAAATGGTTTATAATTCAAAACTCTGTAATTTTCAAAACCTTATCATGCAAAATTACGCTCTTTACCACAATTCTGTGGGAACAGCAAGGGCTGCCTTCTGTCCTCATTCTCCTGAGAAAGAATTTAAGAGGGTGCAAGGAGGGAAAGCCTCCCTCCCCATTGTTCAGATCAGTGTTAGGACCAGGAAAAGCACCCAAATCGTTTGGCTTCCTGGCCCCTGTAGTAGGCCGAATCATCACTTGACAATATTGTTATGGCCTCTGAGGCAATAGAATGTAATAAAGTATAACCACAATTACTCATCCATAATACAAATAAATTCCTGTTTGGATATGCCTCGTGGCATGATTTGAAGCAGCTCACAGACATCCTGTGCCATCTCATTCACTCTCACATGCCTCTGAGGTGAAGGGGATAACAGCATTAGTGGAGTATGATACTGATACAAATTGGCTCTAAATATTGTGGGGATGCTGATGATGTAATTGCTGGATTCCATTGCACAAGTTTCATGAGCCAGTGAAATCACTCAAGAATAACATCATCATTTAAATTTTAAGCAAATTTTTAACTTAAAATTAAGTATGATGACTACCCTCTGTTAAATGGAATATTTTGCTATAATGAAATATTTACATCCTAACTCATGATCAGGACAAAGATGTCATGTGCTGTTATATATTTTTCTCATGTTACAAATTTTTAGAATATGTTTTTAGAAAGTTATTTCCTTCTTTTGTCTTTTCATTTTAGGACCCTAGCTGTAAATCAGCAAAGCAATGCAACATCTATTTGCATGAAATATCACAGGAACTTTTCATTTTAGTTAAAGTTATAACTTTATAGCTTATAAAAATGGTGTTCATGTCACAATTTATAGTACCCTTTTAGTGTTTATCTTTCAAAGAGTTATAACTTAATTGATAGCAAAACATAATGCTTAAACAGATAATAACATTACAAAAAATGTCCTGGAACTAGAATATTCTAGCATAGAATAGTAGCAATCTTTTTAAAAGACTCTTTATAGTAACACAAATATTGTAAAATAGATTATTTACTTTCAGCATTGATAATCATATTTAGTTCTTTGGGACAAATATATATATTTTTTAAAAGCCTGTAAAGATTTTCTTTCACTCATTTGTTCCTATTAACTTAAAATTTATAGAAATTTGAAAGTAACACTTTGTTTCCTGTATGATAAGACACAAAAAGAAACAACAACCGTGTTGCTACTAATATCCTCTCCAACACAGTGCCAGTAATTCCCTATCTTCTGTAATACCTCCAGTGACTGGAATCATTAATCCCATGTTTTGAAAATTATTTAAGATTGAAGGTGCCACAGTTCTACATATTGGTTCAGTCTCTAGAGCCCTAAGAAAAGATTTAGTGCATTTTCAAAAGAATTTTGCAGGTAGGAGCCCAAATGGATTTTCAACTAGGCCTCAACCTTTTTGAAACCTACTGATGTTGAATAGTCTTTTACTGGTTGCCATGCCAACTGATACCAGAGGAACACTCTGCAGTGTGTTCATCCCCTAGAAAGCTTCACCAGATGTCTTCAACAAATTGCTATGAAAAGACTTTGGTCTGTCAGCCTTGTTAGGAGATAAAAATCAGGCTAAGAGACGTCCCTGCCTCCACTTCTGATAAAACCAACCCATAAAATATGTAGACTTTTTCCACTCTCACAGTAAACCAGTAAAATCTCTCACCCCTACCCCAACCCTCCTTACTTCCTGTAGCAGGATTTTTAAAATATTTATGCTCTTATTTCTACATGAAGCAGAGGCCATTATGTGTTGCAGCTGACGTTGTCTGGCCGAGCAAAGCGAGAAGCATCTGGCTAGCAGCAAGGAAAGACAGCAAGTTGATAAATTATTGATTTACATAAATCAACACCCTTTAAATATTGGTCTTTTGAAGAAAAAAGCTTTTATATTATTTCAGGTTGAAAAGTGTTAAGATGATAAACACAAAGTCAGCTGTGTCATGATTTTATATTTCTAATCAAACATATAGAGGCATTGCATGAATATATACAGTATATCCTATAAATGTGGAGCCAAATGGCTCAACTTTGCTTTCGTGAATATCAAATAGGCAAAAAGGAGTATTTTTTCAAACATATTTAAAATTTTTAAATATTTTTCCTTCCTAAATATGAATACATTTTCTGTACTGAAAGTGAAAAAAGGAAAACTATTTAAAGGGTCAGTTTCTTTAGGAAGAGAAACAAGAAACCTGGCAAATAGGGTCCACATGGAATATTATTGACATGCACCAATTGACATCTGTATGTTTAAATTGTGGGTTTGCACGTGCAAATGAATCATTAACTGTCAAATTACCTGTTTGCATATGCAGTTATTCCAAGCAGTATAAAAATGTGTGGAATTTGCATATACAATTGAGGCTTAGGCATTTACAAAGCCCAATTTTTAAACAGGAATTTTAAATCTTACTGCTAATTAGCAAGACAAGGAATTTCCAAATTGAATCCAACATGTATTTTGCACTACATTGTTATACTGCAGTTCAAATTCAAAGCCCATACAAATCATCTAAATTTAGGATTAATCAGCCATAAAATGCTATTTTTTTATATTTCCAGAGTATGACCCTTTGTCATTCTGTGTGTGTGTGTGTATGTTTCATGTGAATGTGAGTATCTATTTGCTATGTTTGCATTTTTGACATGTACAGGAGGAACAGGTTTGGAAATATAGGAGACAATTCATATTCATATTTTGTGAATCTTTCCTGGAATTCAATTATTTTACTATCAAATTATCTAAGTAATCTGATTAAAAAATCCATTTCACTTCAATGTTTTGTTTTGACGGGTCTACAGAGTCAGATATATTGAGTTTCTTCCCAGATATCAAAGTGAACTAGAAGCATGGACATTCATGACATGACTCCTTATCAAAGCACGATAAAATGGGAGTTTAACAAAATATCTATAAATTTTTTAAAAAGTCTTTCAACATGGGGAAGGAAATTTGCTCAAAAAAATTAGTTGATTAAAGACATTGCTTTACACAGAGAGAAGATAACTGATCACTGTCTGTCTCCAGATGACTGATTAGAAAGAAATTAATAGAAAATACTACAGCATATATATGTAAAATGTAAGAGGCATTTTTACAAATTAAATTAAACTTCTATGTTGTCTATGGATTCCATTTATATAGATATTTATGTATTGGATATTTTAAGAGAAGTTCTGCAAGTAGTTTGTTTGGGAGTTAGAGAAACTGTAGAACTGAGGGTGAAAGGAACAGGGACAATACAGGTTGGATTATGAAACTAGCCACCACTTTGGTGAGCTGGAAAAAGTCTGTGGGCTGGCTTGTAAAGCGTGTCTTAAAGTTATAAAGGTAACCTGCGTGATGTGTCACACTCATCAGTTATTGGCAGTTGGAATTCAGGTCAGCATGCACTAAAGTGGAAACGAGAGGATGTGGACTTGTTGCTGCAATTATGAATACATTAATACATTAGTCCCCCTCATTTTTCTCTCTATCTATGCAAACATTTTAGTAACTTCATTAAGATACTCATACTCACTAAAGCAGTTTTGCTTTGCCTATATTAATGTGTCTACAATCCATCATATCAATTGATTTTACTCTTAATAACACTAAATAAATCGATTTCTACAATAACTTCCCAACTTAAGTGTGTGCAGTAAAATCACCCTAGGGCATTTGGTAACAATTTGGCTTACCAAACCCATTTCCAGGGATCTTGATGCAGGTGGTTCATATGGATCCTATTCTGAGAAAATTATTCTATAGAACACTCAGTTAAAATTCTATTCCAAAGAATATTACCACATATAAGGTTCATAGTCAATATTTTTTCTAACTTATGTCTGATAGACCACCACACTCTTTTAAGGTAACAGAATGGCACAATAAAATAACTCTCATCTAGTTTTTGAAAGACTGAATTAAACCCCTGGCATTACCATGTATTAGCTGTGTGAGGTACAAAACAACACTTAACTTCTCTAAGCCCCAGTTTCAATACCTGCAAATAATACAATACAATAAGTACATTACTCAGAAATTCAAGGGTTTCTACAATTAAACTCTAATTTTTTGGTTGTCATTCACCTTCCTTCAAACTATGTGTACACCAAAACCCATATTTAGGAATTAAAATATTTACATTATTGATCTACTTGAGATGGAACACTAATTCAACTTAAAGTTTCTGTCACTTAGGACAGTTCACTTGAACTCTTCAAATCGTTTTTGTTTTGTGTTAAATGAGAACAGTGGGTTAGGATTACTTCCTAAGTTCCTTATAGCTATGACATTCTATGAGTTGTTTGACTTTTTTCTTTTCTTTCTTTTTTTTTTTTTTTTTTTTTTTTTTTTGAGACGGAGTCTAGCTCTGTTGCCCAGGCTGGAGTGCAGTGGTGCAATCTCAGCTCACTGCAACCTCCACCTCCTGGGTTCAAGTGATTCACCTGCCTCAGCCTCTGGGTAGCTGGGACTACAGGGGCATGCCACCACGCCTGGATAATTTTTTGTATTTTTAGTAGAGACAGGGTTTCACCTTATTAGCCAAGATGGTCTCGATTTCCTGACCTCTTGATCCACCCACCTTGGCCTCCCAAAATGCTGGGATTATAGGTGTGAGCCACCGCACTGGTCTGATTTTGTTTTTTAAAAAATATTAAATTGCACACAATTAACCCCACATTTCCTTATATAGTTTGTATCCTCTAGAGCAGATGCTGGTATGGAGTTTGGGACACAAGATATTTATTAGAAATTAACAACTATGGAAGGAGAGGGATAAAAACAATCTGGGGGCCAGGTGCTGTAGTTCATGCCTGTAATCCCAGCACTTTGGGAGACCAAGGCAGGTGGATTCACAAGGTCAAGAGTTCGAGACCAGCCTCACCAAGATAGTGAAACGCTGTCTCTACTAAAACCTACAAAAATTAGCCGGACGTGGTGGCAGATGCCAGTAATCCTAGCTATTCAGAAGGCTGAGGCAGGAGAATTGCTTGAACCTGGGTGGCAGAGATTGCAGTGAGCCGAGATCACACCACTGCACTCCAGCCTGGGTGACAGAGTGAGACTCCGTCTCAAAACATATAAACAAACACACAAACAAACAAACCAATCTGGGGCAGAAGAAGTCAAACTGCTCTCAGGCTCAACAAATTCAGTAGCCTGGACTGAGTTTTGCCTGTCAGTGTTTTCCCATGGGGACTGAATTGACTACGCCTTCACACACCACTCCTCCCCACTTTGCTTAGTCACCTGATGCAGGCTATCTTGATAGGAGCTTGATCCCAAACAAGGCGGCTCTCAATAGCAGAAACAACCTGCCTTCTCCTCTTGAAAGAGATGACAGCTGGGAGTTGTCCACCAGTTACACACACGGTGATGCTTTGCAAGTCCTTTCTTGAAGAGAAATCTGGCCAGTGCATCTCCATTTCAACCTTCACCACACTTCCCAAAGACTAAGATACATGGCCAGTAACTTCCCTATAAGAGAAAAATGACTGTTTGCCAAGATTGTTTCATAGCCAGTCCAAAATTCATGTCACACTTATTTGCAAACTCTTTCTGGTATTGATGTTTGTGTGAGTGATTTTTAAGTTGATAGTGTTTGTGGCCAAAAATGTGGATGTACAGAGCATAAACTGTTGCTTCTCAAAGTGGGCCAGCACATTTACCTCTTCTGGAATCATTAATACTTGGGTGCTGAAGCAAATGTGTGTTATACAAACAAACATGAAACATTTGAATTATTCATAGAGGTATTATAAAACAGTGTGTCTGCATGTGCTACACCTGACAGTGAGGGTGGAGGATGGTAAATTCATGCCCTGCCTCAACACTACACAACATCTGGATTACTCTGTCTTCCCTGAGCCCCCATTACATTTTGCTATAAGCCTCTTATTTGAGTGTATCAAATAGGCAGTTTCAAAAAGGCAAAGCTCATGTTTAAACACGTTGGTGTTATTCATCACCATAGCAGATATTCCTGATGGCCTGCCTCATATCTCCTCTGCCCACCTCTGAGTTCATCTACAGCTGTGTAGAGTTTCCTGGAAGGAGGACATCTTCCCACTTCAAGTGCCTGTTTTTCTCTACCTCCCTGCCAGACAGCAACTAAAAACAGCTGGCAGAGGACACTTCCTCCCCTTCAGCAATCCTTCTCCCATGGCAGATAAGAGGTGATGTTCATATGTTCCCCCTCTACCCACCATCTCCAAGCTTCAAGGGTTCCTCAGCATGTCTCCAACAGAATTGAGCCCCAGTTGCCCCCTTATAGATATTCTAATGTTTCCTGTCTCACTTTCTGTACTTTTTCACTTGGGCTTCCTATGGTCACCTTCTAAATAAATTACCTACAACCAATTCCTTGTCTCGGGATCTCCTTTTGGGAGAGTTCAAGCTAAAACAGCCACTGTATGTCCAGTAACTTTGTGTCTGGCAGTTAATTGTTCAACAAATGAGTGCTCCATGTTCAGATTGTAGGCTCTCAGATTGTAGGTGTCCAGTTTTAGCTGAAAGTCTTGGGCCCAAAGCCAGAGGACCTAGTCTCTAGTTCTCACACTATTATTTACTGTTCCAGTGACTTTGGGCTCTGGGCTTCACCTTCCTCCTTTGCAAAGTCTCCTTCCTCACAGGGTTCGTATGAGATCAGAGGGTGTGATGCACATGTATGAAGGGATCTCAGATCATAAAGTGTCCCACTTGGCATTTATTTAACTTACGTAAGTTATATAATTTTCCTTTAGTAGATTCTAAACTCCTGTGATAGGGATCATGTGTCAACAAGCTGTATATTCCTAGACAGTCAAAGTGTATAGACTGAAAATTGGAACATAATTAATAATTGATTAATGTATTTTAAATAGCCAGTGTTATCCCCAGGGCTGTAAAGGGTGATGAGCAACAAACATCTTCTTTGTCGAGTGCATTATTGTCCAGCTGGGAGGAAAGAATTAGCACAGGTACAAGAATCGGAGAGCTGAGCTCTGTGGTAAACTTCTCACTAAGTGCTGAGGGGGAAAGAGAAGGCAGACATCATATTTGCTAGACTAGTTTTGGCAGATTCTGGACGAAGTGAGACCTGGTGAGCATTGAAGCCTGGTCAGGAAGAAGCCTGTCCAAAGCATCTGCGAAGAAGTGAGAACAGCATTTGGATATGCCAAAGGTGTGAGCAACTTTGTGTGTCCTGGAGACAGGGTATAAAGTCACTAGATCATAGAGTGCAGAAAAGCAGTGTAGGATATGGCCAAACACACGAGCTTGGAGTCTTTATGTCTGCCTTAGAATATTACTGGGCCCTGGCTACTCTACATAAACCTCCATTTCCAAATCTGTATTAATTAGGGATGATAAAATCAACCCCCAATTTTGTATGATGCTTAAATTGTATCATGTATGTGACACATTTATCATGTATTACACATTGCTGCTACCTGGCAGCATCTTACAATATAATCTACAATTATTATACTCTTAATAATTTTATCATTATTCTATCAGTTAGTAGTAAATATAGGCATTCTATATGATTCAGGTGTGAAGACTCTACTGATGTATTTGAATTTTGACTCTCCTCCTCAATTCCAAATTCAGCCACTAACTAATAAAAAAGCTAATAAAAATAACAACCTAAGAAGTCTACTGAATTTTCAGGGCACCTACTGTCCCCATATATATTTTTCCAGAATTTAAAGGAAAAAGCTTGCTGGTAAAAGGGGACGTTGTGTTTCCTAGAAAGTGAATATTATTTAATTTTCTAGGTTTATAACATGGCTTTCACTTGCAAATTACATCTCTCCATTCTGGAAAGTTTCAAGAAGAAAAATTTTGGCTGAGGAGGCAAGTGCTTCCCAGCAATGTACTTGTAGCATTAGTTTTATTGTCACTAAATGCACTTATTTTGGGAAGAAATGGAATCAATGCACTTATTTTGGGAAGAAACAGAATCAGTGCTATATTTGAATTCACACAAATAAAGTGCCAAGCATCAGGCAGAAGCTTGTTCTGCCTTTCAGTTACCTTATCATCATCTTACTACATTGGAAATTTTGGTCAATTGTTTCCAGTCAGACACTATTAAAAACATTGACCTAGTTTCTTATAATTTGAGGTCTTCGATGTGAGACTTAACTGAAACAACTTACTGTATCCAGAAATTATTTTCTAGTGATTTCAAATGTATTTGGAAAGCAAATACTATTATCATTAGAAACAGTCAATGGTGTGAAAGAAGAAATATCACATATGTAAGTATTCTTTTATACTTCTAACATATAGAATATTCTGAGTGTATTTATATTTTTATGGGACTAGTGATGTTCTTTGAGTTTTTTTTGGAAGGCTATGAAATATTTGTAGGTAGACTCTGTTCTATTATTGTTGAAAAATTAGAAATAGTTATGTTTTAAAAATATCAATCAGTATAAGAATGCATTGTGTTATTTTCATTTAGTTGCATACTACTACATGGCAATGGTAATAAATAAAGTATAGCTATTGGAAACAAGAATATTTTTAAAACCATAATTTAGGCCGGACATGGTGGCTCATGTCTGTAATCCCAACACTTTGGGAGGCCAAGGCGGGTGGACCACGAGGTCAGGAGTGCAATACCAGCCTGACCAACATTGTGACACCCTGTCTCTACTAAAAATACAAAAAATTAGCCGGATGTGGTGGTGGGTGCCTGTAATCCCAGCCACTCAGGAGGCTGAGGCAGGAGAATCGCTTGAACCTGGGAGGCAGAGGTTGCAGTGAGCCGAGATCGCACCTCTATACTCCAGCCTGGGTGACAGAGCGCGATTCCATCTCAAAATAATAATGATAATAATAATAATAATAATAATAATAAAATTAAAAAACAAAACAATGCTAGTTTAAGGAAAGAAAAAATACCATATAATCCTTTTTATATAAATGTCAGAAACAGGCAAAACTAAATTGTCCTGTTGAAGAGTACATGGCTGATACCACTCTAAAGAAAAGCAAGGAATTGATTACTAAAAATGAAAAGGTAAAGATCACCTTTAGGGATAAAATGTTGTCAGGGACACTTGACATTGTCTCCTGCAAATAAGTATTCTCTTGCATATATTGCTTACTTCTTTGACCTTCTCTACTTCTGATTGATTATCAGAATAATTCATTCCTGATTAATTCTTACTCAGTCGGCTCTATACCTGTATGAGAGTAGCAAAAACTACCCAAGGAAAACTTTCACCATCCATTGTCTTTTTTTTAATATTTATGACCATAAACCCAAGTGATTCCCCAGGGCTGTCCAGTAATCCTTCCACATTTCCACATTCAATTCACCCTCCCTTAGTCTTTGGTGGGTATTTTATACTTTCCCCTATCTTCTCACACCCCAGCATTCTTCTTCTCTTCCCTTTTAGCTGAGGACCTCATTTCCCTGGAGAAACCAAGACAAGTAGATGAGAAAGTCATAATTTTCTCACCTCCAAATCTATCAATCTGTACTGGTGCTCATATATCATGCCTTTCTTGCTGCAAGAAAAGAAACTGGTCTGCCCTTCTCTAAAGCCAAGCCTTCCATAACTATTGATTTTAATTCCTGCTTATCGTTAGAAGATTATTACTTTAGTCTTGTCTGTTTTCTCAGCTACCCTATCAATTTTTCTGTGCTGGATCACTCCTGTCATGATAGAAACATACTGAAAGTCTCTCTTTCATTAAAAAGAAAAAAGAAAACCTCAACCTCTGCCTTCTTCCTATAATCCTCTTTGATTCTGTTTCGTTCTAATCCAAAATTTATTCTGTCTCCATTTTTCAACTCCTCTCTCTTTTCTCCTCCACTGAATCTAGTCAAGCTATCATTTCCTTTATTCTACTGAAAACGTACTTACAAAAGTTGTGAAAACCCCTGCAAAGCCCATTCCAAAAGTCTACTCTCGGTTTTTGTTTTATTTTATGCTTTAAGCAATATTTGCCATTTCTGATGAAGCTTTCAGAGTACTGCCTCCATTGTTGTTTTTCCTTCCTGACTATAGTTCAGAGTATTATTTTCACACATTGGGTCTTTTGTTTATATCTGGACCTCTACATTCTGGGGTCCCCCGTATTTTAGTCCTCTGACTCTTTACTTGTCTCTATGCTCACTCTAGTGATGCATATATCCAGGTATATAACTTTAAATACCATCTATATACTGAAAACTGAACATTTACGTAACTAACCAAGACCTTGCCCCTAATGCCAGACTGCATTTTCCAAATGTTGATTTGACATCTCTATTTTAATTTCTAATAATTATCTCAAATGTATTAAATAACTAGGTCAAAACACAATTCTTAATTCCTGCATCCCTCCCCACTTTCTGATTCTTCCCAGGTTCTTCCTACCTTGAATAATGGTATCACAACTTACACAAATCCTCAAGCCACAAGCCAAAGAATCATTGGTTATTCTTATTTTCTCCTTATATTTGTCATATGCATATTATAGTATAATCTACCACCAAATACTATTGATTCTATCTTCAAAATATATCTTGAATCCAAGCACTTGTTTCTTCCCTGAACATTTTTTTTTTTTTTTCTTTTTTGGAATCTAAGCAATTTTGTCCATTCACATTGCAAATCACTCTCTGGACCAAACCCTGTCTCTTGCCATGAGTTCTGCAATAACGTATCAACTGGTCTTCTGCATATACTCTGCACCTATCTTTTTGAGTTGTATTCTCCACATAGATTGAGCAATCTTTGAAAAGAAGCCAGTGGTTAAAATTTTATGTGTTGCTGTGAAAGAAAAGTGAAAGACAAATTGTTCCCCACTGCTACTCCTATTGAATGTTGTAATTGAGTCATAACCAATTGATAAAACCAGTAAAGGGAAGATACATATAAGCACTGGAAGGGAAGATGCCACCTGTACTTATTTGCAAACAGTATGCTTTTCTATATAGCAAAATCACATAAAGTAATGAAAAAACAGCAGTTAATCATTTACAAATATCTATGGCAGAAATTGGTAGTTTTCCTCCAATAATTGTTCTCTGTCTTTTGCATAAGAACAAAATTGTTAGATTGGACCCATGGTCACTCAAGAAAAGACATTTTCCAGTATCTTTTATGGCTAGGGTGATCATGAGCCTAAGTTCTGGCAAATACGATACAAATAGAGAAGATGTGTGTTTTTTCTAGCTTGTTTTTTTTTTTTTTTTTTTTTTTTTTGTTGAGACGGAGTCTCGCTCTGTCGCCCAGGCTGGAGTGCAGTGGCCGGATCTCAGCTCACTGCAAGCTCCGCCTCCCGGGTTTACGCCATTCTCTCGCCTCAGCCTCCCGAGTAGCTGGGACTACAGGCGTCCGCCATCTCGCCCGGCTGATTTTTTGTATTTTTTTTTTTTTTTTTTTTTTTAGTAGAGACGGGATTTCACCGTGTTAGCCCGGATGGTCTCGATCTCCTGACCTCGTGATCCGCCCGTCTCGGCCTCCCAAAGTGCTGGGATTACAGGCTTGAGCCACCGTGCCCGGCCTAGGTTGTGGTTTTAATAAGAATAAATGTTCCCTCAGTTTTCCTTTCTTCCTCCTGCTGGTTGGAATTCAAATACGATGTGGAAACTGAGGTATTTATCTTGGCACAAGATGTCATCCGAGAATGGCAGAGAAGTTAAAAAGAAAGAGCTTCACACTCTGAACACTGTGTAAAGCCACTCTACCAGCCCAGAGATTGAATATGACCCTCTCGTTTTTATATGTCTCTTATGGTAGCCAAATGTATAGAACATACAAATACATCAACAAATAAATCAGGTAAATATTAGCATTATTTTGTAATTGCTTTGACACATTTTGAATACATAAAATCTTTAAAATCGATATCTCCCATGCACTCCTTACCAGTATCTTTCCCTTGTGTCTCTCAAAATGTTATTATTCTCATAAAATATGTCTGTCAAAAATATAACATATATTTATTAAATATTAATGTATCTGCAAACCAAATAGGGTGCTATATTGGTTGTATTTGCCTTTATATATTCCTTTAATATTTCAAATAATATATAACAGTCTGTAACTTACTTTTTCATTCAACGTTGTTTTCAAAATTCTAATTACTTTGTTATATATTAATCTAGTTCATGCATAAAAATATTTTATAATATGATAGTCTACGAATGTACCACACAGTGTCTTTATTGAGGTTGTGAATTTTTGCATATAGATCAGTGATTTATGAATGTCTATTACAGAGTTTGGCAAATTCTAGACATTCAAATTGTTTCTAATAAGTGAGTTAATTTATGTTCCTGATTATGATCATTTGAGTTGCTCCAAAGTTTTGTTATTACACATAAGGCTACAGTGACTACATTTGGCCAAGTTCTTGTGTTCAAAATAACTGTGAGACGAACTACGGAAATACAATGGACAATTTGCAGGCTACAAGTAACTTCAACTTTAATGTCAAGTTAGTCTTTAAAATTTATAGGAACTTCCTTGTCAACACCTTTTAACCAACACCTGATATTGACAATCATGTCTTTTTTGTTTAGCCAATTGGATGGGGATGAAATTGTATTTTTGGAGTGTATGTGTTGTTTTAATTTCCCTATCATTTCAAAATTATTTACAACTTTAGTGAAATTTAAATATAAAACAAGAATATGTATCTTTTTCTAAGTATATTGGCCATTTGGGTTTTTTCTTTTGTGAATTCTGTTTATATCCTTTGTCTAACTTTTATCTGGCTCTCTGTCTTATTCTTATTGATGTGAAGTAGTCTCAGATTAATTAGATGCTAACACTTTACCTATTATATATATTTTTTCCTTTGTTTAAGCATTTTTTCCAGACACTTAAAATTCTGATGTAGTCACCTTTATTGATCTTTGTCTTAGTGATTTGTGAAATTAGTACTTAGCTAAGAAATTCTTCTTAAATCCTATTTTATTCTAATAATATTATGTTGTGTTTATTACTTACAGATTTTTAACCCATCTAAACTCAAGTAATCCACATTTTACATGAATTTATTACATGCTTTTACTATATACTGAGATTTTACATGTACTTGGATATCTGTCAGCTCTTTATTCTGCCCCACCAGGGTATATTTCAATTTATTTATAAATGTAACATTATGTTAATTACTGTAACTTTATAAAATAACTTTCATTTTTACTATGGCAGGTACCCTTCATTATCAACATTTTTCAGGATTGTCTTAGATATTGTCAGACATATACTCTTCCATATGTTTTTCAAATAAATGTTGAGTTTTAGGAATAAAACAGTGGAGATTTTGAGTACAATTCTACTGAATGTATAGCTTGCTTTGAGGATAACTGACACCTTTCAAAGCATATATTATGATCCCATTTTTATATATTTATACCTACCCAACAATCTATTGACATACAAAAATATTAATGATTACACTTTGGGAAGTGAGATATTCAATGCTTTTTTACTTCTTATTTGTACCTGTCTCTATTGCATAGCATGTAGTATTGTTACAAGAAAGTAAGCTATCATTCTAAAAATTCAAAAAAGTATCATAATATTCCAGAATGTATACATTTTAAATTAATCTTAGGATGATTAGGCAAATAGTAAATGACCTTTTGCTTGTAACTGCCTCCATGACATGTTAGAGTAGACATAGTTGATGTCTTGTTCAGAACTCTAGTATCCTATTTTGCTTAATTCATCTTGTGTTTATTGCTTCTAATGCCTCATACCTGAAACCCTGTCTGGAGAACGAACTGTGTTAGTGGTTATGAGGCCAGTTTTGACTGCATATGCAGAAGCTAAGAGATATATGAGGCTTTAGACATCATCACCTCTTTAAAGACTAATGGCTGGTGGTACAAGAAAGCACAGCAGCCACAGTTTTCTTTCCTGAGTTGGAACAAACTTGAGTCGTATTTCACACTCCTGAGCTCACAGCATGATCAGGCTGGGACTGAGGTTGGTCCTGATCTGTGTCCTTTCTTGGCATCCCCTCATTTCTCTCCTGTTTCCCCCAATCCCTTACAAGTCTGTTTTCCCCCAATCCCTTACAAGTCTGTTTTAGGAGCACTTTGTTAGCAAGTAACTTGCAATAAATCCTCATCTGATATTTTGCAAGTGTCTTTTCTTTATGGCTTTAAAAATATCACAGTATTATTTCAAAAACACAAGACAAACCAACACCTAATTACAGATCTATCCATCTTTTGAATCACATATCATCCTCGTGGAAAGGTAAGTATAACATATGACCTGGATTATCTTTAAAGTTTAGTAGATTTTACCTTTGTCCCTAAAATAAAGAAATGCAAACATTTAAAAATGTTATGACATATATATAATATTTATAATAGAAATTCTGATTTGTACCTACATGAGTCCCATGAATTGTGTTGTTTCCATCAAGATTTCAGTTTTCTTTACTATGGAAGCACTAGATATTTAATTTAAAATATAGAGAATGTGGCAGGAATGTAGCTCTAAAATAGCTTAAATGTCTCTCACAAAAAGCAATGTTAATCTTAAAAGCAAAATCATGTACAAAGTGTGTGATTATGGAATACTTAAACAAATGTTCTTTTATCCCACATAGACTTCTCGAAGTTTCTAATTTTAAAATTAGGTATAAAGATACCATTCAACCATTTTCTCAGTGTCACGGTTGAGACAGTGGTCCTCATAAATCCACCACTTTGCTTGATTCTGGGATAGAAGAATGGAGCAATGAGCAAAGATAACTGTGGGCAAGATGCTATTCACATCTATAGCGTAATCTGTCTCCTGCTGCTTTTGCTTATCACTGCCCTCGCTTCTCTTTATTTCCCTTAAGAACCTGCATGCAGCTTGGCCAGGGTAGTAGAATTATCACTGAAATCAGCCCCATTGCTGCTTGACCAATGAATAAGAACCTGATGATTCCTTGATCCCTGTTTGGATTTATACATTTTATCAATTGCTAATGTCACTTCTGCCTGGTGTCTCCCATCCCCCACCTTTATAACTTCCTAGAAAAAAGCACATACTTCAAGTTCTAATATAGAATGTAAATGTTCTGTCATTCTTTCTCTCCTGATTCTCATTTCTCTCTTCTCAAATTCACCATAATGAAAGCTATAATTTAGAAACAATCATTTGGATATTATGCTATTTTAAGTGAATGAATTAAATTTGTTTGCTTGATAGACTTTGACTTGCCTTGTTCTATCTTCTACCTGGGCTAAATTCTTATTTTAATATTATAGAGATTATAATTTGTTAGTACCTTATAAAATCTTTAGGGGTATGGTTATTGACAAGGTATTGGTTTCTGCTCTATGTAGCAAAAATTTGTAAAACAGGGGATCTGGAGATAGAAAATCTGGGTTTGAATTTCTGTTCCACATGATTTCATTTAAATTAGTTCACATCTCTGCAGCTCTGTTTTCTCATTGGTAAAATAAGAATAATAATAGTATGTATAGAAAATGTTTTCATAAGGTTGCGAGAATTAAATGAGATGAACACAATGTACAGCACACAGTGAGCAGTCAGCATCTGTTAACTATTACTTTTGTTATTGATACTAAGGGCTTTTACTGATTCACTCATCTTTTTTTTTTTTCTTCTTCTTTCTTTTTTTTTGAGACGGAGCCTCGCTCTGTGGCCCAGACTGGAGTGCGGTGATGTGATCTCGGCTCACTGCAACCTCCACCTCCCAGGTTCAAGCGATTCTCCTGCCTCAGCCTCCCGAATAGCTGGGACTACAGGTGCGTGCCACCACGCCCGGCTAATTTTTTTGTATTTTCAGTAGAGACGGGATTTCACCTTGTTAGCCAGGATAGTCTACAATCTCTTGACCTCGTGATCCACCCGCTTCAGCCTTCCAAAGTGCTGGGATTACAGGGGTGAGCCACCGCGCCCGGCCCTGATTCATTAATCTTTTACTGAAACATTGTGCACTAGGAATTAGGCTTGGTGCTGAAAGTGTCTGCATGAATAAGACACAGGAGGTTTCCCAGGAAAAGAATTTGTCTAAAAGAGGAGTCAGATAAGGCTAAAATAATTATAGCACACCATATATCTATGATAGCGGTTTATGTGAAGAACTTAGGCGGTGACCTCTCCATACTACATACTCTCAATATGAGATACCCTATATAGCTTCCTTGCTTATTTCTCTTCATAACATCATTATTAACATGTTACATATTTCTGTTGTGTATTTGTTTATTACCTGAATATTCTTACTAGAATCTAAGCTCACAGAATAAAAAGGGACTTCTGTCATTTGCTTTACCACTTCTGTGCCAATACCTAGAGCACTGCTTAGTACATAGTAAGTCCTCAATAAATATTTGTTGAAAGAATGAATTATCAAAGTTAGCCAATTATACACCACTCTTGCCAAATAGCCAAAGTGTTTATTCCTTCGGGCTCTTCTGTTGTCCTTCTCAATTTAAAGCACAGCTAGATAAAATTCAGAAGAATAAATAATAAAGGGTATGCATAACAGTCTTTCAGGTGTTATAAAAATGAAGACAAATACCTCAATCAAGTGGGAAGCCACAAGCCAGGAGTAGCATGATGGAATTGAAAGGAAGTAAGTTTGCATTCCTACACTCATGGTCAAACTAAAATATATATACAAATGTATATTTTAGTTTTAATGGCTAAATCGGCAACAACAGTTTTTTAAGGTCCTTTTATTCAAGATTTAAATACCTAATGTATTCTCTACCACTGCAGTGGAATCTATTCTAGAAAAACAATGTCATGATTTAGACTGTTTCCAAATAAATATAATTATTGTACCTACAGATATTATTGAGTAGAGAAAAAAATGGACTTTTATGCATCAGTATATCTTCACAGAGTAGTAGAAAGTTCTTGAGAGACAGGACGGGCTTTGAATCCCAGCTGTATCACTTAGCAGCTTTGAACTCTTAGATAATTCTTAATCTCTCTTAACCTCAAGAAACAGAGTAAATTACAAGTGATCTCATCTCATGGAGTCATGGAGTGTTAATGTCCCGCATGTGGTACAGAATCTAGCACACTATAGTCATTCGATACATATAGTCACTAAATAAATAATTATTTATCTCTTGCTACTACCCAGAAAAAAAACAAGTTATGACATTTTCTCATCTTTCATTATATTTTCTAAAATAGTAACTGGAATGCAGTACTGATTTTGTAGCAAAATGAGATTTGAGAAGAAATGCTCATAATTGTTTGAGACTAACAGTAGTCAATCTATAGATGGGCTATAAAAAACAATGAACCAAAAGCCAGGCGATAAGGATTTGTTAAGGTAAGGATTGCCACTATTTCTGTCACCTTGAGCAAGTCCTTAAACTCTTACCTCTCCATACAGGACAAATGAAGCAAGTGTTCTTAACCAAGGAGGAGAAACCCACAAGATAAATACGAATGGTATGATGAACTGTTAGTTTCACTCAATAAATTTTACATTTTATTCCAAGGTGGCCAAGTATGCTATTTCTATACAATTACCAGAAAGACAATGGCAATAAATAGAAAATCGTTGTCTATAAAATACTTTATTTATTCCAAGCAATAATAACATAATCATCAAAGTCCTTGCTTTTATAGGAAAAAATAAGCAAGCACATTAAAATTTTAGGTAAGTTCTCAAAATGGTACAATACATTAGTAATTATATAATTAGTTTTAGAGTCTTTCTTCCTGGATGGTAAATAATACAATGTGTAAGGAATGTAGGGGATACCTCTCTTGTTTGCCTCTGTATCTCTAGTTCTATGTGAACACATGTTCGATGATTATATTTTGGACAAATGAATATGTGATTCAAACAGGCCACCTAAAAGTTTGTCCAGAGAGAACTGAACATCCACTCCTACTTTCTCCCTCTCATCCCCACATCAATGTGTGCTTCATATACTCCGCCTCTCACCATAAATTTTTTTCTGTAAATTGTATTTTATTTTTCTTGATTCAGCTTTTTGAAAAAGACTCATTGTATTATTCTTGCATTCACAGTATTTGGGAAATAGTAAGCCATCAAGAAGTGTTCAATGAATGACAGGGCCAACACCCCACAATTGCAGGAAAGAAAATTTTTCATGGCGATACACAGGCTTCAGGCAATATTTCAACTCTGATTGTAAGATATCTCAGCTGCTTCAGCATTGAATCATTATGGCCATCTTTCCCATATTTCTATTTCTGTCACCTGGGCCTAGAAACATACTTAGGTATAAGAATTATATTTGAAGTATTCAACTACTGCTAGAGATTGGGCTCTAACTAATCAAACCAGAAACAATTCGTATGCTAGCTGAGGCAACGTCCTAAATGCCAATTCTGGTGCTACACATTATTTTGTAGATGCAAAACAGTACATTGGGCTGGAGTGCTAAGGGAGGTGATTGACTGTCAAACTGGGATAAAGAAGGAGAAACTAGGAAGAGCAGAATGATGGCCATTTACCTACTGAAATGTCAATATTTCAAAATGTTAACCATCAGTTTGGCTGTGCTGGAACACACTGACTGAATATGGGCTCTGCTTAGCAACAAGTATTAATAAAGGAATTGGCAGAATGTCAACAAGTTCTACAAACTGGAATCCTGCCAGTTCTTTTTGACTACCACAACTCTTTACAACCTCTGCTAACATCCCTTTTCTTAAAGAATGCAGACTGGAAAATAAATGGGGAATTTTAGTTATCTGCAGAAATGTGAATGGTATAACAGTATTTTACAGAAGCCTCATTTATAGGAGGAAAATGGGAAATTATGTGTGAGATCTAAAATTGCATTATCTTGGGATCTTTTCTACTTTTCAAAAGATAGTTATATCAGGTCAGAATTTTATTATTTTTGGCTAAAGGCCAATGAAAAGTCTTACAATATCTTAACATGTTATAAAAAATCAAATCAAAACAAAGTTAGAGTGAAATTCTGAGCATAAAACTTGATAATGACAGTTGAGAGTTAATTTCATAAAATGAGACAACAACCTAATACTTCATTGTTTTTACTTGTAATGTCCTAACTTTTCATTGGCTGCTATACCTGTCAGGCATGAAGAGAGACTGCAAACTCTACCAACAGAGTCTGAATAAAGAATTTCTTCTTTCCTAAATTTCTAAAATCAGAGCTGCATCCAAGAAGCTTCTTACATAATCACAGATTCATTCTATAGAATCCATAGCTGTATAAAGGGACCTTAGCTCAGGGAGTCAACCATTACCAACTTACTGGTTTTTATGGGTCCTGGGTACTTGCCTTTAATTAGGTAACTGGACATCATGACATTTTGTAGCTGAAGAAAGTTAAAACTAGCCAAGTACAATTTTCTATTTCATATTATATCTAAATTATTTAAATCCCATACATTTGGATGATTAAATATTTTATGAGACTTTAAATAACAATTATTCATTGTGGTAATTGAAACATATGCAAATCCTTCATAATAAATTGCTAACATATAGACAGTGTGTCTTATTTAAATCACATGTGTTATTAGACCATAATTGAAATGTATTTATAAAATACACAAACCCTTTTTATGTTAATTTATTCCCTATTCAGTAAAAACAAATAAGCAAATAAACCAAAACTTTGACAAAATGAGAATAATTTGACAAAATAAGAATAAGATAATTTGTATGAATTTGAACATTCTAAAGAGTTAGGAACATATATAAGCTGGTTTTAAGGGCAGTTTTACAACCTTTATGACAAAATAAGTTCCCATCTCCCCCCGCATACACACAAATAAAGGTAAATTATGGGCTCTTAGTTTATTTTCTAACATAGAAATAGGGTATTTGGGCCAGGCGCTGTGACTCACGCCTATGAGCCCAGCACTCTGGGAGGCCGAGGCAGGCAGATCACCTGAGGTCGGGAGTTCGAGACCAACCACACAGGGCAACATGGTGAAACCCCATCTCTACTAAAATTCCAAAAAAAAGAAAAGCAAAGAAAAGAAAAACTAGCTAGGTGTGGTGGCGTGCACCTGCAGTCCCAGCTACTTGAGAGGCTGATGCAGGAGAATGGCTTGAGCCCCAGAGGTGGAGGTTGCAGTGAGCCGAGATCATGCTTATGCTACAGAGTTAGACTCCATCTCAACAAGAAAAAGAAAAAGAAATAGTCTTTGAATATAACATTTTCATTATTTATACCTTAAATGTTTTCAATTGATTAAGTAGTCTCTAAACAAGCAAATTTTGACCACATTATCCCCTTACATTAGGAATAATAATGGCTACTTGCTACTCAGATATTACAAATCATATTGCAAATATACATTCCTTGTAACTATGAATATAGATCCAATAACAAATGCAAGGGGTGTTCATTTCCCTGACTTACTGCTTCAACATGTTATAAAATAACTCACTATTTCATTCTGTAATAATGACAGGATAGTGAGTTTGTAAGTTATGGCAGAAAATGGGCAGTGATATGGAAATGGATCCTGTCTAGGAATGACCTGAATTTACTCCCACTTCCACAGAAGGAGCCATGTTCATTTGAGATGTAAGTAGGAAGAAGGCTTTCTCCATAGCATTTTACTCCTGATAACACGGGCTATAAAATCACTTCGTAGAACTGAAGTTTGGGGAGGCAAATTGATGTAATGCCCAGTTTTTATTACTCATTTCGTATTTAGGGAATATGGTCTCATATTAACAATGTCTCTCATTTTAAATTATATATACCTATAATAATTTTCTTCCATGCTTTCTAAATTTATGGAGCCCACAATTCTTAGCATAGTTTTGTGTTTTACTGGCTGTCCCTCAATCTTTCTTTCTTTCTTTCTTTTTTTTGGGGGGGGGACAGTGTCTCCCTCTGTCGCCCAGGCTGGAGTGTAGTGGTGTGATCTTGGCTCACTGCAAGTTTCGCCTCCCAGGTTCACACCATTCTCCTGCCTGAGCCTCCCGAGTAGCTGGGACTATAGGCGCCCGCCACCACGCCCACCACTATTTTTTTGTATTTTTAGTGGAAACGGGGTTTCACCGCGTTAGCCAGGATGATCTCGATCTCCTGACCTCGTGATCTGCCCACCTCGGCCTCCCAAAGTGCTGGGATTACAGGTGTGAGCCACCGTGCCCGGCCCAGCTGCCCCTCAATCTTTCTAAATTTGTCATTAATAGATTTTCTGAGTCTTCCATCTCACTCAAACTGATCTATTTGCACCTTTCCTCTCCATTAGAATAAGCCTCACCATTTCTAACGGTTTTGTTTTTGTTTTTGTTTTTGTTTTTGTGCCAGAAATACCCTCAGAAAATAATGGACTAGGATCTGTGGTGTTAATCAAGCCTTACATTAAAAAAAAAAAAAAAAAAAATTCTTTTCCATCGAGACTTCCCAGCCTTCCTCAGGGTTGTTGCATCTATGTTATGCCCTTACATGACCGGTTTCGCCACTTGGAGTAAGAGCCACCCGAGAGAGGTTTCATGTCATGTATTTTGCATCATAGCACTTTCCTAAAAGAAGTGTAAGAATACAGGCGATGCTTAATGAAGCCTGGTTTTCCCTATGTGTTTCTACCTTCCTTTTCTGTGTATAATTAAAGTGACAGTGATAAAGAGGAGGAGATGATGAGCGTAGAATTGCCTCTAATTTGTACGTATTTGAAGTATCTTCTATGTTTTTAAGAAAAAACACAAGCAATACCCAAAAGAATGAAGAACATATTAGCAATTGCTCTCTACCTATGGTAGTCATTAGTGCTGGTCACCATTATTTCTGGCTCTACACCTTTAAGAATGTGACAGGGTTGCATTTGCTGGCTATTTTGTGGTTGGAAAAAGTAAGGGCACTGGCCTGTGGGTTGTGAGTAAAGGTGTTACTTCCTGGCCACAGTATCTAATTGTCATTAAGAATACAACTTGTGTTTTCCTTCCTCTGCCTCAGAAACTGGCAGTGTATGAGATGGTGTATGCTCCATTATTATGCTCCATTATCCTGCCTGTCATCATGAGCAGAACTCTTCTGTAATCCTCCATGGAATAGTAGCAGGAGTGAGAAATGCCTTTATTGTTTTTAAACGTTGAGCTTCGGGGGCCACTTGTCACCTGCGTATAATTTAACCTACCTGATGCATCACTGTACCTCCATTTTGAGTTCTCATAGAATTAGTTTGATGTGTATCTTTCCACATCTTGCTTCACACTCAGGAAAAAAATGCAAACATATACACACAAATATAGGACACATTTACAATCAAAATGGAATTACACTGTTCTTGATTGGTAGATTTTTATAATAATATTATATTGTATATATTATATTTTGATTGTATATAAAATATTTCATAAAAACAATTGATACACTTCTGTATTTAATAATATGGAGAAATTCTCACTTTATCATTTGAGTAAAATGTTCATATAAAAAGGAGGGAAACTTTCAGACAAATGTATGTCTTTTGTAAAAATTGTTCTCAATTTAGATAAATGATTCTATTAATAATTAAGGTTGATTGGCATGGCATTTCTCTTTTTCTCATATTGTATTCTTTTCTGTATTCTGAATTATTATATTTTCAATTCCTTGTATTTTGAACTATATCAAAAACAGATAAGTGTAATTTTCAAGAAAACTTTTATACATGTTTTCAGAATCGCATCTAGTAAACAAAATAGTTTACAATAAAACACTACTTAACTTTCTCGTACTCTGAGGCTATAATTTTACTGTTTTACTTTGCTAATAATTTTAATATATTGAACTTTCATATAAGTGCTAGATTACTTTATAAATACTTGCTTTTATTTTCACAAATGTAGTAAGTACTTTATGTAAACTATTATGAAATTACGGTCACTGCAAACGCTGTTTTAGTTCTAGGAACTGAGCAAGTTGCTTATGTACATTAGATTGATACATGAGCAGTGGCTTGAAAAGCCCCTGTTTCCAATGCATTTACAATGATTTCAGGAAGATAAGACCCATATTTCAAGTAATTTAAGAGCAGAAGATTACATAATTAAATGCTAATCAACTGTTACTCAGCCTATTTTAAAATAAAGTCATCTCACATTTTAGACAAAACTCCTGGTTATATCAGTCCTCCTCCAAAAAGAAGGCAAACGTGATGTAGCTTTTATGAAAAACAAAGCAAAATAAAAAACTTTCAAGATGATTGATTTTCTGAGAGTTTAGATATTTGTAATATGATTTATTCAAATAGGCAGTATTTCAGTACATATTATATAATGACAGAGTAAAATCAATCTTTATTAATCATTATTCTTTTGTGATTAAGGTGATCCAAAAATAACTGGAAACTTCAAGTTGCAAGTTTATCACTTCTTATTGCCTCTAGAAATAATGAAAATGTACAAATATATAATTTTACTTATTTACCATTAATAAAGTTAAATGATTATATATAAATATAAAAAAGTTATATTTTTAACTATATCATCTCAATGTTCATTATGCATGTAATTCATTATGTTCTAACATTGAGATATTATTACCCTTATAATTTATTTTTATATTATGCAAATAGATATGCAATTACCAGGATATTTTAATTTATAACACCACATGTTTCTTATCCATGAGAAACCCAGAAAGAGAGAAGGTATAAAGGCTTTTATTTTCTTTTATGTTAATTATTTGAAAAGTTGTTTATAGGACAATGAATAGTTTTATAGGGATATAATCCTTTATTCTAACACAGTATTTTTAGCTTCATGTGGAGCAATGCACAATAAGAAGAGAAAACTTGTTGGTTATTTCTGAAAGCTGGTCAAATTCATTGGTGACGAGCACTGCCTAATTCCAGAAGGCCCAGAAACCCAGTGAGCGAAACCTATTTAAATTCTTCTTTTGAATAATGAAGCATAATTTCTGGGTTAGAATGACATGCATTCATCCCAGCTAGAGAAAGGTCTAAGCTCTGGTTCCTGTACAGAAAGAGAAAAAGAGAAAGGAGAGAAAGGAAGAGAAGGAGCACACATTTCAAATAGGATGCTTTTAAAATTTTCATATTATGATTTATTTATTGCATAAAACCACCATCAGTGAAATAGCTTTAATAGTACTCAACAAAATTCTTGATCACTTTTTCGAAAAATGTTTTCCTCTGTAACAAAGTTCAGTACTTTCCAATAAAGTGAAAGAAGTAGACTTGAAAAACAATTATTTTAATTGCCAGGACTTTCTCTAAAGAAATCATCTGCTATGATAAAACTTGTATGTCAAGAAAAGTTTTCCTGAAGGACCTAGTGGAAAAGCGTCAGGAGCAGGTAAGGAATTTAGGGTAAGAGAAAAATTATGTGCCAGTAAGATAAATATCTCTACCTACAACACTGTTTACCCCTTTTAGGAGCTGAGTACACTTACTGTAAGTGCATTCCCTTATTGATATTAAGTAATGAAAATTCTTTCAAGACAGTTGAATTATATTTGAATTGTGGGACAAAAATTTCTGTAAGTTACCGCACTTAATGTACAATATGAAATCCATAGTCTTTTTTATTTACACAATCATTTAGTTATTAATGAAAATAATGCAATCATAGGGCTATTTTGCACTCTTACTATATGCCAGCAAGCAAGTACTGAAATTCTTACATTATCTTATGTAATTCTCTTAAGCAACTTAAGTGATTAATTTTTCTCAATATACACATAGTGAACTTTTGGTCCAGACATGTTAAATAAACTGCCCAATGTCAGACAGCTAGTAAATGGCAGAGTTAGTACTGATAGCAAGGTTGTATGATTTGCAAATCTGTATTTATTTCAATGTGTCACACTGAAATTAATTCAACATCAAGGTAAATATGCAGCAATATTAGGAAGGTAACGTTGTATTATATTAACTGACATTTATTGTAATATATTATGTGCCAGAGACAATGAAAATATTTTTCAAATATATTATTCAATCATCCCAATAGCCCGGTATTATTTTCACCGTTTTAACATTAAAAAAAAAAAAAAAAAAAAAAAAAACCTGGGGCATAGAATGGTTAGATCACTTGCCATAATTTCATATAGTTAGATGGTGCTGGAGCTGTGATTAAACTCAAAGCAGACATAAGTGAGGGCCTGCAGAATGTCTGTAAGTGAAATTAAGATTTGGGGCATGAACACATAGGAAGGAAGACCTAAGCAGTTGGTTAGTAAATTTTCTTCTACTAGTATGAGTACCAATGGTACAGGCAGTTATCTCAATATTCCACTACACTTTCTGTGACCAGATAGTAAAAAAAACCATAGTGTAATATCTACTGAAATCTTGTTTTTTCTTTATGATCAGTAAAATTATGTGTAACTCAAGTTAGAAACAATCTTTTGGCCCAAATGATGGTGTTCTGTTTTTATGTAACTACTACTATAAAAGATTTACTTAAGAAAATACTCTGGATTCATGGAAAGAAAAGTAATGGGAGAGGGAGAGATTCTAAAAACACTCAACACAGGTTCTCTAGGTTACTAATTATTAGAGATGAGGGGAGACAGAGACAGCAAAAATAAGTAAGGAGATGTTCATGGACCCAAAAGCTCTGCAGCAAGGGCAATAAGCATCGAAGTAAAATAAATGTTGTCCTGGTTAATTTTGTATATCAGCTTGGCTAGGCTACAGTGCCTTGTTATTTAATCAAAGGTAAATCTAGGTGTTACTGTGAAGGTATTTTATCATGTGGTTACCATCTGTAATCAGTTGACTTTAAGTAAAGGAGATTACCCTTGAATATGTGGGTGAACCTCATACAATCAGATGAAGGCCTTTAGCAGAAAAAATTTAGGTTTCCTGGATAACAAAAAATTCAGTCTCAGGATTCCAACATCAGCTCCTGTATACTTCCAACCTAATGGATTGCCCTACATGTTTTTGATATGCCAGATCCCACAATATGAGCCAATGCCTTAAAATAAATCATTCAGATAAATGATAGATAGGTAGATGATAGATAGATAGATGATAGATGACAACCCATATTGTATCTATACCTGCTAATATACATATATTAGTACCTGACTGGAAGAAGTTTTTATTTCAATCATTCTAAACTGTAATGGCCTTGATGTTCATCAAAAACAGCATATGTCAAGGACACAGCCAAGAGCAGATAAGTCTATCTCACAGCACCTGCCATTATCTGTGAATCTTATCCAATGGTTAGATTCAAAAGATTCTGTCTAAAAATTTAGCTTATGTTAGTTCTCAGAGCACTGATTCCATTTTGACCAATAGTACATTTTGATTTGGCCATTGGTCAATGAGATTCAGCTTTGTGATTTATAGTGTTTGGGAAAACAAAGTTTTTCTTATCAAAGGTGCATTTCTGGAATGTTTTTATTTTTCTGTTATACTAAGAAAGACTATAAATAAATTTTTATTATGGTAAATACTTTTAAATATAAGTGAATCAAACTAAATAAAAAATTAAGATGTACAAAACTAGCTATATAGTAACTTTATTGTTTAGGATTATCTTGACCATTAAATTAAAATACCATTCAGTTATATTAATATAATGACATGTAAATATAAGGTATTGTATAAACACTACTTTTTAGCGTTATTACTCAAATTTGAACATGATAGAGTTTATATTAAAATGTCTTGTTATGAAACCCTTGTGTAATGCAAAAAACCTATATAAATTAGCATAAAATAACTATATTAATTTTAATAAAGTGTACAATATTTGCATATATTAATTTCATATACAAGTTATGTTTAAAACAACTAAAATGTAACCCAGATTCTCACATAGTAAATAAAAAATTAAGTGACCTAATTTCTTCAGAAGTTCCCACTAATGGCTATAGATTAATGTTACCATTAAATATCAATGTGAACAAATCATTTCACATCCAGGAGAGTGCTAGTATTTTAATGTCAAAACACCACAATAATTAGCAAAATAATTATTTTCTATATTTCAAGGTTTCTTTTATTGAAGATGCATTTCTTATTGAAAAGGAGCAAGCAACACAATCATAAAAAAAAAAGGTTTAGCAGTAAAGAGTAGTAATCAAAGAATGGTGAATTGATTACACGTTTACAAAATTTCCTTACAAGTAAGATCCATGAAGTGAAGAAAAAAAAAAAAGAAAAAAACCATTTATAAAGTTATAAATGGTCACTGTCCAGTACTTGGTCTGAATTCAGTTTTTCTTCAGTTTATTTAAGATAAACCCCTAGATTAGGGTGCCGTAACAACAAAATCAAAGTGAGTTAGTCTTAACTAACAGACAAGTAGTAAACTTCTTGAGGTCAGCTCCACCCTCAAGAAAGTGGACATTAGGGAGAGATTTTAAAGCAATGTCTGTTTTTATAGGCAGTGCAGGGAAAGGCTAAGCCAATAAAATGTAATGGTTCTATTCTGTATTTTAATAGCAACTTCCAAAGGACAGAACACTTCTCTATGATTTCAAGGCAAAGCCTTGTACCAGGTTAAAAATGATATGTGAGCAAAGAAAATTACTGTCATTTTACTTTCCTTCTGAGTGCTGAATGTAGCAAGTGAACAGCAATCAAACACATATCATTGGCTTATTGGGTGCAGGATCACTCACGCCTTAGGCCACGTAGGGACCCCAGAGGCAACCTTAAGGATTTCTCAGTTTACCCAGTTGATAGATCATAGGAGGTTCACATTGGTCTTTGTTTCAGTGGGGAGAAGAAACACCAATCTAAGAATCTTGGGATGCTGTTGGGAAATGTTAGGCGTGAGCAGCTGTAGTCAATTAGAGCTTCATTTTCTTTCGAGTCGTCTTTGGTTGCATGCCACAACTGCACAGGGCATGGAGGTTTATGACTCTAAAATAGCCTTGTCATTTGTGAAGCCTAACAGAGCAAAGAGGTTTGATAAATAGTTTTTTAAAATGTTACTTAGAAAGCCACTTGAATCAGATTAGTTTTCTGTTGTTTGTTTTGAGAATCTCAGTAGTCCACCAGCATCTAGTAGGTAAACATCAATGGCACCAAGTTGGTGAGTAAAATAAAAGCTTTAAAAAATGCATGCCTTTATTTGTTTACAAGGCATTTATGTGGCACACTATGCTAAATTAATTCAATCAATGGTGTATTTAGTTTACTCTTAGAAAGAGCACTACATGGAATACAGTTGCAAAGATGTTATAAATTGGTCACAGAGAAAATACGAGTTTCAACTCTCAACAGTTCAAAGTTTTTATTTTACTCCCAGGAAGAGACACGAATGATTTGCTTTCCTGTCATATTTTTAACTTATGTCATCACTTAATACATGAGAAAAAAGTTATAAAATAATACACAGTTTGTGTATTTCAGTGTCAGTAGGCCCATCAGCTGTTACACGCTATTGAATGCTTACAATTGAAAAGAGAGATGGAGATGCCTATTTTAAACAGAGTGCTTTCTAGACTCAATCATTTAATTTAGTATTAAGTATATGTATGTAAATACATGTCAATTTATTGAAGAATAAATCATCTGGAATTCTGGAAGCCAGTGGCCTAGAAAAGTCTACTGATTTGCAACCGACTGCAGAAGCAACAGGGCCTTTTCCCACTGGTGTTCAATGTAATTGCAACAGTGATGGGATTCAGACTCTCCTCAATGTGAGATTTGTCTTTCATTCAATCAACGCAAACAACTAATGCACTGCAAGGCATATTATATTCCATCCACTTCCCAATAAAGTCAGTGGTATCCAATCAGACACCTATTGTTAGCAGAGAATCTGAAATTGATACAATCATCACATTGATCCAAAGTTGTCAATCATCTTACATCTTTACTTCCTTCTTTCTCTTCTCTCAGAATTTATAAATTGCAATGAAAATTGTCATATTTATACCAAATTTTAGAAAGTAATTGTTGAAATCATAGGTTTTTCAAAGTATTTGCAAAGATAATTTTTAAAAAGTGCTCCATATATTTTTTCTACTTGATGCTTAACACTTTGACAAATGTTAAATACTTTTGACTGAAAACTAGTATTACTTTAATCTGTTGTATTTGATCTATTCTCTTTTAAAGAACTGTAGAAAGCCTACACTGCATCATAAAACTTGTGACTTTTAAAGAGCTTTTGATGTTCAATTTCATTTTTATTATATTTCTTTATGTATGTAAGTATTAAAAACTATTAGGCATGCAGTTTTTATAAAACCATTTATTACCTATTATATACTTGTTAAGCTTTGTGAATGAGCAGATTGTAAGTTTCTTAAAGGCAGGAACCTGAATTATATATTTTTTGCAATCACAACCCTCAATATTCCAGATATTTTGTCATTATGCTACATAGTGGAAGAATAAAACTTCCATGGTAGGTAAGCATCTCCTTTATGGCCACTTATTTCTGAAGATGTCTGAATTTATTATCCATAATGTTTGCATTTAATTTCTCACAGTTTAGAAGTATCAGTTCCTTAAATGTCAGAGGATGTGTGGGCACTGGGTGGAGCAAATGAAGAGATTACACATGAAAGACCTCTGGTCCTAAAATAGTAGTAGAAGCATTAAAATATAGTATGCTCTCTTTGTCCTTGTGGATGAATTATTACTTTCACTAATATTTCAGCCTCTGTTTAATTGATTATTCTATATTATTTGTAATGCTAAATTCTGTTCTTGTGACATAAGTTTGTCATAAGGCAGTATTTTCTTAGACTTGCTAATGCCAAATCAAAATAATACCTAAAGATCTAAGAACCCATAAACAAATAACTAGAATATAATTCCAAATAATATATTTAATGAAATAGATCAAGTTCACAATAACATTAAGATTGAAATAAACATTTTAAAAACTTTTGCCATGAACTTTAAGCATAAAAGTGGAAAGCAAGAAATGCGGGTCAGGAATGTCAAATTTGTACATTCAGACACTTGGAATATTTATACTATTCTTATTGAGAGTGAAATGCGTGAAATATCTGAGCTTTCATCTCATCTATGAATCAGTGCACCCAACATTTCAAGAATAGTATCACCAATCCTGTTTATAATAATTCACTAAAAAGAGAAAATTAAACCAATGTATAATATTTGTATAAATACAAATGCATTTTTATTATACTCATGTATGTCACAAATAGATAATTACCATTTCTCAGATTCTGAATTCCCCACCCTCAACTACAGTTGCTGTTTGTTACAAAAATGGTTGCTAAGCATATATATATATATATATATATGTACACACAAACACACACACACATATATCAGTGACATGGGGAACAGATGCCACCCATAGGATAAATGACGTCACTGCTATTTGAGCTATTAGATAGTAAACGGTAATAAAATTAGGTCATTACTGTCCAGGACTATACATATGTGACAAAATTGTTTCACCAAGAGAATTATAGCACCTGTTTACAGAGTTGCTATTAATATTCATATATCCATCCAGAAAATCATATGTAAGCAGATGGGTGAAATTTGAAACCTGTCAAAGCACAATTTCTTAATTGCTTTAAATAAAACATTGCTACAGTTGGTGGAGAAGCAATTAGATGCATGCTATATTCATTACCATTTCCCAGTGTTACTTTATTTTAATTTAATTTTATTTATTTTCTGAGACGGAGTCTCGCTCCCTCGTGCAGGCTGGAGTGCAGTTGTGTGTGCGATCTATCTTGGCTCACTACAACCTCTGCCAGCCAGGTTCAAGTAATTCCTCTGTCTCAGCCTCCCGAGTAGCTGGGACTTCAGGCGCCTGTCAGCACGCCCTGCTAGTTTTTGTATTTTTAGTAGAGACGGGGTTTCACCTTGTTGGTCAGGCTGATTTCGAACTCCTGACCTCAGGAGATCCACCCACCTTGGCCCCCCAAAATGCAGGGATTACAGGTGTGAGCCACCACACCCAGCCCAGTGTTACTGTTTTTATAATTAGGAAAATTAATAGGGAGGATATTTATCACAGCATCAGTGATGGGTACAAAATTTGACTTCTAAATTTTCAGTGATACTTGTAGAAAATAAATATCAGTAGGAATAATAATCCACCTTACAAAGTTACTAAAATTCATGTGTGAAAACGTGAAACGAAAAAACAAAAAAGAGAACTGAAGATCAGTTGTATTTGTAAATGTAGATACAAAACCTAAAGTACATCATTGACAAATCAAGGATAAGTAGTGCTTTTCAAGGAATTCAAAGCTAGTTTGATTTTGGGAAACACATCACTAAAACATAATAGTTTAAGTGGTCAAAGAGAGTAGAAAAGCAAAATCACTTAAAGCTACCTGAAAGGCATTCAATACATGTATTACCATTACTGAATTTTAAAAGTACAATGAAATAAAATTCTTACGTATCATGTATATGGTAAATGCATCTTTCTAAACTGTCAAGGACATTTAATTTTTGTTAACTTTGGCTAATTACATTAAAATATTAAAGTAAATAATAAGTCTGGGATAGTACTGTGTCAGTTCATTTTCATTCTGCTGATAAAGACCTACCCAGGACTGAGAAGAAAAAGAGATTCGATTGGACTTACAGTTCCACAGGGAAGCCTCAGAATTATGGCGGGAGGCGAAAGGCACTGCTTACGTGGTGGCAGCAAGAGAAAATGTGGAAGAAGGAGAAGTGGAAACCCCTGATAAATCCATCAGATCTTGGGAGTCTTATTAACTATCACAAGAGTAACACAGGAAAGAGTTCCGCATGATTAAGTTACCTCCCCCTGGGTTCCTCCCACAACACAGGAATTCTGGCAGATACAATTCAAGCTGAGGTTTAGGTGGGGACACAGCCAACTCATGTCTTTGCACCCCTGGCCCTTCCCAAATCTCATGTGCTCACATTTCAAAAGCAATTGTGCCTTTCCAACAGTCCCCCAAAGTCTTAATTCATTTCAGCATTAACCCAAAAGTCCACAGTCCAAAGTCTCATCTGAGACAAGGCAAGTCCCTTCTGCCTATGAGCCTGTAAAATCAAAAGCAAACTAGTTATTTCATAGATACAATGGGGGTACAGGTATTGGATAAATACAGCCATTCCAAATGGGAGAAATTGGCCAAAACAGGGGTTACAGAGCCCATGCAAATCCAAAATCCAATGAGGCAGTCAACTCTTAGAGCTGCCAAATAATCTCCTTTGACTCCAGGTCACGTTGATGCAAGAATTGGGTTCCCATGTTCTTGGACAGCTCCGCCCCTGTGACTTTGCAGGGTACAGCCTCCCTCCTGGCTGCCTTCACAGGCTGGCATTGAGTGTCCGTGGCTTTTCCAGGCACACAGTGCAAGCTTTCAATGAACCTACTATTCTGGGGTCTGGAGGATGGTGGCCCTCTTCTCACAGCTTTGCTAGGCAGTGCGCCAGTCGGGACTCTCTGTGAGGGGTCTGACACCACATTTCCCTTCTGCACTGCCCTAGAAGAGGTTCTCCGTGAGGGTCCCGCCCCTGCAACAAACTTTTGCCTAAGCTTCTAGGCATTTCCATACATCCGAAATCTAGGTAGACGTTCCCAAACATCAATTCTTGACTTCTGTGCAACCACAGGCTCGACACCATGTGGAACCTGCCAAGGTTGAGGGTTCCATCCTCAGAAGCCACAGCCTGAGCTGTATGTTGGCCCCTTTCAGGCATGGCTAGAGTGGCTGGGACACAGGGCACCATGTCCCTAGGCTGCACACAGTACAGGGACCCTGGGCCCAGCCCAGGAAACCACTTTTCCTCCTGGGTCTCCAGGTCTGTGATGGGAGGGGCTGCTGTGAAGGTCTTTGACATGCCCTGGAGATATTTTCCCCATAGTCTTGGGGATTAACATTAGGATCCTTGCTACTTACACGAATTTCCTCAGCGGCTTGAATTTCTCCCTAGAAAATGGGTTTTTCTTGTTTATCCCATTTTTCAGGTTGCAAACGTTTCAAACTTTTATGCTCTGCTCTCCTTACAAAAGTGAATATCTTTAACAGAACCCAAGCAAACTCTTGCATGCTTTGTTGCCTAGAAATTTCTTCTGCCAGATACCCTAAATCGTCTCTCTCAAGTTCAAAATTCTGCAAATCTCTAGGACAGGGGCAAAATGCTGCCAGTTTCTTTGCTAAAACACAGTAACAGTCACCTTTACTCCAGTTCCCAACAAGTTCCTCATCTCCATCTGAGACCACCTCAGTCTAGAATTCATTGTCTATATCCCTAGTGGCACTTTGGGCAAAGCCATTCAACAAGTCTGTAGGCAGTTTCAAAATTTCCCACATTCTCCTGTCTTCTTCTGAGCCCTCCAAACTGTTCCAATCTCTGCCTATTACCCAGTTCCAAAGTCGCTTCCACATTTTTGAGTATCTTTTCAGCAGTGCCCCACTCTACTGGTACCAATTTACTGTATTAGTCCATTTTCATGCTGCTGATAAAGACATACCTGAGACTGGGCAATTTACAAAAGAGAGGTTTAACGGACTTATAGTTTCACATGGTTGGAGAGGCCTCACAATCAGGTTGAAGGTGTAAGGCACATCTCACATGGCAGCAGACAAGAGAAGAGAGCTTTTGCAGGGAAACTCCCCATTTCACAACCGTCATATCTCATGAGATGTATTCACTATCACAGGAACAGCACAAGAAAGACCTGCCCCTTGTTTCAGTTACCTCCCACCAGATCCCTCCTGCAACACGTGGGAATTCAAGATGAGATTTGGGTGGAGACACAGCCAAACCATCAGTTTCATTAGGTGATTTTGTCACTGTGTGAACATTGTAGTGTGCACACAAAATAAGATGATATAGCCTACTACACACCTAGACCATATTGTGTAGCCTGTTTGCACCTAGGTGACAAACCTGTACAGAATGTTACTGTATTGAATACTGTAGGCAATTATAACACAATGGTATTTGATTATCTAAATATATCTTAACACAGAAAAGATACAGCTAAAATATGGTATAAAAGATAAAAAATGATGTATGTCTATAGGGCACTTACCATGAATGTTGTTTCCAGGACTGGAAGTTGCTCTGGGTGGAACAGTGAGTGAGTGGTGCATGAATGTGATGTCCTAGGACACTACTGTACACTAGTACTCTAGTCTTTATAAACACCATGCAGCAAATTTATTTAAAAATACTTTTCTTTCTTGAAAAATAAATGATCCTTAGCTTACTGTACCTTTTCAATTTTATAAAGTTTAATTTTTCTAATTTTTTTGACTCATAATATTTAGGTTAAAACATACATTGCACAGTTGTACAAAAATATTTTCTCTCTTTATATCCTGTTTTATAAGCTTTTTCTATTTTAATGTTTTGTTTTGTTTTGTTTTTTTTACTTTTTAAACTTCTTTGTTAAAAACTAAGACAATGAGGCACAGTGGTCTGCACCTATGATCGATCCAAACTTCTCAGGAAACAGAGGTAGGAGCTCAGGAGCTCAAGACTAGCCTGAGCAACATAAGAAGACCCCATCTGCAAAACAAACAAACACCTTTGTCTCGGATCATCAATATTAGTTTTCTACCTCCACAGCTGGTCCCACTGGAAGGTGTCCCACTGGAAGGCAATAATGAGCATGGAGCTATCACTCCTGTGATAACAATGCCTTCTGGAATAACTCCTGCAGCACCTGCCTGAGGCTGTTTTATGGTTCACTCATTTGAAAACAAACAAACAAACAAAAAAAACAGAAGCAGTACACTCTAAAATAACCATAAAAAACATAGTACAGTCAATACATAAGCCAGTAACATAGTTTATTATCAATGTCAAGTATTATGTACTGTACATATTCATATGTAGTATACTTTTACAGGAGTGGCAGCACAGTAGGTTCGTTTACACCACCATCTCCACAAACACATGAGTAATGTGTTGTGCAGTAATGTTATGACAGCTACATCACTAGAGAGATGATAGGAATTTTTTGGCTCCACTGTAGTCTTATGAGACCACCATCACATATGAGTTCTGTTTGTAGATCACAATGTCATGCTATGCATGACTATATATTAAAACATTTCAGAAAACCTATCAAAAGACCCTTAGAATTTACAAAAATTATTAAATATAAGATGAATCCAATTTGATAGGGTTTCCTATGTACCAGAAGCAATCAGCTTACACATTTTATAAGAAAAATATAATACATTGAAAGCAACAAAATGTACAAAAATACCAGAAATCATTCAAATGGAAATATGTGGAACCTATATGTAAAAAATACAAAATTAAAATGTGAGCTATAAATGTGCATTAGACTAGGTGTAGAAATATCTTGAAGAGATAGTACAAGTATTCTGAAGATCATGAACAGCAAATGCAAATATGCCTCATCTTCAGAAACAGCATACTCAGGGGCAGGAGAGAAAAATGAGGCAATATTTCTTAATCCTTAGTCATGAAGAGTGGCTTAAAATAATGCTGGAGAGGTAAGCAGTGACTATGATGAAAATTTTATATATTCCATGAGCCATAACTCTCATGGAGGAATTTAAAGCAGTGACAACACAGATCAAGTGTTAGTTTTAAAAATGATTACTCTTCTCATATAAAGAATGTATTGAGAAGTAACACAAATGAAGGCAGAGTGATCAATTAGGATGTTCTTTCAATTTTTAAAGAAAAATGATGAAGATTTGGGCTAGGTGTTTGACTATGGATGCTAAGAAAAAAGTGTCTATAAAAGTCTATAAAATGTTTAGATAATAGAATCTACAGGAATTTGACAGTTGCTTGGTGTGAGAGAGGGGCTTTATGAGAATTACTTCCATTATTCTGGCTGAAGTATTTGGGAGTGTCTCCATTCATAAAATAAGAAACTTTGGGGGCAAAATTTAAGGAAAGAAAAAAACTGAATTAAGTTTTGGATATACTGGGCTTGGGTATTTGTGAAATATCCCATTGGAGAGTTGAGTGTGCAATTAGATATATTTGTTTTAGTAGTTCAGCCAGAAATAAAAATTTCAGAATTAAGAATTTGCTGGGAATGGTGGTTCACGCCTGTAATCCCAGCACTATGGGAGAACGAGGTGGGAGAATTACTTAAGCCCAGGAATTCAAGTCCAGGAGTTCGAGCCCAGCTTGAGCTCAGGAGTTGTAGACTTGTCTCCACAAAATAAACCAATTAGCTGTTGTGTAGTGGCAGGCACCTGTAGCCACAGCTACTTGAAAGATTAAGGTGGGAGAATTGCTTGAGCCTGGGAGGCTGAACCTTCAGTAAGCCCTGATCACACCACTGCACTCCAGCCTGGGTGAGAAAGCAAGATCTTGTCTCCACTCCCCCGACCCCTCAGTGCACTGCCCCCTCCCACCAAACACAAACAACAACAAAAAAAGAGTGATAATATTTGAATTCATGAAAGCATCCTTGATCACCTATTTGTATAATGCAATTAAGAAGAAAAGTGGCCCAATTAATCAAATCCTGAGCAACCCTATGAAGGAGAGGAAGAAAAATCGGAAAAAGAGCCCAAAATTGGAGAACCAGTGAGGTCAGAGGAAAACCAGAAACACATGCCCTTGCAGAAACTCAGAGTGGAGAATGTTTCAGAAGAAAGAGAGAAAACCAAATTCTGAGGATTATTGCTGAATTAAGGCTGGAAATTAAAACAGTTCATTACATATTGTAGCCTGTAGGTCATTGATAGGTTGATTAAGAAAGTTCACTTTTGTCCGGGAGCGGTGGCTCACACCTGTAATCCCAGCACTTTGGGAGGGCAAGGAGGAGGAATCATGAGTTCAAAAGTTTGAGACTAGTCTGGCCAAAATAGTGAAACCCTGTCTCTAATAAAAATACAAAAAATTAGCCTGGTGTGGTGGTATGCACCTATAATCCTAGCTACTCGGGAAGCTGAGGCGGGAGAATTACGTGAACCTGGGAGGCGGAGGTTACAGTGAGCTGAGATAGGCCATTGTACTCCAGTCCTGGTGACAGTGAGACTCTGTCTCAAAAAAAAAAAAAAAAAAAAAAGAGAAAGTTTCCTTTTGGTAGAATGTTAGGGATACAAGTAAAATTTAAAATTTAAGTGATTTTAGCAGTAAGTAGAGAGTAAGAAAATGAGGCAACAACTCAAGCAAATTGATAGGGGAGAATAATTTTTAAATAATAGAATTTAAAAGATGCAGCAGTGAGCCCATGATTTTAAAGAGAGAAGAAATAACAGAGAGCTTGTGGTTCCAACAGAAGCATGGGAGTCCCAGACAAGAAAAGCCTATTTGTTGTAAGCAACATGAAGGACATCAGAGAGGACTTGCAATAATGAAATATATTTGAAAAACTGCAATTAAAATTGTGTGGCACAGACCCAAGATATTAATTTTTCTTGAAATATATCTTAATTACATAAAAGGACTTAAAATACTCTAGAAGAAACAAGAAATAACAATGAGAAAGTCTATTTGTCATACTTTCAAGAAAGACTGATTTAGCACTCACTACATGCTAGGCACCATTGTAAGAGCTGAGACATGGTAAGGAACTAAGCCGAAAATGTCCTCGTTTAACGTACATTTCAATGGAGGGAGAGGGGAGAATTTCATTCTCATAAATGAAATTCATAAGTAAAAGATACCATGTTATTATGGTACAGAGAAAAAAAGCAGGAAAAAAATGAAGATTATTGAGGGAGGAGACATTTTAAATAAATGGCCCGAGAAATCCTTAAAAATAGTGAAACTTGAGAAATGTCTAAAGATGTCTAGAAAATGAGCCATGAGAATATTTGAGAACGGCAAGTAAAAAAAAAACAAGATGTAAGCATTTCTGGAGTGTTTGGAGAAAATTAAGAAGCCAGTGTAGCTGGAATAGAGTGAGCAGGGAGAGATGTTTCAAAAGAGGTCAGAGGAAATGAGAATGAGTGGGTTAGGTATGTGGAGAATACGCAGTGCCATTTTAGACTGCTGTAAAAATGTGGATATCTACCCTGAAACAATGAAGCTATTGCAAAGGTCCAAGCAAAGGACTATTAATATCTACAGCAGAGCGGTAACAGAAGAAGCAGGAAGACCAATTGGGGGCTCTTTCAATAATCCAGAGCAGACATGATTGTGGCTGGGACAAAAGTGGTTGCGAGAGAAGTGTTGAGAAAGAAATCAGATTCTGACTACATCCAGACATTTCAACTTAGAGCTAGCAGGATTTGCTGAAGAATTTTACGAAAATGGTCAGGATGAGTAAAGGAGAATTTCCAGGTTTGGAAGCCAGAAAACACAGGCGATGGCACGCTGTAGTGATTAAGCTCATAATCTCTGGAGCCAGACTCATTGGCTTTGCAATTCTTACTCAGTCACTTGAGTGGCCTTGGGCAAGTCAGTTATGTCTTACTGCCTCCATTTCTTTATCCATAAAGTTGAGGCATAATCATGCTTATTTTATAGAGTTGTTATGAAGTTTAAGTTGGTTAAAGTTTCAAAGTACTTAGGAAGGATGCTGAAATGAGTATTTGGAGGGATGGTTGGAAGATAAATTCTGGGTTCTTTAAGTTTGAATTATTTTTTGATATATATGTGGAGATGTCTTGAAGGCAGTTAAATACACAGGTATTCAGATTTGGAATACAAAGGGGAAAATCCAGTTTTGACTTAGTGTGTAATTCATCAGTATATGGATGGTATTTAAAACTAAATTTAGGGGAAGAAAAATAAAGCATCAGTAGACTAAGCCCTGAGAATATCATAATGGTTACTGGCCTGGAAGATCAGGTGGAAATGGCAAGACAGCTTATAAGGCACAAAAAATCCACCGGGACTATATAGTGTGTCAGTTGAAACAAATGCTGCCAATGGATCAAATAAGTTAGGAACAAAGGATTGAACACTAGAGTTCACATTGCTTTGATCATTGGCAATCTAGGTAAAAGCTGCTGAAATATTGTGGTTAGAGACAAAAACATGACTGGAATGAGTATAAGAGTTCACAGGGCTAGAAAAATTGAAGATAGTGAATATGGACCTTTGTAATAGAAGGTTTGTTCTAAAAGGAAGGCAAGAATAGTCAGTAACTGGAGAAAAAGTAGGGTGATGAGATGTTGTTTTGTTGTTGTTTTAATCAGAAATAAATAACAGTAACTTTGCAGGGTTTTGGGGAAAATTCTAATAAAAGTATAAAAATGATGATGATGCAAAAAATGCAAGGGAATCTTTCTAGAGCAATGTCCTTGAGAAGTAAGCGGGGATAAGATATAATGGCAGGGTTGGCTTTTGCTAGGCTCTTGGATGATTCATCTTTAATAAGTAAGAAGGTACAGTTGCAGGAGAGTGGGTAGATAGTAGTGACAGTATGTACAATTGGCTTCTAATTGATTTAATTTTCTAACTGAGTTGAGATGCAAGGTAAAGAATTAAGCATGACTTTGGGGAGAAGATATTTGAGGTCTGAAGAGAGAAGAGCAAGTAGAAACAATTGCCTTAAGCAATTAAAAGGAGTGACCCAGAATTCTGTAGGTAATTGCAAAAGAAAGGATTGTGGGTGAAGTAATTTTATGACCTAAGATGTGAGCTGGATGTCTTTAAGGGGACAAGAAGAATGATCTAAAAGTAATATTAAGGATCAAGGACATCTAAACCACATGAGATGTTTGGGAAGAAAACATCCATTACTTAATAGGTCTTCAGGAGAAGTGTCCTCAGGGAATAGCCACATTTCCTTTGAGCAAAAAGGTGAAATGATGTTTATGAAAGAGACAGAATAGTTAAAGTTTGAAAAGTTTGACTATTGAAAAAAAATCTAGTCAGGTATCTGTCTTACTTAACACAGGCAAATCAATTCCACAGAAATAAAACAATTAAACATAAAAATCCCATGGCATATAAATATGGGTACTATTTAAGCAATTTTCAAATGGTTAAGAATTTTTCATGGCTGGGTACAGCGGCTCACGCCTGTAATCCCAACACTTTGGGAGGCCAAGGTGAGCAGATCACCTGAGGTCGGGAGTTTGCGACTAGCCTGACCAACATGGAGAAACCCCATCTCTACTAAAAATACAAAATTAGCCAGGGGTGGTGGTGCATGCCTGTAATCCGAGCTACTCCAGAGGCTGAGGCAGGAGAATTGCATGAACCCAGGAGGCGGAGTTGCGGAGAGCCAAGATGGAGCCATTGCACGCCAACCTGGGCAACAAGAGCAAAACTCTGTCTCTCACACACACACACACACACACACACACACACAAAGAATTTTCCTAGCACAAAAGCCATGGAAATAACTGTGCAGAAAAGATTAATATGACTAATACCAGGCACAGTGGCTCGTGCCTGTAATCTCAACTACTCAGGAGACTGAGAAAAGAAGATCTCTTGAGGTAAGGAGTTCAAGACCAGCCTTTGCAACATAGCAAGCCTCCTGTCTCTAAAAAAAATAAAATAAAATGAGCCAGATGTGGTGGTGCATGCCTGCGTCCCAGCTGGAGGCTGAGGTAGGAGGATCACTTGAGCCTAGGAATTTGAGGCTATAGTGAGCTAGGATTGCACCAGTGCATCACAGCTTGAGTGACAGAGCAAGATCCCATCTCTAAAATAGTAAAAATAATATAATAATAATATGAAGAAGAAGGAAATGAAGAAGAAGAAGAAGAAGAGGGGGAGGGGGGAGGAGGATGAGGAGGAGGAAGAAGAAGAAGAAGAAGAAGAAGACTGAAAAACCTGGAACTAATATTTACCACAGATAGGGCAATGACTTAATAACCGTAAAGTGTATAAGACTTTTATAAATCAATAAGGAAAAAAAGTCCTCCTAGAAAAAATCATTTATAAAACATTCAACGAAAATTCCAAAAATGATTATGTTTTTTAAGTGTAGTCATGATGGTATGGTGGTTAAGAACTTGGTTTTGTCCAGCCTGGGTGACAGAGTAAGACTCAATTTTTAAAAAAAAAAGAAGAATTGGGTTTTGAAATTAAAACTGTTGTAGGCATAAGTAGCAACCTGCTACTTATCTACTGAGTAACCTTGGGCAACTTTTGTAACTTCTTTAATCTTCAGTTAATTCATCACTGTGAAAGGATGAAAATTATACTATTCTACTTACCTCATATGGATATGTTATGTTCAAATAAGATAAAGCCTCAGTGCCTGGCAAAAATGAAACCTTTGCTGGTATTAGCTATGGTTCTTATGGTGGTAGTTGTTGATATTGTTATCATTATTATTATTAATAGTGTTTATATTAATATCTAAGTATAGCATCTTATTCATCTATTGTCCTTATTAAATGCTTTACAACTGTAGTCAATCAATACGGTTTTATTATTTGAATAAATTGTTGCCCCATCTAATTGTCAAGTACAGCACATTAAACATTACCATTATAAAACTCTTCATTGCTTACTCAAAGATTGATAGCCCCTAACCTAAGTACTATATAATTGTGGCTCAAGTGCTATAGAATGAGGGCCTCTTATAGATTGGACCTAAAGTTGACCATATAAACCAGACAAAATTAAAACAATAGAGGCAATTATGCACTAGCCATACAAGAATAAAAAATTAATTAGAAACATAACATCTTGGATGTCTATTATTTACAGTTTCCATGAAAACTCTGAGAGAGGACTATTTCTAAAGTAACAAGATTGAGGGAATAAAGAAGAGATGAAGAGGCACTCCCAAACTGGCAGCAGAAAAAAAGCTGTCTCCACCCTCAAGGTTCAGGAGGACAAGGGAAGGAAGTGGTGTTCCCAGAGCTCAGAGAGAGCTGAGGGGCAGAGGAGTGCCACCCAATAGGAGAAGTGGTCATAGAGAGACAGAGACAAGAGTCACAGTGTTAAAGCAGGAAGGAGTGGGGAAGAAAGATTCCAATCTCTTTCTCCTTCTGCCCCTCATTTTTTTTCCAGTCTTTTCCATTGGCTTAACCTAATCGGGAGTCAACCAGCAAGTTTCTTCTCCTAGGGCATAGGACAGAACTGCTAAGGCTGAGGATGGTTCCCACAGTGTAAAGGGGTGGAGATAGGGCATGAAGTGGGAAAGAAGCAGAACAGGTGCACAAGCACAATGCTTAAAATCCTTTCTGTCAGTCATATCACTTGTTTCTAATCTCCTTGAATGCATCTAAAGCATTAGCATTCATAGAAGGCAAACATCAGACTCAATAACCTTTATACTCAGACATATTCTAAGCAAATTATGGGGAAAATTTTCAGCCTCTGACTTTCCAGGGTAAACAATAAAAAGAGTGGACATCAAATCTGGGTATTTATACCAGCACTTCATCCTCTTGGAATATATGTGGGCCAATCAACTGAGAATGATAAAGATGCTGGACCTGTCTGAATATGTGTGTGTGTGTGCGTGCGTGTGTGTGTATGTGTGTGTGTGTGAGAGAGAGAGAGAGAGAGAGAGAGCTGTGTATGTGTTTTAAAATGTTTACTGTGGATATTTTATAATCTTGACTAAAGTGGGTAATGACTATACAATCCACACATCACTGTCTAATACATGTTTAATTAATATTGCATAAAAGGCTTTCTGTGTTTTTTTATGCAAATAGGACCATAAGTATATCTGTAGGTTTTCTTTTCTTTCCTACCTCTCTCTTTTGGGGTTTTGCTCTCCTGAGGTACAAAACTGAGCAACAAAATTACCTTAAAGAGGGTTTATGAATCACAAAGGAGAATTCTTTATGTACCTTGTTTCCATATGAAAGTAGCAACATTTGTGCATAAATGCCTTGAATCTTTTTTTTTATGAATTGGGCCTTAAGTGCTCATGATTGTCCTTGGTATTCAGTTTTTGTCATTAAGTAGCGTTGAAACAACAGGAGAAGAAAAAAGGAAACATTTTGTACCTGTGGTACACACTTGGACAACACAGCTTTAGGAAAATAGCTACACTCTTATCCTTTTATGTGTATAAATTATGCAGGGACAAAGACAAGTGTGAATTGATGAAAAGGCAAATAATATATTTCTGGAACATTAATAGTTGAAGCCATACTTAGGATTTAAAAGAAATGCATTGATTTTCTTATTTGGTTCACGTGCACTCTCATATTTTGCCCATCTATATGGCTCCATTGACAGAATTAAGTTTGCTCTGGATGAAGAAAGGGATAATTCTCTTTCTAACTGTAGGGTAATATGTCACCTCTCTTAGCATATTACCTCATAATCATCCTCAGTGACTGAGGAAGAGGGGCACGACATACAGATTTTTTAAACATTGGTGTTTAGTGTTTTATTATCGTATATTACACACAAAGGTGAAATGCTTGAGATGAGGAATATTTCTTTAAGACTTCTGAAAACAATACAAGAAAACAATCTAGACATTCTCTGTTTCTATACCTATTTCTATTATAGACTCAATCGTGTTCCCCAAAATTCATATGTTGAAGTCTTAACCCTTAGTATCTCAGAATGTAACTGTATTTGAAGATAGGAGCTTTGAAGTGGTAACTAAGGTAAAATGAAGTCAGTTTTATGGGTGGGCCCTAATCCAAATGATTGCTGTCTTTATAAGAAGACAGATTAGGACACGGAGACACACAGAAGCAAGACAATTTGAAGATACAAGGAAAAGATGGCCATCTGCAGAACTATGATTTCAACTAGATTATTTAGTACCATGTATAATACATTTTCTCATTTTATAGCACAGGACAATGGAAAAAATTGTGAAATAACATAGCACATTGAAAAACTATTAACATATAACATTAATGAAATAAATAAATCATAACATTGATAATAACAGTAGTGAATTAATCCAAATGCTCTGTGTAGCTGATGAAGATTGAGGGCCTATGCCAAATTTCCCAAACATTATGTTGCTATCAAATTCAGTTCCATCTTGTTTCTTCAAGTTGACAGTGAAAGACTTCTAACAGTAATTGTTTTAGGAGGAGCCTTTTTTGTAGATAATTTTAATTGATATGCTTTATATTAAAATGTCAATTAACCTTGATTTTCGTTCTTTATTATTTAAAATAGGTACTGAATACATTTGTTGCAGATATAAAACTGCAAACCTTTAATGAGGCAAATTGCTCATGGAGTTCTTGCTTAATGAGTTCAGTCACTTGCTGTCATTCCTAATTAGATAACTAAATTTCCTACGTTTGTAAAATATCACATTTGATATGAATTTAATGCTGAAAGGTATTGGTTTATATCCCAAGGCTACATCTGTGAATTCAGTTATCAAAACTCAGCTTTGTAAACATTCATGTTTCATTCACATTTCATTTCAACGTGTAATATATTATTATTTTTCTTTAGTTTTCTGTGTCAATTTACAGTTTATTCAAAATTATCTTTATGAAATATGATTTTGTTACTGGAAAGTGGTCTTGATCTAAACCCCAAGAGAGGGTTCTGGGATCTCGCACAAGAAAGAGTTCAGGACAGGTCCATAAAGTGAAAGCAAGTTTATTAAGAAAGCAAAGGAGGCCGGGCGCGGTGGCTCACGTCTGTAATCCCAGCACTTTGGGAGGCCGAGACAGGCGGATCACGAGGTCAGGAGATCGAGACCATCCTGACTAACGCGGTGAAACCCCGTCTCTACTAAAAAAACACAAAAAACTAGCGGGGCAAGGTGGCAGGCGCCTGTAGTCCCAGCAACTCGGGAGGCTGAGGCAATAGAATGGCGTGAACCCGAGAGGCGGAGCTTGCAGTGAGCTGAGATCCGGCCACCGCACTCCAGCCTGGGCGACAGAGCCAGACTCCGTCTCAAAAAAAAAAAAAAAAAAAAAAGCAAAGGAATAAAAGGATGGTTACTCCATAGGCAGAGCAGTCCCAAGGGCCGCTGGTTGCTCGTTTTTATAATTATTTCTTGATTGTATGCTAAAAAGGGGGTGGATTATTTATGCCTCCCCATTTTAGACCATATAGGGTGACTTCCTGACGTTGCCATGGCATTTGTAAGCTGTCATGGCGCTGGTGGAAGTGTATAGTGAAGAAGACCAGAGGACACGCTCATGGCCATCTTGGTTTTGGTGGGTTTTGGCCAGCTTCTTTACTGCAACCTATTTTATCAGCAAGATCTTTATGACCTGTGTCTTGTGACCTATCTCATCCTGTGACTTAGAATGCCTAATCGTCTGGGAATGCAGCCCAGTAGGTCTCAGCCTTACTTTATCCAGCCCCTATTTGAGGTGGAGTTTTTCTGGTTCAAACACCTCTGACAATTTGTTTTTTAAATTAAATGCAATTGATTGTTAATTACTGGGTTTGTTATAGAGATCTTTATCACACGATCACAAATTTTATAAAAATTTCTTATATTTTTTTCACGAAATCCCCTGGGATATTCACAATCTGTTTGCTAAGCACAAGTTTCTGTGTACCTCCTTTGATCTTCTAATTTCTGTCCTTTGTATGTGTGCTAGATTCGAATCTCACCCTACCAACTCCTCTCAGACTCTTATTCATTTCTCTCATTCAATTTAGCTTTAATTGTCTAATGTAGCTGTATCTCACATTCTGGGTCTAAATTGTAGAAGAGATACATTAGGTTAAATGCAACTCATGAAAGGAAATATAGACATTGCTCTCTCATAGTTTTCAATTTTGGGATTTCATCATCAGCATAAAGAATAAAGAGATGACTTCTCAAATTTGAAGCTGATTTTTGTTTCTTATGAAAAGACAGAGAAGAACTTAAGAGTAATATCTTGACTGTTATCACATAATTGAGAGTTCTAAAGACCCAGCTTATTCTCTCTAGCCATCATTGGTCTTGAGTGCTGGAAACACTGTGCCTTTTCTCTCTAATTTTTTCAAATCAGCCATTTAATTACTTAGGTTTTTGAACTTTGAGTCTACATTATTTATCTATCTACAAAAACAAAAATATTTTTATCACTGCTTTACAAATTCTCACCCTTCACTTTGGTAGAGAAGCAAAATTGAGGTTGGACAGGATTCTGTGATAGTGTGTCAAACATAGTTTATAAATTAGATGGTAAATTTTATTTAATGATCTTAAATATGAGTTCTTCACTTTTAGATTACATAGTATCCTTATCTAATCTGGTTAAAGAGAAACAGTAGGAAAAAGCTGTCTTTCAGAGTTAGCAATAAAAGTTTCAGATAAACAAATTTCATGTGTATATTTTTATTGCATATCTTATAACCTCAGAATAACTAAAATATAGCCTATTAGTTTTTAATTAAATATTTAAATATCTCTAAAACAATGTAGATTGATGTCATTTATATTTTTCAATCCAAATTCAAATAGAAGGGCAATTTCAAAATTACTTGGCATGGATTATGTGTAACAAAAATGCAGAAATCAAAATTTAACTTTAATTTTCTGTGCACAAAAAAGTATCTGGAAATGTTTGCATATTGTATTTGTTCCTGATCTCTTCATACTTAAAAATCCAATCCTTTTGTGAAACCATCTCCCTTCTGCAATGACATCAGGATGACTGCCCTCTACTACCACTTTGAAAGTCTTTAGATTGAGAATGAAAGATTATGCCCAGGAAATGTATTCATTATATCGATGTCCACCATTAGTAAACAGAAGGAATAACATTTCTAACTTAGAAAGTAAATTTTTTTATCACAAAAAATACAGGTACATACTTATGTATAGTTATTTTTACCAAAATACTAAAAGAAAATCAGGGTTGTTTGTAAGCAGACAAGGTGGAAAATTAATTACATTATCAAACTAACTATTTTTATGGACAGTAATGAGACCTGGTTATAGTGATGAAAAAAAGAACAAAATATTTCAATGTAATCAAGAAGAAAAGGATTTTGATTATATCAATTAAGTGTTTGCCTTAGGAAAAGAGCTTAAGAGTTAAAAGAAATAATGAAAACTTAACTGACAATTCTTAGAGTTTCACATCCCATCTCTGTGGCAGGATTTAGTCTAAAACGTATGTGTGAAACAACCATAATTTGGCATCATGATCACTGCCTGTCAGATTCAATTCCAACATCAGCTACTTACACTCAGTTTACATAAGATAATGAAGATTCGTCTCGGGTGTTTCCTTCTTTGGTATTGTGTTTCCTTTTTCTAAACATGGATCTTCTCAGTAAATAGACTGACTTTATTGAAACTGGATATTTAGTGAGCCTTAGATTTTAATGCAAGTATGAGAAACTCAAAAGACAGTTACTAATAACAAATACCATCTGATCATAATTTGTAAAACCAAATTTTGTTAAGAGAAAACTAAAAACCTAAGGCTCTTTTATTTTTAATAATTATCACATAACAATTTCCTCATATTTCTGCATTACCATTTTTCCCAAGAAATCACCCAGATGTATGAAACCTATGTGCAAGAAGCAACAACGCAAGTCCAATTCTCTGCTTACAGAAAATATCTACATATTTCACATAAAAATACCTAAGGTACTTTGAAAAAGTTAATGATAGTGCAAACAACTGACAATTGTGTTAAAATATAAAAATAAACGTAATCACTGGTATCAGAATTTTGATTATGTTCTCTATTAAATGAATGTTATTAACATTCTGTCATATTTTCCACCACAAAGCATTAATGCACTACAAAGACATCGGCTCATTGCAATTTAAAATTTCAGTTTAAAAAAAAAACTCAAAACATTGGCATTTTTATTGTTTTCTTAAAGTAAAGCATCATTAAAGTTTTCTCATTTTAAAAGGATAGTTATTTTATTAATAATAATTATTTAACTGTAATATGTTTTCAAATATGTTTAGACACAATTTGGCAATTTTTGTAAAAAGAAAGTCTTTCTGCTGAGTAATAAATATATGTGGGAATTTAGTATTTTTTACAAACTTTTCCAAAAATAACCGTGTATATTTAAAAATGTTAAAATACTTGTGTGTGTTTACAATGTGTAAACAACTTTACAAATACATACATATGCATGCTATAAATATAAGCAATGTTAATTATCTTGCCATTTTTGTCAAATTAGAGACGGTGTGTATTGTGATTAAAAAGGAAGATATGTATGAAAAGAAAAACACTGAAAAGTTAAGCATCATTATTGTGGGTCTTTATGATTATGGGTAATATTTGTTTTCATTTTTGCTTCTTTGTATTTCAATATTAATGTTTCTCACATTTTGGACGCAGATTTTCTTGAAGAGACAATGGAAGGCACAGCAGATCAGGATGTCAAATTGGCATTTAAAGGCGGTGGAGAACTTGACAACGTATGAATGAGGGACAGGTGATCTTTCTGAGGCAACTGGGCCTCGTTTTGCTGGGTCTCGTTTTGCCATGAACTGCAGCATTTACATTACACCACAATGCTGAAGCAAAGACAGAATCAAGGGATGCTTAAAATAAGAAAGTGAGGTGGGGAACGGCCTCCCATGAGAAAAGCTTGGAGGTTTTACTTGAATGAGCATACATAGTATGGTTGGATTTAAGGCACTATGAATATCCCAGGGGAAAAAAGTGCTTAAGACCATTGCACTTTCCCATTGGGATGTGATAGTTTGAGGATGTTGTTGCTGTTGTTGTGATTTTTTTCTCCTGTTTTAATTTGTTTCCCTCCTAATGTGGTAAAAGGCTTATGAATGAATACATTATACTTGTATCTATGCATATTCTTAATGGGGCTTAAACATGGTAAGGAAAGAATGGTAGGTAAAACACAATTTTTCATTTCTTATATTATTTAAACAATTGTGTATTTGATACCAATTTGACAAGATCATAGTTGTGAAATAAGGGCCAAGTTTTCTTATTTCAACAATTCTGTGTACATTTACTATGAAGTAAAAATTAGAAGATAATAATTTTAATAACTTGTGTTTCTATACCATGTTATTTTGCTGTCAGTGGAAAAGAATCTAACTTTACAAATTTAATATTAGTAAGTTATTTCTAAAATGAACCTTTAGTGCTTTTGAGAACACACTTTCCTTCCATCTTTTATTTTAGAGGAATAATTCAGAAATTCAATACAAAAAAGCCCTTTTAAAATATGCATACATTATGTATATATTTAAAATGTCAGCCATTTGTAAACTATTTCAACACAAAATGATCACAACAAGACTGAAGGTAAATTGTTGGTATAGAGTGAAGGCTATTTTGAGCTCTGCAAATATGTACCGTGTGTCTGAGCTCAACTTTTGATCTAGCTTCTCTATACAAGTTGTATTTAACATCTTTGATCTCTGAGTTAGTGATCTAATCTGCTGTATAACTTAGCTTTTATTGATCTGTTCTCATGCTAAGCAAATCAAGTCTCACTTTTATGGGGTAGATTGAAAAAGATAGTAAAACTGCCTCTGAGACAGCAGTTTAAATCTGTGCAATAACAGTGAAAGCAAGAGATAAGACTTTTATTACACTGCCAAACTTCACATGAACTCAAAGTGTCATTAAATAGGTATGTGTCGTTTGCCACAGATATTTATTTTACTAGAGATCATGGTTACCACCCATTTGGAAGCAATGTAGTATATTTTCTACTGTCATAGAATATATTGCTTGTCCAGGTACCTGTATTTATAGAGGCATTTGGTGCACAGCATAGCATTCTTTTTGAATGAATTATTTATTCTGATTGAACAATGCCTGCATGTACTTTTTTTACTTTCAGTGTAGTGTCAAGAACGACAGAGAAGAGGTTTATGTTAGGTTGCCTTTGTAATATTGATTTTTAAAAACCATGTTCAAGAGAATAAAAGACTAATAATACGCACTGGCTACTTTTAGTTTTCCCCTATAATACTATTCCTTCTGTTCCAATTGATATTTTATTACAAAGATGGAAGAAAGTGATGTAAAAATTGAGGCTCAACTAACTGATATTGACAGATTATCACTTGACCTGTAAAGGACACTTTTTCCATTGGAGCTGGAACTAAAAATTCAAAAGATGCAAATGCAGAAATGATGGTAGTTCAAAGATACAATGTACTATAAAAATAGCAGCAGACATATTTGAATGGCATTTTATGACTTTCTTTATGAATATACTCTAACAATTATAATTCTACATTAACAAATTATAAAAACATGATTGTAAAGCAGTAGCTATTATTGCATGGTGTACAATAAAAAGAAAATATTTAGAAACGAAAAAATGCAAAAAAAAACAGCAAAAACTATGCAACAGTTAGAACTTTATTCATTAGCAGTTGAAGGAATGCAATAAAAGTAATCATGAAGTTTCACTCATCCAAGCCACCTATAAAGGGAGGAGAAAACAGAGAGAATACAATGTAATTTTACCGTAATTATAAAACTCAAAAAAAAACTATCATTAGAAATTTAACAGTTGAATTTCTGTTAATTTCCTATGATATTTAAAAATTAAAACAATTAAATATTAAATATCTATTTTAATTTTCAGTTTACATTTGCATCTTTAAACATTCAGATTCTTAGAAGCTCTATAATATTCTATCATATAGACACTAGAATTTACTTTATCATTAACCTTATGTTGGACACAATGATTATTTCCAGTTAGATATCGCTACAATGAACTTTGTCATGTCAAAATCTTTATTTAACTACATTTCAAGTTTTTACCTTAGCACAGATTTTTAGAAATGAAAGTACTGAACGGAAGACTATACATTTTGATATGTTTTGCCAAATTTTTTCCAAGAAAAGTTATGTCAGTTGTTAATACCTTCAGGCTTTTGTAAATGCCCATTTTGCCCTACCTTTCCCTGTGTTGTACATAACCAGTTAAGCTTTCCTAATTTGAAAAATAAAGAGAAGTGTTTTATTTTCAAGTTAACATTTCTTTCACTCATATTAAGTTCAATATTTTTGTATTTTCCTAATTACATTAGATATTTCTTCTCCTTTATGTGAATTACTTTAGTTATCTACTGGAATCTCATATGTACTTATGAATTTTTTGTTACTCTTATTTTAAGAATTCTAATTTTATTCTGTTTCAAATATTTTTCATTTTAATGTTTACCATTACTTTTAGTCATCTTTTTATTTGACAATTAGAAGTTTAAATATCACCAGTATATTTATGAACAATATATTTTCCTTTAACACTTTAAAGCTAAGCAAGTATTTTTTCATCCAAAACCCAATTGTTATGGTGCCATATTTTTCTAACTTTTATGCTCTATTTTTTTCCCCAGTTACATTATATGATGTCATATCAGTTTATTTTCTTGCATTATATGAGGTATGGAATCAATCTTCTTTGACTATTTAAAGAGCTAATCAATGTCCTAGTGCTACTTTTAAATAAAAATATTACAGTTAGCTTTGTTCTAACACAGCAATGTCCATAGTTTGAATATCATTTGTATACACTTTTTCATTTCCTATTATTTCAAAGCCAACAGTTTTAATGTCTATAAGGTGTTCTTTATAGCTATAAAGGATATAACACAATTTAATAGACTCATCTGTCTGGCCATTTACATTGCTTTCAGTTTTCCAACATTATAAAAATTGTTGACATTAACAAATTTCTACATTTACTTTTTTCTCGGTTTGTGTTAGATTTATATGCTAGCTTTCCAGAGGTGGTATAATAAAAATAAAGCATAAAAACGTTTTTTAAGATTTGAAAGATATTCACAAAATGTCCCTGTAAAATGTTATATTAAATATTATATATTGAAAATGCCATCAACAACCTAAGAAAATATCAATTTCACTGTATTTGCTCTTTGTTTTTTTCCTCCCTTTTCAGGTTGATTGGATAGGTGAAACCTCCTGATTACTTTTATTGCCTTCCTTCATTTACTAATGCTGGTTATAATTTTTTACTTAGTTTATGTTGTTGGTTGCATTTCTTCATTTGTAAAATACATATGGCATTCATTTACTCACCTATGATGCAGTAGTTTTAGTCTAGGTCTTTTATGTATTTATGTTATGCATTTTATTTAGTTATTTATATAATCAAGCTATTAACTGTTACATTATAATAATTGTTCATATTTTCTACAATGTTTTCCTTTTTATTTTATATAGATAAATTTGCTTTTGCATTTCCAAATATGTTCACCATTCTTTTAAACAAGGTATGCTATATCTGCCAAAGAATGTGATAAGTATGCAATTCCATTTTCCATCTGTGTTTCCTCCATCATGTATTTATTTGAATTTTTTACTGTGAGTAAAAATAAAAATGAGCTTTTAAACAAAGTCTTCAATTGGCTAAAATTCTATAGTTTTCAAATTTCTTTGATATAAAAATAATCATTGTATTTAATCTTTGTTATTAATGTGATGGCAAGCAAATAACCCAAATTTGGAATAAAATCAATAGTTTTTGTTCTAATGTAGTTTACAATCAACTCAATGTTGCTTACAATTTTTAACAATTAATTTTAGCTCATATACTTAGAAAGTCTAAAGGGATTAATGAATTAATGACTGAATTAGACATTTTAAACAGGTTAAACTCCACCTCTTGTGTAACCTCTGGGGTCTAATCTCCTCGTTTTATTTCTAAGCCACAGGGACCACCCTGTAATGATGATTTTGTCTTATAGGAAGAAGTACCCCTTCTGGGCAGCCTGGCTGAAAGTGCCTATCCCGGCAAGACAGGTCACCCAATCCTTAGGTTTGGGACAGGTCTAATAAGGAACTGATGTAGGACCCACAACATAAAGGATGTCTACTTCCAGTCAACACCTTATGTTAAGAATCACTGCATTTCTCCAAGACTCTGAGTTAAATTCATACACTTAGTTTTTCAATCTCAGATTAATAAGTAGTTATTGGTAAGTTCCACCACACTGGCAAGTCATAGGAAATAAAATTCAAATTCAAAGTTCAATTTTAAGGTTGTCTAAGCCAAAGTAATCTTCAAAATAATTTTGTGGTGTTAGTACTTACATCACATTGTTGCTAGTCAGTAAATGGATAGGGTGCACTACTTCAGAAATTCTTTATTCTACATTGAAAGTTTAAGAGAAGAAGCTTTGCCAAATAACTTGTAGCTTATAAGCAGTATCCATAATGCCACTTATGAAGTCTTGAAATTTTTAAGCATAATTATCTGTTCTTAGGCTGCACAAGTTAATCCATTTAGAAATAACGTGCAAATATATTTTTCCATGTTTTTATTTTACTTTTAACGCTACAATCTAATTCATTTATTTTTATAAGGTCATCTGTATAGTCAAAAATATCTGCCAAGTAAGCCCCCTTGAATATATTTCTCCCTGTCAATGAACTCATTCTCAATTTTATTTTTTATTTATTTTTATTTTTATTTTTATTTTGAGATGGAATTTCACTCTTTTTGCCCAGGCTGGAGTGCAATGGCATGATCTCGGCTCACCGCAACCTCCGCCTCCTGGGTTCAAGCAATTCTCCTGCCTCAGCCTCCCGAGTAGCTGGGATTACAGGAATGCACCACCATGCCTGGCTAATTTTGTATTTTTAGTAGAGATGGGGTTTCTCCATGTTGGTAAGTCTGGTCTTGAACTCCCGACCTCAGGTGATCCACCCGCCTCGGCCTCCCAAAGTGCTGGGATTACAGGAGTGAACCACCATGCCCGGCCTCTCATTCTCAATTTTAAAACAAATGTTTCAACTGTAATTCATTCTCATTTTAAAGACAAATGCTTCAACTGTAATCGAAGTAATTTTAGGCTTCTTTGTAAAGAAAATGATCTTCTGTTAATATAAAATAGTTGTAAGAAATCAAAATTATCATTCACTTGACCTAACACATATATACAACCAAAATAAACGAGGATCTGGCCAAACTGAGGAATTGATGAAAAATTGAATAATTATCAATTACTCAAAGTTCTTGCTTCAAAATATTAAAGGGTGTCAGAAACACTAGAGTAGATGGTGTTATTTGACAGAGACTTTGCTTTGGTGTTTTTTCCAATTACATTAAAATATCTATAATTCCCCCCACCTCTCATTAAAAAAAAACAAAAAAACCTATTTCCTCATCCCTTGAATCTGAGTTAGCCATGCGACTTGTTTTGACTAAGGGAATTAGCCAAGTAAAGAGAGGTTTGAAAAGACTTACCCATTGGGACTTCCCCTTTTGCTCTTCAAACCCTACCACTGCTATGTGAGTGAGCTCGGTAGAGCCTACTAGACAGAGTTAATGCAAGATAATTGACCCAGTTATCCCTGTTGCTCCAGTCAACAGCTGGACTACTCTCAGACATTTAAGTGAGGCCATTTCAGAATATCCAAGTCCCGGCTGAGCCACCAGAGGACGGCAGACACATGAAAAAGCCGGCTGATACGAGCTGAGTCCAGTCCAGTTGAGAGAATCACTCAGTTCTCCTATAGATTGATGAGAAATAATAAATATCAGAGATTTAAAGCCACTAAATATTGGGTGGTTTGTTGTATGTTTTCAGATAACTGATAGAATTCAACCTCTGTACTAAGAAGTAAAATACAGAAACCATTTCAAGGGGACCTGGAAAGACTTTTCAATCACAAGAGACTTTTTTTGCTCAATTAGTGAATAAACAACCTTGCACAAAACTCCAGGACAAGATTCTTTTAATGGGATAAATCTCATTTCATCCTCTTTAGTAAGATCTTCTCTATCATAAAAATAATCTACACTTTCTCATGGACACAGTTAGGTTGTTCTTCCTATTGAATTTTCTATTTATCATTTATTTATTTAGAGACAGGGTCTTTGTCACCCAGCTGAAGTGCATTGTCATGATCATAGCTCACGGCAGTCTCAATCTCCTGTGCTCAAGCAATCTTCCCACTTCAGCCTACTGAGTAGTTGGGACTACAGGCCTGTGCCACCTTGCCTGACTATTTTTTTTTTCTTTTTTTCCCCAGATATGGGTCTTGGTGTGTTGCCCAGGCTGGTCTCAAACTCCTGGCCTCAAGTGATCCTCTTGCCTTGGCATCCCAAAGTGCTGGGATTACAGGCATAAGCCACTGTGCCTGGCCCCTATGGACTTTTGTAATGTTACTTGCTTATAAACAGTATTGATGATTTTGTGTTCTTTTGCGTTTTGTAATGCAAGTAAAGGACATACAAACGTAAATCTTACCTTTACTTTGACATTTGCCAACTCAGTTAGGCTGCTTTAAACAAATACTAGAAGTCAATAATTATTGGCAGAATATGTTTTCTTTTATTTTTGTAATAGGAAAATATTCTAAACATCAAAGAAAAGAGATTGTGATTGGTAGTTACCTGACTATGCATAACCGAGTCTCACACCACTTCTTATTTTTTTGAAGAGAAATAGTAATACTTTATTTGCATAATATGATATAAACTATTTTTAACAAATAATTTTCTAACAAGAAGTATATTTGAGGGAAAAATATTTGAGGGAAAATATTTTTTCGTCAACAAGAAGTATATGTGAGGGAAAAATATATTTTTTTTTACATGCAGTTCACAGATGCTATGACGTTCAGTCATAGACCACAGGTAAAAAACTTACACTCAATATTTACCATTAAATAAAATGTTGAAAGTAAGTTTGAAATATGTTCCATCACAGAAGAGTAAGAAGATTAACTTAATATAAATTATCACTATTAACTTAATATAAATTATCACTATAGTGTAATCTAAGATGGTAATATGGTATATTAATTTCATTTTTAAAAATGTAATATTTCCAAATTGCAAGACATCCTTAAAAATATAGAGGTCTTCCTAACTCATGATAATTTACTCTTTTGATATAGTTTGTATCATATTTGTTAGTATTTTAATTACTATTTTACATTTATTACTTTTTCTCTATACATTTACCATCTTAGAACTTTTACATGATCAAGGCAATATTTGCTCAGTAAATGATCAGTTAGTTTGCATTAATTTTACATTGACTGGAATGAATTTTAAGCATAATTATCTGTTCTTAGGCTGCACAAGTTAATCTATTTAGAAATAACGTAAATATATTTTTCTATGTTTTTATTTTACTTTTAATGCTATAATGGAATTCATTTATTTTTATAAGGTCATTGAAGTTTTCAAATTTATCAATATATAATTTTGACAGTTATACAGGGTTCTTTAATTTTAATGATAAACCATACATTTGCTTTCATATACAATTGCATTTTAAATTTGTTAGTTGTAGTTTTCTGTCTGTACTTCTGTATGTGTGTATTTCTTTCTACTTACCTGTATTTTTATCTGTTATGCATCATTCTTCCAATATATTTATTGATTTTGTTTGTATTAATTTCTTTCACCAATTTCTCCCCTCCCCACCTTCCTACTCTGCTTTTATTTTGATGTCCCTTTTGTTCTTTAGAATTTTTTTCTTTATCTAGTGAGTTAAACATTTTATTTTATTTTATTGAGCTTAGGAAGATTATTCTCTATACATAAATATGTTTTATTAATGCATAATAGATGTACATATTTTCAAGGTACATTGCTAATTTAATATATTTATATAATTTATATAGATCAAATCAGTGTACTTGACATATCTATCATCTTAGAGAGTTCTACATTTTAATTCATAAGTTTTTAAATTTTCCAATAGTGAAATCATAGTTGTCTGTTAATTTAAATTTTTAGTATAGAAAATCTTTCCAGAAAGTTATATGTTAATCAACCCATCTGCTGTATCTAGCACATTTTCTTTTTTCTTGCTAGGAATACTGTGTTGTTGACTTTTATTTTTAAATGCAAATATTTGTTGTAGATTTTCAAACTTTAAAAATCTTTCCCCAACTTGCATACACTTTCCAGTATTTGTCATTCCTTTATGTTGGTATACATCCTACGTTGTTTTCTATTACAAATGACACAAATGCATGAGCAAGAAATGATGGCGACATCCTCCTGGACTATCATCTTGGCTCAGACTGGGTAATTTAATAACTATAGTCTCATATGGTGGATAGCAGAAAGAATGGGAAAGAGGAGAATTTAAAAGGGTGAGAAAAATAATGTTTACACAATATGAGTGTACAGTAAGAACACATTTCATGCCTATGAAATATGCAGAGGAAAAAGGTATTTATATCTAAGAGGAATAAAAAGTAGAAAGGCAAGGTGGGTACCTAATGACTATGTTCACCCAATTTACAATTTTGCATAGTCCTACAAACTAATATGCCTATATATGGTTTACCTATATACAGGAAGCTGTGGTATGACAATAATATTTCAACTATAAAATACTCTACAGCAGCCTGTGCTATGAAAGGACATATCAAAATGTTATGTTAATTAATAAATTAATGACATTTATTTTATGCATTTATTTACTGATTTATTCTCACATTGACATGAATGCGTTAAAATAATTAACAAAGTTTTGTTGTCTTTCACAAGTCTCAAAGTCACTTATCTGGGTATCCAAAGTGTCAGGGAAAATGTTTCCCAGCTGTCGAACGTATAAATTATTCTGTGTTCCTGCCTGCTGCTGTTGGAGAGCCAATAAAAGTGTATGGCAACACTAAGTCTAGCTACTTTTATTAATCAATTATAAAGCACTTTCAGTGCTTCTGACATTTGACAAAGCACTTGTAGGCTACAAACTTAATTGGCCTTCACACATTTTGAAGCAAATGTTATGTTGTGTATCTTAAGCCCCTATAAGCAGTCCATCTCCTGCAATTACTAAAATAATGATCTATAGATATGGCATAATAGGCAGCACAGTTTAAGAGAACAAAATGAAAATAATTTATTTTAATAGTGAAATGGAGTTTCATTTTGAGTTTACAAAAGTTTATGAAAGTGACAGATTTTAAAGTTTATAATAATGTTTTAGTCAGACCAATATAGTGATTTTAATTCCAAGTACACATTAGAGTTCTTAATGAATTAATTTGCAAGTCATTCTTGTGAAGCATAGAAATAGTAGAAATCTTATTTCTATTTCTAAGGAAGTTATAGATTACAATTCTTTCTGAATGAGATATAACTAGAATTTTCTCAAAATTCAGTATGTTTATTTATTTCTCCATAAAATTACCTAGTGACAATTTCTCACCCTCTCTAGCAAAGAAACATGTCAAGAGTGATTGGATTCAGAAAAGTCAATAATTCGTACAGGACACACTGATAAACCAGAGAGGAGAAGATTATCCTTTCATCTAACCATCTGTCCATTCACATAATAAGACCAGAATCTGAGTTTAAGATTAATAGGTTTTCACCAGTACTACATCCAGGTGGAAACTGCAAATATCAAGGCAATTGTGAGCAAATATCAAGGCACTCTTTCCAGTATTTGCCTGATGCATGGGTAAATTGCTGAAAATTTCCACTGAATGATTTCATTCTGATAATAGACAACCCATATTCTTCATGCCAATAGTCAGAGACCTTATTCACAAAATTGTGCAGCAATTCTGCTCTTCTTCATCTCTCCTTGGCAGTTAATTTATCCATGCTCTAGTACTTGTAGTTCAAATGATCTTCCTAAAATATTACTTCCCATGTCAATTTCCTATTCAAACGTCACTATTCTAGGGGCCTTCATTTAGCTTTGAAATAACAAAAGCCACCTATCATCTAGCTGTTTGTATTATAATCTAATGTATCAGTAGTTCATTCTTTTATATTGTTGAATAATATTCCATTATATAAATACATCAAAATTTGTCTATTCATTTTGCTATCACTGGCATTTGGCTTCTTCTACCGACACTTGAGTTCTTTCTATTTTTGGCTATTCATAATAAAACTGTTATAAATATTTTTGTACAAATGTTTTCATAAATGCATGGATATATTTTAATTTTGCTTGGTATATAAATAGTAGAATTGCTTAGCAGTTGAATAAATGTATGCTAAACTTTGTAAAAAACTGCCAAAGAACTTGTCCAAAATGGATGTATCGTTTTACATGACCACAATCAATGTATAAGACTTTCAGTTGTTCCACATACTTGCCACCGTTTAGTGTTGTCCATCTATTTTATTTTTAAATTTTAGCCATTTATTAATGCATAGTGTTTTCCATTTTCATTTATCTGGGGACTGATAATATTGAACACCTTTACATGTGCTTGTTGACCTATTCCTGTATTTTCTTTTAATTGTTTAGTACAGCTTTTTCCATAAAGGGACAGATAGCAAATATTTCAGTCTTTGAAAGTGAAAGAAGATCTATGTAACATTTCCTTTTTAAATTTTTTAAACACGTTAAAAATGTAAAAATTATTCTTAGTTCTTCAATCATATAAAAAACAGACTGCACATCATATTTGGCCTGTGGGTTGTAGTTTACCAACAGTTGGTCTAGTCCTTCATCTATTGTTATTGGGTTGTTTGCTATTTTATTATTGATTTGAATTCTTTATATATTATGAGCATGAGTCTTTCTCTGGATATATGTATTATAGCCAAATATTTGAGGATTTTACAGACTTCTTATTGTTATTGATTAAAATTTTACTCATAGACATATTGAATAATATATTAAACACTCAAAATTTACTGCAGATTCTTAAATGAGCTGTCATATGTTCTGTCTTAGTAATTACATTTGTACTTTAAAAGAAAGCATATTCTGCATTTAGAGGTGTAATTTTTTGAAACATTAATTGTATTAGATTGGTTGATATTGTAAGTTCAAATGTTTTGTATTTCTGTTGATTATTTTGTTAAAAAGGACCTATCTATTCAGTAAGAGAAAGTTGTAAACATCTCTATCTATGGATATTAATTTCATTATTTCTTCCGTTAGTTTCTTCAACTTCTATTTTATTATTTTGAAGCTTTGTTAGTAGACACAAAAAAAGATGTCTTTCAGGGAAATTATCATTTTTATTACGAAATGTCCTTCCTTTTGTCTACTAAGTCTTAGTCTACTAACGTCTATTTTGTCTGATATTAATATAGCCATAGTAGCTTCCTTATACTTACTGCTGACATATGATAATGTTTATATTTTAATCGTTTTAAACTTTCAACCTGTGTCTTTATATTTAAAGTTTATCTCTTGTTAATAGCATATACCTGGGTCTTGCTTTCATATTTAGTCTGACAATCTCTGACATTAATTAGAATACTTAACCCTTTTACATCTAATGCAATTTTTGATATAATTGAATATAAGTCTACCAATTTATTATTTATTTTCCCCTCAACCTTTCTGTTTTGTTTTTAAATTCCTCCTTTTGAGGCTTTCTGTTTTCCTTTATTTGTGTGTCCGTGAGTGCATGCGTGTGGTGTGTGTGTGTGTGTGTGTGTGTGTACAGGGGTGATAGGGTTAATGTTATTTATTTTCATTTCATTTCCTCTATTGGTATTTAGCCATACTACTTTGTAGTTTCCTTGAGATTAAGGGATTACCAGATAAATCCTTAACATCACCTATCAAGTGTAATTAGAGAAAAAATTTTAAAAGTCTTCCATTTATGATTCCATCCATTGTGCCATCATTGTTATCTTTTACTTCAACATACATTAATGACCACATAACACATTGCTACTATTTCTTTTCTTACATATTCAGTTTGTTCCTTAAATAAATTAAGAGAAGATAAACTTTAGTTTTATATTTACTGGCATATTTGCTACTTCAGGGTTCCTTTTTTCTAATTTTTTTGTGGTATTTATTTTCTTTAGTTTGTAAAACTTACGCATATAGTAGTTCTATATCATCTGTGGCTAGACTCCCACAGTTCTTGCTTATCAAAACATACTGTTAATTTTGAAAGATATTTTGTTTGATCTCCAATACCACACTACCTTGATTACTATTGCTTTAGAGTAAATCTCAATGGAAGATAGTGTCAGTCTTATTTTTCCCCATTGAATACTGTATTGACTATTTGAGATCTTTTGCCTCTCCATATAAACTTTTAAAACAATTTGTTAATATGCACAATGTAAATTGGTGGGATTACATTGGATCTATACATCAAGTTGAAAAGAACTGGTATCATGACAATATTGAGTCATCCTATCTATGAACATGGAATTGCTTCATTTAATTAGTTCTATGATTTATCAGAATTTTGTAGTTTTCCTCATTTAGATTTTGTACTTGTTTTGCTAGACTTATACTTCCCTTTTCATTTTTGGGCATATTAAAGTCAATGGTATTGTATTTAAAATTTCAAATTCCACTTGCTCATAGCTGGTTGATATGGTTTGGCTGTGTGTCCCAACCAAAATCTCATATTGAATTGTAGCTCCCATAAGTCCTACATGTTGTGGAAGGGACCCAGTGGGAGATAACTGAACCATGGGGGCTGTTTCCCTCAGACTGTTCTCATGATAGTGAATACATCTCACAAGATCTGATAGTTTTATAGGGGGTTTCGACTTTCTCACTTCTCTCTAATGTGTTCTTGTCTACCACCATGTAAGATGTGACTTTTGCCTTCCATGTGATTGTGTGGCCTCCCCAGCCACGTGGAACTGTGAGCTAATTAAAGCTCTTTTTCTATATAAATCATCCAGTCTCAGGGATGTTTGCATTAGCAGCGTGAAAATGGACTAATACAGTTGATTGGTACCAGAAGTGGGGTGCTGCTGTAAAGATACCCAAAAATGTGGAAGCGACTGTGGGTCTGGGTAACCAGCATAGGTTGGAACAGTTTGGGGGGGCTCAGAAGAGGAGAGGAAGATGTGAGAAAGTTTGGACCTTCCTAGAGACTTGTTTAAAGGCTGTGACCAAAATGCTGATAGTGATATGGACAATGAAGTCTAGGTTGAGGTGGTGTAAGATGGAGTGAGGAACTTGTTGGGAACTGGAGTAAAGGTGACTCTTGCTATGTTTTAGCAAAGAGATTTGGTTGCATGTTGCCCCTGCCCTAGAGATTTGTGGAACTTTGAACTTGAGGGAGATGATTTAGGGTATGTGGTGGAATAAATGTCTAAGCAGCAAAGTATTCAAGAGGTGACTTGGGTGCTGTTAAAAGCATTCAGTTCTAAAAGGCAAACAGAGCATAAAAGTTTGTACAATTTGCAGCCTGATGATGCAATAGAAAAGAAAAACATATTTTCTCAAAAGAAATTCAAGCCAGCTGCAGAAACTTGCATAGGTAATGAGAAGTCAAATGTTAATTGCCAAGACAATGGGGAAAGTGGGCATGTCAGAGACCTTCGCAGCAGCACCTCCCATCATAGGTCTGGAGGCCTAGGAGAAGAAATGGTTTTGGGGCTGGGTCCAGGGCCCCCCTGCTGTGTGCAGCCCAGGGACTAGGTGCCGTAAATGCCTGCCACTCTAGCCATACCTAAAAGGGGCCAAGGCACAGTTTGGGCCATGGCTTCAAAACCATGACAGCTTCCATGTGGTGTTGAGCCTTCAGGTGCACAGATGTTAAGAACTGAAGTTTAGGAACCTCCACCTAGAACTCAGAGGATATATGGAAATGCCTGGATGCCCAGGCAGAAGTTTGCCACAGGGCAAGGCCCTCATGGAGAACCTCTACTAGGGCAGTGCAGAAGGGAACTGTGTGGTTGAAGCCCCTACACAGAGTCCCGACTGGGGCACTGCCTAGTAGAGCTGTGAGTAGGGTGTTACCATCCTCCAGACCCCATAATGGTACATTCACTGACAGCTTGCACCATGCCCCTGGAAAAGCTGCAGGCACTCAATGCCAGCCTGTAGAAGCAGCCAGGAGGGAGGTGTACCCTGCAAATTCACAGGGGCAGAGCTGCACAAGAGCATGGGAACCCACCACTTGCATCAGCATGACCTGGATGTGAGACATGGAGTCAAAGGGGATCACTTTGGAGCTTTGAGTTTTGACTGCCTCGCTGGATTTCAGACTTGCATGGGGCCTTTAGTCCCTTCATTTTGGCCAATTTCTGCCATTTGAAATGGGTGTATTCATCCAATGCCTGTACCCCCATAGTATCTAGGAAGTAACTAACTTGCTTTTCATTTTACAGGCTCATAGGCAGAAGGGACTTGCCATGTCTCAGATGAGACTTTAGACTGCGGACTTCTAAGTTAATGCTGAAGTGAGTTAAAAATGTAGAGGACTTTTGGGAAGGCATGATTGTTTTTGAAAAGTGAGGACATGAGATTTGGGAGGGGCAAGGGGCAGAATGCTATGGTTCAGCTGTGTTTATCCCTCAAAACCTCATCTTGAATTGCAGCTCCCATAATTCCTACATGTTGTGAGAGGGACCTGGTGGGAGACAATTGAATCGTGGGAGCGGTTTCCCCTATACTCTTCTTGTACCACCACGCCCAGCTAATATTTTTGTGGTTTTTTTTTTTTTTTTTTTTTAGTAGAGATGGGGTTTCACCATGTTGGTCAGGCTGGTCTCGAACTCCTGACCTCGTGATCCGCTTGCCTTGGCCTCCCAAAGTGCTGGGATTACAGGCATCAGCCACTGTGCCTGGCAGAAGTTCTCCTATTTCTAGCTTACTGAAAATTTTTTAAAAATCATGAACGGGTGTTAGATTTTGTCAAATGCTTTTTTGTGTGTACTGACATAATCAACAAACCATGTTTTCATATTTCAAATAAATCCCACTTAGCTATATAATTCTTTTTTATGCTATTGGATTTGATTTATTGATTTTTTTTGAGGATTTTTGCATCATTTTATGGGTGATATTGTTCTATAATTTTATTTCCTTGTAATGCCTTTGGTTTTGGTAGTAGGGTAATGCTGGCCTCAAAATCAGTTAAGAAGCATTTCCTCTACTTCTGTCTTCTAAAAGAAAATTATAGAAACTATAAATAATTTCATACTTATATGCTTTGTAAAATTCACTAGGAAACCTATCTGTGCCTAGTACTTTCTGGTTTGGAAGATTATTAAATACTGATTAAATTTCTTTAATAGCTGTAGGTCTATTCAGATTATCTATTTATTCTTGTGTGGGTTTTGATAGATTATATCTTTCAAGGGATTAGTTTATTTCATCTAAGTAATCACATTTGTGGATATAAAATTATTTATAATATTATCTCATTATCCTTTTAATGTCCATGGGATATGTAGTGATGTACCCTCTTTCATTTCTAATATTCATAATTTTTGTCCTTTCTCCTTTTTTTCTTAGCCTGGTTAGAGGTTTACCTATTTTAGTTATCTTTTCAAATAACTAGCTTTTAGCTTTATTGATTTTCTTTATTGGTTTTTCTGTTTTCAATTTCATTGATTTCTATTCTAATTTTTATTATTTCTTTCCTTCTACTTTGAATTTGCTCTTCTTTTTATAGTTTCCTAAGATAGAAGCTTAGATGATTGAATTAGATCTCCCTTCTTTTCTAGTATAATGTATCTAATGCTACAAATTTCCCTCTAGATTGCTTTCACTGCATCCCACAAATTTTAATAAGTTGTTCAATTTAATTTCATTTTTAATTAATATAAAATTTTCAAAATTTTCTCTTGAGTTTTCCTCTTAGACTTATGTATTATTTAGCATTTTTTTGATTTTTAGTGGTGGAACTTGTGGCATTATTTTTAGGCTGTCATTTTTTCAGATGAGAAGTCAGCACTCATTTGGGTTGTTGATCTTCTGCACGTAATGTCCTTTTCTTCTAGTTGCTTTTGACACATCCCTCTTTTTTTTCTACTTTTCATCCATTTGATTATGATATGCTTAGTTTGTTTTTTAAAAAATTTATATTACTTTGTTTACTCAGTTTCTTGAATATGTAAGTTGGAGTCTTTTTAGCAATTATTTATACAAATAGTGTTTCCTGTATCATTCTCTTTTTCTTCTTAGACTCCAATTATACCCAGCTTATATGCCAATTAAGTATGTTGCAACTATTAGTATTGTACATTGGCTATAAGCCTCTGTTGATTTTTTTTCAATCTTACTACCCTTTTATTAAATTTATCTTCAAGTTCACTGAATTTTTTTTGTGCTGTTTAATTTGCTGTTAAGCCTACCCAGTGAATTTTTTATTTAAGATATTACATTTTTTAGTTTTAGAATATTATTTATTGTTGCCATTTCACTGTAGAGATTACTTAACAAGCCACTCATATATTTTTCTTGAATATCTTAAATACATTTACATGGGTCACATCAAAGTCTTGTTTCAATGTACTACTATTTGTTTCTTGATGTAGTCAGTTTTCCTTTTTTCCAGTGTCCAGTAATCTTTTGTTGTATGTGTGAAAATGTGGATTAAATAACATAAGAGATTTGATTATGTTACATTAAAATGTATGGAGTTCTGTAAAGGCTTGTTTTATTCTTTGTTAGACTAATTTTATGCATTTTCCCTTTCGTCACCTTTAGGTCTTGTTCCTTAATTTAGGACATGAGTTTTGCAATTAAAGTAGTCCTTCTGTAGGGTCAACTGAGTGTCTGAGGTGCTGGAGGAGAAGGTGGGGTCTACATATGCTAATATCTCCTAGCCCTGTACTATCTCTAGTCTTTCTATTTCTCAGTATGTCTTTGCACATGTGCAGCTCAGCCTTAAACCAAGACCAGAGCACTATACTCCACCCCGGTATTTAAATCTGCTCTCTGTGTAAATGTTTCCTCTGTTTTTCCAATTCCATCTGCTTCAGAAGCATCAAACTTAATATTTGCCTCTTCAGCGCAGTGAGTTTATTCTGTTGGGCTTCACTGATTTGTACTGCATTTCAGAAAGAATCTTTAGACAGGAAATTGGAGTTAAGATAATAGCTTATGCCTTGTGTTTCCCTTCTGTCAGGCACCGAAGTTCTAAGATGATTGTTTTCCAATGTCTGAAGATGGTAACCTTATATTTATTGTCTTCACATATTTCATAGTTGTATATGCCAGGAGAGTGAGTTTAGCACCATTCACTATCTCACACCTGAAGTAGAATTCTCTCCATTAATTCTTGCAAGAACATTTTCATCACTACTTCAGCAATAGACATACTCATTCTTTCAAATTCCTTATGCCCCTAAGTAGTAATTCCTCTGGTTGTTAGTTTTAGTCACTGGAGTTGAGTTAAATAAACCTGATTAATTATTACAATTACCGATATTAGGCTGTCATTTTTTCAGATGAGAAGTCGACACTCATTTGTGGTGTTGATCTTCTACACATAATATGTCCTTTTCTTCTACTTACTTTTGAGACATCCCTATGATGAAAATTAATGTAGTCAGTTTTCATTTTTTCTAATGTCCAGTAATCTTTTGTGGTATGTGTGAAAATGTGGATTAAATAACATAGAAGCTTTGATTATGTTACTTTAAAATGTATGGAGTTTTGTTAAGGCTTGGTTTATTCTTTGTTAGACTAGTTGTATGCTTTTCCTCTTTTGTCACCTTTATCTAGGTCTTGTCCCTTAATTTAGGACATAAATTTTACCATTAAAGCAGTCTTTCTGTGGTGTCAACTGAGTGCCTGAGGTGCTGAAGGCGGAGGTTTATTGTAGTTGTAGTTCTAATATAACCTTGTTTCATTTTCATATACACTATTTCCTCACTAAATGTCATCAGGGGGTTCTTAGAAACTGTCTTTAAGAAAAATAACATACAGCTGGTCCTCGAATGAAATCATTTTCTTCAACACTGTTTTGTCATAACATTGACAAGAAAAAAAAAACTGGCTTCGTTATACATTGCAGTATTCAAGAATATATCAATTATGTTATGTGAGAACTTATTGTGTATGTGTATGTGTATCACTAGTATGTGTATACTAGTGATGCTTATAAGCATACAAATTTCAATGTATAGATATAGATTTTAAGAAAGAGGCATATATAAAGAGAAATAGAGAGTGAAGAAGTAAAAGAAAATCAAGTAGTCTCACATATTAAATTACATCAAAGAACTTGTCTTATTTATCATAGTATCTTCGAAGAGATAACATGATGTTTACATAATGGAAAAGACTAAACAATTATTTATTATATTTTAGCATATGCAGATACTCTACCTGAGCAATTCTCAAAAGCGGTGATTTTTCCCCCAGGGGACACTTGACAATGGTTGGAGATATTTTTAGTTGTTGCAACTCAAGAAGTTATACTGGCATCTAATGGGTGGAGGCCAGGAAAGCTGTAAAATGGTGTGTAGTACCGAACAGAGTCCCCTGCAAGAAAGAATTATCCAGTCCAAATTAATAGTAGCGCCAAAGACAGGAATCCCTGTTCTATTTTAATATAAATATCTGCTCTATGTACAAATATATACTTAACACCCACATAAATATATATTAACTCAAATGACATCCTGACCTATCAATGTAAAATAACACTGTGGAGTACACTCTATGCTCTTTCTCACACTTAATTTATTTTACATATACATAAAATCGTGGGTGCTTCTGTATCAAATGTTTTCAATATTTACGGTCTTTCTCCCTTCACTTAAAAGTAAACTTATAAAAATAGGGGCTTCAGGCCAGGCACAGTGGCTCACGTCTGTAATTCCAGCACTTTGGGAGGCCGAAATGGGAGGATCACGAGGTCAGGAGATCGAGACCATCCTGGCTCACACGGTGAAAATCTGTCTATACTAAAAAATACAAAAAAAATTAGCCAAGCTTGGTGGCGGGCGCCTGTAGTCCCAGCTACTCGGGAGGCTGAGGCAGGAGAATGGCGTGAACCCGGGAGGCAGAGTTTGCAGTGAGCAGAGATCGTGCCACTGCACTTCAGCCTTGGTGACAGAGTGACTCGGTCTCAAAAAAAAAAAAAAGGGACTTCATATGTTTAGTCAGCAGCTACATTCTTAGTACCTTTCTCAGTGCTTGGCACTTGGTAGATATTCAATAATGAATGAATGTGCAAATGCATTACTATATTTGTCAATTTTTATAGATATATTTTGTCGGTTTTAATTTCTATTTCTGAAAGGTTTTATTTAAAAAATAAATTTTTGGCCGGGTGTGGTGGCTCATGCCTGTAATCCCAGCACTTTGGGAGGCTGAGGTGGGTAGATCACCTGAGGTCGGTAATTCGAGACCAGCCTGACCAACATGGAGAAACTCCGTCTCTACTAAAAATACAAAATTAGCTGGGCGTGATGGTCCATGCCTGTAGTCCCAGCTACTGGGGAGGCCGAGGCAGGAGAATCACTTGAATCTGGGAAGCAGAGGTTCCAGTGAGCCGAGATCACATCATTGCACTACAGCCTGGGCAATAAGAGTGAAACTCTACCTCAAAAAAAGGAATAAATTTTTAAATCCAAAAAATAAAAACTTAAATGGTTTGTGGAAACCTGAGTAAAAATTTTAAATATAGCAAATGTCATTCCAAACTACTTTTCATAACTTACAACCTAATAATAAATTGTAAGCATGTTTTAATAATCTCTATATCTGCTATTCCAGTCTAGATGAAATTAAACATTACTTTTGTGCTACTCTTTAGAAAGCAGAATTATCTCTCAACTGCATTTGGTTAACTTTAAGATCATGGGTTTATATGTATATAAATACATACAATCTACAGATGCATGTGTGTGTGTGTCTGTGTGTGTGTAAAACTGCTCAGTGCCTTCATTAAAAGCTATCTCCAATTAAATAGGTCAGAGAGGGTTCATATTACACTACTGTTAAATTGATGCTGATTTAACTGATTATTGTCTTGAAATACTATTTAAATATTAAATGTTAAAGGAGAAAAAGCTAAAAGAAAAAAAGGCCCTCAATGGGAATAGCTATGTGAAAGAAAAAATCATCATATTTAATATGCAGGTGTGCTGATTTCATAACTAAAAATATTGGCATTTACAAAAAGGGATTATATATTTTCCAAGTTATAAAAACCTATCTCATATTAATCACAGATAAATTAACATCAGGACATGATAAAGCAGCCAAAGCAGAACTGGAATTACAAAAGGCTGCTTTGTGTTTCATCACCTTGGTCTCATTTGATGAATTCCATCTAGACCAAGAAAGTAAGAAGCCTTGAAAGGACTGTCGGCCAGGCGCGGTGGCTCAAGCCTGTAATCCCAGCACTTTGGGAGGCCGAGAAGGGCGGATCACGAAGTCAGAAGATCGAGACCATCCTGGCTAACACGGTGAAACCCCATCTCTACTAAAAAAAAATACAAAAAACTAGCCGGGCGTGGTGGCAGGCGCCTGTAGTCCCAGCTACTCGGGAGGCAGAGGTAGGCAGGAGAATGGCGTAAACCCGGGAGGCGGAGCTTGCAGTGAGCTGAGATCCGGCCACTGCACTCCACCCTGGGCGACAGAGCGAGACTCCGTCTCAAAAAAAAAAAAAGAAAGGACTGTCGAGATGTCTTAGTTTTACCCCTTAAAAGGTGTTTTAAAATGAATTGACTGAGGTGCAAAATGTTTCATGACATGTTCAAAACTACACTGCTAGCTAGAATCTTCTGATTTCATTCAACTCTTCTACTTTATTAAATTGTATTTGCAGAATATATTCTAAAGCACAAATTTTATTTAAAGAATAAGTAACTGCAAGCTAAACAGATGATAAAATATACAATACAGAAGGGATTTTTGTTCAGTGGAAAGTATAAATCAATACATGCTTTCAGAATATTCTTTCAATGTGACAAACACAAATAAAATGATCTGAAACTATCTATTTATCAAAATAATTTGTTGATTCTTTCCACAGACCTTTTTATAATTGTTTATTCTGTATTAGGGTAGAGAGAGAAAGACAGGGTCTAAAACAGAAAGTGATCTGAGAAACGTCTCTTTGCTAAAACAAAGCGAAACAAAAAAGCCCAAGTCCTTTAAATGAATGAAATTGATGATCTACTCATTTTAAATTACAGTAGCTATAGGAATGATAAACCAATCATCAATGTCTATATGAAGGAAATCTTGTTTTACTGGATTTATTTTGTTTGCCTAGAAGCCACCCTCCCTTGGTGTGTGAGTGACAGCTTGGAAATTGAATTATAAATGTAGGGGTGAGGATTATTTGTGGCAGGAGGTTATACTTCCCGAGGAGCATAACTGAATGGCATATCCCAGTTGGATACTTTGAGGTGACATGTAAAAGCAAGTTTCAGGATTATACAAACATTGGCTATAGCCATATTTACTTCAGAGACATTATGAGCAGGTGGTTCAGACAAATTTCGCTCAGTCTCCAGAAGAAACATTCCATGAAATCCACCAACTTTGGATAAGTGAGATACTGAAAATCTTCTCAGAGAAATAACATATTCTTCACAGAGAAATCTACCAAGTTTCACTTAAAAATTCTGATTCAGTTGTAACCAACAACTGATTACTCCTGCTAGCTTGAATTCCTGATTTTCCTAAACCAGAATTCTTATAGTCTAGTAATACAACTTTTGAGGATGTCATTTGGAAACCTACTGATATTCTATTATAGCACCCGGATATTTGGTCTCTTCTAGATGGAATAATATTTGATTTAAAACGCCAACATGACAAGGAGCTTTTCAAGTTCCTCTAAATCATGCAGGTAGAATCTCTGACTTTAAGAATAAAGCTGTTTATTGAAAGTATCAGTTAAAAGAACAAATCTCATCAACTCATTAACTCATATATACCAAGTACATAGAGAGTATATATACAGCATTATTATAGGTTTTGTGGGATGTTGCAAAACATCCAAGATAAATCTCTACAGGCACTTATCTACTTTGGACAAGACAAAAGGACATGCACTCTCAGTAACCATGTATACATAACTGGCTCTAAAAATATCTTAATGCAGGTTCTCCAGCTCAATGGTTTGCTAGTGAAGCATGTGGAACTTCTGTCTGAGAAAAACAGGCTAGTGTTTTGGTTTTATTCTCCAAGGTAGTCTGTACATTCATCAGTGACAACTCATCTGAAGGAATATTTCAAGGCTTTATACACAAGAAACAGCCCTGCCTCTTGCTAAGTGTATTCAAATGCTACATTGCAGCTCTGCTTTGCCTGGATAAAGGAGTTCCTTTTTTATGTTAACAAAGGTATGTGAGTTTCAGGGGTAATGTTTAAAAGGGAAAGGTCAGAGTGGGATTGGAATTTAGGAGCCACAGTAGTTTAAAACAGATCAAGAGAATCTTGATCTTCAGAAGCACTAACATACTTTGGAAAAGATGAGTGGAGGAGGAAGATGCAAAACTTTAGGAATAACATCTTGAAAAGAAGATCTAAGCCTAGCACAATCGTTTGTCTAATATTCTAGAATTGATTTTAGGAAGCAAAATATTTTGGCTAGCAAAGACACACAGCTTATCAACTGGGAAATGTGAGATGTTAATGAGTTTGGTTCCATCAAAGTTTGAGATAAATAAGAAAAGTAATATTTCCTGAAGGCTATTTTAATTCATACTGCTTAACCCTTTGTTTGCACTCAGTCTACCATTGTGATTTGGAATGCTCATTTTCTTTTTTTCCCTCTGCCTGTAAGATCATATCTCTGTACTCTGAATCTGGTAAACAGTTCCTGAAGTACTAGTTAAAATACCCTTGATCCTACTCTGAGACAGTCCTGAAAACTTAAATGAATGGTGTTTGGCGATCTCAGCTCAGTCCCCAGTAAATGTCCACATCACAAAACCACAACCCTTAATTTTCAGTGATTGATTATCTCTGCTTAGCTTAAACTCAGGGTTGAGTCAGCCGGGGACTTTATTACCCTCCATTCCTGTGAGGGTGGTCCAGCCAGGTCAAAGTCGAGGTCAATAATAGGGCAGGAAGGTACTGCCATTGTCAGTAATTAGGATTATTCTTCACCAGAACAAAGAACTTCACTCCTCAGAGATGCTGTTTTGCACAAACAGATGTAGTCTTCACTAATGATAAAAGGCTATACTAAACTCAAATAGCATATCTGATCAAATAAAAATCTTTTCATGATCCAGGATTTGTTTATATCTTAATCTAGGAAATAAAGTACTAAAAGTGATTAATTTATTGGATGGTTTAAAAAACAATTGAAGTTGCAAGAATTGATTTGTCAATTAAAATATCTGTATACTAAAATTGATATAGTTTAAAAAGCAGTTTTTAATTTAAAAACATAGTTATCAATAATAGACTCAAATTTAAACTTAAATGCTAGTATCATACTGTGAACCACAAATAGGTTTATAGATTTTTATAAAAAGGAAATTTTGTATTTACAGCTAAAATGCAAAATCAAAACATCTATATAGTTTAATTTTAAGAGACGCATTTTAAAGTAGAAATAAATACTACTCATTGTAGGAGATTTCAGATTTTAGAACTGCAGCAAAATAAGATAACCCATTAGCACTGAAGATATATAGTTATTTTATGTGATTTTAACGGAAAATTATGACAAGAGAAATATTGATTTTCATAGTAATATTAAAACCAGACACTAAAATATGTATAGCAAGTTTGATTCAAACAAGCATATCTGGCTCTTACATACTTTCTTAAATAAAAACTTTCACATGAATTACTTCACTAAATTATGAAGAGTAAATGCTTCAGTAGCTTTTTGAACCAGAAGTCATATTTTATACAAAGCATGAGTTAAACAGAACTGGATTAAAATTTTAAAAAATAATGTATCAGTAGAGGAACATAACTGATAAGAGTTTAGTGGGCAGTCATACCTTTATTTAAATACCACTGTTACCTTTCATGACAGTGTGACCTTGGAGAAGTTACATAATCTTTCAGAACATTCCCCTCAAGTTGGTGAGTTGGGGTAGAGAATGTATAGGAAATAATTTCTACCATATAGCATTGTTGTAAAGGATCAAATTATTTCATATATCTAAAACGTATGATACATCTTTGTTCCATAAATATTAGGTTTTTTGTTCATACAAAGCATTCATATAGATAGATGGCTTTACAAAAAAAGGAGGTAAATGTAGTGAATGTTTTCCAAGTTTATAATCTCATCTTTTTCAGTAGTTCATTTTCTAGGTAACATTGAATTGAGTGAACATAATTTTAATTTTGTATTATCCATCAATCTGAAGCCTAGTTATAATAAATTAAATTGGCTGGTAGGCTGTGAACATTTTTTCCTGTTGCCGTGATATGAGGTAGTGTGGCTGTATCCACAGTGATAAAGTGAATGAACCCAGGACTGCCTCCATAGTTCATCTCACCATCTTAATCTGTGTAGACCATTGCAAATGCAGTTTAGGGGCAGCAGTGAAGGCATATACTTGTGACAACCAAAATGGATCAATAATTTTCCCATTCTCTTGAGAGACCTACAGAGAAGATTTTTAAAATCAGAAATGGTATAGAATATCTATTTGCCCAAACTATACACAACTCTAGCTAACGTCAATAACTTTAATATTTATAAATATATTAAATAAATTGAAAATAAGTTTATTTTATTATTAGTTATATCAAATATCTGTTAAGGAATGTATTAAGAATAGCCACTTGCCTTTTCATCTTTCTTATTTCTTGTTTTTCTAACCCATTTAAATCCTTTGCCTCTTTTTTCCCTTTAAGATTTTTATTTTTGAATTCTTAGTAATTTGTCAGAGCTCTTTATATACTACTTATCCTTTAATTAAAAAAAAAAATCTTGGCAGTATTCTCAGTCACTTCTTTCCTCTAACAATAGTTACAAATCAATTTGAGGCTCCCAATTCTAAAATATTTCGTCCGGGCGCGGTGGCTCCAGCCTGTAATCCCAGCACTTTGGGAGGCCGAGACAGGCGGATCACGAGGTCAGGAGATCGAGACCATCCTGGCTAACACGGTGAAACCCCGTCAATACTAAAAAATACAAAAAACAAAAAAACAAACAAAAAAAAAAGCTAGCCAGGCGTGGTGGCGGGCGCCTATAGTCCCAGCTACTCCGGAGGCTGAGGCAGGAGAATGGCGTGAACCCGGGAGGCGGAGCTTGCAGTGAGCTGAGATTCGGCCACTGCACTGCAGCCTGGGTGACAGAGCAAGACTCCGTCTCAAAATAAATAAATAAATAAATAATAAATAAATAAATAAATAAAATATTTCATATGTGCATGTATATATTTAATTAAAATCGTATGACTGTGTGCTATATATATATATATATATATATATATATTTTTTTTTTTTTTTTTTTTTTTTTTGCCTAGAACTCATCCATTATTTCTTTGGTCACTTTTGTGAAATCAGTATGGAAGACCTATGGATAAAGTTAATAGTTTCATTTAGGCTTATTTAATTTTTTCATTTGAGTTTCATAAGAGGGTTAACTTATTTTGCATTTGAAGAATTTGATTTTTCTCTGCTTTAGGAAAAATGTTTTTTACTGTAGCCAAAGTGATCTTTTAAACCACAAATATGATTTTTGTGCACAATCCTTTAGCCAGTTACATTTGCAAATGCTTAAGACAGCTTACAGCATAGCTACCTAAAGTGCTGTACGAGAACGGGGCAGCAACAAAATCATCTGAGGTTTAATTTAAAATGCCAGTTTTAGAGCCCTAGGACAGACCCACTGAATCAGAATTGATGTTGAAGTTTCAGAAGCATTCAGCAGGATCTTGAATGAACTAAATGCCCAGTCTTTTTTTCTGGCTTTGTTTCGGCTTGTTTGCTTGTTGATCACTGTTCTCCAATGATACTGGTTTTCTTACAGCTAAATATTCTCTTCTATTTCAAGTATTCGCCGTATTTTCCCTTTGCTGGAAATAATATTTTTCTCCTTTTGTTTTATTAAATTTTACTTGTAATTTAGCTCACAACGTAAATGTTACTTCCTCATGAGAATCTTCCTCCACCATGAATCCATGCCCTTCTTTATTCTGTGCTCTAGTATTTCCATGTACTTTTGATTAGTATTTGCTTTGGGGATTCTTAAATCTACCAACATCCGACCCCCAGCTAATTGTTAATCATAGGAGATTGTGCCTTGTTTTGGTTGATTCTTAAATCCTCAGATTCTATCTGAGTACTTGACGCATATTGAGCCTATAATAAATATTGCTTGAATGAATGAATTAATGAATGAATGAATGAATCCTGCCTAAAGTGTTTACTCACTATTTTGGGAGTCTTTAAGCTCAAGGGTCACTTCCCCAATAAAGTATTTCCTGGCTTCCTTCTTTTTCTCAGGATGTTGGGTGCGTCTCATTGTCTGCCTTTTTGGCATTCCTTGTTCTGATATTTTCTTTTGCATCTTTTTTTTAACCAGTTGTTTAACCACTTTTTCTGTTTGTCCTTGAAAGTAGAGAGAGTCTCTCAGTCTCTTTCTCTCTCAACCCCTTTGTTTTTATTCTTGATAAAAGATTGGAGCATATCAGACATTCAAATACAACATTATAAATTAAATACACTTTAAGCCAGATTCTGTCATAAACCTGTTTTGACAGTTAACCCCTGCATTTTGATTTGCTCACTTTTAAAATGGAAGCAATTTGAGGGAACTTTTTGGAGGAAGATGTTCTGTATTTCAGTTGTGGTTGTGGATACCGAATGTTACAGGATGAACAAAACTCATCAAACTGTGTACTTAAAAATGGGTGAATTTTATGTAAGCAAGTTACAACTCAACGTAGTTAGAAGAAAAATAAAGACAAGAAACTAAGTCATGAAATAGTGACCCGATGATTATTTTTGGTTTGAGCTTAGCGTGGGTTTTAATTTTTTTTTATTTTAAATGAACCTGAACACCTTTAAGCCCAGTGCTCAGTTCTGTCTCCCACAGAGCCCCCTCTATGACTATCTTACACTAGATTAGATTCTCATTCTTAACTCGCAGACTCAAAGCTCTTTTTTTCCAGTCTCCTACAGAAGCAAATTTTTATGATTTTGCTTCCACAAACATTAGATCACAATCAAGGGTCACTGTTGAATATTATACCCACCTAAGGATAATGTAAATCAATTTTCTAATTAAGAGACTTTACTAAGGTTATATGCCCTCCCCCACTTGCTCGTATTTAGTCACTGTGTTCTAAGTGCAACTTTGAATAAATGAACTGTATTTTAAAATTTAGCGACATGTTCACATTATTTTTGTACATCATAGAAAGACCATCAATATATTTTTTCCTATGATGATTAAAGCATAAATCAGGTCAGGCTGAGTGTATATATATATAAACATATACCCTTTTATATATACATATTTGTATATATACATACATAAGAATATACATATATGATACTCTTGGGTATACTTTTTATGTATTATATATAATCATTCTAACACAATTTATTTCCAGTTTATATTAATCTTGTATTATTAATGTAAGAAGTTTGTTTCACATTGAATGTGATATTAGAAACGTGCCATTATTTAGAACTCAAGACACACCTGTCAGGTTTTGCAGGTGGGGTATTTTTAATTTTATTAAGCCAGGAAATTGTTTTTCCTTCCACATGTTTGTCTCCTTATCTCTCATCCCATCTTACACTTCCAAATCCATCCTGACTCTAATAGGTTGAGATGATTCATCATCATAGAAGCCGCCATGCAGAACACAGAGCAATCAAAAGAAAAGGAAACAAAGGGGCCGGGGTGCTTTGCAGCCACTTTTGATAAATACAAAAAGAGGACACCTCACATTTCAAATTACAAAAGAAGAGTTTTGTTGTAATCTTATAAAAAGGTACTCTTGCCCTTATTTATTAATTATCTACAGAAAATCATCTCCCCCGACACAATCTGGGTAACATGGATAATAGCATATTGCATGTATTATAAAAAATTAAAATATATATAATTTACAAATCAGTCTTACTTTCCTTCACAGAAAAGCCAAATAGTAATATCTGTGGTTAATAATATAAAACATTCATGCTACATTAAAAAATAGATTACTTTTTAATTTTACTAAGAAAAATATGTAAACTCAATTTATCCTATAAAACATCTTGAAACATTTTTCTATTAAAGATACTGGTGTTAATTTAAGCAAAAACAAGAGGCATTTCCTGCCTCTCTAAGATATTGAAGAAGTTATTCTGGTCAATAACAAGTAATTTCAGTTCTGAGCTTTAGGTTACTTATCTGGAGAATAAAAATACTGGTCCTGTTTTCTCTGGGAGAGTATGTTATTAACTTCACACTCTCTCCAGGACTGGGTAGATTCAGGTGTCTTAAAAGTGATTCTTGAACTTGGCTGCATGCCAGAATCAAATGGACAATTATGAAAAATGCAGATCCCTGGGTTCTCTCCAGCCTCACAGAATCAGCATTTGAATGAAATAATATTTTTACACAAACCCAGCCATTGATAATGAAGTATTCTTGGCCTCAGACTAAAATTTATAAACCACTTTCATTTTGAAATAAGAAATGTAAAGACCTGATCTCAACGCTCAAATTTTGGAGTAGTAGAAGAGTGAAAAAGAGGAAAAAAACACATATAAGTGAAATAAGCCAGACACAGAAAGACAAATATCACATGTGGTCATTCATATGTGGGAGCTAAAAAAAAAAAAAAAAAAAAAAAAAATTGATCTCATGGAGATAGAGTGTAGAATGATGGTTACCAGAGACTGGGGAAGGTAGTGGGGAGGGTGATTAGGAGGAGATGGTTAATGGGCACAAATATACAGTTAGAAGGAATAAGATCTAATGTTTTGTAGCACATTAGGTACCTATAGTTAACAATGATATATTTCAAAAAAATTAAAAGAGTGAAATTGGAATGTTCCTAACACAAATAAATGATAAATGCTTGAGATGATGTATATCCCAATTACCCTGATTTGGTCATTGCACATTGTATACATGTATCAAGATATCAAATATAGCCCATAAATAGGCACAACTATTATATATTCATGAAATTTTAAAAAATGAAGCAAAAAACATAAAAAAAATAAAAAGTAGGAAAAATAAAGAAGAGTAGGCACTCAAAATCAATTTTTTTTTTTTTTTTTTTTTTTTTTTTTTGAGACGAGTCTGGCTCTGCCGCCCAGGCTGGAGTGCAGTGGCCAGCTCTCACCTCACTGCAAGCTCCGCCTCCCGGGTTCACGCCATTCTCCTGTCTCAGCTCCCGAGTAGCTGGGACTACAGGCGCCCGCCTCGTCGCCCGGCTAGTTTTTTGTATTTTTTAGTAGAGACGGGGTTTCACCGTATTAGCCAGGATGGTCTTGATCTCCTGACCTCGTGATCCGCCCGTCTCGGCCTCCCAAAGTGCTGGGATTACAGGCTTGAGCCACCGCGCCCGGCCAAAATCAAAATTATTAAAGACATAGGTAACAAGGACATTTTATCAGCTATTTTTAAATGAGTACACTTGTCTCCGTTGGCTGCTTTGCATTCAGTGACAATCATCTGTAAAGGTAGGGGCCCCTGTAAGACAATACTACTTACTTCATCTCTTCTCCCTGATGATTCACAAATTTACCAGCAGAGATTTTTTAAAATAATTTTCTAAAAAGAAGGGAAGGGGAAAAAGAAGATAACAAAGAAACAGTCCCATATGCTCAGGAAAAAAAGAAAAAAAAAAAAAAAGTTGAGAAAAGCCAAATACTAAAAACACCCACCTTATTCATCAGTGAGTATGGAGCATTCTAATCATTGACTTAAAATAAAAAAGTCAAGCCAGCAGGTGAGTGAGTGGGTGGATGTATAAGGGGAATATGTTATGTGAGGCCCGCATGAGTTGGTGTGTGTTCACTCAGTGAGTGTGTGAATGAACCAAGAAGCTGGAGAAGCTGGAGGAGAGAGAAGAGTTGAGAAAATGAAAAACCAAGTGTAAAAAGAAAGTAGGAAAGAGAGACAAAAGAGCTACAGCACTGTGAGAATGCATGGAGAAAGAGATATTGGTAGATAAAGTGAGAAGGAAAAGTCCAGAGATTAAGAGAAACCTAAAGAGAAAGAGAAGGCTTCAGTTTCTGTCTGGTGATGGTGGTGGAGGTGTGGTGAGCTCCTCACAACTCCCTGCCCTTGACTTAATTCATACCAGTCTGTATCTTCTTGGGAGAATGTACAACACAGGGCTAACCCTGAATTTGTTGTGTCAGCAAAAACCGAATCTTTCTCTTTTCTTTCCTATGTATGTAAGGGACACCTGGACACTACCTTATGGACCATTATTGGAATATACAGTATGTGGCCGGGAACGGTGGCTCATACCTGTAATCCCAGCACTTTGGGAGGCTGAGGTAGATGGATCATGAGGTCAAGAGATTGAGACCATAATGATCAACATGGTAAAACCCTGTCTCTATTAAAAATACAAAAATTAGCTGTGTGTGGTGGCTTGTGTCTGTAGTCCCAGCTACCCTGGAGCCTGAGGCAAGAGAATTGCTTGAACCCAGGAGAAGTATGTTTAATTAACTCATTCAACAAATGTTTTATTGAGCACTTACTAGGTGCCAGGGACTGTGAAGCCATAGGGTATGCTGTGAAGAGAGGACAAGTCCCTGCCCTGCTCTGAAAGTTAGCCCACCAGGACAAGCTTGCAATCTGGAAGGTCCTTGCTAAGCAGTTACTGTTGCTGAATTTTCATCTGGTTGTGGTATTTTTTTCACAACCTTGATTAACATTCCATGTCTTTCAGCCACAGTTCAGAAATATATAGACCATACTATTGTGTTCTTGAAGCCTTTCAATTTAAAGAGAGTAACATAAAAAACAATGACTCAATATAATGTTTGTCTTGTGTGATACAAAGAGTCTAAGTGGGAAGTTTATGAAACCCACAGATTGAGTAATTTGTTGACAAGGAGTAAGTCTATATAATTCTGTGACTTTATTAAAGCACTTGTATAATATATCATAATGCTTGTCTATGATAATGAGAGTTCTTAATTATTGGGTCCTAATAAATGCCCAGTATTCTCCCAAACATGCTTCATTCTTTAAATTTTCTTAGCAATATAGCTATTATAGTCTCCTTTTTTAAAATGTAGAAACTGAAATTCCATGATACAGTAATTTGCCTAAGTGAGGTAGCTAGGAAGTAACAAAGTCAAAATTCAGACTAAAGTCTGACTTCATAGTCAGTGCTCATTCCATTATATTAAGCTTTCTGACCAAGAGAGCTCAAAAAACTAAGATATTTATTAACATACTCAGATAATGAAGGTTTGCTATTTCATGTTGACATAGCATCATATATGACCATATATTTAGTGATTCACAGTTAACAAGTTGTTTGCCTAGAAAATTGTTTTGTAACTTTAGCAGAGAAATAATTTCTGTGCAAATCTGTCATCTAAAATAGTTTACTAAATTACTATAACTAAATTTGAGGATAAGGATATGGCTTTCCAATTTCCAGTCTGGCAGTTGATGGTAAATCAAGTAATGCTAGGCTGAAGCAAAATCAGAGCATAACTTGTGTTATTTGCTTATTATTATTGTTATTTAGTGTGTGCTAATAGTGTGTGCTAATACCAGTGTCCCACGTAAATTAAAACCAATTAGAAAATGTTAAAGACTAAAAGCTAGGCCAGGCACGGTTGCTCACGCCTGTAATCCCAGCACTTTGGGAGGCCAAAGTAGGAGCATCACGAGGTCAGGAGATCGAGACCATCCTGGCCAACACGGTGAAACCCTGTCTGTACTAAAAATACAAAAATTAGCAGGGTGCGGTGGCACGCGCCTGTAATCCCAGCTACTCGGGAGGCTGAAGCAGGAGAATCACCTGAACCCGGGAGTCGGAGGTTGCAGTGAGCCAAGATCACCACTGCACTCCAGCCTGGTGACAGAGCAAGACTCCATCTCAAAAAACAAAACAAAACAAAACAAAACAAAACAAAACAAAAAAAAGGCCAAAAGCTTTCAAATATCTCACACATTTTACTTTTGTTTTCAAAAATAAAGGTAAAATATACACCTATTTTTAGTTGACAGTACTGTCATCTTTTAAAATCCTAAATATTAATAAAAGATTATGCTGCCCAGGCATAGTGGTGCATATCTGTAACCCAACACTTTGGAAGGTCAAGGCGGGAGGATTGTGTAAGGCCAGGAGTTTGTAACCAGTCTGGGCAACATGGCAAGATTCCATCCCTAACAAAACAAACAAAAAAATTAGCTGAGTAAGGTGGCGCCTACTGGTAGTACCCTAGCTACTTAGAAGGCTGAGGCACGAGGATCATTTGAGCCCAGGAGTTTGAGGAAACAGTGAGCTATGATCATGCCGCAGCACTCCAGCTGGGTAAGAGAGTAACACCACCTTGTTTCAAAAAAATGAAAAATATAGGCTGGGCACGGTGACTCATGCCTGTAATCCCAGCACTTTGGAAGGCTGAAGCGGGTGGATCACCTGAAGTCAGGAGTTTGAGACCATCCTGACCAACATGGTGAAACCTGTCTCTACTAAAAATACAAAAATTAGTTGGGCGTAGTGGTGTGCACCTGTAATCCCAGCTACTCAGGAAGCTGAGGCAGGAGAATCACTTGAACTCGGGAGGCAGAGGTTGCAGTGAACCAAGATCATGCCACTGCACTCCAGCCTGGGAGATAGAGTGAGGAAAAAAAGTATATGTGTGTATATATATATATATATATACACACACATACACACACACACACATATATCTATCTATGAGTCTATAAAACTTTGATCTTTGAGTCAATAAAAACTTTCCTACTACTAAGGAACAGTAGATGTTAGCCTAAAGGAACAAGATTAAATTATAATTAACTTTTAGTATTTTTATGTCAACTGCAATGGTTATCTTGTTGAATCAACTCACAAAGTTATTAATCAAAATTAAAAAATGTTATTACAGAAGACATTTTATGAGATAGTTGATCCATAAGGAAGATCACCTGTGGTACCTTCAGCCCTTGAAGTACTAACTAAAATTTTGAATAGTGTTAATGCTGTAATCTGCTTTGAAATGGGCATCCAGCAAAACTCATGTTACAAAAAGTTAATCTGTATCCAAGTCTTTAAGAATGTATTCCACCCATAATTTAAAAGTCTCTATATTAATGCCAGTATCTTCCTTAGATTTGTTAACATAATTCATTAGTTGAGTTTCTTCAATAGTGTTCTAATTATAGATAATATAGCAAAAGGTATAAACTGCCTTTTTATATTTCAAATTCAATATGAAATTTGGGTGCAATTGCATGTTTAGCATTTTCTGTACCTGTTTTTTAAAATTGCGTTTAAGGATGTGACTTTGATCCCAGTTTTCTTATGAAGATTTAAATGCCCTAGATTTTAGCAGTGAGATTTAATTTAATAAATTCTGGATCTCTATGTTTGAAGACAAAAACAAATTCTCTCTTTGCTTTATTCAGTTTGAAAAGATAGATTTTAGTAATTTGTAATGTGTATGAAATATATTTCAGAATATAGATCAAGCTTCCTAAAGAAATGTTTTTAATATAAGGATTTTAAGTAATACAGTTTCAAATTCATTTTCTCAGTACCGATTCATTTCTCAGTACCAGTACTTACTGGTGTACTAGCTATCTAAAATAAACTATGTGTAGAGAACAACAATACTGCATTCAGGTGGTTTGTATCAATAGTAGCCCAGTCTAAAGGTGGAGCAGCAAGGAGGGACCAATCTAAAATGTGGTGGTCAGGGAAGGCCTTCTGAAGAGGTGACACAGGAGTAACACCTGGCAGGAGGTGAGAGAGCAAACCACAGTTTGGAAGTAAATTCTAATATAAATTGTTTCAACAAGCTTAACATTTGATACACAGAAGGTTGTCAAAAGCAAAACTTATGTTGTTTTTTCTTTAAAGGAATTAGGTATTTTCATACCTTTTGTACTTTTACAAACATTTTCACATGTATACTTTCTATATTAAGCACATTTTAGCAGTAATCTCCATATATGTAATATGTATAAAATGTTTACTAAAAATTAAGTGAATAGAATTCCATTTATAAAACAAAATAATTGGAATTTTTTTTCAAATAGTTTGGTGGCAAAAAATGCTTATATTGACTGTTACTTATTCTTGAAATATTTAACATATAGTACAGCATACATGTTTATATGTATGAGAAAAAAATATATATCCTGTATAGATATATTCTAATATATATGAGGCAAATGTAGGGATACAAAATGTCTTTTTCATGACATAAACTTAGAGGTACAGACTATATAATTATTCAGACCTGGAACAGCATGTACATATTTGTATATTTGTTCAGCCTCAGAAATCTAGGCTTATGTGTCTGATGATTTAAGACTTCTTTATCACCTGACTTTTAATAGCATCTGAAAGTACTCTGTAAGGCAAGAATCTACTATAAAATAGGATTACATGGGGCTTTCACACAGCAAATGAAAGAAAGAAATGAGTGGTAAGATGCAAGGAAGATCAAATACTGTTTTCATTCTAAATTTTAGTATCCGGTTAAATATTTCTTTCCTGCTATTTGGTAATTCTAAACGTCTAGAAAGTCTGTTCAGTAGATCTTTGAATAAAAACCAAAGTGGATATCTGTATAATTTTATATTCTTTGAAGAGGCTTTCAATGCATTCTCAAAGAAAACCTGAATTTGTAAGAATTGAAACAATTAGTGAAAATAGGAATTTCAAACATAGGAAGTCAAAACTATTACATTGCTATTTGTTTATGTTGTTTAGTTTTGACTTGATATCTTTTCCAAAGGCATGGCTAGATAAAATGAGAATCTGACCAGTCTATGTGCTCACACTTCCTCTTTCTCTTGTGTTGGAGTAGGGCAAACTGAGCCTTTCTTCTGACAAATCACTCACATGGTTTGCAAAATAAGCTAAAAAGATGTTCAATAAATATGGTAAGGTTATCATATTAAATATTAAAGTCACCATATTAAAACATTAGTTTGATCATCTTTTAACTAAGATTTCAGAAATTTTAAGTGTATTACCAAGAAATGTAGCCACGATTCTCAATCTGTATTATGGAGGACTTTTGCCAGATGACTTTTAATGAACACTTTGAAATTTTTAAATACATAGACTTAAGGAAATCAAAGAATGCCTTTTTTACCTTACTATAAACTTTCTAACAATACAAAAACAAATGTACATGGGAACACCATATAAGGAGTAAAGTCCTCATTATCACTGAGCTCCAGGTAATTCCACTATTCTTGTTTCATGCTTTCTGGCAACATGGCGAGTTAAGAGTCAGTATTCCCTTTTTATAGATGAGAAAACTGACAGGGAAGTTGACAGCAAGTAACTGAAAGTCAGTAACTTGCTGTATTAGTTTTCTAAGGCTGCTATAACAAAGCACTACAAACTGGGTGGACTAAACAACCGAAATTCACTGTCCCACAGTTCTGAAGGCTGGAAGTCAAAAATCAAGGTGTCTTATTTCATGCTGCTGTAACAAAGTGTCATAGACAAGATGACCTTTCAGCAATAGAATTGATTTATCCCCATTCTGGAAGCTGAAAATCTGATGTGAAGATACCAGCACGATTGGGTTTTGGTGAGATCCCACTTCCAGGTTGCAAACTGCTGACTTCTCTTTATATCCTCACATGGCCCAAATGAGCTAGCTCTCTGTCTTCTTTTAATAAGGGTTCTAATCCTATTCATGAGGGTTCCACCTTCATCACCTAATTACCTCCCAAAAGTCCCACTTCCCCAAATACTATCTAATTGGTGATTATATTTCAACATTTGAAGTTTGGAAGGACACAGACATTCAGTCTATAATGCAAGGTATCTGCAGGATTGGCTCCTTCCAAGGGCGGTGAGGTAGGATGTGTTCCAGGCCTTCTCCTTGGCTTGTAAATAGCCATCCCTTCCCTGGGTCCTCATATCTCCCCTCTGTTCATGTTTGTGTCCAAATTTCCTCTTCTTATAAAGATATCAGTTATATTAGACACCCAAATAACCTCATTTTAATTTGATTACCCCTGTGAAGACCCTATCTTCAAATAAGGTCACATTCTGAGATACTAGAAGTTAGAAGGTCAACATAGGAATGGGGGATAGGGGCAACAATTCAATCCATAATGCTTGCCAGGGTTGGTTTAGTAAACAGGCCAAGAAGTTGTAAGTTCAAACACACATATGACTAATTCCAAAGCCTATGGCCTTCACACAACAGAGAACTTCTTATGTGAAATATGATACATACAGTAGATAGTTACGCATTCAGTAGATAATTATTTGGTAGATAAATAATAGTCATTTATGAGTCCTAGAGCCAGGGAGCTTAGTTCTCTGCCAAGGAAGGCCGTTGCATAAGTGACCTGTGATACAACCTAAGAGGACCAAGAATGCCAATTTCTTAGATAGGTCAGTCTAAATACTACCTTCACTTGTATGGACTTTCCTAAGTCCTTTATTATAACTAATAAGTATTTTTGTGTTTTATTCAACTTATGGTATGAATAATACTTTCTGTCTGATTATAGCAACAAAGTATGAGCTTTTTGAAGGCTTGTGTTCCCATAAAATGGAAAGAAAATGAAAACCCAAGAGAATGAAAAATGAAATCTAAGGAAAGGTACCTTAAATCCACCATAGTTTACCATGACTCAACTACTGGTATGATTAAGATTTTAAAATACTGACATTCCCAACTGCAAGTCTCACACATTGCAGATGAGAATGAGAAATTTCATAGCCACTCTGGGAAATAGTTTGGCTGTTTCTGATAACATTAAATATATACTTACCATATGATCTGGAACTCCAACTCCTGGGTATTTACCTCAGAAGAAACAACACTTATGTTCACACAAATATCTGTACCAAAATGTTGATATCTACAATAATAAAAAACTGGAAACAACCCACATGTTCTTCAATAGGTGAATGAATAAACAAACTATGATTCTTCCATACAATGTAATAACACTCATTAGTTTTAAAAAAAGAACTACTGTCACGCCTGTAATCCCAGAACTTCGGGAGGCCGAGGCAGGTGGATCACGAGATCAGGAATTCAAAACTAGCCTGGCCAACATGGTGAAACCTCATCTCTACTTAAAAAAAAAGAAAAAAAATAGCCGGGCATGGTGGGGGGTGCCTGTAATCCCAGCTACTCAGGAGGCTGAGGCAGGAGAATTGCTTGAAACCAGGAGGCAGAGGTTCCAGTGAGCCGAGATTGCACCACTGCACTCCAGCCTGGGTGACAGAGTGAGACTCCGTTTAAAAAAAAAAAAAAAAAAAAAAAAAAGAACTACTGATACATGCAACAACTTGAACAAATCTGAGTAAAATAAGCTAATAACAATAGTTTATACAGTTGACCATTGAACAATGTGGGGGTTGGGTGCCAACTCTCCAACATCAAACATCAGTGGAACATCAGTCAAACATCAGTGGATAACTTTGGACTTCCCCAAAACTTAACTTCTAATAGTCTATTGTTGACTGGAAGCTTTACCAATACATAAACAGCCAACTAACATATTTTATATATTATCGATATTATGTACTGTATTTTCGTAACAAAGTAAGCTAAAGAAAGAAATGTTACTAAGAAAATCATAAGGAAGAGAAAATACATTTACTATTAACATTAAGTGGAAGTGGATCCTCATTAATGTCTTCATTTTTGTCAACTTCATGTTGAGCAGACTGAGAAAGAGGAGGAAGAGGAGGGATTGATCTGGCTGTCTCAGGAGTGGCAGAGGTGGAGGAGGTGGCGAAGGTGGAAGGGGAGGTGAATGAGGCCAGCACACGTGGTGTGTAACCGAAATACAGGTTCAGTAGGTCACTGCTTGCAGAATCCAACTAACAAGAGCAAGGTCTGGTATAAAGAATGTGTTATTTTATTCCAAAGCTGACTTAGGGAAAGTGAGATGGGAGAGTTCCCTTGACCCCTTCGCGGGACTTGCGACAGGCGTATGTGCTTAAAACCTTTGCGGGCAGGGGAGCACACAGCTGAGCGGGTACAGGAGCTGGGGTAAGTGTCTACAGGGGCCAGAAGGAATGAACCCTGTACCAGCTTCCAGCAGTGTCTAGGGGTTGCCCAAGACCTCCGGAGCCCCAGAGGGCGTGTGTTACAATGTTTTTTAGCTTTGCTGTCCATGGATGGCTTAAGTGTTACAAAGCTCAGAGAAGAGTCAGTGTGACAGCCTTTTTAGGTTCCCGCACCCAGTGTGTCTCGAATTCTTCTCTGGTGTCCAAGAAGAATCAGGTCACATGAACAGATTGAAGGGTGGTGTATGCAGAAGATTTTATTGGGTTATGGAAGTGACTTTTACTGAGATGGGGGGCCGGAAAGAGGATGGAGTGGGAAGATAATCTTCCCCTGGAGTTTGGCTGTCCATGGCTGACCTCTTCTCTGACCATCCCTGGCCAAACTTCTCTTGATGTTCAGATGCTTCTCTTCTCTCCTTCTCAGCTGTGCTGAGAAAAGTACAGGGTGAGGGGCATGGCATGGCAAAAGGCAACATTCGGGTGGGAAAACACGCATGTGAAGTTCTCATTTAGGGCTGTGGGCCCAGGCGTGAGGGTGGAACACTACCAGGGACCCTACCCTTTTTTATCCAGTATTTCTCGGCCTCCTGTCCATGTTAAAAGGAGTAAAGGCTTCTAGACCTAAGGGTACCACTTCACTTTTGGAGGAGAAAGAATGCACTTTTAAAGGTAGGGGTGGAAGATGGTTGGCATGAGTGGCCTACAAGGGAAGAAATGAGCTGGTGGGGTCCACCCACTTGCTTCAGTGCCTTATCTACTGGGTGGTCACATTGGCATCTTTATGGGCAGAACTAGGTTGTAAAGGCAGCTGAAACTCACCAGGTGAAAGAGTTTCTTAGTGGGAATACTTAGGTTGCAAAGTGACTGTTAACTCTCAAGGCATTCTCTTGGTAAAAGAGAATTCTGCTTGGAGCTTCTAAGCACATAGTTAGATGAATTTGCCCTGTAAAAGTGTCGGTGAAGGGGAGATAAAAGGTTATAATTGCATTTCTAAAGGGCTAAGTAGGAAGTAGGCAGCACGGGGAAACAGAAAAGTAGAGAAAATATAATAATAGTAACATATTTTTTTCTTAGGGGTACTCAGTTACAGATGTAATTTTTATTTAAAAAGATATGCATAAAAGTAGACCCACACATTTCAAACCCTTGTTCGAGTCAATGGTATACATATGATTACATGTATATGATATACTTCAAAGGGAAAACAACATTTTCCCTTTAAATAACAGATTAACAGTTTCCAGGCTTTATGCGTGGAGGTAGAATGTGATTGTAAAAGAAGAGAATAAGGGAGTTTTTTGGGTGATGGAATTTTTCTGTATCTTAATTGTAGGGTTAGTTACATGAATCTATATATGTGTTAAAATTCATAAAGTTCTACACTAAATAAAGTCAATTTTAATTAAATAGTAATTCTTAAAATAAAATGTCTCTCTTCTTTCAACATTGAGGGATTAAAATACACTAACTAAATCATATTCCCTTATCTTCATTATAAGCCTGAAGATTTCATATTTCCTACATGTACTTGGTATTTGTCTTTTTATAAAATGAATATATTACATCTATATGAGATTGCTAATAAAATGAAGGGATATGATTAATTTTGTAAATTATTCATTATAATTTAAAAATGGATGCTTCTTTTGTTTGTTTGTTTGTTTGTTTGTTTGTTTTTGAGATGGATTTTCACTCTTGCTGCCCAGGCTGGAGTGCAGTGGCACGATCTCAGCTCACTGCAACCTCTGCCTCCTGGGTTCAAGTGATTCTCCTGCTTCAGCCTCCTGAGTAGCTGGGGTTACAGTTGCGTGCCACCACACCTGGCTAATTTTTGTATTTTTTTAGTAGAGATGGGGTTTCACCATGCTGGCCAGGCTTCTCTCAAACTCCTGACCTCAGATGATCTGCCTGCCTTGGCCTCCCAAAGTGCCAGGATCACAGGTGTGAGCCACCATGCCAGGCATAAAAATGGATTCTTTTAGAAAAAATTTATTTTGTGAGTTGTTTTCTCAGGCATTGACAAGGTTCTTAGAATTGTACACTCTTAGTCTTTTTGTAGAAGAGTATCTTATAGTTCATTTCATTCCCCCCTTGTATTACCCAGAGAAATACAAATACCCAGAGAAACACAGTGTTCTTATAGTTTTAAGGATATATGCTTGGGGGTGCTCGATAAATAGCTTTTCAATGAATGATTATGAATGAAGATGTCTAGGATATTGTACACTGATGTGTGGAGTATAAGTCATCAAAAATTTTCCTAATTTTTGTTTATGGTGGAAAAAGTACTCTATTTACTGAAAAAATAGATCCATTAAATTCTTTCCATCTGCCAAAGCATCATTAATCTTCAAAAGTTTACAATCTAGTGCAATACATGTTTGTGTGTGCGTGTTTGTTGAATCATAATTCACCAATATGACACATGCACTCTAAAACTCAGGGGTGTAGCAGTCATTGTAGAAACACAGAATAAAAATACCCTTGACCTTCTCAGGTAATATTAGTGAAGGCTTCCTACAGGCAATCACATTTGAACTGAAACATAGTGGATGAAAATAAAGCCGATATTCGGGTGATAGTCAATAAGGAAAAACCATTTCAGGCTATGTATGCAATAGCAAATGCAAAGGCAAAACCGTTTGAATGAGGAAGAAAGAAGTAAATACACTGGAGAATTGCATATTTGTTTTGGGGTGAGAGATGATCTAAGAAGGCATTGTGGGAGGTAAATTTTAAAACATTGGCAGAGTCAGATCATGAAAGTCATGCTGTGTCATCCTAAGAGGTTTGGATTTCATTGTGTAGGAGACACCATGTCATTAAAGGATTTTAAAAGGGAAATGATATGATCAAATTAGGGATTTATAAGGCATGTGCTTCGAGCAACGTGAAGATTATTTGGAGGTTAAAAAAAAGACTATTTAACTGCCTGGCAAGAAATTAGAAGGCCCTCATCTCAGGTATTAGAAGCGGGCTAGTGTGGAGGAGAAAGATTACAGAAATAACTAGGTGGCCAAATCCACAGGGCTTGCAAAATCTGGAGTATGTGAATGGACTGAAAATAACAGTTCAGTCAACTACAAGTATTCAGCCCACGTAAATTGCTTATTCAATTTGGATGGCATCTAAAAATTGGAATTGTCGATTCTATGGTGAAAAGAATAATAGTTATTCACCCAAGCCCTAAGGTACGCTTTAGCTAATACAAATGATACAAAATGTATTAGCTAAAGAGTCTTTAGCTAATACATTTGTACAATTGTCTAAATTTTCTGAAAGAGGCCATACAATATGCCAAACTTAGCATACTGCGTAGCCAACTTTTCACCTGGCCAAGATAGTTTTCTCCTGCAACACTTTTTAAATGGCAAACCAAATGTGAATTATGGGACATATGTCTTTCACCAAATTCAGGCAACCTCATTTACAGTAGCAACATCTTTGGAAAATATTTAATTACTTCTTTTCAATCTAATTGAAACTACCTAGTATAACTTTAAAAAGAAAGAAAGAGTCAAAGCAAGGCATAGAATTTTAAAGCAGCTTTTGTAGTAACATTTTGAGCAATTTCTAGCTGGTAAAAAATGCTGATTGGTTGCCTAGAGGGTTATGCTAAGGAAAACAAGACAGAAATCTAAGCTGTAGAATTCACGAAAACCTTTATCATGGCAAACAATAGTGAAACCCAACATTGCCTGGAAGGGGAAATTTGAGTCTGCAATCTGTTAGACTTTATGCACTGATAAGTGATAAGGTTCTGTGTTGCATTTGAAAAGAATACAGTAAACACAATTCTAGACAGACCTGCCTCAGGCTTAACATGACACTTAAGTGCTCTGTAAGCAAAAAAGAAAAAGCACTTCTGGACATTATAAACTGCTTTTTTTCCCAGCATTAAAGCTAAAATGTCAAGTAATATCTATTAACAGGAAATAAGTCCTCTTTACTGTGTTTCACCCAGTCTGTATTTGATGTGAACAGAGAAAATAATTATTGCTTAAAGTAGAAATTGTGTGAATATTTTAAAATCCTATCACAGAAGCCCTTTAGTTTTTTCATGTTACCACTCCCCCTGCCACAAACAAACTAAACTAAATGCCATTAGAGTAGAATAAGTAAATGCTTGTTGCTAAATCTTAATTGAAATTCATTTTCTACAATAAAAAAATAACTAATAATTATGTAATCATTAACATTAATAATCATACTTCAATACATAGGTTTCCTCTAGGAATTCTCAAACTGAAAGGGAGAGAAACAACAGTATATTTTATTATGTTGGGTCACAAATTTGATAACCTAAAACAAAAATTATTTGGATTTCCGAATGTAAAGTATTCTACCAATGCCTTGAAATTGTTACCAGAGATCTGAGTTATCCCGTTACTGGAGTGTATCGTTACATGTCCCTCGCAGCTTCAGTTCTTGCCTCCTCAGAAAAAAGAATTTGACTGAGGGCATAAAGCAGAAAAAAAGAGGCAGGTTCCAGAGCAGGAGTGGAAGTTTATTTTAAAAGGCTTTAGAACAGGGAGGGAAAGGAAAATTCACTTAAAAAAGACCCAAGCAGACGCCTGAAGCTCCAAGAGAGAAAAAAGGACAAAAGAAAACAGAAAAAAAAAAAAAAAAAAAAAAAAGAGCCTTAACCTTGATCCTAGGACTTAATAAGCTTGCCTCTTTCCCATGATTCTTTTTTAGGGTGAGCTTCCCACATGCGCAGAGCCCTCCTTACCCTTGGGAAGTGAGCAAACACAATGTGTTCACGGAGTTATACACATGCCCATCTGAGGCTTTCTTCCTTTTTCCAGTGGAGTGTACCTGGAATACCATACTTCACCATTTTTGTCTCTTAACAGGCATGCCCAGAAGCTGTTTCTCCCTGAGATCTGCATTCAGTTAACACTTTTGATGTTAACAGGTGTGGACCATCAGGAGATTTCTCCCTGGTAGGCGAATTATCATTTTTAAGAGAGGCAAAGCAATAATTGTGGAATCATCACCTGACATTTCTAGTGGGTTAGGGGTGAACCCTCTCCTGCCCCACTCATCATGCCTAATGGCCTGTTACAGAACTAGGGCAATCTGTGAAAATGTACATGGCACTTATTTAAAAATTACACTTATAATCCCAGCACTTTGGGAGACCACGGCAGGAGGATCACTGGAGCCCAGGAGTTTGAGACTAGCCTGGGGAACATGGTGAGACCTCATTCTACAAAAAATTAAAAAATAACTGCATATGGTGGTGTGTATCTGTGATCCTGGCTACTGGGGAGGCTGAGGTGGGAGGATTGATTGAGCCCCAGAGGTTGAGGCTGCAGTGAGGTGGGATCATGCAGTAGCACTCCAGCCTGGGTTACAGAGCAATACTCTATCTCTAAAGAAATTAAATAAATAAAACGCACAAATTACAAAGAAAAAAAAGAGTGATTTATGTACATTTACTAAAGTATTATTTACTATTAGAGCATATGAATTTCCATACAGTGGAATACAATATGAAAGTCATAGGGCATTTGTCTTAAAATTATGGAGTGATTTTGGGTTGGAGAAGAAAATTAATTTCTAGAGTTTGATACTGGGGCACATTTTCTTCCCTTCTGATAATCCTACATATGTGGCACTATCCATATAATTTATAATTAAATGTACATAATGGAAGTAATATGAGGAGTTTATCTGTTATATGGTTTGAGTTTAAAAACACAGAATTATAGTTTTTCTCTTATCTTGAATTATGTAAGCTTTAACACATTTTCTCTTTTGTACTAGCTTTAAGGGCACATTTTCTAATCATTAACAAATTTGTATTTTGTTATTTGACATTTTCAGATGTAAGATTTAGAAACCTGTTAACAAAATCTTGACTTTTTTTTTTTTTTTTTTTTTCGAGACGGAGTCTCGCTCTGTCGCCCAGGCTGGAGTGCAGTGGCCGGATCTCAGCTCACTGCAAGTTCCGCCTCCCGGGTTTAAGCCATTCTCCTCCCTCAGCCTCCCGAGTAGCTGGGACTACAGGCACCCGCCACCTCGCCCGGCTATTTTTTTTTTTTTTTTTTTTGAAACAGGGTTTCACCGTGTTAGCCAGGATGGTCTCAATCTGCTGACCTCGTGATCCGCCCGTCTCGGCCTCCCAAAGTGCTGGGATTACAGGCTTGAGCCACCGCGCCCGGCCTTTACTTTTAAAATATTAAAAATTATTAAAGTTGTCTTTCCTTATCCACGTTTTCACTATCCAGGATTTTACTTTTCACAGTATCAGTTACTCATAGTCAACCATAGTCCAAGCACAATAAATGGAAAATTTCAGAAACAATTCATAAGTTTTAAATTGCCTGCCATTCTGTGTACATGATGAAATCTCATGCTGTCCTCCTGCTCTGTCCTGCCAGGGATGTGACGTTTCCCTTTGTCCAGTGTATCCACACTGCCTATGCTCTTCACCTGTTATTCACTTAGTAGCTTTCTCAGTTATTAGTTTGACTGTCATTGTTTTGCAGTACTCATGCTCAAGTAACCCTTATTGTACCACATAGTGGCCACAAAGCACAAGAGCAATGACAGACACCATGCAAAGTGATGGAGGTGCAAAAATTAAAAAAGTCTTCATTGTAAAAAGCCATAGTGAATCTATTAAAAAAAAAAATAAACACGTATATAAACAATTGTTGGAATATGGAAAATGCCAATAAAGAGAAGAAAGTATCAAGGATTGAGCAAACATTTGTCGGGTATAGGAGGGACTATTCAGGATGTAGGTGCTTGAAAGAGAAATTAACAAATAAGAATAGAGTGAAAAGAAAAATGGAAGTGAAATGGGCCGGTGATAGAGCAAGAGGATCTTTACCATCAAAACCCAAAATGTATGAAATTATTTGACCTTTTGAGGAAATTTCTTCAATATGGTATTCAATATTTGAAAAGATGGGGTTGAGAAGAAACGTAGGGCCAAATCTGCCATGTTAAGAATTTGAATTATTTTCTTTTCTTTGAAGGTGATGGAGAGTCAATTATGAGTTTAGCCACAAATTTTCACATAGAAAAAAAAAAAAAAAAACTGAAAGTGGTGTGGACAATGAAAGACAAAAGCTAAGGACATAAATTGCAGAAAAAGTCAGTCAGGGGCCTATATTTATGTAAGGGACGGCAAAGATACTTTTAAAGACTGTGAAGTGAATTCAATTAGGAAAGAAAAAGTGTTTCATTTCAATTTACCAATATCAATATTTAAAATTTTGATTCTTTCTTCCACTCATAACATTTCTTCACAATGAGAAGAATAAAAATGACACTAATGTTTAAAATAGCCTATGATTTTCTTCAGTTTAAGGCATAAAAATATAAGTACTTGCACTTGTCCTAATTTTCTTAAGTAGCTAGCTAATTACACCTTAATTTAAAAAGTTTCTAATTATTAAAGAAACTTAGTTTTCCAGGAAACATTTGAATATCAATTGAAGTAAGTCATATAAAAAATAAAAATTTTCTGTATCTAATCATAGATAACTGATATGGTTTGGATCTGCGTCCGCACCCAGTTCTTACCTTGAATTGTAATAATCCTCACATGTTGTGGGAGGAACCAGGTGGGAGGTAAGGGGGCAGGTTTTTCCTGAGCTGTTTTCATGAAAGTAAATAAGCCTCATGAGATCTGATGATTTCATAAAGGGGAGTTCCCCTGCGCTCGCTCTCTTGCCTGCTGCCGTGTAAGACGTCCCTTTGCTCTTGGTTTGTCTTTGGCCATGATTGTGAGGCCTCCTCAGCCATGTGGAACTGTGAGTCCATTAAACTTCTTTCCTTTATAAATTACCCAGGCTTGGATACGTCTTTATTAGCAGCATGAGAATGGACTAATAAAATAACTAACCACTCTTTCCAATTTGGTATATTTCCAATTTGGTATATTTGGTTTACAAATGCATAGGACATTGTGTTCGTGAGTGTTAAAGCATTTAACCAACCAATTTCTAATTGTGCACTAAAACTTATTTTGATATTTTGAAAATGCTTATAGTAATATTGGCAGCATACTTGTGTAAAAATCACTGGAAACATCTCTGATAGCTTCTTTGTGATAAATTCTCCAATATGTGAAGGCATTTTCAAGACTATTGAAGCTGCCTTAAGGAAAGCCTATACCCATTGCATTGCTCATTTTTGTCGTTAATGATGGGTACTATGTTTTAAATATTTTAAAATATAACAGGAAATAACCATTATGTCTTTATTGTTTAAATTTATATTCCTTTAATTACTAAAACGGTAAAAATGTTTTTCCATAGAATTTGAAGAGACAGAAATTATTTGTTATCTTTTTGAAACTTCAATATACAAAATATGATTATTCTTTCCACTTACGCAAAACATCCAGATAAAACACTGCCAATAAAAGTACAAAACTATAAGGCAAAATATTTTTCTTTTTCTTTGTATTAAAATTCAAACAAATACAAATTAGCTTTAGAAATAAATCTTTTTTAACTAAAGAATTAAAATTGTGAGATAAATTAACTAGATTTAGTCACCATTTTTTAGGCCAAAAAGAGATTCATTGGGAATAGAAGGAAATTAATGAGACAGTTTCAGATTTTCTTGCTATTTCATTAATAAACAAGAATATGGGGCAATTTCTGTCATACATACTTTTAAGAAATAACCACAAATTACTATCTACTATACATAAGTCTAAAATTAAGATTGTGAATCCCCAGCTTAAAAAAAAATACAGAAGGAATTAGGCTGTACACAATTAAGGACTCATGACACCATGTGTTAAGACAAACTTTCATGATGCAGACCACACACAGCCACCTTGAATTATTCAAAAATATGATTTCAATTTTACAAATTGTGTTTAGAAATTGGCATGATTGTCTGTACTTGGTCAATGAGGTTCTGAGAAATTGATAACATGTAAGTTCCCAAAACAGAGGAAGTAAAGAGAGGAAAAGTTAAGCAGTGAGGGAACTTGTTAACAAAACGACAGTGTCATTATACCTATTTGAAGATTTCCAAAGGCCTAGAGATGTTATGATAATTTTAAAATGCTGAATGTGGCATTTATTTTCAAAAAATAAGAATGTATCCGAAAATTACAGTACACTTAGAGTCATTTTTATATCTATAAACCTTCTGAAGTTGTGCACTTAATTATTTTGTATTAGCAGAACAAAAGAGCAGCATTTTCATTCCCTTTGTGGTTCCTGCTATCAAATGTTGAATTGATAGAATTAAAAAATTTTTGATAATTTCTGCCCCTGAATAACGCTAAATTTAAATAGACTGTCTTTCATTTAATAACCGTTCAGGTAGTATTTATTTGAAGTTAGTTGAATTGAAAAGCTTATTATTTTGTGCTGAAAGTCTAAGCATGCATTTTCTGCTGTGCAACAAGGGAAATTCAGGACTGATTCGGTAACATTCTTTCAACATTTATATTCACTCCTAGGTTATCCCATTAATATTGCAGAGATTATATTATTGTTCTATTAAATTTTTATATAAAATATAGCTTAAAAAATCAAATAAGAACTTACCACCATCTGTATATTTTTAATAGAAATATCACTGAAGAAAAAATAAATTACATCTGTAATTCACTAGCAAACTTCATAAAATACTTACTTTAATGCAACCTTAATGTAGTTTTTAGCCTCAAAAAAAAAAAAAAAAAAAGGCAAGTAGAAGCTTGAGGGAATTTCAAAGCTGTCTTGGTTATCAGCTTATCCTTGTAAGCTTCTGCTTATCTTATCAAGTAAGGCATCACTTTTGCTTCCTTCTGCTAATAAGGTCTGGAGCAGAGCTTTCCTCTAGCAATTTAGTAATTCCTTTTGCAGACAGAAGTGTTCAGTCTGTTGGCTCTCCCCTCACTTATCTCTCTATTTAGTTGCAGTTTTTTTCGCAGGGCAGCAAGAGATCCAAATTCATTTTTTTCCCTGGATTTTTAAAATTCTAAAGATACAAAAAAGTATATTTTTCCCCAAAACATTGATTCTAAGTAAATTTTGGTTTTCTCAATGTCTATACTGGAATATAGAGTCTGAGGAAAGTCATGAAACATGCTTGAATCATGCCTGAATTCACTGTTAGACAAAACAATGAGTAAATTACTTAGGTCTCAGTACCTCAGTTCCCCTTTTTGTAACCTTGTGATGCAAATGAGTAACTCACAGTGTAGTTGCAAAGATAAATGAGTTAATATAAACACCACAGTTGCATGGTTATTGTCACTACTATTACTCTTAATAGTGATAATCTGTTTAGAGTATTTAGCATAATAATTATTATTGTTGCTATATTAAAAAGTAACTATCTCAATTTGCAAATGGCAGCTTTGGAAGACAAATTTCCAATTCAATATTACTTCAGTAAATATGAGGGGCAGTCAGGTATAAACAGATTATGGCTTTATCAAGATAAAGTGAAATTAGAACAGTTGAAGACGATGGAAGCGAAAGGAGGAGGAGGAATTAATTGATTATATTTGGAAGCAATGGGGAAAAAAAAATCAGTAGAAAAGGAAACCAAAGTGCAGTGGATTGGCAGTGTAGGCATCATGGTTTGAAAGGTGAAGTTAAGGCTGGGGTATAAAACGAAGAACATAATGTGTATGGACTATGAGGTAATCTTTCTAATGAACAGACAACTTGTCAAACCCTAACTGGAATTCTGCAGCATGGTGAAGACTCCTAATCTTAAGAGGAATGTGAAAACTTGAAGAAGGTTCAGAGGACAGCCACAAAGATAATGAATTGGTTGTAAAGTAAGACCTACAAGAAAAGGTGAAAAGATCTGGAATTATTCAATTTGGAGGCAAGAACTTAGAGGTTATTTAAATCTTCCAGTTAAAAATATACGATCTCATCTCATGCTTCTTCATGAATTAAAAGGACGAAATAAATTTAAATCTCAGAATAGAGAATTTATGGAATTTAAACAATAATTTAACAAGCAGGTTTGTTATACATCATTAAAGTCTCCTGAGTGGTCTACAAATGTATGTGCTCCTTGAAGTTGTATAATTTATTTACGTATTTATTTTAGTTAGCTGCAAAGGTGCAGTCTCTGAGGAAGAAGAGAAATGGCTCTGATGACCTAGAAAGGGTCTTTCTAGCCTTAAATTTCACTGAAATCCAGAGTTAAGTATCAATAGTCTACTAAATCATTGCCACATTTCTAGCCTTACCTTTAACTCATTTGTTTTAGGACTGTAGGATTGAAATGGAAGTTGAGGTGATTTGGACCAAGGTGAGGCTGGAAGAAGGGGCCAGGGTTAGGGAGTGGAGAGGAGGAGGGAAGTTGGAACAGTTGAGAGAATGGCATTGCAGACAAAAAGATAGCAGTTTAAAAGCAGGGAAGTGTCAAAGAGAGTGTTACACATTTTGGTAATGGGGCATAATTTGAGTATAATCAAGAAATATTATACATGGAAAGGATGGTAGGAGATGGCATGCTGAAGAACTTAGCTGACAGAAGACCATGCAAGGGTTTTTGTTTTAGAATGAAGCTCATCTTCAACTCTTAGGAATGGTGACTTGCAGAGTACTTAAGAGGGAGAGGCTCTGATGAGATTTCTGTTTCAGGAAAATCATGGTGGCAAAGACGTGAATGATGAATTATGGACAGGAGGCATTGGAGGCAGGAAGAGCTGGTCTATATTCAGCCAGTCCATTTGAGAGTAATCCACAGAGCCAGTCCATTTGAGAGGTCCAAACTGAGCTCTAGTGGGCATAGGCAAGGAGAGCAAAAGGGAAGGATATTTGGAAGGTTGAGTTTGAGATAATTATTAGTTTGATGTCTCCAGCATCTAGGAGAAAAATTATAATAAAAAAGAGAATAGTTAGTGAAAAAGAGCTTTCACTGAGTCATGTTCTTATCAATGGATTCAACAATAGATTATTATTATGGATCAGACATTATATTAGGTACTAAAGATACCAGGATTTTTTTAGTATGTAGACATAGGGCCTAGTGTTCTCGGGACAGTTCTGGTTGACACTGGCTATCCTCATCCACTGATGGATAAATGGCTAAACAAAATGTGATATATACGTACAATGGCATAGTATTCAGCCTTAAAAAGGAAGGGAATTCTGACACATACTACAACATGGATGAATCTTGAGTCTTTCAGTCTCTACAGATTTGAATTCTTTAGATACTTCGTATAAGTGACATTGTGCAATATTTGTTTTTTTGTGATTTACTTATTTTACTTAGCATAATGTCCTCAAGATTCATCCACATTATATGTCAGAATTTCCTGTTTTTAAGGCTGAAAAAGTCGTAACTTGAAATTCCTTTTGAGATATGAAATAATTAATGAAAGATTATATGTTGGCATTTGTCAGTTCCCCAAATCTTTCCTGCAGTGTTTGTGATTAGTAATACCCAATCTTGTAACTTTGATGTTCTAATGAGCTATAAGGTTCAATGTGGTCTAAGAGTAATTTTATGTTGGTATCATTTTCTCTCATCAGGTCTCCTGGCTGCAGAGGATTTTCCTTCATTGTATGGATGAGGATACTTCAAGGAAACCAAGCCATATGTAGTTTATACTTTGGAAAAGCCACCTGAACCTATTAATGATAAGCATAAGTAAAACACATAAAACTTCTACAATGTTTGATCATATCAGTCTCTTAAACAGCAACATCAGGAAGAGGAGTTACATCCCCAGACACATGGGCTATCTGGAGCTCAGTTCATGTGGATATTGTTTATGAATTCCTATTGGAGTTGACCCAGTGGCCATGAAAGCTAATAGAAAAGCCTTTGGCCATGATTATAACTAAAGTTTCTCAGATAATTTTGACAGTTTCAGTTTTGGTGAGTCAGTCATTCCTTGTTTAATCTGAGGACTGAGAATGGCAAAGACAGTGATGCTTCTGGACTATAGCATTCCTTAATTACCCTTCCCATGAAATGGCCACCCCTATTATTAGACCCATAGGAGAGTCTTCCCCAATTGTGAAATGTGACGTCTGACATTGCTTTGCTTTAGTCAGAGTAGTTGTTTTATTATTACAGATTCTAGGCAAAGGACAGAAGGAGCAACTAAAGGCTTCTGGTCAACCAGAAAATGGGCAGACAATATTAAGAACGTATTCCTAACCATATGAGAGAAGGGCTGGAATAAGCATTATTTGTAGATTTTCAAGTGAATCTATTTTTTTTAACTTACTTGCTTATCTCATTTTAAAATTTTCTGGGCTTGAAAGATAAAAAAATAAACATTCTATGCAATCCCATTGAATTTTCTGCCAATAAAACCCATTTAGGATGTTTATGAGGTTTTCCTATACACAATGGAGTAAACCATATACCAATTTTCATAGACTTTATTTCAACCTATTTGGAAAGACTATCTTATTGCCACTAGGTGGAACAAAGATTGCGATGTTTACCAAAGTTGTCTTTTTCCCCCATAATGAAGTGCCTAAAACTGGAATCGAGTCAAGACTTGATGACCACAGTAAGGATTTAGTTTTGGTTTTGATTTTTGAATTAGTTAGCCAGTATGGATGTTTTTTATAGGAATTCATTTGGCATTTGAATCCGCTGATTTTTGTATATTAGAGAAGGGGAAGTCTACCATCCTACTTTTGTATTTCTTACTAAATCCTCCACTTCAGATTTAAGATAATGAAAAACAAAGATGAACAAGACAGTAGTAACATCTTCTTCCTGACTGGAACCAGAATATTTTCTGAAAGTGTTAGTGAGATAGTCCCTAATATCTGGTGCACACTTTCCCCCCTTCCTTATAGGCTGAATTATTGGCTGATCAATTTTTACAGGAAATACCTCAGTGACAGCTTCTAAGAGGTCTTGTTCTATTTCTATACTCTTTTCATATGCATCCTTGGACAAATTTTGAATCATATCAAAATTTTGATACCATTTTGGTAACCAATTCACCCTCATTTTTCCAAGCAAATTTGAGCATCCTCTGGCCCCAAGAGGATATTTCAGGACTAAATGTCTCAACGGCAATACGAAATTATCAGCGAAACTTTGTCTTTACTTTTGAAAGTTAGGAAAGTCTTTAAATAAAGCAATTTAATCTTGATTAAGGCTTAAAACCATAAAGCCAGCAAGCCGGGTCATTGGCTGCAACTATGTTATAAGACACTGTGAGTGGGTGTTGACCTGGACTGTGTGAGGGCAAGACTGGTGGAGAGAAAGGAAGAGGGTTTGGAGAAGGGTCCGAATAAGGAGAAAAAGCAAAAGGTGGTGTGTGGGTGATGGGGGTCAAAGTAATAGAAGAAGCCAGAAGAAAGGGGAAATGTCAATGACCTCCTGTATGCTCTGTTCTTGTCAAAGTGGCCTGGGCTGAGTAGCAGGCTCATTCCAAAACAACAATCATATTGTACAAGATAGCAAGATAAATTTCTGTATATGCCTTCTATAATTTTCTGTACTTTAAACATGGAAGTAAACACATTTTATTCATCCAACATAAAACATTGCTGGGCACTGTGGCTCACACCTGTAATCCTAGCACTTTGGGAGGTCAAGGTGGGCAACAAAACAAGATGTGGTCTCTACAAAAAATAATTAGCTTGGTGTGGTGGCACACACCTGTATTTCCAGTTACTAGGGAGGTTAAGGAGGATTCATTGAGTCCAGGAGTTTGTGGCTGCAGTAATCTATAATCTCACGACTGCTTTGAAGCTTGGGTGACAGAGACCCTATCTCCTAAAAAAAAAAAAAAAAAAGTATTGTGAGCTAATTAAACTTTGCTGTCATTGGTTCACAAGTAATCTCTTTACAGCTGCCTAGGTGAAAGTGCACAGAATTTAATCATAGTATTGTTTACAATGCAGTGCCAGAAAAGTATGGTAACTACTGCTGGTGCCTAATAATTGTGAGCTGTTGTCTTGTATTCATTTTCAAATATACTCCAGGAAGGTAGTCTTTTGGGATATGAGAGAGAAACACAGATTAAAAAAAAATTTTTAAAGACTGTTTTTCTTCAGAAGAATATTTTAGAGTGAGATTATTACATTTTATAATTTGCATATGAACAATGAAAATATTATAATTTTATTTTTGTTTTATCAATGATGCTAACCATACTATGCATTAAAAGGCAAATGTCAATAAAATTAACAATGCACTTTTTAAATTTTGACAATGTCATAAACAACTATATAATTATAATGCTTAAAAACAGAAAATTTGACATTAATGATATTTTCAAAAAAATCCCCTTGAAAAAAATCTGATCTATAATACAAAAAGATAATATAACATAATGCTCCATAAATCCATCTGTGATATTATAAAATAGATACTAGGCTTCAACACTTATCTCCTGCTTCCCTCCCACATGAAACTCTTAAAATCCTTAGAATCTCAAAAGTGATGATTGACTGATGGCTGGCAGAGGCTAGGTAGCTTCAGGATGGGGATGGTCACCAGAAAGACCAAGGCAGGTGGGACTTTCAGCCCCACTCCTCAAGCTCCCAGGAGGGCAGAGAGGTTGAAGGTTAAGTTGATCACCAGTGGCCAATAGTTTAGTCAATTATGCCTATGTAATGAGGCCTCTATAAAAGCCCAAAAGGACAGGGTTCAGAGAGCTTCTTGAGAGCTGAACACATGGAGGCTGACAGGTCAGGATGGTGAACTAGAACTCAATCACACTTCACATGGACAGAAGCCCCTGAGCTCAGGGTGAGATCTGACTGTTTTTCTGTATCCTTTAAAATATCCCTTGGAATAAATTAGTAAACATGTTTCTCTGAGTTCTGTGAACCACTCTAACAAATTAAACCCCAAGAAGAAGGTTAAAGGAAACTGAACTTGAAATTGGCTGATCAAATATTCCAGAGGCTCAGACTTGTGACTGGTGTGAAGGAGGAGGCCTTCTTGTGGGCCTGAGCCTTCAAAGTGTAGTTTGTGAACCTATCGCCTGATAGACAGCATCAGAATTGTATTGAATTGAAGGACACTGACTGGTATCTGCTGCAGAACTGAATGATTACTCGCTCTGCAGGCAGAAACCTCTACACATTTCATAGCAGTAGTCTTTTTTTTTTTTTTGGAGACAAGATCTCACTTTGTCACCCAGGCTGGAGTGCAGTGGTGCAATTTCGGCTCACTGCAGTCTCTGCCCCCCGGGTTCAAGCAATTCTCTTGCCTCAGCCTCCCAAGTAGCTGGGATCACAGGCACACACCACCATGCCCAGCTAATTTTTGTAGCTTTAGTAGAGATGGAGTTTCACCATGTTGGCCAGTCTGGTCTCAAACTCCTGACCTCAGGTGATTCACCTGCCTCAGCCTCCCAAAGTGCTGGGATTACAGGTGTAAGCCACCATGCCCGGTCTGGTAATAGTAGTCTTCTGGTTTGATTGTTGTAGTGGTATGAGAACAGAGGAAAACCACTATTTGATTTTTTTCCTACTATAATGCAGAGATCCTAAAAATATGAAAGAAAACTATTGAAATGTATTTATTATTTATTTATTCACATAAATTTTTACTCTTTTTCTTTTTTTGTTTAGAGACAGGGTCTCATGAGTGCAGTGGCATAATTATAGCTCATGGCAGCCTCCATCTCCTGGGTTCCTGTGGTCCTCCGCCTCAGCCTCCCAGGTAGCTGGGACTACAGGCGTACACTACCAAGCCCAGCTAATTTTTTACTTTTTGCAGAGACAAGGTCTCACTATGTTGCCCAGGCTGGTCTTGAACTCCTGAGCTCAAGTGATCCACTCACCTTGGCCTCCCAAAGTTCTAGGATTACAGGTGTGAGCCACCGCACCTGGCTAAATTTTTTTCTTGAAGTAAGAATTTATACTTTTCCTAGTGTAAAAGATAATGAATATAACAATATTCAATGAGGTCAATGCCTTAATACAACACAAAATAAGTTTTTACAAGTTGGATAGAAATCTCCAAAATCAGATATACCATAGTTAAAAAATACATAACAAAAATAAAAAATAACTGGAAATAACATATATATTAATATTCATTGTCACTAGAAAGCAGTAAGTGCAAAATAAAACATAAGTTAATTCCTTTCTGCATATGAAATAGCCAAGCACAGAAGAAAACAGGCTCTCTTTTTACTTTTGGTGTTACTTTTTTCTAAGAAGAAATTTATCAATATGCATTAAGAACTTTAACATATATCTTTTGTCCCTATAATTGGATAAATTTACTTTTAAGAATTTATCCAAAGAAAATAATAAGATACAGAAAAACTGTTTTCTTAGAAATATTTATGCTGCAATATAAAAAATGTTTTTGAAATATACTGAAATATGTAGAAATATCCTCATGAATATAACTTAAAGAATTTTAAGTTAAAATCAGAAGACAAATTCTATGTTTTATAGTTCCTCAAATTTTCAAAAATACTTTATGTAGTTTTAGAATAGCCTCTAAAACAAGATACCAGGAAGTTGAAAATAATGATTTTTGTTTTGGTTTGGCACTGTTGCCTATTTAAAATTTTTATTCATACCTTTATGAACTTTCTAAATTATTCAAACATGTCACGTATTATTTATATTATTTTAAATGAAGTTCCATCTTTCTTTATTTTATTTTATTTTTATTTATTTATTTTTGGAGACGGAGTCTTGCTCTGTCGCTCAGGCTGGAGTGCTGTGGCACAGTCTTGGCTCACTGCAAGCTCTGGTTCTCGGGTTCACACCATTCTCCTGCCTCAACCTTCCAAGAAGCTGAGACTACAGACGCGCGCCACCACGCCCGGCTAATGTTTTGTATTTTTTGTAGAGACAGGGTTTCGCCATGTTAGCCAGGATGGTCTCAATCTCCTGACCTCGTGATCCACCCTCCTCGGCCTCCCAAAGTGCTAGGATTACAGGCTTGAGGCACCGTGCCTGGCCTTCTATGTATTTTAATTAGGTGTCACGTATTATATATAACAGTGCAAAATTCCCTTATCTTCAAATTCTTTGTGGCATTTGTCAGCCTGACTTATCCTTTAGTATTTAAAAGATATAGTTACATATGTTACACATATATAATTATATATGTATATACATGTATATAAGCGCATATACATGTGCATGTGTATGCAAATGTATACACACATATACGCATATATATTTAAATTGGAGGCAAATGCCAAAATGATATTGTGACATCAACATCTTAATAATGCAAATGGCTATTACGTCATTCATATTTCAGAATGCCATTCAGTGATATCTATAATTTCTTTCTTTTTTTTTTTTTTTTGAGACAGTCTCGCTCTGTCGCCCAGGCTGGAGTTCAGTGGCGAGATCTCGGCTCACTGCAAGTTCTGCCTCACAGGTTCAGGCCATTCTGCTGCCTCAGCCTTCCGAGTAGCTGGGACCACAGGCGCCCGCCACCACATCAGGCTAATTTTTTGTATTTTTTAGTAGAGACGGGGTTTCACTGTGTTAGCCAGGAAGGTCTCGATCTCCTGACCTCGTGATCCATCCGCCTCGGCCTCCCAAAGTGCTGGGATTACAGGCGTGAGCCACCACACCCGATGTTTTCTATAATTTCAAAATCACTGACATGTCATATATTTTTAAATTACAGCCAGAAAAAATGTGAACAAAACAAACCAACAAGCAGCATATATAAAGTCAACATATATAATGGAAGTGTTGTTCCTTGAACACTGTTCGTTGTTCCTAATTTTTCTATGAAATAATGTAAAGCAAGGCTCCATTAGAGTCCAAAAACCAGAATAGTCTGTGGTATCATCAAATGTTATATGGGAAAACATAAAACCTCTATACCAAATAGCTAGTAATTGATTGTAAATTTTACCTCTAAAAATAGAGAACACCTTAAATAAGATACATAGCAGTAAATAATTCTGCCAATATCCTTCAGAGTAGGGAGACTCCTCCAGCAATTTTTGCTGTTAATCATGGTGGTAAATATTTTCCTAATCTGATGTTAACTTTGCAGCATTTGGATTAACTTGGCTCTAACACATTCCTTAATTTCCTACTACCAGTAGGATGAATTAGTTGTCCAGGTCATACTGTGTCAAAGTACTTAAGTGTTTATATGTACACTGCAAACAACACCTATCTTAAATATGCTTTGTATTTTTTTCATACACAGTAGAACACATGCAATTATTTTATATAAGAATGTGAAAGGAAGAAACACATATAAATTAAAAATTTCTAATAATGGGAAAAATTAAATAGTTTTGTTGAAGCATTGTTTGCTATTACAACATTAAAACCAATTGATTTTCCTCATCCACTACTTTTCCTCTTTCCACTATATATATATAGGTAGAAATTTCAATTAGTTTGTGTTTTTTTCCAAATGCTTTAAGAGTAACAAATTAGTTTCACTCTTTTCCTCAATATGAACATTGAAAGCTAAAATAAAATTAATATACTTTGGTTTTATATATATATATATATGTATAAACAGAATCTAGATTTTCTTCATTTGTAAGGTAATTAATATTTAGGAATTATCTAAAAGTGGAATGCATAATTATTAATAAGCACTAATATTTCTGACCCTAACCTGTCTGATGAATAAAAAACAAGATTCATTGATGCATTCTGTTATATTTACTTTTGTGAATTTGAACTTTAAATCAATTTTTTTATTTCAACTTCAGATGTTTATATGAAAAATATGTCATTTTTCAGTTCTATTAAACATGATACATAACAAAGCAAGTTAGTGTCTTTTAGCTCTTTCAGTGAAAATGTTTAGTAATTCTAATACTTTACAAATAAATATAAAATAAAGTTCATTCCAACCAGCTGTATAATTCTGCTACTGATATCAAAAAATTCAGCCGGGAATAAATAATAGTTTTCTAATAAATTAAAAATGTTACAATTTTGATGAATTATGAACTGTAAAATATAAGATGGTAAATATGTAGAAATGAATCAATTGCTTTTTTAATGTAGGTAAATTATTAAAAAATAAAAATTGACCCATTAAAATATAAGATGATGCTAAATGTTATGGTCATTAACTTTCATTAATGTTTTATAAGATAAGCATCTTTTATTGTGCAATGTTAAAAACTTGTTAAAACTTTAATTGTACAATTATGTTTTCAATTGCCATTCACTCATTTTCTTGCAAGTTAATAAGTTTATGCTGAATGCTACAGCAAACAAACGCCTTACAGTGTTACAAGAGAATTGAGATTTGCTAAAATGCTGTGGATTTCCAGCATGAAACAGGATAGTCTGGAGACTAAAATAAACGCTATTATTCTTCTGAGAGTTTAAACTCTGTGCAACTAAGTAGTTAGAAAAGTATTAAACTTTTTTTCAACATAACACTGTCAATTTTTTTTTTTTTAATTTTATGGCTTGGTATAGTTGAGATAGACTAAGAGAGCAAGACAAAGAGATAAACACACACAGGGATATACATGTACTACACTTGGTAGCAGGCATATGCTTGAGGGCCAACACTGGGCCCAGGGTAAGGGTTAAAGGGCTACCATATGGAGCCTGGAGTACTGTAGAGCTTTTCATCCTAAGTGGTACCGTGGGGCTCATAGTAACCTTCATTGTTGAAATGGAGTCACCAGCTGGATCAAGATTTCTAACAACATTAGAAGCAAGTTTTCTAGTTGTTAGTGCTTAGGGCAAAAGATTGTAAGAAGTGAACATCTGTGTCCTTAGAGGAAAGAGATCAACTATGGTGAATTCTGTGACAAGTCTGTCACTGATGGAAGGGTTGATAGGGGTCATACAAATGAGGATCTTAAAATGTAGCTTCAAGGTCAAAAGGGAAAAATGAAGGTAAATTTTGACTACTACTAGGATTCTTCGGTTAAAGGAAACTGATGTAAAAAATAATTATTTCAATGTGTGTTTCAAGAAAGGCAACGGCACACAATTTGATCACTATTTGATTATGATAGCATGCAATAAGTCGTCAGGTAGAGCCAAAAGCCAATTCTTTGTTTTTAATATGTGCAACCAACCACCACTTAAGTAATACATTTGTCAGTCTGACTCTAAAATTATAAACTAATATTCTTTGTACTAATATAGCTATGTGTTATATTCATAGCTTTACATAAAGGAAAGAACAATATTATAAGAATATACATCTATAAAAGCATGTGATATAAATACTATGCAATTTTTAACTATATTTACTACTGCATACTTCATAGGGTGGTCAAAAATTTGGAATAGGATCAATTAACATACACCTGTAGGACAGATAACCCCATATTGATCACATAATTTTTTTTTCATTTTGTATTGCCAAATTTATGACCTAAAAGAAGAGCATGAAAAAGGTAAATGTAGGCAAGATAAAGGTTTAAGAGTTCCTTTGAAGCAAGTCAGAAATAATACATGAGGCCGTGCGCGGTGGCTCAAGCCTGTAATCCCAGCACTTTGGGAGGCCGAGACGGGAGGATCACAAGGTCAGGAGATCGAGACCATCCTGGCTAACACGGTGAAACCCCGTTTCTATTAAAAATACAAAAACTAGCCGGGCGAGGCGGCGGGCGCCTGTAGTCCCGGCTATTTGGGAGGCTGAGGCAGGAGAATGGCGTAAACCCGGGAGGCGGAGCTTGCAGTGAGCTGAGATCCGGCCACTGCACTCCAGCCCGGTCGACAGAGCGAGACTCCGCCTCAAAAAAAAAAAAAAAAAAAAAAAAAAAAAAATAATACATGAAAGATGGAGGTGGAGAGGAAAGAGAGCGAGGGAGCATGTGTGCCCACATTGACTGAAGGAACTGAGAGATCCTGAGAAGAAACAATATGAAAGATGCAGCCATTGAATGTTTGCTGCTGTTATTACATTTTTTGTCACTTTTATCCTTTAATACATTCATTAGCAACAGGCATACAAGTATGCTATGACAGATCTTCTTACATCATCTTTTTTTTTTTTTGTCAAGGAAAACACTGTATATACCTGCATTAAGCAGGGGTTATTTTCTATGACAAAATGTTCCATCAGTACTGATGAGGTGCTCTGAGTATCAATGTTGTTGGCATTCAGTAAATACTTAATAGTAGTAATAATACCATAGATAACATGCAGTTTAAGAAATAAAATTGGGCTTTATATATTTTTCTCTTCCTCCAAGAAGAAAGTGTCTTCCCAGCCCTTTTATATCTGATGTTCTGTGAACATTTTTCCATTAGTGTGAGGGTAGCGCTACTGTGGTGAATGCTTCTGCTGCATTCAGGAAGATAAAAAAATAGGCCAGATTAGAGTCACTTGAGTTGTATTCATGGAGAGAGATGCTATAGGTTCTCAAAACATTTTACTTATAAAGTGTAATGTAGCTAGTTTTTTATGACATTTTCTACAGTCCTTGATGCTAGATGGAGTATTTGTTACGTTCAATCATGTGGCTAATTTCAGATTGCTGAGAGAGACGGAGCCAGACAAATTATATGAAGTAAGATTATTACCTAAATGAATATATATTAAATATATGACAATATATATACACTGGCAATTTTTTTACTTTTTATAAAATTAGCTCTAATGGTTGTTAAATAGGCATCTAAGTAATTGAATATATGATATACAAAAAAAGTGATAAAATTAAAACAATAACATGGAATAATAGGAGGAATACGAGAGTAAGTTTATGCTTTTGCAAATCACACTTGGAACTTATATACATAAAAACAAATGAGTTGTATAGTATGTATATAATTATGACAGAATGTTTGAAAGTTTCCTAAATTATGTGTATAATTATAAAATCAATTTATTTGACGTTTTGTGAAGTTGTGTCAAGTTCTTTCACAGTCTTCTAAGATAATTTATCCTAAATTACCATTACTATCATCATTAAACTTTAGTGAGTTATAGAGGACAATATTTGTATGCCTGATTTTTTTTGTTTGTTTTTTAAGAATCTGACACATTGTTAGACATATTTGCATCTGTTTGATTTCCTTCTTAGGGTTCTTTGTCTCTTGTGATTACTTGCTTGAATTTCTCATATTCAAAGCCCTAAGAACTCCTATGGGTATTCAAAACACATGATAAAGGGCAGTGATAAAAGAAAAGGTTCATCCCCTGTTTATGGCACTCAATGATCTACTGCAGGGGTTAGAAAACTACTGCTCCCAAGGACAAATATAGGCTTTTGTTTTTGTAAATAAAGTTTAATGGAAACTTAGCCATACTCATTCATTTACATATTGCCAGTGGTTGCTTCCTCACCACAAGGGCAGAACTGTGTCAATGGGACAGAGACCTTCTGTCTGCAAAGCCAAAACTATTATTTGTAATTTGTAAATAAAAATAGTAATTTGGTCTTTTACAGAAGTTTTATGACTCCTGATTTATTGTCATAAAGTAGCTTGATCATTGTAGATCATTGTAACTTCCTCCCAGTATTTTTTTAAAATTTTCTTTCTCCCTAGAAATACCTAGATCTAACTACCTTCTTATTATTTAATGACTAATTAGATGGGCTTTAAATAAGTTTTCATTTGAGGAGCAGTTTTTCAAAGGCCCTAAATGATATTTACATTTAATGACTTTCAGAGATAACCAACCAATTAATTTTAAAACCTATTAATTGTGAATAATATTTTAAAATGATAATAGAAAACATGTGTATAGCACTTACTAAGTGGCAATCATACTACAAAATATAGTGCTTATATTGATGTATTTAATCTTCACCACAAGTGAGAGAAGTATCATCAGCATCATCCACTTTTGGGCAATGAGGAAATTTAGGCATAGAGTTTAAATGTTTTAACCAAAGTAACACACTAAATGGGAGCCAGAAATGGAACAGGAACCCAGGCCAGCTGGATAATCAGTAGGCTATCTGGCTTCAGCGTACCTCTGTTGGCCAATGACTGTGCTTTACCATTCAATGAACACTATTATTCCCTTGAAAAGACTACTCTCTCTCTCCCTCTTTTTTTTTCCTCTTTCTTTAGAGGCAGGATTTTGTTCTGTCACCCTGGCCGAAGTGCAGTGGCCTGATCATAGCTCACTGTAACCTCTAACTCCTGCACTCCAGAGGCCCTCTCACCTTAGCTCAAGTATCTATCATTACAGGTGTGTGGCATCATGCCTCGCCAATTTTTCAGATTTTTTTTGTAGAGAGAGTTTCTAGCCCTCTCTTTCTGGCTGGCCTTGAACTCCTAATGTCAAGCAATCCTCACATCTCGGCCTCTCAGAGGGCTGGGATTACAGGCCTGAGCCACTGCCTGTATCTCTTGTTTTCGCTATTATCTTAAAGCTTTAATGTAAGCAGGTAAGACATTAACAATTCAACAAGAGATTTTCATCTAATATAGGGAGATATCCTATAGCTCTTACTTTCTAGTGCTTAGCAATTTGATGAAAACATTAAAAGAGCACTTGAATGTGGCAAAGTAGGAGGAAAAGATTGGTGATATTTTGACCCTTATGTAACATGGAATTGAAATTGAAAATGATATTAAATATTTTCCAGATAGTGAAGAATTATTTTTTTTTGAGAAAGAAATGGGGCATTTCAAATTTTTTCATCACACATCTTACTAGCAAATGTTACAAATAATTTTACTTTACATGCAATTTTCAGATGAAGGCATAAATAGATAGAAAAATGAGCAAACCTGTAGTAATAGATAACGGAATCGAATTTATTTTGATGGTGGCCAAGAAAATCAAATGAGAACAAATCTACTAAGCTGCAGAAAATAAGCAATCACTGAAAAAAAAAAATCACTAAAACTTAAAAGAAAATATATTATTCAGACATCATTATTAATTGGCATAATACTGAGATCAGCTTGGAAAAGTGACTCTCTAATTTCAGAGTAAGTTACATTATTTAATAATAAGTAAAATAGTTGGGGAATCATTATGTAAGATGTGAATTTCGGTAAGACATCTTGAGAATTTCTCTAGTTTATCAATTGTTCTTCCTGTTGGCAAGAATGCACCTGAACTATTCCAAACATGTAAAATTATCTCACCTTTAAACATACCTAATTAATTTTAATTTTGAACCTTTCTTCATAATTCATTGTCCCTTTTTACTTAGTCATTAACTCACAAAAATAAAATATTCCAACAACATTTTTTTTTCTAGGAAATTATTTAAAGAACTAAATGGAAAGCAATAATGTTTATTTTGTGAAACTAAGCTCTGAAAGGAGCTGAACTGCTCCTGTCTGATTTGGCTAGTACTCAGTGAATTTTATCCTGTATCACTGAGCAGTCATCTTGAAAATAAGAAATGATAATTCAAAACATTATTGCACTTTACATTTAATGAAAAATATTGGCTAGATAGATCAACCCTGGAACAAAACAAGTTTTGCAAGATTAAAATATTGTTACCATAGTTGTTTTTATAATACACATTCAAAAATACTTAAGCATTCACATCTGATGGAGGATAAATCTGTTTAAAGGGGTTTAAAGTACAACCACTCACCACTAAGCTGGCCTTTGTCAGCATGTACTTGACATCTGAATAAGTCTATTCTCTGTGTGGTGAGGGGTCAACACAATAAAATGGCTGTTATTGAATCATCAAGTGGTTTGGGAGAATACTACCAAAATGCTGTCTAGGTGTTCTAGCACTGATCTGTGCTGAGGTCACTTTCACCTGAGCTGCCTATGAAATCTCATGTTCAACAAGACACAAGGAATAGTTAACAAGCCCAGAGACAGTAAATATTGAAGCAGTTCTTCCTTGATCCGTCTTCTCCAGGAGCATTGTTAAATCTGTTTTAGAACTAGAGAAAGAATGTGAACTTGACACCTTTGGATGCATGGGAATTTCCTGTCTTAAATCCCATCCTGATTCAATCACAGAAACATTATTATGTTCATTATCTGTATTATCATTACTGTTCTTGTTTAAAATTGGATCATTTGTAAGATTTCCAAATCTTGAAATCTCGAAGAGATCAACCACCAAAAAACAGACTAAAAAGTCACCATAATAAAGAAATAAGTGTATTACTGAGACTATCTCAACATTTCACATGGCTATATGCTAAATAAGTTTTTTATATTATAAGGTTGTTTGACACAACAGGGTAACTTGAAAAACAAAATATATCTTCAAAGGTTCATTTTAAAAATTAGGTGGCATGTACTACAAACTATATATAATTTCAGAAATACAAATCATTGTTATTTTCTCCTAAAATAATATAATTATTTACATTTATGATTTTCACGAATTACTTCACTTAAATATTACTCTAGGTATGAAAACATGCGTATTACAGATAAAAAAACACTAAAGACCATCTCTAAAAAACACCTTGTAGAATAGACTTACTAACCAAAAACTATGTATAGTAAATATGGGCCTGTTTTACCAAAAAGTGAGGTAGATTAATTGGGTGTACTCATGAAGAATGACTTGCAATTAATTCCTAATAATATTCTTAAATTCCAAGTATATGTAAATCAAATGCATGATTATTTGGAAGCCAGCACAGTTTCCATAGAGTGAAACATACTTTTTCTATAATGCCTTGATATACTTTTAATCAAGAACAGCTCTCATAGGGATGTCAGATATTTAAACCAAGTTCTGACCTCTTCCTAAGTCTATTACTTTGGCTTTCTTACTCAATATGGCTCTGTATTCACTGTTTTTCAAAAAAAAAAAAAAATTAATTACTATGGGCACATAATAGGTACATATAATCATTGAGTACACATGATGTTCTGGTACAGGCATACAATAATCACATTAGGGAAATTGGGGTCTCTCTGTCTTCATTCTTGAGTTCAGTGTTACAGTTATGATTAAAGAAAATATCTCTTCACTAGTTTGGTCCTGTTGAAGTGAACTAAATATGGTCTAAGAAGGACTCCATACTTCTCTATTTGAGTTCTTGTGGAGGAACTATAGTCTAACTTAATAGGTAGACAAGATTGAAAACCTCACTTAGGAGTATGTGCCTATAACAATAGCTGAGTCTTGGCCAATCCCAGCAGCCATACTTCAACCATTCATCACTGCTGAGTGTTCAAACTGTGCTCACATAAGGCAGATGCCAACCTGTAATCAATCCAGCTGTTTCCGTACTTCACTTCCAATTTCTGTATGCCACTTTACTCTTTTGTCTATAAATTTGTTCTGACCATGAGGCACCCCTGGAGTCTCTCTGAATCTGCTGTGATTCTGGGGGTTGCCTGATTTGCAAATCGTTCATTGCTCAATTAAACTCCTTTAAATTTAATTCGGCTGAAGTTTTTCTTTTAACAGATGGTGTCAGAAGTGGGATCTGAAGTAGAACTTCTAACAATCCCCAGGAATGCTGAGTGAACAAGCAAGGTACCTGTTGTATTCATTTGTGTCCTTTGATCTCTCAGAGCGGCTGGGGGTTGTGGTAACTTTTTTCTTAGATTTCAGAGCTCCCGGATTTGTGTTTTGAGGTCTCCAAGATTCTTTGAGAAAATTTCTGTTCCAAACTGGGTTTGGAAGTCACAACAGAAAGTAGACTGAGTTCAGGATTAGATCTGATCCAGTAATTAACAGGCTTGGATCCAGTTAGAGGTCTCTTACATCTGACTGGGTCAGAAAGAAACTCTTAGTAAGTGGTAATATTGCAGGGGTTGTAAAATTTGGCTTTTGAAAATTGACGGGGATCTTTATCTTCTACCTCTTTGTTGCATTTTTATTGTGCGCTTAAGTAGGAAAAAAAAAAATCCTTGACTAAGTTAATCAAGGGAATCTGAAGGTAAAACCAATATTTTAAGTAAAAATGGGATCCTTAATTTCTGGAAAACTGCATTCCTTTCAGCTTATACATTAGGCCCAGGAGGCAGCAAAGTCTTACAGAAATGGTAAAATATTATTAAAGGTGACTTATCATGGAACATCCCAAATGAACAACAATGCATTAAAGTGCACTTAACAAAAAATGAGGGCTCCCAAATTAGTCTCATCTGGAGATGTCAATTGATATACAGAAGGTTCTAAAAAGATTCCAATGTTTTTATTTAAAACATATATTTTGCTCTGGCTGGAATGGAAAATATTAGAATTTAGGTGCCCCATGTAGCCGGTTGGGTGGCAACTTGCAAAACTGAGAGGATTTTGCCTGTGGTTCCATGATTTTCCTTTGTGTTGTGTCTTGGTCCCCAGGGCAATGGTGTGGCAAGCCAGGTCACTAGGGTTGCTCAGGGAAAGAGAACCTAGAAGCCTGGCATGCCAGCAAAAAGGGTAAGAATTTCTTACCAGTCAGACTTCTGGCTAGCCTCTCTCTCTGCAAACCAGTTGAATGAATGCTAAAAATCACTATTTATATCTTCTGTAAAGTTTTAAGTAATGGGAAAAAAGATTTGTGAGGCTAATATTAAGCTGTAGTGAATCTGGTGTGCGTTGAGTGTCTTTCTGTATTGTTCTGTCATAAACAGGCGTACCTTAGGATAGAACATGGGCTTAGAACCCCATAAGCCCACTGTTCAAGATGGCCCAGAAAACTGGTCTGTTATGTCCTTGGGAGCTTGACCTTGTAACCATGTGGCAGTACCTTCTTTTGGTCTCAGTCATCACAATGGCAGCCCAGGTTCAGGCTTCAACTCCCCATTAGGGAATGAGTGCTTTCTTGTTTGATATCTGCATGACTTTTACTATTTGTTGATTCTCTTCCACTTCATGAAACATCTTGAATTTTCCCTTCTCTGAGCATTTGTGAGGTTACCTTTGGTAATGTTCAAAAGCCAGAAATATTGTCTGTCTGGTCTGGCTAAAGTCAGGTAATAAGATATTTAAAAGGACTTCTAAAGCACTATGGTTAAAAACCAGCTTAATTAAAAGTGGGTATCCAAGGTATAGGTTTGTTTGTTTGTTTGTCTGTTTGTTTGTTTATTTATTTTGAGGCAGAATCTTGCTCTGTCACCCAGGCTGGAGTGCAATGGCAGAATCTCGGCTTGCTACAACCTCCGCCTCCTGGGTTCAAGCAATTCTCCTGCCTCAGCCTCCCCAATAGCTGGGATTACAGGCATGCACCACCACGCCCAGCTAATTTTTGTATTTTTAGTAGAGATGGAGTTTCACCATGTTGGCCAGGCTGGTCTCGAACTCCTGACCTCAGGTGATCCACCTGCCTTGGCCTCCCAAAGTCCTGGGATTACAGGCGTGAGCCACCGTGCTCCGCCAGCTATAGGTATATTTAAAAGGCCTTTGTTTTTACTTCTTGGATCTTATTTTTCTGGAAAAAGGTTTTTGCTTCTCAGTCAACTGAATTATTTTTCTCCATTTTGTCTTGCCACTCAATGCACACAAGAGGCCCTAACCTGGTATTCCTTGGGGAAAACAGAGAAGACCCCATTTTGGGAAAAACCTTTGTTTTCCTCATGAAACCCTAGGAACTGAAAGTGAATAGACCCCTCTCAAAGTCTAAGACTCTGTTCTGTTATGCATTGTGTTATTTGACATTTTTTACTTTGGGGAGTATCGGAGATGGATTTGCATTATGAGAGAGCTTTAGTGTGCAGTAACGAGGTAGGAAATATACTTTTAGAGATGGGCTAATTCCAAAATGGGCTTATTGGCTTTGGGTTGCCGTGCAATAAAATGCCCAGCAAAAGCACTGCACTGTCTTCTCCCATAGCATCTCTTTTTTGGGGGGTTCCCAGATGTAATCTAAAAATGGGACCCTTAATTTTGGAGATCTGTTTTTGTCTTCTAGCTGGGCCTGCTCATTAGACCATAAAAACTGCATGCTTTAAAGAGAAACTTAGAAACTGGCAAATGAAAAGTCTTACAACTACTGGATCTTCTGTCTGTGCAGTTATATACGTGTTGTGTGTGTAATGCTTATATAAAAGAGGTCTAATTAATTGGCTTAAAGAAAAATAAGTGCTTAGAATATTTTGAAAGAAATGTAAAAACTATAATGCCTTTTAGTTCACATGACTTTGGTAATCTCTGGGAAATACAAAGTTTTAAAGATTATTGGCAAAAATAAAGTCATTTGGTCTAAATTAGGCAGGTTGGATATTAAGTTTACTAAATGCTTTAAGGTCATAAACTGATTCTTTGACTTTTCAAAATTGTCCAGTTTGCCTATTTTGGAGCATTAGATTCTAGATAAAGACTGGGGACATGTGGAAACCATGCCCCCAGCTATGCTGGAAAAAGTCAGACCTGATCTGATGTCCTAGGCTCCACAGTGAATACATAATTAAAAATCCCTTACTTACCAAGGTTTTTCACCAAAATTAAAAATTGCTGAGAGTTACTATTATAACATGTAACTCAGACTACTGAAAAAAACAGTTTTACCTGTTTTTAAGGTATTTAAGGAAGGTAAAATGTGTTTTTAGTAAAAGATTATATGAAGGCATGGAAATGTGGATTTTCTTACTTAAGTTTAGAGGGTTAAATGATTGTTTTAAGTGACAAAGAAAAAATCTAAACATTTGAACAAGTTGTGAAAGGTTTATAAAATTAATTGTAAAATAAATCCTATGAACATTGGCTAAAGTTAAAGTGATATTACTCAGTTTTACTGTAAATTGAACATTAAAATAAAAGAAAAACAAGGCTTTCTTAAACTGTGGATCTGTTCTTTCACAAAAATTAATTAAGGGTTATAAAAGGCTTATAAGAATTTCACTTTATGGTCAAACTGATTAAGATTGAATCAATTTATCTCACAAGGTCTTATTAAAAATTGCAGTTGACATTAATAGTAGACTAAAACAAAGGTGAAATTTGATGTTCTCTTTTGAACAAGATTTTCATGTAATATTACAAGGTAATAAACTACCAAACAGAGAAGGGAAAGACAAGAGACAGATTATTTGGAAAGCTAAGTCTTCCCTTTATCAATGAGTACATGTTTTTGCCTTTTTAAGATTTTTGAGTCATCATTTGACTTATGGTGACATCGAATTCTATTTCATAATATCAAGTGTTTTAAACCTTTAACATATTTGATAGGCTTCCCCAAAACAAATTTCAGCTTCAGAATTGTCTTTCCTGACCTCTAACTTTGGGATGCTATGGAGGGCCCCTGAAGCATCTGAAAGAGAGGTAAACAGGACTATTTGACATGTTAAGTTACATGGGAAGCATTGTTAAAATAAAAAATAATGTTTAACCTTCTTCGGGTTATATTTTAGTGTAGGTCATCAATATGTTCCAAAATTGTGTGGGATTTCTAAAATTTTAATGTTTGAGTACATGCTATCAATCACAACTATGGTTATTATGTTAAGTTATTGCAGACCACAGAAATAACCATATTTCCTTTTCAATTGTGTCTAGCTGTAATTATTTAAAGTCATTTCCACAGTTAATTGCTTAACGCTGATGCAGTTTCTGAAAACTTCACAAGCATGCAAAATCCTAGAATATGGTGGTTTTTAGGAGGTTTTAAAGGATGGAGAGGACCCTGAAAGGCACTCATGAATACTGGTTTCTGATAATTTTAGAATCATATCATTTGAACTGGGTAAGAATACCCGGAACTTTAATGAAAGAACTAACTAGGTTATAAAACTACTAATCCAAGTAGAACAAAAATTAATTAAATACCAAGAACATACTTTGCCAGATTGTCATCCTAAATTAGCTGATACTGAAGTTGTTTAGATATACAATTTGAATAAATTCCATTGTCTAACTCAAATTACCTATAATAACCCATCAGTTATCAGTGCTATGTACCTAAATTGGAGAAACAACTGGTATTCAAGAGGACATAAGTCCAGTGTTAAGCATGGATTCATGGAGAACCAGGACGGCTACCTTGTCCTTCCTGAGTCCTTAAAGCTTTTGTTATTAAAGGTTCTGCCTTCCATGACTCATCATGGAAAAGATAAAATTGTCCAAATTAAATATATATTGGTGTGGTGACTTCTAAATTGCTAAAGTAGTTTATGACCAGTGCTGAGTTTGTCACACCCATATTCCTGGGAAGACAATAAAACTTCAGGCACATCTGGCTACCTGATGGGCCATTTAAACATTTATAGAGGGATTTCATTCAACTGTCATTTTCAATACATTTTTTTTTTCTGGTTATACAAAAGCTTTCCCATGCAAGAGAGCTGATGTTATGGTACTAAATTATTGTGCTACAGTGTATTTTCATCGAGTAAGTAAAGCTTTTCATGGTTCACTGACTGGGGATAATCAACCCCTTCACAATGTAGAACCTGAAGACTGGATCTTCTGAGAACATCAGAAAAAGACCTTCCTTGCTATCCACACTACAGCAAAAACTTTGGGACTTTGAACCTGGGTTTATAATCTCACAACTGAGAACAGGGTCCCTCCAAACTCTTGGAAATGTATACCCATTGTTAAGTTTAACTTAAGGTAAAGCTAACTAGGGACATTTTTCTCCAGAAGAAGATGGCATCCTTTATGTGAACAGCTTGTCACAAGATCACAGATCAAGACTTCTACTATCATGAGACTCTTATCTTTGAATATTTTTTCCTTGCTTATGCCTTTATGAACAATAGAAGTGAAAAGGAGGTCTCTTTATGTGCACTTACCGAGTATACTTTCATTTGTGAAGGATTTTGCAGCTGATCTTATACATGGATAACCTTATACTTTGATAGAGGTGAAGGCCCAGTGTATGTGAGAAACTTTAATGGTACATATGTTGCCTCACAATCAGTCAGAAACAGAACACTGGTTCACTCCTCTTAACCCACATCATCAGTTAAAGAGAACATTGCCAGGGGGCCTTCACTCTTCTAGAAGGGCATCATTTGTTAGGTCCTTTTTCCATGGTTTGGAATAAAAGAGGCAATGAATAGAAATGTATGCCTCTATAGCAGGTTCTGCTGTGAAGACTATACTTACACAACAGACTTTAAATTCTCTTGGGAAAGTTATACTAAATAATAGAATTGGCTAAACAGAGAAGTATCTGTACAGCTGCTGGCACTTATGGCCTATGGAGAAGACATCAGGTATTGTAGAGATTCAGTTGCAGGGAATTAATGAAAAGACCACTTAGTTAAGCAAGTAGACTCTTTAGCTCATTCTTTGATCTATTCAGTATTAAGTGGTTTAGTTTATGGGGACCCTGGGTAAGGAACATACTCCAAACTTTTGGTATTAACCTTCCAATAGTCATAATAGTCTCCCTGATGTTCTGTATTCTCTCAAAGGTTTTAAATGTTTGCATGCAGCCATCTCTAGAATGTCAAATGATATCTCTTCAGATACCATGCAGAGCTGAAAGAAACGTGCAACATTGAGGACGCCGTAACCTATGAATGACATGCTGAGACTGGAAACCTAAAATGATGGTAACTGAGAGTGGTGTTAAGGCCCTAAGTTTCAGTCACACTGTCACCTAAGTGAAAACCTGGCTGAAATGGGGAACTTTCTTATGGGGGAACAAAATTATGGGAGGCCATTGTTTTGGACTAAGCTCATACACTAGGCCCCAAGAGACCAAACCAAATCAAAATGGAGTCACTCATGCTAAATGTGACATAATCAAACTAAGACATTAAGGAAACACATAGATCCTAGAACAGACGAGGTTTTGTTTTGCTCCTGTAAAGATGTTCCAGTATAAGGGATACCCTCAAGTCCTTGTTTTTGCCTTTGAAAAATTCACTGTTCTACTGTTTCTCAGTAGTTTTCAAGACCGAATAAGTATGTTTGCAATGGTAATAGTGACATCAATGACTAAAGGTTTAGTCAATCTCTCAAAATTGAGAAAATGACCAAAAGGGGGCAATTGTTAAAGTGAACTAAATATAGCCTAAGAAGGGCTCCACAATTCTGTATTTGAGTCCTTGTGGAAGAACTACAACCTAACTTAATAAGTAGACAAGACTAGAAACCAAATTTAGGAGTATGTGCCTGTAACAACAGCTGAGTCTTGGTCAATCCCAGCAGTCATACTTCAACCATTCCTACACTGTGGAGTGTTCAAACCATGTTCAAATAATGCACACATCAACCTGTAACCAATCTAACTATTTTTGTACCTCACTTCCAACTTTTGTATGTCACTTTACTTTTTTTGTCTCTAAATTTGTTCTGACCATGAGGCACCCCTGGAGTCTCTCTGAATCTGCTGTGATTCTGGGGACTGCCTGCTTCGCGAATTGTTCTTTGTTCAATTAAACTTTAAATTTAATTCAGCTGAAGTTTTTCTTTTAACAGCCCTACAAAATCTTCACTGGCTAAGGTGTAAGAGGAGGCCTTCAGGTGATGTTTAATATATCAAGTTTTTATTTTTAATAGGTAGTCTATACTTGGATATCAAGAGCCTGTTTTGAGCATAGTATTTTGGATACAGTGGATCTTGAATTCACCAGGGTGCTTGATACCCTTGGTAGGATAGCTGGATTAAATGTAACTTGCTGGAAGTGTCTGATTAGAGTAAAGTAAACGTAGTGAAAAAGTTCTAGCGGCAAGTTATAGATTTGGTAATTGTACCCTTACCCAACTTTGGTAGAAATTGGATTGGCATTTGTTATAACACATCATATTAGTTGTTCATATTCCTGCTTCCTCTCCAACATCCACTCATTAATTCCCAAGGCATTATGGACTTGAACTGTGCCAGGCACAGTGCTGATTCTGAGTGTCACAGTGAGAAATTGGCCAGCTGTGGTGCCTCTGTCATGGAATTTATAGTTTTATAAAGTCTTTCAAGGCAGAAAATAGGTCTTATTTAATTGTATTCAAATGAACACAATAGATGCTTAACAAATATTTATGAATCTTGATAGAAATTGTGTAGGGTATATATGTCACATTTTCCAAATTTTGGATGCTGTTTGGGATTCAATCCCAAATATTGAATAAGGGATTATAGATCTAAAAGATTTTTAAATCTCAATTTTTCAATCTGGAATTGCAGTGAATAAGACTGAAGTTTTAGAGATGTGATTTAAGAAACACTCAAGGTAGAAATGGCCCTGAGTAAGGCCTGACCTGCAGCCAAGGGGAACTGTAGGCTGCCTGGCCTGGTTGGTCAGTGCCAGGGCTGGGCTAAGAAATCATGGTACCAAGAAACACCAGTATTTAAGAGATGATGGCATCTGAAATGCACAATGTTAAAAAGCAGAACTTTTGAAATAATATTCAGGATCATTTCGTTGATGGACTAGGAAAAGCATTTCCAATTTCATTAATAAGAACAAGAAGGAAGTTAAGAAATCGCAACAGTTAGCAGTTTATATAAATAGAAGAGTTGGACAAGCTGTGAAAAGTCTAGATAAAACTATGTAAGGTAATCTAGCCAGGCACAGTGGCTCACGCCTGTAATCCCAGCACTTTGGGAGACCAAGGTGGGTGGATCACGAGATAGAAGATCGAGACCATCCTGGCTAACATGGTGAAACCCCATCTCTACTAAAAATACAAAAAAATAGCCGGGCATGGTGGCTGGCACCTGTAGTCAGCCAGGGAGGCTGAGGCAGGAGAATGGCATGAACCCAGGAGGCGGAGCTTGCAGTGAGCCAAGATCGCATCATTGTACTCCAGTCTGGGCGACAGAGCGAGACTCTATCTCAAAAAAACAAAAAAACAAAAAAACCCAAAACTATGTAAGGTAATCTTTCATAGAAAGTTAGTTCATTATTCCTTTCTAAACCTCTGTTACAGGAAAAACAAACAAAACAAACAAAAAAAAACAGTCCCCTAGAAGTGGAACCGTGACATGGCAAATAGAGAAAATGAACTGGTTTTTGCAGACCACCTGTCTGAAAAATTATACCAAAGTAGTCAAATATATTTGCTTAACCCAAATGATTCCGATTTTCACAGACATAAAGCCCATCATCACAATACAGTCAGTATTTTTCTCAAGTTTCTCAGGATCATGAAACAAATGGCCCAAGTTTTGCTCAGCAGGAATTTGAAATTGAATGTAGCTTTAACTTTCTGGAGAAAGAAGTATACGTGAATTTGCATCTTGTTTTGTGAGAACAGAAGATCTTGGTATTGCTGTAGATTGCCTTCCTGTGCTCACTGGCAGTTTATAGGGAGAAAAACAATATATCTTACTTGAAGGATGGGTAGTCTCGTTGCCTCTAGTAAATTCACTATGTAAAAGCAAATTTGAGAAATACCTAACATTTGGTTTAAACGGGCTTCAAACAGTCATTAAAAGGTGGTGGTCAGAACTAGTGTCCAAAACAGAAATTATAAATAATGGAAACATCAGGTTTTAAAACAACAGTTAAATGGATTGTGGGAGCAGGAAAACCATCTTACTTTGGTTCCAGGATATACTGGTAATATAGCTAAGGAAGCAGATGCTTATTTATTACCAGTGAGAGATTTAATCTACTAAAGAGCATTTGTTTATTCAAAACATCCCTGGACTATATAATTTACAAGAAAAAAAAGGATTTCTTCTGAGAGATGTGAACTGTAGAAGAAATTAAAATTTCTTTTTTATTTTAAAAAGCCACATAATAAAACCACTAATGAAACCGTAACAACCTACTTCACATAGAAGTGAAAAAATACTCAAAATGAACAGCTTTAACTTTAGTGAGATGAAAGTACACTATGGAAAATGTTGACATTGCTCCATTTGGGGTTTATATAGTTATTTGCTAACATTGTTTAAGAATTACTGGATCTTAATACAATCCTGCATAAAAATATAATTTATATTATGTGAAAAACTAAGAGAGGGCATATGGCTAGGAACCGTAAAGAGCAATCATCAGTACCTTTTTGAAGACTGTGTTTTATTGAAAAAACAAATACATGTGGCTGTCATTTTGTATTTAAAAGAATGAAAGTTTAAAACATCATGGCAAAAATCAATCTTAAATATTTTTGTCCATACTAAGATACTGTGTGTGAGAAATGCCTATGATACCAGTATCTGTTTTAAAAAATTAAAACCACTGTGCTTCTGGCATGATAAAATCATTAAATTAAATCAGGGGTTTATATTTATGCGGAGTGTTGTTGAAACATATTCCATACCATTTTTAAAACTTGAAAATATCTGACCTTTGTGCCAGAACCATCATGTCATGTACATATATGTATTACCCCTGTCTAACCCTATCTAAAGAAAAAGGTTAATATGTATCAGTATAAATATTTAACTGGAAATGTACATGGAGTTGGCTAGTTTATTTCACTTTTTATTGTATATGGATTTCTAATATATCTCACTTCTATATCATTTAAACATTCCTTATTTGAGTAAATTCACTAAATACTTCTTTTTTAAAAAGCCCATTCAAGGTAGCTGTATAGCTACGGGATGAAGGACACATCCCCTTAATAGAAGTTTCTATGAAAATAATAATTTTGGTTAAATTTCAACTCTTTGACATAATTTAACTTCTACTATAACAGTGAGTAAAATCTGAGATGGCACAAAAGTGTTCAGGTAAAAGGAAGGAGTAATTAAATTGTTAGAGTGTAATCAAAGTTAAGTTTTTCACTCCAGAACTCACATTTTAAGAGAAATTCAAGGAAGTGCTGAAGGAATTAATGTTGGTTCTTCTGGTGAAGAGAACCAGAAGAGGAAAGCTAACTTTAAACACACTACAGATTTTCAAATGGAAGGTGAATCATATAAATATTGCAGGACTCCAAAGGGAATAAAATTATAAAGAATTAGACCCTTGACTCCTAGCATTAGAATCAGGAATACAGGAAGTTTCCAAACTGTCAGGTCACCCTATCCTGAGGAGGCCTATGTGAGAAAATGAAGGAAAGCCTGAAGACCAACTGGAGAGACCTTACCTCACTAAGAGCTGAGTCCAGTACCTGTTGTTAAAAATAATGGGGAAGTCATTTGTGGGAGAAAAAGCTATAGATCAGAAACCTGAAAAGCAGGACATTGAAGTACTAAAATCACAGTGGTTTGTTTACAAACAATTGAGAGATTTAATAGAAATGGGGAATATGTTACATGTAGAGTAAGTCGCCAGAGAGAGACAAGGCTTGAATGGAGAAAATGCCCAGATTAGGGAAATCTTGTGGTTGCCATTTTCCAAACATGGAATTCTCTTTTTATGAGGTTCTAACTGTTAATGATATGGATAGGAGGCAGGGATACTAGGTAAAAGAAAGTGGGTCCCTGGCAAAGATCCCTCCATTAAGACTGGAAACCTGTGGCCCTAAATGGGAACAGGCATTTCTGTTTTCACATCCAAATGTTGCCTTTTGGCCCAGCACACCCACCTATCCTGTACCCATATGAACCCCAAACCTCAGGTTCCACAAGCAGAAGAGCAGGAGGAACAGAAGGGCAGCAGAGTGGCAGGGCAGCTTGACAAAGGAGAGAAGAGAAGGAGCATCTGAACATTAGAGGAGTTCAGCCATGGGACGGCTGAATTCCAGGGGAAGATCATCTTCCCACTTCATCCCCTTTCCAGCTTCCCATCCATCTTGTTGGGAGCCACCTCCACCCAGCAATAAAACCCCCGCATTTGCCATCCTTCAGTTTGTCCATGTGATCTGACTCTTCCTGGACATCGGACAAGAACTCGAGGACCAAGAGGGTACTTAAGGTGTCTGTAGACAGCAGAGCTAAAAGAGCACTGTAACAAGCCCACTGGGGCTTTGGGAGTCACAGGCACCCACCCCTAGACACTACCGTGGACCTGGAGCCCCAAAGTGCTCACCTTGGCTCCTGCACCTGCTCGTCTGTGTGCTCTCCCTCTCATAAGTGGTTTGAGTGCGTGGCTGCTGACCAGACAAGCTACACCACTATTGTACATCCTGTGAGGGGGGGACAGGGAACTCCCCCATTTCATTAATACCTTTGTGTATCAGGTATGGTTTCTTAAAGCAACATGATTCTTGGAGGGGCTAACACATAATTCAGTTTAATTTAACTATACATGTTTCAATAAGTAAAGTTCTTTAAATGTATGAGAATACCTGTTTCCTATAGCTGGAAGAATTCTGACACAAGGTATATCTCTGAATTCTTCAAAATGTGAGAGTTTTTCATAATGACGGTCTTAGAAAGGTTATTTCTTTCACACACTGCACTTTAAGTTTGGAGTTTGATGAGAACCTCAAAGTATGGAAGGAGTTGTATTTTGTACATTTGGAATTAAGATGTCATTAGTCAATCCATCTATGTATAGGTTGCTTGCAATAACCCTGATATTTGCATTTCTGATTGTATAGATTTTTAAAAAATCTTTATTTTAATATGATGGTTTAGGTATTAATATATTTTATGTTTTACCTATGACTTTAAATTAGCATTTGGAAAAAATCTAGCAGCCAAGAATTTCTTAAACTACTAATTAAGTAAAGTGACATCGTTTATATCTTTTTTGTTTTGTTTTGTTTTGTTTTTTTGAGATGGAATCTCACTGTATTGTCCAGGCTGGAGTCCAGTAGCACATTCTTGGCTCACTGCAACCTCCACCTCACAGGTTCAAGCGATTCTTCTGCCTCAGCCTCCTGAGTAGCTGGCATTACAGGCGTGCACCCCCACACTCAGCTAATTTTTGTATTTTCAGTAGAGTCAGGGTTTCAGCATGTTAGTTAGGCTGATCTTGAACTCCTGACCTTGTGATTCGCCCGCCTTGGACTCCCAAAGTGCTGGGATTATAGGCATGAGCCACCATGCCAGGCCTCGTTTATGTCTTTTAAAACTTTGAGATAATCCTTGTTAACACCAATATTAAAGAAAAATACTGACGATTAATATCCTAAATGAATTTGAAGACATAAGCTGGTCCCTAATCACTACCTAAATGTAAGGCCAGCATAGGAGCCTTAAAAATCCCTTTACGTAAAAACTAATCTTACACCACTCATAACCAAAGTGTAAGTCTCAAGACTACTAAATTTCAGTAGTTTCCTTCAATACCTTTTCTCTAAACTAGCTTGTGTTTTTTGCTTTCTGCTGCTATTTTTTGTTTTGGTTAGACTTTTTTCTCTCTTCCTCCTGAGAGAAGGATAGAATGGTGGGAGAGCTGGAAATTCTCTGGGTCACAGGATAAATCCCGCTTGGCTACATGTGACTGCCTCATTTAGCTGCTAGGACTACTGTAAAGCAATGCTCAGCACTCACTCTTATAGTCTTTTATGTAATATAATATATATTTTTAAAATTGATTGTAATTTTTTTAGCACTTTGGGGGCTGCTGGTGGTCTCTTTTTCAGGCTAAATAGACCAACTGCTGCTGCTAAAAGAGTTTATTCGACCACCCACACTTGGAAGCACAACCTCCTTCTCCCTGCGTTTCCCTGAAGTAGCAGTCAGCAAGGCCTGTGCAGTAATGACGGTGAGCAGCCTTCAGGCTCAGAAAAATGTCACAGCTTGCTCCCTAGAGCCTCCAGTGCCCCCATTCAATCAGTGCTCAACTGCATGACGCACCCTGGAACTTAAAATGAAAGCCCTGGATTCATGGCCAAAAATACAAACTCCCTACCAGCTTTTCCTGTGGGAGTTATTCAAGTTCTTAGTTAGTTCACCAACGGTTACCTATACTCTCCTTCTGTCCCAGATAGCAAGGAAAAAAAGGCACAACTGTAACATTTGCTGCACAAAGGCCTCAGCTGGGATGCAGAAAGACTTAAAAAGAGCAGGCATATGCGTTTTAAAACAACATTTTGACAGATAAAGTCAAGTGATAAAATATAGTGAACTTATAATTACCCCTGCTATTGGAGGGAAGCAAAGAAGGGGATAGGCCAAAACAGGCATATGCCAACTCATGAAATTTCATTTTATTTTCCTCTGAAACTGCAGAATTTGAGTGTTGTGTGTGTGTGTTTCCAATTATGGTAAGGGGTGATAATTTTTAAGGCCCAGATAACTACAGAAGAATGGGAAAAGCAACAATAAATTAAAATTTTGCTATAAACATTTCCATCCCACTCTGCAGCAAGAGGCACATGCACTTTCTCCAGGAGTATTACATACAAAATATTGGGTGGCCTATGAGCATCTACTTGAGAGATGCCTGATAGAAAATGGACCAGGAGGTTTTGGCCGCAGGAAGATAGTGTAATAACTACTTGTAGAAATTTACATCAATAATCATAAAAATTTGATGACTACACAACCTTATTATCCCTGGCACCCCAGGAACTTCTTATATTCTGAGTTTGTTTTCCCAACAGTCTCATTTCCTAAACTATCAAACTTTGTTGCTATTTTGGTAGAAGTAAGAGTTCAGAAAGAATTAAACCATTTCTATTACTTACTACCATATTTTGAAATGATTTTCTCCATAGCATGAAAGAGCAAATTTAATACATGTGACATGTAAGCAGAGAGATATCTTTTAGCATACATACAAAATCTTGGCTCACGATTATTTTAGTGATAATTTAAATTTATCTTAGAACGTCAAAGACCAATACCTGCTCATTATTCCATAAGTTATAAAATTCAATTATGCAAGCACACTGCAGGTCTTATTAATTTAAAATCACATTCACACCCGTTTTTGCATACGAAACTTTGGACAGTAATTTGAGTTCATAATAACTGACTTTATTTTACCTTCATAAATGTATACATTACTATTTCTTTGTGAAATATGGCTTATTTCTTGATTAGGGAGACTAACAGAAGTTCAGTGAATCTCACGATCCTAGTGATAGGTGTGTCCATCATTGCTGAGGAAGCTGGCATACTGAAAAGTTAAAAATGTCCCCAGGCTAAAGAATCTTTATTCAACTAACTGAGCAGAGATGGACATGTGAATGAATCACTTTTCTCAAAATTTTATTCAAAAACTTAAACATTTTTGAAAGCAAATAATATGATGAATCATATTGATCTACATAAAAATATAGCATTTTGGTCTGGCATGGTGGCTTACACCTGTAATCCCAGCAGTTTGGGAGGCCCAGGCAGGCGGATCACAAGGTCAGGAGATCAAGTCAATCCTGGCTAACATGGTGAAACTCTCTTTGTACTAAAAATACAAAAAATTAGCTGGACGTGGTGGCATGCTCCTGTAGTCCAAGCTACTTAGGAGGCTGAGGCAGGATAATCGCTGGAACCCGGGAGGCAGAGGCTGCAGTGAGCTGAGATCATGCCACTGCACTCCAGCCTGGGTGACAGAGAGAGACTCCATCTCAAAAAATAATAATAATAATAATATATGTATATAAATGTATATATATATATTTAGCATTTTATTAGGTAGAAAATAGAATTGGTTTCTTTTGATTCTATTAACCTTATGTAGGTGGGAGTGAAAAATTGTCTCTCATTAGAAAAATGAGAGCCAGTTATAAAACTGACTAAATGGTATAAGGAGAAATTAAAGAAGCAGAAGGTGGCAATAGATTTTTAATTAGGCTTTGTAATATGAGATTTGATGTAATTATTTTTTCCTCTTATTCATGCCATAAAAGATTGTGTATTCAAAAACAAAAAAGGGGCAGCAGCATGAGAATAATTGTTTTGTGCAGAATAATTGTGTGATTTTTTTAACAAAATTTTGCAAAACATTGCTAACTTTCTCCCCCAGCGTTTTGAGAAGAGAGTGATATATTTGTGATGCAGTACTATGAAAGATGATAAAAGTAATAAAATGCCACCTGCATTGTATGAATGCTTTCTGTGAGAATCTAAGTTTGCACATATCATAATCATCATCATCATCATCATCATCATCATCATCAATCTATTTATCAAATACTTACCACGAGACAGATGTTGCTTTTTTAACCAGAATCTTATCTTACTGATTTAGTTTTCTTTACAGGGCAAGTATATCAATTTAGATCTTAAATGAATTCATAGATCCTTAGATTTTACATACTGTATGTTAACAATGTCTAGAAGACCAATTTGTGGTGAAAAAGAAGTCAGACTATAGTATTCATTCATATATACAATATGAAGCAATGTATATTTCCTGTGTATTTTTCATATAAATGTAAATAATTAGTTCCATGTTATGCAAACTTTGGGTAACAGAAGTAGCTTCCTTGTTACTTAATACCAAGTTATAGCAGCCACATTGTAAGAACATCATCTCTGCATCAAGCATATGAAAATACATACGCTGGAAAGTGAAATCCTCTGGGCTGAAATCCTTTGTGACTCACTGGTAATAACCATTCTAAGATATCAGCTGAAAAGTTTAGGGAAAAAAACAAATGAACCCCAACCTGAATTACAATGCAGAAAGTGCAGAACAGAAACGTTCTTGGGGTGGTTTTTGTTTTGGGCTTCCGTGGTAGGCAGAATGATAGCTCTGCAAAGATGTTCATGTTCTTACCCTTAAAATCTATAAGTATGTTACCTTACAATGCTAAAGAGGCTTTCAGATACGGTTAAGTTAAAGATTTTGAGATGGGGGAGAGTAGCCTGAATTACCTAGGTGGGTCCTATGTAATCACAAGGGTCCTTGTAAGAGAAAGTTCAGAGTTAGAGAAGGAGGTATGAGGATGGAAGCAGCAGTCAGAGTGCAGGAAGGAATGGAAATGAAGGCAACATCTAAAAGCTGGAAAAGGCAAAGAAACAGGCTTTTCTCTTAAAGCTTCCGGAAAAAATATTGCCCTACCATCCCGCTTTCAGACTTCCAATATGCAGAACTGTAAGATAATATACTCAAGTTGTTTTAGGCTACTAAGTTTGTGGTAATTTGTTATAGTAGGAATGGGAAACTAATATGGACCTCACACTCAAGAAGATTCTCATTTAGACTATAATCTCCAAATTAATTATACACAGTTAGAAATACAACGATATGACTGAAAAATGAAGGCACTGTTCATTCAAATTTACGTCCCATTACTAGACTCCCAGCATGATGACTTTTTAAATAAATCCTTTGTCTTGTGAATAAATAAATGTGTTGTAAATGTTAAAAGCATAATTTTGCTAAATGTATACCACAATTTTATAACTTCATTTTGGCATACCTTTACTTTAAAAAAACAGGCTTAAAATACTTTCATTTTATGTTCAGGGGTGCAAGTGCAGGTTTGTTACATAGATAAACTTGTGTCATTGTATAGATTATTTCATCACATAGATATTAAACCTGGTACCCATTAGTTGTTTTTCTTGATCCTCTCCCTCCTTTCACCCTCCATCCTCCAAAAGACCCCAGTGTGTGTTGTTTCTTCTATGTGTCCATGTGTTCTCATCATTTAGCTCCCACTTATAAGTGAGAACATGTGGTAATTGGTTTTCTGTTCCTGTGTTAGTTTGCTAAGAATAATGACCTCCAGACCATGAGCCAGATATTGTTATACATCCATTACAAATATGAACTTAATGCCTTCAAGTAGGTGCTATTATTATCGTCATTCCCATCATATATATGGTTAAACTAAGGTCCACAGAGTTTAGAAGCTTGCTCCACATCACTTAGGAAGTAGGAGAGCCAGGAGTCCCAATCAGGCAGACTGCTCCAGAGTGCATGTACTTAACTAACATGATGTTTCTTCTGCTTCCTGAATTTAAATAAGAAACAGTAAAATTGCTCATTACCAACTCGTTAACACTGAAGCAATGGGTTTGCCACCTACTGTCCTCTTTCAGCCCTTGGTACAGTTTTGATCTTTTGAGAGAGTTCAGCCAGTGTGGTACAAGACTGATACCACTTTGTGCTTATGAAGGAAGAGTATAGAATTCAGACTCTAAATAAAAGAGAATCAAATATTCATTTCTCGCTTTCACCAAATAAGAAATTAGTATTAGATTCTCTTATATTTATACTCTCTATATTTACTCACAAAAATTTATAAGTAAATTCATAGCATTGATGGTTCATAATAAATGAATTTCCCAAAATGTCCTTTTATCTTGGGAGGCAGTCTGATATAACAAATCAGCTGTTTGGAGCACGATTGATATGATGTAGAATCTTGATCTGGCCACGTCCTCCCTGTCTGTATTTGGGCATGTTCTATAAACGTTTCCTCCTTTATGAACTGAAGATACACATCATTAAATTGAAGATAAGCATCGCTCTCACATGGTGATGGAAAGGATAAAATGGAGTGAAGACATTGCCCTCAAGAAGCTCTGTATGTTCTTCCTTTTAACTTTTGTTTCTTAGAACAGTGTTGTTCAAGCCTGGTTGCTCATCAAAACCTGTATGGAGCTTCTAAATACCAAATGCCTGGACCCTAACCATGAAACTTTAGAAAGTCAGTTAAGAATTTAAAACATTTGTTTTACATAAAGTGCCCAATTTTCTCTGGAGCTGATGAGACATCACAGGACAATGGATTTCCATTCTAATCATCTCGATCAGTTCTCACTTTGGAGAAAAAGAAGCAGCTAATGCTGTATGACTCGAATGATGTATTCCTCAAATGACCACTGATTCGCCGGGCGCGGTGGCTCACGCCTGTAATCCCAACTTTGGGAGGCCCAGGTGGGTGGATCACGAGGTCTGGAGATCCAGACCATCCTGGTTTACACGGTGAAACCCCGTCTCTACTAAAAATACAAAAAATTAGGTGGGCATGGTGACGGGCGCCTGTAGTCCCATCTACTCAAGAGGCTGAGGCAGGAGAATGGCGTCAACCTGGGAGGCGGAGCTTGCACTGAGCCAAGATCTCACCACTGCACTCCAGCCTGGGCTACTGAGTGAGACTCCGTCTCACAAACCAAACCAAACCAAACCAAACCAAACCAGAACAAAACAATCAACCAAACCAACTAAACAAACAAAAAACCCCACTGATTTCTGCATGCCCATTCTGACTCTGGCTAATCTTCAGGTTTAAAGCTACAGCAATTCTGGCCAGTTATAAGTGCTTTGAGATGTTAAGGTATTCAATGAAAATTGACACTGTACTTTAGAAAATATATTTTGAATCACTGCACTTTCTCAAATATATTATTACTCTGGGAATTCATTGCAACATTATTTTTCTTTCCCCCACAAAAATAATTTATATCAAGTACAAAAATATTAAGTAAAGCTTTATTAAGTTCTTCACACTAGACACTCATTTTCTACAACCTAGGTAAAAATATAGAACACTACCAGCACCCAGACTGATACATAATGTCCTCCTCCACCTTTCCAACTTCTGTCACTACAGACTAGGTATATTGGTTTTGAAATTCATACAGATGGAGTTAGGTAGTCATCTGCTGTCTGAGTTATTTCACACAACATTATTCTGTAAGACTCATCCATGTTGTTGTACGTATTAACAGTTTGTAGTTTCTCACTGCTATGTGATATTCCATTGTATCATTATGTGCATTTGCTAGGATTTATTTACCTTTCTATTGTTGGTGGACATTTCAGTTCTTTTTAATGTTGTTCATTATAAGTAAGATTGCCATGAACATTTTATACATGACTCCTCATATATCGGGAAGAATTAACAAAGTTGCCTGACTGGAACATTTTTCTGTAGTTGAAGAATCTTCTCTACTTCCTTTGTTCAATCCCCATCCCATCAGCTTATATGTATATACTGGACCCAACTGATTTACTTTTCCTTTTGATATATGTGTCTTTTTTCTGCTGTACTCCAGTAGAAAGAGTTAGAAAGAGTTAATCTTTATTGCTAGATCAAACTTTTTTGAGTTCCAGTTTTTTGGATTACTGATCTTGCAACCTTATAAAACTCAATCTCTAAATTTCTTCTCCTAAAAATTGAAATAAAAATTTCCTGCTTTATAAGATATTTTGAGCACCTTATCATTTAATCAGACCAAGATTGTCATTTGCCTGTGTTGCCATATTTAGTCTTTATGGGTCTGCTATAATGATCAAAATAAATTAATAGGTATCTGTATAAAAAGATTGTTGAGAATACTAGTATAAGTAATTCAAGACAAATCATTTGATTAACATCAACCAATCATATCCTAAGGAAATCAAATTATGCTCCACGACTTTAACGTAGGGAGAATAATTTTCTCATAAAGTTACAGTAAGATGAAAGCTGGTTAGATTAAATATGCACTCACTTTTAAAGTCAAGATTTAGAAATAAATACTATGGATAGAACCTGTATTAAAAGTATATAGAATAAACTCTTTAGAAGCTCTCATGGCTGAATAATTGCACCATAGATTATTCTTATTCAACATATGTAAAATTTGCATGAGTTATGACTAGCTTACCTTAGATTTATACATATCAATGTCTATTTTTTTATTTATTTCTATTTTTAATTACACAGACTTTTTCTGTTCGTCATCCTCTGAGTCCATATTCCCATGTATGCTACGAACTTTACTGCTTTTACTTCCTATATTGGGTCATGAAAGATATGGTTAACCCAAATTTGAAAGACAGTTTGCTTTACATTAGAAATAATCCTACTGGATATAATGTTACTATACTTTGAAATATGTTAATTCTGTGTACTAAATATAAACACTGTATAGGATAAAAGTTTTGCATAGCTCATAAACTTGTTCTAAAATGTATCTGTCAGTTTTAATACAAAAATTCTCTTACATTTATACATCCCATATTCTAATAAAGACTAATTGACATGAATTAGGAGCAATAAAGAAATATGTGTATGCATGTCTGTATATTTATATACCTGTTCTTTTTTTAAATTTTCTTATTTTTTATTATTATACTTTAAGTTCTAGGGTACACGTGCATAACGTGCAGGTTTGTTACATATGTATACTTGTGCCATGTTGGTGTGCTGCACCCATCAACTCGTCAGCACCCATCAATTCGTCATTTATATCCGGTATAACTCCCAATGCAATCCCTTCCCCCTCCCCCCTCCCCATGATAGGCCCTGGTTTGTGATGTTCCCCTTCCCGAGTCCAAGTGATCTCATTGTTCAGTTCCCACCTATGAGTGAGAACATGTGGTGTTTGGTTTTCTGTTCTTGTGATAGTTTGCTAAGAATGATGGTTTCCAGGTGCATCCATGTCCCTACAAAGGACGCAAACTCATCCTTTTTTATGGCTGCATAGTATTCCATGGTGTATATGTGCCACATTTTCTTAATCCAGTCTGTCACTGATGGACATTTGGGTTGATTCCAAGTCTTTGCTATTGTGAATAGTGCTGCAATAAACATACGTGTGCATGTGTCTTTATAGCAGCATGATTTATAATCCTTTGGATATATATCCAGTAGTGGGATGGCTGGGTCATATGGTACATCTAGTTCTAGATCCTTGAGGAATTGCCATAGTGTTTTCCATAATGGTTGAACTAGTTTACAATCCCACCAGCAGTGTAAAAGTGTTCCTATTTCTCCACATCATCTCCAGCACCTGTTGTTTCCTGACTTTTTAATGATTGCCATTCTAACTGGTGTGAGATGGTATCTCATTGTAGTTTTGATTTGCATTTCTCTGAGGCGAGTGATGATGAGCATTTTTTCATGTGTCTGTTGGCTGTATGAATGTCTTCTTTTGAGAAATGTCTGTTCATATCCTTTGCCCACTTTTTGATGGGGTTGTTTGTTTTTTTCTTGTAAATTTGTTTGAGTTCTTTGTAGGTTCTGGATATCAGCCCTTTGTCAGATGAGTAGATTGCAAAAATTTTCTCCGATTCTGTAGGTTGCCTGTTCACTCTGATGGTAGTTTCTTTTGCTGTGCAGAAGCTCTTTAGTTTAATTAGATCCCATTTGTCACTTTTGGCTTTTGTTGCCGTTGCTTTTGGTGTTTTAGACATGAAGTCCTTGACCATGCCTATGTCCTGAATGGTACTACCTAGGGTTTCTTCTAGGGTTTTTATGGTATTAGGTCTAACATTTAAGTCTCTAATCCATCTTGAATTAATTTTCGTATAAGGGGTAAGGAAAGGATCCAGTTTCAGCTTTCTACTTATGGCTAGCCAATTTTCCCAGCACCATTTATTAAGTAGGGAATCTTTTCCCCATTTCTTGTTTCTCTCAGCTTTGTCAAAGATCCGATGGCTGTAGATGTGTGGTATTATTTCTGAGGACTCTGTTCTGTTCCATTGGTCTATAGCTCTGTTTTGGTATCAGTACCATGCTGTTTTGGTTACCATAGCCTTGTAGTGTAGTTTGAAGTCAGGTAGTGTGATGCCTCCAACTGTGTTCTTTTGACTTAGGATTGTCTTGGCAATGCAGGCACTTTTTTGGTTCCATATGATATTTAAAGCAGTTTTTTTCCAATTCTGTGAAGAAAGTCATTGGTAGCTTGATGGGGATGGCATTGAATCTATAAATCACCTTGGGCAGTATGGCCATTTTCACGATATTGATTCTTCCTATTCATGAGCATGGTATGTTCTTCCGTTTGTTTGTGTCCTCTTTTATTTCACTGAGCAGTGGTTTGTAGTTCTCCTTGAAGAGGTCTTTTACATCCCTTGTAAGTTGGATTCCTAGGTATTTTATTCTCTTTGAAGCAATTGTGAATGGAAGTTCAGTCATGATTTGGATCTCTGTCTGTTACTGGTGTATAAGAATGCTTGTGATTTATGCACATTAATTTTGTATCCTGAGACTTTGCTGAAGTTGCTTATCAGCTTAAGGAGATTTTGGGCTGAGACAATGGGGTTTTCTAAATATACAATCATATCATCTGCAAACAGGGACAATTTGACTTCTTCTTTTCCTAACTGAATATCCTTGATTTCTTTCTCTTACCTGATTGCCCTAGCCAGAACTTCCAACACTATGTTGAATAGGAGTGGTGAGAGAGGGCATCCCTGTCTTGTGCCAGTTTTCAAAGGGAATTTTTCCAGTTTTTGTCCATTCAGTATGATATTAGCTGTGGGTTTGTCATAAATAGCTCTTATTATTTTGAGGTACGTTCCATCAACACCAAATTTATTGAGGGTTTTTAGCATGAAGGGCTGTTGAATTTGGTCAAAAGCCTTTTCTGTATATATTGAGATAATCATGTGGTTCTTGTCTTTGGTTCTGTTTATATGCTGGATTATGTTTATTGATTTGCGAATGTTGAACCAGCCTTGCATCCCAGGGATGAAGCCCACTTGATCATGGTGGATAAGCTTTTTGATGTGCTGCTGAATCCGGTTTGCCAATATTTTATTGAGGATTTTTGCATTGATGTTCATCAGGGATATTGGTCTAAAATTCTCTTTTTTTGTTGTGTCTCTGCCAGGCTTTGGTATCAGGATGATGTTGGCCTCATAAAATGAGTTAGGGAGGATTCCCTCTTTTTCTATTGATTGGAATAGTTTCAGAAGGAATGGTACCAGCTCCTCCTTGTACCTCTGGTAGAATTCAGCTGTGAATCCATCTGGTCCTGGACTTTTTTTGGTTGGTAGGCTATTAATTATTGCCTCAATTTCAGAGCCTGCTATTGGTCTATTCAGGGATTCCACTTCTTCCTGGTTTAGTCTTGGAAGAGTGTGAGTGTCCAGGAAATTATCAATTTCTTCTAGGTTTTCTAGTTTATTTGCATAGAGTTGTTTATAGTATTCTCTGATGGTAGTTTGTATTTCTGTGGTGTTGGTGGTGATATCCCCTTTATCATTTTTTATTGCATCTATTTGATTCTTCTCTCTTTTCTTCTTTATTAGTCTTGCTAGCGGTCTGTCAATTTTGTTGATCTTTTCAAAAAACCAACTCCTGGATTCATTGATTTTTTGGAGGGTTTTTTATGTCTCTATCTCCTTCAGTTCTGCTCTGATCTTAGTTATTTCTTGCCTTCTGCCAGCTTTTGAATGTGTTTGCTCTTGCCTCTCTAGTTCTTTATTTGTGATGTTAGAGTGTCAATTTTAGATCTTTCCAGCTTTCTCTTGTGGACATTTAGTGCTATAAATTTCCCTCTAAACACTGCTTGAAATGTGTCCCAGAGATTCTGGTATGTTGTATCTTTGTTCTCATTGGTTTCAAAGAACATCTTTATTTCTGCTTTCATTTCGTTATGTACCCAGTAGTCATTCAGGAGCAGGTTGTTCAGTTTCCATGTAGTTGAGCGCTTTTGATTGAGTTTCTTAGGCCTGAATTCTAGTTTGATTGCACTGTGGTCTGAGAGACAGTTTGTTATAATTTCTATTCTTTTACATTTGCTGAGGAGTGCTTTACTTCCAATTATGTGGTCAATTTTGGAATAAGTGTGATGTGGTGCTGAGAAGAATGTATATTCTGTAGATTTGGGGTGGAGAGTTCTATAGATGTCTATTAGGTCCGCTTGGTGCAGAGATGCGTTCAATTCCTGGATATCCTTGTTAACTTTCTGTCTCATTGATCTGTCTAATGTTGACAGTGGGGTGTTTAAGTCTCCCATTATTATTGTATGGGAGTCTAAGTCTCCTTGTAAGTTTCTAATGACTTGCTTTATGAATTTGGGTGCTCCTGTATTGGGTGCATATATATTTAGGATAGTTAGCTCTTCCTGTTGAATTGATCCCTTTACCGTTATGTAATGACCTTCTTTGTCTCTTTTGATCTTTGATGGTTTAAAGTCTGCTTTATGAGAGACTAGGATTGCAACCCCTGCTTTTTTTATTCTCCATTTGCTTGGTAGATCTTCCTCCATCCCTTTATTTTGAGCCTATGTATGTCTCTGCATGTGAGATGGGTCTCCTGAATACAGCAGACTGATGGGTCTTGACTCTTTATCCAGTTTGCCAGTCTGTGTCTTTTAATTGGAGCATTTAGTCCATTTGCATTTAAGGTTAATATTGTTATGTGTGAACTTGATCCTGTCATTATGATATTAACTGGTTATTTTGCTCGTTAGTTGATGCAGTTTCTTCCTAGCCTCGATGGTCTTTACATTTTGGCATGTTTTTGCAATGGCTGGTACTGGTTGTTCCTTTCCATGTTTAGGGCTTCCTTCAGGGTCTCTTGTAAGGCAGCCTGGTGGTGACAAAATCTCTAAGCATTTGCTTATCTGTAAAGGATTTTATTTCTCCTTCACTGATGAAACTTAGTTTGGCTGGATATGAAATTCTGGGTTGAAAATTCTTTTCTTTAAGAATGTTGAATATTGGCCCCCACTCTCTTCTGGCTTGTAGAGTTTCTGCCGAGAGATCTGCTGTTAGTCTGATGGGCTTCCCTTTGTGGGTAACCTGACCTTTCTCTCTGGCTGCCCTTAAGATTTTTTCCTTCATTTCAACTTTGGTGAATCTGGCAATTATGTGTCTTGGAGTTGCCCTTCTCGAGGATTATCTTTGTGGCATTCTCTGTATTTCCTGACTTTGAATATTGGCCTGCCCTACTAGGTTGGGGAAGTTCTCCTGGATGATATCCTGAAGAGTGTTTTCCAGCTTGGTTCCATTTTCCCCCTCACTTTCAGGCACCCCAATCAGACGTAGATTTGGTCTTTTTACATAATCCCATACTTCTTGCGGGCTTTGTTCATTTCTTTTTCTTCTTTTTTCTTTTGGTTTCTCTTCTCGCTTCATTTCATTCATTTGATCCTCAATCGCTGATACTCTTTCTTCCAGTTGATCGAGTCGGTTACTGAAGCTTGTGCATTTGTCACGTATTTCTCATGTCATGGTTTTTATCTCTGTCATTTCGTTTATGACCTTCTCTGCATTAATTAGTCTAGCTGTCAATTCTTCCACTTTTTTTTCAATATTTTTAGTTTCTTTGCACTGGGTATGTAATTCCTCCTTTAGCTCTGAGAAGTTTGATGGACTGAAGCCTTCTTCTCTCATCTTGTCAAAGTCATTCTCTGACCAGCTTCGATCCGTTGCTGGCGATGAGCTGCGCTCCTTTGCAGGGGGAGATGTGCTCTTATTTTTTGAATTTCCAGCTTTTCCGCGCTTTCTGCCTGCTTTTCCCCATCTTTGTGGTTTTATCTGCCTCTGGTCTTTGATGATGGTGACGTACTGATGGGGTTTTGGTATAGGTGTCCTTCCTGTTTGATAGTTTTTCTTCTAACAGTCAGGACCCTCAGCTGCAGGTCTGTTGGAGATTGCTTGAGGTCCCCTCCAGACCCTGTTTGCCTTGGTATCAGCAGCAGAGGTTGCAGAAGATAGAATATTGCTGAACAGCGAGTGTACCTGTCTGATTCTTACTTTGGAAGCTTCCTCTCAGGGGTGTACTACACCCTGTGAGGTGTGGGGTGTCCGTCTGCCCCTAGTGGGGGATGTCTCCCAGTTAGGCTACTCAGGGGTCAGGGACCCACTTGAGCAGGCAGTCTGTCCCTTCTCAAATCTCAACCTCCATGTGGGGAGATCCACTGTTCTCTTCAAAGCTATCAGACAGAGTTATTTACATCTGCAAAGGTTCCTGCTGCTTTTTTTGTTGTTGTTGTTTAGCTGTGCCCTGTCCCCAGAAGTGGAGTCTACAGAGACAGGCAGGTTTCCTTGAGCTGCTGTGAGCTCCACGCAGTTCGAGCTTCCCTGTGGCTTTGTTTACCTACTTAAGCCTCAGCAATGGCGGGCGCCCCTCCCCTAGCCTCACTGCTGCCTTGTGGTTAGATCGCAGACTGCTGTGCTAGCAATGAGGGTGGCTCCGTGGCCATGGGACCCTCCCAGCCAGGTGTGGGATACAATCTCCTGGTGTGCCCGTTTGCTCAAAGTGCAGTATTGGGGTGGGAGTCACCCGATTTTCCGGGTGTTGTATGCCTCATTTCCCCAGACTAGGAAAAGGGACTCCCTTCCCCCTTGTGCTTCCCAGGTGAGGCGATGCCTCGCCCTGCTTCAGCTGTCGCTGGTCGGGCTGCAGCAGCTGACCAGCACCGATTGTCCGGCACTCCCTAGTGAGATGACCCCAGTACCTCAGTTGAAAATGCAGAAATCACCCGTGTTCTATGTTGCTCGCGTTGGGAGTTGGAGACTGGAGCTGTTCCTATTCGGTCATCTTGCCACGCCTCCTCACTTATATATCTGTTCTAATGGAAATATCTACTTGGAGTCAGAAGATCTATTTGGTCCCAGTTCTCACTAATAATATGATCTCATTAAAGATACTTAATAAATTTTACTTTCTCATTTATAAAGCAGAGGTTATAATAACATTATACACACTGTTGTGGACATATATTAATTTCACTAATTCAACGTGTAGTCCCACTGCTTCTGGTAATAACCTCCTTTGTTAGATTGCAAAAACAATGGCCACATTAATTCCTATCTCTGTATTCATCATGTTTGTGGTATGACTTTGCAGGTATAAGTACAGAACCTAAGAGAACTTGCATACTTTCTCTTCACTCTTTTGGAAGTCTAAAGGGCTAGCTGCCAGTTGAATTGTCCAAACTAGCTTTCTGGAGAATGAAACATCACATGGGGCAATGATGTTCTCTCTCAACTAAGCCATTTCAGACTGGCCTGCTGCAAGCTGGATTGGCAGACACATTGAGTGAATGCATTCAAGCTGGGAAGTTATATCAAGATAAGCTAATTCAAATTGCAGGCTCACAGGTTCATGAGATAAAAAATAATTGGTGTTTTAAATCACAAAGTTTTCAGGTGTTTGTTGTATAAAAAAGCCTATATGGGAAAAAATCCTTGAATTTTCTAATCATTATCATTACTTTAGTGAAGGGAACTGTGCCTCAGGTTTTTCTGATGATAATCCAAACCTCATTTCCAGATAATTGTAATTTACTTACCTGTCTAGTACATGTCATAAACAATTTGTCGTTGGTAAGAAAGAGATCCGGCCTTTGCCTCACATTCTGGGAAGTAATCAACATCATACACTTCTGTCATAAAGGAGAGTTTGTTTAGACCAAGGGTTGGCCATACCCGATCTTAGGATGGGATGAGGCTTGCAACACCTAACAGTTTTAGGGTATGAAATAACGAGGCCAGAAACACTAACCATGTGATTAAGAAGTTGGGGGGTGTCCTTGGGTCATATGATAATCTGTTGACTTCAATACTGAATTCAATCATGTGGATAATCACTTGATCATACATATGTAATTAATCCCCCCCAAAAAATCTCCAAATACCATATCTCTGGTGAGCTTCTCTGGTTGGCAGCACTACATGTATACTGTCGTATGTTAACTCTGGAAAGACAATGTTTCTTCATGATAACAGTATCTTTATGTTTGGAACCCTTCCAGGCTTTGCCCTGAACAACCCTTTCTTTGGTTGATTTTAGTTTGTATTTTTTCATTACACTAAAGTAAAATCACGACTAAAATAACTTTTAATGGTTTTTGTGAAAACTTCTAGCAAATCATCAAAACTTAGGGTAGTTTTAGAAATTTCCCAAACCTGCAGTTTGTGTCAGACATCTTGAATAGACAGACCTGGCAATGCCCTCAAACTTTGAAGTTTGTCTAACTCTAGGTAGCTGGTAACAGGAGTGGAGTGGGTGTTTCCAAGAATGACCCTGACTCACTGAAATATATGTTTTGAAAAAAGAATGAATAGTGGTAAGAAGATAAAGAATTTTTCGATGGTCGTGGGGTTACCAATAGTATGGAGCTGCAGATGTGTTGTGATCAATTAATAAAAGCAAAAGTTATCAATAGAATTAAGAAATAATGGATCAAACTCTTGAAGAGTTTGAATGCATAATGATATGTAAAGTAGTAAGAAATAAACTAAATCTACAATTTCTTGGTTATTGATATCTGTAGTAGCTAAAATTAAAGAAAGGGAGAAAATTGAAGTGGATATTGATACTGGGCCAACCTTGGATTCTGGCTGGTTCAAGTTAAAACTTCTTGCCTCAACTCTCCTACCGATAAGTAAAGTTAAAATAAAAATAAAAACAAAAATGAGGTAAGGTAATGCTGTAAGGTAAATGATGACTTTGTACCTGGCTGATATACTTACCAGTCTCAATCATAACCTACAGACCCCTACCAAGGGAGTAAAGTTAAAATAAAATCATATGAGTGAGTAAAATTATTAGAGGGTGGGAAAGACGTTTCTGGGACTCCTTGGCATGGGAACCCCATGTACTATGATTCCAAAAGAAAAGGAAAATGAATATTGTCTCAGAGACCTAGGAAATACCATCAAACATATCTATATACACATAATGTTAAACTCAAAGAACATGAAAGAGAAAGATAGGAAAATATTTGAAGAAATAATTGCTTAAATCTTTCTAAGTTTGATATAAGACATTAATCTATACATCTAAAAAATCTCACTAGATTCCAAGAGATCTACACGTAGATATATCATAATAAGATGGCTAAAAGCCAAACAAAAAGACTAATTTGAAAGTTGCAAGAGAGAAGGGACTCATAACATAAAAAATCCTCAATAAGATCAACACTTGATTTATCATCAGAAACATTATAGGTCAGAAGGCAGTAGGATGGCATATTGAAAGTACTAGAAAATTAAAAAGTTATCCACCAAGAATTCTATATTGACAAAATTATCCTCCAAAGATAAAAATTTAAAACATAATTAGCCTTAAAAACACATAAAATATGCTGTTAGCAAATAGACATACTAAAGAAAATCCTATCCTTCAGGGTGAAATGAAAGAACATTAGATAATAACTTGAACCTATTTGAAGAAATGAAGAGCATCAGTTAAGGTAACTACATCAGTTACACAAAAGATAGCATAAACATATTTATTTTTTGTAACATTCCCTTCTGATTTAAAAGACAACTTTAGAAAGCAATAATTAAAAGTTTATGTGTATTGGCACAAAATATTTAAAGATATAATGTATGATAATTAAAGGAGGGCTGATACTATAAAACAGTATATAATGTTTTTGTACTTTGTTGAAGTTAAACTGGTATTAATCCGAACTCGATTGCTCTAAGTTAAAATATAAATTATATTTACTAGGGCAAGCACAAAGAAACAACTAAAACATATAATGAAAACTATAATAAAGCATTACAAAGTAGAAAAATCATTAACACACACACAAAAGGCAGCAATAGAATCAAGGAACAAAAATAAGACATATAGAAAAAAACAGATAAATCCAATTTTATGAGCAATTACATTAAATGAAAATGGATTCATTATTACAATTGAAAACTAGAAATTGACAGAAGTTTTTTTTTTTTTTAAACTAACTATATAAGTATATACTGTCTAAAAGAGACAATTTAGATTCAAAGACATAAGTAAACCTAAAGTAAAAGGTTGAGGAAAAATATATTCTGCAAATAGTAAACAAAAATAACTAAAAAGAGAGTTAGAGTGGCTATAGAAAATAGGCTTTAAAGTGATAATTGTTATTAGTAAATAAGGATATTTTGTAATAATGAATGGGTTAAACTATCAAACACTTACAAAAATTATAAACATATATGCATCCGACAAAAGATCCCCGAAATACATGAAAGAAAAATTTTTCAGAATCAAGGGAGATATAGAATATTTAACAAAAACAATGGGAGACGTCAGTACCCCACTTTCAATAATGGATAGGAAAAGGCAGATGATTAACACTACATAGAAAACTTGAACAGTACTACCAGCCAACTACACCTCCCAAACATTTATAGAACAATCCACCCAAAAACAGCAGGATATGCATTCTTCCCAAGTACACATGAAACATTTACATAGATAGTCTAAGTTTAGTTAAAAGAATAAGCTCGGCAATTTAAAAGAGTAGGTATCATATAAAATACGTTTTCTGACTACAATGGGATTAAATTGTAGTATTTTCAATAGTAGATGAAAATTGGGAAATTCACAAATATGTAAAAATTAAAACCACAAACCACTGCTCAGTGAAATCAAAGAGGACACAAACAAATGGAAGCACATACCATGCTCATGGATAGGAAGAATCAATATCGTGAAAATGGCCATACTGCCCAAGGTTATTTATAGATTCAATGCCATCCCCATCAAGCTACCAATGAGTTTCTTCACAGAATTGGAAAAAACGGCTTTAAAGTTCATATGGAACCAAAAAAGAGCCCGCATTGCCAAGACAATCCTAGGTCAAAAGGACAAAGCTGGAGGCGTCACGCTACCTGACTTCAAACTATACTACAAGGCTACAGTAACCAAAACAGCATGGTACTGGTACCACAACAGAGAAATAGACCAGTGGAACAGAACAGAGTCCTCAGAAATAATACCACACATCTACAGCCATCTGATCTTTGACAAACCTGACAAAAACAAGAAATGGGGAAAGGATTCCCTATTTAATAAATGGTGCTGGGAAAATTGGCTAGCCACAAGTAGAAAGCTGAAACTGGATCCTTTCCTTACCCCTTATACGAAAATTAATTCAAGATGGATTAGAGACTTAAATGTTAGACCTAATACCATAAAAACCCTAGAAGAAAATCTAGGTAGTACCATTCAGGACATAGGCATGGGCAAGGACTTCATGTCTAAAACACCAAAAGCAACGGCAGCAAAAGCCAAAATTGACAAATGGGATCTCATTAAATTAAAGAGCTTTTGCACAGCAAAAGAAACTACCATCAGAGTGAACAGGCAACCTACAGAATGGGAGAAAATTTTTGCAACCTACTCATCTGACAAAGGGCTAATATCCAGAATCTACAAAGAACTCAAACAAATATACAAGAAAAAAAACAAACAACCCCATCAAAAAGTGGGGAAAGGATATGAACAGACATTTCTCAAAAGAAGACATCCATACAGCCAACAGACACATGAAAAAATGCTCGTCATCACTTGCCATCAGAGAAATGCAAATCAAAACCACAATGAGATACCATCTCACACCAGTTAGAATGGCAATCATTAAGAAGTCAGGAAACAATAGATGTTGGAGAGGATGTGGAGAAATAGGAACACTTTTACACTGTTGGTGGGATTGTAAACTAGTTCAACCATTATGGAAAACAGTATGGCGATTCCTCAAGGATCTAGAACTAGATGTACCATATGACCCAGCCATCCCACTACTGGGTATATACCCAAAGGATTATAAATTACTCTACTACAAAGACACATGCACACGTATGTTTATTGCGGCACTATTCACAATAGCAAAGACTTGGAATCAACCCAAATGTCCATCTGTGACAGACTGGATTAAGAAAATGTGGCACATATACACCATGGAATACTATGCAGCCATCAAAAAGGATGAGTTTGCGTCCTTTGTAGGGACATGGATGCAGCTGGAAACCATCATTCTTAGCAAACTATCACAAGAAGAGAAAACCAAACACCGCATGTTCTCACTCATAGGTGGGAACTGAACAATGAGATCACTTGGACTCGGGAAGGGGAACATCACACACTGGGGCCTATCATGGGGAGGGGGAAGGAGGGAGGGATTGCTTTGGGGAGTTATACATGATATAAACGTTATGCACATGTACCCTAGAACTTAAAGTATAATTAAAAAAAAAAAAAAATTAAAACTCTTAAATAGCCAATGATTCAAAGAAAAAATCATAGATGAATTAAAAATACTTTGAGATACATGAAACAAAAACCTAACATATCATATCTTATGGACTATAATCTAAATATTGCCTTGAGTGAAATGTATATCTTTAATGATATATATTTTAAAAAGAAAGAAAACCTCACATCAATGAACTAGCATTTTACCTTAAAAATTCAGAAAACAATTGAGCAAACTAAAGCCTTGATATGGTTTGGCTGTGTCCCCACCCAACATCTCATCTTGAATTGTAATCCCTATAATCCCAATAATTCCCACATGTCAAGGGTGGGACCAGGTGGAGGTAATTAGATCATAGGAGTGGTTTCTCCCAGGCTGTTCTTGTGATAGTGGGTGAGTCTCACAAGATCTGATGATCTTGTAAGCATCTGGCATTTCCCCTGCTTGCACTCACTCTGTCCTGCCTCCCTCTGAAGAAGATGCCTGCTTCTCCTTTGCCTTCTGCCATGATTATAAGTTTTCTGAGACCTCTCTAGCCATGTGGAATTGTGAGTCAGTTAAACTTCTTTTCTTTATAAATTACCCTGTCTGTTATAAAGATACTTGAAAATGTGGAAGCAACTTTGGAATTGGGTAACAGATAGAGGTTCAATCAGCTTGGAGGGCTCAGAAGAAGACAGGAAAATGTAGGAAAGTTTGGAACTTCCTAGAGACTTGTTGAATGGCTTTGAACAAAATGCAGATAGTGATATGGACAATAAAGTCTAGGCTGAGGTGGTCTCACATGGAGATGTGGAACTTGCTGGAAACTGGAGTAAAGGTCACTCTTGTTATGCTTTTGCACAGAGACTAGTGGCATTGTGCCCCTGACCTAGAGATCTGTGGAACTTTGAACTTGTGAGAAATGATTTAGGGTGTCTGGTGGAAGAAATTTCTAAGCAGCTACGCGTTTGAGAGTAATCAGCACATACAAGTTTGGAAAATTTGCATCTGATTATGTGGTAGAAAAAGAAAAAAAACACTTTCTGGGGAGAAATTCAAGCCCACTGCAGAGGAGCCAAATGTTAGTCACCAAGACAATGGGGAAAATATCTCCAGGGCATATCAGAGATCTTCAAGGCAGACTCTCCCATCACAAGCCTGGAGGCCTAGGAGGAAGGCTGGGTCCAGGGCCTCCCTTCTCTCTGCAGCCTTGGGACATGGTGCCCTGCATCCCAGCTGCTTCAGTTCCAGTCATGGTTAAAAGGAGCCAAGGTATAACTCAGATCATTTCTTTAGAGTATGCAGGTCCTAAGTCTTGGTGGGTTCCACCTGATCCTGATTCTGTGTTTGCATAGAAGCTAAGAATTGAGGTTTGGGAACCTCAGCCTAGATCAGAGGAGGTATGGAAATGCCTGGATGTCCAGGAAGAAGGCTGCTACAGAGGCAGAGTCCTCATGGCGGACCACTGTTAGGGCAGTTCAGAAGGGAAATGTGGAATTTTAGCCCCCACACAGAGTCCACACTGTGACACTGTCTAGTGGAACTGTGAGAGGAAGGCCACTGTACTCAAGATCTCAGAATGGTCGATCCACTGACAGCTTGCACCATGCACCAGGAAAAGCTGCAGACACTCAATGCCAGCCCATGAAAGCAGGTGGGAGTTTGGCTGTACCCTGAAAAGTCACAAGGGTGGAGCTGCCCATGCTGTGGGAACCCACATCTTGCATCAGCATGACCTGGATGATGTGGAGTCAAAGGAGATCATTTTGGAACTTCAAGGTTTAATGACTACCCTGATGGATTTTGGACTTGCATGGGGCCTGTATTCCCCCATTTTTTTTGTCAATCTCTCCCATTTGGAATGAGTGTATTTATGCAATGCCTGGACCCCCATTGTATCTAGGAAGTAACTAACCTGCTTTTGATTTTACAGGCTCATAGATGGAAGGAACTTGACTAGTCTCAGATGAGAATTTGGCCATGGCCTTTTGGGTTAAAGCTGGAATGAGTTAAGACTTTCGGGGACTGATGGAAATGTATAATTGTGCTTTAAAATGTGAGGACATGAGATTTGGGAGGGGCCAGGGGAAGAATGATATGGCTTAGTTATATCCCCACCAAAAATCTCATCTTGAATTGTAATCCTGATAATCCCAGTAATCCCCACATGTCAAGGGCAGGACAAGGTGGAGGTAATTGGATGATGGGAGTGGTTTCCTCCCTGCTGCTCTCATGATAGTGAGTCTCACAAAATCTGATGGTTTTGTAAGCATCTGGCATTTCCTCTGCTTGCACTCCCTCCATCCTACCACCCTCTGAAGAAGATGCCTCCTTCTCCTTTGCCTTCTGCCATGACTGTAAGTTTCCTGAGGCCTCCCCAGCTGTGTGGAATTGTGAGTCAATTAAACCTATTTTCTTTTTAAGTTACCCGATTGTGGCTATTTCTTCAGAGCAGTGTGAAAATGGACTAATATAAACTTGTATAAGCACAAGTAAGTATTTAATCATGATTACAGAACAAACAAGTAAATAAGAGAAAAGAAAGACAGTAAAGAAAAGCAACAAAACCCAAAGCTGGTTACTTGAAATGATCAACAAAATTGATAAAACTTTAGCTAGAATAATCAAGAAAAAAAATGAGAGAGAAGGTTCAAATTATTAAAAGTCAAACTGAAAGAAGAGATAGTACTCCTAACCTTACACAAATAAAAAGGATTATAATGAAATACTATGAAAAACTATTTACTAGTAAATTAGTCAAATAAATCAGATGAAATAGAAAAAAAATTATACAAAGATGTACACTACCAAAACTGACTTAAGAAGAAACAGAAGATCTGAATAGGCCTATAGCAAATAAAGAGATGGAATTTTAGTCTAAAAACTTCCCATAAAGAAAAATCCCAAAACAATATGACTTCTCTGGTGAATTCTACCAAATATTTAAAGAAGTGCAAATACCAATCCTTGATAAACTCTTTCAAAAAATAGAAGAGTGTGACTACTTCCTCACTCAATATCTAAAGGCTTTATTATCCTAAAACCAATTCTTGACAAAGACATCACAATAAAAGAAAACTATAGACCAATTACTCTTATGAGTACACATGCAAATTTCTTCAACAATATACTGGTAAACTCAATCCAGCAATATAGAAAAAGTACCATACAACATAACCAAATGCAATTAATTATAGCAATGTAAAATTTGTTCAACATACTACAAATCAATCAATGTAATACCTCATGTACCATGTTGAAGAATCAAGGTCAAAACCTTCACTATTTTCTCAAAAGATTGACAAATCCAACACCCTTTCATGATAAAACATTCAACAGACCACGAATATATGGGAATTTCCTCAATCTGATAAACATGTCTACAGAAAAATTCAGAGCTAACATCATATTTAATGGTAAAAGACTCAAAGTATTTTACTTAAGATCAGGGAATAGACAAGAATATCCACTGTTAATACTTCTATTCCACATTGTGCTAGAGGTTTTATAAAGGACATTTGATGAAAAAAGGCATACAAATTGGAATGTGAAAAGTATAACACTCTCTCGACTTGTAGACAATATTATTTGTGTACAGAAAATCCTAAGAAATCAACAGCAAACTATTGGGGCTAATGAACAAGTTCAGCAAATTTTCATGATTCAAGGTCCATATGCAAAAATTGATTGTATATTTATAGACCAGCAATGAACAATCTAAAAATGAAATTAAGACAATAATTTGTTTTAAAATAGTTTTAAAAATAAAAGTGCTTAGGAATAATTTAACAAATGAAGTGAACAATTTATACACTGAAAATGACAAAACATAGTTGAAGAAAGTTAAAGAAGACCTGAATAAATGAAATTACATCCCTTGCACAATGATTAATAGACTTTATTATTTAAGGAGCAAAATTCCTCAAGTTAATCTATATACATAATGTCTGTAATCCCTATCAAAATCCCAGCTGTATTTCTTTGGAAATTTACAAGCAGATACTAAAATGTATATGGAAATGGAAGGGACCCAGAATAGCCAAAATACCCTTGAGAAAGAAAAACAAAGTTAGAATTCACAATTCTCCATTTCTAAACATAATACAAAAGCTTTACTAAGAAAAAATGTATGTTATTAGTATTAAGATAGATATGTAGATTAATGGAATAGAATTGGGATTCCTGAAAAATAAAACCCTATGTTTACAGCCAATAAATTTTTAATAGGGTGCAAAACAATTTACTATGGAAAGCATTCTCTTTTCAATAAATGGTGCTACGACAACTGGATGTTCACAAGCAAGAGAATTAGTCTGGCCCCCCCTACCTCACACCATATGCAAAGTTAATTCAAAATGAATGAAATCTAAATGTAAGAGCTAAAACTACAAAACTCTAAGAAGAAAACAAATATATTAATCATCATGACCTTGGATTTAGACAACAATTTTTAAAATATGACAGCTAAAATAAAGGTAACCAAGGCAAAAAAGAACAGATGAATTGAAATTTATCAAAATGAAATATTTCTGTGTTTCAAGGGATACCTTGAAAAGATATTATTTGATATCTTTTCAAAAGATATCTTGAAGATTCAAAAGCTATCTTTTTGAAAAAGATAGCTTGAAAAACTGAAAAGATAATCCAAAGAATGGAAGACAATATTTAAAATCATGTATCTGATAACAGACTGTTATCAAGAATGCATAAAGTGCTCTTACAACTTAACAATAAAATGGCTCAGTTTAAAAATGGACAAAGATTTATGTAGATATTTTTGTACAGATGATATATAAATATCCAATAAGCATATAAGAAGATGGATCAGGAAAATGCAAATCAAAACCCTGATGAGATACAACTTTATACCTACTAAGGTTGCTATAATCAAAAAGATGAACTGTAAAAGTATTAGTGAGGATGTGAGGAAACTGAAATTCTCATAGATTGCTAAATGAGAATGTAAAATGGTACAGATACTTTGGAAAACACTTTGACAATTTCTAAAAAAGTTAAATATAGAGTTACCACATGATGCAGCAATTCCACTCTTAGAGATATACCCAAGAGAACTGACAACAATATTCACACAACAATGTGTATAACAGGCCATTTGTTCATAGCAGCGTTACTAATAATAACCAAAAAGTAAAAACAACCCAACTGCCCATCAACTGATGAATAAAAATTAATATATGGTATAGGTATACATGGAATATTATCCAGCCATAAAAGGGAATGAATTACTGATACATGCATAGCAAGTGTAAGAAACCAGACACCAAGGCCACATTGTATGACTGCATTTATATGATATGTGCAGAATAGGCAAATTTATATAAACAGAAAGTAGATCAGTGGTTATCTGGTATGAGGTGAAAGGGTAATGGGGAGTAATAGCTAATAGATAACGGCATTTCTTTTCAGAGTAATACAAATATTTTGGAATAATCTTGATAGTTGCACAACATTGTGAATATACTAAAAAGCACTGAATTGTGCACTTTTAAAGTGTGAATTTTATAGTGCATAAATTATATCCTAAGTTTAAGAAAATTTACAACACTCCATGAGCTTTATTTGGCTCATGGTCTGTATTTGCCAATTCCATTTATGAAATAATAATGGTAATGATAATAATGATGATAATGGCACCTGAGGGAAAAGCATTTTGTTGTTAAAATATTTCTATAAATTATTTTTCCACCATGTATGTCATATAAAAGTTGATGTTTATGTGCACAAAACAACATTATTCATATTTCCTACTCTCCTATGTCAAACTTTTTCATTTTCTTGATTTTACTTAAAGTGGTTTACATGGAGCATCTAAACAAAGGGGGTTCAGGGAGGTTTGAACTCATGTTACATTGTTAATTCAAAATGGGTGAAATACAAATGTAAGAGTTAAAACTATAAATCATCAACTTTTCAATATTTCACCAATTCAATAAATATTTCAACCTTTTTACTAGAAGTGAAGCTTCAAGTTTATTAAAGCTCTGATCTAGCAAATCCTACATAGGATTTTTTACAACTAGGGAGTGAGAATTTATGAGTAAGCTTTGAATATTTTCTTATATAAACTAAGAATTTTGTATGAAATAAAAATTTTTTATTTAAAAATGAACATAAACCTTTGCCTCCCTGTCACTGTTTTGCAGCAAATGTAGTTTGTTTTAATGGTTTCTGATCTATCCAGCCTTTATTTATTTTATGTTCTGGCAAGATGATCTTTAAAATCCTGAATACATACTTATAAAGCAATAACATAATGTTAATTTAAAAGTATGTATTTGGGGTAAATCTCTAAGGGAAATGTCTTCTATTACTGAAGATCCCAAATGACAAATGAGACCAAAAGTTATGTAAACAAACATTACCCATGAGTAAGAATAATGAAGATAGATACATATTATAGTAAAAAGATGCCAGTCATGATAAACAATTTTTTTTTTTTCTGTGTTAGTGAACTACAGTTTGTAGCTTCTTTGGCATGCAATTCAGTTACTATCAAAACTTATACGTTTTAGTTTATACACTTAACCTTAGATTGTCCTAGGAAAAATGTCTCCCATACCAGCAAACTAGAATAATATGATACTTGCATAAATTCAGTTGAGCAATAATAATAATATTTTAGCTCACTTGGTGGTCATTTATAGACCTTTGCAAAGAAAAGACTTAAAATTTTGAATAGTTTTTCTGTTTCTCCTTATTGGACATATATTTTATGTGTCTTTTGAAAGACATTTTGTTCTTTGCTGTGTTTCTTTGTTAGTTTTTCATAGTTATGTCCTTTCTTATAATGTTTAATTTTAACACTGTGATAATTGATCATACTTTGCTTTTATTTAACGGATCTCAAAGAGCCCATATCTGATATGCTACCTTTGTTTTCATCCTAATACTGAATTAGAGCAAATAGAAACTCAAAATGCTAAGTAGGAAATAAAAGAACACTTGGTTTTCCAATGACTGAATAATAACTAGCATATTTGTGGAAAAAGAGATTTCCTAACTTGCAAGAACTTTGTTTCTACTGTGTCACACTATACTATATATACAATGATGTCTGTTCTTGTTAGGATTTGCAGAGTAAATATATCTTTTAGTGACTGTACAATAAAACTTTTTGTAGCAATGACCTGGTATTACTCTTAGGCTGTAACAGGACCTCCGGGATCTAATTTTAGTTGTATCTTGAACAGTGTTATTCTGTTTTTTTTTGTTTGTTTCCCACATGTCACAGCATGATTGAGATTAGACATTCACAAATGGTACTACATCATATTAGTATTTTCCCGATGAATGATTTTATAATTTCTTTAAATATTGTGGGCTGTCAGACATGGAGTAAGTCAAAACTTAAATTCAAATTTATAGATACAAACAGTAGGTATTTTAAGTATTACTGTCAAGATCATCTGCTTTTTGGTTCCATTTCTGTCTCCCTTTTTTACCTTTTATGCCTTCTCTCCACTGTTTATATGGTTTCCCAATTCTTTATGAAAATTTTCCTTACCTTTACTTAGAAGTAAGTGATTCTGGGCATGAAGAATAATTCTAATCTTAGAGAAACATATCACATCCCTGAGGATTCCATACAATTTCTACCTTGTGCTCTCCACTATGTGATTTAGCATTCAGGTCCTGATAAATGTAAAAGGGATTATGCAACATTGTAATTAAACAGCAGGGAACCTTGACACAGGGGACTTTTGTCCAAAGAATGACAGTTTTGGAAATATGAACTTGGATTCTGGTCTGTATTAAATGGCTACAATTGTCTTGGCCGTAATTTTTCATATCTTGATATTTCTAGAATGTAAGCTTCTTGAGGGTAAGACTTTGATTTTGTTTATTCTTTTAAAAGATTGTTTATCTCATTATTCTCAATTGTTAACAGAGAACTAGTATTCAAAGGGTGTTCATTAAATAAAATTTGGCTGAATGATACCTCAGATAATAATTGAGCTGGATAATGACTAAAATCCATCAATTCTAAATTTTTGAAGGTTTTGTAACTGTATTTTACAAATAAAAGGAGGATATATTATAAAACATTTATCTTTCAATATTATACAACTAAAACAGAAAGTAATCATGAAATGTATCATTATTACCTGACTTACATATCCTTTGGGTCAATTAATACCCTCCCTATGACAAACCCTATTATGCTATTAGCATAAACCATTTCTAGTTACAATTTCCTCCATCAGCTGTGTTTTGAAAAGGTTTTAAGCTTTTGCAGACAGGACTATAGGCAAGATGTCATTTTAGCTAAAATTTAATACGATTTCAATATTTTACTCTGTTTTTCCATTAATCTTGGAAGCTGTCAAATCCACATTGGCCTTGTTTTAATGAAGGAACTCAAAGTCTGTGGCTTAGTTATAGGAAAATAAAGCCATTTAATGAAAATGGAAATTGATTTATTTACCCCCTACACGGAAGTTTAATTTCTAAGGAGACTGCTGAATGTGAAAAATTTTTCCCACACTGCTCTACGTCATTCCTGTAGAAACTTTAAGATTCTTTAAAAGTATCTACAAAATTAGGTAAAGGGTAAAATTATGAATTTTCCCACTTGGAAGAAAGTGGCTTAAATTCTATCCAATTATTTGCCATGACAACCAGCTAAACACAAAAGGGCTAGAATGGATGTAGAGTACTGCCTCTATAATCATCACTGTATGTCCTTCAAATCATGGATATGCAGCACCACTATCCTGGGCTACTTCAGGGCCATAAGCCTACATGGTAATTACATGCTTTGGAACACTCCACTTAAGTGCATCAATAATATAGTGAGCGAACATGTTCTTTAATTCTGCACCTGTAAATGGAGGGAAAAATAAAGAAAATATCTCTGTGAAGAAAAGGAAGAAAAATAAATTAGACAGCCAAATTATTTTAAGCTGCTTTGTGAGGTCTCCCTCTAAAACTCACATGGTTAGTAATTGAAGCTTTTCCATAAATATAATCAAATGACAAAAAATCTCTGTTTAAGTGACTGAAAAGGTTAGGACATAAGAAAAAAACAAAAGATGCAAAACAAGCAAAAAATATCTAATTAAACTTGATATTTCATATTTAATACACTCATTTCAACTGTGCATTACAATATTTCAGGGCTACTTTTCTTTCTGTTGCCTTGTCTCTATATAACTTCTATTAATGGGATTTTGAAGATAACACCTACTGATCCAGGACTTCAACACAAAGGAAGAGTTAACACATCATGGCGTTACAAAGCTGTAGTGCTCTGCATGGTATTTCAGAATAAGGCGTGTGTGAGTGTGTGTGTGTGTGTGTTTCATTTTATAGACTTGAAATCCACATTTTTCTCTGAAGTGCAAAGTTAACACAGTTAATTCAACAGAGAAGAAGTAACTCAATAGAACCTCAGGGAAAATAAGTGATTGGTATAAAACTGTAAGACCTTCCTCCCATCTATATATTTCAATAAAACAAAATGGCTAACTTTTTAAAAGTATAAATTTATTCTAAAAGTAAAATATTTTTGAATGGCTAATTTTCTACAATCTTATGGAAGTTCAGAGGAATTCTAATGAAAAATAGGTACACACAACTTATAATAAAGTTAACATTTTACCATTGGAAACAAGCCAAGATTTTAGTGAATCCATCCTAAGCTTTTCACTTGAGAAAACAAGAAAAAAAAAAAAAAAAAAGATGTGGTCTATATAGGTATACACATTTCTTATGCCAATTAACTAAGACTTTTTAACAAGTTAATGTGAAATATGCCTTTGTATATTGACTCCAAGATATAAGTGTTATTTAAATTAGAAAATCTTGCCATAATGTCAGAAAATCCCATAAAATTCAGGAAAATCACACATATAATATTCCAAAAACCACAAAGGAAACAGAAAGGATGTCCTAAATAATCAGAGTAGAATGTAGTGTTTTCAAAAAAATAGTTATTTCAGATTGAAGTCATATTTGTTTTTTCTTGTCATTTTACTTTTGTAATTAATGGATGTACATGTGATTTACTAAATTAATATTTAATACATGAGTATGATCTTGTGTTCTGCTACTTTCCACACATTTTACTTTTAGAGATAATTGTATGCCTTTTATGACCAAGAGCATTGAGTTTTCCCATTATTTAATCAATATACAATTTTTCTGATAGTAAATATATTTTTTGAAAAACTGCAATTTTGTTTGCCATATGGAAATGGCTAAAATAATGAAATCCATTATATTTTCAAAGCTGTACATAGAAACTTTACCAAGAAGTTTCAAGCAATAGTTATTAGAATTATGTATTTAATATTAACTGTTTCTTTATGCTCTTGGACTTCTGAAGAATTTTACTAGTCAAGTAGTAGATTTTGAAATTTGCATGCAACCCTTATTATATAGATATCCTGCTATTACAACAGTATTCTACTATATACAAAAGCTAATGTTAAAAAGTTTAAGACTGCTCCCAAAATACAAATTATGTCAATTTGCAATGAACCATCAGCATATAAAATCTGAGATGAAATTGGTTATTTTTTGAAGGAAATACGGATAATCATTTGAAAGTTAAATCTTATTAGTCTTTATGGTTTTTCTCTTTCTGACAGGGATGCATATGCAGGCCAATTGTTTACAACTGTGTAAAATATATTAGCATATTGCTGAGACTTGGCTTATACATGTAGTGTGGAGAGAATATTATGATTGAATTTCAAGCCCCTGAGAAGGATTTATGATAGAGATTTTTGGCAGAACTTTTCTAAATCACAGTAATGACTCACTGGGAGTATCTTATTAATGGTACAGACAGCAAGAAACGGAAGTGGAAATGTTTAAGACTGAGTGTCCAAATGACGCCATATCTGCTTTTTGCTTTGTATTTTGTTTTATTTTGTTCCTGTTTGACTTTGTCTTCTTGATTAGATGATAATTGATAATATCAAAGCAAGACAACTTAAAAAACTTAGATCACTTAATTGGCCTGCATCTGTGATCTCAGTGAAAATCTTAGCGAGAATGTCACCTTTGAACAGACAACTGAGTACAGGATATTAATCAGACATAGAAACTATCTCTTGGTGTCATCTAGTGGTTGTGTTTCATCACTGCATAAAAGAAACGCTTTATTGGTTTTCTGAGTAAAGATTGTTTTATTACATTTGTTTCTGAGTGACTGGAGTAAAAGAAGCTGCCATTTTTAACAGACAAGAGAAGGTTAGTAGCAATCCAGCCTTTCTGGGCTCTTCACCCTGGCCCTTTGTGGCGCTTCTTATAAGGTCAGGACACATCGATGGAAAGCTCAGTTACCGTACACTGGTGTGAAGGTGCTGTCTGCTGCCCCATTTAGGCTGCATGACTGAGTGGCTGGGTGTTGTTAAGGGACATCCACAGCCAGTACACAAGGTATTTTCTCTCAGCTGGCTGAGCAGCACTAAGGGGATTCTGACAGACTGAGCTGACATGCTAACAATCTGATTGCAGACAGCAATGGTAGGAGCCTCCAAGGGAGAGAGAAGAGTCCCCTGACCCTCCTGTCATCTACTCTTTCAATCTCTAGCCTAGGATAGGAACGCTGCACAACTATCACAGGAAAAGGTGACATCGTGAAAATAACTTATCCACAAATGTGCTGAAATGTCATCTCTAATGTTATAGTTCCTTTAAGACGAACTATAATTTCTAATATAACTTTTCAGTTTTGAAAGGAAAGGGCACCAAGGCTGGGTTGACAGAAATAAATTATCCAGATAATTAAGGCTAACTACTCCACTTTCTCGTACTCGCCGGCCCACGTGCAGACAATAATAGGGCTCAATTATTTATAATTCAGATTTTTTCTTTCCCTTTAAAAAAGGAATTTTCTATAAAACCGGTATTTGAAACTCTCAAAATTATTATCATTAGGAAACAGATGATTAACAAAATATAATCAGGAAATGTATGAGTTTTCAGTGATCATAGTTTGTGCTATGTCCAATGTAACAAAGACAAATCATAATTAAAAACATGATAAAAATGAATGTGACATTTTATTCTAATTTTTTCATAATTACTTGATATTTTTAGTCAAAATCTGTGGGTTTAAAATATGATCTTCATGGATTTATCAATCTTAAGCAAGATATTCCTCTACATACTTATATAAACTCATATTATGAACAGTTCTTTTGTTGTTTAATTTGTATGATGATGATGATGATGATTTTTTTAGACAGTCTCATTGTGTTGTCCAGGCTGGAGTGCAGTGGTGTGATTTCAGTTCACTGTAAACTCGACTTCCCAGGTTCTGGTGATTGTCCCACCTCAGCCTCCCTAGTAGCTGGGACTACAGGTGTGCACCACAATACCTGGCTAATTTTATATCTTTTGTAGAGATGGGATTTCACCATGTTGTCCAGGCTGGTTTCAAACTCCTAGGCTCAAGCCATCCACCCACCTTGGCCTCTCAAAGTGCTAAAATGGCAGATATGAGCCACTACACCTGGCCTGAATTTGTACTATTTTTAATGTTTACTTTCTTTTATCTATAGGTCTTTAATTTCCAGATGTCTTGTACATAAGCATAAACTGAGAAAAAGAATTGAATGAAACAAGAATAGATGTACATTTCCTAAAATTTCTCTTTGCTTTTATTGCAAAAGAATTTGCTATTGCTATTGTTCTTGAAATTAAAGCATATGTGGCACACAAGTACATATATAGATGTCTATAAGATAATGCATACACATATATAAATACATATACATATAGATATATGTGCACTATATATGTGTATATATATTATTCAACAGAAATACTATCAATTCACACACATATTAATTCAAAATATATGTGATCAAGTAGTCCTCTGTAAATCCCCTCAAAACATATTACCTTTCTTCTAAAATCAATCACCAGATTAGATAATTTAATTTCATATTTTGTGTGAGAAAGAATCAAGTTTAGTATAAGGTGGCTCTAATTCTGATTGTTAGCTGTACATTATTTCATCTTATAGAGCAATTAATTGAGAATGATGAATACTTATATGGTGGCATATGTATTTGTAGCATTCGTAAACCTCTTGTCAGATTTGATTCAACTTACAGGAAGTATCTGAAATCTGCATCACAAAACCTGGTACAATTTTCAGTCCATCAATACATTTTTAAAGACTATTTCCTGATACTACAGCTAAAATCAGAGAAACGATTGTTGAGAAATGAAACAGTTGATGTAAATATTTCACATAAAGAAAATGGAGCTCTGTCTTAATGATCTCCCCCTAATTTCATTTTAACCTCAGTGAACAAAATATACTCTATCTAATAAGGAATCAGGCAAATATCTACCAGCACTAGCAAACAGGAAATTTAGACCTTCTCAGTGTTAACAAAACTACATACAAACAAGAGTAACCAACCTTAAGTCACAGTTGAAATGATTGGTTCAGCAATCCATATGGAAAATGAGAATGATAATCAACAGAGTATCCATTTACCATAATTCATTACTCTTAAGAGTTAAATTGGCTGTCTTAAGTGGCCTTTAATTTAAATCTTAGTATTTAAATTGGCTGTCTTAAGTGGCCTTATCAAATAGATTATTTTGTTAATTTATGTAGTGATACTTTTGATACTCAAGTCTACTGGAATTCCATTTCATTTTCCTATAGTATTAGGAAAATAATGGGCAAAGTGGTGGATTAAAAACAACTTATCTTTAGTTTTTTTTTCCTATTCATGTTACATATTGTAGTAATCTGTGGTTTTAACTATATATTTGTCCAAGTGCTGAAAAATAGTATTCCTCACTCAGTAGGACAACCTGATGACCCATACTCCTTAGTAAGTGAACACAGCTACCACACCGTATTGTAACATTGCATAACTGGCACCTTCATCTCCTATACCTCTATGTATTTTCACTTAATCTAAGAGTGCCTACAAATTGGAATAATTGCTTCAATTTTACAGATTACAAAAACAAACTTACTTGACTCTCAAGCCATATATTAAGTTGTGGAATTGTGATTTGATATGAAGTCTGACCTTCATATATAATATAATTTGTAAAGCATATGGATTCCTCTTTCAAAATAATAGAATAACCACAAATTTGTTAGCATCTATTCTCTTAAGATAGCTTTCATTTAAAAGAGATAGATACGCCAGTCACATGCTAATTTTCTGTTTCTTCAGATTGTCAAAATCATTACTTTACACAACTGCACATGCCATGTAGCTAAATAATGGCCAAAGAGATAAAATCACAAGTGTTTTGTGATTCCTAGACTTCTCAGAGGAAAATGCCTACTTTTTACCCTCATTTTTCCTACTGTCTACTAGTAGATGTGATGGCTTGATTTTGAGGCACCATTTTATACCATGAGGTGACATACTAAGAATGGCGAAGCAGCAAGATAAGGATCCTGATGACTCAGACAACAGATTAGTCCTGGATTACTCACCTCTAGGCTACTTTTACATGAAAGAGAAATAAACTCTATGTTGTTGTATTTGTTTTCTATTCCTGCATAACAATTTACCACACATTTATAGCCTTAAACAACAACAGCTCTTTATTATGTCACAGGTTCCATAGGTCAAGAACCAGAAATGGGTTAGCTATGCCCTCAGCTCAGAGTCACACCAGGCTGAAAACAAGATGTTGGTTGGGCTGCAAGCTCATATGATGCTCTGAGTCTTCTTTCAAGCCCTCTGGTTGTTGGTAGAATTCAATTCATCATGGTTGTAGGACTGAAGTCCACTTTTTCTTGCTGGTCATCAGCCAGGGCTGATGCTTTAAGTCTTGCAGATTCTTTACTGCATAGTCCTCTCTGCAGGGCCTCTCACAACATGGTACTTCCTCAAATCTAGCACGAGATTCTCTGAGGTGGTGCCTCAACTCTCTTCCTTTACAAAGGGACCAGTCCCTTTTAAGGGTTTACCTGATTAGATCAGGCCCACTTGGAATAAACTTTTGATTAACTCAAAGTCAATAGTCTTGGTTTTTTAATGGCATCGGCAAAATCCTTTCACCTTTGCCCTATAGAATAACTTAATCATGAGATTAAAATCCATTATACTTACAGTCAAGTGGAGAGGATTATACAGAGAACATACATCAGGGAGAGGGAATCATAGGGGCCATCTTAGAATTCTGTCTGTTACACTTGTTTCAACTTTCATTATTTTATTTTTGTTATTATTTTTTAACATATTGTCAAAACTCACTATCAACGTATCACATGGTATACCCACCTTTAAATTTTATGAAGAAATTGTTTGTTTAGATACATTTGCATACATTCTAGTATAGGCAGAATTGTTTATCAAGTCTCTACACATATACATACATTTTTGTTGTAGATGCAACAAAATACAGTTCTAAATTCAGTGCACAAATACAATTGAATCAACTAAGATGCCTGTGCCCTTGTGCTTATGTTTTTCTGCATTTTAATGACCTTATTCCATATTGTATTTTATTTTGCAACTCACTTCAAATTGTTTTTTAAATTAGAATAACAATGCAAAAAAAGTAAATATAAGGATTAAAGTATGTTGTATGGTTAAAATGATTGGTAAGGTTTGTGCAGGGAGGAGGTGAAGTATTTTTATTTTCTTTCACTCATTTGTAGTTCTACGTCCTCATATACTTTATTTAATCTGTAATTTAAAAACGGTTTTCCTGGGAAAATAATATTTGCCTTTAGCTGTCTTAGGATATACACAACGAATCCAGGTATTATATTAATTTTTTTCTATGATCACTACTTCTCATTAATCATTTTCCTAGAAATCTTCCACCCAAGAAGTTTCCATGGCAAATGGAGTTTATAAAACTTCCTTGGGATTGAAGAGCTAAATTAAATATTGTCATTCCCTTTTGTACTTTTCCCAAAAAGGTGGGAAAAATATTGACTTATGGGTATGTATTGTTAAACTAAGTATATATATGAACATATATATATATATATGTTAAAAATATTTACCACAATCCTGTAATCATTCTGAGGATTTAGACATCATCTGGATAAATTCTCTATTTTGCAGTAGGACTCACAAACTTAAATACCTACAGGGATAGGCATAAATTATGAACAAGTTAAATAAGTCAGGTGTAAGAAAATACCGTGTGATGGGGAATGTGATAAACTACATAGTGAACTTTCCACTTAAAGGCACAGTCTCACACAGCCCAGCTCAATCATTCAAGGCCAAGTCTTCAAGATCTTCCAAAGTATATAAGGAAAGCTGATAATCCAGAATTCCTTGTGAAATAACCCAATTTGAAATGCTAATTTTACCTTAAAAAATATATCAATGGTGTAGACCCAAGAACATCACTACTAAGTAAAGGTGGCCCATGGGTTGGCAGTGTGCAATTTCCACACTAGGAAAGTTCATTGGCTAATAATAGCAAACATTTTATTGTTAGCTGTGAATACATGTAAATAGCCTGACATATAACAAGCTCTCTTAAAATACACGCTAAGGTAATTTGATATTTCACAAACAGCTGAAGTAATTTCTTCTTTTTCAAGTTCTCTTTTTTATTAAGTGATGCAATATAAAATTACCTAAAGCATCTCGTCATGAAATTTTTGTACATTGAATTGTTTTTTACTATAATAACAAAAGCCTGATATTTTATTTTATATAAAACCTGACTAACTTTTGAAAAATAAAGACTAATTTGTTTCAAGCAGGTATAAGAAATGTCATAAATTGTGCACTATATTGTATGATAAATGGGTAACAAAAGTGCTGAGTTGGAGCTTGTTTTCTCTAGGTACAACCATCAAGTCAGTCAGGACTTTTATATCCCCAATCCTATTGAGTCTCTGAAATCTGAAGATTTTTTTTTTCTATATTAAAAGATAAAATGTTGTATCCAGAGGAGAAATGTATACTTTCTGTATTTTAGGTAACTTTTTCTCCTGCATTTATAGCCTCTGGCATGAATAATCAATCATTTTAATTACAAACTTTACTTTGATGTAACTGACCATTAGATTTTATGAATTAAATAGGTACGATTTTGCCTACTCACAAATAATTCGGAAAGTTGATGAACCTTGCCATGTTGTTATTTTGATGAAGCAAGTTTGCGTCACACTTTAATCTGGCAGCAGACATGTGCTTACCCTATGGGAGAAATCCGCGCAATCATCCAACTCCTCCATTTCAACCAGGCTAGTGATTACATACTCTTCATCTTTTCCTTGATTCCCAAAGTGCCCACGCAGAAGAACTGGCACACTGCAGTAAACTCACAGGGGTGCACCAGGATATTTTAAATTTTTGAAAGAAAAACAATGATAACCCACCAGTGGGAGCTACATGAACCACAAGAACAAAATAGTTCTCCATTTGTATGTTATTAGATGGTGCTGCATTCCCTTTGATGTCATTATATCCTTGAAAAGCTGAGTTTTCAGTGGTTCTTGTAATAAAAAGAAAGTATCACATATAAATCAATGTAGAATAAAAGATGAGGATAGTGGTATCCAGGATGATTCCAGCATTTGAGAACTTGTGCAATGCCCAATGGCTGCATACGTCTCATTATTTATTGTGGTTATTCAAGAATGAAGTAGCAGCATTTTTCCTTAAATTTATGTATTATTTTTATGCAATTACTAGTAGTCAGAACAAAAATATTTACTAAGATGTGTGGACTTCACTTACTAAACAGAATGTTAGGTATTTATTTTGTCTAGGGACATCATGAAAAAAATGATTTAGAAGCTTAGAAGTCTGTGATAAAAAATTGGAATCCTCTAGTGATGGTCACATCCACTAATCTGTAAGCTTTAAATGGTTAAGGACCAAGTCAACTTTGTTTACTGTTCCATTCCCAGCACCTACTGTAGTGCTAGGTATATCGTTACCACTCAAATATACTTGCTGAATTCTTTTATTCAATAAATCAAATGATGTAAATGGTGTGGTGATATGCTTCCCATCTTCTTTCTGGTTAATTTTATACAGTTTATAGAGATGGTTTCAACTGCATCAGCCAGATCCCAGGAGAGGGGCCTACTCAAGGCACAAACACTGGAAGGCATGGAGTATTGGGAGGATCTTTGAAGATTAGCTATCACAAAAAACTTATTTTATAGTTTTAAGGAGCTCATAGAATAGAGGGCTAATCGATAGTAACACATGTACCATGAATCAGAAACTTTGAAAAAAAATCTTGGTAAATATCTGTATTATCAGTGTGCAGGAAGGAGATGAAAAATACGTTTATATCTTTATTAAACAGAGTTGATATTGTCGAGTTAGGTTGTCAAAAACAAAGCAGCCTGTTCTAATATTAGATAATGTGGCAATCTTTATGATTAAATGAGCCTGGCCTCCAAAATTGTGTGAAACCAAAGAAAAAAATAACCCATTTTATATTGTCTATATATTGGGACAATTATTTTCTTAAATTTCTTTACCGCTTGCTTCTATCTGCTAAATTCGAAGAAACTGACCCCTGAATGGTTGGGACTATTATTGAAATCCGGTAACTACTTCTGCTTGACCAGTGGTGAATAAAATCAGGAAGCTCATATCTAAGAGGTGATAATCTACAAACCAAAGATATATATATACACATACATATCTTCTAAATGTAATCAAAAAACTTAATTATCATAAAAAAGAAAGGAAGCAAGTTGTCTAAGCACATATCAATTAACCTGGAATCTAGAATTAAAAGGAGGAAACAGCATCCCTGGAGAAAATTAAAGCTGTAATTTTCTTTTCACTCTTGATATCCTTTTAGCTTCTTTAATTAATGTTGCTTCCCTTATATTTTTGAGATAGCAATTCTTCACTGGGTTTAGCACAATGAATCTACCCTCTTCCTGGGTGAAAATATTTCCTTGATCTCTTTTATTGAGTCCTTTTCATACCATTAATATAGTAATTTATTAATGAAAACTAGTGGATTCCAGAAACATTCACACATTGTGCCCCTTGGAGCCAGTGCCAGAGAAAATCGACTTGATCAACCACATGATGAAATTTCTAAATTTTTCATTAAATCCAGACTTGTATAAACATTTTTTTTTTTTTTCTTTTTTTTAAGACAGAGTCTTGCTGTCTCCCAGGCTGGAGTGCAGTGGCTGGATTTCCGCTCACTGCAAGCTCCGCCTCCCGGATTCACGCCATTCTCCTGCCTCAGCCTCCCAACTAGCTGGGACTACAGGTGCCCACTACCACGCCTGGCTAATTTTTTGTATTTTTAGTAGAGAGGGGGTTTCACCGTGTTAGCCAGGATGGTCTCGATCTCCTGACCTCGTGACCCACCCAACTCGGCCTCCCAAAGTGCTGGGATTACAGGCGTGAGCCACCGTGCCCAGCCATAAACGTGTTTTTTAAAAAAAGGTATTAGTCATTTTCCTTACCACTTCCAGGTAGTTAAAAATATAGTATTTATAATGTAGTAAACATTTAACGAACACAGCTTGTATTAGTCCGTTTTCATGTTGCTGATAAAGACATACCTGAGACTGGGAAGAAAAAGAAGTTTAATTAGACTTACAGTTCCACGTGGCTGGGGAGGTCTTAGAATCATGGTGGGAGGTGAAAGGCACTTCTTCTTCTTTCTTTATTTATTTTTTCTTTGAGACAGAGTCTCACTCTGTCACCAGGCTGGAGTAGCAGTGGCGAGATCTGGGCTGAAACCTCCCCCTCCCGGGTTCAAGTGATTCTCCTGCCTCAGCCTCCCAAGTAGCTAGGATTACAGGTGCCCACCACCACGCCCAGCCAATTTTTGTATTTTTGGTAGAGAATGTTGGCCAGGATGGTCTCTATCACCTTACCTAGTGATCTGTCCCTCTCGGCCTCCCAAAGTGCTGGGATTACAGGCGTGAGCCACAGCACCCCACCTGCACTTCTTACATGTTGGCAGCAAGATGAAATGAGGAAGACGCAAAAGTGGAAACCCCGATAAAACCATTAGATCTCATGAGACTTATTCACTACCATAAGAACAGTATGGGGGAAACCGCCCCCACGATTCAAATTATCTCCTACTGCGTCCCTCTCCTACAATGTGTGGGAATTATGGGAGTATAATTCAGGATGAGATTTGGGTGGGGACATCAGCCAAGCCATATCATAGGTTAAATGAATGATTGTTTAATTATTCTATGTTTTTAGTATAAATAGGTATTCTGTATGTGTGGGGGCAATATATTTAAAGTCTTCCCTTTTCTTCCCCAACCATCATTCAGAAAGGTATGTCTCTTCAGGCGTTAGCCTTTCTTTACTAGGCTGTGCAATAGGACCTTATCTGGTATTACTGATTCTACTAAAACACTGTCCAATCCATCATTAGCATGGCACGTAAGGCTCTCTATGCTTTATATCCTTGTCTTTCTCTCTACTTCCTCCTAACCATTTATTCGTTATCAATTGTGGCATAACAAATTGCCACAAATGTAGCAGTTGAAAAATAAGAGAAATTTTAAATTTCAGTTTCTGTGAGTCAGGAGCCTGACCTGGAGTAGTTACAACCTCTCCTCAGGATCTCATAAAGCTGTAATCAAGGTATTGGCCAGAGATAGGTTCTCATTTTAAAATTACACAGGGAAGGGATCCACTTTCAAAGTCACTCAAGCTGTTGGCAGAATTTATTTGCAGGACTGAAGGATTCTAGCTTCCCTCTAGTGTTGGCTGGAGAAATTCTGCAACTCTTAGATGCCTCCCATGATGCTTTGCAAATGTGGGCTTTTGTAAAATGGCTTCTTACTTAAGTCAGTAGAAAAAGTCTAGCATGTCTGCGAGAAAAAATGTAGTCTTATGTAATAGAGTGGATTCAAAATAGAGACAATCCATCACCTTGGCCATATTTCGTTTTTTTTCCTCCAGTAGTTTTAAATACATTTATAATGTTGTACAACTATCACCACTGTCCATCTCCAAAACTCTTTTCATCTCATAAAACTGAAACTCTATAACCATTAAACAATAACTCTCCATTACTTGCTTCATCCAGCCCCTGGAAATAACAGTTCTATTTTCTGTCTCTAAGATTTTGGCTACTCTAAATAATTCATATCTGTGGAATCATAATGTTTTCTTTTTGTGACTGACTTACTTTGCTTAGCATAATGTCATCAAGTTCCATCTATGTTGTAGCATATGCCAGAATTTTCTTCCTTTTTAAGGCTTAATAATATTCTGTTATAAGTATATGCAACATTTTGCTTATCCATTTATCTGCTGATGCAATTGATGTTCGTGTTGCTCCCATGTTTTTGTTATTATGAATAATGATGCCATGAACATAGGTGTACAAATACGTTTTTGAGAATCTTCTTTTAATTTTGGGGGGTATATGGTATATCTAGAAGTGAACTTGCTGGATCATATGGTAATACTATTTCTTTTACTTTATTGAAGAACTGACATTATTTTTCCACAATGATTGTACCATTTTATATTCCCACTCACAGTAAACAAGAGTTCTTATATCTTCATATCCTTATTAACACTTGTTTTCTGTATTTTTTTAATCATAGTCGGGTGCTATCTCATGGTAGTTTTGATTTGCATTTCCCTATTGATTGGTGACATTGTGTATCTTTTCATGTGCTTATTGGTCATTTATATATCATCATTGGAGAAATGTCTTTTCAACTCCTTTGCCCATTTTTGAATTGGATTGTTTTGTTTGTGTTGTTGAATTTTAGACATTTTCTATATATTCTGAAAGTTAGTTCTTTATCAGATATATGATTTGCAAATGTTTCCTCCCATTCTGTGTGTGGCCTTCTTACTCTGGTGATAGTACTTTTTGGTGTAAATTAAAAAAAAATAATAATAAAAAAAATAAGGGCCGGGCGCCGTGGCTCACGCCTGTAGTCCCAGCATTTTGGGAGGCCAAGGCGGGCAGATCACGAGGTCAGAAGATCGAGACCATCCTGGCTAACATGGTGAAACCCCGTCTCTACTAAAAAACACACAAAAAATTAGCTGGACCCAGTGGCGGGTGCCTGTAGTCCCAGCTACTCGGGAGGCGGAGCTTGAAGTGAGTTGAGATCGTACTGCTGCACTCCAGCCTGGGCGACAGAGCGAGCGAGACTCCGTCTCAAAAAAAAAAATAAATAAATAAAATAAATAAAGAAAAAAAGAAAAAAGAAAAAAAATAAGTTAGGGTGGGTCATCTTTTCATCAAAAAGCGTGTCTCTGCAAGGCTTGTTTTGTCCTAAAGGTTTGTGTTGATCAAAAAGCATGTCTCTGCAAGGTTTATGTTGAGGGGTGCCTCTCTGCAAGTCTGAAATGCCTTCATACAAAATTGAGCATTGAATCCTTAGTCTAGAGCACAGGTTATCGAAGCTTGTGGGGTTCAGAAATGCACATTTGTATTAGTAACTCTAGTGATTCAGAATCAAGTAATCCATGAGTGTTGAGAGGTTAATTCATTGAATACTGAGAGATGATATTCCATCTGAAGCGGACAGGGCAAAAAAGAAGAGTATTTTAGAATGCAGCCATAGAATGAGTGAAGATATGGAGGAACACAGTTTAGGTTTGGGCATATTTTGTTGGAAGTGTTTTTGGGACAACATCATTATATTTCCATAGCATCTTTGCATTAATTGAAACTAATTTGTGAGATGCAACTACCAGTGCTTCACATGTATCATCTCACTTAATCCTTAAAACACTCCTATGAGCTGGGTATTATTGTTACTCCCTTTAAGAGATGAAGCACATGAGACTCAACTGGCATAATGAATTACCCAGCAGGCTGTCAAACCAAGTAATACTCTGTAGAACTATTAAGTGTAGGAATTAGGCTTGATTTCCCATGTGGAATTGCCAGCTAATCAGTTGAATGTCTGGGATTAGAGTTCAGGGGAGAACACCTTAGTCATATTCTATTGGTTAAAAGCAAATCACAGTTCCTGCCCATAGTCAAGGAGAGAGGATTACATGCTGGTATGAAGACCAGCAGGTAGAGATCATGGGAGGGAGAGACCTTAAAGTGAGTCTACCACACTGTGTTGTGTTCCATCCATACTGGAGTACCAAAGGTTCTCTGGTGTTTTATATGTCGTTTTTGTGCATGTTCTTATCTACTTGGTTTATTATAATATTTCCATACATATGAGCTAGGCAAAATCCAATTTATCCTGCAAAATAAGTTCTGTTGCTTTTTTGAACAGATTTGACTGAACCTTCACCTGAAAAAAGGGTATCTCTCAGTCCATTGCTTCTCTTTTGTACATTTTCCTTGCCTTTTTTTTTCTGTCACTTATCAAAATGTACTACCCAACATTCACTTAGCTGTCTGCCTCTCCTACCTTTATGAGATTCTACAAAGATGGTGACCAGGTCTTAGTTATATTTACATTTTCTGTATTTAGCACAGAGCTTAACATCTAATAAGTGGGTTGAGTGAAAAATTGAATGATTTCTTAGAGGAAAAAACTTCTGAATAGCCCATGTATGTATTTAAGGAGAGGTTTTTTGTTGTTGTTGTTTGTTTTTAAAGAACAATTCTTACCTTTACACCAAGTTAGTTTAATCTCCATTGGCAAAACAATGGATCTTGTTTCCAAAGGACATTCATTCTCTGCTTCTATTGTTGTTCTTAGAACCGCAGGATCACATTTCTTACACGACCCAAACAGACTTCATTGGTCACCTTAAGCAGTAACAGTTTTTCTCCAACTCTTAAAAATAGAAGAGAATGATAGCAAAAACCTCCCTTAATAAAACCTACTTACAAAAGAATGTTCATTCTGATGGTAGTTTCTTTTGCTGTGCAGAAGCTCCTTAGTTTAATTAGATCCCATTTGTCAATTTTTGCTTTTGCTGCCGTTGCTTTTGGTGTTTTAGACATGAAGTCCTTGCCCATGCCTATGTCCTGAATGGTACTACCTAGATTTTCTTCTAGGGTTTTTATGGTATTAGGTCTAACATTTAAGTCTCTAATCCATCTTGAATTAATCTTCGTATAAGGGGTAAGGAAAGGATCCAGTTTCAGCTTTCTACTTATGGCTAGCCTATTTTCCCAGCACCATTTATTAAATAGGGAATCCTTTCCCCATTTCTTGTTTCTCTCAGATTTGTCAAAGATCAGATGGCTGTAGAGGTGTGGTATTATTTCTGAGGACTCTGTTCTGTTCCATTGGTCTATAGCTCTGTTTTGGTACCAGTATCATGCTGTTTTGGTTACTGTAGCCTTGTAGTATAGTTTGAAGTCAGGTAGTGTGACGCCTCCAGCTTTGACCTTTTGACTTAGGATTATCTTGGCAATGCGGGCTGTTTTTTGGTTCCATATGAAATTTAAAGCAGTTTTTTCCAATTCTGTGAAGAAACACATTGGTAGCTTGATGGGGATGGCATTGAATCTATAAATCACCTTGGGCAGTATGGCCATTTTCACGATATTGATTCTTCCTATCCATGAGCATGGTATGTTCTTCCATTTGTTTGTGTCCTCTTTGATTTCACTGAGCAGTGGTTTGTAGTTCTCCTTGAAGAGGTCCTTCACATCCCTTGTAAGTTGGATTCCTAGGTATTTTATTCTCTTTGAAGCAATTGTGAATGGAAGTTCATTCCTGATTTGGCTCTCTGTTTGTCTGTTACTGGTGTATAAAAATGCTTGTGATTTCTGCACATTGATTTTGTATCCTGAGACTTTGCTGAAGTTGCTTATCAGCTTCAGGAGATTTTGGGTTGAGACAATGGGGTTTTCTAAATATACAATCATATCATCTGCAAACAGGGACAATTTGACTTCTTCTTTCCCTAACTGAATACCCTTGATTTCTTTCTCTTGCCTGATTGCCCTAGCCAGAACTTCCAACACTATGTTGAATAGGAGTGGTGAGAGAGGGCATCCCTGTCTTGTGCCAGGAATCAACCCAAATGTCCATCTGTGACAGACTGGATTAAGAAAATGTGGCACATATACACCATGGAATACTATGCAGCCATAAAAAAGGATGAGTTTGCGTCCTTTGTAGGGACGTGGATGCAGCTGGAAACCATCATTCTTAGCAAACTATCACAAGAAGAGAAAACCAAACACCGCATGTTCTCACTCATAGGTGGGAACTGAACAATGAGATCACTTGGACTCGGGAAGGGGAACATCACACATCGGGCCCTATCATGGGGAGAGGGGAGGGGGGAGGGATTGCATTGGGAGTTATACCTGATATAAATGATGAATTGATGGGTGCTGACGAGTTGATGGGTGCAGCACACCAACATGGCACAAGTATACATATGTAACAAACCTGCACGTTATGCACATGTACCCTAGAACTTAAAGTATAAAAAAAAAAAAAAAAAAAAAAGAATGTGAGGAATCAGAATCTTCTCCCTGAAACAACAGTTTCATACAATTTCATTATTAGCTTATTTTGCAATTATTCACAGGGAATAGGGGGCACATTTTATTTTCATACCAATGAAGGCATTTTACAGCAACTATTTTGAGATGTGAATATTTCAGTGAGATAATAGGTATAAAAAATCACATTTATTCTACTTAGGATTTCTTTTCAGATTATGTAGAAACATTTCCAGAGCATTCATTATGTTAAATTCTGGTTTTCTACTCATTTAATTCTGTGGTAGTAAAACCACAGAAAAAAAGAATCAGGTGAAAAAGTGTGAGATCCATGTTTAAAGAAGTAAATGTCTATTATGAGAAAATTTTAATGCTGGTAATAATAACCATAAAAATCTATTTTTCCTTCTCTTGCTGCCATGTTAATATTTCTGAATCTTTGATATTGTACTTCTGCATTCAGTAAGAATATTATTTGAATGAATACTGCAAAAGTGCTATAGCAATTGAGTGAGTCTGGTGAGATAGAACTCTTGCGTAACAAGTCAAGCAAAGCAGATGTATTACCTTATTACTTTCAGATAGGCTGCAAGGATAAATTGAAGCCAGGCACCTGTGGCAAGCTCTTCTCCCAAGGCTCTGGAGATTGCCCAGGGCAGACAGTCTCGTGTGCATGTGCCCATGTTGTACTGCAGCTGAGACACCTTGAAAGCAATCTGCCCTGGGTTTATATCTCTTGAGCTCCACCTGGCTCACCGAACTCAAGCATTGCAGAATATCTACATTCTAGGAGGAATAAAGACATAGTCTAGATTGTTTTAGATATTTCTTCATTATTTTAGGATGTTGCAACCTCGGTATATTCTGCCTAAAAAAGCAAGAAAGGGAAGAGTTGGGCTGTCCAAGGCTATCTGGAGCCTTGTTCTCCTGCAAACACAAATATCACGCCCAAAATATTAACTATTAAAATAACAATCATGTGTTTTCTGCTATTGAATGACAAAAAAGTTTTAAAATGTCATTTTTATCAATGTTGTAGAAGCCAGCAACTTTAGCCAGCTAAGGCTACAACTATTTTATTTTATTATTATTATTATTATTATTATTATTTTGAGATGGAGTCTCGCTCTGTCGCCCAGGCTGGAGTGCAGTGGCCGGATCTCAGCTCACTGCAAGCTCCGCCTCCCGGGTTTATGCCATTCTCCTGCCTCAGCCTCCCAAGTAGCTGGGACTACAGGCGCCCGCTACCTCGCCCAGCTAGTTTTTTGTATTTTTTAGTAGAGACGGGGTTTCACCGTGTTAGCCAGGCTAGTCTCGATCTCCTGACCTCGTCATCCGCCCCTCTCGGCCTCCCAAAGTGCTGGGATTACAGGCTTGAGCCACCGCGCCCGGCCTATTTTATTATTTTATATATTTTTAAATATTATTTACCTCTGTGATCATTTTTGTTGTTGTTGTTGTTGTTTTCTGCGTTTCATTTTATTTTCAGTGACAGAGTCTGGCTTCGTTGTTCAGGTTGGTCTCCACCAACTGGCCTCAAGCAATCTTCTCACCTCAGCTTCCCGAAGTGCTAGGATTACAGGCATGAGTGATGACGCTGGGACAAGGCTATGGCAATTTGACACTAAGGCTTAGAGTCCATTTAATAAAGGTAAATAGAGAAGCTTTTTATCATCCACAAATATATAGAAAATAGCTAATTACCAAGTTTAGCCTTTTACTGATGTATTTTTAATTTGGCCTTCCATTATATAAGTATTTATCAGTATCATGAAACTATTCAATTAATAGAAAATATCCTGTTTTAACGTGGTTTCCTAAAATCCTCATATTATTTCTTGTCTTTTTCTTTTTCTTTTCTTTTCTTTTTTTTTGAGACGTAGTCTTGCTCTATCGCCTAGGCTACAGGGTGCTGTGGTGTGATCTTGGCTCACTGCAAGCTCTGCCTCCCGGGTTCACGCCATTCTCCCGCCTCAGCCTCCAGAGTAGCTGGGACTACAAGCACCTGCCACTAGGCCCGGCTAATGTTTTTGTATTTTTAGTAGAGACAGGGTTTCACCGTGTAAGCCAGGATGGTCTGGATCCCCTGACCTCATCATGTGCCCGCCTGGGACTCCCAAAGTGCTGGGATTACAGGCGTGAGCCACCGCGCCCGGCCCAAATCCTCTTATTGTTTCTAAATCGTGATTGTATTTTGGTCTCCAGAGCGTACACTCTCCTATCGTTAAAAAAAGAGAGACAAAATTTGTTTTAAAGAACGAAATCATCTTTAATGTGTTTGAGCTTCTTTTCTGTGAGACCAACTTCTTATCAGTCAATCAAGAGAAACTGCAATATGATTTTATGCTACTGGAAAGTATGAAGTATTTAATAGTTTTTTTATATTGAGATGAATATAATTATATTATAATATTATTGTGCCATTATGGAAAACATAGGGTTTTGTTTTGGAATTTATAAGCTCTAGAAGAAACACGTGGAGTATTAATTCATTGAACACTGCAAAGACTTATGGTTGAGATCTATATTTGGTAAGAAAAAGGAGTGAATCCTATTTCTATTTTCTATTGAGTTTTAATTTACTTTGACATGTTTTATTTCTGTGATAAAATGCCAAATTTTTCTTTTTGACAGTAGCTAACATTGGATGATGGGTGACTTTCTATTTTAGATATTTTTGCATGAATTTGCATGATTTTATCATTCCTTTTTATTTAGAATAAGGATTTTAAGGAGCAATAATAAAATATAAAACACGATTATTTAAAAAGATTAATTATAAATATGATAAAATTAATGTCATTCAAAGTACACTTTAAATGCTGGAATGGCAAAATTTATATGAGAAAGTTAAGAGGAAAGAGGAAAAAGAAGCTAATTTTTATTAATAAAATATATTTTATATTACCTAATTTCTCATTTAACAGCAAATTAGAAACATCTTTCTATGGTAATAAATGTACTTCTAAAACATTAGTTTTAATGGAACTGTGATGAAGAAATACAATTTATTTAATCTTGTGCTTAGGACACACAGGAGACACATACCTTAATCTTTCATAAGGATAAAATCTCTGCAGTTCTACTGAAAACTCAGAAGCCTTATATAAGCTTTCTAAAACTCATCTTCCTGATATTGCAAATAGTGATATAATTCTAGTTATAGTTTATTGAGTATTGGATACAAATGCTTTCATTCAATGTATTTAGTAAATATTGCATTCCCATTTTACCAATGGAAAAATTAAAACAATATATTCCTTAACTGGCAAGTCGGGGTGAGAATTCTAAGGAAAGTATGTTGAACAATGTATCCTGTATAATAAACCATTCTGTTATTAGTGTCACTAGATTTTTGGACATATCGTACCAATAAAATTCAGATAGTCAGAAGAGAGTGTCTAAGAAGTTATACTTATGGAAAAAGTCTCCATATACTGCCCCTAACATGGTGATGCATTAGGTGATACTAGTCTTTCTGATAGATTGACATGACCACAGGTATTTCCCCAGGACAGTGACTCACACCATTGCATTTATAGGAGTCTGATTTTAATTTACTAATTCCCAAGTTAGTCTACCATTGTACACGAAAGTCAAAAGAAGATGTTTTCAATGAGTAGCTTATGTGGGTCCCTTGACATATTATACAGTTAGGAATTAGTTGGCTAGAATGAAAGCTGTTTTGAACAATACTTAAAACAAAAAGAAAAAATATGTCAACTTGTCCTGATACTGTCCTGACATCCCTTAGTAATTTATATTCTTTATTTGGTGATCTAGACTCATGTAGTTCATCAGAACATAGGGGAAAGGAAAAGTCATTTCAACTCCAGAAGGTGACCTGGATCCTCTCTAGCACTTCGGGAAATATCATTCAGCTGATGCTAGTTTTAGGTGATCCCTTTCCTGTTTTCGAAAAGGAAGTGAAGAATACTACCAACAACTTTCTAACTGTAAAATTGAGAGTGCTCCATTCAATATTTGAAACCACTTCTCATAATTGTAGTCTTTGAGAAAACTAAACTGCAAACCATTTCTAGTGCATGCAATTGGCCTGGCTCAGAAATCTATAGATTTCTCTGTTTCTAGGAACTAAGCACAGTCTACCTTGGAGCAGTTGAGTACAGTTTATAGGCTACAGGAGCAGTGCCTTATAATAAATTGTGTAGGTTGAAAATTTCTTCCGTTCTTTTTTTTTTTTTTTTTCTTTTCTAATGACTTGGAAGAATCTTTCAATGTATCCTTCAATGACTAAGATTTTTTCCTTGGACCATTCCCCAGTGAGCTCCTAAATTATCCTGATGTGGGCTTACTTTTTCTCACTATTTAATATTGCATGTTCACATGAGACTTAGATATCAGAATTATTTAACATATGCATGGACTGTCAAGGAAAAAAAAGATAGTCACTCTCATTTCTGTCAACTTCATGGATATTTAAACACATAATCCTCCTATATGATTTCTGCTCTTTTTAGGGATATTTAAACATATAATCTTCTCATATGATTTCTGCTTTTTTTTTTTTTTCCTATGTAAAAAATTGGCAAGTCGATCATTTATAATTTTGGAAACCTGAATGCTGAGAATGGCAGTGGATCCAATGGTATCTTCTCTGTAAAGCTGAGGAGTGTGAGAATTGCTTTTTTACCTGCCATTCTTCTCATCACAATTAATATTAAATACTAAAATCTTATTCTTCTCATCACAGTTAATATTAAATAGTAAAATCTTCTAACTTATGTAAAGAATGGGATACTGGAAGATGATAAAAATGTACGATCTTGAAGTGATGCATCAAATTGTATTTCTCTCTCACCTATATTCAGAACTAACTAAAAAATAATACTGGTGTGTCTGTAGATCAGATCATCAAAAAACGTCTTGATTGTTCATAAAATGTGGAATGAACTATATACTTAGAATAAATACCAAAAGGAATTTACTACTTGTTTTTTTTTTTTTTTTTTTTTTTTTTTCTGGTAAATCTGTTCTTTAGAATAGATGATTACTCAAGAACAAATTAAGGAGTAAAAGGCAGTAAAACATCACTCAAGGCAGATGTTTGATGAATTAGATCCATTCAGTTGAGAAATCTAGACCAAGTGTTGTCATTAACCAGCCAGGTAACAAATTGAGGGGCAGAGAAGAATCCATCTTCATGGAAATAAATGGCAAGAATGGGGGATAAACATTTATCCTACTAACAGTAGAGGAGAAAACTCTGAAGGGAAATTTATCCATATGTCTTGCCACATTGATTATATATATATATATATATATATATTTTAGTGCCTCTTTGGGGTGGTTATATCATCTAGATCTGCCACTTGATACCTGTGAGACTAGAAATTGATCAATTTCTACAAATGTAAAATGGTCACTATAATAGAAACGACCCTATGCGTTTGTTATAAGAACTAAATTAGATAATTCATGTCCAGTCCTCATCATAGTGCCTGACACATGATAAACACTCAGTATATAATAGGATGAAACAATGTCTGTATCATATGCCATATGATCTTATATGTACTAGAAACTGGGTGATATTTGATTATTCTGTGCCAAAATTAGCTCTTGGCCTGTGCCTTAACTTACCTATATGTATGGCTGGCCTGGGAGGATAAAGGATTGAGAAGAATTAGGTGAATGACATTGTTGACTCTTGGTGTTTATGGCTCTTTAGTTCCTAGCAAAAAACAAAACAAAACAAAAATCTACTCTTGGCCAAAAGGAAAATTGCTGTAAGAATATGGGGTCATTCAGAATATCAAAGGGATACCGAGGCACCAGGTAGCTCCTGAAGACTCAGAAGTAGGGACTCATCTATAGCTGAAATGAAGAAACAAATGAAAGCCATTTTTCCACTCTCTGGTCTCTGTATTCCTCAGCCCTTGAGAGAGAATCCATTTGATTGTGTTTGAGTCATTCACTGGTCCTAGGTAAATTAAAAGCAATACATAGCCACCATGGTGACTAGCCAAAGATCAATTAAAATTTCAGGTCAGATGGTCTTCTTTCCTGAACCTCTACCAACATATTGCTGTTAGCTTAAATAACACTTTCAGTAATAAGATTCCATTTATTTTTTCCAGGATAAAAAGCTTCAATTGAACAGCACATTGTACCCTTCATAGTTTATATTATGGAATGAAGAATTCCCTTTTGTCCTGAAAGCCTAGACTTGGCCAATCTTGTAATAACTTTAATAGAAGGAATTAACATTCCCTTCAGGGACAATATTACAATTATGTCTATTTCTACATACAGTTACCTAGTCTAGCCTAGATTGATTGATGGATGGATTTAGTTAGTTAGTTAGTGCATCATTGGAATATTGTGTGCATTGGAGTAACAAGGGAGATCTCGGGATTTGGGGGCTAGATAAAATTGAGAACCATTTATTATTATGAGTCCTAACTGTGGCTTTGCTATTTCTTAGAATATATTTGGCCTCAAGAGATTCCTCATTTTACTTTATTGGTCTTTGATTTTTAAAAAATTTGGGGGTATCCCAAACAGTAGCATATTTAACACTTTATTAAAGTGTTTTTAATTAATTTCTTGGCTAACAGCTAGAGTTATAATGGGGATACAAGATGTGTTTTCCTAATATTAAGTCGGTAAATAACACATTTGAGTTTTCTTGCTTTGGCTTTTAATTCAAAATCCCTTTGGAATAAATATAGCAATATTATTTTCCACACTGGTACTTCAGTGGATAAAGTAGCATTTTCATTGTCATACTGATAAAATGAAATAATGAAATAATCTCTACATTAAATTTCTGTGACACTAGTTTACCTATGTAACGTATCTGTATGTGTACCCCTGAACCTAAAATAAAAGTTAAAAAAATTACATAATTTTAGTTAGATTACTACAGACCTTTTGTGTCTTAAAGTCATTCCAATCAAGTCATTCCAATCTTATATGTATACTGAAAAATTTAATATTTATTTTCAGTCAAAACATTTAGGGTACTTTAAAATCTCTTTATCATACTCAATTAAAAACTATGTCCAAAGTGTCAGAATTCTTATCAAATGCTGAATAGCATACAGGGAAGGGAATTTCTACATATCTAAAAGCTTGTCAAGCAGTAAATTGCTCTAAGCATCAATTAATATATGAAACAAAACACTTTTGTTATAATTCTGTTTTCTTACTATTTCAGTTTTAAAGTTGGTTTACCTTTCCACTCACTTGTGGATATTCTTGTTTAAATCTCTGATGAAATAAAAACATTTATTGAAATAAATGTTTACCTTTAACATTTTTTGTCTTTATATGAACTCAAGCTGAGACATAATTGCCATATTCTAAATGTCCACTAAAAAGCTTAAAAATGCAATAGATTAAAATGTAAATATTTTCTTTGGTACTTGTGATGCAAAAATATGAGTCTTTGAATTACCCCACTGTTCAGGGCAAAGCAATGTCTGTACCACATCCAATATGATCTCACATGTACTAGAAACTGGAGAGTTTAAAAGCCCTTCTATTCTTTTCCTTTCAGTAACTGCCTTTACCCTTCGAGGCCACACTTTCATGTGCCAGACCCTGTGGAGCTGTGTTAACATTAACACGATCCCCCTGACAGAAAATCAGATCAATTGTAAGCCAGTTCTTTCCTGAAGTAAACAGCTTTAGGGGCTGACTGGAAACCCATTTGACAAAATAAATATGTATTGTGTGTGTGTATGTGTGTGTGTGTGTGTGTGTGTGTGTATAGAGTAATATATATTTGTATATATTACCCTACCTCATTTATCTCATATCTGTTATTTTTTAAATAACATAAAGGAACTCAAGTCTTAATTTAATTGTGAATGTAAAAAAAAAAAAAAAAAAAAGAGCTTTCACTTCACAGAATTAAAATCTACCTAAGCTTGGGTTTAAAGAAGACAGAAAGGCATTAATGTTTGCTATATAAGTCCTCTCCTTTCTTCTCATCAGTTCTGTGATGTCAATGGTCTGCCATTCGTGTTTCATTCATGAATCATGTTTACAAGCATTGAACAAATATGCATTTCTATACATGGTATCTGTGAAACCACACTTTACCTGTTTTAATCTCCTTTTCCACCACAGCAACCCCTAGAAAAAGACATCAGTCCCATTTCACTGGGGGAAGCTGAGGTATGGAGACATTCAGGAATTTCTTCCAGGATAAGTAACTACTTAATGGAGTAACCAGAATTTTAACTTTGGCCTGTTAACTACAAAATCAGTATCCTTTCAGTTTCCTGCCTCAGCAGTTGGCTGAGGAATGCATATGTGTGTTTTGACAATGATCGGCAATAATGTGAGTACTAGTTAGGAGTAGCCTGAGCAGTGTCTAAATTTAAAATAAAATCTATTTTTTCTCATCTGGTGAAAAAAAGATCTATTAATTTGTTACACAGTCAAGTAATAGGTAATAACACTCTATATTTTATAGAACTTTACAGTGTGGAAGGCACTTTCTCATCAGTTATTTGTTTTTCAGAACAAAGCTGGGTATAATTATTATATGAATTCCCAAAGCAAATTATGACTCAATAAGACGGGGTAGCTTAAAGAGAAGGAACAGGCTGGGTGTTATAACTCATGCCTGTAATACTCTGAGAGACCAGGTGGGCAGATTGCTTGAGCCCAGGAGTTCAAGAATAGCCTGGGTAACATGGGAAAACTCCATCTCTACAGAAAATACACAAATTAGCCAGGTGTGTTGGCTTATACCTGTAGTGCCAGCTACTCAAGAGGCTGAGAAATGGGAGAATTGCTTGAGCACAGGGAGTTGAGGCTGCAGTGAGCCATAATCAGACCATTGCACTCTAGCCTGAGCAACAGAGCCAGATCCTATCTCAAAAAAGAGATGGAACAGGGCTAGGGTTTAAAAAAATTATTATATGGTCCAAAGCAAGTGAAAAATATTATTATAGTTAACAAAGGAATTTAAAGAGCACAAATTTTGAGTCCTAAAACCTGTTCCCCTTGCCATCTGGACAAGAATATAGTGCAAGAATGCCTTAGTCCTCACCTCAAAAGGCCCCAATTCCTTCACCTTTAAATTGAAAGATAGAGATGACTTCAGAGGTTCCTAATAACATTCATCTCCTATTTTAGCAGAGATATCTCTTGGGCTAGATAACTTTACCTAAAAGTTTAGATTTTATGCTCTCTAGAAGTCTAAATCTATTCCTCAAATTTCTGAAAAAGCTGGCCCTTCACCCCCAGTCTTGTATTCTCATGGGCATCAGATGGCCACAACCTCCTCTTTGTCTATGCTGTATCAAATAAAATAAAATGGTAAATTTTATTGCCAGGAACAAAATTAAGAGTAAGTGATGAACATATGTAAGTATAGCAGGTTCTACTGAAGATGTGGGAGTTGAAAGGAGGAATCTCACAGTGCATCACACAAAAAGCCACCTTTCAGAACAGTCATGTTGAACCTCACATCACCCTGCAGCACTGATTTTTTCATTCATCCATCTACACCTAGCCTTCCCTCTATTAGTCATCAAAGGCTTCCATAAAAGATACTACAGACTAGTGGCTTAAACAACAGAAATTTACTTTCTCATAGTTCTTCAAACCAGAAGCCAAGAATGAACTGCCAGCCTGGTTAGTTTCTGGTGAATCTTTTCTTCCTGACTAGCAAACAGGTGCCTTTTCACTGTGTCATCAAAAGGCCTTTCCTCTGTACATATGCAGAGACAGAGCTCTCTGTTGTCTCTTCTTTTTTCCAATTTGTTTGATGTCCTATTGGGTTAAGGGTCCACCTTTGTGAGCTCATTTAACCTTATTTACCCCCTTAAAGGCCCTATTTCCAAATATAGTCACATAAAAGGTTAGGACTTCAACATATAAATTAGGATGGAGGGGCACAATTCAGTCTGTAACTCTTCGTTATTCCAATTTCTCTCTCCATTTCCTTCTTTTTTCTTTCTTGCTGTAACTCTCACTCTCATACTGCACTGTGACACCCCAATCTTTTCTTCCCAACATTCTCCAGATCATAATTCTGAACTTGCATTCCAAGTTCTTAACTGATGGGGAAGAAATGGAAAGGAGGGAAACAGAAGGAGAGAGAGCCTTCCATTGTTAGTTACCACTTTCTTTGTAGAGCATAAATGAATATATAGTAAATAGTATTTTTTTCTGTTGCATCAGCTCCTTAAAGTACAAAAAGGCATTATAATTAAATTTCCCAGTTTAAGCATTCAAGTATTATTGCCAGAACATTCTCATTTTCTAAGGTTTGATGGCACAATGAGAGAAGAGTATAATTCTCAGAACAGTACTATAAATATGCAAAGCATAGAAGTCTAGACATCACTGATACAGTGGCCAAATATTATGAATGCACATTTAAGTTAACCAGACTGAATTTTTTCATTGGATTTCATTTTAATTTTGCAATTATCCCAGTGCCTAGCAGAGGAATAGGCACATAGTAGGTATTAAAACAGTTGTGGAATGAATTCATTTTTTTCACTTAAAGAGTGATTCTAATCCCTGAAGGTATGCATTCATTATATTGTGGTAAATTGTATTTTTTAAAAAATTAAGGTTTCTATATACAATTATATATTACATATGATCTGAAAAATGCATTGTTAGACAATTTCATCCTTGTGGGAACATCATACAGTGTACTTACATAAACCTAGGTGGTTGAGCCTATGTTGCTCCTAGGTACATAACTGTATAACATGTTCCTGTAGAGAGCACTATAGGTAATTGTAATACAATGGTAAGTATTTGTGTATCTAAACACAGAAAAGGTACCGTGAAAATATAGTAAAAAGATTTAAAATGCTACACCTTAATAGGGCACTTATCACGAGTGGAGCTTGCAAAACCAAGTTATTCTGGGCAAGTCAGTGAGTGAGGAGAAAATGAATGCGAAGGCCTCAGACATTACTGTATACTCCTGTAGATCTATTAAACACTGTATACTTAGTCTACACTAAATTTATTTTTTAAATGTTTATGAATAAATTAATCTTAGCTTACTGTAATTTTTTACTTTATAAACTTCTATTTTTTTAACTTTTTGACTCTTTTGTCATAACAGCTTAAAACACATTGTACAGATGTACAAAAGTATTTTCTTTGTATCCTTAGTCTATAAGCTTTTTACTATTATTTTAAATTTTAAATTTATCTTTTAGTTTTTAAATTCTTTTGTTAAGAACTAAGACACATACATACATTATCCTAGTCACTACAGGGTCAGGATTATCAACATCGCTGTCTTCTCCCTCCACATCTCATCCTACTGGATGATTATACGCATGGAGCTGTCATCTCCTGTGATAACAGTGTCTTCTTCAGGAACATCTCCTGAAGCATCTGCCTGAAGTTGTTTTACAGTTAACTTTTTTTTTTTTAATATGAAGGAGTATACTCCAAAATAATAATAGAAAGTTCAGAATAGTAAATATATAAACCATAAAAGCCATTTTTAATCAAATATTATGTACTGTATATACTTGCATGTGCTATACGGCTAGAGGCAAAGTAGGTTTGTTTACACCAGCATTATCACAAACATGTCACAAAAATATCTTACAATGTCTACAACATCATATTGTTAGGAATTTTTCAGCCCCATTATGTTCTCATGGAACTACCATCGTGTATCATTGACTGAGACATCATTATGTGGCTTTTGACTGTGTATGCATATGTGTGTGTATGTATATATGTATATATATGTGTGTGTATACATATATAGATATTATATGTATACAAATATACATACTATATATATATATAGTGTGTGTGTGTATGTATATATGGCATCTGTAGCCTTCTGTCTTACCTTCAAACAGGCCTTCTGGTAAAATACATGTTAATGCTTTGTTGACAGGCCACAGTATAAAGCAGAGGAATTATGGTTCAAAGGAAAGGAATCTACCTGCACTTTCCTTTGTGGAAGATCTGCACCTTGCAAGGGTGTCGACAGCTCTTTGTCTCCACCTGGGCCTAACTTCAAATATGAGTTGGTGCTTTTCTTTCTGAATTGCATCCAGCTGAGTAGATGGCAAGCCCTCAGTTCTCTCTAAAGTGAGTCAGGATTTAGTAAAGCAGTTGGGTTACCCTCTGGCACAAAGAACAACAACACAGCTGAGGAGGATTGATGTTATTTAACAGCCAGCAAGAACATTTCCAAGCATTCCTTCCATGTGATACCTGGAGAACAAGTTAGCAAATAGTGAGTTCAGGTTTGTTTACTCTTGATATAATTTCACTTTTCTGTTTAAGCAAAAAACTTTAAAGACATTTTTTAAAAGTCTCAAATTGCTTCTGGGACATCAAAACATTGTTACTAAAGAGGGATTGGGTGATTTAATTATATGTTTTTCAGAAAATTTTGGAAATTTTTTCAAGTAATGTATTTCAGTGATGTGAATTTAATTGCTACATTCACTGAACTACTGGGCCTCTAAATGCAAAATGTGCCTATATTTGTACATGTTTTAATTTAATGTAATCTAATGTTCAGAAGCTATGTCTGAATAGGCATGATGAAAATGTGGAGTTTTTACAATTATTTAAGATTCACCCTGACTATATCTGATGCATTTCTGCTTTAAATAGGAAATTAAAAAGTTAATTAGACACTTAATAGCCTGCCATTGTGGGCAGTTAGAATCAGGAATACAGCATCACTAGGTATCTCCAGCCCTGTAACCAGGGATCCTAAGGATTTTACCAGGATGACATCCCTTTGCAGAGGAAAGCCCCTTAATCTCATAGATCATTTGTGCAGCTTCTAAAATCCTCTTGCTCAAATGGGGTGCTGTGAAGGTTGGTGGTTTAAGTAAAGGATGGAGGTTGCCGCTGGAGATACCAGCATGGAGAAATGTAAGACACCAGTCATAGACATTTGTACTTTCAGTTGCAGATTCTCCAATACTAAGTAGTAGAGAAACAGACTAGAAGTGTTCCTAGGCTGTAAAGTGCCATGGTTAAGAGCACAGGCTCTGGTGTCTGAAGCAGACTTGGATTTAGACAAGATCTCCCAGACTCTAGCTGGACATTCTTGATGGTTTATTTCATCTATATAAGCCTCAGTTTTTTTATTTGTAAAATGGGGTAAAGCAGGGCTAATATTTCCCAATCCATAGCAGGTTGCAATGCCTACATAATTTAGATAATTGATGATAAGCGCAGTGGCTGTGCTAAGTGCTCTATAAATGTGAGTAGTATAATAGGCATGGGGCCTGGATTTGGTGATATCATACAGCCGTGGGTCACAATGATGTTTGCACATTAGAATCACTGGGGGAACTTTTAAGACATGCCAGTGCCCAGGCCCACTCCCGGATATTAATTCAATTTAAAGCTCCCCAGGTGATTCTAATGTGCAGGCAAGGTTGAGCCCCACTACCATAGTCCCTCAGACTTTCAAATCTGTCAGGGCTTTTAGTAATCACTAAACCAATGCCCACATTTTACAGCTGGGATGAGGACCAGCATAGTGTAATGATTTGTCTGGGATCATTTTTAGTAAGTGGCAGAGATGGTGCTGGAACAGGAGCTTACTGATTCCTAGCCCAGAGCACTTTCCTCTCCACTAAATAAATCAAAACCTGGCATATTTTCTATGATTGTTTTAGATATTTTGTAATTTATTAAGTCAACTAGTAATTAGATTTAGCGTCAAGGTGGTTCAAAGAGTCTGGTTAGCATACCATGCTCCTTTGAGATGATAGTATTCCTAGAGCTTTATTGATGGTACTCCTCTTATTTGACAACCCTAAGATAAAAGAGAAAATAAATGATTTTAATAGAAAAAGGGGTTGTGTACATGATCTTCAATGATGTGTTATTCTTTGGGGTTGATCCTGTCACAAAGAAGCAAAACCATTTCTCTGTTGTGCCCAACTTTCTTAGGTACAAGCTACAGGTAGCTGATGGGCATAAACTGATCTCCAAAAAGCTGGAGGACTGGAGAGCAGTTTCAAGGCTGCGGATTTCCAAGTGTTTCTCCTTCCCTCCCTTCTGTTGCCCTAGTTACACAGCTGCTGGAACAGCACCACTAATTAGGTGATGTCCCTTGTTCCCCACCATCTGGATGTCACGGCCCAGTCCCAGCCCGAGTCTCCCTTGTGACTCTCCTTCCTGGCATTGTGTATGATGCTCTCAATCCCTGCAAAGTGCTCTGTGATCCTGCCCACACTGGAACCCATTGTGGGGTTCAGTGGTTAAGCAGGTGGCACAAGGGAAAGTGCCGGGGTCCTTGTCCAGAAAAGACTCTGAAGTATCCAGTAACCAAGATAAGAACAGCGAAGCTGAAGTTAAGTCTTGTGTCACTAAATTTAGATGTCTTCTCAGGAAGCAGTAACAATTCAATTGTTTTACTAAATTCTCAAAATGTATGAAGCTTGCAAATATACTTGTGAAATCAGAGAGTTTACACAGCATTAGGATATGCCTTACTGTATGTATTGTAAAATATTAATTCTCTCTGTTTTTCTTACATTCGTAAGTTAGAATGTTATTTTCAAGCCTTTCTGTATCTCTCTTTTCTAAATCCAAATTTCTTAATTTTTTCATGGAGTCTTCACTACATCTAGTCTAAATGTGTGTGCATATTTAAGTAAACCAAGACAATGTGTATTCTAATATTTATATTTCAAGAAGATTCATAGTTATTTAAGAGGTCTTGATAGGAATTGAAAACACATTGTATTTTTATATGTGATACTAAGTTAAGGTTTGCTTAATAATTTGTATAAACCATTACTCTTAAAGAGAATGAACTGTATCTAGGCTAAAATTCCCAGATTCATCCTTCTTCTGCCAAATGTTATTAGCAGCAAGTTAAAAGTGGGCCTGCTGTCACTGTGACCCCAGCTGACCTCTTAATTTCTTGAGTTCAAGTCCAATTAACCTCTACCAAGAGGCACAACTGTTCTAACCAGACAGGTCAATAGAATCCAATAGTAATCATTTCATCTTCTGCCTTGTCAAAGGGTGGCCCTCCCACCTAACCCATTTCACACAAAGGTGGTCATTTATCACCGTTTAGAGAACTGTACTGAGCTGTGTCCTAGCCCTGCCTGAAGTACATTCATCAATCGTGCAGACAGGAGCTGGGGCGTCCCTTGATGTGGACGGGCCCAGCAGAAGGTGCTACTAGAAAACCTTCCTTGTCTGGACAACCTGTTGGTGCTCTTTGCAAAACAACACCCAAAGTTTGAACCCAGAAGGCAACTGAAACTGATTAATGGGTATTTCCTTCAAGGAAAGACCCCTCCCAATTCCTACCCCCATTAATCTATAAAGCCTTTTTTTGGGGGAAGGTTAGACATTGTTATGATAATTTTTAAAAGACTTACTTTGACAGTCATGGTGAAACAAGACATTCAAAAGCAATAGACATTTATAACCAAAGCTAGTTCCTAACTAGGCTGCTTTTGGAAAAGTGAGGGGTAGAGCTTTAACTGTGTAGTTAACATTTAAACTCATTTTCTAGAGAATTCCTCACAAATTCTAGATGTTCATTATGATATATCAATTTTTGGAAATGGTTCTTTGTAAGAATTTTTTTTTTTTTTGGTCTAGAGAGGCCTTGATTTTGCTCCAGTGTTACTAAACTTAAAAAATTTGGCTTATTAGAAATTGAATTCTAAAAAAAATCTAAAACCGAATTATGTTAACATATTTTCAGTGTTTCCAATTAAATAAGATTTCAGTGTGGAAACCTGATATTTTATTTATAGTCCTATGGCAGGGCTATATACACAGGTATCTACTTATTTGCTTATGCTTTGTATTTTATCATTTAAATTAATGTGAAAATTAAGAAGAATTAACAAGAAACTAATTATTGAGAGAATATATAATGTCTACCTTGGCAGCCATTTAAAACTAACAAACACAATAATTCAATGTATTTTTTTTTACTTCTAAGTTGAATCTCTTGGGGCTCAGTGAGGTTTTTTTTTTTTTTTTTTTTTCATAAAAACCAAAAAATTACCAAGGTTCAGAGTCTGTCAGCATCGCTAACATATTGAATATATCTTGCCCTTCATTTTCCTTCTGTTTGTTTTTTACATTTCACTTCTTCTCTTACCCCCAAAGAGCATTAACTGCAAGGTACAAGCAGGAACATAAAATTGGTAGAATTAACAATTCCAGTTCCAGACTAAGTCACTCTCCAAAGTAAGACCACTAAAGAATCCTGGATCCTAAGGTATAAGGAATTGAGATCTTGCTTGCCAGATCAGCACTATCCAATATAACTTTCTGTGAAGATGCAAGTGTTATATAACTCTGCTGTCTAATGCTGGAACCAATACACCCATATGTGCCTTCTGAGCACTTGAAATGGATGAATGCTACTGAGGGATGGACACATGGTACCTAGAATACCCTCAGTCTTCACTCGGTAGGATTTAGCAGGTTGATTCTTTCCTTGAAATTGGAAAATAAGTCTTAGACTCTCAAACGTACAATTAACCTTAAAGTCTGTGTGTGCCTTTCTTTACATTCTCATTGAGTCTGTGGCTTTAAGTTGTGTAGACAGTGACACATGCTTGGAGAGGATACACTGATCTTCATGACCCGTAAACAAGACCTTTGTCTCAGCATGGGTAGTAACACTATGCGGAAATTAGTGTTATCTGCAATAGGAGTTAAAATAGAAACTTTTATGTTATCTTACCACCTTCCAGGTGGCTAGTCTCAAAGTGATCTGAGGCTAGTGTTCATGGATTAACTCGTAAATGTAAAGGAATTAGGTCATTTTTGACACACAAAAAATGATTGTTCCTCATATTTCATGCACATATTTCTTATGGTTAACCAAATGTCTTCTGCAAATAAGTTGACACTGGATATAAATATTTTAAAACATACAGAATTGACATAAGTAAAAATGTAGGCAGCTTTTGAATTACTGTTATAGAGATATGAAATATTGTTTCTGTGAATTAGCCAACTATCCTCCTATGATTGTTCAAATGCATGAGACACAAAACAGCAGTAAAAAAAATCCCTCTAATTTAGTTGTTCAGTTTCCTACTGTCTTGTATTAAAAGCTACCTAATAGAATTTATAGTTGGAGAAACCTTTTAGGCAGCACTCTTTGTATTTTTTATTAAGTCCAAACCCAGAGAATCTACTTAATGTCAATTTTGTACAATGGTTATACTGCACAGCATATTTTATTTTAAATCTGCAGGACATGATGATAAATTGATAATTGACCCCAAGGCCATTATAAATAAAGAGGCCCTGTTTTTCATTAGTACAGTAATACGTAGTCATAAGGGAAAAAAGACCAATGCTAATTTAGCCTCGAGAATTGAGCAATCAAGAACTCGTGGTTTTAAAAACACACATTTAAAGAAGGCAAATTTCTAGTTGTGAACAGTAAAAGAAAATTCAATTATAGGAACATATGATTAGAAACATGCCAAGAGCAGTTTGTGTTGTGTGCTGATAAATAGAACATTCTTAACTGTGTTTACTTAAAAAAAAAAAAAAAAAAAGTCTAGCTGAGAAATAAACTAAATAATGTCAGGTAGGACAATTCCTGGTGGCATTTTTGTTTAGAGTATGTAAATGTAATTTTCTCCCCTTAACGTCCCCACCCTAGAAGCAGTTTTCATAAAAGTTCATTCATGTGGAGACATCTGTTTAAACATACTCCCCAGACCTATATGAACTTTATATCACCATATGTAGACTACCTGTCTTAGCTCTACTGGCTCTTGCTTCTTTAATAAATAAACAAAATTTGTTGTGAGACTCTTGTTATAAACAAAGATACCATGAAGAATGCAAAGTCTATAAAATATAGTCACTGATCTTGAGCATCCAAAATAAAGAAAATGAACATACCTAGAAGTTAATATTTTATAAATATAATAGCAGGTACTAATCAAGTATTCGCCCATTCAAAAATATAGAGATAGCATTAATTTGTGAGAACTAAAAAGTCTATCAAGAAATATGTGGTGTTTAGAAAGAGACTTGAATGATAAGTAGAATTTTAATTGCATGGTATTTGGGAGGTTTTGTTCTTCAAAGGATTCTATCAGGAATATAAAAAGACAATCCAAAGAATAGAGAAAACTGTTTACAAAATCTCTATCTAATAAGGCTTGGTATATCTAAAAGAATATACACAAATGACCAGCAAGCACATATAAAGACGCTTATCATCTTAGTAATTTGGTAAATACAAATAAAAACCACAATGAGGTACCACATCACACCTACTAGGATGGCTAAAATAAAAAAAGGCAGACAATGAAAAGCATTGGTGTGGATATGAGGAAATTGCTTCTGAAATACCAAATGGTGTAGCCACTTTGGAAAACAGCTTTTCAGTTCCTCGAGAAGTTTAATATAGAGTAACATAGGACCCAGCATTTCACTCCTAAGCATATGTGCAAGAGAATTGAAAACATTTGCCCACACAAAAACTTGCACATAATGTTTATATTAGCATTATTTAAAATATCCTCAAAGTAGAAATAACCCCCATGTCCATGAAATGATGAACGGATAAAAAAAATGTGCAATATCCACACAGTGAAATATTATTCAGCCAGAAATAGAAATGAGGTACTGATACATGCTATAACATGCATGAACCTTAAAAATGTTATGCTGAATGAAAGAAGCCAGACACAAAGGCCCTATGTTATATGATCTCATTTATTTGAATGATCTAGAGTTGAGAAATCCGTAGAAACAGAAAGGGTCAGATGTGGTGGCTCAAACCTATAATCCTAGCACTTTGGGAGGCCAAGGTATGCAGATCACTTGAGCCCAGGAGCTCAAGACCAGTCTGGACAACACGGAGAAACCCTGTCTCACCAAAAAATACAAAAATTAGCAAGGTGTGGTGTGCACCTGTGGTCCTAGCTACTTGGGAGGCTAAGGTGGGAGGATCACTTGAACCTGGGAGGTGGAGTTTTCAGTGAGCCCAGATCACACCACTGTACTCCAGGCTGGGAGACAGTGAGACCCTGTCTCAATAAATAAATAAATAAATAAATAAATAAATAAATAAATGAATGAATGAATGAATGAATGTAGATGTGTAGTTTCCATAGACTAGGAGGAAGGAGAAGTGGGGAGTGACTGCTCATGGGTATAGGATTTCTTTTTGAGGTGATAAATATATTCTGGAATTAGATAGTGATGATGGTTGCACAACTTTATGAATATGCTAATAACCACTTAATTGTACATTTAAAAGGTTTAATTTTATAGTGTGTGAATTATATGGCAATTTAAAAAATAGGATACAAGAGGGCACATAGGTTAAGTGAGTGGATAGTATAAACAAAGGTGGGAAACTGAAGAGAAATCGGATATATTTGGAACAGGGTAAGTAATCTTGTTGATTGTAGTTTTGGATGGATATGCAGATACATAGGTAGACAGGTAGATAGATAGGCAGACAGACAGACAGATAGAGATAAAATGGTAGTGATAAAATGTCAAATAAAGGAAAGATCAGGGAGTGCTTCCACAGGACAGGCTAAAGAGTTTGGCATTTATTTGTTGATATTAAGCAGTCAAATTAATTTGGTAGTAGTGCTATTTTAATCTAAATTGGAAAGAGGAAAAGCTGGAAGGAGCATATCAGCTACTCACAATAAACAGCAGTTGCTCTGAAAGATAAGAAAGTGTCACACCTGGTGGCTGAGGTAATGTATGGAGAGGGTCAAGACAGTGGGCTAAAGAATCAGAAATGACTCAGAGAAACAGCTTTCCTGAGCCAAGAATTTCCCTTTGACCGGAAGAAAATGTCTCCTGGTCTTTATCATGGATACCAAATAAAATGAAGTCTATATCTTTTTAGAAGTATAAAAAGAGGAATTTTATCCTTTACTCCAGAAATGTTATTAGATGTCAATTATGATTCTTCTCGAGGTTTTGCTAATAATTTTAACAAAGTCTTTTTAAATTAAAAAAAAAAAACAGAAAAACAAACTAATGAACAATGAGGAAGTTTAGTCTTACTGAGAGTTAGGAATTTAGTTAAATTTTTAAAGGAACTAGAGGCTACAATAAATCTTATAGCAGGCCAGGCGTGGTGGCTCATGCCTGTAATCCCAGCACTTTGGGAGGCCAAGGCAGGTGGATCACGAGGTCAGGAGATCGAGACCATCCTGGCCAACATGGTGAAAGCCCATCTCTACTAAAAATATACAGATTGGCCTGGTGTGGTGGCGCGCATCTGTAGTCCCAGCTACTCAGGCAGCTGAGGCAGGAGAATCACTTGAACACAGACAGAGGTTACAGTTGGCTGAGATCATGCCACTGCACTCCAGCCTGGGCGACAGAGCAAGACTTTGTCTCAAAACAAACAAACAAACAACAAACAAACAAACAAAAACCTGAGAGTAAGTGGAAAGCATCCATGGGACAAGGACTATTTCAATTCATGTGCTGGGTGGGCAAATTCCCCTTAATGATGAAAGGAAGTAAGTTAATTTTATCTGTGGAAGACTTTAGAGAGGATAGAGACAGAGCACAACCAAAGATAACTGATCATAGGGCATCATTGTCTCTAGCTGGGATCAATGGCGAGCAGGCACAGCAAATTGTCCTCTGATATCCAAGGGTGTCCACTACATATTGCAGAATTTCACTGGTCCTGAATATATTATTATTTATGAGAATTTGCATATGGAACAATGGACAATTAAGTTATAAATTTTTTGCACATATATTTCAGAAAAGAAAAGGAGAAGGACTGGAGCATTTCCTGAGCATGTTTGCCCAGGAAAGCTAAGTTTGCATTAAAATATAGATAGGCAAATAGAAACAGAGAAAGTATTTTTGGTAAGTAGGTTCCATGACAGGCAAAAGAAGGCAATGACTATATTTTAGCAGAAAAATGATATAAAAAATAAGTTTAAAAATATCTAACACACCAAGGAAAGAACTCAGTGTGCTATTCGATGAACATGAATGGTGAGGACCCTGCCTAAGTACCAGTGAAATTCCAGCATCTGCAGCAGATGATTTGATATGGCAGACCATTGAGTGATTCCAGCAAGAGGCAATAATGCCCTTTTATCAACTCAGGGCAGTAAAAATGGAGAAGAAAGTTGAATTTAAGTGGAAGTTTGAAGAAATCATTAAATGTGGCTGATTCAGAAGTGTGGACAGCCTTGGATGTCAGAAAGAATATTTAAGATGATAAAAGAGAGACAGCAAAGATGTGGGGCATGAAGAAAATGTTCCTCCACAAAACAACTGCATGATTCTCTGCTAGACTGACTAATAATATGGTGACAATATTAACAAAGAAAGAAAACTTTAGAAAGGAGACACCACTGGCCAGGCACGGTGGCTCATGCCTGTAATCCCAGCACTTTGGGAGGCCGAGGCGGGTGGATCACGAGGTCAGGAGATCGAGACCATCCTGGCTAACATGGTGAAACCCCATCTCTACTAAAAATACAAAAAAATTAGCCAGGCGTGGTGGCAGGTGCCTGTAGTCCCAGCTACTCGGGAGGCTGAGGCAGGAGAATGGCGTGAACCCCAGGGGGGCGAAGCTTGCAGTGAACTGAGATCTCGCCACTGCACTCCAGCCTGGGCAACACAGCGAGACTCTGTCTCAAAAAATAAATAAATAAATAAATAAAGGAGTTCACCATGCCAGAAATTCCAAAAAACATTTGAAAGACCACATAGCAGTGTTTGCAGCCATGAGGAAACCAAAAGTAGGGAGTATTCTGAGTCATGATGAAAAATTTGGTGACCTTGGATCCAGGGATCCCTGTACGAAGGAGCTATTGGAGAGGAAGATGAGGGAAGATGCTGAAGATAGTATGAACTTCAGATTTTGTTCCATAGGCAGTGGGGGGTAGTGAAAGTTGTAGAGCTGGGGAATAACAGGATTATATTTACATTCTAGAAAGGTTAATTTTGTGGTAGGATCTGAGAGTGAGGGGGTGAGAAGGCTGCCTAGAATCTTGCCGTCTTCTGATGAGAGACTGAGATGATGAGGACCTCCTCTGGGGCTGGCTGAGGACATGGAGAAACAGAAACAGATTTTGGAGCTGTTTAAGAGGTTAAATCACCAGAAAGAAGTGATGTGATAGAGGGAGAAAGTGAGAGGGAATGGAAGCTATCAAGGAAGACTGGAAGGTTTCTGGTTTGTGTGACATGAAATGGATGTGTCATTTGGGAAGATATGAAAGACTGGAAGAGAAGGAGGTCTCAGGTGGAAGAGGGGCAGACAATAAATTCATGTTGGTGTATGTTAAAAATGAGTTGCAAACAGCACTTTACTTTGATCTCTATAGAACATTTCCAGAGACATGGCTGCTCTGCATCTTCAACTTCATGAAAGAAAGGCAATTAGTCTATACTTTTCTCTGCATCCAAAGATGCAGTATGGGAATGATTCCTTTAGGTTTTAACAGAGTCAGTAGTGCAATTTAATTGCTTTAGAGCCCTTTATCTTTTTTATTTACATAAGGAATATTTGGATTCCTGAACTAATCTTGTACATTTTTGTGCTACTGATTGTTCTTTCGGTGGTGTTGTTAGAATTGAGCTAGTTATTAACGGTTCTCTGTTGAAAGAGCTCACAGGAGAGGTGAGCTGAGCACTTGAAATTCAGGATCTGGTTAATGTTGTCAGCTCAGTGGCTTTGAGAATATTCACAGATAAGCAACTCAGAAGGATCATACTTGTATTGTAGGCCCTCAGGTATTCAGGAAATAGATCTTCTCCTGTGATTCAATAGCCATAATCCAAATGAAACATCTGGCTTCTCCAATGTGTATTTTTGAATCTGTGTGTCATTTCTTCATAGACATGTCAAGTCATTACTATGTGGTAAGATTTTATCCAGAAGATTCTCTTCTCAAAACCTTTACATATGACCCTTTTAAAGCATAAAATTGTTTTAGGTGTGAACTTTTGTTATACAATACAAGGATGCAGTCTTTAATTTTCTACCCTTAAGATACTGATTTAAATTTACATTACGATGTAATTGATTGACAAGGTGGAGGGACAAAGTCCTTAGGCCATGGGTACCTGAGGGGACATTGAATCAGGGGAGATAATTGGAGTAAGAATAAGACTACAGCCTCCCAAATATAAACTTTGTTTCTGTCTCATTATTTCTATTATCTCTCAGTCTGAGTCTCCAGACTTTGTGTGTGTGTTTGTGCATAAAGAGTTTAGGAAATATAAAAAAGCAGCAAGGTTGATGAGAAAAGGTCAAGAACGGGAGTTTTAAAATCCTGTTTCTGAAACTATAAATCCCTGAAACTGTCACAACCTGAATGTTTACTCTTTGATGATTCTCTCAGCGGACAGGTCAGTGAATGGGTACACCAGAGGGAAATTGAAAGTGATGATTGTGGGGATGATGATAAGTATCAGTTGGATAGATGCATAAAATATAAGTCTGTAGTTATACTTTGTAATATCCACACATGTCTTTTGAGAAATCTAAAAGTAGAAAGAACAGGGTGGCTCTTTTGGTATTAGATTTTTAAAAATAGATAATTTAATTGGATTTTAAAATTAACTATAAACGTTGCAGTTCCAAATACCTTACAAATAATCTTTGGACCAAAAAGAAAGAAAAAGCAAGAAAGGGGAGAGGGAAAGAAGGAAGGAAGGAAGGAAGGAAGGAAGGAAGGAAGGAAGGAAGGAGAAAAGCATAAAATAATTTATTTTATAAATAATGAATTTCTAAATAATTTATAAATATAATATAAACATTTTATAAAATAAAAATGAAAAGCCTTCAATCTAAAAAATAATAAAAATTAAAAAGCCTGCAATCAGCCTACTCATTAGAGTACAGCAAATAATAATTGAATTAAAATTATTGATTGGTATTAAGAATCTGTTTAGTGAGGATATCTACCTGTATTTATTTCTGTCTTGTCTCCACTAACCTGTTGTTTCTGAAATAAGTGTGAAATAGGCAAATACACGCACATTTACTATTGCAAACAGGCTGCCCACAATCTAATTAGACAAAACTCTGCCCATCTGCTCTGCATTATCATGGGGCCTGCTCAAATGGATGCTGTTTCATTACTAAAAGGCAGAGAGATGCAAATTGAATTGAGCTGGACTTCCTCTCAGACAGAGACCAGGGCATGAAGTCAAACCCTTGCTGTGATCTAACAAAGCACCACTGGGAAAAAGTGGGATGAGAGGGGATTTCTTTTTCTAAGGCCACATGTCTAGTACTTACTAGAGGCCATAAGGGAGTGTTCATCCTATTGTTTAGTACAAGGCTACATGAGTCACCACAATATAAAGCTTGTTCACTATGCAAATTGTTGATTTTGGTACTTAGTCACTTGTCACAGATGCCCTTTTATTAGCTATATGTCATGGCATGTTGAATCGGATTCAACATGAGTGAGATAATAACTAGCAGGACAGACATGAGAGCTTGTTTCATAGAGTTAGCAATTTGCATTTAGTACTAAGTTATATACAGAGATTAATTAAAATATATTGATGAAACTATTGTTCAACGAAGGGTCCATGGTATACAACAATGTTCATGATCCCAGTTTTGGTGACATTCCTGACCAGTTTTAGACTGGTTTTGACAAATCTCTATTAATAGGGATAATTACTTGCTGATGTTTTCAAAAGATTTTAAAAACTCTTTGGCTTTAAAAATTTGTAAATTTAGAGCAAGAAAAAAGCTAATATAATGTATTAAAAGTTCTGCATTTTGATCTTGGAAATAGGCTTTGAAATGACATTTTTCTCCATATGATGAATTTGTGCCATTTTCTTCAGTAAAAGCTATTTTCCTGCACAAATGGATGCATTTTATCCTGGATTCCATTCATACTTATTTTTTAAAATGTTTATCTCTTTGTAGAAATGCATTCTAATAAGGATCCAGTCTTCCAAGCTTCAATAGGAGCAAAAAAATTAGATTTTATGTTAAATTTAAAGGTTTTTCCTGTAAGTATTTTTCCTGATAAAAGGTTACACTGTATCAAAAGAGAACTACATACAACTGGTAAAATCTTAAAAACTGGAGACATATGGTGACAGATTCAATGTTTCTTTTTGTGCTTTCAGTGACAGGTAAGCCTGAAGTAGGGGGAGCAAAAGTTCCATGTCCCAAGTCTTCCCTATTGTATGCTATTCTCCACTCAAAGAGTTCATTCCCAGGTTACCTCCAGATACTCAGACTTTCTGGGTCAATAAAGCCCATTCCTAGGTTCCTAGGGAAGAATCAGATGAACAGTTCTATCCTGCAGGAATAATTGTTGAGATTAAAAGTGTTTTGTTACACTTCTCCTAAAAGACTGTAATTCCATTTTCTACAGACTGGAGTCATCATTTCCAAATGGGGAAGAAATATCCTTTAGTATTGAAACAGCAGACATTTGTGTCTCATGAAACTGTCCCCAAACTCATAATAGACATCAATGAGTGATTATAAAAGCCCTGTTAACCTAATACTCAGTGTCCCTGTTGTAATCATTACTCTCTGATAAAATGAAGACTCTTTGCTTTCCTTGCTCTGGCATCTGGAGGACCTACCATGAATTTCAAATGGAAGTCGCTGTTTGAGCTCCACAGGAGTAAATCCATTGTACTGACCTAGAAGTTAAGAAGAGGAACATAGGCAGATGTTGTGGTAACTTTGCTATTTAGTTAGATTGAATAAAACACATACCAAATAGTGTTCAAATCCAACAATCCCTTTTGCTTACACAGCTTCCTTGGACTCAACTCTACCTTTTGTGATTCTCTGTATTGTGGTGTCTGTGATCTGAATACCTGCAGTTCCTATTGCTTTTTGAGTATCCCATTTGGCTGTTCCTTCCATTTATTAAAAACTTATCAGCCTGGACTGTATAACTAATTTTCCCTTCAGTTGTTAATCTCACTATTCTTTGTTGTCACAGATGTGCAACACCCGGTTCACTTGTTATAATATTCAGTTTTTTTTTTTTTTTTTTTTTTTTGGTCATTGGTCATTGTAATTTGCTTTTTTTTTTTTTCTTTCTTGTGTTCTTTTTCTTATTCCTTTTCTTTTCTTTCTTTTTCTTTTTCTTAGAGACAAAGTCTCACTGTGTCACCCAAGCTGGAGTGCAGTAGCACAATCATGGCTCACTGCAGCCTTGACCTCCTAGGCTGAAGTGATCCTTCCACCTCAGCTTCCCAAGTAGCTAGGACTACAGGTGTGTGCCACTGTACCTAGAAAATTTCTGTATTGACCTCCAGGACTCAAGTGATCAGCCCATCTTGGCCTCCCAAAGTGCTGGGATTATAGGCATGAGGCACCGCACCTGGCTACTTTTTTTCCTTTTTGTTGAGCAAGTAAATCTGTATTCCATTACTTTGCTTGTATATAGCTCTACTTACTCATCTGACTAGACTTGTCTGTATAATGACAAATACATATGTTTTTTAAAGTTTCTCTCTTAGCTTTATGTCCAGAACAAAGTCCACTCTCTGAGTCTTTCTTGCTGTCTCTCTCTATTGTTGATCACAAGTCACTCTAACAACTTACTATGCATTTAACTTTTGGCACGAAAAAAAATCTGTGCTTTTGGTAAATGTTAAACATGAAGGTATGTTTGTAAAGGTTTAGGTGTAAAATAAGGTTGTGAATGGGCATTTCAGGAGAAATTGCAACCTTGCCACTGCCACTGATATTGTAGGATTTAAGTTTGCAGCCTCTGCTTCTGGGATCAGCTCTGGGCACAAGCAGGAAAAAGACAGCAGTGATAAATTTTTAGACAATACAGCAAACAATTTAACTTGATCCAACCCTTAACTAATTATTAAATCTTTACACCAAAAGATTTATGGAGATAAACATATCACTTTTTTATTTTGTTGAAGTTTTGAACTTTTAGAGACAAAATCTTTGATGTTAATTTAGGCAAGCCTAGTGCATCCCAAACCTGCACTAGGACCTTGGTTAGCTGCATATTCTTGGGGGAGATTGCCCAGAAAAATGAAAGAGATAAATAAATCAGTTTGAATTCTTGAAACTTTTAGATTAGATTATTTTGAATTTTGTTTCTAACATATATTAAACTAATTCCTAGATAATACTTTTAATTCATTTTAGTTATAAAATAACACAGGAAGACTTTTGAATATATTGTTAACAGATATATTGCTTCTTATCTAGGGAATATTTGAACAAGAATTGGGATAGGAGGAGAGATAGAAAAATTCCTTCAGAAGTAGATGCCTGAGAGGAAGACCACACATATTTGATGCGTAACTCATTCCATCTTTTATGAAAGAATCTATGTAAGACAAGGAACTAAAACTCTAGTGTCTCAGGGGGCCAGGCCTGTGATATAAAGGAATGAAGTCAGCTCATTGTTGGTAAGAAGTAGAGACTAGAAAACTGGAAAGCACATGGCCTGCTATTCAGATCCACCTATTTGTAATCATCTTACGGTATTTCAAAAGAAGCCAGAAAGTCAGATTAGCATGTGAAATCATTCATTATTCAAATTTCAGTCAAATGTTTGAAGACCTTATAGGCCCCTCCTCCCTGCCGAATATCTGTAGTCTCCATTGCAGCCTGTGGACTGCCAGTTTATTATCTCAAATATAAGCTTTATCAAACTTATTTCATATCTATTTGAACTATAATTCTCTGCTTCCAATGAGGACTAATCCATGTTAATTAGGTCCCATTGAAGCTGATATTTAATAAGGACTCAAAATACATTTGTTGAAAACATGCTGAGAATTGTCTATTACAGTATAATCGCACTGTCCTCTTTACACTCTTATAGGACATTGGGCTAATGTAGCTGATTGCTAAAATGGGGTTATAGACATACCCATTCTATAAACCCTAGTGAATAGTTTAACTGTATATTTTTGATTATTAAAAATAAGTAGAAATTAAATTTGCCATTGCAGCATATTGGTGATTAGAAATTCTTAATTTTATGCAATTGATAATGTTTATTTTTAAAAATGTAAATGGTGATTAAATGTTCTAAGATCAGCAATTTTTACTTTGTTTACATTTTCCTTCTTACACAAATAAATCAGTTTATGCATTTATTTTCCACCAGAGTTTGTTATTTGGTTTCGCAGAGTTGAGTAACGCAGAGGAATACATGGTATAGCACATGAAATCAAGATCTCTTAGAGCAATATTATGAAACCTGTTTTAGGGCCTGCTGTGCCCCCCAAGGCCATAGATTCTTGTGTTTGATCATTTCCCTGAATTGTTTTCAATTTATTTGAATGAAGTGTTCAAATTTGTACTTATTATCAATAACTTATTTAGATATTTGGATGTCATGTATTATAAAATTATTTTTTGGTTGCTGTTTATTTTTTGATTTGAAGGGAGAGAGTTTGTGTAATCATTATTAGTGTTAAATTTGCAGTGAAAGAATAAATCAGGGGGAATTATTTAATTATCAGGTTTTTAATTTGTATTTTTATTGCATGATTTTAATGTCTGTATGAATCTCCTTTGTTCTCTTTTCATATGTCTGCACACAAAATGGGCTGACATCATTCTCCATTCTCCAGTGATTCATTAGGTACCGCAAACACCTATGTATTACCTGCAAAAACATTTACTGGTGCAAGCAAAACCTTCCAGCAATCTCAAACAGATCTTTAAAGGCTGGGTTTTTTTGTGTTGTTGTTGTTTGTTTGTTTGTTTTAATTTTAAGGGTTATAAGTACCTGTTCTTGAGGTGGAATATCTTGTTGCATCTTCTCTGAAGCTAGATAGAGACTGAATCTGGACTCCAGGAGCTCATTGACTGTTTAGGGTGTTCACTGTCATAGAGGCAACACTTGAGAAATAGCTACATCTTCCCACCTGAGTTGGACTGCTTTGGCAGCATATGGATTATGTATGGAGGGTGCTACTCCAATTGAACTATTGAATTCTATTATCAGCTTTGCTATAAAGCCATATTTTATGGTGGAGGCAGTCAATAGTCATAACCACCATTTGATACTACCTCTTCTGTAGGCTGTTCTGTCAGCCAGTGGTATTACTTTGTATTCATACATATCATGAGATTTTGTTCAGTGTGTGCAAGTTGTGGTAAGACAGCTTTAGTGATGCATTAACCAAAGGTAAGACGTCTCAGTGAAACGAGGATTGATACCCATGGCCAAAGTTTACGTGACTATGAGGAATGTGTTGCCTACACACAGGAGGTGTTCATGCTTCAGGTTGGAATTGGAGTCAATGAATGAGAATAGAAGAAAATGGGAATAAGACATGGAGGAGAAGTTTTCAATCTACCAATTTTAAAGTCTAAAAGCCCGAGAGCTTAAAAGTCTTAGTCTGATATCTGAAAGGTTTATATCTATGTGTTTATATCTAAAGGTTTATATCTAAAACTTGAACAGAAGTTTGGTGGTAGATATTTATTAGGGAACCATTTTTACATTGGATCAAAACATGTAAGATAGGTAACAGTAACTTCTTCTGCTTCAATGACTGTGATAACAAGATATATTAGCCAGAAAAAAAAAAAAAAAGAATGTATTAAAACATAGAGTTGAGTGATTTTTTATGAAAAAATATATCTTGGGTTAAGGAGTATGTCTAAGAAGGTGGTGGGGTTCAGAACATGACACCCCAAAGTATATTGTCTTGGTATGCTGAGTACTTTGAACTAAAGGAGATTAGAAGGCCTCAGAAGCAAGTTCTCTCTGACCTTCTCCTGCCCTCTTGTCTCCTGTTTCTCTTTCCCAATCGAAGAGAGTCATGGAAACCAGAATTCCTCTTCCCTTAGGGGGATCATAGAAACTAGAAGTCTTTTTCCTAAAAGCAATACATAAAACCTAGAAAGGTCACTCCCTCCCTTCTTTCTTCTCCCTTGAAGACCCTTGTTCCAGAAGACCCTTGCTCCATACCATATGTGGGGGGAAGGAATGCTACACAGTGAGGCCAAGAAGAATCTGAATAGCCAGGCCTTTCCTGGTTCCGCCCTCAGTCTATTACCATTCGGTTATTTCCTTTTGTCCAATCACATTTCTATATGACTATCTATTTTTCATTGAACTTAAGCATAACAAAGGGCAGTTTTTCTTTGAGTCTTTGGGTCTTTCCTTTCTGAAGCCTCCCATGTCATATAAAACTTTGAATAAATACATTTGTTACACTCTTCTCTTAGTAGTCTTTTGTCATAGGAGTGTCAGTTGTAACCCTTATGATGGGTGATGAAAGGTATCACACCTTTCCACTTCTAAAAAGGTAACTGCTATTTCTGCCCTTAAAAGTTTGTTTAGATTGATTTAAGGCTAGAGGATTTCTTAGATATGGTTAACTAAATGAAACATAAATATGAGATACATGTATTTTTCATCATTTCTATGAAAATATATAGTGCTAACTTTTTTTCATTGAAATTGTTCAATACCCTAGTTGCATCAGATTATCACTGTGTAAGAATCAGAAGTAAAAAAGGAGATTATTTAACTAATATAAAATTTATGAAAAAGGACTTTATTCATATTTTAAGAAAAATAATTTTTTTTTTTTCATTTTTGTGTCCAAGAGCTTTTAAGAATGTCCATGAAGGCCGGGCGCGGTGGCTCAAGCCTGTAATCCCAGCACTTTGGGAGGCCGAGACGGGCGGATCACGAGGTCAGGAGATCGAGACCATCCTGGCTAATACGGCGAAACCCCGTCTCTACTAAAAAATACAAAAAACTAGCCGGGCGACGAGGCGGGCGCCTGTAGTCCCAGCTACTCGGGAGGCTGAGGCAGGAGAATGGCGTGAACCCGGGAGGCGGAGCTTGCAGTGAGCTGAGATCGGGCCACTGCACTCCAGCCTGGGCGGCAGAGCAAGACTCCGTCTCAAAAAAAAAAAAAAAAAAGAATGTCCATGAAGTAAGAATTGTAATGCCTACTTGACTGGCTGACTGTGAATAAGATATGTGATGATATGTGAAAACTACCACCAAAATGCCTAGAAAATGTAGGTGATCAATAAATGTTTATTTCTCTACCTCATCTCCACTATGTCCCCTTCCTTCCACCTTACTTTTTAAATCTGCCTCTTATTTGGACCATTTGAGGTCAGTATTTTACAAGACATATTACTTGGTGAGTTTCAAATATCCTTATTTTCTACCTTTAATTGCTTAAAGTGTCCCATCTCAAGCAAAGTATGAATTTGACTATTTTACATAAATAAATACTGTTTTTTAAGTCCTGTATTCCAAATGCCCCTGGGTCATTTGAACTATATATAGCAGATCACACATAGTTCTCCAAATAGGACATAAACTTTGACAATGTGCTTCTGATCATTCTGCTTATATTTCCTGGTATGTCATTAATTGCTCTATTGCTTTGGTATTCAAAGTATTTGAAAATATCTTATTTTTGACATTTATAGTATATTCAAATAACTTTTATTCTCCGATAAATAATGACCTTTTTCAGAATGGGGATCGTGTTACTTTCAACTTTGTATCTCGGGTGCATGACACAGAACCTGGTCTTTATTAAGAATGAAATAATGGATTGTTGAGTAAATGAGTAAATTAGACCACGAACTGTTAACCAAATATAGAAATCAATGAGAGCTGTGAAGCCATGCTCCAACAAAGTAGGTTTAAACCTTTGATTAATGTCATGGTGAATGAAGGATGGGATTTACTCAACAAAGAGCAAGAGTGTACCTAGGTTGGCATGGTACTAAACCCAACTCTTCTCTTTTACCCCTTCTAATCAGGAAACAGACCACAATGCAGGTGAGTAAGAGTTACGATCTTTAGAAATAACCATGAAAATATATTTTAAAAATAAGAAAATCATTTCTAAATTTTTTGTAATTCCTTCAGAGGCCATGCTTCTAAAAGGAAATGATTATGAAGGAAATTGTCTCTATAATGGTTAAATTCACTACTGGTTTTTAAATAAGGAAATATTTTTGTTTAAGTACAAGACAGAGTGACATTAGGTTTCCTGGAATTTATTAGGCCTTTGACTTTGCCAGTAATGTTATCTTTCATTCTTGGAAATTCACAATGAATGTTGAAGTATCTGAAAAGTCTTGCAGTTGAGATACAGCTTGGTAGTGATCTGAAAAGCATATGTATTAGCTACATATCAATTATAATCATTTTTTACCTAAGTAAATCCTGAGGTTTAACTTGTCTACACTTTCAGTTAAACCTCTGATTTTCTAATATTGATCTAGAAAATGATTTACTAGGAGATTCTCAATTATAGAGGAGTCCAGCTTTCACCTAGAGGAGGAGAATGTAGGAGCAATTGCTGGCTCCATATTAGAAAAACATTTTATTAGTTTGAGATAATTTTAGTGCCCAGGTATATACTTCCATAGTATATTTTGTCTATACATGCATTACATTTATTTACTGTCCTAACAGAGTAGAGTTGAGCAGAATATATGACTTAATAGTACTTATCATCTATTTTGTAGTACCAAGTTTAATTCCTTTTAATATTATTAGGATTAAGTTATATTAAGCTATCATACAAATACAAAATCTCAGTGGCCTAAAACAATAAATATCTATTTTTTGGACCATGCTACATATCTGTTCTGGTAAACTAGGGATTTTCTTCCACTTTGACTTCACCAAGTGATTGAGGCTGATGAAGAAGCCACAGAGTGGAAACTATCATTTTGACAATTCCATGTTTCTGCTTGAGAGTGACATAGATCACTCCCACACTTGTTTCTTTGCTAAAGTAAGTCACACACACATATGACATCAAGGGAACAGGGAAGCACACATTTCTCTTTTACTCAGAAGTTAAGAAGGACCAAATATTACTGAACAGTAGTAATGCTACCATATTAGCCCATATTTATGAGACTATATGCCAAATTAGAAAATAATTACTTAAAATAAAATAATAGATTTATTTAAAAACAAAACAAACAAACAAAAAAAACATGAGAAGACTAAAGATTGCACCTAGCCTATGCTGTGATTGTTTGGAAGAATGGCATTAAAATCCCCAAATGACAGCAGTAACCATTATATTACATATCACTAGAAGATTTTACTACAAAAATCTAGTATCACAGCATAGCAAATATTCCTATAAACTTTCTCTCCACAGATAAGGCATTCTGATTGCTTTGCATTTCCCCATAAAATCTATTTTTCAAACTTCGCACTGAGAAACACTTGTTACTTTGCAAAAGGCTTTACAAAACCTTCAACTTCCAATTCCTTAATTGATGAGATAAATGTAGTGGAGAGTCACAGGTAGTCCACAGAATTATTTAAATTTTCTGCCTTAAACGTATTGCAAGGATGATGACATGTTACAGGTTCTCATTAACTGTCTTCATAGTGTTATAAATTGATATCTGGCAAAGAGCAGTTTCTAATATACATGAATAATTTGAGAAGGATGGTGGAGATGGTATACTGATATGGCTGTACATACATAACTCATGAGCAGAAAAGATAAGGCCCAAATAATGCCTGATTTAGTTTGGTGATGCAAGATAAAGCCACTAAGATTTAGTCTACTAAGAGTGTGGAAAGTGTTCTAATATACAAAGAGGTTTGTTTGTTGAAGTTTTGAACTTTTAGAGACAGAATTCTTGGTGTTAATTTAGGCAAGCAGCACATCCCAAACCTACACTAGGACCTTGGTTAGCTGCATATTCTGGGGGAAGATTGCCACCTACTGGAACACCAGCACCATTCCCTCAGGTTTTATGGACGATGTAAATATGGCTCCTTTAAAATAACATACCTTCTCACATTTATTTCAACACAAACTCCTAGATATGAAATTAGTGTATTTTTCCTCCAAAGTAAGCTCAATATAACCTGCTCCAACAGTCAGCTGCTACTACTTCCTGTTCCAGATATCAGTCCTACAGTGCTTTGGGAGAATGATAGATGAAATTCTGGTTTTCTTAATTGCCAGATAGGCATCAGTTGATATCCTGCTTCAGTCAAACCCAGCTATTACCTGATAGATAACCATTCTAAACAAACAAACAAAAAAGCATGATATTTAAAAAATTTGACTGCTTAGAACACTTCTACTGTCTAAAAAATGTTCACCTTTGAAATATATTTTTGACCACATATTACAAGTTTGTGAACAAGAAAAATAATCCTACAATTTAAAACGTATTCATATAAGCAGCAAAATTGTTGGTGATTTGTCTAAGCAAATGGCCTACAGTCAAAATTATACTTTCCATTCCATTGTCACAGTGTGGACTTTTGTAACATAGCAAGGGATTTCAATGCCATCTTTTGGGTATTGAAGGAAGGGTGGGTTTGAGACCACTCCATCATCAATTTTAAAGGTAAAATTGTTGTGAATGTTATTGGGTTGATAAAACTTAATGGTTTATGAGAAGAGGATTTAAAGACACAGACCAGCAGCATGAAGAAGAGTAAACTGGAGGAGGAGATCCACAATAAGAGAGGTGACTGATAAGAGAAAATGAGATAGGAGTAAGGGATTAAGGATAGCTATTAGAAATTAAGGTAAAAAGCTGAGATAGTGTCTATGGAGGAGGCAATGTGATATAGAAAGAACAAAAGAGCAAAATCAAAACTTCGGAATTGCATAGACCTGGGTCATCAGCAGGTCTGCTTCAACTGCTACAAGCTGGGAATAACAGTTTCCCCATACTTTTACTTCTATTAAGTTAAAGAGTATCTATGAAACACGGAAGCTCTTGAAAGATAGAGTAAACATTTCTCATTTCAATAACAAGTTTAAAAGAAAAATACAAAATTAATAAAGATGAAAAGAAAGGTCAATACAAAAAAACTTTGGAAAGAAGAGCTGAGATGAAAAGAATTAAAATGGCAATAGCGATAAGAAAAATCAGATATTGATAAGAAAATTGATGGGATAATAAAAACAGTAATTGTTCAACACGATGCCAATACTATCAAAAGAAAGTAAAATATGCAGGCAGACAACACTTGCGTTGATCAAACCACACCAAATAACCAATTTAGCTAGTCGCATGACTTTCTATCCATGTGAAAGTAATTTCCATTTATCAGCTGTAAATTTTTAACTCCCCTATCTTTGAGCTACACTTTGACTTTTCAACGACTTTCTGGACATTTCAGTTTAAATACTTCACCAAAATCTTCAAATGCGAATGTCAATAATGAAATTTTGTTATTTTCATTATTAAACTTGACCCTTTCTCCCTGATTCTTTTACTTGATAATTAGCATCACCATTCTCCCAGGACAGTAGCCACTTAATTTAGTACTTCTACTTTTCCTCTTTTTCTCTCTTCACCTTTCCCATGTGCTATATTTATGGTGGTGATAATGATGAAAACTAGAATGTATATATTATTTTAGAATTTATCCAACATTATTTAAACTTTTCCTAAAGATTCTTCTGATGAATCTATTTCTCTATATCTGTTTGAATTTTTTTCCTTAAAATAAATTATATGCTTCTTAACATGTCAAGACCTTCCATGATCTTATACAACTTGGTTTTTAGATTAATTCTCTTTATATCTTTTCAATATCCTGTTCCAACCTGTTTTTTCTCCAAGATAACTGGTTAAGTCTTTCTCCCTGTGTACTGAAAGCTCATTCATATTTCAATACCCTGATTTGATGCTATTTTCTCTATGATCACTTCCCCAGTAGCAGGTCAGCCACCCAGAAGTTGCCAGATGCCAGTTTCTTCTACCACTCAGAACATTACTAGAATTAACTAGAATTGTTTCTGACTAAATGGATACATATACACACACATATACATTCTCAATTACTCATAGTGATTTAAATTTAATGTTATTAAGAAATTCATTACATTGCTCCTTTGAGGCCAAATAATACATAGTGTATCTCTGCTTATTTGAAATTAGTGATCTATTTTATAATAGAGATGTTAAGTCTTCCCAAGTTAGCTATCTATTTAGAGCAGGAATTAAAATAAATAAAAAAAATAAATAAAGAGGCAATAAGGACCACATAGAATTGGTTAACTGTTTTTTTTGTTTGTTTGTTTTATTTTGTTTTGTTTTTAATTTATTTCAGAACAGTGACTCTTCATTGGCCAGTGGAAGAAATTGGTAAGTGAATTTATTTCTGTATGTAATATTTATGAATAGAAAAAACATTTTCTGCCTGTATCCACTGAGTAAATACTGAACAAATAATTAATATGTTTTGAAAGACCTTGGCTATATTAGACTTTTTAATGTTTAGATTCCTCTGAGTTTATGTTTCTTATGATATTTACTCTTGCTTTTTTTTTGTTTGTTTGTTTTGTTTTGTTTTTAGAGTTTATCATGGGTTTTTCTTTTTCCGTAAGTCCCAGGAAGGCAGATTTTCTATCTTAGATAACACTGTGCTAGAACAAAAACATGAACAGTTGAGAAGTGGAAGTCAAGAACAATACTCTCCATGTTAGTTTCGGGGCACAAAGCCTAGTAAAAATTGGCATTTTGTCTTATGGTTATCATTGGTGATATAGATGAAATGAGTTATGAAAACTTAATAATTAATTTGAATTTTAGGTTATTACAATAACACTAATGACATAAAATACTCAGGACTTCTTACACACACATAAACACACAAAAAATCAGATTTAACAGTAGAAATAAGCTCAGTCTGTTTACTCAGTAAAGACTATTGTGTTCATAAATGCAAGTGTTAAAAAACGAATGTACCCTCAAAGCAGCTGTATGAGTTTTTTAGTATTTTTTTCTGAATATTAGATTTATAAAAACCATGTCTCAGCTGCTACCTTTCAACAATTTTATCCTGAGGCAATAAATAATTCAATGTGCTAATTTGACAGATGACTCTCCAGGAGCCTCCTACCATTACTAGCATCATTAGGCCATAATATGCGTGACGAGGACGGGCCATTCAGCAAATGTCCTTCACTTGTTTACCCCTAAAGAGCTGTACTCTGCACAATTAACTAATGAAGCATTATGGGCCTTTTTTTTTTTTTTTTCTTCCCTGCTATTTCAATATATCAATGCAGAGAGTCGAGGGAAAATACAGTCTGTTTTCTTTTGCTAGATCAGTATTTATGGGACGGTTAAGACTGCACTGTAGCTCCCAGATGAATAAGGTGAAAATAATAAGATGGTCAAAATGGATCATCGCCATCATTACTATTGCTTCCTCTTCTTTCCATGATTTGTGAAAAAAATGTAAAAGGAATTTGGTGTTGAAATGCAAAAACAAAACAAAAAATACCCAAATCAGTGCTCAAATTTTCTGCTTAATATTTGCTGATTATGAAGAATTTGTACAGTCTTCATCAAGTTAGGTAATTTTATGTTCACCTAAAACCTTGACCACATGTGAATTTTCTCATATTTCTATTCAAGTTTAAAATTAAATTCCAGTTAAAAAGTTTTGAAATAAGAGTGTGAATATGGGCTTTGGTGCGTATGAATCTCCTCTTACGGTCCAATTCAACAAAGCACGTGCCTAAAAAGGTTCAAATGAAGTCACTAAGTCCACATCTAAACAGTTTCATCCTGCAAAATTGGGTTAAACAAAGCAATATCATCTGACTAGACTGCTGTTATTGTTTCAATGAATTATTTAATTGCCAAGACATTTTGTTGCTCAGAAAAAGTGTCTTAAGGTAAAAGTGAGTTTAGGGACCCCTTTCTTGCATTTACAGAGTGTATTATAAGTTCTTAGTTTAAAAATTATCACATCTTTTACCATTTCTAGTATTGTTTTGTGCTTTAGAGTGAAAAAAAAACTCTGCTCGAATCATGTCAATTGACATAATAGTTGATATATCCTAGGAAAAGGACAGTTACATTTTTCTCTTTCCAATCTTCATTCAGACCCACAATGATGTAGATGCTATTTCCAAGAGGTAAAAGTCACAACTATTCTTCTTAGATGTAAACTATTTTATCCAGTTGGAAATATAGTTTCAACGATAATTATTATCATGGTTCTTTTTCCCCAAAGAAACTAATAATACATAATAAGCATTGTGATATTAATAATAATAAAATAGCTATTTATTAATAGCTAATTTATTAAGTGCCAGTTTAATCTGAGTCCTTTGTTACATGCATGACAAACATGAAAAAATGGTATGAAGGGCTTGTTGGTTCTTTTATGTACTTTGAGGCTAGAAAAATTTTCACATTAAAAGAGAAAGAGAACCATTATATTTTAAGAGTTCTGTAGACAAATTCTGGTAGATTATCAATATCCTGTCACCTTTATGGGAATTCTCAAAATCACTACTACTATATACTATATATTTCCTTATACTATTCCACTTGAACAATCAATCTATTCATTTCTTCTCTCAGTAAAATCAATTTTAAACATGCTAAATCAGTAATGAGCAAATTTAGTGGAAAAACAATTTAAACCCTTTTTAAATATAAATGTTCCCAGTGGTCTTACTATAACCTGGTGAAAATCTGATATTTCTGATATTTTGTATTTAAAACATTGAGTGCTGTTAACGTTTTTAGGTATTTGCTTTTCAATCCACATATAAAAGTGGAATAAAATTAGTAGAGCATGTAAAATGTATTTTTTCAAAATGTACTTACAAATGGAAAAGACTACTTGAATGCCAAGGAAAGCAGTAGTTTCTTTGCTTTTATATTGTAGAGAACGCCATGCATCATCTCTATGGAACATCCTATCCATAAAAATCTGAGGAACATTTGTAAGAAGTGGGAACATTTCCAAAAAACCATGCTGGAGGAATTTCACAAGACTGAGTATATTTAACACAAAATTTCTTTAGAAAACATAAAAATCACCTTTTTGTACCCATTCTTTTCTTTTCCTTACTTTCCGCGATCATCCTTTACATATGAAACCTTCCATATGGTTTGTTTAAATTCTTCAACTGTAATGAAAAATTATTATCATAAAGGTCCAATACATACTTCAAATTACTATTGCTATTTGAACTATGTATTGGACATTTTGGTTTGGTATTTGTAACTCAGATACTTTATTAAGCAGAAAAGAGATCAAAATATGGAATACTTTGTTGAATAATTAAATGCTTTGTAAATACAGAATAGACAACTTCATTTTAAATATTCCATTATTTTATCCAAAAGAGCTATCTAGCAAAAATAATATGGGTCAGAATATTATATAATTAATACAATTACATGAACAATTTTAGGATTTTGGCATTTGAAATGTGCCAAGTATCGCTAACAAGCACTGAAAATTACTTACAAATACTGCATATTAAAGAATATTTAAAAATGCAATTTCCATAACACAAAAGCTATAAATCAGTACTCGATGAGATTCAAAAATTACAAGTACTAAAACAAATGTATATCATTTCCATATAAATTTATCTATAATCAACAACATTTAACCAAAATTATCTAAAATTTTATATTTCTTCTAATGAAATGTGTTCCTGCTTTGTGTAAGAAAAAATTAATATCTACATGTTGTATTTTTCTAGAGCTTTGCTCATTCTTATGTAGTAATTTTCTTTTTTTAGTGTGACTTTGCTAAAAATTCAATAATGTACCATTAAAAAAATAATACTTATACTAAATACATCCAAGAGAGGCACTCTCCCATACATATGCCACTTAACTGTAGGCTCACAGTTCATCGGAGACATTTCTGTTTATTTTGATATCTTTTGTTAAAGAAATCCACAGTAACAATGATGACCAGACAAAGAGAGGAAAAAAAAAGCCATTCATCCATTCATGGGTAATTGAATTCCCTCATATTTCATAAACAGACTGCCTATCTGTAGGGTTGTGTTTTATTTCAATAACTTTCTTTAAAATGCTTTTCCTTATAAGATGGGGAATTACAGTAATGTTTAAGAACTCAAGGTCAAAACAGTTTTTAAGTTAGTTTATTTGATGGATGCATTGCTGTGAGAGGAATCACCCCCTCCCTTTACTCTCCCCTCTCCCCTACAAATTGCCTTTAGACTGGATGTTTATTGCCCAATGTAAAGAACAAAACAGGGAAGTAATTAAACCTAGAATTGCCTGCTGGTGCTTATGATAGTCAGGCCATGGGCCTAAGCCTAAGAGTCTACCCAAATCTGCAAAGAAGGAGCTTTGGTTCTGAAACAAAGCCAAGCAGCAAGACATCATTACTGTTAATTACCTGATAAACAAAAAAGACTTGGTGTTGTGGCAAAACACCAAACTCAGTGTGGCAGCTGATGCTGTAAAAGACAGTTGGCCTTACTTTGTCCTGTTGAGCATTGTACTGTGAGATGATCCACCTCCATAAAGAGCTCAAGTAATTATACTCCAACAACTGTGTTTATACGCTCTGTACTCACTATTGTGCTCTACTAACAACAAACAACCTGTCCTCTGGAAACAGGTGGCATCTGCTAAACATCAAATAGAAGAGAAAAAAACATGCTCTCAAATGGAAATTTATTAATTGATAAGCCAGAGGACAAAGTACGTGAAAGCAGGTGAAAAATATGGAAGTACATTGTTTAGGTCCCTTATTAAATAAATGTGAACTAAATAAAATATGAGATATATTTCTCAAAATAATCATTGGCTTTTGTGACCTACCTTGGAATATAATAGGACAAAAGAAATATTTTAATAAGAATGTTATTTATACATTGATATTTATATTACATATATGATATGTATATATGTATTTTCATTTTGTTTTTATATTTTGTCATTACAATTTTCATTGATTATGAATGAAAATCAACAAAAAAAAGTAGTTAAATGGAGTGGAGTGGCAGACACGATTATGTCAAGCTCAGATGAGATTGTGTCATAGAATCCTATGTCCATACAATTGCAGGACATGGAGTTAATCAAGTGGATTTGGGTGCCTTTGGGAGAGTGATGTAGCATTAATGGTACCATCAGATAGATCTGGTTAGCTTCTTGCCACCTGGGGCATGGCCTTAGGTGAGTTAGATTTCTAGAATCAATTTCTTCATATGTAAAACAAAGTTAATCATATGTTTCTCTCAGCATTGGTGTGAGGAGTCACAGATGTAATGTATACGTTCATTTAACATAGTGCCTAACGCATCCAAGGCTTTCAGTAAATAGTGGTTTTCTAGCCAATTGGAATAAATTAGTCATATTTGAGGCAACTGGCTATTTAAGACAACTAAGAAACACAGAGTGGGCCGAATCATAGTTGATTTGGTAAGTATGGGCAGGTAAACAAGTCATATTCTCCACCAGTAAATACCCTATCAGCTAAGGCAAGAACACTGAAAAGCTCTGAGGCCCAGAATCTTCACCGCTTCAGTCATTCCTCATGTGCTTTACAGGATAATGGGATGGTTAAAAGTAGTGAATTTTGATTTCAGAATGACCTACATTCAAGTCCATGCTTTGTGGGTTGCTATTTCTGTGTGCCTTGAAAGATGACTTAAAATTCATAACTCATGTTCTTCACCTAAAAAGTGATATGTACAGGTCTAATCTCTTTAGAACATGAACTACCTAAATTTGATTCACAGTTTCACGATTTACTTAGTTACTTATCATATCTCTGATTTAGCATCCTCACCTTACACTGAGAACAAATATTATAACTACTTTATAGGACTGTTAGGAAAAATGAGTAACTCACTAGCCCTTAAAATGGTGCTTGGAACATAAGAAATCTGTGCTATAATGTGCTTTTATTACCAGCTATTTAGGAATTTTTGAGCTGCTTTTGAGACCTTACCTACTTGTGATAGTAAATATTATTCGTAGTAATCCCTACCTGTGCATGGATGCCACCACGTAGCATGCTCTCAATCCTCCACGTACTTTTCTGAGAGACTTTGCAGTTTACCTTCATGTTTACTTACAAGACAATGTCACCAGTATGCCCACTACAATTACCACATGACGCTCCCCATGTACTTTCCCTCCTGCTTTGGCTCACCCTATTTTATATAAAGTCTTGACAAAGTAACTTGAAAGGGCTTCTCTGTTGCCACTGCTATTATAAAATCTCAAGGGTCTGTCATTCAAGGCTCTGCAAGTGTCCTGTTCTTGTAGTGAGTTTCTAGCAGACATGGAGAAAAAGATACCTCCTTAATTCTCTGTCACACTTTGTCATCTGGACCTACAACACTCCTCATGCCCGTAACTCTTTATGTCCATAAGAGCTCTTGTGAAATCAGCTCCCAACTCCCACTTCCCTAGGCCTCCAGTCCAGCCCACTCTCAGAAGGGAATAAAGCCCAAGATCATCCTGTTCACTGCCACGGGCTCCCCACCACATGCTTCAGGCTTGTAATGACATCATGCTTAGTGGGTGAAAAATGAAAAATTTATTATTGTTACTTATGTGTCCTCTCATGTAGGCCAGCATAATTATTTTTTAATTTGGAATTCATGGAAGTTAATCAAACTGAATTTGCATATTTGAAGCCTCACAGACTGATTATTTCTGAAGAACCATATGCCAGTGGCTGTAAAATTCTGCTCCTTTGTTATACAGTCAAATGTCTTGCTTACCTTTCATGATAAAAGAATTAGTCTGACACAGCACTCTATTCACTACTATACTGTTGAATAGTAAACTTTTCTGAGCTTTTTATGACTGCCAATAATTTACATAAATAACAAGAGCATTGAAGTGCACACACTGCAGTTCTAGGGTAATGAAAGAACCATTACATTTAGCTTAGTAAGTAAGCATCCTGAATAAAATCCACCAAGAAATCACTAAAATAACAACACACAGATTGTTCTTTATATTTTTGTGTATGTTAGCTCATGTAATTCTAAATTCAGAAGTAATAATTCAAATTCAAATTCTAAAAGGTGTGTATTCTGAAGTTGCCATCATCACTTGCTTAAGAACAATCACAAGCTTTAAGTAAGTTGTTTAAAATTTCTACATCTCTTAGCAGTAACTTCTATCCACTATTCAAAAAGGGGCTTTTCTATGTATTTTCTACCATAGAAACTTTTTGCTACAGTGTGTATGCATACATGATATTACAATAAAACATGTGCCAAATAATATTAATACATTGTAAATTTTGATTAAAATGGTCATTATATTAGTATTTATATGCATTTATATGTTAAACAGAGGACCTAAATGACTTGTTTTAAAATGGGAAAAGTAAAGGTGTTATTCAGGTAATATAAGTGAATTTTCAAGTGTTAATGAAAAGTTGAAAATGTCACTAAAGTGCCAAGATGCTTAAGATGTATGTTTGGAATAGAACAATGGAACCTTGTAGGTCTTGCAAAGCCAGTCTGTAAAATTGAGGTAGATGACGCTGAGTGATTACAGCCAGCCCACCAACCTTGAGCAATACTTCACCAAGACATAGATTATGAAGGCATATTCCTTACTTTCTAATGTCACCTGCACAATATTTTCATCAGTGAATGCAAAGCTATTGCCATTTTCGTCTTTCTCTCACTATACAGTTTACTCATGTTCTCCAAAATACACTGTCTCCTTAAGAAAGTTTTATAGTATTTATAATAATAAAGCACTTGGAAATAGAATAGAAGCTACTTTCTTTATAAGTATTGGTATTATTTAAATCCTAAGCAGGAACTTGGGATTGATATATTCAAAAATCAAACCAAAATTGTGATTTAATATTAACTATTTTTAAAGATTATCATCTAAGATATAGTTGTTCTAAATTTCAACAATTTTAAATATTTTTTATTAACTTAATACATATATTGAAGAGGGCAGGCATTTTTTACACTAACCAAGTTATTTATGCTGACTTATCAAATATTTACTGCTGTTTTTGTTATATGCCTCATTCTATTTGTGTTAAATGACCTTTAGTCTCTAGTCTAAAGCAATAAAGTGAATGCTTCCTGTCCTATCGATTAGGAAAGGCCTATTTTCACACTAATAAAATGGGAAGCCTCGTTTAATAAAATACTTTTTTCTGCCAGTGGCCATAGGTGAACTGGAGACTTGACAATGCTGGCAAAGGGCAACTGAGAGGACAGAGGTCAACTCTGCGGTAAATCAACTTCCAGGAACAAATCACTGGACACTATAAAAATCAAAAGTGGTTCTTTAAGAGACCAACTTGACCCTCCTTAACCAGAAAATAACATCTGACCTGGCAGTGAAATTTATCACAACATTTCAATTAAAACTTGGCAGGCACACTAGCAGCTTACTGTTCTTCTACAGTTGACCTTATTATAGAAAAAAAACAGAGACAGGAGGGGGAAAATGGATATTCTTGATTCATATTACATAACAAATATAATCTGCACAGTAAGATTTTATCAGTTACATGAAGCTTTCTAGAAGCTAGATTAATATGTTATGAGTGAGTAAAATACAACTTTGCGTAAATTATTTGCTGTTCAATTGTTTCAGATATCTGATTTTTTTTATGATATTAAAAAACAGCCTGTCAATGTTATCAGTTAAGCAATAACCTGAAGGTGTTATATTTTACATAAAAGTACATATCTGGAGTTTGGCAGGGCAAAAAACATTCTTAAGTATCCTCCTTTTTAATTTATTTTTGCAATCATCTATGTATTTATATTCTAGATTTCAAGTAACTTAATCATGATTTTCCTCTCACTTCTACCAAACACAAGTGTGATAAAAATCAAGAAAAAAATGTGTCTTATACATGCCAGTCCTTTTGGGTACGGTAATTATGATCTTAAAACCAAGTATTAAAGTACAATATTTAAAAATGAGTTTTGAATCTAAATGACATGTATTGTCTCAGCAGTTCTTATCACAATGGAAGCACTAAGAAAATGTGAATAGATTAACTCAAATGGCATCACATTTTTGACCACAAAGGGCCTTTATAAAAATGTTAAAATCTGAAGTTATCTGGGCGCAGTGGCTCATGCCTATAACCCCAGCACTTGGGGAAGCTGAGGCAGGAGGATTGCTTGAGCCCAGGAGACTGAGGCTGCAGTGAGCAGTGATGATACCACTGCACTCCAAACTAGACAACAGAGTGAGAACCTGTTTCAAAAAAAAAATCTGAAATCATATAAAAAGTTTGTTACTTCCCTTGAATTATTTCACTGCACATTGTGGCTCACATGTATGATAAAAGAGTAATAGGAGACAGGGACATTGGCCTCTCCTTTGCCAATGGTTAACTTTGTGGCTCTTCAAAGGCATATCATCGTACCTTTCTCAGTGGCAGAACAAGATGGCAGAAATAGATAATTTTAAAGATTGTTATTTTATCATTAAATGGCTATAATATCTAAACTTTTCAAATAATAATAATGCAATGCAAACAAGTTACAGAATCAGGATAAAGCTTAGGATTTTATGACTTTTAGGAATTAGAAACATTTAAATGTATAGGTTTTGGTAATACTTTGGAAAAAAAGATACCATGCACATGTTGCCTACTCTATGCAGGCAAAAAATTCTAAAATCAAAGAGATGATGGGGCTACTACTGTTGAGGTAACAGAGGCCAAACATGAGGGAAGTAGGTAAGGTAATGGTATTATTATGATTAGATAGCTATAGATTTTTATTTATATATTTATAATCATTGTATCTATTTAATATTAATCATAACATTAAAATATGTAAATATAATCTAGATCATTCAGTTAGTGACCTTATGATAGATGTTGGTGTTTGTGTTAATAATTTCATTTTTAATCAAATTGGAATTTATCAGTATTCTTTAATAACCACAGGCTCTAAAGTAAAGACCTGAGATAGTGGTATACATGAGGGATTAAGGCCAAACAATAACACAACACTGCAAATGAAAGTTTCACAAAAAATCAAATAAAGCAAAGTCAGGGGCGGGAGGAATCACAGCAACAGAGGACTTACTATAAAATAGTGATGAAAGGAAACTGCAGTGAGAATATTCCCTTGCAAAGTGCTTATGTAATTGGTTTCAGTAAAACATTTTTCATTATTGCATTCATATTTATGTTTGAATTGTATTAGAATTTGACTTTGTTTTTCATTTGTAGTAACTTTTTGCATAATGAAAGCTAACTCAAAGAAGGAGAGGGTGATACAACCCTGAGAGGTTATGTCAGTGTGCAAGGGCTGGGAAAGCGTGTTTTCAAGGTAAATGGAGTAGCCAGATGAAGACTCAAGGAAAGATAGAACTTAGAGTAGTCTCTAAAGAAGAACTGGTAGCTGGGCAGAGAGACAAAGGTGCTGTCTGCCTGAGATGAAATTGGAGATTGTTGGCAATGTTTAAATGTTCTTTGCAACTTTTGTGTCATGTCTTTATTATGGTTTTAAATTACTCAAATACTTAAAATAGAAATTTAAAGGAACTATTTACAACTTACATGTTAATGTTAATAAATATGTTTATATTCTCAATTCAGAATGTTGCCAATCACTATATTGCTGAAAGGATTCTCCTAGGATGAAGCAACCATAAACGTTCCGTGCTCAGAATTCCCCTCAAAAGAACCTTCGGCAGAAAGCAAATTTAGCTGACAGCTTTCAGCTGCCACCATTTTTGATTCATCAAGGTAGTCATCCAGGGCCACATTTACCTTGCATTGCTCTCATCCACCAATTGAATATACTTTGCATATATTATATTTGCAGTAATCTTGAAAAATTAAAGATAATTATTTAAATGTTTAATATTATATACTATGCACATTTATGAAGAAATTTGGTGACAGGGAGCTTACCAAAAAATGTATAATTTACTATCAAATGTTTACCACAAAACACAATAAATCATAAATCTTTATGGTAGATGATCTATAGCTTTTAAAAAGTTCCAAATTGCTGGAAAAAAATTGTCTTTTGAATTTTCTTACAGTATTTTTTTCTGTGTATGTCATCTAAAGAGATGGTTCACAAAGGCTATAACAGAAACTGTAATTAATAATATTTATATTTAAAAAGTAAAGATGGAGAATGAGAAATATTTTCACATTTTATATTCAGTAAATATTTTTATAACAAACTGCATTACCTTTGCATTTAGAAAAAAATTATAAAAGTCAGGCCCTAAAATTTCTGAGTTCTCCATATGTTTACTTTTATACTATTGGTTTTATGAAATAAGTGCCATAGTTATATATTAAAATTATAATTATATAATTACATGATAAACATCGTATTTATACATAAAATATGTTAGAATTAATATGTTCAACATTTCAAATCCCTATAATTTTCTTGACCAGAAAACTGGCTCAGAAAATCAATTGTATTTCCCAAGTTCATGTGTGTACCTTTTGACAGAGCCAGCACTAGAAACCCTGTCTTTTGACTCAGTCAATCTATTAGACAAAAGTCTTTTAATGAGTGTATTCTATATACTATTCTACAGTAGATGCTAAGGATACAACTGTAAGCAAGGCAAATGCTATCTTTGCCTCCATGGGACTTACATTCTATCACAGAAGATAAATATAATCAAATAATTAGAAGTTTTGAGAGATATGCTTAATAGATATCGAATGATTTAGAAATATGGTAACAGGGTTTCCTAATCTAGTTAGAGGGACTGGGAAAGGCTTTCCTATGGAGGTGTCATTTGGGTTAAAATATGGATGGTTTATTTTTATATTTAGTTTTTTTTTTTTTTTTTTTTTTTTTTGAGGCAGAGTCTTGCTCTGTCGCCCAGGCTAGAGTGCAGTGGCTGGATCTCAGCTCACTGCAAGCCCCGCCTCCCGGGTTCCCGCCATTCTCCTGCCTCAGCCTCCCAAGTAGCTGGGACTACAGGCGCCCGCCACCTCGCCCAGCTAGTTTTTTGTATTTTTAGTAGAGACGGGGTTTCACTGTGTTCGCCAGGATGGTCTCGATCTCCTGACCTTGTGATCCGCCCGTCTCGGCCTCCCAAAGTGCTGGGATTACAGGCTTGAGCCACCGCGCCCGGCCTTTTTTTTTTTTTAACTTGACTATCTTGTCCTACGCCATGTAGCAGGTTGTGCTAAAGTGGCAATTGCATGCATGTTTCAAACCATTATTCTCAGTGCCTACTTACCAGGCACTGAACATTCCCTTTACATCTAGTATTTACTATTGCATTATGCGGGGAATCATGTCTATCAACATCATCAGCAATATTTCAGCCATAGCACTTATCAAGCAGGAAAACACTCTCTGCTGAATGCCCTGTGTTTTCACCTGAATTATTTCTGAACCAAACTGGGTCCTTTATATGTAGAATCTCTTTTATCCTTATATAGAAAATTACTGTTGAAATGAGATTAAAGTATTTTAATATGTGGTAATATTAGAGATATAAATTGAGCAATTATGAAATAAATGTGATAAACTTTCTATTGATAGTGATGCATTTAGTTTTCATTTCTGCTATAACAAATTACCCCAAACTTACTGGCTTAAGCACTACAAGTTTTTTTTTTATAGTTTTCCAGGTCAGAAGTTCAACATAGGTCTCACTAAGCTAAGTTCAAGTTGTGCACAGGACTGCCTTTGTTTCTGGAAATTCTGGAGAAGAATCCATTTCCCTTCTACTGCAAATTTATAGAAGCTCCCCACATTCTTTGGCTCATGTCCTGCTTCCTCTTTCTGCAAAGCCAACAACATTATTGTATCTTTCCAACTACTCTTCCATGGCCACATCTTCCTCTGACCACAGCTGGGAAAGATTCTTCCCTTTTAAAGACTTAAAATCATTATACTGAGCCCACTAGATAATTGAGGATAATCCTCCCTTTTTAAAGTCTTCAATTTAATTACATTAGCCATATCCTTTCTGACATGTAAGGTAACATATTGTCAGGTTCCATGGATTAGGATGTGGATATCTTTTGTGGGGAGAGGGCAAGCATTATTTTGTTTACTTCAGGTTGAATATTATGCTTAATCTTTCATGTTCAGCTACTTGGTGAAAATAAATGAAAATTTAATTTGTAGAGAAGAGAAAAAATAGATTAAATATTAGTATACCACAAGTATTTTAAATCCTCCCTTTAGAAATATCTTCATTCAAAATTTGTAAAACTTGTCATGAAGCTCAAACTGTAAACCTTCAGTAGCGTCCATAAAACATGGTTGGCAAATGGCCAGCCTATTATATTTGAAATTACAGAGCTATGATACAAAACTGATAGTAATAACTTCTCTTTTGTAGTAGCAGAAATAAAACTGATAATACCAACCGTATCACATAGTTTTGTACATCTCAGAAATCTATAAACATTGTAAATATAAAATAATATATAATTCTAAATCACATTTTTAAATGCTGTAGCGTAGGACTAACAATGATGGGCTGGCCCTACCTTGAAAATTGTCAAAATTCACAAGGTTTCTCATGAAGATATTTTCCCTTTGGTTTGTTATCAAGTCATGTCAAAGTGGTGCAGGTAAAATACACCAGGCATGGAGACTGGGGAGCAGAAGCAATTTTCCGATTCTTCCCATGTTCCTCATGAAGTCGAGCCTGAAGTTAAAGGGGGAAAGCAACCTGAATGGAGAGAAAAACTCTCCAAGTCAGAAAGAAAAGATCAAAGTGACCTTTGTCCTTTGTACCTTTAGGATGGAAAATGAACAATGTCATCACTCAAGGGGGTTCCTAATATCTTTGCATTCCATTTATATCATTTTTAGTTTGTTTCATGTTTGATTTTCCGTTGGGCCCATTAAGGGCCTATTATTGTCTACCATAATTTTAACTTACATTTAAATAAAAAATGGTCCTTAATACAACCTTTTGGTACCAAGAGGGCACAAATTATTTTTGGAGTGTTTTGCTATATTCTAACAAGACTGTTCTTAATGGAAATAGTAAATGTGATTTCCAAACATAATATACTCCTTTATTCAAAAGCAACAAGTCCACAGTTGCAGAGACTCAACAAAATTAGTTACTTAGCATATTATTTATCTATGCTGGTTGTATTAGAATTATCTAGAGAGATAGAACCAATAGGGGGTGTGTGTGTGTGTGTGTGTGTGTGTGTGTGTGTGTATATATATATATATATGAGAAGGCATTTATTAGGGGAATTGGTTCATGTTATTATAGAGGCTGAGAAGTTCCATTATAGGCTGTCTGTAAGCTGGAGAACCAGGGAAGCCAGAAGCATGACTTTGTCCAAGTTCAAAGGCCTCAAAGTCAGGGAAGCTGACGGTGTAACTTTCAGCCTGAGTTGAATGTCTGAGAAACTGGGGCTACTGGTGTGAGTTCCAGAGTCCAAAGGCCAGAGAACCTGGAGCTCTAATGTCCAAGAGCAGGGGAAGAAGAGTGTCAATTCCAGAAGACACTAGAGAGTGTGAATCTGTCTTTCCTCTGTCCTTTTGTTCTATTTGAGTCCTCAGCCAGTTTCATGATGGCCACCCACACTGGGTGAGAGAATATCTTTTTTATTCAGTCCACTGATTCAAATGCCAATCTCTTCTGGAGACACTCTTACAGACATAACCAGAAGTACTGCTTTACTAATTAACTAGGTATCACTGAATCTAGTCAAGTTGACACAAAATTAATCAATACAGAGTGCATGTCTAAGGCCAATATCCTTAATGAACATAGAAAAAAAAAAACCCTCGATAAAATACTAGTAAACCAAATCCAGCAGCACATGAAAAAGCTAACCTACCACAATCAAGTGGGCTTTATCACTGGGATGCAAGACTGGTTTATATATGCAAATTAATAAATGTGATTCAACACATAAATAGAACTAAAATCAAAATTCACATGGCCATCGCAATAGATGCAGAAAAGGTTTTCACTAAAATTCAACATCACTTCATGTTTAAAATCCATCAGCAAACTAGACATTGAAGAAACATCTCAAAATAACAAGAGCCATCTATGACAAACTCACAGTCAATATCATACTGAGTGGGCAAAAATTGAAAGCATTCCTCTTGAGAAATGGAACAAGAAAAGGATGCCCATTCTCACCACTCCTATTCAGCAAAGTACTGAAAGTCCTAGCCAGAACAATTAGGCAAGAGAAAGACATAAAAATTATCCAAATAGGAAGAGAGGAGGTCAAAATATCTCTGCTTTCATACACTATGACTCTATACCTAGGAAACCTCATAGTTTCTGCGCAAAATCTCCTAGATCTGATAAACAACTTCAGCAAAGTGTTAGGATACAAAAATTACTGTACAAAAATCAGCAGCATTTCTAAACACCAACAACATCTAAGCAGAGAGCCAAATCAAGAATACAACCCCATTCACAATAGCCACAAAAATAATAAAATCCCTAGGAATACAGTTAAATCAGGAAATGAAAGATCTGTACAATGAGAATCACAAAACATTGCTCAAAGAAACCAGAGATGACACAAACATGGAAAAAACATTTCATGCCCATGGATATGAAGAATCAATATTGTTAAAATGATCATACTGCCCAGCGTAACTTACAGATTCAATGCTATTCCTGTCAAATCATCAATGACATTGTTCACATAGTTAGAAAAATATCTAAAATTCATATGGAACAACAAAAAAAAGCTCAAATAGCCAAGGCAATCTTAAGCAAAAAGAGAAAAGCTGTAGGTATCATATTGCCCAATTTCAAAATATACTACAAGACTACAGTAAGTCAAACAACATGGTACTGGTACAGAAACAGGCACACAGACTAATGGAACAGAATAGAGGGCCCATACATAAAGCCACACACCTGTGACCATTTGATCTTCAAAAAGTGGACCAAAACAAACAATGGGGAAAGAACTCCCTGTTCAATAAGTGGTCCTCGGATAACCAGCTAGCTAAATACAGAAGATTCAATCTGGAAATTTTCCTTACACCATATACAAAAATCAACCCAATATGGGTTAGACTAAAATCTAAAACCAAAAACTATAAAATCTCTAGAAGATAGCTTAGGAAATACTATTCTGGACATAGGCCCTGGCAAAGGTTTCAGGACAAAGATGCCAAAAGCAATTGCAACAACAACAAAAATTCACAAATGGAACCTAGGTAAACAAAAGAGTTTCTGGACAGCCAAAGAAACTGTCTACAGAGTCACAGACAACCTACAGAAAAGGAAAAGTTTGCAAACTATGCAGCTGACAAAGGTCTAATATCTATAAAGAACTTGAACAAAATAGCAAAAACCAAAGAACCTCATAAAAATTGTGCAAAGAACATGAAAAGATACTTTCTAAAAGAAGACATACACATGGCCAACAAGCATAAAAACATGCTCAACATCACCAATCATTAGAGAAATGCAAATCAAAACCACAATGAGATCCCATCTCACACCTGTCAGCATGGTTATCATTAAAAAGTCAAAAAATTACAGATGCTGGCGAGGTTACAGAGAAAAGGGAATGCTTATGGATTGCTGATGAAAACGTAAACTAGTTCAGCCATTGTGGAAAGCAATTTGGCAACTTCCCAAGGAACTTAAAACAGAACTACCATTTACCCCAGCAATCCCATTACTGGGTATATAATCAAAGGAGTATAAATTTTTCTACCATAAAACCACATGCATGCTTATGTTAATCACAGAACTACTCATAATTGCAAAGTCCTGGAATTCATCAAGATGCCCACTGACAATAGACCGGATAAAGAAAATGTGGTACATATACACTATGGAATATTCCACAGCAATAAAAAAAAAAATGAGCTCTTGTTCACTGCAGCAACATGGATGGAGTTGGAGGCCGTAACCCTAAGCAAACTAATACAGGAACTGAAAAACAAGTACGACATGGTCTCACTTATAGGTGGGAGGTAAACACTGAGTACACATGGACACAAGAAAGGGAACAACAGACACAGGGACCTAGTTGAGGGTGGAAGTTGGTAGGAGGGTCAGGATCAAAAATCAGATACTAGGTTTATTACTTGCATGATGAAATAATCTGTACACCAAATCGCTGTGCACACAATTTACCTATATAACAAACGTGCACAGGCACCCCTGAACCTAAAATAAAAGTTAAACAACAAATAAACAAAAAAAGAAAAAAGAAAACACTAAATTTCTTCTTCTTTTTACTCATTGATGTGTTGCACAGATAATAGGGAGATCAACTTCAGCTTAGAGGGACTGGCTACATTGGGAATTGCATGCTATTGTGATCAGCTCTGAGTAGAGCAACAAACGCAGGGCTCTCCCGCAGGGTCACAGGTGAAGAGCAGTTTGAGGTCTATATTGTTGAGGAGGGAGGTGAAATTGAAAATATAGTTACAATACTCACAGAAATATTCAAATGTTTCCACAGTGTGAAAAACACATTAAAGTACAATAATAATCTGTCATCCTAATGAATAAATCAAGTACTACTTAAAACAGCAAAGATCAGAAGACTACAAATATTGGTCATGTGCAAACTGAAAATTTGTAATCTGATAAGCTTACTCTTAGACATATAATCATTTCCATGTGAAGATAACATTTCATACTATTCAAGTACAGAAAGCTATACTTCCCATACAGTCTTCCTAAATAATCTAGCAGCAAAGTATAGAAAACCAAAGAAAAAATTAATGAAGAAAATAATAGAAATCCAGTAATACTTCAATACTTTATTAGAGCTCTCTTAGTTATTGATAGATCATGTAGTAAAACAATAAATACAATTATAATAGATTTAATTAACTTAATTAACAGGTATGTGACTTGAATGAAGTGTCCTTCAAGCAGAAAGTATAATTTTGCTGCTAACACTCATAGTACATTTATAGAAATTGAGCATGTAATAAGCCACAAAAATCAAACAGCAAGATTTACAAGATAAGTATGTGGGCACTAGTGACATAAAATTAAGAATTAAAAAGATGAACAAAAATGGTAAGTTATATAAATTTTAAGAGAAAACTTCTCACAGTTAGATCTACTTTCAAGCATTTTTCATCAAGTAAAAAATACACATGAAAACTAATAAGGCCACATAAAATCTATGAGCTAGATACAAAGTAAGACACAAATGTGATTTTTTATCAAGTAAAAATACATGAAAATAAAATAATAATTAAACATCCATCTAAAGAACTTTGAAAGGGAACAACAAAATAAACCTAAATGAAGCAGGAGAAAAAGATGTATAAATTAAAAAGCAGGTTAAGGACAATACTACAAATTGATAAATGCATTTTAATATCATTTTTGGTAAAAGGTAAAACATTGTGAAAGACAAAACAACTAATATAATAAAAAAACACATTAACAAAGAAAATATAAATGACAAAGAGTAAAAGAATATGCTTACAACATAGAGTGATATAATATACTTAAAATATAAAGGGGACTTTTTCAATAGGTAATTTAATTTTATAATATTTCATTATATTACACTCATTAGTTTAATAAAAATAAAATTATTTTATTTTTGTTTAAAACTTTTGGATATTTTAAGCTTTAATGTTTACATTGAGAATGCCTAATATATGTTTTAATAAAATTTACCACACCATAAAATAGAAGATGTCAATCTATGAGACCACCCAAATAAATGCTAAAATGAATTTGAGTAAATTTCATGTATCATTATGATAGAAACTAGATATAGAAGAAAAAATATATATATATTTTGTATTATATTTTAAGTTCTGCGGTACATGTGCAGAACGTGCCATTTTGTTACATAGGTACACATGTGCCATGTGGTTTGCTGAACCCATCAATCCATCGCCGACATTAGGTATTTCTCCTGATGCTATCCCTTCCCTAACCCCCCACCCCTGACAGGCCCTGCTGTGTGATGTTACCTTCCCTGTGTCCATGTGTTCTCATTATTCAGCTCCCAATTATGAGTGAGAACATGTGGTGTTTAGTTTTCTGTTCTTGTGTTAGTTTGCTGAGAATGATGGTTCCAGCTTTATCCTTGTCGCTAGAAGGACATCAACTCATCCTTTTTTATGGCAGCATAGTATTCCATGGTGTATATGTACCACATTTTCTTTATCCAGTCTATCATTGATGGGCATTTGGGTTGGTTCCAAGTCTTTGCTATTGTGAATAGTGCTGCAATAAGCATACGGGTGCATGTGTCCTTATAGTAGAATGATCTATAATCCTTTGGGTTTATACTTTTAACATGGTAAATACTATGTTTTAAATTATCAGCCAACATTATCTTTATAAATGTGACTTTAGCAGTATGGTCATGAAAATCAAATATAGTCATGCATCACTTCATGACAAGGATACACTCTGAGAAATGTGTCATCATGGGACTTGGCTATTGTGTGACTATCATAGAGAGTATTACACAAGCCTAGATGGCAGAACCTACTACATGCCCAGACTATATGGTACAGCTTATTGATCCTAGGTTACAAACCTGTACAACATGTTACTGTACTGAATACTGTAGGCAGTTGTAATACAATGATAAGTATTTTAAATACAGAAAAAGTGCAGTAAAAATATGACTCAAAAGATTTTTCAAGGCCTGGCGTGGTGGCCAGGCTTGTAATGTCAGCACTTTGGGAGGCTGAGGCAGGCGGATCACCTGAGGTCAGGAGTTCAAGACCAGCTTAGCCATCATGGTGAAACCCCATCTGTGCTAAAAAAAATACAAAAAATTAGCCAGGCATGGTGGCATGGGCCTGTAGTCCCAGATACTTGGGAGGCTGAGGCAGGAGAATCGCTTGAACCTGGGAGGCAGAGGTTGCAGTGAGCTGAGATTGTGCCACTGCACTCCAGCCTGGGCGACAGAGTGAGACTCTATCTCAACAACAACAACAACAACAACAACAAAAGATTTTAAAAAATGGTGTATCTATGTAGGGCATTTACCATAAATGAAGCTTACAGGACTGTGACTTTCTCTGGGTGAGTAAGTAAGTGGTGAGTGAATGTGAAGGCCAAGGGCATAACTGTATAGCACTGTAGACTTCGTAAATGTTGTATACTTAGGCTACACTAAATTTATAAAAATAGTTTTCTTTCTTCGATATTAAATTAATCATAGCTTACTGTAACTTTTTATATTATAAAATTTTTAATTTTCTAACTTTTTATAATAAGACTTAGCTTAAAAAACAAACACATTGGTCAGCTGTACGAATATAATATTTTTCTTTATATTCTAATTATAAAAGTCTTTAACTGCTTTACAAATTTTTTAAACATAAAACAAATGAAGACTTAAACATACAAATTAGCCTAGGCCTACACAGAGTTAATCATCAAGATATAACTAGACAATAGGAAGTTTTGGCTTCATTATAATCTTAAGGGATCATCATTGTATATGGGGTCTGTCCTTGACCAAAATGTTGTTATGTGACACATGACTGTATTAGACAATCTTGTCTTCTACCACAACTGTAATTAAACATGTTTCTAAGTATTAGCCACTGCACGTTTGTAAGAAAAATAAAATATCTGCTAAAAATGTATTTATAAATATAATCTTTCATTTAAGAATATTATATATTTTATTACATCCAAGACAATCAACTTAAAATTTAAAAGAAAAATTGAATCCTCAGTAAATTGACTAGCTATATCACTAAAATCCTAAATGAAATAACTTTTCATCATGCTATTAGTCATCCATAAAAAGTGAAAATGAAGAAAACCACATTCACCATAGCTATCAAAAATATAAACTGGGGAATAACCTTAACAAAAAATGGCAGATGTGTATAAATTTAAAACATATTGAATACCGTATATGAAGAAATGCATGTTTTCTCATCTGAGAAGTTAAAAGGCTAATTCTTTAACAAGAGATGTAAACATGAAATACAATATAAAGAAATGCTCAGACATATATACAGATACTTTGACAAACTTATCCTCAGATTCAAATGAAATGTGGAAAAGACAAAAACAATCAAAGATTTGACAAAAATTACTGAAAAGGGACATTCACTTTCAGATATTAAGATGTATTAATACAAAAATTTAAAAATGTGCTACTATATACTAAAGACTTAACATAGCTGGATCAATCACACAAAATAGAAAGCTTAGAAACATACCTACAAATATTTAAATGGTTTATAAATACAATTGTTATCACATTAAATCAACTAAAAATTTGGGGTAGGAGGGAGAAAGATTAAAAATTAAATCAATCAAACAAACGAAAATACTCTAAAAACATGTTGATGACTATTTATGTAATTTCACAATATGATCTTTTTTTTTCCCCAAAAGAAGAAATAGTATACAAGCAAACAAGAAATGATTGGTAGGTGAATATTTTACACATAAAGAACTTATAGAAACAAATAAAACATGAAGATCCCAGGGAACATTGAGCAAATGAGATAAACATCTAAGTCATAAAATTTGAAACACATAGGGCCAGTTGAACTATGAAAATTTTTAAGCATCTTATTAATAAATTAATAAATGTGAGAAATTATTTTTATCTACCGAAATGGTTGTGGAGCTTAATAGTTGAACATATAAGAGTTAAATTTCATATTATAATTGAGCTTAAATTTTGGCTTCACTTTACTAGTTTGATGATTTTGAGTACATTATTTTAATTCTCCATGCTTTTGTTTTCTCATCCGGAACATTAAGAATACTATTATACTTCTGCTTCACAAGTTTTTTGTGACGATTACATGCTTTTGTGTCTATAAAACACTTGTTTCAATGCATGGCACTTAGAAAACACTCAAAATTACTAGATTTAACCTACATACCCAAACATAGAGGAAATACATAAATGAGTTCACCTTTGCAATAGGATAGAATGCAAACATTTGCAATAGAATAGAATGCAAACTTTAAAAAATCATGTTGCCATGGATAAAATAGTCATTATCTCTTGACAAGTAGAAAATGTTCAAATAGTAAATATGGACTTTTGTTTTGAGCTATGACAATAGCTATTATGGGACTAGTTCTCCTACTGAGAAGTATAACATTGATTAACTACATGAGGTATCTGTTTCAATATATTGGACAAAAAAGAACTAGACTATGATCCTCAAGACTCCTCCAGGGAATAATTTCTTGGCCATGTCACAACAAAGTAGGGTCTAAACACGCCCCAACAGTTTGAAGTAGCTTAAGAGGCTGGGCAAGGCTCTAGACGGTAGAGATCTGTGCAGAGAGAAGCATCAGAAAATTTCTGTGAGTCCTTGGCCAAAAGCAGAGCAAAACTGCACAAGACTCAACAGAAAGTGGCTCCTATGACTTGGGAACAGAAAAGCACAGAGGTAGTACAGATTAAATAATTCTAGGAAACTTTGCAGTTCAGGCGCATGCAGTGTGTGCAGACATAGTTAGGTTAACACACTGTGAAAAATCTGGGCATTCAGCTTAGGAACCAGAAAGGCGATGAATTAAAGAGTAAAGACAATGTCTTCAAGTAAGGCCTATTCTACCTCTTCTCTAAGTCTAAAATCAAATCCTGGAAAAACCTTTGGGGAGATGGATTCTGGACATCTAGTTCCTCAAGTGAGAGGGACTTCAGAAAACTTAGATGTCTATAGAATTGCTCTAAAAAAGCATAATTAGGCTGCAATCAGTTCAAGATAATTATCCAGTTGTAGATTTGCCAACAAATGCAAAAAATTCCTTCGGATGAACAAAATAGAGCTAGAATTTCTAAACAAGTCATCAACAAAATATAATGTGAAGTAAGTAACACATGGAAAGAAACAGGAAAATGTGACCTAGAATCAGAAATAAAAAAGTTCATAGCAATATTCAGTAGCAGTCAACAATGAGATAGTCCAGACATTGGATTTAGCAATGAAAGTCTTTAAAGAGGCTATTATAAATATGTTTACAGAAATAAGGGATAAAAATTAAAGGTCTTAGTGAGGAACAGGGAATATCAGCAGAGCTACTGTGTAAAACAACTCGAGGAAATTTCAGAATTGAAAATTATAAGAGAGAAATGAAAAAACAAATCACTGAAAGTGCTTAACAGGAGATTGAAGAAAGCAGGTGGAAGAGTCACTAAACTTTACAAAAGATCAATACAAATACTCCAACCTGAAAAAGAGATAAAAGAGATTGAAGAAAAATTAACAGACAGTTAAGATACAAAAAGAGTCGAAACATATTTTCAAAAGTCTCAATAGTGAAAAGAATAAAAATAAACTGTACTAAACATTTTGAAGAAATAATGGTCCAAATTCTTCCAAAATTTGATGAAAATTTACTGATTGACTCAAGATTTCAGCAAAACCCTAAAGCATAAAGTACAAAAAAAAAAAAAAAAAAGTACTTAAGCAATTCTTAGTCTAACTGCTAAAAACCATGCTAAAAATGTCACCTAAAATCTTGTAAGTAGGGAAAATATCTTTCAAACATAAGAAAGAAATAAAAACATTTTTTAATGAACAAATGTTGAGAAAAAATTGTTGTCATTAGACCGACACTAAATTTATTACATTTGGACAAATGGGCAATGTCAAGTCAGCAGTAAGAACTGAGGGATGCATATGATTAGCTCCAGAGAAACAATTGAAAATTATTTTTAAAAAAGAGGGGAAGGAAGAACACAGTCACAAAAAGGAAAATTCAAATTAAACCCAATATAAGTAGAAGGAAAGAAATAATTACAAGGCAGGAAGCAATGAAATAGAAAACAGGTAATAAGTAAAATTGACAAATCAAAAACTGATAAAGACCCTAGAAAGACCAATGAAGGGAAAAACAAGAGAAAGTATAAATTACCTGTATCAAAAATAAATGAGAAAATATCATTAGAGATCTGACAGGCACAAAAAGAGTAATGAGAAAATGTTATGAACAACTTTTGCAAACAAAGATGAAAAGGCCAAAATCCTTGAGAAGTATAATTTTCCAAAGTTGACTGGAGAAAACTAGGTAATTTAACCAAACCTTTAATATTTATTAAAACGATACAATTAATAATACAAAATCATCCCATAAAAACTCTAGACTAAGCTAACTTCACCAGAGATTTCCATTAAAGAGGAAAATCAAAATCAAAAGTAATTTTATGATTCTGCCATATCCTTGATACCAAAATCTGGCAAAGCCAAAATAGGGAAAAAAAATAGAGACCAATACTTGTAATAATCCTAGAAACAAAGTCCTTAAGAATACATTAGCAAATGGAATCCAACAATAGATAGAAAAGCATGGTGGATCATAAGCAAGTAAGACTTATTCTACAAAAGTTTGTTTAGCATTTAAGATCAATCAATATACTCCATCACATTTATCAAAGAATGTGTTCATTTCAAAAGATGCATGAAAATTATTTGACAAATTTGAACACTTATTTATAACTCAGTAAATCAATAAAAGGAGGGATTTTTTTCAAACTGATAAAAAGAATCTATGAAAACTACATAATTAACATTGAAATTATAAATCTTGCCCCAGTAGTTGGGAATAAGGCAAGGATGTTTGTTCATATTTCCATTACATATTGTACTGAAGGTTTAAACTCTTACAATAAAGAAAAATTAAAAAACTAAATATAGAACTGCCATATATTCCTGCAATCTTTTTACTGGGTATATAACCAGGAGAAAGGAAATCAGTGTATCAAAGTGGTGTCTACACTATTCACAATAGCCAAGATATGGAATCAACCCAAGTGTCTATCCACAGATGAATGGATAAAGAAAACGTATTATATTTACACAATGGAATACTATTCATCCATCCTAGAATAAAATTATATCTTTCTTGGCAACATGGATGAGCTTGGTTGTCAGTATGCTAAGTGGAATAAACCAGGCACAGAAAGGTAAATACCACATGTTCTCATTCATACATGGAAGCTAAAAAGTTGATCTCATGGAAGTAGAGAGTAGACTAGTGGTTACTAGAGGCAGGGGAAGTGATGGAGGAGGGAAAGATGAAGTTTGGTTAACAGATAATAAGTACAGTAAGATAGAAGGAATAAGATCTTCTATAGCACTAAACAGTGACTATAATTAACAAATTATTGTATATTTTCAAATAGAAGAGCAGATTTTGAATGTTCCCAACACAAACAAATGATGGAAGTTTGAGGTGATGTATATGCTAATCAGCCTGATTTTATCATTGCATATTATATATGTGTTTCTATCACACTGTACCCTATAAATATGTATAAATATTGTGTGTCATTGAAAAATAATGATAACAGCAAACAATCAAAATTTGAAAAGCTAGCATTCTAATTTGTCCCTATTTGTAGATAACATGATTGTCTATGTTGAAAATTTTAAGGAATCTATTTTAAAAACTACTAAATTTAATAAGGGTATTTGGCAATGTCAAAGGATATAAGCTCAATATAAAAAAATCAATTGCATTTCTATATCTTGAAAAGAAAACTTTGAAGATAAATTTTAAAATTTATAGTAGTTTTAAAAATATTAAGTAGGAATTGACATAAAAATTCATGTGCAAACATCTACACTAAAAAATAGAAAATATTGGTAGGAGAAATAAAGAAGATCTAAATAAATAGAGGAATACACTGTATTAATGAATTAGGAAAACCCCATATTATTAAAATACAAATTTTCTGGAAATTGATATGCAAAATAAAATCAATCTCAACCTTTAAGTTCCCATGTTGTTTTTTAAAATTTTCTAAATTATGAGGTGGGGGAAGGGGGAAGGATAACATTAGGAGAAATAAGTAATGTAAATGACAAGTTTATTGGGTGCAGCACACCAACATGGCATGTACACATATGTAACAAACCTTCACGTTGTGCACATGTACCCTAGGACTTAAAGTATAATAAAAAAGTGAAAAAATAAAATTTTCTAAATTGACATGTAGATTGTGAAACATATATAGACATTCAAAAGACCGCAAATAATCAACTATTTAAAAAAAATACAAACAGACAGATTGGTGGAACAGAGTAAAGAATTCAAGGGATATGACATGTTGTCAATTAATTTTTGTTGAAGGGACATATCAAAATCAATGAGTAAAGTCTTCTTCACAAATTGTACTGAAACAACTAGATACTGGTATGGAAGAAAATGATGAACCTTAGCCCCTCCCTCACATCATATGCAAAAGTAAGTTGTTTTGAAATAAATCATATAACTAAATATAAAGCAGAAAGTACAAAGTTTCTAGGGGAAAACATAGGAGAAAATCTGCACAACCATGAGGTAGAAGAACATTTCTTAGAAAACAAAAAGTACTAATAATCAAAAAAATGAAAATTTTTGTATATCATCAAAATTAAAAACTTTTGCCCTTCAATAGATGCTATTAAGAAGATGAAATGATAAGCCACAAATTGAAAAAAAAAGTATATATTCTGAAAGAATTACTTCTTTCTAGAATATGTGTATAGTACTTAATAAGACAATGCAATAAAAATTGGCAGAAGACTTTAAAAAGTGCTTCACAAAAGAATCAATGTCCGAAAAACACAAATACTCCACTGGGTCTCAGCAAAATGCATGTTAGCAACATACACATGCTAGAATAACTAAAATTTGGAATATAAAATATACCAAGTCTTGGCCCAATGCAAATGTTTTTCCACAGGTGAATGGGTAAACAACTGTGTTCTCTTCATATAATAGAATACTAATTAACAATAAAAAGAACACACTATTGATAAACACATCAACATAAGTCTCAAAATATTTTGATAAGCTAAAATAGCCAGACATAGAAGGGTGTATATTGCATGATTTCATTTATGTAAACTCTAGAAAGGGCAATCATACTTTCTAGTGAGGGAAATCAGTGGTTGTCTTGGGTAGAACATGGGAGTGGGTGTTAACTCAAAAATAACAGAAGGGGGCTTCCTGAAATTATATCATTGTTCTAGATGTTGATTGGAATGATGGTTATATAAGGGTATAGAATTTTCAATATTCATCAATCTACTTAGTTAAAATGGTGCATTTTAAACATTTCATATATATATATATATCATTATCCCCGTTTTTGTAAGTATAAAATTAAGCTGAGAATTAATTCACTAAAAATGAACATTTATTGTAATTCACGGTGTTCTTATAGATAATTTTGATTCTGCTAGATTTCAGGGGATTTTTCCCAGTTTCCTCTATTGAATCTGTATATCCATTAGATAAAAATAACTGCTATCAATAAATTCAAAACAGAATATATTCATTTATTTAAAGAAGACATGTTACAAAATTTAGGTAAGTAGAGAATACAGGCAAATGTCAATTGCTTGGTAGATTTTGCTTAGTATGAAAGAAAACTTGCTTGGAAAATCATCTGAAATTTCTAAAGATACTAATTCAAGGCTTCTGAAGAAGTTATTCACGATGTTTGAAAAGGATGTTTGACATAAAAATGGAATACAAAAATAATTTTACAGAAATAAATAGTTATTGATCATTGATGGACTTACGGATATTGAAAATGGAGAGCAATTTCAAATAATTCGGGATTTGCAAGTATGATTACAGAAGAGTACTAATACCATAACAACAACCTGAAAAGTGGTCTGACTTATGGCAAAGTGGTAGATTATGGCATTGACTACCAGACAGAGTTATATTAACATATCATAGATACTTAACACATACTTATTTAAATAATATGTGCTGAAGTAGAGTAGAAAAATAGTTCACATATCACAGAGTCTAAAACTGAGACTAAGAGACATACTGACTTGTTCATGGTCATTGAACAGTGAGTTTTTGTTAATAATGACAATATGCTTTTTCACAATAACCTTTTATAATGTAAGATTTATGAGGGTGGAGACTGTGATCTTTACCTAGTACGTGGAAGAGTATCTGAGGTTTAGGCATGATATAAGTATATATTAAATGAATGAATACATAATGCTAGTGAACTCCCATCAAATATTTCACCAAATCATCACACATATTAAACATTATAATTATATTAAAACAATAATAAGACATAATAATACACTGGAAAATATCAGTTGTTGAGGTTTTTAAGGCAGAATGATCGCTTTTCAGAAGTAAGAGAACATCTGGAATTTCACTTTACCCTAGCATCATACCTCCCTACTCTGACCCCCTGCACTATTCCTGCACTTTCCACTTCTTTTCACTTTGTCTTAATCTCTAGAGATCCAAGGAATAATAGATCTTGTAGGGATTTAAGCCTACATAGCTGTCACTTTCCCTGTTGGAAGCAGAGTTTGCTTTTCTTTTTCCTTTCTACAGAGCATTTATTTTTATTTCATATTTAAAGACAAATTCTGTCTTTGCATGTCACATCAACCTTCTAGTGTACATGGAACCAAATCCCTAGAATAATAAATGATTTTTCATGAAAGGTGGAATGGATTTTAATCTTGAGTTATTCTAATAGCTCTCTCAATATCAGTTTTCTGGGAGGTGTTAGTTCCATTTTCAACATATACACGACATCAACATGGTGTCAAAAAATGTCTTTGTCACAGCTTGTATCCCAATGGAACTATTAATTTCATTTGAAATCATGCTCCCTTTGTGATACAAGCAGATTATAAAGAAATTTATTGGAAAAAATATTTTTATTATTTTAATATCTTGCCTATGTTCATTTAAGGGCCATGATCCAACATGTTCTCTTTTGATACACCAGCTAGACAAATTATTCATAATTCTTTTGGATGCAAAAATCTAAGAAATATTTAAAAATCATGAACACCCACTTCAGGATTGATACTGCATAAGGTTACTCTAATTTTCATGTGAAGTCCAAGTGTTGTAACAATTATGGCTCATTATGTTGTCAAAGAGAGACCTGTATTCAGTAACTATTTCCAACTCAAGACAGACTGTGTTATTGCCAACAGGCTTTTCAATAACCTGTGACAATCCAGCTTGCAGAGGTTAGAATTTAGCCATGACACTGTCATCGTTTTGTCTCAGTTCCTAAATTATCCAGCTTTTTTTTTTTTTTTTTTTCAGAGGTCTCAGATAAATCCCTTATTCTTGCTTATTCTTTAAGGGTTCTTCCTTAGTTCTCGGCATAATAAACACGTTTTCCTAATGATTATATTCTTCAAATTGCCTATGACTTTCATCTAGCAAAGAATATGAATGGAGGAAACAGAAGAAGAGGAAAGACAATCCAAATGGAATACACTGTTTTTACTTAGCTTCTATGTAGGAGCAAAAAGGTCTTTCATTTAAGGTATCTCATTCATCTCCTTGGCTGTGCACCTTGTCCATTTACAGCCACCTCCTATGACCTTGTTTACTCTGGAACCTACCCCTTTACAGATTATGGTGAGGCAGGCACTAGTGAATAACTGCATGACAGTCACCAATTCATATGCTTCTGGTGAAAGCATAATAAGCATCCTGTTTTAGAAATACAAATAAGATGGCTGAATGATAGACAGTGTTTCTAATCTGACACACAAGACTTGAAATATAAGACTTCAATTTAAGCTTACAGGCAAAATTGCTTAGTTTAAAACTGTTTTCCTCTTCTCCAAAGTGAAAATGCAATTCCATAAAAGTTTAAGGGTGATGATCCATTTTTGTATGTAGAGAAGTTTTAAAAAAGCAAGTAAAATTTTGTCAGTTATTTGGATTACAATGCAGTCTACTTGTTTCAAATCCTAAAAAGGGCACTCAAAGAAGAAAAAAAGAACAAGGATGAGTGTTTCTCTTCATTTACCCCTGCTCTCTGATACAAATATTTAATGTTTTGGGATCTAATGATGTCTCTTGAGTTGGGTTAATTGACATGTGAGAAAATGTATAAAAAGATAGCTACAGTCCTTCAAATGAAATCACCATCCTTATCATTAAAACTTTAATCACATTGAATTTATAACAATAATTATGAGAGTGATGGTGTTAATGGAATAGGGGTAGGAGATGAAGTAGTGGCTGTTGTGCGAACATTATTTTATAACTTGATAATATCATTTTTGTATTTGCTATTAACTTTTCAGTGTAAATGTAGGGGGAATAAACTTTTCATTAAAATTTGTCTTGTCTAAATAGTCTTAGTAACTACTATATGAATATATGTATGTATATGTGCATACATCCAGTTAGTGAAATATTTATCTATATACATATACCCAAATACACATATATGTATACATACATACAACACATCCACATGTATGTTTAATTCATTTAGATTTAGGCTTAAAATAGTGTTTTTGTTTGTAAAGGGCTCTCATCAATCTGAGGATAAAAGAGGAATGAGTTTGATTTATTGAATACCGCATGCATAAATGAAAGAAATAGAGAGAGGGTCCAGCCAAAATCTTCTGATGGCAAAGACTGATGGTCGGATCTGGCAGAATTTGCTTTTTCTTTGCTTCAGGAGTCCACATTGTTATTCACTGATCAAAATGAGGAGGAATGTTGCGGTAATTAAAGTTAATTTACTGGCTCATAAACTTTAACACATTTGATGATGTGTAAGGCCCTGATTAACACAAAAACCAAGTCAGAAATTATTTTAGGCAAAAAGCACTGCACACATTTGTAAGTAGCTTTGATCAATAAAACAGCAACAGTATATATATATATATGGGAGATATATATATATATCTCATTAAAAACTGACATATTTTAGTTTCCTGCATACTTATTTCTATTATGTTTGGTTGTAACCTTCTGAATACAATCATCAGTGTTCTTACTTTTAGAATGCCGTGAAAACTTAATAGTTTGTATGTAAAATGAGCCTGAAAAATTCCAAGACGTCTATGAGAGATCTAAACTTTCAGTATTAATGATTCAACTTTTGACATTAGGTTTCAATATTTACTAAATCTTACTGTGCTTAGGAGAGAAGACATTCATACTTATCATGAATTAGTTTATCATGCTCTGTCCTAAGAATCTATAAAAAAGGAGACAGGAGAGCAAAAGCACACCATAATGCATAATGTCAGGGGTATTACAAACCGCCATAGGACAGGGGAAAGGAAACTGGAAATGAACTGTTTTTTGGTTGTTTCCACAATTTTTGCTGTTATTTAGTCCATGCTGCAATGCAAGGAAAGACCCTGACTTACTCTTTAAACTAGAAAAAAACAGCTTTATTTTCTGAGGCATTTAGAAGGTATTGACAATGTCTGGTTGACACTTTGGTGCTTTTCTTTGATATTTGTCTCTGTTAAGCTTGAGAAAGGTATCATTATCGTCAATGCTCTTCCCCACCCTCAACACCTATCCCCCTTTCTATAAATCCTGATAAAATAAAAAGATTTTTACTTGGTATTTTCTTGACTCTGTATTATTTCACAATAGTATGTATGAGTGAAAGTCCTATTCTTGTAAGAGTGTTTGTTTATGGTGTTATTTATTTATTTAATTAATTATTCATATTCCAGATAATGGAGGATCAACTGGTAGAATTGAGGTCAAATCGAAATATACCATAAATGTGTGATTTTAGAACAGGAGACAGCTCTACAGATATAGGTTGACTGTCACTGACTATGGAACTGTCATCCCCATCATGGTTAGGCCTATTAAATGACATGACTCTTTAGCAGGGCATGTCAAGTCAGTGAAGAATGATAAAGACTAAGCTACATGCATGCTAATCTGGAAAGTATTATGAAACTGCTTTGCTGCCAAGGTTTCTAGTTTGAGACACGGCAATGTCCAGTTTATTACTATGACAAAAGAAAAAGGAGAATTGTTCACAAAATTGCAGGCCTTATACAGAAATGTCTGCCTTTTTACTCTTTGGTTTATTATTAAATATGAATTTAAAAGGTAGGATTTAAGAATAGACATGAAAATGTTATCCAGAGTGGGAATAAAAATGAATACTAAGAATATATCTGAAAGATATATCCAGCCTAGAATTCAAGATGTCAAGAAAAATGAGATTCCAAAATCAGGGTTGTATAAAACTGAGCAACAAACAATAGAAGTCAGCAATCACAAAGCAAATGTGCAAGAACAAATATAACAAGTTAGCAATTCTCCTTGTCTGTTAGGAGTATAGACCATTTATTTCTCTCCAGAGGGAAATTGAACATTTTTAAAGCCATAATTAATATTTATGTGTTTTTAATTTGTGATTTTTTTTAACAGAAATGATTGTGTTCTTAGGAAATTTGCAGTCTGATTATAACATTGATTTATAACATTGTCTTACTTCTACAGGTAAGTGTTCAAAATATATTCAGAGTCAAAAATCTAATAATATTCAGAGAAGGAATGCAAATTCCACCCAGATTCTGTAATGTCAGACCATTTGGAAAACACCTGTGTTTCGCCCATATTGGGGCAGCGTTGCTCACTGAGATCATACAAATGTAAAGAATTTGGCAAGTCAACCAAATCTATCTTTTTTCTTAAAGTTATAAATTTTATTGTTAATTCTCAGAAATTAATATAGTTAACTGTATTGTGTACAATGACTTTTGATAGGTCACATTTTCCCTAGAAAATTTATCATTTACCCTTAATAATTTTGACTTATCTCATTTTGTAAGGAAATAGTCCATTAAAAACTTGTATGGTATTTTTAAAATTAGCATCTTTTGATTCTTAGATTTTAAGCCAGGTCTTGGACAACTAATCAAGTGACTTTGATCAAAATCTTTGGAAAATGCAATGTTTTAAGGACAAGTTTAATTGAATCACAGTTTGAAGTGGTAGCAAAGTGAGTTTGCCCTTTGTCATAACGTACCTAGGAATCCTGATCTATATTCCTGATTGCTATTGATTTTTCTAGATTTCATTATAAAATCAATAACTGTTGCACAGGGTAAAATAGTTTACAAGGGTTGCAACATACTGTGGACTTCTGAAAACATACTGAGCTCGGTGAAGCCACCCAGGCAGCCAATTAGGAGAAAACATCTATTAGGTAAAAACAGGGCAGTCCCATTGACTGCTATTGATTTTCTTAGCCCTGTGAAAAGACAATCAATTAGATAAAGAAGGCTAATGTTACAGCTGCAATTTAATAACCCCTAAAAAAAGAAGGAGGGCTATTGATTCCTGACATGGAATGTTGAGGCTTATTGAAATATACTGAACTTCACCTGTCTTTTAATCAGGCCTGTGGAGAAGAGAGGAAGCCTGCCATTGTAGCCTTGTGGTATAGAATCCCAATTGTTAAAGAGCTTTGGTGACGCCAGACCTAAGAGATGCAAATGAAACAGAACTTTAGAAGAAACATAGGCCCAGATTGAATACGAAATCATGGAAGCTATTGACAGAAACTGTCTTGGTGAAGGTTGTTTCTTTCTCCATACAGAGCTCACCAGAGTACCACCTGTCATTTTCAAAAGCAAAGTCAGTTTTGCCAACCAGCCGTGAATGACAAATAAAGCTTTATATGAAACACAAGGGCATATTATGTGCTATTGTGAGTTCTGCTAAGTGCTAATTTATCTGGCTTGTTCTCTTCAGCAAACACAGGCATAGACACATGAAATAATCTACCTCATTATGTAGCTATTTAGGAGAAAAACAAAGCAAGGTGTTTTTGTGTGTTGCAGAAGGTACATGATACAAGAAAGGTTTTCACAAGCCCTAACATAGCTAATGAAAATAAATGAAATGCTGTAAGCTGCAACAATTTTAGAACAAATCAACTTTTGCTAGTTTTGGATTTAGGGAGTCCCAGCTGCTTTTCATAAATAGATGAGTACTTTCATTCATTTTTTTATAGTCCCTAATTGGAAATGGCTAATAGGCCTTGTCCCTTTCAAATATAAAATCTGGACTAAAATACCTCATATAGATATGTTCTTTATGCTTTTCTTTTCTATTGCATGTATTTGATCCTTTCTCCCTCATTACATATATGCCTTTTTACCAGCAGACAGCTGCTATTCACAATAATTGCTAGGGCAGTCAATTATACTTTAAATAGACCTACTTGAGGACAAATGGTGGTCTAAATTGTACTAAAGACACACCATACACAAAGACTATGCCATTTCTACTATCTGAAATATTCTAAATATTCCTGAGCGGCAATCTAGTTTATACACCTTACTGCAGCGTGTCAAAGCTTTTCTCCAAAATATTTCCAGAATACAAGTGAACTATTCTGTGAGCCATTACATAATTACTTAAGGTTATATTGTGCTAATTCCCCCATATGTATTTAGGTAGTATAAATCAGCATTGTACAAAATATATTTTTGCTGAGTGCTTTCCTTTTTATTTAAAAACATGCATATTCAATATGCATATATTTCTACTTATTAACATGGATGTCTAAAATATGTTCTTTAAAGAGTACACTTTTCTTTAAGAATTACACATTTATAAAAATAACTTGTGATTTGGACAAATAATTAGATTTTAGAACTTAAGATCCAAGTCAAAGGTGGTTAAAAATGTCCCTTATTACAATGTATAGTGCCTTGTTTACCTACACAATGTACATTTTATAAATAATATTAGATATAGTGATATAAGTGAGTGTAGCACATTTCTGTTTATAACAGTATTACATTGTCAGAATAATCAACACATTATTAATTGGCAAGAGAAGTACACTCCATACAAATCTGAAATGCCACGTTTATAAGTAAATCACAGTAATATTTTTAAAATCAAAATTTGGGGATGTAAAAATGTTTATTTAATTTAAATATTAGAAACTACAATTCATTCAGGCTCTTGGAACATTATACCAACACGTCAAGTATTCTCTTTATTTTTCAATGTATTACACATAGGTCATTTTTTCTCAAACTTGTGCTTTGCCATTAAGTATATAAAAACATATCTGTATCTGGGGTAAAATACCAAGTCTCTTAGGCAGCTTAGATGTAGGTGTTTGGAACTGTATTTTGACCTTAAAGATTTAAGAGAGCCCTCCCACTGTTAGATTAGCATAAATGAATTTATAGCAGAAATAAAATCTAGCTTATAAAGGATAAGAATCTGTCAAAAGAAGAGTAATGAAAGTGCATATTTAAACATCAAGGAATGAGCTTTTCGACACTTACACCTCTATTAGAGACATTGAAGTAGCATTTGCCTGTACAACATGCAATAGAAGAGTCCTTCACTAAGACATCTTCCCTCAATTTTCCAAGACTGCAAAGATAAAAACTTCACTTTAAAGCATATGACGGGTGTGGAAACAAGGTCAAGCTCTATTTTCAAAACCTTACAAATAATTTGTGAATAAATGAGGACAAGTGAATCAACTAAAAAGATTTTTACTGAGGGTTTTGTGGAACTCTTCTTAATAATATCATCTCTAAAGCCAGATTTGCTTGGTTCAAGCTCTATCTCCCCCACTTTATAAGTGTGCAATTCCTGGTAAATATTGTCTTGGGGATGCTGTAATTCCTTTTGGGGATGGAGTCTCTCCTTAGCTCTCAGAAGGCCTTGTGTGAGAATACAGAAGTTTTCAGGAAATCATTGTGTATCTTGATTTTTCTTCTTCTTTATCACATTAAAGAGCATGAGAGAAGAGGCCGGCAAGGGAAATTGTCAACATGTGGCTGATAATTATTCTTTAAGAGTTCTGTTGTGGAAATAGAAATTCTATTAAAATATCTTTACTTTGGTATTCATAGAAGCTACATCACGTCCAAAATTTAAAATCAAGCCCAAAGCATTATCATTTTCTTGACATAACCAATAACACATTGTGTAACAAAGAACCACAAAATTAGGTTTATGGATCTAAGTCTAAAACCATTTTACAGTTATGAAAAAGAAGACACATTTTGTAAAAAATTCTTATTTTTCTCATTCTCAGAATGTTAAACATCCTATTCTTTTGTTGTTAATTTGATAAATACTGTTCTTCAAGACTAAAGGGCTGACAGGTTAAATAGTAAGTCCTGTGAAACTTCCCAGCTAAGCTCCAAAGCATGTCACTTGAAACACTGAACTTTATCAGTCACTTCATTGGTAAAGTTTTAAGCAGCTAACATATTAGTGAGAGTAGTTTTAAAAAATTTGATCCGGCCGGGCGCGGTGGCTCAAGCCTGTAATCCCAGCACTTTGGGAGGCCGAGACGGGCGGATCACGAGGTCAGGAGATCGAGACCATCCTGGCTAACACGGTGAAACCCCGTCTCTACTAAAATATACAAAAAATTAGCCGGGCGAGATGGCGGGCGCCTGTAGTCCCAGCTACTCGGGAGGCTGAGGCGAGAGAATGGCGTAAACCCGGGAGGCGGAGCTTGCAGTGAGCTGAGATCCGGCCACTGCACTCCAGCCTGGGCGACAGAGCGAGACTCCATCTCAAAAAAAAAAATAATAATAATAATAAAATAAAAAAATAAAAAAAATAAAAAAATAAAAAATTTGATCCTAAAAATTAGTATAAGTTGTCCTCAAAAATTTTATTTTTTAAAGCTTTGAATTGTAGAGTAATATCAGAAATAAATAACTTAAGAAAAATGAAAATATAAGCATCTACTTGCCAGTTTGTGTAACTGGAAGAATAAAATATCATTGCAAAACTATTTCCATTAAAAAATAAATTAAAATGATGAGAGTAGAACAAAGTGAATGTAAAAATCACCAATATTGGGGAATCTTTTCAAATGTTTTTAGAAGGGTTTTTATTTTATTTTATTTTTATTATTTTCTCATATATTAAAAAAGAAAGAAAAAATGACAAATGAGAGTTATTTTGACCCAAACAGTAGAAACAGTGAAGATTTGGTGTATATTTTCCTGAAATTACTTTTCTTCAATTTATTATTGGTTTTTGAGCACTTATGTTTATAGTTCTCTGAAAAGACCTTTCAGAAAGAACAATAAACTTTAAGATGTGTAAAAAGGCAGTGTATCACTCGAACCCAGGAGTTTGAGACTAGCCTGGGCAAGATGGTGAAATCCCATCTCTACAAAAAATACAAAAATTAGCCGGAGCTGGTGGTGAATGCCTGAGTCCCAGTTACTTGGGAGGCTGAGGTGGAAGAATGGCTTCAGCCCAAGAAGCAGAGGTTCCTGTGAGCCATGATCTCACCACTGAAATCCAGCCTGAGTGGCACAGCAGACCCTGTCTCAATATATACTTACATACATATAAAATATATATATTAAAAATTCTACCTACAAATAATATGGAATCTATTTGGGAATCATCTAATAAATGTAACACAAGACAAATCAACCTAAAATTATGCTATTATTTTTTTCTTAGACTTTATTTCACTGACTTTCTCCTCTTTTGGCTCATTTACCAATATGTTCAGTTTTGTTTTATGTAAACTCATGACCTTTTACAATTCAATAATATTTAAAGTTGTTCAGTGAATGCATTACTATTAGATTTGTTGATAATACAATAAATTAATACAATAAATCAATAAATCAGTTAACAGTATTTTGGAAAGCTTGTCATTGGGGAAATATAAAAAGTGTGAGACAGTGCTATGGTTTGACTGGTTAAGTGGGAGAATTTTGCTTAGTGGATACCAAACATTTATTCAAAAGAATTAATGCCATTTGTCATATTTTTCCTTTTTCTATGTGATCTCAGATTTTCTTGACTATGTAATAGTGTCACTATTCTGCCACATTTACTTTTCTCTTTACTATTTGAGTTAATTGCATTCCTGTTCTAATAGGAATGGTTAGACTCTAAGCTTCTTGAAAAGCAGAGTGCATTTCTGGTTTATCTTTGCACTTTTCTCTAGGTGCTTAATATATAATTGGCATTCAATTAATACTTGTTGAATAAAAAAATAGAGCTGTCAATGACTGAATGTGTGGCCTACTCATAGTTCCTTGATGTTTATACATCATTCAGGCTATTGTTCACATCCTTCCTGAAACTCTGTCTTTTTTACTTTACAGAAAGTACACCATCTCATTCACTTACCTTACCAGTTCCCTCTTCTTGTCTTAAATGTGGATAATCCCTAAAGTTTTCTCTTTGTCCTTCTTCCCCTCTGTTCTTTCTCTTCCCTTGCCTTCCTTGAGTTATCATGTCACCAGTCATGTGGTCTATCATGTGTATCTTGCCTTTATTTTGGTAACTTTAGCCTATATGTTTAATGGTCTTTTGGCCAAATCTTCTTAGCTCACGATAGCTGCAATATCATTAAACAAAATTAATCATAATTTATTAATTTGAATAATGTACATGAAATTTGACTGTACAATTGTCTTTTTGTGAAATTGATATGTGACCACAATAAAGATGTCATAAAATATAGATACAACTAGGCTTTCTCACATATATTTTTAATGTACTGAAAACAATGCTTGTGGAACACGTTTACTCCATTACATCTAGGCAATTGGATATAGTATAGCCATAAAATAATGATATTCTAAAAGTCCATTAATTAAATTAAAATTATATTCAAAATATTATTAAATGAGAAAAAAAGATGAGAATGCCAGTTATTGTCTTATTTTTAATAAACTATGTAAATCCAGTCGTGCACCTTACAAAGACCAGTCAATGACAGACTGCCTTTATGATGGTAGTGCCATAAGATTATAATGAAGCTGAATAATTCTTACCGCTTGGTGATATAGTAACTATGATAACATCATAACATAAAATATGGCTCACATGTCTGTGGTGATGTTGGTGTAAACAAACCTATGGTGCTGCCAGTTGTATAAAAGTATAGCACACAGAATTATGTAGAGTATATAATACTTGATAATAAATTACTATGTCACTGTTTTATGTATTTATTATACTATGCTTTTCATTGTTATTTTAGAGTGCATTCCTTCTATTTATTTAAAAAAAACAGTTAACTATAAAACAGCCCCAGGCAGGTTCTTCAAGGGATATTCCAGAAGAAGGCATTGTTATCAGAGAAGACAACAGCTTCGTGGATGTTATTGCCCCTGAATACCTTCCTGTGGAACAAGATGTGGATATGGAAGACAGTCCTATGTATGATCCTGACTTTGTAAAGACCTAGGTTAATGGTTGTGTTTATGTCAGTTCTTAACAAAAAAGTTTAAAAACTGTAAAAAATTACAATAGATAAAAGCTTATGGGGATAAGAATGTAAAGAAAGAAAATATTTTTGTACATCTGTAGAATGTGCTTGTGTTTTAAGTTGCGTTCAATCATTTCAGGCTAATTTATTATTGAAGAGAGAAAAATTGTTTTTTAGAAAGATAGTATAGCATAAGTTTTCGGTGTTTATAGTATATAGCAGTGTACAGTTATGTCCTTGGCCTTCACATTCACTTGTCTGTCACTGACTCACCTAGAGCAACTTGCACTTCTCCAAGGTTCGTTCATAGTAACTACTCTATACAGGTGTACCATTTTAAATATTTTACTCTGTACCTCTACTGCACCTTTTCTCTCTTTAGACATGTTTAAATACATTAATACATACCATTATGTTATAATTGCCCATAGCATTCAATATAGTGACATGTTATACAGATTTGTAGTTTAGGAGGAATAGGCTAAAACATATAGCCTAGGCTATACCAGATAGGTTTAAGTATCCTTTATGTTGTTCACAGAAGGACAAAATTGTCTAAAGATATATTTCTTAGACTACTTCCCCATTGTTAAGGAGCACATGACTGTAGTTATATCATCTTCCACATTAATCCACATTAACAATGCATATTAGTGTTCTAATTACAACAACTCATTTTATCTTCATTTTGCTCCATTTTCATTTCTGATTTTTTAAGTCAATACACATGTGGATGTATGGACTTTGAAGAAAAATATATGCATATAGACATACATATATGTAAACAATAAAATATTTTTTTAAATACATTAAGTTCAATAGTGTTTCCTTTCTTCAGAAAAAAAAAATAACTTACTGGGATTCTATTTAAAATAAACAAACACCTAACTAGAGAGTGAGAGAGAGTTGAGAGAAACAGCGCTCGTGAAGAATACCACACTTCTGAGGCTTTCACTACCTCCAAGCCAGGATAGAAGGTCAGGGAGACTGGCCAAAAAAAAAAAAAAAAAAAAACATGCAAAGACGCTATTGTGGCTATAAGAATGGGAACCGGATTCCTGTTTCCCAGCTGCGTTCTTTCTGAGCTGCTCAATCTACAGTCCTGTCAGGTGGTTTTATCCTAGTCAAATATGTTGACAAATCATTGAGAAACTTTTGCATAATCTTTGTAATTTGGGGTGACAAATGAATATATATTATATAATATACAAATTATATATAATATATATGTAGTATATACATTTTATATATGTATGTGTATACACACACACACACACACAGATGCAAATCCTATTGGATAAACAGTTATGTATTACTTAACTATGGGGATATATTCCGAGAAATACAGTGTTAGGTGATTTTTGTCATTGTATAACCATTATAGCCTGTACTTACCCAAACTCAGATGGTATAGCCCACTTAATCACCTAGGATGTACGTTATGGATATTGCCCTTCGACCACAAATCTGTACAGCAGGTTAGTTTACTAAATACCATAGGCAATTGTAACACAATGGTAAGAATTTGTGAATTTAAACATATCTAAACATAGAAAAAATATTTTAAACATATTGTATTAAAATCTTATGGGACCACGGTTGTATATGCAGTCCACCACTGACTGAAACGTTGTTATGAGGCACATTACATGACTGTATATATGATTTTGGCAGATGCAATCCTGAAGGCTGACAAGTCTGAAATCCACAGAGCAAACTAGCAGGCTAGAAATTCCACTAGGAGTTGATGTTGTAGTCTTGAGTTTGAAGACAATCTGGAGGCAAATTCTTTTTACTTTGGGATACCCCAGGCTTTGTCCTAAAGGCCTTCTGCTGATTAAATGAAATTCATCAGATTATGGAGGGTAAACTGCTTTACTCAAAGTCTGCTATTGAAAGGTTAATCTCGTTTGAAAAATACCTTCACATGAACACCAGACTTATGTTTGACTGAACAACTAGGCACCATAATCCAGCCAAGTGAGGATGCTAAATCTTTGAGTGATATTCACTCTTTCTTTTCTTTGTTATCCTATAATTTAATAACTATGATGTAAAGTTAATTAATCTTATGTTACATGGTAAGATAATAAGAGAAAACAAAAATTTTTCTTATACACACACATACACAAACACGTTCATAGCAAAATTGGAAGAAAAACTGGTGACAATTATAGTCCTCATTTCTGGAGCTGGTCATGTTGTCATAGCTGATATTTGTTAATCATCATCTTCTACTGCCCTTGTTGTATTTCCCTTGTACTCGGCATGCACCGCCATTGGTTGTGGTTTTTTCCTTGGTAAGATGACCCAAACCCTCATTTGTAAAGTGATATCAATCTGTATATATGTGTGTGTGTATATATATATATACACACACACACATACAGAGTGATAGATATATGATTTTCCTTATTTATATATGTTTTTCTTTTTCCTCAGTTATATTCCATATATATATGATCTTTGAAATATATATATATGATCTTTGAAAAAAAAAGTATATTTATATATCTCACATGCCTGTGGTCCCAGCTGCATGGGGGGCTAAGGCAGGAGGATCACTTGAGTTCAGGAGGTTGAAAATGTAGTGAGCCATGTTCATACCATTGCACTCCAGCTTGAGCAACAGAGCGAGATTCTGTCTCAAAAAAACAAATATTAAAAAATAAAGAGTAAAGTCATCAACAAGATATGGTGTTCCTTAATATGTATGAACTTAGTAACAGATATCCAAAATACCTGAAGCAAAAATGGATTAAATTAATAGGAGAAATATATCAGTCAGCAAATATGTTTAAAATTGAAATATGAGTTGACATTTATGTTTCAACACTCTTATCTCAGTAATTGATAGAATCAATAGACATAAAATCAGTAGGTGCTTAGAGGACTTGAACAACATAGTTAACCATCTTAATCAGGTTGACGTTTTTAAAACACTATACCCTAGAATAGCAGAGTAGACATTCGTTCAAAGTGCACAGGAGTATTCACCAAAATGGACAAGATTTTGGTACATAAAACAAGTTTTGATATATTTACTAAGTTAAAAATCATACAAAGGACCTTGTCTTAGCAAAATGACTAAAATGAAATTATATTAGTCATTGAAAATCAAATAATTTCCAGAAAAATACCCAAATATTTGGAGTCTAAACAATATTCCCCTAAATACTTAACAGTGAATGATAAAATTATAATCAAAATTTGAAAATATTTCTACTAAAATAAAATTTACCACACAAAATAATAAATTTTGTGAGATGTAGCTAACCCAGCACTTGGAATGAAATAGACTAAAATCAAAATCTAAGTCTATGTTATGACACCAGAAATATAAGAGAAAAATCTTAAATTCAATAGAAAAAATACCAAAAATAAGATTATAAATTGTTTTAGTCTGTTTCGTGCTCCTACAACAGAATACCTGGAACTGGATAATTTACACAAAGCAAAAATTTATTTTCCCACAGTTCTGAAGGCTGTGAAGTCCAAGATCTGATGAGGGATTTTGTTTATTTGTCTGTTCATTTGTTTTTGCTGTGTTCTCACATGGAGGGAAGTCAAGAGAGAACCAACCCACTCCCACAGCCCCCTTTTTATAATGGCATAAATCCATTCATGATGGTGGATTGCTCATGACCTAAACATCTTCTAACATTTTTGCATTGGGAATTAAGTTTCCAACACACAATTCTGGGGGTACATATTCAAATCATAGCATTAATAAAATAGAAAATGAGCAAACATTATAGAATGCACAGTAAACCAAAAGCTTATTTGAAATGATCAATAATCAAACATTACCCAGACTGATCGAGGAAAAAAATCACATTATCAATGTTCAGAGGTAAAGAATATCATTATAGTTCCTGTAACTAAAATCTTCCAACAAAATAAACTTTTGTTTCAGACGTTGGACTATATTCAGCGGTGGATTTTACCATACTGTTTAGCAAGAAATGAAATTAGTCCAACCTGAACTCTTTCAGAAAATGGAAGGTATTGAAGACTTCTTAAATAATGTCATAAGGCTGCCTTACCCTCATACCATACCAAATAAAAGCACTATAAAAATCAGAAAACAGCAGATATATGTCTTATGAAAATATATACCAGCATCCATAAGTCCAGCAAAATAAGACAATCATTTACATCATGACCACCTGGGGTTTGTTGCAAGAATGAAAATTCATTTAACATAGAAAAATAATCAACAAAATTTACCATATTGATTAAAAAAGAGAAAAATACAACACAATCATGTTAAAAAGGAGACAAAAAATGTTAACTGTCATTGCCCATATACAATAACATCTCTTAAAAACTAAGAATAGAAGATAATTTCCTCAATTTGATGAAAGGCACCTACAAAAACCTACAGCTTACCTGACATCTAGTGATGAAAGACCAAATGCTTTCCTTCTAAGCATGAACAAAGAAATGATGTCCAATTTCACCATTCTTATTTAACACAGTACTGGATGTTTTAGCCAGTGCAAAAAGTCAAGGAAAAGAAAAAGTAGAAAGATAATAAAAAGACATAAATCAGTCATATCTACAGAGGTCATGATTATCTACATAGGAAATTCAAAGGAATCTGCTAAATATACATCTAGAGCTAAAAAGTGACTTTATCAAGGTCACAGGATGCAGGACCAATGCAAAAAAATCAATCATACTTCTGTATATTAACAAACATGTGGGAATCAAATAAAAACTTGAATACCATTTACAGTGTCTCCACAGAATATGAAATGATAGGTGAATATCTAACCAAACATGTAAATGTGCATTCTGAAAATCATAAAATGATGTCGAAGAAAATTTTTTTTTAAATCTAAAAAAAATGGAGAAACATATCACATTTATGGATTGGAAGACTCAACATAGAAAAATAATAATTACTCATTTCTTTTTCTAATTTTAATGCAATGTCTATCAAAATGTCAGTTGTTTTGTGGACTATACAAATCTATTCTATAATAATTTGGAAAGCCATACAGCATAAAATAAAATGATTTTTAAAAGCAGAATGGGAGAAGTTGCCTTCCCTTATGTTAACATTTGCTACATACAGTAGTTAAGACAGTGTAGTATTGGTGAAGTAATAGACACATAGGTCCATAGAACATAACAGAGATCTTAAAAATAGAACCACAAAAATATGTTCAATTATTTTCTTACAATGGTACAAAAACAATTTAGCAGAGGAAAAAATAGCCTTTCCAGTAATCGGTGCTGGGACAGATTGGCATACCTAGGTCAAAAATATGAGCATTGATCTAAACCTCACACCTTATACAAAATTAATTCCTATGGATCAATGACTTAATGTATAATTATAAAATGTTTAAGAAATACAGAAGGCAATATTCATAATCTGGGGCTAGGCGTAGTGTTTAGGCTTAACACTGAAAGCACAATTTATAAAAGTAAAACTTGGTAAGCTGGACCTCAGACAAATTAAAAACTTTTGCTTTGTGAAATAATCTGTTTATAGATCGAAAAGACACGCTTTAGTCTGGGAGCAAATATTTACAAAAACCTATTTGCAACAAAAGACTTGTATCTAGAGTATAAAAAATAAAAACAAATTTGTATATGTATGAGAAAATTTGTCAAAAGATACAAGCAGAAATTTCATTGAGGAGAATATACAGATGAGAAACAAATATGTTAAAAGACTTCAACATCATTAGTCATTAGATAAATGCAAATAAAAACCACAATGAGTTATCAATGCGCTTCTATATAGATAACTTTAAAAATAATGACACAGCCAAATGTTAGTAATAATGAAGAAAAAAACAGATCACTTGAACAATTCTGGTGGGAATGTAAAATGATTCAGCCACTCTGGAAAGTAATATGTGACTTCTTACAATCCAAACACTTCCTTATCATACTATCCAGCAATTGCACTCTTGAACATTTATCCCAGAGATAAGAAAACACAATAATCTGTACATGCATTTTCATGGCAGTATCCTGGAGATAAGGAAACACAATAATCTTTACAGGCGTTTTCATTAATAAGAGCAAGAACTATGCACAACTAATGCTCTTCAACTTGTGAATGATTAAACAAAATGTAGTATTCGGCGATGTTAAAAAATGAACACAGCAATTTGAATGCATTTTAAGGGAATTATGCTGAATGAAACATAAAGCCAATATAAAAGTATGGACTGTATGGTTTTACTTATATAAATCTTGAAGTGAGAAAATAATACAGATAAAGAACAGCATAATGGCTGCCAAATGATTAAACAGTGGTAGAACGATAGAGGAGTCTGTACTTGTGATGGAACTGCTCTGTATCTTGACTGTAGTGGTGTTCTAAAAAAAAACTTTGCAAGTCTTATTAAGATGTTGAAAAGGAATAATAAAGGCATTTAAATAATACCTATTTCAATGTATGAAAGAACATTATGTACAACATTACACAAATGAATCTCCATTATTAGGTTTATGTTTCTCATAGGTGCAATTTTGAGGATTTTTTTTTGCTTGTTTGTGTAAGGCTGTCCAATATATTGGATCATGTTTACTGGGCCTTCTATACATTATTGGTATCTAGCGAGTCTACCTAGTTATTGTAAAAGTCAAAAATACCATCATACACTTTCAGACATCCTTTGTGGGTTGCCCAAGTTGACAACCATCAATCTGGATTAATCATCTACTTTTCAAAAAATTAAATTGTCAAAGTTCCCTCAAAAAAAAAAAAAGTGAATGGCTTACATTTTTTGAAGATATTGAAAGAAGAGTTGAGTATATACCTCTTAAAAAGGTGCCAGGACAAGGATATTTTATAGGTGAGTTTTAACAAACTTTGAAGAAAGAGATAATTCCTTTGTTATTGAAGTAGTACCTATCTGTCTTTGTCTACACAGGCTGCTAAGACAAAATGCCTTAACCAGTGTAATTTATAAACAACAGAAATTTGTTGCTCACAGTTCTAGAATCTGGGAAGTTTAAGATCAAGGTGCCAGCTGATATGGTGTCTGATGAGGACTCATTCTTGCTAGATGGCACCTTCTTTGTATCCTGAGGTATCAGAAGGAGAAAGGAGGCTCTTCAAACTTCCTTTATGAGAATACTAATTCCATTCATGAGGGTTCCCCACTCAAGACTTAATCACTCTTAAAGGCCACATCTCTTAATACTATCACATTGAGAATTAAGTTTCAACAGGTGAATTTTAGCAAGACACATATATTCAGACCATATTACTATCCTAGGAAAAAGATGGAAATATTTTTTGACTGGCTACCAATCCAAAAATGTAAGTATGAAATTTTAAAATGTAATGCAAGTTATGAATATTAATGCAAGTAAAATATAAATAACTAATAATAAACATAATAACCAAATGTACTTTATCTCAGAAATACAGGAATACTTATATGTTCAAAAATATATCAATATTTTTTGTTATTAAAATTTGAATAAAATAAAATTTGTTGTTATTATTATTATTATTATTTGAGACAAGATCTTGCTGTGTCACCCAGGCTGGAGTGCAGTGGTGGGATCATACCTCACTGTAGTCTCAAAATTTTGGACTCAAGCAATCTTCCCAACTCAGCCTCCAGAGTAGCTGGGACCACACGTGTGCACCACCACACCATGCTATCTTTTTTTTTTTTTTGGTAGAGACATGGTCTCATTTTGCTCTGGCTGGTCTGGAACTTCCGGGATCAAGTTATCTTCCCTCATTGACCTTCCAAAGTGCTGGGATTATAGGCATGAGCCACTGCACCCAACTTAATATTATTTAATTGATGTTGAAATGCAAGTGAAATAAAATGAAATATTCCTTATTTAAAATTATAAATGAAGAAAAAATAATAACGAGCAGAATAAAACAAACTTGGATAATTTTTATTTTAATTTTAGTTTAGGTTCAGGGGTACATGTGCAGGTTTTCTATATAGGTAAATTGCGTGTCACAGAATTTTGGTGTACAAATTGTTTTGTCACCTAGGTAATAAGCATAGTACCTGTTAGGTAGTTTTTTGATCCTGCCCCTGCTCCCAATCTTCATCCTCAACTAGGCCCTGGTATCTGTTGTTCCCTTCTTCGTGTCCATATGTACTCAATATTTAGCTTCCACTTCTAAGTGAGAACATGTGGTATTTGTTTTTCTGTTTCTGCATTAGTTTGCTTAGGATAATGGCCTTCAGCTCCATCCGTTTTGCTGCAAAAGTCATGATTTCATTTTATTTTATGACTGCATAGTATTGTATGGTGTATATGTATCATATTTTCTTTATTCAGTATACTATTGATGGATAATTTAGGTTGATTCCTTGCCTTTGTTATTGTGAATAGTGCTGTGATAAATATAAGCATGCCTACATCTTTATGGTAGAATAATTTATAGTCCTTTGAGTATATACCCAATAATGGGATTGCTGGGGTGAAAGGTAGTTCTGTTTTAAGTTCTTCGAGAAATTGCCAAACTGCTTTCCACAATGGCCAAACTAGTTTACATTCCCACCAGCAGTGCATTAGCATTACCTTCTCTCCATAACTTCTCCAGCATCTGTTATTTTTTGACTTTTTAATAACAGCCATTCTGACTGCTGTGAAATGGTATATCATTGTCATTTTAAATTGTATTTCTCTAATGATTAGTGATGTTGAGCATTTTTGCATACGCTTGTTGGCCTCGTGTATGTCTTCTTTGGAAAAGGATCTGTTCATGTCGTTTGCCCACTTTTCAATGGGGTTGTTTGTTCTTTGCTTGTAAATTTAAGTTCTTCATAGATTCTGGATAAAATACTTTTCTGAGATGCATAGTTCAAAAATATTTTCTCTCATTCTGTAGGTTGTCTCTTTACTCTGTCGATGATTTCTTTCACTATGCAGAAATTCTTTAGTTTAGGTCTCATTTGTCAACTTTTGTTTTTTGTTGAAATTGCTTTTGGCATCTTTGTCATGAAGTCTTTGCTGGGTCCTATATCCAGAATGGTATCTCCTAAGTTATCTTCCAGGGTTGTATAGTATTTGGTTTTAGATTTAAGTCTAATCAGCTCATGTTGAATTGATTTTTATATATGGTATAAGGAACGGGTCTAGCTTCCCTCTTCTGCATATGGCTAGCCAGTTATCCCAGGACCATCTATTGAATAGGGAGTCCTTTCCCCATTGCTTTTGTTAACTTCATCAAAGATCAGATGGTTGTAGGTATGTGGCATTATTTCTGGGCTTTCTATTCTGTTCCATTGGTCTATGTGTGTGTGTTTGTAACAGTAACATGCTGTTGTGGTTGCTGTATCCATGCAGTATAGTTTGAACTTGGGTGACATGATGCCTCTAGCTTTTTTCTTTCTGCTTATGGTTGCCTTGGCTATTCGAGCTCTTTTTTGGTTCCCTATGAATTATAAAATAGTTTTTTTTTTTTTTTTTTTTTTTTTTTTTTTTTTTTTTTGAGACGGAGTCTCGCTCTGTCACCCAGGCTGGAGTGCAGTGGCCGGATCTCAGCTCACTGCAAGCTCCGTCTCCCTGGTTCACGCCATTCTCCTGCCTCAGCCTCCCGAGTAGCTGGGACTACAGGTGCCCGCCACCTCGCCCAGCTAGTTTTTTGTATTTTTTTAGTAGAGACGGGGTTTCACCGTGTTAGCCAGGATAGTCTCGATCTCCTGACCTTGTGATCCGCCCGTCTCGGCCTCCCAAAGTGCTGGGATTACAGGCTTGAGCCACCGCGCCCGGCCTATAAAATAGTTTTTTCTATTCTGTGAAAAATGTCATTGGTAGTTTGATAGGAACAGCATTGATCTGTAAATTACTTTGGGCAATGTGGCCATTTTGATAATATAAAATAATTATTCATTTATTAACATTGAGTGTAATATTTTAAGATGGTTTTATGATTCTGTATTATACAAAACATTCTAATTACAATGATTTCAAAAATTTAAACAATGAGTAGGAAAATTAAAATGGCCTAAAATTTCACTACCTAAAAACAAATTATAAAGAACATATTGGTAAAATCCACACATCTCTCTCTATATATATCCAAAAATACACTTAACAAATAGACTGTTAATAAATACATATGTTTTTATTTAAAGATTAATACATTGTATAATCTTTATTTATTTTCTGGATATTTTTATTTTCTACATCTTTCACTCAATACTGAAACTGATGGTATTGATAACTTTCCTTCTCTCAAGTCTCACTCTAAATACATAAGTAGAATTGCATAAAGATAATATGAATTTGTTACTAAATGGGAAGATTCAACATTAAAAAACTCTTTTTCCTAAATTTATCTATAAGGCAGTACAATCTGAATCCAAATCAAGACACTTAAAATTTAACAAGCTTTTCACAGAAGAATAAAAGAAAAAATTGAAGAAACAATTTTTTAAATAAGTAGAACAGTTATCAGTTCTCAAGCTATTTTATAAAGTATAGATATTATAAAAAGTGGCATTAGCCTGAGAATAAACCCCGTAGGGAAATTGGTCAGTAAATTATACTAGTAATATTATGGAATGCTGAGTAGCAGTAAAATTTTGAAACATAAAACCTCATACCATGAATAAAGTTTTCCTAAGCCTCTTAAAACTATGAAGTTGCAAGATAGTGTAAAAATCATATAATGGCATATTTATAATTAATGTCAAATTCTCCTCAAAGACCAATGGCAAATCTGTAGGGATCAAACATCAAATTGAATTCATAAGTAATTTGTCACCGATCAGATGAATGTATTCACATGAAATTCTGAAGTAACTTGAGTACTTGGGTTTTAGAAAGTTTTGTCGTATAGGATTAGGCCACGGGGTACTTAATTTCAGGCAAGGATTATTAAGGAAGATTCTGCCCAGACAGGGCTTGTATAGAGTTGGCAAACAGGATAATTTCATTGGTCCAGTAGGGAGTTGAGACTGGGCAAAATTGTCCATGTTTAAACATTTTACACAGTTTGTCAAGGATCTTGTTTTTCTGTAGTACATGGAACAGACACAGAAGATTCACCTGGTTATATGGACATATATCTATTGTTCTCCAGAAAACTAATAATCCCATTTGATACACAGAAAGAAAAGTAATCCTAAATTAAACCTCAAACTGAGATAATTTTTAATATATTTCAAACATGATTACAGGTATCAAGGAAAATAACTCTTATCTGATCCGTTTTCCTTGTCAATGTAATAATATCTTGGAAATGCTTACCAATAAATGACATCATTCATAAGCAGAACTGACATGAAATAGAATTCTTGTCCAACCCATAAAAACATTATGAACATTGCCTTTTTAAAAAGTTATTTATTACTTATTTGAAATAGAAAGTTTATGTCTGTGTAAGAGTAGAATGATTCTCAACCTTCACATACTCTTTTTATTTTATTTTATTAGGGATATTGCTGATGGTCTCTAGTGTTTTCTGTTGTTGCTGTTCTTGTTTATTTGTTTTTTGGTCTAAGTCTGTGAATCTCAATGAGGATACTCATAAAATGTTAAATTGATGGCACACTGCAGAATAGTGAATATTACTAAGCTTGCAGAAGTGTACTCAGAATGTAAATAACAACCCAAACGCAGGTGCCAGAGACCTTTCACTCTAAAGCTTACCCTTTCACACTTCATCGCTTCCTCCTTTTCTCATTCACTATAGCAAAGACCGCTAATGTGAGGAACAAGTGAATTCATCAGACTGTCAAGAAAACTATCAATGTGAAGAGTTTTAACACAGTCAATGACCTGATGAATCTCAGAATGCAGTCAAGTGAAGGGTTCAGAGGAAGTATTTCTTGGGACTAGAGAGTATAGTAGAAAGGGTTAGTGCAATCAGCTCTCTCCGTTATATCACTGATACATGTAAGAATTAAATAAAACTAAAATTTCAGTCTATATCCTATCCTAGTCAAGGAGCCAGAAGCCTGGGCTAAATTTAGAATGCCCAGGGTGACAGATTCCTGTGCTTAGCATGAATAAGACATAGCTCACAAAGTAAGGAGCTGAAAAAGTATTTTTAAAAACCTACTTTAAAATTAAATGAGGTTTATTATAAATAAATAGACAATATTTTATGTTTAAAAATAGGAGAATGCTAAATATTGTTAAAATGTCAGTTCTTCTAAACTTCATCTGTAGGTTCAACACAATCCCAATTAAAATTCCAGCAAATTATTTTGTGAATATCAACAAACTGATTTGAAAGTCTATATGGAAAGACAGAAGACCCAAAATAGCCAACGTGGTGTTGCAGGGGAAAATTAAAGTTAGAGAACTGGCAGTCCCTAATTTCAAGACTCCTAGGAGACAACATAGGAGAAAATCTAAGTGACCTTGGGTTTGGCAATAAGTATTTAGAGAAAACACTAAAATCACTGTAGTGTGATGGGCCCTTGACTAGCTTACTTACAGATGTGTGTCTTCTGCCTGAACCCTGAAGGCTATACAGTGAGCCAAGGCAATTGTGCCCAGGTGTGGACAGGTGTCCCTGAGAACCTAAACATCTTGGAGGGTATCTACAAAGGAAAGTGAGTTTCCTGGAGTGAACCTACAAAGGAAAACAGTTTCATTGTTCGAACACAGTGAACAGAGAGCCAGAAAATTAGCTCAAAAACAGTTTAGAGAAGGGAGGCGGCATAGATGTCTAGAGCTATCCTACCATTTTCTGGGAGTGTCCTATATGTAAATCCTAATAAACTCATTTACTCATCAAACCAAACTTGTCCAAGTCATTCTTTGATCTCTTAGCACCTTCCCAGTTTGGGCAAGGAGGGGACATTACAATTCTAAGTTATTCTCATAACAAACATGATCTATGAAAGAAAAAAAATTATGAGTTAGAATTTTTTAAAATTAAAACCTGTTCCATAAAAGAACACTGAGAGAAAGTTTTTGCAAAATATGCATCTGCTAAAGGACTTATACACAAAGAACTATTAAAATTCAACAATAAGAAAATGAACAACCAAATTAAAGTATTATTAAATATAAGAACAGACACCTTATGCATAAGACACCTTATACATATGTATGTTCTATGATACACACACACACACACACATAAACATATGGAAAGATATTCATCTTATGTCACCAGGAAAGAGCAAGTTAAAAGAACAATCATATACCACTACATTCCTATTTGAATGACTAAAATCCAAAACACTGCCAATATTAAATGTTGGTGAGGATGTTATGTAACAGGTACTCTCATTCATTGCTGGTGGGAATGCAAAATGGTACAATCACATTGTAAGACAGTTTGAAAGTTTCTTACAAAATGAAACATACACTTAGCATACAGTGTAGCAATTGTGTTCCTTGAGATTTACCCAAATGAGCTGAAAACTTATATTTACACAAAAACCTTCATGTCAATGTTTACAGCAGTTTTATTCATAGCTGCCAAAAGTGGAAGCAACCAAGATGCCAATCAATAAGTGAATGGATGAACTGCGTTACATCTATGCAATGGAATGTTATTCAGTGATAAAAAGAAATGAGTCATCAAGCCACACAAAAGACATAAAGGAACCTTAAATTCATATTACTAAGCCTGAAAAGCAATGTACTGTATAATTCCAATTATATGACATTCTGCGTGGGAAAGGCAAGACTACGGAGACACCAGAAGCATCAGTGGTTGCAAGGGACTCAGGAAAAGAGAGTGAAAGTGTGACAAACAGATGGAACACAGGAGATTTTTCAGTCCCTGAAATTATTCTGGGTGATCCCATAATGGTGGATATATGCCATACATTTGTCAAAACACATAGAATGTATAACACAACGAGTGAGACTTAGTGTAAACTATGCAGGAGAGGAGAAAAGAAGAGTATATGGGAATCCTCTATACTCTCTGCTCAATTTTTGTGTAAAACTAAAAGTAGTCTAAAAAATAAAGTCTCTTAATTAAAAATTTTAAACAATCCTACTCAAAGAAATAGTAAAAGGGATGTCCATGGCTCAAGAGCAGGATATTTTCCTAGAAGTTTCCTGGCTGATGTGCTCTTATCTTCTATTGGTAAAATTTTTGTCAAATACCAAATTATATACCTGGCAAGGTGATATGGTTTGGCTCTGTTTCCCCACCCAAATCTCATCTTGAATCACAATCCCCAAGTGTCAGAGGAGAGGCCTGGTGGGAGTTGATTGGAACACGGGGGCAGATTTCCCCCTTGTTGTTCTCTGATACTGAGTGCATTCTCATGAGATCTGATACTTTAAAAGTATGTGGCACCTCCCCATTCTCTCTGCCTCTCCTGCTTCACCATGGAAAGACGTGCTTACGTTCCCTTTGCCTTCTGCCATAATCATAAATCTCCTGAGACCTGCCAGTCATGATTTCTTTTGAGCTTGTAAAGTTGTGAGTCAATTAAAACAGTTTTCTTCATAAATTACCCAGTCTCAGGTAGTTCTTTATGGCAGCGTGAGAACAGACTAATACACAAAGGTAAAGAAAATGCCATTGTTGATTTAGGCTAATCAGAATTTTCCCTCTGGATCTCTGACGGGGCCCTGGGGTATGTCTGTTTTGTGGGTAACCAACAGTGTCTGCCATAAATTGGGGTGTTTGAAATACAGTTAAACCCTATAGGCTTCTAAGATACTGGCCAATTAGAATAATAAAAATGGAGAAGTTACAATGGAACATATAAATAGTATTTTTTTTTTTTACTCTTTAGATAATCATGTAAAGATATATCAACACAGAACCTAAAAGACTGCTTTTAAAAATAGCATATAAACTTCTAAACTTAGTTTGATTGATCAGGGAACAATTAGCAACATGCATTTGTCTATACTCACATGCATATACACTGATGCAAAAAATTATTCAAATAAAGCTGTGTGTTCAGGAATATTTAGTATACTAAAATAGAAAAATGAAATGCTATCAGGAAGTCTGTAATGTAATTTATTTTGTTCAAATCATGTGGGCACAAAAAATCTGAGCTGACAGATATTTAGCAGCTTCTAATACTAAATACTCAAATACTATGATTGAAATATATAAAATAATGGCAGTTCCAAAATGTCAATGAATATAATAAAAATGAGATTACTCTGTATTCCCAAAAGAAAGAAACCAGTGGCTAAAGGAGACATGGAAAGGAGTCATTGCTCATTTCCCACTGCCTTTGCTGAAATTAGACTCTGAAAGTAGGGGATTTCTAAAGGTTGTTTATTTTGGTCAACAGTTCCAGAGATCTGGACTAGGTAACTGATAATGAATCAACAAAAGGATACATTGTTGAGTGGTCACAAATCTGTGCAACTGAGACCATCCTCTAGAGATCTTTTAATAAGCCACGTAGCATGTCATAGATTAATCACCAGATAATAAAAGTTGAAGAACATTTTACTTCTGCCTCCTCCCCCAATTATCAAGGGTGCCTCATAAGTCCTTTCTACCCCCAGGTTGCACATGAATGACTACTAAGCCTATTCCCATAAGCACGCAACATCAGTTTCAGAGGTAGCCTGATTCTGAAAGTGGAAGGCAAGTAGTTGAGAAAAGGAGCTGTGAGTTTATACCTATGCAAATCTGATTGCCATAGCAATAATAGGACTAAGCATTGACTAAGAACAGGGCATAAGAGATAGCCAATACATGTACCAAGAGGCTGCATTGTGCATTTGTTATTTCTTATTGTTGTATAACACATGACTATAAATGCAGTGAATTAAAACATCACCTATTTATTAGATCATAGTTCTATAGGTAAGAAGTACACATGGACTTAACCAGGTTCTTTGCTTAGGATCTTACGGTGCCAAAATCAAGCTGTGCTTTTTATCTGCAGCTTCTGGGGAAGAATTTACTTCTAAGATTATTCAAGTTTTTGGTAGAATTAAGCTCATTATCCTTGTAGGATGGAAGCCCACTCTTGGTTGGGGGTTGATTTAACTCCTGGCATCCACTCTCAGAGACTTGACACATAGTCACCTCCAGTACAGCAATGAAGAGCCTCCATTGTGAAATATCTTTCATGCTTTAAATCTCTAACTTCCAGTTCTGCTAACATATATGACATTCCATCCTCCCAGATTATTTCCCTATTTGAAAATCTCTTGATTTATAACTTTAATTACATCTGCAAAATCTCTCTTGCCATGAAAGGATCACAATGGAAACCATCTTAAAATCCAGCCTACCACAGTGGTGCAGAAGTGTTCAATACTCATACACTGAAACATTTTATAGTGAGGTTTCAGGGCATCACAATAAAAATAGAAAACTGAAAGTTTCTCCAGGGAATAAACTAGATTATTTGCAAAGGAATGAGGATCCTTTTAACATCAAACTTCTCAAAGCAGGATTAAATACTAAAAGAGGAGAAATGCTTGCACATTTGTGAAGAAAAATAATTTTGAATATAGGTGTCTATGCCCAGTTACGTATGAAAACCAAGTAAACACTTTAGACATAACAAAAACTCAGAATGCTTTAAAACTACTGAACTGTTTCTAAAAATTTTACCAGAGAATATATTATACAGACAAAACATAATTAGAGTAAGAAGTCAGACTCAGGGAGAAATGGAAAGGGGAAAAAATAGTAAAACATTGTTATTTACCAATAATCTAATTACATAAAGGTAACATGGAACCAAAATACCAAATAATTATCTGGTGATTATTACCAGATTAGAAAACTTTATTTTAGTCTAGTAGAAAGATAATTTCAAGTATCAATGATAACAATAGATAACCACAGAAATAACAGAACTAGAAAATAGATGTAACTTCAAAATTACTCTGAACTGGGCTATCTATAAGAGACTTGCCTGAAGCCAAAATGGAATATTGAATATAAAGAAAATGAAAAAAAATGTGCTATGCAATTGCTAACAAGATGAAAACTGGTGGTACTTATATCAAAAATAGAATTGTGCGTACAAAGCTGTGAAAATGTCAAAGAAGAATAATCTATAATAATATTGTCACCATTTATTGAGAGCTTAGTAAGCCCAGGTAATGCTCTAAGTATTAACTCTTTCAATATATGTTACAAAACTATGAGATAAACACTGTTATTACATTCATCCCATTTTAAAGAGATGGGAACTGAGGCTCCCAAGGGTGTAATGGGCATTCCCAATCACACAGCTAATAAATGGTAAAGTCTTGATTCCAATCCAAGTATTCTGATTTTAGAAGTAATACAGTTAAATGTAATAGTATCCTTTCTTATCTTTTTAAATGTTCATAATAGGGACGTTCATTTTCTGTATCATCTATCTATTCATCTGTCAGTCAATCTGTCTGAATCTAGCCACAGGATTAACAATATATAAAAAGCACAATTAATAAAACTGAGATAAGTAGACAAACACATGAAGTATACATTTTAAACAATTTTCCCCAAAATAGATTGACATATGTCAACAAAATATTAATGCATCTGTTGAAAGTGTCAGCAAATTAGTTATGAGAAAGTTGACATTTTGTAGTGAATAAAATAATAGGTGACAATGAATTATCAAAAGAACTTCTAGTCAGAAAATTATAACTTGTTAAGTTAAAGTTAGGTAGTTAGAAGTAATCACGGCATGACATTCAAAAACAGGTAAGTATGATATAGTTTCAAAATTATGTGACTCAAGAAGAGTTAATTTACGTGGAGAATGTATGCAAGAAACAATAATTGGGGAAGTAAATGTGTTAAGAAAAGAATTTGTAAGTAGGCAGCGGAAGAAAGTTGTAAGTATGCATACAGACAGCTTCTATCTGTAATTACAAAAAGAGATTTTAGCTTCTTAAATATGAAACAAATTATTTTCTATTCAATTCTCTTATGTGTTTAACCCACAAAAAGCATCAGACATGAAAAAGATAAACACCATTTTTATAAAAACAAGAAAGTATTCATGATGGTGAGTATAACTTATAGATTACAGAAACAATTATTAGTAATGAGGGATTTCTAAACAATGGAATATATTTTATAATTTTTAAAATAAATGTTGATAAACATAGATACAAAAATCCCCAACAAAATGTCAGCAAATTGAATTCATCAACACATTAAAGGTATCATTCACCATGATCATGTGAGTTCCTTTCAGGAATGCAAGGATGGTTCAGCATACACAAATCAATACATGTGATACATCACATTAACAGAATCAAGAACGAGAACCATATGATCATTTTAATACATGCTAAGGAATCATTTAATAAAATTCAGTAAACTTTATGATAAAAATCCTTAACAAATTGAGTATATTAGGAACATATCTCAACACAATAAAGGCCATATATGACAAATATACAGCTAACACCATACTAAATGAGGAAATATTGAGACCTTTTCCTCTAAGATATGGAACATGAAAAGGATGCCCACTTTTACCACTTTTATTCAACATAGTACTGAAAGTTCTAACCAGAGCAGTTAGCCAAGAGCAGGAAATTAAAGGCCTCCAAACTGAGAAGCAGCAAGTCAGATTGTCCGTATTTTCAGATGATATGATCATATATATAGAGAGAGAAACCCTTGAAACCCCACCAAAATAAATAAATAAATAAATAAATAAATCAGTAAAATTGCAGGATAGAACATCAAAATACAATAATCTATAGTGTTTTTAATATTCCAGTAGTGTACTCTTGGATAAAGAAATCAAAAAAGCAATTCTATTTATGGTAGCTACAAAAAAAAAATAATAAAATACCTGGAAATAAAGTCTACTATGAAGGTAAAAGATCTCTACCCTAACAACAATGAAGCATTGATAAAAAAAATTGAAGACGGCACAATTAAATGGAAAAATATCATGTTTATGGATTGAAAGAATTAATATTATTAAAATGTTCCTATTACTCAAAGTGATCTGCAGAGTCAATGCAATTCCTATAATAATACCATTGACATTTTTCACAGAAATATAAAAAAATTAAAATTCATATGAGATGCAAAAGACCACAGATAGCCAAAGCAATCTTGAGCAAAAAAGAATAAAGCTGGAGGTATCATGCTACTTGACTTCAAAAATATACTACCAAGGTATAGTTACCAAAAATGCACGGTACTGGCCTAAAAACAGACAAATAGATTAACAGAACAGAAGAGAGAACTAAAAAATAAATGCATATATTACAGTCAAATGATTTTTAATGAAATGCCAAGATCACATGTTGGGGAAAGGATAGTCTCTTCAATAAATGATACTGGCAAAACTTAGTATCCACATTCCAAAGAATGAAACTAGACCCTTTTCTTTCACTGTAAACACAAATCAACTCAAAATGAATTAAAAATTTAAATGTAAGGCCCCAAGCTATAAAACCACTAGAAAAAGTCATAGAGAAAATGATTCATAAAATTGGCCTGGACAATAATTTTTGAATAAGACCACAAAAACACAGGAAACAAAAGCAAAACAGACAAAATGGGATCGCAGAAAACTAAACAGCTTCTTCACAGCAAAGGAAACAATTAATAGAGTGGAGTGATAACTTACAGGATGGAAAAAGGTATTTGTTTATCTCCTATCCATTTGACAAAAGGACAATATCCAGAATATGTTAAGGAATTCAAACAACTCAATAGCATGAAACGAAAAATTCCTATTGAAAAATGGACAAAAGACTTGAATAGACATTTATCAAAAGAAGACATATAAATGGCCAACATATATAAAATATTCAACATCACTAATCATCAAGAAAATGCAAATTGAAAGCACAACAAGGTACCACCTCACAACAAAAAGAAGGGCTACCGTGAAGAAAATAACAAATGCTGGTGACGATGTGGAGAAAGGTAAACTCTTATGCATTGTTGTGGGAATGTAAATTAGTACAGCCACTATGAAAAAGGTGTTTCCTCAAAAATTCAAAATACCACATAGTACAGCAATTTCATGTATGAATATATATCCAAAAATTTGAAATCAGTATGTCAACGAGAAATTGTTTTGAGGTGGGCAGGTCTAGGCAAACCTATACCAAAGTCCCATGTTTACTGCAGCACTACTCACAATAGCCATATATGGAATCGACCTAAATGCTCATCTACATATGAATGGATATTGCAAATGTGGTACATATATACAATGAAATACCATTCAGTCATAAAACAATTAAATACTGTCATTTGCAGCAATATGGATGAACCTGGAGGATATTATGTTATGTGGAATAAGGTAGGCACAAAAAGGCAAGCACTAAATGATCATACTCACGTGTAGCATCTGAAAAAGTTGATTTCATAGAGGAAGAGAGTAGAATGGTGGTTACCAGAAGTTGAGGAGAGTAGAAGGGAGAGCAGTACCTGGAAAGGTTGGTCAATGGGCAAAAAGTTACAGTTAAACAGGAAGTACAAGTTCTGGTATCTTAAGACTCAGTAGGGTGACTATAGCTAATAACACTGTAGTGCATATTTCCAGATAGCTAGAAGAGAAAACTTTCAATGCTATTACCAAAAAGAATAATAAATGTTTAATGGCATGGATATGGTAATTACCCTGATTTGACATTAAATAATGTATACATGCATTGAAACACCGAAACATTATATGGAATCCCATAAATATGTATAATTATTGTGTATCAATTATAAATAAAAATAATAAAAATGGTGGTCTGCAGGTAACATGAATAGACTTTATTAATGTAGTAATAATGGTATAATAATATTATCAAATTATGTTAATATAAAAGTAGATTCTGATTCAAATCTATATATTTGCCTTTTCTCATTTTTTAATTCTCTACTATTATGTATATCTGCTTTCACCAGACATTATTATTATCAATATTTATTTTCATTTAATCCTTTGAACTAATGGAGCATTTTTTTCTTTCTTGATATGTAGAATTTATGTAAGAGTTTTTTATTTGTTTGTTTGTTTTGTTTTTTGTCGAGCTTGCTGCTACTGGATGTGGAAGAAAACTTGAAGAAGTGTACAATGTATGTCCAAGGTGGCCAGAGTGTCTTGATGGATTCATGTGCATGCACTGTTTCACAAAATTTGAAATGTCCATCAGAAGATCTTATTGAAAATAAATTTCAAGGAGAAACATCTCCAATGCAAAAGGTTTCAATCTTACTTTTCTGGTATCTCTCATAACAACCCCTTTATGGGCCACTAGTTTCTAAGACATGGGTAAGAGAGGCAAAATTTTTATTTTTTCAAGAGAAAAATCCATAAAACTAAAAGTTTACTCTTTCCATTTGGCCACATGACACCTTAAGCTACCTATCCTATAATGCCAGATATCATTAGGAAGACATGTTTTCATGATTATTTGAGAACCAGACTGATTTCTATAGTATATAGCAGCCGAAAGGAAAAGGCTATCAAGCCTGGCTCCCAGAACCAATAACACCTCCATAATAATAAGGTTGGAAAGGACAAGAACACATTTTGATAAATTTTGATTGAATTAGGGAGGACTAGCTGGAAAGCTTCAAGGTGGCTGTTGATATAGGTTGATCATCTGCAGAAAGGACAGTCTGTGGTCTGCCATTAAATTAGTTCAGTCTCTGCATCATTTTACTGAAAAGCAGCTCAGTTTCTGATGGATGAGAAATAATCAAGGGTTGAAAAAGAGTTTGGAAAACATATACATTTGAACATAGTTATTCGTTCACAGAGTCCATTAGTGAGCTACCTTTGAACACTGGAGAGATGATTTCCCAGCACTTCTGTGGTTGTGCTTTAATAAAAGATAGATCAACTATTATCGAGGAAAAAGTCTGAGGATATGAGGAAGCTATTGGAAGGCTGTTCATCTGACAAAAATGTAGAATTTGATTACTTCAGGGAAATTCCGGATTATGGAGATGTACCTTTCAACATAATCTAATTACACCTGAGAGCAGCAGAGTGACAGGGCTTGTTCATGGCCAGCTCTGAAAGAGTAGTGCAGAAAAGCCAAATTATATTCTAATTTAGGTCTTTTATGAACACAGGAGGAAACTTGTGGAATTAGAATTTCTACAAATATAAATTAAGAATAATATCCTTAAAGAAGAAAGCTTTTCATAAAGCTTGAAAAGAAAATTTGATGTCCAACTGAGACTTGGAATGTCCACCAAAATGGGAAAACTGTTCTATTATAGTGAATATGGTTTTGGCTGCAACATAGAAACTTCAAGTTCTCATTGTTACTTATTTTCAAGAGTCTGTAATCAGTTTGTTTTTGGTTTTGATACAAGTTATTTGATATTTTTAAATTAATAAGCAAATAATGTTTAGAAAACTTAATTTCTGTACTATTTCTCTTGTAGGCATAAAATGTGCCCTGTATAATTTATCACTTTCTAATTTATTTATGGTTTTGGGGCTATTTTTAAAAAAGTGTTTGTATTTAATGAATGCTGAGAAAAGGGTATAATATTTGCATACTTTTGAGCAAATGTATAAATACGCGAATAGGCAGGAAAAAATTTTGAAATTTAAACTGTGTTTTTCTCTTTTCCAATTTGTTTCCATGAACCTTGTGTTCATCAGTTGGGCAGCAGCAAGACATTGTATACTTAGTCTCTTTTGGCAGGGGTATATAGCAAAAACACATGGGAAAAAGAAAAGGTTCAACTTTTGCATTTCATAACCTGATGTTAGTCTGTAGCGTGAAATTAGATCCTATCTCTGTGGTCCACAGAGATAGGGCAGGTGGGATGAGGCTACAAAGGAAACTTCATGGTTTAGAGATATAAAGAAATCAGTGACTGGGAGCCATAAATATGCTTTATTTAATAAATGTTAGAACAAAAATCCTTCCCTGTTCTTTGCCCTGTATGTTGATTCTGAGATGACTTCACAGAGTTATTCTTAGTCATTGATATCACTTCATGCTGGGTTTAGTGAAGTTTTTTGCTACCATTTTCCCACTGTTTCCTTTTCTCTGATCAGTCAAAATACGCTGCACCATGCTTTGGCAAGAAACATCCTATATCTTACTCTTCAAAACATTTCAGTGGATCCAAAGAATGAAGGCTTGTTTCTTGCTAAAGCTACTAATCAGTCGGCCAGAGGAATCTGTTCATCACCATCACTCAAAGATTCAGGCTTTGGAGGGTTCAATAATTGCCCTGTTTCATCTAAACTGGTATTGAGAGTCAAGAGCCAGACATTAAATACTTCTTTCTGGAAGTGACACATGTCGCTTTCATTCATAACTAATTGGCAAAAGCAAGTCACATTCTTTTTTTTTTTCCCCTTTTCATGTAAAAAGTTTTATTTCAAAGGAAGACTAAATATTTCTCTTATTCTGCCTGAATGGCCAAGTTTCCAAGTTTTTCTCAATCAGCGTGCAATCCTGTTAATCTAAAATGCTTGAATTTCTTGCCACTCTCTGCTTTACAGGGTTCCGTAACTTTTTTTCTTTTTTTTTCTTTTTTTGCACTTTGTTATTTTTTTATTTTTTTATTTTTTTATTACACTACTATGCAGCCATAAAAAAGGATGAGTTTGCGTCCTTTGTAGGGACATGGATGCAGCTGGAAAACATCATTCTTAGCAAACTATCACAAGAAGAGAAAACCAAACACCGCATGTTCTCACTCATAGGTGGGAACTGAACAATGAGGAAACTTGGACTCGGGAAGGGGAACATCACACACTGGGGCCTATCATGGGGAGGGGGGAGGGGGGAGGGGGGAGGGATTGCATTGGGAGTTATACCTGATATAAATGATGACTTGATGGGTGCTGACGAGTTGATGGGTGCAGCACACCAACATGGCACAAGTATACATATGTAACAAACCTGCACGTTAAGCAAGTCACATTCTTATATCTAACTTTAAAAAGTCATGGGGGTCCAAGTTTTCCAAAGTAAGGGAAAACCAGAAATTAGTGAATAGTCATTATTCCCGTCACATCACTCTCAGTAGGAATTCATTCACAGATTCATCAGCATTCTGGATCTATAAGCCTGTTGTTACATACTTGATTTGTATCCTGCATTCTCAGAATCTGGATAGAGAGGACATTCCTTGTTTGTCTTACCCATCTCTGTTTCTCTTATCCTCCTCCTGAGGCCATTGTAATAGCAAACACTGATGCATTAATGTGAGCCCAGTCAAGGTACAGTAAAACTAGCAAATGAATTATATCCCAAATATCTTTTCTGGAAAAAGCAATCAAGTCAAAGATTATTGCCTTTGAGCCCTCCTATCTTTGTCTGTTTGGGCTGCTATAAAAATACTACACTAAGTAATTTACAAGGAAGAAAAAATTATTTCTCACATTTCTGGATGCTAAAAAGTGCAAAATCACAGCTACAGTAGATTTGGTGCCTGATGAGGGTTTATTTTCACAGTGGTATCACCTCCTAATTATCTAAAGGCCTCACTTCTTGGTACTATTGCATTCAGGATTAAGTTTCAACATGAATTTTAGAGGGACACAAACATTCAAACCATAGCACTTCTCTTCTTTATGTGACTAGGCCGCTGACAATAACTGCGAAGGTCACTTATTTCCTAGATTTGTCCCTAATTTCTACAGATTCCCATTGTTATCTCAAAACAAGTCTGACTTTAGGATCAATTGTTTGAAGCAGGGAAGAAGGTACCAAAATTTGGTTCCAAATTAGCAAAGTACATCAATCCTTGTTTGACGGCAGAGAAAGCTTTTATTTTATTGTGAGTACATTTTTATCTTGAAGTAAATACACTTTTCAAAACATAACTTAAATATGTCTAGATCTATTCACTGGACAAAAACTAATTGCACACTCTGATATGACTTAGAGGAGTTTCAAAAATGAAAGAAATAGGAGTAATTCCTACATGCATCACATTCAAGAAGTACAGGCGACAGGCAAACATTAAGAACAAATAATACATTTCAGGGAAAAAAATATCCTGTCAGCGTAGATGTGAGAAGAGTCACTTTAACTGGGGAAATAAGAAAAGCCTATGTAAATATGTCATTTCATAAATCTTGTTACATCCATCAGAATCCAAGATTCCCATCACTGAACCTTCTTTAGCAAGCTGAAGTCAAGGAGGAGTTTTATTAAGATTGAGGAATAATTTCCAGAATCATACTTCAAACTGCATCTGTAAATTTAGGTGACATTTCCCCCAATCATGAAACCATGTAGAACTGGATAGGACCAAGATTGTGGCACTACCAGCATCAGAACCATTCTGCCTTTGGCGGTGTCTGGAACCTACCCTTCCCACTCTGTCTCCTCCCACCAAAACACATGTCTACTGTTGCCAGTGCCACAAGATGGATATCACATTTCCAACTTGATTGCCCAATAGATTGCTGTATCAGACTCTTATTCAGATTCATGTTGTAAGTGAAACCTATACTGTGCAGCAAATAATTGCATATGGTAATTATCTTAGCTCTATGTAAATTATGAAGGAATTGCAAAGCAGAAACATTTTTCCAAACATTGAAGGAGGGTTCCAAAATGTTGGAGCATATAGAAATGACAGGTATCTATTAAAGGCTATTCCTTGACTACTAATATCAAAATCCTTCTTCTGTTTCTTTAATATTGAGAAAAACACAGAAATTAATTACCGCTTCTATAAAACATGAACCAGTTGCATTACAAATAAACAAAAATACATCAATTTTCTCTCAGAATAGGAAGATATAAGTTATTATCAAATTTGCTTAATTCAGTTATTATTTCTAGTAGACAATTTTATTAAATAGTTTAGGATTTCCAACATACACAATCATGTTGTCTATTAATACAAGCAGTTTTACTTCTGTCCTTCAAATCTTCAAATTTGTATGTCTTTCATTTTCTTTTCTTGCCTTATTAAACTGGGTAGAAAAGTTTAAGATGAAGTTGATTAAAAGTTGAATAGAAGTGGGGAGTATAAAAATATTTTCCTTGCTCTCAATCTTCAGAGCAAAGCATTCTTTGCTTTGTCATTAAATACACTGTTTTTGCACGTTTTTATAGATGTAGTTTCAGGTTCTCTTCTATTTTTAATTTTTGAGAGTTATATTATGAATGGATGTTGAACTCTTTTTCTACGTTTATGAATATGACCATATGCTTTTCCATTTATTCTGTAAATGCACTGAATTATGCTGATGCCTTTTGAATGTCAGTTTTGCTTTCCTGGAATACATTCCACTTGGATGTGAAGTAGCACCTTTTATATATTTTTCTACTTGCTAACATAATCATATTGTTTGCATCCATGCAATGACACTGGTCTGTACTTTCTTTTGTTATTATATCTTTAGTTTGAGTGTTAGAATAATTCTGGCTCAAAAATCTTTGAGAAATGTTCCCACTTCCTCTTTTTTACAAAGCATTTGTGTATTATTGGTATTATTTCTGTATTAAATGTTTGATAGAATTCACTAGTGACACTGTGTGGGCTTGTACTTTTCTTTGTTGAAAGCTTTCAATTACAAAGTTAATTTGCTTAGCAGATGTAGGAGTGTTCAGATTTTCAATATTCTAGAGTCATTTTTGATAACTTGTGTTTCTCAAGAATTAGTCCATTTCACCTAGATTGTTAAACATGTTGACATAAAGTAAATCGTAACAGTTTCTTAATTTATTTTAATATCTTTAGGATCTGTGGTGGTGCCCCTTTGTTAAATAGTGGCAGTGGTAATGTGTGGCATTCTTTGTTTGTTTCCCCACCTTGATCAGTACAGCTGTAGATTTGTTAATTTTATTAACCTTAAACAACAGCATTAATCCCTAATTAAAAACTATCTCCCACAAATTTTGTTTTTGGTGTCATTTTATGCAAATACCGTTGCAGCTGCTGACATCTCTGCTGCAAATGCCTTGCTCATGTACTGATTAACTCTTAGTTTTCCCCTGCAAATTTATTATAGGCTCCTGTTTAGATACAATTTTTATAGAGTTGAGTCAGAGAGAAATCAGCAACAGATATGGTTTTAATCTGTAAACGATATAAAATTTTGGATAATGGTTTATTGTCCCTCAGCTCAATTTCAGCCCTACTTTTATGGTAAATATTACTCAGAAATGTCCTTAATTAATCATGAAATAGAGTTTTAGTGAACATAACCCAGCATCCTTCAAAATGACCTACATATGCCTGAATTCTAGAATCAGACTCAGACTTCCACTGCTGAATGTTTTTAAGACAGCAAATTTAGATACATCACGATATTAGACTCTCATGAATTTAAAAAATAAGAATGTTGACAAAATTATTTTATAATAAATTAAGTAAATTATTTAATTGTATTAGATATTGTCATATTTATAAATGTAAGTGACCATATTCTCTTATGTGGATATCATAAAGTTTAACTTATTTTATTTTATTTTATTAATTTTTTTATTATTATACTTTAAGTTCCAGGGTACATGTGCAAAATGTGGAGGTTTGTTACATATGTATATATGTGCCATGTTGGTGTGCTGTACCCATTAACTCGTCATTTACATTAGGTATATCTCCTAATGCTATCCCTCCCCCATGTTCCCTCCCCACAATGGGCCCCAGTGTGTGATGTTGCCATTTCTGTGTCCAAGTGATCTCATTGTTCAATTCCCAACTATGAGTGAGAACATGCAGTGCTCGGTTTTCTGTTCTTGCGATAGTTTGCTGAGAATGATGGTTTCCAGCTGCATCCATGTCCCTATAAAGGACACAAACTCATCTTTTTTTATGGCTGCATAGTATTCCATGGTGTATATGTGCCACATTCTCTTAATCCAGTCTGTCACTGATGGACATTTGGGTTCATTCCCTGTCTTTGCTACTGTGAATAGTGCTGCAATAAACATACGTGTGCATGTGTCTTTATAGCAGCATGATTTATAACCCTTTGAGTATACACCCAGTAATGGGATGGCTGGATCAAAGGGTATTTCTAGTCCTAGATCCTTGAGGAATCGCCACACTGTTTTCCACAATGGTTGAACTAGTTTACAGTTCCATCAACAGTGTAAAAGTGTTCCTATTTCTCCACATCCTCTCCAGCACCTGTTGTTTCCTGATTTTTTAATGATTGCCATCCTTTTTTATGGCTGAATAGTATTTCATGTTGTATATGTGCCACATTATCTTAATCCAGTCTGCCACTGATGGACATTTGGGTTGATTCCAAGCCTTCACTATTGTGAATAGTGCCACAATAAACATACGTGTGCATGTGTCTTTATAGCAGCATGACTTATAATCCTTTGGGTATATCCCCAGTAATGGGATGCCTGGGTCAAATGGTATTTCTAGTTCTAGATCCTTGAGGAATCGCCACACTGTTTTCCACAATGGTTGAACTAGTTTACAGTCCCTCCAACAGTGTAAAAGTGTTCCTATTTCTCCATATCCTCTCCAGCACCTGTTGTTTCCTGATTTTTTTAATGATTGCCATTCTAACTGGTGTGAGATGGTATCTCATTCTGGTTTTGGTTTGCATTTCTCTGATGATGAGTCATGATGAGCATTTTTTTCATGTGTCTGTTTTTTCATGTGTATGAATGTCTTTTTTTGAGAAGTGTTTGTTCATATCTTTTGTCCACTTTTTGATGGGGTTGTTTGTTTTTTTTCTTGTAAATTTGTTTGAGTTCTTTGTAGGTTCTGGATATTAGCCTGTTGTCAGATGAGTAGATTGCAAAACTTTTCTCCCATTCTGTAGGTTGCCTGTTCACTCTGATGGTAGTTTCTTTTGCTGTGCAGAAGCTCTTTACTTTAAATAGATCCCATTTGTCAATTTTGGCTTTTGTTGCTGTTGCTTTTGGTGTTTTAGACATGAAGTCCTTGCCCATGCCTATGTCCTGATTGGTATTACCTAGGTTTCCTTCTACAGTTTCTATGGTTTTAGGTCTAACATTTAAGTCTCTAATCCATATTGAATTAATTTTCATACAAGGAATAAGGAAAGGATCCAATTTCAGCCTTCTACTTATGGCTAGCCAATTTTCCCATCACCATTTATTAAATAGGGAATCCTTTCCTCATTTCTTGTTTTTGTCAGGTTTGTCAAAGATCAGATGGCTGTAGATGTGTGGTATTATTTCTGAGGACTCTGTTCTGTTCCATTGGTCTATATCTCTGTTTTATTGCCAGTACCATGCTGTTTTGGTTACTATAGCCTTGTAGTATAGTTTGAAGTCAGGTAGCGTGATGCCTCCAGCTTTGTTCTTTTGGCTTAGGATTGTCTTGGCAGTGTGGGGTCTTTTTTGGTTCCATATGAACTTTAAAGCAATTTTTTATAATTTTGTGAAGAAAGTCATTGGTAGCTTAATGGTGATGGCATTGAATCTATAAATAACCTTGGGAAGTATGGTCATTTTCACAATATTGATTCTTCCTATCCATGAGCATGGTATGTTCTTCCATTTGTTTGTGTCCTATTTTATTTCACTGAGCAGTGGTTTGTAGTTCTACTTGAAGAGGTCCTTTACATCCCTTGTAAGTTGGATTCCTAGGTATTTTATTCTCTTTGAAGCTATGGTGAATGGGAGTTCTTCATGATTTGGCTCTCTGTTTGTCTGTTACTGGTGTATAAGAATGCTTGTGATTTTTGCACATTGATTTTGTATCCTGAGACGTTGTTGAATTTGCTTATCAGCCTAAGTAGATTGTGGGCTGAGATGATGGGGTTTTCTAAACATACAATCATGTCATCTGCAAACAGGGATAATTTGACTTCTTCTTTTCCTAATTGAATACCCTTGATTTATTTATCTTGCCTGATGGCCCTAGCCAGAACTTCCAACACTATGTTGAATAGGGGTGGTGAGAGAGGGCATCCCTGTCTTGTGCCAGTTTTCAAAGGGAATGCTTCCAGTTTTTGCTCATTCAGTATGATATTGGCTATGGGTTTGTCATAAATAGTTCTTATTATTTTGAGATACATTTCATCAATATCGAATTTATTGAGAGTTTTTAGCATGAAGGGCTGTTGAATTTTGTCAAAGGCCTTTTCTGCATCTATTGAGATAATCGTGTGGTTTTTGTCTTTGGTTCTGTTTATATGCTGGATTACATTTATTGATTTGCATATGTTGAGCTAGCCTTGCATCCCAGGGATGAAGCCCACTTCATCATAGTGGATAGGCTTTTTGATGTGCTGCTGGATTCGGTTTGCCAGTATTTTATTGAGGATTTTTGCATCGATGTTCCTCAAGGATATTGGTCTAAAATTCTCTTTTTTTGTTGTGTCTCTGCCAGGCTTTGGTATTAGGATGATGTTGGCTTCATAAAATGAGTTAGGGAGGACGCCCTGTTTTTCTATTGATTGGAATAGTTTCAGAAGGAGTGGTGCCAGCTCCTCCTTGTACCTCTGCTAGAATTCGCCTGTGAATCCATCTGGGCCTGGACTTTTTTTGGTTGGTAGCCTATTAAGTATTGCCTCAATATCGGAGCCTGGTATTGGTGTATTCAGGACTTCAACTTCTTCCTGGTTTAGTCTTGGAAGAGTGTGAGTGTCCAGGAAATTATCCATTTCTTCTAGGTTTTCTAATTTGTTTGCGCAGAGGTGTTTATAGCACTCTCTGATGGTAATTTGCATTTCTGTGAGGTCAGTGGTGATATCCACTTTATTATTTTTTATTGTGTCTATTTGACTGTTCTCTCTTTTTTTCTTTATTAGTCTTACTAGCAGTCTATCAATTTTGTTGATCTTTTCATAAAAACAGCTACTGGATTCATTGATTTTTTGGAGGGTTTTTTGTGTCTCTATCTCCTTCAGTTCTGCTCTGATCTTAGTTATTTCTTGCCTTCTGCTAGCTTTTGAATGTGTTTGCTCTTGTTTCTCTAGTTCTTTTCATTGTGATGTTAGAGTGTCAATTATAGATCTTTCCAGCTTTCTCTTGTGGGCTTTTAGTGCTATAAATTTCCCTCTACACATTGCTTTAAATGTGTCCTAGAGATATTTGTTCTCATTGGTTTCAAAGAACATCTTTATTTCTGCCTTCATTTCGTTATGTACCCAGTAGTCATTCAGGAGCAGGTTGTTCAGTTTCCATGTAGTTGAGTGGTTTTGATTGAGTTTCTTAGTCCTGAGTTCTAGTTTGATTGCACTGTGGTCTGAGAGACAGTTTGTTATAATTTCTATTCTTTTACATTTGCTGAGGAGTGCTTTACTTCCAACTGTGTGGTCAATTTTGGAATAAGTGCAATGTAATGCTGAGAAGAATGTATATTCTGTTGATTTGGGGTAGAGAGTGCTGTAGATGTCTATTAGGTCCACTTGGTGCAGAGATGAGTTCAATTCCTGGATATCCTTGTGAACTTTCTGTCTCGTTGATCTGTCTAATGTTGATAGTGGGGTGTTGAAGTCTCCCATTATTATCTTTTGAGAGTCTATGTCTCTTTGTAATTCTCTAAGGACTTGTTTTATGAATCTGGGTGCTCCTATATTGGGTGCATATATATTTAGGTTAGTTAGTTCTTCTTGTTGAATTGATCCCTTTACCATTATGCAATGGCCTTCTTTGTCTCTTTTGATATTTGTTGGTCTAAAATCTGTTTTATCAGAGATTAGGATTGCAACCACTGCCCTTTTTTGTTTTCCATTTGCTTGGTAGATCTTCCTCCATCCCTTTATTTTGAGCCTCTGTATGTCTCTGCATGTGAGAGGATCTCCTGAATACAGCAAACTGATGGGTTTTGACTCTTTATCCAATTTGCCAGTCTGTGTTTTTTGATTGAACCATTTAGTCCATTTACATTTAAGGTTAATATTGTTACGTGTGAACTTGATCCTGTCATTATGATATTAGCTGGTTATTTTGCTCGTTAGTTGATGCAGTTTCTTTGTAGCATCGATGGTCTTTACATTTTGACATGTTTTTTTGATGCCTGGTACCTGTTGTTCCTTTCCATATTTAGTGCTTCCTTCAGGAACTCTTGTAGGGCAGGCCTGGTGGTGACAAAATTTCTATGCATTTGCTTGTCTGTAAAGGATTTTATTTCTCCTTCACTGATGAAACTTAGTTTGTCTGGATATGAAATTCTGGGTTGAAAATTCTTTTCTTTAAGAATGTTGAATATTGGCCCCCACTCTCTTCTGGCTTGTAAAGTTTCTGACAAGAGATCTGCTGTTAGTCTGATGGGCTTCCCTTTGTGGGTAACCCGACCTTTCTCTCTGGCTGGCCTTAACGTTTTTTCCTTCATTTCAACTTTGGTGAATCTGACAATTATGTGTTGGAGTTGCTCTTCTCGAAGAGTATATTTGTGGCATTCTCTGTATTTCCTGAATTTGAATGTTGGCCTGCCTTACTAGGTTGGGGAAGTTCTCCTGGATGATATCCTGCAGAGTGTTTTCCAACTTGGTTCCATTTTCCCTGTCACTTTCAGGCACACCAATCAGACATAGATTTGGTCTTTTCACATATCCCAAATTTCTTGCAGGCTTTGTTCATTTCTTTTTATTCTTTTTTTTCTCTACACTTCTCTTCTTGCTTCATTTCACTAATCTGATTTTCAGTCACTGATAATCTTTCTTCCAGTTAATCGAGTCAGTTATTGAAGCTTGTGCATTTGTCACGTAGTTCTCGTGTCATGATTTTCAAATGTATCAGTTCTTTTAAGGTCTTCTCTGCATTGATTATTCTAGTTTTCCATTCATCCATTCTTTTTCCAAGGTTTTTTGTTTCTTTGCACTGGTTACATAGTTCCTCCTTTAGTTCTGAGAAGTTTGATTGACTGAAGCCTTCTTCTCTCAACTTGTCAAAGTCATTCTCCATCCAGCTTTGTTCCGTTGCTGGCAATGAGCTGCTTTCCTTTGGAAGAGGAGATGTGCTCTGATTTTTTGAATTTCCAGCTTTTCTGCCCTGCTTTTTCCCCATCTTTGTGGTTTTATCTACCTTCGGTCTTTGATGATGGTGATGTACTGATGGGGTTTTGGTGTGGGTGTCCTTTCTGTTTGTTAGTTTTCATTCTAACAGTCAAGACCCTCAGCTGCAGGTCTATTGGAGTTTGCTGGAGGTCCACTCCAGACCTTGTTTGCCTGGGTATCAGCAGCAGAGTCTGCACAAGATAGAATATTGCTGAACAGCGAGTGCTCCTGTCTGATTCTTGCTCTGGAAGCTTCATCTCACGGTGTACCCATCGTGTGAAGTGTGATTTCTTGGTCTGCACCTAGTGGGGGATGTCTCCCAGTTAGACGTCTCAGGGGTCAGGGACCCACTTGAGCAGGCAGTCTGTCCATTCTCAGATCTCAACCTCCGTGCTGGGAGAACCACTGCTCTCTTCAAAGCTGTCAGACAAGGACTTTTACACCTGCAGAGGTTTCTGCTGCTTTTTGTTTAGCTATGCCCTGTCCCCAGAGGTGGAGACTGCAGAGGTAGGCAGTCCTTCTTGAGCTGTGGTGGGCTCCACCCAATTCAAGCTTCCTGGTGGCTTTGTTTATCTACTTAAGCCTCAGCAATGGCAGGCACCCCTCCCCCAGCCTCGCTGCCACCTTGTAGTTAGATCTCATACTACTGTGCTAGCAATGAGGGAGTCTCCAGGGGCGTGGGACCCTCCAGGTCAGGTGTGGGACATAATCTCCTGGTGTGCCATTTGCTAAGACCCTTGGTAAAGCACAATATTAAGGTGGGAGTTACCCAATTTTCCAGGCGTTGTGTGTCTCAATTTCCCCTGGCTAGGAGAAGGAATTTCCTTCCCCCTTGCGCTTCCCAGGTGAGGCAATGCCTCACCCTGCTTCAGCTCTCACTGGTCGGGCTGCACCTGCAGACCAGCAACAACTGTCCGACAATGCCCCAGTGAGATGAACCCAGTACCTCAGTTGAAAATACAGAAATCACCCATCTTCTGTGTCGCTCACACTGGGAGCTGCAGGCTGGAGCTCTTCCTATTCCAAGATTAACTTATTTTGAATAAATTTATCTATTTATTTGTTCTTGTACCTAAGACCTTTTTTTTTTTCTGGTTAGCATTTATAAAGGCTTATAGGATTGTACAGAATAGGCATGTGACTTAGTGCTTTACTGAGAGAGGTAAATGTTCTCTGTCTTTAAACCTATCACTGAAATTCATATACGAAGGATAGTAGTCAGCTTTATTTCAGATTTACATTTGGCCTGGAAGGGTGGCTCATACCTGTAGTACTAGCACTTTGGGAGGCCGAAGCAGGCAGATCACAATGTCAGGAGATCAAGTCCATCCTGGCTAACATAGTGAAACCCTGTGTCTACTAAAAATATAAAAAATTAGTTGGGCGTGGTGGTGGGAACCTGTAATCCTAGCTACTCGGGAGACTGAGGCAGGGGAATGGCATGAACTTGGCAGGCAGAGCTTGCAGTGAGCCTAGATGGCACCACTGCACTCCAGCCTGGGTGACAGAGAGAGACTCCATCCCCCCAAAATATATATATATATATTATATATATATATATATATATATATAAAGAAATTTGATTAAAATCCTTAAAAATAGCACAGCTTAGGCATGCTAGGAACTAAATAATAACGTGTTGTAATGTGTTCACGTTACCTTTACGTGCAATAATTTATTGTTATAATTCAATGTTAAAGAGAATATATGTGAAATATTCATTGGAAGATGTTCAATATGTTAACTAATCATCTTTAATCCATAATATATTTATTAAAATCCATTCTGTATCTTAATGTTTATGTAAGTACATTTTTTTTTGGAGAACTCACAGGTGTTGAGTCATACATTTGAGTCAACTCACTGCTGAGTAGAGATAGCACTAGGGGAAGTACACAGCACTCTGTATAGAGGCATAGGGTTAGATTTCTATAGACCATAGAACTGGGGAATATAGGTAAACTATCAGGTGTCATGAAACTACTAAACTACTAGGTATCATGAACCCAAATACCCTAAGTTATATCAGGTATAAAGAGAAAAATGCATTCTGAATATTTCTGACAATTGGAGAAACCTGAGGAATGGGAAAATCTGATTAAGAAAAGGGATGCTGAGAGCATGCCAAAATCAAACGCGAAAAAACAAATTAATAAAAAGCATGGAGCAGGTGGTTCAGGTAGATGTTAGTAGCATAATCTTGCATGTGTTCTCTTTGCTTGGCTAGAGGCTAAAAACATAAAGACATAGATGTTTTCTCTAAGTGGAACAAGGTATATTGAGGTCAGTTTAATTAAAATATACAATCACCTGAAACAACTGAAAAGACAGCTGTTGTGCTTTCCCCAGTAGTTTTCAATTACAGGGACTGATAAGGAATATTTAAGACCATTGGCTCTAGCGATAGCTGCCTGCATCTTTGTCTCCTGTTTGCAAATGATGTTACAGGGCAATATATGGGTCTCCCAGATGAAAAACTATAACAGTAAATGACAACCCTCTCTCAGGATCTAGCCATACCTTGGTAGTCCCTCCATAGATAACTAAATGTGGAATAAATTCTCTCTCTGTCTGCCTAACCAACTAAATGTTATCATTACATACAGAGAAAAATGAATAGAATCTCATGGTTTTTAAGTTACTCATTTGCTTATGCATTAAAAGATTTTATTCTACAAAAGATCCATCTAAAATTGACTTTAAAAATTGTTATTAAAACTGCAAGCAGCATATCAGATAATATATATGTAATGTGCATAGCTGATGTCTTCATCTTCAATTTTTTCATATCATTCACAAAGCTTATCTCTTTTCTTTATTTCTAATATGTATTTGAACCTAATTTGGTAACATTTTTAAAAGATGGTAAAAAAATATTCTCTGTAGCCAACATATCATAGGATCCTTTCATTATTTGACAGTTTTGACAGATATTATTGATTTGGCCAGCAACTGCAGCTAACTAGAAGGGGACAATGTGACAGTTTTATGTAACAAAAGGCACAGTGTCATGTCAACTGAACTAAATGTTGTACAAAGTGACAGCAGGACAAAAAATCCTTTCAGACTTAATTTTCTGCTTCATTTTTTTTTTTTTTTTTCTACCATCAATACATAAGGCAGTGCAGTAGGTGACACAAATTAGCAGGATGGAGCAAAAGGTCTATCCCTGCCTCTGTGGCTATACTTGACTTCTTCCACCAGAGTGGTAATTATTTTTAAGGTGAATGAACAAGAAGAGCAGCTTATAGTAATCAACTTACCCCTATAGGAGAAAATATATCCCTTATCAAGACGCTTTATATATTTCACCTAGGTGGCTTTTGGGAAAAGATGAAAGGAAAAACTCCCCATCTGCTAGGTCATGCCTACAAGACACATTCTGTCAAGTCTTAAAAGCAACAACAGCTTTGCCTGTGGGATACCTATAATTATTATGCGGAACAGCCCAGTGCCTGCTGCAGTTCATTGTTCTGCTAACACAAGACGGAATGAGAACAGTGGCTCCAGGCTGTGAGTGGATAAAGTGCAACTTTTCGATTGTGCTCTTCTAAGGATTCTGCATTGTGTGGAGTCCATGAGTGACATCTTTGGCCTTCCTTGGGGCTCAGCAGATTGAATCAGTCATGCTGAGTTAAACAATGAGTAGAGGACATAACCTTAGCAGTGCCTGTCATTTTTTTCCTCCTAATTCAATTTACATTTAATCAATGAAAGTAATTTCTTGTTTGTTTAAGTTTCATATCCAATGGATCTTGAGGATTTTGAAGTGGCACGCCTTCACCTTGACCTTACCTACCTTTTGACTTCAACTACTACATCAAAATTGGGATCTGCAAAACAAGTGGGCAGAAAAAGTACCCTGTTGGTTATTTTTTCTGTGATATTTCTCTGATTTGTACTTCGAGTGGAACTTTGGGAATAAAGTTATCTAAATGATAAGCTGGAGAAAAAATTCTAGAGCAAAACCAGTAGTGACAGTAAGAATAGCACAATTTGATTTTCTAGAATACTGGCACAGAATACAAACTTGAAATAGAAAGCCCCTTTTATCGAGTTATCATTGGCCATTTTGTGCTAATGGCTTAAAGGTTTACTTTTAGATTATCACTGTTATTTGAAATAGCCAGTAGGATCTTTTGTAAGTTCAAGGTCTTTATTGATTGGTTCAGCTAGTGTTAATCAAAATCCATCTTCCCTTCCAATCATAGTGATTAAATAATTCTGAGAGCTTGACATCAAGTTCAACTTTGTATAAGTTTGTAGAAAAGTGCTAATTGTAACATTTTATTACCTGTCAATTGTCAGACTGGAAAGCAATTGAAAGATAAAGTTTAAAGAAAATTAATTTACCTGAACATATACAATTAATCAAATGCCACAATAAAAAAGAGAGGTTACCATGATATTAAAAATAGAGAAAAAGATTTTAGCATTTTTGTGTTTTACTCAAGGTTATTGTTGCTAAAATGTCAAATAAAAAATACCTTCACAGAAAAATATAAGAAAGTCAACTAGCTGCAGTAATATGGTAGAGTCAAGAATGATTGAAACAGATGAGGAAAGCTTCTTAAAAGAAGGAAAAGCTGTAAGAAAATGTAAAACCTGTGATAAAAATGTAATATTCGTACAAGTTTATAAAAATTAAAGTAAACTAAGTTTAATTTTAAAATAACTTTAAAAGTTTTTGAATGTTGGAAACTTGAATTTAAAAGCAATTTTGATATTTAGAAGCAATTTCGATATAGGATTTTCCATTCATTGCTGCTGCTTGAATCTAAGGGAAAAATACTGGAAAAGACTTTGGTAATAGATAAAATTTTTAAAGTTGCATAAAAACTGACTAAACATTTCATCAATTTATGTTACCTAAATTTATTTCTTAAACTTATTTAAGAAATAAGATATGTTTTGTTTGCCTCCTTTCATTCTTGAATTCTTTCATTTGGTATTCATTGACTTCTAGTATACTAAGTGTTGTGATAAATGATGAGACAAGGTGCTTGATGTAAAGAATTCATAGTCTATTTGAACTATGTTTCGTGTACTTTATAATTTAAAGGAATACAATTTCACCGTCTTAAAAATGCTTCGAAAAATGTTGGCGAAATTTTGCTTAATGTCAAAAGCTGAATAAACTTTCTCAGGGACCCAGGCTCATAGAGGGAGGTTTCCGTAAAAATATCTGCCATATGAAACCCAACCTCTTTTGCTACATCCTAGGGCCTCCCCACCTTATAGAGACCATATGATGAAACTGAAGTTCAGGCAGAAAAAGGTACTTCCAATAAAATAATAAAAGTCCAAGGCCATGTGTGAAGCCTGAAGGAAAAGTCAGGGGAATGATCTAGAAGTAGACTGAGGCAAGGTATCTGGAGATAGGAATTCTAAAATTGGGATATAGGAACCTGTAAGTAGGTGAGAGTGTTTGGGATAGGATCTGAGGGTGATTGTTGAAGCCATGCACTATGTGTTACATGCTTTCATGTGCCAGCCTGGGAAAGGTAACTATCAAATTCCATCTAAACTGCCACATGGTTTCATATCCACTGCTTAGGCTGTTTTCTTTCTGCCTCCTCTTTTCTTCTTAACTACATTCCTGCTTTATCCCAGAGAATCTCTGTTCTTGGCTGTGACGCTGTTTACAGAATAATCTGTGTCAAAGTTAAGGAACCAAATGTTTCATTGCTTTTTTCAGAAGTGATAATAAATTAACCAGTTTGGGAATTCTGTTTTAGCTCAACTCTCTGGTATGAGAATGGACCTTTTAAAAGTCTGTGGACATTTTCAAGCTTTCTACTACTTTTCAGTGAATTAAATACCTGCAGACTTTTCTTTGCAGGTATGTGAGGCATGTAGGTGATGTGTATGCATGTAGGTGAGTCTCTTGTGGTCAATGTTAAATGTGACTACATCAAAAATGAGTGAATCTGTAGAAACAGGTTTGAATAAACCTTCACACTAATATTTAACCTGAATTAATCAAATTAATCAAAATTGGGTTTATTATTTGGAGGTTCAAAAATTGTCCTTTAGAAATGACTCCTCTATTATCCAGATGTTTAAATTAAAAAAAAAAAAACAAAAACAAAAACTAGGCAATTGATTCTGATTCCATCTTATTTTATGCAATGCATTTAAAAACATTATCTGTGAATATTTGGTTCTGATAGGTTGAGCTACTCTGGAGGCAGAGAGGCAGGATGCTACAGCATAGATTGCCAATCAGTTCACTCAGATGGAACATGATGAGCAAGTTGGAGCCTTAATTCTCCTCAGCAGGATACTTTACAGACTTCTCTGAGAGAATCTAATTGAAAAGTAAACCCCTTCTGTGACCTTGGTTACCTGAACCAATCAGTGTTGCTATTTTCACTGATCCAGAGCACTTCAGTGTGGAAATGAGATGGCTTCATGAAATAGAGTGGCTCACTGACCCCAGATGGATGGTGTCTCTATTTTCAGACAGACTGTTGGCTGGTCCTAGTTTCTTCTACCTTCCAACTAGCAACAGGGAATTTTTGGACTACTCAGAGAGTATTCCAAGTATAGAGAATCAAAATCTTAAGACTGTGTTCAACAGTAAAGAAAAAAAATACATTAAAAATCTGTTAGAAAAAGCAAATATTAACTTTTACCATTAATGACAGGTTGAGACTTCATTAATTTCTCCTTGAAGATAATAAAGGAAGGTAGGCATGGGAAATAAGCAGCATCCTCTTCCTATTTATTCATTCGTTTGTACATCACTATTGACTGCTTACTAGTTGCCAAGCACTCCACTTGCTGACAGGAGCACAATAGTAAATAGGGCATAGCTCCTCCCTTACAAAAATAAAGCATGATATTTTTACCAGAGGTTTTCATGGTTCTCTTAAAAATGCCATTGATTCTTTTGTCTTTAAAGTATGGAAGTTTGAAACTTGGACAATGTAAATATTTAAAACAAAATAGCTAAAAATAAGAAGAAAGTAGTTCTAAATATTAACACTGTGAATTTGCATAAGTATTTATATTAGTCCGTTTTCACACTGCTGATAAACACATACCCAGGACTGGGAAGAAAGAGAGGTTTAATTGGACTTACAGTTCCACATAGCTGCAGAGGCCTCAGAACCATGGTGGGAAGGAAAAGGCACTTCTTACACGGCGGTGACAAGAGAAAAATGAGGAGGAGGCAAAAGTGGAAACCCTTGATAAACCCATAAGATCTCCTGAAACTTATTCACTATCACAAGAATAGCACGGGAAAGACCCACCCCCACGATTCATTCAATTACCTCCCCCTAGGTCACTCCAACAACACGTGGGAATTCTGGGAGACATAATTCAAGTTGAGATTTGAGTGGGGACACACCCAAACTATATCATTCTGTGCCTGGACCCTCAAAATCTCAAACCTCTTGTCCTTACATTTCAAAATCAATCATGCCTTCCCTGCAGTCCCCCAAAATCTTAACTCATTTCAGCATTAACCCAAAAGTCCACAGTCCAAAGTTTCATCTTACAAAAGGCAAGTCTCTTCCATCTATGAGCCTGTAAAATCAAAAGCAAGCATTTTACTTCCTAGATATAATAGGGGTACAGGTATTGGGTAAATACAGCCATTCTAAATGGGAGAAATTGGCCAAAACAAAGGGGTTACAGGGCCCATGTAAATCAGAAATCCAGTGGACATTCAAACTTTAAAGCTCCAAAATGATCTCTTTGGACTCCAGGTCTCACATCCAGGTCACGCTGATGCAAGAGTTGGGTTCCCAAGGTCTTGGACAGCTCCGCCCCTGCAGCTTTACAGGGTACAGCCTGCCTCCCAGCCGCTTTCACGGGTTGGCATTGAGTGTCTGCGGCTTTTCCAGGCGCACAGTGCAAGCTGTTGGCGGATCTCAAAGGGCGGATCTCAGGGTTCTGGAGGATGGTGGCCCTCTTCTCACAGCTCCACTAGGCAGTGCCCCAGTAGAGACTCTGTGTGGGGGCTCCAACCTTACATTTCCCTTCAGCACTGCCCTAGCAGAGGTTCTCCGTGAGGGCCCTGACCCAGCCGCCACATATCCAGGTGTTTCCCTACATCCTCTGAAATCTAGGCGGAGGTCCCCAAACCTCAGTTCTCTTGACCTGTGTGCACCTGCAGGCTCAACACATTGTGGAAGTTGCCAAGATTTGGGGCTTCCACCCTCTGAAGCCACAGCCTGAGCTGTACCTAGGCCTCTTTCAGCCACGGCTGGAGTGTCTGGGACACAGGGCTTGAAGTCCCTAGGCTGCACACAGCACAGGGACCCTGGGCCCCTCTCATGAAACCATTTTACCTCCTGGACTTATGATGGTAGGGGCTGCCACGAAGGTCTCTGACATGGCCTGGAGACATTTTCCCCAGGGTCTTGGGGATTAACATTAGGCTCCTTGCTACTTATGCAAATTTCTACAGCCAGCTTGAATTTCTCTCCAGAAAAATGTTTTTTTCTTTTCTATTGCATAGCCAGGCTGCATATTTTCTAAACTTTTATGCCATGCTTCCCTTATAAAACTGAATGCCTTTAATAGAAGCCAAGTCACCTCTTGAATGCTTTGCTGCTTAGAAATTTCTTCTGCCAGATACCCTAAATAATTTTTCTTTTTTTTTTTTTTTTTTTTTTTTTTTTTTTTTGAGACGGAGTCTCGCTCTGTCGCCCGGGCTGGAGTGCAGTGGCCGGATCTCAGCTCACTGCAAGCTCCGCCTCCCGGGTTCACGCCATTCTCCTGCCTCAGCCTCCCGAGTAGCTGGGACTACAGGCACCCACCACCTCGCCCAGCTAGTTTTTTTTTTTTTTTTTGTATTTTTTTAGTAGAGACGGGGTTTCACAGTGTTAGCCAGGATGGTCTCGATCTCCTGACCTCGTGATCCGCCCATCTCGGCCTCCCCAAGTGCTGGGATTACAGGCTTGAGCCACCGCGCCCGGCCAATTTTGTGAAAGAATATACATGCAAACAGTGAAACTAAAATGAAAGTATAAAATTTTTCTGTATATAAAATCAATTTTAAAATGACTTCAAAATATCAACAACTGGAAATATAATTGGAATATGTGTGTATACTATACACACACACATATATATGTCATGTCCAACAGTAACAAATATAAGATGTTCCAAAAAATATAAAGAACATTTATTATATAATGAGAAAAGTATAACATTTCATAGAAATACATAGATAAGACTCAGCAAAATTTGTTTTAAGGCTCATTATTATATTGTTTTTCACAAATTCATCTATGAAGATGTTACAAATTGATTTAAAAGAAGAAATCTTTAGGTACCTCTGAAGAAAGGATAAGTTAAATTGAAGACATGCCAAAAGAAATGTGAATTGAAGCAAAGTGAAAACAATACATCATTATTTGAATATAATGACACAACCTCTAATTAGAGTTCCTAATGGGGTGAAGAGAGTGAATGGGGCAGAATAAAATGTCAAGAAAATTTTCTCCATTTTTTCTGATTTCTTCAAAAATAGCAACTCAGAGATTCAATCAATTAAGTGAGTCTCAAGTGAGATAAATTTAAAAAAAGGATTATACTAAGGCACATCACAGAAAAAATATTGAAATCAAACATCAAGAGAGCTGGAGTTTCTATAGACAAAACATCTTTAAATGGTAAAAGAAAATGTTATTAGAGATTAAAATGAACATTTTGTTATGATAAAGGGTCAATTCATTAGGAAGCTAAAACGATTATATATATGCCTAACAATAGAGCTTCAAAATAAATGAAATAAAATAACGGACTGAAGAGACAAAGAATTCAGGTCTGGCACAATAGTTCATGCCTGTAATCCCAGCACTTCAGGAGGCTGAGGTGAGTGGATCCCTTGAGCCCAGGCTCTTTGAAAGATCAATGTAATTGGAAAAACTTTACCTACACTTATCAAAAATAAAAAAAGGAGAAAAGACTCAAATGCCCTGATATGGTTTTCCTGTGTCCCCACAAAAAATCTCATCTTTAATTGTAATCCCCATAATCCCCACGTGTTAAGGGCAGGACCAGGTAGAGGTAATTGAATCATGGGGGCAGTTTCCTCCATGCTGTTCTTGTGATAGTGAGTGATTTCTTATGAGATCTGATGGTTTTAAAAGGGATTCCCCTTCAGCTTTGCTCGGCACTTCTCCTTCCTACCACCTTGTGAAGAAGGTGCCTTACCTTCTCTTTGCCTTCTGCCACGATTGTGCTTTCTGGTGCTTCCCCAGCCATGCTAAAAATTAACAAGAGTCAGCTTTGCTCCAGTTCCCAACAAGTTCCTTATCTCCATCTGAGATCACCTCATCCTGGATTTCATTGTCCATATTATTATCAGCATTTTGCTCAAAGCCATTCAACAATTCTCTAGGGAGTTTCAAAGTTTCTCACATTTTCCTGTCTTCTTGTGAGCCCTTCAAACTGTTCCCACCTCTGCTTGTCACCCAGTTCCGAAGTGGCTTCCACATTTTTGGGTAGCTCTTCAGCAGCACCCCACTCTACTGGTACCAATCTACTGTATTATGTGGGAATTATAGGAGCTACAAAATTATACTTGGGTGGGAACACAGAGACAAATCATATCATTGTATGATTTACTTCATGTAAAATGTCCGAAACTGACTAATCTATATAAGTAGAAAGTAGGTTACTGGTTAACTCTAACTGGTGGGCTTAGGGTGAAATGGGAGTGACTGCTAATGGGTATGAGGTTCTTTTGGGGAGTGATAAAAACATCCTAAAATTGGGTAGTCATACTGATTGCCTCACTGTGAATATAATAAAAACAACACAATTGCACATTCAAATGTATTTAGTTTTATAATATGTGAATCATATCTCATTGAAACTTAGAAAATCACAGAAAAAAAAAAAAAAACGCTGAAATGGTCAGGAAAAAGATACATTATACAGATAAACCCAACGATAAGAATGAGAGCTGATGTTTCTTTTAAACTTTATTTTTTGTAAAGCAGTGTCTGGTTCACAACAAAACTGAGAGGGTGGTACAGAGATATTCCACATAATCCTTGACCCCATGCACATACAGCCTCTCTCATTATCAACATCCCCCACCAAAGTAGCACATTCACTACAGTTGATTAACTCACATTGACATATCAATACCACTCAGAGTACACATTTTACATAAGGGCTCATGCCTGGTCTACATCCTATGGAGTTGGACAAATGCATAATGACATGTATTCAGAATTATAGTATCATTTATTTTTCAGTGCCCTAAAAATCCTCTGTGCTCTGCCTATTTATTCTTTCTGCTCTCATAACCCCTGTGAATCCCTCATCTTTTCACTGTCTCCATAGTTTTGCTTTTCCAGAATGTTATATAGTTGGAGTTATACAGTATGCAGCCATTTAAGATTGAGTTTTTTCACTTAGTAATATGCATTTAGTTTCTCTCTGTCTTATTGATGAAGCTGCTGTAAACACCTGTGCTGTGCAGGTTTTTATATGGACATAGTTTACAGCTCCTTTGGATAAAGGAATGAGATTGTTGGATCATATGGTAAGAATATATTTACTTTTGTAAGGAAGTGCAATAGCATCTTCTGAAGCGAGTCTGCTACTTTGCAATCCTACCAGCAGTAAATGAGTGCTCCTGCATACTGACTGGCATTTTTTGTTTCCAGTGTTCTGGATTTTGGCCATTTTAATGCGGGTATCTTGTTTTAATTTGTATTTTTCTGAGGACATATATTGTGGACCATCTTTTCTTATGTTTATTTGTCATCTCTATATATTCTTTGAAAAAGTATCTGTTCAGGTCTTTTGCATATTTTTAAATCAGGTTGTTAATTTTCTTACTATTGAGATTTCAGTGTTCTCTGTTTATTTTGGATAGCAGTTCTCTATCAGATATGTCCGCAAATATTTTCTCCCAGTCTGTGTCTTGTCTTTTTATTCTCTTAACAGTGTCTTTTGCAGAGCACAGATTTTTAATTTTAACAACGTCCAGCTTGTCAATTTGTTCTTTCGTGCATTGTACTTTTGCGTCATGTCTGAAAGTCATCTCCATGCCCAGGGTCATCTAGGTTTCCTCCTGTTATATTCTAGAAATTTTATAGTTTTGAGTTTTCCATTTATGTCTATGATCCATTCAGAATTAACTTTTGTGAATGGTGTAAGGTATCTTTTCAGGTTGATTTTTTTTTTTTTGAAATAAGGATATTCAGTTTTTCCAGCACCATTTGTTGAAGGTTATCTTCTCTATATTGTATTGACTTTACTCCTTTGTCAAAGACCAGTTGACTATATTTGTGTGGGCCTATTTCTGGGATTTCTATTCTGTTCCATTTATCTATTTGTCTATTCCTTTATCAATAGCACAGTGTCTTGATTATTAAGCTTTATTGTAATTCTTGGAGTCTGGTAGAATCAGTCCTCTTTGTTCTTTTCCTTCAATAATGTATTGGCTATTCTGGGTCTTTCATCTCTATATTTAAGCTTCACATCAATTTATACTTACAAATATTTTGGGGGGGCATTTTGATTGTGATTGCATTGAATCTGTAGATCATGTTGAGGAGAACTGCATCTTGACAGTATTGAGTCTTCCAATCCATGAACATGGAATATCTCTTCATATGGTTAGTTCTTTGATTTTTTGTACTCAAATTTTGTAACTTTCCTTGTATAGATCTTGTGCATATTTTTGTTAGATTAATACCTGAGCATTTCCTTTTGAGGGCTGCTAGTGTAAATAATATTATCTCTTTAATTTCAAATTCCACATTTTCATTGCTAGTATACAGAAAAATGATTAACTTTTGTATATTAATCTTATATCCTGTAGCCTAGCTATAAACAGTTATTAGTTCCAAGATTTTTTTGGTTGTTTATTCTTATGGATTTTCTACCAGACAGTCATGTCCACTGTGGGAAAAAAAGACAGTTTTATTTTTTTCTACCCAATCTGCATACCCTTTATTTTTTTTTTTTTCTTTGCACTAGTTAGTACTTCAAGTAGAATGCTGAAAAGGAATGTTGAGAGGAGATATCCTTGTCTTGTTTCTAATCTTAGTGGCAAAGGTGCTAGCTTCTTACTTTTAGGTATGATAGTAGCTCTAGAATCTTTGTAGATATTCTCTATAAAGTTGAAGAAGTTGTCCACCATGACAGATGATATCTTATCAGAAAAATTCTATGTCAGCAACAGAACAAGTTCTTTAAAAGGTAAAAATATTAAAACCTACAATAAGTTATGACACTTTTATTTCAATTAAATTTCCTCCAATTTTAACCTTATTAAACTATAGCAACATACATCAATCAAGATGTCTGGGTGAGTTTTTAAAATCTTAAATAAATAAAGACATTTGACAAGTATTATAATTACAATTCTATAGATGTATACATACTTTTGATCAATTATGACTAAAATAAAAGGTAAAATTTCCTTTTTAAACAAACCATGACATTTGAAAACTCTCTTAGTCTCCCTATTGTAGCTGATTCTCTCACTCTTGTTTTATTTTAATCATTCAAGGAAATGTATTTTCAACCTCATAGATAGTGATTTTAGTAAATGTAACTCAGCACATACTCTGGATTCCAATCAGTAGATTTCTTTTTCCTTTGAGGAAAGTAGTGAAGATATGAAGAAATATGGAATCGATATTTTGAATATTTCATTTTTCTTAATTATTTACAAATACAATTAACAAGAAGGTACATTAGTGGATGTGCTTTCTTACACTTTAAAGCACTTTATTGCAAGTTTGGACTGTACAAATCTGTGATGTTTTCTAGAATGTAATGTTTCCTTAATGCCCCCAAGAACTTATTATAATTACTGTACTGCAAAACCACTCAACTAAGATACTCATTATCTATGCAAAATATGAAAATGCACATTCTCATTTTCCTATGTGTTCTCGTGATAATAATATAACCCTACGAGTAGAGATAAGACAAAGTTGCATTCTAAGAACTGTACTGATCCCGAAACAAGATGGCCGAATAGGAGAAGCTCCAGCCTCCAACTCCCAGCACAAGCGACACAGAGGATGGGTGATTTCTGCATTTTCAACTGAGGTACTGGGTTCATCTCACTGGGGAGTGCCAGACAATCATTGCTGGTCAGTTGGTGCAGTGTGACAAGTGAGAGCTGAAGCAGGGCAAGCCATTGCCTCACCTGGGAAGCACAAGGGGGAAGGAAATCCCTTTTCCTAGCCAAGGGAAACTGAGACACACAACACTTGGAAAATTGGGTAACTCCCACCCTAATACTGTGCTTTACCAAGGGTCCTAGCAACTGGCACACCAGGAGATTATATCCCACATCTGAACAGGAGGGTCCCATGCCCACGGAGCCTCCCATAGCAGTCTGAGATCTAACTGCAAGGCAGCAGTGAGGCTGGGGGAGGGACGCCCACCATTGCTGAGGCTTAAGTAGGTAAAGAAAGCCACGGGGAAGCTCAAACTGGGTGGAGCCCAACACAGCTCAAGTGAGCCGGCCTGTCTCTGTAGACTCCATCTCTGGGGACAGGGCATAGCTAAACAAAAAGCAGCAGAAACCTTGGCAGAGGTAAATGACCCTGCCTGACAGCTTTGAAGAGCAGTGGATCTCCCAGCACGGAGGCTGAGATCTGAGAACAGACAGACTGCCTGCTCAAGTGGGTCACTGACCCCTGAGTAGCCTAACTAAGAGACATCCCCCACTAGGTGCAGACTGAGATTTCACACCTCACATGGCAGGGTACACCCCTGAGACAAAGCTTCCAGAGCAAGAATCTGACAGCAACACTCACTGTTCAGCAATATTCTGTATTCTGCAGCCTCCGCTGCTGATATCCAGGCAAACAGAGTCTGGAGTGGACCTCAAGCAATCTCCAATAGATCTACAGCTGAGGGTCCTGACTGTTAGAAGGAAAACTAACAAACAGAAAGGACAACCACACCAAAACCCCATCAGTTCATCATCGTCATCAAAGACCAAAGGCAGATAAAACCACAAAGATGGGAAAAAAGCAGGGCAGAAAAGCTGGAAATTTAACAAATCAGAGTGCATCTCCCCCTCCAAAGGAACACAGCTCATCACCAGCAACGGATCAAAGCTGGACGGGGAATGACTTTGACGAATTGAGAGAAGAAAGTTTCAGTTCATCAAACTTCTCAGAGCTAAAGGAGGAACTACGTAACCAGCAGAAAGAAATGAAAAATCTTGAAAAAATAATGGAAGAATGGATAACTAGAAAAATCAATGCAGAAAAGGCCATAAATCAACTGACAAATAAAAACCTTGACACTAGAAATATGTGACAAATTCACAAGCTTCAGTAACGGACTCCATCAACTGGAAGAAAGAGTATCAATGATTGAAGATCAAATGAGTAAAACGAAGTGAGAAGTCTAGAGAAAGAAGAGGAAAAAGAAATGAACAAAGCTTCCAAGAAATATGGGATTATGTGAAAACACCAAATCTACGTCTGATTGGTGTGCCTGAAAGTGACGGGGAAAATGGAACCAAGTTGGAAAACACTCTGCAGGATATCATCCAGGAGAACTTCCCCAACCTAGTAAGGCAGGCCAACATTCAAATTCAGGAAATACAGAGAATGCCACAAATATACTCCTCGAGAAGAGCAACTCCAAGACACATAATTGTAAGAGTCACCAAAGTTGAAATGAAGGAAAAAGTGTTAAGGGCAGCCAGAGAGAAAGATTGGGTTACACACAAAGGGAAGCCCATCAGACTAACAGCAGATCTCTTGACAGAAACTCTACAAGCCAGAAGAGAGTGGGGACCAATATTCAACGTTCTTAAAGAAAAGAATTTTCAACCCAGAATTTCATATCCAGCCAAACTAAGCTTCATGAGTGAAGGAGAAAAAAAAAATCCTTTACAGACAAGCAAATGCATAGAGATTTTGTCACCACCAGACCTGCCATACAAGAGACCCTGAAGGAAGCACTAAACATGGAAAGGAACAACTGGTACCAGACATTGCAAAAACATGTCAAAATGTAAAGATCATCGATGCTAGGAAGAAACTGCGTCAACTAACGAGTAAAATAAGCAACTAATATCACAGTGACAGGATCAAGTTCACACATAACAATATTAACCTTAATTGTAAATGGACTAAATTGTCCAATTAAAAGACACTGACTGGCAAATTGGATAAAGAGTCAAGACCCATCAGTTTGCTGTATTCAGGAGACCCATCTCGTGTGCAGAGACACACATAGGCTCAAAATAAAGGGATGGAGGAAGATCCACCAAGCAAATGGAGAACAAATAAAAGCAGGGGTTGCAATCCTAGTCTCTGATAAAAGAGACTTTAAACCATCGAAGATCAAAAGAGGCCATTGAATAACGGTAAAGGGATCAATTCATCAGGAAGAGCTAACTATTCTAAATATATATGCACCCAATACAGGAGCACCCAGATTCATAAAGCTAGTCCTTAGAGACTTACAAAGATAATTAGACTCACATGTGCTAATAATGGGAGACTTTAACACCTCACTGTCAACATTAGAAAGATCAATGAGACAGAAAATTAACAAGGATATCCAGGAATTGAACTCAGCTCTGCACCAAGTGGACCTAATAGACATCTACAGCACTCTCCACACCAACTCAAAAGAATATACAATCTTCTCAGCATCACATCGCAATTATTCCAAAACTGACCACATAGTTGGACGTAAAGCACTCCTCAGCCAATGTAAAAGAACAGAAATTATAACAAACTGTCTCTCAGACCACAGTGCAATCAAACTAGAACTCAGGACTAAGAAATTCCATCAAAACCACTCAACTACATGGAAACTGAACAACCTGCTCCTGAATGACTACTGGGTACATAACAAAATGAAGGCAGAAATAAAGATGTTCTTTGAAACCAATGAGAACAAAGATACAACATACCAGAATCTCTGGGACACATTTAAAGCAATGTGTAGAGGGAAATTTATAGCACTAAATGCCCACAAGAGAAAGCTGGAAAGATCTAAAATTGACACCCTAACATAACAATTAAAAGAACTAGAGAAGCAAAAGCAAACACATTCAAAAGCTGGCAGAAGGCAAGAAATAACTAAGATCAGAGCAGAACTGAAGGAGATAGAGACACAAAAAAACCTTCCAAAATATCAATGAATACAGGAGCTGTTTTTTTTCTAAAGATCAACAAAATTGACAGATTACTGCAAGACTAATAAAGAAGAAAAGAGAGAAGAATCAATAGACACAATAAAAAATGATAAAGGGGATATCATCCCCATCCCCACAGAAATACAAACTACCATCAGAGAATACTATAAACAACTCTATGCAAATATACTAGAAAACCTAGAAGAAATGGATAATTTCTTGGACACTTACACTCTCCCAAGACTAAACCAGGAAGAAGTTGAATCCCTGAATAGACCAATAGCGGGCTCTGAAATTGAGGCAATAATTAATAGCCTACCAACCAAAAAAAGTCCAGGACCAGATGGATTCACAGCTGAATTCTACCAGAGGTAGAAGGAGGAGCTGGTACCATTCCTTCTGAAACTATTTCAATCAATAGAAAAAGAGGGAATCCTCCCTAACTCATTTTATGAGACCAACATCATCCTGATACCAAATCCTGGCAGAGACACAACAAAAAAAGAGAATTTTAGACCAATATTCTAGAGGAACATCGATGCAAAAATCCTCAATAAAATACTGGCAAACCGAATCCAGCGGCACATCAAAAATCTTATCCACCATGATCAAGTGGGCTTCATCCTTGGGATACAAGGCTGGTTCAACATATGCAAATCAATAAACATAATCCAGTATATAAACAGAACCAAAGACAAAAACCACATGATTATCTCAATAGATGCAGAAAAGGCCTTTGAGTGAATTCAACAGCCCTTCATGCTAAAATTTTCAATAAATTTGGTATTGATGGAACATATCTCAAAATAATAAGAGATATTTATGAGAAACCCACAGCCAATATCATATTGAATAGGCAAAAACTGGAAGCATTGCCTTTGAAAACTGGCACGAGGCAGGTATGCCCTCTCCCACCACTCCTATTCAACATAGTGTTGGAAGTTCTGGCTAGGGCAATCAGGTAAGATAAATAAATCAACGGTATTCAGTTAGGAAAATAAGTCAAATTGTCCCTGTATGCAGATGACATGATTGTATATTTAGAAAACCCCATCTTCTCAGCCCAAAATCTACTTAAGCTGATAAAGAACTTTAGCAAAGTCTCAGTATACAAAATTAATGTGATAAAATCACAAGTATTCTTATACACCAGTAACAGACAAACAGAGAGCCAAATCATGAATGAACTCTCATTCACAATTGCTTCAAAGAGAATAAAATACCTAGGAATCCAACTTACAAGGGATGTAAAGGACCTCTTCAAGTAGAACTACAAACCACTGCTCAGTGAAATAAAAGAGGACACAAACAAATGGAAGAACATACCATGCTCATGGATAGGAAGAATCAATATTGTGAAAATGGCCATACTGCCCAAGGTAATTTAAAGATTCAATGCCATTCCCATCAAGCTACCAATGACTTTCTTCACAGAATTGGAAAAAACTGCTTTAAAGTTCATATGGAACCACAAAAGAACTCGCATTGCCAAGACAATCCTCAGTCAAAAGAACAAAGCTGGAGACATCACGCTATCTGACTTCAAACTATACTACAAGGCTACAATAACCAAGACAGCATGGTACTGGTACCAAAACAGAGATATAGATCAATGGAACAGAACAGAGCCCTCAGAAATAATACCACACATCTACAGCCATCTGATCTTTGACAAACCTGACAAAAACAAGAAATGGGAAAAGGATTACCTACGTAACAAACGGTGCTTCTACCTCTTTTTAGTAACGTTTAGAAATCCTTCAATTTAGGAAATAGAACTTTAGGAACCAAGAAATCAGTACAATAACTGAATCCTCAAAATGTCTTTTTTTATTTTTCCAGATTGGATATATTTCAGTCAGCTAAACCTTGAGATATCAAAAATTAAATAAAAATAAAAACAGACTGTATATGCCTTACACTCAGTGGTAGTACAAAACCTATTACACAAAGATTTCTGTCTTAAGATTAACTTAAGAGGGATCTACGTTTCAAATGTTGAAATGCAGAGTGGAGATTTAATTTTATGAAAATATAAACAATTGCTAGTCATTAAAGCTAAAATTGTTATAAAAAAGAAAACCTCATGAAATTCTGCTGTTTGTCACTAAAATGGAAAATGTTTTTCTTTGAAAGACCTTTTCAAAATTTCCAGCTCACTTTCTGTAACAAGTGGTAATCAAGAAAGTCATTTTAGTGAATTCTTAGAGTGATTTGTTTCATAGTGTTACATTTCAATAATAAAGATGCCTTGCTTCCCTCTAATTAAATATTGAGTGCTTTTCAGTCAGACTATGAAATCTCATAACTGTGCTTTCTCTCATGTATCAACAGAATTAAACCTCAATAACTGAATTTTTACCTTCTATTTCTTCATGTCTACTTTCTAATATGCTCAGCTGAGAGTTTCAGAGACTATGAGTACACCATGAGTGGCTTCCTAATGTCATAAATTTAGGTTTAATCTAAAAGTATGCTCAAATCATCTATATAAATATTTTATTTTATTTATTTTGAGACAGAATCTCGCTCTGTTGCCCAAGCTATAGTGCAGTGGTGCTATCTCAGCTTACTACAACCTCTTCCTCCTGGGTTCAAGTGATTCTGCTACCTTAGCCTCCTGAGTAGCTGGGATTACAGACACCACCACACCTAGCTAATTTGTGTATTTTTACCAGACATGGGACTTCGCCATGTTGGCCAGGGAGGTCTCGAACTTCTGAATTCAGGCGATCCGCCTGCCACGGCCTCCCAAAGTGCTGGTATTACAGGTGTGAGCCACTGAGCCTGGCCTTTGTGAAGACTATAATATTTAAAAATGATATTTAACTTTTAATTTTGTTTCATTTCTCCTCTTGTCCATCTCAACCATTACTCACTCTGCAACTGTGACTGTAATTCTTTTTCTAACAGACAAATCTGATGATAGCACTTTGGGGCTGACTTGCTTGCACATTTCCCCCATGGACCCATAGATTCCTTACCAGGAGTCTTCAAGATCTTTCTTTTATTTCCCCTCTTCTTGACCTAACCTTCAGTCGTGATGAACTTCTTAACACTTTCCTGAAACTACACATGACTATTTGATTCCAAGATTTTCTAGAAGTGATAACTACATTCCATAATACAATTTTTTTCTTCTCTTGAGTTAATCCCTACTTGTCACCAACTTCAGTAAGTCTCCCTTTGTTTCCTCTCACTCTTTATGTGTAAAGTATTTATTGAGACCCTGTTATGTGCAAGGCGCTTCCAAAAGCATTGGAGTTTCAGCTGAAAACAAGACAAGTTTCTGCACTTTATCTTACAAACTGAAATAAAGGTGTTAGTATACCCTTAACATAAAACTGAACTCTATCAGATTTTAATTGTCAGTTTCTCTTTCCTCTCCCCTAGTAGATAGTAGCCTTCTTGAAAATGTAGGCTGTGCCTTACTTGTCATTTTTGTTTTACTGCATTTGTCTCAGTAACTAGCACAAATGGAAACTCATTAAAGCTTTATGAGTGAATAAATAGATATCTCAATGCTCTCTGTCCAGATACACAGTGAAATAACAGTCTTATGTAAAATTAGCAGTACCTGTGTCTAGTGATAACCAGCACAGTATATTTCAAGGCAGCAAATTGTATCAGCGTAAAACTCTACTTGTCAGAAAATTCTGAAATTAAACCTACTGCACCTCAAATCTGTCTTGCTATATGTTAATAGTTGTAGTAGTAAAACACACACACACACACACACACACACAAAATGACTAAAACTTATTAGACATTTACAATGGTAAGCTATTTAACATATGTGATGCACTTGATTCTTTCAGGAACCCTAAGAAAGGAGGACTATTATTATGTTTTATATAGATAGATGGTAAAACAAAGGCAAATAGAGGTCAAGTCACTTGTGCAATATGTTTAGTAAGTGTTAGAACTAGTTGGCAAACCTGACATGCATCATATTCCGGGTAATTAACTTCTTTTATTATGTATTTGAAATAGGGCTACACTGTGAATGATACAATACTTTGCCATTTGCTAGCTGGGTGAATGAGTTAACTTCATTCCATAGTTTCTTCATCTACACATGGGTGTGGTATGGGAATTAAATGATACAGCCTGTTGGAAACCCTTGGCACAGTAATTCCCAAATAAGAAATATTCTCCATGCATTTCGATGCTGCTGTGCAAAAGTAACCATATGAGTAATACTTTCCACTGCAAAGTAACAGCTTTTTTTCTCCTAACATTAATCACTTCAATGTTATTATTTTAAAGATATATAAAACTCTTAACAGTGAACTTCTTGCAAGAAAACAACTTATTTATTCATTGAGCACTGCTTCCATCATCTTCTTTCACCAACTTTACACAGTGTCTTGGACAAAGTAATTGCTCAATTAAATGCTTTTGGTTGGATAAATGGAACAAATATGGATACTTATTCAAACTAAGATTTCATGTAAGTCTACTATCAATTTACCTTAATTATTTATAAAAAATCTTAAAAATAAGGGAAGTGGTAAAACTTACAGAAAAAAACTACTGTTACTACATAAAAATTGTTTGAGCTTATGCACCCATGCCAGCAAACTGGCAATGTATTCTTAAAAAAAAACTTATATAAACTCATGCTATAAAATATATACATTAAACATAACTAAAAGCCACATGTCCTGAGCTATTGCCCTTGTAAGTAAGCTACTTGACTATACTATTCATGGCATTTCTGGGAGCAATCATGTTCTAACCAAATATTATTTTTATCTTTATCAAAACCAGATGATCTTTCCAATAAAATAAGTATAGTAATATTATAATTTTTACACTTTGTCAGAAAAAATATATATATAATTTTTCAGTCATTATTTGCAAGCAAATAAAGCCCTTTGAAACAACAGCTATACATATGGAATTTTATTTAGTGAGTTAATAGAGATTTGGTGTGAAGTCTTCAATTTCATGATGCAGCAAATTCAAATGCAAAGTTGCATGAGAGAAGATCAACTTTGTAGAAATAAATCAAAGAAGCTCTTCAGATCTAGTTCAAAACATTCTCCTAATTATAAGACTCTTCACTTCTCAAAATTCCTCTGAAATGATTTTTTAAAATCAATGCCTCTATTTGTGTTTGAATTTTTCATCATACATCATGATCCATGACTATATTTTTCATATAGATTCAAGAAACTCCTCTTAAAATGCTATAGATCTATGTGCAGATCAAATAAACCTAACCTCAACATTGCCAGTACTTTTCTATACAGAGAACAGAGTTAGTGTACTTTACAGAAAAGACATAGCACCAAAGCTGCAGAGAAGAAAGAAACAGACTGTATGAAGTAGAAAATGCAAATAAAGTTAAGTGCTAAGGATGCTGCACTTAGTTCAAAGCGATTTGGTAAAGGAGTGGGTTCAAACAGGTAATAAAGAGAGCTACATACAACAGATAAATATGTTAATTTTTGGTTTTGAGAAAAGAAGTTTGACTATGAAAAGACTGTGGAGACAGGATTCAGCTGGAAAGACAGAAACTCTGTGTTAGTAGGCATAATTATCATATATCCAAAATAATCAAAATTATGTACTGATTTGCCTCTCCATGTGGAAATAGCACATCCAGAAACAGAACAAAATAAAAAAAATAGGAAATTTACAGTAAATTTGCATTCTGTTTTTGCCGTATTGGAGGTGAAGTGGAGATCAGACTATGAAGTTTAATGTGTCTTGTAGTAGAAAAAATAGTATTAAACATAGAGGACTCATAAATGGTAGACTTATTTGGGAGTAATCTGAGAATAGGAGTGATAATACTGTACAACACATTAAAATGAGTAGCAAGGCTCTAATGAAAAACATCTGGGGGCATCTGGGAAATAGGTGAAGTAGTACAGATTTCCTATGTTGCTTGACATGTTAAATGCATAGACATACTCGGCAGAATATAATGATGAGACTGAATATATTCAACAGAAAGAAAGGGAATACTCCAGAAACCAGGAAAAAAAAGACAGAAATTGAATTTGATGTAGTATTGAAATTAAAGCTAAGTAATTCATAATGCATTGTGCTTGAGAGCTCTGGGAACTGGAATTTTAAAACCCATGTAAAAATTGAGATGAGGGCTATAACTTTGAGAGATTGGGGACTTGGAACTTTGCTGCATGCATAAATCCCAGAGCTAAAAGATTTGTTGAACCAAAAAAACAAAAACAAAAACAAACAAACAAGCAAAAGCAACACTGACTAGAAAACCTCGATTTCTCAATTTAGGAACAATCTAGAAAGTCTACCTGGACCAGGAGATGAAAATCGGAAACCTAAGTGGGTGTCATCACTGATATAACTTTAAAATTCATCCTAGTTATGAAGAAAAAAATAAAACCCAAATCAGTAGCTCATTATAAAACTGTTCCTGAACTAGAAACATCTGTGGAGCCTCAGAAGCAGCAAATATAGTATCTCCCAATAGGAAAATGGTGGGAAAAAAATACATATATATATATTTTATATATATATATATTATATATATATATAAACAAAGTGCAAAATTTAAAGGAAGTCAAGCAAAATCTGAGTTAAAATTAATAGTGGAGAATGGTGTTAAAGATGAAGGATTCATTAGAGTGGTAGGATTCAATTTTCCATGGGAAAAGAGCCCTCAAGGAAAACAGCCCTTGATGAAAATGAACTCACAGTAAACATTTTTTTAAAGTCGAAATATATCTCCACAATGAAGTAGCAAGAGAATAGCAGCAACAAAACTAAAACGTATTTATAAAGAACTCAAGACAGTGAAATTATTTGAAAAAAATTTGCAAAAAATCATGGAAAATATTTAGAGACCAGAAGAAGTATGATATACTACAGTCAGCTCTCAGTAACAGCAGGTTCGGCATATATAGGGATTCAACCAACCATGGCTCAAAAATATTTGAAAATAAAACAATAAAAAATATCAATACAATAAGAAATAGGCAGGGCATCGTGGCCCATGCCTGTAATCCCAGCACTTTGGCAGGCTGGGGTAGGAGAGTCACTTGGGCTCAGGAGTTTGAGACCAGCCTGGGGAGACCCATTCTCTACAAAAACTAAATTTAAAAATTCAGCCAGGAGTGATGGCACACACCTATGGTCCCAGCTGCTTGAGAGACTGAGGTGGGAGGATTGCTTGGGCCTAGAAGGTCACAGCTGCAGTGAGCTTTGTTTGTACCACTGCACTCCAGCCTGGGCAACAGAGGGAGACCTTCTCTCAAAATTAGTACAATAAATATAATACAAATTTTAAAATATAATCTAACAATTATTTATGTAGCATTTACACTGCATTAGGTATTATAAATAATCTAGAGATGATTTAAAGTATGCAAGAGGATGTGCATAGTTTATGTGATATTATTATGCTATTTTCTATAAGTGACCTGAGTATTCACAGATTTTGTTGTCTGTGGAGATTCTGGGACCAATCCTGCTTGCATATTATAAGACCACCATATATAAAAATATAGGTAGATTTCAAAACCACAAACACATAGAAGGCCCAGAAATAAAAAAAGACAGATTTGAAAATTTATAGCAGAAATATCCAGACAAGCATAGAAAATGACTGAATTGCAAAATGGTTTTCAGTACCATCAGTATATGAAGAGCATGAATTCTAGGTTAGAATAGAAAGAACAGAGCAGAATCAATGTTACAAGTGATACAGATGAGAATTTTGAAGGAGCGTACTATACCTGGAATGGAAATATAAAACACATTCTGATTTAGACTTAGCACACTGAAACTACAAAAATCTAAACAAAAAATGAGAAGTTATTAAAGATCTGCTAGAAAACAAACACATGTACAATGAAACAATAATTATTCTGACAGCCGATCTCTTGTTAGTAATAATAGTAGAAACAAACAATTGTCTAAACAATATTTTAATATTGCTAAAATAGAGCAGAGAAATCTTTAAACTGGGATAATATAGCTGGCAATAGTATCTTTCAATATGGAGAGTAAATAAATATATTTTCAGACACGCAAAGAGTTTGCTACTTATTCATTCCTGCTTAATGAATTACCAAACGATGCACTTTGGCCAAAATGAAATTGAACTCTGAATGAAGGAGTGAGAAAAAAGTAATTGAGAGTAAAGAGAGTGGTAAATATGTTGATAAATTCAAAGATGTATTTATTGAAATGTATCTCTAACTTGAAATAACATGAGAGTTAAAAAGCAAGGTTGAAATAAAAAAGTAAGTTATGCTGCTATAAAGACACATGCACACGTATGTTTATTGCGGCACTATTCACAATAGCAAAGACTTGGAATCAACCCAAATATCCATCAGTGACAGACTGGATTAAGAAAATGTGGCACATATACACCATGGAATACTATACAGCCATAAAAAAGATGAGTTCATGTCCTTTGTAGGGACATGGATGCAGCTGGAAACCATCATTCTTAGCAAACTATCGCAAGAACAGAAAACCAAATACCGCATGTTCTCACTCATAGGTGGGAACTGAACAATGAGATCACTTGGACACAGGAAGGGGAGCATCACACAGCGGGTCCTATCATGGGGAGGGGACAGGGGGAGGGATAGCATTAAGAGATATACCTAATGTAAATGACGAGTTAATGGGTGCAGCACACCAACATGGCACATGTATACATATGTAACAAACCTGCACATTATGCACATGTACCCTAAAACTTAAAGAGTGTGTGTGTGTGTGTATGTATGTATATATATATATATATATATATATATATAAATGATAATAAGGGTGAGATGTTCAGTGTTAAGACATTCTAAAACATCAACAGGTTTAAAATTAAAAATAAAAAACTGGAGAGTAAAAGGAAAAACCAATAATGCGGAAAGTATAAAAGCATAGATTTTATTGGAATGTGTCAGAATATCAGAGGAACAACGGGAAACAGAATCAGGTAGCAACAATTTTCTAAGAAGTTATTGGGTACTATATTAGTCCATTCTCGCATTGCTATAAAGAAATACCTGCAACTGAGTAATTTATAAGACAAAAGAAGTTTAATCGGCTCGTGGTTCTGCAGGCCGTACAAAAAGCATGGCAGCATCTGCTTCTAGGGAGACCTCTGGAAGCTTCCAATCATGACAGAAGGCAGAAGGGGAGTGAAGCATCTTAGATGACATAAGCAGGAGAGAGAGAGAGAGAGAGAGAAGAGAGAGAGAGAGAGAGAGAGAGAGAGAGAGAGAGAGGAGAGAGAGGAGAGAGAGAGAGAGAGAGAGAGAGAGAAAGAGAAAGAGAGAGAGAGAGAGGTGCTACACACTCTTAACCAGATCTCATGAAAACTCTGTCATGAGAACAGCACCACAGGGATGGTGCTAAACTGTTCATGAAAGATCCAGTCACCTTCACCTTCACCTGCATCCCATGATCCAGTCACCTTCCACCAGGCCCTACCGCCAACACTGGGGATTGGATTACAATTCAACTTGAGATTTGGTGGCTACACAGATCCAAACCATATCAGGTGCAGTACCCTAGTATGAGAGGGTTTATGGAATTGAAGTCCAAAAGTAATTACTGGAGCAATATCTCCAACTGACCTGACCATTTACAGTGTTGTTCTCTTCATAAGACAGGGTTCATGAGCTTTATTCAAGTATGCCACTTGTGATAGATATAAGAAGAATGAGTAAGAATAGACGTCAGAGAGGGGAAAGAGTTGGCTATTTTGTAAATTTGATAATTAGTTACTTCTTATACACCAACAGACACACCCTTACTTCACTGAACAAAAGATGCACTTTAAAAAATTGATGACTTAGAACTTGGATGAAACAGACTTATGGTAATGCCTGTGACTAAATGCAAACTTATTATGGTAATGCCTGCAACCAAATGTCATCTGCTGTTTAAAATGGAATTGAATAGAGAAGTCCATATATTTTCCCGAGGCAAACTTTCCCATATTCACAATGAATTTAAACCCCCACCCCCCCAAAAAAAGCTCTTTTGTCTGAAATTGCTTTTTCCTTTGTGGTAAATCCCTTCATTAGGCCTGATGGTGAGTAATGACATATGAAATGCCCAGTGCTATAACACTTTGAAAATAAGCATGCTTTATTGGGATTTAAAGGATGGAAAGGTAACAACTTACTTTCTCGGTGTTGACAGGTACAATCCAGATGATGGTTTTTCATATATACAACTTCCCAAAACAGTGGGAGAGTCTTTCAAGGCATACATTAATAGAATGCCTTCAGGGAAGTGTAATGACTTTGGCCAAACAGTGCCTGGCTGATGCAATAAACTTTTCTTTTCAATTCCCTCCCTCCTTCCCTCCCTCCCTCCCTCCCTCCCTCCCTCCCTCCCTCCCTTCCTTCCTTCCTTCCTTCCTTCCTCCTTCCTTCCTTCTTTCCTTCCTTCCTTTCTTCCTTCCTTCCTTCCTTCTTTTCTTCCCTTTCTTTCCCTGTCTTTCCTTCTTCCTTCCTTCCTTCCTTCCTTTTTTCTTTCTTTTCTTTCCTTTTCTTTCTTTCTTTTTTCTTTCTTTCTTTCTTCTCCTTCCTTCTTTCTTTCTTTCTTTTTTTTCTTTCTTTCTTCTCCTTCCTTCTTCCTTCTTCCTTCCTTCCTCCTTCCTTCCTTTCTTCTTTCTTCCTTTTCTTTTCTTTCTTTCTTTCTTTCTTTCTTCCTTCCTCCTTCCTTCCTTCCTTCCTTCCTTCCTTCCTTCCTTTCTTTTTTTTCTTTCTTTCTTTCTTTCTTCCTTTCTTTTCCTTCCTTCCTTCCTTCCTTCTTTCCTTCCTTCCTTCCTTCCTTCCTTCCTTCCTTCCTTCCTTCCTTCCATACATCACCAGTCAAATCAGGCAATTATCCTTGATCCCTCCCATCTACCCTTTTCTTCTTCCCTCACCTTCAATCCATTGCTAGTTCTTAGGTTCTATCAACATTTCATAATCCAAGTCAGTCAAAGCCATCTCATGGAGTGATATAAATCCTACCTTTTTACCTGGTTTGAATTTAGCATGCCATTCTGTAATTCAAGCAATAGTTATTAGGCACGTATGTTATGTGCCTGTCATTGGAATATAGTATTAAACAAAACAGACAAAAATTCCTGCCTTTATGGAGCTTATATCCTAATGAGGGAAACACACAGTAAATAAGAAATGTAAGTAAAATACATGTAATTTTGATGGTTAAAGTGGTAAGAAGGTAGAGGAAGCATAGAAGGATAAAGGAGAATAAGAAATTATGGAGTCTTTTTTTTTTTAATAGAGTAGAAAGAGAAGACTTTACTGGAATGTGATACTTGAGTAAATATTTGCAGAGGTTCAGGCATGAGCTATGGAAACACTTGGCAGAAGAAAGCTCTAGAGAGAGAGAAAAGTAGGTGCAAATATCTAACAATATGTAATCAGAGCTATCATATTATATAGATACCAAGTAACTTCCATGCTTAAATAGATTCTGAAACTTTGGCAATTCTTCTAGAATAACGTACAAATGTGTAACATCCTAAAGTTCATTCAAGATTCGGTTCTGAGACCCCATTTGCTATTAGACAGCATATTTCCTGCCAGCCACAAGCAGCATGCTGCTTTTCTGCAGGCCACAGTTATTTGATCATGCCAGATACATTATCACTTTGGTCCCTTGCACCCAAAGTTACTTTATTTTTTTCTTTTTTACCCATTCCTGTATCTGGCTACTTTTCCTTCTTCAGGTTCAAGTTAAATACTATCTTTTCAAAGAAGATATTTCTGAGCATCCCAGTTTTTAGGACATGCAATTGTTCACCATTGCCTTATCTCCCTAGAGAAGCCTCCTGATTCTTTCCTTGTAAAATATATGTCTCTCTTTCGTTTTTTTTCCTACCTGTTTATTCATCATTTTACTGTCTGCCTCCTTGCTTAACATGTAAGAAACAAAAAGAAGCCTCCTGTGTCTTGTTTTGTTTTGCTTTTCCTTGATGGTGGAATGGCCTTTCTCCCAACTCAGCCCATAGCTCATGTATTCTTATCCTTCACTTCTCAGATGTCATTTCTTCAAAGGTGAGCCTTCCCTGCAACAGTTTTCTTCAAGTATTGTTTCAGAACTTCACATGCATTAAGGAACAAGCATGCAACCTGAATGTTCAGTGACTCAGTGTGGACAATAGAGAGCAGTGGGACTTTCCTTATGTGAGAGAAAAAAATTATAATTATGTATATATGTGTATATATAATTGTATATCTGTATAATGTGTTTATATATATATTACATATATGTGCGTATCACAAAAGAAGTCAGTACCAAAAGTATATATAGATGTCCTAAAATCATTAATGATAAAATATTCCAGTAGAAGCAGGATGGTCACATTTACCTTTCCCTTTCCCTCCTTCCCTGAAGCAGGTCATAAAACCTTTATTCCAGAGCTACCTTCCCTATACCAAGAAGGAAGGAATATCCTTATCCATAAAGACACAGAGATGCCCAGAAGAATCTGAAAAAACAGACCTTGCTAAGTTACCCACAATTTATTCCCATCAGATCATAAAGTCTTTGTCCAATCATACTTCTGCATGACTGCCCATTCTTCATTAAACCTAATCATAAAAGCACGCAGGTTTCCCTGTTCCTTCAGGTTTTATTTCTGAAGTCTTCTGTGTCACATAAAATTTATATTAAATACATTTGTCATATTTTTCTCTTATTAAGCTATATTTTATAGGTGCCTCAGCATGAACCTAGGGATAGGAAGGAAATACGCTTCTTTTCAGCCCTACTATAGTATATTTACAGGTTCCAACGATTAGGATATCAGCATGTTTGAGGGCCGTTATTCTGCTACCCACACAAACAAAGGATCCTTCAAAGGATGTAAGTAAAGCATTCAAGTATTTCCAATATTCACATATGTCCACATCATATTTTTGATCATTGATATAATTGTACACTACAGGTGAACTCTCTTTGGCTCTAATGTATATTTAGAGAATAATGGATTTCGGCTCAAATTTTTTAAAATAACTTTTTTATTTTTAAATTTTGTGGGTATATAGTAGGTGTATATATTTCTAGGGTACATGAGATTTTTTGATACATGCATGCAATGCATAATAATTACACCATGGAAAATGGGGTATCCATCCCCTCAAGTATATATCCTTTGTGTTGCAAACCAATTATACTGCTTTCTTCCAAAATGTACAATTAAATTATTATTGACAGTAGTCAGCCTATTGTGCTATCAAAAACTAGGCCTTATTCATTCAGTTAATGATTTTTTTTGTATCCACTAGCAATCTTCATCTACCCCCTATCCCCCAACCCACGGGGGCTGCTATAGATCTGTAGTACAATTTAAAGACACATAATGTGAGTCCTCCAGTTTTGTTCTTTTTGCTTAAGATAGCTTTGGCTATTCTGGATCTTTTGTGATTTCATATAAATTTTAGGATCAGATTTTCTATTTCTGTGAAGAATGTCATTGGTATTTTGATAGGGTTTGCATTGGATCTGTTGATTGCTTTGGATAGTGTGGACATTTTAATAATACTGATTTTTCCAATCCATAAACATGGTGTATCTTTCTATTTTATGGTATCCTCTTTAATGTCTTTCATCAGTGTTTATAGTTTTCATTATAGAAATCTTTCACTTCTTTGGTTAAATTAATTTCTAGGTATTTAATTTTTTTGTGGCTGTTTTTAAGGACAAATTTTTCAGAATGTTGACTGTTGACTTACAGAAACACTACTGATTTTTATACATTGATTTTGTATCCTGCAACTTTTCTGAATTTGTTTATCAGTTTTCTGGTGAAGGTTTTAGGTTTGTTTAACAAATCTTGTTTGTATCTGCAAACAAGGATAATTTGATTACTTCCTCTTCAATTTGGATGACATTTATATCTTTCACCTGTCTAATTGCTCTAGCCAAAGCTTCCAGTACCATGTTGAACAGTAACTGTAAAAGCATGTATCCTTGTTGTGTCTAGATCTTACAGGAAATGCTTTTGTTTTGTCCCCATTCTGTATACTAGCCATAGTTCTGTCTTATACAGCTTTTATTATGTTCTAACGTAGTATTTAATATTTTTATGGGTTTTATTATGGAGAGATGTTGAATTTTATTAAATACTTTTTAAGCATCAATTGAAATGCTCATATGTTTTCTGTCCTCCATTCTTTTGATATGATGTAATACATGTATTACATGTATAACATTGACTGGTTTGCCTATGTTGAACTATCCTTGCATCCCAGGGATAAATCCCGTTTGGTCACGATGAATGATCTTTTTAATGTATTGCTGAATTTGGTTCGCTAATATTTTGTTGAGGATTTTTGCATAAATATTCACTGAGGATATAGGCCTGTAGTTTCTTTTCTTTTCTCTTTTCTTTTCTTTTCTTTTCATTTTTTTTTAATGTATCTCTCTGATTTTGGTATTAGAGTAATACTGGCCTTGTAGAATGAGTTTGGAAGTATTCCCAACTCCTCTACTTTTCAGAATAATGTGAGTAGGATTGGTGTTAACTCTTTTCTACATGTTTGCTAAAATTCCACAGTGAAACTGTCAGGTCCAGGGTTTTTCTATACGGAGAGACGTTTTATTATGGCTTTGCCTTTGTTACTTGTTATTAGTCTGTTCAAGTTTTGGATTTCTTCCTAGTTCAATCTTGTTAGGTGGTAGGTGTCTAGGAATTTGTCTATATCTTCCAGATCTCCCAATTTATCGGCATATAGTTGCTCATAGTAACCACTAATGATCTTTTGGTTTTCTGCAGTATCAGTTGTAAGGTTTCCTTCTTCATCTAGGACTTCATTTATTTGGATCTTCTCTCTACATTTCTTAGTTAGTCTGGCTAAATATTTGTCAATTTTGTTTTACTTTCCAAAATAGCAACTTTTTGTTTCATTAATCTTTGGTAAAGTTTTCTTCATTTCAATTTTGTTTATTTCTACTCTGATCTTTATTATTTCATCTACTAATTTTGAGTTTGGTTTGCTCTTGCTTTGGTAGTTCTTTAAGATACATTATCAGGTTATTTATTTGAAGTTTTTCTTCTTTTTTGATGTAGATACTTACAGCTGTAAACTTCCCTTTGAATACTGCTTTTGCTGTATCCTATAGGTTTTGGTATGTTGTATTTCCCTTATAGTTTGTTTCCAGAAATTTGGTGGTGTGTTTCTGTTATAATTTGTTTCCAGAAATTTTTCATTCTCTTCTTAATTTCTTAATTGACTCACTGGTTGTTAGTAGCATATTGTTTAATTTCCATTTATTTCTATAGTTTCCAAAATTCCTCTTATTATTGGTTTCTAGTTTTATTCCATATATCAGAAAAGATGTTTGACATTATTTCAGGTTTTAAAAAATATTTTAAGACTTGTTTTTGTTTTGTGACCTAACATATGGTTTATCCTTGAGAATGATCTATGTGCTGAGGAAAAGAATGTGTATTCTGTAGCTTTTGGATGAAATATTCTGTAAATATCTATTAGATTCATTTGGTCTAGAGTGCTGACTAAGCCCAATGTTTCTTTGTTGATTTTCTGTCTGGAAAATATGTCCACTTCTGAAAGGGGGTTTTAAAGTATCCAGCTATTATTGTATTAGGACTATCTCTATTTAGCTGTAGTAATATTTGCTTTTTACATCTGGGTACTCTAGTGTTGGGTGCATCTATATTTAAAGGTGTTATATTCTCTTGCTGAATTGACTCCTTTATTATTATATAGAGATACTCTTGTATATTTGTTTGAGTTCTTTGTAGATTCTGGATATTAGCCCTTTGTCAGATGAGTAGATTGCAAAAGTTTTCTCCCATTCTGTAGGTTGCCTGTTCACTCTGATGGTAGTTTCTTTTGCTGTGCAGAAGCTCTTTAGTTTAATTAGATCCCATTTGTCAATTTTGGCTTTTGCTGCCGTTGCTTTTGGTGTTTTAGACATGAAGTCCTTGCCCATGCCTATGTCCTGAATGGTATTACCTAGATTTTCTTCTAGGGTTTTTATGGTATTAGGTCTAACATTTAAGTCTCTAATCCATCTTGAATTAATCTTCGTATAAGGAGTAAGGAAAGGATCCAGTTTCAGCTTTCTACTTATGCCTAGCCAATTTTCCCAGCACCATTTATTAAATAGGGAATCCTTTCCCCATTTCTTGTTTCTCTCAGGTTTGTCAAAGATCAGATGGCTGTAGATGTGTGGTATTATTTCTGAGGACTCTGTTCTGTTCCATTGGTCTATATCTCTGTTTTGGTACCATTACCATGCTGTTTTGGTTACTGTAGCCTTGTAGTATAGTTTGAATTCAGGTAGCATGATGCCTCAAACAAATATACAAGAAAAAAACAAACAACCCCATCACAAAGTGGGCAAAGGATAGGAACAGACATTTCTCAAAAGAAGACATTCATACAGCCAACAGACACATGAAAAAATGCTCATCATCACTTGCCATCAGAGAAATGCAAATCAAAACCACAATGAGATACCATCTCACACCAGTTAGAACGGCAATCATTAAAAAATCAGGGAACAACAGGTGTTGGAGAGGATGTGGAGAAATAGGAACACTTTTACACTGTTGGTGGGATTGTAAACTAGTTCAACTATTATGGAAAACACTATGGCAATTCCTCAAGGATCTAGAACTAGAACCATATGACCCAGCCATCCCACTACTGGGTATATACCCAAAGGATTATAAATTATTCTACTACAAAGACACATGCACATGTATGTTTATTGCGGCACTATTCACAATAGCAAAGGCTTGGAATCAACCCAAATGTCCATCTGTGACAGACTGGATTAAGAAAATGTGGCACATATACACCATGGAATACTATGCAGCCATCAAAAAGGATGAGTTTGAGTCCTTTGTAGGGACATGGATGCAGCTGGAAACCATCATTCTTAGCAAACTATCACAAGAAGAGAAAACCAAACACCGCATGTTCTCACTCATAGGTGGGAACTGAACAATGAGATCACTTGGACTTGGGAAGGGGAACATCACACACTGGGGCCTATCATGGGGAAGGGGGAGGGGGGAGGGGGGAGGGATTGCATTGGGGAGTTATACATGATACAAATGATGACTTGATGGGTGCTGACGAGTTGATGGGTGCAGCACACCAACATGGCACAAGTATACATATGTAACAAACCTGCACGTTATGCACATGTACCCTAGAACTTGAAGTATAATAAAAAAAAAAAAAAAAAGAGATATTCTTTGCTACATAGTTTTTGTCTTGCAGTCTATTTTGTTTAAAGTAAGTATTGCTATTCCTGCTCCTTTTTGGTTGTGATTAATTTGGAATATCTTTTTCTATCCTTTATTTTTAGTCTATTTGTGTCTTTATCGATGTATTGAGTTTCATGTAGGCAATGGCTCAATGTATTTTCTTTTTAATCCATTCAGAGACTCTACATCTTTTGATTGGAGAGTTTAGTTCATTTACACTCAATGTTATTATTAGTAAGTAAGGACGTGCTCATACCATTTTGTTATCTGTTTTCTGATTGTTTTTGGTCCTTGTCTTCTTTCTTTCCTTCCTGTGTTCCTTTTAGTGAAGGTGATTTTCTATTGTGATATGATTTAGTTTCCTGCTTTGTTTTATGTGTATTCGTTATATGTTTTTTGGTTTGAGGTTACCATGAGGCTTGCAAATACAAACTTATAACCCATTATTTTAAGCTGATTACAGCTGATCACTATTTGCATAAACAAATAAACAAAAGAAAACTAATGAAGATTTTGTACCTTAACTTTATCCCCTTGCTTTTTAACTTCTTGTTGCTTTTTATATCTTACAGTACTGTCTATATCTTGAAAAGTTGGTGTAGTTGTTATTTTTGATTGGTTCATTTGTGTAGTCTTTCTACTTACAATAAGAATAGTTTACACATCGGCCGGGCGCAGTGGCTCAAGCCTGTAATCCCAGCACTTTGGGAGGCCGAGACGGGTGGATCGCGAGGTCAGGAGATCGAGACCATCCTGGCTAACACGGTGAAACCCCGTCTCTACTAAAAATACAAAAACTAGCCGGGCGAGATGGCGGGCGCCTGTAGTCCCAGCTACTGGGGAGGCTGAGGCAGGAGAATGGCGTAAACCCGGGAGGCGGAGCTTGCAGTGAGCTGAGATCCGGCCACTGCACTCCAGGCTGGGCGACAGAGCCAGACTCCGTCTCAAAAAGAAAAAAAAAAAAAAAAAAAAAAAAAAAGAATAGTTTACACATCACAGTTACAATGTTATAATAGTGTGTGTTTTTTGTGTGTGTGCTTACTATTACCAGTGAGTTTTATATCATCAGATGATTTTTTTATTGCTCATTAATGTCCTTTTATTTTGAAGTACCCCCTTTGGCATTTCTTGTAGAACAGGTCTGGTGGTAATGAACTCCCTCAGCTTTTGTTTATCTGGGAAAGTCTTTACTTCTCCTTCATGTTTAAAGGATAATTTTGCCAGATATACTATTCTAGGGTAAAAGTTTTTTTTTTTTTTTTTTTTTTTTCTTTATCAGTTTAAATATATCATGCCACTCTCACCTGGACTGTACATGTTCCACTGAAAAGTCTGATGCCAGATGTATTCAAGTTTCATTGTCGTTATTTGTTTCTTTTATCTTTGTTCCTTTTAGGTTCCTTTTTTTATCCTTAGTTTTTGGGAGGTTGATTATTAAATGCCTTCAGGTGTTCTTCTTTGGGTTCAATCTGCTTGGTGGTCTATAACCTTCGTATACTTGAAAGCTGATATCTTTCTCTAGATTTTAGAAGTTCTCTGTTATTATCCCTTTGAATAAACTTTCTACCCCTATCTTTTTCTCTATCTCCTCTGTAAGGCCAATTACTCTTAGATTTGCCTCTTTGAGGCTATTTTTTAGACCTTATAGGCATTCTTTGTTGTTTTATATATTTTTTGATTTTATCTTCTCTGACAGTGTATTTTCAAATAGCCTGTTGTCAAGCTCCCTAATTCTTCTGCTTGATCAATTCTGCTTTAAAACACTGACGAATTCTTCAGTATCCTAATTGCATTTTTTTCAACTCCAGAATTTCTACTTGATTCTTTTGAATTATTTCAATCTCTTTGTTAATTTTTTTCTCATAGAATTCTGAATTCCTTATCTGTGTTAACTTGAATTTATTTGAGATTCCTCAAAACAGCTGTTTTGAATTCTGTGTCTGAAAGGTCACATATCTCTGTTTCTCCAGGATTGGTCCCTGGTGCCTTATTTAGTTCACTTGGTGAGGTCATGTTTTCTGAATGGTGTTGATACTTATAGATATTCATCTCTGAGCATTGAAAAGTTAGATATTTTGTGGTATCTTTCTGGTCTGTGCTTGTTTATAACCATCCTTCTTGGGAAGGATTTCTAGATGCTCAAAATGACTTGGGTGTTGTGATATAAGCTGTATCTACTTTAGGGGAACCCCCAAGTTCAATAATGTTTTGATTTTTGTAGAGGTACCACCTTGATCATCTTGGACAAGATTAGGAAAAATTCACTGGGTTATCAGGCAGAGACTCTTGTTCTCCTCCTTTACATTCTCTCAAACAAATGGAGTCTCTTTGTTTGAGTCACTGGAGTTGGGGGTGGTATTACATAAGCACTCCTGTAGCCACCACCCCTAGGATTGCATTAGGTCAGACCTGAATACAACATAGTACTAAGTTTTGCCAAGGCCTGCTTTAACCACTCTTTGGGTACTGCCTATGTCAACTCAAAGTCCTGGAGCTCTACAATCAGCAGGTGTCAAAGCCAGCTAGACCTGTGTCCTTCCCTTCAGGGAGGTGATTTCCTATAGCAGGGGAGGGTGTCCAAAGTTGCCAGCCTGGAGCCAGGGCTAGAGTCAAATACCTTAGAAGTCTGCCTGGTTTGCTATTGCACTGTGACTGAACTGACATTCGAACCACAAGATGTAGTCCTTGCCACATTTCCCTCCCCTTTCCAAAAGCAGAAGAGCCTCATTCTGTGGCCATCAACACCTCAGGCCCACTGCGAGTACTGCCAAACTGCCACTAACATTACCTTAAGGCCCAAGGGCTCTGTAGTAGGCTTGTGGTGAATGCTGCCTGGCCTGGGACTCCCCCTTCAGGGAAGTGGGCCCCCTTTTGGCCTAGAGCAGGTCCGGAAATGTCATCTAAGAGTCAAGTTCTGGAACTGGTGACCCCAAGACCCCACTTAGTGCTTTAGCCCTTGTAGCCAAACTGGTGCCTAAGTACTTTCTCCTCCACTTTTCTCAGGCAGAAGTAGTCTTGCCCCATACCCACCACAGCTGGGTGTATGTTGAGTCTCACCTGAATCCTGCAAGTCTCATAGTCTCATCCAAGGCCATTGATGTAGTACATGTGTATCACTGCTGGCTATTCAGGACCTGAAGGCTTGCTCTTCAGTTAGCATGTGTTGAACCCTACCAGGAATGAGCCCTTCCTCTGTGGAGTAGATTGTTTTCTAGCCCAAGATATATCTGTAAATGTCCATGAGATAGGGTCTAGAAAGGGGGCCTCACAACTCTGACCAATACCCTATCCTGCTACGGCTGAGTTGCCATCCAAGGTGCAAGGCAAAGTCCTCCCCACTCTTGCCCTCTTCCTCTCAAGCAGAAGGAAAGAGTCTCTTTGGAGCTGTGAGTTGTGCAGCCTAGGGTTAGGGGATGACTGATGCCAGCACTCCGTTAGCTTCCCCAGCTGGTGTCTCGGTAGGTTGTGTGCTCCCCCAGTCCACTGTCTCTGGGCCCAGTTCAGCCACAGGACTCACCTAGGTGTTGCAATTCTTGTGGCCTAGACTGCCTTTCAAGGATTTGGGGCCCCATAGCTCTTTAGCCTGTGGTGATGAGGCTTGCAGAAACTCAGTTTCCTACCACTAGGATCAGAGATTTCCATGGCTTAAATGCTCCCTCCATGGGTGGGCATTAGGTAAGTTTGATATCATTTTGCTTTCTGTTTTAACATGGGCAGCACTGAGTTCAATACCTCACAATTGCTGGATCTCCTGTCCCCAAGGCATGGAAACACCCTCTGCACGCTGCTGCTGCTGAACTATGGAAGAAGGGTGGTGTTGGAAACTCAAGACGGTGTTTTCCTACCTCTTCAGAGCTTCTTTCAGTGATATAAAGTTAAAAGCAGGTACTGTGAGTGCTCACCTAGTTTTTGGTTTTTACAAAGGTGCTTTCTTTAAAAAAAAAAATGTAGATAGTGATTAAATTGGTGTCCTTGTGGGGGTACGATTAGTGGAGTCTTCTTTTCTACCGTCTTGCTCCACCCCTCCTCATCAACTCAACCTTAACATTAATTGATAGTCTTCTACGATGTAAAGTTAGAATTGTGATTTTAGAACACCTATATTTACCTGTGCTAATATCTGTTATTTGCTAAATACCATGGAAATGTGCCTGTTTTCTTCAGTTTATGTACTAGACTAACTTTCGCGAAACTTAGTCTTTTTAAAAATCATTATTATACTTAGGAAAAATATAAAATTATTGTTATTTCATCAATAATTGAACCTTATTCTTATAGGTTCAATTTACTTTATTTATTTATTTATTTATTGAATAAATAAAGTAAATCACATTAACACTCATTGCTGACATCAAAGGAGACAGGACAATCCCTGTTGCATGCTTTGCATGTGCTGACCTCAGATGAAGCACTTCCCAGGAAGTGCCTCACCCCCAACACCGGAGCCCACACCCATCATCCTTTCCACATCAAAGAAGAAAACACAAAGTCAGAGGTCGTGAGGTACTGAGCTGAAGACACAGAAGACAGACCTGCCTGTTTCCTAGAAAAGCAACACACACCTCTCACCTATTAAAGGTAGATAAGTGCCTTTAGTATGGTTTTAATATATAAAGAGAACAGCAAACCAACATGAACCACTTTTGAATGTAGTAGTCCCACCCATCTGTTCCAAGACCCCCAGTGAATGTCTGAAACTGCAGATTGTATAGAACCCAAATGCAAACATCTTTCAAACACATTTCTGTTAATTTCACCCACAAATTTGTTGTCCTTTTCATCTTAACTAAGTATTTATCATGCTCTGTGACCATCACTATTGCAGCTTGAGATGCAGTAGCAAAATCAGCGTACATTTTCTTTCTCTTTCACAAGTTTTCAAATAGAAGATTCATTCTTACCATAGCTCTTTGCAACTGCAGCCTATATATTTTTTCTTTCCTTATTAAGTTAAAAACTTTCACTTTCTTACTTAAAGAAAGCAGTTTATGGTTTCTCTTTGGCATTGCCAAATTGCTAGAATCACTACTCTTGCACTTTGGGGCCATTAGTAAGTATAATAAGGGTGCCTTGAACAAAAATTGTGGATACTGTGAGTTGATCTGATAACCCATATTGCTACTAGCTGACTTACAGGCAGGTAGTATATACAGCATAAAAACACTGGACAGAGATGATTCACATCTTGGGTAGGATAAAGAGGAACATCTCAAGATTTCAAAATGCCACTCAAAATGATAGGCAATTTCAAATTTATAAATTGTTTATTTCCAGAATTTTTCATTTTATATGCCCAGGCTGTGGTTGACCACTGGTAACTAAAGCCTTGGAAATCAAAACCATTAGTAAGAGGGTACTACTGTAGTCCGAAAGTCCAAGTTTCCTGTCACTTTTTATTTAGAGATAGACTGAGAGGTCATAATTAGATTTTATGATAATGATCTTGTAAGATGTTGCCAGATATGCTGACATCACCTTACTTACAAAATTGCATCCTAGAGAGTACCTACCTACATAAGGGAATTGAGAAATTTAATAACAAAGTTCTTTAAATTATGTCACCCAAAATTTTCATTTTTGAACATTTAAGGACTTAATGAATATTTGTTGCATGAAATAATTCTTTACAATTGCTTATTTGAATAATTTAGGTATTTTCTTAATCTTCTATAGAGTTTATACAAAGAATACTTTATCAGAATTGTACTAGTACAGTTTTTTTTTTGTTGTTTGTTTGTTTTTTAGTAGAGACGGGGTTTCACCATGTTAGCCAGGATGGTCTCGATTTCCTGACCTCGTGATCCGCCCGCCTCGGCCTCCCAAAGTGCTGGGATTACAGGCTTGGGCCACCGCGCCCGGCCTGCAGTTTTTGGCTACTAGTCTCCTTCACTGCTCCTGTTCTTCTGTCCCTGCCCTCCATCCCAAAAATAAGCAAGTTGAAAGATTTATAAAATTTTACCACTGCTATTTTATGAGGCACATATATTCATAAAAAGTCTTAATAATATGATACCATTCTAGTTGTGGGTTCTGTTATTCTACAAGACAAACCTTTGTGCAGCATATTCACCCCTCTTTTATTGGGAGTTTAAGGCAGCTATGTTTTTTCTCTTCTATTTCACCTGCACCAACTTGATGTCATCTGCACATCTTCTGAGAAGGCTTATGTGTTGTTTATTTTGTTCAAAGCCAAAACTGTCAAAATTGTTCCTTTCTGAGCATCTAGGGGTGAAAGATTTTTATTCAATCTTATTTTTTTGTTAATCTTTTGATCTGTAGATTTTAGTCATACTTTTTACAATAAGCTGTATGCGCTTTGATTTTTTTCCAATGGATATTTATTTATTTAATGGATACTAATTATTAAAATGTCTGGTAAGAACTATGGTCCTTCATTCATATTCAACAAATACTTATGAAATTTCTTGGCCGGGCGCTCAAGCCTGTAATCCCAGCACTTTGGGAGGCCGAGACGGGTGGATCACGAGGTCAGGAGATCGAGACCATCCTGGCTAACACGGTGAAACCCCGTCTCTACAAAAAATACAAAAAACTAGCCGGGCGAGTTGGCGGGCGCCTGTAGTCCCAGCTACTCCGGAGGCTGAGGCGGGAGAATGGCGTGAACCCAGGAGGCGGAGCTTGCAGTGAGCTGAGATCCGGCCACTGCACTCCAGCCTGGGTAACAGAGCAAGACTCCGTCTCAAAAAAAAAAAAAAAAAAAAAAAAAAAAAAAAAGAAATTTCTACTGTATGGAAAGTATTGGGCCAAGCAGTGATTCAGTCTTTCTTGATGAAATATTGGTATCTACTATTTTATGTACTCAAAATTATAAATAAATATGAATACTTTTTAGAGTTAGTAAAATATTTATATTTTAGTGCAACTAGGGCTATAAAACAGATTTAGTCACTTTTCGTATGCTAAGAGTTTGGGAAAAAAATATACATTTGGTGGATTTCTAGTTGCTTGCCTCACCAAATATTATCAAATTATTTGCAATGATTGAGGCATCTAGAACACCCTTCTGTTCTCTAAAGAAAAAATACTTCATTTTTGTATTTCTATTAGTGGTTATCAAACAAGGAGATTTTGCCTTTCAGGAGACATAGTCACAGTCTGAAGACATTTTTAATTGTCATGAGTGAGGGATGGGGTGAGTATTATTTGCTTTAACTTAATAGAAGCCAGGAACACTGCTATCTCAAGATATGCACAGTAAAAGCCCATATTTGGTTTAAAACATCAATAGCATAAGATTGGGAAACCCTGACTTACATGAACTAAATATAAATGCTCTATTATGTGTGTGCAACATATAATCAAATAACCTAATGAAGAAAATGTTGATGTGCTGAGTTAATTTTTTTTCATATTGTATTAGTTCAAAGTAGGTAGATTTTTTATTTTATATATTTAATATAAAATATATAGTAATTTTTTACATTTTTCTTTAATTTATAATGGTTTTATTAAATTATAATTGCCATCAGTTAAAACCATTAAATGGAAATCTGACTAGCTTCTCAAGTATCTAAGGAGACACAGCTGGAATGAAAACAGATGGAAGGTATAAATGAAAAGATTCAATTGACATTTTTTTCTTCTAGCACATGTTTTACAAATAAAATCCCCTGGGATTAAAAATGAGACCTTAATTCAAGAAATATGGTGCCTCCTGACCATGTTTAGAGCAAAATATTTTACCATCTTTTGGCATCATTTGGAGTTCAGTCCAAATCTATGTCCTCGGGATCAAGTCACAAATACGGTGACAAAGAAAATCTAAGCTAAGAGCAACACAATTACTATACATTAGAACACTAACTAATTTAGTGGCAGCCTGATTCTTTCAGAAGTCATTTTCTACTCCTAACAGCATTATAATTGTCATTATAAGATTAGATTTGACACTACTATTTCCAAGAATGAACATAATAAAAATACACTATTTATTATAGTGCTAGCTATTATCCTGCTGTGCTTTCTTTAACATTTAAAGGGATCGATGCAATGTAGTTAATCAGATCCATTAAAAACATCCTTATTTTGAAAATTTAAGGTGTCTTTAAATACTAATTTAAAATATGCCAAAATTGACTTTGGCTATTCATAAGGCTGAGATTATTTTCCAACTGTCCCTTAAGAATGAACAAAGAGCTGTAAAAAATTAGCTGATGGGCAGAGACAAGATTATGGATTTATTTCTTAAATTATTTCAATAGCTCAAAATATTGTAGATGATTTCAGAGTTAAAGATGATAATTATATTTCCAGTGTTCAGTAGGGCTATTGCAGATTTCAAGAAAAAGATAGATGCCCAACTTACTGTGGGATAGATTTAGAATACATGGGACATAAAGAAATCTAGACATTTCAGCAGTAGTTGTGACCCCCAGCCAATCACATGCAGCTCACCACTGTCATGAGCTAGCTTTTTTTTTTTTTGTCTCTGCTTCCACTTTCACTACAATTTATTAGTACTAGTTCCATTAATATTTCTTCCAGAAGGCTTATGTCTGTGGGCTTCTATGCATGCTATACCTTCTGTTCTAATTTAATGTAGATTTTCTACATTACTTCTAGATTATCCCTTCTCTGTGTGATTTATATTAAGATTATCCAAAAAGGTTTTGTCCACGTTGGTGATTTACCAAATAAATGAGACAATTCCTGGTAGTGAGAGTTTGCAAGACAGACCTCTTCACAGAAAACTGGTACCTTTCATGTCTGATTGTCCAGTTTCTATTCGGCTGTCTATTGTCACAAATTCCTAGTTCAGTCCTGGCCACTTTTTCTAGGGTTGCAGGTTAATAAACACGGAGCACATTAGTGACACCTGAAGAACAACTGTAGGCCTCTTTATTCAGACATGACTTGTAATTGTAATATGTACTCAAAGCTTCCTGGGCTTCTTTTGAGTTTATCAAATAATCAATAATTAGGATAATTCATACTTCTAATCAGATATTTTATCTTGAACCAACCAAATGACCCCCAAGTAAAATATAAATAAGATGAGGATAAAAATAATATTGTAAATACTTGTGACAAGTCCACAACAGGACTATCACACAATATTTCACTAAATGTCAAGAAAAAAAGATGACATATAGCAGGAATTTTTCAGGTATAGAAAAATGCAAGTGTGCAAATAATGGTGGGGTAGATCTTGACAAAAGCAAGCAAGTAAATAAACAAAAATCCCTTTCTAATGGAAAAATAATAGCACAAGAGTTATTAGGAAAAAAGATTGTGTTATAATGGAAAAATGGATAATGGGAAATGAGATGTTTTAAATATGCAGAGTGTGGGCAGAATTTACCGAATATCATCATAACATGGTTATTCTTTGATGACATAACATACATCAAGCCAATGAGAAGATAAAGTAAAATCAACACTATGCTTTTGAACTAATAAATTGATATAGGATGAAAATACAAATGGCTGACAAAAACATGGATAAACTTATGAAAAACAGCTATATAATAAGTTATTTATGAACTTTTAAGTTTTTCTAGGGCATGACCTTTTCGGGGTGATAATAGGGTGCATAATTTCTAGCCTAATAATAATTTCTTGGTTGCTGCCTCCAAATAGAATACTGTGCTGATTACTGATTAAAACAGTCTATTTAGCATTATTTGTCATGGCATTTCCTTTATTTTTTAAAAAAATATTTTATTGTGGTAAGAATGCTTAACACAAGATCTACACTTTTAGCAATTTTTTTAATTTTTATTTTTGTTTTTTATTTTTTTTGGAGATGGAACTTGCCTAGGCTGGATTACAGTGGCATGTTCTCAGCTCAGTGCAACCTCTGCCTCCTGGGCTCAAGCAATTCTGCTGCATCAGCCTCTTGTTTGGCTGGGATTACAGGCAAATGCCATCACGCCTGGCTAATTTTTGTATTTTAGTAGAGACGGGGTTTCACTATTGGCCAGGCTGGTCTCGAACTCCTGACCTCAGGTGATCTGCTCACCTCAGCCTCCCAAAGTGTTGGGATTATCGGTGTAAGCCACCACAATGGACCAGCAAATTTTTTAGTTCCCAACACAGTATTGCAAATTATAAGCACAATGCTGTACAACAGTCTACAATTTATTCATCTTGTATAAGTAAACTTTGTCCCTATCAATTGACAATTTTCCATTGCTTCCTTCTCTCAGCCTCTGGTAAGCACCATTTAACTCTTTGATTCTATGGGTTTGGCTATTTTAGATTTCATGTATAGGTGGAATCATGCAGCATTTGTCCTTCTGTTACTGGCTTATTTCACTTAGCATAATGTTTTCAAGGTTCATCAATGTATTGCATATTGCAAGATTTCCTTCTTTTTAAGGCTGAAAAATATTCCAATATATATGTATGTACACATATCACATTTGCTTTATCCATTTATCCATTGACAGACAATTAAGTTGTTACTACATCCTGGCTATTATGAATAGTGCTGCAGTGAACACAGGTGTGCTAATATTTCTTTGAGATCTAGACTTTTTTTTTTTTTTTTATAAATACCAGAATTGGGATAGCTAGATTACATGGTAGTTCTATATTTACCTTTTTGAGGAGCATCCATACTGTTTTTCATAGTAGATGCACCATTTTGCATTCCCACTAGCAGTGTACAAGGATTCTAATTATACCACACTTTTGTCAGCACTTGTCTTTTTTATTATTATTACTATGATTATTACTATTTCTACGCTAGCACATATACAGTGATATCTCAGTGTGGTTGTGATTTGGTTTTCCCTGATGTTGGGCATTTATTCATACAACTGATGGCCATTTGTATGTCTTTTTTGGAGAAATCACTATTGAAGTACTCTGCCAATTTTTCATTTTTTTATTTTTATTTTTATTTTATTTTATTTTATTTTTTTTTTTTTGAGAAGGAGTCTCGCTCTGCGGCCCAGGCTGGAGTGCAGTGGCCGGATCTCAGCTCACTGCAAGCTCCGCCTCCCGGGTTTACGCCATTCTCCTGCCTCAGCCTCCTGAGTAGCTGGGACTACAGGCGCCCGCCACCTTGCCCGGCTAGTTTTTTGTATTTTTAGTAGAGACGGGGTTTCACCGTGTTAGCCAGGATGGTCTCGATCTCCTGACCTCGTGATCCACCCGTCTCGGCCTCCCAAAGTGCTGGAATTACAGGCTTGAGCCACCGTGCCCGGCCAATCCATTAACTTAATAAAGAATGTCTACAAAAAATCTACAGCTATCATCATAATTAACAGTGAGAAACCTGAAGCTTTTCCACTGAGATAAAAAATAAAGAAAGGATGTCCCCCTTTACCACTGCTTTTCAACATCCTACCCGAAATTCTAGGTAAGTCAGCAACATACGAAAAGGAAATAGAAAGTCTACATACCGGGAAGAAAGAAACAAAACTCCCTTTGTTTGCAGATGACATGATTGTCTCTGTAGAAAATCTAAAAGAATTGATGAAAAAACTCCTGATAATAATAAGTGATTACAGCAAGGTTTAAGGATACAAGAATAATATACAAAAGTTAATCACTTTCCTATATACAACATTGAAAACTTAGAATTTAAAATAAAAAACAAATACCGCTTACATTAGTATTCCAACAAATGCTTAGATGTAAATCAAACAAAATATGTGGAAGATCTATTTAAGGAAAATTATAAAAGTCTCAGGAAAAAGTCAGGAACTAAGTAAATGAAAAATATTCCATATTAATGGATAGGAAGAATTGATATTGTCAAGATACCAGTTCTACCCAAATTGATCTATAGATTCAGTCTAATCACAATCAGAATCCCAGCAAGTTATTTTGTGGAGATATTGTACAACTGACTCCAAAATTTATATGGAGGGGCAAATCCCCAAAATAGCTTACACAACATGGAAAGAGAAGAGCAAAATTGGAGGACTGATACCACCTGATTTCAAAAGTTATGATAAAGCTAGAATAATCAAGATAGTGTAGTATTAGTGAAAGAATAGACCAATTTTTCAATGGAACAGAATACACAGTCAAGAAAAAGATAAACTTAAATATACTCATCTGACCTTTGAGAAAGAAGGAAATAAAATACAAGGAAGAAAATATTGTTTTTGAAACAATGGTACAGAGACAGCTGGACATTCATGCAAAAAAAAAATGAATTTAGACATTTTCCAAAATGGCAAAAATCCAAAATACTGACAGCAACAAATGCTGTCAAGGATGTGGAGCAACAGAAATTCACATCCATTGCTGGTGGGAATGAAAAATGGTAGAGCTACTTTGGAAGACAGTTTAGAAGTTTCTTACAAAATTAAACATACTCTTACCATATGACCCAGCAACCATGCTCTTTGATATTTATCCAAATGACTTGAAAACTTATATTTACTACAGAAACTTGCATAGAGATCTTTATAGCAGTTTTATTCATAACTGTCAGATCTTGGAATCAACCAAGATGTCCTTCAGTATGGGAGTGGATAAATAAACTGGCACAGCCAGATAATAAAATAGTATTCAGTGTTAAAATAATATATGAGCTATCAAGCCATGTAAAGATATAAGAAAATCTAAATACATATATACTAGGTAAAAAAAAAAAAAAAAAAAAAAAAAAAAAAAAAGCCTGTTTGAAAGGCTACATGCTCCATTATTTACACTATTTGATATTCTGGAAAAGACAGAAATATGGATACAGTAAAAAAATATTGTTTCCAAGGGTTTGCAGGGAAGAAGGTATGAATAGGCAGAACGCAGGATTTTTAGGCAATACAACTATTCCATACAAGCAGAAACATGTCATTACATCTTTGTCAAAACCAATAGAATGTACAACATCATAAGTGAACCCTGATGTAAACTGGACTCTGGGTGATAATGATGTGTCAATGTATATTTACCCGCTGTAACAAATGTACACCTCTGGTGTGAGATCTTGATAGTCGGGGAGGTTGTTTATGTGTGAGGATAGTGGGTAAGTGGGACTCTGTATTTTCCAATCTATTTTGCTGTGAACCTAAAACTTATCTAAAATAGACAGTTTATTACTTTAAAACTATAAACTTTGATCCCATCTCACCACTCACATTATTTACAAAAGATCATAAATTTAAATCAGAAAGATAAAACAAAAAAAAATGTCTAGATGAAAACAAAAGGAAATATTTCCACAACCTTGGAGTAGAAAAATATTTCTTACAGGAGACAGAACAACCAACTATGTAACTAAAAAGTAATGCATTCGACTTTGTTAATATTTAGGATAGTTTTTCTCCATTAAAAAAGATTTTTTTTAAAGGTTGTAAAGGTAAGCCACTGATTGAGAGGATATATGTGCAATACATGTATGCAAAATGTATTCATATCCAATGTAAAGAACCCATAAAAACAAAAAGAATAGAACAGAACATTCAAAACTCAGATGGACACAAGCTTGATCAGACACTTCATCAACAAGGATATCCAGATGGACAATAAGCGTATTTGACTCTAAACATCACAAGTCTTCAGTCTTCATTTCTAATCAAAAAATGTAAAACCAACTTTCTTTTGATATTACCACATTCACTCTAGAATGACTAAAATTAAAGAGAATATCAACATCAAGTTTTGACGATACTGTGAACAGCTAAAACTCACATAAATTGCTTCTGGGAGTATAAATTGGTACACTGACTTAGGTAAACTAATAGTCAGTTTCTGTCAAAGAATACATGCATGCTCTGACACAGCGAGTTGAACAAATTGTGTACATATTGGGCAAAATCTAATGCTTACGGCCTCAAAAGACATGTAAAAGAATGTTTATAGCAACTTTATTCATTACTGCTGAAAACTAGAAAACAACATAAAGGTCCATCAACATTAGAAAGCTATGAAGCAATGAAAATGAATGAGTACTCACCTTGAAAGGATGAATCTTACAGAAAAAAAAAAAAAGAAAATGAGCCGAAGTAGCAGAACCACAGAGTGCTTGCTGGAAGATTTCATTTACATGAAGATCAGAAACAGACTAACTATGGGGATAAAATATCAGAATAGTGGTTACCTTTGTGGTAGTTGAGTAACAACTATGAAGGGGACTAAAGAGCTTTCTGGAAGGCAAGAAATATTTTTATATTGATCTCAGTATTTAGATAGGTGTATACATCTGTAAAAACTCATTGACTTCTGCACTTAAGATTTGTTCTCTCACTCTGTGATGGTTATATTTATATTGCAATAAATAGTAAAAACTAAGAATTAAAAATGGCAAACATTTCCAGCTCACTTTGTTGTGTCAGTATTACTCTAAATGCTGGGCATTTATTAACTCATTCAGTATTCACAACACTTATTTGCTATAGTTAATTTGTTTATGTTCTTCCAATTTTTTTTTTTTTTTTCCTTTTTGAGGCACAGAGAAGATACATAACTTGCCCACGGCCACAAGGTTAAGTAGTAAACCTGGAGCTCAACTCTAGGCAAGATTGTCCGATTCTGGATTCTTCAGCACTATCCTATGACCTATTTTAGAGTAAGTCTTTGGGATATTTATATACACATGCACACACACACACACACACACACACACGTATATGTATACACACACAGAGTTAGGTTTTATGAATATGACTCATGGATGAAACATTTATATGTCTTTGGGAGATATATATATGCACACACAAATATATACACATGCACACTTACATATATATAAACTATTAGGTTTTGTGAATGTGACTCATGGGTTGTACTCACAAAGCACCTTTATTTATGTCTCCAATTAATTTTATACAGTGGGGTATCATTACTTACCTAGTCACTCTTGAGTAACAAAAATTGTTAACTTACTTTAAGTTGCATCATAGACACATCTAGATAAAAGCAAAAGTCAGATTTGATTTAAATTGACATTTGCTTCTTCTATGTATCCAGGCCTGGCTATCTTGCAGGCTGGCTATCTCTTGTTGTGGAAGGGAACCATTCCTTCTTTCATCCCGTTTTATTTTCACTTCAGTTAGGTTGATTTCAAGGCCTGTACAGACAAAGCATGGAAGGAGGACAGTTCGTACTTGATTGATAATGCTATGACAATTTAGAAATTTTGCTTTCTGGGCTTGAGCAAAGTTTACAACTGGATCTTCCAGAGTGCATTTCTGGCACAATGGTACACCCTCTGGTATGACTGAGGCATGAAATACAGCCTAGAGGTCAGGTGGAAACTTTGGTGGAGCCTACGTAAGAGTACAAATGAGGCTGCATAGCATATTTCTAAATATTTAAAAGTTATGAATCGAACTAACAAATTGTTAAATAAAATGCAGTCCATCATCCCAACTTGTCAAACTTAGGAAACAACCAAATAAATGTAAGTTTTTTTAATATGATTCAGCAAAATATTAAAGAAGTTTTGAGTGAATTATTCTTGTCCATATGTGTGAAAGGCTTTTGGTTGACTGGCAATGTTTAGAAATGAAATTGAAATAGACACATAGTTAATAAATTTTTAACTTTATTTTATTTCATAAAACATATTTACTTAATTTCAGCGATTTTTCAGTGTTAATTTTGCTATGATGTTTTATGGAGATTTTGACATATTTTACATCTGATTCAAGTAATGGTCTAAAGCAGAAGTCAGCAAATATGTTCTGTAAAGAGGTGGGATAATACATATTTTATGCATTGAGAAACATGCAGTATATTACAATTACTCAGACCTGCTGTTGTTGCACAAAAGATGCTGTCAACAACAAGTAAACAAAGAGGGAGGTTGTGTATCAGTAAAACCTTATTTACAAAAACAGGCAGTGGACCATAACTTGCCAATTCTTGAGCTAAAGGATTAGAAATTTGAAACGTAATTATATTTAAAATAAATTCTGCATTGTTATTAAGAGTGTAATTTAGTAAATGTAAATAACTTTTTAAATGTTTTCTTTTACATTACAGAGGTCTTTAACTTTTTAAACCTATTATAAACATTTTTATATATGTTCTAGTATTTGATATCTATCGAGTAACCATTGTAAAGGAACAGAATTACATTTCCTGTTAGTCCTATGCACATACAAATTTAAGAATAATATAACTTGTTTTACATTGCAAAAGTCCTCAGACATTATATGTGATCTTTGCAAAAACCATACTAATTTGTAGGTACCTTTTGAACAATGAATCAGAATACAAAAAAAAAAAAAATGCAAGAAAATGGAAATGTTATTTCATTATGCAGTTTCCTTTGAATTTATGTTCTCTGAATGGAATGATTTGACAGGTTAATTAACTTGTCTTTTCTCCTATCCAGGCTCTTCGCCATTCAAATCCTCCCTACACACTGAAGCATTATTCATCTCTGGTACTGGCAGGGACAAAACTCAAAGTTTTGTTGGTGGCATCTGGATGCAGTTGTCTTTGAGTACATCTGGTAAGGGTTGTGGTGAAGCATTGCCCTGGAGTCTGTACCTCATTGGTCAGGAGAGTAGATGTCTCTGGTTAATGTTGTCCTGTGCCAGTGCTGAATGTTGGATCCCGAGTCATAAAGAAGAAAGCAGTAACTTAGTGTCAAATGGAGAATTTACTGCTGGCTCCAAATGCCAATTATTTTTTCCCTAAACCAGTATTTTCCAAATCCTAAACCTACATTTTTGAAAAGGGAGTTTAGCGTACATGAAATCTAGCTTATATATGTATATTCGTAGAACTGCTTCATTGACCACTGCTGTATAACAGGTCTCTGGGTGATGGCTGGAATTGTGTGTGCAAGTGTCTGTCTTTTTACAAAAATCTCCCCAGACAATTCTACTATGAAGCCAAGTTTGGGAACCACTGATCTGGAACATTTAAGAAAAAGGGTCAATAAAGCTTTTTAAAACTTTGATATTATTCTGCCTTACACCAGATTATGTCTCTGGGGACATTTTTGTTATGTTAATTGCACTAGTATATTTGACACTCAAGGATTCTCAGACAGACTCTTTCTCTGCAGAGGCGATACTGAGAAAGTGATTCTGAGAGTGGCTTAGGAAGATACACTGACCAGTAGCCAAAGCTTCCAAAGCTTTTAAAAAGAGCTAAAATGTACTGCTGTGACACCAGGCAACTTGAATAGCTACTGTTAACTCCTGGAAAATATTTTTTTCTGTCCTTGGGTTCTTGTGCATAGTATGAATTCTTAAAGTTGCTGGGATCCACTTATCATGGAAACCGTTCTTGATGTCTCAAGAACAAATAAGCATTAGTTTTATGTGTTACCTTTATATTTAGCTTTATCATTTCTCGTATTTGGTTTTGTAGCTGTCTTCTGAATTCTAAGCCCTCACTTGTGTATACACTTCTGAAGAATACTTTGCCTAATTGGTCACTGCATCCATATTACACAGCACAGGGCTTACTCCATAATAGATACCCAATAAAAAATTAAACCAGTACATATTTAATAAATACTTATTCTCTCAATGGAACCAGGTTTACTCAGTGCCATTGCCTTCTGCTGTTGAGAATGCCACCCCATACAAGAGCAGGAACAAAAAAGTATTTGTTCTCCACTGCTGGTAGTTAATACTTAAAGGGGGCTGTCATTTGGGAAAACAAATTGTGTGTTGTACTGGGGAAATCTCTGCTGTTTTATGAAGGGCCATCTCTATTGTCTGAACAATGGGTAGAGATCAAGGGCATTTTTACATGAAGTTTCTTCCTCCCTTACCTGTTAAATCCCATGAGGAAAATTGGTAGGTTGGCATGGGAGATTCAACCCAAGTCTGAAAAACATGGGTTTATAAATTCACTTTTATTTTCCTGTAATACATGTAAATCTCATGATTACAGAGTTAAACAGCTGTGAAAAATATACCAGTCTCTTTCAAAATGTGGCCTATAAGTCATGTGATTTTTTTGTGTATAGGTCATAGGTTTTGGTGGTGATGGAGTGAGACCTGGGCAGGAAAAAGAAGCTTCTTGTGAAGGATTATGCTGTTGGACCTCTCAGCTGCAAATATACTTAAAATTCTGAACTTGAATTATATTAGATTGTTATTGAAAATTGTTTCAGAACATTGGCTTTTTTGTACTTGTTTTATTCTGTCATTAAATTCAGATTTAAAAGCCTCCCTAGTTGCTTTCTCAAGGCCCCCTCTTCACCCTCTTCACCTCTATCCACTCCACCACTTTCCCTTTCTCCTGTGTTTTACCTGCCATCTGGAACCACTTCCCTGCCTCTCTGGACTTAATTGACTCTTTTCAAATTATATCTCTAACCCCCATTTCTCCATCAGCCTTATGACTCCTAACCTTAAAGAAACAATCAACCTCTTTTTCCTGAGCCTTGCTGTTTCCCTCTGCTAAAGTTCTTCTTGTCCTGTCTAGCCTCTCCTACGCTTCTCCATTGAAGTGGCTATTGGTAATCTGTATGACGTTACTCGTTCCTTTTTTTAAGGCTATTTGTGGAAGCAATTGCAAATGTTGCATTGTTTCTGATACACGTGTACATGTGTGCAAAGCCACATAGAATTGTATTTAATTGTGTTGCATCTTATATAATCAGTATGAGTCACTCAAGTAAAACCCATTATGGAAAAATTACTCTCTAAGGAGTTGTAATATTGTGCTTGGTTGGCTTCCTTTTGGTCAGGAAGCAGAGCTGCACTTCCGAGATTCATAATTGGCTTAGAAAGCTCAGACAGTGCATTTCAGTAGGGTTGTAATTGTAATATGCACAAAGGCTTACAGAAATACCCAGAATCAGCACACCCCAACAACAACAACAAAAGGATACATTTTTTGAACTTTGGTTTAAAATATTAAATTGAATAATAAAAAAGATGTTTATGAGTTAAAATAATTCTTTTTAAATAATTCTTTTTTTTTTTTTTTTGAGACAGAGTCTCGCTTTGTCGCCCAGGCTGGAGTGCAGTGGCACCATCTCGGCTCACTGCCAGCTCTGCCTCCCGGGTTCACGCCATTCTCCTGCCTCAGCCTCCGAGTAGCTGGGACTACAGGCACGCACCACCACGCCCGGCTAATTTTTTTTTTTTTTTTGTATTTTTAGTAGAGACGGGGTTTCACCGTGTTAGCCAGGATGGTCTTGATCTCCTGACCTCGTGATCCGCCCGCCTCGGCCTCCCAAAGTGCTGGGATTACAGGCGTGAGCCACCGCGCCTGGCTAAAATAATTCTTAAAATGTATACTGTATAAAAATATCAGCTCAATATAAGCAGTTCTTTATGGTGCACTTGTCAAAATGCATACAATAATATTTAATTAAAATATAATTTTATCCTTTATTTGTCTGGGAGAAAATTTTCTTTGAGTTTGTCATGGGAATGGTATGCGGGTTTCTCATTTATTGTGTAGCTGGGTTTTGCTTATTGGCAGCCCAGAAGGGTTTACAATAATTCAACAGTAGTGTTGAAATAATAAATGTACAATCTCTTTATGAAGCTTTAATATAAAAAAAAAAACTATATTTGGTCAGTGTAGAAATTCAGATGCCGCTATTCCACCCCAATTTGATATCCTTAAATATTCTGTTTTGAGGATTAAAATGTTGTTTTAGGCCGGGAGCGGTGGCTCACGCCTGTAATACCAGCACTTTGGGAGGCCGAGGGAGGCAGATCACGAGGTCAGGATATCCAGACTATCCTGGCTAACGAGGCGAAACCCCGTCTCTACTAACAATACAAAAAATTAGCCGGGCGTGGTGGCGGCCGCCTGTAGTCCCAGCTACTTGAGGCAGAAGAATGACGTGAACCCGGGAGGAGGAGCTTGCAGTGAGCAGAGATCACGCCACTTAATTCCAGCCTGGCTGACAGAGCGAGACTCGGTCTCAAAAAAAAAAAAAAAAAAAAAAAAAAAAATTGTTTAGTCCAGTTGGACTGCTATAACAAAGTACCAACAAAGTACCATGGATTAGGTAGTTTTTAAACAACATAAATAGGTTTCTCTCCGTTCTGGAGGGTGGAATGTCTAAGGTCACAGTGCCAGTGGACTTGGTGTCTAGTGAAAGCTCATTTCCTAGTTCATATAAGGGGACTTTTCTCTGCATCCTCACGTGGTGAAAAACAAAATGCAGCTCCTTTTAAAGGTTGCCTCTTTTTAAAGGTTGAATACCATTCATGTGAGCTTTGCTCTCATGACCTAGTCACCTCCCAAAGGACCCACATCCCAGGGCCATCACATTGGTGATTAGATTTCAACGTGTAAATTTGGAGGAGATACAAACATTCAGACAATAAAAAATACAGAGACTGAAAATACATAGTGAATTTTTAGATGTTTTCAGCAATCTAGAAGAAATCATCTTTGTTTTAGCCTCTATATCATTATGTAAGACAATTGAAATGGGACTTGCTAATGTTCACTGGAATTTCACATATGTCTTGAAAACCCATGGAATACATTCCTACAAGATCATTTTTGAGGAGAACATTTCTCATATTTTTGGAAGCTACAAAATAGATTATTAGTGCATTCTAAGTTGGAATACCATGCTCCTTGTCTCCTCACAGAAGCCCAAATTAGTTTTAACAAGAACACTACAAAATAACCATGTTTAAATAAAATTAAATATTTAGTTGATTTTTGCACTGTGTTTTCCAGTAAAGCAAAATAAAACAAAATATTTTAAGATTTATATTTTAGATGATCTGTGTTGACTTTTTGATGAATAAGTAAAATCAAATTAGAAGTATGGGCACATTCTTCTAAGATTATTAGGTTCATTTAACAAACATTTATTGCCAGGCATAATTGCTAAAGACCAGAGATGTAAAAATTACCCTCCCATCCTTGAAGTTGCTCAAAGACTCTCTAGAAAGGAACCTCTCCACGGGTCACAGTAGAAGAATCTAAGCAAAATGTTGCGTGACGTGCCAAGATGTGAAAATATTCAGAAGAACAACATATTATTTTAAATATCTGAGTTAAGTCTCAACCATCAATTATTTGTTAGGCAAAACATTTGCAACAAACCAGCTACTCTTTACAGCAGCTCTTTTGTGGTAGCTCAGTCAGGGCTTAGCTGAAATGAGGTATTTAATACATATTATGAGAAGTGGTAGAGTACTGCTACTTAGGATGTATCAGATTTGTTTTATTTCTATCTTTTTTCTTCTCTGATCCAAGATGAAACTTTCTGCCCTTCATCTTTATGGATTACATTGAAAAGAAAATATGATTTCATTTGCTAAGGGAGCTCTTCATGCACAGATGGGCTAGAGTCTCACCTGCTGGCACTAGCTCTGTTTGTGATAGAAATTTCTACAACCTTTTTTATCCTTTTTTTTCTTTTTCCTTCAAGCTTGTTACAGGATAATACAGAGCACTATCATTGACTCTCTTCGTGGCAAAACAGATGTTCCTTTGCCTTGTGCAAGAACCACCTGCACCACTCTGGATGTCCCTGACTGCAAGACACACAGTCAAGAGGTCCTAATGTCGGTCACTGTGCTGTCTAAAAGTGTAGTGCCTCTTTTTCTTTGTCTGCTTTAGACTGTCACATTAAGGGGAAACAGTGTATGAATGCCAAATAAAAGAAAAGCAAGTAAAATAGGTAGACATGACTTTTTTAGCTTCAGAGAAGTCAGCGTTTAATCCAGACATTTAGTGTCGTGGTTTTCATTCAAAATTTATGACAGACTTTTACACAGATAAATTATTGCACTGACAAGACCCTCTGGGACACTAAACCATTATTTATAATTACTGTTCAAGTGCATTTTTGGAATTGAAGGTCTGCATGTACCTGCCAAAAAACTATTTTCAAAGAACTTTATTAATTACACTCATGTTTGTGTATTAAAGAAATCATACAGAAAAATTATAGATAAAAATGGGATTGGAAATATCGGGTAAAAAATGTTGATTTTCCTAAATTTGAGTAAAGTAAACTGAGAAATGTAATCAAGAAAGATGTGATTGTATAGGTCATTTGTATAACCTTTTTCATTTGTGGAAAAGCAAAGCAGTTTATCTTTTTAGTTATATAATTGCTGTTTAAATCATTTCTTTCTACCAAATTCCATGATTATGTTAAATCAAAAGATAAAAATGTTAGTGCCCTCTGTAAGGGCAAACTGAAAAGTTAGAGATTCAAGAAATGACAAGTTCTTCAATTTAAAATTTAGCCTTAGAATATTAGTATGTTTATTGCATTATCTCAAATGCTAAAAATTAAAACATTTTTCTATTGGATTAATGTTTTGATAAAGTTATAACTTTAGGGCCTGAGTGGTACGGGTCTAATTTTATTTTGACATATAAACTATTATATTACCTGTGATCAGAAAAATATCCATTTGATAGAACTCAAGACTTTGGAATAAATTTTAGTTTGTAAACAGGTATGTAAATAAAAATAAGAAATGTACATCAGCCTATGTATGTAAAGCTATTCAACGTAACCAAAGTAAATATATTATATAAATGAACAATAAATCAGACATGATATATTATTGTTACTATAGACAAAATCCGAATTTGATAAATTATGCCCTAAAATACCAAATTTGTATAATTTATCATGCACTTCAATTACTTTATTGAATTAGAAATGTAATTATTTCAATTTAAAAATACTAGTTACTTTCTCACCATTTTTGGAATCAGAATTTAGATTGCTTTATTCTTTAATTTGAAATATAGTTGAATCTAAATTTTAAAATGAGCACGTAAATTTAAAAATATTTTAAATCTCATAAAAATATAATCATTGACTCTTTTAGAAAAACATTTGTAAAATTAATTTATTATTAATTGAAAAATAATAATTGTGTATATTTATGGGGTACAATGTGTAATTTTGATTAATGTGTACATTGTAGAAAGATTCCATCAAGCTAATTAACTTAATCATTGACTCTTGATGGTATAATAGAAGTGATCACAGAGATTGGAGAAATCTACCTCTAAGTCTTATTTTAATGAAATGATTCAGATTAACATATTTTACTGATATAAAATATAAAGATAAATTTTATAAACCTAACTTTCAAACGTATTTTGAAGTGGTTGTTTTTGTTGGTCATTTTATTATGTTTATAAAATTTTATGAGATTTTACTTTCTACCTAGAAAATGTCTCAAAATGGACAATGTAACTTTGTTTCCTTTTTGGTAAATTAATAAGTTAATTTTTATTCTGTAACATAGTGAATACGTACAAGTGAAGAATTTAAAAAATGCAGTTTTCAAGTTACAAAATGACCGTAAAGTAGCACATCCAGTCCAGGCATGGTGGCTCATGCCTGTAATCCCAGCACTTTGGGAGGCCACGGTGGGCAGATCATGAGGTCAGGAGTTTGAGACCAGACTGGCCAATATGGTGAAACCCCATCTCTGCTAAGAAAAAAAAAAATTAGTCAGGCGTGGTGGCACACACCTGTAGCCCCAGCTACTTGGGAGGCTGAGGCAGAAGAATTGCTTGAACCCCACAGGTGGAGGTTGCAGTGAGCTGAGATCATTCCACTGCACTCCAGCCTGAGCAACAGAGCAAGCCTCTGTATCAAAAAAAAAAAAAAAAAAAAAAGTAGTACATCCAGCCAGAAAGTGTCAAAAATAAAGCTTAAGAAACTACTGCTAAATCAATGTATTTACTACTGGGCAACAAAACAATTTTACTTAGTTCCTTATTAATACAAATGATTTGTTTCAACCATTTATTTTTGTCTTAGAGTTGAAGAAAATAACCATTTAAGTATGCATTTTAATTATTTTGGTGTATAAAAGTGTAGTGTCTCTGTGTGTGTAGGTGCACATGTACGAAGGTATTGTTATCAAGAATTTAAAATGTCACCTTTTTTGTACAACTCAGAATATTCTGAAAGTTGCAAATGATTATATAAACAGACTTTTTTTTTTCATCTGTTGAGGCAGAAAGTAGGATACTTTCAACATACTTCTCTTACATCATCTCAGGATATTACCTAAATATCACTGATTTCCAATCAATCGGTAATGTAACATCTATTGTCATGAGGTGGAATTTAAAGAGTAAAGTGGAAATAACTTGCTTTTTTAAAAATAAAGTTAATTATACTTGATCCTCTGGCTTCAAGAAAGGTGGAAAATCTCAACAATGGCAAGCATAGAAACTAAAATGATTAATGAATAACCAAGAGGCCTATGAGCCAGTGGGTGGTGTGAGAGTCACTCACAATAAAATGGCATAAAGTCCATTCCTATGAAGAAAAGACTAAAGTATAGCACAGTCCCAGGGACAATTAGAAAAATTATTAGCTTTTTCTAATTGAAGGGAATAGGAAACACTGGAAGGGACAGGCTGCATAGCTCTATCAGCTGTACCAGATTCTTCTGGTAACCATGCTACCCAAGCTTGTTGAGACAAGGTGCTATGGTTTGCATATGGTTTATTTGGTCTGCCAAGTCTCATGTTAAATTTAATCCCCAGTATTGGAGGTGGGATCTGGTGGGAGGTGTTTGTATTTTGTCAGTGGATCCTTCATGATTAACTTGTTGCCATTCTTGTGGTAATGAGTGCATTCTTGCTTTATTAGCTCCCTTCACAGCTGATTGTTTAAAAGAGCCTGGTATCTTCCCTCTCTCTTGTTCTGCTCTTTTGCCATGTGATCTGTGCACACACTCCTTCCTTTTGGCCTTCCGCTCTGAGTGGGAGTATCCTGAAGCCCTCACCAGAAACACATGCTGGTGTCATGATTCTTGTACAGCCTGCAGAACCATGAGTCAAATAAACCTCTTTTCTTTATAAATTACTGATCCTTAGGTATTCCTTTATGGCGGCACAGATGGACTAATACACAGGATTAAGACATGAACCTGTTCCAAGTTTTCATTAGGCAAATTAATCAGTCATACCAAGGAAATACAGTCATACAAGGAAATGTTGAAAAAAGCTTGAAACATAACTCAATGAGAATGAAAAGATACTATGAATGAACTATGAACAGAATTTGGTGGTGGTTTAAAGGTGTGAATAAGAGTATATGGAAAAATTTGTGTTTTTGAGTGTCTTGATTAGGTGAACTGGGTTATCAATAAACAATATACAAAATGCTTATGAGATCAAGTTGATACACAGATTAAATGTGATTGGTCTCCAAGACAGACATCTTTGTATTTCATTGGTTTGAAACGAGAAATTTTGCCTTCCTGGAGCTACATCTGGCAATTTTTCATTGCCATGGCAAGGGAAGGGAGTGTCACTGGCATGTAGTAGGTAGAGGCCAAGGATGCTGCTAAACATAGGACAATGCACAGGACAGTGCCTCACAATAACAATTCATCCAACGCAAAATGTCAATAGTGACCAGACTATATTGAGTAGGTCAGATTAAAAATTAGGTTGTGGGCATCTCCATTAAACTAAATGATCTGAGTATTGTGGTTTATAGACATGTGAGGTGGGAGAATTACTCATGCCACAAATAATTGTGAGCACCTTCTGTATGCCAGACATTTTCTAGGTGCCGGGGATATGAAGTTGAACAAGACAGAAGATGTTGCCCTTGGGGAAAAGTCACTTTCTACTGGAGAAGATAGACATTACCTAGGAAAATAAATACATAAACAAATATGACTGTGGTAAAAATTATGAATAAAATACAAATAGAATGATGTCATGGAGAGTGACCATTTGAGAGAGATTAATTTACAATGAGGGATTAAGTAAGACATTTGATCTAATGATAATGATCTGTTAGCTGAGACCTAATGCCAAAAAGTCTTGGCAAGGGTCATGCTCACTTAAAATGGCAAGTTTGTTTTGGCTATCCGATTTGAAATGCACCATATATATCAGTGCTGCAGATATAAATTTGTAAGCACTTAAAAAATTAGCTGAACTGGCAAATGAAAACAAATCCATGACTGCTTTTGCTTGTGCCTAGAAGAGTACCTAGCAAAGGGATTAAAATCCAAAGCAACCCCCTCAATTTGTGGAGTAATTCTACATGTATTCAAATAATATGATAAGCAATCTGCAACCCTTATTCAAATAACATAATTTCTATTTGGTGGAATTCAGCCTAGGAAATAGCAGAGATATGGAAAGATACTTGATTGGCAGTTATTATCAAAAAAGAGTTTCCTTTATGGAAGTCAATAATTACCAGCATTTAATTGACAGTTTGAAACTGTATATAAATTAAATTAAATATCAACAACATAATTATACTAGAAAGGCAACTTTATAAAATCATTTCAAGTTAACACAGTGCTACAAATGTATCAGTGTAATTAAAAACCTACACAGAAATATAAAGAAATAGACAGAATTCTGAATCCATTGAAGACTTTTGGCTGATAATATATTTTTAGACATGTGTTTTCCACATCTATATATTGCCAGGAGTCATTGCTGACTGAACTACATTTTTCTGAAAATCCAAGGGTGAATCAAAAATTTTTTTGATATAAACTGTTCAGTACGTCTCCTTCCTACTCATCAAACTTCTTGTCTTTAAACTTCATCATCAATGGCTATTTTCTGCTATTATTTTCAGAACTATTTTGATTTATGTGGAACATTATAACTGACTTTCAATATGTTATTTATAATATTTTTCTTAAAGAACTTTGTCTATTTAGTTCAAAACTTTCTACATAAAACTACTTACAAGAAAATTGTTTTCTAATCAAACAATAATGCATCATTAAAGTATTCTTGAGGCAAATAAATCTGTATTATAAGTGACATATGGGATATGCAACTTTACATATATTACTTTATAAAGTTCTTATATTTATCATTCTTTACATTATCTATACAAATGTGTTGAATGAGATCACCTAATATGTACTATTTCATCACGGTCTCAACGGTAACACTGTTGTATAAATCTACTTGTTGTTTTACTTTTTTCTAATGCTAAAATTATAGATAAATATAAATAAGATGAATAGTAAGCTCTGGATCACAGAAATAGGCTTGTGATTACCAAAATAATTTATAAATTCTAGATAGCTATGTAAAGTTTAAAGGTTAATCTGCTATTTATTGATTTACAATGATCCATCTTCATAAGGTATGCCTGTTGAGGTCATATCACACCAAGGGAGCTAGTAACAGTGGTCATAAGATTTCTCAATGCTACATTTTCTAAAGTAAGCCAGAAAGGTCAGCCTATACTACCACCAGATGAAAATCTGTTAAAACTGTTAAAGATGTCAAAAGAGCAGAATGTTCAAGTGATTCAAGGAAGGGCAAAGAACTAATGTAGTTTTTGACTAGTTTGTTCTCAACAAAACCTATTTTTGTGCATTTTAGGCATTCTTAAGAATGTCTGAAAAGGTTTTAGTGTAGATTTCACATCAATTTGATAACCTTTGCAATTTATAGTTTTAATTAAATGTAAAAGGACTTTATTTTTCTTAAACATGTAACATGTTAAATGCTATATTTAGTTTGAGGAAAATGTAATCCTTGAATATTAAATACATTGAATAAATTATTTTATTATAATTGGTTCAGTGAATAAATGAATCTTTAATCTGTTAAAATAATTATATGTCTACCACAAAAATCATGTTGGTATTTCAGAATAATAGCACTCAGACTACCTAAGCAAGTTACCTAGTGAGTTTGTAAGATTTCCTAACAGGCTTTCTCTAAATAGAGACTTAGAATTGTTCATGTTAAAATATATATGCATCACCTTATAACATTTAAATTTATTGTTTATAAAGCATTCAAGACTTTACAAAAACAGTTAAACATTTATTTTGAATAATTTCACTTTCCAACAGTGTTTTTATTTTTAAAAATTCTAATCCTTTTTGTAATAACTAGCCTTATTTTAACTTAGCCATTGATACTTATACATTTTGAAGGTCAGTAGAAGAGGTCTTGGGTTTTTCTTTAAGTTATATTGAACAAGGCTTAATTATATTCTTGAATCGTATCTGCTGCATCCTTAAATACATACTGAAAAATTGAGAAGACTGTTTTTTTTTTAATCCCATCAAAGTCATCTCTGACCCTCCTGAAACTATTTGCCCTTTTTAAAATTGATTACCAACTGCTAGAAGAAAATCTTTAGCTACATAGTCAACATTCAGTAGATATCTTGCATGAGACACCGGGAAATGTTTTCTAAGCCAATAATAAATCATGTCAATAGAATATTATTGGGCAATAGAAAGGATGCAGTGCTGATACATGTTTCAACATAGACAGATATCGAAAGCATTGTGATAAGTGAATGTTCTAAAATTAGATGGTGATGATTGCCCAACTCCATGATTATACTCAACAAATACTAAATTATACACTTTTAAATTATGAGTATGACTGGGCGCAGTGCCTCAGGCCTGTAATCCCAGCACTTTGGGAGGCCGAGGCGGGCGGATCACTTCAGGTTAGGAACTGGAGACCACCAGCCTGACCAACATGGTGAAACCCCGTCTCTACTAAAAATACAAAAATCACCTGGGCATGATGGTGTGCACCTGCTTAGGAGGCTGAAGCATGAGAATCACTTGAATCCTGGAGGTGGAGGCTGCAGTGAGCGGAGATTACACCACTGCACTCCAGCCTGGGCAACAGAGCGAGACTCCAACTGGAAAAAAAAAAAAAAAAAAAAAAAAATCATGAATTTTATGGTGGGCAAGTGACAGCTCAATAAATCTGTTATTTAAAAACAATAAAGCAGCATTATTCTTTTGATTTTTATTTTATTTATCTATACTGATCAATATAACATATACTAAGGCATTTTTCTCATTTTTGTTAATGATGTGTTAGAGTTACTTTTCCCAGTTAATGGCCTTTGAGTGCTCCATTTAATTCCCTTTTAGTGTGAAAACAGTCTTTTAAAAATTAAAGATTGATAAACATCAAAATTGTACAAACTAGGTAGCTCTTTCGTTTTTACAGAGTACTATATTAAATTTATGAGTATAGAATGCTTATTGCTGTTTAAAAAATTGATTACTCAGATGTTTTGTCCATATTTTAATTGGACTGTTCAGTTTCCTTATTATGAGTTTTAAGAGATTTTTTTGTATGTTTTGGATACAAGTTCTTTTTTTCTTTTTTTGAGATGGAGTCTCGTTCTGTCGCCCAGGCTGGAGTGCAGTGATGCCATGTCTGCTCACTGCAAGTTCCACCTCCCAGGTTCACGCCATTCTCCTGCCTCAGCCTCCCGAGTAGCTGGGACCACAGGCGCCCACCACCACACCCGGCTAATTTTTTGTATTTTTAGTAGAGACAGGGTTTCACCGTGTTAGCCAGGATGGTCTCGATCTCCTGACCTCGTGATCTGCCTGCCTCTTTAATGGATATATGTTTGCATATTTTTTAATACAAGTCTAGGGCTTGTCTTTTCATTCTCTTAATAGTGTTTTTCACTGAGCAAAGTTTTAATTTTAATGAAATCCAACTTATCAAAATTTTATTTGAGCCTGCTTTTCTTGATGTGCCTGAGTGGGTATTCCATCAAAGAAGATATACAGATAGCAAATAAATATGAACAGATTCTTAACATTATATATCATTAGGAATTGCAAAATGAAACCAAAGGCGTCAATACATATCTATTAGAAGGACTAAAAATCAAACCATTGGCAACAAATGCTTCCGTTGTTCCACAACGGAACAACAGAAACCCTCATTCTTTGCTATTGAGACTCTAAACTGATACAGACACTTTGGAAAGCAGTTTGACAGTTTCTTAATGATGCTAGCATGGTCTTTCCACTCTGTCTGGCAATTGTGTTTCTACATATTTATCCAAAGGAGTTAAAAACTTATGTGCACACAAAAACCCGAGCATGAATGTGTATGGCATCTTTATTCATAACAGAATCGGAAATAATGAGTATGTCCTTAATGGTTAAATGGTAGGCAAAGTGTTGTATGCCCATAAAATGAAAAATTATTCAGCAACCTAAAAATGAGCTATCAAGCTGCAAAAAGATATGGAAGAACTTTAAATGCATATTGTTAATTGTTAGAAGTCAGTCTGAAAAAGCAACATACTGTACGAGTCCAACTATATGACATCCTAGAAACAATGGAGACATACTGTAAAAAAAAGATCAGTAGTTGCCAGAGATTGGTTCGGGGTATTGCGGAAGATAAGACAGTGAAACTCTTGTATGATACTATAATGGTAGATATACGGTGTTATGCATTTGGAAACATCCACACAACTGCACAACACAAAAAGTAAACTCTAATGTGAACAATGAACTTTTGTTAACGATAATGTATCAATATTGACTCATTAATTATAAACAATGTACCATATCAATTCAAGATGTTTGTAAGAGGAAACTGTGTACGGGGGGTGGAATGGAGTGGAGAGTATGTCTTTGAACTTCTTACTCAGTTTTCTGTAAACCTAAAGTTGCTCTGTGAAATAAAGTTCACTAATCAGAAAAAAATTGATTGCTCAATCTTACTGTTACAAGTTTATAATTTTTTTTACCTTAAACGATGATTGCTATTTAAAAACTCATCTAAATTATGAGTAAAAACTTACACCTATGAAATATTCAATAGGAGTTTAGATAAATTCTGACATTAAAATTATCCTATCTTTGGGAGGAGAGCCCCAAGACCCTGTTTTCTCAGCTGGCAGAATTTGATATGCAGGGAAACAAGAAGGATAAGTGAAAAGGCAGGTAGCAAAGGGAAAGGTTGTCAGTTGAAATCAAATTTTCATCTTAACCCTTCATAAGAGATATGATTTAAGTATCTAATAAAGCTCTGGATATAGATTTGGCATTGTGGAAAAAATTCACCTAGATGTGGTAACTGTTGTCCTATTCCAAGGTATTTGACTGTGTTACTGCATCATCCTTAAAATTCACCAACCTTTCTAGACTCATTTTCCTTCTCTGTTATCTGAAAAGGTTACTCAAGAGGTGGACTAAGATCTCTCTCAGGTTTGAAATTATATCCTTTTAAGGAAAAAAAAAATACCTCTCCTGAGCAAATGTCTAAGAGAATGTGTTAAATTCTTAAAGATAAATTTGGAAGCTGGAAAACCTAACGTTAGCTCATCATCTACAATAATCTTCAGAATTCTAGGATAGAATTATAAAAGAAAGGGATCACAAGTATCAAACTATTCAAAATAAGCCAACATATAAGCTCATATGTGTCATATTTGAGAGCTTTGCTCTGCTATCAATACTTTATATCTTAGTAGAGAATAAGCAAGATTATTCTCTACTCTATGCATTGCTCGCAATACTTTTACTATAACTGTGCAATTGATCATATATTATTATTTTTTTGGAGAGAGGATTTATAAAAAAATTCCTAACTAAAAATATTTATTTATTTGGGTTTTCTAGATATATCTCACACAAAATAAATACAGACAAGTTCAAGGATGACATTTTCTATTATACTATATGGTTAAGTCCCCAAACTATCAAGTTCTAATTAAATCTTATCATTACATAACTCTGATTTAAAGTATGGAAAGTTTTACAATAGTGCTCACTAAAAATGTCCTCCCATGCAAATTGAAGGCTGTTGATTGTCTCTGCGCTTCCTATAAAGATTATTTTTTTTGTATGTTCACAAATGCATAATGCAGTATACATAATGTGTTTTATTATACCTACGTATCTAAGGTATTCCAGTATATAAATGTACTATGTTTACTAAATGGTTTATTTATTCTTTACTGAAAATGCATTTAAGTATAAGAAAGACTTTGAAACACTTTCAATAATTTTATTCAACAAATATTTAATGAGTTAATACTCACCATGTGGAAGATACAGAAAGAATTTTCAAAAATTTAGGGTCTAATAACTTTTGGTTTGCATTTTGGGCTGAAGTTAAGTATTGAATAATTCATGTATTATTATGAATATTTTATAGGAGAGAGGGATAGCAAGAGAGTGAGATAAATATTCTTTGCACACATGGAAGTTTTAAAATTGTTTTTCTTACATGAATATAAAATGTATATTCATCTTCATAAGTAGAGTGTAATAATGCATGATTCCTTAGAAAAAATGTTTAACTATTGTTTAAAGTAAACCAAATTTTAAATATATAGGAGTCCATAGGAATTCTTAAATGTTAACCAAATTCAAGGGAGCTAAAAATAATATATAATTTCTTCAATTACATAATTAAGAATTTCTGTAAAATATTTTTTAAGAATTAAGATAAAGCCAATCTTGTTTAAAATATTCCTTTTGAAGGAATAAAAAACATTTGTCGTCTCTGAGGTATGTGAAAAGAAATAAAAAGAGAAAGGAAAGTAAATTATTTGTTGATTTTTTTGTTTTTTTTTCCATCAGGAGAATTGCAAAGAAATTCAACAAAATATCAGCAGGGGTTTATTGGTAGAAATCACCATAGGAAAGGATATTCAAAAATTGTTCTAAAAGTAGCATTTTGTCATTATTTTTTAGTGAGCTAATTGTTGTAATGATTCTGATCCATTATCAGAATATGAATTGAAAGACTATAAGTATTAATTATAAAATTCTGTGTTTTAACCATTTTCAAATTACTTATGCCTGAGAAATCCTTGCGGTGCTCTCTCTTCCTAGCTGAAATGTCATATATATTGCCTCTTGAATGAAGTAAGAAAAGGTAAAAAACAAATCCTTATCTTTGGGGTGTCCAAATACTCAAAAATCAAAAAGTTATTTTGTAGATAGGTAATTTCAGAGACTTTTTAGAAGCGACTTTTTAGACTTTTTAGAAGTGAAGCTTACGATTGGATTTGAAGCCACTGAAAACTAATCCACAAGATATATGGATCTGTCTGTAACTAAAACTTTAGCAGGGGAACTCCCTCAATACTTTTCGAAAATATGATAAATTTTTGAGACTCTCAGGAAGTAGATTAAACAAATAAATATGCGTTGGTCACTTAGCTGAGTCTTAAAGCATAGCATGCTATAACTAATAAAATCAGTCACAAGCTCTAAGAAATTTAATCCATGTCATCTCTTTCTCTTTATATTTTGTCTGTTTCAGTATTACTTTGTGGTAATCAGCTACTAATTCAACAAAAAACAAGCAAGCATAATAAACATTTACTGACCATTTACCATACAGCAAGTCCTAAGGGATACACTAAGTGCTATAAATTCAAATACAATGTAGGAGAAAAATCTTTTGCTTAAAACATTCAAAGTCCAGATACATATATATATAATCTCAATGACTAAATTATACTATGAGTTTCAGGGTGTTGGCTTTGTTGTATATCTAATTTAGCCTTTTAAACCAAGCCACTTGACAGGACGTGATGAAAGCTGGGGCTTTCCATCTCCCCAGTGGAGGTGATTGATCAAGGATGTATTTCAGAATTCTCTTTGTTCATCCATGTACCTGAAAACCTTACTTTAACCTAATGTTATGAGCACTGAGAATATAGCCCTAAAACAAGTTCAATGATAACATATTTTCTCAGAAAAACACACTTCCACATACAGTCTCAAATATAATACAATACTCTATTAAAAGCCGCTTCATCTCTAAGATGTTAAAAAGTAGACTTAACACTTTTTTAATCAAGTATTTTTTCTTCTACTTATATATATACTTCAGACATGATAATGCTTGTTACTAATAATACTCAGCTAGTTTTAACACAATTCTTGATGTCAGAGTACAGGGCATTTTTCTGTAATAAAGAATTTTGTGAAAGAATTGCTTATTACATACTTTGATTTAAAATAAATAATAAGGGCCAAGTATTACAGGATGATTAATGCAGGGGGACAGTTTAAAAATAAAGAAATAACAAAGGATATTTCTTTGGATACAACATTCTGGATAGTCTTTTATACTCAATGAAAGTGAAAAATAGAAAATTACATGATGATATTCATATCCAGCTTTTAGCTATTGGTCCTTTGATCTTTGGAGTGCATATTAAATTTTCTAATTTAAAACATGCAAATAACTTCTTAGAGAAAATGGCAATGCCTGTATCTGATGAATATTACTTCTGAAAACTGATTGTAATTCAAAAGATGCTGTCCTATTCAAAGCTAGTATGTCCACTTAAAAATATGTATTTAGTTGAATTTTAATTTAATCAACTTGAAGCTATGAATTTAGTGTCCCTGAAAGAAAGAGATTAAGACTGAATAAAGAGAGGAGGTTTCCATCCTGCTTTACTGGTACATTTAAGATTTCACCTGAAGGGGCCACCCTCTAGTTCTCTGAACAATGCTTTCTGCGTGGTTATTAAATCCCAAGGGCAACAAAATAATAGGCTAGTGGATTTCACTTAGGACTTTCTTTAGCTCATTAAGTCTTGGGGTTTTCTTATGGAAAGTCAAACACACTGTATTTTTCTTACAATAGGGCAGTAGGTATACTCAGTTTGATAAAAGAACTACCATATATATCAAGTTGTAATTTTGACTTAAAAACATTTTTCATAAAGAAAAGAGCCAAAAACATTGTCTAAACCCTAAAAAGTCACCATGGAAAAGTCCAGGCACAAAAAAGAAGCACACATGCTCACATACACACGCACAAGGAAGAGAATATTTAGAGGTAAGTATTAGATACATAGAAAAAAACTTTATGTTTTACCTGTGAAAAACATTAATTAAACGAAAACTCATCAAGTTAATCATAAGACTATATTTAGCTTGCATACTATAAAATTGTCTCTCATTTTATAAAGCCATTGTCTGACATCTCAAATGAATTACATAAATTTTTATCATTTCTTTTAATAATCAACTTTTGTGAACCCAAACTTGGCAGGAAGTGATGGTGGGAAATATCTTTATTTTGATAAGAAATAAATGCCACATCATAACTGATTTAAAATAACTTTTTACTATTTCAATAAGCTGTAATTTAAAGTACTGAACCAATTATTCTGATATCACTAGAAAAAAGAAGAAATAAGTAGAAAATAGTTTATAAGAGACACATACTAGTAGTGAGTTCTTCAATTGTAAAATCAATTAGATTCTAATGAAACCACTCCATATAAGCCAGGTAAAAAGTCCAGCTGCCAGGGAGACAAAGTGTCACAAACTATCAGTGAAGAGCAAACAAGCAATGAAATGTCAGTGGGAAAACAAACTTTCCTCTCTACCTCTAACTATGCAAACAGCAGAAATTTCAAAAGCTACAAAAGTGCACCCCCGCTGATAATGACAAAACAACAGAGTTGATTATTCAGAATGCCAGTGTAGAAAGCTTCAAAGTTTCCCGATAATATACAATCACTTCCATTCATAATGAAATATTGACTTCTTTTGAGTTGTGTTTAATCCTTATCTTGGAAAATGTATATTTAAATAATATAATCACACATACTTCAAACACTCATTAAATTCTTTTTGTTACAATTGGATGAAATAACTACACTATCAACAGCTATTTCAAAGTTAGCACAACAAACTTTGGTGATTGATAAAGAGTAATCATTGCAAGAATGTGTTAGGCACTGAAGATTAAACTCAGTTCATCAGTTCAGATATGTAGTGCTCAAATATGAAAAAAAGAAAGTCAGGAACAGGACGTATTAACATTTTATACATGACATTTAATTAGTATTTTTTAAATTTAGAGAATCAATAAAATGCAGGAAGCAGATCAGAAAACAAAGTGTGGCGAGATTGAGTACTTAGAATTAATGCATTTTGAAAGCAAAAGAAAGCTTCAAATTTATTTTTATACAACTCTCATTTTGAAGATGAAGTAACAAAGGTATTGAAGTGATGAATTTGGCTTTATGCTTCAGTGGTAGTCGGAGTTAGGAACACATGGTTTGATTCTAGTTTAGTGTAATTTCCTTCTCTCCTGTCCTGTCCTTTTGGAGCTTAATTTATCATCCCAAAATCTAGAATTGCTACTGATCAACAGAGCAACAAATTGTGACACACTCTCACATATCTTCCACTTAATTAATTGCAGTTCAATTCTCTATTTTGCTGGTGTCCTAGAAGTGCTAGTCACTCATAAAAGAGTATGGTGTGCTTTCAGCCATATATTGTTTTAGCAATGATCAAATTTGGTCATAGTCAAGTACAGTACATGTAAGCTATATTTTTTATTATCTGTTTTTCAAAGTATGTTTCTATGTTTTTCTATATTTGAATGTCTTTTCTATATTTCTCTAAATCAAAGCTCAATAATATTCTCAAGGTCTTTGCACTTTAGTGTAATGGGTAAATGTTTTTAAAATGTCTCATTTACTGGTGGAAGTTTGCAGACTAGACTTCCATGTATTTACTGAAGTATGGGGACAGAAATAAAGGGGGACATTATTTTCAGACAGAGTCAAGGGTTTATTTTTCACAGTGAAACACTGTTGTTAAAAAGAAAGGAGAGTTTGTCAACATATTTCAGCTTTTTTTACACGTGGTCGAATAAATATTTTTAATAAATTCAAGATGAACTAGTTTTCCAAACCCAGAAAAATCAAACTCTAGGATTTTGTGAGAATTTGCGGATGTCATTCTGTAGCCATTACCAATAATTTTTGAGAATGGCAATGTTTTGGAATTATAGCAGAGAACTGAGATAAACAATGTATCTTCATGCTCTCTCCCCATCCTCTGCCTGTTTCTCTCAATATCAAAGAAGCAAATTCTATAAATTGCTATGGTAATATAACACCAATATATGAAATAATTGGTATAGTAAATCTCTAACAGAGGAATTTATTAGCATCAAGTCAAACCAAATCTCATTCTCCTTTTATTTACAATAGCTTTACCAATTTTGACTATTAGATGGTCTAAAGTGTGTGGATTTTCCTTTCAACAAAGCAAATGATCAAGCGCTTTTCATAGTATTACTTATAATTGTATAAATTTGGGGACAATATTCGATGACTAATAATATATATGTGTGGATTCAAAGTATATTGAAAAGCAGTGTCCATTTTGTACTGATTAATGAATTACTCTAATTTGGAAGGTGACTTACCATAAGATACTGGCCCTTCCTTGTCAATAATCTAATCAATGACATTCATAGCATTTATAAAAGTGCTGCTTATCAGATTTTGTTCAAAATTAGATTACATACATATTTGATGATGAATTTTATATTTATAAATTTCATGAGTGTCTTGATGAATTGATGGGTGCTGATGAGTTGATGGGTGCAGGACACCAACATGGCATAAGTATACATATGTAACAAACCTGCACGTTATGCACATGTACCCTAGAACTTAAAGTATAATAAAAAATAAAAATAAAAAAAATAAATAAATAAAAAAAATAAGCAGTAAAAAAAAAAAAAGAAAATCTCAGAAACAGCAAAATACTAATAATGAGAAAATTGGCATGAGTGGATATTATAAAACACAGCTAAGGGTTAAATCAAAAAATAACCTCAATATACAAGAACTATGTATCTGCCATAAATAAATACAACTAATAAGAAAATATAGCCCTCTTTCCTGGATTATAAGTAGTTTAAGTAAAACATGACTAAGTGTTTAGCTGGATACAAGTTCAATGGAAGTTAACAGTGTAAAACATCCACTAAAATAATTAAAAAAAAAAAAAATAGAACTACTATAGATACAGGACCAAGGCTGTATGGTACAAAGATTGCAGTATAATGAAGTTATTTCTTCTTGTTTGTGTATATAGTAGGAATCACATTTCAAGATGGGCATTAATTTAGTAAAGTACACTAAAAAAGCATCAAGAAGAGAAACTCTGTAAAGTATATTACATGACAATTACCTAAGGGATCTGTGTTGAAATTTCATTACTTCTTATGGAAAATATAACATACAAAAAAAAAAAAGGAATAATTTTAAAACAGTTCAATCCAAAAGTCAAATAAGTGATACAAAATAATGGTATTACCATCTGAAAGTTTTTAAGCAGAATAAATGGCTGTCATTCATGAATGCCATAGAACGAATTACTAAACTGAGAGTTGAATTAAATCATATCAAGTTGCAGTCTATTGTTTTCACGTGTTCAACCCATGGTTCTCAAATTTAATATGTCAAGCAATAGATGTCCCACTGTTTCTTCCTGTATTAGTTCCTTCTCCTATGCAATTTCTCACATGGAATTTTTGCAGTGACAGAGTTGACCAAGGCCAGCTAGTCATTGTGATAACTCCATATGTGATGCTACTATAATGTTTGGTATTGGGCCAATCGAAATATTCTCATTCTCTTTTGCCATTGCTTCACCTGTGGATGCACGTGTGACCAGTTCCTACCATTAATAATATATAGAGAGAAGGCATGTGGGAGTTATTTTCTTCCCTAGTAAGGAAAAAGTCTAGTCAGAAAGGTATCCCTTTTTTCCTTATCATATGGGTATCTTATATGTGGCCACAATGTTTATAATTATATTGCCGTATTGGAAACTGTTGGGATTGGTCAAGGGAATTGCAGAAATGCTGATACAGAGCCTCGATATCACTGTGTTATCTAATCACATTTACGATCAATAACTTGTAGATTCTTGTTCAATAAACCCTAAAAGTTATGTTTTGATTCACTTCTAGAAGATATTCTATTTTGAATAGGAAAAAAATTAGATAGTACATTATACAACAATTATATAACCAGCAGGTATGGTCAGTTTCATCAACAAAGAATAAATGGAGAAATAAGAAATTACCTGTAACAGGAGTATCTTATATATACTGAAGAAAAGAAAAATTCTTCTCTGAAAAGGTATATAGTCACATATCACATAATGTTTGGGTCAGTGACAGACTGCATATACAATGGTAGTATAATTCAATAAAATTATAATGGATATGAAAAATTCTGATTGTGAAGTGACATTGCAGCCACCTTAGTGTCCTAGCATAACCTTTTCCGTTTAAATATTTTAGATACACAAACACTTACTATTTTGTACAACTGCCTACAGTATTCAGTATAGTAATATGCTGTAGAGGTTTGTAGCCTAGCAGTAATAGGCTACACCATACAGCATAGGTCTGTAATAGACTATACCATCTAGGTTGGTGTAAGTACACTCTATGATGTTTGCACAACAAATTTGCCTAAGCCCCCCGTTGTTAATGGGCACATAACTGTGTTAAAGATCAGGGCAGAGTAGGAACTATGCAGGTGATGTGTATGTGTGGATATTTTATAGGGAAGGGGCAAGAGATTTAATGTGAGAGAGCTCTCAAGCAGTAACAGCATGGCTCTCAGGAGGAACTATAAGAAGGCCCTGGTGCCAGCTTCAAAAGGTAGAAGAGGAAGAGGAGAAAGAAGACTCAGTTTAAGGTTCCAATAAAGAGCTTTGTCTTTCATATTTGGTGTTTATATTTTATCCTAGAGCAACTGTAGCTTCTGAAAAGATGGTAGTGAGAGGATGGGATATACACAATCAGAATGTGTTATCAATATGTAATGTTGTGTTGAGAAGGCTATTGCAGATATCCAGAGAAGGGATAATGGTAATAGTAACCTAGATTAGCACTGTGGTGATGGCAATGGACGTAACATATTTGAAATGTGTTAACAATTAGGCAAAGCTTTGTGATGTGGGGCCTAAAACAGAAACAGAAGTGTTCAGAGAACTATTGGATGTCTGACAGGATCATTGTGTTAGCAATGACTTTAATCACTAAGACTGGCATAAATGAAGGAGACACTGATTTGAGGTATTTGGGTATTGTGTTGTTAGGTATTTACAGTATTAATCATCAGCAAATGAATGATAAAAGTTAACATGATGAGTATGCATAAATGCTATTTTTAACCAAGACACATATTTGCAGGAGAGCTACTTTCTTAAGTTTATTTCATTAATAAATAATTTCCTTTTGTTCATTATAATAGTAAGGGCTTGGATAAGGAATGTTGGCTAAATAACGAATGCCTATATTGAAAGCCACTGGGACCAACTAGTGAACAAGTATATGCTTAGATATATGCCTTGGGGCTCAAAGAAAGGAAAAATTATTCACCCTTACGTCACTCTTTGGGGGTATTTTGTTTTCTCACATACCACCTGCAAGGACCACCATCCTCCCATCCTCCTTGACAACTGTCTTGACCCTGTCATATTCCTATACTTAATCAATAAGACTGTTAGTGCCGATTGTTCCTTCTCTTAGTGCCTTTTTACATGTTTGTTTTTCTTTTAATTCAGATTGGATGCAGTTTGGTCAGATACTTCAAAATTTCAATAAATAGCCTCTAGGAAATCATTCAGTGGATTTATCATAATATTAAAGCTAATTTAATCTGATGCATAAAAAACAATCTTAATTTGGTTCACAATTATCATTTCCAATAAACTCTCCTTAATATGCTTTACCAGATGTAGGAACTCACTAAATGCTTTCTTATGGAAACACGAACACACATATGTGTGTGTATTTGTGTCTTCACATACATATGCTCATTAAATTAAGATTTTTTAAAATCCCTGCTTGAAATTTTATTGTACATTAAAATATAGGGCAATTTTTGCAAAAATAATCTAAGGCCAAGTGCATTTTTATACATTTCAAATGGTAAAAACAATCATGAAACATTCATATTAATAATGTACAGATTAAGTGCAAATAAGAAAAATCTTGATTGAAAAATATGTTATTGAATTATTGAAGAACTAGATGTAAAATCCTGATTAATCACCAAACAACTTCAATACTTTAAATAAACAAGGTTGATAGTTGCTTTCTATACATGTATATGTGCAAATAAATGGCTCCTAAGTAAGAAAGTATTTTCTTTTGTTCTTAGGTTACATTTATTTCATCTTAAATATTTTCAATGTTTCTGTGACTACTTATGTTTTATTATTTTCTACACTGTGTTTTCTCATACAGTTAAAATATTAAACCTGGGGGATCTGGCAAGATGGTCAAGTAGGAATAGCTCCGGTCTGCAGCTCCCAGCAAGACCAACGCAGAAGGCAGGTGATTTCTGCATTTCCAACTGAGGTACCCAGCTCATCTCATCGAGACTGGTTAGATAGTGGGTGTAGCTCATGGAGGGCAAGCGGAAGCAGGGTGGGGTGCCGTCTCACCTGGGAAACACAAGAGGCTGGGGTATTCCCTCCACTTCCCAAGGGAAGCCTTGAGGGACTGTGCCGCGAGGGACTGCTATGTGACCCAGATACTATGCTTTTCCCACAGTCTTCACAACCCACAGACCAGGAGCTTCTCTCGGGTGCCTACATCACCAGGGCCCTGGGTTTCAAGCACAAAACTGGAAGGCTGTTTGGGAAGACATCCAGCTAGCTGCAGGAGTTTTTTTATGTATCCCGGGCGTACCTGGAACCCCAGTAGGACAGAACAGTTACTCCCCTAGAGAGGAGGCTGAAGCCAGAGAGTCAAGTAGTCTTGCTTAGCAGGTCCCACACCCATGGAGCCCAGCAAGCTAAGATCCACTGGCTTGAAATTCTCGCAGCCAGCCCAGTAGTCTGAAGTCAACATAGGACAATTGAGTTTGGTGTGGGAAAGGGTGTCCGCCATTACCGAGGCTTGAGTAGGTGGTTTTCCCCTCGTAGTGTAAGCAAAGCCTCCAGAAAGTTCAAACTGGGCGGAACCCACCACATTGTGGCAAAGCCACTGTAGCCAAACTGCCTCTCTAGATTCCTCCTCTCTGGGCAGGGCATCTCTGAAAGAAAGACAGCAGCCCCAGTCAGGGGCTTATAGATAAAACTCCCATCTCCCTAAGACAGAGCACCTGGGGGATGGGATGGCTGTGGGCCCAGCTTCAGCAGACTTAAACATTCCTGCCTTCCAGCTCTGAAGAGAGCAATGTATCTCCCAGCACAGCACTTGATCTCTGCTAAGGGACAAAGTGCCTCCTTAAGTGGGTCCCTGACCCCTGTGCCTCCTGACTGGGAGGAATCTCCTAGCAGGGGTCGACAGACACCTTATACAGGAGAGCTCTGGCTGGCAACTGGCAGGTGCTCCTCTGGGATGAAGCTTCCAGAGGAAGGAGCAGACAGCAATCTTGACTGTTCTGCAGCCTGTGTTGGTGATACCCAGGCAAACAGCAGACCTCCAGCAAACTCCAGCAGACCTGCAGCAGAGGGCCTGTTTGTTAGAAGGAAAACTAACAAACAGAAAGCAATAACATCAACATCAACAAAAAGGATGCCCATGCAAAAACTCCATTCAAAGGTCATCAGCATCAAAGATTAAAGGTAGATAAATCTACAAAGGTGGAGAAAAACCAGAGCAAAAAGGCTGAAAATGCCCAAAACCAGAATACCTCTTCTCTTCCAAAGGAACACAACTCCTCACCAGCAAGGGAACAAAACTGGATGGACGAATCAGTTTGATGAATTGACAGAAGAAGGCTTCAGGAGGTGGGTAATAACAAACTCCTCCAAGCTAAAGGAGCATGTTCTAACCCAATGTAAGGAAGCTAACAATCTTGATAAAAGGTTACAGGAATTGTTAACTAGAATAATCAGTTTAGAGAAGAACATAAATGACCTGATGAATCTGAAAAATGCAGCATGAGAACTTTGTGAAGCATACAAAAGTATTAATACCTGAAATGATCAAGCAGAAGAAAGGATATCAGAGATTGAAGATCAACTTATAAAGTGTAAAGACAAGATTAGAGAAAAAAGAATGAAAAATGAAAGAAACAAAGCCTCCAAGAAATATGAGACTGTGTGAAAAGACGGAACTTATGATTGACTGGTGTACCTGAAAGTGATGGGGAGATGGAACCAAGTTGGAAAACACACTTCAGGATATTATCTAGGAGAACTTCCTCAACCTAGCAAGACAGGCCAACATTCAAATTCAGGAAATTCAGAGAACTTCACTAAGATACTCCTCGAGAAGAGTAACCCCAAGACACATAATTGTCAGATTCACCAAGGTTGAAATGAAGGAAAAAATGTTAAGGGCAGCCAGAGAGAAAGGTCAGGTTACCCACAAAAGGAAGACCACCAGACTAACAGAGGATCTCTTGGCAGAAACCCTACAAGCCAGAAGAGAGTGGGGGCCAATATTCAACATTCTTAAAATAATTTTCAAAACAGAATTTCATATCCAGCCAAACTAAGCTTCCTAAATGAAGGATGAAGAAAATCCTTTACAGGTAAGCAAATGCTGAGGGATTTTGTCACCACTAGGCCTGCCTTACGAGAGCTCCTGAAGGAAGTACTAAAATATAGAAAGGAAAAACCAGTACCAGTCATTGCAAAAACATACCAAAATGTAAAGACCAATGACACTATGAAGAAGCTGCATCAACTAATGTGCAAAATAACCAGCTAGTTTCATGAAGACAGAATCAAATTCACATATAAAAATATTAACCTTAAATGTAAATGAGCTAAATGCCCCAATTAAAAGACACAGACTGGTAAACTGGATAAACAGTCAAGTCCCATCAGTGTGCTGTATTCAGGAGATCCATCTCACGTGCAAAGACACATATAGGCTTAAAATAAAGGGATGGAGGAACATTTACCAGGCAAATGAAAAGCAAAAAAATCAGTGATTGCAATCCTAGTCTCTGATAAAACAGAACAAAAAAGACTAAGAAGGGCATTACATAATGGTAAAGGGATCAATGCAACAAGAAGAGCTAACTATCCTAAATACATTTCCACCCAATACAGGAGTACCCAGATTCATAAAGCAAGTTTTCAGAGACCTATAAAGAGACCTAGACTCCCACACAATAATAGTGGGAGACTTTAACACCCCACTGTCAATGTTAGACAGATCAACGAGACAGAAAATTGGCAAGGATATTCAGGACTTGAACTCAGCTCTGGATCTAATAGACATCTACAGAGCTCTACACCTCAAAACAACAGAACACACATTTTTCTCAGCACCACATAGCACTTACTCTGAAACTGACTACATAAATAGAAGTAAAGCACTCCTCAGCAAATGCCGTAGAACGGAAATCATAACAAACAGTCTCTCAGACCACAGTGCAATCAAATTAGAACCCAGGATTAAGAAATGCATTAAAAACCACACAACTGCATGGAAACTGAACAACCTACTCCTGAATGACTGAATGGGTAAATAGCAAAATTAAGGCGGAAATAAAGAAGTTCTTTGAAATCAGTGAGAACAAAGAGACAATGTACTAGAATCTCTGGGAAACCGCTAAAGCAATGTTTAAAGGGAAATGTATAGCACTAAATGATCACATCAGAAAAAGGGAAGATATAAAATCCACACCCTAACATAGCAATTAAAAGAACTAGAGAAGCCGTAGCAAACAAATTCAAAAGCTAGCAGAAGACAAGAAACAACTAAGATCAGAGTAGAACTGAAGGAGTGAGAAACATGAAAAATCCTTTGAAAAAATCAATGAATCCAGGAGCTGGTGTTTTGAAAAGATGCACAAAAAAGATAGACTCCAGTCAGAATAATAAAGAAGAAAAGAGAGAAGAATCAAATCGATACAATAAAAAATGATAAAGGGGATATCACCACTGATCCCACAGAAATACAAACTACCATCAGAGAATACTATAAACATCTCTATGTAAATAAACTAGAAAATCTACAAGAAATTGATAAATTCATGGACACATACACCCTCCCAAGACTAAACCAGGAATAAGTCCATTCCCTAAATATAACAATAACAAGTTATGAAATTGAGGCAGCAATTAACAGCCTAACAACAAAAAAAGCCCAGAACTAGATGGATTCACAGCTGAATTCTACCAGAGGTACAAAGAAAAGCTGGTACCATTCCTTCTAAAACTATTCCAAACAATAATAAAAAAAAAAAAAAAGAGAGGTTCCTCCCTAACTCATTTTACGAGGCCAGCATCATCGTGATGCCAAAACCTGACAGAGACACAGGAAAAACAAAACATTTCAAGCCAATGTCTCTGATAAACATTGATGTGAAAATACTCAATAAAATACTAGCAGCACATCAAAAAGCTTATCAACCACGATCAAATCGGCTTCATCCCTGGGATGCAAAGTTGGTTCAACATATGCATGTCAATAACGTAATCCATCACATAAACAGAACCAATGACAAAAACCACATTATTATTTCAATAGATGCAGAAAATTCTTTGATAAAATTTAACACTGCTTCATGCTAAAAACACTCAGTAAATTCGATATTGATGGAACATATCTCAAAATAATGAGCTATTTATGACACACCGACAGCCAATATGCTGAATGGGCAAGAGCTGGAAACATTCCCTCTGAAAACTGGCACAAAACAAGGATGTGCTCTCTCACCACTCCTATTCAACATAGTACTGGAAGTTCTGGCCAGGACAATCAGGAAAGAGAAAGAAATAAAGGGTATCCAAATAGGAAGAGAGGAAGTCACATTGTTTCTGTCTGCAGATTATGTATTTGTATATTTAGAAAACCTCATCGTCTCAGCCCAAAATCTCCTTAAGCTGATACGCAACTTCAGCAAAGTCTCAGGATACAAAATCAATGTGCAAAAATCACAAGAATTCCTATATACCAATCATAGACAAACAGAGAGTCAAACCATGGGTGAACTCCCATTCACAATTGCTAAAAAGAGAATAAAATGCCTAGGAATACAACTTATAAGGGCCGTGAAAGACCTCTTCAAGGAGAACTACAAAACACTGCTCAAGGAAATAAGAGAAGACACAAACAAATGGTAAAACATTCATTCCATGCTCACGGATAGGAAGAATCAATATAGTGAAAATGGCCATACTGCCCTAAGTAATTTATGGATTCAATACTATTCCCATCAAGCTACCACTGACTTCATTCACGGAATTAGAAAAAAAAATTACTTCAAATTTCATATGGAACCGAAAAAGAGACTGTATAGCCAAGACGATCCTAAACAAAAAGAACAAAGCTGGAGGCATCACGCTACCTTGACTTCAAACTATACTACAAGGCTACAGTAACCAAAACAGCATGGGACTGGTATCAAACCAATGCAACATATATAGACCAATGATATATAGACCAATGCAACAAAGCAGAGTCCTCAGAAATAACACTATACATCTACAACCATCTGACCTTTGACAAATGTGGTACAAACAAGCAATGGGGAAAGAATTCCCTATTTAATAAATGGTGAAAACTGACTAGCCATGTGCAGAAAACTAAGACTGGACCCCTTCCTTACACCTTCTACAAAAATTAACTCAAGATGGATTAAAGACTTAAACTTAAGACCTAAAACCATAAAAACCCTAGAAGAAAATCTAGGTAATACCATTCAGGACTTAGGCATGGGCAAAGACTTCATGACTAAAACACCAAAAGCAATTGCACCAGAAGCCGAAATTGACAAATGGGATCTAATTAAATAAAGAGTTTCTTAACAGCAAAAGAAACTATTATCAGAGTGAACAGGCAACGTACAGAGTGGGAGAAAATTTTTGCAATCTATCTACATGACAAAGGACTAATATTCAGAATCTACAAGGATCTTAAACAAATTTACAAGAAAAAAACAACCCCATCAAAAAGTGTGTAAAGGATATGAACAGATCCTTCTCAAAAGAAGACATTTATGTAGCTAACAAACATATGAAAAAAAGTTCATCATCACTAGTCATTAGAGAAATGCAAATCAAAACCATAATGAGATACCATCTCATACCAGTTAGAATGGTTTAATCGTCGTTAAAAAGTCAGAAAACAACAGATGCTGGAGACGATGTGGAGAAATAGGAACGCTTTTACACTGCTGTTGGGAATGTAAATTAGTTCAACCATTGTGGAAGACAGTGTGGCGATTCCTCAAAGATCTAGAACCAGAAATACCATTTGACCCAGCAATCCCATTAGTGAGTATATACCCAAAGTATTATAAATTATTATACTACAAAGACACATGCACACATATATTTATTGCAGCACTATTTACAATAGCAAAGACTTGGAATCAACACAAATGCCCATCAATGATAGACTGGATAAAGAAAATGTGGCACATATACACCATGGAATATTATGCAGGTATCAAAATGAATTAGTTCATGTCCTTTTCAGGAACATGGATGAAGCTGGAAACCATAATTCTCAGCAAACTAACATGGGAACAGAAAACCAAACACTGCATGTTCTCATTCATAAGTTGAGTTGAATAATGAGAACATACGGACACTGGGTGGGGAACAACACACACTGGAGCCTGTTGTGGGGTGGTGGGAAAGGGAAGGGAGAGCATCAGGAGAAATATCTCATGCATGCGGGTCTTAAAACCTCGATGACAGGTTGATGGAAGCAGCAAATAACCATGGCACATGTATACCTGTTAACAAACCTTCATGTTCTGCACATGTGTCCCAGAATTTAAAGTATAATAAAACTTAAAAAAAAAAAAGGAACATAAGTGTAGTAATTCTAAAAAAATAAATAAATAAATTAAAAAAAAAAAAAGGTTTGGCAACTTTGTGAGCCTCTGTTTCCAAGTGAGTAATATCCCTATAAATAAAAGTTCTCACAATTTGAAAATAAATAAATAAATAAGTATTAGCTGTGTGTGGTGGCTCACACTTGTAAGCCCAGAACTTTTGGAGGCCGAGACACGTGGATCACCTGAGGTCAGGAGTTTGAGACCTTCCTGGCCAACATGGGCAAACCTTGTCTCTATTAAAAATACAAAAATTAGCTGGGTGTGGTGGTGCGTGCCTATAATCCCGGTTACTGGTGGGGGCTGATGCAGGAGGATTGCTTGAACCAAGGAGGTGGAAGTTACAGTGAGCTGAGACTGGGCTACTGCACTCCAGCCTGGGCAACAGAGCAAGACTCCAACTGAAAAAAAGAAAAAAAATAAGTAAAAAAAAAAATAAACCAAACCCATGTCTTGTAAGAGCAATATTTTAAATAAATCGAGATTATAGGAGTTCTTTTCTACTCAGACATAGTCTGGCATCAAAACCATTAATAAATCAATGACAAAACCTTGGCTGTCCCCCACTACAGTTGTTATAATTGTGATTCTGGAAAGTAAACTGTACCATCAGAGCATCATGCTCATTCTTTCACCATTAATACAGAAATTTGAATTTAGGACTGATCTATAAATGGCCATGTGATTAATAACATATTTCTTCAAATGATCTGAAGAAAAAATAGAAAAATAATTTTTTCAAAAAAATCTCCTTTTTATTGATATTCAATTCCTCTTTACATGCAATTATATAAGTGACTACAACTAGACTTTTATACTTAAATTTTCAGTATTACAAATTCCTCCCGAACTGTGTTTTCATTACTTACTCTGGAGTGTAATTACATATAATAATTTATTTTCCTCATAATATCTATTAAATGTTGTTTGTTATTTATTCACAGTTTTTATAGATTAGAAACTTAATTGAAAGAACAGATGTAGACTTGTTTTATCTTTCTTTCCCCAGGAATATTAAGTAAATGTAAAATACATGAGGGCATATTTATATATATATGAGCTTACATATATGTATTTACTATTTGTGTATATTATATATGTGTGTGTGTGTGATATGTACAATTTGGTTGCTTCTATGTCCTTTCTGATTTTTTTATGTTTCTGTGTACCTCTGCACCAATGCCATCCTTTAAAAATTAAAGTTACTGAAGTTGCACAGTGCCATCTTCTCTCTTTGACACCCCTCCACCTTCTCTAAACTTGCATAAAAATTTATTTCCTTTAGATTTGTGTAGGCATTCATTCATTGTTTATTGTTATTAACTATTGCAATTTTTTACACTTATAGTTTATAACATTTTCTAAATAGCTTAATGGTATTTCTTAATTTTATGCTTTATAAAAAAGGAGCACTATACATAGGTATAGAGATTAATGTATGTGTCCACTTGAGTGGGCCATGGAGTGCCCTGATATTTGGTCAAACATTATTCTGGGAGTTTCTGTGAAGGTATTTTTGATTGAAATTAGCATTTAAATTCTTAGATTGAGTAAAGCAGTTGTCCCCTCCCCTCCCACCCACTGTGTGGGCTTTATCCATTTAATTGAAGGCCTGACTAGAAAAAGGCCACCCCTCCTCCAAGTAGGAAATAATTTTCCTGCTTGAGAGCCTTTGGACTGAAACTTTGACACCTCCTGTGTCTACAGTAGCTTAGACCTTTGAACTTGAACTTGGAACATCAGCTCTACAGATTTTGGACTTGCCAGTCTCGTAAATGCATGAGCTGAATTATTGGGAGAACCCACTCCCGATGTTTAACGTGGGTTCTTTTCTATTTCCTAGGTGTCTCAGCTGGTTTGAGAAATAAAGGTAAAGAGTACGAGAGAGAAATTTAAAGCTGGGTGTCCGGAGGAGACGTCAAATGTCGGCAGGCTCCGTGATGTTCTCCGAGCCGTAAAATCAGCAAGTTTTTATTAGTGATTTTCGAAAGAGGAGGGAGTGCACTAATAGGGTGTGGGTCACAGAGATCACATACTTCAAAAGATAATAAAATATCACAAAGCAAATGGAGGCAGGGTGAGATCTCAGGACCGAGATTGCAGGACCACCTTATGGGGCAAAATTAAAATTGCTAATGAAGTTTCTGGCACACATTGTCATTGATAACATCTTATCAGGAAACAGGGTTTGAGAGCAGACAACTTGTCTGACCAAAATTTATTAGGCAGGAATTTTCCTCCTCCTAGTAAGCTTGGGAGCGCTACAGGAGACCAGGGCTTTTTTCATCCCTTGGCTTCCACCATAAAAGGTGGTATGCTTCTAAGGAGGCCGTTTATAGGCCTGCCCTCAGGGCACATTCTCTTTCTCAGGGATGTTCCTTGCTGAGAAAAATAATTCAGTGATATTTCCCCTATTTGCTTTTGAAAGAGGAGAAATATGGCTCTGTTCCATCCAGCCCACTGGAGGCCAGAAGTCTTATTTCTTTTGTTTCCTGAACATTGCTATTATCCTGTTCTTTTTTCAAGATGCCCAGATTTCATATTGTTCAAACACATATGCTCTACAAACAATTTGTGCAGCTGACACAATCATCACAGGGTCCTGAGGTGACCTTCATCCTCCTCAGCTTACGAAGAAGATGATGGGATTAAGAGATTTAAGTAAAGACAGGCATAGGAAATCACAACGATATTGATTGGGGAAGTGATAAGTGTCCATGAAATCTTCACAATTTATGTTCAGAGATTGCAGTAAATACAGGCATAATAAATTATAAAAGTATTAATTTGGGGAACTAATAAATGTCCATGAAATCTTCAGAATTTATGTTCTTCTGCCGTGGCTTCAGCTGGTGTCTCCGTTCAGGGTCCCTGACTTCCTAGAACACTGAATCATTGTTATATCTATCTATTTGTCTATCTATCTATCTATCTATCTATCTATCTATCTATCTATCTATCTCATCTGGTTCTGTTTCTCTGGAGATCCCTCATACAGCAGGCTTCCGTAATTTGTGTTCTCACTCAATATTTTTATATTATCAATTCATGTTGTGTAGAGCTGCAATTCAATAATTACAAATATAGTCTAGTATTTAATTCTGTAAATATAACAAAACTAATTTATCTATTCTCTTGTCAACAGACTTTTAGACTTCTTTCCTTTATTGTTTTACTATTTTAAACAATGTTATGACTATGCGAGTACTTTGGTTTATTGTACTTTTGTAAGAGATTGTCCATGGTATAATATATGCCTTAAAAAAAGAATTGTTCATTTGTAAAGTAAATGGCTGTTCAGTTTTTCAGTAAAATTCCCAAAGAGTTGCACTTATTTATATTGCAGTGAGTAGCTTATAAGATTTCCATTGGCACACACCCTCACCAATATCTGTAATAATAACCTGTAATATAGTGAGTGTAAAGTGTTATACTATTGTTATCCTGATTCATATTTATCTTATTATTAATAGGTTTAAGCATTTTCCATATGTTGATTTATATGACACATACTTTTCATCTTCTATAAAATGCTGTTCTTTTATTTTGGTCATTTCTCTGTTGAGATGCTTGTCTCTTTATTTTATTGATTCATTAATGTAGTCTTTCAACAAATATTTATTGATTGTGTCCTGCTTGCCAGACACTCTTCTAGTTACTGGAACACAACATAAAGCAAAATAGACAAATATGCCTCCTTCATAGATTTAAATTTTATGAAGGAATATAGACAATACACAAAATAAATGCATGATGCATTTATTTTGCATGATAAATGCATGATAATGCATGATAAATGAATGATAAATGCATTCTCTATCAGAAAATGATCATTGCTTTGAAGAAACAAAGCAGAGAAAGTGAATAGAGAATGAAGGAGAGGTTTGCAATATGTTGTTTATAAAAAAATTGTTTATTGTTTGTATTAGGGTTCTCTAGAAGGACAGAACTAATAGGATCGATGTATATAAGAAAGGGGAGTTTATTAAGGAGTATTGACCTCACAAGATCACAAGGTGAAGTCCCGTAGTAGGCTGTCTGCAAGCTGAGAAGCAAGGAAGCCAGTCCAAGTCCCAAAACCCCAAAAGTAGGGAAGCTGACAGTTCAGCCTTCAGTCTGTGGCCAAAGGCTAGAAAGCTCTGGCAAACCACTGGTGTAGATCCGAGAATCTAAAAGCTGAAGAACTTGGAGTCTGATTGTCGAGGGCAGGGAGAATCCAGCATGTGACAAACATGGAGGCCAGCAAATTTGGCCAGTCTAGCCCTTTGCCTACTTTTGTCTTAGCCTTGCTGGCAACTGATTAGCTGGTGCTCACCCAGATTGAGGGTGGGTCTGCCTCTCCCAGTCCACTGATTCAAACGATCATCTCCTTTGGCAACACCCTCACAGATACACCCAGGAACAACATTTTGCATTCTTCAATCCAATCAAGTTGACAATCAATATTAACCATCACACTGTTTTTAAGATAAATAAAATTAACCATTTTAACATGGTGACACTTGTTACTGTTTTTCTTTCAAGGGTTATACATTTTGAGTCTTGTTTAATAAATATTTAAAATATTTTTTTCAATTTTCTGCTGATTTTGTTTTTATCTTTTTGTCTTTTATACTTAAGTCATGAATGTATTTGGAGTTCACTTATTGTTCTGCGTTCTGATATACATACCTCAAAATTTTTTCCCACATAGATAACTAGTTACAAATTTATTGAAATTTTTTTTCTTTTCTTTCTAAACAGTGATTTTGTGTTTTTTGTTTATCTCTACTTGTTTCTTGGTGATCCAATACATTTCTATCTTAATAAATATTGGTTTATAAGAAGTCAATATCTAGTAGTGCAATTCCTCACCTTATCCTTTTGTTTTCTAAGCAGTTTTCACTGTTGGTGGATCTTTGCATTTTTACCTAAATTTCTGAATCAGTTTATTGAGTTCCACCACAAAACTCTATTGGAATTTTTATTGCAATAACTGTGAACCCTTAAATACTTTGTTTGTTGGTAACAGAATTAATATATTTACAACATGTACAAAAAGGAGTCTTTCTCTTTATATTCAAGGTAAGTTTTTCTGTTTGTGTGTGTTTCCTTTAATGTGTATCAATAAAGTTTTGTTTTTGTTCTTTGTATTTTTACAGATTTCTTTTAGTGTTTGTATGTTTTATGGGTAGGTACTTGATATTTTAGTTACTGTTGCTCTAAATGTTTCTTAATTACTTATAGCTGATGAACAAAAGGGCAATTGATTTTTATCAATTATTTTAAATCTCTAACCCTACTAAATTTATTTTTTGTAAAAAGATATTCATACATTTTTTGGTACTCTCTATGCAGTTAATCATATCATTTTCATAATCAGTTTCATTTAGTCTTTTACAAAGTTCTTTTGTCTTTGTATAGCTACTAGGACATTCAGTACCTTGTTTTTATTATTGTTTACACTGATAAGTACTTACAACATTTATTAGAAGATCCCTTTTGATTCATGAAGTTATTTAGAAGTGGGTTCCGTGATTTCTGAATATATGAAAATAAAAATTGTTATTGACAACAAATTAAAATAGCAGATATCTTGGTCTTGATCAGAATTTTAAATAGAATGCTTTCAAATATTTTGCCTGTTTAAAATTCTCTTATTCTTCCTAGTATACCAAAAAGATGTTTTTATCAAAATGAATGAAAGTTGAATTTCTGCCACTTTCAAAATATTTATATTTTTCTCAATACTTAACGTTTTAATGATGATAACTGATATCTTAAAAAGTTTCATTCCTCTGATATTCACAATCTGCTCTAGTATGTATTTCCACACATTGCTGACGGGGCTTTGCCAATATATTGTTTAACATTATTATATCTATTTTCCCAAATGAGATTGGATTATAATTTTTATTTATTACTCTGACTTCGTTTGAATTTTGATTCATGTTAGAGTGGTCTTATAAATGAATTTGGATTTATTTCTTAAGTTTTTTTTTTTAGCGGGGGTGGGAGTGAAGATTTATTTATTTATTTATTTATTTATTTATTCATTCATTCATTCTTTAACTTTTAATTTAGGTTCAGAGATACACGTGAATATTTGTTACATAGGTAAATTCAAGTCTTACGGGCTTATTGTACAGATTATTTCATTACCCAGATATTAAGCCCAGTATCCAATAGTTATTGTAAGGGTAAACTGAGGCTAGAGCCGAACCGGGAACAAAGACACAAGGCAAATGGCAGTGAGAATAGCTTTTTATTAGGGCTTACGGGCGAGGTTCCTCGGTCCAAAGTCGTGGGCCAATGAAGTCGCGCTGAGGGAAGAGGGTAGGGGCTTCTTATAACCTGAGAGGTAGGGAAGCTGGTTGTGCAAACAGGGCCTGGGGGGTCTTGAAACTACTAGGGCAGGAGTTGAGTAAGGGTCATGAGGAAGGGGTCTTTAGAAACTGTCAACCGAAGCTGCTGTTTACGAAGTTGTGGAATGCAGGTGAGCTGCAGGTCATGGGGGAGTGTGACTGCCCAGCCAGAACTCTGACGCATGTAAGTCTGCGGGTGTGTACAAGGGTGAAGGGAGTCTTTAACAAAAAGCCTGCTACGCGGGGTAAGCCGCCATGTTGGGTCTAGATTCCTGTCTAACAGTTATCTCTTAATTTTTCTTCTCAGAAATTGTTCTGAAATTGAAAAGAATTTTAAAATGATAGAGTGGTAGTTTTGTGTGAAATTATTTTAATGTTTCTTTGGCAAGTAAAATGTATATGTTTATGATGTACAACATTATGTTTGGAAAGACATACGCTCTGTAGAATGGCTAAATCAAGTTACTTTACACATGCACTAGCTCCCATACTTATTTTTTTGTAGTGAGTACACTTAAAATCTACCCTCTCAAAAGTTTTCAAGTACACGTTATATTCTTATTTACTACAGTCACCATGATGTGCAGCAGATCCCTTGAAATTATTCCTCCTAACTGAAATTGTTTGTTCTTTGACCATCTCCCCAATCTCTCTCCCTGACACTCCAAGTCTTTGATAAACACCAAAGACTGTGTTTCTATGAGTTTCACTTTCTAAGATTCTGCCTATCAGTGAGATCATATGGCACTTGTCTTTTTTTGTTGTTATTTTTTCACCTCACATAATGTCCTCCAGGTTCATCTGTTTTATTGCAAGTGACAATGCTGCCTTTTTATAGGGCTGAATATTGTTTTCTTGCATTTGTAGATATATAAATATGATATATATCACATTTTCTTTATCCATTCATTCATTGATGGACAGTTAGGCTGATTCCATATCTTGACTCTTGTGAATAATACTGCAATGAACATGGAGTGCAGATATCTCTTTGACAGACTGATTCCATATCCTTTGGATATATATCCAGTAGTGGGACTGCTGGATTGTTTGATAGTTCTATTTATATAATATCCAAAATATATAAGGAACTCAAACAACTCAATAGTAAATAAATAAATCAATATTCAACTTAAAAATGAGCAAAGGTTCTGAGAAGACATTTCTTAAATGAAGATATACAAATGGCCAATAGGTACATGAAAAAATGCTCAACATCACTAATCATTAGGGAAAGCAAGTTAAAAACACAGTGAGATATCATTTGACACCTGTTAGACTGGCTATTATAGAAAAGATGAAGGATGACAAGTGTTGCGAGAATGGGGAGAAAAGAGAACCCTTGTACCCTTTTGGTGAGAAAGAAGGTATATTAGTACAGTCATTATGAAAAACAGTCTAGATGTTTTAAAAAAATGCTTTTAGTTGTAGAATTCATTGTATTGTAACTGGATGCACTCTAATTTATAGAACTATCCCGGTGCTTTTTTTTTTTTTTTTTTTAGTTTGGCTTGTTACATTTTTATTTAAATGTAGCCATTTTGTCTCATTTTCTAAATGTACTGGCATAATTTTTGTCATAACATCATCTTATTACATAATGATCTGTGTTTTATATATATAGTTATTTTTTTCCGCAATGGCATTAACTCATGTTCTCTATTTTTTTCATCAATAACCTTTCTAGAAGTTTATCTATTTTGCTAGCATTTTCACAGAAGAAACTCGTCTTGTGTCTTGTGTTTATTTGCTTTTTAATAAATTTATTTATTTTTATCCTTATTAACTCTTCACGTTAGCTTTTTTGGAAATATTTTGTTGTGATTTCATTAATTTCTTAAATGATTTTACTAATTTCATTCTTGTTTATTTCCTAATGTAAAAATATAAGGATAATATTGCCCTTTAATAATAGTCACCTCATCTTGTAATTGTAATATGTAGGGTTTCAATTATGTATATTATTTTCAGTTTTTGCCTTTAAAAGTAATTACTGATACCAGATAGTGCTGGAATCTTCTCTTTACCTTCCTGATCCATTCTCTATCCTTCTCTGCCCTGTCCTATTAATTAGCTGTATCTTAACTTCTTTTTTGTATCATCCATTTCCTTGTATATTCATGCTGCATTCTGTCCACTTCTATTTTTTCCCTAGGGCTTCTAATATATTTTTATTCCATAAATTATTATGTTTGGTTCTATATTTGTTTACTGTAGTTTTCAACTTTGTATTGCATTTAAAAAAATAAAACTGTATGTTCTTATTCATTTGTTCGATAGCTGGAAGAACTGTGAGATATTTATTTTTGTTCTAGGATATTATAATCTGGATTGATCTGTTTTGATATTCCAAGTAATTATTTGCCTTTTCATTTTTAATTTTTGAACGTCAATAATTCATTTGCATAATAACCTTAAAGTTATTTTTCTCTTTGTTTGGACATTGTGTGGGTGACTTTCTGCACCTGTCTCTTCTTTGTCCAAGACTGCTTTCCAACCTGGAAAGTCACCATTTCAGCACAGTGAGGTATTGGGAGCAGGTAGGAGAGCACAGATAAATGGATGTACAGTTTTTATGGAACAAAATTGATAGATCTTTTTTGATTCTGCCTTCATGTAGGAGGATTTTTATTTTAAATATCCGATACCTAAGTTAATTATTTATCTTTGGAAAGTGTGTCCTCCTCCTATATGGCTTTAAATTTATTCTCCAATGTACCATATATTATATTAGAGCCTTTATTTATATCATGGATACAGGCCTCTATTCATTTCTTTTGTTTCATTCCTTACAATTTTTTATCTCGTTGTCATTAGAAAGTAATCTTTTTAATTTTTTCTTCTAGAATTGCAACATTAGTGAAAAATAAGGGCTTGCCTGTTTTTATCTTTTTGTGTGCCAAATAAAAATAATTATTTTATCCAAATAATAAAGAAAATTTACTTTTAAAATAAATTAAGACTATAAGTATGTTTACAATTCACCTACATAATTTTAAAATGCCAAATTCTGTTAATTTACTATTTCAGCAGAAATAAATAGAATGCTTAGAAAATTTATAAAATGCATAACATTGATAACTGATTTGGGAGATAATGAGTTTCATAACAAAAGTGTTAACAAGCATTGATAACTGAAGTAAATAAAAAGGGAAATATGTTTCTGAAATGATGATATAAAACAATAAGAAATGATATTGTACTTAGAAGTTTGAGGTCATGTAGTTATAAAGTAAGTTATGTCTAAATTAGAATCAGAATATGATACATTTATGATATTACAAATGTACAGTGTTTCTACTTTTTTCCCCATTTCTTCCTCCTCCTTTTCCTCCTTCCTCTAGAATAGCTCAATATTTTATTTTAAATTCTAAAATGAGTTTGAACAGATATGTGGCCGACTTCCCCTAAATCTGCGTTGCCCTGAATTGTGTCTGCCAAAAAGGTGATGAAGTGATGGACTCTGCATGTTGTGTTGAATAATTTTGCAACATCCATTTAGGAGTTTACTTTTAACATCACTTAACAGAGATATATGAACTAATAGCTGTTTATCATTTCAATAGATATTTGACCTAAACTCATCATATTTAAACATTCATATTATAAATTGTTACTGATAAATGTTTTATAGATGATGTAAGATAAAATTGTACATCAACAAAGCTGAGATCATTGAGTTATTGATTCAATGCTCCTTGCTAAAATTATCAAGCTAAATATTACGTCAGTGCAGAGATCAAACAGGAATGAAATCTATTAGTCTCTGTCATTATGCTTTTAATTTCAAGAAATGTTTTAAATTTAGTGTGTATTTTCCATCTTGGTCACTGCCAATACTGCAGAAGCGTCAGTAAATCAAAATGTAAAGCAAGAAAGGTGTAACTTACGTCTTTTACATGTCTCTTTTCTTAATCTATGTATATTTATCATTTGCTTTCTTAAATGGGGTATATTGACAAAGCTCTACAGTGGTGATGGATGTTCTGTATCATGCGTGTACATTCATATTTTGTTTAAAAACATTACCAAGACTCTTGATTGTAAAAAGTCACAAATTATAATGGCAGATGAGCAACTGATGAATGTTTCTAATCTGCCCCCAAAGTGAATTTGTGGGAGATCTAAACCTGTGTTATTTTGATATTCACTAGTTTGGTAGATATACTATAATTGCTTTTCTGAATCATTAAAATTTCATGTTTAATGTAAGATTATGTCTTTGGATTAAATAGTGAAGTACATAAAGGAGTAAGGGAGTATTTTTGTACTCATTGGTGCATTTTACCTATTTCAAAGTTCTTGTTTATAATTATGTATATAAAAATATTATGTATGTGTGTATGAATCTGATGGATGAAATGATTTTTACAATTGTTTTGTAAAATTCATTTGTCTAAATAATACTGAAATTGAAAATTGCCTCAGAATATACTTTACTTCTATGTTTAGCTACAATTTTTATATTTAAAAATTTATGTCATCTGTCTATTATGTCACAAAACTATTACTCTGTTATTTATCTCTTTAATTAGAGTGTTGATCTTTTCATATGTTGGTAGTTTTTCATTTTTATATAAAGAAATACACATATTTTCTTTATCACTTCTGGGGTGTGTTTGTGTTGGAAGGTATTTCCGCCCTCAGGATTTTTATTTTCATTACTTGTATATTCTTCTAATGCTTTTATTCTTTTTATTTTAACTTTTTGTAGTTATTTAATTCATGTTTATATTTCTTGTCTATAATAAGCAATTGGAATTTCTAATCTAGTTTTAGACTGCGTAACCAATTATTTTAGCACCATTCGTTGAATAAATCAGTTTACTGAGTTGAAATGTCTTTATACTCATATATAAGATTATTTCAGTCTTTATATTTCATTCTATTCATCTATAATTTATATATATAAATACATGTTATATATATAAAAATATATATACATACACAGAAAGTATATATATATACTTGCTTTTTGAGAGAGGGTCTCATTCTGTTGCCCAGGTTGCAGTGCAGTTGCGCAATCACGGCTTACTGCAGCCTTGCCCTCCTAGGTTCAAGTGATCCTCCTGCATCAGCCTCCAAGTAGCTGGGACCACAGCTGCATATCACCATGCCCAGCTAATTTTTGTATTTTTCTTAGAACTGGGCTTTCAACAGGTTTCCCAGGCTGGTCTTGAACCCCTGAGCTCAAGCAATCTGTCTCGCCTCAGCCTCCCAGAGTGCTGGAATTACAGGCATGAGCTACCATGCCTGGTCTAATTTTCATATTATAAACATTGTAATACTTTCAATAGCTTTAAAGTAATCCAATAAAGTTATTATCATACATCTTTATTTGCTCTTATGTCAAAATTTTTTTTGATAATAGCTATTCTAAGAGGTGTGAGATGATAGAGTCTGATGGTGGTGCTGAGTAAAGGGAAATACTGATCAAATGGTACAAAGTTTCAGGAAGACTAGAAGAATAAGTTTTAGTGATCTATTAGACTGCAATAATAATAATAATATATGGTATATTTCTAAAATTGCTAAAATAATCAATTTTATGTTATTACCATAAGAAGAGTGACAAATTGGTGAGATGATAGATATAATTAGCTTGACTGACTCTTTCTGCAGTGTATTCATAGATTAAAACATCACCGTGTGCCCCATAAATATATACAATCATTATTCAACAATTAAAAAATACACGCATTGACAAAAATAATTTTGATGATGATTCTGTATTTCTCTTTTAGAAGATTTTCATATGTGCCTTGTCAAAAAAATTGGAATTACATTGTTTTATATTAGCTAGGGGTCATTATTTGGTTTACATTTGATATTTAACTGGGAAAGTTTTTCACATATAAAGACTTACAGAAAAACACACTTGCGTGGTCAACTTGTTTTGACTAAAATTTGAGTGTAGAGTTGTCATACTTTGATCAATGTACATTTTGTAGCAAACAGGATTGAGTGTATTAGAGTTACACTCATCATGTTCATATTAATGTTATGTTTAATATTGTCATGGGTTGAAGAACTGTTTACAGATTCAACTAATAATAAGATAACATCCTTAACTTAGACTTGTGTGAGCATTAATTCAATGATATATGTCAATCTAATGCCTAGGTGGTAAATGTTGCTTGCATATCGGAGGGCAAACTGAGCACACGCATTGCCACAACTAATGTATCAATATCATATATTATTTCTTGCTAAAGTTCACACTTTATTCAGATATGTTCCATTTTTTTCCCAGTGTTCTCTTTCTGTTCCACAATTACATCCAGGATACCAAATTTCATTGAATGATCACATCTCGTGTGACTGTGGCAAGACTTTCCTTGTTTTTATGATTATGACAGTTCTGAGAACTGACTAGATATTTTGTGGAATGTCTTTCAGTCGAGGTTTGCCTGGTGTTCTCCTATGATTAGACTGGATTATAGATTGTTGGGGAGGAAGACCTCAAAGATGAAGTTTTATTCTCATCAAGTTGTATGAAGAACACCTATTATAAAAAGGTTATTATTTAGAAATAGGTATTTATTTCTAAATAGGTATTTATTTATTATTTATTAACATTATTGATGTTACTTTAAACACCTGGCTTGAGATATTGTTGGTCAGACTTCTCCAGTCTGTTTTTCTCCCTCTCTTACCATATTGTACTATATGGCAGAAATTTACTATATCAAGCCCATATGTAAGGAATGAGGAATTATGCTTCACCTCCCAAGGGTAGTGTATCTATATAAATTATTTTACATTCTTCAGTGGGAGATTAGTCTCTCCTATTATATCCGTTAATTCATTAATTGAATCACTTTATATTTGCATCAAATCATGATATTTATTTTGTACTTTGGATTATAACTCAATACTCTTTATTTTGTTGCTCTACTTTTTCTAGCTTTGGTCTTTTGCAGTCGTTTCAGCTGGCTCTTTCCTTCCTTGGCTCCTTTGAAGTCTTGAGTATATCTATGTGCATGTATATATTTAGCCATTTTCTTGTCTTCTGTTCCTGCAATGAATCCCAGGTTCATCTTTTGGATTTTCCATCTCAGTCCTAGAATCAGGCATTTCTCCAAAGAACTTTGGTTCTTTTACTTGGAGAATATTACTTTATACCAAAATCTGGATGCAATATTTACTATATATTTAGGTATATTTTAGAAGAAAACTGTTGTAACTAATTATTGTAAAGAAACATCTATCAGTATTTTGTTGGACACTACTTGGGAGTAAACTAGATCACATTAGTGCCTTATTTTAAGTTAGCATACCTATTTAATAAAATTGAATTACATAATCAGTATTGCTCCTATTTCATTGACTGACATATTTTCTAATAATTGCCATTTATTATTTTACATTTTAAAAATACATAAAATGTAGAGAATGAATAACAAAGCAGTTAATGTTAAAGCAGTTCTCTTTTAAAAAATAATTGCAAAGTCATTTTAACTTCATAGTCCTGATGGAGAAATAATAAATGATAAAAACTAGAGACTCTACGGGATAAAGTAAAAACTTTGCTTCACCTTAAACAGTAATATATTCAATGTGTATACAAGTGGTTCATGGACTGATATGACAAAAATGCAAAAATGTAAGGCATTGCTATCATATCTAAAGCATTATGCATGATGTATCAAATTGTTGATATGTTCTGTGTATTACCTATGTAGTTATTGAAATTGTATTAGCATAATCATGCCCCTGTGCATAACAACCATGTTTTCTCATTCAATTTCTCTCTTCGTATATTATGTAGGCCTTAGATCTGAATTCGCATTCTTCTGCTGTTTATTCTGTCAGCGATTTGTCAAATCTCTTGATGCAAATATGCTGCATCAGCTTATTCAAAAGATGACTTCTTCAATTCCTCTCTGGAACATTTTTCTATCTGGGCATGCATATATAAGAAACTTCATGGTTAAGGAATAAATAAAATATGCAATCTTCTTGACGATATGAAGACTGAGCAATTGTATAATGAATTTGCCAATATTATTATCAACCTAAATATTTTAGATAAAAATACTCAGGTCAGTTTTCCTTAACCATTGTGATTTATGTTTATAACAATTTTTTGGAATGTACACTCTATTTGATTTTGTGGTTATGGAAAAGTTGTTATACTATATGTAAATACATGGTGATTTTATTTTCTAGTGTATGAAAAAACAAAATTGAATACTTCCATTGAAGTTATTGTTCTCTGTCTCTTTTATCTCTGAGGGATCTTCTGAAAATGTGTTATTTTATTCCTTATATTCACTAATGTATTTAACATGACACGTATACCTGTGTATTTGACTACATTTTCAAAAAGCACAGAAGTGCTTTGGAAATAACTTTGACAGGGTAATCCATGACCAAAAACTAGATTTATTTTTTCAATCACCCCATTTTGAAAGGGAGTTTTAGAACACTGAGTTGATTGCCATGAAGGCAATCTGGAGGATCCCCTAATGTTTCTCTTCTTCTGACACCCTTACTTCTCATCATGTTCACCAGTCTTGCAATAAGTCTGTTTTGGAAGCTAATAATAATTATCTGGGACGGGCGCGGTGGCTCAAGCCTGTAATCCCAGCACTTTAGGAGGCCGAGACGGGCGGATCACGAGGTCAGGAGATCGAGACCATCCTGGCTAACACGGTGAAACCCCGTCTCTACTAAAAAAATACAAAAAATTAGCCGGGCGAGATGGCGGGCGCCTGTAGTCCCAGCTACTCGGGAGGTTGAGGCGAGAGAATGGCGTAAACCCGGGAGGCGGAGCTTGCAGTGAGCTGAGATCTGGCCACTGCACTCCAGCCTGGGCGACAGAGCGAGACTCCGTCTCAAAAAAAAAAAAAAAAAAAAAAAAAAAAAAAAAAAAAAAAATTATCTGTTATGAATCTCGACTTAAATAGAATCATCTATGGAAAGAAGGATTGCAATAAACCACAGTGGCAAAACCAGGAAATCCTTTGCAAATATTGAGAATATCACCCATTAAAGGTGGCACATACAAGCACTGTTTTAAAATTTAAATTTAGAGGGTTATTAATTGATACTAGTGAATTTTTCAAGTAATTGATTCATCTTTATGTACATAAAAAGATTGGATATTAAATTTAAAGAGCATTAGAAGCACCTATTAAAATCATTAACATCCTCGTGGTTTATTTCTCGGGCTAAAAGGTATTATAGGATTTATCAGTTACTAAAGGCTGCAACCCAGAGAGAAATTCTGAAAAATCTATGTGTTTTTCCTATACTAAACCCATTGTGCCTTTAATTTCGTAATTTAAATAATTGTGTTTAAAGGTAACTTGTCTTTTAGGATTAATCTGAAATTGAAGAATGTTATATTGTGGTTGGGGGCACAACAATTTGGGTGATAAATATCCCCTATCATCCATGATACAAATAAGCATTTAAAGTAATCCATACAATGTGAAAAAACACTCAGCAGATCAAGGCCTATGCCCTGCAAAGTTTCAACCCATAGTAATAGTTATGGTGTACACAGTCAGGAAAATTCCTTTTATTTTTAAAGTTTGGCTACTATGGGAGGAGGACTTCTGTCTGTGTTTGTTTAAACATAAAAGACACTAGCATAGAGCTGAACATAGGTAAATAGAGTCTCTTTAGCCATGGATAATATAGCTAGAGAATTTAATTTGGAGTCTGCAGTCTTCAGCTTGGTAATTCCCACAATAGGCTCTACAGGGAGAGTCAAACTTGGCAGTGATTGCTAGTGTTTTTCAGCGCTTTCATGGTATAAAATGGTCATTATATAGATGACTGTTCTTTTAACAATATTTAAGTGGTAGCTGTGTTTAACATTTCAGGTTGTAAACACAGTAAGAAGTTCAAAAAAATAATTCTCAAACCAGAGACGTTAACAACTCTACAAAATGGAGTAATGCCAAAGGGAAGAATCACAAACACTGGTACTGGAAGCAAATACAGAGTCCTGAGCCAAGAAATCTTACTTATGATGCCTGCAAGGGTACAGAAAGGCCTGGGAAGGTCTTTTCTGGAGTTATCTGTGCTGAATCAGCTTGTCCCTAATTAGATTACTTAATTCCCTGACAGTGGCAAAGCCAAAGTCATTTCTGATGGACTCAAAGTTAAACTTACTCAAAGAGAATTTTGATGTCAAATAGAGACCCCATGTACTTTTTACTTATTATGCAACTTTTCTACAAAAGTGACAATGTCATGTTTTTAGAGAGTGAACATATACATTTTGTTTTCTATTTCAAAGGCCTTCTTAAAACATACCATGTGAATTAATAATAAAACTTTCTAGCATCATGCTAATTTCTCAAAACAATATTTGACATTCAAGGTCTATGTCAGAAACAGAACACAAGTTTTGGTCTAAAAGCATATGTAGGATAGTTGTAAGATAGAATAAAACCAATAAATTCATCAATAAAAGGGAGCAAACAACTAACATGTGTAGCAAAATGAATGTGTCCCATATATGTTGAGCTAAATGAAATAATCCAGGGCCAAACAGTTACATATTTGCATTATTCCATGTCCAGGACATTCTTGGAAAAGGCAAATTTATAATGGCAGGAAATATATTAGTTGCACCCAGGATGTCAGGGCGAGCTAATTGTTTGGGGTGATAGAAATGTGGTAAATGACTATACATTTGCAAAAGCTCATACAGTTATATACCTAAATAGAGTTAAATTTACTGCATATAAATTATAATCAAGTAGATCTGACTTTTTAAAATAAATAGTTTGGAAACTGTTAATGATTAAGTACCCTTTAGTACAGCCAATTAATTACAAAACTTCACAATGTATGTTTAATATCATAATTAGGAAACTTGGGCTTCTCGTATAAAATAGACCCAAGCGGGGGGTTTCAAAGCTTAGAATGTCTAATTTCTTGGGTCTTTTAGTCTGTTTGTGCTGCTATAACAAAATACCTTAGACTGGATAGCTTTAAATAAGAGAATTTTCTTTTTCCCAGTTCCGGAGGGTGGGAAATCCAAGATGAAGACGCCAGCAAGTCTGGTGTGTGGTAAAGGCTACTGTCTGCTTTCAATGTTGTGCCTTCTTCCTGTCCTCACAAAGCAGAAGAGTAGAAGAGAAAGAACCCATTCATCAAGTCTTTTTTTTTTTTTTGAGACGGAGTCTCGCTCTGTCACCCAGGCTGGAGTGCAGTGACACAGTCTAGGCTCCCTGCAACCTTCTCCTCCCGGGTTCAAGAGATTCTCCTGCTTCAGCCTCCCGAGTAGCTGGGACTACAGGCGCGCACCACCACGGCCCAAATCTTATCCATGTGGGCTCTGTCCTCATGACTTAATTGCCTTCTAAACACCCCACCTCTTAGTACTGTCATATTGGCAATTAAATTTCAATGCGTGAATTTTGGGGGACATTCTGATCATAGCACTGGACTTGTTTTTAATCTGCTACAAAATGTTTCATCCTTAGTAGACTGAAAGTATAAAATGATTAAATGAGAATTAGCATTAAAAATTAGTTATCCTTGAGACACCACCACAAATTCTGGTTTTTGGAATCTATAATATCTAAATAATATAATATCAACTTTGCTTTTGTCAGGGATACAGGTATTGATTAGATAAAATATACAAAAGAGAAGAATTATCTTCGGTAATTTGTATTGTATAATCAGTGTTTTAATGTTTTTTCAAAAATACACATAATTTTAGATGTATCTTAAGTTACTAATCTCATATAATTTTACTATGTATATTTTTATCAAAATCAACATGAAATCCTTCAATATGAATTTAAACTTTATAAGTTCTAATCATGAGGCAGACATTAAGTTATTAACCTCTTTTAGATTAGAATTTCCACTTGGATATTGACTTCTATTCACCTTTTAGATAATTAAATTTAAGGGATTTACCTCATTGATGCAACTGACCAATGACATCATCAAAAACAAAATTCACGAATCTTGGTTCACTGTTCCCAGCCATTGTCCATTTTGTTTCAATCTTTTGCAGAAGAAATAACATATGTCAGTGTTCAAGGAAATTTGTTTTTTCTTACGTTCTCACAGTTAATTCTACTTTGCAATAAATAGGCAAAAGTCTATAACCAATGGTTTGGGAAATCATATCAAAATTTAAACTTTTTTATTCTTTTGTCTTAATTATTTGATATTTACTTACAGGTTATTTAGCATGTTGCTTTTATGTATTATTGGTCTCTATATGTATTCAGTTTGTTACTCTATATTCTTTAATTCTACAGTAATTTTAGAATTTTGCTTTGTTTTCTACATCCTTATAAAACACTGTAAATAATTAAAAACACCCCAGTTTTAATTATACAATCAGAGTCAAGTGTCTAGTCACTGTATGAACTGTCAAGATGTTACCAAAATGTTTAAAATTAAGTCCCTGGTTTGTGATATGAATATGCCAATTCAAAATAGTTCAAACTGGACACACACATAAAACAACTTCACGAAAGATAACAAAGCTCTCCAGGAAACATGTATTGGTACCTTTATTAGAGAATATAGAATATAATTCTGTTAGGTAAACACTAGAATGTTTCCTATGTTCTTGAGAAATATATATATTGGAGAAAAAATATCTTCCCTAAGGATGAATCAGAGATCATCAGATTTCCAAATATGATCCAGCCATGGTATGCAACTATGATTAATAAAACTAGACAAACCACATATTTATATCAACATTTAAAATTACCTTGTATTCTGCTTCAATGAAAAATAAAATAATAGACTTTTTTTTTTCTCCAAGTAAGAAAACAAAATTTCCCCTTAGGAAATCATTGTTAACTCTTTTACTGCCAAATAGAGCAGTTTATTCTACATTTGTGAAATAAACAGTATTCTTTTCTGCTATCCATTGCCATTTTAAAAACCCTTAAAGTGACTATAACCAATGCCTACCCAATCATGAATTATAAATTTCAGTTAACACAAACTGTCCATAAGCATTTTTCTTTTATTAAAAAAAAACAAAAAAAAAAAAACAGAGTTTGAAAAGTCAGAGAATTTCTTAGCACATCAGTTTTCAAAACTGGCAATCAGGTAGTGATAATGTAATCATAATTAAAAACAAAGAATGAAACCCAGTTAAGAAACAGTATTTCTAGTAGTTTGTCTACTGGTATCTAGGCTCATAAGGCCCATTCTAGTTCTCTAAAAATTTTACTCCCCAACAAAAATTCAACTAACATTTAAGATGATCACTCAGATAAGAACTAATAACAAGTTATTAATCCTATTTGGAGTATTCTAGAATGTAGCTCATTGCGATATCTATTTTCTCTTTAGTATTTGCAACTCAGCATGTTTCTAATGTGGTGCTGTGTTGCAAGTTATTTTCTGTTGCTAGATATTTTAATTCCTTTCAGATATAATGCAATATACTTCAGATGCCCCAGGCATGGTATCTTCATTTAAGAGGAAGAAATTGCTCATGGCAGTATTATTCATAATACCAAGATATGGAAACAACCTAATGGTTCATTGATGAATTAACGAGTAAAGAAAATGTTATACACACACAGAGGAATATTATTCACACCTAAAACAAAGGAAATCCTGCTATTTGCAAGATTGAGCCATTTCGTTATGTGCAAAAATGAACCTAGAGGACATTATGCTAAGTGAAATAAACCAAACACAGAAAGACAAATACTGCTTGATCCCATTTATATGTGGAATTGAAAGAAGTCAGACTCGTGGAAACAGAGTGTAGAAAGGTGGTTTCAATGGTCTTGGGGTTAGAGGATATGTAGAACGTTTAGTCCAAGGGTACAAAATTTTAGTTATAAGTAAGTTCTGGATATCTAATGCACAACATGGTAACCATAATTATAATGTGTCATACACTTGAAATTTGCTAAGATAGTAGATCTTGTGTTCTCAACACACATATATATACACACACAAGTAGTAACTATATGAGGTGATGAATGTGATAATTCTGCATACGTATATGTGTATCAAATAATGCATATGTATATCAAACATAACACTGTACAACTTAAATATATATAATTTTATGAGTTGATAATACCTCAAAAAAACTGGAGAAAAATGAGGAATACATTGTAAATATTAAACCTTTTTAGCATTAAAATACAGCAAATATAAATTACAAAGTCAAACTATAACTCAGAAAAGTTGCCTGTGGTTGAATGATAAATAGTTGTGAATTAGAGCTAAAAGTCGTGTGATCTCTTTGAAACACATCTCTAAAACCAAAGTATCAATTGAACTAAATATGTCATAGAGCAATAAGAAAGTGAAACATCACGCTGCTTCAGAGGTATTGTTTTCAACATATGCTGACTAGTTTAGGAGCTCATTATTTATCAGGGTAAAAATTCCAGTCAGGAAAAGATAGAGATTAATGAGTATTTTTTCAAAATACTTGTTTATTTATATTCATGATCTTCTCTATGGATTTCTTAGTCTTCATGGTGATTTTAAGAGTTGGCTAAAGAAATTTTAAGTCTCATAAGTTGCTTGTTCATTCAAGAGAAAAATATTTACTTCTGTTTTGCTAAAAGATAGCCAAAGCAATTTTAATTAACAAAATCTGTGATATGACTCTGAGTTAATGGCATCCTGAAAGTAAGAGCAAGTCAGTAAAATTTAACCCATATGTTGAAAGTAGCTCATAAATAAATTCTCAGGCTCTTCTGACAAAACGTTTTCTGAGAATTGGTACATTATAGGTGTATATCTGGTACTAAAATTTATTAGAGAGGCAGTAAAATTTCATTAACATAAACATATCAAAAATCCAATGCATTTAAACAGAAATGAGCTCTGCCACAACTTAAGTATAGACAAGAGAATCATCTCATGTATAATTTAAACCTTTTAGGAACTTCTGCTCAAATGTGCCACAATTGCTCTTAAAAAATTTGAAACATTTATGGAAGCAAAATATCTCCTAGATATTTCAGTAAAAGGAAAAAAAAAAATCTAATCCTGGATTTAGAGACCTGGGAATTGAGGAGAAATTAAACTTCTTACTAGGAAAGGGTGAATCCTATACAGATTACGTACAAACTCTTACAGTTCTTAAAATCTGAACATCAATTTTTAACAACCATATAGCATCTGAGAACAATTCACTTTCCAATACTAAAATAAAAACAAAATTTGGGAGTGAACAGGCAATCTACAGAATGGAAGAAAATTATTGTAATCTATCCATCTGACAAAGGGCCAATACCCAGAATCTACAAAGAACTTAAACAAATTTACAAGAAAAAAAAAATGCATCAAAAAGTGGGCAAAGGATAGGAACAGACACTTCTCAAAAGAAGACATTTATGCAGCCAACAGACACATGAAAAAATGCTCATCACTGATCTTTAGAGAAATGCAAATCAAAACCACAATGAGATACTATCTCACGCCAGTTAGAATGGTGATAATTAAAAAGTCAGGAAACAACAGATGCTGGAGAGGATGTGGAGAAATAGGAACACTTTAAACTTTTGGTGGGAGTGTAAACTAGTTCAACCATTGTGGAAGACAGTGTGGTGATTCCTCAAGGATCTAGAATCAGAAATACCATTTGACCCAGCAATCCCATTACTGGGTATATACTCAAAGGATTATAAATCATTCTACTATAAAGACACATCCACATGTATATTTATTGCGATGCTATTCACAATAGCAAAGACTTGGAACCAACCCAAATGCTCATCAATGATAGACTGGATAAAGAAAATGTGACATATATACACCAGGAATACTATGCAGCCACAAAAAAGGATGAGTTCATGTCCTTTGCAGGGACATGGATGAAGCTGGAAGCCCTCATTCTCAGCAAACTAACACAGGAAAAGAAAACCAAACACTGTATGTTCTCACTCATAAGTGGGAATTGAACAATAAGCATACATGGACACAGGGAGGGGAACATCACACACCAGGGCCTGTCGAGGGGTGGGGGGCTAGGGGAGGGATAGCAGCATTAGGAGAAATACCTAATGTAGATGATGGATTGATGGGTGCAGCAAATCACCATGGCATGTGTATACCTGTGTGACAACCCTGCACGTTCTGCACATGTATCACAGAACTTAAAGTATAATTAAAAAATAAAAAGAAATAGATAAATAAAGAGAAAATTCCATCTCTACACATCTTTGCCACCAAGAGAATCACCTTGCATTGTATGCCTGGCAAAATCTGTGAATATATATTTTTTCTACATCCCCGCTCCAAGGTGACATCAAAGAGCCATGGAAGTAGAGAATCAATACCTTAGTGCCAGCAGCAGCGACAAAACTGTGACCGAGGTCTCATTTACTGTTGATCAGATTACAGCCTCTCTATCCAAACCCTCTAAAAGTACCAAAGAGCAACACCCAGAACCCACGTGGCAGTGCCTTTCTTTCAGCTGTAGCTATTGAACATATTTCACTTTTATCTTACAATGGAAGTGCAATGTTTAAGAAAGAAACAGAGATAAAAACAAGCAATAGGAAAGGGTTTCTAAGTAGTTCATTAAATGGCACTGTTTCAAAACAGTAGTGCTTATTGAATTGTGCCTCTAAGGGGGCTGAAGCTATGCAAAAGCAAGAGACAGAGAAAGTGTACAAGGGCATCATTAGGCTAGCTTAGGCTGCACAACTGGTTTCTGCCAGCTCTCCAGTTATGCAAAATATCAAAGAGGAAAATGGAAAGGAGTTAAAGATAGTAGCAGAATATTTCAAATGACTGCTACCTAATTTCGATCCAATCTGCAATGAATGGAATGGCAGAATTTAATGTAACTTGTTTGGTACTCTAAATAATATTGTTGTTATTAACAAAGGTATTTCTTCAATTCATTTAAAAAGCAAAGTTATAGTTAACTAATTCTACCATAATATATTGCTTCAGCAAAACAGAAGTTATAATAGACTAAATGTTTAATAGTTTTAAACAGACCATCTGATGTGACAATGCAAATGAGAACTCTTTGATTTCAACTTGCAATTGGACCATACGCTTTAAAAAGTAATAGAAAAAATGTATTCCACATGAAGACTGTTTATGTAAAGAGACTTAATGCTCAAGTGAATTAACTGGCTGAATAGTTTGAGCCACATAAAAATGATAACTCTGGAATGAGCCACGAGCAGAATTTGATTTTTTTTTGTAGTGAGGCATGATCTCTGCTCACTGCAACTTCCACCTCCCAGGTTAAAGTGAGTCTCATGCCTCGGCCTCCAGAGAAGCTGGGATTTCAGGCGTCTGCCATCACACCTGGCTAATTTTTGTATTTTTAGTAGAGACGAGTTTCACCATGTTGGCCAGGCTGGTCTCAAACTCCTGACCTCAAGCGATCCACCTGCCTTGGCCTCCCAAAGTGCTAGGATTACAGGCATGAGCCACCATGCATGGCCTGATTTCTTAAATGTTATAGCATAATGAAAAATGACTGCTTAGAAAAAGATATACATATCTCTTTCTAAAGATAGCATCACTGTCATCATTATTTGTTTTCATCTGTTTCTACATGAATTTAAGGACACTTAAATCTTAAATTTTGCAATAGAGGGATAAAGGCTGCCAACCATCTTCTCCTTGCTGCTTATCTTGAAGTCAGCACAGGGTTATCCCATCCCTGTCTGCCTGAGGACTGTGGTTTCACTGTGATTTAACTGACTTCTGCATTCCTTGTATCTCATCCCATGCCAGCCACTTTGCCCCTTTTCTATTCCCTTTTGTTCAAAATGTTCGTTAACTAATATATTTGGAACACTAAGCGTGATTGTGGAAGGTAGTTTATTTTCTGCCGCTTGTCTATGAATTAAAGACAGATGAAATGAATTGGATAGAGGATGTGGAACTCAATAACTGAGTTTATTACTGAAGTTTAACTCCTCATTCAATCAACCTTGAATGTTCACTACAATGCCTGTTACATAGAGATTCAAAAGGTTTTCATTAATGAACCAAGGTGAAAAATGCCCAGATATTTCTCTTCACTTAGTTTTCTGTAGCTGATCTCTTTTATTTAAAAAAAGAAGGAGGGAAAAAAATCTACATCTAGTATATCACTTGTAAGAGATAAAATGAAAACGCACAATTTTTAAAAATTTTTTCCAAGGATACTTGAAAGTATTTAATGTTTCAAATGTTGATGAGTATTTGTTTGTCAATATTTATAAGCAATGATAAGATTCTAAAACTATTCGAATCAAATGTTCACATTTGATGCTTTTCCAGAAGCAGATTATATTAATTCATTTTGCTTTAATTTCAAAAGGAAGGTTTAAGACTGAGTTTTAACTTCATGGCTAACTGGCATAGGAATGTAGAGAAAACCAGAATTACCTCAACTGAACTACAGGGCGTGTGTGTGTTTTCCTTTGATTTTAGTAGCATTACAAATTCCACAAGATATTTTTACCAAAATGGAGGTTTGATACGCAGATTTGAATTAGATGTGCCACTTCTGTGAGACTATGAGATAATGAGAGACATAGTCTGTAAATGTCATGAATAACATGGCTAATAGCAGTTATATAGATGATATTTTAAAGATAAGAATTTCCATTAAATGCACATGGATAAATGATTAGTGAAATAGTTTCCTTACTTAATAAATATGCTGAAGTGAAATAATTTATATTCTTAATTTTCAGAATTCATGGGAAGAAAGAAAATCTCAGTTTATATTTATGAAATCTTATTTCTAATAAATACATGTTTACACAGTTTATGTTGTTTTGAAAATATCGCAATGAAAAATGTTTTCAAGTATAAACTAAATGCTTAATGAAATAAGTTTTATATATAAAGAAATGCATACTGGTCTGTTTTAAGGCACCCTTTTCTCCATTTTTATTTTGGCTTAATTAACCTAGGGTTGATTCTTTACATAACATAAGTTTTGTGATAGATAGTGTCAAACTATAATGTGCAAAGAATCTTACAGGTACTTTAGTCTGAACTCCCTCCCAATCAAAGAATCCCCCTGACCCAGCCAATCATTAGCCACTAAATCAATCAGCTAGTAACAGTGGACACTGTATTTTGCAATCTGTTCCACGTTTGAGCATTTCCAAATTGCTATAATGATCTTACTTTTATTAACTGTATATCTGAATTTTCTAATAGGAATTTTTCTTCACCCTAAAATTTTAAACAAGTTCCAGGTCTCCTTGGAAGATTTTTTTTTTTTTTTTTCCCTTCAGGATTAATGCCTACATTTTCTTGAACTCTTGCTTGTTCTATTTATCCTCTGCTGGAACTTCTCTGCTTCACCAATATCTTTTTGAAATACAGCATACAGGATGGAGTGCAATACTCTTATGTAACATGATTAGTTTTCTCTTCCAGTCTCATCCAGAAATTATTATACTCACCAGTATTCTAAAATTGCATGCTTAGACTTCACTTTACTCTTCCCATTTATGCTTAGACTTCATCATTTTTCTACGTTTAAGATTTGTCCATAAATCCAATTACTTCAAGTAATAACAATACATAGATGACTTCTAAAAATACAGACTTCCAAATTACTCTCATGTACTTTAGTCTTACATGTAAGTTTACATATTTGCATTACATATGTAAATATGTATCCAAGTACCATAATCTAAGCTCATCTTGGAGTCTTCTTAGGCAACTTGAAAGTCATCTCCTCATTCAACATATGACATGGCAAAAGAGACTCCAAAGAAGTAACTAATATTATGAATGTAGCCCATTAATATGTCCAATTATTTGTTAATTAAATGTAAAAAATTTAATTGTTTCAAAAATATTACAAATCATGTGATAGGGCTCAAATTATATAGGTTAGTCGGATCCAATGACTTGAGCCTTTAAAAAAATTGACCTTTTACTGACTGTAGACAGAGCTACAAAGCAGCAGAAGGCTGAGAGATTTTAAGTTTGAGAGGGACATGACATTCCATTGCTATTCTAATGTATTGGGCCATAGGTAAAGACCAGAGCGAAGCCTCTCAGGTCTAAGGGTGGCTTCCAGCTGAAGCCTAGTAAAAAAAATGGAGACCTCAATTCTACATCTCTAAGGAATGGAATTCTCCCAAAACTTGAATGAGCTTGGAAGTGGACTACTACATGGAGCCTCTAGAATGAAAGGAAACCCCGTCTGACAGCACCTTGATTTTGATCTTATGAGACCCAGAAGAGAAGATCCATCTGAGAACCACAAAGTGCCTAGACGTCTACACTATGAAAATGGAAGATAATTAATGCATGTGGTTCTAAGTCAGGAAATCTCTGGTGATTTGTTATGGTAGCAATATGATATCAATATAAATATTTAATTAGCATCTTAGCAATAGAAAATTAAGATAAATGTGTAATGGCCATCTAAAATTTCACATGTTCCAAACCAAATTTTATATATCCCAAACTCCTAGTTTACTTCCAAACTATTTTTTTCCGATCTTTCCCATGGCAGCAAACAGCAACTCTGTCCTTTAGTAGGTCAGACCAAAGACCTTGGAATCATCCCTGAGTTCTTTCTAGTAGATGACCAGTTTTCAACACCACCCTGATGACACTTTGTCCATCATATCTTAATTGCCTTATTGCATTGCAATAGTCTCCTAAGTAATCTAGCTACCTCTGCCTTTGACCCTTCAATCTATTCCCATACTTCTAAATTGTTAGTCAAATCATGTTTCTCAGTAGTTCAAAGTTTCCAGTGGGATCAATACAGACAATACTTTTTTTTAAATAATCTGAAAAAAGCTTAGACATTAGGCAGAGACACTAAAGCACAAAGAAAGGGGATATCACAAAATCATAAATTCTGCCATTTCCTATTAACCAGGTTTTAAATCTGTTTGCAACAAAGCTACAAAAATAAGTATGTTGGGAATTCATTTAGAATTTAGAAACACAGATAGTTTCGTTTATTCTTTTGTGTGATTTGAATAAATTTAAAGAAATACAAAAATAATTACTCACTGTGGAAGAATAGGATTGAGGGGCACAGGGAAAAGGAGACTTGCTTTTTGGTTGATATTCTTCATTGCTATATTTTTGCAGCTATCATGTATTTTATTTATATTAAAAATATTTTAAGAAGTTGAGTTTTATTCTGGTTATCTTGATCTTCAAACATAAGTAGAAGTAGAAAAATAAGAGATATTGAAAATTTGTCCAACTAGTTAGTTAAATGGAATAATTTATATCAAAGACTTATGTTTTCCCATACACTGAAAGGAACTTCACTCTTTGAATGTAAAAAAAAATCCACTTTTAAAATTAAACTACTTGTTTGAACTCCTTTAGCATATGTGGCAAGTGATGTTGAAATAAATCCAACCTAACAAATATTCACTAAGAACAATAAATTTCCAAAGAGATGTAAAAGGTAAAAAAAAAGTGATCTATTGTGCTTAGGGGGAAAAACAAAAAAATGTGTGTGTATATATATATATATATATCAACATGATAAATATATTAGTTGTGCTTTCAAATGAAAAAATAGTAAAGTAATTAAGAACTATTTAGATGTATAATTATACATATGATTAGTACCTAATATTAAATCTATAATATCTAATTCTAATATTTTGAAATGGGACTAATTTTATACTGCTATAAAATAATTTACCTAGGACCCATATAAAATCTTCTTAAAATTGTAAAGAATATGTTAAATGGCAGACTAGAAACAGCTTTGATAAAACTATAGCAAAAACTGAAATAGTAGACAGTCTATAACTATGTGAAGCTGTAATAAAGGAATTGTAAAGACATTTTTGCAAAAGCTTTTAAATAGTCAAGCAAATTTAAATGTTAACACATTCTTTGTTTTTTAGTATACTTTACTGGAAATTATGCTGAAAATGTAGTTAAAAGATGTTTCCTTTAGTTTAATTAGATCCCATTTCTCAAATTTGGCATTTGTTGCCATTGTTTTTGGTGTTTTAATATGAAGTCCTTGCCCATGCCTGTGTCCTGAATGGTATTGCCTAGGTTTTCTTCCAGGGTTTTTATGGTTTTAGGTCTGACATTTAAGTCTCTAATCCATCTTGAATTAATTTTTGTATAAGGTGTAAGGAAGGGATCCAGTTTCAGCTTTCTATTTATGGTTAGTCAGTTTTCCCAGCACCTCATTTATTAAATAAGGAATCCTTTTCCCATTTCTTGTTTTTGTTAGGTTTGTCAAAGATCAGATGGTTGTAGATGTGTGGTATTATTTCTGAGGTCTCTGTTCTGTTCCATTGGTCTATATCTCAGTTTTGGTACCAGTACCATGCTGTTTTGGTTACTGTACCTTGTAGTATAGCTTGAAGCCAGGTAGCATGATGCCTCCAGCCTTTGTTCTTTTGGCTTAGGATTGTCTTGGCAATGCAGGCTCTTTTTTGGTTCCATATGAACTTTAAAGTAGTTTTTGCCAATTCTGTGGAGAAAGTTTTTGGTAGCTTAATGGGATGGCATTGAATCTATAAATTACCTTGGGCAGTATGGCCATTTTCACAATATTGATTCTTCCTATCCATGAGCATGGTATGTTCTTCCATTTGTTTGTGTCCTCTTTTATTTCATTGAAGAATGGTTTGTAGTTCTCCTTGAAGAGGTCCTTCACATCCCTTGTAAGTTGGATTCCTAGGTATTTTTTTATCTTTGAAGCTATTGTGAATGGGAGTTCATTCATGATTTGGCTCTCTGTTTGTCTGTTACCGGTGTATAAGAATGCTTGTGATTTTTGCACATTGATTTTGTATCCTGAGACTTTGCTGAAGTTGCTTATCAGCTTAAGGAGATTTTGGACTGAGATGACGGGGTTTTCTAAATGTGACAATCATGTCATCTGCCAACAGGGACAAGTTGACTTCCTCTATTCCTAATTGGATACCCTTTATTTATTTCTTTTCCCAGATTGTCCTAGCCAGAACTTCCAACACGATGTTGAATAGGAGTGGTGAGAAAGGGCATCCCTGTCTTGTGCCAGTTTTCAAGGGAAATGCTTTTTTTTTGCCCATTCAGTATGATATTGGCTGTGGGTTTGTCAAAAATAGCTCTTATTATTTTGAGATATGTTCCATCAATACCAAATTTATTGAGAGTTTTTAGCATGAAAGGCTGTTGAATTTTGTCAAAGGTCTTTAAGAGCTTCTGCATAACAAAAGAAACTACCATCAGAGTGAACAGGCAACCTACAGAATGGGAGAAAATTTTTGCAATCTACTCATCTGACAAAGGGCTAATATCCAGAACCTACAAAGAGCTCAAACAAATTTACAAGAAAAAAACAAACAACCCCACCAAAAAGTGGGCAAAGGATATGAACAGACATTTCTCAAAAGGAAACATTTATGGAGCCAACAGACACGTGAAAAATGCTTATCATCACTAGCCATCAGAGAAATGTAAATCAAAACCACAATGAGATACCATCTCACACCAGTTAGAATGGCAATCATTAAAAAGTCAGGAAACAACAGGTGCTGGAGAGGATGTGGAGAAATAGGAACAGTTTTACACTGTTGGTGGGACTGTAAACTAGTTCACCCATTGTGGAAGACAGTGTGGCGATTCTTCAAGGATCTAGAACTAGAAATACCATTTGACCCAGCCATGCCATTACTGAGTATATACCAGAAGGATTATAAATCATGCTGCTATAAAGACACATGCATGCGTATGTTTATTGCGGCACTATTCACAATAGCAAAGACTTGGAACCAACCCAAATGTCCATCAATGACAGATTAAGAAAATGTGGCACATATACACCATGAAATTCTATGCAGCCATAAAAAAGATGAGTTCATGTCCCTTGCAGGGACATGAATGCAGCTGGAAACCATCATTCTCAGCAAACTATTGCAAGGACAGAAAATCAAATACCGCATGTTCTCACTCATAGGTGGGAATTGGACAACGAGAACACTTGGACACAGGAAGGTGAACATCACACACTGGGGCCTGTTGTGGGGTGGGGAGAGGGGCGAGGGATAGCATTAGGAGAAATACCTAATGTAAATGACAAGTTAATGGGTGCAGCACACCAACATGGTACATGTATACATATGTAACAAACCTGCAGGTTGTGCACATGTATCCTAGAACTTAAAGGATAATAATAATAATAAAAATAATGTTTCCTACTTCTTTACTGTAAGGAAGTTACAAAAATATTGGATTTAAAATGTGAATGAGTGTCTGGAAGTTGTAAGTAGTTTGATGACTCAATTCCAGGAATAAAGAACATTCTATTTGAGGGGCAGATTGAAACATAATCATTTAAAAGGTTTATTTCAATTTCTTTTTAAATTAAAGATCACTAAGTCAACAACAATTTGAATTTAAATGTAAAAAATACATTTATATTCAAATATTGAAGTAATTTGTGCAAGTGCAACAGTACATTTATATCACAGAATATAATGAAAAAACTAATTTATATGCACGGTAAATTAAGCATTGGAACACATATATTTATTCATATATGTGTATGAAATATATATAAACATTTTAAATATTCAAGCAAATTAAGTGTTAACATATTCTTTTGTCTTTTCTTTTTTTCTTTTTTTTTAAGTATTTTTATTTATTATACTTTAAGTTCTAGGGTACATGTGCGTAACGTGCAGGTTTGTTACATATGTATACTTGTGCCACGTTGGTGTGCTGCACCCATCAACTCGTCAGCACCCATCAATTCATCATTTATATCAGGTATGCCTCCTAATGCAATCCCTCCCCCCTACCCCCCCCCCCATGATAGGCCCCGGTGTGTGATGTTACTCTTGCCGAGTCCAAGTGATCTCATTGTTCAGTTCCCACCTATGAGTGAGAACATGTGGTGTTTGGTTTTCTGTTCTTGTGATAGTTTGCTAAGAATGACGGTTTCCAGGTGCATAAGGACGCAAACTCATCCTTTTTGATGGCTGCATAGTATTCCATGGTGTATATGTGCCACATTTTCTTAACTCAGTCTGTCACAGATGGACATTTGGGTTGATTCCAAGTCTTTGCTATTGTGAATAGCGCCACAATAAACATCCGTGTGCATGTGTCTTTATAGCAGCATGATTTATAATCCTTTGGGTATACACCCAGTAGTGGGATGGCTGGGTCATATGGTACATCTAGTTCTAGATCCTTGAGGAATTGCCATACTCTTTTCCATAATGGTTGAACTAGTTTACAATCCCACCAACAGTGTAAAAGTGTTCCTATTTCTCCACATCCTCTCCAGCACCTGTTGTTTCCTGACTTTTTAATGATTGCCATACTGTTTTCCACCATGGTTGAACTAGCTTACAATCACACCAACAGTGTAAAAGTGTTCCTATTTCTTTACATCCTCTCCAACACCTGTTGTTTCCTGACTTCTTAATGATTGCCATTCTAACTGGTGTGAGATGGTATCTCATTGTGGTTTTGATTTGCATTTCTCTGATGGCGAGTGATAATGAGCATTTTTTCATGTGTCTGTTGGCTGTATGGATGTCTTCTTTTGAGAAATGTCTGTTCATATCCTTTGCCCACTTTTTGATGGGGTTGTTTGTTTTTTTCTTGTATATTTGTTTGAGTTCTTTGTAGATTCTGGATATTAGCCCTTTGTCAGATGAGTAGGTTGCAAAAATTTTCTCCCATTCTGTAGGTTGCCTGTTCACTCTGATGGTAGTTTCTTTTGCTGTGCAGAAGCTCTTTAGTTTAATTAGATCCCATTTGTCACTTTTGGCTTTTGTTGTCGTTGTTTTTGGTGTTTTAGACATGAAGTCCTTGCCCATGCCTATGTCCTGAATGGTATTACCTAGGCTTTCTTCTAGGGTTTTTATGGTATTAGGTCTAACATTTAAGTCTCTAATCCATCTTGAATTAATCTTTGTATAAGGAGTAAGGAAAAGATCCAGTTTCAGCTTTCTACTTATGGCTAGCCAATTTTCCCAGCACCATTTATTAAATAGGGAATCCTTTCCCCATTTCTTGTTTCTCTCAAGTTTGTCAAAGATCAGATGGCTGTAGATATCTGGTATTATTTCTGAGGACTCTGTCCTGTCCTATTGGTCTATATCTCTGTTTTGGTACCAGTACCATGCTGTTTTGGTTACTGTAGCCTTGTAGTATAGTTTGAAGTCAGGTAGCGTGACGCCTCCAGCTTTGTCCTTTTGACTTAGGATTGTCTTGGCAATGCAGGCTCTTTTTTGGTTCCATATGAACTTTAAAGCCGTTTTTTTCCAATTGTGTGAAGAAACTCATTGGTAGCTTGATGGGGATGGCATTGAATCTATAAATCACCTTGGGCAGTATGGCCATTTTCACGATATTGATTCTTCCTATCCATGAGCATGGTATGTTCTTCCATTTGTTTGTGTCCTCTTTGATTTCACTGAGCAGTGGTTTGTAGTTCTCCTTGAAGAGGTCCTTTACATCCCTTATAAGCTGGATTCCTAGGTATTTTATTCTCTTTGAAGCAATTGTGAATGGAAGTTCATTCCTGATTTGGCTCTCTGCTTGTCTGTTACTGGTGTATAAGAATGCTTGTGATTTTTGCACATTAATTTTGTATCTTGAGACTTTGCTGAAGTTGCTTATCAGCTTAAGGAGATTTTGGGCTGAGACAATGGGGTTTTCTAAACATACAACCACGTCTTCTGCAAACAGGGACAATTTGACTTCTTCTTTTCCTAACGGAATACCCTTGATTTCTTTCTCTTGCCTGATTGCCCTAGCCAGAACTTCCAACACTATGTTGAATAGGAGTGGTGAGAGAAGGCATCCCTGTCTTGTGCCAGTTTTCAAAAGGAATTTTTCCAGTTTTTGCCCATTCAGTATGATATTAGCTGTGGGTTTGTCATAAATAGATGTTATTATTTTGAGATACGTTCCGTGAATACCGAATTTATTGAGCGTGTTTAGCATGAAGGGCTGTTGAATTTTGTCAAAAGCCTTTTCTGCATCTATTGAGATAATCATGTGGTTCTTGTCTTTGGTTCTGTTTATATGCTGGATTACATTGATTGATTTGCGAATGTTGAACCAGCCTTGCATCCCAGGGATGAAGCCCACTTGATCATGGTGGATAAGCTTTTTGATGTGCTGCTGAATCCGGTTTGCCAGTATTTTATTGAGGATTTTTGCCTCGATGTTCATCAGGGATATTGGTCTAAAATTCTCTTTTTTTGTTGTGTCTCTGCCAGGCTTTGGTATCAGGATGATGTTGGCCTCATAAAATGAGTTAGGGAGGATTCCCTCTTTTCTATTGATTGGAATAGTTTCAGAAGGAATGGTACCAGCTCCTCCTTGTACCTCTGGTAGAATTCAGCTGTGAATCCATCTGATCCTGGACTTTTTTTGGTTTGTAGGCTATTAATTATTGCATCAATTTCAGAGCCTGCTATTGGTCTATTCAGGGATTCCACTTCTTCCTGGTTTAGTCTTGGAAGAGTGTGAGTGTCCAGGAAATTATCCATTTCTTCTAGATTTTCTAATTTGTTTGCGCAGAGGTGTTTATAGCATTCTCTGATGGTAGTTTGCATTTCTGTGGGGTCGGTGGTGATATCCCCTTTATCATTTTTTATTGCGTCTATTTGATTCCTCTCTCTTTTCTTCTTTATTAGTCTTGCTAGCGGTCTGTCAATTTTGTTGATCTTTTCAAAAAACCAACTCCTGGAATCATTGATTTTTTGGAGGGTTTTTTATGTCTCTATCTCCTTCAGTTCTGCTCTGATCTTAGTTATTTCTTGCCTTCTGCTAGCTTTTGAATGTGTTTGCTCTTGCCTCTCTAGTTCTTTTAAATGTGATGTTAGAGTATCAATTTTAGATCTTTCCTGCTTTCTCTTGTGGGCATTTAGTGCTATAAATTTCCCTCTACACACTGCTTTAAATGTGTCCCAGAGATTCTGGTATGTTGTATCTTTGTTCTCATTGGTTTCAAAGAACATCTTTATTTCTGCCTTCATTTTGTTATGTACCCAGTAGTCATTCAGGAGCAGGTTGTTCAGTTTCCATGTAGTTGAGCGGTTTGGATTGAGTTTCGTAGTCCTGAGTTCTAGTTTGATTGCACTGTGGTCTGAGAGACAGTTTGTTATAATTTCTGTTCTTTGACATTTGCTGAGGAGTGCTTTACTTCCAATTATCTGGTCAATTTTAGAATAAGTGCGATGTGGTGCTGAGAAGAATGTATAATCTGTTGATTTGGGGTGGAGAGTTCTATAGATGTCTATTAGGTCCGCTTGGTGCAGAGATGAGTTCAATTCCTGGATATCCTTGTTAACTTTCTGTCTCGTTGATCTGTCTAATGTTGACAGTGGAGTGTTGAAGTCTCCCATTATTATTGTATGGGAGTCTAAGTCTCTTTGTAAGTCTCTAAGGACTTGCTTTATGAATGTGGGTGCTCCTGTATTGGGTGCATATATATTTAGGATAGTTAGCTCTTCCTGTTGAATTGATCCCTTTACCATTATGTAATGGCCTTCTTTGTCTCTTTTGATCTTTGATGGTTTAAAGTCTGTTTTATCAGAGACTAGGATTGCAACCCCTGCTTTTTTTTGTTCTCCATTTGCTTGGTAGATCTTCCTCCATCTCTTTATTTTGAGCCTATGTATGTCTCTGCATGTGAGATGGGTCTCCTGAATACAGCAGACTGATGGGTCTTGACTCTTTATCCAGTTTGCCAGTCTGTGTCTTTTAATTGGAGCATTTAGTCCATTTAAATTAAAGGTTAATATTGTTATGTGTGATCTTGATCCTGTCATTATGATATTAACTGGTTATTTTCCTCATTAGTTGATGCAGTTTCTTCCTAGCCTCGATGGTCTTTACATTTTGGCATGTTTTTGCAATGGCTGGTACTGGTTGTTCCTTTCCATGTTTAGTGCTTCCTTCAGGGTCTGTTGTAAGGCAGGCCTGGTGGTGACAAAATCTCTAAGCATTTGCTTATCTGTAAAGGATTTTATTTCTCCTTCACTTATGAAACTTAGTTTGGCTGGATATGAAATTCTGGGTTGAAAATTCTTTTCTTTAAGAACGTTGAATATTGGCCCCCACTCTCTTCTGGCTTGTAGAGTTTCTGCCGAGAGATCTGCTGTTAGTCTGATGGGCTTCCCTTTGTGGGTAACCCGACTTTTCTCTCTGGCTGCCCTTAAGATTTTTTCCTTCATTTCAACTTTGGTGAATCTGGCAATTATGTGTCTTGGAGTTGCTCTACTGGAGGAGTATCTTTGTGGCGTTCTCTGTGTTTCCTGAATTTGAATGTTGGCCTGCCCTACTAGGTTGGGGAAGTTCTCCTGGATGATATCCTGAAGAGTGTTTTCCAGCTTGGTTCCATTTTCCCCCTCACTTTCAGGCCCCCCAATCAGACGTAGATTTGGTCTTTTTACATAATCCCATACTTCTTGCAGGCTTTGTTCATTTCTGTTTCTCCTTTTTTTCTTTTGGTTTCTCTTCTTGCTTCATTTTATTCATTTGATCCTCAATCGTTGATACTCTTTCTTCCAGTTGATCGAGTCGGTTACTGAAGCTTGTGGATTTGTCACGTATTTCTCGTGTCATGGTTTTCATCTCTGTCATTTCATTTATGACCTTCTCTGCATTAATTAGTCTAGCCGTCAATTCTTCCACTCTTTTTTCAAGATTTTTAGTTTCTTTGCGCTGGGTACCTAATTCCTCCTTTAGCTCTGAGAAGTTTGATGGACTGAAGCCTTCTTCTCTCATCTCGTCAAAGTCATTCTCTGACCAGCTTTGATCCGTTGCTGGCGATGGGCTGCATTCCTTTGCAGGGGGAGATGCGCTCTTATTTTTTGAATTTCCAGCTTTTCTGCCCTGCTTTTTCCCCATCTTTGTGTTTTTATCTGCCTCTGGTCTTTGATGATGGTGACGTACTGATGGGGTTTTCTTATAGGTGTCCTTCCTGTTTGATAGTTTTCCTTCTAATAGTCAGGACCCTCAGCTGTAGGTCTGTTGGAGATTGCTTGAGGTCCACTCCAGACCCTGTTTGCCTGGGTATCAGCAGCAGAGGTTGCAGAAGATAGAATATTGCTGAACAGCGAGTGTACCTGTCTGATTCTTACTTTGGAAGCTCCCTCTCAGGGGTGTACTCCACCCTTTGAGGTGTGGGGTGTCAGACTGCCCCTAGTGGGGTATGTCTCCCAGTTAGGCTACTCAGGGCTCAGGGACCCACTTGAGCAGGCAGTCTGTCCCTTCTCAGATCTCAACCTCCATGTTGGGGATCCACTGCTCTCTTCAAAGCTGTCAGACAGAGTCGTTTGCATCTGCAAAGGTTTCTGCTGCTTTTGCTGTTATTGTTGTTAACTGTGCCCTGTCCCCAGAGGTGGAGTCTACAGAGACAGACAGGTTTCCTTGAGCTGCTGTGAGCTCCACCCAGTTCGAGCTTCCCAGCAGCTTTTTTTACCTACTTAAGCCTCAGCAATGGCAGGCACCCCTCCCCCAGCCTCGCTGCTGCCTTGTCGTTAGATCGTAGACTGCTGTGTTAGCAATGAGGGAGGCTCCGTGGGTGTGGGACCCTCCTGGCCAGGTGTGGGATATATTCTCCTGGTGTGCCCGTTTGCTTAAAGTGCAGTATTGGGGCGGGAGTTACCTGATTTTCCAGGTGTTGTGTGTCTCAGTTCCCCTGGCTAGGAAAAGGGATTCCCTTCCCCCTTGCGCTTCCCAGGTGAGGCGATGCCTCGCCCTGCTTCAGCTCTCGCTGGTCGGGCTGCAGCAACTGACCAGCACCGATTGTCCGGCACTCCCTAGTGAGATGACCCCAGTACCTCAGTTGAAAATGCAGAAGTCTCCGGTCTTCTGTGTCCCTTGCGCTGGGAGTTGGAGACTGGAGCTGTTCCTCTTTGGCCATCTTGTTCCGTTCTTTTTTTCTTTTAATAAGATCTCTCTCTCAAACTCTCTCCCTCTCAATAGACACACACACACACACACACATGTTCATATACATATATGGAAAAAAATTCTTCACTCAAATGGATTTTTGAATAGAACCGAGGTAAGATGTGAACATACGTGTGTGTGTGTACTGAGAGAGAGAAAGTTTGAGAGAGAACTTAATAGAAAGAAAACGAGAAAACAAAAACATATCTAAAATACCATTTTCAAACAATTTTTATTTTAAGCTTACCTTGATTCTATTCAAAAAGCCATTTAAAGTGAAAGGAAACAGTGATGAATAACTTCTCGTATCAATCTCAAATTTTTCATCTCTTGCTTTTCTTTGCTTTTTTGATATTGTTATTATCTCTCTCCTTTCCATACATTAACTGCACAGATACTAAGCCAGAGAAGATGTTAGGCCATTCAGATAAAATTATGAAGCAATAAAGAACACAACCTAAAGAAGCTAATAGATTAATGAAGAAAGAGAAACAAATGGATACTTTCAGTAAAATATCAGAAATGCTATGATGTGCAGAGGCACAGGAAACCAATAGGAACATATAGAAAAGGGTAAGGGTAGAAAGTAAACAGATGTGTTCAAATGAACTGCTTCACCCAGAAACAGATAGGTAATGCTCAGTTTATACCATACAATTGGTTTCAAAAAATTGATTTTGAACATAACACTTTATATTAAGACTTTTAATGTGAAATCATTACATATATATCATTATAATATTATATTTTCATTGTTTATCTAGTTTTCAAATTGTAATGGTTTGTGACATAACATAGTCACGTAGCCCACATTTACTATTTACTGACATCTCTCTCTTTTTTACAAAATCATTATTTGAGAGGCAGTTCCATTAATAAAATAATAAATGAATAAATAATTTATATAAAATATAACAAAATATTTAATATGTATATGTATGTAAATAATTTCATATATGCACCTATACTTAGATACATTTAGCAGTTTATATGATTAATTATATTACTTATTAAATTCCTTCTAATATACAATTGTATGTATATATAATTATATGTGATATGATAATATATAATAATATATATTCCCTTATTTAATTTTCTGGTTTTATTTTTTATGTGTATATGGCATCACATTATTTCTATATTCTGTAGTAATTTATGTTTTTCTATTTTTAAATCATTATTTGAAATCTACTTCCTTCTCTTTCATATTTAGGTATATATAATGTATGCATATTCTTTGATATTAAAACTATATAATTGCTTCTTGCTAATTGTGTGTGTATTACCTAGTAATAAATATATAATTACTTAAGAAATGAAGCCTTTCTAGTCATGATCCAGAAAAGAGAGAACATAAGAATATATTATAAAATATAATAAGAAAGAAAAAATAGGCCGGGCGCGGTGGCTCAAGCCTGTAATCCCAGCACTTTGGGAGGCCGAGACGGGCGGATCACGAGGTCAGGAGATCGAGACCATCCTGGCTAACATAGTGAAACCCCGTCTCTACTAAAAATATAAAAACTAGCCGGGCGAGGTGGCGGGCGCCTGTAGTCCCAGCTACTCGGGAGGCTGAGGCAGGAGAATGGCGTAAACCCGGGAGGCGGAGCTTGCAGTGAGCTGAGATCCTGCCACTGCACTCCAGTCCGGGCGACAGAGCGAGACTCCGCCTCAAAAAAAAAAAAAAAAAAAATATATATATATATATATATATAGTGGAAAATCAAACCAGAAAAGTATATATAGTATGTAGTTAATAAGTATATAATTTATAATATTTATCTTTATAATGCATATATATGTATAAATACCTATGTGTACATTCGCATATTTGTGTGTGTGTGTATATGTGTGTGTGTGTGTGTGTGTGTGTGTATGTATCTATAAAATGGAGCATTTAGGTGAGTAGCTATTTAATCAGTGGCATTAATTAATATTCAAGTCATCTTTGTTTTTTTCATATGTCAAAATCTAAGAGGGGTTATAAACTCTGCTGCAACTATTGTGTTTCAATCAATTTCTCTTTCTTTTTCTAACAATTTCCATTGCAATGCAATGTTATATAGCATATGAGTTTTTAGAAAGTTACATTTTTATCATGCATTGTTTTCTATTGATATAGAATGACTCTTTCCTTTTCATTTGATGTAAATGTTGTATTTCCTCCTTTTTTGTCTCATATACTTCATATATTATTCTTTAAAATTGTGTTCAATTATTTTAGATTATTTAGTTATAAATTCATAAACTGATTTCCTATTTTCAGTGTAAAATGAATATTTTCTTAACAAGATAATGTAACTTACTCTTACAGAGGTTTCTTGGTGTTCTTTTGTTTGCTTAACATGTTTTCTTACTCTTTTTTCTCAACTTGCATTTTAGTCTCGTCTCTTTTCCTTAATTTCTATATTCTCCAGTATTTTGAGAAACATTATTTTAAAACAAATTAGTAATGATCTTCCTTTAAGGGCTTCAAAATGATTTTTTAAAAACACCAATCTAATTATCAAAGTCAGAACACAGTCGCTTTAATTAATTTAATTTACCATTTTCCCTTTGAAAAAGTCAGAGTTAGGGACTATGCTAAAAGTACATTCCTGGGGGAATTCCATGATCAGTTAAAGACTTTTGGAATGAAGTCTAGGCTGGAGCAAAATCCGGGAGAAGGGAGAGTGAGGAAGGGAATTAGAATACCAAAGAGTCTGTGAATTAATCTGTTAAGTTCTATGGCCATCCCCCTGTCCTGTAAGATTTCATAAAGCCTCCAGAAATATCATGTGGTGGCCTTGCCGATGCTATTCCTTAGCACTTTCTCTGTGTTCTTCCTGAAGATCATCATTATGCACTCTGTACGTAACTGCTATTTATCTCCACCTTTCAGATCCAATACCCATGCCAGAGAGGCTTCAAACCCCTCACTTGCATATTCTCAAAGCCCTCTGTACTTTTTCTCTATGAAACCTAGGAGAAACCTGTTTGTGTAATTATGGCTGCTTCTCCTTAGACTGTATAAACCCCATGAGGGCAGAAATTGAAGTCATTTGAACACATTCAATAGTATGTTTCTTCTAGAGAATAAGGTTACTAATTTATACACATGACAAATTTAGATGAAGGCAGGTACTCTGTTTAATTTCTGCACTGTTTGCTCACTGAAGCATAGCATAGAGGTCACAATCATTGAATATCCATTGAATGAATATGCAACTGTTAAATAATGATGTATATTTAATATACATCACTGGATGTATGCATATGGAATGATGATATGGAAATTTTCTCATTGTGTAATGAGAAAAAGCAAATTATAAAACAGCATGCATTTATATCACATTTTATTTAAAAATAGTTATATTGAACATATAATTATATTCAAGATGTACAGCAGCAAATGCCTGTCTGAACAAACTATACAAAATTAGTAATTATATTTATGTCTGGGTGATGTAATTAGAGCTGATAATTTTATTCTTATTCTTAAGGTTTTTTTTGTTTCGTCACACCTTCCAAATATTTTATGAACATGCATTAATCTTCAAATTAGAAAATCAAAATTCATTTTGAAATAAAAATATTCTGTTGGTAATGGGATTTAAATTTGAAGAAAAATAGAATTGCACCCCCCCCGCCCCCCATCACAACACCCAAAAAGAAAGAAACACACTTTTGAAATCCCTAAAGGGTGAATTGAAATTATGATAACCGAGAGTCAGAGTTTTCAAGAAATGGGAAGTTGTTGCAGACCCGGGTATTAATAGTAGGAACCTAAAATACAGAAGTAATGTATGAATGAATAACTGAACAAGACACCAGATATTGCATATATGCATTGAACATGATTGTGTGGGTGGAAAAACAGTGGCCTGAACAGTATTTAGACAGTGATCCTAAGAGTATTTTGTGCAATCAGAAAGAATAGAGGCATATAGAAAAAGATATATAGAAAAATACTATATAGGTATGTAGGAAAAGACTATAACACCAGCTTCTTGGTCCCTTTCATATTTTAAAATTTAGATACATTCAATACATTTCAAAATAAACCTAACATCTAACAAGTCTTTGTACTACTCTTCAGACAGGGCTGCCTCAGTATCCTTGCCTATCACCCGAAATACAAGCTGCGTCCAGCTAGCTGCAGCACACAAATTTTGCCACAAGCATTTTCCTCAATACTTCCATCATGCAGAGTGGCCTACTCTTCTTAAAATAGCGCCCATGATACCTACTAAATATTGTATGATGTCTTTTGTCTCTGCCTCAACTGATGGAAGAAAAACTTAATTTACGAAACCCAAGTGTCAAAAGAAGCAAGTTCATTACTATTGTTCTTCAGGTCTCATGAAGGAACTCTAAATATTGTCTAACTCATCTAATGTTGTTTATCTCATCTTCATTACCTAAACTTAGTGTAATGCATAAATATTTCACTGAGCTTTCAAATTTATATATGTTTTTAAGTGTCCTTGTAGATGCATGACTTGATGTTTCTTTGTATTCTTTTTTCCAAGGGAAAAGAGAGATATTGTATTCCCTTCATATCTACTCTATTCCTACCCTTCATTATCTTTTTAAATATTTATTTATTTATTATTATTTTGAGACAGTCTTGCTCTGTCACTCAGGAGTGCCATGGAGTGATCTCAGCTCACAGCACCCTCCACCTCCCAGGTTCAAGCGATTCTCCTGCCACAGCCTTCTGAGTAGCTGTGCACCACCATGCCTGGCTAATTTTTGTATTTTTAGCAGAGCGGAGGTTTCACCATGTAGGTGGGCCAGTCTGGTCTCGAACACCTGACCTCAAGTAATCTGCCTGCTTCGGCCTCTCAAAGTGCTGGGATTACAGACATTAGCCATGGTATCCTGCCCAGTATCTTAAGCTAATGTCGAGGATATTTACAGCAGTGATAATAATAATAAAAAAATATGATTGTGCAATTGTTATGTTATTTTGTGCACTCTAATAAATCATATTCATTACTGCCATTTCATCACTAAGAGGAATTGAGAGACTTACACTTTGCACAGGCTAGAGAGCAAGTATTTGATCTCAAGTGTATTGAGCCTCAATGCCCATGCCCTAAACTCTTCTCTCTTCACCCACCCTATTTTTCTTCTCTAGATAACTAGCTGTTTTATACTGTACTTAGCATCTCAGGAAATTCTGAACAATGGAGCTGATGGTATGGAAAATATTCTTCTGAAGAATGGTCGGAATATGAACTGTGGCAAATAAGATCTGTGGGAGAACTAGATCTACGACAAACACCAACAGTAGTTGAGATAAATTAGAGATAATAGCGTCTCTTCTTTTTAGATATGTACACATTCTACCACAGAAAGTATAATGGAAGGAGAATAGGATTTGGAATCCAACACTTCAGTATAAAACCCAGTTCCACAATTCATTGGCATAATCATGTTGGATATCACATTATGTTACATTGCCCCGTACATGACAGGCACACAAACATTTGTTTAATGATGCTTTTTAGTGAAATAGGAGTTATATGTGTATTTTATGAGCGTAAAATTCTTGCTTGCCTTCTTTAGTAGTTTAATATTTAGTACTTGTTGGTACATTACATGTATCCAGTTAATATTTATTGAGTCAACTGAATAGATGAAGACTTAAACTTTTTTAAAGACATCTTTATCTTGACAATGGAAATACTTTTTATTTTTGATTTTCGATGAGTGATATCAAACTAAATATATTTAATTACATGAAACAACTGTATATGTTTTAATCGCCTGCATGATTGAGTGGCTCAAAATATTTTAAGTTCCCAGTGTACTATGTAGAATGAACTTGGTGATATATTTTAATAAATATCAAAAAAAAAAAAGAAGAAAAAAAAGAAAATGGTACCTTGTTCCATACTCCAAATTAAAAAAAAGGACCCATCAATTGTATTAGTGTTTATTTTTAGGCTAATTTAAACCCTATGACAAGTGCATTCTTAAGCTTGGGCCTTTGGAGGGACTTGAAATACAAGAAACAGCTTAGTTAAAAATGTCTCAATTGCATTGCATGAAACATGGGAAAATTCTAATTAGTGAAAGTTATGCAGTGGATAACTACTGTGCATTCTAAATTACATTTATCCATTACAACTTTGTCATCAAATATTGGATATGGCCTATAGTTAGCGTCACTGTAAATTTGCATTTCAACTGGAGAAAAGACACCTTCTTCTTGTCTTCCCTGATTAACATTTTCAAGCTCTGTAATTTTCTTGCTGCTCACAGAAACAAAGCAAGCCAAGCTCACACAGAAAGCCTATTCTCCAAGATATAAATATTTGCTATTCAGAAAACCTCAATGAGGGTTTAGTTATTTTAAACTAAAGAAAGAAAATTACTAGTAATGATTGGTTTCAGCTAACGAAATGCTTTTATGCAAATATGTGAACCCTAAATATGACCTGGAAACAAAAGACTGCTTAACAGTTACTATTAAGCAATACATTAGTAGATCAATTAAACAGAACTTCTTTCTAATGAGTATGTGATACAGAGGTTGCCATAGAAACCTGGAGAGGAAAAGCCCTTGAATGCTAATTTATCATTATAAGACTGTAAAATACTACAGTTCTGTTGGTGGCTGATAGACACTGAAATTACTTCTGAGAAACCAACTTCTTGTATTATAAAGTGGCTTTTCAAAGATAATTCTATCTCTTTACCCTTCTAGGACTATTTAGATATGCCATTTAGATATACCATCTGCCAAGGTAGCTTCTCCAATCCAGATCTATGTCTATAGAAAAATCCATTTTAACTAATTTTTGTATGCCTAAACTTGAAATTTCTCCAAGAGGAGAAACATATAGAAAATTTAATCTGAATATTATCTTGACTCCTTTTTGTACAATTCTGGTGAAGTAAATCTCTACTCCTTCTCACACAGTTTGTGTACCACAGTCATAAAATTGGGCTCTACCACATGTTGCAGCTATGCAGGGAAAAGAGCAGACAGGATTGAGCAGAGAAGTCAAACTGCAATATAGATGGCAGCCTTGGACAACTCCACAAGGAGGTCTGGAAATAAAATGGTTCTTTGGAGTTATACTGCGTTGAACAAAGAAAACTAGAACTTTATTTCACCTATTTATGAGTTATTGAATATCAATTGTCTCAAGAAGGAATGTCACCTAAGCAAAAGCAGCTCTCTGCTAGGGATAGAAGCTTCTGTCTACACTCACGGATCATTGAAGGGGAATTGAGTAGCAAATCTGAGTGTGTATCACAACATGCTTAAATCCAAGATTTAAAAGCAATGATCTGTCTAAATACATAGATTTTTCCTTGTGTACGCAATGAGGATGATCTCAACTGTGTGGTTAATACATATTTGAGCAATTTGATCTTTGACTGTAGTTATTAAGTAGTATTAAAATGCAAATTTGGGTGGCAATGATAGTATATGCTGACATGAAATGCAAATTTTACATTGACAAAAAGAGGTCGATAAAATATTTTACATGTCCATTGTATTAGAATGTGGGAAATCTAACACAAGTAGGAAAACAGTAGAGAAGGAATAATTCTAGATATGTTCCACTCAAAAAACCATCACATCTGGTTAACTAGTGGTAAAATAAATCACTATAGTTTAAAAATACTTAAATAATTTCATTAAAAACATGTAGATGAAAACATGTACTATTTCATAATAAATAAATTTCTATGTATGAGGCCACAATTTTTTTTTAATTTCATCCTGAAATGTATCAATAACTTCTATACCTCAGAAGTCATAAAATTATAGAGAGAGAGAGATTGCCACCAAAATCACTTAATCTCTAATGTTCAAGTCTGCATAAAGGTTAAAGAGACTAAGTAGAGTGGCAAAACATTTATCAGAAGAATCATAAAGAAAGATAAAGGTAATTAATTACGTAGGGGTCAATGGAACTCTATCTTCACCAGATTGACTCTTATATTGAAAATGGTGAAGAGAGTTTTGCAAAAAGCAGGCTAGCATTTGACAAATCAGGGCTTAAAGATAATGTAGACTAAGAATGGGAAACTTCTTAGTTTGTATGTGTAAGATCACATATACATATCTGATTCTTTCAAGACAATTCATGTTGGTATCAATTACCTTATTACCAACTTTAACTCGAAAAGACTAGTCTTACATTTTTCACTATCAAACCTTGCATGCCCCAGAGGGTGATGAGGAAGTTACAGGGTGCCTTGCAGTGATTCTCTACATGGTATGTAAATACTTATTCATTTATAACCTGAAGAAATCGAACAACCGTAGAACTAAAAGTACATTTTCTTTTAAAGTGTTTCACTTTCAAGTGTTATGTTTAAGAACAATAGCCTCCTGAATTTATCATATTAAAATATAAACACTAATTATAACTGTATGTTGAATTTGGTACAATCTAAACAGATGTTTTTACAGACTAAATGTTAGAGTCTGATGAAACAAAGACATAACATGAATTATTTAGTCACAGGCCCAAATAGGTGATAATGAAACTCAACATAAAATAAATAAATTAAATTGCTTATGCTTATCAAAATCTTCTACAGAAGCTTAGAGGCATTAGCCTGAACTTGGATATGTAAGAAAATATATCAACTATTTGAATAAAACTGAATTAATTATAAAACATATCACATACATTGAAATGGTTTTATGTGTCGGTTTTACAGAACAAGTGAAACTCAAAATCTGGCTTTTTCCCCTGCTTCAACTGACTCACCCCTAGCAGGTTATCTTCAACAGATATTATCGAGTAGTTAGCTCCTCACAGGTTAAGTAAAGGCAAATGGTCTGCCTTACTTATGGTCTTCCCTTTTTGTAAGTATAAGGACAACTCTGCTATCATTTTCAATATCAATGCTATGTTGGTGAAATAATCTTATCAGTAGACTATTTGGCATTTCATCAATGACAATGGCATATGATTAAACCTGGTTTAGAAAACATGCATGTTTAGAAAACATGGAGGGGTGTGTGTGAGCGCACGTGCATGTATGTGTTTTAATTGCTTTTACTTTACAGTGTAGATTTTGCTTGTGATTCACGTGATAAGTGATATCAACCTAAATATATTTTATTACATGAAATTTATTTATGAAATAGTTGTATGTGGTATGCATTAGAGTGATACGATTTATTTAAAGAGCCTCAGTGAAAGCCAATAGAACCATCTCCAACTTACTTTACATTTAGTTAATTCTTAATATTTTCTACAAATAAAACTGTCAGAAATCTATCTAGATTTGGTATAGCTTTGAGTTCTAATAACGAAGTTAAAAGTTATGAGAGTTGGAGGGAAACAACCTTAAGACAGATTACTAAATAAAGGAAAAACATTAGTTCAAATGATCTGACAGAAGGAGACAAAAGGAGAAATAATTTTCTGGCAAGAACTGAGTAACTTCTAAGTTAAAAGGGTCAAAAACAGATGGTGATTCTGTGGACAGAGCATCATTACAGTGAACTGTGTTAGAATAATAGCTATAAGACAGAAGGATAACTCATATGACATTTGATTCAGCTGGAAAAGTTCAAACCCTTCAAATCATTATAGTTAGAATTGATTTATTTTTGTCCCCCAGCACTAAAAGGAAATTTAAATGGAAGAATATCTTCATTTCGAGAAAAATGTTAGAGTCTTACCAAAGCCCCAAATTACTTGGGGTTAATAAGACCTTTAAGAGCATGTATAAAAAAAGTTTCTGATATTTCTCTTTCTTCCCCCTTCTGATGTTATTTTTTCTTAAAACTTTACTCAATCATCCACAGAATAATAATACTTTGGGAAAAAATAATGTGAAATGGTTGTTTTCAAAATATTTTTAAATACATTTCAGTAACTTTGTAGAAATGTTCTCTTTATGCCATGGAACTTGTGTCTACCTAATTTTTTTTTTTTTTTTTTTTTTTTTTTTTTTTTTTTTGAGACGGAGTCTCGCTCTGCCGCCCAGGCTGGAGTGCTGTGGCCAGATCTCAGCTCACTGCAAGCTCCGCCTCCCGGGTTCACGCCATTCTCCTGCCTCAGCCTCCCGAGTAGCTGGGACTACAGGGTCTACCTAATTCTTATGATAGTGCAGTTAATTTTTATCATGGTAATATTTTTAAATGCTAAGCTAAATATTTCCTCCTTTTCATTTCCCCTCTTTTTAGTCCTTTACAGTGGAAGTCCATGTAACCATGGATTTCTGCATTTAACAGTGCATCTGAATAGTAGAGAAGTGGCGGAAAGAGCTTGCTGTACAGATCAACCTGAACTAGTGCAGCAGCACCTCATTGCTTTGAGTGTCCTGTGTAGAATTCTGAGGTGCTCCCACGCTCTGGAGTGATGTGGAAGTTATGGGGTGTTTACTACTATTTACTACTACAGGATAATCACCAAAAAGAGTGGTGAAGCTTAACTACTTAGTCGATAATCAAATGGGAGTTGCATCAGGCCTAACAGTATCAGGAGTGCCAACAAACGCCAAAACAAGAAACAAGGAAGCAAGCAGAACATGTGGATCTCTACCATTCTGTGATCAAGCACCAGAAGGTAAGTGAGCCAGACACAGAACTTGTGGCCATGGTGTAGACCAAAGAACACACAAAAGGAGCCGTTCACTTTCTTTCCCATGAGTATGTAAGATACATGCAGCCTTACATGACCTTGGTGCAAAAGGAAGAAAAGGGGGTAAAAGAAGAAACCTTGAAGAAATTGAATTAACATTCGGCTAAGTAGGAAGAAAATATTACAAATTGGGAAGTACTATATTTCTTTTCAATGTCAGATTTTAGTTGCACGTTGTGTATGCCTATGTGTGTCAGCATGTGTTTTTGCTATCATGTCAATGAGAGGGTGGCTAGAGAGCAAATTGAGATCCTATGTAGAAAATGAAGAAAATAAAAGCAATATAATTTTTTTCTTTCTTTCTTTCTTTCTTTCTTTTTTTTTTTTTTTTTGAGACAGAGTTTTGCCCTTGTTGCCCAGGCTGGAGTCCAATGATGTGATCTCAGCTCACCACAACCTTTCTCTCCTGGGTTCAAGCGATTCTCCTGCTTCAGCCTCACCAGTACTGGGATTACAGGCATGCACCACCACACTCGGCTAATTTTGTATTTTTAGTAGAGATGGGGTTTCTCCATGTTGGTCAGGATGGAGTCTCGCTCTGTCGCCCAGCCTGGAGTGCAGTGGCCGGATCTCAGCTCACTGCAATCTCCACCTCCGGAGTTCAAGCACTCCTGCTCCAGGAGTTATACAATGCAAATTGAAGGAAAAACATTTGCTTCGCAAAGAATCTCACCAATTGTAAATCCATAGAACTTCTTCTTTTTTTTTTTTTTTTTTTTTTTTTTTTTTTTTTTTTGAGACGGAGTTTCTCTCTGTCATCCAGGCTGGAGTGCAGTGGCCAGATCTCAGCTCACTGCTAGCTCCGCCTCTCGGTTCACGCCATTCTCCTGCCTCAGCCTCCCGAGTAGCTAGAACTACAGGCGCCTGCCACCTCGCCTGGCTAGTTTTTTTGTATTTTTTAGTAGAGCTGGGGTTTCACCATGCTAGCCAGGATGGTCCGGATCTCCTGAACTCGTGATCCGCCAGTCTCAGCCTCCCAAAGTGCTAGGATTACAGGCTTGAGCCACCGAGCCCGGCCTTTTTTTTTTTTAGTAGAGACAGGATTTCACGTGTTAGGCAGAATGGTCTCGATCTCCTGACATCGTGATCTGCTCTCCTTGGCGTCCCAAAGTTCTGGGATTATAGGCGTAAGCCACCTCGCCTGGCCGACTGTTTCCTTGTTTTTGAAAGCAAGCGCTACTCAAAGTAGCTCATGATGGAAAAAGTCTAACATTAGAATATCTTAAAATCAGAGATGAGATTCTAGAGCTATGCTTTCCAATATGGTAGCTATGAGCCCCATGTGGCTATGGAGCACCTGAAATGTAGCTAGTCCAAGTTGAGCTGTGCTGTAAGTGTGAAAAAATGACGTTGGGCCAGGCGTGGTGGCTCACACCTGTGATCCCAGTACTTTGAAAGGCCAAGGCCAAGTCAGGAGTTGGAGATCAGCCTGGCCAGTATGGTGAAACCCCATCTCTACTAAAAATATAAACAGCTGGGTGTGGTGGTGCAGGCCCGTAGTCCCAGCTACTGGAGAGGCTGAGGCAGGAGAATTGCTTGAACTCGGGAGGTGGAGGTTGCAGTGAGCCGAGATTGGGCCACTGCACTCAAGCCTGGGCAAGAGAGAGACTGTGTCTCAAAAAAAAAAAAAAAAAAAAAAAAAAAAAAAATCACGTTGGAGTCCAAAACCTTATCATAAAATAAAAGAATACAAAATATCTCCTTAATAATATTTTAAGAATGACTGCATGCTAAATGACAGTATTTTAAATTCATTCTACTTAAAAATTATTTTAATATCAATTTTACTTTCACATTAATATTGATTTTTAACATTTAATTATTGAGTACTCACTATATGTCAGGCATACATATAACAACATTCACAAAAAATCTAATAAGTGGTTCGACCCAGTGTATATGATACAACATATAAATTGGAAAATAGATCATTGTTTACATTTATATAAACAATATCAGCTAGATTTATTTTCAGCAATTTTGCTCACAGTTCATCATTTATTTTTTTTGCCACCTGGAATTGGCCATTAATTGTCAGCTACTTGGTGTAGGGAATATTCCTTCTAATCTTCTTTCTCTCTTATAATAAGAAAGTAATGTAGTATTATGTAACACCATTAGTAAATATACTTTCAGTAACTATGGTTACAAACTCTAGATTCTATAAGAATTACTGAGGTCTGATATAAATGCATTTTGCTATGGCCCAATCCTACAGTCTTAGCTGTAGAGCTAAAATAGGACCAAGAAATCTGTATTTTTAATCCACATGCCACAACTTTGATGTGAATGGTTTGAAGGCTATAGTTTGAGAAATGTTAGGAAAAGATGGATAAGGAACTGGGGCTTCAATTCAGGTGGATTAACAATTTTATGTATTCAATCTAAATTTATTAAGCAACTCCTATGTGTTTTTACACTTCTAGATTCTTAGATAGATCAGTGAAGTGGAGAGAAAAAATATCCACATCTACTAGTAGCTTGCATTTGACATGGATGAGAGAAGAGAGAGAAAAAACCAGAACATTTGTAAATGCTATAAAAGAAATAGAGGCATAGTAGGGTAACAGGAATTGAGGAGACAGGACTAGCTGCTTTAGATAAGATTCATAGAAGAGGATGATGTTTTAGTTGAGACTTAAAATTCAGCAAGGTGGAAATTAAAAATGCTTGGAGTACTCAATAAACCTAAAAAGATCAGTGTTGCTAGAGTATAGTGTGAGGAGCTAGAGTTATATGAGAAAAATGTTGTCCAGGAAGGCGTATCTAGTTTATTCGAGTCTTGTAGGCTACGTTAAGGTGTATAGATTGAATTTATACCAAAATAAGAAGCTGTAATGTACATCTTAAGTTTTTGTTTATCCAGCTTCCCTGTACTCTTCTTTCATGAGTAGAGCCTTGATCTTTCTTTTGGGAAAATCTCGTTAAATACAGTTGGAGAAAACCAAAGTACCCTAATCTGTCCTGTCAATCACACAGTTTCTCCCCACTTTCAAAATTGAGCTGAATGGTCTAAAGATAGAAACTGGTTTGATCTAATGCACTCTTAAAGGGACTCTTTGAAGATACAATTTATTATTTTCTGCTGTTTACAGGTGAGGAGATGACACAGTTCTTGTCTTCTTAAAAGCTTTGATTTTTACTTTGCTTTGTTTTTCCATCATTTTTCCACAGACGACCACATCCTCTACCAACATGTGACCAGACCTGTTCTGAATTCATACTCTCTCCCTGGTGGTGTCATCTAATTTCTTGGCCAGTGATGCTCAAATTTTTATCTCTAGCCTTCTCTACTCAATTTCCTATGTTTTAATTCAGATGTCTACTAAGTATCTTTAACTAAACGTGTCCAAACCAAACCCTTATTCTTGTTCCTGCAACCCTATTCCCTTAGTACTTTTTCTGATTCTGTAAAGGGAAACATAAGACTTCGAGATGCTCTGGCTAAATATTTTTGAGACATAACTTGATTTCTCTCTTTATTTCATTTCCAATAACATAACTAAGAACAGATCCTGTGGCTCTAGCTTCAGAATATATCTGGATTCCAATCATTTCTTAATACTGCCATCACCTCTTTCCTGGAGTTTTGCCCTAGGATCCTAATAATCCTGATATTTTTTCTCACGCCAGTATATTCTCAATGTGACAGGCCAACTTAACCTTCCTAAAGGCAAATTCAGTTATCTCACTTTCCTTTTTAAAACTCTCTAATAGTTTCAACCACTCTCAGAATAAACTCCCAAACCCTTGCAAAGTTTAATAAGCCAATTTTAGATATTTTATCCTAATCATTCTAACTCATCTCCAAAATTATTCTTCTATGATACTGATGTAACTGTAATACATACACAGAAAGAATTTTCTTCATTGGAATGTACTGGAGTCTTCATTCTTTTTGCCTTTCTGTAGAATGCTCTTCCACTTAATCTCCACATGCTTGCTACATTCATGCCTATCATCTAACTTACAATTTTTTTATTATTTATTTATACACTTGTTCTCCCTAACAATATAAACTTCATAAGGAGAAATAATTTTTCTGATTGCCTTTCACTGCTATATCATCATCAGTACTAGGAAAAGGTATGACACAGTTAACACATATATAAATGAATAAACTAATGAATGAATAAGAATAAATGAATAAGTATTGAAATAAGTAGATAACAAAATTAAAAATAAAAATAAAACCCTACTCTAATATTTAAACAAAAATTTATTACAAATAGTTTCAAGGTTCATAAATTTTAAAGCATGTTTTACTCTAGATGAAGAAAACACAGGTCAAATTTTTAATAATCTCAAAGTGAAAATAGCCTTTCTAAGTAATACAAAATATAAAAATCTAAGGGCTAGTGATTAATATTATTTAATTCACAATAATAGATCATTCATTAAAAATAGTACACAAACAATAAATATGCAATATAAAAAGGGTAAATTTCCTTAATTAAGAAAATACTCAAAATATATTTGTTATTAAAAAGAAAGTGGAAAAAATGATGTGCCAATCATAACAACAATGGAATTCCATTCAGCTTGGCAATAAACAAAGTAAACTAAACTAAATTGAATTAATGGTATTCTTACTGAAAAAATGGCTTTTACATTTACTGATCATGTAAATAGGTGCAACACTTCAGTGGAAAAATGTGATAATATCTATTAAATTTCAAAATGTATATGTCTAGCAATCTTTCTAAATCAATCTGCGAATTTAACTAACATATATACTCACAGAAGTTCATTTATTTATATTCACATGGATACTACATCATAGCTTGTAATATTAACACTACAAATAATTGAGATTTAGTTAAATTAAAAGCATGATACATCCATAAAAAGATGTTGCAGTTGTGTTTAACAGAAAGTGATAACTCTACATGTGTGGACAAACAAACAAGCAAAGAGCAAAAAACAAGTATTTGGCAAAGTGCAGAAAAGAAGTACCCTAAGTTTCTCTTTGTGTAATTATTTTAAGAAGATGATATAGTTGAGTACAAATTGTATGCAAATTTCATGAAATTCATATTTTGGGTGTTTGGTGGGATAGAAAGATTTTCTTCTACATCTATGTAATATATTTGATTATTCAGGTCTTAGCTGTGTGCTACATGTACTTAATACTTTTAATTTATTTATTGTGAAAAATTCAAACATAATCGAAATGGAAAAATAAACTTCTTCAACTCATCACTCAGGTGATCAAAATTTTGCCAATCTTGTTGCATCTGAGCCTCACTCTCCATGCCTGCCAATTCCTTTCCCACCAAATTACAGGACAATAATGAAGCAGAAGACCAATAGGGAAAAACCTGTGGTAGCCAATATGAAAGATGATGAACATCAGAGGCCATTTGTTGGGCTACATTTATTTCTAATTCTTCCAGTAATTATTTTAATTCCTCCATCCTTTCAACAAACCCCATTATTATTTGATTAAGCTCTTAAGAAAAAACCAAAAACCCTAAACTAACTGTAAATGTTTTTCAGCTTGTTTTTTAAAATATATTTCTACAGAAAGTTTATTGATTAATAAAGACACAGAACTAGGAATATCCAAAGGAAAAATAACATGCTTTGATTTATCAAGTTTCCTGTTCTACTTAAAAAAGTCATGCTTATGTGAGGATTATTTTTCTCATGTCTAAATGAAAGCTTATTATTTTATAAGAAATTAAATTATAAATGGCAGCGCAGGAAAATGCAGAATATTCTGTAGGATGCTTTTATTGTTATCATCCCTGGAAATGTGAAATGCTATGTATTAAACTATTTATTCTGTACGATTTTCCTGCCCTCATGAAGTAAAGGTTTCAGATAGAGAGAGAGAGAGAGAGACAGATAGACAGACTACTGCAGGCTTTCCCTTGTTGATCCTCTGCTTCATTATTGTCTTCTTAAAATTTGGTGGGGAAAGAAGTGGCAGGCATGGAAAGGGAGTCCCAGATGCAAGAAGATTGGCAAAATTTGTAACATCAGTGATTGACTGAAAGAGTTCAGGAGTTTATATATCTATATACACACATATATTTATATATCTATATACACACATATATTTATATATCTATATACACATATTATACATATATGATACATATACATGATACATCCATGTATACAACCATAAAAAAGTGATGTAGTTATATTTAACAGAAAGTAATAGTTCTACATGTGTGTGGATAACCAAAGAAGCAAAAAGCAAAAAACAAATATTATATATGCAGAGAGAGAGAGAGAGATAAAGAAAGAGAGATTAGATATTGTATTAGTCTCCCAGGGCTAGGACGGCCATAAGAAAATACCACAAAGAGGGTTGTTGAAGGCTAGACATCCACAATCAAGGTGTGAGCAAGTTTAGCTCCTTCTGAGGCCTCCCTACTTGGCTTGCAGATGGCCACCTTCTTGTGTCTTACCATGGTCATCTCTCTATGTGTTATGTATGTCTTAATCTCCTCTTCTTATATGGACATCAGTCAAATTAGATCAGGGCTCACACATCTGACCTATTTCTAGCTTAGTAACTTCTTAAAGGCTCCATCTCTAAATACAGTCCTATTCTGAGATATTTGGGGTTAGGACTTCAACATATGAATTTTGGGACCACTTTTCAGCCCATAACAATATATAAGTAGGTATATAATAGATAGAAAAGACATATCTTGATATTTCTAACTTCAAGGGAACTAAATTGTAAGATCTATATAGAGATATATTATGGATACCTAAGCTATTGCCAATGCTTAGCCTTGTGCTGAATGAAACACAGTAGACCCTTAATTAGCATTAGATGAATAAATGAATATACTACTGAACTACTAAAGAGAAAAACTTAGTGAAATCATGTTTCTGTAATGTCAAGATTATATCGGGCTTATTTGCTAACTTAATTTAGATATATAAGGTAAATATTTAGCAGCAAGTTTTAAAATTTAAACTAAACAATATCTTGTAAGCTTGTGATGTTCTGGCCATTCTAGTTATTAATGCAGTCCATATATTTCACAGATAAATCACATGTTTATCTTCTCATGTAGAAAATAGATACATGACAACAGATATAAAGATTATTCTTTAAATAGTTGCTTTTTAATAATTTCTGGTTGCAAAAATATTAAAGCATTAAATGAAAAATATTGATTGTACAATTGCATATATAGGTAGAGCTAAATAAAGCTATAATAAATGCAACATTTTCTTTAATGAGGCAGTTTTAAGTATATTTCAATTCTAACTCAATAATTTCACAGATTAAATATAGAATAATTGTTAAATCAATAGCAAAACATATAGGTACATGAATCTTCAGCTTGATAAAAGGCCATTACAATTATTCATCAGTATGTTATGTATGAAATATTCACATGTATGCATATATAACTTATCCTGCATGTTCCTGCGTTCTACCACTCATGCGTTCCAGAGGAGAGCATTTTCTCTCCTTCTGTGAATACTTTCTGGCCAATGGGATGACATCAGCAGCTGAACTTGACAAAGTCCATGTGTTAGTCAATGAAAGAAGGATGAGGCAGTCTTGTCAAAGAAGAATAAACAGAATTCCACATCAGAGCTGTGTTTGCAATTGCACTTTGGTAAAGTTAGAGAAACAGAGGCAAGCAGTCAGGCTGATTTCAAACTAAGACATTCTTTCTTGTAAAAAGCAAACAATCTTTCAAATAGGATTTGAAAACAATTGTATATCAAGCTACAAGTCATACACACTACCGCCAATAGCTCACTCAAGAAACAAATAATGTTTCATCTTTGCAGTGTTGATTAAGTAAAGCAATAACACCCACACTTCACACAGATAAACTTGTAAATGATGTTTAAGTACTTACTTATAAGCGTTTCTGTATACCATAAAGAAAATTTCAAAAACTTATACTTACTATATTCTCTAAGGAAGTTTATTGCTTAGATTTCCATTCAGAATAATAAAACATGCATATTTGACTTTCTTCACTGAATAAATCTGTACTACCTAGTATTGGAGTTTTCCCTTGTAAATCTACTTAGTTAATGGAAATAGTAACTATGCAATTCATAGAACATATTTATGTGTGTCTCTCAGTCCAGACACAATTATATAATAGAAAATAAACTTTATGCCATAAGGAACTTATTTCTGTTATATTATATTCTGATACACTAACCAATCAGGCCATATTGCATGTGACTTGGGGGTTTCCCTGGATGTGGGACTTTCAGTGTTAAAATCAGGACAATCACAGGCAAACTGAGATGGCTGGTCACCCAATGACAACATATAGGAGATTTTATTATAAGAAAGAAAAATTAATAAACCAGAAAGGAAGAACCGCATCAACAATAAAAATAATGTCCCTGAACCAGTACTCATTCAGTCTTAACTTCATTCTGCTAAAAAAAAAAAAAAAAAAAAAAAAAAAAAAACCTTTGCATGGAAGGAAAATGTGACATTGTCTGTGGATAAAATGCTGACCATTCTCACCAAAGATAAGAAAGGCCACTAATGACATTAGTATTGCTCATTTTGGCTACCAAACCAACCAATTCAGCCTATTAAGAATTCCTTGAATCTCATGAACCTGTCTTATTCTCCACATTTTCTACTATTATTGCCTTCACTTATGTCTTGATTATTGTTCACCTAGGACTTACCTGTTTTACTTTTTTTAACCATCCAATTCATCTACATTGTAGCAGGAATGATTGTTAAATTTATTTTAAACAACTCTGATAATGTTATTATCACATCTAACATCAAGTTATCCTCATTTCATCTGAGGCTACGACTTGCAAAACAAAGGATAATCTTACATTATTCTGTGTGATTATTTAGAAAAAAATGTATGCCTTAAATTTTGAGGAATTGGGTCATTTCATCTAAGTTGTTAAATTTATGTGTATAGATTTATTCATAGTATTCCCATGTCAGCTCCTGTTTCCTTTTTGGGACTATAGTGATGACTTTCATTTTATGCTTGATAATTCTTCATTTGAGTCTTTTTCTTTTTTATGCCAGTTTTTTCCATTTTATTGATCTCTCAGAGAACTACATTTTGCTTTGTCTTCTCTATTTTCTATTTTCAATTTCATTGATTTATGCCATGGCTTTATCATTTTGTTCTTCCTTACTGCTTTGGTTTTATTTTTCTCTTCTTTTTCTGATTTCTTGAGGTAGTAGCTTATATTGTTCACCTGAGACCTATCCTTGTTTAAAATGTAAACTTTTAGTACTTTAAGTTTCCCTCTCAACACTGTTCTAGTTGTGTCTCCACAAATTTTGATATGTTAACGTGTTTTTTTTTTAAATTTTCTTTCAGTTCTCTGTAGTTTGTATTTCTCTGAAGACTTCCTCTTTGAACGCTGTTGATTAGATTTCAAGTATTTGAAGATTTGCATGTTATCTTTCTCTGTTCAATCTAGTGTGATTCTATTGTCATCAAAGAACACATTCAGCCAGCCCCGATGGCTCTTGCCTATAATCCCAGCAGTTTGGGAGGCTGAGGTGGGTCGATCCTTTGATATCAGGAGTTCGAGACCAACCTGGCCAACATGGTAGAACCTTGTCTCTACTAAAAATACAAAAATTAGCTAAGTGTGGTAGTGGGCATCTGTAATCCTAGCTACTTGGGAGGCTGAACCAGGAGAATCGGTTGAATCCAGGGGGCAGAAGCTGTAGTGAGCTATCACACCACTGCACTCTAGACTGGGCGACAGAGCAAGACTCCGTCTCAAAACAAACAAACAAGCAAAACAAAACAAAACAAAAAAACAAAAAAAGTAGTAACAGACTCTGTATTAATTCAACTAATGGATTTGTTAATATTTGTTTCATTCCTCAAATATGATTTATCTTCATATATGTTGTGTAGCAATTTAAAAACAGTGTATTTTGTTCTTTTGGTGTATTCTATAAATGCTTATTAGATCCTCATGGTTGATAATTTTTTCTTTTTTATTTTCAGATTTTCTCTTACCTTGTTAATTTTGTGTCTGGTTGTTCTATCGTGTTTTACAGATTGATTTTGAAGTAATCAACTATAATTATGAATTTGCCCATTTCTCCTTTCAGTTCTATCAGTTTTGCTTCACATATTTTGTAGCTCTGCTTTGTGATTCATTCACATCTAGGATGGCTGTATCTTTTAGTGGTTTGACTAGATAATCATTATGCAATGTCCCCTTTCTGTTTCTGGTAAATTTGTTTGTTCTAAAGTTTACTTTATTTGATATTAATATAGTCTCATTTTTTCCAAAAAATATATTTTAGAAGATACATGTAGAGATATTAAAGAGTACAGGCCTGGCATAGTGGCTCACGCCTGTAATCCCAGCACTTTGGGAGGCCGTGGAGGGAGGATCAGGAGGTCAGAAAATCAAGACCATCCTAGCCAACACCCTGAAACCACATGTCTACTAAAAATACACACACACACATACACAATTAACCGGGCATGGTGGCGGGCGCCTGAGACAGGAGAATGGCATGATGCAGGGAGGCAGAGATTGCAGTGAACCGAGAATGCGCCACTGCACTCCAACCTAGGCCAGCGAGACTCTGTCTCAAAAATAAAAGTACAGACATGCTTAAAATACCTCTTTATATATTTGTATTTGCTACTTCTAGTAGAAAATCTCACAGTGTGAATAGTATATAATAGAGAGAATATGTATTATGTATAAAAGACATTTGGCTCAAAAATTACAGCTAGAACAATTCATGAAATAAAAAATCTCATTTTCATAAATTTACTTTTAGTTAATTTATTTTTCTTATTTGGACTGTTACTAAAGGAATTAAGTGTGTTAACCCAGGGAAAGCAAATGAAAGCACAATGTATTCTTTTGCGTAGTTCAAAATTCCATGTGAACAAGCTTTAAGTTAAGGGGTCTAAACTTCTTAAGAAACTTCCATAAAGTACCTTTAGTTTTTTAAAAATTGATACTTTGAAGCAGACGTAAAATTCTAATTTTTGATGAATATTAGCTACTTAGATGTAATTCACTGAATCAAACATACCTTCAATGTATCCATTTCCCTGACTTGTTATAATTTCTATATCAAGGTATATTTTTCCTTTTTATCTATAGTTCTACAAATGGAATGATCAGTTGCATTCATATAAGGCCAATGCTATTTACTTATAACTTTTAAAAATTTCCATAAATGTTTAATTTAACCAAAGTAGCATACTTAACTTTCTTATAATTAAGTACAAAAGAAAACTGTGTGTACATCTGGGTAATGTTGTCTACTTTAATGTTATATACATTTACACATCAAGAGTTTTACAAACACCATAATACTTTCATTTCTAGTCTAATAACAAATTATATTTTAAATATTATATTTTAAATAATGTCTACTTGGAATTTTTCATTTTACATTGTGTTTATTTTTATGTTGAAATTTTATGTAATTTTTTTAACTGATTAGTGGTAATGACTTTATGCCTTTATTGACAGCAGAATAGTACAGATACAACAAATTAATCTTGACTTCATAAGTAAGGAAAAATAAGCAGAAACCCATATTGCACAATTTGACCACTTGCTAACCTTACCCCCATGCTCAAGTGAGTTTCTTCATGACATATGCAGATACTTAACCAAATACAAACAGGTACTTGTTAGAAATGTTTTTGTTTTCTTTTAACTTTCTTATCTTGCAGAATTTCAGATGTAGACACAACTAGACTGGCTGGTATAACAAACCTCTGTGTACCTATCACACAGCCCCAGTGATTTTCTCTTACCTACAGTTATCATAGAAAGATGTTTCAGACAGTCAGTGATGGCTGTCCCACAACAGTATCACGGAGCTGAAAAACTCCAGCTCCATTCATCACCTAGTGACTCTGTAGCCATCATGATGTTGTAGCACAAGGCAGTGCTCACATTTTTGTGATGATGCTGCTATAAACAAATCTGTGCTGCCAGTCATATAAAAGCCTGGCACATATGATTATGTACAGTATATAATACTTAATAATAAATGATTATTATTAGCTTATTATGTATTTATTATGCTATACTTTTTTTTTTTTTTTTGTGATGGAGTCTTGCTCTGTTGCCCAGGCTGGAGTGCAATGGCAGTCTAGGCTCACTGCAACCTCCGCCTCATGGGTTCAAGCGATTCCTCTGCCTCAGCCTCCTGAGTAGCTGAGACTATAGGCACATGACACCACACCTGGCTAATTTTTGTATTTTTAGTAGAGACGGGGTTTCACCATGTTGATCAAGCTGGTCTCAAACACCTGGCCTTGTTAACTGCCCGACTTGGCCTTCCAAAGTGCTGGGATTGCAGACGTGAGCCGCCGCTCCCAGCCTTTTATTATGTTATACTTTTATTGTTGTTTTAGAGTATACTCTTACATGTGTGCATATATATATATAAAGTTAACTGTAAAATAATCTCAGGCAGGAGCTTCAGAAGTTATTCCAGAAGGCATTGTCATCATAGGAGATACAGCTCCCTGCAGGTTATTGTCCCCTTCTAGTCACCTTCGCAATGTGGAGGCGGAAGATGGTGTTATTGATGATCCTGACCCTGTGAAGGCCTAGGCTGATAAGTGTTTGTGTTTTAGTTTTTAACAAAAAAGTTTAAAAGGTAAAAAAAAATAAAAATTTAAAAAATAGAAATAATAGAATCAAGATATAAAGAAAATATTTCTCTAAAGCTGTGCAATTTTTTTAATGTTTAAATTTTTGTGGGTACATAGTAAGTGTATATATGTATGGGGTACATGGGATGTGTTGATACAGGCACACATGTGAAATAAACACATCATGGAGAATGGGTACCCATTTCCTCAAGGATTTATCTATTAAGTTGCAAACAATTCAACAGCACGTTTTAAGTTATTTTAAAATTGTACAATGTGTTTGTGTTTTAAGCCAGGTGTTATTACAGAAGAGTCAAGAAGGTTAAAATAAACTTTAAAGTTTATAAAGTAAAAGAGTTACAGTAACCTAAGGTTAATTTATTATTGATGAAAGAAAATTTTTTTTTGTAAATTTGGTGAAGTCTGAGTGTACAGTATTTTTAAAGCCTACAGTAGTATACAGTAAGGTCCTAGGCCTTCACATTCACTAACCACTCACTCTCTGACTTACCCAGAGCAACTTCCAGTCCGGATCTCACTCTGTTGCCTAGACTGGAGTGCAGTGGCAGGATCTCGGCTCACTACAACCTTGATCTACTGGGCTCAAGCGATCCTCTTACCTCAGCCTCCCCAGTAGCTGGGACTACAGGCACGTATCACTATGCCTGGCTTTTTTTTTTTGTATTTTTTTGTAGAGAGGAGGTCTCACTGCATTGCCCAGGCTGTTTTCTATATTTAATTGTGCTTAGATATACAAATAGTTACTGTTGTGTTCCAACTGCCTATAGTATTCCGTACAGAAACATGCTGTACAGGTTTGTAGCCTAGGAGCAATATGTTCTATCATTTAGCCTAGCTGTGTAGTAGGCTGTACCATCTAGGTTTGTGTAAATACAGTTTCTGATGTTCGCACAATGAGGAAATCGCTTAACAATGCATTTCTCAGAACATATCCCTTTTCCTAAAATAGAATCTCATAATATGTGATCTTTTGTGTCTCATCGTTTACAACTAGCATGTTTTAGGTTTTTTAATTAAAACGTTTTTGTGGGTACATAGTAGGTGTATATATTCATGGGGTATGTGACATGTTTTGATACAGGTATGCCATGAATAATAATCACAGCATGGTGAATGGGCTATCTATCCCCTCAAGCTTTTATAGTTTGAGTTACAAATAATCCAATTACATTCTTTAAGTTATTTAAAACATACAATTAAATCATTATTGACTATAGTCACCCTATTGTGCTATCAAATAGTAGGTCATATATATATATATACATATACTTTAAGTTCTGGGGTACATGTGCAGAATGTGCAGTTTTGTTACATAGGTATACATGTACCACGGTGGTTTGCTGCACCCATCATCGCGTCATCTACATTAGGTATTTCTCCTATTGCTACCCCTCATCTGGACCCCCACCCCCTGACAGACCCTGGTATGTGATGTTCCCCTCCCTGTGTCCATGTGTTCTCATTGTTCAACTCCCACTTATGAATGAGAACATATGATGTTTGGTTTTCTGTTCTTGTGTTAGTTTGCTGAGAATGATGGTTTCCAGCTTCATCCATGTCCCCACAAAGAACATGAACTCATCCTTTCTTATGGTTGCATAGTATTCCATGGTATATATGTGCCACATTTGCTTTATCCAGTTTGTCATTGATGGACATTTGGATTGGTTCTAAGTCTTTGTTGTTGTGTGTGCCACAATAAACATACGTGTGCATGTGTCTTTATAGTAGAATGATTTATGATCCTTTGGGTATATAATGGAACTGCTGGGTCAAATGATATTTCTGGTTCTAGATCCTTGAGGAATCGCCACACTGTCTTCAACAATGGTTGGAAAATTAGTTACACAATGGTTGAACTAATTTACATTCCCACCAGCAGTGTAAAAGCATTCCTGTTTCTCCACATTCTCTCCAGCATCTGTTGTTTCCTGACTTTTTAATGACAATTAAACCATCCTAACTGGCATGAGATGATATCTCGTTGTCGTTTTGATTTGCATTTTTCTAATGACCAGTGATGATGAAGTTTTCTTCGTATGTTTGTTAGCTGCATAAATGTCTTCTTTTAAGAAGTGTCTGCTCATATCCTTTACCCATTTTTTGATGGGGTGGGTTGTTTTTTCCTTGTAAATTTGTTTAAGATCCTTGTGGATTCTGGATATTAGCCCTTTGTCAGATGGATAGATTGCAAAAATTTTCTCCTGTTTTGTAGGGGTTGCCTGTACACTCTGATGATAGTTTATTTTGCTGTGAAGAAACTCTTTATTTAATTGATCCCATTTGTCAATTTTGGCTTTTGTTGAAATTGCTTTTGGTGTTTTAGTCATGAAGTCTTTGCCCATGCCTATGTCCTGAATGGTATTACCTAGGTTTTCTTCTAGGGTTTTTATTGTTTTAGGTCTTACATTTAAGTCTTTAATCCATCTTGAGTTAATTTTTGTAGAAGGTGTAAGGAAGGGGTCCAGTCTTCACCATTTATTAAATAGGGAATCCTTTCCCTATTGCTTGTTTGTACCATGTTTATCAAAGATCAGATGGTTGTAGATGTATAGTGTTATTTCTGAGGCCTCTGTTTTGTTGCATTGGTCTATATATCTGTTTTGATACCAGTACCATGCTGTTTTGGTTACTATAGCCTTGTAGTATAGTTTGAAGTCAGGTAGTGTGATGCCTCCAGCTTTGTTCTTTTTGTTTAGAATTGTCTTGACTATACAGGCTCTTTTTTGATTCCATATGAAATTTGAAGCATTTTTTTCTAATTCTGTGAAGAAAGTCAGTGGTAGCTTGATGGGAATAGCATTGAATCTATAAATTACTTTGGGCAGTATGGCCATTTTCACTATATTGATTCTTCCTATCCATGAGCATGGAATGTTTTACCATTTGTTTGTGTCTTCTCTTATTTCCTTGAGCAGTGTTTTGTAGTTCTCCTTGAAGAGGTCTTTCACGGCCCTTATAAGTTGTATTCTTAGGCATTTTATTCTCTTTGTAGCAATTGTGAATGGGAGTTCACCCATGGGTTGACTCTCTGTTTGTCTATGATTGGTATATAGGAATTCTTGTGATTTTTGCACATTGATTTTTTTATCCTGAGACTTTGCTGAAGTTGCTTGTCAGCTTAAGGAGATTTTGGGCTGAGACGGTGAGGTTTTCAAAATATACAAATATATAATCTGCAGACAGAGACAATTTGACTTCTTCTTTTCCTATTCAAATACTCTTTCTTTCTCTTGCCTGACTGCCCTGGCCAGAACTTCCAATACTATGTTGAATAGATGTGGTGAGAGAGGGCATCCTTGTCTTGTGCTGGTTTTCAAAGGGAATGCTTCCAGGTTTTGCCCATTCAGTATGATATTGGCTGTGGGTTTGTCATAAATAGCTCTTCTTATTTTGAGGTACGTTCCTTTAAGACCTAGTTTATTGAGAGTTTTTTAGCAGGAAGGGGTGTTGAATTTTGTCAAAGGCCTTTTCTGCATCTATTGAGATAATCGTGTGATTTTTGACTTTGATTCTGTTTATGTAATGGATTACATTTATTAATTTGTGTATGTTGAGCCAGTCTTGCATCCCAGGGATGAAGCCAACTTGATCATAGTGGATAAGCTTTTTGATGTACTGCTGGATTCAGTTTGCCAGTATTTTATTGAAGATTTTCACATAGATGTTCATCGGGGATATTGGCCTGAAATTTTCTTTTTTGTTGTGTCTTTGCCAGGTTTTGGTATCGGGATGATGCTGGCCTCATAAAATGAGTTATTTAGAGAGGATTTCCTCTTTTTCTATTGTTTGGAATAGTTTCAGAATGAATGGTACCAGCTCCTCTTTTTACCTCTGATAGAATACAGCTGTGAATCCGTCTGGTCCTGGATTTTTTTTGTTTGACAGGCTATTAACTACTGCCTCAATTTCAGAACATTTTGTTGGTCTATTCAGGGATTCAACTTCTTCTTGGTTTAGAGTTGGGAGGGTGTGTGTGTCCAGGAATTTATCCATTTCTTCTAGATTTTGTAGTTTATTTGCATAGAGATGTTTATAGTATTCTCTGATGGTAGTTTGTCTTTCTGTGGGATCAGTGGTGATATCCCCTTTATCATTTTTTTTAATTGCATCTATTTGATTTTTCTCTTTTCTTCCTTTTTTATTCTGACTAGTGGTCTATTTAGTTGATCTTTCCAAAATACCAACTCTTGGATTCATTGACTGTTTGAATGGTTTTTCGTGTTTCTATCTCCTTTAGTTCTGCTCTGATCGTAGTTATTTCTTGTCTTCTGCTAGTTTTTGAATTTGTTTGCTCATTTTTAATTTTGATGTTAAGGTGTCTATTTTAGATCTTTCCTGCTTTCTCTTGTGATCATTTAGTACTATAAATTTCCCTCTACACATTGTTTTAAATGTGTCCCAGAGATTCTGGTACATTGTGTCTTTTATCATATCAAAGAAAGTGTCTTGATGATAAAGTGTCAGAAATCTAACAGATTCCATAGCTATCTGTTTTAATAATAATAGAGATTAAGAAATGTTTTATTTCAAATTTGTAGATCTTGAGTACTATGACAACTAGAAATCAGAATAAATTATAATGAAAATATGACTTTCTATAGATTAGCTACACCATCCATTTTATTATATGACACAAAAATAAAGATACTACCATTTCCTGTATATTAGTTTTTTAAAATTATTTTAAATCTCATATATGAAGTTATCTTACTATGTCTCATACAAGTACATTTTTAAAGGACTGTTTAGATTTTACAAATGTAAACCTGTTTTGTTTGTCATCTTATTCTTTGCTTGCTTTCTTCTTTTAATTTAGCATGGATTTATTGTGTCACACAATGTATGTAACATGATAATATTTGCTTTGTACAATCAAAAAGGAGCTGAGATATCTAATGTTAAATTGTTGAAATTTAATAAGACAGTGTATATAAATTTATACAAAACTTTCAAAAACTGTAATCTTCTCTAACTTCAGACCTATGACTGCATTGAAAAGAACCATCTGTGGTAATACTTTTTATTTGTGAGTTAATTTACCTTCCAGACTAAATAATTGAACACATTTTAAAAGCTGATTTAGTGATTAGTATATAATATAAAATCTTCACTGTCTCCATTGTTTTAAAAACAATTGTATATCATGAAATATATAACAATTATTTTATTTACATGAGCACCTCATAAAACTATTGTTAGTTAAATGTGTACCTGTGTGTGTATGTTTCCCAAGAGTAACCTAAAATATCTTTGATGATTGATAGAATAAGTTACTCTGTAATTATTTAAGCATTTATAATTTTATCCTATCTTGTTACACTCAACATGACATAACTATTAATCAAAGAATAACGTGGCATATATTGCTATTTCAAGATCTTGTAATTTTGTTTACTGATTATGTTTTCTCAATGTATTTTTTATTTCTTTATTATTCTTTTCTTTCTATTTTTTTCTAAGTTGCTAACAGTTGTTTCTCTCCATAATTTTGCCTTTTAAAATTTATTTTATTGTAGTTACAAATTATTTAACCAACACGTGTACCTCATTTCAGCAGAAATTTTCATCTATGTTGGATAAATTTCTCTTACAAAGGCAATCTGGCTTATGCATAAGGAGATATACACAGATACTATAATAAGATATTTGTTTTTCAATTTGGATTGAAATCAAAGAGCATAATTTTATTCAATCCTTTCTGGTGCATATATAGAGCCACCATCTCAAGAGTTGTGTAATTTAAGATAATTACACAACCAATGACACCACTAACAATCAATGCCACCATCTCAAAGAGAAAATGGTAGACAACAATTTAACTAGCCAAAGTGTCTTAAAAAAAAAAAAAAAGTAACTCTATACATTGTAAAATGTATTTTATTTGTATAAATTTAAAGTCTCCAGTTCTATCCACATTGCTGCAGAAGAAGTGATTTCATTCTGTTATGGCTCTGTGTGTGTGTGTTTGTGTGTGTGTGTGTGTGTGTATCACCTTTCTTTATCCAATCATCCATTGATGAACACTTAGGTTGATTCTATTTCTCTGCTATTACAAATAGTCCTGAAATAAACTTATGAGTGCAAGTGTCTTTTTGATATCATGATTTATTTTCCTTTGGGTAGATACCCAGGAGTGGAATTGCTAGATGGGATGGTAGTTCTTCTTTTAGTGTTTAGTTTTTTTTTTTTTTTTTTTTAATCTCCATACTGTGTTCCATAGAAGTTGTAGTAATTTACATTTCTACCAACAGCATACAAGGGTTCCCTTTTCTCTGCATCCTCATCAACGTCTGTTTTGTCTGTGTGTGTGTGTGTGTTTTTTTTTTTTTTTCTTTTTTGCTTTTTATTAAATAGCCATTCTCACTGGTGCAAGATAATATCTCATTGTGGTTTAAATTTGCATATCTCTGATGATTAATGATGTTGAGCATCTTTTCTTATGCTTGTTGGCCATTTCTTCTTCTTGTATGCCTTATTTTGAAAAAAAAAAAAAAAAGTCTGTTCATGTTCTTTTCCTGTTCTTTAATGGGAATATTTGTGGATGAAGGAGCAAAATCACCTGATGACCATTCAACAGGCCCTGGGTACCAATACCAATTTAAAAGGAAGCAAAAACCACCTGGTGATCATCAAACAGACCATCCAGAGGCAAAACTCCTTATGTGGAGAAATTAGAAGCAATTAGACTTCTCTCTTATCTAAAGCAGGCATCTGGTTCCAGATTCCTTTCCCCATCTAAAAATCTATAAGTAACTAGAATTTGTCTACGTCTCTGGAATGCCATGCCAAAACTAATTGTGCATCAAGGCACCAAAATCACTAAAAATGTAATCATTTATTATGGCCCACATGGCTAAATTACCTTAAGTGCCCTCTTTAAGGTCCATAAATACCCTGCAGGAAAAAATCTACCACCGTGCACTCAGTCCTCTCGCTGAGGTGCCTGGCTGCACTCTTCTGCAGGTTTCTTTCTTTCTAATAAAACTCTCCTTTTTCTAACCTATACCATTGTTGGTAAATTCTTTTTACCATCTCTCAAATTGACCACTTCTCGAAGCTGGGGCTCTGACACCTCACCCAGCCGTGGGATTTTGTTCTTGGTGTTTAGTTGTTTGAGTTCCTCGTAGACACTGGAAATTAGTCCTTTCTTGGATGCATAATTCGCTGAATATTTTCTCCCAATCTGCAGAATATTCATTCTGTTGAGTATTTCTTTTTTTGTATGGAAGTGTTTTAGTTTAATTTCATCCCATTTGTCTATTTTTCCTTTTGTTGTTTGTGTTTTGAGGTCTTAATCATGAATTCTTCACCTAGACCAATGTCCAGAAGAATTTTTTCTAGGTTTTCTTGTAGTATTTCTATGTTTTTAGGTCTTACGTTTAAGTCTTATGCCCTCTTGAGTTGATTATTATAGATGGTAGATCTACAAAAGAGAACCTCTGTCTACCAGAGATAGAGGCTTTGTTTCATTTTTCTGCATGTGGCAATCCATTTTTTTTTCTTTTTAGAATACACCAAGATTATGTCAAGATTTTCTGTTAATACCTTGTCTAGTAACAAAAGAGCCCAATGTTATGAACTTAAGTGTAGACTACGTTATAAAGCAAACATCTACCATCATCCCGTGAGCAGTTTTATTCAGTCCTAAACAACTCAACATACTATGTTTAACATTTCTTCTCTTTTCAAATGGAAGGTTTCATAATTCTGATTCATTTCATTTCTGATTAGTTTCAATGTTTATTTTAACAGTTTAACCTATAGAAAGACCTATTTTATATTATTAACTTTCTTATCACTGCTATCCCTGACCTTTTCAGCACCCACCATGCCATTAGAACAGTAAAATATAAAGACACTGTGACAATGGAAGATAGAAAAGCAGAAACTAAAATGCCAAAATTAGGGGGTGATTACAACTCCAAGAGATGAATTTGTCAGCATGCATGCACTTGCTTTTTTATTTCAATATTATAATTCTTGCTTCATCCCATAATCTTTGAAAAGTACTTTTCAAAATGAAGAAAAAAATATTCGGGTTAATTTGTGATTTTTTTTTTTTTTTTTTTCTAGAATAACTTCAAAGCAGTGCTTTGAAGAAGCTGTGGTCCTAGGTGTTTGTATGTTATTTCTGAACCAAAAAATATCTGCTTTATATTCTTGGTGTAGAAAGAGATTTAAATCTCCTAATTAGTCTGGTTTCAATTTTCCCAAACTCCATAATATTTAAACATGAATATACTTTAATTTCATAAAAAAAGGCAGGCAGAGATAATGCGTTTACCATCATAAAAATAACAAAGAAATTAATTAATTATATTTTCCAAATCTTGAATTATCTTGATACTATTTCAGACTTTCTTTATTTTAATTTTCTGTGGACCCTTGGATTATAATATAAATGAGGCATGAATCATGACATCTGCTAAACCAAATATTTCTGCAGAACAAGAAAAATATGAAATAAGAAATTATAAATATTTTGATTAAAATATGAAACATGTTTCTGATAGAAGGGTATTTGGAAAAAATGTTAATTTTAAAAATTGTTAAATAACTACTACCTTATCTTTGCTATATTTATATATATGGTCCACAAGACTGTAGGTTAAGAAAAAATACCAATTTATTTTTCATAAAAAACTGAATTTTAAAATGTGAAGTTTAGCAGAAATAATTATTCTTAAATAAGAAAATAGATTTGCAGTTATATTGGAGTCAGTATTTTGTGTGTGCTTTTTCTTTGTTTGCTTGTTCTTTTTAACTTTAAATTCTACTTTTAAAATGTGACATCTTGCTTAGTATTTCCTCCTATGTTATTAAAGAAATGTCTACCCTGGAAATTTTTTGGGGAAAAACTTGATCATCAAACACGTATGGAAAGTGGTATATCCTCTTTCCCCTCTGAGAAAATTACAATAAGTGTCAAGATAATAAAAATTCAAGGAATTTCTACAAAGAGAAAGAGAGCTTTTTAATATGAATTTGTCTAGAATTTACTATAATAAATTTGATTACAAACCACTTTTACTCTGCCACATAATAGCTAATTAACAGCACACAGAATTTGTTTATCATACAAAGTACATTATGAAATAGGGATGTAGATCGCACTTTTTTATATATAAAATCACCTTTGATAGTATGTTATAATACCAACTACTTGAAAATAAATGTCTCCCACAGCATAAAAATGTGTTTTCTACCTTTTCTGGTGACTAAGACCATTTTAATTATGATTAATTATATGAAACATCTAATATAGCACTTTTTCTCCCTTTTAAAGATGCTATTCTCCCCCAAAACTTTGTGAATTATGTAGCTTAAATTTTAGCAATCCTGTCATATAAATGCAAAAATTCATTGGACCAAAATAGTATAGCTTTGTTGGGTAGAAGGGCAATTAGAATTCAGATCTCTTTTTCTTGATATGTCTTCTTGGAATGAGTCAATTGTTTCATGTTTTAGGCCTATTTTAAATGAAAGTAAAAGAAAAACTGTTAATAAAACTATAATATGAAATATTCATTTTCATGTGTTTGTCCTAGAAGCAAAGCAGGGCACTAATTTGTTATGATAGCTCTATGTTTTTGATAAAAATATGTTAGCTTATAAATGTCCTAGAATTCAGAAACTTGCACTGCTAGGAGACTACCCAAAGAATTCATAGCCAAAGGATTCCCAGTGCTGAATTTCACAAATGATCAGAAAGTGTAATAGTCACCAATCAGACATTTCAAGAAGCTTAATTCCAGAAAACCAAGTTTGATATTCCCTTTAAAAAAGAGCCAAGCAGATTCATAAGGAAAATAAAGAGGGAGTGGGTAATTCCAAAATACTTAAAGTATTAGAAACAGTATAGTTCAGATCTAATCTAGATATTTGAGTTATTCCTCAAATTGCATCAATTAACGTGGGAATATTGATTTTCTTTTAAAAAAACTCTTATCTAGACATTTGCAGAAAATTTTACAATACTAGATTAATATGATATTACACAATTTTGTCGCATTTCTGCCTTCTTTTTAATTATATTCCTCCAGAACAGAACAAAACAAATAATCATCCTTTATCTCACTACCATTTGTAATCTCATGTTGATACTCTTCATGAGATTTCTCTATGCTTATTTAATGAGAAACACATAAACACAACGTTTTTGTCAATTTACTTTACAAACATGCGATCATATGTATATACATATTATACATAAATAGTGCATTTTTTCTCATTCAACAATATCTAATTAAAATCATTGCAAATTAGCTAGCATCTCTGCAATTTATTATTTTTAATGCCAGCATTCTATTCTATAGAGTGAATGTTCTGTATATTTCCTAAATCTTTAAAATTTTGTTTTTTATATGTGTGTATTCCACTTTTACCTCTACAAATAACAAGCGATACTATCATACATATCCTTGCCAATTGTCTTTGAGTTCTAAAAGTTATTTCTTAGGGATAGAGTCCCAGGAGAAAGATTGCCAGGTCAAGCATTATTTATGTGTTTAATTGCAATATATGTTAACAAATTGGCTTTCATCTCTAACAATTCACACACCTTATAGCAATTTATGAGAATATCCAGTTTCATCACATCTCCACCAGTAAAACTCTTTGATTTCTCCTAAACCATTCATAAATCAATCCTTAATGTTTCTTTAATTTGTGTTTCTCTGATGGCTATTGTATTCGAATAGCTTTTAATATGTTTGTCGACTATTTGTATTTACCCTTTAGTAAAATCCCTCTTTATTCATTTGTTCATAGTTTATTGGATGCTTTTGTCTTTTCTTTCCAATTTTTGAGAGCTATTTGTTTATTACAGAAATTCTCCATATGTTACACTTTTCTCCGCCACATCTATTACCTAAGTACTGGATATGTTAATCTTATTCTTTACGCTACGTAAGTCCTATGTACAACTTGTGTGTATTTGTGTATATATATGTATTTATATATATACACACATGCATATACATACACATAATACATATGTATTTACATGTATAAAATATATATACACACATTTTAGTTGTATATGCATTTTATAGCATCAGTGCTTCCAGACTTGGTTATAAACATCTAAACATCTCCTTTATCCTTAGATTTTAAAGGAAAATATTAAATTTTCTTGCATTAGTTTCCTACCGTTTACATTCTCACATGTGATGGGATCTATTCCTGTATGCTTTCTCTATTCCTAGAAGCTAAGGCAGAATCAAATTAAATAATAATGGTAGCTTTATAGTATTATCTGAAAAGGCAAAGACATCATAGTTGTACTTTCTCTTTACTGCATTGGAAATTATTAGAAAACTTTTTTTAACATGATCTGGAAAAACATGTATCCAGTTAAAAATATTGCCATACAAATACGAATTCAATTAAAAATATTGCCGTACAAATATGAATTCAATTGAACTTACAGAAAAATATTTGGAGTTTAGTCATTTGTATGTCTTTCCTTCTAAAAGCATGATCTCTCTTTCCATTTGTTACATATATTTTACTCTTTTTAAAAAGCTTTTTATTATACATTCACTAATTTTTATTAAAATTATTTCTATACACTTTATAATTTTATAAATTACTGTAAATAACATTCCCATTTACATTTGTAAGCTTTTTTTTCTAGAGTGTAGAAAAGATGTTAGTTTTTATACTTGCATCAAATTAATTTGCATTATTATCTCATTAATTTAATAAATTTTCAACTAGCAACTTTTGGGTTTCATCGGATACATAAATTTATAATTTTTCCTTTATATTTTGCTAGGTATTTCATTTTTCTTATTATATTTGCTAAAACTGAAGGACAATATCAAATGCTAATACTAAGAAAGGGTAATCTTATTTCATTACTTATTGTTAATTATGGTAATTTAGAGTTTTAGTCTTTGAGTAATTATTTGCTGTGGTTTTCTTTCTTTGACTTTGATAAAGAGAGTTCTATTACCTTGAAGTATTTATCTGTACTTACTATCACCCTCTCATTCAAACTTAATCAAATCAAATTTTTACCAGAAACATTCTACCCAAATTGGTTTTGTGAATCAGTAATTTCCCATTGCTAAATCTAATGGTCACCTGTCATTCTTCTTCTCTACCTCTACAAAAATATTTAGATGGTTTCATATTAACCTCCTCTTTGCTATACTTTCTTCACTTGGTTTCTAGAAGAACATTCTCTTTATTGTTCTTCTACTTTCTTCTCCTCAGTTTTCTATCCTCATTCCTCTTATTCTCCCCAGACTTTTGATATTGCTATGACTAAGGGCTCAATCCTCAATTCTGTTCTTACTCCCTTGGTGATCATATCCAAATTCATAATTCTAAACACCATCTCTATGCAAAGCACTCCTAATTTTTTATCTATAGCCCAGACCTTTCTCCTAAGCCCTAAGCTCTAGAAGTATGTTTCTAATTGTCTACTTGCATTATTATTTGAATAATAGATACCTTAAGCTCAACACATTCTATAATTAGTAAACCATGATATTCTTCAAAGTCTATGCACCTATCTACTCTAATACTCTCTTATTCTATACTACATATACACAGCCTTATATGTAAAATTAACTACATGTTTATAAATTGGTCAGATTCTTTAATAATAAATGCATATACTGATGGAATATCTACTGTACTAAAATCATTTCTAAACTTGGTATAATACTATTGCTTTATAAATTTAGGTTACATTCCCCTAAAGCAAAGAAATTTATTTCTTGGTAGGCAATAAAATGTACTCAAACAAAAATATTTGTCACCGCATCCTTGTAAGCAGTTATCATCACAAAATAATTTTTAAATCAGCATTTTAGTGTGCAATTGGAATTCAAAAAACCGCAGTGAATACGTGTGTGTGTGTTCAGTAAGAGTCATGAAAGTTTTACATTATTTAAAAATATATAATGTTTACAAGAAAGAGTATAATTATATTCAACAGTCTTACTAAAAGCACAGAATAGATGTACTCTGGGTATTTAAAGCCTACGGCCTTCAAAAGCAGAACCAGCATGTCTGACTGGAATAATAGCAAATGGCTTCCTTTCTCTCCAGCTTGCTCAATGTCCTGCATTATGCCAAAGTCATGATTTCACTCATGTTAACTGCCCTCTCCCAGATCCTACACATTATTCTATAGGCTACTTTTTTTTTTTTTCATTAAAGAAACCTTCTTTGGCTCTATTGTCTGAAATCCCTAAGTCTAATTTTGTACTTTGTTGGATTTATGAGCCATAATTTGTTTTCTATTAAATCAATTTTGTAATACATTAGTCTCATCGCCTGAAACAAATTGTAACTGTGATGATGAGAAATACATCTTCTGTTGCTGACCATTTCCTATAGTACCTCATGTTTTGTAGGATTCATAACTGGCTAACACAGATCACACAAAACTGACTAATTTAAAAAGCAGAATAGTTACAAAAATAAGAAGAAAAACAATGTACACATATTTAAATCCTATTTCCACATGGAAACTTAAATTTAATAATCTAATTGATAATCTAGGGGACCTGTGAGAGACCCTCCAGGTAGTGGCATCTTCTTCCAGGTATAAGTATAAGATGTATTTAAGACATATTTTAAAGGTTTCCTCAATGATGTTAAAGTGGATGCAAATATTAAATAAAATCTCTACTTTCATGTGTGTCATGAAGTTCATTTGAAGTTACACTTTTAGAAAAGCTATTCTACCTTCTACAGAAAAGGTGACATAGTTCATTTGAGAGAGGCAAAAATGTACATCATCAATTTCTTTTGTTTATGGAAATGAGTGGTATTTTTAAAAGTTTGCAATTAGAAGTCTTCTGTCAATATTGCTCAAACTCATATTATTTGTTGATTATAGGATTATTTATATGTACGAAGGTCAGTCTTTGAGGAATAAGGCAGAGAGTGGAGAAGTTATATGATTTTTTACAGAGGTTAAGCAGGTTGAAGCTAGAAGTGGTGAAACTTTGGTCCCAAAAGCTGGAATCTGTAATAGAGGAAACTGACCAAAATAATTCCTATAGAATTTACGCTGAAAGAATTGAAGCAACACATTTCTGAGTTGTATATTGTGGAATAAACAACTGCTGCTTCAAATCTTCAAAAAAGCCAAAAACAAAAGCCTTGTATGTATAGTGGAGGAAAAGAAATGCCAGGTTATGTGGAAATAAAGAGGAATGACTAAATTCCCCATCTGGGTTTCTATGAATCAAGAGATAGATGCCTGTAAGCAATTTCCTATAAATCTTAAAGGAATAGTTGACCTCAGCTGATATTATCTAGGCTACAAAAAATGCTCATGAGAATTTATGGAGGCAAGAAATTGGATAGGTGATATTTAAAGGTATAAGAGTCCACTATGAACTTCTGATCTAGAAACAAATGTAACATCCACAGAAACCATCATGGTGGTAGTAAAAATAGGCATCACAAAATCCATGAGAGTAAGAACTTTTACTTACCTTCTAATAGTATTTTCATTCAGGTTATACTTGATTAAAAATTAGTAAATACATAGCATGTGGTATAGTTTTGTTGTGTCCCCACCCAAATCTCATCCTGAGTTCCCATATGTTGTGGGAGGGACCTGGTATGTCTTTATCAGCAGCATGAAAATGGACTAATTCAGCATGTTAAAGTACAAAAATACTCAAAATCGGATTTGACTGGGGTGGAAAAAGGACTTACGGGTTATAACTACATAGTTTTCTAAATTGATATGCTTTAAATTTTTGGTTTCCATACAAAAACTTAGGAAATACCTGAAGTTGCATACATGAGTAATAAAGTTTGTTTCAATAAATGATGCTGTTATCATAAACCCATTTCTGGTCATTTATTTTCATGTTGACCACATTTTTCTAATGGAATGTTAACAATATTCCATTGCATGTAATAATTATGTAACAATAATAATGTTTACTAAATAGTCCTTGGGATGTTTCATGTATTTCATCTCATTTAATTCTTACAATAACATTATGGGTTATTACAAATAACACTAATATTATATTATACTTAATATTATAATTCCCATTTTATATTTGAGGAAATTGAGATACTCAAATATTACATGATTTCACTACATTTTCACCGTAGGTTGGCTGATTCTAAGGACTATACTGTTTTATATTGTTAAAAATTACGTTTGTTTTTGTTCAATGTCTAATATAATAACATGTTCAGGCATTAAATTAAATTACTGTTTTCTTCTATAACTAATATTGCTGCTGATTATGATGATTACACTGATGATCTGGGAAGGATTTTGCCAAGTAGCTTGAGAGTAAGTCCAAAGCAAATTACGTTTTAGCCATTTATTCAGACAGTAATAATTGCAGTGGTCCCATCACTGTATACACCAAACTGGATTGATAGTGCAAATAATGAAATTAATTTATAGTCTTGTTTCAAGTTTTAAAGTTGTCATAGTTTTATGTGTTTGTGACAGTGATATTCATAAGGTGTCATCAGACAACTGACATGTAAATTTATTTTCAAATATAATGTGGAAGTAGTCATAATATTTGTTTATTGTTAATGGAGAAAAAATTTACTGGGATGATTAAATTTTATCTGTTGCCTCATATAGCATAGAATCTGGATTAATGATTCAAAACTGTTTATTATATCTGGTAAAATCAAATTGAATAACTTAGACTTATCAGTCAAAAGGCCATGCTAATGAAACTACATGTACTTCAGTCTTAAATGCAACACTAGACAAAGGCTAAATACTTGCCAACTTATTGATAAATTCACAGTGGTTCTCTAATTTTTTATTTCCAGGGACTCAAGGCAAGATAAAGGGGTGTAAATAATCTTGAACTTAGGTGGAACCACCAATTTGAGTAAATTAAGAGGTGGTATAAAATAAATCAAGAATTATTCAGTGATTGAATCTGTGCTAACAAAGCTGCTTCATTCACGGAGGTGTCATCTGCCCTTGTTCTGGGAGGGCATTGAATGAGTATTGTTTTCCTCTTGTTTTTGTGGGACAAGATTCTGTTTCACAACCTCAGGGAATCTACAAACATTCTAGTAACTTCTTTTTTCCCCCACTTATTTTGATGATTTGAAAAGTAATTCATATACTCAACTATAAAAAATTATTAACTCTAAAAATTGCTTGTGATATCATTGAACACATGAAATAAATTTGTATAGTTAGTAAATATTAATTTCAACCATTCTATATAATGGTGATTCACCTAAAATTATATTTGAAAAAAATGGGTTCTACTGATGAAATAATTGTCAAGGCAAGAAAGAAGAATTTTCCATGTATGGGAGTGGAAATAATGTTTTTATTTGAAGAATAAAAAGGAAAGAAAATTAAAAGAAAAACAGAAATACCTCTTAGACATTTTAATAAAGAATAATATTTCAATAATAAAAGTAATAAAAATAATAAAATAATAAAAAATAAAAATTTCAATTACTTTAATCACTAGAGTATATGCCTCTTGTTAAAATGACTTTTTAAGGATTCCTACAGTTTTAATGAGTTGTGAACACTGATGTTAAATTCTTTTCATGATAGATAGCCCTAGAAATACATCTTAGTTGTTGTTATGAAGATATCTGTATTGTGTCATCTATTATAAATTTACATGCTAAAACACAGAATCATTTTTATTCACCATGCTTATTGCCATTACAATTATAATATTGGACAGAATCTAACTTGACTAAAATATATTTCTTCTACAAATTGTTTATTTATTTTTATGCATGGAAAATTATTTGGCAACACTTTTAAATGGGACTTTTTCAAAAGTTTGTATAGAAATGTATACATTTAGTTTGATATTCACTAATGGTCTTTAATGTACACATTATAGCTTAACCTCTAAAGGAGGATATTCAAAGACTTTATAGCTATCTGCATGTAATTCAATCTTGATTATACACATTAATTGTTTTGTTTTTTTAGATGATATACAGGCATAGACAAGTTTTATGTTGAGTTGGGAGACTCCTTCTGCTTGTTTTGCGTTCTTGTGCAGTAAGGGACTGACTTAATGTGCTGTGTACAATCATACCACCAAACGCAAAAATGTTGAGTGCACCGACAGGCTCCGACCTCTTCAGGTCTAAAATGATTTTCTGACTACTACGTTGCAAAATCAGATAGCTGAAAGAGAGCAGTGTCATTTAAAGTTGCCTCTGAGATCAGCTGAAGTCCATTTTCCCTCTTCCGTCTATGCCTTTCAAGAGCAGGAGATGGAGTCTACATCTCAGAAGTTTGAGGAATAAAAGGAACAAAGGCAACTTTCCCTTAGGAAGTCTAAATTACTTACGTGTAACCTCAAAGTCCTTCAGTTTCACAATAAAGCCTAGGCAGTGCCTGCAGAACACTGACATGGTGGTGCATGAAGAGAGGGCCTCTTCAGGGTTAATTCAACCCTGCATCTGTTGATGTCCCATGGCCTTGAAGTCTCTAGGGTCTTCATGTACCTTTATTTCTTTTCGGTATGTTTGGATCTCTGCCTGTTTACTTACAGCGCTCACGCTGTATGAAAAGAAGCAGGATAGGATGTTTTATCTCTTGTCTGAGCTGCTTCAATTAAATTAATGGACCCATTCAGCTCACTCTTTCCCCTTTCAGATGCACCCCTGATGAATACATTAAAAAGATCTTAAGTCTCAAGATGGTACATCATGGTATTAGCCAGGCACTCATTTCCCTCTGCTTTCTTTTTCTGTAAATCAAATAATTAATGAGATATCCACCTCAATAAAGCACTTCATCAATATTTTGTGGTAAAGGGAAAGAAATGCCCTGTTTGCATGTAGTAGAGCTTTTATCTCCATCTATGCAGAATTTTGTGGGCAAAGGTAGTAATATTGAAATGACAAAATATTGACTGATTCTTGCAGTTTGTTCCTCAGAGCTGAGAAGGATTAGTTAAAGGCTGTATATGCTGTTTCACAGAGAAGCAAATGGCAAGCTTGTCAATATACCATGGATATTTTGTGCTCAATATTTAAGCTGTCAACATCAAGTGGGACACATTAGTTCTGTAGACTTTTATGTCAGTAGAGGAGGGCATAGTTTCTCTATGGAATGTGCATATGGTTTCACTTTTTAAAAATAAAAAGCGAGCAATTGTCTATGTTTACCTATGTTTAATTATTTTTTTTTTTGTTTTAGGATATTTTGTCTTTTCACAATGTCTTTTACTTTAAACTTTAATTCAGAAATGACACCAGATGTGTAAATGACTATAGTAGATCTTTGTTAACTTGCTGCATGATAAGTTCCCTTTTTATAGATTATAGATACTACATATTAGAGAAAGAAAACTAAATTCTATTTGTTTTGTGCAATGCTTTCCACTTGAGCTGACAGCTATTTATCACTTCCAAGAAGAGGGCAACACCATAAAAGTTATGAAAATTTCTCCCTCTTTTTCATTTTTACAGGTGGTATCTTAATTGAACAGACAGGTTTGTCTTCCTGAAGTGTTTAGATTTTGTTTTGGATAAGTATTCATAAGCTATATTTGATATTTCTTTGAACACTTCATATCAATCAGTATACAAGTCAGAGTCTAATGGGAATTGAGCCTGGACGGAGGTAAAGAAGAAAATATGAGAGATGAGAGAGGACAGAGACAGAGAGCAAGAGAGAGAGAATTTAAAGCTGATTCACACTGCCAGATATTATGCTTACCTCAGTACGTCCACATCACAATAACTCAAAATAAAATTTAGTAAACTACTAAAGGGAAGGAAGGATATATTCCTCATCTTTGTAGATTGTGAATTCACACAACAAAATTTAAAGCAGTAGGAGGCCTAGAGAACAAACATTAGCAAATGAAATGGGACAAAATTAAACAAAACTAAAAGGTTTGCTGTTTTCATAACAATAATTGGATATGGTTAGAGTACGACTGGGAAAGACTCATGAAGAAAGGGAAATTTGAAGCAGTGCTTTGGTGAAGAACAGGCATGTTCATGTGGAGATATCAAAAAATCGAAGTGTTGGAAATTTATAAAAGCATCATTTATGTAAAATCTTACAACGTTTCACTCAGTTCCAACTGAATGTAAAAATTAAGTACAGGTGCAGATCATGTGAAATATAATTAAAATTTGCATTTAAATCTATAAAGTGTTAAACATAACAGCCTCCTCCAAGAGTATGTAAATAAATTACCACCTCTTAACCTAAGAGGAAAATGTTAATACATTTTGAAGAAAATATATGTTTACATCTTTGTACCATAATACAGCAGAACACAAAGCCCAAAGTCACAATCAAAACATTAAAAATTACTCCAAAATTCATTAAAATTTTCCAAAAATTAGTTTTTCCTAAAAGAAAATAAAAGACCATAACAAGGAAACTTTGGGTCAAAAAAAATTAGGATCGGGAGCAAGATGGCCTAATAGGAACAGTTCCAGCCTCCAGCACCCAGCGTGAGTGACACAGAAGATGGGTGATTTCTGCATTTTCAACTGAGGTATCGGGTTCATCTCACTGGGGAGTGCTGGACAATCGGTGCTGGTCAGCTGGTGCAGCCTGACCAGGAAGAGCTGAAGCAGGGCGAGGCATCACCTCACCTGGGAAGCACAAGGGGACAGGGAATCACTTTTCCTAGCCAAGAGAAACTGAGACACACAAGACCTGGAAAATTGTTTAACTCCCACCCTAATACTGCACTTTACAAAGGGTCTTAGCAAAGGGCACACAAGGAGATTATAGCTCACACCTGGCCCAGAGGGTCCCATGCCCATGGAGCCTCTCTCATTGCTAGCACAGCAGTCTGAGATTTAACTACAAGGCAACAGAGAGGCTGGGGGAGGGGTGACCACCATTGCTGAGGATTAAGTAGGTAAACAAAGCCATGTGGAAGCTCAAACTGGGTGGAGCCCACTGCAGCTTCAGGAGGCCTGCCTGTCTCTGTAGACTCTACCTCTGGGGACAGTGCATAGTTAACAAAAAGCAGCAGAAACCTCTGCAGATGTTAATGACCCAGTCTGACAGCTTTGAAGAGGGCAGTGGATCTCCCAGCACGGAGGTTGAGATCTGAGAACGGACTGCCTGCTCAAGTGGGTCCCTGACCCTGAGTAGCCTAACTGGGAGACATCCCCCACTAGGTACAGACCGACACCTCACACCTCACATAGCTGGGTACACTGCTGAGACACAGCATCCCGAGCAAGAATGAGACAGCACACTTTCTGTTCAGCAATATCTATCTTCTGCAGCCTCTGCTGCTGATACCCAGGCAAACAGGGTCTAGAGTGGACCTCAAGAAATCTCCAACAGACCTACAGCTGAGGGTCTTGACTGTTAGAAGGAAAACTAACAAACAGAAAGGACACCCACACCAAAACCCCATCAGGATATCACCAGCATCAAAGACCAAAGGCAGATAAAACTACAAAGATGGGGAAAAAGCAAGGCAGAAAAGCTGGAAATTCAAAAAATCAGAGCACATCTCCCCCTCCAAAGGAACACAGCTCATCGCCAGCAATGGATCAATTCAGATGGAGAGTGACTTTGACTAGTTGAGAGGAGAAGGCTTCAGTCAATCAAATTTCTCAGAGCTAAAGGAGGAATTTCCTACCCAGCACAAAGAAACTAAAAATCTTGAAAAAAGAATGGAAGAATGGATAACTAGAATAATCCATACAGAGAAGGCCATAAATGAACTGACAGAGATAAAAACCATGACAAAAAATATACGTGACAAATGCACAAGCTTTAGTAACTGACTCGATCAACTGGAAGAAAGATTATCAGTGATTGAAGATCAAATTAGTGAAATGAAGCAAGAAGAGAAGTGTAGAGAAAAAAAGAGTAAAAAGAAATGAAAAAAGCCTGCAAGAAATTTGGGATATGTGAAAAGACCAAATCTATGTCTGATTGGTGTGCCTGAAAGTGACAGGGAAAATGGAACCAAGTTGGAAAACACTCTGCAGGATATCATCCAGGAGAACTTCCCCAACCTAGTAAGGGAGGCCAACATTCAAATTCAGGAAATATAGAGAATGCCACAAAGATACTCCTCAAGAAGAGCAACTCCAAGACACGTAATTGTCAGATTCACCAAAGTTGAAATGAAGGAAAAAATGTGAAGGCCAGCCAGAGAGAAAGGTCGGGTTACCCACAAAGGGAAGCCCATCAGACTAACAGCAGATCTCTTGTCAGAAACTCTACAAGCCAAAAGAGAGTGGGGGCCAATATTCAACATTCTTAAAGAAAAGAATTTTCAACCCAGAATTTCACATCCAGCCAAACTAAGTTTCATCAGTGAAGGAGAAATAAAATCCTTTACGGACAAGCAAATGCTTAGGGATTTTGTCACCACCAGGTCTGCCCTCCAAGAGATCCTGAAGGGAGCACTAAATATGGAAAGGAACAACTGGTACCAGCCATTGCAAAAACATGCCAAAATGGAAAGTCCATTGATGCTGGGAAGAAACTGCATCAACTAACGAGCAAAATAACCAGCTAATATCACAATGACAGGATCAAGTTCACACATAACAATATTAACCTGAAATGTAAATGGACTAAATCGTCCAATTAAAAGACACAGACTGACAAATTGGAGAAAGAATCAAGACCCATCAGTTTGCTGTATTCAGGAGACCCATCTCACATGCAGAGACACACATAGGCTCAAAATGAAGGGATGGAGGAAGATCTACCAGGCAAATGTACAACCAAAAGAAGCAGGGGTTGCAGTCCTAGCCTCTGATGAAACAGACTGTACATCATCAAAGATCAAAAGAGACAAAGAAGGCCATTACAAAATGGTAAAGGGATCAATTCAACAGGAAGAGCTAACTATCCTAAATACATATGCACCCAATACAGCAGCACCCAGATTCATAAAGCAAGTCCTTAGAGACTTAAAAAGAGACTTAGACTCCCATACAATAATAATGGGAGACTTCAACACCCCACTGTCAACATTAGACAGATCAACGAGACAGAAAATTAACAAGGATATCCAGGAATTGAACTCAACTCTGCACCAAGCAGAACTAATAGACATCTACAGAACTCTGCACCCCAAATCAACAGATTATACATTCTTCCCAGCACCACATCACACTTATTTGAAAATTGACCACACAGTTGGAAGTAAAGCATTCCTCAGCAAATGTAAAAGAACAGATTATAGCAAACTGTCTCTCAGACCACAGTGCAATCAAACTAGAACTCAGGACTAAGAAACTCAATCAAAACCACTCAACTACATGGAAACTGAACAACCTGCTCCTGAATGACTACTGGGTACATAATGAAATGAAAGCAGAAATAAAGATGTTCTTTGAAACCAATGAGAACAAAGATACAACATACCAGAATCTCTGGGACACATTTAAAGCAGTGTGTAGGGGGAAATTTATAGCACTAAATGCCCACAAGAGAAAGCTGGAAAGATCTAAAATTGACACCCTAACATCACAATTAAAAGTACTAGAGAAGCAAAAGCAAACACATTCAAAAGCTAGCAGAAGGCAAGAAATAACTAAGATCAGAGCAGAACTGAAGGAGATAGAGACACAAATAACCCTCCAAAAAATCAACGAATCCAGGAGTTGTTTTTTCGAAAAGATCAACGAAATTGATAGACCGCTAGCAAGACTAACAAAGAAGAAAAGACAGAAAAATCAAATAGATGCAATAAAAAATGATAAAGGGGATATCAACACTGATCCCACAGAAATACAAACTACCATCAGATAATACTATAAACACCTCAACGCAAGTAAACTAGAAAACCTAGAAGAAATGGATAATTTCCTGGACACTTACACTGTCCCAAGACTGAACTAGGAAGAAGTTGAATCCCTGAATAGACCAATAGCAGGCTCTGAAACTGAGGCAATAATTAATAGCCTACCAAGGAAAACAGTCCAGGACCAGATGGATTCACAGCTGAATTCTACCAGAGGTACAAGGAGGAGCTGGTACCATTCCTTCTGAAATGATTCCAATCAATAGAAAAAAAGGGAATCCTCCCTAACTCATCTTATGAGGCCAACATAATCTTGACACCAAAGCCTGGCAGAGACACAACAAGAAAAGAGAATTTTAGACCAATATCCCGGATGAACTTTCATATAAATATCCTCAATAAAATACTGGCAAACCGAATCCAGCAACACATCAAAAAGCTTATTCACCATGATCAAGTGGGCTTCATCTCTGGGATGCAAGACTGGTTCAACATATGCAAATCAATAAATGTAACCCAGCATATAAACAGAACCAAAGACAAAAACCACATGATTATCTCAATAGATGCAGAAAAGGCCTTTGACAAAAATCAACAGCCCTTCATGCTAAAAACTCTCAATAAATTTGGTATTGACAGAATGTATCTCAAAATAATAGGAGCTAGTTATAACACACCCACAGCCAATATCATACTGAATGGGCAAAAACTGGAATCACTCCCTCTGAAAACAGGCACAAGACAAGGATGCCCTCTCTCACCACTCCTATTCAACATAGTGTTGGAAGTTCTGGCTAGGGCCATCAGGCAAGAGAAAGAAATACAGGGTATTACGTTAGGAAAAGAAGTTGTCAAATTGTCCCTGTTTGCAGATGACATGATTGTATGTTTAGAAAACCCCATCATCTCAGCCCAAAATCTCCTTAAGCTGATAAGCAACTTCAGCAAAGTCTCAGGATACAAAATCAATGTGCAAAAATCACAAGCATTCTTATACACCAGTAACAGACAAACAGAGAGCAAAATCATGAATGAACTCCCATTCACAATAGCTTCAAAGAGAATAAAATACCTAGGAATCCATCTTACAAGGGATGTAAAGGACCTCTTGAAGGAGAACTACAAACGGCCGCTCAGTGAAATAAAAGAGGACACAAACAAATGGAAGAACATACCATGCTCATGGATAGGAAGAATCAATATTGTGAAAATGGTCATACTGCCCAAGGTAATTTATATATACAATACCATTCCCATCAAGTTATCAATGACTTTCTTCACAGAATTGAAAAAAAATGCTTAAAGTTCATATGGAACCACAAAAGAGCTCGCATTGCCAAGTCAATCCTAAGTCAAAAGAACAAAGCTGGAGACATCACGCTACCTGACTTCAAACTATACTACAAGGCTACAGTAACCAAAACAGAGAAATAGACCAATGGAACAGAACAGTGCCTTCAGAAATAATACCATACATCTACAGCCATCTGATCTTTGACAAACCTGGCAAAAACAAGGAATGGGAAAAGGATTCTCTATTTAATAAGTGGTGCTGGGAAAATTGGCTAGCCATAAGTAGAAAGCTGAAACTGGATCATTTTCTTGCTCCTTATATGAAAATTAATTCAATATGGATTCGAGACTTAAATTTTATACCTAAAACCATAAAAATCCTAGAAGAAAATCTAGGTAATACCATTCAGGTCATAGGCATGGGCAAGGCCTTCATGTCTAAAACACCAAAAACAACAGCAATAAAAGCCAAAATTGACAAATGGGATCTAATTAAACTAAAGAGCTTCTGCACAGCAAAAGAAACTACCATCACAGTGAAGAGACAACCTATATAATGGGAAAAAAAATTTGCAATCTACTCATTTGACAAAGGGCTAATATCCAGAACCTACAAAGAACTCAATCAAATTTACAAGAAGAAAAAAACAAACAACCCCATCAAAAAGTGGGCAAAGGATATGAACAGAGATTTCTCAAAAGAAGACATTCATACAGCCAACAGACACACGAAAAAATGCTCGTCATCACTCGCCATCAGAGAAATGCAAATCAAAACCACAATGAGATACCATCACACACCAGTTAGAATGGCAGTCATTAAAATATCAGGATACAACAGGTGTTGGAGAGGATGTGGAGAAATAGGAATATTTTTACGCTGTTGGTGGGATTGTAAACTGGTTCAACCATTGTGAAAAACAGTATGGCGATTCCTCAAGAATCTGTAACTAGAAGTACCATTTGACCCAGCCATCCCATTACTGGGTATATACCCAAAGGATTATAAATCATGCTGCTATAAAGTCACATGCGCACCTATGCTTATTGTGGCACTATTCACAATAGCAAAGACTTGGAATCAACCCAAATGCCCATCAGTGACAGACTGGATTAAGAAAATGTGGCACATATACACCATGGAATACTATGCAGCCATAAAAAAGGATGAGTTTGTGTCCTTTATAGGGACATGGATGCAGCTGGAAACCATCATTCTCAGCAAACTATCGCAAGAACAGAAAACCAAACACTGCATGTTCTCACTCATAGGTGGGAATTGAACAATGAGATCACTTGGACTCTGAAAGGGGAACATCACACACCGGGGCCTATTATGGGGAGGGAGGTGGGGTGAGGGATGGCATTGGGAGTTATACCTGATGTGAATGATGAGTTGATAGGTGCTGACGATTTGATGGGTGCAGCACACCAACATGGCACAAGTATACATATGTGACAAACCTGCATGTTGTGCACATGTACCCTAGAACTTAAAGTATAATAATAATTAAAAAAAAAATTTAGGGATTATCACGTTTCACCCAAAACAAGTTCAAGCCTGCAGATCCTGTAGTTTTAATTAATTATGGGTTTTATACAAATGTCTTATTCAATATTGAGTAGATATAAATTGTTTATAACAGATATATGAAGTATTAAGTCTAATAATACAGTGAAGCACATCAATTTAGGGACAAACTTAACTTTCTATGTAAAGTCCCTTGTATAATCTTTTCTAATTTATAGAAAAGTACAAAAATTGTTTTCTTTTCTCTCTGAGTTAACCACTAGGTTATCTTCTGTTTATCACCCCTGACCTTCTGAATATTTCTACCACACCCATTTTATTTCAAGTGATACATTGTTTAGTTGTGTATGTATTGAATGTTATATAAACAAAATCATATGAAATCCCTGACTTGCCCTTTTACCTGTCACCATGTTCTAAATTAAATAATGTTGTGTTTACAATTTAATTCGTTTTTGCTGCTGCATAGTAATCCATACCAGAGTTTGTGCACTCATTTTTCTGTTGATAGTTATTTGGGTAATGTCCAGATAGTTGCATTTGTAACAGTGCCACTAAGAACACATACTGTCTCCTGGTGCTAAAGAAAAAAAAAAAAAAAATCCACTTCAGTATTATATAACAATTCTAGTCAAAGACAAGTAATTTTTAAACTTCTTTGCTGAGGTTCTTTTTAAGTACCTTCTCATATTAGGGTTACTCTTTCCAGAAATAAATGATTATTATATCAATTCCATTAAGTAATAAGGTTCTTTTTTCCATTTGTAAGGGAGTGCCCAGCCATATCTGCTTTCATAATGTAAATATTTCATGTTTTCACACTAATATATTCCCATATGCCTGAAATGTCTTTCAATTTATTGGCAAAATAACTTTTTTATTCATGAAAACATTATATTCAAGGTAAAAAAAATTGAAGGTTATAGAAAAGTACAAAAATTACAAGCAAAAATATAAATCCACATATATAAATACGTACACATGTATGTATAAATATACACATAAATAAAATGATTATATATTAATTCCAGTCATTGAATCACTGGGTTAAACCTTCTTTGATAGCAAACACTCCTGGCTGTGGAGCACTGCTGATTTTGTACTGTTGTAACAAATTATCACAAGCTTAGGGGCTGAAAACAATACAAATTTGTTATCTTTCATTTCTGAAGGTCAGAAAGCTGAAGTGGGTTAGCAAGGCTGCATTTTTTTCTGGAGACTCTAGGAGAAAGTCTGTTTTGTTGCCTTCTCCAGCTTCTGAAGACAGCCTGCATTTGTCTGTCTCTGACCTTCCTGTTTTCTTCTTAGAAGGATTCTCATAATTACATTGTTCCTACCTGGATAACCCTGGATAATCTTCCCTATCCCAATCTCATTTTATTAATTATATCTCACAATGTCTTTTGCTTTTAAAGTGAGAAATTCATAGTTTCCAAGATGAAGCTATGGGCATCTTTGGTGGACCATTATTTAGACCACAACAAATACCTTCTGAGTAATCTTGTTTCTGAGTAGACTGTAAAGGGAAAAATCAATAGTGATCAAAAAACTCAAAACTGAATCTTTTCTTTAAAATATTCACTTATGACTAACAAAGCAGACATTCTTATAAACCTATGGACACTGAATAGAGGTTGTTTCTGTGCAATGGCTCCCAGCCTTTAGAAGGGGACTCTGATGATAATGTTGGTATACTCTCTATAGTCAACAACTATAGCTAATTTACTCCATTATTGGCTTGCTGTGGAAAGGGAGTGCCTTACTTACCAATCTTACAATGATTGGTACACAATTCTTCTTGCTCAGATTAACAAAACTTTTAGCACACTACCCACCAATTTTTATGTGTTAATTGCGGTTTACCTACACCTGACACTTGCATCCTAACATATTTTATGATTAGAAAACTCATTGTTTAAAAGTTGACTTTAAAACTTTGGCAAAGCTTAGAGGCGAATCTCATTTGCCTCAGTATTAGTGAGGCCATTTATACTGTCAGTGAAACTTGCCCTCCTACTTGGTCAAATTTACAAAACAAATAGTTTCACTTTTTGCTGCCTAGGTCAGCTTGTGGTCAATGTAAACTTTTGTGCTGTAGGAGACCAAGTGATTCATTTTTAAAATAAAAGAAAAATAATATGTCTATCAGGATGTCAAAAGGCAGCCTATCCAATACATTAATAAGCAAAGCCAAATGGTCTTCTCCTATGTATTTACTCATTGCAGAGGCAATCACTGAGCTGAATGAATGTATTATAACAACTAGGGCTTAAATTAGAAGACATTTAATTATGAAGCACATAAATGAATAATAAAATATTCATAAACATTAGTGTAAATATGGACAACCATAGCAGGAAAAGGATAAAAATATGATAGCAAAATTTTATGTAGTTAGACTGAAAGGTTTTCAATATTTTAATAAACAAAGATTCAGCAGGAATAAGTGTTAACAAATAAGCCACTGTTAAAACATGAGAAATGGCCACATTGTAAGAGACTAGAGTCCTTGGTGTTGCTTGACAGTATATTGTCATCTGAATCTTATTTAAATTGCTGCTTTTTAAAATATGGCATAGACTCTCTTTTCCTGGTCCCTCACCTATAAATACAGTTAAGTGTTCCAGTAATTATTCAACAAACAATCATAAATGGACTTTGAACTCTGAACAGAGTAAAGAAAAAGATGAATTCACAGCCCCAAATTCTCTGGGTATTCTTTTTGTCTCCCAAATATCATAATGTGGGTACCAAAGAGGCTTGTGATCTGGAAGCACCACCAGGTATAGACCAAAACAAGCAAAAAAATCCCTCAGAGGGACATCCTTTGCCCCACCACTAAAGAGACAGCAAGCCTGATTGGCAGGGATCCACACCAGCAGTCTGGGCCCCTCCAAGCCCTCCGCCTCTGGCTTTAAGGCACAAAGCTTCTTCCAATTCATATTATTAAAAAAATAAAGGTAAGTATGCTTAGGCAACATTGAGCTCTGACAAATAGCAAGTTCACAGTATTTTTAGACAAAAGAAAAAGAATAAAACTTTTGCATAGAAAAATTATTTAAGTGCAAAGCAGTAAAGTTAGATCTAATTAAATCGTAATATTACCAATGCTATTTAGAATCAAAATGTGTTCTGTTAGATTAGACAGTGTTATCTTAGAGAAAATTAATGCAGAGATTTTCTGATATGAAAGTCTTACTAAATCTTCACAGAGAAAGGGAGAAGCTTGGATCTCCCACTCTTAAGGTACTAACAACTGTTCTAAGTCAATAAAGGGAAAGTAGTAAAGGCAAAGATATATTTGGAACATGGACATGAATTTCATTTAGTCCTAAGGAAATTAATTAGCAGAAAGGACACATGCACATATATGTTTTTAATAAGCAGTGTAGCCATTACTTTGAATAAATACAGATAACCAACTTAAGTTTAAATACTGAAATGGTAAAAGACGTGTTGCTGAAAAATAAAGGCAAGGTTGACATTAATGTCTTTTGTGCACTGTCCAAAGGACCTCGGGAAAGGTAAATGTGGGACAAAATTTAGTCCATAATTCGTATGTCAAGGTTTGCAGTGCAGTTCTGCATCTACCAAAGAGAGGGAATGACATTTCTACTCATTGCAATATCACTGATCACCAAACCATGCCCTTGTAGGTCTGTCATCCACCAGACAGACACTTTTTCCTCCTTTTCCCAAAAGTGCTGTATAGACCAATTATAGACCTGGGATAAACATGCAAAATGAACACTCAAATAATGACAAAAAAAATCAAGATAAAAGTGTCAACCGCAAAGGGGTGTGTCAGTCATGGCATGTGGGAAAATGAAAGTCAGACAGAAAAATATTGGTGGTACCCATCCAAAATTTGTCAACAACCCTTGAGAAAGCTTTGGCTGTTAACTTGGAATCTGTTCAGTGCTATTGGCAAAACTTTTTTATGAATGCTCTGAGACAATTGCTATATTGACCATTAAATGCATTAGCTCTCTTTTATTCTGACAAAATATTTTGCAAGCACAATTTTGATTCTGTTGTATATGTGTTTGAATGGAGTATCCATGCCATTCTTCTGACCCAATGTTTCATGGAGAAATAGTTACTGGCAGCTTGAACAAAACTATAAAGTATAGGCATGGGCTTTTGTTGTGCTAAAGGACAGAATTTTGAAATGGAGACTCAAAGAAGGCTAAGTTAATTATCATGAGAAAAATTATGGAGCTGCTTAGAGCTGAAATAATTTTGACTTAGAAAATCTGGAAATATAGACGATTTATATTATCTATTTCCTTCCTTCCTTCCTTCCTTCCTTCCTCCTTCCTTCCTTCCTTCCTTCCTTCCTCTCTCTTTGTTTCTGACTCTCTCTCTCTCTCACTTTCTTTCTTTCTTCCTTTCATTAGCTGCTCTGAGGAGTCAAGGGACATTTTATTCTTTGCACCACGCAATAGTATTCTATGGCTCCCCTTTGAGATGTGGATAAAGAACCGTGAAACTTAAAATCCTAATAATATTTTAATTGCAATATGATTCACAAAAATGCACAGATTTTAAAAGCACATCCTAATTACTTTTGACAAATGCACATTCCCTTGTAACCACTACCCATATCAAGATGTTAAAATTTTTAATTATCTCAGATATTGTCACCAAACCCAATGACCAACTTCTACAGAAATATCCAGTGTTTTAATTTCTACAACTAAGTTTTGCCTTTTTCAGAACCTTACATAAATGCAATCATGAGGTAAGTATTCTACTTTCTTTCTCATACATTCTGTTGTATATATCACTTCATTTCTTCTGAGAGCCAAGGGCATTGCATCATGTATGAATATACCATTTCAAGTTTCTAATTAATGAGAATAAAACTGTTACAAATATTCTCATATATATTCTTTGGGAGACCTATGTTTCCCTTCTTGGGGAAAATACCTGAGAGTGTAATTGCTGGGTCACTTACAAAGAGTGCAATTGTACATTTATTTTTACAAAGATATGCTGAGTGATTTAATTACTACTAAACATTTTACATCACTTCACACCAAGTATGAGAGATCCAGAGTTCCTTATCCTTGCCAAAACTCATTTTTGTCAGTCTCTTACATTTTAACAATTTTAGTGGTTGTATAATAATATATCAATGTCATTTTAATTAGCATTTACCTGATGACAAATACCATGAGAACATCCTTTTCTGTGTTTACTGGTTATTAATATATTTTTATTTTGTGAAGTAGCTGTTGCTCATTTTAATATGAAGATCTTGACTTTTATTATACACTTGTTGGACTTAAAAAATTAGTCTATTTTGGATACAAACTTTTGCAAGATATATGTACTGGGGGTATTTTTTCACAGCCTATAGCTTGATATTTCATTTTCTTGAGGGTCTTTTAATGAGCAGAAAATTTTAATTTAGTTTAAGTCTAATTCATCAATTACTTTGTTTCTTTTTTTGTTTTTTTTTTTTATGTCTGGTATAATACACATTTTCTTACAAGAGGTAGCACAGATATTTTTCTATGTACAACAAATTATATTTGTACCTTTTAAGTTTAGGTCCATGATCCATCTCAAGCTACCTTTTACATATGGCATAAGGTAGGGGTCTGAGTTTATCTTTTCCCAGACATTATAGAGTTATTTCAGTGTCTTTTGATGAAAAAGTTTTCTTGCACACACTGAGATACCTTGGTGCTTTTTCAAAAATCAATTTATTATATATGTTAAGGTTTATTTCTAGACCCTATCCTTTTTTAACGGCCTATTTTTCCAATCTTATACCAAATGCACACTTTTTTGATTGTTTTAGCTTTATATTAAATCATAAAACCAGATTGTTTATGTTCTTAAATATGTTTCTTTTATAGAATGTTTTAGCTATTTCAGGAAGTTTGATATTTTATATAAACCTATACAAATAATAAATTTAGCTAATCAAATTTTGAAAATATAAAAGCCTGCTGAAATTTTAATCCAGGTTACTCTGAATGTGTATATCAATTGGGGGGAAATTTATATCTTGACAGTATTAAATCTTTCAATACATTAACACTATGTATCTCTCAATTTATTTAGGACTTAGTTGATATTATTTACTTATTGGCTTATTCTTTCTGTAACCTAATAGATTCTCAATGTGGATGTACTACACATAATTTGCTAAATCAATTCTTAAGTACTGTATGTTTTTGATGCCATTATAAATAACATTTTAAATCCATTTTCTAATTCTATGTTGCTAATACAAAATGCAGTTAGTATTTCCATGTTAATCATGACCCTGTGACCTTCCTAAATCAATTTGATCAATTTCAGTAGTAGTTGTGTTTTGTAGATTTATTAACATAGGAAAGAGTTTAACCTATTTCCAGTTTTTATGCTTTTTTTTTTTTCCTTGCTCTTTAGATTTGGACCTGACTTTCAGTACTATGTCAAGTATAAGTGATAAGATCAAATATTCATGACTTCTTGATCTCAGTATAATGTCCTCTATAGGACTTTCACACACATACTTTAGGAGAGGAGAAAAATTGTCTGCTCTTCCTAATTTGCTAAGAATTTTTATTATTTTTATAAATGTGTGTTGAATTCTTTCAGATGCTCTTTTGACATATATGGAGATAACTATTTTTTTCAGGTAACATTTTAATTGTTGATTTTTAATTATTAATTTTTCACATGGTAAACCCAATTTATATTTCTGGGACAGAATCCACTTGTCCAAGATGGTCAAATAGGAACCACTCCAGACTCCAGCTCCCAGTGTGAGTGACACAGAAGACGGGTGATTTCTGCATTTTCAATTGAGGTTCATCTCACTGGGACTTGTCGGACAGTCAATGCTGGTCCATGGGTGCAGCCTGAATAGCGAGAACTGAAGCAGGGTGAGGCATCGCCTCACCTGGGAAGCACAAGGGGGAAGGGAATTCCTTTTCCTAATCAAGGAAAATTGAGACACACAACACCTGGAAAATCGTGTAACTCCCACCCTAATACAGCACTTTACCAAGGGTATTAGGAAAGGGCACACCAGGAGATTATATCCCACACATGGCCCGGAGGTTCCCATGTTCACGGAGCCTCCCTCATTGCTAGCACAGCAGTCTGAGATCTAACTGCAAGGCAGAACAAGGCTGGGGGAGGGGCACTCAGCATTGCTGAAGCTTAAGTAGGTAAACAAAGCCCCCTGGAAGCTCGAATTGGGTGGAGCCCACCACGGCTCAAGGAGGCCTGCCTGCCACTGTAGACTCCACCTCTGGGGACAGGGCATAGCTAAACAAAAAGCAGCAGAAACCTCTGCAGATGTAAAAGTCCCTGTCGGACAGCTTTGAAGACAGCAGTGGTTCTCCCAGCACGGAGGTTGAGATCTGAGAACAGACAGACTGCCTGCTCAAGTGGGTCCCTGATCCCTGAGTAGCCTAACTGGGAGACATCCCCCACTAGGTGGAGACTGACACATCACACCTCACACGGCTGGGTACATCCCTGAGATGAAGCATCCAGAGCAAGAATCAGACAGAAACACTCGCTGTTCAGCAATATTCTATCTTCTGCAGCCTCGGCTGCTGATAGCCAGGCAAACAGAGTCTGGAGTGGACCTCAAGCAATCTCCAACAGACCTACAGCTGAGGGTCCTGACTGTTAGAAGGAAAACTAACAAACAGAAAGGACACCCACACCAAAACCCTATCAGGACATCACCATCGTCAAAGACCAAAGGCAGATAAAACCACAAAGATAGGGAAAAAGCAGTGCAGAAAAGCTGGAAATTCAAAAAATCAGAGCACATCTCCCCCTCCAAAGGAACACAGCTCATTGCCAGTAATGGAAAAAGCTGGACAGAGAATGACTTTGACGAGAGGAGAGAAGAAGGCTTCAGTCTATCAAATCTCTCAGAAATAAAGGAGGAACGACGTAACCACTGCAAAGAAATTAAAAACATTGAAAAAAGAATGGATGAATGGATAACTAGAATAATCAATGCAGAGAAGACCTTAAAAGAACTGATAGAGATGAAAACCGTGACACGAGAACTACATGATAAATGCACAAGCTTCAGTAACCGACTCGATCAACTGGAAGAGTATCAGTGATTGAAGATCAAATGAATGAAATGAAGTAAGAAGAGAAGCGTAGAGAAAAAAAAGAGTAAAAAGAAATGAATAAAGCCTCCAAGAAATGGATTATGTGAAAAGAACAAATCTACGTCTGATAGATGTGCCTGAAAATGAAGGGGAAAATGGAACCAAGTTGGAAAACACTCTGCAGGATATCATCCAGGAGAACTTCCCCAACCTAGAGGTAGGCCCTGAATTCAAATTCAGGAAATATAGAGAATGCCACGAATATACTCCTCGAGAAGAGCAACTCCAAGACACATAATTATCAGATTCACCAAAGTTGAAATGAAGGAAAAAATGTTAAGGGCAACCAGAGAGAAAGGTCGGGTTACCCACAAAGGGAAGTCCATCAGACTAACAGCAGATCTCTCGGCAGAAACTCTACAAGCCAGAAGAGAGTGGGGGCCAATATTCAACATTCTTACAGAAAAGAATTTTCAACCCAGAATTTCATATCCAGCCAAACTAAGTTTCATCAGTGAAGGAGAAATAAAATCGTTTACAGACAAGCAAATGCTTAGAGATTTTGTCACCACCAGGCGTGCCCTACAAGAGATCCTGAAGGAAGCACTAAACATAGAAAGGAGAAACAGGTACCAGCCATTGCAAAAACATGCCAAAATGGAAAGTCCATTGATGCTAGGAAGAAACTGCATCAACTAGTGAGCAAAATAACCAGCTAATATTGCAATGACAGCATTAAGTTCACACATAACAATATTAACCTTAAATGTAAATGGGCTAAATCATCCAATTAAAAGACACAGGCTGGCAAATTGGATAAAGAGTCAAGAACCATCAGTTTCCTGTATTCAGGAGATCAATCTCATGTGCAGAGACACACATAGGCTCAAAATAAAGGGATGGAGGGAGATCTACCAAGCAAGTGGAGAACAAAAAAAGCAGGATTTGCAATCCTGGTCTCTGATAAAACAGATTTTAAACCATCGAAGATCAAAAGAGACAAAGAAGGCCATTGCATAATGGTAAAGGGATCAATTCATCAGGAAGAGCTAACTATCCTAAATATATATGCACCTAATACAAGAGCACTCAGATTCATAAAACAAATCCATAGAGACTTACCAAGAGACTTAGACTCCCATACAATAATGATGGGAGATTTTATCACCCCATTGTCAACATTAGACAGAGCAACAAAACAGAAAGTGAACAAGGATATCCAGGAATTGGGCTCAACTCTGCACCAAGCAGACCTAATAGACATCTACAGAATTCTCCACCCCAAATCAACAGAATATACATTCTTCTCAGCACCACATGGCACTTATTCCAAAATTGATCACATAGCTGGAAATAAAGCACTCCTCAGCAAATGTCAAAGAACAGAAATTATAACAAACTGTCTCTCAGACCACAGTGCAATCAAACTAGAGCTCAGGACTAAGAAACTCAATCAAAACCGCTCAACTACATGGAAGCTGAACAACCTGCTCCTGAATGGCTACTGGGTACATAATGAAATGAAGGCAGAAAAAAAGATATTATTTGAAACCAATGAGAACAAAGATACAACATACCAGAATCTCTGGGACACATTTAAAGCAGTGTATAGAGGGAAATTTATAGCACTAAATGCCCACAAGAGAAAGCTGGAAAGATCTAAAATTGACACCCTAACACTACAATTAAAAGAACTAGAGAAGCAAGAGCAAACACATTCAAAAGCTAGCTGAAGGCAAGAAATAACTAAGATCAGAGCAGAACTGAAGGAGACAGAGACACAAAAAACCCTCCAAAAATTCAATGAATGCAGGAGGTTTTTTTTTGGAAAAGATCAAAAAAATTGATAGATCGCTAGCAAGAATAATAAAGAATAAAAGAGAGAAGAATCAAATGATGTAATAAAAAAAGATAAAGGACATATATCATCACTGAACCCACAGAAATACAAACTACCATCAGAGAATACTACAAACTCCTCTACGCAGATAAACTAGAAAATCTAGAAGAAATCGATAATTTCTTGGACACTTACACTGTCCCAAGACTGAACCAGGAAGAAATTGAATCCCTGAATAGACCAATAACAGGCTCTGAAACTGAGATAATATTTAATAGCCTACCAACCAAAAAAAGTCCAGGACCAGACAGATTCACAGCCCAATTCTACCGGAGGTACAAGGAGGAGGTGGTAGCATTCCTTCTGAAACTATTCCAATCAATAGAAAAAGAGGGAATCCTCCCTAACTCATTTTATGAGGCCAACATCATCCTGATACCAAAGCCTGGCAGAGACACAACAAAAAAAGAGAATTTTAGACCAATATCCCTGATGAACATTGATGCAAAAATCTTCAATGAAATACTGGCAAACAGAATCCAGCAGCACATCACAAAGCTTATCCACCATGATCAAGTGAGTTTCTTCCCTGGGATGCAAGACTGGTTCACCATACACAAATCAATAAATGTAATCCAGCATATAAACAGAACCAAAGACAAAAACCACATGAGTATCTCAATAGATGCAAAAAAGGCCTTTGACAAAGTTCAACAGCCCTTCATGCTAAAAACGCTCAATAAATTCGGTATTGATGGAATGTATCTCAAAATAATAAGAGCTATTTATGACAAACCCACAGCCAATATCATACTGAATGGGCAAAAACTGGAAAAATTCCTTCTGAAAACAGGCACAAGGCAGGGATGTCCTATCTCACCATCCCTATTCAACATAGTGTTGGAAATTCTGGGTAGGGCAATCAAGCAAGAGAAAGAAATCAAGGGTATTCAGTTAGAAAAAGAAGAAGTCAAATTGTCCCTGTTTGCAGATGACATGACTGTGTATTTAGAAAACCCCATTGGCTCAGCCCAAAATCTCCTTAAGCTGATAAGCAACTTCAGCAAAGTCTCAGGATACAAAATCAATGTGCAAAAATCACAAGCATTCTTAACAGACAAACGAGAGAGCCAAATCATGAATGAATTCCTATTCACAATAGCTTCAAAGAGAATAAAATACCTAGGAATCCAACTTACATGTAAATGACTTCTTCAAGGAAAACTACAAACGAAATAAAAGAGGACACAAACAAATGGAAGAACATATGATGCTCATGGATAGGAAGAATCAACATTGTGAAAATGGCCATACTGCCCAAGGTAATTTGCAGATTCAATGCCATCCCCATTAAGCTATCAATGACTTTCTTCACAGAATTGGAAAAAAAAAAAAAAACTGCTTTAAAGTTCATATGGAACCAAAAAAGAGCCCTGCATTACCAAGACAATCCTAAGCCAAAAGGACAAAGCTGCAGACATCACGCTACCTGACTTCAAACTATACTACAAGGCCACAGTAAACAAAATAGCATGGTACTAGTACCAAAACAGAGATATAAACCAATGGAACAGAACAGAGCCTTCAGAATAATACCACACATCTACAGCCATCTGATCTTTGACAAACCTGAGAAAAACAAGAAATGGGGAAAAGATTCCCTATTTAATAAATGGTGCTGGGAAAACTGGCTAGCTATAAGTAGACAGCTGAAACTGGATCCCTTCCTTACTACTTATATGAAAATTAATTCAAGATGGATTAAAGACTTAAATGTTAGACCTCAAACCATAAAAACCCAAGAAGAAAACATAGGTAATACCAATCAGGACATAGGCATGGGCAAGGACTTCATGTCTAAAACACCAAAAGCAACGACAACAAAAGCCAAAACTGACATATGGGATCTAATTAAACTAAAGAACTTCTGCACAGCGAAAGAAACTACCATCAGAGTGAACAGGCAACCTACAGAATGGGAGAATACTTTTGCAATGTACTCATCTGACAAAGGGCTAATATCCAGAACCTACAAAGAACTCAATCAAATTTACAAGAAAAAAAAAAACACAACCCCATCAAAAAGTGGGCAAAGGATATGAACAGACATTTCTCAAAAGAAGACATTCATACAGCCAACAGACACATGAAAAAATGCTCATCATCCCTCCCCATCAGAGAAATGCAAATCAAAACCGCAATTAGATACCATCTCACACTAGTTAGAACGGCAATAATTAAAAAATCAGGAAACAGCAGGTGCTGGAGAGGATGTGGAGAAATAGGAACACTTTTACACTGTTGGTGGGACTTCCAAAACCATTGTGGAAGACAGTGTGGCGATTCCTCAAGGATCTATAACTAGAAATACCATTTGACCCAGCCATCCCATCACTGGGTATATACCCAAAGTATTATAAATCATGCTGCTATAAAAACACATGCACGTGTATGTTTTTTGCGGCATTATTCACAATAGCAAAGACTTGGAATCAACCCAAATGTCCATCAGTGACAGACTGGATTAAGAAAATGTGGCACATATACACCATGGAATACTATGCAGCCATAGAAAAAGATGAGTTCATGTCCTTTGTAGGGACATGGGTGCAGCTGGAAACCATCATTCTCAGCAAACTATCACAAGAACAGAAAACCAAACACCGCATGTTCTCACTCATAGGTGGGAGTTTAACAATGAGATCACCTGGACACAGGATGGGGAGCATCACACATCAGGGCCTATTGTGAGGAGGGGAGAGGGGGAAGGGATAGCATTAGGAGATATACCTAATGTAAATGATGATTTAATGGGTGCAGCATACAAATATGGCACATGTATACATATGTTACAAACCTGCACATTGTGCACATGTACCCTAGAACTTAAAGTATAATATGAAAAAAGAAAAAAAAAAAAGCAAAACTACTCCCCCGCCAAAAAAATATCCAGTTGTCAAGAGTTACTGTTCTTTATTTATATTGTCAGATACGTTTGTGAATATTTTGTTAAGGGTGTTTTTGTATCTACATTTATAAAGGATGCCATAGGTAATGTTCTGTTGTCAATTTCCTGTCAAGTTTAGATATCAGGGTTTTGATCTTTTTATAAAGCAACTGCATAATGTTTTCTCATCTATTATTTTCCAAAACAGTCTGTATGTGATTGGCATTGTTGTTTTCCAGAAATATGTGATGAATATCAACAGTGAAACAATCTGGGGTGGCAGATTTTTTTATAGGAAGGTTTTTAATTACAAATTTAATTTTATTTTTAGAGATAACACTGTTCAGATTTTGTGTACCATCTCATATGAGTTATGGTAATTTCTGTCTTTTAAGATATTTGTCTGTGTTACATATTATCAAATTGTTAGCATTATGCTGTCTATAAAACTCCCTTGCAATCCACCCAATATCTTTGAAAATAATTTGTGTGATGTCTTCTTTTATTTCCGATATTTCTGGTATTATGTGTTTTCTCTCTTTGCTTTTCTAGGAGTGTGGCTAAAGATTTATTATTTCTGTTAATCCTTTAAGAATTGGTGTCTATGTTACCTGACTTCAAACTATACTACAAGGCTACAGTAAGCAAAACAGCATGGTACTGGTACCAAAACTGAGATATAGACCAATGGAACAGAACACAGCCCTCAGAAATAATACCACACGTCTACAACCATCTGATCTTTGACAAACCTGACAAAAACAGGAAATGGGAAAAGGATTCCCTGTTTAATAAATGGTGCTGGGAAAACTGGCTAGCCATAAGTGGAAAGCTGAAACTGGATCCCTTCCTTACACTGTATACAAAAATTAATTCAAGATGGATTAGAGACTTAAATGTTAGGCCTAAAACCATAAACACCCTAGAAGAAAACCTAGGCAATACCATTTAAGACATAGGCATGGGCAAGGACTTCATGTCTAAAACACAAAAAGCAACGACAACAAAAGCCAACACTGACAAATGGGATCTAATTACACTAAAGAGCTTCTGTACAGCAAAAGAAACTACCATCAGAGTAAACAGGCAACCTACAGAATGGGAGAAAATTCTTGCAATCTACTCATCTGACAAAGGGCTAATATCCAGAACCTACAAAGAACTCAAACAAATTTACAAGAAAAAAAAAAAAAAATCAAAAAGTGGGCAAAGGATATGAACAGACACTTCTCAAAAGAAGACATCCATACAGCCAACAGACACATGAAAAAATGCTCATCATCACTCCCCATCAGAGAAATGCAAATCAAAACCACAATGAGATACCATCTCACACTAGTTAGAATGGCAATCATTAAAAAATCAGGAAACAACAGGTGCTGGAGAGGATGTGGAGAAATAGGAACACTTTTACACTGTTGGTGGGACTGTAAACTAGTTCAACCATTGTGGAAGACAGTGTGGCAATTCCTCAAGGATCTAGGACTAGAAATACCCTTTGACCCAGCCATCCCATTACTGGGTGTATACCCAAAGGATTATAAATCATGCTGCTATAAAGATACATGAACACGTATGTTTATTGCAGCACTACTCACAATAGCAAAGACTTGAAACCAACCCAAATATCCATCAATGACAGAATGAATTAAGAAAATGTGACACATATACACCATGGAACACTATGCAGCCATAAAAAAGGGTGAGTTTGTGTCCTTTGTAGGGCTATAGATGCAGCTGGAAACCATCATTCTCAGCAAACTATCGCAAGAACAGAAAACCAAACACCTCATGTTCTTACTCACAGGTGGGAATTGAACAATAAGATCACTTGGACACAGGAAGGGGAACATCACACATCAGGGCCTATTGTAGGGAGGGGGCCGGGAGTAGGGATAGTATTAGGAGATATACCTAGTGTAAATGACAATTTAAAGGGTGCAGCACACCAACATGGCACATGTATACATACGTAACAAACTTGCACATTGTGCACATGTACCCTAGAACATAAAGTATAATAATAATAATAAAAAAAACAGATACAAGAAAAAAAGAATTGGTGTCTGACTAATTGATTATTATTTTCTGTTTCATAGCTTATTAATTTGTATGTATACTTTTATCATTTTTACTCAACTTTGCATTTAATTTACCTTTCTCTTATTTATTTTTAATTTTCCGAAGTGAATGATCACATAATTTATTTTAAAACTTTTCCAATAAAGGTATTTAAATACATTTCTAAAGAAAAAATTGTTTTCTTATTTTCTTAAAAAAGAAAACCCTTTACACCATTTCCAAATGTTAAAATGTTGAGTTTTCATTTTCATGTGTTTAAAAATGTTAAACAGTTGTTCAATTGTTTTTGAGACTGACCTTTTGTATATGTTATCCAGAAATACAGTTGTTTGCTTTTCAGATATTTAAGATTTTCTAGGTAATTTAGGTAAAATTTTCCAATTTAATTCCATGTGCTCAGAGAAAATTCTCTCTGCATATATAGATAGAGACTGATATCTCTGTATTTTTTCTTATTCTATTTTTAGAAAAGTTTTTGATATATAAACATATATACAATATATAGATTATTTATACTATAGTATATATAGCATGTGTGTTTGTATTTATATACAAACACACATACACATACATTTGATTATGGCATATATCCAGGAGAATGAATATTGTGATGTTTTGGGTGGAGAGTTCTATAAATATTAATTGTGTTAATTGTGACAAGTTGCTTGAGAGCATTGTTTCAATTTTCTATATTTTTAGTTTTTTTCCTATCAATTACTGAAAGAAAAATGCTAACATTTTCAACCATAATTATAGATTTGTCTATTTATGACTTTAGTCCTCTCAGATTTTGCTTTACATACTTTTGAGCTCTGTTATTTTGTACAGACATATTTAGGATTATTTTATCTTTTTGAAGAATTTATAATCTTTCTAACATTATGAAATGACTCTCTTTTACCTCTGGTAATGTCTGTTATCTTAAAGTTTACTTTGATCTATTTTATTCACACTAGTGGTTATATGCTTAGTATTTCTTTCAGTTCACTTGTACAATCTCTGCTTTTTTATTGCAATGTTTCTTTCATTTACATTTAATGTGATTATTTGATGCGAAAGAGTTAACACCTACCACCTTGCTCTTTGTTTTCTACTTGTCTCCTTTCTTGGGTGTTTGTGTGTTGGTTTGTTTGGTCCTTCTGTGTGTTCTCCATTTGGATCGATTAGCTACTTTACTAGTTTTATTATATCACCTTTATTCAATTTTTAACTGATCTTTTGACTCATTTAATGATTGCTCTAGCAGTCATTACAGTCCACCATGAATATTCATCCTTCATTTATTACAGTCAGCCATCAATTCTTTTTATGCCAACACATATGAGAAACTTAAAAGACCATAACTTTTATACTTTCTTCTAAACTTTATACTATACCATGTAGACATGTTTTATGAACCACTTTACACATTCTAATTTTCTTTTTAAAAATAATTTGCATTTGTATTTCAATAGTTTTGGGGGCATGGTGGATTTTGGTTACATGGATAAGTTCTTTAGTGGTGATTTTTGAGATTTTAGTGGGCTCAACACTCAAGGAATGTACACTGTACCCAATATGTAGTCTTTTATCTCTCATCCCCCTTTCAGCCTTCCCTCCTGAGTCCCCAAAGTTCTTTACATCATTCTTATGCCTTTGCTTTTTCATAGCTTATCTGTCACTTATAAGTGAGAACCCACAATATTTGGTTTTCCATTCCTGAGTTACTTTACTTTGAATAATGGCCTCTAGCTACATCTAAGTTGCTGCAAAAAAATATTTTGTTCCTTGTTATGGCAGAATAGTAGTCCATGATGTATATATACCGCTTTTCCTTTACCCACTCATTGGTTGGTGCGTACTTAGGTTGGTTCTATATATTTGCAATTGTGAATTGTGTTGCTATAAACATGAATGTGCATGTGTCTTTATCATATAATGCTTATTTTCCTGTGGGTAGATGCTGAGTAGTGGAATTGCTGGCTTGAATGGTAGTTCAATGATAGTTTTTTAAGGGATGCCCATATTGTTTTCCATAACAGTTGTACTAGCTTACATTCCCACCAGCAATGTAAAAGTGTTCCCTTTTCACCACATTCACACCAATGTCTATTGCTTTTTGACTTTTTAAGTATGACCATTCTTGCAGGAGTAAGATGGTATCTCATAGTAGTTTTAATTTTTATTTTCCTGATAATTAGTAAAGTTTAATATTTTAAAATTATATTTTAAAGCAGTAAATGAAGTTTTTAACATTTTCTGATATATTCAGATGTTTTCTTTTCTCTTTATTACTTATATCAATTATTTTCCATATATGTTTTAACATATCTACAATGGATATTTTAATTATTTTTTCTGCTAAATACAACATGTTTGCTCTAGATTTTTTTCTATTGACTAACATTTTCTCTTGACTATCGGTCATATTTTTGACCATCCTCACATATTTTACATATACGAAAGACAGAGAAAGAGATTTGATTATGTAGTGTTTTTGAGACTGAATTGTATTCTACTGCAGATAATTATTTTTGGACACTTTGATATTATGGGAAACTTGGTTTTAGGTTTCTTTGGGACCTATGTCTTGTTATTTCCCCTTAACACTAAGGTATAACTATTATTCTTAAGCATTAGCGTTCTTAACTTTTAAATGTTATTCTTCTGGAGTTTCAATGGATAGGCTGACCATTTAGCAAGACTGTTTACTTTGGCATAATCTGAACCCCAAACTCATATTCCCAAGTGCTGGTCCATTGTTCAAATGTGTGTTCAGTTTGTCATCTTTCCCATTATTACTTTCAAACTGTGAGTCTCACTCCACATTTATAAAATCCAGTAATCAACCAGGAATTCGTAGATGTTTGTTGGCAGGTTTGGGAGCTTCCTTTGTGTCTCCTTCCCTTTTCAAGATTTTTTTCTTTCTTTTTTCTTCTTCTTTTTTTTTTTTTTTTTTTTTTTTAAGACAGGGTATTGATGTCACCCAGGCTGGAGTACACTGGTGCCATCTCAGCTGACTGCAAACTCCACCTCTCATGCTCAGGTGATCCTCCCACCTCGGCCTCCCCACTAGCTAAGACTACAAGCATGCACCACCATGCTCAACTAATTTTTGTATTTTTTGTAGAGACAGGGTTTCACCATGTTGCCCAGGGTGGCTTTTCAGGATTCCTATGCTTATTCATATTGGCTTTGGAAGCCCCAAACTCTGACCTAAAAACATAAGATATTTATTTTGTATTTGAGTTTAATTCTCCATGCAAGAGATAAATGATAATTGCCCTTACTAAAGAACTTTAATAAATGTGGAATTCACTCAGTACCTTTATCTTCTTTCAGTCGTTTTATCCCTTCCTGTTCCTGTCTTTTATATTTATTTTTCTTGTGTACTTTAAAAGAGGGATTTTTGAAACATATGGCATGAACCACTGCACATTTCCCTGATTTTATTAAAAAGAAAAGACTAGCTCAAGTCACTATATTCATCTTTCCTGAATGATTCTAAAACCACTAGAAAGTAAATTATCACTGGGAAATCATTGATTATGTAGCCTTTACAATAATAGGTAAAGATAGCTTGTCCCAAGCCAAAAATAAATAAATAAATAAATAATGAAGAACACTTCTGATATAGTTTGGCTCTGTGTCCCCACCCAAATCTCATCTTGAATTATCATCCCCACAATCTCCATGTGTCAAGGGAGGGACCAAGTGGAAGGTGATTGGATCATGGAGGCAGTTTCCCCCATGCTGTTCTTGTAATAGTGAGTTCTCATGAGATCTGATATTTTTATGTGTCTGACATTTCCCATGCTTGCTTTCTCTCTTACCTGCCATCATGTAAGGCATACTTTTGTTTCTCATTTGCTTTCTGCCATGACTGTAAGTTTCCTGAGGCCTCCCCAGTCATTTGGAACTACAAATCAATTAAACCTCTTTCCTTTATAATTTGCCCAGTCTTGGGTATTTCTTTATAGTAGTGTGAAAATGAACTAATAAAACTTCCATGGATGAAAAGGGAGGATTTTGTGTCTGCTTGGAAAATGCTACTGAAATGCTTAAAGGAGCAGATGTCAGAGTTGGAAATATGTAGAAGAATAAGTGACATGCTCTTCTTCTAGCATTAGAATATATATTATTTACTCAAGTTTCCAAGAAACCTCTGTTTCTTTATTGGATAGCTTGACCATCCAAAAAGAGTGTGGTTCATGTGAAAAGTAGCTGGAATATCTAGATGACATTCAGAATTGCATTTCAAGGTAAAAAATATAGTTCTATATGATTCATACTTCATGGACTTTGTAGCAGGTTAGCTATTAGGACGAGGACAGTGTTTTGAAAATGAAAATCAAAATGATAACACCAACAAAAAGTCTACATGATCCAGTCAAGTAAGAAAGTTAGGTAAACAGTAATTTTTTTTAATGAGGCTTATAATTTACCATAGTAGAAGGGACATCTACATTTCAAGCATTACTGAAAGCAATTAAAAAGGGAAAAAAGAAAGATGCCCTTGTGGAGACTGCCAACGAATAAAGTCAGACTGAAACATGGACTTGAAATGTCCAAACACTCATCGACTGGGAATTAATGCAGACCCCACTCTAATATAATCAGATATCAAAAATAAAGATTTGAATGGAGAAGAATAAGTTCTATAACAAAATCAAACAGAAGATAAGCTCTGAACCAATCTGAGCTAGGAATTGTATCCTTTGATTTATTTAATTATTTGATTTTATTGAAAGAAAACATTGTTCACAATAGAATAATTTTAGCTAATGAGATGCTAATATCATGATGCTTCTGAAAACTTCTAGATAATGTAAGAATAATTGAGTCACAAACCAGGACTTCCTGGGAATTAAGTCCCTGCTTTCTTCAGTTATAAAAAGAAGGATAATTAGAAGCCAACTTCAGCCATAGCTATGGTTAGAATGTTTGTCCCCTCCAAACTGCGTGTTGAAATTTGATTCCTGTTGCTGGAGGAGAGGAGGCATTCAGGTAATAGGGATGGGTCTCTCATAGAATAGATTAATGCTCAGCCTCAGAAGTGATTGAATTCTCACTCTATAAGTTCCCATGAGAGCGAATAGAGCCTTGATCTACCTTCTCTCTGTCTCTCTCTATCTCTCTCTCTTTCTCTGTCTCATTTGCTTTCTTTCTTTCCATGTGATCTCTGTATCTTCTGGCCTCCCTTCACCTTCCTCTATTAGTAAAAGCAGTCACAGGCCCTCACCAAATGTATGTGGTCAAACTTGAGCTTTCTAACCATCAAAGTTGTGAGCCAACGAAACCTTTGTTCTTTACAAATTACCCAGCATCAGGTATTCTTTTAGAACAATCCAAAACTGACTAAGACAGCCGTAACGAAAAGGAACTCATTTCATTCTTTTTTTTACATGCAGAAAAATCAGCTCTGGTGAATTTTGGAGGTATTAAACTGAGCTTCAGATCGATTTACTACTCTCAAAATTTAAATCTCCAAAATTTGCTTTGGCTGGATTACACCAGGATAAAAACCACCAAGTTTGAAGTTTGTACTTTTCCTTTTTACATTGGGAAGAACCAAACTTCATTCTGAAGGAAGAGAGAAAAAAGAGGAGGAAGAGTAGCAGGGGAGTAGCAGCAGCTTGAATGTGATTAAAGGACTTTTTTGTAGAAAAAATATATTGCTCTTTGATTTGCAAAGACAGCAGTTATTTGTAAGAGGCAACAAATAAACATTTTAGTATTCTCCCCTATTCTAAGTAGTAAACAGAAGCTTTTACAAGAAAATTATAGCTGAAAAAGTAGAAAATGGGACAAGAATTAGAAAGTAGGAGAATAATGGAGAAAACATGATGATTAGAAGTTTCAGTAAGTATTTTCAATGGGAAATACTTTTTGAGAAAGAGAGCATTCCTTTAGCATCACCAAAAAAAATGATGAGGATATTTTGATAATATACTATATTACATGTGATTTAAATTGTTTTTTTTTTTTTTTTTTTTTTTTTTTTTTTTTTTTTTTTGAGACGGAGTCTCGCTCTGTCGCCCAGGCTGGAGTGCAGTGGCCGGATCTCAGCTCACTACAAGCTCCGCCTCCCGGGTTCACGCCATTCTCCTGCCTCAGCCTCCCGAGTAGCTGGGACTACAGGCGCCCGCCACCTTGCCCGGCTAGTTTTTTTGTATTTTTTAGTAGAGACGGGGTTTCACCGTGTTAGCCAGGATGGTCTCGATCTCCTGACCTCGTGATCCGCCCGTCTCGGCCTCCCAAAGTGCTGGGATTACAGGCTTGAGCCACCGCGCCCGGCCTACATGTGATTTAAATTGTTTTTCTGGATAATAAACTGGTATTTCTTTTGAAGTTAGTATTGATCTGACACATTGAATATGATAGTTTATCTGAGTTACATGAAACCTCCATTCTATTCTTTCTTTTTTCCAGAAAATATGCATTGAACATAGTCACTGAGCAACTTTTAGGGGATATGAGGACAATCAATTCCTTCCCAAATATAGCTTATCATTTAATGTTATGTTAACAAATTTGCTTTCAATTATAATTCACAGACCATGCAAACATGTATATTAGTCTATTCTCACACTGCTATAAAGAACTACCTACGACTAGGTAATTTATGAAGGAAAGAGGTTTAATTCACTCACAGTTCCACAGGCTGTACAGGAAGCGTGGCTGGGAGGCTTCAAGAAACTTATGATTATGGTAGAAGACTATGGGGAACGAGGCACGTCTTACCAAGGCAGAGCAGGAGACAGAGAGAGAATGAAGGGGAAAGTGCTACACTCTTTGAAATAACCAGATCTCTTGAGAACCCTACTGTGAGAACAGCAAAGGGAAGTCCACCCTCATGATTCAATCACCTCCAGCCGAACCCCTCCTTCAACACACGGGGATGACAATTTGACATGAGATTTGGATGGAGATGCAGAGCCAAATCGTAGCAACATAAATTGCCTAATTAGTATGGCATAATTTTTCTCACTGTAAATTAATAAATTATAAACCAAATTCCCCTACCATGACATTTTATATAATTTTTTGCAGACTTTATCATCTGTGTAAGATTAATTACTAAGTTTGGCATGTAAAGGCCACATATAAAAGCATACAAAAACTCAAAACTTCTTGATTATAGTAGTAATAGTATACTATCATGTGTCACATGTTTACTATGAATCAGTAACTGCACCAAATTACCTTAATCAAACTGTCTCATTTAGTAAAAGTGTAAATACAATGAACCTATGAGGTAAATATTGTTATTGTACTCATTTCATACAAGAAGAAATTATTCATAGGGATTATTTGTTGTCTTTCTGCTACTCAGTAGCCTGTATAACATTCCTATCACCACTATGGTTTACTATATTTTGCTGCACTAAATGGGGAATTAAATAACATTGTTGATGGATCTTCAGAATGGCAACTTAAATCACATTGTTGATGAACCTGCAAAATCTTAGTAATTTTCATATGTCCACAAACGAGCACAATCTGCTGTCAAATTTCACTCACATGAATTATTATTTAGGCATTCCACTACCCATCACTGGCTAATAATCTTTAGGCCAGTCTTCTCATTTGTATTTGATTTTTTTCCGTGAATATTTTTATTATATGTATTTGAATGTCTTATTATGCAATATTTCAAACAAATATGAAAGTAGAGATAAAAATAAAATGAAAAACTTTTAATGTTCATATTTTACATGTTCATATTACATTTTTGTTTTAATGGTTATATATTTATTCTAATATATGCTAGAATGAAAATATAAAACTAGCACATTAAATTCATAATTTCATCAGTGTTATTGTTTAGCTGGATAAAAAAATGTGACCTAATATGAAGCTGAGCATCACATGGCCAAACATTATTTTGTTATCCATAGGCCTTACCCTATCCTCTTAGCACTTTTGATTACTTTGAAGCAAAACCTAGACATCCGATCATTTCACTGGTAAATATTTTTATGCATATCTGTAAAAAAACGATGCTCAAAAATAATCATAATCACCAGACATCATCCCACCTAAAAATTGACATTAATTTATTCATATAATTAAATATCTAGTTACAGATCATATTCCCCCAATTACTTTATACACTTAAAAATATTTCATTGTATGAATCAGATTAAATCAGATCCAAATAAGGGTCATATATTACAGCTGGTTAAAGGAAGAACCTGGAGCTGAACACAAGAATTTTGCCTCCATGGTGCAGAGCTATTTTCCACACCTATTTGTGGGATTAATAAATAAAAATCCCAGACGTGGAGGTAGATGTAGATGTCACAAAATGTCTAATCTTTTCATTTTTTAAAATTGCAATATTTTAAAAGATGTCAAATGTGTGAACAGAGAAATTTAAAGTGCTTTGTTCAGAATGGTGACAACTGTCATAGTTATGTAAGATGAGGCTTCTGAAAGAAAGAGATATTTAAGCTGAAAGGACTTAATAGATGATGGAGGTGGAGGGGTGAAAGAAAATTTTAGAAATCACTTTATTGTTTGAAACTATAGACTTTTCTCCATTTTGTGTTACTAACAACAAAAAGTCATGACTCTCAGTGGGTGCATGCAAGACTATTGCTTTATGCCTCCATTTTACATTCAGACAACATCAACATGTGGAAAATTGCAGAGCTATCATAAGGTTCACCTCTCAAATTTTTCAGCCCAGAATGAATATCAATTCTGTTACTAAGATATACATTACTTTGGACAAATTGCTTAATTTTTTTAAGTCCTGGATTTCTCCTTATATGCCTATATCATAGCACTATTTGGGGTATAGGGCATGATACAGAGTAAATATTCACTTAACTGTTGACTATATTTGCTAGTTGCTTTGGGTCTCCTATTTAAATGGAAATGTGCTTTAAATCTCCTATTTAAATGGAAATGTGCTTTAAATCATGAAGATGTGTCCTTTAGTTTCAATTTTTGCTGTTACATAAAATGATCATATCTGACTATTCCATAAGATTGGGATAAGGATATATATATATACACACACACACACACACACACACACAGAGATACACACACACACACACACACATATATATATATATATAATATTTAGGAATATACACATATATATAATAAATTTTAAATAATATATTGTCTTATATAGTTCTCTAATTATGTGCTTTGTATGAATTTTGCCTTCTGGACTTCTTTGAGGAATAAGTTAGTCTCATGTTCTTCTCGGAGGCCCCTGATATATATATCACAGTGGCAGCATATAGAAGATAGCCAATAAATCTTTCTTGATTTTAGCAGCTAGGAGTGGTTTGTCCTTCTAAATTTGCATGTCATTTTTGTACATATTTTTTGTGTATTTAATGAAAAATTACTTGTGTTTTAATTATGTGTACTTGTTTTGTTTTACCCTAAACACTGTGCATTTCCCAAACTAATTAATATATGTAAATACTCAGTAAAGTAAAAAGTATAAAGTTCACACTATGGAAGGGTTTTCTGCTGTAACAACTGTTGTAACTTTATTATTATAATTAGTTATTCTTTACCAGGTGGAGGCTATGTGTACTGCTCAGTACCCAGCCAAGTGCCCTAACTATAAAAATAAAATTATTATAAATTGGGCATTGTGGATTCAAAAAATAACAAAATCACTTGGACCAGTTTCTTAAATGTGCTCTTTATTACTCAGAATTTTATGGAATTTAGATTTCTGTGGGAACTTAAATACAGTGTACATAAGAGGAGTCAGGCAGTGAAAAGGTTAAGAAATCACCTCAGTTGGAAAATCACATAACATTAACTTCATGCATAATCATATGTGAGCAATGAATAGTATTGCAACCAATTTCAATTTATGGAATCAAAATCATGACTGGAGGTCAGCTGTCTAATCCTTGAGAATAGCAGCTTTAAAATGAGAGATGTCTGGGTAATAAAATGCCCATTATCTGCTTCTATCCATAGGTAACCTGCTTTTACCCTTCGACCCACGAATCTGCCATGCTGAAATATCTGTGAGAGTGAACGCTTCTGAAAATGACAAATTAGTGCCAGTGAATCAGCACATCCAGCAGTGAGATGTCACTTCTGCATGTCCTGCATTCAAAGGCAATGTTCCCAGAAATGGTAATCAGCAGAGTGAAGGATGTAAAGTTTTCTCATTCAGTAACTTTTAAGTAAGGGGTAGAAATAAAATGAAAAGGGAGAACCATGCTTTAAATACTGTAAGTCTCAAGGAACTTTTATGAAGATCCAATTTTTAAAACAATGCATCAAATTTTATAATATACTGTAAGCTTCATCTAGAAGGATATATAACTTCTGTCTCCTTCCTCTAGAATGTGAGAATAACATTCTTTATTATCAACAAAGTATCTTAATTCTTTCCCAAAACCACTACCATTTTTATAAGATGGCTCTTAATAGTGATTCTTAGAACTGTATTCGTAGCTTTCCTAAATGCCCTGATATCTATCTAATATTATTAATAAATATTGATAGAGTTCTGATTTTGTCCTGAACTCTGCACTGATTACTGACTGTGTAGAATGCAATGGTGAATTAGAACAGCTATGTTCTGTCTGAAAGTAGGAAAGTATCCAATTAAAACTAAATTCATAGTGAGACACAGATGCAGGTGATTTACTCTTCAATGATTTAAGTATCAAAAGTATTCCAAAACTCTTCTCTCTCAGTCTAGTGCAGACTGCATGGCAGATTAAATTCCCCCAACTAATTGACGGATCTACACTTGGTTTTGTACTGTATTGGTGTCGGAACAAATAAAAGTTAAACCCCCTAAAGAAAAAGAAATCCTATGGCAAACTTTTCAGACAATGATATTCTAAAACTTGTGAACACCTGAAAAATAGAACTTTTTTTTTTTTATTTTGTTTTGCAATCTGGTATCATTTAAGTCTGAAGTAATATCTAAAGTTTTTCAGGCATAAAATGAAATAAAATCAAATATATTACAAATCTATTTGATTTTTTCAACTTAATATACTTATTTAACTTGATTATTATTTTACATCTAGAAAAACCTTCACCTTATGATTTTTAGGATATTATAGGCAAAAATTGTTTTTTCAACAAATAATTTATAGATCATCTATCAAGTGTGGAATAGGACCTGCCCTCCTATAGTTATAATGGGAATAATAAAAGATAAATCAATGGCTTTCTACACGATCACACATCGTGGTTTGCCCCATCCAGCCAGTTTATGCCAATAGTCCTGGAGTCTTTATTAATATCATCCCATTTCATTGTCAAAAGTGTCCTAGTTTGGAAGGTCAATAATTTGGTGACTGTAGATATTAGAAGAAGTATGGGAATTAAGTCAGGTAGATTTAAGATTAAATTCTGGCTTTGACTCTTACCTGTTTTGTAACATCAGCCTCATTTTCTCCATCTGGTAAATGAGGATATTACCACCTAAATTACAAGATTCTTGTTAGAAGGATAAAATGAGGGTTTATAAAATACATTATTCCCCTTTCCCCTGGCTGCTTGGAACTACCTGTAGACACATTGTATGCACTCAAAGCATATTTTCTATAACTTAGAAATGCAGGGCGAGTTACAGAATTTGTGGGACCCAATGACAAATTAAAATTGTGGGTCTTCTGTTCAAAAAACAAGAAAAATACTATTAAAGTATTAAATATAAAGTTTTTATTTCTTTCACAGACTTTCTCTCAACTTGCCCTAGTGTATTTTGCTGTTTTATGTTACTATAAGTAAAGAAAAATTAAAAACAAAATGATTAATGCGGACTTTACCATTCATCTTTATACTGTGTAACACCAGTTTTAACTGCAAAGATAAGAGCCTTTAACTTATGTGTAAAATTACGAAAATCACACAATTTGTATTCTCAGCTTGTGCTTGCTTATGTACTTCATTCTAAATGAAATGGCAGAAATAGTTGCACAGAACTAAACTAGTTTTATTCTACTTGATACACACTCATTCTATCAATGAGTAAGAAATAACTGAAAGAAAAATAAACTATGGGTTATGCTATCTTTCTCATTCCTTCAATGTCATTTTCAATGTAAGTAGTTGGCAAATATAAGGAAGTAAGACAAGAAAAGGTATATGATAGTGTCATTTGGGTTTCTTTCTACATTCAAAGGAAGTTCTGGTTCAAAAGACAGAAAAGATGATCTCTTGTTAGTGCCCGCATGTACTCAGTGAAAATGCAACATGCTTACTTAATACTCTGAACTTCACTGTGGTCCCACAAGTATGTGTTCCCTACAAGGCTGTGCTTATAAGCATCGCAAATGTTCTGTACAAACCACATATCAAGAACTGTTGCAGACAGATGCACAATATGTGTATCTCTTCTGCTCATCTGCATATTCCTTTATTTATCCCATTGAATTTTACTTACAAAACACAAGTTTAAAAAGTATATTATCAAAAATTTCAAAACAGTATCAACATTAAACCAAGCACAAATCCCTTCTAAATGGCAGGCCCTGTCCGACATCACAGGTCACAAGCCCATGAAGCTGGCTTTGTGGAAGTATATTATACGTAAAGAAGCTCTTCTGAGGCTACCATGAGAACCATGGAAATAAACATAAGGCTGTTAAGGAAAGGCAGAACCTTTGAACAGAAGTAGACAAGGTCACAAGAGGAATACAAAATGTCAGAATATGTACCATAAAATTGACTCTAACCTGAAGTCTCTAATTACACCCTCAATCATTTTTGCTTTGTAAGTAAAAACTCTTCTACTTTCGTATGTATGTTATTACTCTTAACTTTATTCTCACCCACAAGTGAGTTTTACTGATTATCCTGTCTTTCCCTTAATTGGTATAGGCAAGACAATTGCTATTTTCACATTGTTACGTAGAATTCTCGTAGCCACAGAAGTCAATGAAATGGCCAAGTTAATTTAATCTTTTGAATAGGTAGAAGACAAAAAGTTTGCTTTCCTGAGACCTAGTTCAATGTTCTATTGTATTAAGATTCCCATATTGAAATTGCACGTGTATTGTGTTTGTGAATCTTTTCACATATTTAGATATATCTGTTGCTGAAATAAGAAAATAGTATTGACACTACTGAATCTCTGGTTCCCAACTTAGGCAACTAAGCATGAGAGAATTGTTTTGTGTGTTCTTTAAACAAGTAAATAGAACATTTTTTGTGGAAACCTAAATATTGCAGTTATTTAATTTTACTGGAGTTATTCATTTTTTACATGCCTGCTGTGCCTGAGGTTGCATATACTTCTTAAGAAAATGAGACGAGAATCACTATTAGTCAATTGAAAGAGAAAAAAATATTTTCCAATTTATAAAAACTATTAGCATTTAATTTAGTTTACTATAAGGAATAAGAGAGCCTTATGATTTAATGGCATAAACAAAACATATTCTAAGTAAATGTTTACAAACACTCCAAAATATTTTAAGGAAATCCAGAATTCAAAAACCTCTGAAGATCAAAATATGCTTTGAAATAAAGATTTTTAATATAAATTAAATATTAGAACTGTTAAGCCATTAAAAACTAAATAAGAATGAACATCATTTGAAGCATACATTGTTTGTATGAACGTTTTATGTGGGTTTGTATTGTAAATGTGAAGTAATAAGTCTAGGTGTATAACTCTGTCTGCTTCAATGCTTCCATCTACAACTTTACCCCATTTGAAATAAATTGCACCTTAAATTTGAAGGCAATTTTCAGTAGTTTGGTGTGCAGTACAGATTTCATCTTTGATATTTAGTAAGCCTGAGATCTTTCTAACTTGTGAAGACTGCATGTCTGCAAACTAGGATGTCTGTGTTTGTGTTTATTACCTTTTTCATGCATGCCTTGAAATGACTAAATTACAGGTATTTTACATGTGTTTTGTGGTACAAAACAGATATAGTCCACTGGTATAATTTATCTTGAAATACCCTGTTCTACAAAATTACAGAAAAGCACTGCAATTTGCTCAATTTTTTATTTCTAAGACTATGGTAAAATCTTCAAAGCCCAGAAGATGCCTTCAGGATAAGAATTTAGCCATGCAGTAAACAATTTTCATCAAAGCTTGGGTTTGGAGAAATAGAGTACAATTGTGGATTTTAAATCTTGATAATGTTTCTTACTTATTAGCTATTTTGTCTTTTGTATTTTGGCCTAATTCAGTCACCAAAAGCATCAACCCTTATATAAGATTAGGTCACACACACACAGAGAGAGAGAGAGAGAGAGAGAGAGACAGAGACAGAGAGAGACAGAGAGACAGAGAGAGAGAGGAGAGAGACAGCAGTCCAAATTAGATTATCTACAATCAAGGTAATTGTGGAGAACAAAATCGTTCATCTGTGCTGTGCAGCTGCCTTTTGGATTTTGTGCTTGATCCCAAGTGACTGAAGAAGTTACAACTATACAAATGTTCTTTAATCCATTGAAAATTTTTTATTTTAAAACTCACTTTCTAAAAACTCATTTTGACTTCTTCATTCTTCCCAGTGGAATAATACATGAGCCAAAATATCAATAGAAAACTTGTAAACCCTGTGGCACTTAAATGAAATGCAACCTGATTTGATGCTGAAAATAATTTGTACTAGTTTTCAGTAAATATTTTAAATATCTCATGCCTCCATTTCAATTTTAAATGTTCTGTTTTCTTAACACTTAGTTAAGAATCTCTGTATATTATAAAAAATCTTATATTTATGTGTGGTTGAATTAGATGTCTTATGAATTTTGACATATAATTTGATAATTTGTTAGCAGAGTTGTTGCTATCAGTTATAAAATATGACTCTGAGTTCTGTATTTGTTAATGTGATTGTGTCTGAAAATTGATAATTCTTTTTTTCTTATGTTAAGTCTGCCTGGTTAATATTCTGGGTAATCTATCAGAGTCTATCTATATCTTATATTGCTGGGACTCAGTTACTTATGAGTAAATTCTGCTTCTTAATCCATTATTTCAAATAATTATTGATGCAAAATGCTGCCATTGCCAAAAAGATTTTTCAATCATTATTCTTCAGAATGACAACTACTTGAGTCATAGCTTAATCTGCAAGCATTTTAAAAGGGCAGTTTATATATGTTTTCTACTTTACTTTCATATTTTTCTTCCAGTGGAAAAAAAAATCTTTTACATATTACTCATAAAGTATGACTCTCATTAGCAAATAGTCCTTAAGAAGTTGATATGGTTTAAATTCATAGTTTCTGCCTTAATTATATATATCATGTATATTTCCTTTTTTATCATTTATAAATCTTGAAATTCATAATAATGAAAAACATGCATTAATATTTTCAGAAAAATCAAAGTCAATGTTTATTTGATGAGGATAAAGTTTTGCTTCGTGACCTCCATCATTTGTGTTTTATGCTATGCCTGATTTTAGCACTTGTATAGGCCCACATTGGATCAAGGTTGTTGGGTTCTCACTTGCATTAAGTCTCCTCACTTGTTCAGTGGTTACCATGCTAGTTTTTTACTTGATTTTCTCTCAAACACTGTCTCTATTACTTGTGGGCAGTTAGTTGCCATCAACATGGGAAAACCAAGTAGTAGGAGTAGGAGTAATAAAAGTAATATGGTAGCAAAACCATAAACTTTCATTTTTTCTAGCAAAATTGTATGATTCATTTAAAGAATAAAAGCCTAAAATATGCTAACACAATCCCAGCTACAGAGGTGGAAGTCTAGATTTAGATAAAAATGCCATTTAGAACAATCATTAAAACTATTTTAACTACTAACATTTATTTTGAGCTTATTATATGGTTGACATTGTCCTGAATATTTTGTATGTGTTATCACTTTGAATATTTTCAGTTCTATGGATAGGATTATTCTCATTTTCTATGCAATTAAAATAAAATTTAGTGAAACTTACTAAAGCTTATCCAGTTTCACAATGGTATGTGCCTGAAACACACAGACACATCCACACACACACACACACACACACACAACAAAGTAAGCCTTGAGAAACACTATTTCAGAATGGATGCCTTTAAATAAGGTAAAACATTCAAACTTGTAGTATGGGCACAGTTTCAATATGAGGAGCAATTCAGTATAAATGGAACACTGAAAAATTGATCTTAGGAAAGCAAAACTTTTGTCTCATACCTATTGAAGTCACTGAAGTAACTTGGCCTCTGTAGGTATGAAATTCTGTATATAAGTGAAGTAATCACACTTGTCTCATCTAATGTCAATTAAGGGAAAGAAGGGATAATCAGCAAAAATCTCTTTCTAAATATAAACATTCCTTTTACTAAGTAATCTTTTTAAAACTATATGCAAATATTATAAAAACAGCAGGATTTTATTAGGATCAGTCAAATATTATTATCAGAAAACTATTATAAACAGTTTATTCAATAAAAATGTTACTTAAAAAGTAAGGAAACATGAAAGAATAAAATATATTCAATAATTTCTTAATCTAGTAAAGCAGTAAGAGATGAAAACACAATAAAATTAATAACAAATATTTGATGAGTGATTTGAATACAAGGAATGATACAGAAAATGGGAAAGGAATCCATAAGTGAGAGGCTGACTGTTAAGTTCTCATGGCAATGGTGATGAAGGAGCTGGAGCTTTGAAACAGAGAAGGATTTGAATGAGTTAAATGAACTATACTTATTCTTTCTGGTTTCCTATCATGTGAAACTGAGATCTTCATACATTAATATTCTCATTTACCTTCACTTGCAGAATTATAAGCCTAGTAGACCAAGGATGTGGCCTTTGGCCACAGTTTGAATCTTTTTTTTTTTTTCACTATTTATTGGGTCCATGACATTGAGCTACTTACTCAACCTCTCTATCTTTAAAATAATTATAGTATTATCTAACTGTGTCATTGAGTAATTAATGACACTTATACATAACCAATATTGAAGACTAAATAAATTACAATCATCGTACTAAGTCTTTGTAATGCAATATCCCATTTTTCTCTCGCAAAACTGTAGTCAAACAGTATATGCTATTATCCTTATTTATCCATAGCAAATTCGAAATTCAAAGAAGTTAAATACTGCCAGTGTCATACAGATCTAGGTTTTGAACCTAAGCACTTTGATACCAGAGGCCATATTAATCAACCATTACATCATTCTCAAATATTGAGATACGTTTTAAGCTGTGGTGCCTATGGGAAACAAATATTGGTAAATATATGGATAAATTGGAATACTTATGCATTGTTTGTAGGAATATAAGATATTCCTACAGTGCAGCATCTGTGGAAATCTGTATGGTCATTCTTCAAAATATGAAAAAGGAGAATTACCATATGATACAGCAATTACACTTCTGGGTATACCCCCAAAAAATTGAACACAGAGACTTGAAAAGACACCATGTTCATAGCAGCATCATTCACAACAGCCAAAGCCCAAGTATCCATCAGTGGATGAATGCATAAACAAATGGAGGTTTATATACACAATAAAATATTATTCAGCCATGTAAAGGGAGGAAATTCTGACATATGGGTGAACCTTCCGGACATTATGCTAAGTGAAATAAGTCAGTCACAAAAGGACAAATACTGTATGGTCCTATTTATGTAAGATGTCTAGAATACTCATAAAGACAGAAAAATTAATGGTGGTTGCTAAGAGACTAGGGAAAGAGGAGAAAGGGTAGGTATCATGTAATTTTTTACAAGACAAAACCTACGTTAACTGAAACTTTAATAAAATATTATGGGATGTTTTTCTGTGTATGTGTGTGGAGGATGTCCAGGAAGATAGTTGTCACTCTTTTTTTAAAAGGGAGAAAAAAGAGGCCACTGATAATATTAATTGCATTTTGCTAATCACAACTTTTGAATAACTTGAACTTTCATTTTTGTAATAAATTGGATAAGAAAGAAGTCAGAATTCCCCTCATATTGCAATTTGGGTCACTTTTATAAAAAATAAATTGGGTCATGACTCAAGGCTGACATCTTTTAATTACCTAATCATGAATTGGGAACACAAGTCCGTGCTGCTGTATAAATGAAGCACTGGGCTGAAAGGCAGGTCACAGAAACTCAGTCTAAAGACTCTATAATATACACATTAATTGGTGAGCTATCTTTTTCTTTCAAGTTGTAATTCCTCAATTTTGGATATCACAGTAAATTTGACACAAAAGATAGCATCTTAACATAGTATTACTTAACAAAAATGGCTATCATTTCTGTCACATGAAAACCCTGTGAGGAACCACACTTCCACTTTTCTGTTGCCATAGATACCACTTTTCCTCTGTGATCAAAAGTAGAAAATGCAGCTCAGTGTCATGATTCAAATATAAAGAATCAAAACCACTTCAGCAATGTACACAAAGACTGAGAAGCAAGTCACTTCTCATTGGGATTTCAGTTACACAAAGTGAAATTCTAGAAAATAAACAGTTGCTTGGGCAGTGGGGAAGTTGAAAAATAGCATATTAATGATGCAAAAGTGAATTGTCCCATAAAAAGAAATATGTATTTAAATCAATGTATTGATTCTAGATTCATTGATGGATTTCTTTCATACATTAATAAAAGACAGTATTTGGGAACTCACATTCAAGTTGTAAGCTTAAGCCAGAAAAAAAAGTATTTTTCTTTTTTTTTTTTTTTTTGAGACGGAGTCTCACTCTGTCGCCCAGGCTGGAGTGCAGTGGCCGGATCTCAGCTCACTGCAAGCCCCGCCTCCCAGGTTCACGCCATTCTCCTGCCTCAGCCTCCCGAGTAGCTGGCGCCCGCCACCTCGCCCGGCTAGTTTTTTGTATTTTTTAGTAGAGACGGGGTTTCACCGTGTTAGCCAGGATGGTCTCGGTCTCCTGACCTCGTGATCCGCCCGTCTCGGCCTCCCAAAGTGCTGGGATTACAGGCTTGAGCCACCGAGCCCGGCCAAAAAAAGTATTTTTCTTAGTACAGTTCACACAATAATAAAATAGAAAGTGCAAACCTGGCAGTGTTGTTGTGGTTGCTTTATCCTGAATTGTACTTAATCTTAACCTGAAGAATGGTAGTCAGAGATTATTTTTGAATTTAAGGACATAATAAGTGGTATGTATTTGGAGACCTGGTAAATTTGAAGGGCAAAATTATCCAAATTAAAATTAAAGTCTTGATGGGAATAGTTATATGGCTGAAAATCAACTGTACTGAAGTAAGGAACAACGTTTAAGAAAAGAGTCACCCTCCCAGGCTACTCTAATCCAACTTAGACACTGTGGAGTTTTGCCAAGTCTGTGATGAGAAATTGTTTAATTTTCTATGGTCATTTGAAATGACCTCTGGGTATGGCGACGGACTGGGGATCGGATACTCTGTGCTCAAATGTTTTTGAAATGATAGAGATTAAAAATACATATACCCCTTTTTTTCTGCTTGGCCTTATCTGTGTAATATTACAATAAATTCAAGTTGAATAATCCTGTTCTAAGTAAAAAGGCTGATAAACATCATAAGCCACAGAAATAATTAAAAACGTAATGTCTTTATCAGAAAACCATTCATTTTTTATACAAAAAGGCAAGTGGGACAGATTGTCAAACTGTTACACTTACTAATGCAATGAGCATTATTTTGTATTGAGTAACATGTTCAGGTTAAAAATTCCTTCATAAGTTATTACCTGTAATTACTGATAAGGACTGCCTTCTAAAATAACAGGTATGGTAGTTTAGTTTATAGGCTTAGAGTTAGGTAGAACTTGCCCTGCCACTTACTGGCATGGAACATTGAATAAAGTTAACATCTATAATTCCCAACTTGCTCATCTGTACAATGGTGATAATAACAATATTCACCTGGTGGGGATATTACAAAATTAAACAGATAATATACAGGACTTATCAAGGTGGCAAACACATAGAAAATGCTTACAGAAAGCATAAAGATTAAAAAGAATATTCAGTGACATTAAAAAATAGCTGTATAGAGAGATAAGACATAACATATTTGTTTGATGGAAAGTATAGATTTTGTAAGGAAGGTTATTTTTTCCCAAATTACATTTTGATTTTAACAAAATTGCAAGTAAAATACTAATGGATTTATTTGGGAACTGACAGAGGTAATTTGGAAGAATACATGGGATTCAAAAACTAAAAAATAATTTTAAAAATAATGTAATAATTCTGTAGTTTTTAAGATTTACTAACAAAGATCTAAACAGTATAGTCATGTTTCAAGAGTTACTAGGAGACTCAATAGACTGATTAATCAGAAATAGGCTTCAGCACACATAACATTTGGCTATGATAAAAATATGATATAACAAATCAGTGGAGAAATAAATGCTTACTCTCTAAATGATATTAGAAGTATTAGGTTAACTTCTCAGGAACAATATACTAGACTTTATTAAAATTTTAGAAATAATGCACTTATATGTTAAAACATTAGATGTAAAAATTAAGTTCATTCAAAAGATGAGAAAAAATAGCAGATGAATAACAATATATTTAGGAACGGAAGATGAGTCTCTAGGTGCGTGGAACCATTATAGAATTCCTAAAGGGAAAGATGTCAAGATGTAAATAAATATTTTAAACCTATCAATAATTTTATAACCGAACGTATAAAACAAATGATAAAATAAAATACAATGTTTAAAATAAACACTATTACACAAAGATCACTTTCAAGTCAAGTAGATAAGTCATTAGCTATGCAATAGGAAAAATGGCCAAAATTCTTTAAGCACTTTACAGATAAAGAAACATAAACAGGCCGGGCGCGGTGGCTCACACCTCTAATCCCAGCGCTTCGGGAGGCCGAGGTGGGTGGATCACAGGGTCAGGACATCGAAACCATCCTGACTAACACAGTGAAACCCCATCTCTTCAAAAAATAGTTAAAAAAATTTGCGGGGCGTGGTGGCAGGCGCCTGTAGTCCCAGCTACCCAGGAGGCTGAGGCAAGAGAATCGCTTGAACCTGGTAGGTGGAGGTTGCCTTGAGCCAAGATCGCACCACTGTGCTCCAGCCTGGGCAACAGAGTGAAACTCTGTCTCAAAAAAAAAAAAAAAGAAAGAAAAAGAAAGAAAGAAAGAAAAAGAAAGAAAGAAAGAAAGAAAAAGAAAGAAAGAAACATAAATAGCTATTAAGCACATAAAGATTTTATAACACCAATAATTAACTAATGTACAATTTAAAAAGATACCATAAAATTGGGAAATACAAAAAATTCTGAATAAAGGTATTGGTATAGTAGGACAAGGAGTCTCATAAGGTACATATAGAAGTATAAATTGGTATGGCCTTTTGGGAAAACAATTTGGAAAAAAAATATTAGGTCGGTGCAAAAGTAATAGCGGTTTTTAATGACAAAAATCACAATTACTTTTGCACTCATCTATAGTTCTCGTTTTTTTGGTAATCTTTTTCTAATAATAATTGTTGCTATCATTCTATCCTATGGAGATGGGAAACAAAAGTATATGTGCAAAAAAATTGTTATAGTGCTTTTATGATAATAGTAGTAACCAATCTAATGATCAATAATGATAAAATAGCTAAATGCATAATATGTTCACTAATTAAACTGTCATTCATTAAAATTATTTTTAAAAGTAATTTAACCAAATGAAAAATGCTCAGAGTATATTAAATGGGACAAAGGGACCAAGCAGAACACAAGTCTAAATGCATAATTTGAATTTTGTATAAACAAATACACTCACTCTACATTTGTGTATATATATTCTAAAAGTAAATATATTAATGTATTAATAGCAATGTACTTGTGGTGAAAACATATCTCATCCATTTTTATGTTTACCTGACTTCCTAAAATGGATATTTGAGGCAGTAACACGTGCCAAGCATCTTAAGTATTTCACATGTTTCAAGTAAGATAAATCTCAAGACCTCCCTCATGGTAGATTTTATAGTCTCCATTCAGATGGAGAAACTGAGGCACATACAATAATTTTCCTGAGACCACAAACAAAAATGTGGCAGAATATGGCACTCTCAATCCAAGGCCTTTTTGGTTCCAAGAAACTTACTACAGTAATGTTTTTATATAGCTTTTACAATGTTGATAAAAAACTAATAAATTACTTAGCACATCACACTAATAAATGAATTAATGAAGTACTTACATAAAAGTGTAATGAGATATTTAGCCTCTGTCTACCCTAAAACATTGGAATTTGATAGTTCAAAGCTCATGGATATTTCCCTGTTTTTTAATGTTTGTGTCAGACTACATCCTTAGAGAAAAATAACAGGTTGTATTGTTGTTATTATTGATGTATCTTAAGTAATTTGGAGGACAAACAACACAATAATGAAGCTAAGTCTAGTGATTAGCTGATGAAACACTCCCTCTTTCGTTGCCCCGAAATGCTGTTCTGCATTGGTAATGACATGTTACGTAACATAAATTTTTGGCCTCAGCTTACAACTTGTCTGCCTGAAATTAACTTTGGTGCTCTGGGGTTTCTTTTAATATTATTGAAGAACTAAGTCCTACCCACATTTCCAACTGAAGGGAACATATATATTGTAAAGGAAGAAAAATTCCTATTAATTACTTGTAACAGCATTGTTTTGCTTTATTTCCATAGCACTCTAGTTAATAGTGTTTTCATTTATTATGCTTTACATTTTTAAATATGTACTGATCAATAGGTGATAGTAGTATTAATAAAAATTTAAGAAATTTTTTGACTGTATATATTATTAAAGTTTTTAAAATATCTATATGCTCTTGCACACCTAAGGACATTGTCATTTTCTATTCAAAACCAGTGCTTTCTATGTTAGCTAAATAAATTATTATAAAATTTACAATGATATCTCTGGTATTTCCAAAAATAATCTCTGACTACAAAAAAATATATTTTTGCAAATAATATGGTATGCTTATTAAATTATCAGTAAAACTCTGATTTCAGGTTTTTTAATGGAGAAGTTTTTATCTATTACCAGTGTTATAGTTGACTACAGTGCAAAGAGATTTCTACCTGATTGCATGCCAGAGTTTAGTGAACAGAGCAGATCTATTAAAACTCTCAATGCAGTCTCTGCAGTCTTCTTGCAGCAACAGACACAATAACCCTTTCTATATTTTATCTTTTATTTATAAATAAACAAACTTTTTCTGTGATATGCAGCAGTTTGTCACAGACTGAAGAGAAAACAAAAACAGAAACTTTAAAATAAACTTTGACATACCTTAACACAAACAATTCTGTAACTGATCTCATAGTATTTTTTATAAGAAGTCTAAAGACTTTTAACAAGATTTTTGACAAATATTTGAACACATATGATATATGTATACATGTATACAAAAATAGAATAATTTTAGAAACAATAATTACATCAATAACAATACAGTGTTTTTCTTCCTCACTTTTAGGAAGGATGAGTGAAGCATGAAGTGTTCTGAAAAATTCCGTACTTTTCCTGTGAAGTCCAAAATTAGTGAATTGGATGTCTAAGTGTATTGTGCATTTGAAATGTGATATTATGATTTGAAATCTGAGCATAAAACCTCAATTCATTTTGAAAGTAGCTTTTAGTTTCATAATGTGATTAAAGGCTTTGCAAGTTCTAATGGCAATAATTCTTTTTTCATTCTTTCTTTTTTTTTTTTTTTAGACAGGGTCTCACTCTGTCACCCAGGCTTGAGTTCAGTGGCATAATCATGGCTTACTGGAGCCTCAACCTCCTAGACTCAAGTGAATCTCCCACCTCAGCCACCCTAGTAGCTGGTACTAGATGCATGCTCCAACATGCCCGACTAATTTTTGTTGTTGTTGTTGTTGTTTTTGTTTTTGTTTTTGTTTTGAGGCGGAGTCTCATTCTGTCGCCCGGACTGGAGTGAAGTGGCCGGATCTCAGCTCACTGCAAGCTCCGCCTTCCGGGTTTACGCCATTCTCCTGCCTCAGCCTCCCGAGGAGCTGGGACTACAGGCGCCTGCCACCTCGCCCGACTAGTTTTTGTATTTTTTTTAGTAGAGACGGGGTTTCACCGTGTTAGCCAGGATGGTCTCGATCTCCTGACCTCGTGATCCGCCCGTCTCGGCCTCCCAAAGTGCTGGGATTACAGACTTGAGCCACCGTGCCCGGCCTAATTTTTAATTTTTTTTTTTTTTTTTTTGGTAGAGATGGGGGTACGGCTTTGTTGCCCAGGCTGGCCTTGAACTCTTGGACTCAAGCAATCCTCCCACCTTGTTCTCCCAAAGTGTTAGTATTACAGGTGTGAGCCACCACACCTGGCCTTTAATGGCAATAACTCTATGGAATGAATTGCAACTATTCCAAAATTCTGCTGCAAACTAAAAGAACCAAAATGGGATCTAGTGTATTTCTTTTAAGTTCAAAATAATATATATACTATGAGTGAGTATGCTTAAATATGTGTATATGTGTGTGATATGTATACAGTAGTCTCAAGTGTACTCATAAGAAAATTATTTTCCAATGATTTCATTCATAACTGCTTTTTGCAACAGTCAATAAAAACAAATTTTACATTTAATTTCACTTCAAGTTTTAAGAAAATTGCATATTAAATATAAAAAGGGAAAAGCTAAAACATTCATGATTTAGCATTGTTCATAACTTTGCAATCTAAGATTTCAAATATTTCAGGTCTTAATTTTGACAGTATATTTGCTCTAGTAATTAACTAAATCAAAGAAGCCATTCTCTAATGGTATCAGGTTTTCTATGAGAAAAAATACTGGTGATTAATGTGTCCCCTATGCTAACACATTTGAAAGACATTCAAGTATAACGGATGCAAATAATGGAAGAGGAATAATTTGTCCAAAGCAAATATAACCAAGATTATTAGGGAATAGCAAGTGAAACTGAAATAAAGGTGAATTCTATAAAAACTCATATTATTTTTTCTTAAGAAAGCCATAGTATCATAGAACTCTATGTGATGTGAATGTATACCACCATCCCAGCCCCCAGGATAATCACTAGATTCAAGTTTTCTTTGATATCTGCTTGAATTTGTATCTCTTTTAATATTTGAATTGATATTTATTTATTCAGTATAAATCACTGAATAGTTGGTAGAAATGTTTTAATGAAAAATAACAAAATCCAAGAACAAAAAAAAGCTGGTTATATAATATGTTATTTAATCTTTTCAAATGAAGCCTCATTTTAAAAATAAATAGACTAAAGACAGAGTAGTTAATTATATGCATTCTCTTGAGTTAGTTCTTTATGATTTGACAACTTGCACGGCAGCTGTTCCTGTAAATATGACAATAAATTTCTAAATCTCCAGAGAACTGGTAAATACAGGCAGATGCACTTAACTGCTGGTGGGCAACAAAAGTCAGACTGCAGGAAACTGTGGCACTAATGTAGCTCTTGATTAATCTCTAATTACAGTTTTGTCATCTTAGCAGGGAGACAAAACTATATCACTTCCTAAATAGGCAAGCAGCATTTTGGCACCTAGCAACCAGCAGTTCATTCCTATTAGCTGCAGTGGACTTGATGCTGTTACATGGGAGGTGGTTATGGATCACTGCTCTATTATTTATGGAGCAGCATTTCCAGAGGCCTGAACAACAGTAGATAAATTAGCAGCTTAATAGACCAGCACTAACTAAAAACACAGCACAAGCTGAAGCATCAAGTATGAAATTAAAATGTGACTTGCCCATAATGTATGCATCATACATAAAAGGCATCACTCATTTATTTTTGTTCATTATTCAGCAAACGTAACATAAATATGAGCATATTATTGAAAACCATGTAAACATTTTTTCAGTCATTTTATATTATTCCATAAAGTCCCTGCATTGTATCATTGAATCTTTCAGAGGGACTTTTTTTTTTTTTTAAATTCATTTTCCTCCCCCTGAGGAGATTCTCTTGGTTTCGTTTTTAAGCCTGGGATGTTAGATGGCGAGCATTAATTAGGACTAGTGCAGCTACAAGAGAGCCCTAAGTATCTGTGTAAAAGTGCCTTATTAAGCTCAAAATGGGCAAATGAGGGTGATTCTCATCATGCTTCCATTTCCCTTTCACTCTGGATGTGAGGAAAAAGTCTAAAGAATGACCTCACACCTCCGTCTTTTGTCAGTAATTTGAAGGGGGATATAACATCCTTAAGTACTTTTTTTTTATTCAAAAGGCAACCTCCAAGCAGATTTACTTAATTAAAATTACTGGACCATGTTTCTTAATCTTAACAGCAGAGATTATATTATAAATATGATCCTATGGGAGAGATCCAAAATGTGATATTAAAAATGATCACAACTTTTCATTTCCTTTAATTTTTTTAAAAGTTATTTTTAAACAAAACATCATGGTACAATGTAATAATATATATTTTTAAAACACCCCCTTTTATTTTTCAATTATAAAAATTTCTGCTGTAAGGAGCAGAAAACCAAATAGCACATGTTCTCATTTATAAGAGGGAGCTAAATAATGAGAATTCATGAACACAGAAGGGAACAACAGACACTGGGGTCTACTTGAGGGTGGGAGGAGGGAGAGAAGCAGAAGAAATAACTATTGGGTACTAGGCTTAATGCTTGAGTAATGAAATAATCTGTACAACAAACCCCGGTTACATAACAGACCTTCATATGTACCCCCGAACCTAAAATAAAAGTTAAAACAATAGAGATTTACAGATGCAGATGTTTCTTCCAGCACTACTATGAGACTGAAAAAATCGAAAATGGTTCAACGTTTGATAGCAGAGAGTGCTGAGTAAGTTGTGACAAGAGCCACTGAAAGTGCACACGGAATAGAGGATTGGGTGGGCAATGTACACCTCTGGGGACAGAATATTACAGAGAAGCTCAGGGCCTGAAGTGCTCCCCACAAGAAAAAAAAAAAAAAAGAATTTCATCTAGAAGAAAAATGTCCTATATTTACATCAATATATGGTATTATGCCTTAAGATTTTCTGATGACATAAGTAAAGAGGTTGTTTTAAAGGCCTAACATTACAGCAATATATTATAAACAAAGTGAAATTTATTTTTATTCAACTGACCAGAAGAGCCTGCGACAAGAGTTAAGGTGCTATCTTGTTGCAATGTGATGACTCACTCTAAAAACTGTATTCATTTACAAATTTCTCTTTTAAGGAATTATTTCTTGTGGTAATTCCATTTTTCATTTTTTGAGGAACCATTGTACTATTTTCCAAAACAGTTGCACTAATTTACATTTCCAGCAACAGTATACAAGGATTCTCTTTGCTTCATAGCCTCAGAAAAATTGTTATCCTTTGTCTTTTTGATCATAACCATTCTAACAGGTGTCATGTGGTATCTCATTGTGGTTTTAATTTGTACTTCCATGATGATTATAGATGTTGAGCATTTTTTCATAAATTTGTTGGTCATTTGTATCTCTTTTGAGAAACGTGTGTTTGAATCCTTTTTTTTTTTTTTTTTTTTTTTTTAACTGGGTTATTCGTTTTCTCACTATTGAGTTGTTTGAGCTCCTTATACATTTTGCATATTAGCTCCTTATCAGATGTATGGTTTTGAAACATTTGCTCCCAATCTGTGGGTTGTCTTTTCACTTGATTAACTGTTTTCTTTGTCATACAAAAGTTTCTTAGTTTGATGCAATCCCATTTGTCTTATTGATGCAAAAAGCCAAACTGTAAAATATTTAAAGCGGTTTACGACCTATGACACAGCCTCAGGAGATTGTGAAACATGTGCCCAAGGTAGTTGGGTCAGAACTCAATTGTATACATTTTAGAAGGACAGAAGTTACAGGCAGAGACATAGTCAATACATGTAAGATATATGGGTCCAATTTTATTTCTCCTCATGTGGATATTAGTTTCTCCAACACTATTCATTAAAGACACTATCCTTTCTCCACTGTGTGTTCGTGGCACCTTTGTTGAAAAGCGATTGACTGTAAAATCACACTTCCGAGTATATATCCAAAGGGATTAAAATCAGTATGTTCAAAAGATATCTGCACTCCCATGTTCATTTCAGCATTATTGGCAATAGCCAAGCTATGGAAACACCTAATGTTCACCAATGGATAAATAAATAAAGAAAATACGGTATATATACACAATGGAATCCTATACAACCTTTAAAAAGAAGAGAATTCTGTCATTCACAACAATATGGATGGTACTGGAGAACATTATGCTAAGTAAAATAAGCCAGGTTCAAAAACAAATACTAGGCCGGGCGCGGTGGCTCAAGCCTGTAATCCCAGCACTTTGGGAGGCCGAGGCGGGTGGATCACGAGGTCGGGAGATCGAGACCCTCCTGGCTAACACGGTGAAACCCCGTCTCTACTAAAAAAATACAAAAAACTAGCCGGGCGCGGTGGCGGGCGCCTGTAGTCCCAGCTACTCGGAGGCTGAGGCGGGAGAATGGCGGGAACCCGGGAGGCGGAGCTTGCAGTGAGCCGAGATCACGCCACTGCACTCCAGCCTGGGCGACACAGCGAGACTCCGCTCTCAAAAAAAAAAAAAAAAAAAAAAAAAAAAAAAAAAAAACCAAATACTACATGATCTCACTTATATGTGGAATCTAACAAGGTCAATCTTACAAAAAGAGACAGTAGAAAATTGGTTGCCAGAGGCTGGGGAGAGAAAGAGAAGAATGGGGAAAGGGGAGGGAGATGTTCATCAAAGCATACAAAGTCTGTTAGGTTGGAGAAATAAGTTTTAGTTATTTAGAATCATTTAGAAATCATTTAGAAAATAATTTTTAATGTTCTCATCCCCAAAAATGATAAGTTGGTTAGGTGAAAAATATGTTAATTAGCTTGACTGAATTTTTCTACAATATATGCTTAGATCAAAGTATCATGTTATATCTTTATCTCCTTCTTTTGTCAATTAGAAAGAAGGAAAGAAAGGAAGGAAATAAGAAAGGGAAGGAGAGAGAAAAAGAAACTCTTAAAGATAAATCTTTATTATCACAAATTCTAAATCTATTAATTCAGTATCATTATGTCACTTTACCATACAAGGTAACATTGGAAGATGATAACTTTGGAAAGAAGGCCATGACTTCAATTCTCTCATGTAGAGTTTAACTGGATTTGAGATGTCCAAATGTAGGTAGTTAGTTGGATAGAGGTCTGGAAATCAAAGGAGAACTCAAAACTGAAGATAGAAATTTCAGAATCATTGTCCTAGAGACAGTAATTGAAGCCACAGGTATGGAAGAGAGAGTCTAAAGACAGAACAACATGAAAGAACAATGAAAATACTTAAGAATCAGGTAGAAAAAAATGAATTGGAAGAAGGCTGAGAAGAAATAGCCAAGAAGTACGAGAAAAGGTGGAGAACATGCCATTGTCAATGCCAAGGGAAAGATGTTTTTGAAAAATTGAAAAATCATTTGAATGATACTTCAGAGGATCGCTTGAGCTCAGGAATTCGAGGCTACAGTAAGTGATCGTGCCACCACCCTCCAGCCCAAATGATAAAGCACGACCCATCTCTATTTTTGTAATACTTTTTTAAAACAAAAAATGACAAAAAAAAAAAAATCTCATTTGTTCAAGCAAGCTTTGCCTCTGTCTCCACCAGTTTCTTCAATAAGGGTAAGAAGCAATTAATTACATCCCTGTTCTTGAGAACCTTTGTTAGACTAATTTTTCCAGACCTAGCACAACCCAAGTTACCAAGGTGTTCAATGAAGACTCAGGTGTTCTTAACAGAATAATACAGCATAGAGAAAGTAGTGAAGATTCTTTTGACTTTTCACTGTTTCCTCCTAATTCACAAACTTGAATCTTCATGTGAGTAATCCTTGTCTCCTGCTCTCTCATTTCCTCTTTTCAAGTTTCCAGATTTGCTGTCCCACATCTGCCCTCAGGAAATCCATGTTTCCCTTAAGAGCACTGTGTTTCCCTTCCCCTACTACAATTCTCACATACAATCTTGGTCTCCTTTTGTGTCTTACAGAGTAAAGTATTTCAACTTAGTCCAGATATCCATGAAAACTTATTTTATATACTGCTTGTGATTCCAAATAGAAAATGTGACCTATAGGGCCAGAAGTGAGAGTAAGAGCAGATGCTCTCATTCTAGTTTCCTTCTCTACCAGGGATAGTTATGATTAGATTTTTCACTTATTTATCTAAAAATCAAGCCCTTTTTGACCAAGCAAATATGAATGTTATTCCATGGCTAACAGAGTCTAATATCACTTTAGTAAATTATATTTCTTATTTGAGCATGATTTTGGTCTTGCCCTTTGCAGGCCAATTATGTGAAAATTATTAGCAAAGTAATATTTATGCTATTTATTGAGCAACATATTATAGGTACCATAACACAGTATAAACAGGTCTTTCTCCTTTGACCTTCAAAATGTCTCCATACACAGAATGAGGGCAAAGAGGCTTGTAAATCACCATCCTTCTTAATCTTGGAGAAATTTAGAATATGTAGAATCCAGGGCAATGGTGAAAAGTTTGAGAAGAGAGAGGAAGATAATCTCTCTTTAAAGAAGGAAAACGAGGATAAAATAAGCACAGGTGCCCAAAATTAAGAGTGATTTTTTGTTTCGTGTCTTCTATTTTTTCCATGATCTTGAAAACATGCTCATTTGTTGAGAGTAACTGTGGTGGATTGGCAAAATCAGAGTTTTTTGAAGAGTAAAGAAGTTTTGAAACAGCTTCTGCAGTGTATGCTTGAAGAGTCGATTAGAAAAACATAATAGAATTTCTGTACTCATTAAAGAACATTTGAGTTTGGCAATCACAATTTAACAATGGTGCCAATCTCTATTAGTTCATAAATTTCTTGAGCAATAATCAGCTTCAAGATAATCGAGAGTAAGTAAAATTTTGCTCATCAAAGGTTGGTTTTTCCAGATTGGTAATATAAGATAAAGAAGCAAGATTGTTACCCAAATGATAGATCATGAGCCTAAGCAGGTTATTAATAAAAATTAGAAGAGGGGCCTAGAGTGATAGAAAGAAGAAAATTCACAAGAGAAAGTCAATAAAAAGTTCTCATGGAAATAGTAGAATTCTGGAATAGTTTGTCATAGAATCGCATGCTGTTTTCAAGGATTTGGAATGATAGAGTAGTTTCTGGTGGTAAAAGTGTAACTTTAGTAGTATGAACGAAGTAGAGATAAGGTATAAGGAAACTTAGAAGTAAGGAAATCAAATGAGTCAGTCATATGAATATTGACATTTCCGTGACTGATAGAGGAAACCGTGAGTTACATGCCAAAGTTTGCACTTTTATTATAAAGAGGGAGAGAATGATTTAACTAAACGTATTCGTCCTGATGAACAGCTAGTTTACTTTATTTTAAATAATTGAGCTAGAGAATCAGCGTCCAAAGAAGCAATCAAGAACAAAGAGGACATTCTTTTTTTTATGTACCCACATAAATTTAATAATAATAATAATAAATTTTTAAAAGGATATTTATGTAACCATAAATATTAATAATAATAATAATAAATTTTTAAAAGGATATTTATGTAACCATAAATATTAAATAATAATAATAAATTTAGAAGTTTCAAAAAAGAGCAAGGACAACAACCCTAACCCTAAATTGCTACAAAGTAGCTGAGAAAAATTAATAACATTGACAAGAAAATTTCAAAATGTTTCATAGAGAATAACACAAATAAAATGACATTTTTTATTAAAAAATCAGATTTCTAGTGGTTCAAATAATTACAATTTTTCAATAGATAATAATATATATTGAAATGAAAAGTAATTTTTAAAATCATAGTTGTTTCGAGCTTATCTAGATGATTTCCTTTTATCCAGATAGGGAAAACCTCCGCAAAGCCTCAAGTAAGAGGTGTCATCATGAGATACTGTGTAAATAGGGTAGAAATGCCAGATAAAACCTTCCTTTGAAAGCACATGAAATGTACAGCTAACCTCCTTAAAGAAAAGACATGGTCAATTAGTTTTAATAGCATGGATATTCGGGAAGATTTGTTTAATGATGACACCCTCATTTTACCGAATCAATACCAGGGAGCGTTTTACAATGAAATCTCTCTCTCCTGTGAATAATTTACAATAAATAAATCCATAAATCTATCAAGTCCCTTTACTAGATTGAGAATCTATAAGATATGCATGGTTAAAGATCAGCAAGAACTTTTGACACCAAACTTCCAGGTCAGCAAATAGGTCACTGGAGTTCTAGCAGTAAATTTGGGAAAGGCTGTTCAAAATGATTTGCTCATTAAGGGTTGGTCTACTGAGCATGAAAAACCCATGCATAAATTACTAAGGTATATATATCAAAAAACAGATTACATTTTTAGAAGAAATAATCTGCTTGCTTGACATGCTAGTGGGTTTTGTCTTTCTTCTTAGATGTTGGTTAAGTGGGTGCTTTCTGAAGTCCAGCTGTCTGAGTCAGAGTTTAGCTACTTACTAGCCGTGCGACATTGAACAGTGTACTTACTCTATGCCTTAATTTCCTGATATGTAAAATGAGGTAACATTAACATTCACTCATATGATATTTTTCAGAATTAAATGAATTAGTCTGTCCACAGTACTTAACAACTGAAAATAATTCCAGGCACAAAGTAGGGCACTCAATACATCTACCATCGTAACATTATTTTATTGTCATTCTTATTAATAGTAAGATGTCTAGGGTAGTAATATTATATGCAAAATTTCACAACATAAAGAGGACATAAATGTACACATTTTCAGGACTATAACTGATTATGTCTTTTACTGAAATTTCTACAAGTCAATATGTCAGTTTTTAAATTGGAGATATTGATCTTTGAGAATCAGAGTACCACATAAAAGAAAATGCTCAGTTTTGTAAATAAAAAAAGTGAACAGCCTCATATACAAGAAATTGGATGGATGTAGGCATTGATTCTTTACTGAAATATACAAGTTTACTGAAATTACAAATGATTCATTTACATAGACTCTTTGGGCTTTATGTCCACTTGGGTTTATTTGCCATCTTCCTCTTCCTTATTTAACATTAGGTCCTTGATTTCTGCTCTCCAAAATAACTCTTCGTGCACACTTTAGTTTACCTCTGAAAAACGACAATTGTCATTTTAAAAATTTTAATCATGCTAATTCTCTTCCAGCAACCTGAAAATATTATCACACTGAAGTAGAAGTGAACATGTATTTAGCACTTACTACATGCCAGGACTGATTTTAAGCAATCCCATTAGCAGGAGACCCAGATTTCAATTCCATGTTACAAATGGGGAAATAAAGAGGTGGAATGAGTTACTCAAATCCATAATACCAGTAAACAGTGTAGGTAAATGGCAGATTTTCTTGAATGCAGAAATTCGTGCTATAAACGAACTGTTTAGGACATGCAATCTACCATTGCCCCCATCTCTCAACACATCTTTGCTGAGTATGCCATATTGCAAGTCTCAACATCCATTGACTCTGAGCCATTTCTGTAGGTAGCTATATAGGCAATTAAGTAGGTCAAGGCAACCACAGCATGACTGTCATTTGAGAGCTTGCTCTCCAAGGGAGATAGACTGGCTTACTTACAACTTTATCTATTGGTGCAAAAAGCATTGAGCCCTTGCCCCTGGGTTCCTTTGTTGTAATGCCACCTACTGAGTGTGAGGCAATTGCATGGCCCATTGTTCATTTGTAATGCTTAAGGGAGCCACTGCCACAATGTTGGTGCTTGTACTCTTTGCTGTGCTGTAAGCAATAAACTGTCATACTCTGAACCACTGAAACTCATTGTCTACTTTCACCACCTATGAAGTTGTGGCACGCCAATGTGCTTGTTTGCTTAGTTATTGCCTTTAGAGTCTTGATATTTCTTGACAACCTCTATGAGGTTGAAGTTCTTCCCTGACACATAGATCCTATTCAGTGACAGTATTTTCTTTCAGATTTATCCACGGGATTCTTTCGCTCGTCCTCTCATTGCTAATCACCTTTGGATCCATGGGTCAGGAAAGAATGGCATCCAGGATCAAATCTATAGGACTGAAAACATTACATCCCACTTTTTTTTTATATATCTGTAAGATTTTTCCAGGCAAAGCCTTCTATACTTTATCTTTTCAACACCAGTGCCTAGTACAGTACATGGCACATACAAGGCCCTCAATACATGTGTGTTGAATGAATTAACATTTATGCATTAACAAATGTACAAATAAGCTGGTGAAATACTAAATGTACTGTAAGTGGTGTTTCCTACGTAGGTAATCATTCTATTATCACTTTTTATATCTAACTACCTACTGAGAGTAGAAAATATTCTCCTTTAAAATGTCTTTCTGCAGAAGGGCACTATATAGTAAAAGTCCTCATCATTAGCATTCAGTGATTCTGCATGTATTCTTTCTGAAAGTCCATCCCTTAACCTTCAAGATTAATCAGTAGAACTCTAACACAGATTTTCTACTAACTAGGAATCACTATTTATTATGAAGTTCATTCAATTTTTCTGAATTGCAGAATTCTCATTCTTAAAATGGAGCTATTAATATTTGCTTTGCTTATGTCAAGATTTTGTGAAAAGGAAAGATGTATTAATCCATGCAAATAAGTTACAAGGCATTTGGCAGCAATTAATAGAAGAACCAGTTTAAAATAGCTTAAACAAGAAATTTAAGAAAAATCTCTTAGGCTGGGTGGGTGTGGTAGCTCATGCCTATAATCCCAGCACTTTGGGAGGCTGGGCCTGGTGGATCACCTGAGGTCAGGGATTTGAGACCAGCCTGGCCATATTATGAAACCCCGTCTCTACTAAAAATACAAAATTAGCCAGTCATGGTGGTGTGTGCCTGTAGTTCCAGCTACTTGCGAGGCTGAGGCAGGAAAGTCACTTGAACCCAGGAGGCGGAGGTTGTGGTGGGCCGAGATCAGGCCATTGTACTCTAGCCTGGGCAACAAGAGCAAAACTCCATCTCAAAAAAAAAAAAAAAAAAAAGAAAGAAAGAAAAAGAAAAATCTATTTCTCTAAAAAATTTAAGATTTATTGTCTCAAATAATAAGGAGTTAGGAGTAGGTGTGACTGCAGGCTTTATTAATTCAGTGAATTGGCAATATCATTGAGTTATTGAACAATGATTGCTCATTTTTCCTCTCTGCCATCTTGAGCATGGCTCTTTAATTCTCTTCCTGATACTAGAGTGGTTGCTGCAATTCTGTGTCTCTCATGCAGATATGACAGCATCTAGAAACAAAACAAGGAGACTATTTATTTTTGTTGTCTCTTTCTAAGAAAGAGGAAAACAAATCCTTTCACTGATTACCTTTCATGTTTTATTTACAAAGGAATAGGACTACCATGATTTTCTTTATAGCAGTGGTTTGCAAGATGTATGTATAATGATTCAGACTTTTCCTTCTCTGCAAGCTATAGACAGATGAGCAAAAGTACTAAACGAATGTCCATGCATTTGTTTCCAGAGATTTTATCTTAGTTCAGTAGTAAAAAAAGTAGTACAGTATTATTTTAATATTGTTGAAGAATTATCCACCCTTTTTGACACATTGCTGAGTGAAAATTATCTTCTTATGCCAAGGGATAAATCTTCTAATCAGAATCAAACACTTCCATGCTGAGAACAATGAACTTAACGCTGACACTAACTTTCAGTTTTCACCAGTGAGCCCCACTAAACTCCCCTTCACAATAACATTTTTTTTTTCCAATGTGCAGGTAGTCTTATTGCTCTAAAAACTGCAACAGCCAGCATCAATCAGATCTATCACCATATATGTGATTTTAGTGGACAAGCTCAATCTCTGTTCTCTGTCTGATAAAGACTTTTTTTTTTTTTTTTAACCTGCTGGCATATCTTATAGGAAAATGTATCTGCTACAAAAAATTAGGCAACAGGAAATGAATTAACACAAGTAATAAAAGTAGACTGAGGGCCGGGCGCGGTGGCTCAAGCCTGTAATCCCAGCACTTTGGGAGGCCGAGACGGGCGGATCACGAGGTCAGGAGATCGAGACCATCCTGCCTAACACGGTGAAACCCCGTCTCTACTAAAAAAAAAAAAAAAAAAAAAAAAAGTAGACTGAGGTCTTTTACAAGGTACCCACCAATAGCATTTACACCAACAGTGTTGGCCCAAAGCCATAAAGGTAACTGGGTCTTCACAGAGAAGTACTACAGAAATTACACATGAGCAAGTACATCACTATCACTCCTTGCAAGAAGCTCTGCAACAAGATAGCAGACTGTGTCATGGATCTCGTGAAGTAGATTCAAAGAGTCTCCACCAGAGGTATCTACATTATGCTGCAGAAGGAGGACAGAGAGAGGGAGATAATGATGTTTCTGAGGTCTCAGCCCTGGATCAAAAGGTCATTGAAGGAAATCTTGACACTTAGAAAATGCCAAAGCGGTACGACTTTGGCAGTCTGTTTATCCTGCAGGTCAGTCAGCACATAGCTGGAATGAATCTTCAAACACCACTTGGAGTTATTTGAATCTTTCTGCTATGCTGTTATATTTCCAAAAAAAATTGAAACCGAAACCAGTAGACCGAGCAATAAATTTAGTTCTTTTTATATTTACCCAGCATAACCCTTCTTTTTTCAAAGAGCAAAAGAGAACCATTGTGCTCAGTGAATCATAAACGTTCATGGGATCATGTGAATTCAAAAAGGACAGAAAAAGAGTAGAAACACTGAAAAAGGAAGATCAAGAACTGGACCCAAAGGATAAATTGGATATATGTATGTGTGTGTGTGTGTGTGTGTGTGTGTGTGTGTGTGTATCTGCTCATGTATAATTTCATTCATGTGTGTGTATGGGTGCAATTGTATGTGAACATATATATTTACATATATACATATACAAACACACATATATACATGTTTCCATACATATTTACATATAGAAATATAAATTTATGTATGACTACTTATTAATTAAAGTTTGTGTTTGATAGAAGTGATCAGATTTTTTTCTTGAGCGGCTGAATGAGAGACATATGGAAGGTAGTATCAGTTGCTGGTTAGTGGTAGAGACAAACAGGAGCTAATCAACAAGCTCATCATGAGTCATGAGAGAAAAGCAGTGACTCTCAAGGCTGGCCCATGGACCAGTGCCCATTTGGCTACATAAATGAAAGTAGGAGAAGTTTTCAAATAATAATTCACTCATGGACTTCACTCATGAAGAATCTGATTCAGGAGAGAGGCCAAGGAAATACTTATATACAGCAAACTCCAATGGCCATGCCAAGTATGAAACAAACTTATATATAATCTTTGGCAAAAAGAATAAACTGAAAGAAAACTAAGGTTTGGACAAAATGAAAGAAAAACCTCAATATATTAAAGTATGTAAGGTGCAGCCAAAGTTGTAACTAGAGGAAACTGTATTGCTTAAATGCTTATATTTGGGGGGGAAAAAAAGTCTGAAGTTAATGACCTAAGATTTTATGTTAGGAATCCAGAAAAAAAGACATATAATAAGCCAAGAGTTAGTAGGAAACAACAAATATAAGAGTTGAAATCAATATAAAAGAAAGTAAACAAAATACAGGGAAAACTTACCAAATCTAACAAAGATTAAGAAAATTAATTGATAATATCTAGCTAGAATAGCGAAAGAACGAAAGAAAGAAAGAAAGAAAGAAAAGAAAAGAAAAGAAAAGAAAAGAAAAGAAAAGAAAAGAAAGACAAAGAAAAGAAAGAAAGAGGAGTAAGGAAGGAAGAAAGGAAAGAAGGAGAGTAGGAAGGGTTCTCTTAGAGGGATAGAACCAATAGAAGATATATATGGATATATGCAGTATTAACTTACCTGATCACAAGGTCCCACAATATAGGCTGCCTGCAATCTGAGGAGCAAGGAGAGCCAGTCCAAGTTCCAAAACTGAAGGACTTGGAGTCAGACGTTTGAGGGCAGGAAGCATCCAGCAAGAAAGATGTAGGCTGGGAGGTTAAGCCCCTCTGGCTTTTTCACATTTTTCTGCCTCCTTTGTATTTGTTGAAAGCCGATCAGATTGTGTCCACCAGATTAAGAGTGGATCTGCCTTCCCCAGCCCACTGACTCAAATACTAATCTCTTTTGGGCAGACACACCCAGGATTAAAACTCTGTTTCCCTCAATCCAATCAAGTTGACATTCAGCATTAACCATCACAGGAAGGACGGGAAGGGAAAGGGAAAGGAAGGACAGAGGGCAGGACAAAGAAAAGAAAAAAGAAAACACACACTGCCAATGTAAGTAATGAAAACCTATGATTTTAGATCCTACAGATATTGAAGAAGTTAATAAGGTTATGTTATAAACAACTTTATCATTACCAGGCAAGATAAAATAAAATATTCCAACAGCAATTTACCAAAACCAACTAAAAGATAAAATAGAACATTTGAATAGTGTTATATCTATTAAAAAATTAAATTTGTCATTAATGACCTTCCATCAGTAAAACTCCAGGTAAGGATGGTCTCACTGATGAATTTTATCAAACTTTTTACAAAGATATAACACAAATCTCAAACAATTTAATGAAATAGGGGAAAATGGAACATTACCCGATATTCTTAAGAGGTCAAGACAACCATAATAAAACTACACAAATGCTGCACCTGAAAGTAAAAATTCCACATCAAAATCTCTCTTGTATTACATATCATAGGGGTCCAGTATCTCAGGCATTAAAGGTGTACGGGCCAAATAACAATTATTTGGTTGAGTAATTGAATGGGTGATGCCAATTGTTATTAATTCATGTGGAAGAAACATGATAGGTTCAAATCTATTAATCTATAACATTTTCAGGTAAAGGTGAAGGCCTACTTGGCAGCATGTAAAAAGACATTTGATTCCTACAACAGAAAGTTAGAATAATTAAAGGTATATTCTGGACTTAGTAGTAAAAATGAAAGAAGTTCATCTTAGGCAAGTCTCCTAACAAAATATCAAGGTCCTACTAGACAAAAAAAAAAAAAAAATTAAACCCTGAAATTTGAGATAGAATTATATGAGTAGTTGCACGTGAGAATTTAAATTCCCAGATTGGACCTGTAGAATAATCTTATTTTTAAAAAGAGGCTCCTTTTATTAAAGACTATGTAGAGTCTTCAAATGAAGCAGGTGTCTTGTAACACAGGGCTTGTCACTTCGTGGTCTACCCCAACTTTACCCCATCGATATTTTGTCTTCTTATTCTTCAGACTCATTATTATGGTAAAACCTCAGCACAACCCAACTGGGGAAGTGCTGAGCTTGGTAATAGAAGAACATTTCCATATATCAAATAACTTGCAGGACCCAGCCAACATGTAACTGCAGGAATGGGAATAGTATGGCTGAGAATGTCTCCTGAGGGTACTAGATCAAAAGGTACTATCAGATAAAGCTGGATAAAGGAGAGGTTGGTGATATGGAAGTACTCTCCAATGGCATATGATTTTATACAGTTTCGAGGGCCCTAACTGACAGGTTTAATACATTCCTGAGACTGGTTTTGGAAATTTGGAAAAAGTGATGGTCAACAATAAAAGGAACAGAAATCTTAGATCTGCTATGGCAGACTAGGTAGGAAGAGAACAAAAGATTCAGAAAGGTGAGCATGATATGAAAGATGTCTAATAGAAAATTAGAAAACTCACCAACTGACTATCATCTTTTGGACAGCCTGGAGGAAAATTTGTTTACCAAGGCAATGAGAACTGCACTAATGAGGATGGGACAAGCAACAGTTAAAGCTTATCCGTGCCTGTGGTCTGTCCACTGAGATTCCTGTTAGGAGATGCGTAACCCAGATCTCTGGTAGTAATGACGGTAATGCATTGTGGAATATCAGAGGTCAGGTTGTAGCATTTAGCTGTCTAAACCAAGGTGAGTATAGTTAATGTAATCAGTAGCAAAGTTTGAAGGACACTCAGGAGTGTATGACACCCAGAATTTATTTAGATTGCTCACAGAACATTGATAAATAGCTAAGAAATAAATATAATCAACTGACATATACACATAATCAAAAAGGGGTAAACAGAATAATGAAATTTGTAATTCTAAATATGTCACAAGCTCCTGCCCAGTTATCAAACCTAAGCTAAGTTTTATACCCAGAACCTACTAGACGTTGGATCTCGATGAAGAAAGATTCTACAACACTACAGCAAATATAAACCATAGTGATTCCCTCAAGTCCTTCTTCCAAGAGTAAGTACACAGTAGGAAAGGACAGTCTCCAGGTCCTTTAAGGGTTGTTTAGTGAAAGATCCAAGTTCATGCTGGGATTGGAGGAAGCAGTGTCATCATGCCTCCTTCTAGTAGTAGCACATACAGGTCAGGTAACAAATGAAGCCTGTGCTTAGGTCCACCTCACAGTGGGGTCTACTGGGTCAACAGATACATCTGGTAAGTAGTGTGCTGGTACATGTTTGTCAATTAGTTCTCTGAGAACACAAAATCCTAATATGTGGCAATTTTCATATCTATGGAGTAAATACTCCCACTATAGCTAATTTTGAGCTACCAACATGACAACACTGGACATAGAGCTGGGAGATGTGTGTGATTAGCTCCTGTGAGCCAGTAAAAGTCAGCTCCAGTGCACCGCTGTGTCCATTCGACATTCTACCAGATTGCAAATACATAGTTGAAATGGATATACAATAAGCTTTCACTTAACATCATCAATAGTTTCTTGGAAACCACAACTTTAAGCACAAAGACAATGTATAAACAAACCAATTTTACCATAGGTTAACTGATATAAATCAGAGTTAAGTTCCTACGGCATATTTCTGGTCACAAAAAATTCACCAAATGACTGAATAAAGACCAAAACACTTCTAATATTAAACGTAGAAGTAAATGTGACTTATACATACATTTCAGAAAGATTACCAAGAACAAGTGAAAGAATTATTCACCCAGTTATTCCAGTTCAGGGAGGTAGGTAGCCAGAGCCTATCCCAGCAGCTCAGGGAACAAGACAGGAACCAGCCCTGGACAGGACCCATCCCCTCACAAGGCACATTCACACCTACACCTCTACCTACCCAGACTGGAACCATATAGATACATGAATTCATCTAACATGTACATCTTTGGGATGTGGGAGGAAACCAGAATATATGTAGAAAACCCATGCAGACATGAGGAGAACATGCAACTCCACACAGACAATGGCCCTGACTTGGAATCATTTACTTTTTTCTTATCAACATTATAATGCATTGACGTTGGATGAAACAAGGTTATTTCAGGACCTACTGTACTTAATAGTTGAAAGAACTCTCATATTTGTTCTTCATTTGTATAGTAAAAGTATTGTAGTAGTGAAGGCTTCCTGTCTCGGCCAGCCAGTATAATAAATTAAAAAATAATACCTTCCCTTAAATAAGAGATAACAGTGATTAGTGTCACTTTTAAAGACAGAGAATGAAGAGTTGATAGTTTTTATCTGAGGTAGGTTGAGTTTTCTAGAACCTGGCTAAAGTAAAGTTTGATGTAATGTATTTATGAGATATCAGTACCTACGAAAAGAAAGCGTATAAAGTGTATCTGGACAGAAGATCTAACGTTTGTGAAAGAGAGGGGGAAACAAAAAGGAATGGGTAGTGTGTTACTGTTCTGTTATTGTTGCAACAAGCTACCAGTAAAGCTAAATTCAGTAAAGACTCATGAAACTTTAGCCAAGCCAGCTGGGAATTTTGGAATTAGTATGTTTGTGAAATTGTCTCCAACTGGATTAAATCATCAATATTTTATACTCTACCTTGACCAATTATTGGATGGGCATAACCTCAGCAAAGCAATTATCTGAAACTAAGACAGACCCTGAAGAAGGTTGAAGTTGGAGGTTATCCACTAACTATGCAACTACGCTGCACAAAAATCTTCCCTGAAAGGAGTTTTGGATAGCCCATCTCCCTGCAAATCTATTAATTATATTTCAATTAAATTCACTAGTCAGGAATCTGCCAAACCCACATGAACCATGGTAGATTACAGTAGGCAATTGAAAACATAACCAACTAACTGGTAAGAAAGCATTGCAATATTTAATAGGTCTTTTTGGCAGCCATAAAAATGTCCCTTTCACGTTTGCTTCAGGGACCATAACTGATTAATGGCACCAGCTATTCTTCCTTTGAGTCTTCTACCATATTTGCAGAGAGTCCACACTTCCTGCAAACTACTGGAGCTAGTGACTGAGAACAGCATGGGTACTGACACAGTCCAATTCCCACAAGATGCAAGATCCCTTAACAACTGCAGCTTGATACCTATCTATAAGCCTAGCCAAAATATTCTGGAACAGTATTGTTGTCTAGATAATGACTCTGTTAAAGATATCTGATCCCAATCCTCAGTACCTGTGAATATGTTCTTACCTGGAAAAGGGGAATTGAAGATATGATTAAAATTGAGAAATTATCCTGGATTGTATGGATGGACCAAACTTAATCACAAGTGTGCTGAAAACTCAGAACCTTTTCTAGATAAAGTGCAGAAGGTATAGCAGAAGAAAAATCAGAAGAGATACAAAGTGTGAGAGGAATTTAACATGACACTTCTGGCTTTGATAATGGTGGAAGAGATCCATGAGACAAGGAATGGGGATGGCTGCTTAAAAATGGAAATGTCCCTCAGTTTACTATTAGAAAAAAAGAAAAAGACAGTTACTAGAACTTAAACATCTAAATTTTGTAAATAAATTGAGTAAGCAAGAAAACTGATTTTCCTCTAGAACTTCCAGAAAGGAATGCAGCCCTCCCTGTCTATGGATTGATTTTAGCCTGATTTTAACCAAGTCCTGCATTGGACTTCTGACCTATGAAACTGTGACATCACAAAGCCATATTGTGTTAAGCCACTAAGTCTGTGGTAGCTTGTTGCAGCAATAACAGAATAGTAATACACTACCGAATCCTTTTTCTTTCCTCCTCTCTTTCACAAACGTTAGATCTCTCACAACAATCTGAGGGTCTCACCATCTTTTTTTACCTCCTCTTTTTATTTTTTATAGGCATATCCTCCAATAGATCTAACCTCCTTTTAGCATCATTTTCTCAGAGGACTTGAATAGATTTTTATTTTGAATGTGAAAGTAGCATAGTATGTACTAGTGAATACTGTTCTACTTAATTTATTGGGCAACAAGGAAGGTTGCTAGATTTGAATGAGGCCAGAGCTAGAAAAGGTTTTTCTACAGGTTCAAACTTCAGTACAAGCAGCCCTGACATCTGAGCCAAGGAACAGAAGATCCAATGCTATGAGAATATCTTGATAGAGAAGGATTCGGTGTTATCACTATGAAAGTGCCAATATGAGTGTCATTCCAAAGACCCCTAAAGTTCTGGAGCAAAGCCGTACTATCTGCAGCAGAGAACTATACATCACCCAAAAAGCAACTGTAGGCATGCTATGGGTACTGATAGAAAGTTCCCAAACATGGTGACTTCAAATGACCGTGCAATCAGAGTCCTCCATCATGAGCTGAATAATATCAGACCTACCAAGTCATAATATTAGATAACTCCAACAGCAATCTATTACAAAGTACAGGCAATATCTCTGGAATGAAGCTTCAGTAGGTCCACATGTTATAAGTAACCTTGCATTAAGAGATGGCCCAGATTACAAATCACACTGCTATAAAGACACATGCACATATATGTTTATTGTGGCACTATTCACAATAGCAAAGACTTGGAACCAACCCAAATTTCCATCAGTGACAGACTGGATTAAGAAAATGTGGCACATATAAATCATGGAATACTATGCAGCCATAAAAAAGGATGAGTTCATGTCCTTTGTAGGGATATGGATGCAACTGGAAACCATCATTCTCAGCAAACTATCGCAAGAACAGAAAACCAAATACCACACGTTCTCACTCATAGGTGGGAATTGAACAATGAGAACACTTGGTCACAGGAAGGGGAACATCACACACCAGGGCCTGTTCTGGGGTGGAGGGAGGGGGGAGGGAGAGCATTAGGAGATACACCTAATGTAAATGATGAGTTAATGGGTGCAGCACACCAACATGGCACATGTATACATATGTAACAAACCTGCACGTTGTGCAAATGTACATTAGAACATAAAGTATAATTTAAAAAAATAAAAATAAAAATAAAAAAGAAGACAAATAATTTAAAAATTAAGAAAAAAAAAAGGAGATGGTCGAGAAACCCTATCATCTGCCACAATTGAAACAATGCTACTCTCTTGGCTCATATTGATGACCTTATGGGAGAGTGCCAAGACACGCTAACAAAGAGGAAATGGCATGAGATTTGCTCTCAGATGGTGCAACTTGGCACGAGGGACAGCCAAATATTATAAACACTCATTTATCACAGCCCCACTCAAAGGTGGCTCTCATCGCAAAGGGAAAATTCTTTCCAAGGGCATAGCTTCAGAAAGTGCAACTTATGATCTTTCTGTGAAAGAGAAAAGTGGTCTACGGTAAGTATATACTGGAATAATACACAGGAGCAAATGTTTTAGCAGTGGGGCTGAAAGAAGTAATGTTGAAAGATCCGAGAAAATGAAGTTAGGGAAAGAGGTATGGGGATGAGCAAAAAGTGGGAGGATCTTTGTGAAATGGCTTGATACTGCAAAAACTAAACTTTTGCTCTTTGTGATTGTTGTTATTAATTTGTTGTTCTACCATTTCACAATGATAGGTTTACTAAGGTAGTATTCACTAATCTTGTGAGCATTTGGTAGACCATTTCAGTTTTTAGATATTTCTCTTTAGCTTGATAAACTCTCTTGGGTTATTTGAAAGTATCCTTTTTTTCATTTTCCATATTGAGTCCTATTAAACTCCCATTGGTCAAATTTTGGCCATCCATATTGAATATCTGCATTCTTTTTGTTTGAGCTTTGAATTCTGTTTTCTTTTTGCTTTTCTTTAGGAATTCTCTGCAACTGTATTTGTAACCCTTCTAGTTAGTGTTATATTGGGGAGAATAATTTTAATATCCAAAAGCTCTTTCTTGTTTATATTATCTCTTTTTTATGGACATTTCATTCTGGATTTTTAGATGTAATATCTTTTCAACTTTATATGAAAATTCCACTTAAACATTTTGCTATGTTTTTTTCTATACTGTTCTTCAAATCTCTTCTCTTTTCTCTTAGGGTTATGTTTTTATTTATTTAAACCCTTATGCTACAGATTTTTCTCAAATCTTTGGTACTCTATATATATACCCTCATATTTAATAATAATGCCCCCATCCCAAATAAAAGTTTACATGACTCTGTGTACATTGGTGGGTTTGTTAATTTATAGGATTTATTTTAGAGTGGGAGGGTACAATGCTCACCGTGAAGTTGTCACTATATAAGGAACGTCTAAATGTCTGAACACAGAGGCCTTTACTCTAGGGATCTGTCACCTACATTAGCTACCTAACTCCTCTTTGATGATTTATTCACTTTGTTTAGGTAATGATACTTGTACTTTTTAGCCTAGGAGAGAGCACTCTGCTGTTGCTGTTTTATTAGAAGGGACAGGTCAGTCTACTTATTCACACATGGACCTGTAAAATGTTCTCTAGTTTTTATTCCCAACCATTACATCTTCCTTTGCAAAATCTTATATGTCTTAGTGCAGAGGCTGTGTAGAGTTAGACCAAATGGTTGAATACACTCTCAGCTGGAATCCTCTGTTCTGCTTCATCAGTCAACAGAGTTAAATAAACACAGTTTTCTGCTTTCAAGCAGTTCAGAATCAAGAGGTAGTGATAAACAAACAGGTAATTATAACACAATGTGGAAAAAAGTGATAAATTTATACAAATGAAATTTCTTGATCATAGAGACACATTGCCTAAAGCCATTTGAAACTCAGTGTAGGTCTTTTGTGGTCAGGCAAAATCTCCTGAGGAGGGAGCACTGCATTACTCAAGGCCTCGTATGTCACTGCTGAGCTGTAGGAGAACAGACTTGGTTTCCTAGTTATTAATAGCTGTGTCATCATATGAAAAGGAGATAATTAGACATTCTTCATAGGGCATTATATAAAGATGAAATTACACATTATATACAAAGCCATACAAAACTGCCTGAAACTAAAAAGATCTTGCATATAGAACGCCCTCAGTAAATGGTAGTTACTGATTTTCTTCAATTTTGTCATACGACTTTTATCACATTTTATATTCTCTAAAATGGGACAGCTTCTTATGCTTCATGCAAAGAAATGTGTCATCTGTCAGGCGAAGGGTTAGATTATGATATAGATGTCATTGTCTGCTCATGTGTGTATTTAACAGTGCTAAGAAGGTATCTGTTTATCTTCTTGTCAGCTGAGGTATTTTATTAGTAACTCTACAAATGATTAAACTTGAAAGTAAGTCTTCATTACTACTTCATATGTCTCCAAGGAAACAATTCTATAATGCAGAGCTGAAACAAAAGTCTTATCATGTACACACAAGAAGCCTGCGTGTAGTGAAATTAAATACAGTGGAGACTGTCAGAGCTCTCAGGATAGCACTGACATTGCCAAATTTAGGACAGTTTACTGTCACAGTTGCTTCCACAATGGGCTACAATTTAGCAGATAAAATTTGTCTGCCAAAATGTTCTAGCTGACTTTCAAGAAAAGTTGGATTACTCTTTGTATTAGTCTGTTCTCATGCTGCTATAAAGAACTGCCCAAGACTGGAAAATTTATAAAAGAAAGAAGTTTAATTGACTCACAGTTCTGCATTGCTGAGAAGGCATTAGGAAACTTATAATCATGATGGAAGGCAAAAGAGAAGCAGGCACCTTCTTCATAGAGCAGCAAGATGGAGTGACTACAAGTAATGGAAATGCCAGACACTAATAAAACCATCAAATCTCCTGAGACTCACTATCATGAGAACAGTATGGGAGAAACCAACCCCATGATCCAATTACCTTCACCTAGTCTAACCCTTGACACATAGGAATTAAAATTCGAGATGAGATTTTGGGTGGGGGAACAACTAAACCATGTCATTCTGCCCCTGGCTCCTTCCAAATCTCACGTCTTCATATTTCAAAACCAATCATGCCTTCCCAACAGTCCTCCAAAGTCTCAACTAATTCCAGCCTTAACCCAAAAGTTCAAGGACAAAGTATCATATGAGACAAGGCAAGTCCCTTCTGCCTACGAGCCTATATAATCAAAAGCAAGTTAGTTTACTTCCTACATACATTGGGGGTACAAGTATTGGGTAAATACACCTGTTCCAAATGGGAGAAATTAGCCAAAACAAAGAGGTCACAGGCCCTATGCAAATCCAAAATCCAATGGGGCAATCAAATCTCAAAGCTCCAAAATTATCTTTGAATCCATGTCTCACATCCAGGTCACGGTAATGCAAGAGGTGGGCTCCCATGGCCTTGGGCAGTTCCACCCCTGTGGCTATGCAGGCCATAGCCCCCTCCTGTCTCATTTCATGGGCTGGCATTGAGTGTCTGTGGCTTTTCCAGGTGCATCGTGTAATCTGTCAATGGATTTACCATTCTGGGTTCTGGAGGATGGTGTCCCTATTCTTACAGCTCCTGGAAATCCACTTGTTAACATACATCCTCTGAAACCTAGGTGGAGGTTCCCAAACCTCAATTCTTGTTTTCTGTGCACCTACATGACCAACACCACATGGAAGCTGCCAAAGCTTGAGGCTTGCATTGTCTGAAGCAATAGCTTGAGCTATACCTTGGCCCATTTTAGCCATGTCTGGAGCAGCTGGACACAGAGAACCAAGGGACAAGTCCCAAGTCCTGAGGCTGCACACAGCAGGGGGTCCTGGACCCAGCACAGGAAACCATATTCCCTCCTAGACCTCTGGACTTGTGAAGGGAAGGGCTGCCAGGAAGGTCTCTGACATGCTCTGGAGACATTTTCCCCATTGTCTTCATGATTAACATTTGGCTCCTCGTTACTCGTGCAAATTTCTGCAGTGAGCTTCAATTTCTCCCCAGAAAATGTTTTTTTCTTTTCTATTGCATTGTCAGGCTGCAAATTTTCTAAACTTTTATGCTCTGTTTCCTCTTGAATGCTTTACTGCTTAGAAATTTCTTCTGCCAATACCTAAACCATCTCTCTCAAATTCAAAGTTCCACAGATTTCTAGGGCAGGGGCAAAATGGCCCATCTCTTTGCTAAAGCATAGCCAGAGTCAGCTTCGTTCCAATTTCCAAGAAGTTCCTCATCTCCATCTGAGACCATGTCAGCCTGGACTTCATTGTTTATATCACTATCAGCATTTTGATCAAAGCCATTTAACAATTGTCTAGGAAGTTCCAAACTTTCCCCCATTTTCCTGTCTTCTTCTGAGTCCTCCAAACTGTTCCAACCACTGCCCATTACCCAGTTCCAAAGTTGCTTCCACATTTTTGGATATCACTATGACAGTTTCCCATGACCTTGGTACCAATTTACTCTATTAGTCAGTTCTTAGGTTGCTGTAAAGAACCGCCTGAGATTGGGTAAAGAGACTGGGAATGAGGTTTAATTGACTCACAGTTCTGCATAGCTTTGAAGGCGTCAGGGAACTTACAATCATGGTGGAAGGCAAAGGAGAAGGAGACACCTTCTTCACAGGGCTGCAGGATGGAGTGCAAGACAGGGAAATGCCAGATGCTTACAAAACCACCAGATCTCCTGAGACTCAATCACTATCACGAGAAGAGCATGGGGGAAACCATCTCCATGATCTGATCTCCTCTACCTGATCCTGCCCTTGACATGTGGGAATTACAATTCAAGATGAGATTTTTGGTGGAGACACAGCCAAATCATACCACCCATTAAGGTTCATATCTCAATTATGGGGGAGAAGTAAGTTTAATCTGATTTCTTCAATCTGCTTCAGAAGTACACAAGGATGGTGGAGGTAAAGAGTGATGGGCATGGATCAGGATGTGCAACATGTGTGTGATTACATGTGAAACTGCCAATTGCATGCTTCATTCAGAAAAGTCTTTAGTCTTCAACAATAAACTCAATGTATTCCTGAGGAGGAAAATAATGTGAAAGTATTCATTAAGAGAAACGAACAAAGCTATAGTTGACTTGTTTGTGTATTATAGCACATAATGATGGATGAATCAGTTAGCAATAGCTATGTAACAAACCATTCAAAACTGCATGGCTTAAACAGGTATTTACTTATAACTTTGTAGATATTTATGGGCAAGTCTGATAAGAACCAGTCTTAGTTGGTCTTGGCTTGGCTTGCTCATGACTCTTGGGTCAGCTGACAGGTCAGGTTTGGACAAGTTGATTTAGGATGACCTCAGCTGAGTCATTTAGGATGACCTCATTTCTGTTGTATATGTTCTCCCATCTTCTAGATTAGTCTGAATTTATTCTCATTCTGGGGGAGGATGCAAAGAGAAAGATAAAGGGTGTTAAGAAGAATGTAATGCTTCTTAAAAGCTAGGATCAGAACCATATTTACCATTACTTCTGACAAATTCTATTGGCTAGTGAAATTCACACAGCAAACCTAGATTCAAAAGAGTATATAAAAAATCTCCAACTCTTGAAGTGAGGAGCTACAAAATCACATTTCAAATGGTGCAGAAATTGGCAGAAATAATTAATTGGCAGGATGGCATAGTTCAATTCAGTCAACCAGAATGAGGTCTTAGCAACCAGGAAATAGTTGCTGCTTTAATACAATTCTTTATGCTCCAACTGTTTCAGTTGCCAAGTAACTTGATGTGTGGGATGAAACATACCATTTTTATTTTAACTTTAGTTTTGTTTGTTTGTTTGTTTTTCATTTGTAAAGCAAGCAGACTAGGTAGATCCTACTTTATGTTTTCAAATAAAATCCTTCTCATCCCAAAGAGATTCTTCCCTAACACTTTGGAAGTTAAGGTGGGAGTGGTGCCTTCTTTTTCCTTTCTTCTCAAAAAATCATTGACTTAAACAACTATAATGTCCGTCTTTCTTTCTCTTTCTTTCTTTCTTTTTCTTTCTCTCTTTCTTTCTTCTTTTTTTTTCTTTTTTTTATTTTTTTATTTTTATTTATTTATTTTTATTATTATACTTTAAGTTCTAGGATACATGTGCATAACGTGCAGGTTTGTTACATATGTATACTTATGTCATGTTGGTGTGCTGCACCCATCAACTCGTCAGCACCCATCAATTCATCATTTATATCATGTATAACTCCCCAATGCAATCCCTCCCTCATCCCCGCTCCCCATGATAGGCCCCAGTGTGTGATGTTCCCCTTCCCGAGTCCAAGTGATCTCATTGTTCAGTTCCCACCTATGAGTGAGAACATGCGGTGCTTGGTTTTCTCTTCTTGTGATAGTTTGCTAAGAATGATGGTTTCCAGCTGCATCCATGTCCCTACAAAGGACGCAAACTCATCCTTTTTGATGGCTGCATAGTATTCCATGGTGTATATGTGCCACATTTTCTTAATCCAGTCTGTCACAGATGGACATTTGGGTTGATTCCAAGTCTTTGCTATTGTGAATAGTGCCGCAATAAACATACGTGTGCATGTGTCTTTGTAGTAGAGTAATTTATAATCCTTTGGGTATATACCCAGTAGTGGGATGGCTGGGTCATATGGTACATCTAGTTCTAGATCCTTGAGGAATCGCCATACTGTTTTCCATAATGGTTGAACTAGTTTACAATCCCACCAACAGTGTACAAGTGTTCCTATTTCTCCACATCCTCTCCAACACCTATTGTTTCCTGACTTCTTAATGATTGCCATTCTGACTGGTGTGAGATGGTATCTCATTGTGGTTTTGATTTGCATTTCTCTGATGGCGAGTGATGATGAGCATTTTTTCATGTGTCTGTTGGCTGTATGGATGTCTTCTTTTGAGAAATGTCTGTTCATATCCTTTGCCCACTTTTTGATGGGGTTGTTTGTTTTTTTTCTTGTATATTTGTTTGAGTTCTTTGTAGATTCTGGATATTAGCCCTTTGTCAGATGAGTAGGTTGCAAAAATGTTCTCCCATTCTGTAGGTTGCCTGTTCACTCTGATGGTAGTTTCTTTTGCTGTGCAGAAGCTCTTTAGTTTAATGAGATCCCATTGTGTCAATTTTGCTTTTGCTGCCGTTGCTTTTGGTGTTTTAGACATGAAGTCCTTGCCCATGCCTATGTCCTGAATGGTACTACCTAGATTTTCTTCTAGGATTTTTATGGTATTAGGTCTAACATTTAAGTCTCTAATCCATCTTGAATTAATCTTCGTATAAGGGGTAAGGAAAGGATCCAGTTTCAGCTTTCTACTTATGGCTAGCCAATTTTCCCAGCACCATTTATTAAATAGGAATCCTTTCCCCATTTCTTGTTTCTCTCAGGTTTATCAAAGATCAGATGGCTGTAGATGTGTATGTTATTTCTGAGGACTCTGTTCTGTTCCATTGGTCTATATCTCTGTTGTGGTACCAGTACCATGCTGTTTTGGTTACTGTAGCCTTATAGTATAGTTTGAAGTCAGGTAGCGTGACACCTCCAGCTTTGTCCTTTTGACTTAGGATTGTCTTGGCAATGCGGGCTCTTTTTTGGTTCCATATGAACTTTAAAGCAGTTTTTTCCAATTCTGTGAAGAAAGTCATTGGTAGCTTGATGGGGATGGCATTGAATCTATAAATCACCTTGGGCAGTATGGCCATTTTCACGATATTGATTCTTCCTATCCATGAGCATGGTATGTTCTTCCATTTGTTTGTGTCCTCTTTGATTTCACTGAGCAGTGGTTTGTAGTTCTCCTTGAAGAGGTCCTTTACATCCCTTGTAAGCTGGATTCCTAGGTATTTTATTCTCTTTGAAGCAATTGTGAATGGAAGTTCATTCCTGATTTGGCTCTCTGCTTGTCTGTTACTGGTGTATAAGAATGCTTGTGATTTTTGCACATTAATTTTGTATCCTGAGACTTTGCTGAAGTTGCTTATCAGCTTAAGGAGATTTTGGGCTGAGACGATGGGGTTTTCTAAGTATACAATCATGTCATCTGCAAACAGGGACAATTTGACTTCTTCTTTTCCTAACTGGATACCCTTGATTTCTTTCTCTTGCCTGATTGCCCTAGCCAGAACTTCCAACACTATGCTGAATAGGAGTGGTGAGAGAGGGCATCCCTGTCTTGTGCCAGTTTTCAAAGGGAATTTTTCCCGTTTTTGCCCATTCAGTATGATATTAGCTGTGGGTTTGTCATAAATAGCTCTTATTATTTTGAGGTACGTTCCATCAATACCGATTTTATTGAGCGTTTTTAGCATAAAGGGCTGTTGAATTTTGTCAAAAGCCTTTTCTGCATCTATTGAGATAATCATGTGGTTCTTGTCTTTGGTTCTGTTTATATGCTGGATTACCTTGATTGATTTGCGAATGTTGAACCAGCCTTGCATCTCAGGGATGAAGCCCACTTGATCATGGTGGATAAGCTTTTTGATGTGCTGCTGAATCCGGTTTGCCAGTATTTTATTGAGGATTTTTACATCGATGTTCATCAGGGATATTGGTCTAAAATTCTCTTTTTTTTTGTGTCTCTGCCAGGCTTTGGTATCAGGATGATGTTGGCCTCATAAAAAGAGTTAGGGAGGATTCCCTCTTTTTCTATTGATTGGAATAGTTTCAGAAGGAATGGTACCAGCTCCTCCTTGTACCTCTGGTAGAATTCAGCTGTGAATCCATCTGGTCCTGGACTTTTTTTCATGGGTAGGCTATTAATTGTTGCCTCAAATTCAGAGCCTGCTATTGGTCTATTCAGGGATTCAACTTCTTCCTGGTTTAGTCTTGGGAGAGTGTAAGTGTCCAGGAATTATCCATTTCTTCTAGATTTTCTAGTTGATTTGCATAGAGGCATTTATAGTATTGTCTGATGGTTTTGTATTTCTGTGGGGTCGGTGGTGATATCCCCTTTATCATTTTTTATTGCGTCTATTTGATTCCTCTCTCTTTTCTTCTTTATTAGTCTTGCTAGTGGTCTGTCAATTTTGTTGATCTTTTCAAAAAACCAACTCCTGGATTCATTGATTTTTTGGAGGGTTTTTTGTGTCTCTATCTCCTTCAGTTCTGCTCTGATCTTAGTTATTTCTTGCCTTCTGCTAGCTTTTGAATGTGTTTGCTCTTGCCTCTCTAGTTCTTTTCATTGTGATGTTAGAGTGTCAATTTTAGATCTTTCCTGCTTTCTCTTGTGGGCTTTTAGTGCTGTAAATTTCCCTCTACACACTGCTTTAAATGTGTCCCAGAGATTCTGGTATGTTGTATCTTTGTTCTCATTGGTTTCAAAGAACATCTTTATTTCTGCTTTCATTTCGTTATGTACCCAGTAGTCATTCAGGAGCAGGTTGTTCAGTTTCCATGTAGTTGAGGTTTTGATTGAGTTTCTTAGTCCTGAGTTCTAGTTTGATTGCACTGTGGTCTGAGAGACAGTTTGTTATAATTTCTGTTCTTTGACATTTGCTGAGGAGTGCTTTACTTCCAATTATGTGGTCAATTTTGGAATAAGTGCGATGTGGTGCTGAGAAGAATGTATATTCTGTTGATTTGTGGTGGAGAGTTCTATAGATGTCTATTAGGTCCGCTTGGTGCAGAGATGAGTTCAATTCCTGGATATCCTTGTTAACTTTCTGTCTCGTTGATCTGCCTAATGTTGACAGTGGAGTGTTGAAGTCTCCCATTATTATTGTATGGGAGTCTAAGTCTCTTTGTAGGTCTCTAAGGACTTGCTTTATGAATCTGGGTGCTCCTGTATTGGGTGCATATATATTTAGGAGAGTTAGCTCTTCCTGTTGAATTGATCCCTTTACCATTATGTAATGGCCTTCTTTGTCTCTTTTGATCTTTGATGGTTTAAAGTCTGTTTTATCAGAGACTAGGATTGCAACCCCTGCTTTTTTGTTCTCCATTTGCTTGGTAGATCTTCCTCTGTCCCTTTATTTTGAGCCTATGTATGTCTCTGCATGTGAGATGGGTCTCCTGAATACAGCAGACTGATGGGTCTTGACTCTTTATCCAGTTTGCCAGTCTGTGTCTTTTAATTGGAGCATTTAGTCCATTTACATTTAAGGTTAATATTGTTATGTGTGAACTTGATCCTGTCATTATGATATTAACTGGTTATTTTGCTCGTTAGTTGATGCAGTTTCTTCCTAGCCTCGATGGTCTTTACATTTTGGCATTTTTGCAATGGCTGGTACCGGTTGTTCCTTTCCATGTTTAGGGCTTCCTTCAGGGTCTCTTGTAAGGCAGGCCTGGTGGTGACAAAATCTCTAAGCATTTGCTTATCTGTAAAGGATTTTCTTTCTCCTTCACTGATGAAACTTAGTTTGGCTGGATATGAAATTCTGGGTTGAAAATTCTTTTCTTTAAGAACGTTGAATATTGGCCCCCACTCTCTTCTGGCTTGTAGAGTTTCTGCCGAGAGATCTACTATTAGTCTGATGGGCTTCCCTTTGTGAGTAACCCGACCTTTCTCTCTGGCTGCCCTTAAGATTTTTTCCTTCATTTCAACTTTGGTGAATCTGGCAATTATGTGTCTTGGAGTTGCTCTTCTGGAGGGGTATCTTTGTGGTGTTCTCTGTATTTCCTGAATTTGAATGTTGGCCTGCCCTACTAGGTTGGGGAAGTTCTCCTGGATGATATCCTGAAGAGTGTTTTCCAACTGGGTTCCATTTCCCCCCTCACTTTCAGGCACCCAATCAGACGTAGATTTGGTCTTTTTACATAATCCCATACTTCTTGCAGGCTTTGTTCATTTCTTTTTCTTCTTTTTTCTTTTGGTTTCTCTTCTCGCTTCATTTCATTCATTTGACCCTCAATCGCTGATACTCTTTCTTCCAGTTGATCGAGTCGGTTACTGAAGCTTGTGCATTTGTCACATATTTCTCGTGTCATGGTTTTCATTTCTGTCATTTCATTTATGATCTTCTCTGCATTAATTAGTCTAGCTGTCAATTCTTCCACTCTTTTTTCAAGATTTTTAGTTTCTTTGCGCTGGGTACGTAATTCCTCCTTTAGCTCTGAGAAGTTTGATGGACTGAAGCCTTCTTCTCTCATCTCGTCAAAGTCATTCTCTGACCAGCTTTGATCCGTTGCTGGCGATGGGCTGCGCTCCTTTGCAGGGAGAGATGCGCTCTTATTTTTTGAATTTCCAGCTTTTCTGCCCTGCTTCTTCCCCATCTTTGTGGTTTTATCTGTCTCTGGTCTTTGATGATGGTGACGTACTGATGGGGTTTTGGTATAGGTGTCCTTCCTGTTTGCTAGTTTTCCATCTGACAGTCAGAAGGACTGTCTGTTGGTCTGTTGGAGATTGCTTGAGGTCCACTCCAGACGCTGTTTGCCTGGGTATCAGCAGCAGAGGTTGCCGAAGATAGAATATTGCTGAACAGTGAGTGTACCTGTCTGATTCTTCCTTTGGAAGTTTCCTCTCGGGGTGACTCCACCCTGTGAGGTGTGGGGTGTCAGACTGCCCCTAGTGGGGGATGTCTCCCAGCTAGGCTACTCAGGGGTCAGGGACCCACCTGAGCAGGCAGTCTGTCCGTTCTTGGATCTCAACCTCTGCGTTGGGAGATCCACGGCTCTCCCCAAAGCTGTCAGACAGAGTCGTTCGCATCTGCACCGGCCCCCGCTGCTTTCCCTATTGTACTTCAGCTGTGGGCTGTCCCCAGAGGTGGAGTCTACAGAGACAGGCAGGCTTCCTTGAGCTGCTGTGAGCTCCACCCGGTTGGAGCTTCCCAGCGGCTTTGTTTACCTACTTAAGCCTCAGCAATGGCGGGCGCCCCTCCCCCAGCCTCACTGCTGCCTTGCGGACAGATCGCGGCAGACTGCTGAGTTAGCAGTGAGGGAGGCTCCGTGGGCTTGGGACCCTCCCGGCCAGGTGTGGGATATATTTTCCTGGTGTGCCTGTTTCCTTAAAGCGCAGTATTGGGGTGGGAGTTACCCGATTTTCCAGGAGTTGTGTCTCAGTTCCCCTGGCTAGGAAAACGGATTTCCTTCCCCTTGTGCTTCCAGGTGAGGCGATGCCTCGCCCTGCTTCAGCTCTCGCTGGTCAGGCTGCAGCAGCTGACCAGCACCGATTGTCCGGCACTCCCTAGTGAGATGACCCCAGTACCTCAGTTGAAAATGCAGAAATCACCGGTCTTCTGTGTAGCTCGTGCTGGGAGTTGGAGACTGGAGCTGTTCCTATTCGGCCATCTTGCTCCGCCCCCCCTCTTTCTTTCTTCTTTCTTTCTTTCTTTCTTTCTTTCTTTCTTTCTTTCTTTCTTTTTCTTTCCTCCTTCCTTCCTTCCTTCCTTCCTCCCTCCCTTCCTTCCTTCTCTTTCTTTCTTTCTTTCTTTCTTTCTCTCTCTCTCTTTCTTTTACTTTTTCTTTCCCCTCCTTCCCTCCATCCTTCCTTCCTTCTTTCCTCCTTCCTTCCTTCTTTCCTTCCTTCCTTCCTTCCTTTTTTTTTTTTTTTTTTTGACAGTTTCACTCTTGTTGCCCAGGCTGGAGTGCAGTGGTACAACCTCAGCGCACTGCAACCTCCTCCTGCCTCAGTCTCCCAAGTAGCTGGGATTACAGGTGCCCACAATCACGCCTGGCTAATTTTTTTTTTTTTTTTTGTATTTTTATTTTGTATTTTTAGTAGAGACACAGTTGCACCATGTTAGCCAGGCTGACTCGAACTCCTGACCTCAGGTGATCCCCGTGCCTCAGACTCCCAAAGTGCTGGGATTACAGGCATGAGCCACTGTGCCCGGCCTCCATCTCCTTTCAAAGTCCTTATCTTTTTGGATCAAAATGGTTAAAAATTTAAGAAAAATAATTCATGCATTTATACCATTGGTTATACCTGGATAATTTTTCAAGTCGTTTTCCTTGTTACTTGTGCTTCTTTGGCTAATTAAATTCAATGAGAATGTTGTGTTTTAAAATATCCAACATTCTACAGGAACCAGTGAATTCCATCTTACTGGCTTTTATTCCTTTTCTACTTATTAAATAAAGGAATTCTCTAAAGATTAGTCCTCTTTTATTTAAGAATTCCTCAATTAACACCTGAAATGTTTATATATTAATCTAGAATTGTTCCTCAAATTTTATTTCCTCCTCTCCAACTGAGTATCAAATTATTTGGATGCTAATTTCTTGAAATTTTTCAAATTCAGTTTATATTAGAACCCTTTGCTTCCTTCTGAGATGAATTAAAATAAATTACAATTCTTTACCTCCTGCTTTAACTCCTGCGTAAAACTGCTAATAAATAAATACAATATGTGGAAAGTATGTTTTTAAGATACTGGACATTAATCAACAAAGCTCAGTGAAGTGATCCCTGACCTGAAAATGAAAGAGGTAATATCACTACAGATTCTATTGATAATCATAAAATAAGCAAACAATGAACAACATTATGCCAATAAATTAGACAACTTAGATGAAATGGACAAATACCTCGAAAGACACAAACAACAGGAGTTCACTCAAGTAGAAACAGACAACTATAATGGCCAAACTTTTATCAGTATATGACTTGATAATCTCTTACCTCCTCATCTGAGTTTGATACCACCTTTATAATGGTCTGAAGCCTTTCAAAATTTGAGTTAATTTTTAAGATTTATACCTCCTTTTCTTCAAAATTGTTTACTCTTCATTAATCTTTTTGTAATATTCCTAACATTTTCATCTTTCTTTTCATTTCCTACTGTCCTTTTTATCTTAAAATTGTATTGCGGTGATACTTTGTCTCTGTACCTTTTTAAAAAAGACCTAACATGTAGCATAATTCCTAGTACTTAGTACTCAGTGGAAATTTGCTGAATGAATAATGTGATGGGGTCAAATGCATGAGCTTTGAAAATGAAGCTTCCAAAACTTGAAGCTTGGCCTTGAAAATCTATCTTTTCAAAATCTTCCTGATATTTCTGCATCATAGTTTGCTCATCTTAAAAGTTAAAATAATTGTGTCTTCCTCATACAGTTGTGATGACTGATATAAATTAATATATTTTAATCACTTAAAGCAGTTACTAGTACACAGCAAACTCTCAAAAAACATTTGTTACTAAAGCCATGCATCACTTAATGATGGGGATAGTCTCTGAGAAATGCATTCCTAGGTGATTTCCTTATTGTACAAACATCATACAGTGTACCTTTACAAACCTAGATGGTATAGCCTACAACACACCTAGGTTATATGCTATATACCCTATTACCACTCCTAGGCTAAAACCCTGTGCAGTATCCTACTGTACTGAATACTGTCGGCAATTTTAACAAAATAGTATTTCTGTATAGAAATATATCTGAACATAGAAAAGATAAAGTAAAAACATAGTATGTAAGAAAACAAGTGATTATACTTGTGTAGGACACTTACCATGAGTGGGACTTGCAGGATGGGAAGTTGCTCTGGCTGAGTCATGAGTAAATGGAGAGTGACTGTGAAGGCCTGGGCCATTACTGTCCACTACTTTAGACTTTATAAACACTGTATAATTGAGCCACACAAATGTTCAAAAATTGTTTCTTCAATAAGAAATTAATATTAACTTTAAACTTTTCTACTTTATAAACTTTTTATTTTCTAAGTTTATTGACTCTTATAACACTTAGTTTAAAACACAAACACATTGTACAACTGTTAAATATATTTTTGTTTTTTATATCCTTATTATAAACCTTCATTTAGACTTTCTTTTTGCTTTGTAAACTTTTTTGCTAAAAACTTAAGACAGAAACACACACATTAGCCTAAGCTTACAGAATGTCGGGATCCTCCATATAACTGTCTTCCACCTCCATATGTTGTCCCACTGGAAGGTCTTTAAGGACAGTAACATGCATTGAGCTGTCATCTCCTATGGTAACAATGCCTTTTTCTGGGATACTTGCTGTGGGACCTGCCTGTGGCTGTTTTACAGCTAACATAATTTTAATAAGTAGAAGAAGTGCACTTCAGAATAATGATAAAAATTATATAATAGCAAATACATAAACCTGTAACATAGTTGTTTACTATCAAGTATTATGTATTGTACATACTTGTATGTGTTTACATTTATGCCTTTGGCAGTGTAGTAGGTTTGTTTACATCAGCATCCTCATAAACATGAGAGTAATGTGTTGCACTGGGACCTTACAACAGCTACAGTGTTAGCAGGTCATAGGAATTTTGCAGCTCCATTATAATCTTATGGAACCATCATCATACATGTGGTCTGTCATTGACTGAAAATCACTATGCAGGGCATTACTGTATTGTGAATGAATGCATGAATCATTGTGCTAAGAAACAATAAAAGTCTTTTAAATATGGATGTGCCAAAGTTTTACCAGTGCTTTAAAGAATACATTTGAGAGCTTGAAGGATAGATCAAGGGAGATTTGACCTAGTATCAGGGAAGTCCATATGGAGGTAATCCATAATCCATCTCAGAGAGGCTATGCATCTGAGTTAAGGCAGTAGTAATTATTGGTCTTTACGAAAATTCAAATTAAATTCACAATGAGGTACTACCACACATCTAACAGAATGATGATTTAAAAAAAAGAGAGAGAGAGAAAGAGAGAGATAAATTTTCAGTTTTTGTAAGTTCTCGTAACTACACATAGTTGCTGATGGAAATGCAAAATGGTACAGCCATTTTGGAACACAGGTTTCTAGTTTATTTTAAAATTACACACACACTCACCATATAACTGAACAATTCCACTTCTAGATATTTACCTCAGAGAACTGAAAACTTACGTTCACACTAAAACCCATTTGCAAATGTTTAGAGCAGCTTTACTCATAATTGTCAAAGCCTGGAAACAATTTAAATGTCCTTCAACCAATGAATGGCTAATCAAATTGGTACACAGATGAAATGGAATACTAATTAGCTATAAGAAGTAAACTATTGACACACAGAACAGCATGCATGAATTGCAAATGCATTTTGCTAAGTGAAGGAAGCCAGTTCCAAAAGGCTACATACATTGTATGATTTCATTTACAGGAAATTCTGGAAAAGAAGATATTATAGGGACAGAAAACAAATCAGTGGTTGGCAATTGCCAGAGGGTAGCAGTGGCAGCAGGAGTTGACTATAAAAGGATAGGGGGAAGTTTGGAGGGATGATGAAAACCTTCTAAATCTTGGCTATATTAGTCTTCATAAAACTGAACATGTCCGCCAACATTCACAAAGCTGTACACTTTTCAAAAATCAAGGGATTATACTGCTTCTTTGAAGCAAGAGCCTGTGAAATTTCCCAGTTAAAATTTATGGTTTCACCCAGTTTTTTTTTTTTTTTTGGAAATTCCTTTTTATTTAATCAGTGAATCTTATTTAACACTATTTTTGCTATTTAAATTAATGTCTGGATGTTTGATATATAAACATTTGAACCTGAATGAAGCAGAGAGTTCTGAAAACCAGTATGGATTTTTTATGAAGAGTTCGAATAATATAGTTTGTTCACAATAAAAACTTAAAATTAAACTTGTCATGGGCTCACTGTGTTCTAAGTAAAATTAATAAAAATATGCCTGTTTAATTATAAAGACAAAGAAAATAAATTATAATGAGTACTAGGAAGTGGGAAATAAAACTAGGGCTGCTTTGTGAAAATAAAATAATTTTAGAAGTGAAGAAAAATTATCAACTAAGTGTAGATGAAAATAAAGGTTGTGCTTCAATGATTGTATGTAAAATGGGATAGGTAAAGATAAAGTTCTTATGGAGAAAAATTTGAAAAAAATAAAAAGTAAGAAAACATAAGGTTTGGAACATTTTAAGTGTAAAAGATGGAAATTTGGAGAAATGTGGGACTCATTTGTATATTTGCAAGTTAAAGGCATTAGAGTCTACTACATCGAAAAACAAGATAATGCATAAACACAAGAGAAAAGAAGCATAAGAAAAGGATTTTGGGGAGAAATACGTGTGTGTGCGTGTGTGTGCGTGTGCACGTGTGTGCATGTGTATGTGTGTAGGCATAGGTAAAGGAAAAATGTGACTAAAGAAGAAAAATGATAGGGTAATGAAAATATATTCAACTAAATATTAAAAATAATTTACTTATATTCAATTTTTCATTTAATCCTTTTAAACACATATGGGAGAATCAGGTGACAGAGTGTTAATGACTAGTAAATAGTTGAGGTAGGAAGGGAAGTTGTCTGTTACCCAAAATTTTATCCTTTCCTTTTACCACCATTTTCCCAAGATCAATGATGCACGGTTGGTGTTTTGTTACATTTGTTTATCAATGGATTCTTCATTTACAGTTGGAAAAAATAAAAAGTCTACCTGCCATAATCTAAATAATAGTGGAAATTTTACTTTTTATTAGCAGTAGAAAATTAAATATATGTAATATTTTTAGTTCTTAACCACAATTACTTATTTTCTCCTCAAATACTCAAATATTTACCTGCCTTTCAGTTCCAATTTACACAACAGCAATGACAAGCAGCCCTCTTATCTTGTGTCACATGACTAATTAGAAATACAGGCACTTCTTAAACATCTGTGCTATTTAAAGAATATCAACTCCTCAACCTTCCACCTCCCTCTCCTATGAGTTAGTGGATTAAGATGAATGACAGTTTTGTTGGGGTGTAAAACAACTTTTCAAAGATTCAGATTCATGAATCATTCATGCATTCTCAATATTTTAAATACGTAAAAGAATGAGTAAAGAATACAAATAGCTTGGTGAGCTTGGCTCTATATTTCAAGTTACAGAGCAAGAGATAAAGTATTCATTTTAGGTAAAATTCATCACTAAATAGCACGTCAGGTCTATTGAGGCAATTAAATATAAGAAACACCAGACTACAAATCCCACTGCTCACCCCCTACCTTTAGGGAAATTGAATAGAAAGAAAGATATTTTCTTTTAACGATCTTTCACTTTAACAAATGTTAATTCAATCTTTAAATAGCGAGAGCATACACACTTACTGGTCTTTGATCCTCTCCTGATCGTTAATTTTCATCAGAAAATAATCTCAACTTTAATCTAATGTAAATTTAAAATAACTTATTTGGCAGTAAATAAAAAAGTTTTAAAAATAATTTCATAAATTTTGCAATTGGCATACAACATGTAGAACACATATTTATAAAGAAATCTGAACATAAAATCCAGTGTGTATGAATGCATAAAAGCAACAGATTCAGAACTGAAATATGTATAATTAAATACATATAGTTATTTCTGTAATTTTTTTTATTCCTTACAGAAGCAATTATAAGGTGGCCATAAGTAGTATATCAGGTGATTATTTTTAAGTAAATCAAGAAGCCCTTAAATATAAAGTTTTGTCCAATCATTTGAAAGTAAAAAGCAGTGAAAACAGGAATGAGAATGTAGATTAGAATGTTGGGAAATCAAAGTGCTTTGTTGGGATTTCTTTACAACAACTCATTATAAATTGACTACAAAAATAAGGACATTGTAAAACTGCTATTGATAAAAAGCAGATAAGCAAACACTGGGAAAATAGGAACATATTATATGAGTATTAGGATCATGCCTCTTCAGAGGTTTCTGGGCACTTATATTTAACCATGCAATTAACTGTCTATAGTTTTAATTCCCTAAGTACAATTTTTGGTAATTCACAAGCTTCCTTGGAAGTAACTTAGTACTCACTTATAAAAAAGAAACATGAAATACTTGTTTTTTTTTTTTTTTTTTTTTAAGACAGGAGATATTTTGTGAATAATCTTGCACTTCAAGAACTTTTATTGAATGTTTAAATATGAAAAATAACCTTGATTCCCCTCCTATTTTTTTGGATTCCCTTTTTAATAAGTAATTAATTCTACCTTAATTGGAGTTAAATAACTACAAACTATAAAATAACTATTTTAGCAAAGAGTATAACAAATAACTTCAAATTTTATGATTAAGCCAACTATTTATAACATATGAATACATTTATAAATAAAGATATATTAACACAAAATTATATGATAAGGCATTGCAACTACATTTTACACTGCTGCAATAAAACTGGAATGCTTTCTTTAGAATTCAAATATTAATATTTGGCAATAATGCCCTGGATAACTATATATCCTTGACAATAAGCAGCATTTGATAAGTGGTCCTCAGAAGGCAGATTCACAATAACTCAAACTATCTGGAAACATATTACAGGTATAAAACATATGATAAGGACATTTTCTACATTAAAATATTTTCTATTTAATAAAATAGACGAAATACTTCTACTATAATAGCACCTAGAATCTCAAACGCATAGATTAAGAAACACCCTTAGAGACAGACAGCTTGACCAGGAATTTGAAATGCAGTTAGATAGATTCTCCCAGGAAAGGAAGCAGGCTTAGGAGAAATGGAGCTGTTTAGGTACATTTATGTCCCAGAGACAGGCCTTTCAGATAGAAACAACTTGAGCAGTCCTGCTGAAAAGGGAAGATAGACTATGGTAGCCTTGTATCTCTCTAACAAAGCAAGTGTGTTCAGCTACAAGAAAATATCATCTTCTGATCACCTTTGCTTGCCCTCAACTCCAGTCCTCACATCTACACTGTCAATGGGGAAGGCTGATGGACACGTTAAAGTTTACTGCTTCAGTTGGTCTTTATATATTTTCCTATGTGTCATCAGCACACATATACTTTATTGTATACTTGTCTGAAATGTCTCACAAGCTACTTGCTTCTGTACTTAGTTTCATTTATCTTCAATATAAACATTGAATAACATAGAATTTTGACAGTGTCATAATTTCATCCCACTACGCCTTCTTCTAAGGGTGTAAACATACACTATCTTTTTTTCTGCTTCTCTCTCTATTTCAAACTATTTAAATAAATGCAATTTGAGTAGTTTAATTTGATGCTCAATTTGGTCCTGTAATGTTACATGCTTGAAAGCAAGCACAGAATCCTGATAATTTAAGGAAACATAGAGTAAAGAAGTCTATTTTGTTTTGATTTACATTTTGGAAATTTGTAATAAGTAGACTATATTTAAGATAATAATTTTTTAAAAACCTATTTGGTGGAGGTAGGGATAACTTTAGTATCCCTGAGTAGGAAGGGATAATTGATGAAAGATAGTTTTGTGTAAGGGGTTTAAGGACCAGAATTTCTGTAGAGGCATTATATTTTGACAGCAGGAAGGACATTTCTGCTTTAGGAGAAAATGATGTAGGTAAAATCATGGCATTAATTGATCTGAAAGGGAGGATGGGAATTCAAGGGGAATTATTTATGTATTTATTTAACTAATAATTATTAAACATCTATGTGCAAGACATGGTGATAAGTGTTACGTCTTCAGCAAGGTACAGTCTGTATGCTCACAGAGAAGACAAGCATTAATGGTGTAATTCAAGATAAAACCATTGAGGTCTGTAGAATGAGTAGGAGTTGGCTACTTGTAGGAGAGTATGGGAGATTAAAGCATTTCAGGCAGAAGGAAAATCTGGTATTAAGTCTTAAATTTAAAGATTATATGACAAATTTAAAATATGAAAGAAGTTGGTTAAAGCAGTGTGTGTAGGGGTAGGGGGCAAGGTCTGGGACCAGGGACTTTAGATTTGGGATGGGGTTCTAATGACCCTGCTGCTCCAAGTTTACCCACTTAATTGATGGATTTAAGAATACTCCTGGGAATTCCATGGAAAAGATAAGAGTAGCACAATCATTTGGAAGATCTGGGACACTCACTGTTTAACATCTACATACTGGTATTGCAGCATTTTATCAGTCAGACATTCCATTGTATATCATTTGAACATTGGCTCCACTATAATAATTTATTTTATTTAATAATTTATTGCTATAATTTATTAACAGCTTCATCAGTTTCCCTCTTCTTTCAGTTTCAGTTATTCTTCCCACCCCTTCTTTCCAATTCTTGCATAAAACTTATTGATTTTTCCATCTATAAAGGTGAAGGATATCATGGCTTGCTCATGTCATCTTTACCTGCTTCTTGACCTAAAATTAATGGTAGTGTCACTATGCCACTAGTGACATCTGTGCTTTGCCTTCACCACTAAACAGCCACATTTGTCACGAGCCTTCTTCATTAAGAATACATTTATGTCAAGGCTTTTCCACTCAAGCTTTTCCTCTTCCTTTCAAGTGGTTTATAAAAGCATGACATGTGTTATCAGCGTCTACAGGAGGCCACAGATCTGTAGTATGGCTTATGCAGATGACGCCATCTTAAAGTACCACATCTATTTTTCAAAATAGTATCTTTAAAAAGGATCCAATATTTAAAACAAAGAAAAATACACAAAATAAAGAAACAATGATTCGTTTCTGCACTGTTTCCACTGTTTCTCAAAACTGAATTCAACTCCTGCATGTCTATGATTCTCTCCCTCCACCATAGCTCTAGGGAGACTATAGTGTCCTCTCCCTCCCTGCTCTCTCTCCCTTCTCTCCCATTAATCACCTCCCTCGCTCTCCTCTCTATGCCCTCTTCCACCTAAAGGTGGTTTTCTCCATTTTGGGGCCTTGTTTGTTCATCATTGTCATGTGGTATGATAATTATTTCTCCTTGAACTTTGAAATATGTTATACTTCATCCTCGCCACTGATTACAGTGCTTGGACTAGGACTGATTTAATAGTAAATGATTGATTTTTGCAGTTCACATATTTAGAACTTGAAGTTTCCTCTTTATCAAGCAGTGAATCTATAATTTCTAAGACCTACTATCTGGGTTCTTCGTTCATGACACATAAGTAATGTGACATGCTGACTGAATTATGACATAAGCTAGGAATTGTCCCATAAGGAATTCTGTTCTTCAAATCGATATCATACAACTAAGCATCACAATGAATAGATGGGATAAAAAGTCATCTTTCTGATGAGTAAAAAGAATCATGTTACCCGTTTAGCAAAGCTGTTCCCCTTCCCAACTCTATCTTGCCTCACATCTTTGCTAGCCACACAAGCTTCCACTAAGTATGGATGAAAAAAGTCTCCTTATGTAAGCAAACTCGACATCAGTTAAGAGAACTCGGTTGGATAAAGTGACAGATAGCTTTCTTACCTTGGAGTCAAGAAACCCTCTCACCACTCTCACAGGAATGCTCTGTGAAAACTATAATGTCCTTAAGGTAGCTGATTTAAAACAGAGCTGAAAACTCATTCAGTAGCAGAAACACGATCACTACAGTAGTGAAAAGCACACTCTAGAGTAACACATATTCTAAGTTTCATTTTCTTATCATTGTTCTTCAGTACCTCAAATCAAATATCTAATTTATTAGCTCTACTAAGTCTGAACAAATCATTTGCCTTTATTCTGTTTTCTCTTGGTTATACATCCATGGCATGTCATCACATTCTTAATGGAAAAAAATGCGCATTTAGAAAAAGAGCCTCCTTTATTCTCCTTTATTGGGTGCTAATAAATTATACAAGAGTAAGACTCAAGATTAAGATCGTTGAAAATCAAAACTCATCATAGAACTAGAGTAAGGTAAACAGGTGTCTCTTGCATAAAGTGTACCGGGTGGGGGTGGGGCTGTTCTCAGTGACAAGTGAAACTTACATGGGAGTAATCAGAATATATTCTTTGTTTTAGTTACTAAAACTTGTTTTGTAGCAGGATAAGTTTCCTGAAATAATGTGCGAGAGAAAAAGAAGTTAAAAATTAACTCCACAAATTACTTCAGGCTTTCTGTTTTACTATGAGGAACAAAGTATACAGAAAACTCAGTGAAATCTAAATTGATAAGTTTCTCACATTGCTAAGTGTGTATTAAAGTGTGTTACAAATCTCTCAAGAGTGCATTCTTTTCAATTATAAGACATCATGAAAGATAGAGAAAAAATAAAAGAAAAATATCATTGAAAAAATATAAACCAATTTTAATGCTAGCTTGCTTGAATTAACTGATAAGTGAAGTAGGCATAAGCTTGAATATCAGCCTCTATGCTGTGTGTCAGCTATATTGACCAAAGTAAACAAACAACAACAACAAACTTGGCTATATGGGAGCAACGCTTGCAAGTCACTAACATTGTCCTGCATTGGTGTGAAGGCATTGCTAGGCACCCCAGAGGTCTTGAACCAGCCTTTACAAGTTATCTGAAAGAGCTCATCTTATCTTGGCATATTTTGCATTTTTCTTATTATAATATGGGACCCAAATTACCTGTCTGTCCATTTTCATCTGACAAAGTGGATTATGTGGCCTAATTTATTATTAATATATTTAGGTAAAAATTGACCATTATAAAGCAGAAAAAATTATGTTAAATTGAGCAAGTTTGCATGTACTTGGTCTCATTCATTTTATTTAGAATTATTCCACCTTTATTCAAAAGCATTAATTGTTGCTCTTTCTGATGTCACAGGCATTTCAGTCTCTAAATTTTTATAAATATAATTAAATAATGATTGACTAATCAATACTCTAATCATTGATACTCAGAAATTAATATAAACAGGTGGAATTGTAAATATTGTTTTCTCCATTAGATAGTCTAAAAACAGGATTGAATTAGAATGGTTGTCCAAAATCAGAATTTAGAACTGAATTTAAGGGATTTTCTAACTGTGATCAGAAGAAGGAACTTCCTTAATGAAAGAAAACTCATGGCCTAGGATTTAGTCTCTGATAATCTAAAGGAAGATTACATGCTTTCGGGAAAAATGTGCTCTCTAATTAATCACTTTCTTACATCTTAATAAAGGGAGTTCCATTCATCAGAAGCTGTAAAAAATAAATAAAAAAAAATAAAGAAGCTTGTTTTTTAAACTCCAAGATCTACTAAAAATATATTATCAAATATTTTACCATTAAAGGCAATAGCAAAAATCTCAATTACTCTTGTACCAACCTATATTTGGTTATGTAATGTATTAATTTATACCTTCTGTGACTTTTTCTAACTTACAATTTATTAGTTATAATTTAATTGATGAAATACCGACCTTTGAGGTAAGACATTTTAAAAAATAAATTCTGCAATTGTGATTTTCACCAAATCTTAGATATTCTGTTTTTCAACCTCCATTCTAATTTTTAATTGGTAAGATACTGGGTAACAAAAAATTTCTTAGCACCAATCATGTGGCCAGAACTTTATGTCTGCTCTGGGAGATGCAGGATTTAGTACTGAGAGCCACTGTTAGAACCTAGGTTTTCCCTAGTTACAAATGTCAGTGAGATGTTTTTTTATAATGCCAATGTCCTCCACAGAAAAATAGTGTTAGTAATACTGGACTGATTCTCAAGAAATTAATGCAGACCACTACTGCCTTCTTAAAATACTCTCCTCTAATTTAAAGGACAGATTTCTCTGCTGGTTCCTTTTTAGCTTGTGGTTACTTCTTACTAATGTCTTTTTTTTTTTTTTTTTGAGAAGGAGTCTCGCTCTGTCACCCGGGCTGGAGTGCAGTGGCCGGATCTCAGCTCACTGCAAGCTCCGCCTCCCAGGTTTACGCCATTCTCCTGCCTCAGCCTCCCGAGTGGCTGGGACTACAGGCGCCCGCCACGTCGCCCGGCTAGTTTTTTGTATTTTTTTTTTTTTTTTAGTAGAGACGGGGTTTCACCCTGTTAGCCAGGATGGTCTCGATCTCCTGACCTCGTGATCCACCCGTCTCAGCCTCCCAAAGTGCTGGGATTACAGGCTTGAGCCACCGCGCCTGGCATAAACGTCTTTAATAAACTTCTCTTCACTCATCAGTCTCTAATCTCTTCTTAGTGTTTTTCGGGGTTCTATCCTGGGCTCTTTCTTCTTATGTTTCTCATTCTTCCAAGAGGAAAATATTCATTTCCATGGAATCACTTACCAGCTATTTATTAATGTCCTACAAAGTGATTTCCTACTCATTTCTCTTTTCAAAACTCTGATAGACTGGATAATGTCTGAATGTCCTGCAATTAAATTCATCCAAAACTAAACTCTTAACTTCTAACCCCCTAAGCTATAATCCTCCTGTGTTTCTAACAAGTTAAGAAACCATGAGCTATTCATGACTCCTCCTTCTGTCACAATCACCCATCATCTAAACCACTCCTCTGCCCTGTAACCATTTTCTTCTTTTGGAATCTACCTCCTCCCTTTATTCCCTGGACATTAACTCACATCCTTGCAATTTCTCTCCTAATGTATTGCAACTATTAATCGTTTTAAACTGTCTCCTTGCCCCCAGTTTCTTATTTACCTCTAATTAACTTTATATACTTCTGAAAACCAAATCATATTACATTGTGTCAAATTTTCTATTTGACTTCAAGATCAAATTCCTCAGTTTGGCTAACAAGCCCTTTATAATAGGGCCTTTTATTTTATTCCCAATTTCATGTTTTTCAACCCCAACCTTCCCCTTATAACCAAAGAGGCCCCCCTCCGCCAACTTCCCGCACCTTCCATACCCACAAGCTGTTGTCTGGTCATATTAGCCTTCTTAGAGTTTCCTGAAAGTGCCAGGATTTCTTGACTTTACATTATTGCTTTTCCGTCCTGTAGATTGGCCTAGCTCCTACTTCCTTTCTTTTCTACCCAATTCCCACCCTACTTCCCCTGGCTCATAGACTCTTATATTTTGAACCTGGGTTTAGACGTCCTGACTCCTGGAATCCTTCCCTATATATACTTTAATCAGGGCCTTTATGGCATATCATTCCAATCACCTGTTTCCATGACTGACTTCCCCGTAAACGCTATGCATTTTGGTGTTGGAAAACTAACATTTCATATGTACCCGCAAAAGCTAAAATGAAAATTTTTATTAAAAAAGCAAACTAATACTGCTTTAATTTGTATTTTTAATACTTGGCATTGTGATTGGCATTGAAATGCCATGTAGATGCGGGATAAATTTGTTATAAATTCCTGAATGATTAAATCCATTCATTTATTCAATGAAAAGAAAATAGTGGAACTATAACTTCGGAGTCTTAAATGTGGATATCAAATTTAATATTCATTTAATGTTAATAAACATTAAATTTAATAAGTAAATATTAAATTCAATATCTATTCTCATTTTTTCCTTATCTAGAGAATTCAATTTTTTTTTGATGTGGCAAGGTACCCCATCCAACATATTTACCTCTCAGAATTTCTTGAAATTTGGTATACCCACATGATGCAGTCCTAATCCATGAGCGTAAGTCACTGGATGGTCCACACAAGGCTGTCTTTGATTTCTTCCTTCTTTTCTTCTATTATCCTGTCGGGAAAGTGGAACAGATGATGATAGGAGGTGCAACAGATGACCATCAACCATGAAACTTAGTCATTCCCTAAGGATGGCAAAGTAAAGAAGAAAGAGCCTGGCTCTTAAATAGTGGTATCAGCTGTGGCTTGCCTAACCCCCAGCCCCTTCATGTAGGGTAAGAAAAACAAACAAGCAAACACTAATTTCATCACAGTTTCTGCTAAGTGCACCTAATGCAGTCCTAACTGATAAAGTGATTATTCAGGTATCGGTGGAAGAAAATTGTGCTCACATGCGTCAGGGAATCAGTAGTGAGTGTGAGACAAATCTTACCATTATAGAAGAGCAGGAAAATATACAAATAAGGTTTAAAAATATTTTTGTGAAACTTTACATTCTATATTTATGTAAAAGAAGTTTAGATTTTAAAGTCAAAAATATATTAAGAATAGTTTTGATTTTTATTAAATGAGGTCACATAGTTTTATAATATTAGCATTAATATAGTTCTTATTAAGGAAAATACAGTGGATAAATAACAGTATAAAATGTTCTATAAAGAATTGGATATAGACACAAGAAATTATTCAAGAACAGAAGGCATGAAACTCACGATTTTCTTAGTGAGGGGAGTAAACAGGGACTAACAGCAACAGAGTCAGCAAATGCATAGTGTCATCAAGACCAAGAAAATATTTTTGCCTTCCACACTTAACCCATTGATTGTCTGATAGTGGTAATTTTAAGAATAAAGCTGTGTTTCTTCAGCCTTTGACTTTGTTTAAAATGGATATTAATTTAAAATTAACCTAGAAAGTTTACTATTTAAGTTTTAATGAATCATTTTCCCTCAGGAGAAATAAATTAAATAAGTTTATCAAAATCTCTTTAGTCAAATGGATGATTGTGTCTGTGAGTGTGTGTGTGTGTGTGTGTGTGTGTGTGTGTGCATACATTCATGAGCACTCAGGAGCATGTGTGTGACTACACGACTATATGTGGAGTTTGGGGCACAAGTAGCGGAAAAAGAAAATGAGCAAATTAAGAACTGAAAGGACTGATACTTCCAAATTTTGTTTGTATGCGATGTTTTCATTCCTAATTATGCAAGATTAAAACTCAAACTGAAGACTACATTTTACTATTTCTTGAAACAAATAATATGAGCTCAGCCTTCCTAGAAAGATCATGGAGCAGAGCAATTCTTCATGAGAGACTCTAGGAGCTGTCTCCAAACCGAGTATGAATACCCTATCCTGCAGACTCCAGCAGGGTATTAAGTATCAGCTGCCTCAAAGGTTGGCGCCAACCTTCTTCTTCAGCGCACCACAAACCAGAATTAATTGCAAATCAATCGAACAAAGTACAACTGATCAGTAAACCAATTAGTAATTTTAGCCGTTCATCCTGTCTTTATTTACTAGGGGGAAAAGTGGGAAATGGAAGTGCCTTTTAGACCGCATATAAGATTCTTGTCTTTCCCTCACTACCCTCGACTTCTCTACATGCTTACGTTACAAGAACATTCATAAGGAATGTTTCAAAAAGCTTCTGTTGCCTAAATATTATTCAAGTAAGCTTTTAATTTATTCTAGAAATATAAATTAGCTTTGGCAAGAAGAAACTACTTTACTGGAGAAAATGATATTAAATGATTCATTCTATACAAATACGATATATTTTATTTTAAAATCACCACTTGAGACAAAATTTAATTGATACAACATTTTTTCACCATTTTTGTTACATTATAGTCATCCTTGTCTTAAATAATATGTATGTCAAGGTCTCTGACTTAAAGATAATTCTTAATGTACATGTCAGTACCTCTCCTAAATTTCATTATATGTGCAATGATTTTTTTCACTATCCCTTGGCAGGTAAATATTGTAACGTAAGCACAAATACAAAACAAATCTGTATTTCTAGCCTTTTCAGTCACTTGTCAGTTCCAGAAGAATTTGCCTTTGATGTTACCCATAATGTTGCCTATTAGTGATCAGAAGTTCATATTATTTACTTACTATAGGCCTGAGGCCTGATGTTGAATAGGAATTTTTCTTTGTTACTTAATTACAGGGAAGAATATCAATTTCCAGGGACTCAGTAGACTAGGTTTATATACAATTACTCTACTTGAGAAAGAAATTAGATTCAAATTAGGATTGCAATTCAGAAGATTATACATTCTTTAGTTTAGCCCAAGAGAAGATATTTAAGAAACTACATTGTCTTATGGGCTCAGGTTATTATTAATACTGTCCTGTGAATACATATAGTGGTAGCTATGAAAAGTAAATTTTTACATACGCTAGTAAAAATACAGTTAGTTTATTTGAGAGCACTTGAAATTCCCATGAAAATTCATTCCATTAACTGAGTTACAATATTCCTCTATAAGGCTCTGCTGCTTAAAAATCAATGATAAGAGAAAATATAAATGGTCATGGTGTTGCTTTTATTGCTGGAAAGTAATCAATCTACTGAATAATCCTATTTTATGGAAGTTCTCCAAAGATAAATATATTTCAATAGAATATTTTAAGACAAACTGTAGATTAAAGAATTCAAATAGAAGAAAATGATTGTTTTTCAATAAACACTCCAGGCTTATCACAAAATTAATTTAATATTAGCTACCCTCCGACCAATCTTTGTTAAATAGTATGCACCATCTCTGTTATCAAAAGAGCATTTTTAGTAATTTTCTTACATTATAGGAGATAATCCAGTCCAGAAGCAGATGTTAATAGAAAGAGCTCAGAGAAACAGTTCGTGCTAGCCAATAAGCAAAGAAGCATCAAGACAAGCAAAGCAATACAAGGTACCTTCTACAAACATTGTGATTGCCATTGTATGATTATATGATAAAGATATTTAGTGTTGAATGTTAAAATGAGTAATGAGTAAAAGATGGCTCTCATTCTATAAGGGCTTGGGAATGGGAGGGGTTGGGTGGTAAGAAACAGATATCATCTAATATATCTAAATTAGATTGAGTAGATTTCCCTAGGTGCACTCTGTAATTCAGTCAATTAAACTTGTGTGTGATTGTCCCACTGCAGACAGAACTTTAAGATGAAGACATTTTAAGATCTCACTTTTAACTGATAACCTAGAGGCAACGTTTACCAAGATGCATGGCAACATATCTAGGAGCTGTCAAAATCCAAGAATGCCAGTTTTCCAGTATGCATTTGAGAACACTTAAGAAATCGATTATGAATTTGAAATCAATAACGTTTTGTTTAATTTTTTCTCAGAAAGCTAAAGTCCTTTTATCACTACCTTTGATAAACAGTACAGTATTTAATGACCAAATCTTTATGAATAGAAAATAACTAGAGATTTGCTTTGTTTTTCCATAGCATACATTTTAGAAACCATGGCTCTCTACTGATATTCTTGAAATAAATAACTACAATCAAAGCAATTCCTAAGAAAAGTAATATAATAAATTTAAAGGTACACACGTAATTTCCCATTAGTTAATCTCTCCACATTTTTGCTAGGTTACAAAAGGAGAGAGCAACCACATTTTTCAAAGAGATTTTCTTTTGCCATGACCCAATTCGATCTTCACAGCAGACAACATACAGCTGGGTATTGATTTTTGTATACACTCTGACAACCATATTTTAACTGATAATTAGATAATTTACACTTAAAATGATATAGTTGGACTAGTATTTAGCATATTTTAAATGTTAACTATTTATTGTGTTTATTCTTTGTCCTCGCTATTCCCTTCTCTTCCTTTTCTGGTTTTAATTGAAAATTTTGTGTCATTCAATTTGATCAGCTCACTTATTTTTTCATTTATACTTCTTTCAAAAAAATTAGCAGTTTTCCTAGAGTTTACATTGTGCATTTTTAACTAATCTAAGTCCATCTTAAAATAATTCTATGACACTTCACGCATAGTACACGTATCTTATAAGAGTATTCTCAATTCTTTCCTTCCATTCCTGGTGACAGGCTGACTTTCTTCCTACTTATTCATCTACTATGATAACCTAAAATATTACTATTAGGACTTTAACCAGTTGTATTTTAGATTGGGTAAGAGTAAGAAAATTAATATATTTCACTTTGCTTTCATTTATTTCTTCTTTTTAATGTACATCCAAGCTTCTGATCTATATTATTTTGCTTCTGCCTGAAAAACTTCTTTGAACATTTCTTTTGGGGCATGTATGCAGGCAATGAATTACCTCCATTTTTTGTTGTTGTAGAAAGTCCTTCTTTCTCCTTCACTTTTGAAGCATAATTTTACTGGATACAAAAGTCTGTGTTGGCCGTTGACTTTCTTTGAACACTTTAAATATTTCATTCTACTCTCTTTTTGCTTGATGGTGTCTGATAAGAAGTTCACTCTAACTTGTAACCTTGTTCCACTTTAGACAAGTCATTTCCTTCCCACACTCCTAGCCCCAGGACTTTAATCAGGAATTTTCTGTCTTTGGCTTTCTTCAGTTCCTATGTGATAGGGAAGTGTATGTGTGGTGATGTTGTAGTTGTTATAATAGCTGTTGGTGGTGAGGTTTGCTTGTTTGTTTTGGTGTGTATCCCACTCTTGGTGTTCTCTAAGCTTGCTGGATCTTGGAAAGGTCTTATTATGTTGGCAAATGTTCTTCTTTATTTGTTCAAATATTTCTTTTGCCTTTTTTTTTTCTTCTGACATTCCAGTTACATCACTGTTATGCCTTTTAAAATTATCCTGCAGTGGTTACATGTTCTATTCTGTTTTGTTTTTCTCTGTTTTCTCTCTCTTTTTTTTTTTTTTTTTTTGTTAGGAAGGTTTCTTTTAAGCTTATGAAGTTCTCCCTCAGCTGTATCAAGTGTGTTGTTGAGTCTAAAGGCATTCTTCATTTCTGTTACAGTGTCTGGTTTCTCATGTTTCCTCTTTATGTTTTTGTAGTGTCTCTATGCGTCTGCTTACATTGAGTATCCTTCTTGCTTGCTGTCTAGTTATTTGCATTACAGCCTTAACATACAGGTTGAATCCTAATCCAAAAATCTAAAATCCCAAATTATTCATATTGCATCAGAGTCAAAAGTCATAAAAACTTTCATGTACAAAATTATTTAAAATATCATGAAAAATTACCTTCAGGCAATGTGTATAAGGTGTATATGAAACATAAATGACTTTCATGTTTAGACTTGGCTCCCATCCCTCAAGGCATCTCCTTATGTATAATGCAAATATTTCAAAATCTGAAAAACTCCAAAACACTTTTGGTCTCAAGCATTTTGGATAGGAAATAGCTTGTATTAGTCATAGTTATTTTAAATGTCCTATATAATAATTTGAACATTTATGTCTGAGTCTATTTCTGATTATCTCTTTAGACTGCTTTTATTTACTTGCCTTTTGGCATGTTTTGTCACTTTTGGTTGAAAATTGGACATATGCATAACATAATAAGAGGGCATAAAGAGATGTTTAGCGAGATGTATGGGCTAAGACTTTGTTGTGTTTAATGTTTACTCTAGCTATAGGTGCCAGAAACTTTGAAATTCTCTAGTTCCTTTATTTTTGTCTTTTCTTTTGAGTTTTAGCTTCCCTGTGTGTTCTTCTTCAGAAAGCATTTATATTATGCAGCTAATTTATCTCTAATCCCCTGTCATACTCAAGCATTGTTCATGTGGATAATGTGTGAAGAACAAAGAGTTCTATAATTTTCCAATTGAATATTACCACCTTTATTCAACTTGTGTCTTGGGGCTGTGAAATTCACAATATATTTTTGGTGATACAACTTATTTTTCTCCTTCTCTTATTGCAGTGTTCCCAGTCTATTTCCTTGATTCCCCAATCCTTTTTGAGTATTTTTGTTGTTGTTGTTTGATATTTGTTTATTTACTCCTTAGGTGAGATAGCAAGGCAATAAGAGGTTCTAATGGCAAGAGGAATGTCCTTCCCCAAATGGCATAAGATTTTGGTAAAGTCATGTCTGCTAGAATATAGGCCTTTTCTATGGAGAAGGTCATGAGTGTATTTTATGATTACTCCTCCCACCCTCTGCTAGAATCCTGAGGGCATCTTTTCCGATTTTCCCGATGAGAACTTGCAGGGGGAGAAGTTTTCCTAGAGATAAAACCTATGAACATATGGTGGCTCCCCTAAAACTGTGGCCCAAAGAAGTTTTATATTCTCATGCTAGTTAGTCTACACAAACACACATTTGGACTCCAACAGTTTGTTAAAATAACCATTTCAGTGTTTCTAGCAGAATATGGCTTCAACGACTTATGCTATGAACAAGCATATCAACTGTGACTCTCTGTATCAGCCTGTCTCTTCAGATTTGGGGATGGCAATTTGCTTCATAATGTCATCTCACTGACAGATTCAACAAAATCATTGATTTTCCTTTTGTCCAGTTTTTTCTTGTTGTAAGAAAAGAAGTGTTAAATTCCAATCTCTTTTCATGTTAGGACACAAACCGGAAGTCCATGCTATACAACTATACAAAAAGAAGCACAGGTTATCATAGCACAACATGAGGAAAGTAAAAAAAAAAAAAAAAAAGTAGGATATAGAACAAACTTTTGGAGCTAGATCACACGGATAAATTAGCCATGTGAAGATTCAAAGAAATAATTTTTTAGACTGAATCTCACAAAGCATGTAGGTGCAAAAAAAAAAAATGCAGTAGAAAAACAAAACATCATGTGGTATAGTTTGGCAATAGTGTAGGGTACAAAAGACAGTAAAATAAATACGTTTTCCAAGAGAAATATACAAGGGCCTGCATAATTTTCTAATATTAGTCTAGTCATCAAAGAAAACTTTTTCTGTGATGTGTCTTGCTGCCCATTTTAAATATTAGAATATTTACAATATCTAACTTGTGTTAGATTTTCAAAATATCTAACTAGTATTAGATAGCAAAAATTCAAACCAATTTGCATTCAGCTTACTTTAGCAGGAAGTAATGGAAAGAAATAGAACAACTGTTTTTTTTTTTTTTGTTTTTTTTTTTTCTCCTTCTACTATGTTTCTTTTTTTGTAGGGATGAGATATATGGGGACCTTTGAAGCAGATTGGCTAGCAAGAGCACAATTCTTGATCTTGTTGCTGTAGCCACTATCCAGAGTAAAGGCTTTCACTTTTTTTTATTTTTTTAATTTTGATCGATACATATTTGTACATATTTATGAAATAAGGTGTTTGAACATCTCTTTCCTCTACAGGAAAGCAACCACCCCAACTCCTACATAGATAGCCATGGTAGGCAATGATGTTATGTACACATATAAAACAATTTAATTTGTGCAATATTATTTCTGCTCTTATAACACAAACGTGACTCTGGAATTTATACACTGACAGGAGAATGTTGTCCCAGTAACTTTGAATCGAATAGCTGACAATGCTGCTGCTTTTATCTCTGTAGTTTATATCTCAACTCTTGGGATTCAAGGCCTATATTCATTTATCTTTCTTTTTCTTTCTGAAGACCCACGACACTGACAATGCTACTTACATTAGAAATAGAAACAGATATAAGTTTATGATCAAGTGAGAAATTCTTATTCATTCAATAACATAAATGTTTTGACTTCTAAGTGGCTTGAGGAGCTTTAAAAAAACAGGAAGATTGCATTAAATTTAAAAGTGTGTATTTCTGATGACATTTATTTCAAACATAAAAATAGGCATTAACCATGATACTCTTTAATTATGAGATTTCAGCCTCCCTCTTGCAGTGGTTCTGAGACTGAATTTTCTATTTGGGCAAAGTGGGTTATAACAAAAGGATAGTAAAGAGATGTGTGAACAAACATATCAATTACTTCATAATAAACTTGCAGACGAGGGAACTCAAGAAGAGCAAGCAGTGCTCAGGGATATGCTCTGGTTCACCTTGGATATGGACTCTATGGGAACTTTTTCTTTCCCCCAACTCTGCCTCCCTGATCTCTTTGTATTACTCTTTAATTTCTCCTTCATTTAATTTTGTCTTCTTCTAATTTGAATTAGAGACTGTCTTTCTAATAATTAGAAAGTAGCTTCAGGTATAATTGTGTGCACATTTCCTGAGTTGGTTTCTCAAAGGACAGATTCCTGCACTACATAGAGATCTCAGAATCTGGGAATATGATTTAGGACCCAGCATTATCAAATAATCTCCCCAGCTTATCTCTGTTGCTATGGTTTAAATCTTTTTATCCACTAGAAAGCAAAATGGGTTACATATATTTTAGGAGCTAGTCTCTTAAGGGCAGATAGAGAAACTGTGAACTGACCATTCCAAAAAGTCATTAATTTACTACACAAAAGTCTATGTTCTCTTAAGTCTCCAGTTGAAGAATGTATTGGTCCATTTTCACACTGCTATAAAGACATACCTGAGACGGGGTAATTTATAAAGAAGAGAGGTTCAATAGACTCACAGTTTTGGAGGCCTCAGTAAACTTACAAACATGGTGGAAGTGGAAGAGGCACATCTTACATGGAGGCAGGGGAGAGACAGCTTGTAAGAGCAGTGAAAACTGCCTTATAAAACCATGAGATCTCATGGGAATTCACTACTACGAGAACAGCATGGGGGAAACCCATCCAATCACCCCCATTCACCAGATCTTGCCATTGACAGGTGGGGATTACAGGGATTACAATTCAGCATGAGATTTGGGTGGGGACACATCCAAACCATATCAAGGAATAGAGAGGAGATAGTCTATTCTTATAGTTATACTATTATAACTCTGACTGAAAAAATAAAGTATGTATATTGGTTAAAGTACAATTTGGGGCTGGCTTCCATAGGTAGTCTTTGCTACTGTAGATTAGAGTTAAGTCATTTTGCACACTTTCTTCTGGTATGTAGCCTCTGGTTCCACTCAGCCTCTGCAAGTGGATTCATCCAGCAGATGCCACTTTTTATGTTGTCTCTCTCTTACTACCATTTAGGGATGCTTATAGAGATGCTACTGGATTTTTAACAACTGCCCTAATGTTCTACAGTTTCTGAGCTATGTATGCAAATGAAGCTATTCCTGTAGCCCCTTAGGAAACATTCCTTCTCAATAGTGATTAAACAAGAATCATAGTGTTCAAAAGTTGAAATGAGTTATGTACGCAAATTACTAGCAAGATATTGAAGGTATATGGGTACACATTTGTATTTAATTGACATTACTAAACAGCAAATAGAAAGCAATCCCTCCATGTGAGGCAAACATAAAACTATTTAAATATTTATTCTGATATACAAATATGTAGAGTCACACCATCACATCTTTTTTTTTTTTTTTTTTTTTTTTTTTGAGACAGAGTCTCACTCTGTCACCCAGGCCAGAGTGCAATGGTGAGATTTCAGTTCACCGCAACCTCCGCCTCCCCAGTTCAAGCAATTCTCCTGCTTCAGCCTCCCAAGTAGCTGGGATTACAGGCTCACGCCAACATGTGGGGTTTCACCATGTTGGCCTGGCTGGTCTTGAACTCCTGACCCCATGATCTACCCGCCTTGGCCTCCCAAAGTGTTGAGATTACAGGCGTGAGCCACCGCATCAGGCCATCACATACTTAGAATCATAAATGTTTGGTTTGAAGGGACTTTGTCGATTATTGAAACATAATCATTATATAGATCAGTAGTCTACAAATCTTTTGTATTGGGCACTATTATATTCATGTATTTGTGTGTAAATATACATATATTACTGTATTAATACAATATGCACATTATTAATCCTACAAAAAAATTAGACAGAAATCACAAAATATACCAACACGTTTCAATGTTGTCCTCCTGAATCCCAAAAGAGCATGTGGTGTGTACCATTAGGTACACGCACCTGGGGATCATCAGTCTAGCAAAAGTAATCAACATCCACATAAGAAGGAAAAGCAAATTCACATACCAGAAATGGAATTTATCCATCGTCAATCCCAGATCTCTAAAGTAAGCATATTTATACCCTCTCTGCTGTATGTGACAGTCAATGAGAAATCTTGTGTTGTGGGTAACTGAGTCCCCATCTTATCTAGCTTTCTCTTCCCACTGCCTCATGGTTTAGTTTTGTGTTACAAATAGAAAAGCTGTTGAAAGCATCTCACCCACCACATTCCTACTTTATTTGCCCCTTTCACTGTAGCCTTTTCTAACACATTGTCTGGCCTCCCTACATACCTTTTCCCTAAAACATTATTTTTGATTATTATATGGATATGTATTATGAATACCAGTATACCTTTCCAAAAGATGGATTTTCCACAAATTAAAATATTCTATTTAGCTCTAAATATGGAAACTAAAAATATGCAACCCACTGTGAAATGAATTACTCATACACTGTGTGTCACAATTTAAACTAATAACTCTATAACCTTAAAATACAGCTCAATCTTAAAGTATTAATTTTGAAATGATGCATTTGTGCTAATGATTTACTGGGAGGAAAAATCCTTTAATCTAACCCTTTTGCTTATGAACTTGAAAGTTGAACTTTATAGAAATGACTGACTGCAACAGCGGGGCTTTTCACCAGCTGATCAAAATTAACAGTTTCTTTCAATTGTTCTAATTAAGACCAAGGGGAGTTCTGGAATGTACCAATGGTATCTCAAATTGCTCCCTAGCTTAAAACTAGCTTCTGGGAAGGAATATCAGTTTTTACCTTTCCCTACAAATAGTTTAGTCTAACTTGCTATTACTACTGTTTACTAAAAGGCCTTCTATGAATATATCCCAAGAGAATGTTTTTTTTTTTTCCACTTTATTTCATTAGATTATAAAGCAAAACAATTAAAGATGAGAAACATAATGATCTCGATTAGAAAGTGGTTAGAAACCAGATTCTTTATTAATGATGAGAGCACTATAAACATGTTAATATTTTACATAGTAATAATTTTATTTTACTCTAATTATTTTGTATATATACTGGAAGTCTAAGTGGAGAAACCAGTTAACTGAATCATGATCATGGTAATAATACGGAAATTAAATTTACTTAAATCATAAGTAAATACGAGTATTGCTTTAAAGTGTATAATTTTCATACTAGCTGAGTGTATCACAAGGAAGAGTTCTACCTTTGAAAACCAATTCTTTCCTACTAAATTGTAGTTTGTTGTCATTCATCATCTAAAGTTTTTATCTAGGTTATTAATAAAACTTATGTACATTTTAAAATAGTAATTTAATATTATGCATTTGCAATGTTTCTTTCAGGAATTTTATTTAAATGGGATTTTCTATTTAAATAAAACATATTTTATATAAAATATGTTTTAAAATAAAACTGTAAAAGTTATATAAATAATGGAGCGTGCATACAAGCCAATACCAATATTTTCATCGTTGAAGCAAAAACAGGGAAAAGTTTTAAATCTTGATCGATATGTAATCGCCTGGCAAATCATTTAGATGCTATTATAAAGTTATTTTAAAAATTAGATAAAGAAGTATATTCAAGATCAACCAATTAAATTCTGAGTATCAAATGCATTATGAGAAGGAGTGCAGATCCCTATAATTTAACCAAACACCAACTTGCTTAAAAGTGTGATGGTGTTATGGGTGATGAAAATATGTTGCCTTACTTCATCAACATTTCAAACCATGTCTTCTTTGCATGTGACAATTATCAGTTTAAAGACTTTTGAGAGGGCATACTCTTTAACCTCATACACAATCCCGAAATAAGTAATTGACTCTTTCAACTCCTATGGTGGTGTTAAGATATAAGCAATCTCTTGTTGTAATTAGCATTCTTTCTTAGGAAAAAGCTGACGGCTGGGTGGCTAAACGGGCTAGCAGTTTTCAGAGAGCATTCCATTCCCTAGGGCTGGACACAGACTATTTAAAACCACTGTGCAAGAGTCAACAGGATTAACATGGAGTCGACTTCCTTGGGAAATGGAGCCAAAGAGATTCGAAGGAGACAGAATACTTCAAGGCAATCACACTAGTAGTGAAAATCTCCAGACTTACTGGTCCTGTCACATCTAATTTAACTCATGACATGAACATTAAGCAGAACTACAAAGACTTTTTTTATGAGCCTAAACTCTTTTTTTACTTCCTGAAAGCTTAGGATATTTCCTTTTTTTTTTTTTTTTTTAACTGAAGAGAAATCCATCTTAAAAACCTGGAAAACACCTTCTGTTTATTGAGACATACATGCAACAAGATTAGCACCTTTAAAGAGGAGGAATTGTACTGCTAAATTTTGGACTATACACAGGGTTTTATTTTAATTTATAATTCTTGTATCTTTTTACATTTCTAATTATAAATAAATTATTAAAACTTCTTGAAAGAAATTTATATTTTGTGGAAATTGTTCATGTAAATTTCGTCAAGGATTTGTGTACTTTCTTGTTATGAAGTCTCATAATTGAGAATTTAAATATACAGGTAGAAAACAGAACTTCAGGAGAGTATTTCATTATCAATACAATGACTATTTCATTGGCAAATGTGAAGTCCAAATATTCTGTTAATGTTAGGTTTTTCCAAAAAAAAATGTAGAAAACAAAACATTTAAGTGTATAGAGCTATCGTTCTTTGTTTTATCTGTACAATTAGAAAAGCATTTGGACTATTAATAATATACAAATTATTATGACGCATATTTAGTTTAGTAGTCAAGAGGTAGAAAACGATTAGTCCCTCCCAGTAAAGCATTTACAGTGTAGTTGGCTAATCAGACATATTCATGATGAATAGGATCTATTAATTATGGACTGTAAACTATGTCTAGAATTAACCAGCTTCTAGGTTGAAACTTCAGTACTGGTATAACCATTGGGCCAGCATTTTATTCAACCCTAGGAGAGTTGCAAATGCCAAACATGCAGTCTGAGTCTATGGGTGGGAGAAAGCTTGGGGAGTTAATCGTTTATCAAATTCAAACTAGATTGATTTGCCAAGGAATTTGTTTTTTATTTTAAGAGAAAATATAATTTTTTTTTACTATACTTTAAGTTCTGGGATACGTGTGCAGAGTGTACAGGTTTGTTACATAGGTATACACATGCCATGATGGTCTGCTGCACCGATCAACCCATCATCTGCATTAGGTATTTCTCCTAATGCTATCCCTGAGAGGCCCTGGTGTGTGATGTTCCCCTCCCTGTGTCCATGTGTTCTCCTTGATCAACTCTACTTATGAGTGAGAACATGCAGTGTTTAGATTTTGTTCATGTGTTAGTTTGCTGAAAATGATAGTCTCCAGCTTCATCCATGTCCCAGCAAAGTACATGAACTCATCTTTTTTCATGTCTGCATATTATTCCATGGTGTATATGTAACACATTTTCTTTAACCAGTCTATCACTGATGGGCATTTGCTTTGGTTCCAGGTCTTTGCTATTGTGAATAGTGCCGCAGTAAACATACGTGTGCATCTGTCTTTATAGTAGAATGATTTATAATCCTTTGGGCATATACCCAGTAATGAGATTGCTGGGTCAAATAGTATTTCTGGTTCTAGATCCTTGAGGAATCGTCACACTGTCTTGCCCAATGATTCAACTAATTTACACTCCCACCAACAATGTAACAGTATTCCTATTTCTTCACATCCTTTCCAGCGTCTTGTTTTTTTCCTGACTTTTTAATGATTACCATTCTAACTGCCATAAGATGGTATCTCATTGTGGTTTTGATTTGCATTTCTCTAATAGCAGTGATGATGAGCTTTTTTTCATATGTTTGTTGGCCACATAAATGACTTCTTTTGAGAAGTATCTGTTCATATCCATTGGTCACTTTTTGATGAGGTTGTTTGTTTTTTTCTTGTAAATTTGTTTGAGTTCTTTGTAGGTTCTGGATATTAGCCCTTTGTCAGATGGATAGATTGCAAGAATTTTCTCCCATTCTGTAGGTTGCCTGTTCACTCTAATGATAATTTCTTTTGCTGTGAAGAAGTTCTTTAGTTTAATTAGATTTCATTTGTCAATTTTGGCTTTTGTTGCAATTGCTTTTGGTGTTTTAGTCATGAAGTCTTTGCCCATGCCTATATCCTGAATGGTATTGCCTGGGTTTTCTTCTAGGGTTTTTATGGCTTTAGGTCTTAGTTTAAGTCTTTAATCTATCTTGAGTTAATTTTTGTATAAAGTGTAAAGAAGGAGTCCAGTTTCAGTTTTCTGCATATGACTAGCCAGTTTTCCGAACACCGTTTATGAAGTAGGGAATCCTTTCCCCATTGCTTTTTTCGTCAGGTTTGTCAAAGATTGGATGGTTGTAGATATGTGGTGTTATTTCTGAGGCCTCTGTTCTGTTCCACTGGTCTTTATATCTGTTTTGGTCCCAGTACCATGCTGTTTTGGTTACTGTAGCCTTATAGTATAGTCTAAAGTCAGGTAGCATGATGCCTCCAGCTTTGTTCTTTTTGCTTAGGATTGCCTTGGCTATACAGACCCTTTTTTGATTCCATATGATGTTTAAAGTAGTTTTTTCTAATTCTGTGAAGAAAGTCAATGGTAGCTTGATGGGCATAGCACTGAATCTGTAAATTACTTTGGGCAGTGTGGGCATTTTCGTGATATTGATTCATCCTATCCATTAGCAAGGAAAGTTTTTCCATTTGTTTGTGTCCTGTCTTATTTCCTTGAGCAGTGGTTTGTAGTTCTCCTTGAAGAGGTCCTTCACATCCCTTGTCAGTTTTATTCCTAGGTATTTTATTCTTTTTGTAGCAGTTGTGAATGGGAATTCACTCATGATTTGGCTCTCTGCTTGTCTGTTATTGGTGTACAAGAAAGCTTGTGATTTTGCACATTGATTTTATATCCTGAGACTTTGCTGAAGTTGTTTATCAGCTTAAGGAGATTTTGAGCTGAGACGATGGGGTTTTCTAAATATACAATCATGTCATCTGCAAACAGAGACAAATTGATTTCCTCTCTTCCTATTTGAATACCTTTTATTTCTTTCCCTTGCCTGATTATTTTTTTATTGCTATGGTTACTTGCTGATTTAGGAGTGGAAATTCAATCAGGTAAATCTCTGATGGCATTCATTTTATTGACGAATTAATTTATACATCCAAGCATTTAATAACAAGTACTTACATAGTGCCTATGAAGTGCTTAGCAGTGGTGTAACAACTTTACAAAGGCAATTTCCTCCCCTTCCATATGATTTTTAATCTCTTGGTATAAGTAATTATATGGGTTGTCCTAGACAAAGAAACTCACTTTGTTCATAGTTGGGGGAGGAAAGGATAGTAACTAGCTTTAAGCTAATTAGCAAAAAGAATTCAGGAAAGGTGGGATGGCTGGGTCAAATTGTATTTCTAGTTCTAGATCCTTGAGGAATCACCACACTGTCTTCCACAATGGTTGAACTAGTTTACAGTCCCATCAACAGTGTAAAAGTGTTCCTATTTCTCCACACCCTCTCCAGCACCTGTTGTTTCCTGACTTTTTAATGATCACCATTCTAACTGGTGTGAGATGGTATCTCATTGTGGTTTTGACTTGCATTTCTCTGATAGCTAGTGATGATGAGCATTTTTCATGTGTTTGTTGGCTGCATAAATGTCTTCTTTTGAGAAGCGTCTGTTCATATCCTTTGCCCACTCTTTGATGGGGTTGTTTGTTTTTTTCTTGTAAATTTGTTTGAGTTCTTTGTAGGTTCTGGATGTTAGCCCTTTGTCAGATGAGTAGATTGCAAGAATTTTCTCCCATTCTGTAGGTTGCCTGTTCACTCCGATGGTAGTTTCTTTTGCTGTGCAGAAACTCTTTAGCTTAATTAGATCCCATTTGTCAGTTTTGGCTTTTGTTGCCATTGCTTTTGGTGTTTTAGACATGAAGTCCTTGCCCATGCCTATGTCCTGAATGCTATTGCCTAGCTTTTCTTCTAGGGATTGTATGGTTTTAGTTTTAACATTTAAGTCTCTAATCCATCTTGAATAATTTTTGTATAAGGTGTAAGGAAGGGATCCGGTTTCAGCTTTCTACTTATGGCTAGCCAGTTTTCCCAGTACCATTTATTATATAGGGAATCCTTTCCCCATTTTTTGTTTTTGTCAGGTTTGTCAAAGATCAGATGGTTGTAGATGTGTGGTATTATTTCTGAGGACTCTGTTCTGTTCCATTGGTCTATATCTCTGTTTTGGTACCAGTACCATGCTGTTTTGGTTACTGTAGCCTTATAGTATAGTTTAAAGTCAGGTAGCGTGATGCTTCCAGCTTTGTTCTTTTTGCTCAGGATTGTCTCGGCAATGTGAGCTCTTTTTTGGTTCCATATGAACTTTAAAGCAGTTTTTTCCAATTCTGTGAAAAAGTCATTGGTAGCTTAATGGGGATGGCATTGAATCTATAAATTACCTTGGGCAGTATGGCCATTTTCACACTATGGGTATATACCCAAAGGATTATGAATCATGCTGCTATAAAGACACATTCACACGTATGTTTTTTTGCGGCACTATTTACAATAGCAAAGACTTGGAACCAACCCAAATATCCATCAATCACAGACTGAATTAAGAAAATGTGGCACATATAAATCATGGAATATTATGCAGCCATAACAAAGGACGAGTTCATGTCCTTTGTAGGGACATGGATGCAGCTGGAAACCATCATTCTCAGCAAACTATCACAAGAACAGGAAAACAAACACTTCATGTTCTCACCCGTAGGTGGGAATTGAACAATGAGAACACTTGGACACAGGAAGGGGAACATCACACACCAGGGTCTGTTGTGGGATGGGGAAAGGGAGGAGGAATAGCATTAGGAGATATACCTAATGTAATGGGTGCAGCACACCAACATGGCGCATGTATACATATGTAACACACCTGCACTTTGTGCACATGTACCCTAGAACATAAAGTATAATTTAAAAAAAAAAGAAAAAAAAAGAATTCAGCAAAGTTAATAACAGAATCTACTATTAGAGAATCCCTGCCTCTGGGAGAAAATTTAATGTTAAAATAAGGCCGTAACAGGAAAAAAAAAAAAAAAAAAGGAAGATTCAGTAACAAAGCATAAAAGTTGGCAGGCTGTGGTTCTCTGTGTTTCTACATTTTCTATGTGCAGCCTTATTGAACCAGACACCCTGGGCATGATATGCATCCTGAACCTGAAAGAGTTACTGCAGACATGTTGTGAATAAACCATCATGTTCAGCTCTCATACCTGTGCCCAAGCAATCCTGCTGTGGGACACCTATAACAGTGTGTAACATTGATTGGAAGGAATATTTCCTCTTCTTATTTTGAAACAAATTTAGAATTTGCATGGCTCTATTGTAACCAAGAGAATCATTAGGTAAGATAATGTTTTAAGTATCTGACACCTAAAGTATGTCATAAATACACTAACCTGATTTATATTAAGAAGGAAATCTTGAAATTGATAGTGGAGATTTTGCATTCTCACAGGTTCAGAGCTAGTTAGGTAGAAAAATTCATATTCTAGTGAGAACCCTTCAAATTTGTAGAGGTCATTGTTTTCTTTCAAGCAAGACCAAGAGGCTGTGAAAGGTTAAATTCTAACTTTCTAGTGTCCCTAAAAGTGACATCTTGGCTTGGGAGTCTTATTATTCAACCTCAGTTTTTGAAATAGTAATGGAAAAAATTGAAAGTAGTTTAAGTGGTATTATATTAGTTAAAGTTACACTTCATAACTTATTATTTGTATACCATTTAAAATCTTATACAAGATCATAACAATTAGTTATATCATCACTCTATTAAAATCTTCACATCATGAAGGGCTATTATACCAATAAATCAAGTAAAATACTTCAATAGAATGTGAGAGGACAGAAATGTCTCTACTTGAAGGTTCAAGTCACTTGAGTTGGAGAAACAAAAAACCTAAAATAGTGGAAGTCAATATATAGAGAACCCATCCTATCCTAGTAAGTTAATTTTGAAAAATAAATATAAAACATTATTTTTTAAATGGTACAGCTAGAATTCATAGGAAAAATAATAGCTGCACAGTCAATGTATATTTGAGTATATGTGCATATATATATAAGCATACCTCATTTTATTACACTTTGCTTTATTGTTCTTTGCAGATATTGTGCTTTGTACAAATTGAAGGTTTTCATCAACCCTGCTTCAAGCAAGTCTATTGGTGCCATTTTTCCAATAGCATGTGTTCATTTTGTGTCATTGTGTGATATTTTGGTAATTCTCATAATATTTCAGATTTTGTCATTATATTTATTGTGGTGATCTGTGATCTATGATCACCACAATTGTCTTTGTTTTTGTAACCATTGTAATTGTTTTGGGGTGCCATGCACAAACTAAACCAATATAAGATGGGAAAGTTAATTGAGAAACGTTGTGTGTGTTCTGACTGCTCCACCAACTGGCCATTCATCTCTCTCCTCCTCAGGCCTCTGTATTCTCTGAGACACAATATTAAAATTAGGCCAATTAATATCCCCACAATGGCCTTTAGATCTTAAAGTGAAAGGAAGAATTGCACATCTCTCACTTTAAACCAAAAACTATAAATAAATAAGCTTAGTGAGGAAGATATGTTAAAGGTCAAGATAGGTCAAAAGCTAGGTATCTTGTACCTAACAGTCAAGTTTTGAATGCAAAGGTAAAGTTTTTGAAAGGCATTAAAAATGCCACACCAGTGAATATGAGAATGATTAGAAAGCAAAACAGCCTCATTGCTGAGAGGGAGCGAGCTTTAGTGGCCTGGTTAGAGGATCAAACCAGCCACAACATTTCTTTTAGCCAAAACCAAATCCAAAGAAAGGCTCTAATTCTCTTTAGTTCTTTCAAAGGTGAGAGCAGTGAGGAAAGTTCACAGCTAGCAGAAGTTGGCTCATGAGGTTTAAGAAAATAAGCCATCTCCATAAAACAAAATAGTGCAAGACAAAGCAGCAAGTGCTGATGGAGAAACTGCAGCAAGTTATCCAGAATATCTAGCTAAGATCATTGATGAAGGTAGCTACACTGAATAACAAATTTTCAATGTAGATAAAATAGCCTTCTATTGGAAGAAGATGCCATTTAGGACTTTCATAGCTTGAAAGAGTAAGTCAATGCCTATCTTTAAAGCTTCAAAGGACAGGCTAACTCTTGTTAGGAGTAAATGAAGCTGGTGACTTCAAGTTGAAGCCAATGCCCATTGATTATTCTGAGAATCCTAAGGCCCTTCAAACTTATGCTAAATCTACTCTGTCTGTGTTTTATAAAGAACAGCTAACCCTGGATGACATCACACCTCTTTACAGCATTTTTTAATGTACACTTTAAACTCATTGTTCAGATCTACTGCTCAGAAAAGAGGAAAAAAAAGATTCCTTTCAAAATAGTACTGCTCCATGGCAATGCACCTGGTCATCCAGGAGCTCTGCTGGATAGATAGTATTCCTCTGATACATCTGGGCAAAGTCGATCGAAAAATTTATTTAAATGATTCATTGTTCTAGATACCACTAAGAATCCTTGTAATTTGTGATTCATGGTCAAATATCAACATTAATAGGAATTTGGGAGAAGTTGATTCTAACCCTCAAGGATGACTTTTCAGGATTCAAGATTTCTGTGGAGGAAATAATTACAGGTGTGGTGGAAATCGCAAGAGAACTAGAATGATAAGTAAAGCCTGAAGATGTGGCCGAATTGCTGCACACTTATGATAAACTTTTAATAGATGAAGTTTCCTTCTTACAGAAGAGCAAAGAAAGTGGTTTCTTGAGATGGAATCTATACCTTGTAAAGTTGCTGTGAGCACTGTTGAAATGCCAACAAATAATTTCAAATATTATATAAACTTAGTTGATAAAGCAGTGGCAGTCTTTAAGAAGATCAACGCCAATTTTGAAAGTTCTACTTTGGATAAAATGCTATCAAACAGCATCACATGCTACAGAGAAATCTTCTGTGAAAGAGTTAATCAATGCAGCAAACTTTATTGTTGTCTCATCTCAACAAATTGCCACAACCACCACCCTGATCAGTCAGCAGCCATCACACCAAAGCAATATCCTGCACCAGCAAACAGATTATTCTCCTCAAAGCCTCAGATGATCATTAGCACTTTTATCAATAAAGTATTTTAAAATTAAGGTTTTTTTAGGCATAATGCTATGGCATATGTAATAGACTACAGTATAGTACAAATGTAAGTTTTCTATGCCCTAGGAAACAAAAAAATTATGTAACTCACTTTATTGCAGTGGTCTGGCACAATCCATCATATCTTTGACACAGAGAGAGAGTGTGAGGACTGTAGAGAGATGAAGATATATGGATATCTCTGAGTTATAGCTCTTCAGGATAGTGACATCTGTTAGAATAGAGGTTACTTTGTAGATACAATACTTTAATACATATTCTCAGATAAACTATAATTTATTACATACTTTCATCACAACAAATGGACTCAAGATTACATAAATAAAAATAATTCATTTGTTTTTTTCTATATATTTGGATATATAAACTTGAACACAACTTCTTCAGTTGTAAAATGAATATAATAATTGCATTTTATTTACCTCAAGTCCTAATGAGATGTAATAGGTAAGAATGTCTTTGGGAGTGGGGAAGTTTTAATGCAATATGAAGGAAAAATGAATTAACATGTGAAATTGTCTAAAACGATAAACATTAAAATATTATTAACCTTCTTACTACACCAATATAGACCACAAGTGGGGTTATGATTTCTCCAAGGCACTTACACATAAAGAGATGATAATAATATCTATGTCAGCAATGGCCTTACTTGCTTACAGATCCATTTTTTACCTTTCTGCTGCTCTGCTCTGTGTGGTGGGAAGGCTAGCCTCTGTAAGCATCTGTCTATGTTTGGCTCAAAGGACATACAGATTGAAACTGGAGATTGTGAGAAAGGGAGAAGGTAGGGGTAATTCACCTTCTTCTCTGGAAAGTGACTCCATTTGCAATCACGTCCCCTCCATGAATTCAAATTCTACCAGTTTTCTGTCTGATTACAATGTCTCCTGGGTGGCTTATCTCTGAACTTCATTAGCCTCATGTCCTACCCATGTTCCTGAAGGCTTGGGATAAGAGCAGCACCTGCGATTCAAAATCTCTATGTTGCCTCACTCTGCCACAGTTGGTTTCATGGCTCTAAGTGTAATCAGTTCTTGCTTTAATTTCCTCTGTTTGAAACACACTGAGTAGTGTCTCTTTCCCTGGTTGAACACTGATATATGTATAATTTTTATAATATGAAATGCCAGATTTCCTTCAAAGTGCTTTGTCTTTACTAAATCACTTCATCTTCACAATAACTGTATTAGGAAGGTTAATAGTATTATCCCAATTTATACATGAAGAAGCTAAAGTGCAGAGATTTTGGAAAATTGCCAGTGTTTACACAGCTAGGAAGTTTTGTTGGTAAGATTTGAATACAGATAGCTTACATTGTTAACCATATGCTTACTTCTTCTCTACTCAGGCAGACATCACTACTTATAAAAAGCTTGGCACCTATCAAACTTTGGTCAAAAACACACCACTGAGTGTCCAGAGTTCTATGCCATGTGTAAAACTCGGGTCCCAGACAAAGTGAAAGCATTTAAGGATTCAAGCAGTTTTATCTGTTATTATTATTAAGTGCAACATTTGAGACCCAAATTATATCTGACTGAAAACAAAAATACCTATCACTTCTAAATTTTATATTAAAATTTTAAGTTTTCAATAAATAGTAAAATTAGAAAATAAGAACTCTAATCACAATAATCATAACAAGAGAGTTGCCATGTTTTTACTAAATTTAATTTTTCCAAGTAAATATTTTTATCTATAATCAGTTATCATTTTTATAAAGAAAACATGTTATAACACTACAATTTGGACAAATATAAAGAGAAAGGTAGGTCTTGAAATTTAAAAGTGTATTACTGTTAAAAATTTACCAAATTAATATGTTTTTATTCCACAGCAGACTGATGAAACTAATCCATAGATACAAATCTTGGAAAATATTTTCTCTAAATAAGAGATTGAAAAAATCACAGCAATTAAAAGCACTAAAACCTAGTAAGTAAAACATTTAGAGTTGAGGTGGGGTAAATATTGTTGTTTGTCAATCCAGAATCTCTTCCCTCCTTACTTCACAGATTCTAATTTTGCACAGGAGTTTTATTCCTAGCATATACACATGTCTTGACAGAAGATGGTTCATCTACAGTTACAAAGGTAAGTACCGATGAGATGCTGCCACTTAGCAGTCCTAGTTGTCTTGATTCAGAGCTTTTAATGTTTAAGAAATGGGCCTTGGCCTCTTTCTGATCAATGAGACATGAAGGATAGCTCCTGGGAGCTTCTGGGAAATAAGATCCCTCCTTTCTCGGAGAGGAATTTAAAAACTCTTTCTCTCTCTGAGGAAATGAATAAGAAAGGCCGAAGTCCAGGATTGTTCATGGCAATTCAGTGAAGCCAGTAGCAGGGTACAATGAGACAGTAGATGACAGGATAGACAGAAACAATGTGGGTGCAGATGAAGTCATTGAGTTATTGCATCAATTAGCCCTGAAACTCACCCTACATTTGGACTTCCTGTTATTTGATCCAATAAATGTCCCATTTGCATTTCCTGTCCCATATAGCCTATACTTAGTGAAACAGTAAAAACAACTAACAGTAGATATTGCGTTTTAAAAGTCTGAATTCAAATCATATTGTTTAAGCGTAGTTAATCTAATTGACACTTACTGGCTACATATCCTGAACAGCATTAGCTATATGATAGGTCCAGCACAATGTAAAAGTCAGAGTCCCTTCAAAAATGCTTAAGTCGTCAGAAGCAGAGCACCAACTAAAGCATAGGCCTCCATGAGCATGGGACCCCCCACAAGAGCAGACCTCATGCCCATGAAGCTAACCCTGGCCCTAAAGGAAATTCCCTAACCGCTCTACTCATTAATTGGCAGCTTTATAATAGTATCTGCATTCATGACTTGTTGAGCCTTCTTCAAATCATCAATTACATGTTAGTATAGGTTATTTAGGCACAACCATACTTAAATGTACATGTGTATGTGACTATGTCTTTAGAGATTTACATTATTATTTTTATTAGAGATGCATTTGTAAATTTTCCAATGTGTTTTTGAGCAATAATATAGTGTATTTACTTCTGCTTGGATAGAAATGTTTCTTTTTTACATGGACATTTAAGTGCTAAATGTAACAGTAACAGGAATGTAATCATCTCTCATTAAATGATCTATAGCAATGGATAAATGAATCTATATGAGAATGCAATAGTTTTAATTTGTTTTTCTACCTTCAGTCCTCCATCCACCCATTAAAAATTAGTGATCTTAAGCTATTTTAAGTTATATATTTCTTGAGAAAGTGAAAGCTAAATAATTTTTCAAGAAAACCATGTCTATGCCTGTCTGTGTGAACTTTTCTAAAATTTTCCTTTCAATTTGAAGCCCATTCATAGAACTCCTAGTTGGACTACAGAACACAGGTTAACGGTCTCCAGTTATCTGAAAGTAATCATCCTTAAACAGAAAGTTAATATCAACTTCTGAGTTGGAATCTTTCATTGGTTTGCAATTATTATATAGGATAAATTCAGTTTATTTAGCATTGTGTTAATGATAAATCACTTTATTCCTCATTGCTCTGCTCCTTTCTAGATTAAAACATCAGCAATATTGAGCTCATACAGTTTGTCCATGTGCCATTTTTTTTCTACCTCTAAAGCTGTGGTTCTCAGCCCTCTTTAATTTAAAATAACCTAGAGAAGTTTTTTTGTTTTTGTTTTTAATACTAAAGCCTGGGCAGCCAGCTACTTACTTAGGCTGGTGTAGAGTCCAAACGTTAGTATTCTTTTAAATATTCCAAGGTAATGAATTCTAAAGTGTTTTCTGGGCTGAGAAATATGTGAGTTGTCAAGTAAACTTATTTTTTAAATGCTCACTTTAAATGTTGGGCATCACATGTAGGCATGTAGACTATAGGCACTGACAATCAGGTGAATTAGTAGAATTGTTCAAATAAAGAAGAGGAGTAAATCAGGAAGAACCTTTCTTGAGAGATAAAATTAAGGGTAAGACTTACCGGGCATGGGGGCTCACACGTATAATCCCAGCACTTTGGGAGACAGAGGCAGATGGATCGCCTGAGGTCAGGAGTTTGAGACCAGCCTGAACAACATGGAGAAATCCTGTCTCTACTGAAAATACAAAATTAGCTGGGCATGGTGGTGTGTGCCTGCAATCCCAGTTACACAGGAGACTGAGGAAGGAGAATCGCTTGAACCCAGGAGGCGGAGGTTGAGGTAAGCTGAGATCGTGACATTGCACTCTAGCCCAGGTGACAAAAGCAAAAACTCCTTCTCAAAACTAACTAACTAACTAAATAAATAAATAAATAAAGGTGAGGGTCTAATAGGAGAATAATGCAGACTGGACACGGTGTCAGCAGTCACGATAAATTAAGCACACTTTCTTCTTCCCAAACCCCTTCACCAACTGCTGCAACCTCACAGATAAACAAATGTAAAAATATGCATTAACTAGAAAATATGTAGGTGTGGGGTGGATATTCACTTGATTGTATTGTGAAGTAAAATAAAATTATAAGTGATATTCTATCTTCTTCAAGTTACAAAAATATCAAGTGTAAAAATTCATGAATTACAACAGTCAGATAATGAGACTATAAGTCTGTATATGGCCAAAAAATGCTCTCATTCTGCATGTTTAATGTTCTTAAAGATACAGGTAACTTATAACTACAGCAGGGATGGTTTGAGAGTTAATTATGAGATCCTTGCCAGGATAGCACAAATGAAACAAAAAATCATTAATAAGTAACTCAATTGGATTCTGCTGACACATCATGGTATACACCTGATCGTTTCTCTGCATGTTTAATTCTTAACTTTTAAAATTTAACTTTAAACGTTAAATAAACATTTGCTTTAGTTAGCAATATTCTTTGAGGGAATGTTAAGTATTTTCTAATCCAAAGTGGTTTACATCTCATCATTTTCACACATTCATCTAAATCCATTTTATTGTTTTAGCAAGTCAAAGAAAAATAAACAAAAATAATACTTTTACATCATGGTGTGCTGGAGAAAAAGAAAAGTGGAAATATTTGTACCAAGTCTTGTCTTAATGAATAGCAAAATGAATGATAGCTGATAGAAAATTAGCGTTCTTCTAAAGAATTAGAAAATCATTGACTTGAAGCTATAAGAAAGCAAAGCAGATTCTCTGAATCAATATGAACCTGGGCAACATTATTAGGTGCCATTTCCCAGTGAACCTGCAGTAAAAAGACATAAGGCTTGCACCTGTCACCACTATGTTGAGATTAGTTACTCTGCTTGGTGTGAGATTTAAGTCTGTCGCTGAATGCTGTTTCACACCAGACGATCTGAATATGTGGCCTAGAAAAATAATACGAAGTTTCTACTGCTATTTTTCAAGGATTTTGGTTTCTGTATTTCGGTACCAGAAAGATTTTTTTTTTACATGGAACTCTGATACACTGCCATGTACATGGATGTTTTACACAAATTACAGGCCCCTTTGATCCATTAAGATATAGCCGCATAAGACATTCATTTTCTTGAAGAAATGTTAGGCTTCTAAAAGGAATTTAGTAACAGGATCCTACTTGGGACCACACAACACCAGAGCTGTCAGGCTCTTCCTTCTCTGAGACTGGAATACACGTAATAACAAAATGACTTAATAGCGGAAGAACACATTACCTTATAAAAGATAATTTTAACTATTTCAAACCTGGAGAACTCATGTTAGCTCTCAATAATTGCTGTTGTAATGCTAGCTACTTTCATTTCTTCAAGAGACATTCTTTGCCTGCCCCTTCTCCCTAGTACAGGAGATGAGGTAATTCCATGTATTAGCTGCTATTGTTAGACAATTATGGCCACCACACATGCCATAATGGATATCAGATGCAATATCTAGGTAGATGGAGGATATGACGCAAATACCTATATTCATAAATGCCCTTGTGTTTGGGAGAAGGATGAGTAAAAGACTAAATTATAATACTATCTAAAGATATCAGAACCATTATGGCTCTGTCCCTCTGCTGTCACTGGCCAGAGGGTAAACAGTGACCAGAAGGGGGCAGAGTTATACTGAGACTTGGCCCATGTTGATGATCTTACTCAAGAAGTCAAATTTAAAAAACAGCATAATCAATGACATATGAGGAACTATGTTTATAGTCCGATCTACTCCACACTCTTTCACTTTTTCAAAAAGGAAACCCTCAAGTGAGAATTATGTACCAGAGATACATGGATTTTTCCACGACTAGGAAAGTTATTATTATGATTTCTTCTACTAGTATTAGATACTGCAGAATCTAAGACTCATTGTAAAGAGAATTGTCAAACACACAGCCAAAAATTGTTATGGCAAGTTGTATTTCCCAACACAAGGCAGGTAAAATAACATCTTTAACACAGCATCTAGTTATGGTGCTTCAATTTGGAAAAAAAACAAATTGTGATGTTCATTGATTGATTCATTTATTTATTTGGTTATTTATTAAACATGCTTCATATTATTTGCTTCCAGAACTGGTTACATGACATCTTTACCATAGTGGCATTGAAAGAAGGAGCACCCTAGGAGTTTATTAAAAGATGCTAAATTTATTTGGTTTTACTCTTCTGTTGTTGGTTCCCTGAAGATGACACTCCTTAAAATGATCTCCTAATGTATTTCTTGATTTCAGAGCAGGCCGGGCTTCTCTAATGGATTAGCTCCCCCTCATCCAGGTCCTTTCTATACCCTTTGTAAGGAAACGCCAGCCAGCTGGAACAGCAGGGCAACAAGTACAGCTGGGAATTTCTAGCCCACAGGTGTCCATTCTCGCATTTGATAGCTTGCCAATATCAAAGCTGGATTTGTTGAGGGGATCCCCACAGTTGTTTCACAGAAAGAAAATTATCCACTGGCACTAATAGTAATAATCCCCTCCTCCATATCTGACTTAGTACTTGAGCTAGAGCCACAACCTTCTTTCCCTACCAGGATTGAACCAGTATCAAGTTCTCCATCCTTTTCACAAGTGGGTGGCAGAGTGTCAGGGCAGGAATTAGATGGGTGCAGGTGGCACCACCTGCTTGAAATGCTTTTGAGTATTTTGTGTTTCATTATTGCTGCACACCATTGCACTAGCCTTTCTTTTCTTGCCAGTAACCATGGTACCATTTGTTTGAGCTTAAAGTCTGTTTCAAATTCTGATTTTTGATAAAAAAAAAAAAGAACATGAAAGGGATTTATTTTTCATTCAGAAAAGGGAATAGGTCCTAGAAAAGGTAATTACTTTGTTATTCAATTTGAAATGTAATTTACAGGTAGACTTAGAGGACTTACTAATGAGTTGAACAAAGGATGTGAGAAAAAAATAAAAATCAAGGATGCCTCTTTAGAGATGGTGAAGACAGGAAGAGGAGCAGTTTAAAATGGAAATCAGAAATTTAATTTTGGATATACTAATTTTGAGATAGCCATTAGATATCCAATTGGAAATGTTGAGTTGGCAATAATTGTATATGTTTATATATAGGCATGCATTATGATTATTCATATATGATTATCTCTTATATATGAAAATTCAGAATTGAATCCCATTGGAGATATACATGTATGATTTATCATCATGTATAGATGATATATAAACTCACGGGAGATTGTTGTTGTGGAACCTCAAGTTCTTAGAGCTCATTACTTTCCATTTTGGAATCTGATGCTAACATGTTGTTTATATACTTTCATGTATGTATTCACTTATGTATGTAAGAATGTTTGTGAGCTCATCTTTAAGGAGGCTTTTAAAAAGTGTGTCTCAAACTTTATTTTTTTATTTTTTATTTCAATAGATTTTGGGGAACAGGTGGTGTTTGGTTACACGAATAAGTTCTTTAGCTGTGATTTCTGAGATTTCGGTGCACCCATCACCTGAGCAGTATATACGGTACCCAATGTGCAGTCTTTTATTCTTCACCCCCCTACCATTTTCCCTGAGTCCCCAAAGTCTATTGTTTCATTCTTATGCCTTTACATCCTCATAGCTCAGCTCCCACTTCTTTTGAGAACATATGATGTTTGATTTTCTACTTATGAGTTACTTCACCTAGAATAATAGTCTCTAATTGCATTCACATTAATGTAAATGCCATCATTTCACTCCTTAAAAAGTATAGGTTTTTAGGTAATATGTGTGAGTGCTTTCTAGAATGGCTTTGCCTTTGTTTCTGCCAAGTACCCCACAGCATCATCAGCTAAAGACGAATTTTTTGTTGTTAATTTTTCATCCAGGGTTGTTAGACCAAGCAATAGGTATAAATTTAAATCATAAACCTATGGCAAGTATAGGCCTAGACATTTAATTGTCTAATTTATGATGCAATAAAAGAGAACTTTTACCATGTCTCCTGGAAACATAGACTTTAGGCCCCAAGTTTAGGCAAGCGTCTCAGTTTAAGTTCCTTACTTCACCTGATCTTAAGGCCTGGTTCCTTTTCCATTTAGTCTTTAAGCCTAGAACGATAGATTAACAGAGGGTAATAACCTTCAGCTCCCTAAGAGCTATCTGAGTGGTAGGTCAGGGCTTTCCATGTGGTTTCTCACACTTTCCCCCTTGCTGACACTGTTTCGTATTTAATTATGTGTTACATTTTGTGGTTTATATTTGTATTACATTTATCATAGTTTTATTATATCTATTCAATAACTCTTCAACAGGATATATTTCAAAAAGTATTAGTGTTCTGTTCTGCTTTAACTGGGAGTGTTTCTCCAGTTTCTACTCCCTTTTATCAGGTTAATTCAAATATTTTGTCTCATGTATTTAGTTTTTGAGTTTTTATTCTTTTCTTCAAGAATATTTTAAGCATGTTATTTTTTCAGGGTCTGAATTTTTTGGGTAAACATTTTGGGGTCTACCTTTTCTTTTATCATTTTTCCTCCCAAGTTACAGAGCACAGTTTAACTCTCATTTAGTCTGTATATTTCTTGAGCACAGCCACATTGTGACAGCTGTGTCAGTACCAAGCTGGAAGTACACCAGTGAACAAGATGACTGAATCTTGCTCTGATAGACCTCTTAGTCCACTGCTTCTCTCTTTTAGGTCTTCATGCCTATTGTCTTTTCTTTTCATTTTCTTTGTTTACACTGAGGTAAAAAAAAAAAAAAATTAAATCTACCCTCTTAAAAATTTTTGAGTGAGCTAGGCATGCTGGCTCACATCTGTGATCTCAGCACTTTTGGAGGTCAAGATAGGAGCACCACTTGAGCCCAGGAGGTCAAGGCTGCAATGGGCTGGGTTCACACCACTGCACTCCAGGCTGGGCAATAGAGGGAGACCCTGTCTCAAAAAAAAAAAAAAAAAATCAAGCCGGGTGCAGTGGCTCATGCCTGTAATCCTGCAATCCCAGCACTTTGGGAGGCCAAGGCAGGCAGATCACCTGAGGTCAGGAGTTTGATACTAGCCGGGCCAACATGATGAAACCCCATCTCTACTAAAAACACAAAAATTAGCTGGGCATGGTGGCACACACCTGTAATGCCAGCTACTTGGGAGGCTGAGGCAAGAAAATCTGGGAGGTAGAGGTTGCAGTGAGCTGAGATCGTGCCAGCCTGGGCAATAGAGTGAGACTCCATTGGAAAAAAAAATCAGCTGTATATTACAGTATTGCTAACTATAAGCAAAACGTTGTACAGTGGACCTCTAGAATTTTTCTTCTTTCATGACTGAAGCTCTATACTCATTGAACGACAATCTGCCACTTCTTTCTATCCCCAGAATCTAGCTATCATCGCACTACTTTCTGTTTCTGTGAGTTTGACTATTTTAGACAACTCATGAATGGAATCAGATGGTCTTTGTCCTTCTGTGACTGGTTTATTTCACTCAGCATAATGTCCTTGAGGTTCATCCATGTTGCAGCATACAAAACAATTTCCTTCTTTTTTATAGCTGAATAATAGTCCATTGGATGTTTATACTACATGTTCTTTATCCATCCTTTGATGGATATTTAGAATGTTTCTATTTCTTGCCTATTGCCAATAATAGTTCAATTAAATATCTGAGATCCTGATGTGAATTTTTTGAAAAATACTCAGAAACAGAATTGCTGGATCATATGGTGGTTCTTTTTTAATATTTTAAGGAATTTCTATATGGTTTTCCATAAAGGCTGTGTCATTTAACTTCCAACACTTGCTATTTTATGTTTTGTTTGGATTTGTTTTGTTTTTGCCATTCTAACAGGTGTAAATGATACCTTATTGTGGTTTTGATTTGTCTTTCCCTGGTGATTAGTGATGCTAAACACCTTTTAATATACCGGTTGGCCATGTCTATGGTTTTTTTGGAGAAATGTCTATTCAAATCTGTTGCCCATTTTTTAATCTGGTTGTGACTTTTTGCTGTAGAATTGTAGGAGTTCCTTATATACTTTGGATATTAATCTCTTATCAGATATATGGTTTGCAAATATTCTCTGCCATTCTGTACGTTGCCATTCACTCTGTTGGTTGTTTGCTTTTCTATGCAAAATCTTTTTAACTTTGATGTAGTACCATGGTCTATTTTTGCTTTGGTGCTGTGGTTGCCTGTGATTTTGGTGGCATATCCAAGAAATCACTGCTGAGACTGCTGAGACTAAAATTTTCTCCTATGATTTCTTGATGTTTTATGGTATCACATATTAGGTTTAAGTTTTTAATATATCTTGAGTTGATTTTTGCATATAACATAAAAAACAAGTGTTCAATTTTATCCTTTGGCATGTTAATATCCAGTTTTCCTACCACCATTTGTTGATCAGACTATCCTTTCCTTATTATGAAGTCTTGGCATTCTTGTTAAAGGTCAGTGACTGTATGTGCATGGGTTTATTACTGGACTCTCTAGACAAACCACAATGATGGGATGTTACTTCCAATGTTAGATAACAACGATCATGGCTTTCATTGTTTCAAGTTCTCTCTCTCTCTCTCTCTCTCTTTCTCTCTCTCTCTCTCCATTTATTTGATGTAATAAAACACGTGAACTGCTGCTTCCTCATGGACAGATTCACGTGGCAAGGAACTGATGGTGGCCTCTGCCACACAGCCAGGGGAAACCTGAGGCCCTCAATCAATCTGCAAGGAATTGATTTTGGCCAGCAACCACATCTGTGGGATTGGAAGTGAATCTTCCTCCAGTCTTGAGATGACTACAGCTGTGACTGAGCCTTGTGAGATGCTGTGAGCGAGAACCCAGTTAAGCCACACACAGATTCCTGACCCACAGAAACTGAGAAATTTGCCAATTTCTGCCTTGATTTTGATTATTGAATAACTACTTGAAGATTTAATTTTACATTGGCGTAGGGGTTTTCTGGATCTCTAAAAAAAAAACATGGTGACATATATGTGTGTGTATATGTGAGTGTTTTTATCAGAGCAATTTGAAGAGGCATGGGTGTAGAGTTGGGTGTAATGTGGGCCGAAGGCAAAGTTTATTTAGTTTTTTTATCAAAGTAAGCAATAGAAAATCATTTAAATTCAAACATTCATTATCAAAAACACCTGATCTCTTCTGAGGTTTTGCTACATTGATATTTTCTAAGTTATCAGGCTCATCATCTAAATATCCATTTGTTAAATGAGATTTCTGTTTCTTTACCCAACCTCTGTAACAGAATTTGGAACTCTTTAAATTCATATGCTATGTAGGTTGGTGTTCCATTGAAAAGCCATTTAGCTCCACAACAAAATAAAATGGGAATACTATCTCATGCAGATAATTATAATAATAATTTCTACTCCTTTAAGAAAAATAAGTGTTCAAATACCACAATGAGGCACCTGCTACATACAATCTTGGGGTCCAGGCTACATTTTGGCCTTATCTTCCTAAACACAATGGACGAATCTCACAGCCTTTCTGCATCCAGGACCTCTATCTTACCTTGTCTAATTCGCTATCACAATTTCAGATATTTCTCTGTAGAGAAAAATGCAAACCAATCCAAGGTGCTGTGCCATGAATTTTATAGCAACAATAAACAATTCTTACAAATAAATATCACAAGTAAATTTGGATAATGAAAATGCATTGAGATAATTGATTTGAGAACCCAATTCTGACATTCCCAATCTTATCTTCATTTTGTTTTTAAGGAGATTTCCATTCCTTGACATGTTTATTATTTTGAAACTAAGCCAGTGTTTTCAAAGCATTTTCATGCCAACAATTCTAAACTAAGCAAATAAATATTATGTTACTTGAGATATTCTTAGCTTTACTTAGAAAACTAGAATATTGACACGTAAGCAATTGTTCACACACTGAATCTCTCATCAAAAAGCCTGCTATGTTTGTTAATAAATTTAAAACTGCACTTTCAAGTCTGTCAGTAGAATGAATAATCTCAATTTGTGAATCTCCAGCCTTCACAAGGTGAAGGTTTTCACTACCGTCTGCATGATCTCATACGCAGATTGACCTTCGGTTGCCAAATTTTGAGAACTGGGGTTTGATTTTATTAAGAGTTTAGCCAGGAGTAACATTCAAAATACTTAACCAAAATATAGTAGAGGCACAAACCATCTTAGAGGACATTGACTGCAGGGTTGGAATCTGCTTCTGGCCCCCAATTATATCAGATATCATCTCTTCATCTGCTAGATTTTGAGAGGTATTGGGGCAGTCAGGACAGGATCACTTAGAGGTCTAAGTTAGCAATTATTTATCAGCTGACATGAAAATATTACAACACTTGCACTGTCAGTGAACTGGAAGGCACTAACTAAATATCAAATCAAATTGCATTTGTTCTCTTGTGTCTTCGCGGATTAGCTAGCATTAATTATAAAACTCAGTTCCTTCAAATGACTGCGGAGGGAAATCAACAACAATCAACATATTGTACTTTTACCGAAGATTTGTAACTCACAAAGAGGGCTAGCATATCTTAGCACATAATACTTTATTTCAAAAATATCCATAGGACTCTTCTCAGGGGCTCTCCGATCTGCTTCCGGTGAACAAATCTTTCCTAATTCTCAGCGCTATGTTCCACTTGACTTCAAAGGTAGCAGAAGGAATTATCTTTTTTTCAAATATTCTCCTTCCTTAGCACTATTGGCATGTTAGATTGGCGATACTTTGTTAAGGAGGAAAGGAAAGGATTTAGCAGCATCCCCGGCCTTGTCCCACTAGTTCCTAGTAGTAACCTCTCCTGCCACCCCAAGTTGTGACAACCAAAACTATCTCTAGATGTTGTCAAATATTCCCTAAAGGGCAAAAAAAGTTGTTACTGTTGAGAGAAACTTCTCTAAACCTATTACTTATTTTTTAGTTAGACCAATTTAAAAGCTCTATTCAAGTGCCTTTAAACTTTCATGCAAATATCCTGGAGTAGCTCAGAAAACAAAGGACACACGGTCCTAAAAATGTAATGAAGGAATTCTATTTTGCCATTATTTTTGGTCAAAGGGTTTCCTTATAACTACACAAAAACCTTGAATCTGATAGGTGTTCAATAACACTATGAATTCATAATTACAGGTAGATTATGTTTTATGTATTCACAAGGTTGAAAAGGCTTTCAAAAATAGAACACAACATATTGTGGTGTATATACAATATTTGTCCTGACCTGACAAGGTCTAAGTTATAATCAATCTTATACTTCATACTTTACTCTAGAATATTTATTCTTGGTTTGCAAACTCCTCAGGAATGAAAGAAGTTAGGTGATAAGCATGCCATCTGAGGGCTGCGCTTAGCCTGTCTGCTTAATTTGGATATTGTTACTTCCTTGTTTAATAACCTTTTTACTGTTATTGATTTGTCACATATATGTCATATGTTAGTGCCATTAATTGCATATATTTTCCAGCTAAGTTTGGATCACTATAAGAAATTTGTCTTAAACCATGGTTGTACTTTTGTGTAGTAAATTATCTTTGCATTGCATTATGATTTGCTTCAGTAATTTTAGCCAAATTAGATTTTCTAAGAAAATACTTTTCAAAAAAACAAACAGAAAAAAAAAAAAAATCATCCAGTGGGATACTCATAAAGTGGGTAAAATTTGTGTTTGATTTCCTGGGCATCTAACAAACAATCACAGAAATTAGAATGTATAGAGATTATATGATTTGTTTATGATTCCATGATTCACTGAGCTATCAGAAAAAATTGTTTTAACAGTTATCCACATACTTTGCCTTTATAAAGTACCTCAATGTCTTTTACCTCTTATAAGTTTTACAAATTTGATTCTAATTCACAGTAAGTAAATCTATGAAAGTTTGAGATATATATCAGACTTTTATACTCACAACTATTTCAATATTATATAGTGAAATGGTAAATAGAAATCCAGTTTCTAGAAAAAGCACAGAAATAAAAATTATGAAATTTCTAGCCAAAATCATGTATTAATTTTAATAGTTCCACATATGGCAAAAATGTTTGATACCAGAAAAAACATAATTTCACTAATAAAATACCAGCTACTTAAAATTATATGTAAAACGGCTGCTTTCAATTTTCATGGCAATGTCAGGATAAAAATCAACCTCAAAACCATACCAAAAACTACTCTGGAATAGTTTAATATTTCATACTTTGTTTTTCTCTACATAAATATGGATGCATTTTCAGCCATTAATTTTTGTGAAAGTGGGACTATCCAATAAAAACTCTCTAGAACCATTCCTTGACAGAATTCTATCTCTTACTACGAAGTCAATTAAACATGTATAATTTTGGTAAGATTCTTTTTCCCCAGGTTACTACATAGAATAGAATTGAAAGCACTTATATTAATTCCATAGAAGTATCAGCAGTTATACAGCTTCTTCTGGTATGTTTTTACCTCTTGATTTTTCTTTTCTTTTGGCAAAACTAAAAGATAACGCATTTAATTGAGATCAAACCCTTTTTAATGTATTTTTTCCCCTATGGAAAATTCTAATTGGGAAGATACAGTGGAAACAACACTAATGAGAAGTGTTTATAAAATCTAAATACAAAAAATGCTGATGACAGTATATTCCACAAGGAACAAAAGCTGATTTTGATAAACAAGCACAAAGAAACACATTAAAACAAATGTGAGTTTAATTTCATCATTTCTTTCAGATTTGCCTTTGCTTTTGGCTAGTTATATCGCCCATTAAAGATTATTTTTGTCTTTTAACCGCTGATTTATTTTACACAAACTAGGGAAATATCGTCCCCTACTGTCCAATCCTGATAAGCTGTTTACAAGGAAACTTTCTGTTTCAATCTATCAAATTGTGCCTATACCCAAGAACTCTTTGTAGATGATGGATCACAAAGACTGAAGTTCTTTCCTGTAATACTCATCACAGTCATTAAACTATTTTCAATTGCTTCAGTCGAATTATTTTCTAAAAGAGCTAATTGCTGACATATTTGAATAATTTAAACTATAAAACTTAGAGAGAATGTATGTTATTTTACCAATCCTTCTTAGTGTGAGGGAATACTATATTTATTCAGTAAAAAAAAAAAAAGTGCATTCCTCCATTTAAAATGTGAATAACTATTTTATGTTCCCATCCATGAGTACTTTACAAAATTATATGCTTTAAAAACTATGTTTTCTCTTAACAAAGCTTATCACTCAATAATTATTTTGTCATGCATTAGATAACAACTTTTTTATTTTGAATTAGAAATGCATAATTTATTTATAAAATAAGAAACTCATTCATTCCAGGTGCCTGCAATTGATTCATTTTTTTAAAAAGAAGAGAATTTTCAAAAATATGTACCTATATGTTTAAAATACATTTATCTTCATTTCAATGCTTATTTGGATGTGATTATTATACCCTTTGGGGGATAGCCTTATAGCTATCCATATGGATTTTATACTTGTAACCTAAAGATAAATATATAAGGCAATTATATCTGTTTGAATTTAGATTAAATTCAAAAATTAACAAAGAAATACCACCTACTAATTGTTAAGGAGTTTGACCTGTTCCACTTACTACACTTCTTTTTCACCAGACTTTGCTACATTTAGCTGCAAGAAAGAGAACACATTTTGAACTGATTTAGTTTTAAGCAAAATGCCTTTAAAAATCAAAGATAATGTGTTATTTATTTCATCTTTCGATTAACCTAAAGGGCAACAAATCCCTATTACTTTACCTCAAAATTGACAATTGACATCTCAGTCATTACCAAACTCTGAAGGAATATAGTTACAAGTAGCAGAGACAAAAACCCAAAATTCAATGTTGTGTCAGTTTATAATGCCCTTTGTTCCCACAGGTAGAATATTAAGGATTCAATTGAGTGCATTTTGGAAATCTAGACTAATAGTGTTGTTGTATGAAAAAAAGAAAGCAATCTCTATAAGAAGAGAGATAATAGTTAAAGGGTGAAATAATTGATAGCTGCACCAACGCTAACCTCACCGAGTGGTTACCTATCTCATTTTCCCTGTTCCTATAAGTTCCACAAAGATTAATGTAGATGCGGCCTGGGGAAACTGTCATTACTGCTATAGGGCCAGAATCCAGGACAGTGTTGGATGATGTGCTTAGCCCCTTAAGAACAATATTCCAAACATCAATCCTTTTCTCCATGCTGCCACCTCTCTGTTTGGGGCTAAGCCATTGTTTATGCTCTGCTAAATGTAACATCTGTATGTTGAAAAAACAATTCATCACAATTTTAGAGCATATACTACAATACTTCAGAGCATGTGCTTTAAAAAAAAAAAAGTATGCATAGAAGGATGTTCATGGGAGCATTACAGTTAACGAACAAACTGAAATAGCCTGCGGTTCATCCATTGGGGAATAGGCGAACTGGTTAGATAAATCCTGGAAAACACATGAAATGAATTACATAGGCAATTCCTAATGCAAGGTTCTGATTTTGCATGAATTATTTGTTTAGTATGTAATTTTCAATTAGAAAATCAGCTTTGAGAATATAGTTAGAATAATATTGAGTTCACTATATTTACATTTGTGAATATATTTTTCTATCCACATATAGAAGAAAATGTCATTGAAACATTGAAAGTCTTTTTTTTTTTCTTTTTTCCTGTTTTGTTTTATTTCTTTTTTTGTTTTGTTTTGTTTTAAGACAGAGTCTTGCTGTCACCCAGGCTGGAGTGCAGTGGCGCAATCTCAGCTCGCTGCAACCTTTGCCTCCCAGGTTCAAGCAATTCCCATGCCTCAGTCTCTAAAGTAGCTGGGATTACAGGCACATGCACATGCCACCATGCCCCAGTAATTTTTTGTATTTTAGTAGAGACGAGGTTTCACTACAGTGCCTAGGATGGTCTCAAACTCCTGAGCTCTAGCAATCCACCCTCCTCAGCCTCCCAAAGTGCTGGGATTACAGGCGTCTGTCTTTTTTCTTTTTTAATTTTTTCTTTAACATCTTGCTACCCTGCTTATCCTATCATGAGTAAGGGTAGGAAAAACAATCAACACAAGAAGTTAAAACAAAACAACATTGAACAGAAGACTATATTAGAATTCAAGCAACTCAAGAATGCCATCTAATTTTAAGGTATAATTTGACGTTTATGTGCTTACACATTTTATAATAATACTGAAGTCTTACCCAAATTCTGTATTACACTTAATTTAAAAAATGTAGATAAACAGACTCTTTTTTCTAGCTTTACTGAGGTATGATTAACAAATAAAAATTATGTATATTTAAAGTGTACAATGTGATGATTTAATATACATCTACATTGTCAAGTGATTACCACAATCAAGCTAATTAGCATGTACATCACCTTATACAGTTACCTTTTGTGTGTATGTGAGTGATAAAAACACAATCTACTGTCTTAGAAAATCTCAAGTATACAATGCATTATTATTAGTTATAGTTACCATACTGTAAATTACATTTTCAGAATTTATTCATCTTATTACTTAAAGTTTGTACCTTTTGATCAACAACTCCCCATTTCCAAAATCCTTACTGTTGAATTTCAGTCAATTTCCAAAATATAAGAAAAAATTTAGACCAAGATTCTTGGAAAAGCATCTTACTGTAGTATTAGCAAAGGCTTAATAATACGTCTTTCAACACAAACTCCTTTTTCCCTCAGAGCCAGTTTATTCTCTGAATGAGTCAAGTCAGAAAAATGAGTGTATACAATGGAGAATTTGAGGCTTAGCCTGCCACTTTGTTATTTAAAGTAAGCTAAATTCCAATAAATTATTGTCAAGTTCAAAAAGAATTGTATTTATTCCTTTGTGACCCTTAGTCAAACTGTGTATAATGCTGTTTCCTGTACAAGAACCACCTGCACAGATAAGTCTTGATATATGTTCACAATCATTTGGTAAAACATAATTCAACTTGATTTTCAAAGCCCTGTTATATTTTCCTCATCTTATAGATAGGGACTGTGTTTGCAACACTGTTCACACTAAAGACCTAAACAAGATTATAGCAGGAGACATATTCTCTGTTTGTGAAAGGTATATTTACATCTAGTCAACTGCATATATTTTAACAAATGTAATTATCTTTTCTCATAAAAGTAAAGGCTATAAAAAGATATAATAACACTAAATCAATATTTATTATCAAATGGTCATCTTAACAGCCAGTCTATTTTACACAAATATATTATTCTTTGGTCACAGACTTTGGCCCAAGTAAAATATTTTACTTTTGTAGGTCTCTTATTACATAAGCACCCAAGAAGGTGTTAATATTTTATCAAAGCTCATTATCATAACTTTTAAAAAGAACAGAAATCCTGCTGTATCATTCTCTGCACAGTTCTCTATGATATATATGAACCTTCTAACCTCTTCAACCTCATCTAGTTTGTCGATCTCTTCAACATATCTTCAAAGAATCCTTTGAGGCTTCCCGTTATACCTGCTGTTGCCTGTGTTCACAGTGTCCTTGCCAAGCTCTTCACTTAGCTGGCTCTACTGTTCTTTCAAATAAAGGATATTCCTTCCCTGAGGCCGACCCATACCAAGTAAACTCTTGCCACTCGCCAGTACTTCCTTTCAAAACGCTATGACCACAGCACCTGTTTGCTTTCTATCGCTCTCCAAAATCTTTAATGTGCTCATTTTTCTTTTTTTTTTTTTTTTTTTTTTTTTTTGAGACGGAGTCTCGCTCTGTCGCCCAGGCTGGAGTGCTGTGGCCGGATCTCAGCTCACTGCAAGCTCCGCCTCCCGGGTTTAGGCCATTCTCCTGCCTCAGCCTCCCGAGTAGCTGGGACTACAGGCGCCCGCCACCTCACCCGGCTAATTTTTTGTATTTTTAGTAGAGACGGGGTTTCACCGTGTTAGCTAGGATGGTCTCGATCTCCTGACCTCGTGATCCGCCCGTCTCGGCCTCCCAAAGTGCTGGGATTACAGGCTTGAGCCACCGCGCCCGGCCAATGTGCTCATTTTTCATATCATTTTCTTATTTATCATGTGTCTCCTTCACTTGAATGGAAGCTCTCCATTGTATGTCTGGATTCTATCATGATATCTGGCAATCAGTAGCTACTCAATAAATGAAAGAAACAAATTGCACACTGTATTTAACAGAGAGAACCAGAAAACGGACATATACGAGAATTACATTTAGCAGTTCCCTTGAGTACTTTTTGTAACCGAAGGAGTCTGGAAGGAAAGTGTGGGCGCAGCGAAGAGAACATGTTTAAGCCTTTCATGCAAGTGAAAGAACACGGGCACTGTTAGCATGAACATGAGAGCCAGAGAAAACTGACAGAGACTCAGCTGGATCCAGAAGTGTGAATGAAACAGGAATAGAACATGAGCTAGAATGACCTCGAGTTGATGATCTGGAAAGATATTGTAAGGGAATGATTTGAAATTCTGTATTTGAATTGGGCTTAAAGAAGTTTATGGCAGAGGCATAAGATATGACTGAGGACTTAAAGTAAAAATAACGTTTCTAAGTGAAAAGATATGATCTGTTCAGATAAAGTTTCAATTTAAATAATATTTAGATTAGGCTACCAACCTGAAAGAAGTCGACAGGATTAGTTTTCAGAAATGGTAGACTATGGGTTTCAAAGTGGACAGTTAGTCTCATTGTTACATGTGGTGACATTGACCATTGTGAAATTTCAGTAAAATCCTGACTTTATAAATAGCTGGGTAAAACTAGATAGAACCACAACAAAGAAGGTAAGAGAAAAGGAAGTAATATAAGACTAATCAAGCCATAAAGATATTTCTCTTCAGTGGCACCCTTAGTGAATCACACAATTGCAGATACTTAGCTCAGCTTCTTACTTTGGCTAAGTTGTTGATGTCCCAGACTTATTCTCACAATGTAGAACAATAGGGACAATTTTGTACCTTTTCCTTTTATTTATTTTTTATTTTTTTTAATTTTTTTCTTATTATACTTTAAGTTCTAGGATACATGTGCACAACGTGCAGGTTTGTTACATATGTATACTTGTGCCATGTTGGTGTGCTGCACCCATCAACTCGTCGGCACCCATCAACTCGTCAGCACCCATCAACACATCAGCACCCATCAACTCGTCATTTACATCAGGTATAACTCCCAATGCCATCCCTCCCCCATCCTCCCTCCCCATAATAGGCCCCAGTGTGTGATGTTCCCCTTCCCAAGTCCAAGTGATCTCATTGTTCAATTCCCACCTATGAGTGAGAACATGCGGTGTTTGGTTTTCTCTTCTTGTGATAGTTTGCTGAGAATGACAGTTTCCAGTTGCACCCATGTCCCTACAAAGGACACAAACTCATCCTTTTCTATGGCTACATAGTATTCCATGGCGTATATGTGCCACATTTTCTTAATCCAGTCTGTCACTGATGGACATTTGGGCTGATTCCAAGTCTTTGCTATTGTGAATAGTGCCGCAATAAACATACGTGTGCATGAGTCTTCATAGCAGCATGATTTATAATCCTTTGGGTATATACCCAGTAATGGGATGGCTGGGTCATATGGTATTCCTAGTTCTAGATCCTTGAGGAATCGCCATACTGTTTTCCACCATGGTTGAACTAGCTTACAATCACACCAACAGTGTAAAAGTGTTCCTATTTCTTTACATCCTCTCCAGCACCTGTTGTTTCCTGACTTTTTAATGATTGCCATTCTAACTGGTGTGACATGGTATCTCATTGTGGTTTTGATTTGAATTTCTCTGATGGACAGTGATGATGAGCATTTTTTCATGTGTCTCTTGGCTGTATGCATATCTTCTTTTGAGAAATGTCTGTTAATATCCTTTGCCCACTTTTTGATGGGTTTATGTGTTTTTTCTCTTGTAAATTTGATTGAGTTATTTGTAGGTTCTGGATATTAGCCCTTTGTCAGATGAGTAGATTGCAAAAATTTTCTACCATTCTGCAGTTTGTCTGTTCACTCATGGTAGTTTGTTTTGCTGTGCAGAAGCTCTTTAGTTTAATTAGATCCCATTTGTCAATTTTGGCTTTTGCTGCCATTGCTTTTGGTGTTTTAGACATGAAGTCCTTGTCCGTGCCTATGTCCTGAATGGTATTACCTAGGTTTTCTTCTAGGGATTTTATGGTATTAGGTCTAACATTTAAGTCTCTAATCCATCTTGAATTAATTTTCGTGTAAAGAGTACAGAAACGATCCAGTTTCAGCTTTCTACTTATGGCTAACCAATTTTCTCAGCACCATTTATTAAATAGGGAATCTTTTCCCCATTTCTTGTTTTTGTCAGGTTTGTCAAAGATCAGATGGCTGTAGATGTGTGGTATTATTTCTGAGGACTCTGTTCGGTTCCATTGGTCTACATCTCCGTTTTGGTACCAGTACCATGTTGTTTTGGTTACTGTAGCCTTGTAATATAGTTTGAAGTCAGGTAGCATGATGCCTCCAGCTTTGTTCTTTTGACTTAGGATTGTCTTGGCAATGCGGGCTCTTTTTTGGTTCCATATGAACTTTAAAGCAGTTTTTTCCAATTCTGTGAAGAAAGTCATTGGTAGCTTGATAGGGATGGCATTGAATCTATAAATTATGTTGCGCACTATGGCCATTTTCACAATATTGATTCTTCTGATCCATGAGCATGGTATGTTTTTCCATTTGTTTGTATACTCTTTTATTTCACTGAGCAGTGGTTTGTAGTTCTCCTTGAAGAGGTCCTTTACATCCCTTGTAAGTTGGATTCCTAGGTATTTTATTCTCTTTGAAGTAATTGTGAATGGAAGTTCATTCATGATTTGGCTCTCTGTTTGTCTGTTACTAGTGTATAAGAATGCTTGTGATTTTTGCACATTAATTTTGTATCCTGAGACTTTGCTGAAGTTGCTTATCAGCTTAAGGAGATTTTGGGCTGAGATGATGGGGTTTTCTAAATGTACAATCATATCATCTGCAAATAGGGACAATTCGACTTCTTCTTTTCCTAACTGAATACACTTTATTTCTTTCTCTTGCCTGATTGCCCTAGCCAGAACTTCCACCACTATGTTGAATAGGAGTGGTGAGAGAGGGCATCCCTGTCTTGTGCCAGTTTTCAGAGGAAATGCTTCCAGTTTTTGCCCATTCAGTATGATATTGGCTATGGGTTTGTCATAAATAGCTCTTATTATTTTGAGATACATTCCATCAATACCGAATTTATTGAGTTTTTAGCATGAAGGGCTGTTGAATTTTGTCAAAGGCCTTTTCTACATCTATTGAGATAATCATGTGGTTTTTGTTTTTGGTTCTGTTTATATGCTGGATTACGTTTATTGATTTGCATATGTTGAACCAGCCTTGCATCCCAGGGATGAAGCCCACTTGATCATAGTGGATAAGCTTGTTTGATGTGCTGCTGGATTCAGTTTGCCAGTATTTTATTGAGGATTTTTGTATCGATGTTCATTAGGGATATTGGTCTAAAATTCTCTTTTTTTTTTTGTTGTGTGTCTGCCAGGCTTTGGTATCAGGATGATGTTGGCCTCATAAAATGAGTTAGGGAGGATTCCCTCTTTTTCTATTGATTGGAATAGTTTCAGAAGGAATGGTACCAGCTCCTCCTTGTACCGTTGGTAGAATTCAGCTGTGAATCCATCTGGTCCTGGACTTTTTTTTGGTTGGTAGGCTATTAATTATTGCCTCAATTTCAGAGCCTGCTATTGTTCTATTCAGGGATTCAACTACTTCCTGGTTTAGTCTTGGGACAGTGTAAGTGTCCGGGAAATAATCCATTTCTTCTAGATTTTCCAGTTTATTTGCGAAGAGGTGTTTATAAAAGTATTCTCTGATGGTAGTTTGTATTTTTGTGGGGTCGGTGGTGATATATATCCTCTTTATCATTTTTTATTGCATCTATTTGATTCTTCTCTCTTTTCTTCTTTATTAGTCTTGCTAGTGGTCTATCAATTTTGTTTACCTTTTGAATAAAATCGGCTCCTGGATTCATTGATTTTTTGGAGGGTTTTTTGTGTCTCTATCTCCTTCAGTTCTGCTCTGATCTTACTTATTTCTTGCCTTCTTCTAACTTTTGAATGTGTTTGCTCTTGCTTCTCTAGTTCTTTTAATTGTGATGTTAGAGTGTCAATTTTAGATCTTTCGAGCTTTCTCTTGTGGGCATTTAGTGCTATAAATTTCCCTCTACACACTGCTTTAAATGTGTCCCAGGGATTCTGGTATGTTGTATCTTTGTTCTCATTGGTTTCAAAGAACATCTTTATTTCTGTCTTCATTTCGTTATGTACCCAGTCATCATTCAGGAGCTGGTTGTTCAGTTTCCATGTAGTTGAGCGGTTTTGATTGAGTTTCTTAGTCCTGAGTTCTGTTTGATTGCACTGTAGTCTGAGTTTGTTATAATTTCTGTTCTTGTACATTTGCTGAGGAGTGCTTTACTTCCAACCATGTAGTCAATTTTGGAATAAGTGTGATGTGGTGCTGAGAAGAATGTATATTCTGTTGATTTTAGGTGGAGAATTCTTTAGATGTCTTTTAGGTCCACTTGGTGCAGAGTTGAGTTCAATTCCTGGATATTCTTCTTAACTTTCTGTCTTGTTGATCTGTCTAATGTTGACAGTGGGGTGTTGAAGTCTCCCATTATTATCATTATTATTGTATGGGAGTCTAAGTCTCTTTGTAAGTCTCTAAGGACTTGCTTTATGAATCTGGATGCTGATGCATTGGGTGCATATATATTTAGGATAGTTAGCTCTTCCTGTTGAATTGATCCCTTTACCATTATGTAATGGCCTTCTTTGTCTCTTTTCATCTTTGATGGATTAATGTCTGTTTTATGGGAGACTAGGATTTAACCCCTGCTTTTTTTTTGTTCTCCATTTGCTTGGTAGATCTTCCTCCATCCCTTTATTTTGAGCCTATATGTGTCTCTGCATGTGAGATGGGTCTCCTGAATACAACGAACTCATGGGTCTTGACTCTTTATCCAATTTGCCAGTCTGTGTCTTTTAATTGGACCATTTAGTCCATTTACATTTCAGGTTAATATTGTTATGTGTGAACTTGATCCTGTCATTGTGATATTAGCTGGTTATTTTGCTCGTTAGTTGATGCAGTTTCTTCCTAGCATCAATGGACTTTCCATTTTGGCATGTTTTTGCAATGGCTGGTACTGGTTGTTCCTTTCCATATTTAGTGCTTCCTTCAGGATCTCTTTTAGGGCAGGCCTGGCGGTGACAAAATCTCTAAGCATTTGCTTGTCCATAAAGGATTTTATTTCTCCTTCACTGATGAAACTTAGTTTGGCTGGATATGAAATTCTGGGTTGAAAATTCTTTTCTTTAAGAATGTTGAATATTGGTCCTCATTCTCTCCTAGCTTGTAGAGCTTCTGCTGAGAGACCTGCTGTTAGTCTGATGGGCTTCCCTTTGTGGGTAACCCGACCTTTCTCTCTGGCTGTCCTTAACATTTTTTCCTTCATTTCAACTTTGGTGAATCTGACAATTATGTGTCATGGAGTTGGTCTTCTTGAGGAGTATCTTTGTGGCATTCTTTGTATTTCCTGAATTGGAATGTTGGCCTGCCTTACTAGGTTGGGGAAGTTCTCCTGGATGATATCCTGCAGAGTATTTTCCATCCTGGTTCCATTTTCCCCCTCACTTTCAGGCACACCAATCAGACGTAGATTTGGTCTTTTCACATAATCCCATATTTCTTGGAGGCTTTGTTCATTTCTTTTTCTTTTTTTTTTTTTTCTCTAGACTTCTCTTCTCATTTCATTTCATTCATTTGTTCTTCAATCATTGATACTCTTTCTTCCAGTTGATCGAGTCGGTGACTGAAGCTTGTGTATTTGTCACGTATTTCTCGTGTCATGGTTTCTATCTCTGTCAGTTCGTTTATGGCCTTCTCTGCATTGATTATTCTAGTTATCCATTCTTCCATTCCTTTTTCAAGATTTTTAGTTTCTTTGCGCTTGCTACATAATTCCTCCTTTAGCTCTGAGAAATTTGATGGACTGAAGCCTTCTTCTCTCAACTTGTCAAAGTCATTCTCCATCCAACTTTTATCTATTGCTGGTGATGACCCGCATTCCTTTTGAGGGGGAGATGCGCTCTTATTTTCTGAATTTCCAGCTTTTCTGCCCTACTTTTTCCCCATCTTTGTGGTTTTATCTGCCTTTGATCTTTGACAATGGTGATGTACTGATGGGGTTTTGGTGTGGGTGTCCTCTCTGTTTGTTAGTTTTCCTTCTGACAGTCAGGACCCTCAGCTGTAGGTCTGTTGGAGTTTGCTTGAGGTCCACTCCAGACCCTGTTTGCCTCGGTATCAGTAACGGAGACCGCAGAAGACAGAATATTGCTGAACAGTGAGTGTTCCTGTCTGATTCTTGCTCTGGAAGCTTCGTCTCAGGGGTGTACTCCACCATGTGAGGTGTGGGATGTTGGTCTGCACCTGGTGGGGGATGTCTCCCAGGTAGGCTACTCAGGGATCAGGGACCCACTTGAGCAAGCAGTCTGTCCATTCTCAGATCTCAACCTCCATGTTGGGAGATCTACTGCTCTCTTCAAAGCTGTCAGACAGGGTTATTTGCATCTGAAGAGGTTTCTGCTGCTTTTTGTTTAGCTCTGCCCTGTCCCAGAGGTGGAGTCTACAGAGACAGGCAGACTTCCTTGAGCTTGAGTTTGAGCTTCCTGGCAGCTTTGTTTACCTACTTAAGCCTCAGCAATGGCGGGCGCCCCTCCCCCAGCCTTGCTGCTGCCTTACAGTTAGATCACAGATGGCTGTGCCAGCAATGAGGGAGGTTCCGTGGGCATGGGACCCTCCCGGCCAGGTGTAGGATATAATCTCCTGGTGTGTCATTTGCTAAGACCCTTGGTAAAGCACAGTATTAGGGTGGGAGTTACCTGATTTTCTAGGTGTTGTGTGTCTCAGTTCCCCTGGCTAGGAAAAGGGATTCCCTTCCCCTTTGCGCTTCCCAGGTGAGGCTATGCCTCACCCTGCTTCAACTCTTGCTGGTCAGGCTGCACCAGCTGACCAGCACTGATTGTCTGGCACTCCCCAGTGAGATGAACCCAGTACCTCAGTTGAAAATGCAGAAATCACCCGTCTTCTGTGTCGCTCACGCTGGGAGCTAGAGACTGGAGCTGTTCCTATTCAGCCATCTTGCTCCAGGTGTTCTTTTTTTCCTTTTAAATAGAGGATTTTCACCCATACTTGATTAGAGGAGGAAATTTATTTTATTCTGTAAAAGCACCAGCAAATGGATGTAAACAGATTTAAAATTTCAAAATACAATTTTCTAGATTTTATCTTCACTTTGTAAAATGATTGTACCCTGTGATGCAATTATAAGTCCTTGCTTTCAATTTCTTCTACTTTGAAAATAGTTTCTCAGAACTCTGCCCACTCTGGAACATAAATGCATGTATGGGTGTAAATTATCCTTTTAATATGTGAAATTTCATATTTCTTGTGTTTGTTGCCTTACTCATTCTTGACTCTAAAAAATTCCACATGCATCTGTAGCCTTCATACACATTTAAGATTCCTACTGGTAATTCCTCATAGAATTCTCTGACAACGATTGAAAAACTAACAAATGGTAAGAAATATTTTACAAATAATCAGAAAATGGTTTTGTTATTTGCTACTATTATCTGTTTTTCTTTTCATATTTGTGTGACATCAAAACAAGCAGATACAAACAAATTTATTTATTTAATTACTTTCTATCAGTCTCCAAAATCAATAGCAATGTTTATTTAATTTCTTTTTATCACTCTCCAAAATCTTTAATGTGCTCATTTATCATGGTATGTTCTTATTTATCACGTGTCTCCTTCACTTGAATGGAAGTTGGGAGCAAGTCATTGAATTCTGACTTGACCTCTCTGTGCCTCAGTACTCTCCTCTGTAAATTCAAAGAGTAGTATCTACTTAATAAGGTTCTTATGAGCATTAAATGACTTAATCTTTGTAAAATTTTTAGAATAGAACTTAACACATAGTAAACATTCTGTAAATATAACTTATTATGTATTTATTAAGATTCACCTTAAAGGATGTTGAAAATTAATATGGCTCCTCTTTATACAATTTCTAAAGTTTGGCATAGGGTTGAAATAAAGTAAGATTCACAGAAACTCGCTCAGGTCAAGAATCAGATTTCAGTGTTATGGTTAAATTATAAATTGGCAATATTTGGTGCCTTCATGTCCAATCTAAACATGATTGAGGTTTTTTATTGTCATTTAGCATACAACTGAATATCAAACAGATTAGCTTTTGACCTAGCGTATACACTGGAAATCTTCAGCTTCATGAAGGACTTCTAATGTGGTCCACTATAGTCTTTTTCAACCTTCATTGACAGAAGCTGTAAAGCAGTCTCATTATATTGATATTTCTTTCTCTCAGACATGATTCAATGGAAGAGTTTTTCAATAATTATTTCAAATATTCATAATGCCCCTATCCTGGAAACTAAAAGAACTTTCCAAAGGACTTCTTAAATCACATACAAAATAGCTTTATGTTCTTAGTTTTCTTTTGACTTCAAATAGTTACATAGTGTTTTTCACACTTTGCTTTGATCTACAAAAATGTATTTCTCATCTGGTAATGGACATAGATTGCCTTTTCAATCCAGTCTTGTGGTATCTCCCAAAATCAGCAATGAGGAAGTCCAACTAGATTTTTTTCCCATACTGTATCTTCATATTGATATTTATTTTTCACAAAAATGTCCTAACTTGATTTTAGCCTGAAGAAAAAATTTAATTAAATTCATTCAGTATTCTTTATATCCATCATAGAGTTAAAGAAGTGGATTATTCCTTTCAATTAAAATGCTGGCATTAGTATGAGAACTGCTACTACAACTACTTACATGAACTAACATTTATTCATTGTTTATTAAATGTTAAGTATTTTATGTGTAGAAACTTATTTAATCCACATAACAACCCTTTAAGATATGGTTGTTTTTGTACATATTTTACTATGAGGAAGTAAGACAAAGAACTATTATGTAACTTGCTCAAGATCACAAAGTAAGTAGGTAGAAAGTCAGAATTTGAAAACAGAGCCCAGAATTTGAATGCAGAGTTCAGACTATGATTCACTTCACTGATTTAGTGTTATAATATATATAATAACTGCAGAGGAAAGGTAACTATTTACTGAGCTAAGTGATTGATAGGTTGTCAGTTTCTCAGCAGCGGAATATAAGATGGAAATATGATGCCAAAGTCAGGGTTATTCTTCCTGGAGCATACTATCCTCCCTCATGTATTTACTAATGTCCTTTTGAGATGTGCATTGTGTTTATGTTACATTAAATTATAACAAATAAAAATAGAAAAAATAGTGATTTAGTTATATTTAAATATTAAATTATTAGGAAGTTAAAAAGAATCAAAACATTGCCCTCCTCCCCCATAAACTGATTCATGCTATCATGAAGCAGTAGCATCTCATATAATTGTGCTTAAATTAATCAAGAGCATAGATTGATCTGAAGTTTTTCAGATAAAAATGTAGCTGTTAACCAGTATTGAGTGTCTCAATCATAGACACCCATTTCCATACTGCTTTAAGAGTTTCCTCTAGTCTAGTGTTAGATGTATGAATTAGTAGAGAATACTCTAGGTATAATTATCCTCCAAATTCTCAACATTCTTATTCTACATTAATCTGTTTACTTCATGAAAGTTAGAATTGAGAAGTTTAAAATATTAGCATATTTCACTTTTTAATATTTGTCATTCTTGAAGCAGTAAAGTGGTATCTCATTGTGGTTTTAATTTGCATTTCCGTGATTATTAGTGATGGTGGGCATTTTTTTCATATGTTTGTATATCTTCTTTTGAGAAATATCTATTTGTATTCGTTGCCCCCTTGTATGAGATTATTTTTCTTGCTGATTTGTTTGAGTTCCTTGTAGATTCTGGCATACAGAGTGATATAATAGACTTTAGAGACTCATAGTGGGAGGCTAGAGGAGAGCTGGCGGGGAAACTACACATTAGGTACAATGTACACTACTCAGGTGACAGGTACACTAAAATCTCAAAATTCACCATTGAGTAATTCACCCATGTAACAAAAAAAAACACTTCTATCCCCAAAATACTGAAATAAAAATTAATAAAATCAAATAAAATATTGGTATACCCAATTTAAAAGGTTGCTGTGACACATTACACTGTATCTATAAAATTGACTAATGTTATAAAATATAAAATAAGGAAAAATGGCAAGAATACAAAAGTTTGACTCTCATGCACTGAGCACCACCTCATTTGTATGTGGAACAGTCCTCTGCATTTACTTTTGGGAAATACTGACCCGACCTCCATAGTAGAAGAGCAAGAGAGAATTTCACCAGAATACAGTAGTGCTACATATTTCAGAGCCAAGATTGAAAATTCTGAGTGAAATCACACTGTAAACAGGAATTCAGCAGCTTCTGATCACTTGTGGAGCTTCACATACACAAAGAGATAAGATATGCCACTCCAGATCTACTGGTTTCTGAATGCTGCATTTCCCTGAAAGTAAGACTATGAACATTATTGAAAGCTCTGTAAGAGATTATGATACATGGCCTGAATTGAGGTTTTATACTCTTGGTTCAAGAACACGGATTCTAGACAAAAGCCTGAGTGCATCCAAGTTAATATATCTTTATAGTTTTGTGTTCCACTAGCTTATAGTACTTTTGAAGTTGTTTGTTTCATGATACATCTGCTGCCTTCAATTTGGACTCATTATGCCAGATATGAAGTGGTGTCTTGGTTATATTCTCATTGTCCAAACAGACTTTCAATAGCAAGTTTCACCTAACGACCTCTGCATCATTTCACTTTTGAGAAGATCTTAACTTCTCCAGGGTTTGAATTTGAGATAAAGCAATCCTTTAATAAACGTATAAACTCAAAAATGGGTGAAAAAGTCTTTTGTATGTCTGAAATAACTCTCAATAAGCCTCTGCTTTAATGTCTTCTACTTCAATCCTAAAATTTATACTCAGTTCCTTTTTGACTCATATTTTAACTAGCTCTTTTAAAATCTTGGTTATCTTGTTTCCTTGACAACAGCAGATGAGAGGCAGTAATTTAAGGGGTGGGAAGAAAGGTTGGTTAGTGTTAAAGAAACTAAGAGAAGAGGTGGAATTTGAAATGCAGAAGAATGATACTCTTATTTTGAAGGATGAAGCAGAAAATAACTAAAGGTAAACACCAACTCTAACAATATACAGTATAATACTTATGCTCATAATGACTCCAAGTCAACAAGAAAAAGTTTTTTTTTTTTTTTTTTTGAGACGGAGACTCGCTCTGTCGCCCAGACTGGAGTGCAGTGGCACGATCTTGGCCCACTGCAAGCTCCGCCTCCCAGATTCATGCCATTCCCCCGCCTCAGCCTCCGAGTAGCTGGGACTACAGGCGCCGGCCACCACGCCCAGCTAAGTTTTTGTATTTTTAGTAGAGACGGGGTTTCACCGTGTTAGCCAGGATGGTCTCGATGTCCTGACCTCGTGATCCGCCCGCCTCGGCCTCCCAAAGTGCTGGGATTACAGGTTTGAGCCACCGCGCCCGGCTACAAGAAAAAGTTAAATTAACTTTAGAATTGTCCATAAAGACAATATCTTAAAGAAGTAAGATATTAACCAGGAAATAAAAATGGAGTAATACTACTTCTGTAGTAAGTGGCATCCAAGAGAGTATATTGTATTCTGACCATTTGATAAGGAATGTCAGCTACAGTAGGAAAGTAGAAAATAATTTGCTCAGATACCTAGAAACTAACTATGTATGATGATAGGAATGAAGGGGAAGATTTGGAAGAATGAGTAGGGAGAAGGGACAGAGAGGAGCATTTCAGCTAATGCAATGACCTGTGGTCAGAGGGTACAGGGCAACCAGGAAGAGACATCAATAAGAGTTGATTGCACACACATGCTACCAATATGATGCACACTTTATCAGCACATAATAAATGTTCAAAGCACTAAATTGGGTGCTAGAGTACCCCCAGCAACTGAACAACTTTGAGATTTTCATTTTTTATGAAGAGAACACTTTAAATCTAAGTAAATGCAAATCTTGAATGGAAATTAGTTTTTAATACTGTGAATTAGAACCATATCCTAACAGTTTCACTCTATAAATCAAGTAGCTTAGATGATGTTGCCTACTGTATGACTCAAGCCCCTCAAACTCAAAATGTCTAAAACTGAATTGCTAATATATACCATATAAGTATCACCCACTCTGCTTTTCTTTCTCAGTAAATTGTATTGTCATTTATCTAGTTTACTCAAGCCAGACATGTAGCTATTCTTTATATAAGTCTCTGAGAAATGCATGGAATTATCCTAAAAAGGTAATTTTTGTATGTTGTGCCATAGGCATCTCATTTGTGAAAGAAATGTTAAAGAAAGTGCTGGCAAATGATAGTTAAAGGAATAGGTAAGTATAATAATTTAAAAACCATAAAACAGTGATGTATCTCAGGGTCCCAATCTTAACTCACATCACAAGTTAACAAACAAAAAAATAGTATTTATTTTTGTACATACTTCCATGTTCTTCACAGGTCATGGTTAAAGTGGAGGAGAGAACCACAGGTTTGATTCAGATTGAAATTGTCTCATCTGAAAAATTAAATACTGCCTTTAATTTTTGCATATTCTCTTGAGAAAAAATATCTATAACCATCTCAGATTTCAAAATCTTTTCTTCTTTTCCCTCTTGTAAGAGAGAAAGATTTGCAGTCTCCTGGCTCCTAGTGTGAATAGATGAACCTATTTTTCTTCTGAGTGTTGTCTGTGTGTTGGTATGCTGTAAGTCTGTTTTGTATCAAGGATGTGTCTCTCTAGACTGTGTTCAACACAATGCAGTGCCCCTATGGAAGCTTCTCACATTGGTCCTCATTGGCGACTAAGATAGTTCTTGGGCCTCTTTCGACTCATTTTGGCCCAGCTTACAGGACACAGTCCACAGATTGTACTCCCATTGCAGTGCCTCCTCTGGCAAGATGGGCAGACAGACTCTCAGCCCCTTCTAGGCCCTGACCTGGCAATCCCTAGGGCTTGAGGGGGATGAAGAATCCCCTCAATATTGCTCAATACTGATAAACTAAGGCATCTTACTTTGTACATGTAATTCTCCATTTTCTGGGCCTTCTCCCAGAGTCTCCAGTAGAGAACAAAAGCAAGTCCCAATTTGTCAGTATTATTATCGCTTATCTGATTTATCTTCCAATCTTGTAAGTATATTTTAAATTCAACTAAATCTCCCTTATATATATATATATATATAATATATATATATATATTTTTTTTTTTTTTTTTTCTTTTTCCTGCTATATCCCAGAGCAAGAATGAGATGGGCTTTTGTTTTAGTGATACTTCCTCTCTGATTTATCCTATTTATTTCCAATTGCAATATCACAGTGAAATCAAAATAGACATCAGGACTAATTTTCTCTACACTGCTGGAGAATTCCAGGAGTACATTCTCAAGACTTAACCTTCAATATGTTAAAGGAAAACAAAACAGAACCTAGAATATCTCTCAAAACTTTGGCCTGGCTTGTAAGAATTCTGTCTTACTGCAAAAGTCTATTTTGTGTGCCAGGGGTTGAAAATACATTTTTCTTATTCCTTGTATTTCTTCTGTAACAAAATTCTATTTTAATTCTGATATGGTTTATATATTTGTCCCCTTCCAAAGCTCATGTTGAATTGTAAACCCCAGTGCTGGAGGTGGAGCCTGGTGGGAGGTGTTTGGGTAATGGGGGCAGATCCCACATGGCTTAACGCTGTCTTGTGATAGTGAGTTCTCACAAGATCTAGTCATTTAAAAGTGTGCGGCACCTTCCTCCCCATTCTCGTTTTTGCTCCTGCCTTCACTACGTGAAATACCTGCTTCCCCTTTACGTTTCATCATGACTGTAAGCTTCCTGGGGTCCTCACCAGAAGCTGATCAGATACTGTGCTTTGCCTGTCCAGCCTGAAGAACTGTGAGCTAATTAAGCCTCTTTTCTTTAGAAATTACCCAGTCTCAGGTATTTCTTTATAACAATGTTAAGAACCACCAAATGCACATTCCCTTACTCCTGCTTCACTCCAGGTAGATGAATACTATTCCTGTCATTGCCTAATTGTTCTTACCTTGATTCCTTCTCCTTTTTTTTTTACAAACTATGTTTCCTGAGTTCCTTTGCCATGTTTGGCTAAGTTGAGTCAAATAAAAGCCCTGGTGGATACAAGTATCTAGGAAAAGCCAGGGTAGTTCTCCATCTTTTTCTTTCCTTTAGGGGATGCTTTTCTTGGTTTCTCCTCCTCCCTTCTGCCTCTCCTCCGCACATGGTTTTAGATTTTGCTGGGCAGACCCTACTACAGCTTTGAGTCTTACCAGAAAACCCAGGCTTCTAGGTTATGACAACACCATCTCCAGTTTTTGTACTTGTAACTCTGTGTGGTAGAATTTGTTAATCGAATATTGATTAACTCTTACCTGTTTAACTTCTGTCTCTCTTGTATTAAATTTCCTAAAATTATATATTGTTTTGCCTGGATCATGATAGACACAGATATCTGAGGTCAAATAGAAACAATGCCATGTATTTGGAAAGGAAGCAAGGGAAAGCATATCATTTTCCTCAACATATTTACATGACAATATTTTTAAATTAGCTAACACGATGTTTTATTACTCATTTTTCTCATAAATTTTCATACTTGCCTAGCTAGACAGTTCTCATTGTTCCCAAAAGACCATGCATTTCTTCAAGCTAAGGTCTTATAATTCATTTAGATTCTTCACAGTTCTTAGAACATCCTATGTGGTCCCTAATAGTTAGAGAGTTCATACAAGATAAGATTTTTGTTGAAAAATCACTCTTCAGTTTATTTGGATAAAATGTGGTTTTGGTAATAGCCACGAACCCGTATCCCTATGGGTTTGCAGCAACCTCAATTCTTCCCTCCTCAGAAGAAAGAATTTGACTGAGGGGCATAAGGTAGAAGAAGAGGCAAAGGGCAGGTTTCAGAGTAGGAGTGCACGTTTATTAAAAAGCCTCAGAGCAGGAAGGAAAAAATGGAAGGAAAGCACACTTGGAAGAAGGCCCAGCAGGCAACTTGAAAGACAAATGCACACTCTGACATTTTGACTTCAGGGTTTTTTGTTTGTTTGTTTGTTTTTGTTTTTCGTTTTGAGACGGAGTCTCACTCTGTTGCCCAGGCTGGAATGCAGTGGCATGATCTCAGCTCACTGCAGCCTCCACCTCCCAGGTTCAAGCAATTCTTGTGCTTCAGCCTACTGAGTAGCTGGGATTACAGGCACCCGCCACCATGCCCAGCTAAGTTTTGTATTTTTAGTAGAGACAGGGTTTCACTGTGTTGACCAGACTGGTCTCAAATGCCTGACGTCAGGTGATCCTCCTTGGCCTCCCAAAGTGCTAGGATTACGGGCATGAGCCACCGCACCTGGCCTGACTTGAAGTTTTATACAGTGGCATACTTCTGGAGTACTGCATTATTTCACTCAACTCCTGACATCTTACTGTGAAGCTGCTGATCAGTTTCAGGTATTTTCTATCTATTAGGAGACTGCCTTTTCCTAGTGCCATCTGGGACCAATTACTACTTTAGGGAGACAATTAACAATCAACTGGCCATCACCTGATGGTCACCCAACATTCCTTGTGTGGGGGGGGCAGGGAAGCCCTCTCCTGTTCTGCTCATACCAGACTAGCTACCCACTATAACAATGTGATTATAATTCCTGAAATACTATAACCTATAGTTACATACAACATGCTGTCTAATCGTTTGTATGCATCCTTCACAAATTTGCCATCATGTTGTGGTGAATTTGTTTACATTTCCCTTTTATCCTTACTCTTTGGTGGTTGCTTTTCCATGCTGACTCTGGGTTTGGACAAAATATTTGCTTTGGCCAATGTGTGGTAGCAAATCTAATAGAGTCTGATGAATGTGATATAAGACAATGGATGGGAAAGGCTTGTCCATTGGCGTGTGCCTTCATACAGCTCTGGAACTCTGCCACCATTAAAAACAAGGCTTGACTATTCTTCTGAAGGATGAGACGCATTGTAGAGAGGGGCCAGTCATCATAGCTGTCCCAACCAAGGACATCATAAACCAGCCAGCACACAGCAACCTGACAGATGCTGGGAGATGGAGATGGATAAATAAGTCCAACCAAGATCGACCTAGCCAGGCACAGACCACAGGAACTATCTACCTAAGACCAGCTCAACTAGTCATGCTACAATCATGTGAAATAAAAAAATGGCTATTTTTTTAAACCACTAAATTTTAGACAAAAATTTTTATGTAGCAAAAGCTCATTATATACTCAAATATGACTTCTACTGTTATATAATATTTTCTTTAGACCAACTTTGCATTTTAATATTTATTTTTTTCCTAAACATATTTTGAAAACATTATATTGGCCAGGCATGGTGGCTCATGCCTGTAATCCCAGCACTTTGGGAGGCTGAGGTGGGTGGATCGCCTGAGGTTAGGAGTTTGAGAAGAGCCTGGACAAAATGCTGAAACCTCATCTTTATTAAGAATACAAAAATTGGCCGGGCGCGGTGGCTCAAGCCTGTAATCCCAGCACTTTGGGAGGCCGAGACGGGCGGATCACGAGGTCAGGAGATCGAGACCATCCTGACTAACACGGTGAAACCCCGTCTCTACTAAAAAAAAATACAAAAAAACTAGCCGGGCGAGGTGGTGGGCGCCTGTAGTCCCAGCTACTCGGGAGGCTGAGGCAGGAGAATGGCGTGAACCCGGGAGGCGGAGCTTGCAGTGAGCTGAGATCCGGCCACTGCACTCCAGCCTGGGCGACAGAGCGAGACTCCGTCTCAAAAAAAAAAAAAAAAAAAAAAGAATACAAAAATTAGCCAAGCATGGTGGTGGAGCCCTATAATCCCAGCTACTCGGGAGGATGAGGTAGGAGAATTGTTTGAACCTGGGAGGCAGAGGTTGCAGTGAGCCAAGATTGTGCCACTGCACTTCAGCATGGACGACAGAGCAAGACTCTATCTGAAGAAGAAGAAGAAGAAGAAGAAGAAGAAGAAGAAGAAGAAGAGGAAGAGGAAGAGGAAGAGGAAGAGGAAGAGGAAGAGGAAGAGGAAGAAGAGAAGAGAAGAGAAGAGAAAAGAAAAGAAAAGAAAAGAAAAGAAAAGAAGAGAAGAAGAAGAAGAGAAGAAGGAGAAGAAGAAGGAGAGGAGGAAGAAGAAGAAGAAAACATTATATTTAGCCTATGCTAATAGCTGCCTTTCCCCCATCTCTGGTATATAAGTGAGGCAGGGGGTGGGTGCAAAAAGAGATACACATGGAGAAAACCAAAGAATTGACAACCAAGAGATAAAGTTGTAATATGCATCTGTACGGTGCATTTAAATACAATTTTGCTATTTGAGTAGAATTCAAAAAGTTATAGCACCATGAGAAAGAAGGAGATAATTCTTCTCTTACACAATTAATGATACTGTTTCTAGAAAACCATAGGATTGTTTTTCATCCTCTCATTACCAGAAAGACACAAACTAGAGGGAGTCCAAATAATTGCAAGGGCTTTGCAGTCATTGACTTATTTGCTAAAGAAGGTAAATACGTATTGATTGTCTAAACGATAATGGAGAGACAGAACAATAACAATCCATGGATGCTTAAAATGGATAAAAGCATCTGTATCCTCCCTGCCATTAAAACTGAACAAGAGTCTTAAAGGTCATTTCGTGGGAGGATTTGGACAAGAAAGAGAAAAAATTTTCATGTCCATCTTATCTCAAATATCAGACCTGCACTAAAATAATTAGTAGTTAAAAGAGGTACTAGATAAAAAGATAGGAATTCCTACCATAAAAGAAAATATATAAATCAATATTATATATATAGGTTATATATATGTGTGTGTATGTGTGTGATATTATAAAATATTAAATTATATATTTAAACTATATGATACTAGTACATGTATATAATTATATATAAAAGTTGGTTTATAAATATATTAATTTATATATAAAGTGATATAACTTGATATACATAGTGTAAATTAATGCATAGTGCATAGTAGGCACCATCCATTGTTGCTACCAGCTTTACAACTACCAATGCTACTTTTACTCTTACCCTTCCTCCACTTCTGTTACTACTATTTTTGTTGGAAGGTTTTTATTTTAATTTAAAGGAGCCCTGAATAATAAACTTCACCATCTTTATGAAATATGATTTTCTACTTTAGTTTTCAGCTTTCATCTTACTTTTCTGTTCTCACAGCTGCAATTCATACAGAGCCATTAATAATAGGATCTTGAGCTACAAATCATATTAAGTATCATATAGCTTAAAACTCTCTTGCAAAGTACTAAGGCACTATAGCTAAAGTGTTGTTCATAAGTTTGGAATTTGTGTCTGCCACTCTCTCTCTCTCTGTGACTTCAGGTTAAGATATTTAGTTTGGCTATCTTAACCTTTTTATCTATAAAATGAGGAAAACTATTTACATTGTGGGTTAGTTTTCTTAGGATTAAATACATTAGCACTCTTCAAATTGCTGATAAAACAAAACTTTGCCTGTAATCCCAGCACTTTGGGAGTCTGACGCGGGTGGATAACAAGGTCAGGAGATCGAGATCATCCTGGCTAACACAGTGAAACCCCGTCTCTACTAAAAATGCAAAAAATTAGCCTGGCATGGTGGCAGGCGCCTGTAGTCCCAGCTACTGGGAAGGTTGAGGCAGCAGAATGGAGTGAACCCTGAAGGCGGAGCTGGCAGTGAGCCGAGATCCTGCCACTGCACTCCAGCCTGGGCGACAGAGTGAGACTCCGTCTCAAATAAATAAATAATAAATAAATAAATAATTTCTTTTTCTTTATCTCTAAAAACAAATAAAGGTGGCTCCTTCTTTACACTTCCCTAAGACATTGTCAGAAGACCTAAAACCTCTATCTTCATTCACTTTTCTCTTTTAAATCCATGCTGCTAAAACTTTTCTCCTTTAATTTATATTATTTGCCATTCTCTTCTAGAATTACTGTTTTAGAAAATTATCTAATCATGTAAGTTTATTTTAATGTCTTTTGATAAATGTGATAGCTTCATATTGAGTGTTTGCTTTATACAGAGAATTGTATGAGGCTTCTAAGCAGTTTGATTATATGCTATTACTCTGGAAGTGTTTTCACCATTTTTCAGCTATAATGACAGACTGTGAATAAATCACATGACGTGTAGAATCAAATCACCAATAGTCACCTAATCATGAAATCGAGTGAAAAAATTTAGGTTAGCTTCTTCTTCCCTATGCATTATCCTATCATTATTAGTTTTTTCTCCCTTTCTGATCATTCATTATTTTCTGTCTGTTTCAATCTATGATATCTCTTTACTGGTCCTTTCCTTGCTAATGTGTCTTTTATGCCATAGTTAGATCTTTACTCTTCCCTCTCCATATCCCCTTCCTCATTGGCATCCAACTTCAATGCCATGAATACAGCACAGAAGTTAGTATCTGTTTTGTCAAAATCTGGTATCTATAGCTTAGACTTTTTCTGTGTCACAGACACACCCTTGTTTTCATCTATCTACTGCCTAAGAGAGATGGCAGAATGTAATGGATCCAAGTAGGTACTCTGCAGTCACAATAACTGAATTTAAATCCTGCCCTATTTAAATGTATAAACCTAGAAAATTTACCTATCCATTGTGTACTTGGATACAAAACATACAAAACAGATATAATAATCTGATTATGAGTACCTATCTCATTGTGCTTTGATGATTAAAAAAAACTAAAATAAATGATTTTTCTTCTTTCCTTTCATCCTTCCTCCCTTCCAATTCAGTAAAATAGCCATTAGCATGTCCCAGTGAGTTAAGAAAGCAGCCTGGTGGTAGCCGGGACCTATATAAAGATGGCACTAGAGCAGAGGAGAAGGGAGCACAATGGGAAAAGAGCATGGTGGTGGCCCAGTGAGGTTGGAGAGTGGATCATATACAGAGAAATTGTATGAAATGTATTGAGGATAAAGGGAAATACAACCTGGCACAAGAAAATGAAGTGCTAAGAAAAGCACAGGAAAGCAGTTTGAACAGGCTTTAACTGGTCAAATCTAGAACAATTTCAACACCAAAATGAATCACAAAAATAATAAGTTATAATTCATTACATGAAATTTGAAATCCATGAGTACACAATGATATAAATTAATTAACAAATGAAGAAAAGGAAAAGCTTTCCTTTATAGTAGACTGACTATTAAATATATAGAAGGAATGATGGAATTAGAAAAGTCACAGCAGTATTTAAAAATTAGCATAATGATAATTCTTGCAAGAAATAGCATGATTGCCAAAATTATTAGGTGAGTATAGGAGGAAGAACAGGATTTACGTATTCTCTCCTCACAAAATCCTTATTAATTATGGAGGAAAGAAAAAGTAACTTTCTAGTCTAGAAACACAGAGGACATCATCACAGGCAAATCAAAGTCACTACTGCCTGTAATGGAACAAACTGGTGTCATTTGATTCCCAAAAGAATAAAATGATAAAAAAGGACAGTGTCACTATGACATTCTGGCCAAAAATGAACAACATGGATTTCATCATGAGAAAATTTTAGAAAAACACAAATTAAGGGGTATTTTATGAAATAAGGCACTGTAGGATTCACACATATGAAGTTCATGAAAGTAACTGAAATACATATGATTCATATATAGCTATTATATATAAACTGATCACTTTATGTACTTCATTTTATTGGCTCTATACTAGACAGTGAAAGAGTTATGTATATATAATGTATATAGCTATTATATAGCTATATATGAATATATATGAATATACATATTCGTATATATATGAACATGCATATGGATATATATGTATATTCATGATTAAGCTTCACTTGTTGCTCTGTCCCATCTATCAAGTATTCATATATATTCATATAAGTAAATAGTTATATAAATATATATAGTTATAAAATGTATATATTTATATATAGCTATTTACATATATATGAATATATATATATAGTGAAGAACTGATTACTTTATCCACATCATTTTACTGGCTGTATACTAGACAATGAAATAGCTCTATATATTTTTTATAGCTCTATGTTTTGTATACATAAATACATAGCCATAAAATATAATTTTATATAGCTATATATTTCACATATGTTTTATATGTGATGACATATCTTATCACATATATAGAGAGAAAACATATATATCTTACAGCCATATATATGGCTATAAAAAGCATAGTTGGGATGATTGCTAAAATTTGCATGGGACCTCTGGATGGAGAATAAACAGGAGTTTGGTTGGTTTGTTTTATATTATTCATACAACTTTTCTGTAAGTTTGAAATTCTTTCAAAATAAAATAAAATATTAAGCAACTTAAAAAATGACTCATAGTAAGCACTCCATAGGATCTTTATTATTGATAAAGGATGGGTCTTTATCTATAAAGATAGTAGTAGAGGAAATGACTTAGGATATGTAGGCAAGGGCCAAAGGATGAAAAGCTCTAAAACAATTGTACATTATTCTCTTATAAAATCAGGGAAAAAAAACTCATAAGTATGATTTTCAAATATTGCCTTTGTAACTGTGGAGAACCGATTACTTTACCCACTTTATTTTACTGGCTCTATACTAGACAATGAAGTCTCACTTGTTGTTCCCCTAATAGACCATGTGATTCCATGTTTCATAATTTTCCTTAAATTATTTTTCTTACTGGAGTATCTTTCTCCTCGTTGTCTAGCTGAAAAAAATTTCAACCCATCATTTAAGATAGTTATTCATCATCCACCCTTTCACTCCACCATACAATCGCCTCTATTGTTACACTGACCTTAAGTGTCTGTTTAGCAATCTTTCTCTTTTCTTAGATTTGAACTCCCTGAGGGCAGAAACCAGAATGTTTCATTTTATTTTCTCATCTCAAGAACACACCATGACATACACCATATGATTAATGCTCAATTATGCTTTATATTGAAATAATTAATGAATGCGACTGTTTGTTACGTAGAGGCAATGTAATGCAGTACAAACAGTTCAGGGTATTGAATAAAGAAAGCTCAGAATTAGACAACGTCTTCTCCACTCATAGCTGTGGGCCCATTTGCAAGTTACACAATATCTCAAAGTCTTGATTTCCTCATTTATACAATAGAAATAATAATGCTTACCAAGTTGCACAATTTAATGTAAGTATGCAACTTATGTCAAATTTCTACCTTCTCTTGTGTTGTGTAGTCCTCTCTTTGGAAACTATTCTTGATCGTTGGTACCTTAGGATTTTCCCAGCCTGCTCCCATTAGTCTTAACATACCCAATGACAATACTGGGGAAAAAGATATCAGGTCCCATATCATACTACAAAATATTTTTAAATGATAACTTAAAACACATTTAACATTAGTTTTCTAGCTAACAAAGTTTTTCCCCCTTCTAATGGGATCCCCAAGAATTAAACTTTACTAAAATGTAGTTTATTGTAAAAAGAAACTATAATTTAATAATTTAATATTGAAATAATGTAAATTTTTAAGTATACATTTCTTTTCTAAATCTATGATGCTATATTTTAAATTTGATTTTGATTGTTTTGGCTTTTCTTGGGGGGTTCCTTGTGATCTCCAACAATGATATTAATCTCAAATGAACCAAATTATTGTTTAACCTAAAGTTAAGAAATATGAACGATATTAAGTATTCTTACCTAAAGAATATTTTGTTTGCAGAACTCTACTGTTGTAAATAAAAAAGCTATTATGTGTCAACCATGCAAGATGATATGTGCAGACAGAGCATAGTTTTCTGCCAAGTATGATGGTTAAAATAAAAGGTGCAATTTATGTGCAATCTTATGTATATACTCATTTCATTTCATTTCTTTACAAAAACACTCTCTCAAAAATACCATCAGTTCTAACTTTAAATATGGTATTGCTGGAAGTAGTATATAGAAATGTCTTCATGCTTATCATGGTGACATTAATGTCCACCTAAATTTTAAAGTGATAAATGCAGTAACGTATGAAAAAATAACACCACAACTTCATCAATCAACTTCTAACTTGCCTTTGCAAACATTCCATACCAACAATAGGTGAACTGATAGAGTTTAAAGTCCATAACATATTTGTAAATTAGATCAAGGTTGAACTTCACCACAAAAGAATGTGCTTCGAAATAAGAAAGAAATGTGATCTTAAGAGTGACCCTACAGTGATGGTCCTTGCATTATGGTAGTTAAGTATGAATACTGGAGTGAAATTGCCTAGATGTGAATACTGGTTGTACGACTTAAGTGTGTGACCTGGATCCAGTTACTTACTCTCTCTCACTCTCAGTTTCTCTGACTATAATAGTGCTTATCTCAGAGTGTTGCAATGAATACGTGCATAGAAGAGTGTCTGGCACTTAGTTAGCATTCAATAAATCTTGGCTATTAGTGTGATTGATACCTAACTGAACTGTAGAATCTCAGCAAATTCATTTAATCTCTCTTTGTGCTCACCTTTTTCTTCTATGTATAATGTAGATAACTTTTCAGTTTGTATGAGGATTAAATGAGAGTATGTATTTGTATACCTAGCATACAGTAGCAAATACACATAGATGCTGTTAGAATTAGCATGAGTACTTGAAAGGTTTAAACATATCTTAAACCATGTCTTACATATTGCTGGGCATCACCCTTGACTCTGAAAATCAATACAGAGGTTTATAAACAAGATTGTGGAGTGGTGGAACGCCAAGCAAGATCAGTTAGTTAATATGAGGGCAAAACCCATAAGGCTACAACAGATGGGACAGTGATAGAAAGCAACTGAGGCAAAGCTACCTTAGTTTATAAAAGCTTTCTCGTCCGCTCTTGGATGAGTAGGAAATAGCCCAGTGTCTTCCCTTGGCCTTGCGTTCAGGTTTACTAATACATTAATTTGCTTATGAATTTGACAGCTATTGAGTGCACCCTGTATGTTTAATACTGTGCTAGATCCTGAGGTTGCCGTGGTGAGCAAGGTGGACACAACTCAAGTCTATGTGCAGCTTAAAGATTGAGCAACACATAAGCTCATCACAGTTGCCACATACAGACTTTATTTTTTCCTAAATTTGCCTATATTTTTAAAAAATAAGTAAAGAAAAGTAATATTAACAACATCTAACAACTGTTGAGCATATCTTATGTGTCAAAAATTATCACAAATCTTTTACTTGCATTACTTCTAATCCTCTCAATAATCCCATAAAGGGGGCACTATGATTACACGTATTTACAGTTGAAGCATTTGGAAGACAAACACTAAGTCATTTGTTCAAGATAATGCAGCAGATATCGGAGAGTTAGGATCCTAAGCCAGGTCTTTGGGCTCTCAACTCAATGTTCTTAACAGCAATTCTTTTATTCATTATGAATTTTGATAAAGCTTTTTAATTTCAATGTTTATAAAGAAAGGAAAGAAAGAGCTTGTAAATATTAGTCAAGCAGATGAATTGGTAATCATCCACCGCAACCCCCCAACAAAATAGAAAACTGAAGAAACATTTCATGTGTTTGCACAGGTTGCCAGATTATGCTGAATGTCATGGGTGATGAGGGTAGGAAATGTGTGAGTATTGATGAAAATATTTCCATATTGATGTTTTATCTGCAATCTAAAACTTATAACAGCTTTAGGTATATTTCTAAAAATTATGTAGAACTTGAATTGTTACTCTTAAAATTTTAGTTTTATTGTAAATAAGCTCAAAATTAAAATTATTTATTGGTTTAAGAATATTTGTATAAGTTGTATTTTCTTGTACAGGTTAACATAAAAATATACTTTGTGTTTTTGAGGTTAGAAACATATTTGTCTTTTGTGTTTGTTCCCTTGCTACAGATGCTGAATGAATTCTAAATGACTAGGGCCAGTCATTAAAATTTTAAAAAGATAAGCTTAGGTTGTTTGAAAATGTTTATTTAGGCCTGGTCAGTGGCTCATGCTCGTAATCCCAGTACTCTGAGAGACTGAGGCAGGAGGATCACCTGAGGTCAGGAGTTCAAGACCAAGACCAGCCTGGCAAGCATGGTGAAGCCCCATCTCTACTAAAAAAAAATACAAAAAAAATTAGCCAGGTATGATGGCAGGCGCCTGTAATCCTAGCTACTCGGGAGGCTGAAGCAGGAAAATCTCTTGAACCGGCTAGGTGGAGGTTTCAGCCTGGGCGACAGAATGAGACGCCATTTAAAAAAAAAAAAAAAAAAAAAAAAAGATCTAATAAAACATATGGTTTAAATATTACAGTAATATTAAAACCACCTTATATTCATATAGTGTTTACACTTCACACAGCATTTCATATGCATTATCTGTAGTTTTAAAATTTGAGCTAGAGTAGAAAATTAATTGAAAAAGTTTCCTCCTCTCTACCCACATTCCCAATCATAAGCTTGGATGGAATGAGATCTTGTTATTTTATAGTGTTCAGCAGCTAATACTTTAGGTTAGAAATAGTTTCAAAAAGACTTTGTGTCACTGATAAAACTAAAGATGATAAAGACTTGTGTTCAATGTTTTATTTGTAGTAATGTTATTTAATAGCTTCTCTATTCATCATTTTATTCCTTATAACATCCCCAAGCTTCTTTCCAACATATATTAGACTATGTCAAGAATTTGGAAGGCGAGATGAGATAAAACACATGCCAACTGTCACCAGTTTGGACCACCACCAACCAGGCAGTCAAATAGCACCTCAATGTTTATAGAGAGCATCATTAGTCATGAAGTAATCTTGTATGGTAAATTATTCCCTGTGGGACATTTTAAAACACGTATTCCTGCTAGTGTGAGCAAGACACCTGCTTTGACAATATAAGGAAACACCAAATTGAAAAATAGATGAGAATAAGTAGGGAAGCATTTGAGAGAAAACAGACATAGAGTAATAAGCTTCTTATGCTTTGAAAAATAGGCCTTCAGCCTTGGCTTCTTGCTTTTCATGTATGTAATACTAGAATCATATCTGTAGCACATTTTGATTAAAGATGATAGGTGATTTTTTTGTTTTGTTTTTGCTGTTCTAAATTCAGAGAACACATATAAATTTTTAAAATAAAATTTTTAGCAACACCTTTGAGTAATCAGGTAGGAAAAGAAAGTTGTCATGGAATTACCACCTGTCTACCTAGTTTATTGCTATGAATATCTGAATTTGTGTATATTTGCACAGAAAATTATACATGAACATGTGAATATTCATATCTATAGATGTGTTGCAGGAGACTAATGAGGAGACAGATTTCAATCATAGTTTAATTTCATACAGTAAGAATAAAATGATTTCTACTATTTTTATAGCCTTGGTTTGGAATTATCATTTCATTTTCTAAGTATGATGAAGAACTACAAGCTTTTATAAAGACTGGATCATATTAATTTCCTACCAAATATTTAGAAAAATTAAGTATGTGTGGTTTCAGTAATCCTGACACATATCTAGAGAGAAATAATGTTTTGAGTTGGTGATAAGTGTATACTTTTCCAACAGTATTTCTAATACCTTTTTTTATACAGTTTTCAGAGACAATTTACATGTTATACAATTCACCCATTTAAAGTGTACAATTGCATGGTTTTTAGTATGTTCACAGAGTTGTGCAAGCATAAACACAATCCATTTTATTGCATTTTCATCACCCCAGAAAGAAACTCCATTACTATTAGCAATTATTCCCAATTTCTCTTCCCATCCTCACCTATCCTCTCCCCAGACCTCCTGGCCCCAAGCAATCACTTACCTACCGTCTATTTATTTGCCTATTCTGGACTTTTTCAGTCTCTTATCTAACTGCAATTATATGTCCTTGACTGAGATCTTTGCATTCTCCTCCTCCTAGCCTTCCAAGCTCTCTGGTAACCGACATTCTACTCTGTTTGTCTATAAAATCAGCTTTTTTAGAATCTACATGTAGGTAAGATCATGTGATATTTATCTTTCTACGCTTGGCTTATTTTACTTAACATAATGTTCTTCAGGTTCGTCCATGTTGCAAATGTTGACAGGATTTTATTCTTTTTGATGGCTAAACAGAATTTCATTTTGTATATATAACACATTTTATTTATCTCCCTATCCATTGATGAATTCCTAGGTTGTTTCTATTTCTTGGCTATTATGAATAGTGCTGCAGTAAACATGGGAATGCAGAGATCTCTTTGACACAGTGATTTTATTTCCTTTGAATATATATGCAGTAGTGGTATTTCCAAGTCATGTGGTACATGTATTTTTAATATTATGAGGAACCAGCGTACCATTTTCCATAAGAGCTAATTTACTTTACTCTTACTAATTTACTTTCCTACCAACAATGTACAAGGGTTCCCTTTTCTCCATATCCTTGCCAGCATTTGTTATCTTTTCTTATCTTTCTAATAATAGCCATTTTGGCAGATCTGAGGTGATACTTCATTATGCATTTGCTTTGCATTCCCTGATAATTAGTGTTGTAAAGCATTTTTTCATATACCTGTTGGACACTTGTACATCTTTTATGAGAAATGTATGAATACATATTGTGTGTTCTGAATACACATTTGCTCATTTTAATAGGGTTATTTGTTTTCTTGCTGTTGAGAGTTTATTCTCCCTGTATATTTCAAATATTAACCCCTTATCAGATGTCTATTTTACAAATATTTTCTCCTATTCTGCAGGTTGTCTCCTCACTCTGTTGATTATTTCATTTGCTATGTAAAAGCTTTTAGTTTAATGTAATCCCATTTGCCTGTTTTTGCTTCTGTTCCTTTTGCCTTTGAGGTCATATTGAAAAAACTGTTGCCCAGACAAATGTAATTAAGATGGGTATGTTTTCTTTTAGTAGTTTCATAGTTTCAGGTCATACATTTAAGCTTTTGATTCATTTACAGTTTGGGTATTTGTATATGGTAAGAGTAAAGGGTTTAATTTCATTATTCTGCATGTGATATCCAGTTTTCCCAACATCACCTATTAAAGAGACTGTCATTTCTCCATTGCATATTTCTGGCATTTTCATCAAAAATCAGTTGACTATAAATGTGCAGCTTTTTTCCTGGGGTCTCCATTCTATTCCACTTGCGTGTCTTTTTTATGTCACTATCATGTGCTTTCATTTATTATAGCTTTGAAGCATAGTTTAATGTCAGCAAATGTGATTCCTCCAGTTTGTTCTTTTTGGTCAAGATTGGTCTGACTATTTGGGATCTTTTGTGGTTTCATACAAATTTTAGTACTTTTCTTTCTATTTCTGTAAAAAATGTCATTTGCATTTTGATAGAGATTGCATTGACTCTGTAAATCACTTTGGGTAGTGTGGACATTATAGCAATATTTATTCTTGCAATCCATGAACACAGGACATATTTTCATTCATTTGCTTCTTCTTCAGGTTATTTAATTAATGATCTATAGTTTTCAGTGTAAAAATCTTTCACTTCCTTTGTTAAATTCATTCTTAGGTATTTTCATTTTTGGAGCTCTTATCAATGAGATTGTTTTCTTGATTTATTTTTCATATAGTTTGCTATTGGTGTATAAGAAACACTACTAATTTTTATGTATATTTTGTATCCTGTAATTTTACTGAATTTTTTAAATAGGTATAACAGGTTTTTTTTGGTGAAGTCTTTAGAATTATTTTAGTATAATATTACATAATATGCAAAAAAGGAATAATTTAACTTTTTCTTTTCCAGTTTGGATGCTTTTTATTTTTTGTCTTACCTTATCTCTTTAGCAAGACTTCCAACACTATGTTGACTAGAAGTCATAAAAGTGGGCATACTTGTCTTGAGTCAGATCTTAGAGGAAATAATTTCGACTTTTGCCCTTTCAGTATAATGTCAGCTGTGCGTTTATCATATATGGTCTTTTTTTAGGTTAAGGTACATTCCTTCTAAACCCAATTTGTTGAGAGTTCTTATTAGGAAGTGATGTTGTAGTTTGTTAAATGCTTTTTCTGTATCAATTGAAATTATCCTATAATTTTTGTCCCTTATTATGTTAATATAATATAGCATGTCTATTGTTTTGTGGATATTGAACCATCCTGCATCTCTGGGATATATTCTGCTTGATCATGGTGAATGACTTTTAATGTGCTGTTAAACTTAGTTTGCTAGTATTCTGTTGAACGTTTTTGCATCTCTGTTCAGCAGGGATATTGGCCTGTAGTTTTTCTTCTTGTTGCCGTTGTTGTTGTTGTACCCTTATTTTGTTTTCGTATCAGATAATGTTGGCCTTATAAAATGAGTTTGAAAATACTCTTTCCTCTTCAATATTTTTGAAATACTTCGAAAGGAATTCATATTAGCTTTTATTTTAATGTTTTGTAGAATTCAGAAGTGAAGTCATGAGGTTCTGGACTTTTCTTTGATGGAAGACTTTTATTAGATTTAATTATTCAACTTCGGTATTGTATATATTGAGGAATTCATCTGTTTCTTCTAGTTTATTTAATTTATTGGCATACAATTGTTCATAATAGTCTTTTATGATCCTTTGTATTTCTGTGATATCAGTTGTAATGTCTCCTTCTTCATCTCTAATCTGTTTATTTTAGTCTTTTCTCTTTTTCTAATCTAGCTGAAGATTTGTTGATTTTTTCTTTTAAAAACTCAACTTATTTTGTTGATTTTTGTGTTGTTTTTCTCATCTCTATCTCATTTCATTCCATTCCAATTTTTATTATTTCCTTTTTTTCCACTAATTGTGGGTTAAGTTTGTTCTTGTTTTTCTAGTTACTTGAGGTGCAATGTTAGGTCTTTTGAGCTCATTCTTCTTTTTTATCGTAGGCATTTATTTCGATAAGCTTCCCTCTAAGTACTGTTTTTTGCTGTATCCCATGGGTTTTGGGATATCTTGTTTCCATTTTCACTTCTCTAAAGAAAGCTTAACATTTCTCCTTTTTTTTTTTTTTTATTGACCTATTGGTTATTTAGGAGCATGTTATTTAATTTTAATGTACTTATAAAGTTTCAAAAGTTCCTCCTGTTATTGATTTATAGTTTTATGCCATTGGGGACAGAAAAGATACTTGATAGAACTTAAACCTTCTAAAATTTGTTAAGACTTGTTTTTGTGGCTTAACATATAATGTACTATGGAGAATGTTCCATGTGCACTTCAGAAGAATGTGTATTTGGCAGCTGTAAATGTCTGTTAATTCCATTTGGTCTGGAGTACAGTTTAAATGCAGTGTTTCTTTGTTGATTTTCAGACTGGATGTTACGTCAATTCCCGAAATTGGCTGTTTAAGCCCCCTACTATTATTGAATTGCAAGTTATCTCCCCCTTTTGATTTAATAATATTTGGTTTATGTATTTGGATGCTCCACTTTTGGTTGCATATATGTTTAGAATTGTTATATCTTCTTGTAGAATTGATATCTTTAGTATTGCATAATGACTTTCTTTGTCTCTTTTATTGTCTTTGACTTAAAGTCTGTTTTATCACATATACTGCTCATTTTGGCTTCTGTTTGCATGGAATAACTTTTTCTATTTCTTTACTTCCAGTCAATATGTGTCTTTACTGAGAAGATGAGTTTCTGGTAGGCAGCATATAGTTGGGTCATGTTTTTCCAATCAATTAAGCCAGTCTATATCTTTTAAGTGGAACATTTAACTCATTTACATTCCAGGCTATTATTGATATGTGAGGGTTTATTATTGTCATTTCATTAACTGATTTATGGTTGGTTTCTATATTCTTTGTCTCTTTCTCTCTTTGCTTATCATTGTGGTTTTTCAGTTTTTGGTCATGGTGACGTTTGAGCTCTTTGTCTTTCTCATTTGTATGTTTGCTCTACCAGTGGGTTTTATACTTCTGTGTGTTTTTATAATGGTGATATTTTCCTTTTGTTTGGAGGTGCAGAACTCTCTTAAGCATGTCTTGTAGGGCTGGTCTAGAACTGATGAATTCTTTCAGCTTTTATCTATCTGTGAAATACTTCATTTCTCCTTCATTTATGAAGTATATATTTTTTAGGTTTAGTATCCTTGACTTACAGTCTTTTTCATTCCGCATGTAGAATATATGTTTATAGAATTTTTATCTTTGTCTTTGACTTTTGACAGTCAATGTGAGAAGACAGTCTTGTCAATGTTCCATTGAGAAACTTCCTATGTCTAGATGTCTAAATCTCTTGCTAGACTTGAGAAGTTTTCAGCTGTTATTTCATTAAATAGGTTTTTTATCCCTGTTGTTTTCTCTTAACATTCTGGGACACTGAAAATACAAATATGTGGTCATGTCATAGTGCCCCATATATCACATTGGCTTTGTCCATTCTTTTTTATTCTATTTTCCTTATTTTTATCTGACTGGTTTATTTAAGAAGACCTATCCTCAAGTTCTAAAATCTCTTATTCTGCTTCATCTAGTCAACAGTGAAAGCTTTCAATGCATTTCCTTCAATAACTTTTTCAGTTCCAGAATTTTTATTTGATTCCTTTTTGTGCTATCTCTTTGATAAATTTTTCATTTATAGCATGGATTATTTTACTAATATTTTGTTTTATTTATCTCAATTTTCTTCTATCCCACTGAACTTTTTAATAACATTATTTTAAATTCTTTATTTGGGATTCAATAATTTTTTTTCAGTAGAATCTGTTGCTAAAGAATCATTGTATTGCTTTGGAGGTGTCATATTTCCTCGCGTTTTTACACTTCTTATGTCCTGACATAGATATCTGTTCATCTGGTGTAACAGTCACTTCTTCCAATTTTCTGAATTTGCTTTTGTAGGGGAGGACTTTTTCCTGAAGATGTGTTTGTGGTACTGGATAGATAAGGGAATTTTGGCTTTGATTCAAGGTGTGTGCAGTAGTGTAGTCTCCATATGATCTTTACAAAGGTGTCAGTGGTGTCTGAGATTTCCCCAGTGGCTTAGGGTGTGGTTGTTAGTGAAGGCTGTGGTGAAGTTTGCTAGTGATGGAGACAATAGGTGGGCCCATCCTTCAACTTCAGTGGTGGCAATGGCAGGCGTGATGTGCCTATCTTTGGGCGCAAGGCAGCATATAATGACATGGGTGTTAGCGGTTCTAGGTGGGTGAATAATTCTTGGGCCCCTAGGCAGCTTGCTTAGGTTCCAGCAGTGGCAGCAGTGGGCCAGGTGGATGAGCAGGTCCTTGAGCCCCTGGGCAGTGGATATGGTGTGGATGGTGGCAATAGCAGTGACAGAATAATCCTCTGGCTACCAAGTAGTTGGCACTGGTGTTGGTGGTGGCTGTAATAAGCTGAGTGGGTCAGATCCCAGGCCTGCAGTTGGCACATTCAAGTGATTGCTAGCTGTGGTGATAGCAACAGATTGGGTGGGCCCATTCTCAGGCCCCCAGAAGGAGTGCTCAGGTGCTAGCCATGGTGGACAGGGGAAGGCAATCCCTCATTCCTTAGACATTATACTCAGATATGGGTGTGTTGAGCCAGACAGTGTAGTCCTGTCCTCAGGCCTCCCAGTGGTATATGAAGGCACTGACTATGGTATGTAGGGTCAGGGTGATCTCTAGGTTCCCAGCAGAATGCTCTGATGGAGGTGCCAGCACCTGCACTGTGACCTTTCTCCTAGGGAGGGTGACGTTTCTTCCAGCATCAGGAACTATAAACAGGCAGCTGGAGAGCCCATGTTTTGGCCCCAGGTGGTGTCCATAAACAGGGTACCCTTTCTTCAGGGCACTTCTAAATGCATGACAGCCATGCTATTAGGGACAGCAGGGTAACTGCCAACGGCTTGTGCTTTGGCCTTGACAGCAGCAGCCAGCAGCAGTGCCCAGCTGCATACAGGGGATTTCGATGGGGCTCTAAGGGCAAAATGGGCAGAATGCAGTCTGGTGGGGGCTGGGATCTCAAAATGGCACCTTGGTATATCTGCTTAGGACTCAATGGATATGTAGGACCCAGTCTAAGCAACCTCTCTGGAGCAATGCCATCATATTGTCTCCAGGTGACTCCTTGTGTTAGTCTCGGAGCCCACATGGTCAAGGGGCTGTCCCATAGCCAGAACTGCAGGAGTCTACAGCAGAAATGTGGACCTCTGGTGATCATTCAATCACCCTTTTTCTGCACTGGGGAGGCTCTCCAAGTTCCCAGTGGATCTCTGCCATAGAGGCTCCCACCCTCCCTCTTCTCCCTGGCCTTAAGTGTTTCCCATCACTTCTCTATTGAATTCCAGAGTTCTCTGTTAGGTAATTTATTCAAAGTTTGATTGTCTACTCACTATTTTAGTTCTTCTTTGTGGAGTAGGTGAGTACCTCTAGTCAGCCATCTTGAAGCTGTGAAACAAAAATAATTCTCAGGACCCCCAAATCTAAGCCAAAGGGAAAAGTTAAGCTAGAAACTGCACCAGGCAAACCTGCCTCCCATTTTATTCCTAAATAAGATAGCTACAAAGATTAAAAAGAAAGCTACATCTCTTCCTCACAATTGCCCATAAGGAAATTCCTTGTGGGCCTCCAGATCTTCACCCTAAAACAGTTCTATTGACTTCCACCCTGGCTATCTTAACTGATAGCTTATCTTCCCAGGTGGGGGACAAAGGACAGACAGAACCTAAAGTCATCCCTCTGCTCACCGATTGCTTCCTCTGCCCTATTGTCTATGTAAAAATGAAGACTCACTGAGTCAAACTAAGGCATAAGTGACTATTCCTGTATGCCCTCTCACATGTAAATTGTGCATTCTGTGAAAGTCTCATCTAAGACTCAAAAGAATGCAACCTTTTGTCTCTTATTTCCTGTAATCTGGAAGCCTGAGTTGTCCTGCCTTTCTCGATCAAACCAATACGTACATCTTACAAGCATCGATTGATGTCTCAAGTCTCCCTCAAATGTATAAAACCAAACTCTGCCCCTACCACCTTGGGCATATGTCATCCGGACCTCCTGAGGCTGTGTCATGTGTGCATCCTTAACTTTGGAAAAATAAACTTTCTAAATTGATTGAAACCTGTCTCACATATTTTTGAGTTCACAAAGCCGTAAGCAGTAATTTCTAATAGTGTTTTTCATTTCTGTCTAAATCAATAGATTTTACTAAGTATAATCTAGTTTTCTAGACATTTACTAGTAATGTCTCATTTACTGTGTGTTGAACATTTTGCAAAATGTATTCTAAAATAACATAATAGATTAATTTCATGCAGTCTTACAGTACAAATACTTCCCAGACATCTTTCTGAGGACCCTAATAACCATATGGATGAATTTCAATAGAAAAGATATTTTCCAGCCAGATCCAACAATGGCAGCTAACACTGGAAAACACATTGCAAAGAGTAACCACCTTTAGAGCCCAGAGTGGGCTCTAAAGACAGCAGTGTTAAATATTTTAAGACCTCAGTGTTCTACAGGAAACATTGGAATAGACAGCTAAAGGTCCAGTTCAGGCTCCGACTCTGCCGCTGATGAAATATGTAAACTTGGGCAGTTAGTGCTATACTTTAAGCTCTGTGTTCTGGAAATAATCCCCTGGGGTGACCTGCAAAATTCCTGCCTTCTTCAGATACACTACCACAACCACCATCTAGAGAGTCTGCAAATTTTCCTGTCTCCATTCTGGGGCTTTCTGTCATGACAAATAGACACATTAATTATTCTTTTTATACTTAACCTCATAGGATTCATGGGACACTCAGGCAATATAATGTGTTGTTGAAAGATGCTGAAATGAAAGAAAGTGGTTGGACAAACTACAGTTCTATATCTTCTTATGCAGATGTTTAGAGACAATCATAGTTGACCGGGATTTGAGATGGTCTCTTATTTCTTGCTATCTTTTGTGCTGACCAACTCTTCTGTTTATTGCTACCTGTTCCTGTAGAACGGGAGCCATGTGGTACTCCATGTACCTCACTTTGAATCCATTATAGCTGTGATTCCTGGATGCATGGTAAGGCTATGCTTGTATTCTGGATTTGAAACTAAAAGGTAACCTTAACATTTTATAAAGTCAATTTCATTCATTAGGCAAATTGCCACATTTGAGAATAAGCAATTTAAGCATTTTTATCTGTCTTGTGGCTTCTGTGAGTAGTGTAATCACCATGGATTGTGTCACGGACCAGATTCAAAGCCTTGTAATTGTATGTCAGTGGGCGATATGATGCTAAGCGTTCTCCTGGAGCTCTTTACCAGACCCCTTCAGTTTCCCACTCCCCTGGGACATACCGTGACTTCTGATATACAATAAAGATCATTTGGAAGCATTGTTCTTTCAAGCCTCTTAGACTTCATTCAATTTGGAGGATCTTGCTGTCCCCATCTTAAGCTGAAGTAATAATAATACACAGTAAAAGTAATATTTATTGTTTGTGAGAACTGTGTGGCAAAGAAACACTCTGCCTGTGGACTCCTTCCAAGAAACTCAAATTTGTATTATTAATCCTTATTGTAGATTGCTACCATCTATGGAAATTGCTATGGTGTAAAATGCAGAAACACATTTCCTTTGTTAGAAACCTAATTGATTCATTTAGAACTTTCTTTTGTTAATCTACCAAATCACAGTTACTAAATACTACACTTGATAGCCTAGGTACAGTTATTATTAACATGGCAATTATCATGGGAGAGGTTTTCAGCCCACATTCATATTTATTTTTCTTGTAATATAAAATGGCCCATACTTTTGAAAAATTTCTTGCAATTGAATTTAAACTTTATCTTTAAAGGCAAAGCATTCCAGGAGAAGAATATGACAAATCTTTCTCCACTATACGGAAATACGTATATGTGTTTGTGTTTGTTCATATACACACACAGACATATGTGTATATATACATAATGCATAAATTTCTTATTGTTATGAATTATATTTTATGAAAATTAAAACAACCTACTCCTGATAAATACCTTTTTCTAAAATGATGCATATTTTCAAACTGCAGAAAACTATTTTAAATATTGTGATTCAGTATAGCAACAAGGCAAACTAAAAAATCCTCTCCTCCCCCTTAAATGTGATGTTTGTGTTAATGATTATAAGGGTTCCTATGAATAATAAAACTACCAATTTATTGATTCCTTACTATGTGCTAAGCACTTTCCTTATACATCTGCTTCTTACTTTTCCCAACAGCCCTGAGTCAAGCACCACTACTTGCCCCACCGTAGAGAAGATTAAATGAGAGAAAAGTTTTCATAACTTCCTCCAGGGTGTAGAAGCTTGTGTTGTATCATCTTGGACTTGAACTCTGAAGCTCTCATTTTAGATCCTGAGTCCTCTACCATTACATTTTACTATTGTTCTTGCAACACAATAAACTTGATATTTGTCAAATTCAATAAACTAACGACAAAATTAATTAAGGAAAAATTCAATGTATTCAACCATTCCATAGACTTTTCTTTGGTTTTTGGTTCTTCCAAGAAACCAAGGCTGTCTCCAGGTGGCACAAAACCTGTAGAGCCATTTAGGATAATTTCTCAGCTGTATGTTCTTGTAGTATTCATTTCACCTCTCAGATTTATTTACCATACCTGACTGATGAAGCTAGATCTGAGAATGCATAATGTACTTTCCAGCTCGGTATTTATGATTTTTATTAAGTTCTCAGCACTCATTGAAATATAAGGCATTTAGATAATCCATTCCAGTACTTGAAATCATTACTTGATAGGTGTTAATAACTCAAAACTATATTCATTCTTAATCCAATGTTTATTGAAGAGCTGCTAATGTTAAACATCACTTATATGACCTATGAATAGTCTATTTTCTATATGGCAAAAAGACTCTTCAATTCTGATATTTCTTATACTAAAGTAGCAGTTTTGTTCCTTCATTCAACTTTTGTGTATGGATTCCTGTGATTCCTAGTGAAGAAAATCAGTTTTCCTAGGGTTTAGCACCACTGCCATGGACCTTTATTTGTGTATGCCTTATTAGGATGACAATGTTGTCTCGTGTAGCATCCTTTTGGCAACACTAGAATACTCCTTGTCTCAAATGTTACATCTGAACTTCCAGTATTACAGGAGGTAGAAATTTGGATTTTTTCCCCCTCTATTGGGCATTTTATAATATCTCTTACAAATATAAGTTTGGCATTTATAATATTGGCATTTTATAATATCTCTTACAAATACAAGTTTGGAGCCTAAATCATGCATGTTTTATATGAAATGTACAGACCAATATGGATATGATTTTCTACCTCTAAAATATAAAATGTCAAATAAAAGATATTTTTACTCCCTCATTTATTCCTCTCTATGTATTTTTCTTTTTTCAGAAATCACATCTTTATTTTCATGCCCAATTGCTGACTCTTTTGCAAAAATATATTTTAAATATTTTAAAGTACCCACAAAGTTTTATAGCAAGTTTTAAAGCAACTTTTTGCTTGCAAATTAGAATGCAAAGTAGTTGGACTTAGATGGAGGTAAAACGAAAATTCCTATTACAGCATCTGCAAATTACAAGTGAAAGTCACTTATAACTTATCCTGCAGTGCTTTTGAAAAACTTAGCTTGTTTTCTTCAAAGAAGAAAAATGCTTCATGAAAGGTCTAATAAAACATTTAAATTACTAAGGATAATTTGAAAATTTAAGTTTTATGGAATTTAGATGATTACTAGAATCCCAGCAAGTAGCATAATGGACATAATTTTTATAACAGTTGAGAATTACTGTGCACATGATACACTTGCATTGATTTGCATTTAAAACTATACTTAACCCAAGTCACCAATCAAAAAGAATTTTTTGGCAAAATGTAATTATCTTGATAAAAACCTTAGGTTGTCCAGATCATCCTATAAATGTGAATTCAATGGAATGGTACATTTATTTACAACATCAAGTCATATAACTTCTGGATAGTTTCATATTTTTGTGAAAATCATTCTGAAAGCTAATAGAGACAGAGATATAGATATGTGCCTGTGTGTATGTGGGGGGGGGACTGTTTATATCTATATCAATATTATATATATGAACCCATATTATTAGATATTAGTATTATATATACAGATATGTGTGTGTGTGTGTGTGTGTGTGGTGTGTGTGTGTGTGTGTGTGTGTGTGTTTTACTACCAAACAAATTGCTCAGGTTTGTGGTCCTCCTCCCTAACAATGAGGGGAGTAGCTGTCTTCCTACTCAAGTCCAAGATGATGGAACACAAGTTTCCACACCCTGGAAGACATTATAAAACAGTTTCTCTCATTTTAGTAGCTGTCTTCACTAAAAAGACCAGGGACATGATGACTGCATGCTTTTCCATTGTCTGTTCATCTGCCTTCTGAGAAATGACAAAAATCGTAAGGATTGAGTCCTTCCAAATTCACTCCAAGAAACTGTACACTTTGAAAGGAGAAGCAGGACACCAGAAAGGACAGCAGGGAGGAAAAAGGAGGGAAAGATGAGAAAAGGAAAGACAGTTTAGAGAGAAGGGTGAGTAGGAGGGAGAAAGAATGAAGAAGGAATTCCCCTTTTCCTGTGTTTCAATCATCTTAAATCAACCTCCGATCTTCTTGCCCCCCCAGCTATCCTGAAGTCGTAATCCATTGGCAAACCCGAAAGAAGGAGACTAGCAGGGAGAAAATCATCCATATCTAATATGGGAGAAAAAGACACTTTAGAATCCAAATTTCTAGATCCTTGTCAAAGCATGAATTAATAAGCTAACTGAAGGAGATTAAGAAACTGCAGGTAGACCAACCTGAATCCTTCCACTTAGAATTGAGGAAAAAATAATTTATTTCAGTCTTAAAGCACAAATTGGCATTATGCTAAGCATAATAAATCAGTCACAGAAAGAAAAATACCACATGATCTCACTTACATATGGAATCTGACAAACTCAAACTTCACAGAAGTAGAGTACAGGGGTAGTTATTAGAAACTGAGGGACTGGGAGGGGGCAGGAATGGAAAGATGCTGGCCAAAGGTACAAAGTTGTAGTTAGACAGGAGGAATCAGTTTTTGAGATCTATTGCACAGTATGGTGATCATAGTTAATAATAAAGTATTGTATATTTCAAATTACTAAAAGACTAGATTTTAAATGTTCTCACTACCAAAAAAATGATAAGCATGTGAGGTGATGACATGTTAATTAGCTTGATATAATCATTTCACAATATGCACATATTTCAAAACATCACATTGTACTTTATAAACATATGATTATTACTCACCTATTACAAATAAAAATTAGAATTGAAAACAAAAGTAGAAAGTGACAGCTAATGTGTCTGCTGTATAAACAAATATGTTACTTTAAGAAAAAAAGAACAAATTGAGTAAAATGAATTACAAATACTATATCTACATTATATGTATCTAGTAGATTTTGTTTCTTCTGAAGAAAATTGATAAATATATCAAACTTGATGATGCAAATATGTATAAAATGTCAAATACCATATAAAAAAATTATTTCAAAATTTCACAGTTTAAAATAACAAATATTTGCTATTTAAAATAATTTCTCAAGGTTGAAAACCCAGAAGCAGCTCTGAGGTCAAAGTCTCTCATGAAGTTGTCAGCCCTGGCTGCAGTCATCGGAAAGCTCATCTAGGGATGGCACATCCACAGGCAAACTCACCTATGAGTGAGTTTCAACAGACCCCTATAGTGTTTGTCGAAAATCTTTAGTTCTTCATTATAGGGCTGCTCACAACATGGTAGCTACCTTTCCCCAGATGGAGTGATTCAAAAGAGAGAGGGCACCATGATGGAAGTCACAGTCTTTCATAATCTAATCTCAGAAGTGACATACCACCACTTCTGTTGTACAGAGCCCCCTGCTGCAATATGAAAGGGGACCGCATAAGGAAGTGAATATTAGGACCCAGAGTTCATTGGAAGTCATCTTGGAGGCTAGTTACCACATCATCCTTACACACTTGTTTCCTTCCTATATCATATAAAAATAAATGAGTAGAAAAAATAGTTTAATGAATCATGAATTTATGAAGAAATGTTTAGTATCAAATTTCTTTACAGTATTTTATGATTTTATTACTGTATTTCCTGAAATGAAAGCCATTTCCTATCATTTAACTGGAATTGAAACATATAAAAGACAAAACTGAAGAGAAAATTCTATGGATACATAACAGTTAACATTGTGTTCTTACGCATCACTAATACAAAGGAATGACAAAAATAAACTTTTAGCTCATAACCTGAACTGTCCCATTTAAAAACAAGACCAAACAAACAAACTTCTCTTTTGTTCAGAGTAATCTGAATGCTGCAGTTTAAAACCAAAATCAACCCATTCCCACATGCCTGCTGCTTCTATCACCCACCTAAATATTTCTTTGCTTAGTGTCTTTGTGCATGCAGGCCGCTATAACAAAATACTATAGACTGGTTGTTTATAAATAACAGAAATTTATATCACAATTCTGGAAGCTGGGAGGCCTAAGATCAAGGCAGATTTGTTTTCTGGTGAGGCCTGGGTTTCTGGCTCACATAGTCTCTTGTCCTCACCTGGTTGAAGGAGAACGTTGTCTTTGGGATCCCTTTTAGAAAGCCGCTAATTTTGTGACCTAATCCCAGAAGCCCCACCTCTTAATAACATCACCTTGAAGGTTAGGATTTCAACATAGGAATTTTGGAGGACATAACACTTAGAAGATAGAACCTAGATAGGTCTAGATGATTTCTTAGGTGGTACATTTCCCTAAACACCTTTTGCGACTGACCATCGTTGACCCCAGGTTATGGTGCTGATTGTTTCATTTTTGTTTCTGACCATTCCAATTTCCATAATTTCTATAAATATCCATTCCCTCCACTTCCCAGTACATTGTCATTCCAAAGATGGTTCTGAATAGCAAACTTGGAGCCATTTCGCCCAGGAATTCCCCTGCTACTTAAAACATCACAATTCTTAAATTTCAAATTATTTTCCTAAACTGCAGATCTATATTTTAAATGGAAATCAAGATGTATTCACTGTGATGTCACCAAACATATCAAATTCAATAAGTCTAAAGCAAACATGTTTTCTCACAACATCTACCCTTCCAGCTGATTTTCTTGCCACTGTGAATTGCATCTCAGTGAGGAAGTTATTTACATCAGAAACCTAAGAATGGTGTCACTCACTACAACTGCTACATAAAGTTGTGCAGTTAGTCCACTGCACGAAGGTATCCCAGTGGGATGACAAGTAGGAGTCGAAATGTAATCTTTTTCCCAAAGTCCTGTGCCCTGAGTATATGGGATCCATTGGGCAGAGAGAAGGGGCATCCTTCATTTTTCTAATGTTGTCTCCCATTTTCCAGCTCAGAGGAGCTACATCTGTCTAGAATAACTATTTTGTTAAACTTTGCAAAATTGCATTGAACCCTGAGCTCCCTGATCTAATCTACCACCAGACCCTGATGATTCCACCTCCTATGCAGCTTAAATAAACAACCTACACTTTTGCCCCATGTCCTCCTCCTTTGTTCAAATGATCATTCCTTGCCTAGATTATGCAACTCACTCCTAAATGGTCTTTTTTTGTGAACAGCATCAACCCTTCTACCCAACGTTTGCACTGTTGACAGACTAGTCCTTCTAAAATGCTCATCTAACCATCTGTTACCAAGAATCTCACATATTCATAAAAAAATATTTTAACCACTTACTATATGAATGTCACTTTATGACACCTAAATGCTCAAGCAAAAGTCTAAAGTCCAGAGCAAGGAAGCACAGATTTTCATGGTTTGACTGTTGCTTAGGTACCCAGCCTTACTATTTCACGTTCTGTAGAAGCCAATCACCCTGAACTACTGAAGGAGCCATGGCATCTCACACGTCCATGGATTGGCAGTTGCTATTTTCTCTACGTGAAATGCTGCCAACTTTCTTTGCTCCAGTAACTTTGCTTTATATTTCAAAGCTAACATAAACCATCATCTCTTCCTTTCCTGGCCCCCTAAATTAGCTGTTTTGTTTCTCATATATTCTCCCATAGCACCCTATGTCTTGGGAATTTTTCACATTGTGTTATTATATAATTACTGCTTCCTTATGTACTGGTTGTAAATTTCTCAGACACATGAAAAACAACTTATTAATGCTTGTATGTCCACAAGTAGATTCTCAGTAAATCATTGTCTTTTCTTCTGAGCAAAATATCCATAGTTATCAACATTTTTCATTTTCCATCATAGTATCCTAGTGTTTATTCATAGTGTCATGTTAGAAATTTCAGTTTTTCTATTTCCTTCACTATTGAATGGTTAGAAAAGATGATGAAATAAAAAAAGGATAAAAACAAATTGGGTTTACATTTAATTATCCCATTTACCAGAATGGGTATGATCATTTCAACCAATCATTTTTATCTTAATGCCATTTTATTTTTATTATATATTCTTCTTGCTACAAGTTTAAAATATGTTTCCAAATCTGAATACCTTTTATTCATATCTGCTGTGTATGATTAAAAGATAAAAGTAATTTCAAGATTGAAAATAATTTCAAATATAGAAGTAACATTTAAAAGAATTTTGTTACTGGAGAAATTTGTACATAGAACATTATGTGCTTGGGTCTAGTTGAACAGACTGTATGAAGCAAAACCCTCATGATTCAGTTACTCCATGATTCTTTCTAATGCATAACCTAATATTACATCTGATTTCTAATACATCCCATGAGCCAATGTAAAGGAAAATTTATTCTCTCTGAAGATTGCTTTCTCTAAAACTTGGTACTATCCTACCAATTTAAACCTACCATTTGTTTAGGTCTCCTTTGAATTTTAAAAACCAGTCTCAAAATATCATCAAAGTTAGCTTCTAGAATAACTCTCTGATTAAGTTGCACAGATGTTATTGGGCCAAGACTCATATATCCTAAATTTAATATGATAAGCATATGGGAATGGGTGTCGTCTGTTATTAGAATAACCTCCTGTACTGTTTTTTCTCTCCCCTTTCTATCTTCTTGACACAGAGGCAGGTGTCTCTGACACCATTCTCCAGCTCAGGAGCTAATGTTCACATTTACATTTGTAATGGGAACATTTCAGAACCTCTGCTGGCTCTTTACAAATTGTTTATTGCATGCTGGTGACATAACATTATCTTTTCATTCTAATCTTCCTTGTCAATGTGACAGCTGAAGTGCAAGATAGAGGATTAGCAGTGCCCAGATTTAATCAGTTTATAAAAATCTCCAGAGAAAGCCACCCTTTCTTTTATACATCACAGATGTTTTGTTTTCACTTGATTAGGCAATTGATTTGGCCCCTAGTGTCTCAAGAAAGGCAAGATGTTCTTACCATTTATTTGTACTAAAGGATGACAAGGGAATGAGGCAGGCCATACCTAGGATAGCTGGACACAGAATTCAGCATATTGGCTGGAAAAGGAGACAGAACAAGGCATTTGCAGACATTTTATTATTTTCATCCCACAACCTGCTAAAGTGTGGTCAACTGTTCTATGATTCACAACACAGCAGGACCTTCTCTACTATAATTCATGTTTTATATATAGCAGCCGTATATTGGGAAGATTACTAGGAAACCATTTGGAGAGAAGTCAAGTTCAAGCTGTTTGTGCAGGTGAATGAGCAGTGCAGCTGGGGTTCACGACTTTTCCCCCTTTTCAGCCCATTACCAAATGAACCTATTAAAAGTTCATTTAAAAGAGTAGAGGTGGAACAAAGTGTCTATCTAAGCGATGTCTGGAGTGATTTAGTTCCAGAACTGTTACCGACTGCTCTCCTGTCTAAATTCTGTATTTTATCTGGTGGAATCCCTGACGTAACTATTCTGCTTGTGCCTGCTCAGCTATTAAGATGATATTTTTAGTTTACTTGTTGCACTAATCAATTTATTACACAAATTTTCTTCAAATATATTTCTCAGCCCCAATACTTGAGACTTTAATTCTTAATACAACATTTTTCTCAAAGTGTTGTTTTCTGATAAGCTATTACAAGCAAAAAGTTAATACTAGTTGCTTAATTCAGTCTTAATGCTATTAGAGGAATTTAGCTTATTTAATTTTTTATTTTAAATTTATTTCAAAATATTTTACTTTATTTTTTGATATATATTTTTTGCTCAAATTATCATCTTAGCCCAATATATTATCACAAGCATAAGAACTTGCTTTTAGCAAATAAAGTTTATCAGAAATAGTATATTGTGTGCATATGTGTTAAAGTAAGAGATTGCTGCAATTTTAATTATATATCTTAATTTCATGAATTAAAAAAACATTTCATAGATGTGGGATTTGGGTCTTCCTTTTACAATTTGAATATTTGCATGTTAAGGAATAGGTTCATTTATCATTGTGTTGTTGTTTTGAATTATCTTATTATGTAAATACTCATGATGAGGTAGAAAGCATCCTTCTCAAAAGAACTGGGTAATATGTTAGCTTAATTTGTCTTCATTTACATATCACATTTTATGATCGCTAAACTAGAATTACAGTATCAGCTCTGAAAATCAAAAAGAGACAATCACCTCAAAACCCACGCTTGTATAGAGAAAGAGTATATACAGCAGAGTTGTGAAGAAGAGATTAAAACTTAGTCAATGAATCTCTCAATTATGTGGTAAAATACAACTTGAGGACAAAATTTTTCATAAAATTCAAAAAACACTTATTTTATATTGATGTCTTGCAGAAAACTCAGTGTTCCCCTATGGCTCCTTCTTTTTGTCAGTGAAACGTGAACACTGATCATCTATGGGAAAGCCACAAGTAGTCTAAAAATGTGAATGAGTTGGATACATTTGTATTTATGATCAACAATGGGAGCAGAGATCACCATGGAGATGAATAATCCTTTTAATCCATCTTAGAATATATTCCCCAAGCAAAATTGTAATCACTGCATAATGAGAGTTATACATGTCTCAGGATACAAGTACAAGGTCTAGTATGAATAATTTTAAGGAGGATCTCTTAAACTGTCCTTCACAGATAATTAGGCTCATGGGATTAAGAATGTACTCTGAAGATTAGCCAAGAGTCCCTACTGCCAAATATTGTAACATACGAAGAGCTCTTTCAGGCCATCTGGTGACCAAGAGCATCACGGCCTCCAGGGAAATTTGTCAAACTTTGCCACAATCTGTCACCAGGTCCCATAGGTGAAAAATTCCAGAGAGTTTAACTCGATGAAGTCTCCTGAAGACACTATCAAGATTACAAAAACACAACTACCCTGCTGCATTTCTGACTGTTAGTACATGTTTCTCTTACTATTTGTGCTTATTGTACCATACATTCAGGACTTTCTCTCTCTTAACTTAAAATCTTCAGAAGCATTGATGCAAAAAACACAAACTCTAAACTCAATGAATTTAAAATTAGTCCTGTGAAGCTGTGGGGTAGAATATTTATGTTTGTAAAATCTCATATTTGCCACAATTTATATGTCTTTTCCTTTACATATTTTAAATAATTTATAAGCTTATAACATTGATTATTATGCTCTTTGAGGTTGAATTGTCATCCAAGGAAGATACAAAATGTTGTCACTCTAAATGCCTAGACTTCTAACATTTCAGGGGGAAAAAAGTAAATACCAACAAAAAAAACCCACCACTACCATAATAATCATAGCTCAGACACAGTAGTGCCACCTTTTAGTTTGCCAAGTATTAATATGTTTAAAATGCTTCTATACTTCTTTAGTTTTAATTTTAACACTGAAATAGGGACAGACAATTCCTTAGGATAAATGACAATCCTTAAAATTGAGTAAAATAGCAGTCTTAATTGAAATAAATATTTGAAGTCACTTCACATATTTGTAAGGAGTTTGAATCCCACAGCTACTTACATCAGACATCAAATTTGCCAGCACTTTAATTATGGACTTCCCAGCCTCCAGGACTGTGGGAAATAATTTTCTATTGTTTACAAGATACCCAGTCTATAGTATTTTGTTTTAGTAGATCAAATAGACTAAAACACTTAGTAAAGACGATCTGACTGTTTCTCCAGCAGTCTTTATAAAATATTTTCTCTTTTCATTCTGCAAACTGCAGAAATATAAGAGAATGCGCTCACTCACTGGTTTACATTCTCATTGACACATAATCATAGATGGGCGTGGCATTGGAGATACTACCATCTAAACATGACATGTTTTTAACAATTTGGAATTAGAAAATGAAAACTTACATTCAAATCTTGGTTTGAGACTGTAAAAAATTCACTACTTCAAGCTCTTCCATAATTTTGGAACTTCTGGAGAATAAGAGAAGTTGGAAATTCTGGGGAGAACCTGGCACACCAGTGCAGAGAATAACATTTGGAGTGGTAACACCAAGCAGATGGTATGAGAATCATCTGCATTTCAACATTCTAGCAAATCATATGGCATATATTTAATGTAGGGTTCCCAGGGAAACAGAATCTGGGACAGATATTAACATGCAGGAAAATATTAGGTAGTAGTCTCAGGAGCAATACCTATGGGGAAATAAATAAAAGAGGATTGAGCAAAGGAATGTATTGAGCTGCAAAGCACTTTCAACAAAGGTGTTAGCCTATCCCATTGGAAAATTTAGAGCTGGGGCAGTGCTTCAGAATTTTCCACAGTTCCCACCAACAGTGTAAAAGTGTTCCTATTTCTCCACATCCTCTCCAACACCTGTTGTTTCCTGACTTCTTAATGATTGCCATTCTAACTGGTGTGAGATGGTATCTCATTGTGGTTTTGATTTGCATTTCTCTGATGGCGAGTGATGATGAGCATTTTTTCATGTGTCTGTTGGCTGTATGGATGTCTTCTTTTGAGAAATGTCTGTTCATATCCTTTCCCCACTTTTTGATGGGGTTGTTTGTTTTTTTCTTGTATATTTGTTTGAGTTCTTTGTAGATTCTGGATATTAGCCCTTTGTCAGATGGGTAGGTTGCAAAAATTTTCCCCCATTCTGTAGGTTGCCTGTTCACTCTGATGGTCATTTATTTTGCTGTGCAGAAGCTCTTTAGTTTAATTAGATCCCATTTGTCAATTTTGGCTTTTGCTGCCATTGCTTTTGGTGTTTTAGACATGAAGTCCTTGCCCATGCCTATGTCCTGAATGGTACTAAACTAGTTCAACCATTATGGAAAACAGTATGGCAATTCCTCAAGGATCTAGAACTAGATGTACCATATGACCCAGCCATCCCACTACTGAGTATATACCCAAAGGATTCTAAATTACTCTACTACAAAGACACATGCACACGTATGTATATTACGGCACTATTCACAATAGCAAAGACTTGGAATCAACCCAAATGTCCATCTGTGACAGACTGGATTAAGAAAATGTGGCACATATACACCATGGAATACTATGCAGCCATCAAAAAGGATGAGTTTGCGTCCTTTGTAGGGACATGGATGCAGCTGGAAACCATCATTCTTAGCAAACTATCACAAGAAGAGAAAACCAAACACCGCATGTTCTCACTCATAGGTGGGAACTGAACAATGAGGAAACTTGGACTCGGGAAGGGGAACATCACACACTGGGGCCTATCATGGGGAGGGGGGAGGAGGGAGGGATTGCATTGGGGAGTTATATATGATATAAATGATGATTTGATGGGTGCTGACGAGTTGATGGGTGCAGCACACCAGCATGGCACAAGTATACATATGTAACAAACCTGCACGTTATGCACATGTACCCTAGAACTTAAAGTATAAAAACAAAAAACATAAAACAAACAAACAAAAAAAAAGAATTTTCCACAGTTACAGTGAGGGGATAAGGTTTTTATACCCTGTATTATCCTTTTATTAGATACAGGATGCTCTGGGGAAAGGAGTGTGACAATCAGAGCTGGCTCTCTTTGAGGGGAATTCTTGGAATAAAATTCAGCTGAGCCCCAACAACTGTTAACTCTCCCATGGGTTGGGAAAAAGAGTCCTCAGCTCTGAAGGAGGGATTTGGACAGCAAACCACAACATTTACTTCACTGTACTAGTGCCATTTGTACCTGGAAAATGGCAGCTCTGTACTTCCCATTTTTGTTTATTAAACTTATCATCAACTAATGTGTTACATATTTTATTTGTATACTTTGTTTATCATATGTCTCCTAGATTACACTGGGTTACCCCAAAAAAGAAGAATCTGAGGCAAAGGCATATATGCTTTCTTGAAGAGTCAATACTAGGTAACAAGCTTGGGTTCAAGGGAAACAACTTAGAACTGAAGAACAGTCAATATCGGATCAGTTACCAGGCCACCTTGCAAATGGTATCAAGCAAAACTGATTGTCCGTCTCTTGACGGTCTCTTGAGACCATCTCACAAAAGACCATCTTAACAGCTGCTTCTCAGATTAGCCCATGCAGAGAGAAAAGAGTCTTTCTCCGTTGGCTTTCTCCTCCCATTGATAAAAGGTTCATCTCACAGAATTTTAATTGTTCTGTAATCTCAGTTAAGGATGCATAGGCACATACAAGCCTGCATTTTACCCCAGGAATGTCACTTTTAGCAATGTATCAAATTTAAACGCAAACAACAAACATAAGTAATGTAAATACAAAGATATTTACTTCAGCTTTGCTTGTAATTCCAAGAGATTAGAAACAACCCAATTATTCAACTGGAGCAGATAAAATGAATCATGGTAAAGTCATGGTATGGGCTACTGTGTATCCACCAAAAAGAGTGATTCTATCTTTATACACTACATAAATTAAGCTTCAAGATATGTTAATTGGAAAAGGATAAAAAAACACAAAAACAAAAACAAGGAACAGAATATATAAACCTATGAAAAATGTATTTTCTTGATACCTGAGAGAGAGAGATTCTAAATACAATTGGGGTCCTACTAATGAGGTATATTCCCCAACACCCTAGTCAGAAGCTATCTACATAGTGAAAGAAATAATCTTGTGAAACGTGAATATAGTCCGGAATTACCTAGAGACTGGGAGAGATAAGATGCATCCATTATGTGGTGTGAATCCAGGCAGAGGTGCTGTGCTGTGGTCTCAGTGACCATGGATGTAACTCCATAACTGCAACTAATAGAACTTTCCCTGGCATTTCCAAGTCTAAGTGAAGTGTGACTTAAAGGGTATCTCTGGAATTTCAACATATCTGCTTCTTCAGATATGCTAATGTTTCTGCAACCTATTTAGATCTTTTAATAAGTAACTTTTTCCTTAAATTGCCTAGCTACATTCCATAGTCTACAGCTCATCTTGTTAACATATAGAATATGCTACTATTTTTGTTTTAAAATTGTATTTTAAAAAGTACCTGTAAAGATAGTTTTTTGTGCATGCATAAAATATCTCTGGGAGGACACATAAGAATTGATAACATTCATTGAGACCAGGAACGGAGTTGGGAGTTGGAAACAGAGACACTTCATGATATTCCCTTATAAATGTTTAACCATATGAAAGTATTACCTTTTCAAAAAACAATCAATCAATGTAAATTCTACAAATATGGAATGAGCATAAATATGTGCTTCTTGCAAACCTTTGGTTTTATAACTGAAATAATTAACAGTGATTATTGAATTTTTACTACATGACAGAGACTAAGTGCAACAAGTAGAATGGAGAACAAGATAGTAAGTTTCCTGATTCTATGAAGACAGATGGAATTATAGATGAGCACATAAAAGTTATAAGAACATCCTAGTGTCATTTGCACGGGAGAGCAAAAAATTATCATTACTATATTGATTAACCTAACCATTATTCACTACCAAAGCTCATTTTATATATTATATAAATTGTATTTATATATGTTGTATATAATAAAATATCCATATATTATATTGTATATAATATAGTTAATATCTATTGATAAGCAACATCTTAGTTATTTTAAAGGATTAATAACATTTCTAAATATGTTCACTTTATAAGTAAAAATAAAGTTTTGCATAATCTTTGTCAATCAAATACGTGGAGAAATATTTTGGTGACTTTTTTCCTCCTATCAAATGGCGATTTAATGGCTACTAGCCAGTCAGATAATTTCAAGCTTTTCAAATTTTCTCATCATCTAGGAAAGAGAGTATCCCAGCCTTTTCAATAATTGTAAACATCTTTGTTAATTATTCAAAGTGTCAAAGGTAATCATGGATAGCATATTAAATCACTTGAAGATGATACATTTAAAAATGCCCCCTAAGTAGATGCTTTCTTTAAGCTGCCTCTAGTTGACTAACCAAACCGAAAGTCGTTTTGTTGTTGTTGTTGTTGTTGTTGTTATTGTTTTGTTTTTTGCTTAGAGTCAGGAAGTTGAGTAAACATCAGGTTTCTCACATATTATTATACAAAGTTAGAAAATAATTTCATGGGCTGGGCACAGTGGCTCACTTTGGAAATGTTGTAATCTCAAAACTTTGAGAGGCCAAAGTGATCACTTGAAGTCAGGAGTTTGAGACCAGCCTGGGCAACAGTGAGACCCTGTTTCTACAGAAACATTTTAAAAATTAGTGTGACATGGCGGTGTGTGCCTGTAGTCCTAGCTACTTGGAGGCTGAGGATGGTGAATAGCTTGAGCCCAGGAAGCTGAGGCTGCAGTGAGCCAAAATCATGCCTCTGCACTGCAGCCTGGGTAACAGAGTGAGATCCTGTCTCAAAAAAAATAAAAAATAAAAAATAAAAAAATAAAAGAAGAAGACAATAATGACATATTTATCTTCAGAGTTCTGAAACCCAGTATGGACAAATGTGTGAAGAACTATATTTATTATTTTGTAGATCTTGGAATAGTCATGTTCAACAAAAGGAGGCAGGATCATGTGAATTTTAAAGCCTGAGTTCCAGAGTAGACTTGGAACAAGTACTAGTTGGGCCTTTTATTAGCTCTGTTATTTTCAGCAAGTTAATCTCTCTACATCTTAGTTTCTTCATCTGTAACGTGGGTTGTGTAAGGATTACAAAGAATCATCTACATAAAGCACTTGTCCTAGTGAGAGGTGAAGCCAGCTGGGCTTCTGAGTTGGGTGAGGACTTGGGGAAGTTTTGTGTCTAGCTAAAGGATTGTAAACACACCAATCAGCGTTCTGTAGAAACGCACCAATCAGCACTCTGTAAAATGGACGAGTCAGGACTCTGTAAAATGGACCAATCAGCACCCTATAAAATGGACCATACAGCGCTCTGTAAAATGGACCAATCAGCAGGACCTGGGTGGGGCCAAATAAGGGAATAAAAGCTTACTACCTGAGCCAGCAGCAGCAACCCACTCAGGTCCCTTCCATGATGTGGAATCTTTGTTTTTTTTCGCTCTTCACAATAAATATTGCTGCTGCTCACTCTTTGGGTCTGCACTACCTTTCTAAGCTGTAACACTCACCGCGAGGGTCTACAGCTTCACTCCTGAAGTCAGTGAGACCACAAACCCACTGGGAGGAACAAATAACTCCGAAAGTGCCACATTTAAGAGCTGTAACACTCACTGCGAAGGTCTGCGGCTTCACTCCTGAAGTCAGAGAGACCATGAACCCACTGGAAGGAAGAAACTCCAGACACATCTGAACATCTGAAGGAAAAAACTCTGGACACACCATCTTTAAGAATTGTAACACTCACTGCAAGGGCCCACAGCATCATTCTTGAAGTCAGTGAGACCAAGAACCCACTGGAAGCACTCTCTAACAACCCCCGACTCTTTGGAGTTGGGAGCATTGGTTTGCCTGGAACCAGCTTGCGCTTTTCCTGTACTTCTAGGCTAAGCCAAGGGTAGACAGAGAGGAAAGCCATTCAGCTCTGGGGTCCCGACAACAAGTTGGTTGACCCTCTGGCCATGAGTGGAAATCTCAAAGTCATGGTACCCAAGCAAGACACACCCATCTATCCTTTCTATCCTGACCCTTGACTTCTGGGTCCTAATGCCTGTCAGACAAATTTCCTCTCATCTCTCTTCTCCAAGGCTACTCCTGCTTCTAAAAACTACTCCCTGTCTCTGGTACTTTTCTAGTTTCTCCCATAAGAATGATTTCTAGTATAAACTCCAGGACTCTATTGCCTTCTTTAGGCACCCGGGCTCACCAATCAGAAAGACATAATTTTTGCCCAAAGCCCTGTCAAGGGAGGCACTATCTGCAATTTTAGGATCCCTCTTCAGACTAGCGGCCTAAAAAAAGCTATTCCTGAAGGTAGGATATGAGGATCTTCAGAAATGATATCCTTCCTACTCAAGTGAGGATAAAAGGCATCACTCTTTCAACCCTGGAGATCCCTTCTGTCCCTCAGGGTATGGCTCTCCACTTCATTTTTGGGGCATAATATCTTTATAGGACAGTGGTAAGGTCCCAATACTAACAGGATAATGCTTAGGACTCTAACAGGTTATCGAGAATGGGTCGGTAAGGGCCACTAAATCTGATTTTTTCTCTCGGTCCTCTTTGTGGTCTAGGAGGACAGGCAAGGGTGCAGGTTTTTGAGAATGCATCAGTAAGGGCAACTAAATTTGACATTCCTCCATCCCCCTTGTGGTCTAGCAGGAAAACTAATGTTTCTGCTGCTGCATCAGTGAGCACAACTATTCCGATCAGCAGGGTCCAGGGACTGTTGTAGGTTCTTGGGCAGGGGAGAAACAAACAAACCAAAACCACAGATAGTTTTGTCTTTCAGATTGGAAACACTCAGGCATCAACAGGACCACCCTTGAATGCATCCTAAGCTATTGGGACCATTTTGACCCATAAACCCTGAAAAAGAGATAGCTTATTTTTTTCTGCACTGTGGCCTGACCACAGTATTTTCTCTCTGATGGGGAAAAATGGCCACCTGAAGGAAGTATAAATAAAATACTATCCTGCAGTATTGAACTTTTCTGTAAGAGGGAAGGCAAATGGAGTGAAGTAGCTTATGTTCAAGCTTTCTTTTCATTGAAGGTGAATCCACAACTATGCAAAGCTTGCGATTTACATCCCACAGGAGGACCTCTCAGTTTACCCTCATATCCTAGTCTCCCTATAGCTCCCCTTCCTGTTAATGATAAGCTTCCTCTAATCTCCCCCACCCAGAAGGAAACAAGCAAAGAAATCACCAAAGGACCACAAAAACCCCTGTGCTATCGGTTATGTCTGCTTCAAGCTGTAGGGGGATGGAAATTTGGCCCAACCCGGATACATTTCCCCTTCTCCCTCTCTGATTTAAAGCAGATAAAGATCTGGGGAAGCTTTCAGATGATCTTGATAGGTATATAGATGTCCTACAGAGTCTAAGGCAAACCTTCAATCTCACTTAGAGAGATGTCATGCTATTGTTAGATCAAACCCTGGCCTTTAGTGAAAAGAATGCAACATTAGCTGCAGCCCAAGAATTTAGAGATACCTGGTATCTTAGTCAAATAAATGAAGCATGACAGCCAAAAAAAGGGACAAATTCCCTACCAGTCAGCAAACTGTCCCCTGTATGGATACCCATTGGGACCTTGATTCAGATCATGGGGACTGGAGTCGTAAACATCTGTTGACCTGTGTTCTAGAAGGACTAAGGGGAATTAGGAAAAAGCCCATGAATTATTCAATGATGGCCACCATAACTCAGGGAAAGGAATAAAATCCTTCTGCATTCCTCAGGCAGTTACAGGAGGCCTTAAGAAAATATACTCCCCTGTCACCCAACTCACTAGAAGGTCAATTGATCCTAAAATAAAAGTTTATTACTCAATCAGCCGTAGATATCAGAAGAAAGCGCCAAAAGTGAGCCCTGGGCCCTGAACAAAATATGAAGGCATTATTAAACCTGGTAACCTCTGTGTTCTATAATAGGGACCAAGAGGAACAGGCCGAAAGGGAAAAGTGAGATCAGAGAAAGGCCACAGCCTTAGTCATGGTCCTCAGACAAACAAACCTTGGTGGTTCAGAAAGGACAGAAAATGGAGCGAGCCAATCACCCAGTAGGGCTTGTTACCCATGTAGTTCACAAGGACACCTTAAAAAAGACTGTCCAGTGAGAAATAAGCTGCACTCTCTCCCATGTCCGCTATGCTGAGGCAATCACTGGAAGGTACACTGCCCCAGAGGACAAAGGTTCTCTGGGCCAGAAGCCCACAACCAGATGATCCAATAACAGGACTGAGGGTGCCTGGGGAAAGCACCCGCTCATGTCATCACCCTCACTGAGCCCCAGGTATGTTTAACCATTGAGGGCCAGGAAATTGACTTCTTCCTGGATGCGGCCTTCTCAGTGTTAATCTCCTGTCCCAAACGACTTTCCTCAAGATCCGTTACCATCTGAGAAATCTGGAGACAACCTGTAACCAGGTATTTCTCCCCACTCCTCGGTTGTAATTGGGAGAATTTGCTCTTTTCACATGCCTTTCTTATTATGCCTGAAAGTCCCATACCCTTATTAGGGAGGGATGTATTAGCCAAAGCTGGAGCTATTATCTACATGAATATGAGGAACATGTTACTCATTTGTTGTCCCCTGCTTGAGGAGGGAATTAACCCTGAAGTCTGGACATTGGAAGGAACAAACTCAAGCTCCAGCCTTAACCCTTCCCACAGGACAAAACTTCTTTTTACCACAGAGAGAGTAGGAATAGCTCTTGGAGTCCTTATTCAGACTTGTGGGACAACCCCACAACCAGTGGCATACCTAAGTAAGGAAATTGAGGTAGTAGCAAAAGGCTGGCCTCTCTGTTTATGGGTAGTTGTGGCAGTGGTCATCTTAGTGTCAGAGGCTATCAAAATAATACAAGGAAAGGATCTCACTGCCTGGACTACTCATGATGTAAATGGCATACTAGGTGCCAAAGGAAGTTTATGGTTATCAAACAACTGCCTTCTTAGATGCCAGGTGCTACTCCTTGAGGGACTAGTGTTGGAAATACGTATGTGCATGGCCTTCAACCCTGACACTTTTCTCCTAGAGGATGAGGAACTAATCGAGCATGACTGCTAATAAATTATAGTCCAGACGTATGCCGCCCAAGATGATCTCTTGGAAGTCCCCTTAGCTAATCCTGACCTTAACCTATATACCGATGTAAGTTCATTTGTGGAGAATGAGATACAAAGGGCAGGTTATGCCATAGTTAGTGATGTAACTGTACTTGAAAGTAAGCCTCTTTTGGGACCAGCACCCAGTTAGCAGAACTATGGGCACTTACCTGAGCCTTAGAATAGGGAAAGGGAAAAAGAATAAATATGCATACAGATAGCAAGTTTGCTTATCTAATCCTACATGCCCATGCTGCAATATGGAAAGAAAGGGAGTTCTAACCTCTAGGGGAACCCCCATTAAATACCACAAGTAAATCATGGAGTTATTGCATGCAGTGCAAAAACTCAAGGAGGTGGCAGTCTTACACTGCTGAAGCCATCAAGAAAGGAAGGAGAAGGGAGAATAGCAGCATAAGCAGCTAGCAGAGGCAGGGAAAGACCAGCAGAAAGGAAAGAGAGAAAGAGACAGAAAGTCCTAGACCTCCTCACTGCTGAGAAAGGAGGACTCTGCACCTTCTTAGGGGAAGAGTGTTGTTTTTACAGTAACCAGTCAGGGACAGTACGAGATGCTGCCTGGCATTTATGGAAAAAGGCTTCTGAAATCAGACAACACCTTTCAAACTCTTATACCAATCACTGCAGAAGCAACATGGCTTCTCCCCTTTCTACGTCCTGTGGCAGCCATCTTGCTATTACTTGCCTTCGGGCCCTGTATTTTTAATCTCCTTGTCAATTTTGTTTCTTCTAGAATTGAGGCCATCAAGCTACAGATGCTCTTACAAATGGAACTCCAAATGAGCTCAACTAACAACTTCTACTGAGGACCCCTGGACAGACCCACTGGCCCTTTCACTGGCCTAAAGTGTTCCCCTCTGGAGAACACTACCACTGCAGGGCCCCTTCTTCACCCCTATACAGCAGGAAGTAGCTAGAGCAGTCATCACCCAATTCCCAACAACAGTTGGAGTGTCCTGTTTAGACGGGGGATTGAGAGGTGAAGCCAGCTGGGTTTCTGGGTCGGGTGGGGACTTGGAGAACTTTTGTGTCTAACTAAAAGATTGCAAATGCACCAATCAGTGCTCTGTGTCTAGTTAAAGGATTGTAAACACACAAATCAGCACTCTGTAAAAACGCACCAATCAGCACTCTGTAAAATGGACCAATCAGCAGGACATGGGCGGGTCCAAATAAGGGAATAAAAGCTGGCCACTCAAGCCAGCAGCAGCAACCCATTTGGGTCCCCTCCCACACTGTGGAAGCTTTGTTAATGTTGAGGCTGCTCACTCTTTGGGTCCACACTACCTTTCTGAGCTGTAACACTCATTGCAAGGGTCTATGGCTTCACTCCTGAAGTCAGCGAGACCACAAACCCACCAGGAGGAACAGCTCCGGACACACCAGGCTGGGCGCGGTGGCTCATGCCTGTAATCCCAGCACTTTGGGAGGCCGAGGTGGGCGGATCACAAGGTCAGGAGATCGAGACCACGGTGGAACCCCGTCTCTACTAAAAATACAAAAAATTATCCAGCGTGGTAGTGGGCACCTGTAGTCCCAGCTACTCAGGAGGCTGAGGCAGGAGAATGGCATGAACCTGGGAGGCAGAGCTTGCAGTGAGCCGAGATCACGCCACTGCACTCCAGCCTGGGCGACAGAGCGAGACTCCATCTCAAAAAAAAAAAAAAAAAACCTGTAACACTCACTGTGAGGGTCCATGGCTTCATTCTTGAAATCAGCGAGACCAAGAACCCACCAGAAGGAACCAATTCTGGACACACTAGTGCCTGGCAAGAGGCATTAATAGAATTGCTATTTTAAAAAATAATGAATAATTGAGGACCTCTTTATTACATATTGTCTGACTTAACCACTGGTCTCTTCTTATTTCCTGGTACACATCCAGTAAAGTACATCAAATTTCACCTCCCTAAAACATGGGAAAAAAGTTTTGACCATACTATAGAGAATTTCCCACCAACCAAATATGTAGCTGTAAGTTGAGAATCTCCATTTGTGGCTTATATGTGTTTATTTTTCTCTCCATTGTGAATTGAAACAAATTTATGGTTCTTAGGGAAGGCTATTTTCTTGACTCAGTAAAGCAACAAAACATGAAAGAGTTGTTCTTTAACTGTCCTGGACCTGTTTTTAGAAGCTCCTCTAAATATAGTCAGTCATTTTGAAATGCAGTAATACCAGGACAAGAACTATAGAGGCTAGAGGGCAGGGAGGAAGAAGTACTATCGAGTTCCCACTAAACTTGGGAGATATTGCTCAAATAGTTCAAACACTATTGATGGATTTAGAAAAACCTCTTGTGGAATTGTTCACTGAGTATAGCAGTCGTGTACACATTGTTTGAGTCATCTTAACAAATGCCACCTAGATCATAAAAACTGGTCCTGTAGTTTGAGGACATTAATTATCTCTTCTTAGAAAGTAATTTTTCTGAATGGCAAGAGTTGGGATGATGGGTAGTCCTTTACTCTTTCTCTTGGATGACATTCATTCTTATAAAAATAATGTGACTCTCTGCTTGTCTGTTACTGGTGTATAAGAATGCTTGTGATTTTTGCACATTAATTTTGTATCCTGAGACTTTGCTGAAGTTGCTTATCAGCTTAAGGAGATTTTGGGCTGAGACGATGGGGTTTTCTAAATATACAATCATGTCATCTGCAAACAGGGACAATTTGACTTCTTCTTTTCCTAACTGGATACCCTTGATTTCTTTCTCTTGCCTGATTGCCCTAGCCAGAACTTCCAACACTATGTTGAATAGGAGTGGTGAGAGAGGGCATCCCTGTCTTGTGCCAGTTTTCAAAGGGAATTTTTCCAGTTTTTGCCCATTCAGTATGATATTAGCTGTGGGTTTGTCATAAATAGCTCTTATTATTTTGAGGTACGTTCCATCAATACCGAATTTATTGAGCATCTTTATTAAACTAAAGAGCTTTTGCACAGCTAAAGAAACTACCATCAGAGTGAACAGGCAACCTACAGAATGGGAGAAAATTTTTGCAACCTACCCATCTGACAAAGGGCTAATATCCAGAATCTACAAAGAACTCAAACAAATATACAAGAAAAAAACAAACAACCCCATCAAAAAGTAGGGAAAGGATATGAACAGACATTTCTCAAAAGAAGACATCCATACAGCCAACAGACACCTGAAAAAATGCTCATCATCACTCGCCATCAGAGAAATGCAAATCAAAACCACAATGAGATACCATCTCACACCAGTTAGAATGGCAATCATTAAGAAGTCAGGAAACAACAGGTGTTGGAGAGGATGTGGAGAAATAGGAACACTTTTACACTGTTGGTGGGATTGTAAACTAGTTCAACCATTATGGAAAACAGTATGGCAATTCCTCAAGGATCTAGAACTAGATGTACCATATGACCCAGCCATCCCACTACTGGGTATATACCCAAAGGATTATAAATTACTCTACTACAAAGACACATGCACACGTATGTTTATTGCGGGACTATTCACAATAGCAAAGACTTGGAATCAACCCAAATGTCCATCTGTGACAGACTGGATTAAGAAAATGTGGCACATATACACCATGGAATACCATGCAGCCATAAAAAAGGATGAGTTTGCGTCCTTTGTTGGGACATGGATGCAGCTGGAAACCATCATTCTTAGCAAACTATCACAAGAAGAGAAAACCAAGCACCACATGTTCTCACTCATAGGTGGGAACTGAACAATGAGATCACTTGGACTCGGGAAGGGGAACATCACACACTGGGGCCTATCATGGGGAGGGGGGAGGAGGGAGGGATTGCATTGGGGAGTTATACATGATATAAACGTTATGCACATGTACCCTAGAACTTAAAGTATAATAAAAAATAAAAAAAATAAAAAATAAACATTATTTTCAAAATAAAAAAATAAATAATGTGACATAGAAACCTGTTTATTTTAAAACTTGTTTTTACTTTTGCTCTGGTAATAGGACTCCAATATTTACCTAGGGAATGAATCAAGAGTATTTGTCTGTCTTTTTCCATGAAGTATGAACAAATTCTAGTCAATAATACAAAGATCAAAGTGTTATTTGACCACTTTTGTGAACCTGTCTTATAAAATTACTGGTGTGTGCCTGAAATGGTTTGGCTGTGTCCCCACCCAAATCTCATCTTGAATTGTAGTTCCCATAATCCCCATGAATCATGGGAGAGATCAGGTAGAGATAATTGAGTCATGGGGGTGGTTCCCCCATCTTGTTCTCATGATAGTGAGTTGTCACACCCGACATATTTGCTTCCCCTTCCTCCATCATTGTAAGTTTCCTGAGGCCTCCCCAGCCATGTGGAACTGTGAGTCAATTTAATCTCTTTCCTTTATAAATTACCCAGTCTCGGCTGTATCTTTATTAGCATGAGAAAGGACTAACACAATGTCCTTTCTACCTTATAAAAATTTTTTGTCCCTTATTCTGTCGTATAACCTAAAACTGGAATTGGTAGCTGAAGTAGTAGCCACTATCATATGCAAGAAGTGATGAATTGCAATAAACAAGGGCCCTTGGAAGAGACTTATTATATCATGCAAGCCTAGACTATCCACTTTACACCTTAACAGAAGAGAGAAGCATTATCTCATTTAAAGTCCTGTTATTTTACATTTTTGTTACTCCCAATCAACATAATACTAATTTCAATTTTTTAAAGTGAGACTTAAAGGAAATCAGTCAGTATCTTGAAAACTTAAAAATGTTCTATTAGAAAAAGAAAAAAACAAGATAAGGATACAAAATAGCATGAGAAAGGTTATAAAGCAATAAATCTAAACAAAAACAAGAACCCCAAATCCAGGGATGGGGGAAAGCCTGAGATGAAACTGTGAAGGGAGAACTCATTCCTACCACTATAGCAGACTACATAATCTGAAAAGTCTTCCAGCTCTAAAACACATTAAGGGGTGCTGTATAAATTGTTACAAAGATTTTTGGATGCATAGTGGAAAGCAAAACAAATTGAAAGATATTCTCAGGGGCTGAAAATGAAGACAGAGAAAGATAACAAAAATAGCAACTGAAGGTGCTGTAAGTGCCCCTGTACATTTTGAGAATCTAGGACCTTGCATTTTAAATGCCATGTAGGGGGATTAGATAAGACCTAGAGCCGAGATGAGATAGAAGGTTGAAAGAGAGACAATTGTGGGGAAAAAAAAAAAAGTCTCAAACTTTAAAGGCCTAAACTCAAACTTCAAAGGGCTAGAAAGATGTGGTAGCACAATTCTAGTGCAGTGGTGGAAAGTAACAGACCTATCGTCATTTGGTTTTTTGTTACGGTGGCCCTCAGAAGTTGACTTGGGACTGTAGCAACCTGGCACATAATTTACCAAGATACTTGAACACACTCAGAGGGAATAATGAGAGTAGAACCCAAAATTAAATAAGTAAACAAGCCAAATAAGATTTGGGTGGATTTTTTTCTATCTCCTTCACAGAAAACCACATGGCAATATCATCATGTATGAAATGAAATATTTCATTCATTGAATATGGTGAAGGCAAAGTGATAGAATCTATCTGGGAAAATATATGGTAATCATATATTTTACCTTGAACCACTGACCAATTGAGAGCAACTTAATCCAGTTTTCTATTATGTTTTGGTTTGTTTGCTTGCAGGGTAGTTTAGAATGAAAGAGAAACAAAAGATGCTTTGCTGATCTGTTTCTAAATCCAAGAACAGAGGTCATAATAACCATGAGTGGTTTTAAAAAAAAAAGACGAATTATAAACTGTAGTTGTGTTTGGGGACTACTTTCAACTTCAGTCAAAAGGAGAGAAGTAAAAGCATATGCCATTCATATCCTATTTTATAAAAGAACATTCAGTAAATTTAAAATATACCCTCTTTAGGATGTTAATTTTATAGGCTTGAGATGATTTTCACTGACAGAGAATAAAAAAGGAGTAGATTTTGGATACATGAAAAAAATAATGTATTTTCATAAATACATTATTTAGCATAAATGTTCTATGAGCATTTAAGTAAACCTGTCCACTGGGCTTTAGATAGAAATCTTGTCTGGAAACATAGGTACATAAGTCACCAGAATATAGATGGCAATTTTGACCCAGAAAATTTAATCCTGTCACCTTCATACTTAGTCCAAGTTATGTCTTACGTACACTACAAACTAGATGCACAAACATTTCAGACCTTTTATTTTGCTACTTACCCTTGCTCAATTGGATTCTCATCACTAAATTAATGCAAGATTTTTAATGAATTCCTAAGAAGGAAGATGATTAATTTTCTTAAGGGAATCTTAGCATTTGACTCAGTAAAGCATGTAAAACTGACTTGCTGGTTCTTTTACATGAATGTCTCTTCACCACTTCAGACCCAACATGCTCCTCATCTAAGCGTATAGTTTTCCCTAACACAGGGTCCTCTTCTGGATGCCTCGTCTCTGTTTATATTATCACACCATCCTCTGTCTCACCCATACTTGAAATCTTTGAGTTTTAGACAATAAAACTTAGCCTAATCAATAATTGAAATTAAAAAGTATGGAGCAAGGATGGCAGATTATTTTGTTTAACCCTATCAAAATGTTCTATAAAATATGAAAGAACATTTCTAATAATACTGTTGCTTTCTGAATTCAAAATTTCACCAGTTTTCACTGATTGCAAAAGTCCATAATGTCTCTATGAAATGCTAAACTGCATGGGACAAAATGACAGCTAATGACTAAAGAATATTGAATGTATAAACAAGGAATACTGGAGCCTCATAAAAGCATGATTATGAAACATGAGCCAATTGACTTCATCTATCCACTCCCATTGAAAGAGTTGTTAATCATTAAACTATGAAAATAATATCATTGTCATTTTCAATTAAAAGTGTATCCATTATTTTGGACCCTGCAGTGCCTGTAAGATGTAATTTTATTTTTCTCTGAGTGTATGCACAATTCAAATATATTTTGTCTGATTCAGCCTTCTTAAGTGAGATAATACTTCTTACTTAACTACTTGAAGACCTTCTGGGGGTCTGAAACCTCATTATGGTAAATTAACATAAGTGCCTCAGGGCTTAGGTAAGGGAAACATAAAAATCTATGTGTACGTATATATGTGTATAAATTCATAAACATACCCATATATGTGCATACCACACATTGAATGATAAGAGGCTAAATATATTCCACTTCAAAGTATATCTCCTAGAAACTTTCCTGTAACCTTGTATTTCAGTCTTTATAATGGTGTCATGGCTCAGAAACTGATTCTAAAGATATGATAATTCAGAAAATTAAGGAACGCATGCCAGCTACACTCTCAGCAGGTATTCCTTCCAACAGAACAACTAGCACAGCTGGTCTGCTCAGCCCAAGTGCAGGCACAGCACCGGGTCCCACTTCAAAATCACTCCCCAGCATCTCAGCGATTTCACATTTCAATCTTAGCAAAACAGTCTTTTAAGAAAAGTGTTCCATTTAAGGTATTGTTTCAACTCTGTGCTGGAATATGGAAGGGTCTTATAAGAAATGTAACGACTTATCTTATTTCAGAATATGAATTAAACAACAAGCAGAAATGCTTGTCATTTTTAATTCAAGATGATTAGTAAGCTCAGGTTTTTAATAGGATTTCTTTTATTGTATCAATTTTCTTTTTTGCAAAATGAATATAATAATTTTTTTACCAAAATTTGCCCCCCTAAAAATCATTAGATGCCAATGGCTGCTTATGTCTGTACTCTTCTGGCTTTTATTAGCTTCAAAAATAATTTTATTGCTCACTTTCAGCTCTGTTCTTAAACATTTTGACAATAAACAACTTACCCATTAGGAACTAAGATGATGTTTAAGGCAATATTTATTCTGAAATACTATGATTCAAAGATTATTTAATTAAATAATTCATCCCATATAATCTTCAAGTATTTTTCCCATCAAACTGAGATAGTAGCTATTCATAAGTTAAAAAAACTCACCTAGACATGAATTTCACCACCAGTCTTAGATAGAGGAACTATTTGATGGTGAGAGGCCAATAAAAAGGAGATTTTTTCAAAAGGCTTAGGTAGGCTACACATAGCCTAATCCACAAATAACTGGGTTGACTTTAAAAAGTAGAAATCTAAATTGGCATTCCTTATAATTTTTCATAAGTATATATGGATTTTTTTTAAATTCTTAGTATTTTAAAATATACAAACATGCCACTGTTCCTATAAAGCATTTAAACTCAAAGACTTAAACTCTGGGGATATATGTCTTCTTTCTTACCACCATTCAGATTTATCTCCATTGAGGTAAAGATAGCTACAGCAAAAGAACACTTAGTTTTAAAGTCTGACTGCCTCTTGGTATGATACTGTGCATCTTAATTTTAATTAATCTCTTCAGTTATCGATTTCTGTAAAATGGGCATAGAAATATTCCAAAGGATTTTTATGAAAGTTAATGAAATAAACATGTAAAGAACCTGGAGCAACGCCTAAAACCTGATATTAATGACTAACGTTTATTGAGCACATACTGTGTCATTTGGATTTACCAATTGTAGTAGATGCCTAGGATGAATCCCTTTGCATACCTCTGGCCCCCTGATTTTAGCTCAACTTTGGATTGACAGTTCCATACACACTGCCAGGACCCCTATTAAGAGTTGCCCTGATGTGTTTGCTTTGCACCACAAGGCTTTCCCTAGAGTCAAGGAAGACAGATCAGCCATTTAGAGGCACAGCCCAGATGTGAGGGAAAGTTACCTCCTGGGAAAACTTTCAACGAATAAGAAACATAACTTATTGGATGAAATCCCCAGCCTCCACTTTTTCTGGTGCAGTGGTCCCCAACCTTTTTGGCACCAAAGACCGGTTTCGTAGAAGACAATTATTCCATGGATGGGGTCAGCGGGAGATGGTTTTGGGATGATTCAAGTACATTACATTTATTGTGTACTTTACTTCTATTATTATTACATTATAATATATAATCAAATAATTCTACAATTCACCATAATGTAGAATCAGTGGGAGCCCTGAGCTTGTTTTCCTACAACTAGACAGTCCCATCTGGGGGTCATGGGAGATAGTAATAAATCATCAGGCATTACATTCTCATAAGTAGTTCACAACTGAAGTCCCTGGCATGCTCAGTTAATAATAGAGTTCGAGCTCCTATAGAGTCTAATGACGCTGCTGATCTGACAGGAGGTGGAGCTCCGGCAGCAATGCAAGTGATGGGGAGGAGCTGTAAATTCAGATGAAGTTTCACTGGCCTGCAGGCTGCTCACTTCCTGCTGTGAAGCCCAGCCCAGTTCCTGACAAGACTTGGACGAGTATCAGTCCATGGACTGGGAGTGGGTGACCCCTGCTCTGGTGGGACAATTCTGAGGTACCTCTTAGAAAGCCCCCTGGTATTATCAGTTGCTCAAAATAGCAAACCTTTTATTCATTCACTCTCTACTGGCTTTTCTCCCTTCCCTCTCTCCTTTCATTCTTTTCTTTGGTTTTCTAAGATCATCTCTCAAATAAGCAAATACAGCCAGATTCTTGTCTTAGGCTTTACCTTCTAAGTAACTCAACCTAAGACAAGTACTTAGCATGTGTCAGATACTGTGCTAAGTACTTTATATGATTAACACATTTAACACAATAAAACTAAGAAGTAGCTACTATTTTGAGTCTTATTTTATACATATGAAAACTTAAGATTAAGTAAATGTCCTAAGGTTTCACAGATAAAAAGGAACAAAGCTAGGATTCATATCCTGTATACTCAGTTAGTTCCTAATTTTTAGTCACTACACCTCCTGCACTAAGTGCTCCATATTGTTAGAATTATGTTGGTGGCTTCTTAATAATGAAGATATCTAAGTGCCAAACAAGACATACTGAATCAGAAACTGATAGCAAAGGCTGAGATTAAACTGCTTATGAAGCTCCCCAAATGATTCTTATGCACACTAAAGGTGCACAGACCGGCTAATGTAAGCGATTATTTTGTAGGTACAGGTGAACATTCTTAACATCAACCAGAAGTGGCAATTAGCAGATTTCCCTGGCTTCCACTAAATATATTTAATATATAGTTGTATTAAAAGTTTGCATAAAGGAACTACCTGTAATCCCAAACTTAAGCCGTATGATAGGAAAAAGAAAAAGCAGTGGCCTCATAACAGATTAAAACAATCAATTAGCCATTGTTAGGGGCAGAAGAGAATAATTGTTAGTCACAAGCATCCTGACCACAACTTGAAATCACCATGGGTTACCAAGGGACAGAAGATGAGAGGAAGGACTCAAGAAACAGACCCAATAAATTAAGGAACATAGAAGATGGTAGCATCTGGAAGGTGCCCTAATGTAGACCCATCATTCCCTGATGATGCTCAATGAAGGTAGTAATTAGCTTGGGTAATAACCACGATCTTTGAGTCTTTAGCTACTTGAATTGCTTTAGAAATCACTTTATACTACCTAGATTTGCCATTTTTATTTTAAGTTAGGAATCAGAAACTCGGCCGGGCGCGGTGGCTCAAGCCTGTAATCCTAGCACTTTGGGAGGCCGAGACGGGCGGATCACGAGGTCAGGAGATCGAGACCATCCTGACTAACACGGTGAAACCCCGTCTCTACTAAAAACTACAAAAAACTAGCCGGGCGAGGTGGCGGCGCCTGTAGTCCCAGCTACTCGGGAGGCTGAGGCAGGAGAATGGCGTGAACCCGGGAGGCGGAGCTTGCAGTGAGCTGAGATCCGGCCACAGCACTCCAGCCTGGGTGACAGCGCGAGACTCCGTCTCAAAAAAAAAAAAAAAAAAAAAAAAAAAAAAAGGAATCAGAAACTCTTTTTCTCTTGATTAAATGAGTGTCAAGGAGGTTACAGGGATATTGTAAACCCAACCAGAGTCGTCCTCTGACTTTGCTGAAATGTCCATAATTGAACAAGTGTATGCTAAGCACTAGGCAAACATCATCTTATTTAAATTAGACCTGTGAAATTGATAATGTTCTCTAGACTATATGGATAGTGGGATTTTAAATAACTTGCCCAGCTGCAGTGTAGTATGCAAAAGTAGAGCCAAGATTCGCATTCAAAGCAAGTGATTTTTACTTGTCTTGCTCCTTTAGCAGAATTTGACATTAAATTTCTTAGGGACTCTTTTCCCTTGGCTATTGTGATTATATCTTTTCTTGTTTCCTCCTACCTCACCAGCTTCTCCATTACAGTTTAAGATTTAGATAGTGTTCAAGATAAACTGTGTCCCTTTCAGGCCTCTTCCTGCCTCACCCTACTGCACATTCTCAGCTATGCCATCAAAATCAATTACAATCTACATCACAATGATATATGAGATTTATATCGCTAAACCCTACCTATTCTTCAATACCTAGGCTCATAAACATTCAAGTGCCTACCTGGCATCTCACTTTGGGCATCTCAATCAAAATTTAAGCCCAGTGTGCTCTTGGCTGAATGTGGTGGCTCACGCCTGTAATCTCAGCACTTTGGGAGGCCGAGGTGGGCGGATCACTTGAGGTCAGGAGATCGAGACCAGCCTGGTCAACATGGTGAAACTCTGTATCTACTAAAAATACAAAAATTAGCTGGGAATGATAGCACACGCCTGTAATCCCAGCTACTAGGGAGGCTGAGGCAGGAGAATCGCTTGAACCCGGGAGGCAGAGTTTGTTGTGAGCCGAGATTGCACTGTTGCACTCCAGCCTGGGCGACAGAGCAAGACTCCAGAGCAAGATTCCATCTCAAAAAAAAAAAAAGGAAACTCAGTGTGTCCAAAACCAAACTTAAGATTCACCTGAAATGATAGTTATCCTCCAGTTTCCTTGCCTCAGTATATGTTACTACCACCATCTATCCAGTTACAGCAGCCACAAAACCAGCAGTCATTCTCTACTTGTTTCTGTTTCTCTGAACCTGTATTCATTAGTCCTAACTCCTACCTCTCTCTTGAAACTGCATCTTTATGTTCAGATCCATGACTAGTTCTCTAGTCCAAGCTACCATTATTTTCCTTTGAATAGTTGTTGCTAAAACTTCCTAATTGTTTTACAGCACCAACTCTGGCCTTTTCCTTTTGTTCTCTACATTGTCACCACAATAGTCTGCTCAAAAAAATGAATTTTGTCAATTAGTAATTCTTTCATCTGTGCTTTCTCAGTTAAAAATCTTTCTCTCCATTAATCTTTCAGATAGCCCAAATGTTACTTCCTCACGTACTCCTCTAAGCCCTCTAAATAGGTCAAGTCTCCATGATATATACCTTTATAGCTTAATGAACCAGTATAATTTTATAAGTATTTTCATGATCTTTTTATCAGCGACATTATTGCGTACTAGAGTGTATGTCTATGAAACCAAAGGTTATATCTGTTGTCACATCACGCGTCTCCAGCATGGTGACTGAGGAGTTGGCACTCAATAAGCGTTTTTTGACAAAATGAATGAGTATTTTCACAGCTTTACCTAAGACTCATATTGATGCTAGTTTACTAATTATCTTCAATTTTCAAAAGTTTCGTGGGATAAACTTTTTAAATCTAAGTATGCTGAAAAAATTACAGTTAAATTACATTTGTTGAACATCATCAGGAAATAACATAATCTACATTCGAGCATTTTTCAGATGCTACCCCTATGAGTACTGCATTAAAATCAATTAACAATTTAGATATTTTTTGCTTAACACATATTACATACCTTCTTAAGTAGTATATTAAATGCACTTCAGCTTTCAGATCTCAGCCCAAATGTGACTTCCTCATGTACTCTTCCTTGAGCCCTCTGTAGAAGTCAAGTCCCTAGGTTATATGCCTTTATAGTTTAACATATTGTTTAAAAAAGGGATATTTTACCTTTGCATTAATTTTACTATGATATAATTTATAAATGCTTGTTTGGAACCAGTGAGGCCTGTGCATAGATATGCCTCCCTTCCCTAAATAGTTAAATAGTTCCCTCCTACTGTTTTGCTTAAATTACTATTACTTTATTTTTGTAATGTCTTCTTTGGAGTTGTGGTCAGGATGCTTTTGTCTAATAATCTCCTCCTTCTGCCCCCATACAATTTCCGGTTTGCTCCTTTAGTCTGTGTTGCCGTTACCTCTTTGTTTTATAAAATGGCTTAAGTTTGGGGTGATGAGTAGTTTCTATATGCATATTTATTTTGCAGATATAATAAATCAATATAGTAAAGCCAGGCAAATTTGCTGACTACCATTTCTGGTTGACATTAAGAAACTTCAAGCCTGGACAGCAAAGTGAGATCCCATCTCTATAAAACAAGAAATTATAAACTAGCCAGGCATGGTGATGCATGCCTGTGGTCCTAGCTACTTGGGAGTCTGAGGTGGGTGGATCGCATGGACCCAGGAGGTTGAGGCTGCAGTGAGCTGCAATTGCACCACAGCAGTCCTTCCTGGGCAACGGAGCAAGACCTTGTTTCAAAAGCAAAAACAAAAACAACTTAACCTATGCCTTCAAAATGGAACAACTTACATTAGTGGGTTCAAAACAGCTGAAGGTAGGTATCACATAGAGAAGGAGCAAAGGTGGCTTCAGAGATCTTCTCCCTCTGTTTTTTGATTTATATTCAACAACATTTTATATTACAAGGAAATGGGTACAGGAAAGAAAAAAAAAGAATAAAACGTGAGCTAATGTGTGGGATATCGCTGTGGGTAAACGGGGCCCAGCCCGTTGGGCATCATCTGAGAAACCACGTGGAACAACTCAGAAGTCTCTTACCTGAGAATACAAAGGCTCAGGCATTTATCTACGGATTCCCATGACCTACTGGAGGCTTTAACTACTTCTCACTTCTGGGTTGCCCCTGCTGTAGCTGAGTAAGCTTCTGTGAAGCTGGAGAAAATTCTCAGCCAGACAGAAGAAACATGGGGATGTTTGAGGTGAAAACTGCCTACTTTGGGAAGAGGAAGATAATATATGCATTGCAAGATAACTCAGGACGGACCTAAATACTAAATGCCAGTGGTATCTCCAATTCATTGTGACTTCAAGAAAGATGCCCACAAATTTTTAAAGTATATCCTAAGTTATCACCCCCTCAGATAAGCACTTGTACATGCATTTAATAAATAATTTGTTGAATAAGTTATGTAATTAGTATAAATATGAATTTCTTCTCCCCGAAATCTTTTACAATTATAGTATAAGATGTATGAGTTTAGGGACTGAAGTTATTTTATATTTTCAATGAACAGTCATTTGAAGGAGATTTTTTTCAAAGCAAGTAATGCTTGAATTTAGAGTCCACAATTTTTCCTCAGGTTTAATTTGTTTAAAATCAGACTAGAAGTAATCCTCAGCAATTATCATTCCTGGAAACTAAATCTGTATCTTTACCTGGTGTATTAAATGAATCAAAATGTTATACTGCCATCATTTCTCATTAAATTAGGCTACTAACTTTAAAAGTCACAAACACACATGATTTTTGCTTTGTGCCAAAAAGCTAATTTTAGAGGCATAGTGGTGAGTTACAGAGTGTTTTTTTTTTAGAAATAAATCTACCAGGTGCTAGAAATATATAATATAAACCCCTGTAATCTGCAGGGTACACGTAACCTTGTATAGCCATTCCTGCTGGTGGTGGATTTGAAAAGTCAGAGTAGGCCCAGGCAGTAATTGACATGATGCTTGTCAATTCAACCCTCAGTAGATAATAATTCATGTGACTTTCCACAATGTTTCATCACTTGCCTCTTACAGAGGGAGAAATGTTTTCTGCCTTCCCTATAAAATATAAGACCCAAAGCTTCTCAGTTTCTGTTGCCTGGTTAGAAAAATAGAATGAAGCCAGGTGCTGTGTCTCACATCTGTAATCCCAGCACTTTGGGAGGCCGAGGCGGGTGGATCCCCTGAGGTCAGGAATTCGAAGTTAGCCTGGCCAACATGGTGAAAACCCATATCTATTAAAAATACAAAAATTAGTCGAGTGTGGTTGTGGGCACCTGTAATCCCATCTACTCGGGAGGCTGAGGTAGAAGAATTGCTTTAACCAGGGACGTGGAGGTTGTGGTGAGCTGAGATCGTGCCACGGCACTGCAGCCTGAGCAACGAGTGAAACTCCGTCTCCAAAAAAAAAGAGAGAGAGAGAGAGAGAGAGAAGAGAGAGAGAGAGAGGAGGAAAGAAAGAAAGAAAGAAAGAAAGAAAGAAAGAAAGAAAGAAAGAAAGAAAGAAGAAAAAGAAAGAAAGAAAGAAAGAGAAGAGAAAAGAAAAAGAAAGAAAAATAGAATGAGTCAAAGCCAATGAGTTTTTTTTTGTTTTTGTTTTTATTCCAAACCATACCACGAATACCTAGATTCTGGCAGCACATTTTCTGAGGCAAACAGAGCCCTTGAGTTTAGAGTTGTGCTTTTCTTTTTTTTTTTTTTTTTTTTTTTTTTAGGCGGAGTCTTGCTCTGTCGCCCGGACTGGAGTGCAGTGGCCAGATCTCAGCTCACTGCAAGCTCCGCCTCCCGGGTTTACACCATTCTCCTGTCTCAGCCTCCCGAGTAGCTGGGACTACAGGCGCCCGCCACCTCGCCCGGCTAGTTTTTAGTAGAGACGGGGTTTCACCGTGTTAGCCAGGATGGTCTCGATCTCCTGACCTCGTGATCTGCCCGTCTCGGCCTCCCAAAGTGCTGGGATTACAGGCTTGAGCCACCGCGCCCGGCTAGAGTTGTGCTTTTCTTAGAAGAGTGTTTGTTATCTCTAATACCTGAACTCAGCATTATCTTTGAGTCAGTCACCATGCCAATTTCCAGTTGTAACTAATCTTGACTTGCCGGAGCTTTAAACTGTTACAAATGCGCCATGTATGTATGTTTTAATTGTGGTAATCATCGAGCCCTGACCTTCACTGAAAGAGCGCATTCTGTATTGCCAGGCAGCACAAGAGGTGTCAGAACAGCATGCCCTTACTTGGCTACCTTCTTAACAGCACGTTTGCTTCAATCACAGACTCCATGTCCTGTACTCATGTGGTTTGAGTAATCTTACTGGTCCTACAATTATTGTGTCACTGTGATGGCTGAAGGGTAATCTAAGAAAAGCAGTGTTTGTTTTTTTGTTGTGTGGTTTTCTTTTCTTTTTTATATCGATGGTTCTATCTGGCAGAATCTAAAGTACTACTAGTGGCAGATATTCTATTTTTTGTGTGTATTGTGCCAAACGTCAAAAGTAGAATTGTAGATGAAGGACAAGCAAAATAGAACTTGCTATAAGACGACGTTCTGGACAGGAGCTACGCACTTTTTGTTATGCCTACTTGCCTAAAAGAAAAAGAATAAAGAAAGGAGGAGGGAGGTAATTAATAACATTTTAAATGTGATATTTTAGTAAATTAGCAACAAGGGTAATGTTCATCCACTATATTCAGAAAATGTCATTTGTGCAAAATTATCAACATGTTAAAATATGTAGAAAGGAATCCTTTCCTTTTTAAGTTTTCCTAAAGCTACTAAATAGATTTTTTAATACCTAAAATGTCTACAGTTTCTCATGTTGTTAGAGTGAAATCATTTATCTGTGGAGTACTTCAGAAGTTATTTTTTAATATGAGAAATAAACCATCAAAGTACATAGTAAAATGAATCTGGAAATATGTTAATCCCCTACTTATTCAACTGTACTAGAGATTTAATATTGATATTGCTGGGAGCTGAACACGAGCCAAACTAATTCCACAAAAGTGCTCTATCTGCATATTAACTACTGAAAATGCACAGAGATACAATCCTATTTATGCTACTCCATAGCATTTGATGTGATTTAGTTTTGCAATCTCTTCAGCTTTTTAAATGTGCTGCTACACCTCCTTCCACTTACCTGGAGAGGGATGCTCCTTTAAGTCAAACTTTAGAACACCCTACATTATACATCTGGAAAATGTAAATGTTTATGAAAAGAGAATTCATTTCATCTCACTGCCTTATACATTTTTTTAATCCCAATGTATAATACATTGGGATAATTCAGCGGGTGTCCAATTAATTATGAATTTCTTGAGAAAATAAATAAATAAGTTGCTTCCTTTATCCAGTCAAGTATGGCTGGATCATCTTTTTGACACACAGAGTCACTAGCAGCCTTCTTGAGATGAAAACACAGATTTCAGATTATAGTCTGCAATTAAGGTTGACATGACGTCAAAATTTAATCAGCAGGACATAAAATATAAATTACTTTTTTCATCTTGTAATTTCTGAGATTGGGTATGATACACTACAGAAAGTAAGTTTAATTTCTGTGTAATAGTAATTTCCAGAACTGATCTGAAGTTTCAACTTCTCTTTGAAAATGTTTATTTACATCATAAATTAAACGACAAATTTTAAAAAAATGACTTTGCAAAAGAAGCCATAAGATAACCTTAGTTCACAGATTCTCAATAGAAGTTTTAGAAAAGATATAAAATAATTTTCCTAGAATGACAAGTAATATATTCTAGAAGAAAGAGGCATGCTAGGGCATTTCCAGCATTATATTGTAGTAAAAACATGTATATACACACACAAATATATAACAGTTTTCATAATACTATCTCAATACAGAAAAGCTTGACACAATCTCGGATGAAGGTACTACTATGTAACACTCTGAGGGGGCACAGTCCAAAAAGCATGGTAGAAAACGCTGAGATTGAAAGATTCACATGTATTAAAAGGAGAAATACCTTTTAAGTAATAGTGAAACTTATCTTTCAATCATGTATTTTACTGGTGCCTATAAAAGTAAATTTGATTTATGAGAATCAGATATGCACACAACGTTTTAAGCATTTAATTTAGCTATTGAATAAGTGAAGTGTAACAGCATATGGGAATCTCCTGGAATCAGGAAGGAAGAAAATCCCCCATCCACCTGTTTCCTCTATTTCTCATTTTCTCAGGTGTGAAAATGTTGTCACAATATCCCTTAGTCATAGTTTTGCTGTTAATCTTTTTCTTGTTTGTTTTGTTTTTATTTTCTTTCCTCCAATGAATAACTAAGGAATTGCTTTTGATTACGACCAAGGAAAAGATTGTCTGCCTTGTTACGTTCTTTTAACCAATAAAATCTTTATTGTTTTTCATATTTTAGGCGAACTGTCTATCAATCAACCATTTTATTTTCATCCAAAAAAGAAAATATTGCAAACAAGAAATTGCATTCCTGGCTCACATAACCCCAGATAGTGTTTTTCTTTCTCAGTTTATACTACCCCTCATAGACCAGGGAGCTAAAAGCTGACTTAATAGGACTGAGTCTAAACCTGAGATAAGTGAGAAAGAGATTTCTTGAAATACAAGATTTCTCTCCTTCCACAATTTTCCAAAGTCACTGCAGCATGGGAAAACTCAACACACTCTGCAGAAGAGTCAGTGTTTTTTACAATATGTACAAATATATAGTTAGATTTTTTCAATATTATTATTAGAGGGAATGCTTCAATTTAGAAATAATGCTTACACCCAAGAATGGTAAAATAAGAGAACTGCATTTCAAGTGCAAACTGTGACAATAAAGAGTGAACACTTGCAAAATTAAAGTAAATCAAGATCATTTGAATAGCCTTGAAGGACAGGGATCCAGAAACTAATGTTTAAGGTGGCTCTGCAGTACTTGGAATCTCTGCATAATGAGTAATATAGGCAATTTCCTTTGCATATTTTTTTTCTCTTTTCATTTATTCATCATACAATGCATATGTATCAATGTGACTAGGTTACAGCTTTTCCAGGATTGTACACCAGCTTGCTATAATTACATTGTAATATAAATGACTGAAAAGACTTTGCCTCAGTCAATTGCTGACCTTGATTTATTTTTCCAGGTCATGAAGATCCATCTTTGAACCTCATAAAAAATTCTGACTTAATAGCAGGTGTCAGCCTTTAATATTCCTCTAGTTGTCACAATCAGGCTTGTCAGAAAACAATCCTACAAAAATAATAAAACAAATTGAATAAAATTTTATTTTTCCATTTTAAATTAGTTTACAATTATAAATAAAAGAAAATACAGCTTATATGACACAAGACGAAATGGAAAGAGGCAAAATGTTTTCCATAAACTCTTCATACTCTCCATATTCCTTTGAAAGCAGCAGATTGAGTAGACTTTTGTGAATTTGGAAGAGAGTAACTAAAGCTTCCATATTCCTGGTTACCTTTCTGAGAACAGCACATCACTTAAAACTGCATCTGTGTTAAGAATGTTACAATCCTTCTTAACGTTAGAGCAAGCCTTTCAAATGTTATTACATTTACAGCTGTATAGTACATTCAAGTACTGTCACATTAGAGAAATCCTAGACTGCTGGCCATCCTTTCTGTAAAGGCATGTGATCAAATTTGAGCCGAGGTTGTAGAGTCAACATTCCTGTGTCAAGGCAAATCTGGAGCTGATGAAAACAAGCCTAGGCTTGCTTATCAATCTGAGATAAATAAATGTTCCAGTTGGGAACACACATTTTAAATAAGAATTTGATAGAGACCCCACTTTCCAGAACAAATTCACCCAAGCATTTTTAACTTGTAGTTATCTGGGGCAGTTCCCTGTGATGGACTGCAGTGAGACAAAGACATGGTGTGGGGCCTTCAAAGTTGAAGGGAATAGAAATCAGTGAACCTCAAATGGCAGCTACCTCCATTGAAGCTAGGTAATTGTATTTGCCCATTCAGAAGGGACCTCCTCAGCTCCAGGCACATAGCCCTTTGAGACCCCAGAGCCAAGCTCATAGAATTGGAATGACCTCTTTTTACCAGATGACTCTAGGGTTATGATTCTTGTTTTACATGTTTGGGAGGGATGAACAGTGGGGTAATTCACTCCCGGCTACTGTTTCTTTCTCATTCATTCCGATATCCTGCTCCCAAGGACTCTGTTCTAAGTCAGAAGGCACATTCATGACACTCAGGGTTTCAAGGAAAGCTACTAACATCTGCTCAGGATGCTGACTTGATCACAAGAAACTGATAGCAGATTTGAGGTTGGATATAGCCAGAAATGTGCTGGTATTAATAAAATGTTTAACAACCAGCCCTCCCAGAAAAGGCATGGCAATTTCTTTGGTATGGCTAATTTCAATGTACCGACATAATGAGATCAGGAAGCTAGGAAGAGACGCAAGCAATTGTCTCAACCGGCTGCAGCACACCACTGCATATAGCTCTTAAAGTTCAGGAAATCATTCATCTCCATGCCAGAGTTTCTTGTCTCTTAACAAACTCAAAATTCTTATGTGAGGAGAAGTAATAAAAAGAAATTTGTTTAAATGTTAATAGGACATGCAAAAGAAACACAAGTCTAAGAGTGTCCCCTGACTAAACATAAGACAATTTATGCTTTTAAAAAATGATTGTATGAGTTATACACCATTGAATAAAATAAAAATCCGTGAGTGCATATTTAAATAAATAAATACATGAGGGACCAGGGAAAACTATTCCTTAATGTAGAAACTCAACTAGTAAATGTTCAAGGAATGACGAATTAGAAAACCACCATTGTGCAATAATCAGTAATTGACTAGGGCAAGAATAAAACATTTGTAGACACAAAAAATTTATGTGTATTCAAACTATCTTTTCACATGTAACATATTAATTATCTAGAGAAAATTACTCACTTCTTTAAAGTGAAGAAACAGAAGATACTACCTTAAAAGAACGATCAAAAGTTAATGATCACCAATAATATGGATAAAAACAAAACAAACAACGACAACAAAATAAAACAAGATGTGCCTCCAGGTGTGATGCTCTATGAAGGATGCAATGTTTGATTTCTGTGTAATTTTTGCCAAAAAGACATAAATAGATCTAATTATGAGAAAACATGAGACAAAATATCAAAGTCACCAGTTACGCTACAATATAACTGGCATATACTCTAAAATATGCTAAAGTAATAAGAATGAGAGGGAAAAAAAGACCAAGGAACTATTTCTGATTAAATAAGTCTAAAAGAGAGATGACAACTCAAGACAATGAGTGATTTTAGACTGAAAATAGCTAGAAAAGGACAGTATTGAGACAACTGGTGACTTTTGAAATACTGACTGTGAATGAGGTAATCCACGCATGATATAAAAATCCTTGTTAATTTTATTTTGACAATTGTGTTGTAGTTATATAAGAGAATATAAGAGAATGTCCTTTTTCTTAGTACACACTGAAGTATTCAAGAATTAAAAGGACATGAGATCTGCACCTTGTTCTTTCTCTCTCATATATAATGTGTAGATTTAGACACCCTTCTTTCTTACGTATGTATGAGAGATATAGAAGAAAAATGTATATATATAATTTAGAGAGACAGATGAAGACAGAAAGAGACAGAATGGTGAAGCAAATTTAGTTAATCTTTGATGAACCTAGATGGAGATTGTAATTCTTTACCTTATTATTGCAATTGTTTTGTTAGTTTGAAGTTGAAGTAAAAGAAAATTATTTTTAAAAATCAGCAATTGAGCTGGTTTTTGGAGTTGCAAGAGAGTAACTAAAGCGTCCATATTCCTGGTTACCTTTCTGAGAACAGCACAACAGTGAACATTTATCCATTTAATGTGCCCTATATGTTCACAGTAAGTCAGTCACTTTGCTGGGTATTGGGGGCATAAGGACACACCATTCTTGTCCTTGGAGAGTTCACAGGACACTGTAGGACAAGTTAAATATGATTTTACAAATGCAATTATAGCGTGTTGCTGAATAAGAAAAAAAAAAAAAGTCAGTTAACTCATTAGAAGAGAAGACGGAGGGTGGGCAAGGAAGACTTTCCAAATGGGTGATGCCTGGGCTGGTTTTTGAAAAATGTGTCCAGAATTGGTGGTTTCTTGGTTTCATTGACTTCAAGAATGAAGCCGCAGACCCTCACAGTGAGTGTTACAGTTCTTAAAGATAGTGTGTTCGGAGTTTGTTCCTTCAGACTTTCAGATGTGTCTGGAGCTTCTTCCTTCTGGTGGGTTCATGGTCTCGATGTCAGGAGTGAAGCTGCAGACCTTCATGGCGAGTGTTCCAGCTCTTAAAGGCAGTGCATCTGTAGTTGTTCATTCTTCCTGGTGGGTTCGTGGTCTCGCTGGCTTTGGGAGTTAAGCTGCAGACCTTCAGGGTAAGTGCTACAGCTCATAATGGCAGTGTGGACCCAAATAGTGAGCAACAGTAAGATTTATTGCAAAGCAGGAAAGAACAAACCTTCCACAGCGTGGAAGAGGACCCAAGCAGGTTGTGGCTGGCTAGCCTTGGCAGCCTGCTATTATTCTCTTATCTGGCCCTACCCACATGCTGCTGATTGGTCCATTTTACAGAGAGCTGATTGGTCTATTTTACAGAGCCCTAATTGGTCCATTTTGACAGAGTGCTGATTGGTGCATTTACAATTCTCTAGCTAGAGATAAAAGTTCTCCAAGTCCCCACTATGTTAGCTAGATACAGAATACTGATTGGTGTATTTACAAACCTTGAGCTAGACACAGAGTGCTGATTGGTGTGTTTGCTAATCCTTTAGCTAAACACAGAGAGCTAGACAGAAAAGTTCTCCAAATCCCCTCTGGGTTAGCTAGATACAGAGTACTGATTGGTGTATTTACAAACCCTGAGTTAGACACAGAGTGCTGATTGGTGTGTTTACAAACCCTGAGCTAGATGCAGAGTGCTGATTGGTGCATTTACGATCCCTTAGCTAGACAGAGTGCTAGACAGAAAAGTTCTCCAAGTCCCCACTAGATTAGCTAGATATAGAGTACTGATTGGTGTATTTACAAACACCGAACTAGACATAGAGTGCTGATTCATGCCTTTACCATCCCTTAGCTAGACATAAAAGTTCCCCAAGTCCCCAGGAGACTCAGGAGCCCAGCTAGCCTCACCCAGTGAATCCCACAGTGGGGCTGCAGGTGGAGCTGCCTGCCAGTCCCCAGTGGCACCTGCACTCCTCAGCCCTTGGGTGGTCGATGGGACCTGGCACCACAGAGCAGGGGGCCAAGCCCATCAGGGAGGCTCAGGCCTCGGGAGCCCACTGTGGAGGGGGGAGCTTGGGCATGGCGGGCTGCAGGTCCTTAGCCCTGCCCCAAGGGGAGGCAGCTGAAGCCCGGGGAGAATTTGAGGGCAACGACGGCAGTGCTTGGGGACCCGGTGCAACCTCCGCAGCTACTGATTAGGGTGCTAAGCCCCTCACTGCCCTGGGCCTGTGGCTCTGGGCTGGCCACTCCGAGTGCGGCAGTCTGAGCCCCCACTCGCACCCGCCGGAACTCTCGCTGGCCTGTGAGCACTGCGCGCAGCCCCATTTCCCAGCCGCGCTTCTCCCTCCACACCTCCCCACAAGCAGAGGGAGCCGGCTCTGGCCTCGGCCAGGCCAGAGAGGAGCTCCTACAGTGCAGTGGCAGGCTGAAGGGCTCCTCAAGCGCCGCCAGAGTGGATGCCGAGGCCGAGGAGGTGCCAAGAGCGAGGACTGCTAGCACCTTGTCACCTCTCAGGCATGGAAGGCTTTCCAGATGGGTGATGCCTGGGCTGGTTTTTGAAGGATGAGCAGGAGAAAGCCAGGTAGATGAGTGGGGAAGGCAACCGTGGTAATGCCAGAGGCCTATGCAAAGGCATGAAAATATGGAGCACTTAGCAAAATGAGCACTTAGCAGAATGATGAGAGGACAGAGCAATGGTCAATATCATGGGCTTTGAAATCAGACAGACTTTTATTTAAATGTCATTTCTTCCATTTACTAGTTACATGTTATTGCAGATTTACTTGATCTCTCTAAGCCACAGGGTCCTCATTTGTGAAGAGCAAATAGTATTAATTTGTTATTGACAGGGTTATTTTGGGATGAAATAAAACAATGCACGTAAAGTATCTGATACAAAGTAAACTTTCAAAACAGGTCAACTGCTGTTGCTGTTACTGTTTTGGGACTTCAGCTAGATAGAAAAGATCTGAGAGAGGGATGTATGATAGAGAGATCAGGCATATAGGTCGGCCTCAGTCATAAAGGACATTTCAGACTATTTTAAAGAAAGCTGACCAACACTTATAAAAAATTTCAGTTAGCAGTGGATGTGTTAATTTATACATTTGTGATACAACAATGCTAATTATTTTGAATTAACCGCTTTATTTTTTTCCTTGATCACCTAGCTCACTATGATGGTTATGTGCAACTGGAGTGTTGTTTTTGTTTGTTTTGTTGTTTTAATAGGTTTGTTGATATATTACTGGCAGAATAGTGTATTTTCTTTCTGGCTTTCACAATATAAGCCAGAATCACTGTGACTTTGCCTTGACCATAGCTTGCACATAGTTAACAGCCATGAAGTGAAAAAGGAGAAAAGGACACAGAATCTAGGGTTGTGTGAGTGGTAACTGGGAAGCAACAAATATCTCTATTGCTCCTCTTTTTGTGAATAATTTGGTGACCCTGACCTTAAAGCAGCCTAACAAATCTTTACACCAGACTGCAGAGCAACTGTAATAAATGTTGCAGGAAGTATATCTTTGTGGTTAAGACCTCGGGCTCCAAAGTCAGACTAGATTCAGACTCTGACTCTGCTGCTTATCGACATATTGACCTGGGTCCATTTATTTTATGCTATAGACTACGCAAATTTCACATCTGAAAACAAAGGATATAGAAATAGGCCACTATGTCTCATTTTATTCTTGTAAAAAATAAGTGAAATATACATATAAAAACTCTTTTATGCATATAGTGATGGTAGTGGCGGTGGTGGTGATGATGATGATGATGTAAACATTGCTGGCAGCAGTTTTCAGGTCACGAATTCACCCATTTTTCAGAAATGCATATTTTTTCAGTCAATATGTTACATACCAGTAGTAGAGAAATAAAGAAGTACAGTTTCTGCCCCACAAAAATAAAATATATTGGGAAAGAAAAATCCCAGAAAAATAAATCAAGTATTTCAGTTTAATATTGGAAATATGTATAACTACAAGTAAGATCTGATAAAAAAAAAAAAAACCCTACAAGATAATTGTATGAATGAAACTGAGCCTTTAGAGACATCTAGCTAAGAAAGGTTGCATTGAATAAAGTCTTTTTGGACTCACAAATAAGAAGTTAACTTTGTGATGAGTAGACAGTGTAAGGTTATAAAATAGTCAGATGAAAACAGCATGATAAGCCAGGAATCAAGAATTAATGGTTGAAAAGAAGAGCTGATTGATCCCTAGCTGAGGCAAGCTTTAACATGCAGGAAAACAAAAATCCCTAATATTAGCCTCTGTTGGAGAAAATAATAGCAGATGTGTTCATTTGTCCCAAGGGAAGTCTAGTTTTACTCAATATGGCAATCTCAGATTTCTTTTCAAGCAGAACAGCCCATGAGAAAAGGCCAGTCTTAGAATTCTGTCTGTCTCTTAAGTGGTCAGAATGAAGAGATCAGCTAAGTCGGTTTCCTAAATGGCAGTCATAGTCACAATTGCATTAAAAGCATCCGGGGAGTTTTAAAAATACAGATTCCTAGAAACCCCTTGCAGATACTTTAAGATTGTTGAACTTTGCTTTGTCACTCACCTCCCCTTCCCACCACCACTGATTCTGATAAGCTACTAACTCATCAGTAAACCATTCGACAGTCACCCCTTTTCCCATGAACCCCCAAAAAGAAATCTTTATAGTAAATCTTAAAATCAGAAAGTGGCAAAGTTGGGATTAAAATTCAGGTCTTCTAACTCCTAATAGCAGAAGGTTTCCTATTAGACTGTAGAGAACCTAGAAGACAGTATTACCTTTTCACCTGCTTTTTAAGATGCCAATTAGAGCCACCATTAGAGCCATCCTTTTGAATTACAGAAGAGCTTTCAGATCAGGAATCACAAAATAGCAGGTCGTAGACTCCTTCTGAACACCAGGCAATTTCAATTACTTTACACATAATTTAATGATTTGTAATGACTTTACACTGAGCATGTCTTCCTCAGTTGGCCAAAAGCTCCTCCACAGACAATTGTCTTATACCCGGACACTTTCATTTATATAATTTTTGATCCAGTCCCTTGGGAACATTTGAGCTTATGGTCTAAGTTCTTACAGAGTCACAGAAAAGCAAAAAAACTCTATCAGAAAGTAACTCGCTAGCACCGTATGAACACACTAACACAGATTATCTAATCAATTTGCCTAACAATCTCTTAATCGAAAAAAAAAAAAAAAAAGGGCAACAAAGCTGTGCAGAAACAAAAAAGTCTCAGAGTGCCTTTCATGGCCAAACTACCTTTCTTCCCCTTTTATTCCTCAACATTCTAACACATACCACTTTCTTTCTAGACATAACTGAATTATACAAAGCTGGACACTTCACCTAAGGGCTACATTGGGCCCATCAGATTCTTTCTCTGAGAAAATTGCAGTTGGTTTAGAGATCATGTCAATCAAATTCAGGAACCAGATCTGTAAAGTGAGGTGCCCCAAATATCGAGGTCATTTGCAGAGCAAGTTAAGGTGAATCATCCTCTGTAAATAAGCAGAGGATAATGTCTGAGATAAAGGAAAAAAATATGTATTGGAGAGTAGAAGTGTATACACATGGTTCCTCAGTGAAAAGCAGATGGAGAGGATAATTGCTTTTATTATATTTAATAGATGGCTTCCCAGGTTTTTTTTTTTTTTTTTTTTTCAAGTTCCACATAAGGCATGGCTGCAATATCTACTCCTGGCTTTGGACAGATGGCCATTCCCATTTGCTTAGATAAGTTATAGTGGGTTTCAGTTTCTTTCTTACAATCAAACAATCCTTGGCAAAGACAGCTACCTAGGGATAAACTTTAATCTGACAGAAAGATAGGAACAGCACAGAACAGGCTGGCATCAGAGGTCAGTCCAGAGAGTGCATACCATAGATAATGGAGTCACTAGGAGGGTTGGGAAGCAGTAGACTTTCTGGCAGGGAGTTTAGTCAATTGGGAAAGTCAAAGGGAAGATTCACTCCTATGAAAAGAAAATGTGGGGGGAAGAGAGAGCTTCTTATGAAAGTGATGACACCAATGACAAATTTTACCTACTTCATAATTTTAACACACACTGTCCCTGAGCCTGTGAAATATCTTTTTAAGGCCATCTCTACATCAAAGCTATAAACATCAAGGCTGTTTAGGATATTTCCACTCACTAAATTAATTAGCAAACATTTTAACTGAATCAGACCATTGAGAGACTTTATCTTCTTATTTAATAGTTGCATTTTTGCAATTTCAGCTACAGTCAACTTTGAAGTATAATCTGAAGTATAAACAAGTTTATTGGGAAGCCACTGAAGCCATATCTGCAGCCACCTCAGAGCCTCCACAGCTATCAGTAAGCATGGTAAGAAGATCAGACTGTGTTCTTTATGGCTCTGTTTAGCTTAGGGGTCCCCATCCTCTGGGCCACGGACTAGTACCAGTCGGTGGCCTGTTGAGAACTGAGCCTCACAGTAGGCCAGGCGAGCAAGCATTACTGCCTGAGCTCCACCTCCTATCAGATCAACGGTGGCATTAGATTCTCATAGGAATGTGAATCCTGTTGTGAACTGTGCATGCGAGGGATCTAGGTTGTGCACTCCTTATGAGAATCTAGTGTCTGCCTACCACCCACCCTCACCACGTCTACGTCTGTGGAAAAATTGTCTTCCACGAACTTGGTTGCTGGTGCCAAAGAGGTTGGGGACTGCTGCTCCAGCTCAAACATTTCCTGATAGCAGGTGTCTAAGTTGCAATGGAAGCCAATTCACACACCCTTAGAGTGAGTATGTGGGGTCTAATGCTCTGGATTTAAGAAAATATCCCACTATTCAGCCATTACTACAGGCCTCCCATCCTTTCCTCATGTAAAAACAGAGGTTTGGGTTCATCTGCATCTGCTTTGTAGTTTATTATCTTTTATTAAATGAGCAATTGAAACAACAATAAGGAAGAGGAAGGATCCCTCAGGGTAAGGCTTAGAATCCTTAACCGCACTACATGAAAACATTTACTCTATCTCTGACCCATGTGGAGAAGAATGAAGAATCACCCCAACCATCAGCTAACTTAGACTTTTTATTATTTGGTTATAATGAAATAAGGAGCTCATCAGTGAAATTAACAATCTTGGATCAGAACATTTTTAGTTCTAGCCAGAGGAAAGAGGACCTTTATTTGACTTTTTATTCTTCCAATATTAAATTTCACTAAATTATAATGATAAATTATCCTTTGATCTGACGCTATTGGTTATTTTTATGTGGATGTCAAGAAGATGAACGTAGTTTGATATTTTAAAATCCCTTGAAAACTCAAACATAAAATCATTGGAAACTCTAGGATAGTACTATAATGCTTACTGAATGAATGGTTTTCTTAGACTGAAGGTAGATTTTTCATGACACTGAAACAAATAGAAGCTAAGCTTATGATAGTTTTATAAACAATAGTGAATTGCAATATTCTAAGGTATGATTTAAGAGTGGGAAAAATCAGCCTGTACTTTTGTGACATGCCATGAACTAGTTTTTTTTTAATGTTGATTTTAATCTAATAAAGTGAAAATACCATATAAAAAGGTTGTATAGTATTTGCACACAAAAAAATTGACATCTGAAAATATTTGTGGAAACCTATTTTTATGCCTGAATCTAAGTTGAATGCATAATTTAGTTCTTATTTTCTGAACAAATAGTCTGGAAAAATTTCATGCACAATTGATGATAATATGAGTGTGCAATCCATGGCTGGAGCTCATTAACATATTCATTCTGTATAAGCTCTGTGTGCAAATTTAAATAGTAGTTTTCCAAAAAAATGGCTCATAATAACTCCAAAACATCAAAACCACTCATACTATTGATGGTGGAGCCCAAAGACTTCCACGTGTTGAGCAAATATTTTAGAAGACAATTTCCAGCTCTCAAAAAATTATAACAACATGAATATAATTTGCATTCGGATTATGCTTAATACAAAAGTTAAAAAAGAAAACTGCAATATATAAAACAAAAATTTCATATGGAGATAACAAGGGGGAAAGTATGTGTGTGTCTATGTGTGCACATGTGTGTGTACAAAATTTCTAGTGACATCTCCAAAATATTTGTTTTCATTTTTGTTTTGTCTTTCATATTGTGATTCTGTGATTTCAAAAGTAGATTTTTAAAGCCAGGCATAGAAAGACAAATACCACATGATCTCACTCATATATGGAATCTAAAAATTTGTTCCCATATAAGTGGAGAGTAGAATCATAATTACCAGAGGATGAAGGGGGTGATGAGAGATTGGAAGATGAGTACAAGCTACAGTTAGAAGACAGAAGTTCTGGCGGTCTACTGCCTAGCAGTATGACTAGAGTTAACAGCATGTTAGTGTATGTTTCAAAATAACTACAAGATAGGTTTTGAAATGTCCTCATCACAAAGAACTGATAAATGTTTAAGATGATGGCTATACTAATTACTCTTTGATTTGATCATTACACAATTTATATGTGTGTAGGGAAACATCACATTGTACCCCACAAATATGTGCAATGATTATGTCTCATTCATAATTTTTAAAGTACATTTTTATGTACACTTGAAAATTGATGAGAATAAACTTTGAGTGTTTTCACTACAAAAGCATGAGAAGTTTGTGACATAATTCATATTTTAAATAGCTTGAGTTAGTCATTCCAAAATGTATATGTTTATCAAAACAACATGCTATACTGTAAATATTTATAATTCTATTTTTCAGTTAAAATATAAGCCAGGTGTGATGACTCATGCCTTTAATCCCAGCACTATGGGAGGCCGAGGTGGGCCGATCACCTGAGGCCGGGAGTTCGAGACTGGCCTGACCAACATGGAGAAACCCCATCTTTACTAAAAATACAAAATTAGCCCGGCGTAGTGACTCATGCCTGTAATCCCAGCTACGTGGGAGGCTGAGGCAGGAGAATCACTTGGACCCAGGAAGCAGAAGTTGCGGTGAGCCAAGATCGTGCCATTGCACTCCAGCCTGGGCAAGAAGAGTGAAACTCCATCTAAAAATAAATAAATAAATAAATAAGTTAAAAAACATTTTAGGGATGAAAAGGTAGACTGTCAAAAAAAAAAAATGATGTAAATATCACCACATTCACAAAAACTTTTTAAAATAAATAATATTTAAATATTATTTTTCTAAGAAAAATTTTGTTTATCCATATGAACTAGAAGTCCCCAAATCCCCTCTTTAAATTTTATCTTACTGAACATATGTGTAAATACTCCTCTTGAGCAGGCAGAAGAGGTCCTGCTATGATTGGTGCACATATGTTGCATGCTTTATTACTGCTTCAACTTGGTTATGGTGGGGCAGAATAATTTATTTGTCTTAATTGAGTTGCAATTTTGTGAATTATTATTTCAAAGAAAGAAAAATAATTGCTAGAAATAAACAGAATATTTTAAATAAATATGCTCTCCAAAATATAACCCAAACCTAAGGCATTATTTTGCTATACATAGTGTATATGCAAAATTTTTAGACATCTCATTTATTGAAATGTATAATACTGGGTATTTTTTATAATTTCAATAGTTTCCACATTTTAATAATTTAATAATCATGAAGATTCATGATTATTTTATATTAGCAATAGAGCATACCCTAATGGATCCTCTATAAAGAAATAACTGATAAATCAATGAAACTTCTTGAGGAAAACATTGTCTACAAACAAAGATTACATATTTAAAGGTTCAGTTTTGCAAGACTATGCCTTTCAGCACTGATGCATTACATAAGAGGATTTGACAAGGTTAGAATTTGTGTTACTAATGGAAGTTATTTCTTCAAGAATTAACCTTTAGGCTAAAAAGAATGACAGATATTCAAATAATCTCAAATTAGTATTTAAATCAAAAATTTCTATTCATTCCTGCCCCCCAACAGAACTTCCATTCTGGATTCCAGTGTGTCATACACACAATTGAATTCTTAACAGCTGCCATTCAAAAGAACTGCAGAGGACCATTTGAAAGTAATATTTTGCTCTGTGTGACATCTCATTTTTTTCCCCTCAGAAATCATAATTTTTTTACACACCTCGTAGTCTTCCTAACAAGAAACCAGCTCTGCTTGTCATTTTGATTGGGGAGGAACCTTGTTTTCCAGGTCACTAGCTTGAATCCTGGAGATAAGATATTCATGAGGGACCAGTATGGGGAATTTACATCTCGGTGGAGAGTTTTCCTCTCCATTTGCCAGCACGCCAGGTCAGTGAGTGGCTCTGTCAGAGGGGAGATAATGGTTGCTGTAGTGGCCCCCACTTATTACACACTCAATGCTTCTGACCTTCTTGGGAGACCCCCAAAAAACCTTCTGATTTGGGGCATCCCTCTACCCTTTAAGGCCCTTTCACATCTAGATCATCCTGTCTAAAATACAATATTATTCATGTCTTGGAGGGAGGCTACCCTTCAATGCCAGATTTTATACTTTTTCTTCCTCTACAAAGTTCTTGACTATGCAAAGGGATAAAAACAAAATTGCTTCATTTTTAAGATGAATTTTAAGAAACACTCAAGATCAAGGTATTCATTTTAGTAAAAATAAAGTAGAAGAAAATAATCAATATGATTCAAAGGAAAAAACTCAGTTTGTCCACCTCTGTTTACAATTTGAATGAGACATTCTTGTGACAAATAGTTTTGTATTTGTTTTGTATTTTTGACATCAAAATAGCAAATTTTGTTTTTAAAGAAATTAAATATGCATAATTTAGTAGAGCATATTGCTGTCTTATGACTTGGCAATATTAGAAATGATAACTCTTCTTGTGTTTATTCCTTATTTTGATTCTTTTCTTTGTAATAAGATGGATATTTCAGGACACCAAGAGACGGAGACTAAAGCAGAGAGATAACTGTGTCTTTATTTTCTCTCCCAGGCGTTCAGATGTTATCTAAGGATAATTCTCCTCTCTGCCTTATTTTCCAAAAATTTCTTTTAACAACCAACCAATCAAGCATCCCTCTGATCACTTGTATGAGGATCCAATAGAGAGAGATTTACGTGCAAAGCATGGTATCAAAACTGAATGACTTCCTCAAAGTAGGGAAGGGAGTATTACTTCTTCTGGAACAGAGAAGGTGGCCCAGAGGTAGTTTTCAGTCACAACTTTCTACCTCATGTATCATACATGCTCTGGTGATAACAACAAGCAAGAATGATACCTTCGTTAGAGTGACTGTCACAAGAATTTTCCAAGCATTCTGTTTTTCCCATCTTTAAGTTATAATGGATTTGTTGGCAAGAAGAGCATGCATGCTCCCATCCAACTTTTTAAAATCTTGGAGATTAAAAATTACATATATTCTCTGAAATTGGAAACATAATTACGTGCTGAAGTTGAAAGACTATTCATGGATTTCCGCTAATTCATATCTTTTGTAGGTTTCTTAATTTAAAATTTTAAATCTGAATCTTGACAATGTACTGGAATCATCTTTCTGCTACATAAGATGACAACAAAAACTAAACAGTCATTATAGTATATGAACTTGCATTTTGCAATTAAATTTAAATTTAAATTAATTATAGCTTATAAACTTTATAAAATTAATCTTGGAAGAAGGGATGGGGAGAAATAAAAATCAACCAAGCTTGCAGCACATTCAGCGTTAATCACGAAGTCAGCATACTGTAAACTGCTTCCTAAAAGCTGTTTGTGCCTATTGTCCTGGAATAACACAGACCCTATTACAAGATTATAGTTCCCCTAAACTGCTCTATAGATAATGGCTTGAACATTATGAAACATTAAGTTTTCCCTCTGATGTATTCTTTTAGGTCCTGTACAACAGTGAAACTATGTGCATCAGCTGGTCTGAATTACCTCACAAGGAGCTGATTCATCAAAGAATGCAGCTTCCATATCCTGATGATTTCATACCCCTCTCCCCAATCAATCAACAAACCCAAATTTTCAGTCCCTCATCCCCCAGGATCCCCTTAAAAACCCCAGTCCAGAATTCCTCAGGGAGATGGATTTGAAGGTCTCCTCCCGCCTCTTTCCTTGGCACCTGGCAATCATTAAACTCTTTCTCTGATGCAAACCTTGATTTCTCAGTGTAATTGGTCTGTTACTGTGCAGTGGGCACACGAACGCATTGGTCCTATAACTCCATGTTATATTAAGTCATTAGTCAATGTTTTGTGATAATATTTTTTCACTTTTAATAAATGTTTTATCTAGCTGTGCATAATTTTTATAACACCGTGAAATGGTATTTGGAGAATTTTGGAACACTGAGTGATAAAGGTGCTTCAAATATTGACATGTTGAATTATATAGTACAAAAAATCCCGTTTGTAAATATTACTACAGATCACATTAGAAAAATCTTTAGGTATTGGGAAAGTGTCAAATTCAACGTGGGGAAACAAGTGTTAAATTCTAATTTTTGTTTGAAATTTTTATCATAAGTACCATCAGTTGCTTTCCTTGAAGTGACAGGCTCACTTTTTTCACTTTTGAAAAAATATATTTCATATATCCTAGTCTGCATAACCATAGCATGTCAGTTGTTCTTTCAAGTATAAACAGTGCTCAAAGAAAAAGAAATGTGACTAATTTACCTTGTGACTCATGAGGTCGCATACATTTTTTTGAGTAATAAACCATCATATTTTAGTATGCAGCAAAATGCTTTCCAAATATTCCTGTTTGTCACAGAATATTAAAATCAGAATATTAAATAGTCTCAAGGATCAGGATCTAATAAAATTGTTAATTTTTACTCCTTTCTCAAGGGCATCTTGAAATAAAACTCTCAGTACAGTTTGGCCTCACTGCCTTGATTAATACTATGGTATCATCAGGGTAAGTGTTAACACAGCAAAAAAGGCAAAAAAGATCTAATATTATTAGAAAGACAGTTTGACCTCATGAAGTCAGTGAACAAGTCTCAAGAACTCCTAGATAACACTTAGAGAACCTTTAGGTTTTGCAAACTTGCTTCTACCAGCTAATTCTAAGCAGCTCAGGGAAGTTAACGAACATAGCACTTCAGGGCTTACAAGTAGTAAAGGACTCATACCCATCAAATTCTTCACTTCAACTAGCTACAAAAATGATTTTCCCAAATTGTAAAGGGGAAGAATAGCCCAGTGATAACAGACCATGCTACCTAGCACTACCCTAGAGGATCTGTACACATCACACACAAAAGTGTTTTTGTAGAACCCAAGATGTCTTTTATGTCATTGTGTAACATTTTCTCAATGTGTAAGGAACTAAAACAATGTTTACACCCATGATATTAACAAAATCTGTAAATTATCTCTATAGACACACAGTGGTAGACAGATTAGATATATCTAATTAGAAATATATTTGAATAGCTCAAAAATGTATATACACTTCAGTGTGTATTTTTTAATATTAAAATGATATACTATCCAGGTGGATCATGAGGTCAGAAGATCAAGACCATCCTGGCTAACACGGTGAAACCCCGTCTCTACTAAAAACTACAAAAAACTAGCCGGGCGAGGTGGCGGGCACCTGTAGTCCCAGCTACTCGGGAGGCTGAGGCAGGAGAATGGTGTAAACCCAGGAGGCGGAACTTTCAGTGAGCTGAGATCCGGCCACTGCACTCCAGCCTGGGCGACAGAGCAAGACTACGACTCAAAAAAAAAAAAAAAAAAAAAGATCTACTATCAATTGTTTGGGAATATGAATAGCAACTAACATTAATTGAAATAGATACTCTTCTTAGTGTTTAACAGAAATTATTTCATTGTATTTCACAACAACCCAAATAAGTAGGCACTTTCATTATCCTCACATTAAACATAAGATCACATAAGTAAATTCCCCAAGGTTAGATAGTTAGTAACTGGTAAAACCAGAACTTGAACCTGAAGTTAAATTCTATAGCCTATGTATTCAGTTACCAAAGTACACTACCAGTAAAGGGATAAATGTGTTTTGAAATTTCAATATGTTTGAAATATTTTAAATATATTCTAAATAGTAAGACACCACAGAATTACTAAATTTTTGCAATCAATTAAATGTACTTTTAATAAAATAAAATGGTCTTGGCATTCCAATTTTAGAGTGCTTACAAGTAGAAGTCTTAGATTTAAGGTTAGAAAAGTCATAATGCTATTTCATACATATTTCTTATTCTAACCACCATCCAGTTTTTCTTGCAAGTTTGAAATGGAGTTTGATTGTTGCTGTTAACACCTGCTTCAAATTTATCTTCTTATATCTCATTAGTGGATGTTTGAAGTTGCTTTTAAATCTCAGGAACTATTTCAAATTATTTCCATTATTATACAGTAATAGTACTATATGAAAAATCTCCACCAACATAAATTTCTATATAAACACAGCATATGTGCATGTCATATCATAATTAGCATTCTTTAGTTCTTTTAGCAAATATTTTGGGGGCATACAATTCTATGGACTGAATTGTGGCCCCCAAAAATCCAGTAGTTGAAGCCCCAATCTCTAGTGTGACTATATTTGGAGACAGATCTCTTAAGGAGATAATTAGGTAAAAAAGGTCATAAGGATGGGGACCTAATTCAAGAGAATCGGTATCCTTATAAAGAAAAGAGAGATAATCAGAGCTGTCTCCTCGCCCACACTGAGAAAAGGCCATGTGAGGACCAAGCGAAAAGGCAGGCTTCGCCAAGCCAGGAAGATCACCTTCACTGAAAGCAGCCCTCACAACATCTTGATCTAGGACTTTTTAGCTTCCAGAACTGTGAGAAAATAAATTTCTGTTGTTTTAGCTAAGCAGTCTGTGGCATTTTGTTAAAGAAGCCTAAGCTAATAGAACACATGACAGACATTTTTAATCACATGACATATTAATCTCCAGATAAAATCAGTGTTGATATCATTTCAATACACAATCGAAGAGATAAAATAAAAGCTAATTCACACACACCACACACACACACACAGAGAGAAAGAGAGAGAGGGAGAGTGTCCATGTTTTCTCACATAAAAATAACCCTTTGGTTAACACTGTTTTTTCATCCGGTCGAGACTTGAAGTTAAGCATAATATTTAAAAAAACAAAAGGCCTAGCCAGAGTCAAATTTTCAGATCTATAAAAGAGCTCAATCCAAGCACTAATGAAGTTAAATAAAGAGAGGACTTTGAATTGGATTGGATTTGGATTTTTGGATTCAAATCTCAGATCCTGAGCAAATCATGGAACTTTTTACACTGCACAATTATTGTATATTAAAAGTTAATAATAATACTTTTCTCACTGGGCTATTGTGATAATCAAATACGAGATCTAAAAGCATACCTAGCTTTTCTGGCGACCTGTCAAAGCTCAGCCCTAGGAAACCTTAGCAAGTTACCGTGGTTGTCACTGTTCCATTTCACACATTCCTGTCCTCCAAGAGACTACCGGCCAAGAGTAGCCTTTGCCTCTGGGCTGCTGAGTTGAGTTGCTCTGAGTTGTTGCTCTAAATTCTTCAGTCTAGCCTCACTAAAGCCCCTAGCATTTTATTTTCAGTTAATAGATAACTGTCTAGTTGCCTAATTATTTGTCTCCTCAAGATGAGGTATGAGTTGTAAACCAACTAACTCATAGACTAATTCTTACAAATATCAGAAGATGGGACATTTTCACATGAAATCCTTAACAGTGTGAATTAAGCCACACCCAAGTGCACACACATGCACACATAACACACACTTGGGCACATATAATCAACAAGTCCTTATACATTTTTAATTTTAAAGGACATATATTTCAATGAAAACTTTTTTGATTTCATCTTCATTTGGAATTTAAATCCAGCAATGAATCTCAATTCATTTTTGTTTTAATTTTCAGTACTGCAGTTTTAATTTTAACTGTTAAATACCTGTGTCTCATGTACTGTAGGTAAACCAAAATAATTAATAATATTAAAGCCTGAGGAAAAGCAGAACTATCTGTGTCTATTTCCCCAGCATTTCTTGGATAATAAGACTGAGTAAAAAACATAGCACCACTTCAAAAACCTCCCGGAAAGCTCCTGTAATCAGTTCAAAGTCCCTAATCCTTTATGTTGAAACTGCAGGATGGCTGCTCTAACAACCTCTTTCCTAGTCTCCTACTTCAAGTTTAAATAGAAATCCTGGTGAGTTCTTCTGTACTTTCCCATCATTAGATCTTTTGGGCATAAAGAATGACTTCCTCAGTAGGTTTTCTATTAGGGAAGGAGATTATATCCTTGAGCCTCTTCAAGTAAAGTGTCCATGAATTCAACCAAGTTTTCAACACACTGTTATATAAATGTATTTCAGTCCCTGACTACAGGAATATTCTCTTTGTTCCTGTGCATAATTTAGCTTCTGCTTTCATTCTGCTTTTGAGAAAAAGTTACTGCAAAGTAGTAGAAAGAGAACCGGACTGGAAATAAGCAGACTTGGGATCTAGGTCTCTAATGAATCATGGGTAGGTGTGCCACTTAATACTCTGCTTCCTTCCCCAAGTCTCAAGTCCACCTCAGAATGCCTGCTCTGCCTATATCTCAAGCCCTTGGGATGTTCTCAATATTGTGAACACATTTAATAAATTCTGCGTAAAATAATCATGAAAGAAATTATTGTCTTTTCATTATATAAATTCTGACTACATACATTTCTGAATCAGAAACTAATATGAACTCCAATTTTAAAAGATTAAGTGCAACCTGGTAATAGCTTAAACTCCCATGACACTTGAAAAATCAGTAAAGCTACCTATCTCTCATAAAGTTTCTTCTTGTGAAGGAGTTAAAAATCAGTGAGAAAAAATAGTTTTTTTTAATGGTATATGAACTCCTCTCAAGATTAAGTTGATCAAATTTAACCACAGAATAATAGATTTCCTTATAACATCATTTTCTAAAACCTACAGTGACTAGGAAGAAAATCTTAGAATTAATTGAGCAAAAACTACTATGAATTTATTTCTTATGATTTAAAGTTTTCTGTCCATTCTTTCATATGAGTTTGTACATTTCTGAGGATTGTATTGATTTTTTCAAAAATGATAGTCTTATAACTGTTGGGAGACAAATATATGTAGGTTTCTCCTGGTACTGTATGTTTTGTAAACAGAGACATAAATTACCTTTTTTGGCAGGGTGTTTTGGCTCACGCCTGCAATCTCAGCACTTTGGGAGGCCGAGGCAGATGAATCACAAGGTCAGGAGTCTGAGACCAGCCTAGCCAGCATGGTGAAACCCAGTCTCTACTAAAAATACAAATAATTAGATGGATGTGGTGGCAGGAACTTTTAATCCCAGCTATTCGGGAGGCTGATGCAGGAGAATTGCTTGAATCTGGAAGGTGGAGTTTGCAGTGAGCTGAGATCGTGCTACTGCACTCTAGCCCGGGTGACAGTGCGAGAATCTGTCTCAAAAGTAAATAAATAAATAAATACTACCTTTTTTCCCCCTAAACAATCCTCTGAAAATGTTTGCAAAGGGAATAGCCTTGGAAGATAAAAATAATACTTATCTCTGAGGAAAGGGCAAGTTTGTTTCTGCCAAGTACAATGAAGATAATATCTTTCTCTAGGGCTTACTGTCAGGTAAGCTTACTGCCCATTATAAAAGAGTTGGGTTCTTTTATAATGTTTTTATATAGCACTGCCCATTGCATGAACAGGTGTCAAATATCCCGCTTGCATTGCCCTTTGGGATTGAGTCTCAGAAAACCTTCACAAATGCTGATACTCTGGTTACCACTACTGTTACTCTAAGAAGTAAAGTTCTTTGTTTCTGGCCCAGGAATTTCATGCTTTCTGTCACCATCCATAAAATTATGGCAGGCTAATTAGATGATTTCAAGTGGCATAGGATTTTAGATTCTTCACTATCTTGACAATAACACCACCTGAAAAACAATATAAACTATATTTCTCAACATTTTGTATCATTGAATTCCATTGATACGTTATTGAAAACACTTAATTAAATTTAAGACATTCTCATATTTAGTGATCAAGAAGGTACTGTCACAATAAACTTTTACTAGAATCCAGCTATTAAAGCCTCATGTACTTAGCCAGGCAACTAAATTGCCCAAATTGAAATTAGTTGTTCGCTTAGACCATAGGACACCCGGCTCCTTATAAATATCTTTCTTCGTTCCTTCACTATTGTGTAAGACTTCTCATTTTATTTCTGTCCATACTTTTTTAAAGTAAAACTTGCTTACTCTTAGCTCAGAGGAACATCTCTATCTAGCATAGAAGACTCACAATAGAAAGTTAGACAGACTTGAATTTGTAAAATATTGTGTTTGCATAGATTAATAATGTTAATTTTCTACACCACAGTTTCTTCATCTGTAAAAACAGAATATTAATACCTACCCTATTGGCTTAACATTTTTTATGACAATAGAAGGACTAAGCATTATTAACATGGTATTGACATGGATGTCACACCTCCCCATCTCATTTTCTTCCCATTTCTCCCCATCCTAAAATCCTCTGCTCCTCAATTCTTTCCTAGACTAGGCTAATTAATGCTGAGGATAATAGCCTGGTCATGTCTACTTGCACGTACCCTGCCCTGTGACTTCAGCGAGATTTTGTCATTTTTAGAGCAGATACTAGACTTTGAGGTTGAAGAGCGAAGAATGGACAGAGATGGGCAGAACGCAGGTAGCAGAAGATGAGAGAAATAATTAAGCAAAAGTGAGTTATGTAGGTAAAGAAGAAAGAGAGATAAAACAAGAGGCAGGAAAGAGTGAAAGCAAGGCATTCCTGGGGAGCTCTAGGAAACTGAGCTCTGGAGAGTCTGGAAAAGGTGCAAAAAAAAAAAAAAAAAAAATGGCGGAGGAGAGAACAGAGAGTAGGAAAGTATTGTTAAGGTTACCACTAGGATTCCCAAGATATGTAATTAAGAAATAAAATTGCTTTTGTAATTTGGAGATAATGGCAGAAGAAAGTGGCTGTTAAAATGTGGTTCTTTGAATGCAATATTGTCCTAAGTTTAAATCACATAGATCCATAGTATCAGTACTTACATTTAAGTTACACACAAACTGTTACATCATGTTCCCAACAAATAATGTAATCTTAATTTTTTCTGCTATTCCAGAATTAATATGAAAAAAGGAATGTAAAATAAAAGAGACCTAGATTCCACTGTCAAAGGCAATTAAGATATTGATTTGTGTTTGCATCACACCCTGTAAGAATGATAGTACAAAAGCTGTGAAAGCTCTCACTGTCAATCTGAAATGACTCTACTCTCTTTGAATAATGCACACCTCCCAGTTATCCAATAGCTCCTTCCTTTGAGTGCTGTGATGAGGCTAGGTTAGGCCTTCAGTGGCAGTCACATTAATCAGGTCATTACAGATACAGAATCATTGTCGTTAGGTATTAATTAAATACTATATGGCAACCACTACATTATGCACATCACATGTTTTATTACATTTATTTCTCACAACACATGAGGTGAGAAGTATTATTACCATGATCACCTCCATTTTACAATAGAGTGGGAAGCAGGCTGAAGAAGTTCTGAACTCCCTCTGGCTCAATAGGTCTGATGAATCCAGATGCCTACTCACCCGTATAAATGGAAATCCCAAACTTTGTTTAGGGTGACTGATTTTAGCTCTAGAATGGGGCAGGAATGAGTCTGAAATTTGGCATTCTTAAAGAGTATAGTAGCTTGTCAAATACTGTGTGTGTTGGATGGGCACTAGAATCTTTATTTCTCCTGTCTTTTTAAGATGTTTTATATCAGTTTATATCTTGTGATTAAACATTTTAAATACATATAGTCTTGTAAGTCTGGTTCTTAATAATGCTTGTTCATCTTCTAAGCATTTTTGACTATCGTAAACTTTATTCTTGTAATGAAATAGCCAAGACTGTGTACAGTATTTCAATGTGGTTTTGTATTTTGTATCTTTCTGTTATAGATAAACTTTCATGCCTGGCAGCAATGTTAATATCTCATAGACAGGCATTAAACATAGGAGAGATGGTGAGCCATTACTTAGATTAAATTCCATAGGCTTTTTCCCTCCATTATAAATCTAAGTCAGGTGACCTTAACAGCGGATGCATCCTATTTCAAGAGGTACAGGATTTGGTGAATTTACCAGCCCTACATGATATGCATAGACTCTGTTTTATGACCTCCTCATACATAGAAAAGCCTGACTACAAATATCTTGATATGGCCAAAGATAGAAGAAAGCTCTCATCAAGCAGAAAGAAAAGTTTGCTTGTATAAATTAAGCAGCCCTTGAATAAACAAGCAGTAATTGCTATAGTAACTTTGCAAATCACAGAAACAATAGGACTACATTTTTTAATATTTGAGAATGTCAGTTCATTGCTTCCTGTTTACTTGCAATTATTTGAAAATAACCTGGATAAGTTTATAATCAAGGTATTTCCTCTTGGCTCCCTGGTATACATCAGACTGCCTGAGGAGAGGATTGACATCCTAAGGTGTCCAAAGCATAATCAGTCTTAAGAGCTGCTAATGTTAAAATCCTGACTAATTTTAATCAAAAATTAAAAAAAAAAAAACTTAGCTTGTTAAACACACACACATACACAGACAGATACACACACACACACACACACATATATACACTAAGATCACATTAGTTTTTAAAACACATCTAGTAAATGATATTGCCTAATTTTACAACTATTTGGTCCATATCCACTTTTCATACTATAATTATGTGTATGTCCATGTTTTTGTGTGTGTGCTTCTTACAACTAGTAGTGAATATAAGCTGTTTAAAATTTGATAAATAATGTCCAGTCTTTGGCTAATAGTGTACGCAGTCACTAATGATGAGGATGCATTTTGAGAAATGCATTGTTAGGTGATTTTGCTGTTCTTGTACAAACATCGTAGCGTGTACTTACACAAACCTACATGGTTTAGCTTACTACGTTTATGTAGGTATAACATATTGCTGTATGGTAGAACCTATTGCTCCTAGGCTACAAACCTGTACAGCATGTCACTGTGTTGAGCACTGTAGGAAGTTGTAACACAATTGTATTTGTGTATCAAAGCATATCCAAACATAGAAAAGATACAGTAAAAATATGGTATTATAATCTTATGGGAGCACCACCATATATGTGGTCCATCATTGACCAAAATATTATAACGCAGTATATGACTATTGTTAGCAAAAGTAAAAACATGAGAAGAACACATGTACCCTTCAGATAAGAACAATTTAAACAAACAAAACAACTTTATAAGCTTTTGTTATGGGCCAGGATTGGATTGATTTATTTATGACTGTGATCTTAGAAAATGTATACAACTTTGTTGAATACTACATTAATGATAATATATATTTTATATATCTAGATATCTCTGTTCAAATACATATTCAGATATTAGAAACATATTCAATTAGGTGAAAATAGGCCTAAATTACCAATACCTAAATTATAGCAGGAAATTGCTTGAACCTGTATCCAAATAGCACAACCTTTCTGTCTGCTGTGTGCACTTTCCCCTTCTGCAGTGGTCCAGCGGCATTCACTCTGAGCACTCCTCTACCATGGCTCTGCTCTGCTGGTTTTACTTGCCTCTGTTGCCTCTAGGATATAAACTGCAGCAGGGCAGAGACAATATTTTATGTATATTCATACCTCTATTACCTTTCATTTTGTTCAATACATCGTGTGATAGATAAGTTTTAGCTGAATTAACAAGAGTGATGTTAAAAAATGTTAATGCATTTTCCTTTCTTACTTTTCCAGATACTGTACACACCAACTCCTTACTGGAGTCTACTTTAAGCAGCCATTTGCCAAGATAGAGATTTGGCCAGGTTACAGAAGATACTGGGGATAGAGCTGAGAAAATATTCAAGGAACTGTCACTTGAAAAGGAGATTAGCCAGCACAATTATAACTTTGCAATCTAGGTTATTGTTTTAACATAGGCATTTTGATTCTGTTCCCTCCTCCTGCATCATATCAATAACCAGGCTCTGATGGCCAAGTTCTAGAGCCTACCATTAAAGCTTAGGATAATCAGGAAAAAGGAGTTTATCAGGTAAGTTGAGAAATAAAGAAAAATAAAAGCGCCCTAGGTTGGGTGGAGAATCCTTACCAAGTACTATGGTCTAAATGTTTGTGTCCTCCTCAAAATTTGCATGTTAAAACTTAATTCCTAATGTGATGGCATTAGGAAGTGGACCCTTTGGGGGATGGAGCCTTCATGAATAGGTTAGTGCCTTCATAAGGGGCTGAAGAAACCAGAGTTCTTCCCTTCCATCATGTGAGGAAACAGCAAGAAGTTACCTTCTGTGAGGAAAACAGCCCTTACCAGACACCAGATCTACCAGTGCCTTCATCTTGGACTTCCCAGCCTCAAGAACCAGCAGAAATAAATTCCCAGTTATAAGCCACCCAGTTTATGGCATTTTGTTATAGAAGCCTAAATGGTCTACAACACCAAAGGAAATTGTATGAAAAAGACATGAAGAAATAATTCTGACTGAGAAGAGAAGACACATTGTGTAAGTTGAACTAAATACAAAAGGAAAGGGTCTCCTGAGCTGCTAACTGCTTTGAGGCTTGAGGAGGTGTCCAGCCTCCAGTAGACCTGCTTCAATTAGAGCCGCTGTTGATGACTGATGTGAGACCTCAGTTCTTGTATTCTTAGATTAGAAGAATTTAAACGACACACATAGCAAAGGAGATGTAGCATAGAGTAATCTATTGCAAAAGGAAAATGATATTTTTTAAATTAGGTGCAAAATAGTATACCCTGAGAGAAAGAATTCAAGGGGCGCCTCTTGTAAGGATAAGACAGCAAAGACTGGCACTAACGAGACTCCTTTATGGAAGTCTTGCATGATTATTCATAAGAAGGTGAAAAGAGGTGTTGCTAGCAAGCATATTCTGGGTGGTCTTCTGGGTGCACATGTGCAGTAGCTATACATGTTTGTTCATATGTCACATGTCTCATTACCATCTTAACTGCCCACCCAGGGGTGTGTTTTTTACTATTACAATGAGCAAAGAATCAGTTTGAGGACAGATAAAATCAAAGTGCACATGTTCTCTACAGGGGAAATTTCCCTCTGAAGACAGCTTTGCTTGAATAAGTTCAATTACAACACAAATGCTGAAGCTTATTGTGTTGATTGTATGGTCACCACAGTTACTGCATCCTGAGAACAAGGTCTTTCTTGACTACCTATCCTGCCTCACCATTGCTGCATGGAGGTAGAGATACAGCACTGTCAGGTAGAGGGAGGCCCTGTTCTGAAATATTTCACCATCTGTTGGTTCTTATTGAACAAGAACACTGAGTTGAGAGACTGGCTGATAGGTCCACCACAGAGTAACAAGTTGACACCTGGGAAAAGGCTGTGGGTAGCTCACTAGTCCAGGCCCCTGGATGGAGGATGTGGCAGATGTTTAGAGAGTAACAAATAGGGGAGAACAAGTTAGCCAAGAGTGATGCCCATTGCCGAGTGGGGGCATTGCCAAAAGATTAGACACTCAATTACATGAGCTTCAGTTTTCATTATTAGAAGCACTAGGATGCTTTCTAGGAAGTATGCTTGTATGATGCAGGCTACTATTTTTTATTATTATTCTTCCCATATTAGAGATGAGGAAACTGAGATTGAGTAATTTTTCCAGTTCAGTAGGCTAGTAAGTGGCAAAAATGACAGTGAAACTGAGGCAGTCTGGCTTGCAGATTTGTTTCATTTTAAATTAGTGTCTCACATGGGACAATTTAGAATCTCAACTGAAAATTCAGGACTACAAGCAATCCTATAACACTCTTGAGTAAAAATTCCTACTCTCTGAGATAAATCCCATTTTTCTCAAAGATTTCCTATCTCTACTGAATTATCTACTACTGTCCCTTTACTGAGCTGAGTCCTTTGTCATGTCAGCATTCTCTTGTTCTCTATCTTAAAAACACACACATGCAAACAAAACTAGACAAAACAAAAACCTGTCTTGATTCCTACTTCCTCTCCACGCAATATTTAAATTATCTGTTTTCGTCTATAGTAAAACTTCTCAAATGAGTTGTACATTGTTATGGAGTAAATGTTAGCACCCCTTCCCCCTCCAGCCTCAACTCCCACCATTGGTCACTGCCAAACTCATATGTTGAAGTACTAACTCACTATGTTTTAGTATTTAGAGACAGGTCCTTTGGAAGGTAATTAGGGTTAGATGAGATCATGAAGGTAATTAGGGTTAGATTAATTAGAGTTTGGGCCTTCCTGATGGTATTAGAGGCCCTGTACAATGAGGATCTCTTTCTTTTTCTCTCTCCATGTACATGTACCCAGGAAAGGCCATATAAGGATACAAAGGGGAGGCAGTTGTGTGCGAACTACAAAGAGAGCCTTCACCAAAAAATGAATTGGATGGCATTTTGATCTTGCATTTCACATCCTCCAAAACTTAAGGAATCCATTCTATTGTTCCAGTCCATCAGTTTATGGTATTTTATTAGGGCAGCCAGAGCAGACTAAGACATCATACTTACTCACTTCTAGTGGCTATTTTTGTCAGTAAACTAGAACAGCCCTTTCCAAGATTATCACTAACATTGATGTTGACAAACTTAGGTACCCTTCTCTGTCTACATCTTACTGAACTCCTGCTGCGTTCAACATATTTCCTCACACTCTGCCTTTTTTGACCTTCATGACAACACTCTTTTGATATCTGAGACAATATGTTTTCCTGATTTTCTTTTTATACACTCAATAAATTTATCTTTACCTTCCTTTAAAGTCTTCCTTGTATCCCAATATTCGAAATAGAGCTCTAATTTTTTCATAGATATTAGGGGGCTTCTTTTGGCACGAGCCAGAATTTTTATGCATAATTTTCCCTCTGGGGATAAATGTCTACTATTAACTTGGCTTTACCCCTATGCTGGTCACAACACTGTGTCCTTTCACTGCCTTCATGCCTATAGATGGATCATTCTTAATTCTAGGACTACCTTCCAGCAAATATAGGGTTAATCATGGGGAAAAAAATGTTAGGAAGATCTCATCAGGTAAGGGAATTTTAAGATTCTACTATTTTGATTTTTTATTTTGTTATCCCTAATTTTCTGACCCTATTCTTGGCTTGAAAACCAAGAAAAAATGAATATACTATAGTGAATATGGATTGAGACAAAATTAGGTTCAAATTCCAATTCTGTCATTTATAATCTGTATATCAATAGAAAAGTGATTTAACATACCCGAGCATCATTTTACTCATTTCTTAAATTGAGATGATTATAACACCACCACAAAGTTGTTGAATAATTAAACCAGATAAAATATGACAGGTCTTTGCATGTAGTGGCCCCTTTCTCTCTCTCTGAATGATCTGAGGAATTACTTTTTGGATATACAATTTGGAGTGTTCTTTAGTGCATCAACTTAGTAATGTAACTATTACATAGTTTCTCACTTTCATGAAGATTTGAAGGTGTACCAATCGACTGTACCTTCTCCGGACAGAGGAACATTCTAATGTACTACAGCAGGATGGAAGAAAAAAAAAAAAAACACTTTGGATTTTTCTCTAATGAACTACATTAAACTGTGAGGTAACACAAATCAAACCATTTTCTCTATTAGGTAAGGTAACTAACCAAAATATTTCTTGAAATTTTAAATTATTTTAAACCAAAACAACTGAAAAGCAAACAAAAATTGTAACTGGCTACTGTTCAGTTTTATTCTTGGTGTCATTTTTGTCTTACCAAGTCGCTTAGTACATAAGGGTGTAGCTGAGTTGAAGGAGACTGAAACAGGAGGTGTGTTCAGGTCCTGAAACGCTTCAATGTGGGCTTTAGTATCAAGATTTAAAACATACTGGCTCTGCAGCATAATGCTTTAGGGGCCCCAGGAGAAAAAATGTGTTATAGATCTTAATTATTTTATAACTTGCACCATATTTTCTGACCTACAAGTAGCTATTTCTTTTTAAGATAACCTTTTCTGCTTGCCTAACTCTCTTTTCCAGTGTTATGTACCCAAGACCTATTTCCAGTACAAAGACTCTAATTCTAATTCCAAATATCCTGATTTCCAACATGATCCAGTGCCTAGTGAGAAATTACTATATGTGCTAATTATTAAAGTTAAGTATCATAACAAAGGGGAGAAATAATCCTCCATAGCTTTCATTTTTTCTTATACTTCCTGAGTGACAAAGAGAAGTTAGTGTAATGCAACTAGAGCAATTAGGGATGAGGATTCCCTGTTTAGTTCCTCTTGCCACTGTACAAAGATGCTAGTGTTTAGTATTTCAGAAACACATTCTCTGTGCTGCACCCTGCCCCTTATTCTTCTTGAAATTTTTTACTGCTCCATTCTGGAGTGGTAATTTAAGCCCACTACATTCGACTCCAGTTTCTCTTTTCAAGAGAAATTGTTTTGGCTCTAGATTTTTGTCCATCCATTTCAAATGTTCAGGGTTTTCCCAAAAGACATTGGTGCTGCAAGATTCCTTTGTTGTTCTTTTTTTCACTTTTTTCTTTTTTGGTCTCTGCAATACTTAGTGTCATTCTTTCAGCATTAATGCTGGGACAGCTCTTCATACGACACCTGCTGAATTCTTCACCTGTGTGCCATAATGCTTCCCAGAAATCTCAGAATAAGTCTCGTGGCACAACTTATTTCAAAATTACACCAAAACATGTCCTCATTGAGGCACCTTCTTCTGAGAAGTGGACCTGTGGGTTCAGGTGTTCACTTACGTATTCATAGTAATTCATTCAATAAACATTTATTCTGGTCCTACTACTGTGAAAATCACGTTGTGCTGAGTTCAAGAGTAAAACGGAGTGCAAGCATGCTTGTTTTCCATGGAGTTTATGTTCCAGCATTTCAGTTGGGTAGATAGATATGAATCAAATAGTTACAGGATTGAATGAATAAGGACATACTTTTGAAGAAAGACAATTTTAGTGAGAGAACCTGGCTTCAACTTGGAATTAGGGAACATTTGACAGAAGAAGAAGAGATACTTAAACGAAGGGATGAATGATTAGCAGGAGTTAACTTTACAAAGAGTAGGAGGAAAAGCGTTTTAGACAGAGAGAATGGGATATGCAAATTCCTCTAGGGAAAACTACCAGAAGCCCAGTGTGGCTGGAGTGCAAATGTAAACAGAGGGAATGTGTGTGATACATACAGCTGAAGACCAGGGTCAGACTAGGCAACGGGCAGGTAGGACTTGTGGGGTTTTGGCCTTTGTCCCAAGCACAATAAAAAGTAGTTGAAGTTTTAAAGGGGTGGAGGATGGGGAAATGGAGGGTAGTATGGTCAGATTTGCATTCTATAAGCCCATTCTGGCTAATGTACTAGAGAATAAATTGGCAATGAGAGTGAATGTGTGAGGACTAGTTAAGTAAAACATTGGTAAATTGAACTAAAGTAGTAGCAGTGGAAACAAACATGCCAAGGAACTGAGAGGCAAAATTAAAATTTAGTGTAACTACCTGAGCTCATATGTGTTCTCATATGTTTTATGGGTTTCCTTGTATTTCAAAATCAGACAGCCAGGAAACTTGAAAAATGTTCTATTGCCACATAGATCAACAATCATACTATACAAAGTAATCACAGTCCTCAAGAATACACAATTATTCCCTAGAGAGAGAGGGAAAGTAATCTCTAACAGTGTCTCTAGGTTAGACTTATAATTTTCACTATAGAAAAGAACAGTTTCTTCCTCATTATTAACTCAGTCACAGTTTCATCATCTAACACTGAACCAAAAACATCATTGATTTTTTCTAGTCCAAATGGATGGACAATTCAAATTCAGGACAAATATATGCCTGAATATACTACTACAATGATAGAGATGTAAGTTAAAGCACTTGTAAATCACAAAACTCATTAAATGTTAGTTACTTCAGCTCTTCTGAAAGCATTAAATTTTGTGAAAAACACTCAGGAATTGTCTGTTAGAAACTAGAGAACTGTCGGGCGCGGTGGCTCAAGCCTGTAATCCCAGCACGTTGGGAGGCTGAGACGGGCGGATCACGAGGTCAGGAGATCGAGACCATCCTGGCTAACATGGTGAAACCCCGTCTCTACTAAAAATGCAAAAAACTAGCCGGGCGAGGAGGCGGGCACCTGTAGTCCCAGCTACTCCGGAGGCTGAGGCAGGAGAATGGCGTTGACCCGGGAGGCGGAGCTTGCAGTGAGCTGAGATCAGGCCACTGCACTCCAGCCTGGGCGACAGAGCGAGACTCCGTCTCAAAAAAAAAAAAAAAAAAAAAGAAACTAGAGAACTGTGTTTTATTACATGACCCAGGAATGACAGTTTTCATTCCTCTTTGCAATGGAACAGCCCATTCATTCAAAGGGAATGTGAAAAAGGGCAAAATGCCCCTTGCAACATGGGAGTGACTAATATTTTCTCCTCATTCTTTTGTCACAGCAAGAAAACAAGAACAGCTTCCTTATACCATTCTCAAGTGATTTTAAAAGCTCTTTAAAGTACTCAACATATTAATGATTTGCTATTTATAAATTACACCCATTGAAAAGCTAAAATAACAAACAAATAGAATATTGAAACTTCTCTCTGTCAGAAACTTCCCTCTTCTACATCCAAAAACAACAAAGGCAAGACACTTTCCTGTTGACATTAGGGTCATCAGAAACTGAGCTATGACACCTCTATGATCCTGAGGGGTGAGCTGGTTTTTTTTTGGGGGGGCGGGTAGAAAATCCTCTCTGAGTTCATAAGCCAAGAAATAACTTAATTAAAGTATAACTCTTCTAACAGAGAATAAAAACACAGGGGGTCTGTTATCTAGCTTCTTTCATGTCCTTTTATTTTGCTTATTTTAAATACTGGACATTTTAATTTACTGTGACTCAATGTACCTATCAATCATCCACCTTAAAATCATCCACCAAAAATCACATCATCCACCTTAAAAAAAAAAAAAAAATCATGAAAGTTTAAGTCTGTTTTGCAGAAGCTTAGGGAAGCTAAGGAAATAAAACACATATTTATAACATATGACTCACCCATATTTACAGATCTTCACATTAGATGTTAATTTGTATTTCTAAATAGCTTCAGAAAGGATATGAAATAGCTGACAGTTTTTGTTTGGCTGTTTTCCCATCAGAAAATAATCACTTAAAGAACAGTCCTGCACGCTACTGTCACAGAAATGGCAGCAGAGGGGAACAACTGGTATTTGCACAAATGAGTACATACACATCTATTTATTTTAGAAGGCAGAATAAAAGCTCATACTCTAAAGAACTCATTGTTAACTGTTGTATAAATGATCTGTAAATACAGATTATGACAAACAAGATAAATTATAAAACTTATTAGACTTGAAAAGGTATCATTTACTACTTAAATAATAAGTACTTAAATAATAAGTACCATGGTTGACTGAAAACACTTCTTTTGATAGTTGGAAAACACCATTGGTATGCTAAAGAACAGGGGTATCTACCCAGCAATTCTCAGAGTTGGCTGGGATTTATCATGCTGAGGCGTGTGTTGGGAAAGAAGATTGTAGATACAAGGCTTACCTTCCCCAATTATTCTAGCCTCAATGTAATCTTTCACCTCTGGCATTCTCTCTACAGAAATTATAAACTGTATATTTTCCAAAAGCTAATGAGATTACATATTACTCTACCACCATTCTTCACTCACATTCATAATAACAAATCATAGGAATTTGTTAATATCTAAGCATCTATGGCTCTTATGTGTTAGGTGATGAACAGTGTTGCATGTGACTGGGAGAGAGAATCTCTTAGGACATTAGAAATGTGAGACAGCACTAAAGAAGTAGTGCTGTCTGACAGCACTAATTCAGACTAGACTGACAGACTCCAACGATCCCATACACCACTCCCTTGGTGAGTAGGAAGCTATGTGGATTGAAAACGGAAATGGAGATCAGGTTACATATTGTCCCATATCATAGGCAGGAAATCATAAAATGGGACATTATTAATTCCTGGAATGCCAGCTTCCAGTCTTATGCTCCAGGTGGACGAAGGACCTCTTGGTGACAGAAAGTCCTTTGTATTCCAGTGAGATAAGGGGAATTTGAGAAAGAACTTACATGCTTCAGGTTGTACCAGGCATACTTAAGGACAAGCCTGTTGATGTCATTTCCTCCTTCTGTTAAATGCGGAGAAAAAAAACTCAGAAACCTTACAAGGTTTTGACCTTTTCTTCACTTCCTAAGAGAAAAGTAGTCCAACTCTATGACACTGATGAGAAAGAATTCTCCAATGATCACGGAAGTAATACAACCACAGGAGAAGGAAGAGGTCCACTGAAGGCCTGCAGTGTGAGTCCAGACAGCGGACGTGCCTCAGAGACTTTTCAGACTCCAGCTGCTGGCCAAGAGGTAAACATGGAAAGTTCTGGGAAAATTCTTCTTTGTCCTGCTGGTATTTCTGGGACTTTAGGAAAAGCTGCAAGAAACTAGATGGGATGAGACCATCAAAGTTCTGACCATCAGCAAGTGCCATATAGCAAGACACTGTCTTCTACAAAAAAAATTAAAAATTAGCCAGGCATCGTGGTGCATGACTGTAAGTTCCAGCCACTTGGGAAGCTGAAGCAGGAGGATCACTTGAGCCGAGGAGTTTGAGGTAATAGTGAGTTATGATCATGTCACTTCAGTCAAGCCTGGGTGACAGAGCCTGACCCTGCCTCTTAAAAATAAAACAAAACAAAAAAAAACCTGACCTTAGTTACTGGGAAAACATGCACTTTTAGATATTGAAGCCTTGCCTGAGATCAGACACTCTAGTTTAATTTCTCTGATGCATAGCCATGAAAATGACTTTTTGGAAAACACAGACAATAATGGACAGTAAGAATGATTCATGTAGGTAAACCTTATTCTACTTTACCCCACCTTCCCCCTAAAATACACCACACACACATGCATACATACATACCACTCATGCATACACACACATCCCACATATACACACACACACAAATGCTATGTCAAGAATTAACACAGGCAGCTACTTTATGTCTATCCTTTTCTCTCTGCAGCCACATAATCCCTAGGTCTTAGTTCTTTCTGTATGTCTGTTCCATGATTCTCACAGGAGTCTGCTTTTCGCTGATGCTCCCCTATGTCTTCAACTGGATTACCCTTTGATTTCTGTGGTGACAGCTCCTGGTCAAAGTCTTCACGGCCTGATAAGTTCAGCATTGTTGACCAAGAAAACAATTAAACAAAGAGAACATACTAATTAGGATATTTTGGCTGATAAAGAGAGAAAAGCCTCCACTGAAGTGAACGGAAAAATAATCAGGATCCCCAGTACAATTAGGAAGAAATGTCCTGTTGCCAATTGTTACATCCAATTTGCTTTCTTCATTGCAAGGCAAAGTTACAAATATCAAGAGTGATTTTTTTCAGCTTTATTGAGGTATCATTGACTAATAAAAATTATATATTCAAAGCAGATAATGTGATGTTTTAATAAAATGACTATCACAATCAAGCTAATTAACATATCCATCACCTCACATAGTTGTTTTTTTTTCTTGGTGGTTGAGCACACTTAAGTTCTACCCTCTCAGCAGATTTCAAATATGCAACACAGTATTATTAACTACAGTCACTATGCTGTATATCTCCTGAACTTACTCATTATATAGGTGAAAGTTTGTTCCCTTTGATCAGCATCTCATTACTCCTTCCCCTTACTCCGTTTTACTCTCTGCTTCTGTAAGTTTGACTTTTAGATTCCACATATAAGTCAGATTATACAATAATTGTCCTTCTGTGATTGGCTTATTTCACTTAACATAATGTCCTCTAGATTCATATACCACATTTTCCTTATCAGTTCATCCACTGACAAATACTTAAGTTGATATCATTTCCCTATCTTGGCTATTGTGAATAACATTGCAATGAACATGGGAGTGCAGACAGCTCTTTGGCTTACTGATTTCATTTCCTTTGGACATAAACCCAGAGACTTGACTGTTAGATCCCATGGTAGCTCTATTTTTAATATTGTATTCCATAATAACTATACCAATTTACATTCCCACCGGCAGTATACACAGGCTCCCTTTTCTCTACATCCTCACCAATACTTGTTACCTCTCACCTTTTTAATTATAGCCATCCTAACTCGTGTGAGATGATATCTCATTGTGGTTTTTATTTGCATTTCTCTAATAAATAATGATATTAAGAACCTTCTCATATACCTGTTGGCCATTTTTATTTTTTCTTTGGGAAAATGCTTATCCAAGTCTTTTGCCCAGTTTTAAATTGAGGGGTTTTGTTTGTTTGTTTATTTGTTTGTTTGCAACTGAGTTGTATGAGTTTCTTACATATTTTGGGTTAAAGACCCCAAACTACATTATAACCTAATTTTTGGGTGGTATAGTGTGATTGTGGTTAGAATTCAAGCTTTAGAAGCAATGCTTTAACTGTACGACCTTGTGCAAATTGCTAAATTACTCCATAAATGTCCTCCTTGGTAAAATAAAGATGGCAATTGTACTCATTTACGGAACACTGTGGGCATTCACTCACTACATGCCAGCTGTTGTTATGCTAACTCCTGCTATGCCTTTGACTCGGCATGTGCATTTAAGCTAGTCACTTAAGGGTTAAGAAGCCTTATTTTAAGTCAATTCAGCTCAGATTTTTCTCTCTCTTTTCTATAGATTTAAAGGAAGTATTTTCATTTTAAGTATTTTATAGGCTTTTTATCTCCAAATAAATGCAAGCAATTTTATAAGAACTAAAGGAAATTCATTACTTGTTTCACATTAATTCAGACCAATGCTTGTAATAAATAATCAGTAGTGACAAATAGAGTAAAGAGAATTTGATTCATTGTTGCTTTCATAACTCTACCCAATAATTTGTCTAATCTAAATAATAATTTAAAAATATACTCTTTTACTAAGTTTATTTTCCACTACCAGTGTAAACTTTTGAGTTACACTAATGTTACCTCAGAGTTGAACTATATTTTACTACAATCTTATCTATACTTTAAACTTGTGCTGTCCAATACAGTCACAATAATTTATGTGGCTACTGATAAGTGAGTTGTAGCCAGTCTGAATTGAAGCGTGCTATAAATACAGAATACATAGAGTTTTGAGATTTAGTATAAAGCAAAAAATGTAAAAATCTTAATATTTTTATACTGAATGCATGTAGAAATACTAATACTTTGGATATAGTGAAAATGTGTATACAGCAAATGTATTGTTAAAATTAAATTTACCTTTTTGTTTCCACTTTTTTAAGAAATGTGGCTACATAAAAATTTTAAATGCCACCTGTGGCTTGCATTTGTGGTTTGCATTATATTTATATAGAATAGTACTGATTTAGAATTTCTTTTGGTACTTGACTAATATACTAGGTATGATTACAAGATAAGCCTAACTCATAACTTGGTAATAAAATTTATATTAAAAATGTTTGTGGTTAATCAATATTTCTTTATTTAACACCGATTTGTTGGGTACAGCTTCTAAGCAATGCCCTCTCTTAGGTATAGGAGTAATAAACAAGTGGAGGCTTTGGCCCAGGCTCCTCTTGCAGTTAATCTCAAATCCTAAACATAAGCTCATAGCTCCAAATGTAAATCTCTTTGTGGTCAACTTTCTAACACAAGATAACAAGATAAAATCTGTATATTAAATTAGAGAAGGAATGCTCAACATAAGAATGGCCAAGGGTGTTAGGAGGAGACTCTCAGCAATATACCAACTGCAACATGAAATCAATGAAGGAGTTCTTAGCAGGAATGATCCTCCAAAATGCAGCAAAGTCAGGAATAAATTCATTTGGCATTAATTTTGATTATAAGAAGATACGACTAAATTTTTGAGTAGGGGAAATATTATGTAGATTAGGAACAGTCTAAACATAATTTCATTAAAGTCTTTTTAAATTTACTTTGATTTTTTACTTTCTTGTCATTTTCAGGACTTTTTGGAAGACCGAAGTAAAAAAGTCTGTATTGTTAAGAAATATATACAAAATATGTACCTTATATATGTATATATAATTATATAATATCTATTTTAACACTCAATTACGCAATCTTCACCTCTAACAAAGATAATAATCCTTTAATATAATTTAATTTCTAGTTAATGTTAAAGTTTTCCAACTGTCTCAAAAGCTAGGCTATCCAAATCATAATACAAACAAAACCTACACATTGCATTTGATTCTTGTATCCTGCAATCTCCTCTATTTTATCAGTTTCACCTCCTTAAAAAAATAATAACCAGTTTTATATTTTGGAGAATTAGATAATTTGTCTTATAGGATTTCTGAACTCTAATTTCACTAATTTCTTCCTCATGAGATTTTTGATAATGCTTCTTGATTCCTCTGTTTAAAATAAACTAGGGACTTAATTAGATTCCATTTTATTTAAAGCAGTGATACTTCATAGATGGTACTCTGTACTTTACAACCTGCAGTACACAGTGGCTTTTATGTCTTTAAGCTGGATTCAGGTAGTATCAGCCTAAAATGATTATTGTTACTAATATTCTTTTTTTCATCAGGGGATGTAAATATTGATTTCCTCACTACATTATTTTTCCTTTATTTACTAGCTATTATTCTTCTACAAAGAAAAACCTTCCTTTCTCAACTGTTTGGTTATCCTGAAATGCAACATTATAGGAAGATCAGATAATTTTTTTTTTCTTTCTCAGATTCTTATAGTAATGAATTGATGCCCTAGCAACCTCCAATGGTGAAAAATGAGGTAAATGTTTTCTTGCTTTATTTCCTTTGAGTATCACAATGAACTCATATGAACTTATGGATTTATAATTATGAATAAAAATGTATGGTTAAATACATTGTAGTCATTATTTTTGATGCTCAAACTATTTTATTTTAAGTCACTGAGAGACTCAAGGTGACCTTGTGTCCATTTAACATTAGTCTATTAGTTCTTGCTAGTTTTCTTAATTGGAAGATTTAACAACATGTTCCAAACTAATTCTGTTCATTGTCTGCCCCAGATTTGGAATCAGTCAACAAGCTTGTTCCTGTGAGTGGGAAGTGATATTTTGATACCACAATCTGAGTATGAAAACATGCTCGCTGCAAGTAAATTTTTGTTACTTCCATATTCTTTCAGTGGACAGAAATAAAAAATGCAGATTTTTAAGTGGGAAAAAAATCAAAAGATGATAATGATAGTCCAAATTCAAATTTAAGATTAAAGTGTTCTAATATCTTGGGATATATACATATACACACATACACTCTCTTATTTCTAAGTAAATCCAAGCCATTTTATAAAAATTAAAAGTTTATATTAGAGTTTAATTTGGACAAAAGCATATAATAATCAATTGTGACAGAAGAAAAGGAATGATTCTTTGCAGTATCTTCTTTATATTATACTAAAAATAGTGGTTTCTAGCTACATTAACATAGTTTATATTGACTTTATCCTACATTTTACCTATGACAGTTTTATCAACATATTAATAATAGGTCTACCTAAATGAAATTTAAGAGGGCTTTCTGGTTCTGTTTGTTCTTATATCTTACCAGGACATTGAGTTAAAATATTAAGCATTTAAAACAGTTTAAAATAATTTTTTTACTGTTTGTTTTTGATAATAATTAATATGCAACATTTGTTTCAGTTTATTTTCAGTATTTTAATTTTTTATTTGATGACTTAACTACATAAAATTATGTAAAACATAAAGTATTCCAAAGTAAAAACACCACAGCAGGTGAAAACACAAAAGTCTTTATTTTATCTCTGTCTCTTTCACCCTGTGTCCCTCCCTCTTCCCGCTATAGTTAACAATTTGTACTACATTTTAGTTTATTCTTCCATTATTTCATTTTAAAAATATAAGCAAAACGGTGCATATTAATATTCTTTCTTAACTTAGTTAAATTTTTAAAACTCTGTCTTCACTTTTATTTTCATCTAAAGCACATTTTTGAGATCATTCAAGATCATTTATGCTTCCTGTTGTGAATTTACCTTAGTTTAGTCACCCAGTGCTCTCTTTAGGGACACCTGGTTATTTTCAGGCTTTTACTATAAGATCACAATACATAGACTTATGCATATTATTTTGAACACATACACAACCACGCGTGGTATAATTTCACAAAGCACATCTTCAATTTCAAATATTTATTCAACTAATTTAACAAAGTACTATTTTTTCTTGCCCATAACTTATATTTGGAAAGAAAACTACCTGGGAAAATACTTTCTACCCTGCCATAAACCCTGGATAATTAGGAGAAAGATGGAAGACACTGGGATCAAAGCAAATTGAGGAAAAATTTCAAGTAGAGAGACTGGAAATTAAGAGAGTACGTATTGGATGGTTTTTCAATAAAGAATGCCCCAATACAAATGGTGAGGTGAGTTGGTTTGTTTATTTTATTTGAAAAAAAGAAGAAAAGAATTTAAGGCAGTTTATTTCAATACTTGATTGGGAACCAATTATAGGTAAATTTAATATCTTGCAAAATAGAATAGATCTAGTTGAAATCAAAACTGTGTTTTTATGCTTCAATGAGTCATGCTAAAGGCCCTACAAAACACTACTCAGTGGATGGCGTGGCATGTCTCTGACTGTGTGGGGAACAAGGTAATTATGTTTATTGATTAAAATAAAAAACAGGATCTTGAGAGAACATTTATTTCATAAGTATCTACTACTATTACTAGTAAAGAAAACAAATGCAGGTAAAGACTTAACATTTTGTCCTATATACATCTTCATCATCCTAACGGTAAAAACTCATATGAAACTTTAAGATACAAGATGATATGAGAATCTCAACATGGAAAGCTGTCACTGTAACTACAAGCCTCTTGGAAACTACGAAAATATTGGCAAAAAAAAAAAAAAAGAATAGTTGTTTAAATATTTTTTAAAAAGCATTTGAATAAGAATCCATAGAGTATAAACTAGAAGTTTAAAAATGCTTCATAGAACATTCAGGGTTTGCATTACAAGATTCTCACAACAAACCTATTGTAGAGATGAGTAAGACACGTTACTACAGAGAAAAGTTTGAGAGTAAAATTGTAAAAAATTATATTTTGTTGTACTTTCTAAGAGAAAGTATATTGTTAAGTTCTCTAACTTCTGTTGATTACTACTTTAAGTGATATTCATGATATTCATTTAAAACATTGCAAATTTGTTTTATTTATTTATTCTCCTTTTTGAGATGGAGTCTCGCTCTATTGCCCAGGCTGAAGTGCAGTGGTATGATCTTGGTTCACTGCGACCTCTGCCTCCCGGATTCAAGAAATTTTCCTGCCCCAGCTTCCTTAGTTGCTGGGATTACAGGAGAGCGACACCATGCCCAGCTAATTTTTGTAATTTTAGTAGAGACAGGGTTTCACCATGTTGGCCAGGCTGGTCTTAAACTCCTGACCTCAAAAATGGGCTCGCCTTGGCCTCCCAAAGTGCTGGGATTACAAGCTTGATCCACTGCACCTGGTCAAAACATTGCAAATTTAAATGAGAATTTTAAAAATTGAATGACTGTCCTGTTTCTGTTTTAGTATGCAAATCCTCGGTTCTTCACCTTTACACTGTCTGTCACAGTTTGGTTATACAGTCATTAACTTGAATGTAATCTGTATAGTCAAGATGTTAAGTTTAAATTTAAAGTGTTCTACAAGGAAAGAAAAGCATTAAAATTTTAAAAATATGTTTTCCAGGACACTTGAGCTCCAAGTCAGGTAGGTAGTTCAATGCAGTCATTAGCCAAGGACTCAAGGACTGAATTGTTTTAACATAAGGCTTTTCCTATTCTGGGAGCTGCACTTTACTAAAATTCTTCTTCTAAAACTTGAAAACAAACAAAAAAACAAGACGTTATGAGGACTAGAAACACATAATTGGGTGGTTCACTATGGAGCAAACTGAGTAGAAAGGGAGTCATCCTAACATCACAATTAAAAGAACTGGAGAAGCAAGAGTAAACACATTCAAAAGCTAGCAGAAGGCAAGAAATAACTAAGATCAGAGCAGAACTGAAGGAAATAGAGACACATAAAACCATTCAAAAAATCAATAAATCCAGGAGCTGGTTTTTTGAAGAGATCAAGAAAATTGATAGACTGCTAGCAAGACTAATAAAGAAGAAAAGAGAAAAGAATCGAATGACGTAATAAAAAATGAAAAGAGGATATCACCACTGATCCCACAGAAATACAAACTACCATCAGAGAATACTATAAACACCTTTACGTAAATAAACTAGAAAATCTAGAAGAAATTGATAAATTCCTGGACACATACTCCCCCCAAGACTAAACCAGGAAGAAGTTGAATCCCTGAATAGACCAATAACCGGCTCTGAAATTGAGGCAATAATTAATAATCAAACTATTGATTTTTTGATTAATTAATAATTAATCCAAAAAAGTCCAGTACCAAATGGATTCACAGCGGAATTCTACCAGAGGTACAAGGAGGAGCTGGTACCATTCCTTCTGAAACTATTCCAATCAATAGAAAAAGAAGGAATCCTCCCTAACTCATTTTATGAGGCCAGCATCATCCTGATACTAAAACCTGGCAGAGGCACAACAAAAAAAGAGAATTTTAGACCAATATCCTTGATTAACATCGATGCAAAAGTCCTCAATAAAATACTGGCAAACCGAATCCAGCAGCACATCAAAAAGCTTATCCAACAATCAAGTGAGCTTCATCCTGGGATGCAAGCCTGGTTCAACATATGCAAATCAATAAAAGTAATCCAGCATATAAACAGAACCAAAGACAAAACCCACATAATTATCTCAATAGATGAAGAAAATTCTTTTGACAAAATTCAACAGCCCTTCATGCTAAAAACTCAAAAAATTTGGTATTGATGGAATGTATCTCAAAATAATAAGAGCTATTTGTGACAAACCCACAGCCAGTATCATACTGAATGGGCCATAACTGGAAGCATTCCATCTGAAAACAGGCACAAGACATTGATGCCCTCTCTCACCACTCATATTCAACATAGTGTTGGAAGTTCTGGCCAGGGCAATCAGGCAGGAGAAAGAAATACAGGGTATTCAATTAGGAAAAAGGGAAGTCAAATTGTCCCTGTTTGCAGATGCCATGATTGTATATTTAGAACACCCCCTCATCTCAGCCCAAAATCGCCTTAAGCTGACAAGCAACTTCAGCAAAGTCTCAAGATACAAAATTAATGTGCAAAAATCACAAACATTCTTATACATCAATAACAGACAAACAGAGACCCAAATCATGAATGCACTCCCACTCACAATTGCTTCAAAGATAATAAAATATCTAGGAATCCAACTCACAAGGAATGTGAAGGACCTCTTCAAGGTGAACTATAAACCACTGCTCAATGAAATAAAAGAGGACATAAACAAATGGAAGAACATTTCATGCTCATGGATAGGATAAATAAATATCATAAAAACAGCCATACTGCCCAAGGTAATTTATAGATTCAATACCATCTCCATCAAGCTACCAATGACTTTCTTCACAGAATTGGAAAAAACTACTTTAAAGCTCACTTGGAACCAAAAAAAGAGCCCGCATTGCCAAGTCAGTCCTAAGCCAAAAGAACAAAGCTGGAGACATCACACTACCTGACTTCAAACTACACTACAAGACTACAGTAACCAAAACAGCATGGTACTGGTACCAAAACAGAGATGTAGACCAATGGAATTGAACAGAGCCCCCAGAAATAATACCACACATCTACAACCATCTCATCTTTGACAAAGTTGACAAAAACAAGAAATGGGGAAAGGATTCCCTATTTAATAAATGGTGCTAGGAAAACTGGTTAGCCATATGTAGAAAGTTGATACTGGATCTCTTCCTTACACTTTATAAAAAAATTAATTCAAGATGGATTAGAGACTTAAATGTTAGACCTAATACCATAAAAACCCTAGAAGAAAACCTAGGTAATACCATTCAGAACATAGGTATAGGCAAGGACTTCATGTCTAAAGCACAAAAAGCAATGGCAACAAAAGCCAACATTGACAAATGGGATCTAATTAAACTAAAGAGCTTCTGCACAGCAAAAGAAACTACCATCAGAATGAACAGGCAACCTACAGAATGGGAGAAAATTTTTGCAATCTACTCATCTGACAAAGGGCTAACATCCAGAGTCTACAAAGAACTCAAACAAATTTACAAGAAAATAACAACCCCATCAAAAAGTGGGCACAGGATGTGAACAGACACTTCTCAAAAGAAGACATTTATGCAGTCAAGAGACACATGAAAAAATGCTCATACTCACCAGCTATCAGAGAAATTCAAATCAAAACCACAACGAGATACCATCTCACACCAGTTAGAATGTCCATCATTAAAAAGTCAGGAAAAAACAGGTGCTGGAGAGGATGTGGAGAAATAGGAACATTTTTACACTGTTGGTGGGACTATAAACTACTTCAACCGTTGTGGAAGACAGTGTGGCGATTCCTCAAGCATCTAGAACTAGAAATACCATTTGACCCAGCCATCCTATTACTGGGTATATACCCAAAGAATTATAAATCATGCTGCTATAAAGACACATGCACACGTATGTTTATTGTGGAACTGTTCACAATAGCAAAGACTTGGAACCAATCCAAATGTCCATCAGTGACAGACTGGATTAAGAAAATGTGGCACATATACACCTTGCAATACTATGCAGCCATACAAAAGGATGAGTTCATGTCCTTTGTAGGGACATGGATGAAGCTGGAAACCATCATTCTCAGCAAACTATCGCAAGAACAGAATACCAAACATTGCATGTTCTCATTCATAGGTGGGAATTGAACAATGAGAACACTTGGACACAGGAAGGGGAACACCACTCACTGGGGCCTGTCATGGGATGGGGGGACGGGGGAGGGATAGCATTAGGAGCTATACCTAAAGTAAATGACGAGTTAATGGGTGAAGCACACCAACATGGCACGTGTATACATATGTAGCAATCCTGCATGTTGTGTACATGTACCCTAGGACTTAAATTATAATAAAAAAAAAAAGAAGAAAGAAGGGAGTCATAGGGTCAGTAGTTAATAAGAGTTAAGGGATGAAAAATCTCAGTGAAGGAAAAGAATATACAGTTTTTCTCAACAATTTGAAACACTGTAAATGATCATTTTACTTCTAAGGAAATTAGTGAAATACCTACTATCTGTCTAGATTAGATTGCTTTTATAATGAAAGTAATTTTATCATTATGCAGACACATATTTATATTTGTTTTGCCATAGAGATTTATCAAGACAGAAGTCTGTCATATTTGTAGATTACACACAGCTATAGTCAGCAGTGAGTTACTGTCCGACATGCTACTACACTCCCTGTTGCTGCTGATCGGGCTGTTCTCGGTTCCACAGTCAGATCTGGAAACAGGCTCACTTCCCAACTTCATCTTGCTTTTCATATTCAGTACTTAATTACCATAGTGACACATGTCCTTATTTTCTTTAATTAGCCACCACAAGTCTTCTCAGTTATAACGATACTTCTTTTGGCAGATCAAACCCTCACATCATAGCCTGTCCCAAAGATTCAAACTATTTTCTTATTTATATTTATAACATAAATTTTTAAAAGAGAGTTTTTCTGCTCTTCTTATAGCTTATCTTTGTATTCCTGCCTGACAAACTGTAAGAATTTATGCAGTAATATTAACTCTATAAAGGTGGATACTTTCTTATTTCATGCTCTCTAAATTTCTATTCAAACTCCAGAATCTATTTGAGATACAAATCTCATATGCATTAGCCATGTACTAATGCAAAAGAAAGGCTAGAATAATGCCCAAGATAGCTTATGACAAGCAGAGAGTTTTCCAGGAAACCTAATCATATTTATTAATTCTACTATCTTTTTAATTACTTGCTTGAATGAATTTCTAGGGCCTTGCTCTATATGGTTTCAAGTAGAAAGTATGCCTCATAGAATACTTTCTATGGTAAGACCTTCAGAGTTTCTAGCTATAATTCCCAAGAAATGTGTAAGTATAATGCTCTAAAGTTAAATGGGGTAGAACAAAAAATGTACTTTTTTTATGTTAGAAGGCAATTTAATTGGTAAAAACAGATTTTTTAAATCAACATCATGACTAATCAATACAGCCATACCCTTGAAAAGCAAAAGCAAAACATTTGACTATTTTATATATTCTAATTTTTTAATTGCCAAATAAAATTGTATGTGTTTATAGTGTACCTCACAGTGTTTTGAAATATGTACACACTGAGAAATGGCTCAGTCGAGGTAATTAACACACACATTACCTCACTATTTTTTTGTGTGATGAGAACACTTAAAATCTACTCTGAAGAATTTTCAAGAGTATATTATTAGCTGCAGTCATCATGCTGTAAAATAGACCTCTTGAGCCTATCTAACTAAAATTTTGACTCTTTGACCAACATTTCTAATACCCTCCCCCTACTCTCCATCCTTAGCCATTAGTAACCATCAGTCTACTCTCTCTGTGCCTATGAATTTGACATGTTTAGATTCCACACGTAAGTTAGATCATACAGTATTTGTCTTTCTGCACCTGGCTTACTTCACTTAGCATAATGTCCTCCAAGTTCATCTGTGTTGTCACAAATGACATCATTTCCTTCTTTTTTAAGGCTGAATAGAAATTCATTGAGAATATATACCATATTCTCTTTATCCATTCATCCACTGATAGACACTTAGGTTGATACCTTATTTAGGCTATTACAAATAATGGTGTACTGAACATAGGAATGTAGACATCTCTCTTCAACAAACTGATTTCATTTTTTTTTTTTTTTGGATATATAACCAAAAGTAGAATTGCTAAATCATATGGTAGTTCTATTTTTAGTTATTTGAGAAACTTGCATACTGTTTTTTTATAATGACTGTACTAATTTGCACTCCCTTCAACAGTATACAAGGGTTTTTTTTTTTTTTCTCCACATCCTCACCAGCACGCATAATATTTTGTCTTTTTGATAATAGAGTTTGGCTATTTTATCATCAATGCCAATTGCTATATGTTAAATTCAGGTATTAAGGAAGTTCTTTTAAAATTGAACTCTTCTTTTGGTTTAGGTATAATTCAACTGTTCTTGAAACAATCTTAATATTAATATATATTTGCATGTAGAATTACTCATTCATAATATTTAACCTCAAATGGAAATAGCTATCATATTAAATATATATGTTGAATGTCTTCTTGGAAATATGATTATTTTAAAAAGCAAGTCTGTTAATCTTTGCTAGAAGGACATGAAGAAGCAATAAATTATAGTTCAACATACACTTAAAGGGTTTTTTCTCTTTGCTTATATTTTCGATAAGAGAGAAGTTTTTCTTCTCACTGTACAGAAATTAACAACTCATAATAAATGAGACAGCTTCGTTGTTATTATGGGTCCAGAATCCTCCACTGCTGTTCTACCATCTTCAAATTATAGCTTGAGTTTTATGGTCTAAGGTGGCTACTGGTATCCTGGTAAAGTCCACATCCAACCATCGGGAAACAAAAAGAGAAGAAAAAGGAACGCATCTTCCTGTCCTCAACTTTTAACGCTGCAGGATTCATATCCCATTGGTCAGAATTTAGCCACACCTAATGGTAAGGAAATCTTGCAATTGTAATCTTCATTCCAGGAGGCCACATACCCAGCCTAGAGCCAGGAGTTTAGTTTTCAAAAAAAAAAAAAAAAAAAAACAGAGGAGAATAAATATCAAAGGATAAATAACTTTCTGCCACATCTTCACAGTTTCAGACCATTACTAGAAAATCCAGGAGTTAAAACATTTTTTTTTTTTCAACTCATGGATTAAGATGACTAACGGAAAGAATACAGATTTCGGAATGAAAATAACAGGGTTCAAATTCTTCCTTTACCATAGAAGGAATTAAGCAATTAATATTCTCTCCAAGCAGTTCATCTGTAGAAAGGGAGACTAGTAGCACATAATGTTAAATAATGTTGTTTCTAACAAATAAAACAATGATTACACAACTTAAAGTAGTCTTTACAAACTGATATCTTAGTACTATTAACTAACAGATATTTACGTGATGAATCTGGTAAGAATAAATAAGAATGTCAGCATTATGAATTATTCTCTACAGACTTACATAGTGGTTAAAGTAGATAAAGCATTTCTGACATTTTTCCCCCAGAGGACCCAGAATTTAATCTATTATCATTAAGCACCGAGAAACAAACTTACCAAAAGTTGTTTTATTCAGGTCATCAGATGTATTATTTGTAATGATTGATTCAGACACTAATATGTTGATAATTTCAGACTGTTGAAGAATAATTTTGAGCTTACAAGTTGCTTGCTTATGTATTATGCCACATAATACCCAATTTCATCAAAAATGGTAGGTGTCAGGTGTCAACCCACTTTTCAAACGAACAAACTAGAGCTGGTAGAGTTCTAGTTTCTCCATTTGAAAAATGAAGAAAAAGTCCTCAAATTTACACAGGTATTGAAATCATGGTTCAAGGCTTTTTAAACCATACTGAATCCAGTGATGAGAATACTATTTATGTAAGAACTAGTATAAAATTAATGCAAATAATGCATATACTCATCAGCTGGCATTGTTCAAATGTAGTAAATTGTGGATTTGTGTATTCTAGAAAGATGTATATAAGATTGGGGAAAAGAGCTCAAGTGTTTGTCTATGATTATATATATTTTATATGATTATAAAAATTAAATGTAAGTAAAAGTACATTATATAAATAGATAGAAAAAAATAAAAATGACAGAAAGTATATTTTATTGGTAACCAAGACAAAGTAGCTCAATAAATGACTAATAATACATGCAACCTCTTGTTGTGGGTAATTAGTTCAGTTTTGTAATTGAAATTTTTTATTGAGTCATTTATTAGTTGTAAATAGATAAGCAACTGTGAAAATATTTAGTGAAAGCTTCCTTAAATGATTTATATTTATCATAATGTCAAATTTGCAAGCAAGCAGAAATATATTTATAAACATAATCACTATCCCATTAGCCCAGATGTTTAAAAAGAAAAAGAAAAAAAAAAGTCTGTGACACCAAAAGGAAAGAGAGGCAGAGTGTATACAAAGAAATGCAATATCTGCCTAGATTCTAGTTTCTTTTTCCATTACTTTTATCTGCATTGCTAGGGGACTGCATGGTTTTTAAGGAAACCCAAGTTAATCTTATATAATAGGTTGTATTTACAATCCCAATGTACTGTGGTTACCAAACCTTCCTTGATTCCATACAGAACTGCCAAGATGATTTTTTGAAATGAAAATCTAATAATGTATGTTCAGACTTTAAAACTGTTCAACATTAATTTATTTTCAGAATTAAATCCAAACCCATTGCCATGGTGCTTATTATCATTTGTGATCTGGTCCCTGCTTATGGGTCTAGATATATCCCTCTTACTCCCATACATCAATTATGTTTATTTATTTTTTCTTCATTCATTCAAAAAATTGTTTGTCATGTACTTAATAATATATGCTAAACAGTGTTTTAGGTATTTGAGATACATGGAGGAATACAGATCCTTGGCCTCATGGAGTTTATGTTCTCTCTAACCCTGACTGAGTCACTGAGGGGGTCAGATAATTGAAAAGGGGTAACAATGGCTGAGTCTTTACTTCTGTACCACTGTATATACCAAGTGCCTTCTCATATACTGTTTTATTTTATCATCATTTAAACCTTCTGGTATAGCCGTATAGCCATGCTTTTCATAATTTGAACCTTGGAATGTGCTACTTCCTATGTCTGAAATGGGGTTGCCTTCTCCCACTCCCACACGAGGTCTTCTTGTTAACTCCCATTGGTCCTTTAAGACTCCGTTCAACTACAACCTCATTCAGTAAGGATTGCCTGACTGACCACAAACCTCTTTCTTCAAGATTGGTTTCAGTACTGCTGCTAAATGCAGGTATGACACAAATCAAATGCAACATGTTTTATATGATTTTTTGTTAATATGTCTAAACTAAAATACATAAAGGCAGAATTCAAGTGTTCCCAGGATCTAGCACTGTACCTTGTGCAAAGGATATAATTAATCAAAGATCAAATGCTTCTACAGTTTATTATATACCAACGTGTTTTGAGAAACAGAGTAGTTACTGTTATTCACTATTTCATGCAGAAGAGGCTTGTTATGTTCTATTAACTAATGGATGTCATATCGTTAACCTTTCTCTTCTTCAAATTCAACATCCTTCAATGATGTTTATATCTCTATCTCCAAAATATATTCAAAATCCAACAACTTCTCTTCTACTTCACTCTTGAAACTATAGTAAAAAGCTTATTATCTCATGGAAAAATTACTTCAAAAGTCTTTTAAGTGGTTGGTCTCATTGTGACCACTTTAACTCTTACAGCAGCTATTCTATTCCCAGAGACTACAGTGATTCTCTTAATACATAGACATATCATATCACTCTATGCTTGTAATCCTCCAATGTGTTCCCAAGGCATTTAACATAAAATTTAAAATCTTTGCCATAGTCTATAAAGCTTTTTGTGATCCAGCCCTTGCCTACTTCTTCAAATATATTACCCACCACTCTCACTGCTTTTCACTATGATATGGCAACATTGTCCTTCTTTCTTTTTCTCAAATGACAGATATGTTTAAGCTTCTCATTGTTACATTTGATATTGCCTCTGTGTGGAACGCTTTTCCTCCAAATATTCACTTAACAGGATCCTTCTAACCATGCAGGCCTTATTTCGGATAAAGAAGCACATCATCTCTCAGTTTCCCTTCAAACACACCAGTCTCTCAATATTCTATTAAGATAATTTCTTTATACCTGCCAAATGATAAGGACTCGGTATTTTTTTTGGAGGAGTGAGCAGCCAACACAGAGGAAAAACAAGGAGTTTAGAAGATAAAATGAGACAGGCATCGACAAAGAGACGGCACAGTTAAAGAATGTTAAACTTTACCTTTTGATCTGTAGTAAATCTAACAGCCTGTCTAGAGACTGTCCCTGAATCAAAACTTCATCTCCACCCAAACCATCTATCTATCCATCCACTCATTCATCAATTCCTCTAATAATTTATTTATTCTTTCATTTACTCATTTTAATTTCAGAATATATTTATAATGTTATGTATTAATAGAAGGCCTAGATAATAAAATAAAATAAACAATAAAACCACCATATCTAGCTCATAAACTAGACATTAATAAAATGTGGTGGTTCAAGTTTAATTGATGGGGAAAAAAGGTCTTGAATCATTCAACTAAATTGAAATTGTGCTTCCTCAGTGGCCCTGGTCAGTTCGGTAGAGAAGTGAGGACAGGACTATATGTTTTTAGAGTTTTTTTTTTACCCCCTTTGTTGGGTTGTATTCAGACGTGTGCCATCCATGAGAAGTTTCTTTTTTTTTTTTTTTTTTTTTTTTTTTTGACGGAGTCTCGCTCTGTCGCCCAGGCTGGAGCGCAGTGGCCGGATCTCAGCTCACTGCAAGCTCCGCCTCCCGGGTTTACGCCATTCTCCTGCCTCAGCCTCCCAAGTAGCTGGGACTACAGGCGCCCGCCACCTCGCCCGGCTAGTTTTTGTATTTTTAGTAGAGACGGGGTTTCACCGTGTTAGCCAGGATGGTCTCGAACTCCTGACCTCGTGATCCGCCCGTCTCGGCCTCCCAAAGTGCTGGGATTACAGGCTTGAGCCACCGCGCCCGGCCCTTTTTTTTTTTTTGAAACGGAGTCTCGCTCTGTTGCCCAGGCTGGAGTGCAGTGGCGCGATCTCAGCTCACTGCAAGCTCCGCCTCCCGGGTTCACGCCATTCTCCTGCCTCAGCCTCCGGAGGAGATGGGACTACAGGCGCCCGCCACCACGCCTGGCTAATTTTTTTGTATTTTTAATAGAGACGGGGTTTAACCGTGTTAGCCAGGATGATCTCAATCTCCTGAACTCGTGATCTGCCCGCCTCAGCCTCTCAAAGTGCTGGGATTACAGGCGTGAGCCACCAGGCCAGGTCGAAAATGTTCTTAATAAATCTACTCTAAGTATGATTTTTAAATCTCCATTTTAAATCATTGTTTTATATTTTATTTGAGGAAGACTGTGATGATTTGGTTTTGGTGACCTTCAAATAGGTTGTGTAATTTTCTAAAAATATTTAATAAACAAATTATTTTTGCTTTTCAGATTCAAGAACAAAATTTTACAGAAAAAGAGACCCAAGTTTCAGTATTTTTTTTTCTTAATGTGCTTGTGTTGTTATATTGCCAAGAGTTTCTTTGATAGTTTAAAGGATATTTAAATGTAGGGAGGTGTGTGTGTATGTATATGTTTTAAGTATACATATGTGTGTGTTGTAATTATTTTGAAGGAGTTCATACGTCTTATAAACAGCCATCCAACCTGATTATAAGAGAGTAAAAGACAGGTATTCATATATGTTTTTTGTTCTTTTATGAGACTGGAGTGCAGTGGCACCTACTTAGATCATCACAGCCTTGAACATCGAACTCCCGAGCTGAAGCAATCCTCCTGCTTCAGCCTCCTGAGTAGCTGGGACTACAGGCATATGCCACCATATCTGGCTAATGTTTTAATTTTTTGTAGAGATGGTCTCACTATGTTGACCAAGTTGATCTTGAACTCCTGGCGTAGGCCTCCCAAAGTGCTGGGATTAAAGGTGTGAGCCATCACACCAAGCCTCATATATGTTTGATAATATGATTATGTATGGGTAAAGAGTACATTTATTAAATTTTGAATGAAGATATTAGATGTGGAATAAATGAATCATCTTCACAGCTTTTTGGGAGATATCTCTGGGAGTTTGAGCAAAAATAAATGAATTTAACTCTCAAAAGTTAGTATTATAAACTGATATAAAGTAAGTATAACCCAATTCTAGCATGTTTGTATTGCATTGATAATGAGAAAAAAAAAAAAGGTAGAAATGTGGTCCTTGTGATTTTAAATCGACAAAAGTAATTTACAAACTGAAAGAGTACGGAATTGTTTAGTACAATTGCCTGTTTTTTGATGTCCACTATTCCCAACTCCCTATAGGGTTGTGGAACAGTGATGCATAGTCTTTCAGAATATGGCTTCCCTTTTCCTTCTCTCATATCTGTTGACTTAGTTTGCTTGTAAGTATGATTCCTAAACCGAATAGCTTTAATCAGAAGTTGATCTATGATGCCAGTGGGAACTATTGGTCAAATACTATAAGGTTCTTAAGTCAATATCACCTTTTAAAAATAAAGCCTATCAACTAATATCAATATAAGTGGCAAAATTCTTTCAAGAGGGAATTTCAAGCATCTATTTCACTGCTTGCTTTTGTGGGTTTAAGCACAATCTTGACATTATGTGAATGCAGTTTGCTGTGTTTAACTACTATCATTATTATTATTATAGGCACAGTAGTAATTATCTCTTCCTACTGTCTCATTATGTTTTGATCAATTCACATAATAAAAGTTTACTGTAAATATAAGGTTAGGTAACATGAAAGAAAACATGTCATTATTGAATATATAATCATATACAATCTAAATGGCTGAACATTTCCCAACATTTCTAACAATTAAATGTTTAGAAAGTAAAGAATTTGCTGCTTTTAATATCATAGGTACAGTTCTGTAGGCAATGGCTACAGAAGGCTTTGTTGACCTAAAATTACTTTACTTCTGTTATATTAATAATATCTAGGTTTCTCAAAAACCTACTGGCAAAAGAAAGAAAAAATCTTTCCAGCTTTATTAATGATTCATATGGCAGTTTCTGAAGAGACAAGTCCCACAGAGAAGGAGCACTTGATTAATGACCTGGAAACACTTTTCCTTTTCAGCTGATTAAATAAAATTGACTGGATTTTTACATTTTTATAATAAAATGACCCGCAGGGCTGAGATGACACAGTGAAAGCAGCATGTTCACTCTTCAGCAGATTTTTATTGTGTCACTTGTAAAAATGAAAGGGCTAACCACCCAAGCAGAAAAATGCACTTTATCCTCGGCCATGGCTGCCATGCTGACAAATGCTGCATACACATACAAAAACATGAAGGAAAATAGACAGTGTTTATATTCAGCGTGATTTTGTCTAATGATGACTAAAGTCTTATTATTCCTAGGCCTAGAAACTGTATCATTAAATTATTATTTAAAAAGGAAAAACCTAGAATTAAAAGAAAATAACTTTAAACGTTATCTGCAATCTTTAGGGGAATTCAGTGTGGCCATAAGTAGGATTATTGGATACCATTACTGTAATCCTTCTGTGTTTTTAGGCCAAAGGGATTCTCTTTGGAGATCTAACTTCTGTTCTTCCGTTAACACTAACAGGCTCAGTGACAGCTCTAAGCAAAACTGTGAAGTAGAAAAGATTGTTTCTTGCATTTCCCACAGCACCATCTTCTTTCTCTTCCTCTCTGGATCCTTTCCAGAGCACTCTTCAGCCAGAACCTGACCTCCTGGACTTGGTAACCCTTGCTGTCCCATAGGTCCCTACATCCTTGTTAAATTGACTCTTCTCCTTTAGAGTAGTACTTTTGTTATTCCCCATCTCCCAACTCCCTGCTATATCTGCTGTCTATCCCTATTCTCTGAGGTGTACCAGTTCCCAGGCTCATCACCCCAGGTGATTTCAAATGGAATCCTTTCCTAGCTCTTAACTTGATAAAGGAGAGGCCAGAGGAAAAACTCTTTGGAGTAATGATCTTTTAGACTAGAAGTTGGTGTATGGTAGCCCTGCATTTAGTCACAGATGTACTGTGTTTGGCTTAACAAGTAAATTCGGGATGCAAACCTCATAAATTCTGGGTGCTTTTGAAAACTCTAAAATTCTTTCAGCACTAGGCTACCTTTCCCACATGGCAACAGACATCGGAAGCTGTCTGTGTGAGTTGAGATGCAGGCTCAGCACATCTTCCCTTCTCTGTAGTGCCCTTGACACTACAGCCGAGTGCCATTCCCTTTATCTCATTACTCCCATTCCACCTTTCCCATTGATAGTGCCTGTCTGGTTCCTACAGGCCTTTAAATTCTTTAGTCCTGACCAAGATCTGTTCTTTCTGACCTCCAAAATAATATTTGTGCATTTCTTCTTTTTTCCTCCTAGGGGAGAATATGTGTGCGCATGTGTGTGTATATATATACACACACATACATATTTTATATACAATATAAATATTACACATAATTATCTGTAACATTTAACCCAATGAAATAATGAGATAATTTCTAGCTAGTACTGAGTGGTAGACAAGCAGCAACATGCACAGTTAATGTGACAGTTGATATTTGGGGGCAGACATGAGCTTTCTGTGTATTGTAATTCTCTGCTCTCTCAACCAGCCTGATAGTCTCAAAATTCAAATCAGTAAACTAAGTAAGTGGATCATTTTAACTTTGGCAGAGAAAGACTCAGAGAAGACTAGCATCAGATAGTATACTTATCTTCATTTCTGTTTATTTTGGGAAGTTTCAGGATACAAATGCAGGCATTGACACATTTTCACAAGATGAAGAAAGTAAAAATCACTAAGAAATACTACCTGTTGACCTTGAGTTGACCAAGCACTGTGCAACGAAAGCCACCACAATATGCTACTAAGTCACTTACTACTTCTCCTGAGTATTCTGATCTATTTCTGGTGAGTACATAAGAAGTGATGCTGCTGTAAATTATTTTGATGTTGCCATATTCACCATACTAAAGTTGAGTAGGATGGGTTATATTCTTATATTTGCATCATGATGATATTAAATCATAGAGAAATAGCCTGGATTCCTTTTTGTGTTGTAAAATTAAAAATGATATTCATAATTCAGTACAAGTAATATTTCTGTGTGATATATCTTTTAGTACTTATAACTTTGAATGCATTTATATTAGCATGAATAGAAAAAAAAAGCAAGACCTGTGGTGACAGGAACTTTGGTCTTCTATGAAACTACTCTATATCTCACCCTAGAAGAATACTTGCAAACAGTCAACACTCAGTAACCATTTGTTGTTTAGTAAATATAGTGGCTAAATTTAAGGCCAATTAGACTATCCAATTGTGAAACATTTATATTGTCACTAGTAAATTTTAAGCAACCTGGTTATTTTGCCCTTTCGGATTCAATAGTTATCTGACTCAGTATGACTAGCTACAATTTGGTTACAGTTTGTTACAAACTGGTTACAAATTGTTACAATCTGATACATAAATGGTCATTCAATATTACATTTAATGCAAGAAATCCATGGAAATAATTATGCCTAGATCTCCCATACATACTATAGGGACACAAAGAAGTACATTAACATCTGTTCATGAGTTTGCCATCTAGGCATATTGACAGTCTTATTTTAGTTTCCCTTTATTTAGAATGTTACTTACTGGTTATTAAGCTCCAATACAGAAAAAAATTTATGTATCTTGTCTGTATGCTCTACACTCTTGCTTCTTGACAATCCTTTCTTTGTATAGTCACTAGTATATGTGTAACTTATTTCATATTTGTGTGTGTGTGTGTGTGTGTCTGTGTGTATTTTATGTAAGGTTGTTTCTAAATCTTCCCAGGGTAATTGAAGACTGTTTTATTTCTATTCATTGCAATATCAGTTTAGCTGTTTTGAGTTACATAATGATTTTAGCTTTGAAGTTAAAGGTCAACCCCAGGGCAAGAAGCACTTTACTGTGAAGCTGGAAATATAAAGAAGTGTGAATAAAACTGTTCATGACCCTCTGAGTCTCTGTGAGCCAGGACTTAAGCAAGAATTTGAAGGATGTCAAATGCACACTCACTCCAACAGGCCATTATAAATGCCATACAAGTCTCCATAGCATGCAATAAGATTGGTGACACTAGACACATGGTGGGGTGCCTGTAGCAAAACCATGAGATAATTGCATTTACATGGAGATCTCTGAGGAGCACAAAGCCCTTTATGGATTTCATTCTGAATCTATTAGTGCAATTCCCAAATGTGTTCTGCAGAATTACAAAAGGATAGATTATATCCTAACTTTTAAAGACAGAAAAATGAGGCTAACCAAAAAAAAAAAAAAAAAAAAAAAAAAACTGATAATAATGTGTCTTACTGAAAACCCCAGGAAACACTTTTAGAACTGTTCGTTTTACATGATATTGTCATGCCATCGTACTGTTGTTCTGTAAGCAATCGCCCGCTACTGCTATGCAGACACTGAGGGAGGCCTTGGAAAACAATTTCATGCAGCTTTCACTTTCAGGTTTATAGGCTCTCAGAAAAAGTTCAGAAGTTCAATTTGATGACATAATAAGAAGTTCAAGGGTTCACAATCTAGGGGTGAAAGTAATACCATGAAATTAAAGTATGTAGATTGTTTCTCCCTTTCACATGCTAAGAAAAATTTCTCTTTCTAGATGGACAGAAAATTCAGAAAGAACTCTGTGTAGGCATTTTTCCATTTCTATCTTACATTAGATTTTCAAAGAGGGGTAAAAATTATTTTAAAAGTGGGGAAAATGAGAAAGTCCTGGTGTTGTCAGGAAGTGGACATACTGAATGTGATTCGTACAGAACACTGCCAGCCCAGGGAGTCTCAGTGATGGGTTTGGCCCCAGGATTCAGGTTTCTAAATTCCTTCTGTTGAAGAAACTCTCCTCTGAGAGGAACTTCCTCTCCTCTGAGAAAGCCTCTTTCTCCAAAATGTGGTTTGATTGTGCTTTGGTTTTCACAAGTCAAAATTAAGTTTTGAACATTTCTAGGTCTGCCAGCTTCCACTTTTTAGCACTGGTAAAACAGATAAAGTCAAGGGAATAGAAATTGCTGGTTAGCCTCACTTCCATACTTACAAAACACTGAAAACTAAAAACATCAATAAAGTTCATGCTTTAAAACTTTGTGGAGTATTTTTTGATCAAACTTAAATTATGGATGAAGCTGGAAACCATAACTCTCAGCAAACTAACACAGGAACAGAAAACCAAACACTGCATGTTCTCACTCATATGTGGGAGTTGAACAATGAGAACACATGGACACAAGGAAGGGAACATCACACACAGAGGCCTGGGGTGGGGGTGGGGGGACTAGGAGAGAGATAATATTAGGAGAAATACCTAATGTAAATGATGAGTTGATGGGTGCAGCAGATGACCATGGCATGTGTATACCTATGTAACAAACCGGCATGTTCTGCACATGTATCTCAGAACTTAAAGTATAATTAAAGAAATATGGGAGAAACTCCTAATAAATTAGAATCTAAAGAATGATACTGCTATTCACTTTAGTAGATAAATATGAGAATGAGGTTTCACCAATCTGGTAATATATATCTTTAAATTTTTAGGACAAAATCATCTTATTTATAGAATATCCTTTTCAACATATAATTCAATTTATATAACATCTAGATTCCTGATTTTCAAAACTCAGAATACAACAAGATGAAGAACACTGCATAGGTCATAGATCTAGGCAATGAGTCATCATATAGGCAGTTAAGGCCTATATTAGTCCATTTTCATGCTGCTGATGAAAACATACCCAAGACTGGGTAATTTATAAAGAAAAAGAGGTTTAATGGACTTAGTTCCACGTACCTGGTAAGGCCTTATGAACGTGGCAGAAAGCAAAAGGCACATTTTACATGGTGGGTGCCAAGAGAAAATGAGAGCCAAGGGTAAGGGGTTTCTCCTTATAAAACCATCAGATCTCATGAGACTTATCCACCACTAAGAGAACCGTACGGAGGAAACCATCCCCATGATTTAATTATCTCCCACCAGGTCTCTCCCACAACTCGTGGGAATTATGGGAGCTACATTTCAAGATGAGGTTTGGGTGGGGACACAGTTAAACCATATCAGGGCCAGAACTGTAACACCAGCAACACGGAAACAATTTCACTGGGATTTGCACCAGGGCATGGAGTCATAGGTTAATAAGGAAATTATCCAAGTTGTAAGGAAATCCATTGCATTAAAGTGTTCTACAAATACGTGGCTTATGGGGATCAGTCTCTTCTATTCTCCTCTATATCCCCCTCGCCCTCCTTGCTCCCCACTCCCATAAACTTTCTGTGAGAGAATCCAGCCCTCACAGTGAATTATCCCATATAACACTACATAATACTGCCTCTGTGCTAGTCAACATTTTACACATTTTCACATTTCCAAAGTACTGAAGATGTTATTAGGCTCCACCCTCATTGGATATGTCAGTCTCCTCTCTCTTTAGTAAACTTTCATCTGCCACCCAATATCCAATTCCATTCCTTTCCTGGGTCAAGCCTTTCCTCGAAAGCTACAGGAGGGTCCTCTCCTTGTGCTTCTTCAGATCTCTTTTCAGGCCTTTCTTCAAGCACTTCTGAAGACCTCTTGAGCTTATTTATTTACTGGGCCATCTGTTTCACTAGGATCTCAGCACCTTCTCTTCATTTCTCTTTAAATAAATCTCCAACCAAACCATTGCACAAGGCCATATACATAGTAGACACATGGTAAAGTGGTTATTGAATAAGGAAATTTATATAAACATAATTTCTATAGAGAAATAATGTTGCAATTTCTGGAGAAAGTGCAACAACTTTCCACAGTTTTTCTCTGTGTGGTATAATGCACATTCTACTAAATTGCATGATTTTCCAGTAGAGATAATCATTTGTGCCATATTTTAACTACATTCTAGCATCTTTTGTAGTCAATTTCTTGAGTGTTTTATTTTTCAAAGCAAATGTAGCTCCTTAAACTTGTCAGCTTCATTTTTATTTCTGCATGGATCCCTTATAGAATTTTGCACACATTGTTTCTGTTTGAGAACACTATGCTTAGCCCTAGTTTCAAAGTACCTATTACATGCCCTTTCAAAATTCAATAAAAAATAATTAAAGACTACATCAAAATTTTAAAGCTAAGAGTAAAAACATGTTCCTTACCTTGATCATTTTAATCTACCTACAATGGTAGAATGTGGCCTAATACTTATGTTCCTCTTTGCTAGGAATCTTTCCACCATCAAGAGGGAATAAGAGTAAAATTTGTATCAGATAGTAGCTTGCAGTGCTAAAAGCAACACTTCCTCTTGTCACCTCTAATCATATGCTAACTAGAATTTAATTTGGGTTCCTCTACTAGTTGGCTACTAAAGACAAGCAAGGGAAACATAGGCAGTCCCTCTCACAAGAATAGAGTGGCTAAACTCCTTCACATGCGATTTTCACTATCTGTGGTGATAGGACCCACACCGATCCCATCTGCCAATCAGCAGAATAGTCCAGGTACTCTCTCCTGAGATCTACTCCTCCAAATGTAAGCTTTCTTTTGACACTGCCCCACCATTTTATTAATAGATAATAATAATGCAGCCATTTTGAACATCTCAGCTTAAGAACAGGTAGCAATAATCCACATATATTGGCATGCTACTGTAATGTTAGATACAGAGTTGTAATCTATAATAGCATAAAAAGTTTAGCCCTCCCAATTTGTTCCTTATTTTATTGAGCATGCCTGGTTTCTACAAACAATCCTCTGTTTTAAACTGATCATGATCCAAACTTTTGCTTTGAGACGAAAAAACGTTCCCAAAGAAATAACCGCTCAACTTTGAAGTGTGAGGCCCCTATTATTCTTTCTGACGTTAAGGATAGCATCTTCCTAAATTGACCAGAAAACAAACTCCAGAATGAAAATAAATGTCAGATCTTAAGCCCTGTAGAAGCAAGGGGAAGTTACTTTAGCAATTTTTTTTAAATTTGTTAAATAATACACAATGCCTATACATATTTATGGGATACATAGTGATGTCACAATACACATAATGTATAGTGATCAGATCAGGGTAATTAGCATATCTATCATCTCAAATCTTTATTACTTCTTTGTGTTGAGAACAGTCAATACCTTTCTTCTAGCTATCTGAAACTATATAATGGCCGGGCGCGGTGGCTCAAGCCTGTAATCCCAGCACTTTGGGAGGCTGAGACGGGCGGATCACGAGGTCAGGAGATCGAGACCATCCTGGCTAATACGGTGAAACCCTGTCTCTACTTAAAAATACAAAAAACTAGCTGGGCGACGAGGCGGGCGCCTGTAGTCCCAGCTACTCGGGAGGCTGAGGCAGGAGAATGGCATAAACCCGGGAGGCGGAGCTTGCAGTGAGCTGAGATCCGGCCACTGCACTCCAGCCTGGGTGGCAGAGCAAGACTCCGTCTCAAAAAAAATAAAAAAGAAACTATATAGTATATTATTGTTAACTATAGTCATCCTACAGTTCTAAAGAATACTATAACTTATTCCTCCTATCTTACTGTAAATTTTAACAAACCTCTTCCCATCCTACCTTTTTTTCCCTTCCCTGCCTACCCTCTAATATCCTCTGTTTTACTATTTTCTTCAATAAAATCTACTTTTTCTAAGCTTGCACAAATAAATGAGAACATACAGTGTTTAATTTTCTGTTCTGGGCTTATTTCACTTAGCATTTCTCCAGGTTAGAAGAGTGTGGCCAATAAATTGAGTTACCTGGGGCTATGGTAATACAAAATACAAATTTATCACTTGATCTCATATGTAGTCACATTGTATTGCTTTCATATGAAATTAGGAAGAATACCCACTGATGTCTCTCAGCCTAAAATTTTCTCTTACTCACATTTTCATTCTCATATTGATGCTCCCTGAAATTTGTTCTAGCTCTTACTTTCCCAATGCCAGATGCCTTAAGTGATTTGAAGTTTTATAATGTGAGGTACAAAATACTATTTTTGTCTTCTGTCTTTCCTCAGACTGTCTCTATTGCATGCTCTCTCTCGTGGAATAATAAGGATCTTCTGTACCCTCAACCCTCCCCAACTTAGCATGAGGATAATCTCAATATGGTAAATCTAAGCATATGTGGATGCAAGAAATAATAAGTATTTTCATTGGTTGCAGAAATATTAATACTTGATATTGCCAACTGAAACATATTATTTTCTAATAAAACTCAATAAAGTTTTATTGAGGATGATGAAAGAACAAAGAGCAAAAGAACATTTTCATTTTAATATCATTCAGGGCACTTTGGGGTCCATAATATTATTTTAGTTGTTGTGTACTGCAAACTCTGATGCTGTGCTCCTTTTCTTCAAAAATTATTTCTAAACTACTGAAGAACACAGAGCAATCTCAGAATTATAGGTTTTCCAATCTTGTCTTTTTATATGCTTATATTCATGCATTCTCTGCAGCCTGGAAGAGCTGTGCTTTGACACTTCAGGGGCAAACAAACACTCCTCTGCTGAGCTTCCTGTGTCTCTCAAATATTACTTTATACATTATGAGAATTAGGATTAGAAAGGTAAGAGAAGTAAATTGTGGGTGACCCTAAAAGGTTGGTAAACACAATTAACATTTATTCAATCTAGAACAAAGATGTAATTCTCATTCATTTCAAAATGTGTATCTAATATAGACTACAAAAGGAGGTGTAATTACTCCCTTCATGAAACTTACAATCTGGATAAAGAAATCTCATAAATAAATTTTAAACTTAAAATTGTGACTATGACAAATGAAGAAGAGAGGTACATGTAATGTGAGAGCACATAGTAGAAATTTGACTTATATAAGAAGGCTTAAAAAAAGCATCCTGAAAGAATTAACACTTTGACCTGATATATGAAGGATAACCAACACTTATCTAAAAGAACTAAGGAGACTTGCTCTGTTTAGGGACTAAGGTCCCAAAATAAGGCCAATGTGGTTTAAGAAGATGGATGAGAGTGAGAAATGAATCAAGTTGAGTTTGGAAAAAAACTAATATCGGCCTTACAGCTAGTGCCTGGTAGGCAAGTTCAGGAATTTGGTGTTTATCCCAAGAATTATAAGAAACATTTGAAGAGTTTTAAGCAATGGGGGAAGCAAATGGAGTGATATGTTTTGGCTCTGTGTCCCCATCCAAATATAACCTTGAATCATAATAATTCCCACATGTTAAGGGTGGGATCAGGTAGAGGTAATTGACTCATAGGGGCAGTTTATCCTATGCTGTTCTTGTGATAATGAGTGAGTCTCATGATATGACATCTGATGGTTTTATAAGCGTCTGGCATTTCCCCTTCTTGCACTCATTCTCTCTCCTACCACCCTGTGAAGTTGTGCCTTCTGCCATGATTGTAAGTTTCCTGAAGCCTCCCCAGCCATGCAGAACTCTGAGTCAATTAAACATCTTTTCTTTATAAATTACCCAGTCTTGGGTATTTTTTCATAGCAGCATGAGAATGGACAAATATATGGAGTATGAGGAGTGACGAAGAAAAGAGCATATGATTACATGTGCACTTTTGAAAACATTCTTCTGGCTGTATGAAAAGAGCAGAATTAAGAGTAAGAGTAGATGAGGTGGAACAGTCAGCTGGCGTCACAGAATCTGAAGCATAGGATGGATTAGCATAGGAACAGTGAATTCGAAGTGAAGTGACATTGAAGAGATACTTGGAAGATAAAGTTATCAGGACTTGGGCATGGAGGGGCACTGGGTAAGTTTTATGGAGCGGTTTGAAAAGGACTCAGATTTCTGACAAGATATTACACTTGGATTCCATTTCTTAAGATAGATGATACTGAAGAAGAACCAGATTTCAGCAGAAAGACTATGAGTCAGGAGCCATCTGAGTAGCAGCAACCCCAAAATAATGGTCTTTTACAAAGATAAATTATATATATATGCAGCGTTAATTGGGTATTGTAATAATGGAAATAATAAAAGCAAGTAGAAAACCATTGTAGTAGTCTCTGTGCCAGACACCAAACAGAAAGCTCAAACCAAATAAGCAAGTTTTTAAAATTTTATTTTTCATTATAAACCAAAGTTTGAACGCATTTAGTAGATGATTTGCAAAAAGGAAGGCTGAAGAGACTATTTAGGCAAAGATTTATTAGAAATTAATTCGTAATTTTCTTTTGGAATAGGATTATCTTTTGTGGGAAATGGGATTCTAAAGTGCTTTATTGGATAATAGCCAATTTAAATTTTAGCAAATTAAAATAAAAGGAATATTTTAGGCATACAATGCAATTTGAAGGCCAGGACAGAGAAAACTTTTCACAAGGCAGTAAAATTTTTTCTCTGTTCCCACTGTATTACTAGGGTTATTGCCTTGTTCTTCTTTTCTACCATCTTCTCCTCCCCTGCACTGCTAGTTACTCCCAGTAGACTATTGCTGCCTTATGATCAAATGTAAACTCACAGACAAAATGTGTTTATGCAGTGTACATGGTAAAGATCTATCAAATATTCAGCATTATATAAAATTACTGATATACTTTTAAGTTTAAAAACAAATTTGTGTTTTCTAGGAAACATGGGAAAGGTTTTCCTCTCAATTAAAAAGCAAAACAGAGTAAGACATGAGAAACTGCCTTTTCCTGATTATCATAGGTCCATGTGAAATAGTGACATCTATAACTATGACAGTCACCTTGTAGTCATAGGATCAAACTTGAGATCAAAGCCAACTGGGAATAGCAGAGAGGAAAGAGTTAAATAATGTGGTCGCTTAGTGACATAGTTTTGACACTGAATTTTAAAACCCTGTAGTCTTATTACCAGATTCATTTTCTTTGAAAAATGATAAATTTCTTCCTGGTTCAAACCATTTTAGTTTGCTTCTTATAAAAAGGTACTTTTCATCCCCTCTCTACAAACTTCAACTTTCCCACAGTAACTTTTTTACCATTCTACCAATTATGAATAATAACATAAATGACTTTTAAATCCTTAAAAAAAAGACTCTCTTTAATGCAGATAAAATGTTTGTTTGATTACAAGAGAAATGAGTATAAATGCACATAGAAGGCATATAATAAACTGTGAGTTATAAAATCCGAAATAATCCAGTGAACTTAACAACACAAACTTAGTCTCTAATCAGTAGTGAGTTGGCATGTTGGTGGCATATTCATATCTATGTATTTGCCTATGTCTATGTGTGTTTTAGCATAAAGGTATGGATGATTTACTTGAATTGCAGTGAATGTCTATCCTAAGGTCCACCCAGATATTCCAGGATGATCTCCCAATTTTAAGATTCTAAATGTAATCACGTCTGCAAATATCTTTTACCCATAAATGATAATATTCACAGTCTCCAGGGAATAGAACATGGGCATCTTTTTTTTTTTTTTTTTTTTTTTTTGAGACGGAGTCTCGCTCTGTCGCCCAGGCTGGAGTGCAGTGGCCGGATCTCAGCTCACTGCAAGCTCCGCCTCCTGGGTTTACGCCATTCTCCTGCCTCAGCCTCCCGAGTAGCTGGGACTACAGGCGCCCGCCACCTCGCCCGGCTAGTTTTTCTTTTTTTGTATTTTTTTAGTAGAGACGGGGTTTCACCGTGTTAGCCAGGATGGTCTCGATCTCCTGACCTAGTGATCCGCCCGTCTCGGCCTCCCAAAGTGCTGAGATTACAGGCTTGAGCCACCGCGCCCGGCCGAACACGGGCATCTTTGGGGTGGCCATTATTCAGCCTTCCACACTGAACACCTGGACAATGAATCGACTTAGATAGGTATATTTCCCAGATAGTTAATTTTATACTTATTTCTTATTAGCCAAATTATATTGAATGGCTATATTTTTGAAACACAGTAACTATTTCATGATTTTTATGCACTTATCATTTGTGATAAGTCAGAATTATTTCTTTAGTTATTATTTTACTTTGTAAAATATAGTGATGATTGCAGAATCAATTGTTGTGGAGAGTTTGATTTTTCCTACAATTATTTGTCTCATCCTAGTGATTTATATTGGATTTTCTTTCCTCCATGCACTTATAAATGAGTAAAACTTCCCGTAGTTTCTGTGTTTCTCCTTCTTCTTCATTGTCTATCCCAATGGCTTTCAAACTGTGGCCCTGGACACAGTACCAGATTCATATGGAAACTTGCAAAAAATACAGATTTTCAGAAAGCAATTTAGGCATGCTGAACCAGATATCCTGGGGATGATGTCTTGAGTTTCTGATATTTCTGGAGATTCTAAGAACCACTGGTCTATCGAATATATTCAATTCTCTGTGAGTGTTATCCATTTGTAGTAGAACCTCTGCACTTTGTTCATTGCTGCTTATAATGTACTATGAGATATAATGTATTTGAGATTGGAAATCATATGTCTACTGTAGTTGTAACTATCTTCAATATAAGATCACAAAGGCTCTCAGTGGAAATTAGGAATTTCTTGTAAGAATAAAGTTCATAAACTTTAATAAATATGCCATTAACTATCAATATTAGCTACTTTAAATAATATTTTACTTGTTTCCTAGGCCTCTATTAGGTCACTCTGAGACAATTTTTGTATACTTTATTAAATTTTATAGACCAAGTAAAACTGAAGAGGTGAGGTTAAAAAATGTTGCAATCCAGATTTTCCAGAAATTTTCAACTTTATGCAATTAATTTTTAAAAATGAAAGTGAATCCTCAAATATATAATTGGACTTATGTTTATGTATTTGTTTAAATGTTTAAATGTTATCAAAGATTTAAAACCTTTAACTATTTTATCCTAATAAATAGTCCATTCTGAAAAGTTTTATCCAAAAATGTCAAATATTTTGAAAATATGGCACTACAGCTGGATTGACAAATAATTGCATATACATGTTCAATTTTGTTACATTTCATGACTACAACAGCAAAAAAGAAGTTGCAATTGTCTGACTGCTTTATCTTGTCCACTGCACAGACACAACCAATTTACTAAGACAGTGGTATTGCAATTGAGAAAGTGTTTAATAAATGCAGAGGCAGCTGAGTGTATGATTAAATTTTGTTACTCAAATCATTCTCTCTGAAAATTTGGAGATTAGGGGTTTTAAAGGATAATTTTTTGAGCATGAGACTAGGGAAAGGGAATTCTGATTGGGTAGGTCAGAGATGAAATCCTAGGGGATAAAAGCTGTCTTCTTGCTGTCTTCATTTCCTGTGTGGGATTGCAAAACTAGATGAGCCAGTTTAGCTGTCTGGGTGACACCAGTTGGTCCATTAGAATTCAGTCTAAAAAATACCTCAAAAACCAACCTTGGATTTTACAGTAATGATGCTATCTATAGGAACAACAGTACAGTGTAAGAATCTGATGACTTGGATAAGTCCCGAGACATAGTTTCTAATCTTCAATCTAATTTGTTAGTTCTACAAAGGCAGCTTGTGTCCCTAAGCAAGGAGTGAGTTTGTTCAGGAAGGGACTGTTACTAGTTTTGATTCAAAATTAAACTATAAACTAAATTTCTGCCAAAGTTCACTTGGCTTTTACCCAGGCATGAATAAAGACAGGTTGACAGTTAAAGGTAACATGAAATCAGTTAGGTCAGATCTCTTTTGCTGTCATAATTTTCCTCTGGTATATTTGTTTTACTGGTCTAATTTTTGCAAAAGCAGTTTCACAGTTGTAAACTTTAAACTGTGTTTCTAAGTATTACACTTAAAGAGACTAAATTATGTTGGTTAGGCCTTATTTTGTGAAAAGTGTGTTATTGCATGAATATAACAATTCAGTATCATTCCTTATATATGTAAGCCAAAAATAAAATTCTAATCCCCACAACCAACTGAACAAACCCCACTTCTTAGCCAAGGGGATCCCAAAGAAACCTGAACAACTAGTTCAGGCCATGGCAGGAAAAGAAGCTGAACACGTGGTGTTATATCTCTGCCCATTGGAATTTAGGCACAACTGACCAATACTGACATTAAAATAGAGATAATGAAACTAGCAACACAGATTCTTTGTAGCAATAATACATCAAATTCCAACTTAACTCTGGTTTAGCATCACAAAACAGATAGTGGGTACCTAAGGAAATCAAAGGATTTTACCCCAAAATATGTTTCTTTGACAAATTTTGAAATGGCCCTGCAAAACCATCTTGTGTAGGGGAAATTTGCATTCTGAAGAGAATCTCTTTCCTTTTCTAAGTATTTACCAGGATCCAGAAGAGATTTAACTAAGAGCCTGACATCTTTTAAGGCCCCATAAAGGACATTTATCATCTATTTCCTCTGAAGCCTGTAACTTAGAGGCTTCATCTACATAACAAGAACCTTGACTTCCACCATTTCCCTTCCTTAACGCAAGCATTTCCTTCTACTAACTTCAACCCTTTAGGCAAAATTTAACTCTTTCAATCAATTGCCAATCAGAAAATCTTTGAATCCACCTATGACCTATAAGCCCCCCACCTCTCCTTTGAGATGTCCCACCTTTCTGAACCAATGTATAACTTACATGTATTGATTTCTGTCTTTGCCTGTAATTTCCATCTTCCTAAAATGTGTAAAACCAGGCTGTAATCCAACCACCTCAGACACGTTCTCAAGACCTCTTTTTTTTTTTTTTTTTTTTTTTTAGATAGAGTCTCGCTGTGTCTCTCAGGCTGGAGTGCAGTGGCTCAATCTCAGCTCACTGCAAGCTCCATCTCCCATGTTCACACCATTATCCTGCCTCAGCCTCCCAAGTAGCTAGGACTACAGGCACCCACCACCATGCCAGGCTAATTTTTTGTATCTTTAGTAGAGACTAGGTTTCACTGTGTTAGCCCAGATGATCTCGATCTCCTGACCTCGTGATCTGCCCACCTTGGACTCCCAAAATGCTGGGATTACAGGTGTGAGCCACCGTGCCTGGCCAAGACCTCTTGATTCTATATCCAGGCCATAGTCATTCATATTTGCCTCGGAGTAAACCTCTTTAAATGCTTTACAGAGTTTGACCTTTTTCATCAACATATGAAATGTAAGACTTTTGGAAATAATTTAACAAAACGGAATCTGGTTATTTAAATGATTGGCTTTATGAATGAAAAAAACAAAATGTGATGGTTAGTGTACTAGTTAAATGTACTCAGTCATAGTATTGACAAGTAAACATACATGTTCATGTTAACACGCTTTTTCTACAAAAGTTACATTTTACTGTTTAAAAATGTATTTCTATATCCTTTCAGTGACTATAGTTTTAAAGACAAACGCCTATAGAGCATTTCTGTACTTGTGAACAAGCACAGCTGGAATTATAATCACATGTCTTCCTGAATTAAACATTGCCTTTCACTAGAAAGAAAAAAAACTTTCATGTACTTTTAGTATTATTTAATAAAATGTCTTTGATTCAGAGAAAACAAGCACTTGGAAATAAATTACAAACATTATACAACAAAATAAAAGTATACAGAGTTCAACTGATAATTAGACACAATCATTAGTAGACTCTGTTCTGCCCAGATCCTCTCAGGCCTTACCATTGTACTGCATAAAACCTCAGACCTCAGTGGTCTAAGGACATTCTCTGTGAGTCACAATGCATTCTGCCATGTGGAGGACAGGCTGCTGACCTTCTGGGAACAGCCTGCAAACAATGACTGACAAGAGTTGGTGAGTAAGAACCCTGGCTTCCTTGTCCCTTAGAGGAATAATTCTGAGACACATGTTCTATGTGAATCATCAACATTTACAGTAGGATTAAGATATATTCGCCTGCAATAGCAACTGATTTGATCACTCACTCTGTATTGTCTTTCTTTTCTTCTATATCTCTCTTTCTTAGTCACGTCCCAGCATATCCTGAGATCATCTTTGAAAAAATCCTTATCACTGTCTCATGTCTACTTGTAGGGGAAACCAACCTAAAAAAATTATTACATAATTTGGGCAGAAGGGAAATCACAATTTTGAAGTTTAAAATATGACCTTTAAATGGCTCAGTCTTCCAAACAGTGCTACTACAAGAAGTGATAAAAGAGGAAAAAAGATTAAGGTTGAGAATTGGAGTATTACAATGTTGGAGTGAAATTGAGCAAAAAATAAATATCAGAAAAAATTGTTTCAATAAGCAAGTCCTTTAGACAATACAATAAAAAGAAAATAATCTTGGCACGGTAGTAGAAGTCCTATGGTTTGAGGCATTTACCTCAAGATGCAACAATGTATTGTAAATAACAATGCCAAATGGCAATGGATGGACATGATAACCTAACAGGTCTTTTCTGGCTCTAATATCTATGATTGCATGATTCGATTCAAATGCAGTAGTTTGCTGTATTTCAAGTGTGTAATACACTTCAATTGTGAAGTGCTACAATTTCAACACTAATACATTTGAAGTGACAGACATGTCACCCAAGTACTTAGTAGAGTTGTTTGAAATGTCACAGAAAACAAACCTTCCCCTTGTGGATGTAAACATCCCCAATAATCCATAAGGCAGACACAGTACCAATAAGCAGTTGTAGCTCATTAACAGGATCCATATTAAATCTTCTGAAAGTCCACATGTGTGAAATTAGTCCATAAAAATCAAGAAATTGAGTCTTGATAGATTCATGTAAAATAATATTTGTCTCAACCAAGCCTGATGAAAAGGCATGTAGATAATTTCAGTTTTAAGGGAAGTCTGTCTCTATCAACATCAAAATCACTGAACTGAGAAATCTACGGTATCTAAATGATGTTGGGACTTTTGCTGTTATGTCTCTATTCAGTGATACAGCACATGTGGCTATCCTGTGAAATACACCAGTCATGTCATTCCCAGTTGAAAAAAGGAAGATAAACTAAGTTCTTTAATAATCCTGTCTTTGATGCAGTTCATATACTGGATTTTTTTCGTTATGAAATACAATTCATGAACTTACCGTTTATTCCTTGATAAGTATTGAAGAGAAAGGAACAGTGACTCAACTGCATGAGCTCCATTGTCATGCATGAGCTTCCTTGAAGGCAGTGCATCTCCCAACCCAGATTTGGGACATGAGATCCATTAACAAAACTATTTCAGAGAAGCCAGGATACAGATATGATAGGTTCACAGCAGCGTTTATTAATGCCACCCTTCTGTAGTGCTGCCCCGTTTCACTCTTATTGTTCCAGAATGCTTAAAAGAAACAAAATAAAACTTTACTGTACTTCTGAGATCAATAGGTTTACTAACCTTTCACTTGGATGAGACCTTTCACTTCACAGAGATAAATGAGGTAAAGTTCTCCATTGCAGGTACACAACACAGACCTCACTGAAAGTATTTGAGGCCAGTTATATGCACAGGCAGACAAAAACAGGAAGTTTCAAGATCCCTTTAAAGAAAGGAAGTGTAGCAGTTATAAAACATGGGTGTGATTTCTTTGATACTCCTCTCATGGAGAAGTGGAGTCTTTATCCCCTCTCCATGAAGCTGGATGGACATGGCTGCCTCATCCAATGCATTGTGGCAGATCTGATGTTCTGTGACTCCTGCAGCAAGGTAATAAAATAAGGAGCTTCTATCATGACTGAAGGAATGTCCAATCTTGCAATTCTGAGCCATCATTTAAGAGGTCTGACCATTCTGAGGTCTCAATATCAGGAGTGAACCCAACCCACATGGAGAAGTCACATTGTAGGTGTTCATGTCCACCTATGGCCAAGTTCTGTATCATACTCAGATAGAGTGAGTGACAAAATCTTCAGATCATTCTAGCTTCTACAAAACCAAAGAGAAACGACAGAGGCATGTCTCAATCAACTTAGAGGTTTATTTTGCCAAGGTGGAGGACATTCCCAGGAAAAAGAGACACAAGCCACAGTAAGATCCGTGGTCTGTACTTTTTCCAAAGAGTGTTTGGGGTCTTCCATATTTAGAGAGAAAAGAGTGGGCAGTAAGGGAAAGAGGAAAATGGGGTGGAAGAGGGTAGATAAAAGCTTTGATCAGCTTCACTGAATTCATATTTTACATGTGAAAAAGAGGGGATAGAGGAATAGTTGACTATGAATTCATCTCACTCAGTGAATCTGCATTTTTACTGAAAGTATCCACAGAATAGAGGAAGGAGTCAAATATGCATTTGGCTCAGATGAGCAGAGGGATGACTTTGTCCAGTACCTGTGAAACAAGCTGTTGATTTATTTACATTGTCATGGTGAAATTCAACAGAATTCTGTTTTAGAGTAAAGATCTTGGGGTCCACAAGAAATTTCCTTGTGAACAGATTGCGAGGGACACCACCCCCCGCCCCAGGCCCCGGGAGGTATGTTGCCTTCTACCTTTGCAGCTATCTATTTGGGAACAAAATGGGAGGAGGTTTGAGTAATTCAATTCCCAAGCTGAACTCTTTTTCCTTTGTCGTGGTGTTTGTGGCCCCAATATTTTATTTTCCCTTCACACTTCCAGTCATTTGAATCTTTCCAGATGATCCCCTAAAGATATCAAACACAAGACAAGCCATCCCTATTATAGCCCTCCTGCGTTTCTGACCTACAGAATCCATAAGCATATTAAAATTGTCATTGTTTTATACCAATAAGTCTAGGGAAGCTTGCTATGCAGCAGTAGAAAAACAGAACTGGAAGAGAGACCAGAATGAAGGAGAAAGGGGGGAATACATAGAGAGAAAGGAAGGAAAGAAGAGAAAGAAGAAAGAGAATGAGGAGGGGAGAAAGGAAGGGAGGGGCAGAGAAAGGGAAGGAAGAAGAGACTAAGGGAAGGAAAAAAGAGTAACCTGTCCTGAGTCATCATTACACCAGGCATTCTTCATCTTTTATCACAAATGATATTCATACAGAATCCTTCTGCTATCTTATTTAGTCTTGCCTTCCTCAGAGAGAATAGTTCAACTTAATAAAGATTAAGAATAGTATTCTTTAAAAAAAAAATGGAAAATAGAAGCATATTTTTCTTTATTTTGGGCAGATCTGTATTAAATAATGTATATTAACTATTGAGTCAGGAAAGAAAGGTAGCAAAACACAAGAAGGGTAAGGGGAAAGATCATTGAAAATACAGGCACAAATTATTTCTGTTACAAAAAGGGCATCATTACTACAACTCAAAACTCTTAACTAAGTTCATACTACCAGAGCATGAGAAACTCTAAACAGGACGTATGATCAAATATGTTTCTTGCTGAAAACAAGCTTATCAACAGAACATGTTACATAATTACTTTATAACCCACTACGTCAAAGATTGGTAGTAATTACTCACAAAATAGACTTTTTAAATTATGCAAATAAATTTGCAAAACAATAAATTTTTGTAAAAAAAATTCCATTGAAAACTCAAAAACAAATCACTGACCAGCCTTTCAGTTCTACAGAAGTCTATTTTTCATCCCATCATCTATGAGAGCCTCAATTCATCCAATGAGCCACCAGAAACCTACCCCAAACAGAGCTGCATGTTTAACTTCATTCAACCTAAAGAAAATTTTTCTCAAATGTTTACATCTCTGTAACTTGCTTACCCTAATTGAGGATTTCCTACCCCCTCATAAAAATAAATAAATGTATTTGTAAGCAAGGCCATTCATATTTCAATAGGTTATTCAACTTTAGCTTTCTCATAATCCAGAAATTGCCCATTGTCTCCAGAAAATGATATTGAAGATGGAAGAAGTAAATAGTTACAGAGAAGAAAGGATTTCCAGTGATCAAGGACATAAATTTAGCATGAGGAAATTTTGATCACTTGGAGGATAAGCAGTGCTAGGTCTCAAAACAGTTGATTTTTGTGTGTGTACTTGGTAGTTAAAATCTACTTAGAGTTGGAGGATTTCTCCTCCTATGAAGTTAACTCGCATTCTTTATTTTCTCTCTGGTCTGTTCTATGCTTGAGTGCTTCCATTTTCTTTTGCTTTCTCTCCCTCTCTTCAAACATACCCTTTCCTGTTCCAGGGCTAATATTCACACCCACTATTCCTGTATCTCTATGTGCCCCCATTAAGTTTTGCCCATCCTATTGTCGGTATTGACAGCGTGTATCTCTCATCCTTAATCATAAAATTGGTGACAGAATGTTTTGCTATTACTCTTTAAACATTTTTAAAAAGAAGCAACATATATATGAATTTACCCTCTCTCCCTAAAATAGTTTATACATCTGACATAGTTTTTTCACCATTGACAGTTTCAAGCTACTAGGCCATTTATAACCATAAATTTGTCTAACTTTTTCTTATAAAAATTACAAATAATTCAAAACAAATAGTGAATTGTATGAACTCTCATGTACTCATCATCCAGCACCAATGATTATTAACATTTGTCTAAACACCCTAGAATTTTGGAACCTGAAAGAACCTTAATTACAATAAGTCCCTACTACAAAGCCTTCTAAAGACCAGGACATCATTTTGGACAAACAAAATTATAATTCTGTAAATTAAAATTTCTTAACCATGTTTAACCCATGCCCACTTTGGAAAAATAAAATAAAATAAAATTGACTTATGTTTGCCTTAATGCCTAACTGAAAAACTTTCACATATAAAACAAGTTTGAATTAATATATAATTATATTATAATCATATGTACAATAATATATAATTATAAGATTATATTATTACATATGCTGTTCCAAATTATATATAACTATCCTTCCCAAATGACCCCTGCCTCATTTCTATATTTATCCTGATTAGCATTCCCCTCTAATCCTACTTGCAGTCCAGAGTAACTATTCTATTTTTTTTTTTTTTTTTTTGAGATAGAGTCTCACACTGTCACTCAGGCTAGAGTGTAGTGGCACCATCTCAGCTCACTGCAACCTCTGCCTCCCGGATTCAAGCAATTCTCCTGCCTCAGCCTCCCGAGTAGCTGGGATTACAGGTGCGTACCACCACGCTCGGCTAATTTTTTGTATTTTTAATAGAGGCGGGGTTTCACCATGTTGTCCACGCTGGTCTTGAACTCCTGACCTTGTGATTCGCCTACCTCAGCCTCCCAAAGTGCTGGGATTACAGGCATGAGCCACAACACCTGACCTAGAATTGCTAGTCTAAATATTTATTTTAAATAACTTCTTTGTAAAATAATTAAAATATTGAAATTCTGACTTCTAAGAACTCCCAACAAATCCAAGAGAGATAAAAGCAGAGATTTAAAATTGTAGCTTTCACAAGTAGATAAGTATATTACTGATTACCATTGTCCAATGTCCACTGAGGGATAACCTGAAACAGGTCCCCAAGACTATGGAGGTCATATGACAAACTAAGTGATATTTGTTGGCTGTTTATTTATGGCTCTACATTTTAAAATTCAATACATATTACAGATACTAGTCATTGTTCTTTTTTCAGTATATCATTTTTCTGCCCTGACTTTATTTTAGCACAGAATAAAAGATTAACTTGCAGTACCAGGCACAGATAAAAATAAAATCATGGAAGATGTTTCTTGACCAAAATAAATAGGGGGCAAGGGCAATTTATTCCGCAAGAGTCTTCTATAATTATTGGCATCTTAATTACTTCTATGATTCTCTTCAAAATTGCTGGTGTTAGAACGACCTCTCTGGTGCAAGTGAAAGGGGCTGTGACCTTCTTTTCGATTCAGCATGGCTTCTTGTCAGAGATTTACCATTAAAAAATAGTTTGCAAAGTAGAGGATTACCACATTCCAACAAATATGCCACTCAAAAAATATGTTGAAAGTTTCTACACTTTCAAATATGAACAGTGATATACAAGCAAAGAACCTTTTACTTCAGGTTTCTTTCTATCAACTAATACTTATATTAGAAGATGGCTGATAATAGAGAACAAAACATTTGACAAATGTTTAGAATGAAAAGTGGTTCCTTCTTATGGAGGTTGACTTGGAGGTCAGGCTCACAACAATTAACTTGAATTTTCCCATAATGGTGTTTAATGATATCTTCAGATTCAGCACACTACCAAAGGATTTGCAAAGTAGCCATTTATAAAGTGTTACATGAATAATGTCAAATGATGTGTTCATTGCTCAAATATTAAGTATTTGTCTTTATTCTGTAAAGGGGCTCCTGCCCTACTGTTGTCAACAACCTTAGTAGCTGAGGATCATCTCTATGTGTGAATTAGATTCAAGGTCAACACACAGACTACAATTAGGAACTAGTACCTTGCTACCTTTAGTCTAGAACAATAGAGAATATAAGCGGGAAATCCCCAACAGGAATAGTAGTGCTCATTTCTCTTAATTCTGCTCTTCTGATATCCAAACTCCCTTTTTAATTTTAGGAAAGGTACTGCCTCTGACTATGGAGAGCAAAGGGACCAAAACTTATAGAAAGTCAAGGCACAGCAAGTGAGTTAACTTTACTCACTGGATGATCTGTTCTGGAATCTTGGAAATAAAGGGAGATGCAGAAACTATTTGAATTATTTGTAACATTGATCCTGGAAGAAATATTCAAGTAATGTCAGTTATTTCCTTCCCACTCTCTAACTTATGTGAATCTCAATTCATCTTTCTTTTAGAATCACTGTATCACAGTGGACTACATTTCTCCAAGTGAATCATATAATTTAGTTGGCAAATATGCAGTTTCTTTCTTTCCTTCAGCATAGTTACATCTGTTACTAAACAAATTCTAAGCCAATAGTCTCAAAGTATTATCCGGTCTTTGATATCCTTTAGTGAGGTCTATGATATCAAAATTACATTCATAACACTGTTAAGATATTATTTTATTTTTTACTCTTATTCTCTCACAAGAATACAGTGGAGTTTTTCCAACAAATTGAAACACATACAAACATGCAGCACTCTTTCATTAAGTTAGACATTACAGAGATTTTTAAACAACTATTAAACATCATTTTTATTTTTTTGAAAATGTAGTTATGCTTCAAAAAAATTAGGTTGTGTTACCATGTAATTATTTTTGTCATTTTAGTGAATGAATAAATAATTCTTCTGAGCTTTAATTTCTAATTCAGTATGTGTCAATCAGTGTAACCCAAACAACCAAAAGCTCCTTTGGATCTTCAACATTTTTTAAGTATATAAAGGGATCTTGAGATCAAAGTATTTGAAAACCACATTTCTAATCAGTTGAGCTATGAAGAATAATTGGTTATTGTCTATGTGGAGAATTGATTATTCCCTATGTGGGAAAAAGAAACAGCAACAAAAAAGCTTGGTTTTCTGAAAAACCAAAGGAGAACAGAAAACTAGGTAGACTCTATGTTTTTTTCTTCTAATTTTCGAAAAGAGTTACTGAGAATGTAACTGGCTTAAAAGGTATATTTTTCTAAACAGCAAGCTATTATATATCCATTTGGAAAGGTGCTTACTTTATTCACATTTAATTTCAGATACCTCCTTTATTCTACCTTTCTTCCTAAAATACTACTTGATTACTTCAGAAAATTAATGCACAAGAATTGGACAACTACAAAAAGGCACGCTGAGAAAATCATATTGTTTCAAGTCTTTTTTAATCAAACATTTCTATTTAATTGTTTGGTTAGCTATGTTTCAATTTGTTTAATTTAATTTTTTTAAATTAAATTGTAAATTATACGGTAACTTTGGAGGTGGAATATGTTATAATGATGCTTTTTTAAAATAATGGCTCTTTTAAATGTATATTTTAATTGTTGGATGAATTTGCAAGTTTCCTGTATTTATCTTCTGTGAATTATTTGCTTTTCTCCTAGGCTCAGTTTCTTTTGGAATACTATCTTTTTTTATTACTGGCATATAGGAGTTCTTTATAAATTAAGACTGTTCAAACTTGACTTAATTGTAAATATTGTAAAATTATTTATTTCCACATAAATTTGGTTGAAATTTTTTACAATATTAATTTTTATTTCTATATGGTCAACAAATCTTTTTGTTTTAATTTTATGCTTAGAAAGTAGTTTTCTTTACCACCGTTAGCTAATAACCTGTATTTTCTTCCAATTTTGTTTCTTGTATCCACTTTATATATATTTCCTTAATCTGCTTAGAACTCATATGGTATGAGGTGGGAATCTACAAGCCTGTTGTTGTCATGGTCTTTTTTAATATAGCTGGTTGTTTCAGCACCATTTATTAAATAACTGATTTTTTCCATTCCAATTAACCACATACTTCATGGTCATATGTGTTAGTTCAAGGCTATTCTATTTTCTTCTGATGTATCTGCTAATTCAAATGCCAGTTCTAAACCATTTTAAATATTTTAGGTTTATAGTATATTTTTATATTATCATAAAATGTCTTAATTGTCAAATTTATATGGAATAGTATTACTAATTTAGACCATCATATAAATTTACAACTACATTATCACCATCACCCAGCCTTGTCCTCAAACCATCCATCAAAGAACTGGTATTTTTGTCAAAACATTGCTAAATCTGAGGACACCCAAAATTAATACATGTACTTCCCTTTATTTTTAAATTATTTTAGGATGAACTGACATCCTAAATACAGTAAGCTCTTCAAACATAAATCTAGTATATATTATTGAAGTTAGGATCTTAGCATTTTTTTAAAAACTACATATTTAAAACATTTCAATTATAGAATGTGTAGTAGTAACAATAATTTATGCCTAAGTCACCATAGTTTACTGTGTTTCTGCATATGTTATTTTAATCAATCTTCATAAAATCTACAGGAGTTTTTTCCCTGTTTTAGACGAAGAGATGCACTCTGAGGAGTTAAGTGACTTGCTGATATAATGAACAATGTTTTTTAATTGGCAAAAATTAAAACCCATAGTAATTCTGACTTCAAATTTTATTTCTACAGAATATAGCGTGCTAAAAAGATACAAAGTTACTAACTCTGTCTCCCTACTTCAAACAAGACTCTCCTATAAACATTAACTTCCTGTTTTATCCATAGAGTTTCCATTTAATAGGACAGGAAATATATACAATGAGATCTGGGTGGAACTGCCTTCAAGTTTAATAGAAGTAAACATAAAAACTTGAAAACCACATCAGCTTTTGCTGAAATGTTTGGCTTCACAGGTTAGGCATCATAGAAACAACCTTTTTATTGCTTGTTGGAACTAAACCTAACATATTGATTTCAGCTATTCCCAAACAAATGATTTGATAAAATGCTCATTTAACTGCTGTTATTATTAATTTGCTTTTAAGGTCCCTCTGCCATGTGGTATCAAGGAGCAAAACAGATCTCTCCAATTATAAAAAAGTTTATTGGTGCATGGCAAGTGTAAACCACTAGGGTCCCTGGCAACAGTAAAATGGCAAATTAAACCGAAACCACATGCAAGTCAAGTGAATCACTGGTCAATGAGCATTTAGGCTGGGATGCCAAGCAAATAAACAGTCAGTCCATTAGTTAGTTATTGCCAGCACTAAATGAATAAAACGCTTAAGAAAAACCTCATGGCAGTGTGGTGACAATCTGTGTTAGCTTTGTCGAGTCCTATGGAAATGGCTGAAATGTTCACCTGGCTGCTGTGAAACAGAGGAATGTAGCTGCAGTGGCCAGGCTGAAAGATGCCTCTTATTTGAGACCTGCTGATGAGCTCCAGTCACTTAATGGCATCCTGAAAAACAGCTGGCACCTAACTCTCAAATATTGATTTAGTGTTTACAAATCTGCTTCAGTTTCTAGGCAAACAGCTTCTATCAACATAGTGTACCATCTGGTTTTATGGCTCAAGTGTTTCAACTACACTTTTCCCCAGGTGTGGGCACCATGATTAATTTGAGCAATTTAGTGCATCCCTTCACTTCCGGTAAGGTTGTTAAGGACTGGACTATATTAACTACAAATTTTGGATTCTGGGAGACTGATATTTTTCAGATAGTTGTTAAGAGCAAGAAAAGAAATGACAGCCAATGATGTGTGGTTCCAGTAAGGAGGTGATAAGTCTAAATCCTCTTAAGCATAAATTTGCAGGGCAAGAAGGAAAGAGATTTTACAGGCAGTGTGTACTTTTGTTATGCCACATTTACCACACATTAGCAAAGGTAAACATGGAGAAAGGAGAGGTTTTGAGGAGATAAACAAGTGTTGGACCTTCTGCAAACAGCCATAGTGATTCCAAGAATGGTAGCCAGGCAGAGTCTAAAAGTGGAGTTCAGGTGGACATCAAAGTGTGTGGAATTCAGGTAGTAAAAAACACTGTCACTAAAACCTTGCATTCCTTTTTCACTAACAGGACTTGGCTGCCATGTTGTCCTCCCAAAGTGACTCTGACGACTGCAATTCAACAAGCTGTGTTATTGCTTTACTGAGCTGACCTCTCCTTTTAGCATGAAAGAACTTTGAAGGGTTTATAGAATGAGGCTTGGGAAGAGTTGAACACACCGACTGGCTCCTCTTTGATAAGATTTTGGGAGACATATAGATGAAGGAAAGTGAAGCAGTTTTATCCTTTTTCCTCTGACAACTCTCTGCTCAAAACAAATTCATACTTGATATAAGCAAAAGAGAACAACGTGTGCCATTGGACTTTATCAATGCTTCTTACATAAGAATCTCATTCTTAGCTTCATCTTGCTCTTCACTTTTCTCTTTGATCATTTTTCTTACTTAAATTTATTTTGTTTTATTTTATGGTTACCCCATTGATTCTACCATCAGTACTTTTTTTGGAACAATGTGACTTATAAATAATTGCATCAATAACTACATTCCAGTACTCCCCTCAGAATTTCCTCCCTTCCCCTCCTGACTACACTCTATGTTGTTGTTCTTCTGATATTTGATGATTTGTGTCTGCTAGTTTATAAAAACAGTAAATAAGTCTAAGGAGAAAATCATTCTACATCAAGCTAATTTGTCTACTGTATCGTTGACCTCATTCATACCATGAAACAAGTTGAGTCAACTAAGTCATCAAAAATATTTCAAGAAAAATCACAGCTCTCTTTGAAGAGTGTAAATATGAAATTTTTATTAAGATAGTGATATATTGTCAGGATTACTTACTAAATAAGTGGTAAGCAGCTCATAAATTCTAAGGTAGATTTTAATTCCACTACCCTTAATATTTCTAATGAATTATTTTTCCTTGTATAACTACATGAGTAAAGTTAGGATGAAAATAAGTAGCCATACACGTGCACTTGAGTTCTCTTCAAGCACTATGTATTCCCACAAGAGACTTTAATACAAGGATACTTTCAGCTAAGAATTGTTAAGCCCCACATAGCAGAAAACTAATTAATAAAAATGAAATCATTTAATGTAACTTGTCCACAATACACCCTAAGAAATGTGTTCGATTTATGCAGGTTGCTCTATGACTACAATTGTGATGATACAGTCCTTCATTCAAACATTTATTTGGGGCCTACAGTGTATTATAATCTTGGAACAGAAGTGTTATTGAAATATATACTCAAGGATTTTTAATTAGAGTTAAGGAGACAGGCAGGTAAGGAGGCAATTGTAAGACAAGGCTATAAGTGAGAAGTCAGGGAAGTCCAGGGGGTTAAGTCTTCCCTCTCTGGTTTGGGGTAGGGATTGATAAAAGGCTTTCCAAAAGACAAAACAACCAAGTCACCCAAGAAAAGTGAGTGGTAGCCAAGTGAAGAAGTGGATATGGGCATCCCAGGGAGAGAGAACAGTATGGGCAATGGCCTGGAGAGCTGAGAACTCAATGTAGCTAACAGTGAGTGTGAGTGAGACCCAGTACAGCAAGAGATTAGGTCAGAGGGGAACCCAGGGCATAAGGAGTGACTGAAATGCTTTAAACAGGACGTAATAAAATGTGTGCTTCAGAAAGCACCTTTCAGATGAGTGGGATGGCAAGACCAAAAGCAGAGAGTTAGGAAATGATTACAGTAGTCAAGGTGACTTTATAGTATATAACACTTACTAGAGTCCAAAAAACTATGAATGATTATTTTGCAATGCCCTACTGCATTTTTCATATTGGTACTGAGTTGGAACAAGAAGAGAAAATCAGTGAAGGAAGGAGCTAAGCAAAAAAGGATATTGTATGTTCAAATATCCCAACTCTCTTTACTCTCAATGTCCACAATCTGACTGATACTCCTCCACTAACTCCTCCAAGTCCTAGAATTAATCAGATAAACTCCAACCTCTTTATATGCCCCCAAACAGGCATTATATATGTATGTAGGCTTGGAAAGAGTATGAAAAAGTCTAATAAGATGAGATTTTCAGAAAGAAAATCTGAGGAGAATCTAAAAATAATAATGGCAAAATTCACAGCACTCAGGCATTAAGGAGACTGAAAAGGGCACAGTTGAGATTCCAGCTTTGATGTCCAGCCAAAGATTAGTTACCTTGACTATAAGAGATTTTGGGATATCCTCTATCCAATTCCTCTACCTTATAATCCCAAGGCTCTAAATATATACTGCTGTTCAAATATCTTGGTTCTGAAGAAAATCATTTTACTTGGCAAAATTCTGGTAATTGGGAGCTTAAATTCTCCCAGACTGTGATTTATAAGATGCTCCTGTTTTCTTTCTGGTTATGACTTTCCTGCTGAACTTCACAATCCACCATCACCCTGCCCTACCCTCCATACACAAGATATAAACCAGGCTACCATACTTTCCATCTCTTTCTTCAGCAACTATTTGTCCCATACGTCTGCAGAGTCCCAGATCATCTGGGTAAGGAAACCATTGATATATCAGCTTTCCTAAGACAATTCCCTTAGATTTAAAGGAATCCTTCCATGACATTGTAATCACCTCTATCCATAGACTCCTGCCATTTTCTCTGCCCATGGGTGACTTGTACTTTAATCTCTATTTACTATTGCAATTTCTTGAATAAATTTCAGTAGCTCTCCCTGATAGGGGCTGTTGTTGCCTGCCCCACATCTCCTTTCTCAGTTTACTCATCCCCCCACCATTGAGAGTGCTTACACCATACCTTCCCTGAAGCATTGCCCTCACCTGACAGAAACCATCTCACCCAAGGATGCCTGGGAGGACAAATCACTCCTGTCCCTAGCATACGAGGACTGGTGCATATAGGGTTTCAAAAAGTCCCAAATCCCAACTCGCTATCTGAAGATGGTCCAACTCTCCTGTACAATTTATACATCAGCCAAAGAGTAGACTTTACCTGAAGCCACATCCTCCCTAGACTCTTTCTACTTTCCTGTTTGCTTCCCTTATTTTCTCTAAAGAGCACTCCCTCCAAAAATTATGTGCACCAAAAACCCTGTCTCAGTCTCTGCTTCCAAAAAACTCAATCAGACATCTCATATCAGGGCAGACCTTATCATTGCCATCTTTCCTTTTTGTTCTAGGTGGGCTCTTCTCTATGTGTCTGTGCCCGTGCAAAGGCAATGACAGAACTCTTAATGTGCTAGACACCTTCTGTACCACATGACCAACTTTGGATATCCAAAAGCAGGTTGTCTGCTTCTTTGTGTTTTAAAAAGCATATCCCAATATTTTTCTGCTCAGGAAATTTCCAGTTGCTCAGGAAATTTCCAGTTTTTTATCACTGTTTGAAGGCACTGCCCTTAAATAATTTTCTCAAACCCGCAGCTATTTTACAGAGCTCTGGTAACCAACATATCTAGAGTTCATTCGTGACTTTCATTTGTTGGGCCCTTATAATCACTGCTCACAAACACTGAACTAACAGCTTTGCTTTTACATACATAAATATAATTACCTGCACCAAGATCCCATGGGATTTATAACCCTATCACTCACATTTCAAAATGGGAAAACAGTGGATCAGCAAAGTAAAGTAATACTGCTCATAAATTATATGTAAAAGTCGGAATTCCACCATCCAGACTCTTAACCCATTGGCTGACCTATCAAAATATTTTCTGAGCCTGCTTCACCCAATTAGGAGTATATTCTCAATAATGATTTATGACTGTTTCCCTTTTTGGGGTAATCACTTAGAATCTTTCATATTTTAAACTTACAGTAAACCAAGTAAAGTAAAAGCAGAAATAATTTTTGGTAAAACAAGAGGAGCAGGCTTTGGAGTAGGAATACATTATCGTAGTTAAAGACCTGGCCTCATTCCACTTGAATTTATAGACTCTGCTATAACAAATGAGGTGTGATATCAGTCCAGTTAACAAGTTTCTCTGAGCCTCAGTTTTCTCATCTCTAAAATGGCCAAAATTATGACGACCTCAAAGGCTGGTGGAAGGATTAACTGAATTGGTGCATCTAAAATTGTTAGCGGAATGTTTAGCATTTGGCATGTAGCAAGCACTGAATACATATATAAAATGGGATTTATGAAATCAAACAACAATAGCCATTATTGTTTGACATTATAAATCCCATTTTATACATATTTTTGTCAAAACTTAATTTCTTAGAGAAATAATTTCTTTCTGCTTGCCTCTACATAAAGTGGAACAGATTGTGCTTTAAATTTTGGTTTACATTTCACTCAAATTATTTTCCTCTCCCAGGTATAATGGGTGTAGGTATAATTTCACCTGGAATAAGACTTTGTCCTGACCATAATTCTTCAATATCCTTCTTCAGATTAAAAGCAGCTCCACACATATTCCCTCCTCGAACTTTCCTATCCCCAAAGCTGCTAGCTGAATCAGTGATGATAGCAACTCTTCTATCATCTGGCATTCATGGGTTCCCATTTCATACTTAATCTCAATGTGGAACCATCTGTACACATCTTTTGCCCACAGCATTGACCAAATGGTTTTAAAACTCACTAAGAAACTATTCAAAAGAAAAATAAATTACGTTAAGTTTCTCATGAAAGTCCCCAAATTTCTGAGGCTTATTTTTAAATCACATTCTGCACTTGACTGCAGAGCCAAACCCCTCTCCACCGCGAAAGCCTTGCAGGTGTGGTTGGTTGCATTGTTCATTAGATGGAGAGAATTAAGAACTTGACCAAGTGATGCAGCAGTAATCTCTATTTACTCTTTAATTTCTCAAGCCCTCTCTTCTCAATCTAAGCCTTTAGGCTCAGGAAAGCAAAGGTGATTTTTGAGGCTTGGCCAAATCTTCCTTCTTTGTGCCTGCATTGTGAAAAGTAAACATCTTTAACTTATGACCAAGGAAGTAAGAGTCACTTTGAATTGTTTTCACTCTAAGATTAGTTGTTTGATGAGATCTGCTTGCAGAGAAAAAGATTATACATTTACCTGGAGAGTTTTTAAGAGAAGTTCAGTCACAGTGCAGACTTAATTTTTCTTCTTGTCCTGAATGTACAACAATTCATCATTTCTACCTGTGAGTCCAATAAAACACCATACAAGTGTCAGGGTGTGCTTATGTACTTTTTTCTTCAGGCATCATATCTAAACTACACCTAATGGAATGTGATCTTTTATTTTTCCATGTTTTTTCATCAGAAGTCCCTGATTCTTTTCATATGGTAAAAGCAGTAGATCTTAAAGTCAAGGAAACCCCAGTGATTTCAGCCTTTGGCTTTGATTGCCTTAAGTCAACTGTGCAGTTAGTTACCTCAGGATACTTCTGCCCTGGAGTGTTTTGTAGTTGAACAACATACTAGTGTTTTCCTCTATTCAGCAATATTTTAAAAATTTCCTCAGGAGTTTAAGTTTACACTTTATTGTCATCTGCCTGGCAGCAGGCAGTGCAGGTGGCAAACGGACGGGAAATTTGACAGCTGAGTTAATTAATAGATGGTAGTTTGGAGTGTTGTCAAGCTGCCAGTGGGGATGTAGGTGCTTTGGATACAAGTATGCAAAGATGTTCTGCAAGGGTCGAAATATTTGTATTTCTCACATTACTTTGACTTTCTTTATCTGGGCATCCATACTTAGGGAAATGTATTAAAATTAATCAGATGTTATTTCTAGTCATAGATGAGTGGCATTTTCACATTTCTCAATGTCTTCTTATCAGCTTTTTTATGTGAGAGAACTTGTTGGAATAGAGTTTACATAGTCCTTCAGAGATTTTTCTGTTATTCCACAGATCTTTTAAGAGAGAACTAGACCTCCTTTATCTGCTTACTTACTTTCAGTTACCATTTTGAGCCAGGAAATACAGTTTCCTATGTGGTCTAGATTTTTTATTTCTCTTTGAAGTCCTTCTCCCTCCCCCACCTCCTTAGGCTTTCAACATGATTTTCCCATTAGGTATTATTAGATATGATTTTCCCATTAGTTCTTATTTATCCCCCTTCAAATTACCTCAGGTGGGATAGATAGACAGATAGATGATAGCTAAAGGAAGATAGCTAGTTAAATATAATAGACAGAACCAACGGTTCCCAGTGTTTCTTGCTCTTGGTGAATAAATTAGAACATTTTGGAAGAAATTAACCATTTTGACAACAAACTGTAAAGTTTTTTATACACATAGCTAATTATAATATTTGTCTACAGTGGCAATAGGGAAGCTATTCATAGTAAACAAATGGTCATATTCTTCATTACCTCTATCAGAGATGTAAAATCTACATTAGAACTGCAACAGTTTCTCTATTGTCTCTCACTAATACTTTATGTATAGATGATGGGTTGGCATCATATAAGCATTTGACTATTCCAAATGTTTAAATTAATGTTCATTTTTTCCAAGACAGAGATGACTAAAATTAAAAAATAAAATAATATTATGATTATTATTGATATTCTTATTTTTCACTCCATGTACTAAAGGAGTGTCTAACATTATGAAATATAAATAATATATTTTCAGGAAAAATATTTGTGTATCTCCAAATGAAATTATATATTTTATGTTTTAGAATTCAGTCAGTGACTCACTAAATCATCATGTAACACATGTTTGAGGCTTTACAATATTTTTTGAGATGTACAGCTGATATGGTTTGGGTCTGTGTCCCAAATCTCACATTGAATTGTAATCCCCAATATTGGGGGTGAGGCCTGGTGGGAGGTAATTGGATCACGGGGGTGGTTTCTCATGGTTTGCACCATCCCCCTTGGTGCTGTGGTGAGAGTGAGTTATCTCAGGAACTAGCTGTTTAGCAGTGTGTAGCACCTTGCCACTCTCTCTTCCTCCTTCTCTGGCCATGTGAAGACATGCTGCTTCCCCTTGCCTTCCACCATGATTGTAAGTTTCCTGAGGCCTCCCCAGCCATGCTTCCTATACAACCTGTGGAACTGTGTGCCAATTAAATCTCTTTTCTTATCTATTACCCAGTCCCAGGTATTTGCTTATAGCAGTGAGAGAACAGAATAATATAACAGCTTATACACCTAAATTACAATGTAGAGTAATCAATATTTATTGAGTTTCTATTCTCAGGTAGTACTATACTAAGCTTTTACCTTGAAAAGTGAAAGTCACAGTCCTCTCAAATAGTTCAGTTTATGTAAAGGGAGACATAAAAGAGAGCAGGTTATAAAAACACATGGTAATAAATATTATGATAAAAATGTATTCTGGAAGCTTTGGGAATTCTAATTTAGATTAAGAGGAAAGAAAAGTTCCCAAAAAATACAATGTGAAACATGAATTTTAGACTACAATAATAATAACAATGCTTCCAAACTATACTGAATGCTTATTATATGAAGAAATGTATATAAATACACAGATTATATACATTTGTGTATATATATATTATGAAAAAAAAAATATATATATATCTTCACATGCTATCTTTACACACTCTCTGAGATACATTTATTATCCTCATTTTATAAATGGAAATTAATAAACTGACCTGAGCCATAAAACTAGTCAGTGGCAGCATTCACCTGGAGGGAACCCAGGCCTGGCTGATGGCTTTTTCAAGCACTTCTGTACTATTTTTAACGCTATGTAGGAGTCAGTACGAGTAAAGCACAGAGAAGAGGAGCAGCAGAGAGTATTCAGGGAATTCCAAGTAATTTGGAATGAGTGGAAAACTTGGATATGTGAGGGAATGTGGCCAAGAGAATGAGGATAGAGGACCAGGGCAGTTCAGAAGTCCCATAGTTCTGGTCAGAAAATTGAATTCTATCCCAAAAGCTATGAAGAGCCAGGGAACATGGTAAGCTATGGAGTGTTAAGATTAGAGGCACTCTCTTGCACAATGACTCTGTCAGCAAAAGTTAGTCAAGGAATAGCAGAATGTAGAGAGTAATTTATAGTTGGAGTAAGGAAAAGGGAGAGTAATTAATCTAAATTGACCTCCAGATGTGAGAATGGAGGCCGAGAAGGGAGCACTGGAAAGCAGTGGTTCCTTTCAGGGAGACAGGAAGTGCAACAGAGGGGAGATCCGAAGAACTCTGATTCAGACTGCAGTGAATTTAGGCAGAGGCAGCTGTGGCACTCATGCACCTATGCTGATGTACTATGAAGTGCTGACAGTGCATTAAGAATAAATGCTTTGCAAAAGGAAATGTTGAAATGATTCTAATACAAAAAATGACAAATTTAGGAACATAAATTTCAAATAGAGTAGGCAATGTGTTGGAGGATTGAGATTACATCTGTTCAGGAAACAACTACCTGTCTGGAAAGAATCAGGATGGTAGTTTGACAAATAAATTCTCTGTCTAGAGTTTCTTTGTTAACAGTTTTGTCACATCGATTACTCTCCTTCTATGCTGTTCTCATGTACAGACTAAGAAGTATGTTCCATAGATGCACAGAAATAAGTAGGAAATCGGTTGAAGCACTGCAGTTATCTTTATTATATTTGATTTGCTATATTATTATACTCTATATACATATTATTGACATTTTTTATATTGAGCATTTTGCTGAATTATTTCCCATGAATTATCTATAAATTACATATATATTTATAATACATACATACACATATACGTGTATATATAAAATTAGCAAATATTTCATTTTTAAACCAGAAATTGGAACTGGGTTATGACTTTTCAGAAACGATTTGACTTGGCCACTAAGATCCAGTTCCAGGCGTATGTATAGAAGGTATACTGTTAGCTGTCTTCAAAGAGTTGACAGTATTTTAGAACACTGTTTTTTAAACTTTGTGCAGATAATTTGCCTGGGTATCTCCTTAAGATGTCGATTCCTTATTCAGTAGTGCAAGCAAGGCAGGGGCTGAAATTCTGCTTCACTCTTATGATCCTAGGTGATGCCATAGCTGTTGATATGCTGGCCACGATTTGAATATCAAAGTTTTAAAGAAAATCTACATGTATCTAATGGAACACAATACCACATGAAGTCAGTATTAGCAGAATGAAAAAAGCACTATGAAAGCCCCTAATTATGGATTATATTTCACAGGTCTAGACTTGGACTTTGAAATGGGAGATTTGCACTTATTCTGTAACCAGTGAATGACTGTCGACAGGCTGTTCAATTATTTTCAGAAAGTGTTTCAAATAGTTAGCAAGAGAATCACCCTGTTCTCTTTAAAAATCTGAGTTTGAGTAAATATATCTTTTTAAAAGAGCAGTCTCACAGTCGGCTGCAAGAGGAGGTAACAACATTTAATGCAAATTTTGATAAAGTAAATTAGTTTAGTGCTAAGTCATGACAAACAATGGACTTAAATTAAGTAATAAAGCACAACACAAGAAAGGATGGTAGAAAAGTTCTGCATTTTTACTCAAGTAAACAGATCCTAATTCCAAGTTGAGAATAGAAAGTTTTTAGGACAATCCTGAGAATTGACCCGTAGAGAAAATTTTATTCTTTTTTTTTTTTTTTTTTTTTTTTTTTTTTTCAGTAATGTGCATGGAAAGATGCAAGGAGACAGCAATATGCCATGTTTTTAAAGATCAGGCTGCAGCATAGAAGGAAGCCGGTGACTGAGCCTCTCAGGTCTCTGGGCCTGTGTTGGCTGGGGAGTTGCAAGAAAATCAGTTAAAGGTAATTAACTCAGCAGTAGTTTTCACATAAAGGGTAATTCAAGCAAACTAGAAATAGCTGAAAGTGGAGCCAGCTCTGCTAAACTATGTGGAGGCTTCTAGTGCTCCAGTGGAAAGTGGACATGCGATGAATTGAAGCGGCAACTGGCACTAGGCATGGCAGTGAAGCAGGAGCTATTGAATCCCATTGGAGAATATTATCTTTACAAATTCTTCTGATCTAATTGGCCATTTTTGTTCATATAGAGATATATAGTGATAATTCTTTAGTTTTAACAAAACCATATATATACACACATATGCACACGTATTCACACACACACATATACGTATGATTGATTGTATTTTTGTTTCTTTTAAATTACTTTTTTTGAAACTCCTGCATGGAGGGTCAGAAGCACAGATGCTGAGTCTGTTTAAAATGGCCTAGAAAGCAAAGCACATGCTTTAATCTGATGTCTAGGCTGCATTTTTAAAAATTGGATTGAAAAGGATTAGATTAGATTAGACCTTCTGGATTTAAAAATGTTAAAGCTCCATTTATTCTTTAACATAATCTCTTTCTACTCTCTGGAGCCATCAAGCAGAATGCCGTCGTGGTTAGCTTTTTTTTTATTATTAAATTTTAGACCTTTTTTTTAACATCCTGCTTTCATATTTGTAATAGAAAGAAATCCTCAGAGACTGAGCTAAAAGTTCTTTTGACCTGCTGCTAAAGGGTACAGTGGGTATGTAAGCCTTCTGATTTTTACAATGGCTTTCATGTGTTTGCACACATACACACACACACACACACACACGAATAAAAATAACTAGCTTTTATATTCAAATTGCAGTGCATACTTTTGAATTCTAAGCATTTTTCTGAAGTGATAGCTGCTAGTAATGTAACAATTTGTTATAAAGCTTACATAGAAAACCTCTGTGATACTTTGTACACTATACCCCAATTTGACATACCGATTAGTTCCAATCTTTGTAAATAAAAAGACAAATAACTATACACCATTTTCAGACTACTGAGATTCTGAATACAAATAGGTTTTTTTTATAGTATTGATGGTCATAGATTATATAAAAAGAAAATCTATTACATTTTAAATTATACAAAGTATTTTGAGGTGGAAAGTTGAAAAATCTTCTTTGCATAATTATTGCAAAACTTTAGCAGAGAGTTTTCTATTTTTTAATGTGTAATTTGGCTTCTCTAAAACATTTAAAGAACAGAGCCCAGATAGACTTGTAAGCATTTGTAAATTTGTTATCACTGCCCTTGGGCTGATATGTCTTCTAAAAATTATAGTGATTACAAATGATCAATTACATTCATGTAGCATCAGCAATTTAAGATTTATGGCTTATCCCAAGTAAAGAAGTACTGTCATTTATCTAAGGCATAAACAACACTACTATCTAACCAAAAAGCCTGAGGATACTAACAAACTATTTTTAAACTGAACAAATTATTTATAACTAAATTTTAAAAACTGGAACATGAGAAGGCTTAGGAAAAGAAATATTAGTTTTCTTACAGTTATTGCTGTAAAGTTTGATAAGCATTTGGTGGAAGGCACTGTAGCACTGTTTTATCTCCAGACAAAAGGCTGACTCACATTCAGAAAGCAGAATCATCAATAACAATGGTGTAATTGAGAATGAAAATGATTTTTTTCTTTTAGAGAAGTATAAAATCCACTTGATTTTACTTTGTGAGGGCTCTTTTTAGAATTTGGTGAAAACTTTAATTTTTCATTTGGAGGAAAAGGAAAGTCATATTCAATATTTCCTTTACTCAATTTAAGGAGAGTCCACTGGTATGTCAATTAAACTTTGATTTTTGGTAAATATGAGACAGAATCTCTCATTTGTCCTTCTTTTTCCATTAAAAACTCTGCCCACAGGTAACCAAATAGTTGATTAGGTAGTTTCTTTTTATAGAAATATTCCAGCTAATAAATAGAGAAGAAATTATATACTTAAAATATCTCCATTTTGCAACCCCTAATGAAAATAAAGGATGCATTTGATGATCTGCAGTAGCTGCTAGCCTCACAAAATCAGAAACAGTCAAATACTGTGGGCTTCCTGATAAAACCCACATTACGACAAATGAAGCTTTTTATCTTTTTAAAACAAAAATTAAATCAGTAAATAAATAAATCTCAAACCTGAATTTGGCTAAGCATTTTATGGCGTCAGCAACATTCTGATTATAGAACTCCATATGACAGACAACAATTAAATTGCTGGGGGATGGGAGTGAAGGAGTATGAGGAAGGGAAAGAAGGAAGGAAATAGAACACCTATAGCACAGAAGAAACGTAAAAGCTGTATCAAACAATTGCAAAGTATGGATCTTATCTCTTGTTGGAAAAAATAAAATAAAAAAGCTAAGCATTACATTTTCAACCAGATATGTGGCAAATAGCAAATTTAAGAAAGTTGGAAAATATCCTATTCTGAGAAGCATTTGTTCTGACAACAATTTCACAGAGCTGCAAGGAATTTTCCAAAAGTCCTTTTGCCTATAGGAAACCAAAAATGACAGTGCATTTAGTGAGGCCTTAACTTCAACCAAGTTAGACAGTTTTTGCTGAACTTCAGGATAACACACTAGTTCTCACAAGAGATTGCCACTTTCACAGACCGAATCCTAACAATTTAGTAAGCTTGCACCCATAAAAATCATTAAGCTAGGTATCAGCAATGACTCTTTTAGCAGCTAGGAGTGACCAGAAATAGGTTATTTTCTGAGACATTCAGTTAGCCTTCCACATGGTGAACTTAATTATTTCACATGTATAGAAGCATGGAGATCTACTGTTAAAAACTACAGCCAGGTGTTTACTCTTGAAAAGAAATAAAAAGAAATTAAAAAAATAAAAAGCATGAAAATAAAAATCTAAACTGAGAAAAGATTAAAGCTTTAAACTAATACATATATTGTAAAATAGATAAAGTATTAATAGAATATAAATTTTACAAGATGAAAAAAATCTCACTATAAAAACAAGGGAGAGAAATCTCAGAGCAATGGGAAATAAAATACTCCCACAACACCTATGCTACAAAGTACTTATTTCATTTGCAACTTGTATTTATATTTTCTAATATGGAAAAAGAATAGGAAACAACACGTTTATGATAAAAGGTACTTGTTTCTTTGTATTTCTATTTAAAGAAATAATAGCCTTACTTGAATTACATATAGATTGAATGTGAATCTATATTATTAAAATGTACTTTTTGTTAGCACAGTGATATACACTTAAAAAAAACAGGTGAGAGGAGCTGTAATTATTTCATATATTTTTGTTGTACATTTCTAAGATGTTGAGATCTCAGGCATTTTTTTGTAAAAAAAAAATATTAAAACCTCTGCTTTTAGTTATTCCAGGAAGCCTTGGGGATGTATCGCTTTCTCCACTTGATGCAGTGAAATAGGCTGATTTTGTAAATCTTTTAAACATCCTAGAGATAGTACATGTTGTTACATAACTGATTTATATGTGGATAAAATTTGTCTTTCATAAGTATTAGAACACAGCTAAATGCTAGGGAGTTGTTAGGATGAGATTATACCAGCCTGCCAGCAAGTGAGAATGAAATTTTCCAATAGCAAAGTAATTCTGAGGAGCAATGTCAAATGCCCTGAATTGGCAAATAGAAGCAGCAATTTGTTCTTAGGTACTCAGAATGTTTTAAATATCATTTTTCCCACTGTAAACATCTGTATCCACATTTTACCTAACTTTAAAATGCAGACTTTAAATGCTAACTTTATTTTTTTGGCTTGAAGTCTTTATTTCTGGAAACTAAATGAGTCTAACAAATGAAAAGCCTTGTGAATGCTTCTTTCAGTGTGAGATGGAACATTGTTTTGAGAGACAATTTAATTTCTCTGCCAAAAAAATTTGTTCTCCATTGTATATAGATTAGCAGTAATCACATATTCCTATAAAGAGGAGTCCATAGGATTTTCAACCTGTATTTGAGATGAATTTCTGACAAAGAACATATAATTGGGTCCTGTTTTTGTTTCATTTGGTTTTTCATACATTCTGCCAATCTCTGGATTTTAACTGGTGTGTTTAGACTATTTAGAGTTCATGTAATTATTAATTTGTTAAGGCTAAAATCTGCCATGATATTTTTCGTTTTCTGTTTGTTCCCTGTTTTTTATTTCTCTGTTTTGTTTTTCCTGCCTTTCTGTGGGCTATTTGAACATTCTTTAGTACTTCATTTTCATGTATCTATAATGTTTTCGAGTTTATTTCTCCATATACCATTTTTAGAAGTTGCTCTAGGTAGTACATTATAAACACATAACATACTAGAGTCTACTGATGTCAATATTTTATGGTTTCAAATGAAGTGCAGAAACTTTAACTCCATTTTATTTCTAAAACCCTCTCTGACTTATGATTGTCTTCAATATTTATTCATAGAGAAACTTGTCAGTGTTATAATTTTTGCTTCAACCATCAAACATGATCTACAAAAATTCAAGAGGTAAAAGAAATTCTGTTGTATTTACCCATTTTTTTCTCTTTCTATTGTTTTTTCTTTCTGATTTTTCAAGATTTCCTCTTTTATTCTTTTATTTCTGTTTAAATAACTTCTCTTAGCTCTTTTTTGCTTTTTAGAATAGTTTTCCTGGCAACAAATTCTGTTAGTTTTCCTTCATTTAAGAATGCTTAATTTCGCTTTTATTGCTAAAGAATGCTTTTGCTGGTACAGATTTCTGGTTTGACAGTTCTTTTATTTCAGTATTTGGAAAATGTTGTGCTGCTTCCTTCTGACCTTCCTGGTTCTTGAGGAGAAATTCATGGTCATGTAAACTCTGTTCCTCCTATAGGTAAGGTGTCATTTCTCTTCTGCTCCTTTTAAGATTATTTTTGTTTTGCTTTTAGTTTTCAGAAGTTTCACTATGATATGTCTTGGGATGAATTTCTTTGGTTTTATCTTGTTTGGGGTTTAATCAACTTCTTGAATCTATAAGTTTATGTATCATTTGCTAAATTTGAGAAGTTGTCAGCCATTATTTTATCTTTTAGTACTTTTTCATCACCTCTGTATTCTTCTTCTTTCATGACTCCAATAACCTGAATGTTGGATTTTTTTCTTGTAGCCCTTCAGTTTCTTTAGGCTCTATTATTATTATTATTATTATTATTATTATTATTATTTTGCTGTCTATTTGACTTCTGTTGCTCATATATAGTAAGTTATATTGTTCTAGCTTAAAGTTGCATGAATTCGTTCCCCTGTCCTCTCCTTTCTATAGTGGAGCCAATGCATTAACTTCTTAAAAGATTATGATTATTGGCCGGGCTTGCAAGCTCACTCCTCTAATCCCAGCACTTTGGGAGGCCAAGGAGGGTGGATCACTCGAGGTCAAGAGTTCAAGACCAGCCTGGCCAAAATGGTGAAATTTCATCTCTACTAAAAACACAAAAAACAGCCAGGTGTTGTGTCATGTGCCTGTAATCCCAGCTACTTGGGAGGCTGAGGCAGAAGAATTGCTTGAACCTGGGAAGTGGAGGCTGCAGTGAGCTGAGTTGGCACCACTGCACTCCAACCTGGGCAACATAGCGAGACTCCACCTCAAAAAAATAAAAGATTATGATTATTGCATTTTTCAGGTCTAAAATTCCCATTTGTTTTTGTCTTTATGTCTTGTATTTCTTTGACAAGACTTTCTATTATCATTTGCTTCATACATGTTTGTAAATGGTCATTAACACATTATTAAGATTGCTGCTTTAAAATCCTTGTCACATAACTATAATATCTATGCCATTTTGGTATTAGCATTTGTTCATTAGATTTTATCATTCAAGCTGAGATTTTCCTGATACTTGGTATGAGAAATAATTTTTCATTGAAAAGTAAATATTTTGGTGTATGAAACTCTGGATCTCATTTGAATCTTCCATTAGAGCAGGTGTCCTCTGACAATGTTACTATAGAAGAAGTGGTATATTGCCTTGTTACTGACTGGTGGGATGGAAGGTCAGGTTCCACACATGGTTTTCATTGACATGCAGGAGTAGAGAGTCTTCTCACTTCTGCTTTTGGGTTGACGTTCAAGTCTTTCACTAGTCATCCATTAATATACCTCTCTGGAAGGGGTAGGAAGGTTTCATCACTGCATCTTGCATGGCGTCTACTGACACCAAGGTAAGATAATCTCATTATTGCTGGGTTGTGGCAAAAGTCCTCACTTTATGCTAAGCCTTTCTGACAGCACCCTGTAGGAAGTGTGAGGGATACCTAATTATCACTGGATGTCACAGAAGTCCAGACTACTTATTTGATCTTTACTAACACCATGGAGTACAGGCCCTCATTACCTGCTAGCTGGGATGAAAGTCTAGCTCCCCACTTAGAGGTCTCTGACAATATTCTATGGAGGGTGTGGGGCATTTTGTTAAAGCCTGGCAAAGGTGTAAGTCTAGCTTCCTCACTTGGCCTTTGCTGGTCACGGTAGGGGTGGAGTTGAGGTATTTTCTGTGGTTTAGCTAGAGTAGAGCAGTTACCATCTAAAAATTTTCTGTCTTGTTGGGCTGGACCTTTCCTTGCTCTTTTTTTTAAGGAAAACAGACTTTTCCAGAGTTTCCCACCTCCCTCCCACTCATGTTGGCATTTCTGGGTTTCCAGCTCTTCTGGCAGCCAAACTGGGATATATAAAGGAGAAAGAAAACCCACAGAACTCACCTCTGTGTTTTCGTGCAGGTGTCAAGATTCCTAAGCAGCCTATATACTTATTTTAACCCTTCAGAGACTTCTTGTTTCTGTTTTATACAATGTCCAGGCTTTTTAGCTGTTCTTTCTGGGAGGAATAGGTAAAAGTACATCTACTCCATCTTCCTGGAAGCAGAAGTTACTGATAATATTTTAGTAACTAGCACTTTAAAACCATATCAAAGTAGTTATCAACCAAACTGAATTTTCCAGAATCATTGTTTGTTTCAATTATTTTATACCATTGATCAATAACTAGATGTTATGAGGGACAGTGGTGGATAATAGTGAAATACAGAGACCTTTGAGTTAACCATCTCTTACTTTGAATCCTGATTGGATTTTAAGAGGTGTATAATATTCATAAAGTTACTTAACACTTCTAGAACTAATTTTCCACAACTATAAAATAGAAATAATAATAGCTTCCTAATATGGTGGATGTACAAATTCAGTGCAACAATATAAATAAACAGTACCTGGTACAATAAATTAGAGCCATTATAATTTTAAAATGTATGTTTCTCTTTTAAAATTACTCCTCAGAGCACTAATTGGTACTTTTCTTTCTTGAAATGGTGAAGTGGAATAAAGAGTTTTAAAAATATTTTCTTCTCCTTGATGTACCATGGGATCAGATTATAGACAGCATTTGAATTAACAACTAGGAGTTGCTGCAGATGAGCACACTGTAAGCTCTGAAAACGCATTTGAAAGTATCTTATATTTTGGCCCATGACTCACTCTTTGACATTAATTCTTCTCTATAAGGGATTAATGTACTCAAGAATCAATATGCTTTCAGACAGATCCTAGATGGGTGAGTTTCTTTGCTGGTCAGTATTTTCATTATTTACAACTTATGTCAGCAATATTCCATATTCGTCTAGCAGTATTTGAATTTGTTCTCTCACTTCAGTCCTGAATGTTGAACATTACTCAAAAGGTCTTTTATAACTTGATTTACCAAGAAAGCAGATTAGGAATCTTTTTGAAGACTTTATAGGGGAGCAATTAGAAAGAGAGTACTATTTAGCTCTGTATCCTAGATACATGGGGTGAATATTTTGAGTTATTCTGCAAATATTAACATTTACATTTAAAATAATATATTTCTCAGTACCACCAAGTTATTTTACACAAATTTTTTCTTAGTGTTTTTTCATTATGATAGATATCTTCTATCATTTTCCCTCTTGAATTCCATGTTTTAATGAGTTTTGTCTTATTATGATATGTACTTATCTAATCAATATTTAATTATATTTGCTTTGTTCATATTTTGCATGCTTTCACAATGTTTTCATATAGTGCTTAAGAATACTGACTTAGTTCATACCTTGGTTTATAAATGCCATTATCCACTAAAATAAACCAAGATTCCTTGGAGAGGTGGCTAATTCTAGGACTAGGGCAGAGAAAGTATGAGATGATTCTGTAATATATTTTTGTTCCTGAAAATAAGGAAGGGTGTGACAAATTAGGGGATCATGTAAAAAATAATCCAAGACTAAGCTTGAAAGGGTTTCTACAGGCAAAATCTGGAGCAATTTGAGCATAAAAGTGAATAATTACAGTAATGGATTTCAAGAATCACTGATTTTTTTTAAAAAATCCACAAGTCTATACTGAAAATACATACATGTATGATATGTAAATGGGGGAAAGGGAAAGAGCTTTCTTACAGTATATTACTATATATATATACACACACACACACAGTATATTACTATATATATACATACACATAGTATGTGTATATATATACACATACTATATGTATATATATACACACATTTTAATATTGTTAAAAGAAATGACTGGTCTGTGTACTCTACAATGTCAGTGTCACAAAAGGAACAGAAAGGCCAAAATAGTCTGGCAGAATAAAGAATTGGTCTGAAGGCTGTAAAGGAGTTTTCATGGACAATTGTAAAAATTTGAATTTGGACTATATATTAGACAATAATATTATATCAATGTTAAAGTTACTGAATTGATAATTATACTGTGGATCACATAAAATGTCCTTCTTGAAGAGTGATGCCTGCAAAATGGAGGAACTAGAAGTCTCAGACCTCATTCCCCCACAGAAACACTGTTTCAAGAACAATATGTGGACCAAAATACCTTTATGAAAATCCAAAAATGTTGCAGTACCCCAGGTGAGACCAAAGCCAAAGCCTTACCCATTGAAAAGGGTAAGGAGCAATTCACTTTGCTCTTCTTGCATCAGCTACCTGCCTGAGCCAGTCCAGCTCAGCACCAAGAAAGAATGCCCTGGCATATGGTTTCTTTCTCAGGGGAAAGTTAGAGTGAAATGCGCCTCCAATATTCCAAGTTTTGAAGGGCAGTTTGAAGTAGTACTTTCTGTATTGCCTCACACAAAGCTCTGAGGGAAGCAGCAAAGCAGCATAGTTTGATAGTTTGGATATCTGGATAATGCTGAGAACATAGGAAATTTGCAAGTGGATTGCTGTCACCAGTGTAACTCAGCATGAATGGGGAAGGCAGACAATCCGAGCTGTCCACAGGGAGGGAGAAAAGTAGAGTATATATCCAGCATTCTGGCTCTTCAGCGGTCTGCCTGATGGACGGTTTGCTGAAAGTAAAAGTTGGAAAAAGATGTGCACTGGTACCCAAAAGAGCAGGGATAGCCATGCTTATGTCAGACAAAAAAGACTGAAGTTGAAAACTGTCAAAGGTCACAAAGGACATTATATAATGATAAAAAGATCAAGTCACTAGGAAGATACAACAAATATATTTATATGTGTGTGTGTATTTATATATGTATGTGTGTATGTGTAGCAAAGATCAGAAAATCTATCTATATGAAGCAAACTTTAACAAGATTAAAGAAGAAATAAACACAAACACAATAATAGTAGATAATTTCAATGCCTACTTTCAATAATAGAGAGTCTAGGCAGAAAATTAATGAAAATACGAAAGACTTGAACAACACTATATACCAAATGTACTGAACAGATATACACAGACCAGTCCATCCAACAGCAGGAGAATACCCATTCTTCTCAAGCACACATGGAACATTATCCAGGATAGATCACATGTTAGTTCACAAAACAAGTCTTAAAAAATTTAGGAAGACTGAAATCAAACCAAGTATAACTTCTGACCAAAAAGATTGAATTGAACTAAATAAATAGCAGAAGGAAAATGGGAAAATTCACAAATATGTAGAAATGAAAGAAGACATCCTTGAACAACAGCTGGGTCAAAAAAGGAATAAAAAGGCAAATTAGAAAATATCTTAAGAAGAGTAAAAATGAAAACACAACTTACAAAAACTAATGGGAGGCAGCAAAAGCAGTACCAAAAGGGAAATTCAGGGTGACGAATGCCTGCATTAAAAAAGAAATATTTCAATAAACAACTTAAGTTTACCCTTCAAAGAACTGGAAAAAGCAAAACAAGCTAAGCTCAATCTGGGCCAAAGGGGAAAAAAGTATATGCTAGAACAGAAATAAACAAAATAGAGCATTAAAAAAGCAATTTTAAAAATCATTGAAATTAAGTTGTTCTTTTAAATATCAATAAAATTTATAAACTACTCAATAGATTAAGAAAAGTAAGAAAAGGCTCAAATAAATAAAATAAATCTAGAGACATTACAATTGATGCAACAGAAATTAAAAGTATAATAAGAGAATATTATGAACAATTTTACAACAACAGATTAGATAATGATAGAAGAAAATGACAAATTACTGAAAAAATAAATATACTGAGAAGAATCATGAAGAAATAGAAAATCTGAACATACCTATAACTAGTAAGGAGATTGAATTCACAATAAAAACCTTCCAACAACAATAACAAAAGAGCCAAACATCAAATGACTTCCCTGGTTCTACCAAACATTTAAAGAATTAACACTGATGTCTCTCAAACTTTTCCAAAAAAAAATGGAAAGAAACATTTAAATCAATTTTATGAGACTAACATGACCCTGATACCAAAACTGGGAAAAAAATACTACAAGGAATGAAAACTACAGGACAATATCCTTGATGAATAAAAATACTCAACAAAATACTAACAAAACAAATTCAATGGTTCATTAAAAGAAACATACTCCATGAACAAGTGAGATTTATACCTGAGAGTCAAGAATGGTTCAAAATATGAAAAAATAGTAACTGTGAAACTTTTTGTTATATTAACAGAAAGAAGGATAAAAATCAGATAACCAAAATCAACAAACAAAAATCAGTAACATTTAACAGTGAACAATCTGAAAAAGAAATTTAAAATATAATGCCATTTACAATAGCCAAAAGTAAAATTAAATATTTAGGAATTAATTAAAGAAGTAATGAAAACCATAAAACACTGATGAAAGAAATTGAAGATGGCACCAAAAAATGGAACGATATTTCATGTTCATGGATTGGAATAATGAATATTGTTAAAATGTCCATACTCCCCAAAGCAATCCACAGGTACAATGCAATCCCTATCAAAATACCAATGATAGTCTTCACCCAAATAGAATAAACAATCCTAAAATTTACATGAAGCCAAAAAAAAAAAAAAAAAAAAAAAAAAAAACAGAATAGCCAAAGGTATCCTAAGCCAAAAAACAAACAAACAAAAAATAGGAAAAATCATAAAACAGACATGTTTACCAATAGAATAGAATCAAGATCCCAGAAACAAAACCGTATACCTACGGTGAATTCATTAATTTTTGACAAAGATACCAATAACATATATTGGGTAAAAAATAGTCTCTTCAATAAATGTTTCTAGGAAAACTGGATATCCATCCATATGCAGAAGAACTAAACTTGGCTCCTGTCTCTCACCATATACAAAAGTCAAATAAAAATGAATTAAAAACTTAAATCTAAGATCTCAAACTATAAAACTACTACAAAAAAAAAAAATGGGGAAATTCTCCAGGACATTGATCTGTGTGAAAATTTCTTTCATACCCCATAGTCACAGGCAACCAAAGCAAAAATAGACAAACGGGATCATAGCAAGTTAAAAAGCTTCTGCACAGCAAAGAAAGCAATCAACAAAGTGAAGAGACAACCCACAGAATAGGAGAAAACATTTGTAAACTATCCATCTGACAAGGGATTCATAACCAGAATATATATAAGGCACTCAAACAACTCAATAGGAACCAATGTAATAACCTAATCTGATTAAAAAATGGGCATAAGATTTCAATAGACATTTTCAAACAAACATATGCAAATGGCAAACAGGCATATGAAAAAGTGCTCAATATCATTGATCATCAGAGAAATGCAAATCAAACTACAATGAGATATTATACTCCAGTTAAAATGGCTTATATCCAAAATGAAGCAATAAATGCTGACAAGGATGTGGAGAAAAGGGAACCTTTTTACACTGTTGGTGGGAATGTAAGTTAGTACAACCACTATGGAAAATAATTTGGAGGTTCCTCAAAAAACTGAAATTAAGCTACCATATGATTCACCAATACTACCGCTGGGTATATACCAAAAAGAAAGGGAATCAGTATATCAAAGAGATATCTACACTCTCATGTTTGTTGAAGCACTGTTCACAATTGTCGAGATTTGGAAGTAACTGAAGTGTTCATCAACAGATGATTGGATAAAGAAAATATGGTATGTATGCACAATGGAGTACTATGCAACCATAAAAAAGAATGAGATCCTGTCATTTGCAATGGTATTATGTTAAGTGAAATAAGCCAGGTACAGAAAACAAACTTTACATGATGTTATTTATTTATGAGATCTAAGCATCAAAACAGTTAAACCCATGTAGACAGAGAGTAGAAGGATGGTTTCCAGAGGCTGGGAAGGGTAGTTGATGAGGGGACTAGAAGTAAGTGAGAATGGTTAATAAGTGTAAAATAAAAATTGTTAGAACAAATGAAACCTAGCATTTGATAGCATAACGGTGACTGTAGTCAATAATAATTGTACATTCAAAAATAGCTAAAAACATAATTGAGTTGTTTGTAACAAAAAGGATAAATGCTTGAGGAGATAATACCCCATTTTCCATGATGGTATTATTACACATTGCATGCCTGTATTAAGGTATCTCATGTACCCCATTAATATATACACCTACTTTGTACCCACACACACACAAAAAATAATCATATGACCATCTCTGTGGCTTTACAAAATTACTGGACAAAATCCAACATGGTCTTCTCATAAAATTAGTCAACAAAGTAGGAATAGAAGGAAATAATTTCAACATAACAAAGGCCATATATAAAAATTCAAAGCTAACATCACATTCAACAGTGAAAAGCTGAAATTTTACTTTAAGATCAGAAACAAACCAAGTAAGCCCATTTTTGCTGCTTCTATTAAACACAGTTCTGAAAGTACTAATCAGAGTAATTGGGCAAGAAAAAAAAACATTAAAAAATCCAAATTGGAAAGAAATGAGTAAAATTATCTCAGTTCACAGACAGCATGACCTTATATGTAGACTCTACAAAAAATGTTTTAGAAATTAATAAATTCAGCAAAGTTGTAAGACACAAAACCAACATACAGAAATAAGTTGCATTTCTATCAACTACCAACAATAATCCGAAAGGAAATTGAGAAAATCATCCCATTTACAATAGAATTAAACAGAATAAAATATTTAGAAATAAACTTAGCCAAGGAGGTGAAAGGTACACTAAACTCTACAAAAGATTGCTTAAAGAAACTAAAGAAGACACAAATAAAGGGAAAGACATTCCACATGAATGGATTGGAAGACTTAATATTGTTAAAATCTCCATAATGCCAAAAGTGATCTACAAATTCATTGTAATCCCTATCAAAATCACACTAGCATTTTTAACATAAACATTAACAGTAAAAATAATAAAAATTTTTAATTCATATGGAGCCAGAAAAGAAGCTTGAATGGTCAAAATAACCAAAAATAACAAAATGAGAGATCTCACAATTTCTAATTTCAAAACATATGACAAATCTATGGTAATCAAACAGTATAGGACTGGCATTAAGGCAGAAATGCAGACTAAAGGAACAGAATATAGAGCCAGAAATAAAGTCACATATATGAGATCAAAGGATCTTCAACAATGTTGCCAAGACTACACAATGGGTAGGGGAAGTCTCTCCAAAAGGCAATGGAAAAACTGGATATCTACATGCAAAAGAAAGAAAAGTTGATTTTTGTATCAACTCGAAATGGATTGAGGACTTTAACAGAGGACCTAAAACTGTAACACTCATACAAGAAAACAGGAAAAAGGCTGCATAACTATATTAGGGTTCCCTAGAGAGACAGATGTGTGTATCTAATACGATAGATGTGTGTGTGGGTGTGTGGGTGTGTATTTTAAGGGGAGTTTATTAAATATAAACTTACACAATCACAAGGTCCCACAACAGGCTGTCTGCAAGCTTGAGGCGAAAGGAGAGCCAGTCTGAGTCTCAAAACTGAAGAGCTTGGAGTCTAATGTTTCAAGACGGATTGGGTGGGTACCCCACATTGCCGCTGACCCCTTGCGCTCACTCTGCCATTGGGGTGCATGGCTGAGAGACCCCCGGCCCTACGGCGTGACCCACCCAGGATGCACTGGGGAAAGTTCGCCCCCCCCTGTGAGCACGCTGGCCCTCACCTTCGTTGTGCCACCATGGCTTTTGTGCTAGCCTCTGACTTGCTCAGGTGTTAGACTCCTTGCTCCAGAAGTAAAGAATGAGATTTGGGAACATCCACCTAGATTTCAGAAGAAGTCTGGAAACACCTGGCTGCCCATGCAAAAAGTTGCTGCAGGGGCGGGGCTGTCACGGAGAATCACTGCGAGGATAGTGTGGAAGGGAAATGCGGGGTCAGAGGCCCCACACAAAGCCTCCACTGGGGCACTGCTTAGTGGAACTGTGAGGAGAGGGCCATCGTCCACAACACCCCAGAATGGTACCTTCACCAAAACCTTGCACCATGCGCCTGAAAAAGCTGCAGACACTCAAGCCAGCCCTTGAAAGCAGCCAGTAGGGAGTCTGTACCCTGCAAAGCCACAGGGGCAGAGCTGCCCAAGACTGTGAGAATCCACCGTTTGCATCATCCTGGCATGGATGTGAGACCTGGAGTCAAAGGAGATCATTGTGGAGCTCTAAAATTTGACTGCCCCGCTGGATTTTGGACTTTCATGGGCTCTGTAGCCCCCCCGTTTTTTTTGGCTATTTTCTCCCATTTAGAATGGCTATATTTACCCAATACCTGTACCCCCATTGTATCTAGGAAGTAACTAGCTTGCTTTTGATTTTACAGGCTCATAGATGGAAGGGACTTGCCATGTCCCTTTGACATGGCGCAAATGGAACTTTGGACGGACTTTGGGTTAATGCTGAAATGAGTCAAGACTTTGGGGGAAGGTTGGGAAGGCATGATTGGTTTTGAAATATAAGGACATGAGATTTGGAGGAGCCAGGGCCGGAATGGTATGGTTTGGCTGTGTCCCCATACACATCTCAGCTTGGATTGTATCTCCCAGAATTCCCATGTGTTGTGAGAGGGACCCAGGATGAGGTAATTGAATCATAAGGACTGGTTTCCCATGCTGTTCTTGTGACAGTGAATAAGTCTCATGAGAGCTGGTGGGTTTAGCAGGGGTTTCCCCTTTTGCTTCTTCACTTTTCTCTTGTGGCTGCCATGTAAGAAGTACCTTTCGGCTCCCTCCATGATTCTGCAGCCTCCCCAGCCATGTGGACTGTAAGTCCAATTACACCTCTTTTTGTTCCCAGTTTTGGGTATGTCTTTATCAGCAGCATGAAAACAGACTAATACAATAACGTTGGTCTTAGTAATGATTTCTTGGACATCACACCAAAAGCACGGGCAACAAATGCAGAAATAGACAAGCAAGACTACATGAAACTGAAAAGCTTTTGCATAGCAAAAAGAAAAAGAAAAGAAATCAACCAATGGAAAGGGCAACTTAGGGAGTGAGAGAAAATGGTTATAAAATCATCTATTAAAAAATTAATAGTATTCAATACATTCAAGGAACTCATAGTTAAAAAAAAAAAAGTAAAAACGGACAAAGTACTTGAATAGATGTTTCTCAAAAAAAAGTTTTAAAAGTGCCCAAAATGTGTATGAAAAGGTGCTTAAGATAATCACATAAGCAATACAAATCAGAACTACAATATATCACCATCTCATGCATGTTACAATAGATATTATTTAAATTAAAAACAAAAACAAAAATAGAAGGCTAGGCATGGTGCCTCACACCTGTAATCTCAGCACTTTGGGAGGAGGAGGGTGAATCTCTTGAGCCCAGAAATTTGAGCCCAGCCTGGGAAACATGGCAAAACCCTGTCTACAAAAAATACAAAAATTAGCTGGGTATGATATCATGCACCTGTAGTCCCAGTTACTCAGGAGGCTGAGGTGGGAGGATCACTTGAGCCCAGGAGGCAGAGGTTGCAGTGAGCCAAGATCATGTCACTGCATTCCAAACTGGGTAATAGAGTGGGACCCTGTCTCAAAACAAACAAACAAACAAAAAGCTAGAAATAAACATGTGTTGGCAAGGATGTGGAGAAATTAGAACTCTTATGCAATGCTGATGGGAATATAAAATGGTGCAGATGCTATGGAAATCAGTTTAGAGTTTCTTCCAACAATTAAAAATAGAGCTACCATGTGATGCAGCAATTTTATTTTTGAGTATTTATCTAAAATAATTAAAATTAGGATCTCAAAGGGATGTTTGAACTTCCATCTTCATTGCAGTGTTATTCTCAACACACAAGAGGTGGGAACAAACTAAATGTTCATTGATGGATGAATGGATAAAGAAAATGTGGTATATAAACACAATAGAATATTACTCATCTATTAAAAAGAAGGAAATTATTTTACATACTACAACATAGAACTAGCCTGAGGACACTGTGCTAAGTGAAATAAGTCAACCACAGATGGATAAACTATATGATTCAATTTACGTGGGGTATCTAAAATATTTGAACTCATAGAAACAGCAAGTAGAGCGGTGGTCTCTGAGTGCTAGGAAGAGGAGAGGTGTTGGGTATACAGTTTCAGTTATGCAAGATGGAAGAGTTTAAAGATCATTTGTAGTTCATTTTATTTACGGTTTACAATACTATACTGTGCACTTAAAAGGTTGTTTTGAGGATAAATTTCATGTTGTATATTTTTACCACAATTTTAAAAAATAAATACAAACTTGATTTTGGAACTTAAAACAGAGAAAAGAAAATGTCTTTCTTAGAAAATACCTAGTAAAATATTTAAGAGTAAAGGGACGTAATTTCTGTGACTTGCTATCAAATGGTTCAACAATTAAATTAAATACCACTGATGTCTGTGTGTGTGTGTGTATGTCCACGTGTGTGAAGAAAGAGATAATGATATAAGTGTGACAAAATTTTAATAATTAGAGAATTTAGGTGAAATATCTATGGGAGATAGTTGCATTACCTTTATAACTTTTCTGTGAGTTTTATTTATTTTTTCCAAATTACAAAGTTCAATTCATACTCTAAATACTGGTATCTTGAGTCTACTTCTTGGTTTTGTCACTTAGGATGTGGCATTGGGGAATTTATTTGAATTATTTAAACCTCAGATTTCTAATCTGTAAAATAAAAGTAATATTGTACTGTCCTTTCAGTGTTGTGAGTAGTAAATGAGACACTATCAATAAATATTTCATTATATTGGGAATTAACAATCTCTCAAAAACATTAGCTGAAGCTGGGCTCAGTGGTGCACACCTATAGCACCGACTACTCAAAATGCTGAAGCTGTTGCGTTGCTTGAACTCAGGAGTTTGGGACCAGCCTGGACAATAGTGATAGCCTGTCTAAAAAAAAAAAAAAAAAAGATTAGTTGTCACTAATGCCATTTTAATGTTAATCTATTATAAAATAGAAATCCATCTACCTGAACTGTTTAAAATAAACAATTGAAAATTTTAAATTTGTATAGTAATTGCCACATATGCAAATATCTATATAGTGTTTACTAGTTGATCAGCTTCAGCTATTACTAAAAACAAGTCAGATGACATACTCGACATATCTAGTCAACCTCTATAACTCATTAACATGGGTCTCCAGTTAGTGTCTGAATTTCCTCGTCAAGTCTTAGTCGATCGAATACTAAAGGTTTCTGTTTGTTATTAACAAATAAACTGCTGATATTCTGTGTTTCAGATACTTCCTCAGTGAATGGACATGAGATCAGAATAGAGAAAAAGGAAAAGAAATTGGCACTTTGATTAGTTAGCTTGTCACAAATTATTCTGTCATTGCCATAAATTTTCTTGCAATTTGAATTACAAACTTCATAGATTTCAGAACCAGTTTCTTGAGAACAACTGAGATACTCTGGACTTCACTAATGAAATTAGAATAGAGATTCACCAAATGGTGCAAATACAACATGGAAGAATTCTTGCACATTACACTAGTAATGAAATATGTATTTCCTGTTTTCCTTTGACAATAAAGAAATTATTTTGGCAGGAAGCAATGCATACGTTTGTATGCAGTGGTATATAAAAGGCTCTGCCTTAGAGAGTGGGACTCTGGGTAGGACAGAGTCTACCCAGTCTGCTTAGAAAAGGCTGTGGGTTGGAACCGTGAATTGACATCTCTGATTTAGTCCCTTAGCTGGAAACATTTATAATTTAGATGGAAAAGTAGGCCATAATATTAATCACAAACAATAGCAGGATTTTGAGCTATGAGGAAAGCAACTGTGAAACTAATTTATACTACTATATAAATGAGGAATGGTCTTGAACTTTGCCCAAGAATTAACATGTACCTTCCTCCCCACTGAAAGTTAAATCTCTGGACGTCAGAGGTGCACGTGGTAGTCATTTTATTATCTTTTGTAGCTCTTAGTAGAGTGCCTGTCATATCTTAGGCATTCAATAAATACAGTTTGGATGAGCAAAAAACAAGTGGAATTTCAGGATAAACAATGATGCGAGGTGAGAAATTTTCAGAAATATGAGGAAATTTGCTTAGTAACCAAGGTTGACTGGGAAGACAAACAAGTTCTGCCTAGGAGCCTGACCAAGTTCAGCTCCTCTAATTGTAACTTCATTTCACCATTTCGTTGTTTTTCCTATTCATGAATGTGAATTGATATAATCTCAACAAAAATGTATGTTGACCTTGTCCCATATATTTGTGATTTTGGAAGGTTTGTTTGCACTCCCCAATGACACTCTTAACAAGTACAGTTCACAAAGGAAGACCTACACCACAAAACCATGTGGAAAACTGTACTGGTATACTACTAAACACAATACCAGAAATATATCCCTGCTACTATTGTTAGCAATAGGTGAATAATGAGTTTATAAATGTAGCTGTAAAATACTAAAATGAGTGTTCTTTCTCTTTATATAAAAATATGCCATATTATTTTATATAAAATACACCACATTTTATTGAAAAATTTAGTGGCATTCAACACATATATATTTTAGATATTAGAATCCTTTTTCCAATTTAGACAAGTCTACTTCAGGTTTTTAAAAAATTTCCTTAAGTATTTTGATGAAAGTCATACTAATTTATGACTTTCATTTTTGGGTTTGAAGCCTACTTAATTATTTTACACATAGTAGCTGTCAAATAAACGTAGGTTATTTTATACCTTGTGTGCAATTGATCTAGTTTGAATGGTTTTTAGTTTTCCATTTGTACAATATTGTAAAAGCTAAGCAGCTACTCTGTATTAATTCATCTTGTCTTTGCATATATACATGCAAATGAGGAAATGATATATGTATACATATATATACAGTGACAGACCAATTAATATTTATGAACCACATTCGCAATGATTCTGTACAATAGTCAATCCCAGAAAAAAATGGTTTCATTTTATATTTATTCTAAAATTGATTCGTTTCTGTTATTTTGTGAGCTGAGTTACTAAGTCTCCTGAATATTGTTTTATCAATTGTAGGGAAAACATAAGTTTCAAACATCCAACAGGTGGTTCCAGACTTAAGTTTCTGCTATTAAATGGCATAGAACAGCATCAAAAACATAAAATAATACATCTTGATTTTCACTGGGTTGATCAAAATGGAAGAAAGCATTGAATCACTGAAGTTCTCTTTGTTGAGCTTTCAGATTATCTTCCTTATGAAGCTTTTGACAACATTTTTGCAGAGAATTTTATTAACATTTAAACATTTTCATTGTCCTAACAATAATGTCTTGTGATATCTGGGTTTTTTTGTTTATTTGTTTGTTTCGTTTTGTTTTGTTTTTTGAGACAGGATCTCGCTGTTTCCCGGGCTGGAGTCCAGCGTCATGATCTTGGCTCACTGCAACCGCTGCCTCCCTGATTCAAGCAATTCTCCCACCTCAGCCTCCTGAGTAGCTGGGACTACAGGCGCATGCCACCAGGTAGAACTAATTTTTGTGTTTTAAGTAGAGACAGGGTTTCGCCATGTTGCCCAGGTTTTGAACTCCTGAGTTCAAGCAGTCTGCTCACCTTGGCCTCCCAAAGGTGAAACACTGTGAAACAGTGTTTATAGGCGTGAAACACTGTGCCCAGCCCAACAATGATGTCTTTAAATGTGGTGAAGTATCATGTTAATGTTTACCTTCTGCTTAAATGATTCTCCTGTAAAAACCGGTAACTAGCATTCAGAATGTGTTTCCATACTGTACAGTAAATAGTGAGCTACTCACCTGATTTCCATTTCCTTTGTCTGCCTCTAACATAATTATTTCATTTGTTATACTTAGGAATCAACATCCCTAATTGCTTCTCTTCCTGCTTCTCTGGCATTTAATGAGCAATGATGATACAGACTGTTGTGTTGGCAAAATTCAGTTTACTGGATCACAAACATGTCAAAAGTAATATAATCCTGAATTGGTATTGTAGCAAACACAGTTCACGCCCCTCCTAATTCCCTTGGCACTGAGGAACCCAGGTCTTTCCCTGTATTGCTTCATATCCTAATACTATTAGCTATGGGCAAGAGTCATACTTTGTCACAGCCTCCTTCTCACCCACCTTAATGGGAACTGTAGCAATTCCAGTGCTTGGCAAGTCCTGTTCTGAGCTTCATCGCAGCTCCCTGGGAGTGATTAAGAGGGCTGGACAACATAATCTATAGACACAGGAGAGTTAACATTGCTCAATGAGAGACAAAATACAAGAAGAGAAACTATTCAAGGTTTCAAGGATCCTGCAAAGACTCTGTGAAGACATACCCTGTGACCTAGGAGCAAGTCTTTCTAATGTCAGGATGCTAGCCAGTTTACAAGCACCATCTTTCATTTGTTTTTTCTCCTATTCTACTTCACTTCCCTTTATTCTCTATAAAGCATTGAACACAAGCTTTATCTACCATCTTTATGTGGAGACCACAGGCTGATACCTATGTAGAATATTTTAAAACAAAGAGTTCATGTGGCTGAAGTAAGATTTCTATAATCTTTGCACATTTATAACATTATAGACCAATGCCATTTATACCACTTTCTGAGGATGATTTAACTGTCCATTTTATTACATGCATGACCTGATGGTAGTGATTTTTATCTTTCATATAGCCAATAAATGCTAGTACAGGGATTTAAAGTAGCATAAGTTGGCAACCAATTAGATGTAGACGTAGGATCTCAAAAAGTTAAGGATAGCCCTGAAGTTTTCAGCCTGAGGGACTGTAAAACAATGATTACACCAAAAAACGTTGAGCATAACAATATTTGGGGGAAAGATGATAACCTGGCTGACTCCCTGTAGTGTGAAATGCTCCTTAATTTCATCATATTTTAATAATGTATCCTGCTTTTGGGGAATTAAAAATGTAGAAATATCAAATTATGTTTGTAAATTCTTCTCAACTCAAATCTCTGTGTCCCTTCCTTGAAATTCACCTTGCTACCAAAGGAAATTGCCTGTAAGAAAATACTTTTCAAAAACAACTTCAGAACAGTGAAAGACTAGCCCATTAAACTAGCCTAAAGATCAGTCGCTTCTGCCCTACGGGAAGTGGTCAACTGGTAAAAAGTCCTCTGCAGGCTCTTCAAAATGAACTGGTGACGGGGAAAACTCTGTAACATGCCCATCCTCAAAAATGGGAAGTCAAGTCTCTTTATTTAAACTCCTGAGAGAATTACTATCCACAAGAATGTATAACGAGAAGGATAAAACCAGTGAGTTAACACCTCGGTGTTGTATAATATTGTTTTGAGTGTATAATAAAAAATAGGAGCAGAATAAATATTTTTTGCTGGTCTCTAGATCTCTTTGTATCCTAAAAGTTCTACCTTATTGTTTAAAAAGTCACCTCTGATTTTGGCAAGCACCCATCAGGGATACTCAATTCTATTATGGGCATAGTAAATTTGAATTACCTGATATAATCATTTTTAACCTAATATTTTACACATACAACATAAATATTATTATCATTAGAAGACTGATGCTTACTGATAGTAATTCACTCCAAATTTTGTAGTTTAATAAGAATTAAAACTAAATCTACCTACATTCTTTTTCTCCTATTCCACAATGAATCAATGCTTACTTGTTAAGTATCTAAACTCATTAATTATTTAAATAATGAGTATAAGATAAGGGTCATCTAGTTATTGTGGGAAAAGTCACTGAGTGCATAAACCCTTTTAGTATATATGAAAATGGAAACATAAGCAATCCTTTTAACTGCAGACTTGATATGATTGCGTTGCTAAAAGTTATTGTTCAAGTGCATAGTCCACATGATATCATTCTGCATTTATATAAAAAAAAAACTACACATGCATTCTAGTGGTACTATTTCTTTATGAAAACTACCTTGATTCATATTCAACTGCCACTAAAAATGTCTACTAAGAAATTGTTTCCCTAGCAGCATTTACCAGGTGCATAGACAGTCCTGCCTGTCTTCTTTTGAATCCAACAACTGTTTTAATCCAACAACCCAGCTCCTTTATTCTTTTATTTTTATTTTATTTTAAGTTCCAGAGTACGTGTAGAGGATGTGCAGCTTTGTTACATAGGTAAACATGTGCCATGGTGGTTTGCTGCACCTATCAACCCATCACCTAAGTATTAAGCCCAACGTGAATTAACTATTTTTCCTGATCCTCTCCCTCCCTACTCCCTGCTACTGATAGGCCCCAGTGTATTTTGTTCCCTTCCCTGTGTCCATGTATTCTCATTGTTCAGCTCCCACTTAGATGTGAGAACATGTGGTATTTGGTTTTCTGTTCTGGTGTTAGTTTGCTGGGGATAATGGCTTCCAGTTCCATCTGTCCCTGCAAAGCATATGACCTTATTCCTTTTTATGGCTCTATATTATTCCATGGTATATATGTACCATATTTTCTTTATCCAGTCTTTCACTAATGGGCATTTGGGTTGATTCCATGTTATTGCTATTGTGAACAGTGTTGCAATGAACATATGTGTGCATGTATCTTTTTAATAGAATAATTTATGGCCAGGTGCAGTGGCTCACATCTGTAAATCCCAGCACTTTGGGGGGCCAAGTTGGGCAGATCATGAGGTCAAGAGATCGAGACCATCCTGACCAACATGGTGAAACCCCATCTCTACTAAAAATACAAAAAAAAAAAAAAAAAAAAAAATTGCTGGGCATGGTGGCGTGTGCCTGTAGTCCCATCTACTCAGGAAGCTGAGGCAAGAGAATCGCTTAATCCTGGGAGGTGGAGGTCACAGTGAGCCTATATCATGCCACTGCACTCTGGCCTGGGGACAGAGTGAGACTCCATCTTAAATAATAATAATAATAATAATAATAATAATAATAATGATAGAGTGATTTATATCCCTTTGGGTATATACCCAGTAATGGAATTGCTGGGTCAAAACGTATTTCTGGTTCTAGGTCTTTTAGGAGTCACCACACTGTCTTCCACAATGGTTGAACTAATTTACATTCCCACTAACAGTGTAAAAGTGTTTCTATTTCTCCACAGCCTTGCCAGCATCTGTTGTTTCATGACTTTTTAATAATGGCCATTCCGACTGGTATGAGATGGTATCTCATTGTGGTTTTGATTTGCATTTCCCTAATGATCAATGATGTTGATCCTTTTTTCATGTTTGTTGGCTGCATAAATGTCTTCTTTTGAGAAGTGTCTATTCATGTCCTTTGCACGCTTTTTAATGGGGTTATTTGTTTTTCCTGTAGTTTGTTTAACTTCCTTGTAGACGTAGACCCTTGATATTAGACCTTTGTTAGATGGATAGGTTGCAAAAATTTTCTCCCATTGTAGGTTGTCAGTTAGCTCTGATGATAGTTTCTTTTCCAGCTCCTTTTTGCAATCCAACAATCCACACAGATATTCATGTGTGGCATTAAGATTGAAAATTCCAATTCAGCACAGAATGACAAGTCCAAAGTGAAAATATAATGAGAATTAGATCAATATTTATACCAACACATTGAGCAGGAAAAGTGTATAAACTAAGTTGAAAAAACGCAAATATCTCTTAGGGAAGTTGAAAACTACATACAGGACTCATAAATGTCATCACCTAGATCACTGTGGGCCTACTGTTGTAGAAAATGAAAAATACCAGGGAAGATTTTTGAGCCTTTCAAACTTTTCTTAATGTCTGATAATAAAGAAACTAATTATGAAGATAGCATGTTTAAGAGTAGTTTATGAAATAGAGGGGTGTGGTTCATGTATCATGTAAAACCATAAGGGTTTCTTTTCAATTTTCCTATTTAGCAGATTTCTTAAACTAAATCATAAGGAAAATGAAACTGCAGATCACTTTGTAATTCCCAATGTACCCATCCTTACAAGATATTAGTTTCTCAAAATGAAATAAGCATCCTCAAACAAAGCAAAAAATAGTACTCAAAAAAGTCAATGCTTGTCAAATCATAAAATAAAAGGCAAAATGATCCAAATTACCATCTTCAGAAAGAAAGAGTGTATCAGGTATGTTAGTGGAATCCTGCTAAGCATGCTAAATGTGACCACCAACTCAGACTCAAGTGTCTTGAACACAAATCAACACATTCACTTATCTACTCATTTATTTATTCATTCATCCAGTTATTCATTCAACACATACTCATTGAGCTCCTGTTACGTACCACACACCATACTAAGTCTTAGATCAAATGTAGTAAGCATATCATGAAAGAATAACGGCATGGAGAAAATTAAGACAGGTAGTCAGAAGAAACAGCTAACTGAACTGAAGAGAGATTGCCTAGGAGCCAGAACTCCTCTTCCCTTTACTATTTAGAATTGACGGGACATTGGGCAAACCCTGACCTATTTACCTTACAAGTGACTGTAAGAAACACAAAAGAATACAAATTGTAAATGTTCATGTAAAGTTTTGTACATTGTAAAATCCTCTGTAAATGTAACTACTCCACCAAAAAATTCCACTCCCTAGAGTGCAGTCTCCAAAGACTTTACACTTTTTCTCCAATGCATGTTTCAACATGCTGTCAAGTTAGTTCTCCTCTACTGCTTGCTTGAAATCTGGGATAGGTCCCAAATTTTTCATCCTCTCACAGATAACGAATTTCTTCAATAATATTTAGTCAATAAGCTCTTCATTTTCATTAATTGAAGAATGTGCAGTTTTGTATAACATGAAATCATGGCTCTTGATTCAAATCCTGTCATGGAAAAGGAAGTGTGATTAGATTCTTGTCTATTCTACCTTGTCTTGTATCTTGGTGTCATTTTTCCCTCTACCCAGACCAACACTTTGTACCAAAAGAATTGTCACTGGGGAAGGAGAGGTAAGAACAAGAAAAGTCTTAGTTGACAGTGCCACTGGGTTCTGCCTGGGCATCCAGCAGTGAATCTTCTGTGCATAGGGGAAATTATTCACTCTTCAGGAGCCCACTCATTAGTAAAGAGCTCTTAACTGGAGATTTCTTCTCTAGAAAGTGATTTAGTTTCTCCCCTCAACTCCTGAATTTAAAGGTCTAGCCTACAAGCCACTCCCTGTTTGGGACCTATAACTCTGCCAGGGCTCAAGTACCTGTCTGTGTTCTCATTGCCTAATTATGATCCACAGAAAATTTCATGTTTCCTTTGTTACTGGGAGTATAAACCATTCCCTGTACAGCTTTCTCTCATTTACCCACTGTCAGCCCAGCCCTTGGCTAAACAGGATACCCACATTCACTGTGTCTGTCTTTTAGGTTGTGTTGAACTTTACTAAAAGTAATGATAAATAATGAACTGAATCCATAAGCTTACTAAAGTCATAACTACTCAAAAATGTCAAGAATAATTATTTCAGTCAGCTACTTATGTCTAGATACCACAGATAGATTTGAAAATTTTCTTCCAAAAGTGTAATGTGGGTTATTTTTAAAGTAAATGAGTGCCAATGGGTACTATTAGTAAATTAAATACTAAACTTTTATGGACAGAAGACATCATTATATAAGAGATACAACAACCCCTTACTGCTTGCCTGATCCCTTATTGTGGATTGAAAGATAAGGGCTTTGTTTCACTCTAGTGTATGTTCACTGTCAAAATAGGCCTAATTTCCAGTAGCAATTTTGCTTGGCTTAACTCGTACATAAAAGCTGATAAAATAATGACACTGAAATCCAATATTGTATCACTGAAACCAAAGGCAGCCTCTTCTATTTGTAGGATGGATTCTATGTTGTCAACTCTTGTTTAATGAAATAAAGGCATTGAGGCAGATTTTTCCTCTATCTCAAATGTTAATCTTATCAGCTAAACTAGAAAAGCTAAAATACCTTTGATTGATGAAATAAAATTCATTTCTTTTATAAAGCTTTCCTGAGGATTTTTAATATCAGTTATTAAAAAATAGAAGTAGTTTGCTCTTTGCTCTGTATGGTACTCTATTGTATAAACACAGTGTCACTTTTGACAAGAAAACTAAAATTTGGAAATTCTCCACTATATTTCAGGGTGCCATTTACAGAACAAAAGTAACTATGTAAAAAGACCTCAAAATATCTATGTTTTTCATACAAGCAAAAATAAATACATATACTCTCATTACACAAGTGCCGCCCCTTAAAGATCAGAGTGTTTCATACTGTCTTGGATTATCATAAGATATTATGAAGAATTATGTTCTGTCTTCTTTATAATAAAAAAGTATTATTTCCTTCATACAGAAGGATGGCAATAAATATATCCTGGATGTGTTTTTTAAACTTTAAAATTCTAGATAACCTTGTGTGTCTTAGTCTGACTATGTGAAACATAGATGAGTAGATATTAAACATGCAAACCTTAGCTGTCTTATCTTTTCTCCACAGCATTCTCACTTCACATCAAAATATTTTTTAATCAGGTGTGGTAATGGGGTTTGATTGGTTGTAGTTTAATCCCATTGTTGGTGACTAGAAGTAGGAGACCTTCCAAATTTTCCTTGAAAGATTATATACTAACTGAAGAATCCACTTAAGGTTACAAATATGCAGCCCAGTTACTCTCTGGTTGAATTACACCCTGAACTATATCTTACAAAGAAATTGCTCTTTGACAAACAAATATTCTTGACCCAATTTTGTGTTCTAAAACTCATCTAAATCTAGAGGTCATTTCACTTTACTTCCAAAAGTGACTTGTAACTGAACTAAGAATATGTTTTCTTTCCTCCTCCCTGATTGCACCCCCTGCTGAGTATATGTAAAGTAATGGTTATAAGTCAAATTATAAAGGAAAGAACACAGATAGGTAATAAATGTTCCAATTCTGCCTATGTGATTTATGAAATCATAATTATAGGAAGTGTCACTGTATTAGTCCATTTTCATGCTGCCAATAAAGACATACCTGAGACTGAGTAATTTATAAAGAAAAAGAGGTGTGATGGACTCAGTTTCACATGCCTAGGGAGTGCTCATAATCATGGCTGAAGTTGAAAGACACATCTCACATGGTGGCAGACAAATACAGAATAAGAGTCAAGTGAAAAGTGTTTCCCATTATAAAACCATCAGATCTCATGAGACTTATTCACTATCACAAGGACAGTATGGAAAAAACCACCCCCATGATTCATTTATCTTTCACCCAGTCCCTCCCACAACACAAAGGAACTATGGAAGCTACAATTCAAGATGAGATTTGGATGGGGACACCGTCAAACCATATCGTTCCACCTCAGGCTCATC